>NC_135884.1:129410270-131973589 GCF_964194155.1 Cetorhinus maximus
GCAAAACGTGAGACTGAGAGAGACCTTATTCTTCTCGTCTTCAGCTGGCGAGGAGCCGTGCTTATGCGACTCGCCACCGTCTGGCCGGCACTACAACCACAGTCGAATTGAAGGGAGCTTCTGCGGGCTTTGGTGTTGCCAGGTGTCACGTCACCAGGACCTTGGTGAGCGGCCACTGTGAGCTCCGCAGGGACTGTGATGCAGGCCAGGGTTTCCTTTCCCACCGCGGTGACACTTTGGTCGCGTTCTAGTCACTCTCCCTTTACGTGTACAGGGTACCTGGACGCCGCCCCCCCCCTCCAACTCCCACGGGGTGGTCACCCTGGGAGCAGCAGTTTAAAGTCTTGTTTAATGTCCACCTGTCGGCATCGAGCTTAAGCGGCACAAGTCAGCAGCAGCATGCAAGAGAATGTACCTGAATCCCAGTCTGCATCCGCTCTCCCTTCCACAACCCGCAGCGGGTGGTGGCGTATGATCTGCTGACGCTTTCCGGGCTTGCATCCCACTCAGCGCGTTGTGGCTCTCTGTCGACTCTTTCTCATCCTTCCTGGCTGCTGGTGGTATCAGAGACCCTGCCTCTGATGGCCACGGCACATGACCGCACGGTTCGGGTTCCAGCATTGTTTTGCTCCAGGCCGCCACGCCATGCCTCGCGAGTGTCCTGACCACTGATGATTGTTGCGATGCCCCCTCCACCGTTGTCGATGGACTGACTGTCTGCGGGTCTCGGCTCACTGGGCCACGCCATGATGGGGCTTTCATCACACCATCAGGAGCGTTTCGCGTGGTCCGGGTTCAGCCCTTGTGGGAGGAATGGACCGAAGCATTGTACAACTCTTAGCGGTGGATCACTCAGCTCGTGTGTCCATGAAGAACGCAGCCAGCTGCAAGAATCAATGTGAATTGCAGGACACATTGACCATCGACACTTTGAACGTACTTTGCGGCCCCAGGTTCCTCCCGGGGCTATGCCTGTCTGAGGCTTGCTTGACAATCAATTGCACTCGCCTGGCTAGCGACAGTGCAGCTGGGGTGTCACAGAGGAACCATCCTCTCTGTCCATTTAAGCGCAAACCCGGAGTTCTCTGCGTCGGAGCGCCCTCTTGAATGGGGAGAAGGTTGAGGAATGGCACTAGGCAAATTGAGGCAATGGCGTAGTGGTATTGTCGCTGGACTAGTAGTCCAGAGACCCAGGGTAATGCTGTGGGGAACCGGTGTTCGAATCCTGCCATGGAATTTGAATTCAATAGAAATCTGAATTAAAAGTCTAATGATGACCATGAAACCATTGTTGATTGTTGTAAAAATTCATCTGGTTCACTAATGTTCTTTAGGGAAGGAAATCTGCCATCCTTACCTGGTCTGGCCTACATGTGACTCCAAACCCACGGCATGCACAGAATGTGGTTGACTCTTAAACTCCCTCTGAAATGGCCTGGCAAGCCACTCAGTGTATCAAACCACAACAAAGTCACTAAAAAGGAATGAAACCAGACGGACCACCAATCATCGACCTAGGCACTGGAAAAGACAATGGCAAACTCAGCCCTGTCAACCCTGCAAAGCCTTCCTCATTAACATCTGGGGGCTATTGCCAAAATTGAGAGAGCTGTCTCACAGACTAGACAAGCAACAGCCTAACATAGCCATCCTCACGTAATCATACCTTACAGATAATGTCCCAGACACCACCATCATCATCCCTGGGTATGTCCTGTCCCATCGGCAGTACAGTATGTGGCTGCACAATCGGGTGGGAGTTGCCCTGGGAATCTTCAACATCAACTGCAGAACCCATGAAGTCTCATGGTATCAGGTCAAACATGGGCAAGGAAACCTCCTGCTGATTACCACATACCATCCCGCCTCAGCTGATGAATCAGTGCTCCCCCATGCCAGGAGCAGCACCAGACATACCTAGCAATGAAATGTCAACCTGGTGAAGCTATAACACAGGACTACTTGCGTGCCAAACAGCATAAGCAGCAGGTGATAGACAGAGCTAAGTGATCCCACAACCTACGGATCAGATCTAAGTTCTGCAGTCCTGCCACATCCAGACGTGAATAGTGGTGGACAATTAAACAACTCACTGGAGGAGGAGGCTCCACAAATATCCCCCTCTTCAATGATGGAGGAGCCCAGCACATCAGTGCAGAAGATAAGGGTACAATCTTCAGCCAGAAGGGCAGGGTGGATGATTCATCGGCCTCTTCCGGAGGTCCTCAGCATCACAGATGCCAGTCTTCAGCCAATTCGATTCACCCCATGTGATATTAAGAAATGGCTGAAGACACTGGATACTGCAAAGGCTATGGGCCTTGACGATATTCCAGCAATAGTACTGAAGACTTGTGCCCCAGAACTTGCTGCGCCCCTAGCCAAGCTGTTCCAGTACAGCTACGACATTGGCATCTACCCGGCTATGTGGAAAATTGCCCAGATATGTCCTGTACACAAAATGCAGGACAAATCCAACCCGGCCAATTACCGCCCTATCAGTCTACTCTCCATCATCAGTAAAGTAATGGAAGGGGTCATCAATAGTGCGATCAAGCAGCACTGGCTTAGCAATAACCTGCTCACTGACACCCAGTTTGGGTTGCGCCAGGGCCACTCAGCTCCTGACCACAATGCAGCCTTGATTCAAACATGGACAAAAGAGTTGAACTCCCGAGGTGAGGTGAGAGTGACTGCCCTTGACATCAAGGCCACATTTGATGGGAACATTACCACCTGGAAGTTCCCCTCCAAGTCACTCACCATACTGACTTGAAAATATATTGCCATTCCTTTACTGTCACTGGGCCAAAATCCTGGAACTCCCTTCCTAGCAGCACTATGGGTGTACCTACACCATGGGCTGCAGCGGTTCAAGAAGGCAGCTCACCACCACCTTCTCAAGGGCAACAAATGCTGGCCCAGCCAATGAAGCCCACAACCCATGACTGAATTTTTAAAAATTGAACCTGCCTCAGGCAGTGCATTCCAGATCCTAAACACTTGCTGCGTAAAAAAGTTTTTCCCCACTGCTTCTTTTGCCAATTATCTAAAATCTGTGCCATCTGGTTCTCAATCCCAATGGAAATAGTTTCTCCCTTACTACTCTGTCCAGACCCCTCATGATTTTGAATGTCTCCATCAAATCTCCTCTCAACTTTCTCTTCTCCAAGGAAAACAGTCCCAACTTCTCCAATCTATCTACATAACTGAAGTTCCTCATCACTGAAACCATTCTTGTGAATCTTTACTGCACTCTCTCTGATGCCTTCACATCCTTCCTAAGTGTAGCTCACAGAACTGGACACAATACTCCAGATGAGGCCGAACCAAAGTTTTATACAAGTTTAACCTAACCTCATTGTTTTTGTACTGTGTTCCCCTTTTAATAAAGCCTGTGATGCCATATGCTTTATCAACTGCACTCTCAATCTGTCCTTCCACCTTTAATGATTTATGCACATACACACCCAGGTCCTACAGCTCCTGCACTCCCTTTAGAATTTTACCCTTTATTTTATATTGTCTCTCCACATTCTACCAAAATGAATTACCACACTCTTCTCTGCATTAAATTTCATCTTCCACTTGTTCATCCATTACACCAACCTGTCTATGTCCTTTTAAAGTTCTACACTATCCTCCTCACAGTTCACAAAACTTCCACGTTTTATATGGTCTGCAAATTTTGAAATTGTGCCCTGTACATCAATGTCTATGTCATTTATATCTATCAGAAAGAGCAAGGGTTGTAACATCAACCCCTGGGGAACTCCACTATCAACCTTCCTCCAGTCCAAAAGACAACCATTAATCACCACTCTGTTTCCTAGTACGCAGCCAATCTAGTATCTATGTTGCTACTATCCCTTTTATTCCATGAGATCTAACTTTGCTCTCAAGTCTGTTGTGCAGCACTTTATCACACGCCTTTTGGAAGTCCATGTACACCACATCAACAGTATTATCCTCATCGACCTTTTCTGTTACCTCATCAAAAATTCAAGTTAGTTAAACATGATTTGCCCTTAACAAACCTAAACTGGCTTTCTCCATTTCACCTGTATTTGCCCAAGTAATTATAATTTTGTCCCAAATCATTGTTTTTAGAGGCTTCCACACCACTGAAGTTAAATTGGCTGGCTGGTAGTTGCTGGACTTATTTTTTATACCCCTTTTTGAACAAAGGTGTAACATTTGCAATTCTCCAGTCCTCCAACACCACCCCTGAGTCCAAAGAAGACTGGAAAATTATGACCAGCGCCTCTGCAATTTCCACTCTCACTTCCCTCGGTATCCTTGAATGCATCTCATCTTATCCTGGTGTCTTAACCACTAAGTACAGACTATCCAATACCTCTTTATCAATTTTAAACCCTTGCAGAGTCTGAACTTTCTCCTGTTTCACCTTGACCTGCACAGTTGGACGTTACAACTCAATGAAACAGGGAGAAGTGAACCTGTTGGAAGCTGGGAGTGATTTTAGATTGTTTCGTTAAATGACTACAATTCTGTGGAATGCATGCTGTGATGTATATATACAGTCCAGGGTTGTTGGTCATATTAACACATTAATAAGGGTTATCTTTTCTGTAGTTTAGAGTATTAGTTGCCAGGGAAGTGATGTTTAGTCAATGTTGATTTTAGTTTGTTTGTTACAGTAAAAGTGTTAAAACTTGAAATCACGTTATGCGATTCCTTTTAGTTAGTCACTGGGAATTCAAGTATCTTTAATAAAAGTTACAGATCTCTACGTGGATTGTAACATAGGTTCCAGTTAAACATTTGGAAAACAGATACCATCATTTTTGACCCCTAGCACAAACTTTGTACCCTTGCTAATGATTTTCTGTGCAGTCTTCTCCCTTAACGAATATCACTGTCAACTTATTAAATTGAGGGTAAAACTTATGAGTAAGATAATTGCATAGAAGCAGAAAGCCTCAAAGAAATTTGTAGTACATTATTTAATAGAGTCATACCTAGCACAAAGGAAGATGGTTGTGGTTATTGAAGGTCAATCATCTCAGCCGTGGGTCATTGCTGCTAGAGTTCCTCAGGGTCGTGTCCTGGGCCCAACTATCTTCAGCTGCTTCATCAATGACCTTTGCTCCATCATAAGGTCAGAAGTGTGGGTGTTCGCTGGTGATTGCACAATGTTCAGCACCATCGTGACTCCTCAGATAATGAAGCAGTCTGTGTCCACATGCAGCAAGATCTGGACAATATCCAGGCTTGGGCTGATAAGTGACAAGTAACTTTCATCTTGACACTCAATGGCATTACCATCGCTCAATCCTTGACAACCAACATCCTAGGGGTTACCATTGACAGGAAATGGAACTGGGCTAGCCATATAAATACTGTGGCTACAAGAGCAGGCCAGGGGCTGGGAATTCTGCAGTGTGTAACTCACCTTCTACCTCCCCAAAGCCTGTCTACCATCTACAAGACACAAGTCAGGAGTGTGATGGAATACTCTCCATTTGCCTGGATGAGTGCAATCCAACAACACTCAAGAAGCTGGTCACCATCCAGGACAATGCAGCCCACTTGAATGTCACCCCATTCACCACCTTCAACATTTACTCCCTCCACCGCCATCGCACAGTGATAGCCATGTGTACCATCTGCAAGATGCACTGCAGCAATTCACCAAGGCTCGTTCGACAGCACCTTCCAAACCCGCAAACTCTACCACCAAGAAAGATAAGGACAGCAGATGCATGGGAACACCATCACCTGCAATTTCCCTCCACCAAGCCACACACCATCCTAACTTTGAACTATAATCACCGTCTCTTCACTGTCACTGGATCTAAGTCCTGGAACTCCCTCCCTGACAGCATTATGGGTGTTCCTACAATACATGGTCTGCAGCAGTTCAAGAAGGGAGCTCACCATTACCTTCTCAAGGGCCATTAGGGATGGGAAATAAATGCTGGTCTAGCCAGCAGTGCTCACATCCCATGGAGGAATAAATTTTTAAAAACTTTCACAATACATTAACAAGAAACATAGGCTGCTTTTTTTGAGCTGTCATGTTCAATGTCAAAGTAGTTGAAGTGTGACCCAGAGGATTCTAGGTCAGGCAACTGACAGTCTATACAATCCATGCGCATCTGTCAATACAATTTATTCAATGCACAACCTGACTCTTTTAATTCCCTTGATTTATCAGCTATCAGAGATAATGGGGTAAATTTTGAACTTGCTGTCCAGGTGTAAGACTGGAGTTGTGGACTGGCCACCTGTTAAAGATACTGAACAATTTTCATTACTATTGAGATGATAATGGTACTGTTTTTATGACAGCCAACCAATGTGCAATATCAGTTTTACACTTGGTGGCAACATGAAGATCTACCCCAATATATTTTATCCATTTCCCACCATCTGTGGACCTGCATACAATAGCATTTCAGAGGATTTCCCAATCACTGAATATACTTCAACCTATTAGTTAAGCACAGGCAACGGCACTACCACTGAGGCTGGTTGCCTCTCATGAAACTGAAGATATCTCCAGAATTAGTTAGTAGCACTGTCCCCTCCATTGCATGTTGACCAAGCAGTTAAGGCATTGCGCTACTGATCCATTGGGCTGTATGGGCATACGTCTGAATTCTATCCTTGCCCTTGGGACAATGATGGATGTTAGCCATGCAGCATTGATTCTAGTTGGGCAAAGCATGTCAAATTGACTTGCATTGGAGTCAAAAAGCCCTACTCCAGGACTTGAATACACAATATAAATTTTCATTTCTTGGCATCCATGCGTCTCGGGAGCCAATGGACTGCACCCAGGTTGTATGTCACCGCTGTATCAAACATTGTGTGTTGTGGTTGTAGAGGCCAATTTGTGAATAGCAGTCCCTTCCACAACTGGCACAGATAAATAGCATTGGCCCGAGGCCATTGGATGCGTTTTTTTCCTTCTGACGGGCTCCCTTTTCCGCCATCTGGTCATTTCTTATGTCCTCTGCTTTTTCCAAGCCATTCCTGACTGCTTGTCTCCAGGTACTCCGCTCAGCAGTGAGGATTTCCAATGCATCAACTCTGATCCTGGTCAACTTGAAGTCTAGTTTGCAGACATTCTTGTATTGCAGACATGGCTGACTTGACCATTTAATTGGCTTGCATAAGTTGTCCTTGCCTCGCTACTGTAAAGGAAGGTGCTGAGAACACAAGTCTGGTGCACACAGAGTCATTGTTTTAACATCCATTTCCTTTACTGGTACCGTCTTTTCTGAAGACTCCTTAAGTGTTCACACTACTGCCACTAGTTTACCATTCAGCTTCCAGTAATGGACTTTAAGATGCCTGTCTTATTGCAACAAAAACATAATGGTTCCTTTACATCATTTTTATCCTGGGGTGCGGAACCCATGGCCCATGGATTGGATCTGGCCCGTTGCTCAATTTAATCTGGCCCACAGCAATCTCATGCATATGACGCAATTTCCTCCCGATCATGCATCTCATTCCCTGTTATGTCTCCGTCATTTTACAAGGCCTATGCTTCCCAGCCCACCTCCCGAGCGCTGGTAAAATCCAGCCCAGCAATTCAGAAAAGTTGGGGAGAAACCCAATATCTTGGAGTCAGCAAAATGATCGTCCTCTACTTCGACAGAACATCCCTCGGTGACAGGAGATCTCTTCATTATGTTGCTATAATCGAGTAGCAGGACAGAAATGGGTGAGAGGCCAGGCAAGCTTTTAATTTTGTGTGTGTAGCATCAGATAACACACATCAATGACTGAGACAATTTGAGGCAGGAATCAGCTAACCCAGCAGACTCCGCATTTTGTTCTTCTCTCGTAATCAGTGAAATAAAAAAAACTGCTAGTTAATTCAGAATTACTCCAATCGCATTGTCAAAACTGAGCCGCAAATTCAACTTTAATCCAATGCACATGCTTGGAGTTTTGTTTCACATGCGTTTCTCACAGTTTTCTTCTTCAAATGATAAAAAATAGTAGGCTGTAAAATCTACTGCTCTGTTCTAAGTACCATAATTCTTATGGGTTGCTCACACATAATTCCAATCCTGTGTGTTTAATTGAAAAAAATAGCTACTGCAAACAAAAGAAGAAAAGTGGATGCTGAGTGTGCTTAATGAAAAATGGACAAGCGATTTTTTTTTGTGGAGGTGAAAGGCAAACCCCTGTGCCTGATTTGTGGAGAAGTGATTTCTGTTTTGAAAAAAGTCAACATAGAAAGACACTACAGCACAAAGCACGTCAAATATGAAAAATTTCAAGGGCAAGTGTGAACGGACGAAATTAAAGCACTTAAAATAATGTGAACGTGCAACAAGCAATCTTCACAAGACCGAGAAAGGAGATGGACAGTGTTACGCCAGCCAGCTATGTGGTGAGTGAACTTATCGCAAAAAAGCTTAGGCCTCATTCAGAAGGAAAGTTTGGAAAGGAGTGCATCAGTGCAACAGCAGCTTTGCTGGCTCCACAGAAAGTCAAATTATTTGAGGGTGTGAGCTTAACCCGGAGGACCGTGTCAGATCGAATTAATGATATGGCTCAAGACATTGAAAAGATTAAAGATTCTACGGCTGATTTCAAGTTTTACCCTCTGGCTATTGATGAGCCAACAGACATAACAAGTACAGGCCAACTGGCGATGTTTTTTTGCATGGAATCACAGCAGATTTTGAGATTTGAGAGATCTTGCTTGCTTTGGTAGCAATGCATGACACCACCAAAGGTGAAGATATGTTTGAAAAGGTTACATTGGCAGTGCACAGGCTTCAGTTATCATTTGAAAAACTAAGTGGTCTTACTACTGATGGCACTCCAGCTATGGGTGGATCTGAAAAGGGATTAGTTGCTCTAATCAAGAAGGAAATGAATCGCGTCAACCTTGATCCAAGCAAGTTGATTGTAGGTCACGGCATCATTAATCAGGAGAATCTGTGCACGCAATGTGTGCGACTGAGCAACGTAATGTTGAAAGTAGTATCGAGCATTGGCTTTATCAAAAGTAGAGGGTTAAACAGTCGCCAGTTTAAGGAGTTATTGAAGGACCTTGAATCAGAGCACAGCAATTTAGTTTACTATTGTGAATCACAGAATTGTTACGGTGCAGAAGGAGGCCATTCGGCCCATAGTGTCCGCACCAGCTCTCCAAATGAACATTATGACTCAGTGCCTTTCTCCTGTCTTTTCCCCATAATCCTGCACATTGTTTCTATTGAAATAATCATCTAAAGCCCTCTTGAATGCCTCAATTGAACCTGTCTCCACCACACTTCCAGGTAGTGTATTCCCGACCCAAATCACTCGCTGTGTGAAAAAGTTTTTTTCTCACATCGCATTTACTTCTTTTGCAAATCAAATGCAACATGAAGTGCGATGGCTCAGCTGGGGGATTATTCTGATGTGGTTTTATGAACTGAGGAACAAAGTGAAGCTTTTCATGGAGTTGAAGTGAAAACCTGTGGCCGAGATGAATGACAACAAGTGGCTATGTGACTTGACATTCATGGTTGATATTACACAGTATCTATCTGAGCTCAATGTCAAATTGCAAGGGCCTAACCAGCTTCTTACTTCCCTTCTTTCAAATTTGAAATCATTTGAAACCAAATTAAAGCTGTGGCAAATGCAACTGGAAAAGGGCAACACAGTGCACTTTGCTACCGTTCAGAAACAGAAACCTGCAACAACAGTGGGGTACATCAGGGAGTGTGCAAATTTATTCAGAAATTTTGTGAGCAATTTCAAGATCTAAAAGTGAAGGGACTGGAATTAAACATTTTTGCCACACCGCTCAATATTGAAGCAGTCGATGTACCTGAAAACCTTCAACATGATGTTATAGAACTGCAAAGCAACAGTGAACTCAAGGCTAAATACAATAACCTGCCTCTACTGCAGTTCTACAGACTCCATGTAGGCGCCAATGAATTTCCAAACTTCAGAAGACATGCTGAAAATTGCATCGCTGTTTGGAACTACACGCTGCTGTGAGCAGTTTTTTTCAAAACTTTCTCTCACAAAGAACCATCTGCGTGAATTTGGAAAACCAGTTGTGAGTGCCAGCAAACTCAGCCATCGCATTAAAACAGCGGGTGAGTTGAACGTTTCTGTGTTCTCTTTAAAAACTAAATTAAGTTGATTTTTATGTGTGTGGCCCGCGACTGATTTTGTCGATGTGTGAATGGCCTGTGATAAGATAAAGGCTCCCCACCCCGCTCGACACTATTATTTTTATTGGCAAAAACAGCTTCTGCCTTCTCCATTAAGCTGGACTCTTATCTATTCTTCCAGCTTTCCTGTGGGTTTACAAATGGAGATCTATTACCCCTAGCTGCCTATGTGATATATCATAGCCATCTGCAAGAACAACTGCTTCCTGTCCATTGATACCCTACGGTCTTCTAGGTGTGACCTAATATCTATTGGGATACTGTTTCAAAATTCTTCCAGTATCATTAGCTCCCTCGCATTTTCAAAATTTTGTTCTAACTTCAGTGATCAAAACCACCAGTCCCACAACATTTCTTTCTCCCGAGCAAATTGCACAAACGGTTCATTCAGTCTTTCCTTTAAAGTCCAAAATTTCAAAGATATGCTTCAGGGTCAAGCTCGTAAGCATTAAGTACCACAGTTTTAACTACCTCAATCTGAGGATTGTTCTTCCAAAAGGCTAGAATACACATTCATAGCCTTCCCAACAAAAACACTTTGCAAAATGAGAGTCTGTGTATCCTTTGGCCACTTTAGCTTTGTAGCCACCTTTTCAAGGGAGATAAAATATCTCTCAACTCTGTCTTCAGTGAATTTAGGCAATAGGCAAAGACTCTTTGTTATATCAAAGCTCAGAATGGGACTCGATTCCTCATCCACACTACTAGCCGCTCTTTCACCCCATAACCAAAGTTGGTCTGTAGCCAGGTGTCTGATTTCTTTCTGTCTTTGAAACTCGAGCTCAAGCTTTCGCATTTCCATTTCTTTTGCTCTTTTTCTCTCTACTCCCTTGCTAACTTCTCTCTCTGGAGTTCAAGTTCAAGCTTTATCATCTCTTTTTCTTTTTCAAGTTCAAGTTTCTACTTTTCCCTATCTCTTTCTACCTCAAGCTGCCTCATCTGCACCTGAATTCTAGCTAACTCAAGTTGTGTTATACCTGTATCAGGCTTTTCTTCTTCTAATCCCAAATGCTGTGCTATTACCTCAACTATTTCTGCTTTCTTAGCCCCTGCTTTTAACTCTAACGCTAACAGTTCTGCTAGTTCAATTAACCTAGCCTTGGTTAATTGTTGCAAATCGCTCAGGCATAAACCTTCCCTCTGCAGAAAAGACATAGCAATTGACAAAGCCATTCTGCTTTTCAATTAATATTTAAAAATTCGCCATGGAAATCTTATCAACCTTAACCTCAGCAAGTACCAGCACTCTTATTTGTCTGTGGATTTGAAATACACAAGAGCTCCCAAATTTATGTAATGATCCTAGACCAAACCCTCAAGCTTTTGGTAAGATTTGGTTAGGGATCAATAACATTTTTGAAGTAGACAAAGTTTGAGATTCAGCGCACTTGCTCAGAAGATAAAGCCACAAGATTTAGCAGGTTTTAAACAACAAAAATAAATTTTACTATACAAGGTCAGAAAGATAAAACAATTTACAATATCTATCTTATACTCTAACATTCAGGGTTAATATGAGGTACATGTGAATTAACAGACAAACTGTGATTGAACACCCACCGTGCACCCTAAATAGCAAATGCAATCAAGATAGAGTCCACAGATTTCTCAAAACCCCAGCCAGGCATCAGTAAACACTGTGAGCCAACCGATCAAACTGAAACTCTGTCTGTCTCAAGGAGGATTCCATATTCACCTTTGAAGATCTAACCTGGGAATTCTCTCCAAATGTCACTCCAACTCGGACGGCATCAACAATAGCACACCTCAGTGGGTTTCAATCTCGTCTCTTGAGATTCCCTTCCCTTGAATTCCCAAGTCTGCAACCAAGCACCACCTCACAAGCACAACTTCAGCTCCTCAGCCACGCCGAGCAGAATACTACTGCTCCAAAGGGGTACCTTCGCCCCAACAGTCCAGAGCATGGAGTCACCAACCTTTTGCTGCTTTCTTGGATCTTCTGGGCTTCTCCTGAGCCCTTGTCACTTAAAGTCTGCTAGAAGCAGCCCCTTTCCGACTTGGAGCCTTTTTCTTTGCATCTCTCATTTTAACTTATTTGTCCCTGTCTCCTGTCTGGGGCTCTTCTTTTGGGTCCTCTCCCTGTCCCCTCTCCCTTTGAGACCTCTCCCTGTCTCTGCCTGAGAGACTTGTCTTCAATGGCATTTCACTTCAGGCCACATGAGCTGGGTTTTCATTTTCCCTTTCAATGCAGGCGTGCCGGGCCCACCCTTGGCCCAAAAGAACTTAATGCTGAATTGTGTATGTGCAGCCCGCTCCTGGTCTGCGCATGCATGAAAACTCCGAGATCTGTCGGGACTTGGACTTCCCGACCTCTGCTCTCGACAAGAAGGTAAGTCTGACATTCATAACATTCTTTACGCACTTTGTCTTGGTACGCAGTCTTGCCAAGTTAAACAGCTTGCTGCTGGCTCTGGCATGCAGGTAGACACCCTCATCTGAGTCGCCAAAAGCGTACAATAGCGGTATGGAGAAAAATATGGCAAAGGGCATTGGCTCCAGGACGTGGCCCTGCTTTAACCAACTGCTGACCTTGAGCCTCCGATGATGTCCCGTTATAACTGACGAAACTGTGCATGTTATTGTGGAAAGAAGAAACGATGCTCAGGAGTCCAGGTGGGCAGCCTATCTGCTGCAGCCATTTAAAGAATCTGCCTCAGCTAACAAGGTCGAAGGCCTTGGTGAGGGCTATGAAGGCAATGTGGAACGGCCTGCGCTGTTCGCAGCACTTCTCCTGTAACTGCCAAAGTGAGGAAATCATGTCAACTGTTGATCTACCAGCTCTTTAGCCGCACTGAGACTCAGGGGAGATGTGTGATGCCAGGGTCTGCAATCTGGTCAGAGCAATGCAAGCAAAGATCATCCCCAGAATATTTAAACAGGAGCTATCTTGGTAATTCAAGAGCTGAACTCAAGAAGTAAGGTGAGAGTGACTGCTCTTGACATCCAGGCAATATTTGACCGAGTGTGGCATCAAGAAGTCCTAGTAAAATTGGAGTCAATGGGAATCAAGGGGGTAAACCCTTCACTGGTTGGAGTCATGCCTTAGCACAAAAGAAGATGGTTGTGGTTGTTGGAGGTCAATCATCTCAGTTCCAGTGTGGAAAAGTTTAAGTTAGTTAATTATTTACAATTCGTAGTTTAATTACGTGCAGTAAGTAAGTAATCTTAGTATATTAACCCAATTAGATATAATACTGAATTCTGGGACACTAGTACATCACATGACTTGGTCTTTGTTTTCAGCCTCACTCACACTTGACAAATGAGAATAACCACATGGCCCCAAAGCAGTGATGCAAGGATGTCAAGGTTGAACAGTTCTGGTCTGAGATCATCTAGCAATTAAAATTTATCAGTTCGCATTCCCTAAATTCAAAGGCCTATTGTGCAAAGAAAAACAGGTGTTACAACATGCAGCCTTGAGCCTTAGATTAATTTACAATGTTTAAAAAAAAGCAATCACTTTCCTTCACAGTATTTAACCATTTGATTCTGTAAGTTTAGAATTAAGTTCTGTAGATTGCCTTTGTCGCCATCTAGTTCTCTTGACTTATATTACTTAGGAATGTGGGATGTTATATTTTTAAATGAATCTTGTTGCCTTAACTTTAGCACACCAATCACTTTTAAGCACTGATTTTATATGTATTTTGGATAGATTTTGTGTAATTTCTGTAACTTTGTAATTTTTGTAAGGCTATTTTAAGGCTATGTACCACTCTGTATTTTTAATTGACTTGTACCAAGCACTGGAAGATACAACAAAAACATGCAATGGCAAAGCAGTTCTCTCAATCAAAACACCCTGGCCAGAATGTTGCCGTCAGCGTGCGGGGACGGGCCCGACACACCGACACGCAAAATGATGTAAGATGACGTCGGGCGGGCGTCCCGATGTCATCGCGCGTCATTCCGATATTGCGTTCGGCGGGTGCACACCAGAGGTGGCTGCGCGCCCGCCGAACTGTCGAAGGCCTATTAAGGCCATTAGGAAGGTAAGTAAGCTTATTAACAGCGCTGCTCGTCCAACCTTAAGATTGGCGGGCAGGTGAGGAGCCCAAGTGGCCTTTGCGTTTTTCAGGAAACCTCATCGACAGGTGGGATGAGGTTTCCTGAAGGTTTAATAAAATAATTAAATAAAATTTGCTAAATGTACAAATATGTCCCAGCTCATGTGACACTGTTGTTTTAATAATTTTTCCATTCATTCATTCAGAAGTTTTATTATGACCTCAATCTCCCTGAGGCAACTCCGTGCCCCAGAGCGCAGGCTCCGACTCTCCCTCCTCCCCCTCCTCGCCTCACCCGCACAGGTAGCGCTGAGGGCTACTAGCCGTACATTACGCTGGGCGGGCCTTAATTGGCCCGCCCACGTAAAATGGCGATTGGGTCCGTGCCTGCCCCTGCCCGCTCCTGCCAGGCTGCCCAACATAGATAAGATACTGCCCCCTGATAAGCACATGTCTTAATGAGAGTTCAACAGGCAAATGATACTGATACCTACAGATCAATTAGACATCTGGAATGATTAGCCAAGCGAACTAGACATCACATGCACACCTCAAATAAGCAGACACCACAACTATATTAAGGCCCCCGTTATCTGGGTAGAAAGTCCTAAAATTTAATGAAATGACAAGAAAAGCTAGAATGAGGGATGGTCCCATGAATAAGTGACACCTTAGAGGGCCAGTCAGGAGACAACAGGAAATGATATCAGTAGATGACCATCACCATTAAGAAACCATTCAGAAACTGATCATGCACCCCTAAAACCAATCAGGGCCTGATCATACACCACAGAGCTAATCAGGAATCAGTAACATCACTGATCATGCACAAGGGTTGTGGTTTGGAAGGAGTTAAAAAGCACCAGCTTTGAACTACCAGGCGCACGCTGAATTTGAAACTGAAGACAGCTTGTCGGCTGAAAGCGGAAGACCAGAGAGAGAGAAGACCCCGTGTTGCCACGCCCTAAGCTGAATCGGGAAGAAAGAACCGTATTGAGCCAGTCGTCGCTACCTAGCTTTGTTAAGTATAATTTTTTGTTGCTTAATAAACGTTTCCTGAGTCACAGCACTAAATTGTCTCATATTGCCTGAATGGTTAAAGTCTCAAAAGCACAAATTAATATTGAGTAAGTGGATTTGGAGGTTAAATACCCCCCAAAAAATATACACCAGGACATCACTGCAGGAGTTCCTCAGGGTAGTGTCCTAGGCCCAACCATCTTCAGCTACTTCACCAATGACCTTCCTTCTATCATAAGGTCAGAAGTGGGGGCGTTCACTGATGATTGCACAATGTTCAGCATTGTTCGCGACTCCTCAAATTCTGAAGCAGACCTTGCCCATATGCAGCAAGACCTGGACAAAATGTAAGCCTGGCCTGATAAGTGGCAAGCAACATTCACACCAAACCATTGCCAGGCAATGACCATCTCCAACAAGAAAGAATTCAACTATCCCTTTGATATTCAATAGCATTACCATTACTGTACTCCCCACAATGAACATCCTGGGGGTTACCATTGAGCAGAAACTTAACTCCACCAGGTAAATAAATACTGTGGCTACCAGACCAGGTCAAAGCCTGGGAATTCTGCATTGATAGCTCACCTCCCGATTCCCCAAAGCTTGTTCAACAGCTATACAGCACAAGTCAGGACTATGATGGAATACATTTGCCTGGATGAGGGCAGCTCCAACAACACCCAAGAATCTTGACACCATCTAGGGCAAAGCAGCCGACTTGATTGGGATCCCATCCACCACCTTCAACATTCACTTGCTCCATCACTGACGTACACTTAAAGCACTGTGTACCATATACAAGATGCACTGCAGCAACTCACCAAGGCTCCTTCAAAAGTGCATTCCAAATCCGTGACCTCTCCACCTCAGGACAAGAGCAGCAGATGCATGGGAACATTAGTACTTGCAAGTTCTCCTTCAAGCCACACACCATCTTGACTTGGAACTATGTTGCCATTCCTTCACTGTCGCTGGGTCAAAATCCGGGAACTCCCTTCCTAACAATACTGTGGGTGTACCTACACCACATGGACTGCAGCGGTTCAAGAAGGCAGCTCACCACCACCTTCTCAAGGGCAACTAGGGATGTGCAATAAATACCATGTAAAAATCCTATGGAAAAAAATTTGTTGCATTCACTGCAATTCCCTTTGTTTTTCTACAAACTGACTATTTTTGCATTACACATGTCTTGAGGCATAAACCTTTCCTGCCAGCAGAGACACAAAATATAAATAAGCATCTAGAAATGAACATTGAAGAATTGGTGTTTTGTTAAAAAGTACAAACTGAAACTGCATTTTAAATACATGGAAAAATCAAAGTATAGATTCTTTTTACCAAGCAGGATTATCATGTATTTTGTACAATGTCAGCTATAGGTTTACTAAGCAAGATGCATTGCCAGAATATTTTGGGATGCAAAAAACAAAATTAAGCGTCTTTTGTCTAATATAAAGCACCTCCATAGACTGAACAAAGATGAGAGAAAACAAATATTCCATTGTGCTGTTGGCTGGATTCCTGGAAGAAGTCTTATAAACAATGTCTTCAGAAATATGATCACTCCACAATTTATTGGAGCAAACAATATGCTATTTATATTTCAAATTTTAAAAAAATCTATAAGGCATAAACTGGCAAATTATTACACTTTCCATATCGTAGCATTTTAATATTGTAATTTTCATAAGTGCTATACTTTGTCACTTTGACATACTTGCATACATACATACAGCAAATCTAGCAGTAAGAATATTATTTACATGGACCTCACTGAGCTGTTGGCAATTTTGTATCACCAACTAGTAGGAAGTGGATTGAAGTTCATCAGACTCATTTTACTTAGGACATTTTTAGAGACACTTTTGCCCAATATTCTGTTGTATTCTAATTCCAGAGGTGAAGTTAGAATATGTCAAGTGATTGTATCATCCTATTTCCTATCCTGTTTCCAACCTTTATTCTTATTTTTAAACAATTTTTAATTCTATTTTCACCTTGAATGCAAATCTTCATTTTTATATCAATTACAGTTTCCCTATCCATGCAGGTTGTGGCTTGACATGCCAGCTGAATTCACAATGGAATACTGAGCCGAGAAGATAAATCTCACATGTGCATGAAAGCACAGTCCAAAAAGGACAGGCTAAACTGAGCATAACATATGGGAACTTCTCTGCTTACAGGAAATAACATGACTGCAGCAAAAGGATTCTCTGAGCTGAAAAGAAACCCATCTCCTTAGATATCGATAAATAACTGCAGATTTGGTCTTATATCATTTGTTACAATCTCTGTAGAAACTCTTCAAGAGAAATTCAAACTTCTAGTTATGAGCTGAAAGAATGACACGACAAGAATGACATGACATGATTTCACATTTTCAAAACTCTTACTGTATCAAATGACTAAGCAAACACTACTGACTATGCAAGTTTTCTTTAGAAGACAACGATGCTTTACACTATAGAAATAAATGTCTTTTTGTCACTTATCCCTCTGTCCATGGAGATAGAATTCTTAAGGCAAACAATTTACAGGTGTTCCAAGCTTCCAATAGGTTGCTTCCTTTTTACTTTCCTAGCCGGGTAACTCCTGATCCCAGAACTGCCTTTCACTGTGAGGGTTATGCTGTAAATCCCTTCCTCTAGCTCTAAGCTAGGTGAATCTTCCAGCCTCCTTTAACTCCTCAAGTCTTCAACCTGTGCACGAGCTCTGATCCATGTTCTGTGTGGTGAACGATAGCATCAGCATTTTCCCTTCTTAAGGTGTAGGCCTGGCTCATTCTATTTCTTGCTCTCTACATCTCAGCTGGTTGCAAATCACACAAGACAAAACTGCAAAGCTGTCAGTCTGTGATATACCTGGGTTTATAGGGAAACCTATAACCTGATCTCAAAATGGTTTCCTCTACCCTCTTCCTCATGACAATGGGAAACACATTACCTTTTTATATAAGTTGAAATGCTCATCTGTTATCTTTGATCCCAACTCTCTTTCACCTTAGAAGTAAAGGGATAGTTTACAGCACAAGTGTTTACAACTTAATGGCTATAACACCTTTCCAGGACTTTGAGAGACTAATTCATGGTATACTCAGTACCTACTGGCATTGTATACAGGTGTAAATACCTTGCACCTCCCTCTCAATAAAACAATTTGAGCCTTCCTCAGATCTCTAACAATAAAGCCACCTGGGTGTACTGTCAGGCAGATTCCAGCAACATCAGTTGACCCCTTTCATCTACCCTACATTTATAGCTGTAGTTCCAAGCTATAATAATCGTATAAACCAAAAGATACAACCTTAAACCATAATAATCTTATCAACCTCACAATTGTGACACATTGAGTTCAGTTCTATAGTTTATTAAGTTAGATAGAAATATATTACACTGAAGAGTGTGCACGTTCTAGTTACCTCACATCTAAACTGTTGATTCCAGTTGCAAAGACAAGACTCCTAGGGGGAGTTGCTCTGGCTATCTGCCTTTCTTCCATGGCAAGGTCCGTGCCCAGATGGCCCTGAAGAAGGAGTATGCAGTCTCACTTAATTCCTTCTACAAACAGTGGGCACCACAGGGTATAGATTACATCCTGGATGCTCACAATAGCATTACAATTCAATTATGATATTGTTTGCTTATTGTATTTATGGTGCTCTAGGGAAATGGCCTTAATGTATTTTCTTTACATTTGGTGACATCAGGGCAATCCAATGTCATCCTCACAGATGTACTAAAAAAGGCCCAATTCGAAAGCTTGGGAAGCTACTGAGGGAAACAATACACCTTTCTTTGGGGGTTGGGTGCACAATCAGAGGGAAAAAGTTGATGTAGAAGATCGGCCATGATCTTGATTGAATGGTAGAGCAGGCTTGAGGAACTATTTGTGTACTCCTGCTCCTATTTATTATGTTCCCCTATTGCTTTACTAGGTTGGTGCTGCTCCTGGTTTATACTTCTATACTGCCCATTGAACTAGCACTGTTTTTTGACCTGATGGAACTCAAAGGAGTGAAGGATGTGCTGGGCACAATATTACAGATTGTAGTTGTTTACACTTCTGAGAGTGATGGTACTCAGCATTTGGGCTGCTAGACCTGTCCTTATTCTGTCTCACTGTACAAATTGGTAGTATCACACTACATAATTGAAGATGTCCTCATTGTGGAGAAAGTGCCACACACATTCCAGCTCTACCCACTGGCTTTTACAGAAATAATAATCCACACTGTCCTGTTCCCCTAACTCAATGTTATGTTTAACACACAAGAATTTCCAATCTCTGCCTCTCTGCTCCTCCCCTGCCTTCATCCAGCCACTTCCATTGATCTCTACTATCTAGCCCCTAAACACAAGCTTTCAAAACATCATCTCATTTACAAATAGGACTTTCAATACTCACAGTCTTAGCTTGGTTATGTCCATCAATATTCTAAGCCTTTCCCCCTTAGTAAAGTCACCTTGCTTTAGTTCAAATGAAGATCTTGTAAAGTAGAGGATTCCCAGTAAGCTACGAGGCTTCTTGCAGTCAAATTTCAAGGAGGTTTGTTCTCAGGTGAACTCGAAATTGGAATAGGTTGGAGGAAATTGGACCCACTTTCAAGGTATTGCTGTTTATTACCTTGGCTGCTTGGATGACTTGCATGTGGTTTGATGGCTTTCTAATGGAACTCTGCCTGCAGAACAGCTTCTTGCAGTTTTAAAAACCAAACAGAAAGTATGGCCTCTCATCATGTGACCTTTTTGCAAGTCCAAAGTCCTTTTCCAAATAAGCTGGGTGGTTAGGTCGATTATACCTCCTGTGTTGTGGTTTTCACATCTTGAGAGTTTGAGACAGCCAGAAACTTTGTATCTGAATGACCCATTCAATTTGAAACTACCCTTTTGAATTAGTTGCTGGAAATCGCACTGAATCAACATCAGTCTGGAAGGATTCATTTGTCACCTCTCAAGGCTCTCAATCCGCATGAGAAGTCAGGTGATCCTCAGGCGGCCATATTTTTACACCTGTTTTTAGTCAGTTTAAAACATTAAAATTAGTTTGAAGTTCAGAATATTCTGGAACATGACACTTACTTGTCCTTGTCACTTGACAGATCTTGCTACATTTGAGATTTCTATCCTTGATAACCCCATTTTTGATTCCTTGATTTCCATAAAATTCATAATGTCTCAACTGTTTCAAACTCCTGTAACAACTATCCCCATCCCTAAAGAAAACTACCACCCTGATCTCTTTACAAAACCCTGTAAAACTTATAACCTCCACTCCTCCAGCCTTCCATCTGGCTCAACAAGTTCCCTATACTCAAATTGTTTAACAGATCTTGGCTTTTGGCTTTGGTGTTATTGTCCCCTCTTAAGCCCCTCACTTTCTTGCATCCCCATTGTTCCCTTGGCTAATTGTTGTGTTCTTTCCCTTAAAGAAATGGGCCACAAACTAGAGCACATATCTGCCCTAATGGTCCACCACCAGATGTGACGTGAACATTTAAAATAACATCATCTCTTTTTAATCAAAATTCTCCTTCCTCCTCTTCCAGGATTATCTAGAAGGATAAAAATATATATTGGCTTTTCTTCTCAATGAAAGAAAATCCTTCTCCAACCCATTGGTAGACGTGGAGTCAATTTTCTGGCAATGCTGTTTTAACATCTCTGCCACTACTTTTGCCTCCTTTGCAATGACCACCTCCTAAATTCATAACCATCTTTCCCAGAACACTATGTTTGAATCCCACCAATCAGGATTTCCTTCCTGCCACAGTACCAAAGCGGCTCTTATCAAAGTCACCAATGACATCCTATGTGACTGTGACAAAGGTAAACTATCCACCCCCTTCCTCCTCAACTTGTCTCCAGCCTTTGACATGACTGAATTGCACCATCCTCCTCCAAGTCTTTCCACCGTCAAACAGCTGAGTGGGATTGTACTCACCTGGTTCCATTTTTACCTATCTACCTATCTATGGGAGGCGATGGCGTAGTGGTATTGTCACTGGACTAGTAATCCAGAGACCCAGGGTAATGCCCTGGGGACCCAGATTTGAATCCTGCCATGGCAGATGGTAGGATTTGAATTCAATAAAAATCTGGAATTAAAATTCTAATGATGGCAATGGTTTCATGGTGAAACCATTGTCGATTGTTGTAAAAATCCATCTGGTTCACTAATGTCCTTTAGGGAAGGTAATCTGTCGTCCTTACCTGGTCTGGCCTACATGTGACTCCAGACACCCACATCAATGTGGTTGACTCTTAAGTGCCCTCTGAAATGGCCTAGCAAGCCACTCAGTTGTAACAAACCGCTACAAAGTCACAAAAAAGGAATGAAACTGGATGGGACACCCAGCACCGACCTAGGCACCGGAAACGACAACAGCAATCTCAGCCCTGTCGACCCTGCAAAGTCCTCCTTACTAATATCTGGGGGCTAGTGCCAAAATTGGGAGAGCTGTTTCACAGACTAGCTAAGCAACAGCCTGACATAGTCATCCTCATGGAATCATACCTTACAGATAATGTCCCAGACTCCACCATCATCATCCTGTCCCACCGGCAGGACAGACCCAGCAGAGGTGGCGGCACAGTGGTATACAGTCAGGAGGGAGTCCTCAACATCGAGTCCAGACCCCATGAAGTCTCATGGCATCAGG
This sequence comes from Cetorhinus maximus, assembly GCF_964194155.1. Taxonomy (NCBI): domain Eukaryota; kingdom Metazoa; phylum Chordata; class Chondrichthyes; order Lamniformes; family Cetorhinidae; genus Cetorhinus; species Cetorhinus maximus. The sequence goes on from NC_135884.1 coordinate 129,432,158, forward strand.
TCAAACATGGGCAAGGGAACTTCCTGCTGATTACCAAGTACCACCCCCACTCAGCTGATGAATCAGTGCTCCTCCATGTTGAACACCACTTGGAGGAAGCACTGAGGGTGGCAAGGGCGCAGAATGTACTCTGAACAGGGGACTTCAATGTCCATCACCAAGAGTGGCTCGGTAGCACCACAGACCAAGCTGGCCGAGTCCTAAATGACATAGCTGCTAGACCGGGTCTGTGGCAGGTCGTGAGGGAACCAACAAGAGGGAAAAACATACTTGACCTCATCCTTACAAAAGTGTCTGCCGCAGATATATCTGTCCATGACAGTATCGGTAGGAGTGACCACCGCACAGTCATTGCGGAGGTGAAGTCCCACCTTCACATTGAGGATACTCTCCATCGTGTTGTGTGGCACTACCACCATGCTAAATGGGATAGATTTTGAACAGATCTAGCAACTCAAGACTGGGCATCTCTGAGGCGCTGTGGGCCATCAGCAGCAGCAGGATTGTACTCAAACACAATCTGTAACCTCATGGCTTGGCATATCCCCCACTCTACCATTACCATCAAGTCAAGGGATCAACGCTGGTTCAATGAAGGGTGCAGGAGGACATGCCAGGAGCAGCACCTGGCATACCTAAAAATGAGACGTCAGCCTGGTGAAGCTATAACACAGGATTACTCGGGTGCCAGACAGCATAAGCAGCAAGCGATCCCACAAACAATGGATCAGATCTAAGCTCTGCAGTCCTGCCACATCCAGTCATGAATGGTGGTGGACAATTAAATAACTCACTGGAGGAGGAGGCTCCACAAATATCCCCATCCTCAATAATGGAGGAGCCCAGCACATCAGTGCAAAAGATAAGGCTGGAGCATTCGCAACAATCTTCAGCCAGAAGGGCAGAGTGGATGATCCATCTCGGCCTCCTCTGGAGATACCCAGCATCACAGATGCCAGTCTTCAGCCAATTTGATTCACTCCACATGATATAAAGAAATGGCTGAAGGCCCTGGATACTGCAAAGGCTATGAGCCCTGACAATATTCCGGCAATAGTACTGAAGACTTGTGCGACAGAACTTGCCACCATTCACGATTCCTCAGATACTGAAGCAGTCCATGTCCAAATGCAACAAGACCTGAACAATGTCCAGGCTTGGATGACAAGTGGCAAATAACATTCATGCCACACAAGTGTCAGGCAATCACTATCTCCAACAAGAGAAAACCTTACCACCACCCTTGATGTTCAATGGCATTAGATCACTGGCCCCATCCTGGGCGTTACCATTGACCAGAAACTGAACTGGACTAGCCATATAAATACTGTGGCTATAAGAGCAAGTCAGAGGCTAGGAACCGTGCAATGAGTAACTCACCTCCTGACTCCCCAAAGCCTGTCCACCATCTACAAGGCACAAGTCAGGAGTGTGATGGAATACTCTCCATTTGCCTGGATGAGTGCAGCTCCCACAACACTCAAGAAGCTGGACACCATCCGGGACAAAGCAGTCCGCTTGATTGGCACCACATCCACAAACAATCAGTCCCTCCACCACCGATGCACAGTAGCAGCAGTGTGTACCATCTACAAGATGCGCTGCAGGTATTGACCAAGGCTCCTTTGGCAGCACCTTCCAAACACGACCACTACCACCTAGAAGGACAAGGGCAGCAGATAGATGGGAACACCACCACATGGAAGTTCCTCTTCAAGTCACTCACCATCCTGACTTGGAAATATATTACCGTTCCTTCACTGTCACTGAGTCAAAATCCTGGAACTCCCTTCCTAACAGGTGTGCCTACACTACATGGACTGCAGCGGTTCAAGAAGGCAGCTCACCACCACCTTCTCAAGGGCAACTAGTGATGGGCAATAAATGGTGGCTCAGCCAGCGAAGCTCACATCCCATAAATGAATTAAAAAAATCCATGGCCAAATAAACACCGTCAATGGTTTCTCTTCCCCTTCTCCCACAGTTACCTTGGTGGCCCAAAAGCATCTATCTTTGGTCCCCTCCAATTTGTCATCAACATGCTTCCACTTTGCAACATTGTCCAAAATACATCAATTTCCACACCTAGCTCTGCTTCAACATCATCTCTTGAGACCATACTAGTGTCTCTAAATTATCAGACTGCTTAACTGACATCCATACAGGATGACCAAAACCTTCCTCCATTTATATATTGGGAAGATCAAAGCCAGTGTCTTCGGTCCCTACCACAAACTCCATTCTCTAGACACAGATTCCACCACTCTCCTTGTTAACTGTCTGAGGTTAGGGCTAGTCGCAATCTTGGCATTATACTTGACCTAGAGATGAGCTTTCAACGATATATCAAGGCATCACTAAGACCATTTATTTCCATCTCCTTAACCACACCACCAGCTGTGGTGCTTGCACTTTCACTTAGTCTGGAACCTATGTTGGAAAAGGAAAAAATAGATGTGTCAAAATATTTCCTCTTTAAAGTTATAAGTGATGTAATTTGATGGCTGAACTAATCTTTCGAAACAAACCACAGCATTGTGAGGGATACATCAAAACTCTGTAATTATTTGTATAAACCAAAAATCGATCACTTGGAACAGTTATTCAGTAATACAAACCAGAGGCTATGGTGGAAAATACTCTCGTAGATTAAAGTATTTTCTCAACTCTCCTGCTTCTGAAACCTTCATCTATGTCTTTGTTACCTCCAGACTTGACTATTCTCACGCACTCTTGGCTGGCCTCCATGTGCTACCCTCTGTAAACTTGAGGTCATCCAAACTCTGCCTTCCGTGATCTAGCTCACAGTAAATGCAGTTCACCCATCACCCCTGTGCTCACTGACCTACACTGACTTCTGGTTAAATGATGCCTCAATTTTAAAATGCTCATCATTGTTTTCAAATCCCTTTGCAGCCTGGCCCTTTCCGGTCCTCCAGCCCTACAACCCTCTGAGATATCTGCGCACCTCTAATTCCAGCCTCTTCAACATTCCAAATCTTAATCGCTTCATCATTAGTGACTATATCTGCGGCTGCCTGGGGCTTAAACTCTGGAATTCCCTCCCTAAACTTTCTCAGCCTCTCTCCCTTGCTTTCATCCTTTAAGCGAAGAGAAGTGCAAGAGGAGTCGGGAGTTGAAGAGGAGCCAAGGAGGAGTGGGGAGTTGAAAAGGAGCGCGAGAGGAGCCGTGAGCTGAAGAGGAGCGCGAGAGGAGCTGGGAGCTGAAGAGGAGCGCAAGAGGAGCTGGGAGTTGAAGAGGAGTACCAGAGGAGTCAGGAGTTGAAAAAGAGCTGGGAGAGCAGGGGTGACTGAGGGAGTTCGGTGAGGAGGGGACAAGGTGACCCTTTGCGTACTGTGAGTACGGTCGGGTAAGTATTTACAACTTTTATCGCTTATCGTTTTTAAGGTCTTATTTTGTGGTTCATCGTTTGTAAGGGCTATATTCTGTAACAACGAGGAGCAGGGAAGAAGGACCCTAGAGTAATTGATATTATTTAATATTAAGTATCTTCCAAAAGGTTTAATTTAATTTAAAGGGGTAAGTCATGGCAGGAGAGCTCAAAGCTGTGGTGTGCTCATCCTGCTCTATGTGGGAAGCCCAGAACATATCCAGTGCCCAGGGCCAACATGTGTGCAGGAAGTGTCTTCAGCTGCAGCTCCTGGAAGCCCGGGTTATGGAGCTGAATCAGCGGCAGAGGACACTGTGGAGCAACCGTGAGGTGGAGAGTATCGTGGATAGCACGTATTGAGAGGTGGTCACACCGCAGGCTAAGAGTCCACAGGCAGGAAGGGAATGGGTGGCCACCAGGTAGAGCAAGAGGACTAGGGAGGCAGTGCAGGAACCTCCTGTGGCTATTCCCCTGAAAAACAGATATACTGCTTTGCATACTGTTGGGGGGAAATGACCTCTCAGGGGGAAGCAGCAACAGCCAAATTTGTTGCACCACGGTTGGCTCTGCTGCACAGGGGAGGAGTTAAAAGTGTGGGAATGCAATAGTTATAGAGGATTTAATTGTAAAAGGACTAGATAGGTGTTTCTGTGGCCGCAAATGAGACTCCAGGATGGTATGTTGCCTCCCTGGTGCTTGGGTCAAGGATGTCTCAGAGCGGCTACAGGACATTCTGAAGGGGGAGGGTGAACAGCCAGTGGTCGTGGTATACATTGGTACAAACGATATAGGTAAAAAAAAGGGGATGAGGTCCTAAAAGCAGAATATAGGGAGTCAGGAAGTAAGTTAAAACGTAGGGCCTCAAAGGTAATGATCTCAGGGTTCCTACCAGTGCTACGTGCTTGTCAGAGCAGAAATAGCAGGATATATCGATGAATACATGGCTGAAGAGATGGTGTGAGAGGGAGGGTTTCAGATTCCTGGGATATTGGGACTGGTTCTGGGGGAGGTGGGACTAGTACAAATTGGACGGGTTACACCTGGGCAGGACAGGGACTGATGTCCTAGGGGGAATATTTGTTAGAGTGGTTGGGGAGGGTTTAAACTAAAATGTCAGGGGGATGGGAACCTATGCAAGGAGTCAGAGGAGGGGGAATCAAGGACAAGAACAAAAGACAGAAAGGGGAATAAGAAAAGTGATAGACAGAGAAATCAAGGGCAAGAATCAAACAGGGCCTCAGTGAAAAATAGTGGGACCGGGAGAAGTAATGTTAAAAAGACAAGCCTTAAGGCTTTGTGCCTTAACACGAGGAGCATTCGCAATAATGTCCGTCCTTGGCCTGCTGCATTGTTCCAGTGAAGCTCAACGCAAACTGGAGGAACAGCACCTCATCTTCAGACTAGGCACTCTACAGCCTTCAGGACTGAATATTGAGTTCAACAACTTTAGATCATGAACTCTCTCCTCCATCCTCACCCCCTTTCCGATCCCCTTTTTTTTCCAATAATTTATATATATTTTTCTTTTCCCACCTATTTCCATTATTTTTAAATGTATTTCCATCCATTGTTTTATCTCTACCTTTTAGCCTATTTTGATCCCTTCCCCCCATCCCCACTAGGGCTATCTGTACCTTGCTCGTCCTGCTTTCTACCCTTAATGTCCCCATAAGCACATTTCTTAGCTAATATCAGCACCGTCAACACCTCTTTGTCCTTTTGTCTATGACATCTTTTGGCAATCTCCACCTATCACTGGCCCTCTATCCAGCTCTACCTGTCCCACCCCCCCCCGCTTAAACCAGCTTATATTTCATCTCTTTTCTATGTTTCCTTAGTTCTGATGAAGAGTCATTTGGACTCAAAACGTTAACTGTATTCCTCTCTGTAGATGCTGTCAGACCTGCTGAGTTTTTCCAGGTATTTTTGTTTTTGTTTTGGAATTCCAGCATCAGCAGTTTTTTGCTTTTAGCATTTGCAATAAAGTGGATGAATTAACCACGCAAATAGATGTAAACAGGTATGATATAGTCGGGATTATGGAGACATGGCTGAAGAATGACCAGGGATGGGAACTGAACATCCAGGGATATTCAGTATTTAGGAAGGACAGACAAAAAGGAAAAGGCGATGAAGTTGCATTGCTGGTTAAAGAGGAAATTAACGCAATAATGAGGAAAGATATTAGCTCTGACGATGTGGAATCTGTATGGGTAGGGCTAAGAAACACCAAGTGGCAAAAAACGTTAGTGGGGGTTGTCTATAGACCCCCAAACTGTAGTGGTGATGTTGTGAATGGCATTAAACAGGAAATTAGAGACGCATGCAATAAAGGAACATCTGTAATTATGGGTGACTTTAATCTGCATATATTTGGGCAAATCAAATTAGTAACAATACCAGAGAGGAGGAATTCCTGGAGTGCATATGGGATTGTTTTCTGGACCAATACGTTGAGGAACCAACCAGAGAACAGGCCATCCTAAACTGGGTATTGTGTAATGAGAAAGGAATAATTGGCAATCTCGTTGTGCGAGGCTCCTTGGAGATGAGTGACCATAATATGATAGAATTCTTCATCAAGATGGAGAGTGACCTAGTTGATTCTGAATCTTAATAAAGGAAACTACGATGGTATGATACGCAAGTTGGTTATGATAGATTGGGAAATGTTACTTAAAGGGATGACAGTGGATAGGCAATGGCAAACATTCAAAGAGCGCATGGGTGAACTGCAACAATTGTTTATTCCCTGTCTGGCGCAAAAGTAAAATAGGAAAGGTGGCCAAACCATGGCTTACAACGGAAATTAGAGATAGTATTAGATGCAAGGAAGAGGCATACAAATTGGCCAGAAAAAACAAGACCTGAGGATTGGGAGCACTTTAGAATTCAGCAAAGGAGGACCAAGGGATTGATTAAGAATGGGAAAATAGAGTACGAGAGTAAGCTTGCAGGGAATATAAAAACTGACTGTAAAAGTTTCTATAGGTATGTGAAGAGAAAAAGATTGGTGAAGACAAACATAGGTCCCTTACAGTCAGAAACAGCGGAATTTATAATGGGGAACAAAGAAATGGCTGACCAACTAAATACATACTTTGGTTCTGTCTTCACAAAGGAGGACACAAATAACATACCAGAAATGTTGGGGAACACAGGGCTTAGTGAGAGGGAGGAACTGAAAGAAACCAGTATTAGTAGGGAAATGGTGTTGGAGAAATTGATGGGATTGAAGGCCAATAAATCCCCAGGGCCAAATAATCTACATCCCAGAGTACTTAAGGAAGTGGCCCTAGAAATAGTGGATGTATTGGTGGTCACCTTCCGAGATTCTATAGACTCTGGAACAGTTCCTACAGATTGGAGGGTAGCTAATGTAACCCCGCTATTTAAAAAGGGAGGTAGGGAGAAAACAGGGAATTATAGACCAGTCAGCCTGACGTCGGTAGTGGGGAAAATCCTAGACTCCATTATAAAAGATTTAATAGCTGAGCACTTGGAAAACAGTGGCAGAATCAGACAGAGTCAGCATGGGTTTACGAAAGGGAAATCATGCTTGACAAATCTACTGGAATTTTTCGAGGATGTAACTAGTAGAGTTGATGAGGGGGAGCCAGTGGATGTGGTTTATTTGGACTTTCAGAAGGCTTTTGACAAAGTCCCACATAAGAGATTAGCATGTAAAATTAAAGACCATGGGATTGGGGGTAACATATTGAGATGGATAGAAAACTGGTTGCAGACAGGAAACAAAGAGCAGGAATAAACGGGTATTTTTTTGAATGGCAGGCAGTGACTAGTGGGGTACTGCAGGGATCAGTGCTGGGACCCCAGCTATTCATAATATATATTAATGATTTAGATGAGGGAGCTAAATGTAATATCTCCAAATTTGTAGATGACACAAAGCTGGGTGGGAGGGTGAGCTGTGAGGAGGATGCAGAGATGCTTCAGGGTGATTTGGACAAGCTGAGTGAGTGCGCAAATGCATGGCAGATGCAATATAATGTGGATAAATGTGAGGTTATCCACTGTGGTAGCAAAAACAGGAAGGCAGATTATTATCTGAATAGCTATAAATTGCGAGAGGGGAATGTGCAACGAGACCTGGGTGTCCTCGTACACCAGTCGCTGAAGGTAAGAATGCATTTGCAGCAGGCAGTAAAGAAGGCAAATGATATGTTGGCCTTCATAGCGAGAGGATTCAAGTATAGGAGCAGGGATGTCTTGCTGAAATTATACAGGGCCTTGGTGAGACCACACTTGGAATATTGTGTGCAGCTTTGGTCTCCTTATCTGAGGAAGGATGTTCTTGCTATATAGCTCTTGGGGCGAAAGGGATCAAAGGATATGAGGAGAAAGCGGGAGCAGGCTATTGAGTTGGATGATCAGCTATGATCATAATGAGTGGAGGAGCAGTCTCGAAAGGCCGAATGGCCTACTCCTGCTCCTATTTTCTATGTTTCTGTGTTTCTAAGTCACTCCTTTAAAAATACCTCTTTAACCAAGCCTTTGGTCATCTGTCTAATATCTCCCTTTATGGCTCAGTGTCACGTTTTGCTTTATAATGCCTCTGCAAAGCACATTGGGATGTTAAAGGCACCATGTAAATATAAGCTGTTGTTGATCTTACCCACCCTGGCGTATATGTGACTCCAATACCGCACAAAAGTGATTGACTCCTAATTGCCCTGAGGAATGGCCCAGCAGGCCACTCAAGTGCATCACACCGCTACAAAGAACAAGGACTGCAGTGGTTCAAGAAGATGGATCATCATCACTTTCTCAGGGCAACTGCATGGGGATGGGTAATTAATGTCAGCTCCAACAATGTACACAAGGGGCAGTTGCTAACTTGTACCCTTCCAGCTGTGGTGCTTACACTTTCACTCAATCTGGAACCTATTTTGGAAAAGGAAAAAACAGAAAATGTGTCAAAATATTTGTTCTTTAAAGTCATAGGTGATGCAATTTGATGGCTGAACTAATCTTCCGGAACAAACCATAGCATTATGAGGGATGCATCAAAGCTCTGTCATTATTCGTATTAAACAAAAATGGATTACTTAGAAAGGTCATTCAATAATATAAACAAGAGATTACGGGTGAAAATACTTTAATCTGCAAATTGCATTCTGGCTGTCAGAAATCTCATGGCATTCTTGCCTGAGGCATTGTTCTTCCTTGACCCCCCTCTTTCAATGAGGAATAGTTGAGTCCGACAGGACATTCCCTGAGCTTGACACAGTGCAGTGCTCAGAGTTACGTTGTAGCAGCGTTTTGTTTCTTTTTAGTAAATAGATACTTTTATACAGCGGGCAACATGAAATGGATGTTTAAAGAAGACCATTCATTAGGTGAGATCGGTTTGGCGTCTCGGTTACATGTAGCAGTTGTAATGAATCCAGTCTGCTGGGCTGCTTTAGATGTCTAAGGGCCTAGTCCTGACCTGCGCAGTTTGTCTCTCTGGCCTTCTGTTTGTTTTTATTTAGGGTGTGTAAATTGTTGCGTCTATTTGAGTTTTTTTTTTAGAATTCGAGGAATGATTTGCTCATTTCTCGAATATTGCATCCCATCTACCCATATAACCAGTAAAACAGTAACACATTAAAACCTGTTTTGCACTGTAATTTCTATATTTAGATATCACAATACAGTACATTATTTATTTATTTATTTATCCATATAAATCGAGACCAGCTTGCCTAACCCCTTTTAATATCGACACCCCTCATTCTCATTGGTTTACTCATACATGTAAGTAGCACACAACTCTGAGAAACAAGCCAGACATCACGTCAACTTCAAGCTGCATATAGTAATTCATATGATGACTTCCATCACCTAAGAATGTTGCAAAAAGCTTATGAAGTATTTTTGAAGAGTAGTAATTGTTGTCATATAGAGAACAGATTTGCAAACAGCAGTTGGGCCCTACAAAAATGCAAATTGATAAATAACGATTTAATTTGGTTTTGGCGACTTTCATTAATTGGGTTTTGGTAAGTGTTGGCATGTACATGGGGTAACTTTCTTGTTCTCGCAAACCAGATCACCTTGGATCCTTGTTTAAGCTCAGTTCAAACTTAGGGTCCTTTAGGGCCCTGAGTTGAGTTTCAGATTCCAAATCCTATCCATTGCCAAGATTGCAACAACAACTTTTACTTATATAGCATCTTTAATATAACAAAATGTCCCAGAAGCATTATGAAACAAAATATGTCACTGAGACACATAAGGAGATATTAGGACAGATGAACACTGGCTTGGTCAAAGAGGTAGGTTTTAAGGCGTATCTTAAAGGAGGAAAGCAAGGTGGAGAATTGTAGAAAGGGTATTTCAGAGCTTGGGGACTAGACAGCTGATGGAATGACCACCAATGATGGAGCAATTAAGGAAAGGGATGCACGGGAAGCCAGAATTAAATGAATGCAGGTATCTCAGAGGATTTTGGGGCTGATACGTTGATAGGATAGGGAGGGTCCAGGTAATGGAAGAATTTAAAAGCAAGGATAAGTCAGTTCCAGACTTGATTTCTCTAATAGTTCCCTTGTTAACTCCTAACTCCTAACCATACAAGAACATTTTGTGCTGGAGAAGCCATTGACCTGAAACGTTAACTTTGTTTCTCCCTCCACAGATGCTGCCTGATCTACTGAATATTTAAAGCATTTTCTGTTTTTATTTCAGGCTTCCAAAGTTCACAGTATTTTGCTTTCGGCATATTCACATTAAGTTGTGCGCTCATGACCTTGCTGCCTTCTGCTGACTCCCTGTTCCCCAACACATTGTAAACAAATGTCAGAAATTTGAATTCAATTTTCCCAACAGTCAACCTAACACTGCTATTCATGAAGCAAGGATGAGAGAAAATAGGAAACTACAGGCCAGTTAGCCTGACATTATTCATCGGAAAACGTTGCAATTTATTATTAAGAAAATCTTAAAAGTGCACTCAGAAAATAATTGTATGATCAGTCAAAGTCAACATGATTTTATGAAAGGGAAATGGTTTTTGATTAATTTATCAGGGTTTTTTGAGGATGTAACTCGTAGAGTAGATAAAAAGGAGCCAGTCGAAGTAGTCTATTTGGATTTCCAAAAGACATTCAGTAAGGTGCCACATAAAAGGTTAATGCGCAAGATAAGAGCTCATGGTGTTGAAAGTAATATATTGGCATGGATGGATGATTGGTTAATGGACAGGAAGCCAAGTGATAATTGGGACATTTTCAAGTTGGCAGGCTGTAACTAGTGGAGTGCTGTAAGGATCAATGCTGGGGCTTTAGCTATTTACAATCTATGTTAATGTCTTAGACAAAGAGACCAAGAGTAAAGTATCAAAGTTTGCTAACAATATTAAGCTAGGTAGAAATGTAAACTGTGAGGAGGGCACAAAGAGGTTGCAAAGAGATATAGACAGGTTGAGTGAGTGGGCAACAAGGTGGCATTTGGAGTACAATATAGGGAAGTGTGAGGTTATTCACTTTGGTAGTCAGAACAGAAAAGCAGAATATATTTTAAAATGCGTGAAACTTCTAAATGCCGATGTTCACTTTGGGTGTGCATATGCAAAGAACACAAAGTTAACATGCAGGTCCAGCAAGCAATTAGTAAGGCAAAAGGCATGTTGGCCCTTATTATAAGGGATTAGCATACAAGAATAAAGAAGTCTTGCTACAATTGTACAGGGTTTGGTGAGATCATTGTGCATGGTTTTGGTCAGCATATTTGGGGAGGCAGTACAGAAAAGGTTCCTATCATGTTTCTTGGAATGAGAGGGTTGTCCTAGGATGAAAGGCGGAATAAATCAGGCCTATTCTCTTTGGAATTTAGAAAAATAAGGGGTGATCTCATTGGAACATACAAGACTCTGAAGGAGCTTGACAGGGTATACACATTGTTTCCTCTGGCTGGGGAATCTACATGTGGGTATGATCTCAGGATAAGGGGTTGATCATCTAGGACTGAGATGAGGAGAAATTTCTTCACTCAGAGAGTTGTGAATCTTTGAAATTGCCCTTCCTAGAGGGTTATAGATGCTCCATCATTGAGTATAATGAAGGCTGTGAAAGATAGACTTTTGGTCTCTTAGGAATATGGGGAGCAGGCAGCAAAGTGGAGTTGAGGCAGAAGATCTCCCATGATCATATTGAATGGTGGAGCCGGCTCAAGGGGCCACACGGACCACTTCTGCTCCTATTTCTTATGTTATTTTCTCACCCTTCCCCACTACTGCAATCTCCTCCACTGGTATGAACTTATATGTACAATTCTGGTTTCCTTTACATCCCCATTCTCCCCACTCCATCTTTGGTGGGAGAGCTTTCAATATCTTGACCCTTGACTTTGCCACGCTTTCCCTCAATCTCTCTACCTTTTTTCCTTTCTCCCCACATTCAAAATTCTCCACAAAACCTTTGACTACATCTTCAATTACATCTCCTAATTCTTCAACTATATCTTGAAGTCCATTCCTTCATTCTGTTAAAAGCCATGAACTGTGTGCTACATTTAGGCCACAATATAAACACAAGTTCTCAGATCTTTCTGTATCACTTTATTGAGCCTTGAAATTACTTGTGACAGTATTAGCATAAGAACAACTAACAGTTATGATAATCTCTAGTTGTTTATTTCAACATGAGTATTAAGATGTTTATTTTTAGAGAGAGTGCTGTTGTGTAGCAGAGAGAGGAAAGTCATGAGAATGTGTTATATGCTCATCTGCTAACAGTGCCACAGTAATTTTCAGCTAGACAATATAAAAGTGCATAACATAAAAATATTTCTCCATTCCACTGACTGCCATAAAGCCTTGTGAATTTCATCAGAAGATGGCTGCCTGCACTGCCTTGATCTTGTATCATTCGCTGTCTTGTGCTTTTGGAGAGAGTATCTGACATCCAATGAAGAAGTGTTCCATTGAAGCTTGCAACTAGAGATTTATCATGTTTGAGAACTGGGAGTACTGTTTAATTTGCCATTTCTCTTTATCCTTTGTATTACCACAATTATTTCACACCATCATTAACGCGTAGATCAAAGCAGCAATATTAATGTGAGAACATCTGAATTTAGACTTTGCCTTTCAATGAGCTCTGGACCTAAATTAGATGATGAGTTTAGGCAATAGATGAGAATAAATCAATTTATAGGCCCAAATCATTCATAGTTACCTATAATTAGTAATAGTTGGTTGGTGCTTTCTCATTAGCCTGCATTCATAATTAGTTATATTTCTGCAGGGTCAAGAATATTACTTGAAAATATTAATATGAGGATTAAGATAGAAAGTAATTTTCTTTTATTCGTTCATGGGATGTGGGCATTGCTGGCTAGGCCAGTATTTATTGCCCATCCCCAATTGCCCTTGAGAAGGTGATGGTGAGCTGCTTTGAACAGCTGCAGTCATTTTGATGTATGTACCCCAACAGTGCCACTGGGGAGAGAATTCCAGGATTTTGACCCAGGAACATTGAAAGTACAGCAATATAGTTTCAAGTAGGGAATGTACATGAATGTCAATTCTATACAGTGTATACTATAATAAGGGTAATATTCGCAGATTAAACATGGAGTCTGTATGTATGTTGTTTAATTCTCATTCATACTTTAGCCATCAAAAATGAAAAGTGAGTATATTCAGTATACCTTCCACAACATGCTGCCAAAAAATGAGCATATTAACCTCTTTTTGAAAAAAAGGTGGGTTCCCTTATACAAAACAAATGTCTGCTAAGGATTGTAACAGCAGCATAATTATATCTGGTAATGTATTTATAATATATGGAAAGCCTTTTTATTGTAACTTATTTCTTTAATTCATGGATCCAAAGATGTCACCATTCTTTTGTTGCACTTTACTGTGTTAAGTGAATCGTAATTGGTCTGCTTTGTCATGTTGCTCTGTATTATTCATGGTCTGCTCAAGCACTTTGCTGGGATGCCAGATGAGAGTCAAAGAGAAAGGATTTTTTTTGCATTATTCTTCCATGGCCTTGCCCTTACTTATCTCTGTAACTTCCTGCAGCCTTCTGAAAGCTCTGCACTCTCTCCCAAATCTGGCCTCTTGCGTATCCCTGATCTTTAATCGCTTCACCATTCCTTCAGCTGCTCAGGCCCTAAGCTCTGGAATTTCCTCCCTTTACTTCCCCACCTCTCTTGCCTTCTTTCAGATAAACTTACCTCTCTCACCAAGCTTTTGGCCATCTGTTCCAATATCTTCTTATGTGGCTCAGTGTCAAATTTTATTTGCTAATGCTCTCTTGAAGTGCCCTGGGACATTTCATTACATCAAAGGCATTATATAAATGTGAGCAGTTGTTGTCTAGGGGTCAGTTAACTCAGTTGGCTTGATGGCTAGTGTAAGGTTTAAGAAAATGCCAACTGTGCGGGTTCGATGTCTCTTCTGGCTAAGGTAAACTTAGGATCTGCTGCCTTGCTCTGCCCCTGAGAATGGAAGGCAATGGCAAACTACCATTGATAAAAACTGCCAAAGAAACAGCTCAGGTTGAACCATAAGCAGACAATAGGCCAAGGACCTGCCTTCAGGCAGAGCACACATGACATGAGTTGTTGATCCATTACTCAAACTGTCATGGTGAAGAAACACATTACTGTTGCATCTGAGGTTCCTTATTGTTTTGAGGCACAATTTAGTTTGTTAGATACCTATATATCAAGACAAAGCATGAAACCTTTTTAAACGTCAACACTGTTTTTGTACCAGATGCAATTAGTTTGAACTCCAACCAGTATGAGACTACCACCTCAATGCAGTTTCATTGTTTCCCAAAATTTGGACACTCCAAGTGATAATTGTAAACTCGTGATACCATACTTCGCATCAGGCCAACATAAAATTGCATCATTTAACACAGAAACTCCAATGTAACTAGTCTGTTAATATAAGTATGGAGTATTACACATCATTGTGGTCTGTTTGAGCTCTTCTTTAAAGCAAGAGAATCCCATGTCAAAATATCAAAACTAAACAGAGCCATCCCTATATTTTCACAAAAGAATGAGCTCCATAATTTGCTTTGCTATTTGTAAACATAAGGCAAGAGTTATTATGAGTACACAAATGATGTGCAAAGCTCAATGTATGATTGCTAAATTAAAGTTTTCAGCATAGAAGTGGATTTGTAGTGTCCTCATGCATCAATAAGTTGCATTTATATAGCATCTTTAAAATACTTGACAGAAGAAAAATGTACTCTACTTATTGTTATCTTGTGTGTTCTTTGTTTTAGATACGCTTTAAATAATATAGAAAGGAAGAAAACCAAGCATTGGGGTTCATTTCTAGGATTGAGTTGGAAAGCAGAGAATTTATGTTAAACTTGTATCGAACTTTGCTTAGATCACATTTGGAATACCATGAACAATTCTGGTCTCTGTATGCTAAAAAGGTGCAAAAAGATTCACAAGGATGGTAACAGAAATGAGAGGATATACTTAATCAGGAAAAGCTAAACAAGTTGGAACTGAACTGGAGAAGGATGAAGGGTGACCTGATAGGCATTTTAAAAATTATGCAAGGGTTTGATATGGTGGATGTAAATAAAATGTTTCCATTTGTGGGGTATCCAAAGCTAAAGGTCTTAAATATGAGAGAGTCACTAATAAATCCAAAAGTGTGATAAGAATGGGGAACACATTACCACAAGGAGTAGCTGAGGTGAATAGCATAGATGCATTTAAAGAGAAGCTAAGTAAGCACATAAGGGGAAAGGAGTAGAAGAATATAGTGATTGGGTTAGATGAGGGAGGGTAGCAGGAGGCTAATGTGCAGCATAAATACTAGCATGGACTGAAAGACCTGTAACAGTTGCTCCACTTAAGACAAGGCAATGATCCATCTCCAACAAAAGAGTCTAAGTACCTCCCCATAATATTCAGGGCATTACCATCATCAAAACCACCATCATTAAAATCCTAGTGATTATCCTTGACCAAAAACTTAATTAGATGAGTCACATAAATACTATCACTAGAAAAACAGTTCAGAGGCTGTGTAAATAGGGGTGAGTGACTTGTCTCCTGATTCCCTAATGCCTTTCAACCACCTACAAGACATAAAGACAGAAGTGTGATGGGATAATATCTACTTGACAACACAAATGCAGCTCCACCAACACACAAAAAGCTCAACATCGTCCCAGCAAAGCAACCTGCTTGATCAGCGCCCAATCCATCACCTTAAATATCACTCCCTCCACCAGTAGTGCAATGTAGCTGCAGTATGTACCACCCACAGGATGCACTGCAGTGACATGCAAAGCTCCTTTGACAGCACCTCGCAAACCCGGGGCCTCTATTGCCAAGCAGAGAAAGGGCAGTGTGCGCATAGGAATACCACTACCTCGCCCCCCAAGTGGTTTGGAAAAGTATTGCCATTTCATCATCACTGGGTCATTATCCTGGCACTCCTGCTTTTATCTCTCTTGCTTAACCCCATCTATCTTTCTCAATCTTTATGTTGCTTTCTGTACCTAACTTATTCATTTTATATTTCCTGATTTGGACTTGGCCTGTTCTGTTGAGGATTCTTCAATCTGGTTGAAGAGCCTCACTGTTTCTTGCCCTGATTACAGACACCACAGATCCCCTGCAGAGAGCATTACACTGAATAAGATGCTGGATTAGAGCAAGTCTCTACTCAAGAACCCAAGAAAACTTTTGGGGCAATTGTCAGTGAGGTGAACAGCAAGTGCTGTTCCTCCGCCACCGAACTTAAAATCTGAGCCAATATTTCAACAGACCAATGGGCTGTGCCATGAAATTACCAGCTTCAATACTCTCTAACCTCTAGTCAAGGAATATAAATAGTATTTCGCTATAAATTATAATATAGACACTTGTAAGAATTAAAGATATTCTGCTGCTTAGATACTTAAAAACATAACTACATATGTACACACTTAAAAACATAAGTTGAGGATTATCAGATCGGCCATGATCTCATTGAAAGGTGGCACAGACTCGATGGGCCGAATGGCCTACTTCTGCTCCAACGTCTTATGGTCTTACACATATGTGACTGGTTGAATGATTTACAACTTGGAGCAGGTTATCATGATTTTATTATCAGAACAGCTTGTACATATCATAGCTGTATTAGTGACTCCAAGGTGTCGGCATTCATTCTTTCATTCAAAGCAATGGTATAATTCAGCATGAATAACATTTGTCAATTACAGTTTATTGATTTGAAAGAAAAATTGAGGTATTAGTCCGTGAGCAAATTGCTGAGCAAATGGGATCTATTTTCTCTGGAGTTTATAAGAATGAGAGGCAATTTACAACATACAAAATTCTGAAGGGGCTTGATAGGGTAGATGTTGAGAGATTGTTTCCGCTGGTCTGGGAATCTGAAATGTGGGGCACAGTCTCAGGATAAGGGGCTGATCATTTATGACTAATATGAAGGGAAACTACTTCACTCAAAGGGTTGTGAATCTTCATAATTCTTTGTCCCCGAGGATTGTGGATGCTCCATCATTGAATATGTTTGAGGCTGGGATAGACAGATTTTTGGTCTCTCAGGGAATCAAGGGATATGAGGAACGGGCAGGAAAATGGAGTTGAAGCCTAAGATCAGCCAGGATCATACTAAATGGCGGAGTAGGCTCGTTGGGCCATATGGTGTACACCTGCTCCTGTTTATTGTGTTCTTGTGTCCTCTTTCTATTGATTTGGAGTTTTTACAGAGAGAAAATTATCATTAATTACTCATTATCTAAAATATATTCTTATTTGTCTATCCTACATATTGAGCTACTGAAAGAGAGAAATTATGTAAATTATGTCTTGTGTATATAGTTTGAGCAAATGTTCTCCACCTTTCTAAGACAACCAGTAGGCAAATAATGCCAAGGCCTCCAGTGATGAGTCTACGGTAAACACAGTATATCTATGCCACGTGAACAGGAAAGTCACAGGTTCAAATTGTTAAGTTAGCTGCTATTATTTAGGGGAGCAGTAGGAATAATTACGGCACCCTTTCTGTTATTGTTGGTGGTCTTGAAAGACATTGAGTGTCTAGTAAGAGATCTGGCAGGAGGCAAAGATATTTCCTTAAAAGTACTTTTATTTACATAACTATATAAAAGATTACAGAACATCAGGGCAGAGCAACTGCCCCTCTCTTAGGTTAATCTCACTCATCTCTCTCTGAGTGGCATCATTATGACATCGGCCAGAATTTTATGCTCCTTCAGAGAGTTCTGAGGCAGAAGGAATGTGGAATTGCATGGACGGGATTCCCTCTAGGTTCCTGCCTGCCCCGACCTGGTAGCGATTTTACACTGAGGTGGGCAGGGCCTCGGACGGGAAGCCCACCCTTGCCCCAATTAGATCTTTAAATGGACACTGAATGGCCATTTAAGGGCCTTTTCCCGCCCAGCCTCAATTTTTAGGCTGGCAGGCGGATGACAGTTCCCTTTTGACTGGGGATGGCCTTAAGACCCAGTGACCTCCTGACCTCCCGCCCTCCCCGCACCCCTTCCTCCCCCAGCCTATCCTGTGAGACCCCGATTGCACCCCCGCCCCTTCACAACCCCCCAGGCCTTCCCTACCCTCCCCGCCCTGGGACCTCTGATACTTACCTGTCCTCTGGTTCCTGAGACTTAGTTCCAGGTAGCTCCCTGCAGTGCCTCTTCCGGCCACTGCAGCACTGTGCGTGGAGGAAATGGAGAGCTGTCAGCCTATCTGATTGGCCGGCAGCTCTCCAAGGCAGGAGTTCTTTCCGAGTAAGGGGTGCAAGTCCCACCTTATGCCAATCAATGTTTATTAGAGTGTAATATGGCATCGGGACTGCTGGAATCAACAGGGATGTTCCTCGCTGACACTTCGGATGGCAGGGGCCGAAACCCTGCCATCCTGAAAACTCAGCCCGTAGCTCCTTATGTACATGCTCAGTAGTTGTTATTATAGTGTTAGAGTTTACCCTTTGCTCTACATCTCCCCCCAAGTCTTTATCCCTACATTATTATATACATATCCTCCTACACTCTTGAATTAGGGAAAGGAATATTGGTCTGTCTTCCCACTATTGATCAATATTAAGAACTCTTGCTGGATAGTTACATAGTTGTCAGGTGCAGACAAGGTCTGGTTTAACAAAAAGGTAGCCTGTTAAAGGTCACATATGAATAATTGTTACTTGAGCAAGGTACTGGAGTCAACAGCTGTATGTGGAAT
Source organism: Cetorhinus maximus (assembly GCF_964194155.1). Taxonomy (NCBI): domain Eukaryota; kingdom Metazoa; phylum Chordata; class Chondrichthyes; order Lamniformes; family Cetorhinidae; genus Cetorhinus; species Cetorhinus maximus. The sequence continues at coordinate 129,450,762 of NC_135884.1, forward strand.
CTTAACCCAGCAAAGGAGTCAGCAGTATTGGACAGGAGCTAAGAAAATGTGAGAAGAAATGTATATTGTTAGGTAAATGTGTATGTGAAATTTCTCACTATTCATACTGACCTTTATTTTGCAGAACACAGGTGTGTCGAATCTGCCAAAATCAGAGCCAAATATCCAGACAGAGTACCAGTGAGTATCATTTCAGTAAAATGGCATAAAAAGGTTTTCATAAGAATTATTTTGGCATTATGTTTTGACAAAAAAGAGGAATTATTTAAACTGCTTACAAGAATTCTTTCAAACTTAGCATTCAAAATAGAGGTCCTCCTGTGTTTTGTACACTTGATAAGATCATGGTCAAAGCTTCAAACTACAACAAAATAGTGGCAGGAGTTGATGATAGCTTCTAAAAGGAAAATGGATAAATATTTGATAAAGAAGAATTGAAAACGTTACATGGGAAGAACAGCAAAATGGTAGAGCTATGGTGGGCTGAATGGGTGACTTCAATTAAATCTGTATAAAATTATTGAGTTTTACGTAAGTCACTTATTTGGAGCACCAATGTTTCAAACTTACATTTTTTTAGTTTGAACTTTGAAAAAATCACAACCTGTTACACTAAAAGTTTAAATTGGTTGAATTTGAACAAAGAGCAGAGGGTTGGGTTTACAATAAGCAGCTGTGACAGTGTATGTACTTGGATCCAGGCTAAGGTTGTAACACGCATGGATTAAGTTAGCCCCTGAAGGGGAATGTTATAAATGATTACACCAGAAAGAAATAATTGCAGTGTTCTTTATAGATCTGGGTCTACTAGGAAAATTGATTGATGAAGCAAATGACTTTTCCTTTAACCTATATATTTTGTAATATTATCTGATTTATTGTGCACTAACTAACAAACAGGGTATTTACATGTAAACATACACAGAACATCCATTATGACCTTTATTATTGACAGAAAATACATACTTTGTCAGAAATATTACATTACTTACATTGTTTTATTAACTATCTGAACTGTATTAAGCAAACTTACTCAAATTTAACCTTTTAACATTTTATGATCACTTTTAAAATATGTACATGATTTCAACAATTTACCATAAAGAAATTTCTCAGGATTCTATTAAAGCAGTGGGAATGTCAAGGAGTATGTTTTGTGATCATTAAGTACCTGCCCAACATCTGCTCCAGTTAAAAATAGAAAATGCTGGTAACACTCAGCAGATCAGGCAACATCTGTGGAGAGAGGAAGATAGGGTTAACAATCCAACTAAAAGACCTCTCTTTATAGTGCTTTAAATGAGCGACTCGCAGCAATATTTATGGGGCTTTTCTCCAAGTGCCTGTAGCCACCCATTTCATAAGATCAGAGTAAGTGCAGTCCCTGTAGTGTGCCTGCCACATAACATGATAATCCATGTTGGTGCTGTGTTGTTCCTATTTAAAACATTTATAAATTGGAAGTATCTGCAAAACATTTATAAGTTTCATCTAAAATCTATTCATAATGTCAATATTACATTTATTTATGAGTTTTGGTTCCAATAGGTGATAGTGGAGAAGGTATCTGGCTCACAGATAGTGGATATAGACAAAAGAAAGTACCTGGTGCCCTCTGATATCACAGTGGCACAGTTCATGTGGATTATAAGGAAACGGATCCAGCTGCCATCTGAGAAAGCCATCTTCTTATTTGTAGATAAAACAGTCCCTCAATCCAGGTCAGTGGTTTAATGATTTGCAATTGGCTTGTTTAGCCGGATTTTTGAGAGAGAAATCTGCACTGATGGTATAAATGAAAAGCTTTATATGCATGAGGTAAATATTAAAATAACTTTTATTCATTGAAGTGAGAAATGAAATATTTAAAATGGGATTATTCTTTGTATAAAGCAGACGTCTTCAATTTTTATTTAACTTTTCATTCACAGAAATATAAGTTATGTATCTGGCGAGGAATGTGAATTTATATCTGTATCTGTAGCATCGTTATGGCATTTAAACATTGTAGTGAGGATTATGAGTACAATTAATGGAATAAAAAGGCCACTTAACAACAGTAGAAAGTCCCAATTACCTTCATAATTCCTTTGGGATTTGTCACCCAAGCCATTTAAAATAATCTGTATTCTACTTTTACTCATTATATATCTTCTACATTTGGTGATAGCCTTTCTGAATTTAGTTGTATCTTTTTGTATGGTGTGCACACCATTTGTACTTTCACTGCAAATGTAAAATGGATTTGTTCAGAAAACCTCTGCAAGAGAGCATGGTATATTATCTGTGTCAGATAGGTTAGTGTAATGCTTGTGGTACAAACCCAACAGTTGAGTGATCATTGCTGAAAAAAGAGACATGCTGCCAAAGCTTTTTGTCTTGCACTCATCAGGACAAACCCAAGAATGCCAAATTTCAAATGATCACAACAATTTATACTACAGGAAAAAAGGGTGCTAATTGGTTGGCAAGTCGATTCTGATTGGCCAAGGCATTGCCACGGAGAAAGCAACAGGGAACTATAGGGTCCCCAAGCTCCTGGGTAATTCAAAAAAAGATGCAAGGCTTGAACATATTCCTTTTTGCAGAGAATGGGTCCCTGTATATAAATGTATGTCGCTTCTAGCAAGCATAAATGAGCCACCTTATGAGCTTACCTTAAATTGATTGTTAGTGTGGCTTTTAGGATTGTTCAGCAAGTGCTGCTGTATCGCGAAATCACATCTAACAGTAAACATTTTGTATTTGGATTAGCAAGCACAGACTGGTTGAGTACAGTCTGTACACTACCTTTTATGAACAACTGAAGGAACATGCTGTTCGATTCAATCAGCCAGTCACTGGGATGTACAGTCTATGTACCTGGCATCGCACTAGCACTGAAATTCATACAGGATTCCATGCCCCTGCCATACCACCTGTTCTCACTGACCTGCAATGGCTTCCTGTTTCTTGATCCTGGTATTTCTCCATGGATTTTCTTCATCTCATCTCTGCAACTTCCTCCAGCTCTATGTTCCCCTCCCAAAATTTCCATTCCTCTTATTTTGACCTTCTGGGCACCTCTACCTCCCTTTGCCCCACCTTTTATGGCAAAACTTTGCACATCCCTCTCTCACAATCTCACAACCCATGATTAAGCCCCTCCTAACCACTCCCATCTTGAAGTATGTTTTACTTATGCCAATTTGCGAAGCACCTTGGGATGTTTCTTTATATTAAAGGGACTATATGGTTTAATTCATTTACCACATTTATAGCTCAGCAGTTCTATCAACCGTCAAAACTGTTAAAAGTACATTGCTTTATTATTATGCTCACTGTTTGTTTCTCGTTATAGTTTGACCATGGGCCAACTGTATGAGAAGGAAAAAGATGAAGATGGATTTTTGTATGTGGCTTATAGTGGAGAAAACACATTTGGCTTCTAAATGTCTGTGCTTTAGCTCACAGCCACAGTTAATGCTCACCAGTGGAAAGCCTACTTGTACTGTAGATACACTCTCTTTTTGGAATATGATCTTGTGCGGAACATTAATCATTATGAATGCATTTATTACATGTTTCACACTATATTCAGTTTATTGTGTTTAAGTTAATAAATTATATAAACAGATTAGTTTTCTTTGCAGCTAAGTATTGTGACATGCCTGCTGTTTGAGATTTTTAATTAGTTTAGACCCGTATTTAAGAAATGTTGTGTAAATATTGAATGATAAGGTGGCTGGAACAACCTAACAAACAATAAAAGACATCAGAATTTAGAAATCAGTGTTTGTGTTTAAATTAATAATAGATGTTTCTTTATTTTGAACATTTAAGTAAAATGTTAGATATCGAAAATATCTTACTCTCTGTCAATAAAAAAGGAAGAGGAAACCTACATTGTATCTTAAATACACAGTAATGATTATTCAATAATGCTATGATAGATTACAAGAGTAAGGATGCTTGGGAATAGAAGGGAGATTGTATTCCAGAGGATTAGCACATTGCTCCTTCATTCAAATTTATATCTATTTCATGTTCATTAGATGGAAGTCTCTTTTCTTTGAATGTTGTAAGTTTTTTATATGTAGAGTATTTTAATTTAACTTAATTCTTAATTACGCAATTATCTGACTTCACATTAACCCAGTAAAATCCAGTAAATGTCGTGGTTCGAACAAGACATAACCATAATGCAAGATGGACTCCCGAATAGCAAATTAAAAGAAAGTATTTTTAAAAAGAGAAAGTATACTTATCAACACAAAATAAACTTTACAGCTTCAAACAAGTGATCAGGTTGCTGAAGAGTAAGGTTGTCCCTCAGATCCTTCGTTGATGGCAATTCTTTCAAATTCTGCTTTGGGAGCATCCGGTATGTGACTAGCTAGAAAAGATGACTTTTATCCCTTAAATTATCAAAGGTTCATCTCAGACCATGTCTGTGTAATTTCATAATTGGTAATTTAATTATTGGTTTGTTTTAATTGGAGTTTGAAACGACAATGTACATAGATGGTCAAAGGGACAATGTTTCTTTTGCAGTGTCTTTTGTTATCTGACATTGTACAATTCTCTAGTGTCCATTTTGGTTAAGGCTTATGCTGAGCTTAGTACAAAGTATTTGATTTGATGCTTATCAAAAGCAGAATCTCACAGCAGCTTTTTAGTACTGTTTCAGCTTATAAGCTTTTAAATCCAGCCTTAACATATCTACATGACTAATTACTATTTCTTCAAAAACAATTTAATTGAGGTACACTATTTGGTCAATGATCTGTTTCTGGTTGGTTCCCAGTTATGTAATAACTCCTAATACATGTGAATAATTATAAAGTACAGAACATAAGATGGCTTCTTTAGCACAAAATAGCGTTTTGACATTGTTAGCTTATTACAATGAATATAACATGAAATCAATCTAAAAAATGGTCAAGTTACACTAAAATCTACTACCCAGGCTTGTTTACACTGTAACCATGTTAAGTGAAATGTGTCTGACTAGTGTGATTTCAGTTTGTAGATAGACTGAGAACTCAAAACTACCTCAGTTCAGCAGAAATGGGCAGCCTTGTTCAGGAAGCATGTGGGGATGGCTGGTGTGAGAAATGAAAAAAACCACATCAGTGCAATATGGGATACTGGCCTGAGATAAAGACCATTGTTGTGGTAGAATAAAGGGATCCTTTCTCTGCATCTGGCCATGCTGTACATGATTGGGAATGCCAAGTGCTTTTTGGTAAGGTACAAATTTTACATGGCAGGGAAAGAGAAGAGTTGGGATTGGCCCAAATGCTGTAGAAATTTAACTACATGATGTGCATGTGATGACAGTTTTCGGTTACCTGTCCAGAAGCCAGTCTGATTGATAGGCTTGGCTTCCAATCAAGCGAGGAACAGATCAGTGAAGGCTGCAGGACAAGGTAGTTCTGCGTGCTGGTGATGGGGGAGGGTCTAGCCTGGGCAGGTGGATTTTGATCTGGGGAAGGAGAATTGAACAGGGGGCAGGGGATAGGAGGGAAATCTCAGCAGAAGGGTGGAGGTTCTGCCGATCCAGGCTTCAGGGAGGTTGATGCCTCTGGGAAGGAACCAGAATCTTGGGGGCTAATCAGAGGACTGGGAAAGGGGTCCAAGCCCTGAAGGTGGGTGAAGGGTCGATGACCTCATGGGGGTAGTTAAGGGGACAGGTGCCCGATTGTGGAGTTTGCCCAGGCAGGCATGCAAATAGGTGTAAAGACACTCTCCTCCTGGATCCAGCAGCCCTCACCTGAGTTAGCTGCCAGTTTTCCCAAAGCTGGCATAGTTAAATAGATAGTTAAAGTTGAAAAGCAGTGAGACTCGTAGCCTCATTATTTGGGTTGGTCACCCACCCACTTTCCCACCTCTATTAAAGCCAGAAGTGAGCCGGATGAAGGCTTTAACTCCCTACTGATGCAAACCCAGTATTTTTTGGTTAAAATTCTCCAATAAGTGACAGATGCGGACAAGATCATCCATCCCCCATTTTAATGAATGCAATCATTTGTCAAAATACTTACAAAAAATGTTAAAATATTTACTTACAACAAACTGTTGAAAGATTCCCACATATACCCATAATTCCTGAAAATTCTGCAAACACCAGGTCAACAAATTAGTAAAGCAAAATACTGTGGAAATTGGAAATAAAAACAGAAAGTGCTAACTGTAAGTTGTCACAGAGCTTGTCAGACATTCAGTACTCGATGAGTAGAAATTTCCTTTCACTAAATGTTAGGAAGACCAAAGCCATTCTCCTTGGCATCCATCACAAATGGCATTCCATTGCTACTGACTCCAACCCTCACCTGTCTGAGACTGAACCAGAATGTTTGCAACCTTAGTGTCTTATTTGACCGTGAGATGAGATTCCAACCATACATCCACAGCATCACTGAGATGGTCAATTTCTCAATAACATCACCCGACTCTGCCCCTGCTTCAGCTCATCCCTACGTTTGTTACCTATAGACTTGACTATTCTAATGCACTCCTGGCTTGCCTTCCACCTTCCGCCGTCTGTAAACTTGAGATTATCCAAACTCTGCTGCCCATGTCCTAACCCACAGGTCGGGATTTTCCCGTGCCCGATCAGGATGGGCATGTTTAGTGGCGAGATTGGAAGATCTTGCAACAAGCCCCTAGGCACATTTCCCAACAACAACCAGGAAGCAATTGTTCCCTCCCCCCGTCAATGCCGGGCTATGTTTCCCACCATTGGATGTTGGGAAATTAAGTTGAATATATTTGCATATAATTATTGTGCCTACATGCTGGAACCACACCCCCACATCAAATTTAAATCCCACGTCAGCACAATTTTAGAATGGCATGATTTACAACTGCCTTTAAAAGGTGTGCACCTGACGACCTGAACGTCGAGGGAAACTCAGAATTGAGTGTACACACAGTAGCGTGGGGATCCCAATGCAACGATGCAGCTCCGTGGATACAGAGGAGGGGTCACAGGTAAGTCTCCACAGCGGCTTCTTTGTGGCTGGCTTGTGATGCCACAGCCAGGGCAACAGTGTCAGAGAGAAAGGAACCCTGGGGCTAGGGCAACAGTACACTTGGAGGTTTATGGCAGCATAGACTGAAGGGTGCACACTAACATATGCCGGGGCGGGGCGGGGTTAGGAAATGGCCAGGCAAACTGAAAAACATGTCATAGATGAGCACTCTTCCACAGCTGAGACCATCTAGCTTGAGCTCAATTGACATGCTTCAAATCAGACTAGTCAAGCAATTGTGCCCACTCAAGCAGCATTAATCCCTGAGAGTGCCAATGATTGCTCCTCTACTTTTAACCCCCTGCACGCAGACTTCAAAATTGAATGAGTGCTATGGTGCTGCAGAACCATTGGGCGACTGGGCAAGCTTGAGCATTCCCTTGGGAAAGGTGGCCATGGAACACTGATGGAGGGGCTGCACTCCTCATCCCTTGCATTATGTTTAAGTTGACATTGAAAAGTCACCCTCATGGTCCAAGCAAACTGTGAAGCCTTGGAGTGCAGGTTAGGACAATGCCTGTGTCTGAGATAAGAGTTCAGGTTGCAGTCGAGCAGCCAAAGCTGTCGCCACTCGGTCATGTGGTGTGGGGCAGTGCTGGGTAGGGTTTTGCTCATCTAACATGTGCATTAAATGCTGGGGATCGATGTGGTGGCCAGGATTCTCCAGCATGTGTAAAGGGGCCTTAAGAGACAGCTGCAAACAATGACTTGACCAAGAATGATCCTTAAGAGACAATTGTTGATGTTCGCATCTGTCTCTTTGATACAGCAGTGAGGAGATCATCAGAAAGATGGAGCCTGGTGACCTCGCTGTCTGCCTCATAGCTTATAGGCAGGAGAGAAGATGGAGAAGAATGTGATGCAGGCACCTGGCTTAACAAAGGGAGGAGCACAGCCCTGAAAACCAAGGGGCAGCATGACCTCCTCCGCACGTAGAGGATGAACCCCAGAGAGCTGTCGTTCGTAGGTGTCTCACTAGACCCAGGGCCTATAGTTGGCGCATAGAGCGAGAACCAGTGTTGCTGATGAATGCACATGTCAAGAGAACTGATCCCTCACATATGCCACCTCCTGCAGGATTTGGTGCCACGGGGATTCGGAGGGTCTCCACTGCCAGTGGCAGTGAAGGTGATCACCTTGCTCAATTTCTACAGCAGCGGTTCCTTTCAGGGCTTCACTGGGGACCTCTGCGGGATCTTGCAAGCCTCTACCCATAAATGTATCCAGGAGGTCGCAGGTACCATTTTGCCAAGGCAACTTTATCTGACAGAGATCAGGCGAGCCAGGAGGCCTGAGCACTGGGATTTGCCAAGATTTCTGGATTCCCACAGGTGTAGGGTGCCATTGACTGCACTCACGTGGCTCTTAAATCTCCCTGGCAACAGGCAGCTCAGTATGTGAACCACAAAGGCTTCCACTCTCTCAATGTTCAGCTGGTCTGTGACCATAACAAATGGATCATGCAGGTTTCTGTAAGATGCCCCAGAAGCGTCCACGACTCGTACATTCTCAGCAGGTCTCAGATGCCTAACATTTTCCAGAGCATCAATCAAAATCCACCCATCTAATGCCATACTCCGAATTGGTGCTATTGAACTGTTTTATCTCACCCTTAAAATCCATGTTTTGTATGTCTTGTATGTGTTTGTGCTTAGGGGTTAAGAGGGGGTAGAGTTTAAGTTATAGAGTTAAAAGTTAGCAGTTCATATTTCTTTCATTTGCCACTGGTTAAGGTCAATTTGTTTAATAAACATTTATTTACTTGTTAAGTTTACAAACCTGGTGCTCATATTCTGCTAACCTAAATTAAACGGTTAGGTAGAATTGGGAAATTTAGTGGTCTAGTCAAACTTTTCACATTTGGGTCGGCTTGGGAGCAGTAGGGCTTGATATCACAGCGCACTATCCCCGGTGAGTCATGACATATCATTCTGGAGACAGCAGCTATCCTCTTCACTATCAACTACGTGGCCAATTTTTGTGTCATCTGAAAATTTCCCAATCATGCCTCCCACACTTAAGACCAAATCATTAAGATATATGACAAACAGCAAGGGCCCCAACACTGAGCCCTGTGGAACGCCCTGGAAACTGCTTTCCACTCGCAAAAACATCCATCGACCATTACCCTTTGTTTCTTGTCACTGAATGTAAAACCCATGCCTCTGCTTTTGTTAGCAATGTTCAACACAGTTTGGGATGAAATTCTGCCATTGCTGCTGGCGGGTCAAATGCCAATTTCCCGGCCTGATATCAGATTTTGCCGATTTCAGAGAAAATCAAGTCCCATTAATACATTATCCCTTTGCACATTGACTTACATTGGCTCCTGGTTAAACAAAAACATATTAAAATTTTCACCCTTATTTCCAAATCCCTCGACAACCTCACCCTTTCTCCTCTAGCCCTTAGATAGTTCCTCCAATTCTGGCCTTATGAGCATCCTTGATTTTAAACACTCCACCATGGGCAGCTGCATCTTTGGCTGCCTAAGCTCTAACATTCCATCCCTAAACTTCTCTGCCTTGCTACCTCTCCCTACTCTTTCAAGACACTTCTTAAAACCTCTCTATTTGATAAAGCTTTTGTCAAATGCCCTAATATCTCATGTGGCTTGGTATCAGATGTTTTTTGACAATGCTCCTGTAAAGTGCCTTGGGATGTTTTACTGCGCTAACTGCACCTTATAGATATGAGTTCAAAGGCAAAATGCTGCTTGCAGAGGGAGAAGGAGGCGGACTCTTAGCAGGAGGCCTTACCCATTTAGGGTGTTCAGGAAGCACTTCTCCTACCTGTATCTAAGAAAGGAGGAATGTGTGTGGCGACTACACTTATCCAAGGAGATGGTCACAGAACTGTTCTACCTCTTGGAACCCGGCCTGCAGGCTCAGTGCAGGGTGACGACGGTGCCTCCAGTGGCCATCAAGCTGATCGTGGCCCTGAATTATTTTGCAAATTAATTTTTCCAAGCTGAAACAGGTGACATAGCAAACATGTTGCAGTTCACCATCCAGCACTGAAACTGGAATGTCACAGAAGTTGTAAACATCAAGAGAGGGGGCTTCATTGTTTCGGCTCTAAATAGAGAGAAGCAGAAGGAGCGGGATGTGGCTTTGTCACATGTGGCTTTGACTTCCCCATGCTGCAGGGAACTGTCGGCTGCACACATGTTGCCTTGCAGGTGTCACATCTCAATGGGAGAATATGCCAAAACCACAAGGTTCACGTGCAGTTGGCTTGTGTGACCACACCCAGACAATGCTGGTTAATTCCCACTATCTGGTAGCAGTCATGATGCATTCATCCTGTGCCAGTCTGTCATGCCAACAATCGTTGAGCCACCATGCTGAACCCAAAGGTGGCTGCTCGGTGGCCAGGACAATCCACTGTACACCTGGCAGATGAATCCCCTCTGCAGACCCAACACACATGGCCAGGTCTCTTGCAGGGAGAGCCATAGTGTAATGAGAAATGATCATCGGAGAGCTGAAGCAACAATAGCATTGCCTGGATCATTCAAGAGGAGCTCTCCAGTAATAGAGTCCCAATACATGGTGGTCTGTTGTATCCTCCAAAACTTGGCCCTAATGCTGCTGCAGTCCTTGACACCACAGGTTTAGCAACCACATTAGGAGGAGGAGGAGCAGAAAAAAGGGATGAGGCAGCTGGTACCTCTGCACAGGATGTCTGTAAGCCCATCATCACACTCCAGTTCCCCTGAATGAAACCCAAGGTCCCTGTTAGTAAACAGTTCCACATCTTACCATCCCTCCTTGACAGACCAGCACAGCTTTCTCTTGGCCATAATCCTGAAAAAAACAAGACACCACAAAACAGGAATTCCATACCAACTTCATCCAAGAACACATCCAATATTCCATATAATACTCAACTAATCACTCTTATGCATTCCCTTAGTACCAGTCTTGCCAATGCCTTTGCTTGTCCTATGACTCCTACTGACAAAATGGCAGTGGTGGGAGCAAGAATGCTGCTGCCTGAGAGAGGACAGCAGCTTCAAGCTCCATGAATCCATTGTCACTCCCCCAGATGGTGCCTCAGTAATACTAGTAATCTGCTGGAGCACAGAGTGCTGGACTACAGTGAGAGCCTCCTTTGAGCACTGGTATCTGCAGCCATGATGGCAATAGTCTGAGCCTACATGGCAGAAAGCTGAGATTTCATCACCTCAGTCTCAGCTTCTACTGCAGCACTCAATAGTTGGGTGGCTTTTGCTTGTGCTACAATGGAAGCTAAGACATCAGCCAGCAGATGATGCCGCATAATCGGATTTGCAAATGTTGTCATGGAGTTGGCCACCGCTTCCACACTGTAAAGGTTGGGCTCCAAGCTCAGTTGCAAAGCCTGTGCCAAGTTGGAGCCAGACTCTGCCATGCTATTTGACAGTAATAGGAGGCTTTCTGGCAGGCCTGTCAACACAACAAGCATTTCAGTGAGCCTTTTGCTGTAAGCAGCCCCACTGAAGCTCTCAGGTGAGTCCTCTGCAGCAACCTCACCCTCCATTGAACTGGCACACACACTACCCTTTCCCCTTATCTGGCTGAAGCACATTCATGTTAGGTGACTCACCACTTGCAGATCTTGCCTTTATACTATCCTCTAAAGTACGCACAGTGCTAGTATCTGAGCTGGTGGCTGCAAGTAGCAGATCAAGTGACAGTGTTTCTTCCTCCTCAGTCTGCTATCTGTCTAAGCCTTCAGCCTCAGACACAATTGGCTGACCAGACAGCAGTCCTTGAGTATCTGAAAGCATCTGAAGGGTTTAACATTGACCAGGAGGAGGTATTGGATAGGTTGTCTGTACTTAAAGTTGACGCAGCACCAGAACCTTATCAGATACATCCAAGGATGCTGAGGGAAGTGAGTGGAAATTGAAGAGGCACTGGCTATAATTTCCCAATCTTTCTTAGACTCAGGGATAGTACCAGAGGACTAGAGAATTGCAAATGTTATACCCTTGTTCAAAAAAGGGTGTAAAGACAAGCCCAGCAGGCCAGTTTGACTTAGGTCATGGGGAAGCTTCTAGAAATGATCATTCAGAACAAAATTAACAATTACTTGAGCAAATGCAGGTTAATTGAGGAAAGCCAGTGTAGATTAGTTAAGGGCAAAATGTGTTTAACTAACTTGCTTGTGATTTTGATAAGGTAACATTTTTTTTATTCATTCATGGGATGTGGGCATCACTGGTTAGGCCAGCATTTATTGCCCATCCCTAATTGCCCTTGAGAATGTGGTAATGAGCTGCTTTCTTGACCACTTCAGACCATGTGGTGTAGGCACATCCACAATGTTGTTAGGGAGAGAGTTCCAGGATTTTGACCCAGCGACAGTGAAAGAATGGCAATATATTTCCAAGTCAGGGTGGTGGGTGGCTGGGAGGGGATCTTCCAGGTGGTGCTCTTCCCATGTATCTGCTGTCCTTATCCTTCCAGATGGTAGCGATTGTAGGTTTGGAAGGTGTTGTCTGAGGAGACTTTGTGAGTTCCTGCAGTGCATTTTGTAGATGGTACACATTGCTGCCACTGTGCGTCGGTGGTAGTGGGAGTGAATGTTTGTGGATGGGGTGCCAATCCAATCAAGCGGGCTGCTTTGTCCTGGATGGTGTCAAGCTTCTTGAGTGTTGTTGGAGCTGCACTCATCCAGGCAAGTAGAGAGTATTCCTTCACACACCTGACTTGTGCCTTGTAGATTGTGGACAGGTTTGGGGGAGTCAGGAGGTGAGCTACTCTCTGCGGAATTCCCAGCCTCTGACCTGCTCTTGTATCCATAGTATTTATATGGCTAGTCCAGTTCAGTTTCTGGTCAATGGTAACCTCCAGGATGTTGATAATGGGGGATTCAGTGATGGTAATGCCACTGAATGTCATGAGGCAATGGTTAGACTCTCTCTTGTTAGAGATGGACATTGCCTGGCACTTGTGTGGTGCAAATGCTACTTGCCACTTGTCAGCCCAAGTCCAGATATTGTCCAGGTCTTGCTGCATTTGGACAGACTGCTTCAGTATCTGAGGAGTCATGAATGGTGCTGAACATTGTGCAATCATCAGTGAACAACCCCACTTCTGACCTTATGAAGGAGGATGGTCATTGATTGAGCAGCTGAAAATGGTTGGGCCAAGGACCAGCGGAGAGTTTTCCCCTGATTCCCATTGTCTTCAGGGCTAGGGCTCCTAGATGCCACACTCAGTCAAATGCTGCCTTGGTGTCAAGGGTAGTCACTCTCACCTCTCTTCTGGGGTTCAGCTCTTTTGTCCAGTTTGAACCAAGGTTGTAATGAGGTCAGGGGCTGAGTGACCATGGCAGAACCCAAACTAAGCATCAGTGAGCAGGTTATTTCTAAACAGGTGCCGCTTGATAGCACTGTTGATGACCCCTTCCAATACTTTACTGATGGTCATGAGTAGACTGATGGGGCGGTAATTGGCCAAGTTGGATTTGTCCTGCATTTTGTGTATAGGGCATCCTTAGGCAATTTTCCACATAGCCAGGTAGATGCCAGTGTTGTAGCTGTACTGGAACAGTATTGCTAGGGGTGCAGCAAGTTCTGGAGCATAAGTCTTCAGTACTACTGCCGGGATGTTGTCAGGGCCCTTAGCCTTTACAGTATTCAGTGCCTCCAGCTGTTTCTTGGTATCACGTTGTAGGGAAAATGATGTTTAATGCTTAGTTTTAGTTTATATCGCACAAAGTATATTCATCAGTTAACCTTGTAGTATACTATCCTTTTAAACTGTAACCAATAGAGGACACCAGCAGTTAATATCATGTTACTCTACTTGGCTTCATTTGACAGAGAAAGGCACCATGGGATTTTAGACACAATTAGGTAACATACTAGTGAGCTAATTACAGAACAACTGATGAAGCGGCCCTTGTTGCACTTATCTCCATATTACAGAGCACCTTGAGATGCCGCCTTCAAGGTTGAATGGGCAAGCTTATGTTCCCCCACATTGTAGAACCTGATCAGAATCATGTGTTATCAGGAAAGGGAAGGTGGGAGGGAAAAAATAACAGCAGCTGTGTGGTACATTTAAGCTAATTTTACTTTGTATTGTTTTAGGAGAAAGCAATATTTGACTCAATGTAATCTTTTATATTAAGCCTACATAGTTTTAAAGTTATAAGCAACTTCTCCAAATCATCCTTTTGTTTTAAAGGTAAAGTGTCTCATTCCAATTATCAACAACCACTGAGAGAAAACCATCACCCAGCAGATGGCCTCCAGTTATTGATAAGGGTTCTGAGACAATGAGCTCAGGGTATCATTCATGAGGACATGACAGCATGCCTCTCCTTTCCTAAACAGATGGGAATCATAGGAAGATATCATAAAGCACCCTTTTTCTTAGCAAGAAGTTCTTAAAATAACAGAAATAAACTCTAGTGAGAAATAATATCAATTGATGATCATCACCCTTGGGGGCCAATCACATACTGGTCACGCACCCCTTAGGCCAATCAGAATACAATAACATCATTGATCATGCTGTGGGTGTGGCTTGGAGAGAATTAATAAGCAACAGCTTTCACTGATCAAGGTGCGCTGAATTTGAAACTGAGCACTGCTTGTCAGCTGAAAGCAGAATGGCAGGAGAGACAGAGAGGGAGGCAAAGAGGGAGGCAGAGAGAGAGAGACACAGAGAAAGACAGAGACGACTGAGTGCGCCTAAAGCTGAACCAGGAAGCAAGAACCGTAGCACGCCCATAAAGTTGCTGCCCTGCTATGATAAGTATTAACTTGCGACTTTTTTAAGTTTCCTGAGTTACTTCACCAAACTGTCTCCTATTGCCCGAATGGTTAAAGTCTCAAAATTAGAATTTATGTTCAAAAGGACTTGCAAATTGGTGACCCCAGGTTGCACAGTTAGTTGCGCTGCTAAAAACTCAGATCATTACAGGTAAAGAACAGACAGTGTCTATGGTCACTGGGGTCGGCGCACCTCCACTGAAAGGACATTTAGGAGTTCTGGACAGAAGTAGAGTTCCGTGATGATGATGGTGGGAGGCCAGTAATTCCTGTTGTTTTACTGGGACCGACAGCAGATTATGTTAATAGATACTGGTTCCACCGTCACCATCATTCATACCTCACACCCTGAATGCTATGCTGCAACAGGCAAGGGTTCTTTATCGCTTAGAGGATTTGATGGAAACTCTGTTGCGGGAGTTACAGGAAAGCCTTCTGAACTTTGGGTGGAATGCCTCGCCTGTAGAGTGCCATCACCTATGCATATGACCATGTCTGGAAAGTTGGGAATATTGGGAACAGATACCCTAGATCAATATGGTGCTATTGTAGATTATAACCAGGATTGCATGTACTTAGGATCAGGGATTGGGAATATTGTAGAAGTTTCCGATGCGCATTCTGTGTTTGCTATTAAAAAAGCTTGTGCTCATGAGCCTCCTGAGCATGATAATGTGCAAGTAAAGCAACTTACCCAGAAGCACCTTGCCACGTTTGCTACTAGTAAGCATGATTGCAGACAGATGAAGGAAGAGGAGTCCATAAACAGACCTCCTCACCCCTTTGTCAAACAGTATCCGATCCTGAGAGAGAGTCACCCCTCCACTAAAGATGTAATCCAGTCTTTATTTGAGCAGGGCGTTATAAGGCAAGGCACTTTCACAACCAATTCACCAATCTGGCCTGTAAGAAAATCTGATGGTACGTGGAGACTGACAACTCGCTATCGTAAATTAAACTCTGTGACTCCAGCTTGTTCCCCTGTTGTGCGAGAAACCCCCACTCTGTTAGCGCAAGTGCCAGTTACCTCAAAGTATTTTGGAGCATTCCTATTAAGAAAGAAGATCAGTATAAATTTGCCTTTACATTTGAGGATCAGAATTACACTTGCACAGAGTTACAGAGTTGTCTGCCACAGGAATTCCACAATGCCCCAACTATTTTCCATAAACGCATGGCTGCAGGCCTGAAAGAATTTTCGAAACCCAACTGTCTGTTGCAGTATGTGGAAGATTTATTGCTGGCAAGATGATCATAGAGGAACATTTGACTCTGTTAGACAAGCTGCTAACAATTCTGACTCAAGCAAACCTCAAAGTTAACCCATGAAAAGCTCAGCTACTCCAGAAGCAGGTTACCTTTTTGGGAGTTTTAATCTCTCTAGAGGGAACAAGCCCAGATGTTCATAAAGTTGAAATCATTCAGAGGTTGCCCCTTCCCACCTCCAAGACCACATTGCGATCCGTCGTAGGCTTGGTTGGTTATCAATGTAATTTTATTCCAGGTTTCACCAAGGTAGCAAAGCCACTTTTGAAAGATCCTGGTGATAACATTCAGCCAGACTGGACAGAACGCCACACTGAAGCTGTAACAAAGCTTAAAATGGCAGTCATGCAAGCTACTAGCTTAGTTATGCCTGAACCCACAAAACCATTTCATCTAGAGGTAGGCTCTACAGAACAAAGTCTAACTGCTGTGTTTTACCAGGAACACGTTGGAAGACTACAGCCGATTGCATACACATCACGGATCCTGCAAAGGGCAGAGAATACGTATATTCAAATGTCACCTGCTCGCTACGTTTTGGGTGTTATAACGTTTTACATACCTCACAGGTCTGCAGCAAATCATTTTACATTCACCACATACACCACTGAATCTACTGATGAAGCCAGGAGATTCACTGGTCTCATCCCAGCAGCTCAGCAAGTGGACTTTAGAGTTATTATACAGAGACATTGACATCATGCCGAAGGCAACGACATTACTACCCCAATTGTTGCTATTTGAGGGCGATCCTCGTAATTGCCCACTACCTCTCATTGACTTTGATTCACACCCTGTACTGAAAGAAATATTAAGGTCACTCCAGATGTGTATGTAGATGGATCTTCCTATCACTTGCAAGGATCACCCCTTACAGGTGATGCCATGTTACTGGGGAGGGTTATTAAAAGACGCTGCTGAATGCTGAAATACTTGCATGACTAGCTGCTGTCAGAAAGACATCTGATCTACCAGTAAACATTTGGTCTGACAGTGCCTATGCTATCAATGCTGTACTAGCCCTTCCGCTTGTTAGGGGAAATTAAAAATGCTAAAAGAGAATACAGTAAGAATTTACTGAAAAACCCTTAAAATCTCCAGGCAGACATGGCTGCTAAACATATTAAGAGTTGAAGATTACTAGATGAACATTGCACAGCCTTGAGAGTCAGACTGGAGACACAAGTAGGACATAAATTAGATTAAGTGTACTCCCCTCTCACTTAGGGAAGGGGCAGATGGTTTTATCTAAGATATGGGAAGGCATACAATAGACAAAGAGGGGGCTTTGATGAAACACAAACAGTCTTGAGCTGTGAGAACCAAGGTCTTTGCGTACATGTTTTAATTTTGATTGGATAATATAATTATGTATGCATCCTTTAGAATAATTGGTTATCAAAATCACATGTTTATGTACTCACTAGGATAGAGTTAGCATGGGACCGGTGTGTCAGTTACCGATTGGATGTATTCAAATGTACTCATATGTATTATGATAAGAAAAAGTACAAAAGTAACGAAATGTAATTAATCTGGCAGCTGGGTCTTCATTCTTAGGAATGATTGTGGCTCCCTTTCATATGCTTGAATAAAACAAGTTAAAAGGAAGCCAGAGTCTCTGTTGGCGCTGTGGGATCGGAGAGTGTAACTTCTCCTCTTCAACTGGCCTATGTGGTAGTTGCAGGATTGGAGGGTGTACCTTCTTCACCCTCTATCACAAGAATTTCTATTTCACTATTGAGGGTAAACCCCTAACCCATGGTTCATGGCTGATATGTTGTGGACAGCGTCAAATAATCGCACCCAACATATTGGAAAGGTAGCTGCGCACAAGAAAGAACAGCCTCACACCGAGGGTAATGCAGAAGCCGACAGGGCAGCCAAAGAGGCCACGTATTGGGAGAGTGGGAATACTGAGTTTTGCCCCATCGTGTCAGCAGTAAGCATTAGTGATCCCATAGATTTAGGCACCCTCCAGCAACAGTATCAACCGTATGCTGTTGTTATTAAGAGGCACAAACAAGGTAATCCTCTTCCCCAGCCAATATCCTGGGCCTCAGACATGGCTATGTCTAAGACTCATGATTCAGATACCCAATTACTGATGCACCACTCTGTGGGCAGATGTCCCATTGTCTATGTACCCTCTGAAGTGGGAGAGGAATTGCTACACTTGTTCTGTTCTCATCCTGTAGGCAGCCATTATTCAGCAGAAGTCACTTACCAGAAAATTGCAAATATAGGCTGGTGGCCTGATATGCAGGATGCTATCGAGCAGTATGTATCACGATGTTTACCATGTCTTCAGCAGAATCCCTCCCCATCCAATAACAGGGCTCTATTACAGAGTGCGTCACCTCCAGATGGGCCATGGACCCATCTGCAGATAGACTTTATTGGACCCCTGCCAGCCACCCCCAGTAATTACACCTAGTCATTGGTTGTAATTGACCAGTTCACAAGGTGGATTGAAGCCTTTCCCTACAGATCTAACACCACACTCGTCACCACTAAGATTCTATTGAGTGAGGTAATCTGTAGGTAGGGATTGCCCTTGCAAATGGACAGTGACCAGGGATCACATTTCACAGGGAAAGCTTTTACTCAGTTGCAAGAATTGATGGGAATAAGATACAAATTACACACCTCCCATCACCCTCAGTCGTCTGGCATAGTCAAAAGGGGAAAAAGAACCTTAAAAACGATGCTTAAAAAGTTACGTATAGATTACCCCACTCAATGGGCTAATATGTTACCTTGGTGCCTCATGGCCATAAGGTCAACACCCCACAAAACGACAGGGATTTCCCCATTTCAGGCAATGACAGGGAGAATCATGAAAACCCCAGGCCACCTAACATTAACTGCAATTAGTCCAATGATGCAGGAACCTTGCAGCTCCAAGTGACTAGAACGGATAGTGGAATATACAGCTGAAGTAAACCACCAGGCGGCAAGAAGTTTGGGCAAGTCAAAGAAACAGGTCAAGAAATATTTTGACAGGAAAATGAGACCTTTTGAAGTCCAGGTAGGGGTCATGGTTATAGTACTTAACTACAGTAAGAAGGAAATATATATTTGAACCAAAATGGAAAGGACCATTTTTCATAATAGACAAATTGAATCCAGCTGTATACCTAGTACAGTTCCATGGAAAAAGGAATTTGAAAGGTAAAGACAGGAAGTGGTACCATTTCAATCAGTTGAAAGCTGTGAAAGAATAAATACTTCGCTTTTTTCAGTATCAGGCCAATTGAAAGGATGCTTGTACTCGTATAGCTGCTGATACTCGTCAATGCCATCCCGGCAACAAGTCTCTCGATATGGGGATCAGGACGTATACAGATAAGAATGATGAACGTGACCACAGAAGATAGACACCGGGACTCTATAGATTACTTGACATGACTGTTTACTGTGAACATTGCAAATGGGATCCATCCCATGTCAATGATGGGAATGAAGTATTATGGGTGTGGAAAGGTGAAGGTTTGAAGGTCAAGTGTGATTGCTTCCGGAGAAGTGTGAAGATAACACCCAGATTCAAGTTGGGAAAGGGAACATGGAAGGGTGTAGATTATCACCACATACATTTTGTCGAGATCTCTCCAAATAATGTAGGAATCCCATACTTAGGATCAGATTTGAATACTTTAAACTGGCCTAAAATGATGAAAAAATATCAAGGAATAATATCATGTCTTAGCAGGAAGTTTGAATTATCTGAGCATAATGTGAGAGCACTCATGCAGATTCATGTAGTAGAGAAGGCTAAGGACAACAAAAACAAATTTAAAAGCAATGAAAACAATGCCATCCCACCAGAAAAATGCCCAAGTTTAGGCGACGGACCAGAAAATGAATTAATAGTTACCCACACGTATCAACAGTTGTACAATAATGTGAGGTATGAGATAGTACCCATTATATTGCATTTTGGAGATATCCCACTTCCCCCAGCAGAATATCAAAAATACTATGACCAACTGGTGGAGATGGTTGTAAGAAATTTCATGCCAAGAAATCGAGCACAGGATAATTGGGGAGGATGGGATGAGAAGGGTAAACCAGAGAATGTGAAACTGAATGTGAAACAGGGGAATTAAAGAATTAGAAGCCCGACACTGGTGGGAAACTGTTATGAATGTAGGTCAACACCTTTGGTTAAAAACTCTATCCACAGTATTTGTCTTAATTCATGTAGTGACAATTATTAGGATAATATTGATACACTGCTACATGATACACCTCACCCGGAAACTCCAGAGGCACACCATTGATATGAGGTGGGCTGCTCTGAAAAACAATGATAGAATTGTTATGTGAGGCATCAAATGCCAAGCATTTTGGCCTCAAGGTGGGGAATATGTAGGGAAAATGATGTTTACTGCTAAGTTTTAGTTTTGATCACACAATCAAAGTATATTGATCAGTTAACCTTGTTGTATACTACCCTTTTAAACTGCAACCAATAGAGGACACCAGCAGTTAATATCACGTGACTCTGCTTGGCTTCATTTGACAGAAAAAGGCACCAAAGGATTTTAGACACAGTGAGGTAACATACTGGTGAGTTAATTACAGAACAACTGATGAAGAGGCCCTTGTTGCACTTATCTCCAATGTTGAATGGGCAAGCTTATGCTCCATCACCCCCTACACCTCAACCCCCTCCCACGGCACCTTCCCATGCAATCACAGAAGGTGCAACACCTGCCCCTTTACTTCCCCTCTCCTCACCGTCCAAGGGCCCAAACACTCCTTTCAAGTGAAGCAGCATTTCACTTGCACTTCCCTCAATTTAGTCTATTGCATTTGTTGCTCCCAATGCAGTTTCCTCTACATTGGAAAGACCAAACGCAGACTGGGTGACGGCTTTGCAGAACACCTTCGGTCTGTCTGCATGATCCTGACCTCCCTGTAGCTTGTCATTTCAACACTCCACCCTGCTCTCATGCCCACATGTCCGTCCTTGGGATGCTGCATTGTTCCAGTGAAGCTCAACGCAAACTGGAGGAACAGCACCTCATCTTCCGACTAGGCACTTTACAGCCTTCCGGACTGAATATTGAGTTCAACAATTTTAGATCATGAGCTCTCTCCTCCATCTCCACCTCCTTTCCGATCCCTCCCCCTTTTTTCCCAATAATTTATATATATTTTTCTTTTCCCACCTATTTCCATTATTTTTAAATGTGTTTCCATCCTTTGTTTTATCTCTACCTTTTAGCCTATTTCGATCCCTTCCCTTCACCTCACCCCACCCCCACTAGGGCTATCTGTACCTTGCTTGTCCTGATTTCTACCCTTAATTAGCACATTCCTTAGATAATACCACCACCTTCAACACCTCTTTGTCTATGACATCTTTTGGCTATCTCTACCTATCACTGGCCCTCTATCCAGCTCTACCACCACCCACCCCCCCAACCCCACCTTAAACCAGCTTATATTTCACCTCTTTTCTATTTTTACTTAGTTCTGTTGAAGAGTCATACGGACTCGAAACATCAACTGTGTTCCTCTCCGCAGATGCTGCCAGACCTGTTGAGTTTTTCCAGGTATTTTTATTTATTTATTTATTTAATGTTCCTCCATATCATAGAACCTTATCTGAACCGGGTGTTATCAGGAAAGGGAAGGTAGGAGGGAAAAAATAACAGCAGCTGTGTCCTACATTTAAGCTAGTTTTACTTTGTAGTGTTTTAGAAGAAAGCAATTATATTTGACTCAATGTAATCTTTTATATTAGGCCTACATAGTTTTAAGTTATAAGCAACTTTTCTAAATCATCCTTTTGCTTTAAAGGTAAAGTAACTCACTCTAATTACCAACAACCACCGAGAGAAAAACATCACCCAGCAGATGGCCTCTAGAGACAGTTATTGATAAGGGTTCTGAGATGACGAGCTTAAGGTATCATTCATGAGGGCATGATGATAGCATGCTTCCCCTATCCTAAACAGATGGTCAAAGGAAGGTATCATAAAGCACCCTTTTATCAGAACAGAACTGAAATAAACTCTAGTGAGAAGTAATACCAATTGATGATCATCACCCTTGGGTCAATCACAGACTGATCACGCACCCATTAGGCCAATCAGAATACCATAACATCACTGATCACGCTGTGGGTTGTGGCTTGGAAGAGTTAATAATCAACAGCTTTCACTGACCAAGGCACGCTGAATCTGAAACTGTGCACTGCTTGTCAGCTGAAAGCAGAAGAGCAGAATCCAGAGAGAGAGAGCAAGAGAGAGAAGACTTGAGTGTCAACCTGCGCCCAAAGCAGAACCAAGAAGCAAGGACCATAGTACGCCTGTAAATTTGCTGCCCTGCTGTGATAAGTATTAACTTATGACTTATTAAAGTTTCCTGATTTACTTCACCAAAATGTCTCCTGTTGCCTGAATGGTTAAAGTCTCAAATGAACAAAATTGGAATTTAAGTTCAAAAGAACTTACAACGTGGAATGAATCTAATTGGCTGAAGATTGGTATCTGTGATGCTGGGGACCTCCGCTGGAGGCCAAGATGGATCATCCACCTGGCACTTTGGCTGAAAATTGTTGCAAATACTCCAGGCTTAACTTTTGCACTGATATGCTGGGCTCCTCCATCATTGAGGATGGGGACATTTGTGGAGCCTCCTCCTCCAGTGAGTTGTTTAATTGTCCACCAGCATTCACGACTGAATGTGGCAGAACTGCAGAGCTTAGGTCTGATCCGTTGCTTGTGGAATCGCTTAGCTCTATCACTTGCTGCTTATGCTGTTTGGCATGCAACAAGTCCTGTGTTGTAGCTTCACCAGGTTGATACCATTTTTAGGTATGCCTGGTGCTGCTCCTGGCATGCCCTCCTGCACTCTTCATTGAACCAGGGTTGATCCCCTGGCTTAGTGGTAATGGTAGAGTGGGGGAGATGTCAGGCCATGAGATCACAGATTGTGGAAAAGTACAATTTTGCTGCTGCTGATGGTCCACAGCACCTCATGGTTGCCCAGTCTTGAGTTGCCAGATCTGCTTAAAATCTATCCCTTCTAGCATGGTGGCAGTGCGACACAACACGATGGAGGGTATCTTCAATGAAGACGGGCTTTGTGCTCTGCAAGGACTGTACGGTGGTCGCTCCTAGCGATACTGTCATGGACAGATGCATCTGTGGCAGGCAGGTTGGTGAGGATGAGGTCATATGTTTTTCCCTCTTGTTTGTTCCCTCACCACCTGCCGCAGACCCAAACTAGCAGCTATGTCATTTAGGACTCGACCAGCTTGGTCAGTAGGGGCACTACAGAGCCACTCTTGGTGATGGACATTGAAGTTCCACAACCGGAGTACATTTTGTGTCCTTGCAAACCCTCAGTGATTCCTCCAAATGGAGAAGCACTGATTCATCAGCTGGGGGAGGGGGGGTGGTGTTGGCAGGGCGGTACGTGGTAATCAGCAGGAGGTTTCCTTGCCCGTGTTTTAACTGATGCTATGAAACTTCATGAGGGCTGATGAGGGTAATGTTGTTGTCATGGTGTATGTGGAGGTCCAAAAGGCATTTGATAAAGTGCCACATAACAGACTTGTATGCAAAGTTAGATCTCATGGGATAAAAGGGACAGTAACAATGGTAGAAAAGAATTTGGCTGAGTGACAGGAAACAGAGTCCTGGTTAATAGTTGTTTTTTGGACTGGAGGAAGTTTTATAGTGGAGGTCCCTGGGGGTCAGTCTTAGGACGAAAGGAAAATACTGCAGATGCTGGAAATCTGAAACAAAAATAGAAAATGCTAGAAAAACTCAGCAGGTCTTACAGCATCTGTGGAGAGAGAAACAAAGTTAATGTTTCGAGTCTGTAAGACCCTTCTTCACACTCTTCTTCATTATTAGGATACCTGCTCTACCAGATATATATTAATAACCTAGACCTTGGCGTACAGGGCACAATTTCAAAATCTGCGGACGTTACAAAACTTGGATACATTGTGAATCATGAGGAGGATTGTATAGAACTTCAAACATAGACAGATTGGTGGAATGGATGACAACTGGAAGATGAAATTTAACGAAGAGAATTGTGAAGTGATTCAATTTGGTTGAAAGAATGCAGGGAGACATTGGTCCGTAACTTCCAAGCTCCCCCCAGCGTTGGATTGGGGGGGCACCCAAAGGTGCGCTGGGGAATCTTTCTGGGAAGCTCCCAGGTAAGCGTTTGCAAGGCAATTGCCCAGAAGTGCATGCTTCGTCTGGGCAATTGCGTTGCACTGAGAACCATCCAAAAATGCGATTTAAAACACAAATGTTTCCGACGGGGTTACACCAATAGTTACCCAGAAAATGAGAGACATCCCAGCACCCCACCCCACCTGAATGTCCGACCCTCTCAACCCCTCCTGATGCCCAACACCCCAGCCTCCCACCACCCCCCCTGAATGTCCAACACCCCCCACCCCCTTCTGAATGACTGAACCCCCCACCCTCTCCCAAATGTCCGACCCTTCCCCCAATGTCTGACCCCCCCCTACCCTGTCCCAATGTCTGACCCCCCAGCCCCCAACCCCCCACAAATGTCCAATCCCCCACCCTTTTCCAATATCCAACACCCTCAGCCCCTCACACCCCCGGATGTCTGATGCCCCCACCCCCTCTCTAATGTCCGACACCCCCAGCACCCCCCTCCAAATGTCCGACCCAGCCACCCCTCCCAAATGTCCAACCCCCTCCCGATGTCTAAAACCCTACCCATCCGCCCCTGACCTCCGAACACCCCCACCCCCCAAATCCTCTCTGCTTATCTTCTCCCTGGCCTGTCAATTTCAAATGAACCTTTTAAGCTTACCTGCTTTAGCGCAGCTAGTGCTGTAAAAAAATGGGGCATGTCTTCCTTCGATTCGATGGTGCTGGACTTCGGAGACAGCAGCGCTGCCTGGATCTTACCCAGCCTGAGTCAGAAGGTCAGGCGAGACAGGCAAGGAAGAAATTTGGTGTGGGTAAGTGGACATGGAGTGGCAATCCAATGCATGGTCACACCGTCTACAGCTGGTACCTCATAACAGATTATGGGATGAGGGTGAAGCGGAATTTGAGAAGGTAGGAACATATTGTTCTCTTCGACGGCTTCCGTGTCATCGCTAGTCATGGCTTCAGTGACGCCCACTCCAATTATTCACAGCACTGCCTCCTCAATGGGGGTAAGCACATGCAGCCATGACTGACCCTGTCAGTGTGCTGCTGCCGCCACCTTTTATTGGACACCATGTCCTGCAAATGTGTCAATAGGTGTGCTGCAATATGTTTGGGTGATGTTTCTACCATAGTTAAATTGCTGGCAGCGTGCGCAAGTTGTGAGATGTTATTGTACAGCTTCTCAAGTGTGTGAGGGTGAGGGGAGGATATAAATGTGAGGTTTGAGTCGTGGGTGAAATAGACTGTTGGTAGGCAAGTGAAATCGGCAGAATCAGACAGAGTCAGCATGGATTTATGAAAAGGAAATCATGCTTGACAAATCTACTGGAATTTTTCGAGGATGTAACTAGTAGAGTTGATGAGGGGGAGCCAGTGGATGTGGCTTACTTGGACTTTCAGAAGGCTTTCGACAAAGTCCCACATAAGAGATTAGCGTGTAAAATTAAAGCCCATGGGATTGGGGGTAGTGTATTGAGATGGGTAGAAAACTGGTTGGCAGACAGGAAACAAAGAGTAGGAATAAACGGGTCTTTTTCCAAATGACAGGCAGTGACTAGTGGGGTACCGCAGGATTCACAATATATATTAATGATTTAGATGAGGGAACTAAATGTAATATCTCCACATTTATAGATGACACAAAGCTGGGTGGGAGAGTGAGCTGTGAGGAGGATGCAGAGATGCTTCAGGGTGATTTGGACAAGCTGAGTGAGTGAGCAAATGCATGGCAGATGCAATATAATGTGGATAAATGTGAGGTTATCCACTTTGTATCAAAAACAGGAAGGCAGATTATTATCTGAATGGCTATAAATTGAGAGAGGGGAATGTGCAACGAGACCTGGGTGTCGTCGTACACCAGTCGCTGAAGGTAAGAATGCAGGTGCAGCAGGCAGTAAAGAAGGCAAATGGTAAGTTGGCCTTCAAAGCCAGAGGATTCGAATACAGGAGCAGGGAAGTCTTGCTGAAATTATACAGGGCCTTGGTGAGACCACACTTGGAATATTGTGTACAACTTTGGTCTCCTTATCTGAGGAAGGATGTTCTTGCTATAGAGGGAGTGCAGCAAAGGTTTACCAGACTGATTCCTGGGATGGCGGAACTGACATATGAGGATAGATTGAGTCGGTTAGGATTATATTCGCTGGAGTTCAGAAGAATGAGGGGGGATCTCATAGAAAGCTATAAAATTCTAACAGGACTAGACAGGGTAGATGCAGGAAGGATGTTCCCGATGGTGGAGGAGTCCAGAACCAGGGGTCACAGTCTGACGATACAGGGTAGACCATTTAGGTCTGAGAGGAGGAGAAATTTCATCACTCAGCGAGTGGTGAGCTTGTTGAATTTGCTGCCACAGAAAGTAGTTGAGGCCCAAACATTGTATTTTTTCAAGGAGTTAGATATAGGTCTAAGGGCAAAAGGTATCAAAGGATATGGGGAGAAAGCGGGTGCAGGCTATTGAGTTGGATGATCAGCCATGATCATGATGAATGGCGGAGCAAGCTTGAAGGGCCGAATGGCCTACTCCTGCTCCTATTTTCTATGTTTCTATGAAAGTGTTGTGGTTATTGTGGCATTATGTGAATCTCGTGATAGGATTTGGTATGTAAAGACGCATTCACATACCTTGACCACTCGTGTGTGGTCATTAAGCTTCTTGCAGCACAGCATCCATGTCCTCAGCATTGATGGCTTATTGCAAGACAACCTGCTCTCAGTGCCTTCTGAACACTTTTCTGGAGGGCCTCCTGACCTGCAAGGGAAGAGAGCCTCTTTCCTCTGGTCAACCTCCTTTGCCAACAACTCCAGCACAGCATCCGAAAACCTGAGAGCATACTCTGTAGTCTGTTGCACTATTTTGGCTCCTTCCTCCAGGTCTTTAAATCTTGTCCACACAATTTCAGCCCCTGCTTCAGCTAGAATGCATTGTGCCTTTAAAAGGTGAGTCAGGCTTTAAGTACTGCAGTCTAGCTTTAAGTGGTGCTAGTCTCACAGGAATTTGGGCCCCTGCTGAGGCATGCAGCCACTCAGCAGCAAATTCAGCACAATCATGGATATGAGGAGAGGCAGTTTGTGTGCTACCTGCATCACTTTCAACGAGCAAGGTTAATCGCACATCACCATCCAGCCGCTTGATTTTGGGTACATTCCAACTTGGATCAGTATTTAGTATTTAGAGCTAGTGTTCAATGGAGTCCTCCAATAAAAGTCTATTATTGTAGACAAGATTACAAAATACATTCAGAAGAAATTTCTTAAATACAGAGTAGTTATTTATACCTGTCAATTAATCTTTGGATTATTTTACTTAATATGTTATCATAAAGTTGACATGGTTTTACTATAATATCATTTCAAACTGTTATAATATTTGGATGGACAAGCACAAGGCACTATTAAATGGGAGTAAGGCTAGACTTACCAAACTTTCTCTAGCATTTGGTCTATTTACGCAAAACAATTCAACAGCTGAATTGTTTAAATGACCTGTCATCTTGCCTGTACAATCTGTGCTTAATACTTTACCCTGAACAAACATATTTACATTCCAGTTTTTCTCATTTAAGTGTTTATGTGATGCTGGCAGCTAAAATTCCTAGGAGATGGTGAGGAGCTTGACCTTACAGAGATGTGTGACATTGTTCTCTGTATAATCACCCCAAAGCAATATTGGTACCTCTATCTTTGTGGACTAGCATGTTTCTGTTGATATTTCACAAGAACACTAAGGAAGAATTGCTTGAAATAGCATCGTGCAGCTAATAAAAGGGAACATGGACAGATAGAATTCAGAAGATAATTACTGGTTAGAAAGGTTTTTTAGCCCATCCTAATTCATCCAGTATGACCTATGGTATTGCAGAATCCAAACTGGTTCTTACATGATTCCAGATTTTGAAGCTCCACTACCTTATCTATGAATTTATTTGTTGTTGACTCTTAGAACGTAAAAAGAACTAGGAGCAGGAGTAGGCAATTCAGCCCCTCGAGCCTGCCCCGCCATTCAATACGATCATGGCTGATCTCATTTCAGCCTCAACTCCAATTTCCCGCCCTCTCCCCATAACCTTTCAACCCATTACTAATTAAAAATCTGCCTATCCCCTCCTTAAATTTATTCAGCGTCCCGGCATCCACTGCACTCTGAGGTAATGAATTCCACAGATTCACAACCCTTTGAGAAAAGTAATTCCTCCTCATCTCTGTTTTAAATCTACCACCCCTTAGCTTAAAACTATGGCCTCTCGTTCTAGAATGTCCCAGAAGGGGAAACATCTGCTCCACGTCTACTTTGTCTATCCCCTTTAGCAGCTTATATACCTCAATTAGATCTCCTCTCATCCTTCTAAACTCTAGCAAGTATAGGCCTAAACTGCTCAATCTCTCCTCTTGTACTAGTTTGAAACTGAGGCCCCTAGTCCTATTGTTGCATTTTAATTTAAAGCAATTTTCAAGACTGGGGGTCAATCTAGGGGTCATCCAATGGATCTGCTTTGCACAACCTCTAAATACATGCCTCTCCTTATATGTTGATATTGAGAACTAAAGTCAGAACTCCACTAAGCCATTTAACCATGGCACTGTCTCACATTTTCTACAGTTGATTATACAGCTAAATTATGGGGCAGATGGTGGAATAGTGGTAATATCACTGGACCTAGTAATCCAGAGGCCCAAGTTAATGCTCTGGGGACATGGGTTCAAATCCTGCTACAGCAGCTGCTGGAATTTAAATTCAATGAATAAATATAAAGCTAGTCTCTGTGATGGTGACCATGAAAACTATTGCTGATTGTCATAAAAATCTATCTGGTTTACCAATATCTTTTAGGGAAAGAAATCTGTCGTCTTTACCAGGTCTGGTCTGCATGTGACTCCAGGCCCACAGCAATGTGGTTCACTCTTAACTGCCCTCAGCAAGCCACCCAGTTCAAGGGAAATTAGGGATGGGAAACAAATGCTAGCCTTGCCAACAACTCCCACATTCCATGGAAGAATGAAAAAAGGGCTTTGCTGACTGCTGCTCTGCACAGGTTGGATATATTAAACATTGAGTCTACTAATACTCCTAGGCCTTTATTCAGCTTTATGCTCACTATTTCAATACCATTAGTGGAGCATATGTTATGCCATTTTTCCATGCCTATGTGCATTACTTTACATTTTTATATTAAATTTTATCACTGTTTGGCCACTTAAATATTTTGTTCAATCCGTTCTGTAATTAACTGGGGCAGTGGTAATGTAAAGGATGGAGAGGGGCAAAAGTTCCTAGATCGTGTTCAGGAGAATTTTCTACAGCAGTATGTGTCCAATCCAACAAGAAAAGACACTGTTGGACCTGGTTCTTGGAAATGAGGTGGACCAAGCAGATCAAGTGTCAGTGGCGGAACATTTAGGAGACAGTGATCATTGTATTGTACGTTTTAGGATGATAGAAAAAGGATGATAGGCAATCCAGAGTAATAATAATTAACTGGACAAGAGCCGACTTCAATGGGGCAAGAACGGAACTGGGCCAGATAGACTGGAACGAAAGATTGGCAGGAAAAACTGTAGCTAAACAATGGGCTACCTTCAAAAAAGAATTGGTTCGGCAAGAATCAAGGTATATTCCATCCAAAGGAAAAGGTAGGGCAAACAAATACAGAGCTCCCTGGATTAAAAAGGAGATTGAAATTAAGATAAAAAGTGCACTTATGACAGGTGTCAGGTAGAAAATACAATTGAGAACCAAGAGGAATACAGAAAGAGGGGTGAAAAAGCTTATTAGAGAAGCAAAGAGGGGTTATGAGAAAAGGCTGGCAGCCAACACAAAGTCTTATATAGGCATATAAATAGTAAAAAGGCGGTAAAAGGAGGGGTAGGGCCGATTAGGGACCTAAAAGGGAATTTACACATGGGCGAAGGGGCCATGGCTGAGGTATTAAATGAATACTTTGCATCTGTCTTTACCAAGGAGGTAGATGCTACCCAGGGCATGGTGACAGATGAGGAAACTCTGTCACTTGAAGGGTTCAAAATTGACAAGGAAGAAGTGTTGAATAGACTGTCGGTAGTTAAAGTTGACAAGGCACTGGGACCAGTTGAGGTGCATCCAAGGATATTGAACAAAGTGAGAGTAGAAATTGCAGGGGCACTGGCCATAATCTTTCAGTCTTCCCTAGACTCAGGTGTCAGAGGACTGGAGAATTGCAAACTTTATGCCCTTGTTCAAACATGGTTGTAAGGATAAGCCCAGCAATTACAGACCAGTCGGTTTAACTTCAGTGGTGGGCAAGATTCTAGAAACAATTATCCGGGATAGAATTAGTAGTCCCATGGAAAAAATGGGTTGATAAGGAAGAGCCAGCATGGATTTCTAAAGGGGAAATCGTGTTTAACTAACTTGGAGTTTTTGAAGAGGTAACAGAAAAGGTCGATGAGGGTAATGCTGTTGATGTGGTGTACATGGACTTTCAAAAGTCATTTGATACAGTGCCACACAACAGACTTGTGAGAAAATTCATTGCTCATGGAATAAAAAGGACAGCAGCAATGTGGATACAAAATTGGCTGAAAAATAGGAAGCAGAGAGCAATGATCAATGGATATTTTTCAGGCTGGAGGAAGGTTTGTGGTGGAGTTCCCCAGGGGTCGGTATTGGGACCCTTGCTTTTCCTGATATATATTAATGATCTAGGTCTTGGTGTGCAGTGGACAATTTCAAAGTTTGCGGATGATATGAAGCTTGGCAGTGTTGTGAACTGTGAGGAGGATGGTGTGGAACTTCAAGAGGACATAGACAAGTTGGTGGAGTGGGCAGATAGGTGGCAGATGAAGTTCAATGAGGAGATGTGCGAGGTGATGCATTTTGGTAGGAAGAACATGGACAGAATGTAAAATAAGGGGTGGCATTTTGAAGGGGGTGCAGGAACAGAAAGACTTGGGTGCATGTGTGCATAGATCATTGAAGGTGGCATGACAGGTGGAGAGAGCAGTTAATAAAGCATATAGTATTCTGACCTTTATTAATAGGGGCATAGAGTGCAAGAGCAAGGAGGTTATGCTGAATTTATATAAGACGCTGTTAGACCTCAGCTGGAATATTGTGTACAGTTCTGGGTGCCACATTATAGGAAGGATGTGAACACATTGGAGAGTGCACAGGTTTACAAGAATGGTTCCAGGGATGAGAAACTTCAGCTATGACGATAGATTGGAGAGGTTGGGACTGTTCTCTTTGGAGAGAAGAAGGCTAAGAGGAGATTTGATAGAGATGTTAAAAATCATGAAGGGGACGGACAGAGTAGATAGGGAGAAGCTGTTCCTGCTCGTAAAAGGGTCAGGAATGACAGGGCACAGATTTAAAGTGATTTGCAAAAGAAGCAAAAGTGACGTGAGAAAAAAACATTTCACATGAGTGGTTCGGGTCTGGAATGCATTGCCTGGAAGTGTGGTGGAGGCAGGTTCGATCAAGGCTTTCAAGAGGGCATTAGATGATTATTTGAATAGAAACAATGTGCAAGGGTACGGGAAAAGGCAGGGCAATGGCACTAGATCAGGATGCTCATTTGGAGAGCCACTGTAGACACGATGGGCTGAATGGCCTCCCTTCTGTGCCGTTAAAATTCTGTGATTCTGTGAATTAATATTATCACTAAGAGGGTGAGAGGAGAGATTACAAGATTCTTTTACGGAAGAAGTCATACACTTTTTACTGAATACCAGATCACAATGTAAAGTTAAACATTAAGCAAATGAACGGTTGATAGGTATAAACAGACATATTCAGGGTCACCTAGCAGTTTGCATAGCAATGAATTAGTGAGCGGAGTTATGTAACGAATGAGTAGTCGAGAATGAAAAGGCATTTCAGTAGTATCACATACAGAACTAAGATTTACAGAAGAGGATTAGAGAAACTAGAGAATCCTCCTCCAACTGCAAAGCAAAACTATGTCTGATGGAAACTAAGAGAATAAAGGCAAAAAAGAACAAAGGCAAAAAAAAAATTGCTTGGATGAAAGAGAATAAGCTCTCCTCTTCATATCTTAACTTCAAAGAAAAGTTTCTTGCAATCAATTAACCAATCAGAAATACACCAATTTTGTTGTTAATCGTTTCTAATTTGTCTTGGTACTTTTAGAAAATGAAGCATAACTTTCTAAGGTTGTGAGACTATTGTCTCCAATTTACATCCCCATTACTTTACTTGATTTGCATAGCTTTTACAGCATAGACACAGGCCATTGGGTCCAACCAGTCCCTGCCGGCATTTATGCTCCACACAAGCTTTCTCCCATCCTTCCTCATCTAACATTTATCAGTGTAACCCTCTATTCCCTTCTCCTTCTTATGCTCATCTAGCATCCCTTTAAATGCACCTATGATATTTGCCACAACCACTCCATGTGGTTAAGTTTCACATTTTCAGCACTTTCTGGGTAAATCATTTTTTTCTGAATTCCCTGTTTGATTTCTTGGTGACTAATTTACATTGATGTTCTCTAGTAGGCTTTGATTTTTAGAGGCATTGCATTTTCCATGACAACGCTTCTAGCAGAGTCCACTTGCCAACCAACCAGCACTCTCTCCTCATAGAGTATAAGTTGTTATTTTCCCCTTATATTAATATTCTTGCGAAATCTCCTGATGAGTGCAAGGCAAAAAACTTTGACATGTCTCTTTTTCAGCAATGCTCAAGTTCATTAATATTTTCTTGTAATTTCTTGCATTCTTCTCAGTATTAGCTATTTCTGCCAATTTGGAATCATCTGTAAATTCAGAAATTTTTTTAAGTGCCAAAGTCTAAATCATTAATATGAACAACAGTGGTCCAAGCGCTGATCCTTTTGGGACCTCACTTTCCACATTCTGCCACTCTAAATTGCCGTTAGTATCTGCTTTCTGTATTGCAGTCAGCTATCTATCCATTGTTTACTTGTCCCCTGACTCTGCATGCTCTGACTTTATTTATTACTCTATTATATAGCACCTAATCAGAGGCCTTTTGGAAATCTCGATAAATCATATCCACTTCTTTATCCTTCTCTACTCTCTCTGTTATCCCTTCAAAGACTTCACTAATGTTGGTCAGGCAACACCTTACATTTTGAAAACAATGCTGACTTATTATATTTTTGGTTTCTAGAAGTTTCAAATTGGCCAGAAAATGGTGAATCTGTTTGGTATGGGAGCAGGTGGGGAAGGAAAATAATGCAGAATACAAGTTTGCTGTATCTGATGCACTTTAGGATATTTTGAGATAATCAAAGGCACTTTATCAATGCAAATTCTCATGCAGTCTGCTCCAGCAGGAACAGTGGGTGACAGGGCCACAAATCAAATGCAGTGGAGAGCAGATATATGAATCAACATTCCCAAATTTAAATCCCAGGCCTTGGTGTAAAATGTCAAGTAAAATGGTGTTAGTTGAGATTGACATGAAGCTTTTTCAGAGAGTCCCCCAGTAGAGATTGAGGGTACATTAAACACTGGTTCACTTGATTCAAAAAACACCCAATCCTTCAACTTGTTGTGGGGGAAGGGGGGGAGGGAGGGAGGTGGGGAAGTGTGACTGGATGACCCAAGGCTGGCACCCTAGTGTTAGGACTACAGATTCTTGGCTAACTAGCATGTGATCTCATATGGGGCCATTACATGGCACTGGTATGCCCACAAAATGTGATACCATGTAATAAGAAAGGACTTGTATTTCTAATGTGCCTCTCATGATCACAAGACATCCCAAACCACCTCACAGTCAATGTCATGTGTAGGCATTGCTGCAATACAGGAAACATGACAGCCAACATGCACACAGCAAGCTCTGACCATATTAACAAATGACCAGGCCATACACTTCTAGGGATGTTGGTTAAGAGACAAACACCAGCCCCAGAACATCGGGAGAACTCCTCCCTGCTCCCCTTCCAATAATGGCCATGAATCCTCCACATCCGCCCAAGAGAACAGATAGAGGCCTCAGGTTGAATAGTCTCATTCAAAAGATGGTGTTCTTTCAGCACTGATACCAGGTTACGGCACAGATTATGGAGCCCAAGTCTCTGGAGTGAGAGTTCAAATCCATGAGCTTCTGATTCAACTTGTTGTTGGGGGGGTGGGTGGAGGTAGGGAAGTGTGATTGGATGACCCAAGGCTGGTACCCTAGTGTTAGAGCTACAGGCTCTTGGCTAACTAGCACGTGATCTCATATGGGGCCATCACATGGCAGTCCTCCACGGAAAGCCTGAAAAAGGTTGCACAGTCAGGGAACAATGTATTGCAGGGCATCAGTGACACATTTTTTACTCTTAATCATTGCTATAATGGCCACCGGACTCCAAGAGAAATTCATTGTCTGAAGCATCTGGTATCAGGGTGATAAGGAGCTATATAAAATCCTATATTGGCAAAACACAGAGCAGAGAAGATTTCCCTGGTGTCCTAGGCCGGTATTTATCACTCAACTAACTTATTAGTCTTTCCATCAAGATGTCCAACATAAAAATGAGGGGTGTGATATAGTTATATCTCACTAAGTGCTATTTGTGGGCCTGTGCCTTTTTTTTTTACACAGGGCCAGATAAAGCATAACATGTTTAAATTCGCCCAGAATCATTTCCTAGATCTAAGTTTTCCTTTAGCTGTGTGCCTATCTGTCATGTTAAGACTCAATGAACAAGTATGAAATTAGCCATAGCTCACAAGACACTGTAGGCATCTCTCTTGATTGCAGAGAACCAATTGGTTATATAGTCTAAGGGGCACCACTCTGCATCAAGCATGGGACAGGTGTGGAGACAAGTCCCAAGTCTACCTCAGCCGGAAGGGGAATTGAACCCATGTTTTTGGCATTATTCTTAATTACGCACCAGACATCTGAGCTAACCGGCCCCACTAACTGAATAATTGTGCCTGGGATACACAAGATGGCAGGTCCACGTTATGGCAACCTATCAACAAATGAGCAAATTAGACGTTCCAGACGCACCGCTGATAATTCACATTGGCATATCCTCTTGTGTGCAGGAGTGCAGACAATGTCCACAAATGTATTCTTTCTAAATTAAATATTTTGCTGGAAAACAATAATGAGGCCAAGACCAACTTATTGAGAAGTGCTTTCTAGTTAATGTCTCCAAATTTCCTCAGGGCCTAGAGTGTAGTCAGTGTAAAACAACTAGTAGAGAGTAATGGGTGAGGGGCAGGGTGGAAAAGAAGTACGATCCAGAAACACCAGGTCTTTGCCCTCAAGCTCAATAAAGCTATTTATAATCTTATGAAAAATAATATCTAAATTCTAATAGTTTTTCCGTGCTAGTGACAAAGGACACAAAGAACAGTACATTTACTGTCCTGAAGCTTCTTTTCAGAACTGATGAATCATTCCGTCATTGCCAGATTTCACTACAATATCTATCAACAAAAGGTGCATTTACAAAATACTGTAGATATTCTGGTGTCTGTTACACAGAAACTCTTCAAACATTTTGAAAGCTGTGGAATAACAATATTAGTTTCCTAAAGCTATTTTTGTTAACTTGGAAGACACGAGAAAAGATATAAATGTATGTTTTGTTGCGCAGTGACTAAATCACAAAGCTTCAATATAATCCCCTCGGGTGCTTTTAGCTTTTGGTTGATTGTTATGTAAAAATATTACTGTTGCAACGACCTTCATGCATCTATTGCCTGTGTGCAGATTCTTGATTAGGGACTTCCAGGTTCACAGTCCTATCCTTGTCACCAATCCTTTATCACCACAGGACATGCCAGGTGGACCCTGGAAGAAGCCTGTGTGTGACTTTAACATAGGGACCTTGGGCGCTCTCATTGTCCACACGATCTTGACAGGTGGTGGTCAGATTTTGATAACCGGGACCATGCCATTGCAGCCTCCTTCCATCTTTGCAACCAGTGAGAGACGCAGTCTTCCTTCACCTGTTCTGCTGCTGAAGACTTTTTGGACCACACATTGTCTGGCACTTCCCCCTGACTTTGCTGCCGAGGGTGGCCCTACCAGGAGTAAGGAGCTCCAGATGGTATCGCTCATGGAATCATCAGGACGCATAAGCCTCTTCATCAAGGTGGTGATCCATAGAGGAATAATGAGATGACTGGGACAGCAGTGTGGTGCAGTATGTCAAGTCCAAAGCACTGTGCCACAAGAATGCTCTGATGTAATTTTACACCTATTAATGACCTAAACGCCAAGTCACCAATTTAAGCCATTTTTGTCTCAGGAGGGACACAAGACAGGGCACTGCACTACAAGGCAAGATCATCTCCAGGTCACTGTAATCTCAGCAACAATTTAAGAGCTTTGTTTTGGTTTCTCAGAGCATTGTATTTATTTTAGAAACTTGGCAGTTCTCAAGCT
Source organism: Cetorhinus maximus (assembly GCF_964194155.1). Lineage (NCBI taxonomy): Eukaryota > Metazoa > Chordata > Chondrichthyes > Lamniformes > Cetorhinidae > Cetorhinus > Cetorhinus maximus. Next base: position 129,487,356 of record NC_135884.1, read on the forward strand.
TGTTTGTTATTTATATCTGCCATATAAAACATGCCATCATATACTTCCTGCAAGACCCTCTTGGATTGAGTTTTATGAGGGGGGTCAGGATCCTGACATTGGGGTAAAAAGCAGGTCCTGAGCCTGCGTTTGACTACAGCAGGACCTGTTCAGCAATTTTACCACAGGTAGCCTCCTAATTGCTGCCTGGGGGTCTGCCGTCCAATTAAGGACATTCGCAGGCTCCTGATGCTGCTGGTCCGGTCAGAGGCTGGCAGCTCTGAAGACTCAGCAGGACGACCAAGAGAGGTGGTGACTGTTGAGAAATACATGAGGCCTGGGCTTAGAAGAGGTATTGTAGATCATGGCACATAAATCTACCTAGCATGTAAGGCAATCCTGTTTTTACAGCACCAAAACTCATGCTTTTGCATATACTTGGTATATAAGTCGACCCCCCTTTTCAGCCACAGCATACTATGCTCACCTTAGTAGTATGCCTCAATTTTTCACTCACAAGTGGATGTTTTCCTTACCGGTATGTTATAACTGGCTACAGGGGATCAACAAGTGATACGGGTTGTGTTTCAAAGATGTGCATGAATTTAAGACGTGCATACAGAGCAGACCCTGCATGGTGAACGACAAAGGTGGCTACCACCAAAACCCACACTGGCAGTTCACTTTTATACTTGGCGTATTAAGCCAACTCCCATTTTTGGAGGGATTTCTCAAGGCATCAAAGGGTGAATTATACACTGACATCTGAGGTGATTAAAGAAAGAAAAAACATGGAGCCCAGTGTTAAAGGGGAAATCCCTTCAGGAAAATAGTTGGGGGCCACAGGGACTGCCTTCCCTACTCCCAGTCCTCTTCTTTTTCCCTAAAGCCTTCACCCCTGACTGCCTTGGTATGTTGCCTCCATTTAGCTGGCAGACTCCCCATGCGGTGGTGGGGGAGGGCTGCCCCACTGTCAACAAAATGTCAACAGCTACCAAAAAATGGCCCCTATTCTGACTTTTAATTATGAAAATTGGCTGCCACCTCCTTGGACCGGACACCATCTCCACTTCCAGTGCCGCCATCAGTAAAATGCCGGTCAGCGAGATGGCATCAAGGAGCTGATCAAAATCTTCTGCGGGCCGGTAAAATCCTGGCCATTACATTATTTTTCTTGCGTTTAGTAGGATACTGCCAGTTGAGTCATAAACTGACACACAACTATTTGAAAACAATCTGAATGAATCTAAGCTAGTTTCGTGTTATCAACTGTTAAATTTTACCTTTGGAGGCTGCGTATGTTAGGGACAAACAATCACTGAGTCAGAGAAGGAGAAGAAAAGACAGAGATAAAGGGTCCAGTTTTAACTCCTAGTAAATTAATGGGTTAAAATTAGATTCCAATTTCCACCCATATTGGGTCTTTTTCTCCTTTTTCCAGGTCACTAAGAAATCCAGGGATAAACTGCACCAGATTACAAGGACAAGCCTCTAAGAAAATGTACCATCACTTCGGTTCACCCTTGCAAACCTGACTGCACCACTAATACTCGAGAGTCAACTTTTTTGTTGACAACTTTATTTTGCATCAAGGTTACAGTCACTGTAGCTTCAAAAGTATGAGTTGTTAGTAATGGATTCTGAGGGGTCAGGTTTAATTACCATAAGTGCTCAAATTGCTGAGATGCCAAGTGCTATTTCTAAAGTTTTAAGCTCATGCATAATGTCAAAGCACAATTCTTGTAATAGCAGTGAGAGAACAACAACAAATTGGATCGAATTACAGTGTATCACAGGTATTTCTGCAATGGTATTGAACTGAAGTCTCTCTTTTATGGATTCTCTGGTCATTAGAGGAGATTGTTGCATTGTTTCCTAATTTTTATATCAGGAAAGAGGTGAAAGAAATATTCGTCATATGTATCTTTCTTTGTATAGTAAGTTTAAAGAAAAGTTCAAGAGCATAATAACAATCATGCTGCTCCTCTGGCCAGTCAGAGCAGAGGAGCAATAGGTGACTTAGCTTTATTGTGAACAGAAGTTCAAGATAAATGAAAAATGTAAGAAAAGATGAGAATGAACATCGCTCATTCTTCTCAAAATGGAAGCTTGCCTAATATTTTGTAGACTGTAACAGGAAACCTATGTGCTTTCTTTGTTATGGCAGCCTATTGCAATTCAAATCCTCAAGTCTGCAATTTTATTTCAGCACTGGTCATGAGCACATTTCCAGGGGTTTGAAAAGACCTTGAAAAGTCAGTTTGAAAAAAGAAAATTTTCAGTTAATTTGTCAAACAAGCTAAGACTGTAACTCTAGTTTCAAATTAAAATTCATGCAATATTTTCTGTGCAATGCCATGTCATATGTAGAATGTGGCATCCTAGATTTAAGTAATGATTTTGAATCACGCTTGTATTCAGACATCCAAAGATGTGGATATTTTTGTACATTTAAGTCTCACATCAGGTGAGTATCTGATGTTCATCATTCAGCAGTTAGTGCCGGTGTGTCCACCGAAGGCAAGCTTCTCCATCAAGGAAAGTTTGAAGTCTATACTTCAGAAAACTAATCTCATGAAAGACCAAAACAAAAAGCTAAAAGCTACTGCGGATGCTGGAAATCCAAAACAAAACAAAAACAGAATTACCTGGAAAAACTCAGCAAGTCTGGCAGCATCGGCGGAGAAGAAATCAGTCAACGTTTCGAGCCTCCATGGCCCTTTGGCAGAACTGCAGCATAGTTTCAACAAGGGAGAAATATAAATTGGTTTAAGGTGGGTGGGGGGCGGGGGGGAAGAGACACATTGAGGGTGTGGTGTGAGCAGATAATAATCAAAAGATGTCAGAGACAAAAGGGTCAAAGAGGTGTTGAAGGTGGTGGTCTTTGTCTGAGAAAAGTGCTAATTAAGAATGGAAACGCAAACTGGAGGAACAGCACCTCATCTTCCGACAAATCCAACCTCGGACGGCCCGCTTCTACCTCCTACCCAAAATCCACAAACAGAACTGTCCTGGCAGACCGATCGTGTCAGCCTGTTCCTGCCCCACGGAACTCATTTCTCGTTATCTTGACTCCCTTCTCTCTCCCCTTGTCCAGTCCCTTCCCACCTACATCCGTGATTCCTCTGACACCTTACGTCACATCAACAATTTCCAGTTCCCTGGCCCCAACCGCTTCCTCTTCACCATGGATGTCCAATCCCTCTACACCTCCATCCCCCACCAGGATGGTCTGAGGGTCCTTAGCTTCTTACTTGAACAGAGGCCCCAACAATCCCCATCCACCACTACACTCCTCCGTCTGGCTGAACTTGTTCTCACACTGAACAATTTCTCCTTTAACTCCTCTCACTTCCTCCAAATAAAAGGTGTGGCTATGGGTACCCGCATGGGCCCCAGCTATGCCTGTCTCTTTATGGGGTATGTGGAACATTCCTTGTTCCAGTCCTACTCCGGCCCCCTCCCACAACTCTTTCTCCGGTACATCGATGATTACTTCGGTGCTGCTTCATGCTCTCGTCGGGACCTGGAAAAATTTATTAATTTTGCTTCCAATCTCCACCCCTCCATCATCTTCACATGGTCCATCTCTGACACTTCTCTTCCCTTCCTTGACCTCTCTGTCTCAATTTCTGATGATAGACTGTCCACCAATATCCATTACAAGCCTACCGACTCCCACAGCTACCTCGACTACAGCTCCTCACACCCCGCTTCCTGTAAAGACTCCATCCCATTCTCTCAGTTCCTTCGCCTCCGTCGCATCTGTTCTGATGACGCTACCTTCAAAAACAGCTCCTCTGACATGTCCTCCTTCTTCCTTAACCGAGGTTTTCCATCCACGGTCGTTGACAGGGCCCTCAACCGTGTCCGGTCCATATCCCGCGCATCCTCCCTCACGCCTTCTCCTCCTTCCCAGAAACATGATAGGGTCCCCCCTGCCCTCACTTATCACCCCACCAGCCTCCGCATTCAAAGGACCATCCTCCGCCATTTCCGCCAACTCCAGCATGATGCCACCACCAAACACATCTTCCCTTCACCCCCCTTGACGGCATTCCGTAGGGATCGTTCCCTCCGGGACACCCTGGTCCACTCCTCCATCACCCCCTACTCCTCAACCCCCACTTATGGCACCTCCCCATGCCCACGCAGAAGATGCAACACCTGCCCCTTCACTTCCTCTCTCCTCACCGTCCAAGGGCCCAAACACTTCTTTCAAGTGAAGCAGCATTTCACTTGCATTTCCCCTAACTTAGTCTACTGCATTCGTTGCTCCCAATGCGGTCTCCTCTACATTGGAGAGACCAAACGCAAACTGGGCGACCGTTTTGCGGAACACCTGTGGTCTGTCCGCAAGAAAGACCCAAACCTCCCTGTCGCTTGCCATTTTAACACTCCACCCTGTTCTCTTGCCCACATGTCTGTCCTTGGCTTGCTGCATTGTTCCAGTGAAGCCCAACGCAAACTGGAGGAACAGCACCTCATCTTCCGACTAGGCACTTTACAGCCCTCTGGGCTGAATATTGAATTCAACAACTTTAGATCTTAAACTCCCCCTCCCCCCATCCCCACCCCGTTTCTTTTCCCCCCCCACCCGCTTTTTTTTCAATAATTTATATAGATTCTTCTTTCCCCACCTATTTCCATTATTTTTAAATCTAAAACTAAAACCTTTAGTCTTTCCACCCCACCCCCACTAGAGCTGTACTTTGAATATCCTGTTTTCCATTCTTAATTAGCACTTTTCTCAGACAAAGACCACCACCTTCAACACCTCTTTGACCCTTTTGTCTCTGACATCTTTTGATTATTATCTGCTCACACCACACCCTCAATGTGTCTCTTCCCCCCCGCCCCCACCCACCTTAAACCAATTTATATTTCTCCCTTGTTGAAACTATGCTGCAGTTCTGCCAAAGGGCCATGGAGGCTCGAAACGTTGACTGATTTCTTCTCCGCCGATGCTGCCAGACTTGCTGAGTTTTTCCAGGTAATTCTGTTTTTGTTTTCTCATGAAAGACCATTGACTTGAAACATTAATTTTTGTTCTCTCTCCACTGACGCTGACAGACTTGTTGAATATTCCCAGCATTTTCTGTTTTTAGTTCAGAAAGCTAAGTTATCTTTATGCAACCAATGCCAACAACAGTCCTTTCATTTCTAAAGTACTTTGTTAGCTGTAAAGCAATTTGGAATATCCTGAGGACGTGAAGGGCTAGATTTTGCCAATCTTGGCAGCATCCTAATGCCGGGACCATTTCCGGGTCCCGACCCTGCTGGAGGTCAGAGTGCATCAAATGGTAGTAATTTGCAGGAGATGACCTATTAGTGGGTTATCTCCACCATACCCATCTTATAAAGGATGGCAGGTGGGACCTGAATTTGGCAGGCCCCATGTAAAGGGGTTAGTCTTAAAAGCGAACACAGGCAGGGAGACTAAACCAAACAAGGAACATGGCAGCCAGCCATGACATAATGGCCCCAGGGTTCTCTGACACCTTGCTATAGGTGCTGAATGAGGCGGCACGAGTCAGGCGCCACATTGTTTCCTGAGAGCAGCAGGAGGCAGCTCGGCAAGCAAACAAAAGAGACGTGGCTAGAGATCACCAGAGCAGTCAGCAGTCGCAACATGGTGAGTAGGACCTGGGTCCAGAGCTGGAACCATTTCAATAACATTGTGTGTTCTGGCAGGTGAGTATGAAGTAAAACCAAGCTGTCAGACCTGAGTATCTAAAGAGACGACACAGCTCCGAGGTGGACCTCAAGGCAGTCAGTGAATAGGTGCACCAATATTCCCCATTGCCAATACTCACTTGCATGAAGTGATCAAAGTGGTGTAATATTGGTGTGAAGGTAATATAAGCACTAGGAAATGCAATGACAAAATATCACTTTGGATAGTGGATCGGCATGGGTAAATGGAAAGGTTACTGCAGCTGACCTCTTAACATTCTTACATTGCAGAATGACTGAGGGCAAAACGTATAACAGAGGTATTGCTCAGGGGGTGGTGGCCAACTGGTAATAATGGCCCTTATGGAGGAGATGGACCTTGATATTGGAAGAGTGGCTGCAGTGCAGGCAATTGGTGATAGCGAGATTAGTGTGTGACAGAGAAGGTGAAAGCTTATTAAATGCTCCATGCATCAGATCAGCTTCCAACTCTGCAAAGTCATTTCCAGTGAATGTCACGATGTGTTGAAGGATGTCTGCTGAAGCACCAGCTGAGATGACCAGTGGAGATCGAGTAACTAATATTTTGTTACACAGGCCAATGCCAGAGAATCAGCAGCAGCTGAACGTGGATGCCATGCACTCTGAGGAACCACCATCACAGGAATTAATCACACCATCAGCTCAGAATCACACACCTCAGTAGAGTCTCAGGTGACTTTAGAACAGGTGGCATAAGGTGAGCCACAGAGCACATGTGAGCAAGTGCAGGTGATGGGGGCAGAGGCTGCAGTCAGCAGTCCCTATTAGAGGACAGCTCCAGCTATGCTTTCCTGACTGGGGCCATGTGCAAAGTGTGTGCTAGTAGAGCAGCAATGGGAGATGTGTGGACATCCTTCAAAAGTTTCCTGAGGCAATGCAGTCACTTGCGATGAAAGTGGAAGAGTCCGTTAATTACATGAGCATTACATTACAATGTCACAGGCGTACGAGCACAAGCTCCTCCACTGAGAGAGTGGTCAACTTCAGAGTTATAGGCGGCAGTCCACAATGGATTCAGGAGCAGTGTAATGGCATGAACAGAATGTATGATACATTCTATAGTCTCCCCCGTCAGCTGCATTGATGGCTCAAGAATGCATGGACAGCCATGAGAGGTCTGAGGGAGAAAGGGATGATATGAATAGGGCCCCCTTCTTATGAAGTCGCTTCCTTTGCCCCTCTGAATTTTGTTTTATTTATTCAGTCATGGGATGTGGGCGTTACTGGCCAGGCCAGCATTTATTGCCCACCCCTTATTGTCCTAGAGAAGGTAAGCTGCCTTCTTGAACCACTGCGGTCCATATGGTGTAGGTACACTCAGAATACTGTTAGGGATTTTGACCCAGCAACAGCGAAGGAACAGCAATATATTTCCGTCAGGATGGTGAGTGGCTCGGAAGGGAACTTCCAGGCAGTGGTGTTCCCATATGTTTGCTGCCCTTGATCTTATATATGGTAGCGACCGTGGGTTCAGAAGATGCTGTCTAAGGAGGCTGGGTGAGCTTGAGACACACGATAGAGCTCATACCCCAATGATTGCGGCTGTCCCTGCTTAAATGCTGGTGAAGTCTGTCATGGCGCCAGTATGCAGACAGCAACCCTGAAGGAGATCGCCACTGACATTTCAGCAGCTTGGACACTGCTTTGAGCAGCCTGACTCCACGTCTGCTCCACTCACAGAGGACCACATGTAAGAGCTCTCACATGAGGGCAGAGAAGCGACAGTAAAATTACGAAGGGTGCACAATATGAAGGTTTTGTTAAAGAAATGCATTTGATTCTGAATAAAATGGCTATGGTGAAAAAGTGCTATTTGTCATGTTTGGTGTGGGAGATGGCAACATAGTAAAACCTGCCTGTATGTGATGTCGGAAAAGTTCATGTGGTTATGTGATCTCACAGAAGACACTCAGCATCATGAGTGACACAATCTGTAAAGGGGCTGGAATATGACATTACTGTCCAATTTGAACACATCTATTGGAGGCTCTACTGTGCTCAGAGGCATTCCTGAATCAGGATGTCCCTTGTTTCTCTGCCAGCCTGGTCAGTGTGTCTGATCTCCAGGTTGCCCTGAAGTACCTCAAGCTGATCCTCTCGAGATCTTCATCCTCAAACAAAGCATTGCACTCTTCCCCATGGACCTCCTCCAGTTACACTCCTTTCTGAATGGCCATGGTGTAGAGTGCAGAGACCACAACAATGCAGGGTACCTTCTTAGGGTGGTAGGACAAGGTGGCCCCCCAATCTGTCAAGGCTCTGGAACCTGAGGAGGTTATTGCATTGGGGACTCAGCCATCTCTTCATTGGGTAACCCTTGGCTACCAGGAGCCATTCATGTAGCCTGTGTGGTGGAAGAATGTATGCAGCATCCACAACTCTCTCAGAATGAATGAATCATGACAACTTCCAGGAAACCTTACGCAAACCTAAAGGAAGCAATTATGATGGTCACACACCAGCTGAATGTTCGAGTGGAAATCCTTCCTGTTGATAATAGATCTGGGCTGAGACAACAGAACTTCAATGGCAATGTGTGCATAGTCAATTATACATGCCCTGCACCTGAGGAAATCCTGCTATTGAGCCAAATCCAATGGTGCTCTATGTCTCACTGGCCACACCCTCTCAAAAAAGTGTTTCTGTCACCTGAGATATAGCTGTAGGCTGCTGTTCGCCAGATCCCACATAGGTTGCCATAAGAGAAGCGGGCAAAAGGAGGAAGCTGAAACAGGCAGTCCGCAGCACCTGGAGGAGCAGGTAAGAAGAGGATCTTGAGTCACCAGTCAGCTGCTTGAATCAGCACACGCTGAGTTTGAAGGAAGAGTGGAAAAAGAAGTGACATCACAGCAAAGTCATAAGCTGATTGGTCAGTATCTACTGTAAGGGTCTTTGTGCAATTCACTAGATTAATTCACTTTTAGGAAAGATGTTTAAATAGCTGGATTATAGAAAAACATAGAAGTTTTACATAACCCTTAGGTATCTACCTTACGGGAACAGGAGAAGGAGCTGATTGGTGAGTAAGGGTGAATAATTCTACTTTCTAGCCTCCAGTTTATTGTAAATAGTCCAAAGATAAGTGTAAGGTATGGCAGGGCAGCTTGGCCATATGGAATGTGCATCCTCTGGCATGTGGGGAGCCATGGGTGCTTCATGTGACCTAGGCAAACAAATGTGCAGAGAGTGTCACCAGCTGCAAAAACTTGAGCTCCGGGTTTTAGAGCTTGTGCGATGGCTGGAGGTACTATGGTGCATCCGCAAAGCTGAAAACTATATGGATAGCACGTTTAAGGAGGTGGTCGCACTGCAGGTTAGGAGCATGCAAGCAGAGAGGGAATGGGTGACTGTCACACAGTCTAGGAGTGCCAGGCAATTAAACTCCAGGGACTCCTGCACTATCTCGCTTACTAACCGGTTTTCCGTTTTGGATACTGGTGAAAACAATGGTTCATCAGAGGAGTGTAGCAGAAACCAAGTTCATGGCACCGCAGTATGTCAAAAGGAAAACATTAGCAAAAACAAAAGTGGGTCCATTACAGGCAGAGACGGGAGAAATTATAATGGAGAATAGGGAAATGGCAGAAAAGCTAAACAATTACTGTCTCTCTCTCCATGGAAGATGCAAAAAGCCTCCCAGAAATAATAGAGAAACAAGAGACTGGTGGGAATGAGGAACTGAAAGGAATTAGTAATACTGGAGAAATTAAATAGACTGTAAGTTGATAAATGCTCTACATCCCAGAGTGTTGAAAGAGGTGGCTATAGAGATAGTGGATGTGTTGATGGTCATCTTCCAAAACTCTATAGGTTCTGGAACAGTGCCTGCAGATCGGAAGGTGGCAAATGTAACCCCAGTATTTAGGGAAAGAGAGAGACAGAAAACAGGGATCAGGCTCGAGGGACTGAATGGCCTACTCCTGTTCCTAAGTTCCTATGCAAAGAGCCCGTGGCTAGAAAGTTCAAGGGTGCTGTCAGCTTGACAGCTACCGACATATTGTATTCTCCGTGGCTTTAGGCTGACCTCCAGGAGTGAGTACAACTCACCACAACCTTCCTAGATAGACAAAGCCATCAGTGGCACTGCTGGTCTGACATGCTCAGGAAGCTGATTCTCTGGCAGTAGATTCGATTTCGTGGGTATCGCCTTTCAGCCCCTTGCCGTGTATCTCTGCATCCATATACACTACATGATTGCCTTTGTTGCTGGGGCCTGTGGTCCTCTTCAAAGCACCAGCCTATCTCTGACTAGGTGGCACCCATCATCACACACAATAAGGCACTAGGACCTCAGCTGCCAAACTTCCCTTGCACCTTTGTGGTGAAAGCTTTCTCCAAGACCCTCCCTCTCTGTCACCAATCCCAATGGTTCAGCTCTGCTTCAAGAATGGCAGGTTAGCAAATGTGCGAGAGCTTCTGCTCATTATCTAATCCTTTTACACAAAATTTTAAATGTCTGCCATTCTATCAAGGGCTTTCTGCTGTGCAGCCGCCTCATCTGCCCGAATGAGGTGCTACCTCCTGTCAAGTGCCTCCCTCCTTAACTATCTTAATTGCCTGACCACTGCTACTGGGCAGAAGACCACACTCAGAGAAGTCACCTCTGGTGAAATGGCCTCATGTTAGGCAGCCAGCACACCACACTGCAGTGAAAATTTGCTGGTTCGCTCGCCTTCAAAACCACTCCGCTGCTTTGACAAAATTCAGCCCCAAAGGTCTCATGTAAATGCAAGTCTGTCTTTTCTTTGGCAAAGGTGATGACAGCTTTTCTAAATTACTTAGTTTTTTTGCATAATTTATCAACATCAGCTAGAATCAAAGTACTTAGAATCACATATTCCCCATACATTTTAATATTTCACTCTTTTTGCAAGCAATTCTAAAAATCTTTAATAGAACTTGCATTTGAATTTGAAGCACATGACAGACAATTCAAAAATCTTCTTTCAGACCTTGTGCTTCATTGAGGAGTACACTGGCATGTTAGAGAAAAACCTTCTTAAACTTGATCACAAAAAGAGTCACATGATAGGCAATTGCAATAGAAACAATAATGATACTCCCTATTTTCCATCAAACGTCATTATTACTATTTTATCTTTGTTTGCTGATCGTATCTTAACTGTTTATATGATAAACTCTGGCTATTACCCAAGTCTGTCTTGCCAGATGTAGGAATCCAGGCTTAGCAACATTAAAGCCTAGTAATTTTTAAAAAGTGATTTTTACTTACATTTTATCCAATGCAAGTTAACAATGTCAATTTTTTAAAAATCTATAAACCAAATCTGGATATACTGTGATCCATTTGTAATCATCCTCACAGAACTGGCTTTAACTACTTTTGTTATATTACTTCGCTGTTTGCTTTCTACTGAAATTGCAGGAAGTCCCTTGGGGTTCTAATCCAGGTAACGAATGCCTGCTTCTGTATTTCATTCCATGCTTCCTGATAATTTGCCGCAGCTTCCTTGAATTCCCAGTAGGTTTTTAATAAATTATTTCTGTTAAGAAAGGAAAAGAAGAAACATAATTTTCAATAATGAAAAAGCTATTGATATGAATAACTTAAAATAACAAAATGATTAAAACACACAAAAAAATCAGATACATCAGAAGTTCCTCATGGTTGATTCGACTTTTTAAAATGATAATTTTTCTTTTTTTATTTAGTTTTACATTTGTGCAATCTATAGTTGTGCCATGGATCTGCTTTTATGCTGCAGTAACAGATATAGGGCAATAACTTCTGAGCTCCAGGGCAATGTAACTGGGAGCACCCCAAAGGTGTGCTGAGGAACCCCTCATCCCCCAGAAGTTCCAGGTAAAGTTTGCATGGCAACTGCCTGGGAAGTGCAAACTTCCCATGGGCAATTGCCCTGCATTGGGGACCATCCGAAAATGCAATTTAAATCGCAAACTTCGGATGGTTTCAACTGTCTTACATCAATAGTTACCCAGAAAAAGTTAGAAGAATTAAATCCACTTCTAACTTCTGGAGAACGACTGTACAGACCCACACTGACCCATAATGGTCAACCCCCCATACCCCGAAAACCCACAAGACTCCCCCCACCACCTGACTAAACCCTCACAGGGACTCCCACCCCCACAGGATTCCCTCCCCCCACCCCCACCATTCCCTGACTACCCGCTCTGCCAGACCCGACCAGACCAAGGCCCAACTCCCAACTCTCAACCCCGCCAACCCCCTCCCTAGGCCCAACTCCCAAATCCCCTCCTCCCAAACAAACCTGACTCCCGACTCTCACCCCTACCCAACCTGGGCCCATCTCCCAATTCTCACTACCGCACCCCACCCCCCCGCCCCCAAAGGCTTGACCCGACTACCCTCGTTGTTAAGACCCAACCGGATCCCCCTCCCCACATACTACTCACTTACCTTCTCCCTGGCTTGTCAAAGACCTTTAAACCTGGCTGGACCTTTAAACCTGCCTTCTTTACATCAGCTAGTGCTGTAAAAAAAGGGGGCATGGCCTCCTTCCATCCAACGCAGCAGCGCTCAACTGAAGGCTTCAGGTCATGCTGCCCTGCATAGTTCTTGCCCAGCCCGAGTTGGAAAGTCAGGCATGAAAGATCGAAAAAATTCAAGATAAGAAATTAGGAGCAGCGTGGCAAACTGATGTTGACTGCCACTCCACAGAAGTTCAGGCCCTATGTACACCAGCAACTTGTAATCTCTTGCAGCTCCCAAGGTACAAATAGACCTAGTATGCTAGCGTCTCACTGTCTGGTCATTTGCTTCTTTTTTTGTAAATAGCTGTTGCATTTTGTGATTATACATGCTGGTATCTATTCTCAATTTCCTGCAGTGTTACAATTAAAACTTTTTGCTTTCAGTTGAAACTGAAAAAAACCCAAAAAAATAGATTTTTGGTTTCCAATTAACAGCAAACCTACAGAGAATGAATTCGTTAATGATAAAAGGGCATAAGCACTGCTGAAAATGGTCAAACCAGTCATAATACAGGTCAATTGTAGTTACTTATACTTCCTGTTTCAAATTGTCATCTTAGAATATGAAAGGGCAACGTCACTCAATGGAAAAGCCCTATAACTGTAACTATTTCAAACATTAAATACTTAGAAAAGCAACAAACAAAAATAATCTGAGACACAGAGGTGTCTCTTTGGCTTTTCCTCTTGGCTTCAATCTATTTCTTCTCCAATTTCTCCTATTTTTCTCAAACAGTTTCTCTGCTAATATATTGCTCAATGAGGATACACTGGAGGCCTGCTCCATGGATTCTAATCTGATGTCTTCTTCCTCTGTGAAGTGTTCAGTGGTCCAGTTGAAATTAGGAACTGGGAATTCACTCACAATTGAACTGAAATATCATACAACTTAACCTCAGGACTCCCTATAGTGCTTTGCAGTGAATTTTTTATATAAATTCATGGGATGTGGGCTTGGCTGGCTGGGCCAGCATTTATTACCCAAATCTAGCTGCCCTTGAGAAGTTGGTGGTGAGATGCCTTCTTGAGCCGCTGCAGTCCATGTGGTGTAGGTACACCCACAGTGCTGTCAGAGAGGAAGTTCCAGGATTTTGACTCAACAACAGTGAAGGAACAGCAATTTATTTCCAAGTCAAGGTAGTGAGTCACTTGGAGGGGAACTTCCAGGTGCATGCTCCCATCTATCTGCTGCCCTTGTCCTTCTAGATGGTAATGGTTGTGGGTTTGGAAGGTGCTGTCTAAGGAGCCTTGGTGAATTCCTGCAGCACATCTTGTAGATGGTACACACTGCTGCTACTGGAGGGAGTGAATGCTTGTGGATGTGGTGCCAATCAAGCAGGCCTTGTCCTGGACTGTGTCAAGCTTCTTAAGTGTTGTTGGAGCTGCACTCATCCAGGCAAGTGGGAAGTATTCCATCACACTCCTGATTTGTGCCTTGTAGATGGTGGACAGGCTTTGGGGAGGCAGGTGGTGAGTTACTTGCTGCAGGATTCCTGGCATCTGACCTGCTCTTGTAGCCACAGTATTTATATAGCTAATTCAGTTCTGTTTCTGGTCAATGGTAATCCCCAGGATGTTGATAGTGCGGAATTCAGCAATGGTAATGCCATTGAACATCAAGGGGTGATTCTCTCTTGTTGGAGATGGAGTGTGGTGCGAATGTTGCTTGCCACTTGTCAGCCCAAGCCTGGATATTGTCCAGCTCTTGCTGCATTTGGACACGGACTGCTTCAGTATGAGTCGTCGTGAATGGTGCTGTACATTGTGCAATCATCAGCGAACATCCCCACTTCTGTCACTGATGATGCAGCTGAAGATGGTCGGGCCGAGAACACTGCCCTGAGGAACTCCTGCAGCAACGTCCTGGAGCTGAGATGACTAACCTCCAACAACCACAACCATCTTCCTTTGTGCTACTAATCACTCCAACCAGCGAAGAATTTTCCCCAATTACCACTGACTCCAGTTTTGCAGGGCTCCTTGATGCCACACTGTCGAATGCTGCCTTGATGTCAAGGGCAGTCACTCTCACCTCACCTCGGGAGTTCAGCTCTTTTGTCCATGTTCGAACCAAGGCTGTAATGAGGTCAGGAGCTGAGTGGTCCTGGCAGAACCCTAACCGGGCGTCAGTGAACAGGTTATTGCTAGGCAAGTGCCGCTTCACAGCACTGTTGACGACCCCATTACTTTATTGATGATGGAGAGTAAACAGATGGGGCGGTAATTGGCCGGGTTGGATTTGTCCTGCTTTTTGTGTACAGGACATACCCGGGCAATTTTCCACATAGCCGGGTAGATGCCAGTGTTGTAGCTGTACCGGAACAGCTTGGCAGGGGACGCGGCAAGTTCTGGAGCACAAGTCATCAGTACTATTGCCAGAGGCCATAGCCTTTGAACTATCCAGTGCCTTCAGCCATTTCTTGATATCACGTGAAGTGAATCGAATTGGCTGAAGACTGGCATCTGTGAGGAGGCCGAGATGGATTATAACTCGTCACTTCTACTGAAGATTGTAGCAAATGCTTCAGCCTTATCTTTTGCTCTGACATGCTGGGCTCCCCCGTCATTGAGGATGGGAATATTTGTGGCGCCTCCTCTTCCAATGTGTTGTTTAATTGTCCACCTCCATTCATGGCTCGATGTGGCGGGACTGCAGAGCTAAGATCTGATCCGTTGGTTGTGGGATCACTTAGCTCTGTCTATCACTCGCTGCTTATGCTGTTTGGCACGCAAGTAGTCCTGTTTATAGCTTCATCAGGTTGACACCTCATTTTTAGGTATGACTGGTGCTGCTCCTGGCATGCCCTCCTGCACTCTTCATTGAACCAGGGCTGATCTTCTGGCTCAATGGTAATGGTAGAGTGAGGGATTTACTGGGCCATGAGGTTACAGATTTTGTTTGAGTACAATTCTGCTGCTGCTGATGGCCCACAGCGCCTCATGGTTGCCCAGTCTTGAGCTGCAAGATCTATTCGAAATCTATCCATTTAGCATGGCGGTAGTTCCACACAACACGATGGAGGGTATCCTCAATGTGCAAGCGGGGCTTCTTCTCCACAATGACTGTGCGGTGGTTACTCCTACCAATACTGTCACGGACAGATGCATCTGCGACAGTCAGGTTGGTAAGGATGAGTTCAAGTATGTTTTTCCCTCTTGTTGATTCCCTCACCACCTGCCGCAGACCCATTCTAGCGTCCATGTGCCCTTGTACCCTCAATGCTTCCTCCAAGTGGTATTCGGCATAGAGGAGCACTGATTCATCAGCTGAGGGAGGTCGGTACGTGGTAATCAGCAGGTTTCCTTGCCCATGTTTGAGCTGATGCCATGAAACTTCATGGGGTCCAGAGTTGACGTTGAGGACTCCCAGAGCAATTCCATCGCGACTGTGTCGCCACCTCTGTTGATGTCTATGTCCTGTCTCACCGGCAGGACAGTCCCAGGGATGGTGATGGCATCATCTGGGACATTATCTGTAAGGTATGATTCGGTGAGGAAGACTATGTCAGGCTGTTGCTTGACTAGTCTGTGAAACAGCTCTCCCAATTTTGACACTAGCCCCCAGATGTTAGTGAGGACTTTGCAGGGTCAACAGGGAGGAGTTTGCTGTTGTAGTTTCCGGTGCCTAGGTTAATGCTGGGTGGTCCATCCAATTTCATTCCTTTTTTGAGACTTTGTAGCAGTATGATACAATTGACTGGCATTTCAGAGGGAATTTAAGAACAATCGACAATGCTTTCATGGTCATCATTAGACTTTTAACTCCAGATTAATTGAATTCAAATTCCACCATCTGCATGGATTCAAAGGGGTCCCCTGGATATTACCCTGGGTCTCTGGATTACTAGTCCAGCAACAATACCATTACGCCATCGCCTCCCCCCAGTACCTTTGAACTGTAGTCATTGCTATAATGTAGGAAACGCAACAGCCAATTTGCACACAGCAAACACCCACAAATAATAATGGAATAATGACCAAATAATCAATTTTAGTGATTTTGATTGATGGATAAATATTGGCCAGGATATATTCACAAAGAATATGAAAAAGTACAATAGGAGAACATCTCATTTGTGCATCAAATGTAGCAAAAGCCTATACATTTATAAATGTTGTGTGCGCAATATCACAACACAGTGCAGAGAGTAAGCTTCCCCCTAGTCTCTGCAGTTTACTTAGTGATTATGTTATAGATTGAGGTATTAAGCTAGTTCCACATGCTGAATAAGGTCATTGCTTACTGTTGCAACACATTTGAATGTCATGTACTGACTAAATTTCAAATGTTCTATGCCACAACAATGTTAAAGCTTGCATTTACAGTACCAAGGCTATTGTGAGGTCAGGAGCTGTGCGATTCTGGTGGAACCCAAAGTGAGAGTCAGTGAGCAGATTATTGCTAAGCAAGCACGTTTGATAACACTGTTGATCACCCCTTCCATCACTTTAGTAACGATCAAGAGTAGACAGATGGTAATTTGCCAGATTGGATTTGTCCTGCTTTTTATGTACAGCACATAGCTGTGCAATTATCCACATTGCCGGGTAGATGCCAGTGTTGCAGCTGTACTTGAACAGCTTGGCGAGGGGCACAGCAAGTTCCAAAGCACAAGTCTACCAGTGAACCAAGATCTCTTAATAATTGCATTATCTTCTACATCTGACCACATCCAGGAAACCAGCTAACCAGATCAGCCGCAGCACTTAAAATCCATGCCTCAAGGACAATCAAAGGACACTTAACCATATATGCTTTTATCTTTTTTTCATTGGACTATAACTCCCCTTATTTCTGATACCTGTTTGTGTATGCGCATGCATGTGTGGGCCCAAATGATTACTTGAGGGCCGAATGCTTGACATTGCCTTTTTATTATTTTTCTTGGATTTAGTGGTTAATAAATTTGCTGTCTTTGACTCAAGAAACTTTGTTTGATTGGCTCCTTATCGCTAACAACTTCAATAGTTAAATATATTCTGATTGGCAAAAGGCATTTCCTTGTGAAAAAGAAATTTAAACCTTTGTTGTGACCAACCGAGGATATTGAATAGAGGGGAGCCAGTTCACCCCTTCTCACTTGGTCATAACAGATAGACAACATGTTTAATCTGCAAGAAATAAGGAATGGTTAGCCCAAGCGAGGACATTTATTTGTGGACCGAAACAAGAATGAATATATCTTCTTCGTAAACAGAGTGTCTACATATTAACGTGCCTGATATTAAACATCAATTTTTTAAAATGCACAGGGGTCTGCAGCAAACATCATTTTGTAGCTATGTACAAGGCCCTCAACTAAAAAGAATTTACTGTAATGTCTAAAAATAGTAACACAAATAGTATGTAACAGGCTATAATGTCCTAAATGAAGCAATAAAACATTGAGGAAACTAAGCCTAAATCAATTTCAAATCATCCACTTAAATGAACTGAATCCTAATCAATTACAAAACACAATTATTTAGATTTTATTCCTAAAAGAATACAACAAATTACATTATAAATTACCTTTAACATAGTAAATACCTCAAGGCACTTCACAGGGGCAAAACGGACACAGTAGAAATAAGAGAGTTGAAGTGAGGAGAAAGACTTTGATCATGAAGTTTGAAAGATGCAGAAGGATAGTTGATTGTTGCAAAGGGGAGTCTAGGATAGTCCTTCCTCTTTACAGTGATCATGGAAAGGGAACAGGATTTGGTCATCTATACTTCAATCTGATGAAGCCAGATCTGCCAGTGGGCATCTAGGCAAGTCATGATCCAAGCTTTGAGTATGAGGGCAGCAGTCTGCAATCTTGAGTGGCCATACTGGCTGGCCAATTGTTAACTAGGCTGCTTCAGCAGCTCAAAAACTGTAGTAACCTAGTTTTGCGGAGGAGTGTGAAAGAATGACTTTGTCTCAAAGCATAAACAAATGTCTTGAGAAGAACTGAAAAATGAAGCTTTAATATGAAACATGAGTGGCAAGTAACATTCACACCATAGAAGTGCCAGGCAATGACCATCTCCAAAAAGAGAGAATTTAACCATCCCCCGCCCTTGACATTCAATGGCATTACCATTGCTGAATCCCCCACTATCAACATCCTGGGCATTACCACTGACCAGAAGCTGAATCGGACCAGCCATATAAATACTGTGGCTATAACAGCAGATCAGAGGCTGGGAATTCTGAGGCAAGTAACTCACCTCCTGACTCCCCAAAGCCTGTCAACCATCTACAAGGCACAAGTCAGGAGAATGAGTTTCAACCTTTCAGAGTTCCTTTCAACCACAGCCGAGTTTCTTACATTACATTCATCACCAAAACCGTTTACTTCCTGCTCGGCAACATTCCCTGCTTCCAGCTTTCCACTTGCCTGGATGAGTGCAACTCCAACACCACTCAAGAAGCTTAATACCATCCAGGACAAAGCAGCCTGCTTGATCGGCACCCCATCCACCAACTTAAACATTCATTCCCTTTGCCACCAACACACAGTGGTGGCAGTGCATACTACATACAAGATGCACTGCAACAATTCGCTAAAGCTCCTTCAACAGCACTCCCAAATCAGTGACCTCTACCATCTAGAAGGACGAGGGCAGCAGATACATGGGAACACCAGCAGCTGCAAGTTCCCTTCCAAGCCACACACCACCCTGACTTGGAACAATATCACTGTTCCATTACTGTCATGGGAACTGAATCCTGAAACTCCATTCCCAGCATCACTGACCTGCAACAGATGGGCTGCAGTGGTTCAAAAAAGCAGCTTACCACCACCTTTTCAAGGACAATTAGGGATGGGTAACAAATGCTGGCCTTGACAGCGAAGCCCCTCCATAAAAGAAAAAAAAGACATGAAGACATCAGTGGCTATAGCTTAAACATAGTTTGAACCACACTTGGAGTCTACTAAATCTGCCTATGTAAAGTAACTATACTTCACAACACTTCACTGTGAATGTCCTGAGGACAGAGAATACACTATATAATGCATGCAAGTTCTTTTTTTCCAGGCCACAATAGCTGTTTGAATACAGCTACAAAACTGGCATCTACTCGGGAATGTGGAAAATTGCTCAGGTATGTCCTGTACACAAAAAGCAGGTCAAATCCAACCCGGCCAATTACCGCCTCATTAGTCTACTCTCCATCATCAGTAAAGAAATGGAAGGTGTCTTCAACGGTGTTATCAAGCAGCACTTGCTTAGAAATAACCTGCTCACTGACTGACTGCGACTTACAATTGCGTGCCGGAGTTGAGCGTAAACTTATTCATCCTCCAGGAATTGATTCTTGCTCTGCTACAGGAGAAGGAGATGGTCAATTGCTGACTATCTGGTAAGCGATTAAGGTTTATTCTATTCGGGAGGTCAGCGGGAGAGGATTAAATGCTCAGTTTGGGTTCTGCCAGGGCCTTTCAGATCCTCACCTCATTATAGCCTTGGTTCAAACATGGACAAAAGAGCTGAACTCCCGAGGTGAGAGTGACCACCCTGGACATCAAGGCAGCATTTAACCGGTTGCAGCATCAAGGAGCCATAACAAAACTTGAGTCAATGGGAATCGGGGGAAAACTCTCCAGTGGTTGGAGTCATACCTAGCACAAAGGAAGATGGTTGTGGTTGTTGGAGGTCAATCATCTCAGTTCCAGGACATCACTGCAGAAGTTCCTCAAGGTAATGTCCCAGGCCCGACCATCTTCAGCTGCTTCATTAATGACCTTCCCTCCATCATAAGGTCAAAAGTGGGGATGTTCGTTGATGATTGCACAATGTTCAGTAACATTCACGACTTCTCAGATACTGAAGTAGTCCATGTCCAAATGCAGCAAGACCTGGACAATATCCAGGCTTGGGCTGACAAGTGGCAAATTACATTCACGCTACACAAGTGCCAGGCAATAACCAACTCCAACAAGAGAGAATCTAACCATCCCGCGCCTTGGTATTCAATGACATTACCATCACTGAATCCCGCACTATCAACATCCTGGGGATTACCATTCACCAGAAACTGAAGTGGACTAGCCATATAAATATTGTGGCTACAAAAGCAGATCAGAGGCTTGAAATCCTGTGGCGAGTAACTCACCTTCTGACTTACCAAAGCCTGTCTACCATCAAGTCAGGAGTGTGATGGAATACTCTCCACTTGCCTGGATGAGTGCAGCTCCAACAACACTCAAGAAGCTTGACACCATCCAGGACAAAGTAGCCTACTTGATTGGCACTCCGTCCACAAACATTCACTCCCTCTACCACCGACGCACAGTGACAGCAGCGTGTACCATCTGCACTGCACTGCAGGAACTCACATGACTGCGACTTACAATTGAGTGCCGGAGTTGAGCCCAAACTTATTCATCCTCCAGGAATTGATTCTTGCTCTGCTACAGGAGAAGGAGCTGGTCAATTGGTGACTATCTGGTAAGCAATTAAGGTTTATTCTATTCGGGAGGTCAGCGGGAGAGGATTAAATGCACTGATCGAGAGGCCTACCTGCAGTGAGACCAGCGTCGGAGTGACGTCATGAAGCACAACATGACGCGATTGCAGGGAAAGCAGCTGCTTGGTGAGTAGAATTAGTGAGTATTTCTAGTCTTCAAAGTAAAAGTAGAAGTAGGTCTTTAGTTTGTGTTTAGATGCTAGTCGTTTTTTCTCTTTTTTTCCTCTCTTATGCTTACTTAACAAGCTATTTTTAAGAAAAATATACTGGTGTAAAAAATTAATTACAAAGAAGTGTAAAGAGCAGGGATACTAGAGTAATTAATGAATAAATTAAATAAAATACGACACAATAGTGATGGCAGGATGGGTGATGTGTTGCTGATGCAGCATGTGGGATCTGCTGGACACCAAGGTGATCCAGAGCAAACCCTTCTGCAGTTAAGTATTTGCAGCTCCAGGAACTTCGGATCTGAGTTGAGGAGCCTGGGTCCGAGTTGCAGACATTGCATCGCATCAGGGAGGGGGAAAGTTACCTGGACAATTTGCTCCAGGAGGCAGTCGCACCCCTCAGGTTAAGTAATTCAAATTTGTGATCAGGGACAGGAGTGTGTGACTGCAGGTGAGGCAGGTATGGGGACGCAGGGGGTACGTTCGAGGAGCCTCAGCCCCTACAATTGTCCAACAGCTACAAGGTTCTTGCAAGCTGTGTGAACAAGAGCAGGGACAAGGGCAGGGACTGCAGGGAGAAGGAGCGAACTGACCATGACACCGTAGTACAGGGAGTCATTCAAGTGGTGGGAGGAAATGGGAACATAGTAGTAGTAGGGGACAGCATAATTAGGTGGATAGGTACTGTTCTCTGCAACCGTGAGTGAGAGTCCCGAAGGCTATATTGCCTGCCAAGGGCCAGGGTTAAGGACATCTCCTTAGGGCTGGAGCAGAGCTTGGAGTGGGAGGGGAGGGATCCAGTTGTCGCATTGGTACCAATCCACATTGGTACCAATGACATTGATAGGACTAGAAAGGAGGTTCTGCTGAAAGAATTTGAACAGTTACGAGCTAAATTAAAAAGCCGAACCTCCAAGGTAATAATCTTCGTATTACTACCTGAGTCACGGGCAAACTGGCATAGGGTAAATAAACTCAAGGAGTTAAATGCGTGGCTCAAAGATTGGTGTGGGAGGAATGGGTTTCAGTTCATGGGGCACTGGCACCAGTACTGGGGTAGAAGGGAGGTGTTCTGGTGGGACGGGCTTCACTTGAACTGTGCTGGGACCAGTGTCCTGATGAATCGAATAACTAGGGCTGTAGAGTGGGCTTTAAACCGAATAGATGTTGTGGGGGTGGTTCTTGAGAGGGGATACGGAGGCATACAAAGCAAAAGGATATAGCAGCATTGCAGGACAGTTATTTAGGTAATGTTACCCAGAGTGGGACAGGAAGAGACAGAGTGTACAAACATAAAAAAACAGCAGTAAATAGAGTCAAAGGGAGGAAAAAATGGTAAAAAGGCAAAATTAATGGCTTTTTACTTAAATGCATTTAGTATTCGGAACAAAATAAATGAATTAACGGCACAGATAGAGGTTAATGGGTATGATCTTATAGCCATTACGGAGACATGGTTACAAGGGGATCAGTTCCCAGCTTTAGTTCCCAGCTTTAAATATTCAGGGGCATGTGACTTTTCGAAAGGGCAGGCAGGAAGGAAAGGATGGTGAGGTAGCTTTGTTGGTTCGAGATGGAATAAGTACAATAGCAAGACATGATCTGGGATTAGAAGATGTAGAATCCATATGGGTGGAGGTAAGAAATAACAAGCGGAAGACGACACTAATGGGAGTAGTCTATAGGCCCCCTAACAGTAGCTGTACTGTAGGACAGAGAATAAATCAAGAGGTCATGAGGACATGTTAAAAAGGTAGTACATTAATCATGGGTGACTTTAAGCTTCATGTAGATTGGGAAAATCAAATAGGCAGAGGCAGCCACGAGGAAGAATTCATAGAATGTATTCAGGACAGTTTCTTAGAACAATGTGTTGTGGATCCAACCAGGGATCAGGCTATTTTGGATCTGATAATGTGTATTGAGGCAGGTTTAATAAATGATCTCAGAGTAAAAGATCCCATAGGAAACAGTGACCATAACATGGTAGGATTTAGTATTCAGTTTGAGTGTGAGAAACTTGGGTTGAAAACAACTGTGCTTAACTTAAATAAGGGTAATTACAAAGGAATGAGGGCAGAGTCGGCTGGGGTGGACTGGGAAAGGGGTTTAGCAGAAAAGACAGTTGATGAACAATAGTAGACGTTTAAGAAAATGGTTCATAACTCACAACAAAGATATATCCCAGCGAGGAAGGAGGATTCTAGGAAGGGGATAAACCAACCATGGTTAACCAAGGAAGTTAAAGGTAGTATCAAATTGAAAGAAAAAACATACAATATGGCAAAGATTAGTGGTAAGCCAGAGGATTGGGAAAGTTTTAAAAACCAAAAGATGACCAAAAAAAATAAAGAGGGAGAAAACGCAGAGTGGCCAAAGTGAACATAGGCCCCTAAGAGAATGAGGCTGGGGAAATAATAATGGGAAACCAGGAAATGAGTGAATAAATACTTTACATCAGTCTTCACGATAGAAGACACTAATAGCATTCCAAAAATACTAAATAATCAAGGGGCAAAAGGGGATGGAGGAAATAAATACAATAACCATCACTAGAAAAAAAGTACCAGGGAAACTAATGGGGCTAAAGGCCCCATATACGTCCTCTGGATCTGATGGGTTGCATCCTAGGATATTAAAGGAAATAGCTACAGAGATAGTGGATGCACTAGTAGTAATTTTCCAAGAATCCTTAGATTCTGGAAAGGTCCCAGAGGATTGGAAAACTGTCAATGTAACACCCTTATTCAAAAATGGAGGGAGACAAAAAACTGGTAACAATAAACCAGTTAGCTTAACTTCTGTCAATGGGAAAATGTTGGAGTCTATTATAAAGGATGTAATAGCAAACCATTTAGAAATACATAATCTAATCAAGCAGAGTCAGCATGGCTTCGTGAAGGGGAAAATCATGCCTGACAAATTTGTTAGAAGTCTTTGAGGAGGTAACAAACAGGATAGATACAGGGGAACCAGTAGATTTAATATATGTGGATTTCCAAAAGGCGCTTGATAAGGTCCCGCACATAAGGCTACTTAATTAGATAAGAGCCCATGGTGTTGGGGGTAGGACATTAGCATAGATAGAGGATTAGCTAACTAATAGAAGACAAAGGGCAGAATTTTTCCATTGGCGAGTTGGGGCGGGGCCCACTCGCCAACGCGAAAATGACACGGGATGACATCGGGGGGGGGAACCCCTGATGTCATCCCGTCCCATTTAAATATTCAGGAAGGTGGGCAGACAGCGCGATCAGCTGCCCGCCCGCCAACCTGTCAATGGCCAATTGCGGCCATCGACAGGATAATTATGGCAATTAAAGGCCCTGCCCATCCAACCTTAAGGTTGGCAGGCAGGCCAGGAGCCCCAGCGGGCTTCTGAAAAAACATGAAACCTCATCCACCGGCGGGATAAAGTTTCATGTCTGTTTTTAAAAAGCTTAATAAAGTTTTTGTGATATTTATTAACATGTCCCATCTCGTGTGATATTGTCACATGAGGGGGACATGTTAATAATTTTTTTATTTATCTATTTTCAAAGTTTGACACAGTCAGCGCTCTCCCTGAGGCAGCACTTCATCTCAGGGAGATATGCGCTCTTTCGCGCACATGCATGAAAGAGCGCACTCTGACAGTTGGGGAATCACAATCCCACACCCCACCGCCCCCTCTCCCCCCGGCACAAGAAGCGCATAGCGCTTCCCATCGGGTGGGCCTTAATTGGCCCCCCCACTTAAAATGGCAGCGGGGCCCATTTCGGCGGTGGCAATCGGCTGCCCTCCCACTGCCGAGCCAGTGGGGCCTGCCCATCAAGGGCAAAATTCTGCCCAAAGAGTTGGGATAAGGGTAGCATTTTCAGGATGGCAACCTGAACTAGTCGAGTGCCGCAGGGTTCAGTGCTGGGGCCACAATTATTTACAATATATACTAATAACTTGGATGAAGGAAATGAATGTATTACCGCCAAGTTTGTGGATGACACAAAAATAGGTGGGAAGGCAAGTGGTGAGGATGACACAAAGAGTCTACAGAGGGATATAGACAGGTTAAGTGAGTGTGCAAAAACTTGGAAGATGGAATATAATGTAGGAGGTTATGTACTTCGGCAGGAAGAATAGAAGAGCTGAATATTACTTAAATGGAGAAAGACTGCAGAAAGCTGCAGCACAGAGGGTTTTGGGTTTCCTCGTGCATGAATCACTAAAAGCTAACATACAAGTTCAGCAGGAAATAAGGAAGGCAAATGAAATGTTGACCTTTCTTTCAAAGGGAATGAAGTATAAAATTAGGGAAGTCGTGCTAAAAGTATACAAGGCACAAGTCAGTCCACATCTAGAATATGTGAACAGTTTTTGTCCCCTTATCTAAGGAAAGATATACTGGCATCGGAGGCAGTCCA
Organism: Cetorhinus maximus; assembly: GCF_964194155.1. Taxonomy (NCBI): domain Eukaryota; kingdom Metazoa; phylum Chordata; class Chondrichthyes; order Lamniformes; family Cetorhinidae; genus Cetorhinus; species Cetorhinus maximus. The sequence continues at coordinate 129,512,540 of NC_135884.1, forward strand.
GAGAAGGTTCACTAGGTTGATGCTGGGTATGGGGGGATTTTCTTATGAGGAGAGGTTGAGTAGGCCTATACTCATTGGAGTTTAGAAGAATGAAAGGTGACCTTATTGAAACCTATAGGATTCTTAGGGGGCTTGACAGGATAGATTCTGAGAGGTTGTTTCCCCTTGTGGGAGAGCATAGGACCAGTGGGCATAATCTCAGAGTAAGGGGTCGCCTATTTAAGACAGAGGTGAGGAGGAATCTCTTCTCAAAGGGTAGTGAATCTGTGGAATTCTCTACCACAGAGGACTGTAGAGGCCGGATCATTAAGTATATTCAGGGTGAGATAGACATATTTTTAAATAGTAAAGGAATCAATGGTTATGGGGAAAAAGCAGGAAAGTGGAGTTGAGGATTATCAGGTCAGTCATGATCTCATTGAATGGCGGAGCAGACTCAATGGGCCGAATGGCCTACTTCTGCTCCTACGTCTATGGTCTTATGGTCACCAAGCCTCCTTAGACAGCACCTTCCAAACCCACGGCTGCTACCATCTAGAAGGACAAGGGTAGCAGATACATGGGAACACCACCACTTGCAAGCTCCCCTCCAAGCCACTCACCATCCTGACTTGGAAATGTATCAACATTCCTTCACTGTTACTGGGTCAAAATCCTGGAACTCCCTCCCTAACAGCACTGTGGGTATATCTATGCCACATGGACTGCTGCAGTTCAAGAAGACAGCTCACCACCACCTTCTCAAGGGCAATAAGGGATGGGCAATAAATGATGGCCTAGCCAGCAATACCCACATCTCATGAGTGAAAAAAAAAATCAGAAACTAATTTACGTATTTGGAACAAACAAATAGTTAATATCTATCTTTTCTTCAGGCATTACTAATTTCCTTTAAAAATATGTCTTTGTACAAAGTAGGACATACAACTACCTCAGGGTATAAAAGAGTATGTGGAAACGGAAATTTTTTTTTGCATCTTTATGTAACCCTGTTGTAAAATAAACAGTTGCTGGTAACATAAAACAGCCACGTACTGCTGCTTTGGGTCCAGTTAGCAAAAACATGCAATGCAAAGTGGCCCAACTTATCTTTCGGTTTGAAGAATGCTGGGTTCATCTTGTGTCCCAAAGGCACAATTAGATAATCTGTTGTGCGTGGGTTGTAGAGGGGTGGTGACAATGTCAAACATAAAAAAAAGCAGACAAATTATTCACCGTGTCTGAAATAAATTAACTATATGAAGCTGTCTGCCAGGCTGCAAATAACAAATGTGCAAAGATTTTCCTGGATTTGCTATTAACCAGGTTCAGATCAAATTGTAAGATTGTGTTCCTTTGTTCTGGATTCCCCACATGAGAGAAGGATCATGTCTCTACTGCTCTGTTGATTCCCTTCAACTTTCAACACCTGTCACAATACCTCATCTCAATCACCATAACTTAGTCTCTTCATTCCAGCTATCATTCTAACACAAAGTTTGACTATGCTATCAAGCTTTTAATGACTTGTGTCTCCAGTCCAATGGGATTATTCCGCAGCATGTTGCTGCTCATGGATCAAAATGAAAATTGAGTACATAATTGAACAGAGTACAATTCAACCATTGCAGGTACATCTATTTATGCCCCTCACATCAAAGTTCTCATAGTAAATATGCTCGTTACTGAGACATATCGAAGAATCTATACATCCAAAAGATGGCATTTAAACAAGCCACTAAGAAAAAAGTTAGATTATTTTCAGGAAAAAAATTAACGATGTTAATTGTATACTTCACATTTATCAAACAAGCTAAAAATATTTATAAGATATTAATCAGCAAGCTTTTAGCCAACATAGGAAAGAACACTGCTGCTGTCTTTAGTAATTAATAACAATATTTGTAGGTGGTGTTCTCACTTCAAATAATCTTTTATTGTACCCAATGCTTTAATTATTAATATATACAAAAATAAAAGCTACGACTCTCTTTGTTAAACAGTCCTCCAGTGAATATGTCCAAATCAAAATTTACTTGGACAGCAGCTATATTTGACTCAATTTTATGACGGCCTCTATACTTTGCTGTTAAAGTTATGACCTACCGAAGGGATATTGGACGGTTTTCTTCAGAAAGGAAAGCAAGCAGTTCTTTGAATGTCTTGAAAAGTTCAGCCTTGCAGATTCTAGACCTGCAAATAAAGAACCAAATTTACTACATTGTAGAAAGCACCAAATTTATTCATAGTAGAGGCACATCATCTCTACTTGTGTTGCTGTCAGTTCCTAAACCCATCCAGAAAGCATGAGGCATACAAGTTGAGCGACAGTCATTTCCACTGGTATTGAAAGGGATCCTTACTTGCTCTCATTTAAAATGTTGCAAAGGTATGCCATACAAATTGCTTAAAATGGATGTTTTTTGGCTACTTAGGTGATGTTAACGTGCATGGTTGTATAACATTCTGAATTCTTCAGGGGCTTCTCGCAATGCATTTCTTCATTCATGGGAGACAATTTCACCCTCACCGGAGGAGCAGGAATGGCCACAGGAGGGAGGAGCAAACTAAACTGCAGGAAGGTTTGCTTGCAAAAATCCTCAACCTCCCAACAGTGCAACATATCATCAGCTCTATGAGGAATGAGCATAACGAGGTGTGTTTCTCTAGGAAGATTGTCACAGTGTTGTCAATTCCTGTATCAAGACCTAAAAGCAACTAGCACATTATTGTCTTGTGTAGTCAAGGCCATTGCAGCTTTCAGCTTCTTTACCTATAGTTCCTTACTGCCTATCACAGGATTTAAGCAACTTCTGTCAGTATGCAGTTTAAGCTTTCATTAAGCACATGAATAATGTCACACTTGCTAGAGCAAACATCGCCATCACTTTCCTTAAGTGGAAAACCAGAAGCAGAAAATTAGAACTTTAGGTCCAGGGTATGTTGGCACACATTATAGGTTTCCCCCAGTTGAGAGTGTCATTGCCTGTAGCTCCATTAGCCTGCTGACTCCTTTACATGTCAACTAACTTCAGGCAGTTACTAGATTCTACAAGAACGCTCTCTGCACATAAAGATTCTTTTTGAAAGGATTTTAATTACTTGCTGAAGTGCTTACACATGAATTATTACCCTGGTGTGAGCCCACTGTCCTAACTGCTCTTTTAACTAATCTAGTGCCCCTATGAGAAATCCTAACTGTGATCTCAGAGATGGAATGCTGTTGTGGGTCAGCAAGGGCTTTTGAGAGCTCATGGTCTGCAACCTATAGGAGCTCAGACCTGAGAGGGCACAGGTGCAGACTGCACAAGATTGACAGCTGCCAAGAATGCCTGGCCCAGCTGGTTACGTGGCATCCGAATAGGTAATGATTGAGGGGCTGGTGAGAATGTAGACATGCTGTCATCCTGAGAGTGGGCAACATGATACATTCACATTGCCTGACTAGCCCATAAATTTGGCTGCAACTCCGGAATGCCTCTGCTCTACGGAAGATTGCGTATCTGAATTCTTAAGTCTCTATTCTCTAACTTTTAAAGTTTCACCATTTAATAAACATTCCTTTCTGTATTATTACAAATTCTGTGCTGTTGCCACTGATTTCATCCTCTTCCTTAACCACTCTCACTGTTTGCAAACTTCTATTTGATCCAGCTGAGCTTCCAGACCCATAGCCTGGGTGGGTCCTTGGATTCCTCTCCCTGGACTCATCCACTTTATTCTCCTCCTGAAAGGCCCTCCTTAAAACCAATTTCTTTGATCAATTTTCCATCACCCCTCCTCGCATCATCTTCCATGACTTGGCATCCAAACTTGTCTGCTTACACCACTGTGGAGCAGTGGGACTTTTTACGCATTAAAAGGGTTAAATGCAATTTGTTGTTGCTATTCTTCCCAAAATGCATCACCTCACATTTGTTACAACCAGGATGGGAGGAGTGCATGAGTTATCAAGCCCCATTACTCCACAGGCTGTACCATTAATTTAAATGTTTAATTTTCTTCCTGAAATGGCCAATTGTGTACCTATACCTCTAGTAGCCAGAAGAAAAGAGACTCTGACCAGGCTTCTTTCAAAAATTCAATTTATTCTAGAACAAAACTTCTTTTAGCAAGTTGCAAGTACTGGTTAACACACAATTGTAATCAGGTAGTATAACTATCTATCTCTTCCTAAAGAATTCCCCCAGCACACACACAGACAAAGGACAGACAAATAGTCTCTCTGCAGAGATGGGCTTTGGAGGATGGGCATTATAAAATAAAGGATAAAGTCCGCAGGGTCTCTATACTGTCGATCTGGAGCTCTCTCGTGTGCTGGTCCCGATGGATGCCTGGAAGTTGTCACCACTGGTCTCAGCTTTGCAAGTCCAAATGCAGACTGGTTACACTCAAATGAGGGTTCTGGCTGATGACACAAAACTGGGCGGGGTTGAGAGTCGTGAGGAAGATGCAAGGAGGTTTCAGGGCGATTTAGACAAGTTGTGTGTGTGGGCAAAAACATGGCAGATGCAGTATAACGTGGATAAATGTGAAGTTATATGCTTTGGTGTGAAAAACAGAAAGGCAGAGTATTATTTAAATGGTGATATATTGGAAAATGTGAATGTACAAAGGGATCCTGAGGTCCTTATACACCAGTCAATGAAAGTAAACAGGCAGGTGCAGCAAGCAATTAGGAAGGCAAATATATGTTGGCCTTCATTGAAAGAGGAATGTCTTACTGCAGTTATACAAGGCCTTGGTGAGACCACACCTGGAATATTGCGTGCAGTTTTGGTCTCCTTACCTAAGAAAAGATATACTTGCCATAGAGGGAGTGCAGCGGAGGCTCACTAGGCTGATACTAGGGATGGCAGGACTGTCGTATGAGGAGAGATTGGTTTGACTGGGCCTGTATTCACTAGAGTTAAGAAGAATAAGGGGGGATCTGAGTGAAACGTATAAAATTCTAACAGGGCTAGACTGACTAGATGCAGGGAGGATGTTTCCCCTCGTTGGGGAATCTTGAACCAGGGGCCATAGTCTCAGGATATAGGACAGGCCATTTCGGACTGAGATGAGGAAAAATTTCTTCATTCAGAAGGTGGTCACCCTGTGGAATTCTCTACCACAGAAGGCTGTGGAGGCCGGGTCACTGAGTATATTCAAGAAAGAAATTGGTAATTTTTTGGATATTAGGGGTATCAAAGGGTACGGAGAGAAAGCTGGAATATGGTGCTGAGACAGAGAATCTGCCACGATCATACTGAATGGTGGAGCAGGCTCGAAGGGCCGAATAGTCTACTCCTGCTCCCAGCTTCTATGGGCTGAATTTTGCCGTCGGCAAGCAGGGGGCGGCCAATGTGCTCGCCAATGCGCAAAATGACACGGGATGACGTTGGGGGGAATCCCCGACGTCATCGCACCCCATTTAAATCTTCAGGAAGGCGGGGGCACAGCGAAATCAGCTGTGCGCCCGCCGACCTGTCAATGGCCAATTGAGGCCATTGACAGGATAATTAAAACAATTAAAGGACCTGCCCGTCCAACCTTAAGGCTGGTGGGCAGGCCAGGAGCCCCGGCGGGCTTCTGAAAAAACATGAAACCTCATCCACCGGTGGGATGAGGTTGCATGTAGGGTTTAAAAATCTTTAATAAAGTTTTAGTGAAATTTATTAACATGTCCCATCTCGTGTGACATTGTCACATGAGGGGAACATGTTAAAGATTTCTTTATTTTTCTATTTTTAATGTTTGTACAACTTTCAGCGATCTCCCTGAGGCAGCACTTAGCCCCAGGGAGATGTGCGCTCTTTCATGCGCATGCGCAAAAGAGCGCACTCTCGCATTTGGGGAATCCCCCCCCCCCCCCCCCCCTGCACAGGAAGCACATAGCGCTTCCTGCTGGGCGTCAGGCTGGGCAGGCCTTAATTGGCCTGTCCACTTAAAATGGCGGTGCCCGCTTCTCCGGCGGGGATCGGCTCCCCACCCGCCGCAGATTGGGTCGGGCCCGCCCAGTAGGCAGAAAATTCTGCCCTATGTTCTCTGGCTACAGGTTGATAACCACATACAATTTTACGCAAGGTAGAGAGGGAGCCAGTCAAGATAGCCTTCCTTTCTCAGCTTGTTCTCCAACAAGACTGCCTTCAAATCAAGCAAGTTCACAACTTCCAAGTTTTTTTCCTCTCACCCATGCGATTGCCTTTTGTCTCCCAGCTTTTCATTAATTAAGCAAACAAATACCATATAGGTCAGGTGATTTCTTGGAAAAGGCCGCTTGTTGACAGCTCCAAGGTGAACTTATGGCATTTTTTTTTAAAAAATCCAAGGTTAACATTCACATGTCCAGATCATGCCAAATCCTTCCATATTGTAAAAAAAACTTCAGTCTTAAGATATGATTCTAACACATTTTTCTGCACTAAATTTCACCTGACATCAATTTGCCCAGTTTACCAGCCTATCTATTCTGCAGACTGTTGTATACACCAAGCAATCTAGAATACCTTATATAATATGAAACTAATTTGAAATGCTTTAATTTGGTGCAAACTATAAACATCAATAGTTTATTGTCCTATAAAATATAATTATACATACAAAAATATACCAGTTATACATGTACAATATGCCAGTGTACCAGAAAATAATCAGTTATAAACAAAGGACATTATTTAAGCTAATTAAAAATGCATAATTCTGTACCTGGCTTGGGGGGTTCCAAGGATCTTTTTTGTTGCTCCTTGTTTAAAGCCATTTACAGAGACATCTAGTGGCTGGTGTGGAACAGCACACCAACTTATTGCTATAAGAGATTAAAACAATCATTTCTGCTTAACAGCATCACAGTACGGCAATGATAGTCACTAACTATATTTATTGTATACATAATTTACTATCTATTCTGATCATCTAGAGTTGAACTATGCTTGTCTTAAAAATACAATTGTAGGCCAAGATTAAAATGCTGCATTCTGAAAAGGAAAATATGTGAATTTATGATTAAAGCTTCAATTTTTTGATTAAAGGGAATTATTTATGAATAGAAACCTCTGTCTTCCTCCTCTAGTTACCATGTCAAATGTTCAAGGTGGAAGGGCTGAGATGACACAAAGCTTGTACCAGCACCGCCATAAAGGGCTGCGTGACCTCCTCCCGTGCTGTATTATAATTTTATGTCTGCCATCCAGCAGGTTTCATTGGTGTCATGTTGAATGCCACTCTTGGAACCATTAGTAATTTAATTGTACATATATTTATAAATCCGCAACCGTTTTATACAAAACACATTTTATGCAGTCAGCAAAAGCTACTTAGAGTTACATAGAATATTGAGCACAGGTCAGGCCAGTCAGCCCAACAGTCCACACTGGCATTTATCTTCACTCAAGCTTCCTCCCATCTTTCCTCAATTAGCTCTATCAGTATTCCCTCTATTCCCTTCTCCCTCATATAATTAGCTAGCTTCCCCTTAAATACATCTATACTATTCACCTCAACTACTCCTTGTGGCAGAGAGTTCCACTGGGTAAAGTTTTCTTCTGAATCCTCTACTCGATTTCTTGGTGATTATCTTACATTGATCACCTCTAATTCTGTTTTTCTCCACCAGTGGAAATTCATCAAACCTCTCATAATTTTAAAAATCTCTATTACGTCGCTCCTCGGCTTTGTCTTTTCAAAAGAAGAGAGACCCGGCCAGTTCACCTTTTCCTGATAGGTATAACATCGCAAGTCTGCTCTCATCCTTGTAAATCTTCTTCACACCCTCTCCAATGCCTCTATATCCTATCTTAAATTCGGCAACCAGAACTATACACACTACACACAAATCTGGTCTAACCAGGTTACATGCAAGTTTAGCATAATTTCACAACTTTTCAATTCTACACCTCTAAAAATTAACCTTAATGCTTCGTCCTTAATCCTGGGAGGGGGGGGGTTACCATTGACCAGAAACTGAACTGGACTAGCCAAATAAATACTGTGGCTACAAGAGCAGATCAGAGGTGAGGAATCCTGCGGTGAGCAATTCACCTCCTGACTCCCCAAAGCCCAAGGACAAGTCAGGAGTGTGATGGAATACCCTCCATGTTCCTGGACGAGTGCAGCTCCAACAACACTCAAGAAGCTCGACACCATCCAGGACAAAGCAGCCCACTTGATTGGCACCCAGTCCACAAACATTCACTCCCTCCACCACCAACGCACAGTGGCAGTAGTGTGTAGCACTACAGGAATTCGCCAAGCCCACAGTCACTACCATCTAGAAGGACAAGAACAGCAGATACATGGGACACCACCACCTGCTAGTTCGCCTCCAAGCCACTCACCATCCTGACTGGGAAATGTATCAATGTTCCTTCACTGTCACTGGATCAAAATCCTGGAACTCCCTCCCTTACATCACTGTGTACCTACACAATATGTAGGGGAGGTGGTGGCACAGTGGTATTGTCGCTGGACTAGTGTTCCAGAGACCCAGGTAATGTTCTGGGGGCCTGGGTTCAAATCCCATGAATTGAATTCAATAAAAATCAGCATTGCTGATTGTTGTAAAAACCCATCTGGTTCACTGATGTCCTTTAGGGAAGGAAATCTGCCATCCTTACCTGGTCTGGTCTATATGTGACTCCAGACCCACGGCAATGTGGTTGACTCTTAAAACTTTGGCAACTAGGGATGGGCAATAAATGCTGGCCTGGCCAGCGACGCCCACATCCCATGAACGAATAAAAAACACAGCAACCCACAGGCTTAACCAAACACCAGGCAAAGCATTTTCACTTTATGAATTCAAAATGAGGTCCTTTTCACTTTGGTTCCTGTGGAGACAGTTGGAGGCTTATAGCTGCTTTTGATCTCACATTGCCTCTGTCCTACACACACAAAACTGAAGTTATACCTAGCACCGCTTACATTCATTGAATGTAAATATCATTGTATCACCAGCCTCGTCTAACAATAAAACCACTTTCACGGTACCAATTTTATTAGTAATATAAACAGATTGCTTGGTATCTGCTAGACAGGTTACAGTTTTCACCCCATTTCAAAAAATGCAAATACACTCTCTCTTACATATCAAAACTAGTACACATCAAATCACCCAGGCTAGCTGGCTTTAATCCAATTAAGCCACACCCACAGACTAAATTTCTATTTTGAAAGAAAAATATTTTCCAATATTATATACATTAATAGCTTCATGACACTAACAGTAATGCTAACAGCATTATAATGAAGCAAATAGGGCTGCAATTATTGGCATCTGCATGGTTGTATTTAAATACGGAAATTGGGAAGTTGCTGTCAAAGCTACCCAGCGTTATAACAGTCCTTGATGATGGAATCAGCATTGAAAAGACATACAATGGCGTGAATCTGGAGTACTTGCCCACTAGTTTTCCACAAAAGATGGCAGAAAACGTTGGGGTGAGTGCGAATTCAGGTTAAGTGATTTTTTAATGCCATGATCTGTGATAATTAGTACCAATCTCTCCGGCTCTGAAAATTTAATTTTGCAAGTTTTGAGGTTAATTCCTTCAGTAGTTAGGGGTTTTATTGTTTTTGTTTTGCTTTCTCTGACTTTTATCTCTTTTAATCCTATCTGTCTTCCTTAATATTTATTTTGCTTTCTACATGATTTAATTATCATTTATATTTCCAGCTTCATACTTCCTGGTTTAGACTTTGCATACTTCAGTGAGGATTCTATAATCTGATTGGTTGAACTGCTTTGCTGTTTCTCATCCTGTGCCAAAGATATTTTGTAGAGGACGGTGTACTAGACCAAACACTAGATTAGAGGAAGCCCCAAAAAACCTTGTGGGCAGCTGTCAGTGAGGCGAACAATTGGTGCTGTTCTTACACCGCTTTTCCAAAACCCAGGCCATAATGTGGAATGCAATTGATATAGCATGATATAAAGAATGAACCTATGAAACATGACGACTGCATACGAGGGATATATAAATTATATACATCCAATGTCATTGAAAAAATACTGCAGTCTTTAAAAGGTTACATGTTTCAAAGACTTTCAAACACCTGGTTTGAGACTTAACATTTGTACAAAATATTTTTGAAAAAAAGTTACTCTACCTGCTGCACAAGGTACAATTTTCTCTTTGGTGGAGTCATAGCTGCTTTGTACTGAAGGACGACTGTGCACAAACTCCAATTGTGACTGTAGCAGCATTACATTGTGAACTCTGAATTCTTTTGGGAGTGAGGTAATGTGGCGACATCTGTTGGAACACAGGGGGAAAACAAACAGTAACTCAATGTTTTCTTTAGAAATAGGATCTTTGCTGTGTTACCTTTATCAGAGTTCAGGTGATCACATCCTCAATCAACATATATTTCAACATATGGAGCACATGAAACTCAGCTTTCATGCATTTCCTGTAAACTACTTTTATTACATTTTATTGAATAATAAACAAGTCTTCGTTACAACAAAATGATAGTTTAACCTATGCTGGATTATACACAGTTAAGATTTGAGGTTGTTCTTCATTGAAAAAATAAAAGACTTCAGCTCTATAATTAAAAAATTTCATTTGGAGTTGTGGTCATTTTGCAAATCTAAACAACAACCAGGTCTAGCAGTTCAGAGATTCCCAGTTTCCAACACAGATTCAAGGTGTAAGTAAAGCCGGAGTTAAGCCTTAGATTGGCGGGCTGATGAAACATAATATGGCCATGTTACAGCTTTTGAATACTAAATGGTTTGCAACCACTTCTGCACGAACAAAGAACAAACTTGCATTTATACAGTTCCATACATAACTTCAGGATATTCCCGAGTGCTTCACAGTCAATTAATTATTTTTTGAAGTCGTCCCTGTTATAATGAATGGCAGCCAATTTGCACACAGCAATGTTCCACAAACACCACTGAGATAAATATTTCACAATTTTATTGAAGGAATAAATGTTGCTCAGATCACCAAGATGACCTCTCTATTATTCGAATAGTATGTGGGGTCTTTTACATCCATTGTAGAGGACAGATGAGGCCTTGGTTTAATGGCTCATCCAAAAGACTGCGACATTGCCGAACTCCCTCAGTAATTATGTGTTCAAATCTCTGGAATGAGGCTTGAACCACAAAGCTATGCTACAATCATGGCAGTCAAAGGTTGTTCAAAGAGTGAATGAGCTCTGAACATTGTCCCACACTCCACAGTATTCCAGTTATGAGGCAACATTAACACCAGCCTGCAAAGATGTCACCTGCCTTTCTCTGAGAATAAAATAATTGAAAGTGAAAGTAATTCATTTTGTAATGTCCAGGTAACTGTTAAATTGTAACCCATATCCTCTTAATCCTAGAAACAATTTCAAAAATATTGCAGAGATTATTCAACAGAGAATTTCTGAAGAAAATTATTTGGCTTTCGTTTTTAACTTGTAGCAGATTACTTCACTGTATAGAGTGTAACTGATTCCTAGATTTAAAAAAATTTTTAAACCTCAATACATACGAAAGCTTACATTATTCACAAATACCAAAACTTGGGGTAATTTGATTCCTCGTCAAGTTTGAAGAAAAATGAAGAGATGTATCTATCTTTTTAATTTTTGGTCTTAAACACATTTCACCAATACACTATTTTACCAATAAAGGTGAAAAATTATCACAAAAAGTCAAAAATTAAGTCCTGCACTTTGACAATACTGCACCCGATTCTGTAAAAATGTGAAGCTTTCGTGCATCTCACTGTAAAAAATACAGCTCTATACATTTAAATGGGTTGCAAATCTGCATTTACTGTCTATCCCTTTTTCCCCTTTAAACAAGTGCTCCTGTTGCCAATGGTTGGATTATAGCAACTGCTGCAAAACAGATGATATAGATAGCTCAATGACAGCATCTCAGTAATGTATAATGGATTACAGATGGTAGAAAGCTTAAAAACAATACTTCCACTAATGGTATAATTGTATATCTAACTTAATAATAGAACTGTGAGAAATGGATGTTTTAAAAAATATTTTTGGGGAATATTGCATTATTCTGTGAAGGAGGCTGTGTGTGTGTGTGTTGTGTGTCTGTATATGATTTAATTAAGCTGAGCAGAGAGTAATAGGAGACAGATTTCTTGGGGGGTTTAAAACATGGAAAGGATAGAGGCGTTAGGTTTGAGGTACAAGTAAATAGGTTGGATCTAACATTTGCATTTTTAGATAAGTTGAGAGTTTGTTTGAATATCAAAGGGAAGTCAGAAGGAACAAGAAACATGTTTGTATCTTGCAGGAGTTCCATAGGTTAACTGGAGTGGGGATATTATATTTTATTGACTCAAATGGAGACATGGAAGATTTTATATTTGGAAGAATTTGAGTTCCAAAGAGGTGTGAGAACAATGGAACCTGAAATGAAAGGGGGAAAAGGCTATTTTAGAGTTACTGTGGAGAGCTTAGAATAGCTCTGAGATACAACTGGCTGAGTTGTTGAACTGGGGCTGTGGGATGTAGCACCTGGAGCTCTGGGCTGGGAGACGATGCAAGTTTGAATCAGCCATCCAGTCAAGCCAGAAAAGTCTTGGGCTGCAAAAAGCAGTTTTATTCTGAAGTTTAGATTTCCACTGCAGAGTGGAAGTGTGTTACAGGTCATGTGGTATGCCTTTATTAAAGCTACAGCAATTGGCCTTGGGTAATATTACTGAATTTTTATAGTTAAATATCTTTAAGGGAGTGTTGCCTGGAAGGTGTTTACTTGTGGGTCTGACCAAGTAGAGAATCTTTTGGGAGAATGTGTTGTAAGACTAACCTTAATTGTATAACTATAACCCCGTGTGCTTAAGTTTTCTTTTATTCTTGTTATTAAAACTTTTACTTCTTAATTTTTGAAATCCCAAAAGTGTTACTGGACTTCTTACTGCTGAGATCAGTACGTCGTCTTCTCGTTTTCAGAATACAAAAAAGAGAGTATGGCCCATAAGCCAAGTTTCTCTCCGGGATTTGGTTTGCAGGGCAATTAATATCGGCTGTGATCGTAACAGAAACCAAATTATGGCTTTTAGTGTTAACTAAGGGCAGAAACCATAAGTCGGTGTCACCACTGTGCTTATATATCCATATCAACTAATTTAAGTGGAAAGTGACAAGTGGTAAAATTAGTCACAACTTTACCCACATATTTCTTCCTTTTTATTCTTGTTAGTTTTGATTACAAGTCTCTCCTGTGAAGCACTGCAAACATTAATTCCAGGCAGCGGCAAGTGAAGCCAGCAAAGGAGAGTGAAATTAAGCAAAGAAATTCTCTTCTTGCTCAGCATGGAAATCAGTTTATGCTTTCATTTAGGAGACGTAAGAAATCCCCAAATACCTTACCCTGATTAGTGTTTGTACCCACTAATATTTGGGAAAAGCCACAAGTAAAACCATCCCAATTGTCCACTTCTGCAATGTTCACTACTCAAACTGCCTATTCTTTTGACAGCTTTACCATTCCACATATTAGGCAGGGTTGGGGGCATGGTGGTGGGGTTAGGGTTGGGGTTCTCTCTAAATCTGCATTGCAACCCCTGGTTCACACTACTGCTCTTCACTTGAGGCAGTCCAAATTTTTCCTGAGTTTCTTGGCATCTCATGTATGCAGTATGCCAGCAGTGGTCAATAAGGGGGAAAAATTCTTTTAATGCACAGTTAACCAGTACCTTTCAACAAAATGGGAAGCAAAGCTGCTGCAGTGCAATGAAAGTGGGATATTGGTCAGATATAAAGAGGCCATCATTTATGTTACTGCAGCTATGGATCTGAAAATAAAACTCAAAAGAGCACAGCATGGCTACAAAAATCACAACTTCTCACTGCCAGTAATCACATGGCTTCTTTCAGGCTGCCAAATTAAACTTGAAAGCACCAAATTTGAGGGCAGTTATGTGTTGTTGACATATGCCCACTGGGAAAGAATTGAGTCTGCCAAAACAGCTCTGTTCTGGATCTTTACCAAACTTAGAGAAAAGAGACTTTCATCCCATCTATTTTGTCTAGATTTGAAATAAGACAGCAAGAGAAAAGGTAGTCTCCCAGACCCACAGTTACATAGTCTCAATAGTATTCTTTACTTTTCTGTTTTTAGTGATGGATTGTATTTCCTGTTTCAGCCATGATGCAATCCTACTTGGTTGGGATGACAGCCAAGCATGTCACAGACTCCACTGAGACTTGTAAAATGAAAAGTAGGTTGAATTTAGCCAACAGGGTTAGATATATTCAACACACCAGCCCTGCAAAAAGAGATACAATTCATCACATTTGACTGAAACATTTGGAGTTAAATGCTGTATGTACAATAGTTTAATGTAGTTTACTCCTGACAATTCAGTTAATTTTTGAGCTTAAAAATTTGAATTATCCAATAAGTGCTACAAATTGAATTATTAGATCATTTTAATTAACAAATTCTAATTATTTGGAGTAGTCTGTACCATCACTTCTTCTGACAGGCCAGAATACTTTATCTGTTCTTTACAGAAGTAACTTATGAATGTTACCTATCCAGTAAAGCTCTTTTCATGGCCTCCTCACTATATGGGCACTGTCCCACTACAATAGAAGAGAAATACAGAGGCTCCTCAAAGAAATGCATGAGAAGTGCTCCTTGACAGCCAAGAATGTTCCAACGAGCAAGTTTATCACTACAGGACATTGATAATGTCCTGTCACCTCTTCCTGGCTTCACCCTCAATGATTCCACGCAGTGGTAGTTAATTCCAGGCTTATGGGGATCCTGAATGCCGCCTGGTACACATTTAGCTCCAGTTCGGTATATGTCTGAAACTTTGACCTTCATCCGCCTGGTTTCATCTGCATCCAGTGCAACCGCGTTATGAGATACAACAGTATCATGGCTGCTAAGATGCATTGTTTCTGCAGCACAAATGTGATTATTATTGATCCTGACATCAATACTTCCTTCTGCAGATGGATGACTGGATTTTCTTTCAGGAACACTGCTACTTCCAGACACACAGTCTCCACTTTCATCAACACACTTTACTCTTTTTACAGGAGCCTCTGTGGCACTTTCATCACACTTTCTTTTTTTGTTCTGTGTGTGCTCTTCATTATTTAATAATTGTGCATCTTCAGTGCTTTTATTATCTTGAACAGTGATGTCTCTCTGCTCACCGGTCTCTTTTGCTCTCAGTTTTGGACAAGGTCTAATCTCATGTTCTGCTTTTGGGATAATGGATGCATCACCACCTGCAAATGCAACAGATAAAGGTTTCAATTCAAATAACATGAAAGCTTTTAATTGTCAAAATTATCTTCACAACCTCACAGGAATAAATACTCAGAACTCAGAAATCTCAAAACAAATCTGAGAGACTTACTGCAAATTAAATACCTAAATCACTAGACATAATGTGCAATAAATATGAATTCCTTTAAGGCGCAGAATCCCCACAGAAAAAATAAAACAATGATTAACAAAAGGAGTTAAAGATAGTATTAGATTAAAGGAAGAGGATTATAATGTGGTTGAAAATAGTAAAGCTTGAAGATTGGGAGGATTTTAGAATTCAAAATAAGACCAAGAAATTCAAAAGGAAGTAGAAAAGAGAATATGAGAATAGGGTAGATAAGAAGAGACTGTAAGCTTTTCTATAGGGATGTAAATAGGAGGAGATTAGTGAAAGCAACTGTGGGCCCATTATAGGCAAAGCTAAGTAAAATTATAATGGGGGTAAAGAAATGGTATACACATTTTTTAAAAATTGTATTAGTCTTCAAGGTTGAAGACAAAAAAAATACAGAAATAATGGGGGAGCAAGGGTCTAGTGAGAATGAGGAACTTAAACCAGCATAGATAAAGAAATAATACTGAAGAGATTCACGGAGCTAAGTGGCGACAAATCCCAAGGCCTGACAACCTGCACCCTTGTGTTTTAACAAAGGTAGCTGCAGCAATGGTGGTGCATTGGTTTAATCTTCCAGAATTCCTTAGATTCTAGAACAGTTCCCGAGGATTGGAAGGTAGTAAACATAATCCTACAGAAAGGGGGAAACAGAGAAAGCCTACCATCAGTAGTAGGCAAAATGATAGGAGCTATTGTTAGGAAAATGGTAACAGAACACTGAGAAAAATCACAACGTGGCTATGCAAAGTCAATGGATTTATGAAAAGAAAATTGTGTTCTTTGAGGATGTAATTAGGATGGTTAAGGAGGAACCAGTGGATGTAGTGTGTATGGGTTTTCAAAAAGTAGTCGATAAGATGCCACACAATAAGTTACTACACAAAATTAGGACTGATGGGAATGGGGTAAAATATATTAGCATGGATTGAGTATTGGTTAGAACCATAGAAAAATTACAGTGCAGAAAGAGGCCATTCAGCCCATTGTGTCGGCACCAGCCAAAAAGACACTAGCTGCTCATTTTAATCCCACTTTCCAGAACCTGGTCCATGACCTTGCAGGTTACATCACTTCAGATGCAGATCCAGGTACCTTTTAAATGAGTCGAGCATTTCAGCCTCAACCACCAACTTAGGCAGTGAATTCCAGATGCTCACCACCTTCTGGGTGAAAATGTTTTTCCCTCATGTCCCCTCTAATCCTTCTACCGATCACCTTAAATCTATGCCCGCTGGTAACTGACCCCTCAGCTCGGGGAACCAGTCTTTCCTGTCTACCCTATCTAGGGCCCTCATAATTTTGTACACCTCAATTAGGTCACCCCTTAGCCTCCTTTGTTCTAAGGAAAGCAACCCTAGCCTATCCAATCTCTACTCATAGCTGCAACTTTCAAGCCCTAGCAACATTCTTGAAAATCTCCTCTGTACTCTCTCCAGAGCAATTGTGTCCTTCCTGTAATGTGGTGACCAGAACTGTACACAAAATTCCAGCTGTGGCCTAACCAGCATTTTATACAGTTCCATCATTATATCCCTGCTTTTGTATTCAATACCTTGCCCAATAAAGGAAAGCATTCTAGGGCCTGTGGACATGCACTCCAAGGTCTCTCACTTCCTCAACCCCTCTCAATAACCTCCCATTTATGGAGTGTTCCCTTGCTTTGTTTGCCCTCTCCAAATACATTACTTCACACTTATCTGGATTGAATTCCATTTGCCACTTCCCTGCACACTGAGCCAAACCATTGATATAATTCTGGAGTTGACAGCTATCCTCTTCACTATCAACTACATAGCCAATTTTTGTGTCATCTGCAAATTTCCCAATCATGCCTCCCACATTTAAGTTTAAATCATTAATGTACACAACAAACAGCAGGGGCCCTAATACTGAGCCCTGTGGAACACAACTGGAAACCGCTTTCCATTCGCAAAAATATCCATCGACCATTACCCTTTGTTTCCTGTCACTGAGACAATTTTGGATCCAACCTGCCACCTTCCCCTGTACCCTACAAGATCTCACTTGCCTGACCAGTTTGCCATGCGGGACCTTGTCAAATGCCTTACTGAAATCCATGTAGACAACATCCACTGCACTATCCTCATCAATCCTCCTTGTTACTTCATCAAAAAATTCTATTAGGTTAATAACAAAACCATGCTGACTATCCCTGATCAATCCATGCCTAAGTGACAGTTTATCCTGTCTCTCAGAATTGTTTCCAATAATTTGCCCACCACCAAAGTCAGACTGACCACTCTGTAATTTTCTGGCCTTTCCCTCACAAGCTTTAATGGTCAGAAAACAAAGAGTAAGAATAAACATTTTGGGTTGGCCTGTTGTAACTAGCAAGGGTCCCGCAAGGCTCAAACCTTGGGCCTCAGCTATTTACAATACACACAGGGATAAGGGATTTGAGTATAACACATCCAAGTTCACTGACAATACAAGGTTAGGTGGGAAAGTAAGTGGCGACAAGGAAGCAGAGGCATTAGACAGATTGGTGAGAGATGATATAATTGAAACATCTAAAATTCTGAAGGGTCTTGACAGGGCAGAAACAGTAGGTTGCTTCCCCTGGCTGGGGAATCTGGAACATGGGGTTATACTCTCAGAATAAAGGGTCATGCATTTAGGACTGGAATGAGAAGAATTCTTTCAAAGGGTTGTGTATCTTTGGAATTCTCTATCCCAGGGAGCTGTGGATGTTCATATATGATAACAACGATCAAAGGACTTATTGAACTGTCTGAAAAAATGTGGACAATGTAGTTGGCGTGAAACTTTTATCAATTATGTGAAATTATATTATAGGACAAGGATAGACACCTGCCCCTTAATTTAATTTAATTTAAATAATCCATTGGTTCAGGTCTAAGAAACCAATCTGAAGAATTACTGCAGAACAAATTTTGAAGGAGGGCAATGGTATCAATGATACAATAATTGCTTCATTATAGTACAGTCATGAAACTGTGTTTCAGCTAATTCTATACTCCTTGTTAGACTACACACCATCACACAAGACCACCTATCTGGCTCCCTTCAAGACTAACAGGGGTAAAGTGGAGAACCATAAGGTGACATGCCCTAACCTACATCAGATATAGACTAAAAAACAAGTGCAATTTTTTGTGCAATGTCTGATAGTTGAGCATTTTATTGTGAGAGACACCCCGAACTAACTGTCTTATGAAGAATTAGCAAAAATCACCCAACTGCAAGATTGGGACCCAAACTCATGATCTTCTGGTTGAGATTCAAGGATCTGAATCCCAGACCTATCAGACTGCCTCCATAAGCCTCATCCTAAATCTTTTGCTGACATCCACAAACATTTTGCTTGAACCAAGGCATTTAGCTTTAGAGAACATCAACAATGTCCCAATGATCTGTTAGCAGGTAACAGCTTTTGTGGGGTGAAATTGAATGGATTAACTCTGAGTTTTCTACCTCAACTCCTGCAAAACTACATACTCAATAGCAAACTTGATCTCGTGGCAACACCAAGCAGGTGTTTGGATGGCTGTGAATCACAAAGTGGGATCAATCTGCAACTAGATCACAGTTAAGTGAGCTACATATTTATGTAGAAAAGCAGATTTGTTTCAAATATCCACACTTTTTCCTGAGACTGCTTTAAGATGTTCCCAAAATTAGAATAAATAATAAAAAAAGTGTAATATTATTTAGATTTACTCACATGGAGTGTGACTCATAAAAAATACAAAGGAGATGCCTGGCTTCAGACTCCATTTTCCTTTGTGTCTGCCTGCAACCAAGATGCTATTTTTCTCTTTAAATGCCTCTTTAAGTTGATAATATAAATACCTGCAACACAGAGAAAGAAATAAAAATGTATAATAACATGGCAATTTCACTTTTTCTTATTCTTATACATGTTTAATATCTGTCAAAAGGTGTGTGCCTAATACCAATGTTTTCAAATAGTAGGTGAATGCAGTGTTCTATTAGCTTATACTCAGAGAGCGGGAGAAAGGAGGACAAGGAGGCAGACAGCAGCACTTAAAAGAGCAAGAGGAGGAGGAGGACCCGAAAACAGGCAGCAGCACCTAAAAGAGAGGGAGGGAGGAGGACCCAGAGGCTGACAGCAGCACCTAAAAGAGCTATCCAATCCGTGGCTCCAGAGTGGACCAACTGTGTTTTGATATTTGAATTGTAGTAGTAAAGTTCACTAATAGTAGAAAAACTTATTAGATTGATTGGTAAGTATTTTCTATTTATCTTAACTAGGGTATTTTAATCAGGGTAAGTAAAACATTCGTTGAAATAAGAAAATAAGCACATGCAGGACTAGAGACATTAATTTAAATTTAATCAGTAAAATAATTAATCACTATAAAGATGGTAGGGCAGGTAATGTGTGGCAAGTGAAGAATGTGGGAGCTCGTGGACATCTGTGTGATCCAAGGCAAACACATCTGCAGTGTCTACTGCTGGAGGAACTTCTGCTCAGAGTCATTGAGCTGGAGACTGAGCTACAGATACTGAAACACATCAGGAAGGGGGAAAGTTACCTGGATGCTTTGTTTCAGGAGGTGGTCACACCCCTTAGGATAGGGTCATCTGATTTTATCCATGGTCAGGGACAGGAGGGTGTGAGTGAGGCAGATATGGGGATCAAGAACGTAGATGTGGAGGACCTTCAGCCCTTGCAATTGTCCAAGAGGTTCGAGGTTCTTGCAGCCTGTATGGACGAATGCATAGGTTGCAGGGTGGATGAGAGAACTTACCATGGCACCTTGGTACAGGAAGCAATTCAAGCGGTGGGGGGTGTTGTAAGTAGGAATGTAGCAGTAGTAGGGGACAGTATAGTCAGGGGGATAGATTGTTCTTTGCAGCCAAAAGCGAGACTCCAGAAAGTTGTGTTGCCTGCCCGGTGCCAGGGTTTAGGACAACTGCTCTGGGCTAGAGAAGAACTTGCAGTGAGAGTGAGGGGGTCCAGGCTGAGTGGCCTACTCCTGCTCCTAATTCATATGTTTGTATTACCTGAGCATGAGCAAATTAGAGTAGGGTAAATGCATGACTCAAAGATTGGTGTGATAGAAATAGGCTTCAATTCATGGGGCACTGGCACCAGTGCTGAGGAAAATGGGAGCTGTACCATTGCGTCCATCTTCACCTGAACTATGCTGGAACCAGTGTTCTGGTGAGTCACATAACTAAGGCAGTTGAGGGGAATCAAGTGAGGGAAGATGTGATAAATTAGAAAGAGAGAGCAAGACAAGGGATCAAGGTAGCAATAAGGGAATTGGTAACCTGAGTGTGGCAGGAACAGACAGAGCATACAAACTTAAGAGTATAAATTGACAGCAGAAACAGTAAAGAGGTGTGACCTAATTGCCACTATGGCTGCAGAGTGCCCAAGGCTGAGAACTGAATGTTCAAGGGTAATTCAACATTTAGGAAGGATAGGCAAAAAGGAAAAGAAGGTGAGGTAGCACTGTTAACAAAGGATAAGATCAGTACATTAGAGAGGAACTTAGATCGGAAAATCAAGATGTATACTCAATATCAGAATGCAATGGCCATGGAGTTGAGGATTATCAGATCAGCCATGAACTCATTGAATGGCAGAGCAGACTATATAGGCCGAATGGCCTACTTCTGCTCGTACGTCTTATAGTCTTATGGGTTCAACTTCCATTCTGCTCAGTTCCCAATGATAGAATCTTCTAAATGGCAGTCCATCAGTTTGGGTGGAGTTAAGAAACAGCAAGGGGCAGCAAACATTGGTAGGAGTTATTTAAAAGCTACCAAACAGTAATGGCAACGTAGGGCACGGTATAAATCGGGAAATTAGAGGCAACAGTAATCATGGGGGTCTTCAATCTACATATAGACTGGGTAAACCTAATTCGTATTAATGCTGTGGAGGACGAATACCTGAATGTGTACAAAATGTTTTTCTTGAGCAGTATGTTGAGGAACCAGTTAGAGAACAGGCCATTTAAGATCTAGTATTGTACAACATGAAAGGGCTAATTAATAATCTTGCTGTAAAAGTGCCTCTAGGGAACAATTACCATAATATGATTGAATTTTACATTAAGTTTGAAATTTGAAGTTCAATCCAAAACTAGGGACTTAAATCCAAACAAAGGAAACTACAAAGATATGAGGGGAAAATTGGCTGTGGTAAATTGTATAACTACATTAAAAGGTAAACAGGCAATGGCATTTAAAGAATTAATACATGGTTTACAACAAATTTACATTCCTTTGGGGCAAAAAAGCCCAGCAGGAAAGGTGATCCAAACTATAGCTAACAAGAGAAATTAAGGGTTATATTAAATCAAAGAAAGGGGCTTATAGAGTTGCCAAAAAAAGTACTAAGCCTGAGGATTGGGACTTTTTTACAATTCAACAAAAACGGACCAAGAAACCAATAAAGGAAGAGAAATAGAATATGAAAGTAAACTAGCAAGAAACATAAAAATGGACTGTAAAAGCTTCTATAAGTATATAAAAAGGAAAAGATTAGCAAAGACAAATTTGGGCCAACTACAGGCAAAGAAAAGTGAATTTATAATGGGCAATAAGGAAATGGTAGAGAAACTAAACAAATACTGTATGTCTGTCTCCATGGAGGAAGATATAAAAACCCTTCCAGGAATATTAGAGAACCAAGGGACTAACAAGAATGGGGAACAGAAAGAAATTAATGGGGCTGAAAGTTGATAAGTCCCCTGGACCTGATGATCTACGCTCCAGAGTTTTGAAAGAGGTGGCCCTAGAGATGTTGGATGCATTGGTGGTCATCTTCCAAACTTCTATAGATTCTGGAATGGTTCCTGCAGATTGAAAAGTTAGTATAAGGGTGTTCAGCATAGCAAGGGTTAAATGTGGGACCGAGCAAACAGTACCACCCACATGATGATTTGAAGAATCTCATGATTGTGGCCAGCATGAAGACAGCACCTAGGCGTGTACCTTGGAGATGTATATAGTTACGTGTTACTAACAAACACTTAATGTGAAACCACACAGGCCTCCAGAGACACTGAACAAATGGTGGTAGTAAATGAACAAACCCATAACCTAGAAGCTGGAGAAGGATCCCAGAGCATGAAAAAGTAAAGAAATTGCAGTCTGACCTGTGAGAAGTGCACCTAAACTGAAGAGATAGCTGGAGGTCACCTAAAAAAGCCCCATTGTCAGGCCTGACTGAACTCAGTGTCATAGGGCCTAGCCAGATCACAAAAGGCTGAGCAAAATTCAAAAAGGAAAAAAGGCTCAAAGGTAGAGGAAAACCCACTATCCAGATGAAAAGCCAGACCTGATTGAATGTAGAGTCATAGGACTAAGCCAGAGGCTGAGCAAGGTTCCAAGAGAAAAAGAGGCAGAAGAAAAAACTCCAGTGTAGCTAAGGACCCCACACGATCTCGTGGAGGTCCACTGAGTACCCACAGATTGCAGAGTAAAAGGACTTAGCAGGAATGAGCAAATAAAATTCAGTTTTAAGCCAGAACTGGTTTTAAAAGTCTTCAGTGCTTTAAAAAAATTCCAAGCCCATTTCTGAAACCACAGTGGCCAGCCCAGGTTCAGAATCGGCACTATACCACATGGCGGCCGAGCTTGTTTAAAAGAAAAAAAAATCAGAAGATTTAAAAACCTCAGCCAAAGCCGGGAATTGATTATTATGCACCCGAAAATCCTCCAAGATCACAGGGAAGGACCCAAATCATTGATTTAATAAATCATTGCAGAAAATAAATCCCAAAAAAGTTGGGACTGCGATCGCAGCAGGAGTCCGCAGGACCCGACAAACGTGGAAGAGGAGAGAAAAAAAACCAGCTGCTGGGGCGCTATCTTGAAGAAAAATTAAACAATATTCCCCCGTCATGAAAAACAGCCATGGATAGTAAATTAAAACTACCAGATCAATTTAGGCTGATACAAGGGCCAAACAAGATGCAAAATTGGGTGTCATGGAGAAAAAAATTAAGTTACCAGAGTACAACAGGATTAAGTAGGAAATTGGAGGAAGTCCAAGTTTATACACTTTTGTACTTATTTAGTGAAATTACAGACAATATATCATAAGGTACAGTTGAAACCTCAGCCACGTTTGCTGGGATATTAAAAGCTTTTAACAAGTATTTTAAACTCCAAGGGCTGAATTTTGCCGTCGGCGAGCAGGGGGCGTGGCCCACTCGCCGACGCGCAAAATGACGCGGGATGACATTGGGGGGAACCCCCGACGTCATCGCGCCCCATTTAAATCTTCAGGAAGGCGGGGGCACAGCTAAATCAGCTGTGCGCCCGCCGACCTGTCAATGGCCAATTGAGGCCATTGACAGGATAATTAAAACAATTAAAGGACCTGCCAGTCCAACCTTAAGGTTGGTGGGCAGGCCAGGAGCCCCGGCGGGCTTCTGAAAAAACATGAAACCTCATCCGCCGGCGGGGTGAGGTTTCATGTAGGGTTTAAAAAACTTTAATAAAGTTTTAGTGAAATTTATTAACATGTCCCATCTCATGTGACATTGTCACATATGGGGAACATGTTAAGGATTTCTTTATTTTTCTATTTTTAATGTTTGTACAAGTGTAAGCGATCTCCCTGAGGCAACACTTAGCCTCAGGGAGATGTGCGCTCTTTCGTGCGCATGCACCAAAGAGCGCACTCTCATATTTGCGGAATCCCCCCCCCGCCCGCACAGGAAGCACATAGCGCTTCCCGCCAGGCGTCACGCTGGACGGGCCTTAATTGGCCTGTCCACTTAAAATGGCGACGGGGCCCGTTTCTCCGGCGGGGATTCAGCTCCCCGCCCGCTGGAGATTGGGTCGGGCCCGCCCGCCCAGTAGGCAGAAAATTCTGCCCCAAGTTGCAGAGAGCACAGACCTTATGGAACAACCCCTATAAAGCACCAAAAGGGCAAGGAGAACTCAGGGCGAGGAAGACAATACCTAAGCAAGCCACAAGATGTTGGCAGACCATGTCAGCACAATGCAATGCACGAGCCAAAAAGTTTAGGGCAGAGGAAAAAGAGGCTGAGAAGCAGCAGAAAAGCTTAAAAATAGAACTTTTTGAAAATGCCGACACATTACCCAAACTGCAACAGCAGGTGGCAGTGCAGTGTGACATGGCTGTGAATGAAGGAAAGCTATCTGATGTAACCCCGAAAAAAAACAAAACCTACAAAAAGAAAATAAAGCTATTCCACAGGAAAATGTTTGTATCAAACCTGAGCTTGAAGAACTCAACCAAAAGTACAGCCAGGCACAACAGCAGGCAAAAAAGGTACTCAAAGAAGTTGTTGCCTTGAAAGACTCTTTGAAGAATCAATACGTACCCCTGGAAAAACATGAGTTAAAAAAGATGCTGAATACTACTTCAGGAATAGCTGTGTTGGAACTATCAGTAGCGACAAAGCAACACACCAATGTGCAGTGTGAACTGTCAAGAGATCAACAGGGAGACGAACAGTTGGAAGAACAGTTGATTGTCCTTTACGATCAAATGCAAAAGGAGTACATAACCCTTCAGCAGCAAGAAGAAATGAAGACTGCCTTGAATAGTAGAATGAAAGAACAGCAGAACAAAGTTGAGGAGACTCTGTTCAATTACAAGAAAACTCAAGAAGAAGCCATTGAGCTTTGCAAAGAAAGGAAAATCTGTTGAAGGATGTTCACACTACAAAAATCCCTCAGGTCAAAGTTTGTTCTTCTGGAAAATTATGGAGAGAAGCAAAATGAATTTAAAGTCACTCTGAACAAACTAAAGAGCCAAGATAAAAGCAAAAAACTACGGATGCTGGAAATCCAAAACAAGAACAAAAATAAAAATACCTGGAAAAACTCAGCAGGTCTGACAGCATCTGTGGAGAGGAACACAGTTGTGTTCCTCTCCACAGATGCTGTCAGACCTGCTGAGTTTTTCCAAACTAAAGAGCCACTTTGCAGGGAAGATTCAGCAATGTTCAGTCTTCCAGAAGGAAGCCAAGACATGTAAGAAAGAGACTGAAGAGCTGAAGAACTAGTTGAATGGAAAAGAGAAGGCATTGAAAGGAAAAGCCATAGAATTTTCCAAGCTGCGAGCGGATACTGAAGCCATAAGTAGCAAAATTGCAGAACTGAAACAAGTTAAGCCTTCGCTGGAGACAAAACCAGCCAACAGTAAACCAAAATGAAGGATAAGGACAAAGCTCTGCTGCACACTGAAAGAAAAAACAGAAATAATATCAGAAAATGTAAACCCGACGATGAATTTCAAGGAACCAAATGGAAAAGCACTGGATGCCTCAAACTTACTAAGAATCATTGAGTTGTTGAAAAATTACATAGCTGAAATGAAAATCAAGAACCTAGAATATTAAGGAAATCTTAGCATTGCACTTAGAAAAGCACAGTATGGTTAAAACAAGCCCATGTGGTTTTATGAAAGGGAAATCGATTTGACAAATTTATTAAAGGTTTTTGAGGATGTAGCTAGAAGGGTAGAAAAAGGGGAACAGTAGATATTGTAAGATGGCCTAGATTTTAGATTTTATTTTAGCAGATTTAGTGTGCTTGCTTAACCTGACCATTTCATTTTAAAGGTTTTTCACAAACAAATATTCTGCAACAAACCAAGTTAAGTCACCATTTTCTGCTGACACATTATCCGAAAAGAAGCCATGTTGGCGTTGCTAACCTTTTTTCAGCAAGCTAATATAGTAACTACAAATTAGGCACTGACTAGCAACAGATGCTTGTATTGGAATTGTAGCTCAATTTCCCTGTAATTGAAGGATACACAATTAATAAACAGTTAAGAGTCATATATTTATTTCTGTATTTCCTGCTAATATTCCTATTTTAGGATTAAAGTCTGAAACTTAAAAAGTGATGTAACATCAGCTGTGAGAAAGGAACCTACACTATCCAACGTTGGCTGTTTCTCTCTCCACAGATGCTGACAGGCCTGCTGAACTTTTCCAGCATTTTCTGTTTTTACTTATAACTCAGACTTTATGCCTCAGTTCCAGTCGGGGCAATCATGACAAAGAGGAGTTTCGCAAAGCTCCTTCTTCACTTCCCTTATTTGGGCACTTTTGTCTGCGCAACTGGTCTAGCAGCACTCTCTCCATGACTGCTGCCCTGACAAAGTCCAAGCAATAATCGCTGCTATCAAAGATTGCAAAAATCATCAAGACATATGGAGCAAAGCAAATACAGGTCCAGCTATGATTGAATTCAGTGGCAGAATAATCTTGAGGAACTGAATGGCCTTCTTAATGCAATCAGGCAGAGTTAATATGGTGTTATGAAAAGGAAATTGTGTTTGATTAATTTATTAGAGTTCTTTGAGAAGGAACAAACAACATGGATAAAGGGGAACCTGTGGATGTACAGTGCTTAGATTTCCAGAAGGCATTTGACAAGGTGGCACATCAAAGGTAACTACACAAAAGAAGAGCTCATGGTGCAGGGGGTAAACATATTAGCCATGGATAGAGGATTGGTTAGCTAACAGGAAACAGGCAGGAGGTACAAATGGGTCATTTTTGGATTGGCAAGCTGTAAGTTAGAGTTTGGAATGCACTTTTTTTATTCATTTACGGGATGTGGGCGTCTCTGGCTAGGTCAGCATTTATTGTCCATCCCTAATTGCCCTTGAAAAGGTGGTGGTGAGCTGCCTTCTTGAACCGCTGCCAGACCCTGTGGTGTAGGTACACCTACAGTGCAGTTAGGGAGGGAGGATTCTGACTCAGCGACAATGAAGGAACTGCCTGGAAGTTGGTGGAGGCAGGTTCAATTGAAGTATTCAGAAGGGAATTACACTGTTATCTGAAAAGGAAGAATGTGCAGGGTTACAGGGAGGAGGAGGGGTAAATGACACTAGGTGAGTTGCTCATTCAAAGAGCCAGTACAGACACGATGGGCCAAATGGTCTCCTGTGCCATAACAATTTTCTGATCTGTGATTATGATCTGATCTATTGAACCTCCTCAGAACACAGTGTCCTTGACATCCCAGTGCTGGTTTAATGAATGGTACCTTGTATAGTATTAAGATAAAGAATATATCTTAACATAATCATTTGTCTTATGTTTAACTCAAAGTGTACAAACAGCTAGTAACTGGAAAAACCAAATCTTAACATACTGGATTCTTCATTTAAAATTTGGAAGGACATTGCTTACTTGGACCTTTGGGTGCTAAATTGGAATTTTATTTTTTAAAAAGTCATAAGTTCACCATGGAAATGTCAACAAGCATGCCTTTTCCAAGAAATCACCTGATCAGCATGGTACTTAAAAAGGGGGGGTGGGGGGGAGAGCTGTGTGCTTGTTTACATTGCAATTACTTTAATTGATGAAAAAAACTGTTTAAAGACAAAAAGCTAGTGAGTTACTGAAAATCATATGACAGGAATGAGCTTTAAGTTTTGTAACAAAAACAGAATTACCTGGAAAAACTCAGCAGGTCTGGCAGCATCGGTGGAGAAGAAATCAGTTAACGTTTCGAGTCCTCACGACCCTTCGGCAGAACTGAGTATAGTTAGGAGAGAGGTGAAATATAAGCTGGTCTAAGGTGGGGGGGCAGGGGGAGAGAGAAGTTGAGGGTGGGGTGATTGTGGGGATAAGCAAGCAGTGATAGGAACAGATAATCAAAAGATGTCACAGACAAAAGGATCAAAGAGGTGTTAAAGGTGGTGATATTATCTAAGAAAAGTGCTAATTAAGAATGGAAGGCAGGATACTCAAGGTACAGCTCTAGTGGGGGTGGAAAGACTAACAAAGTTTTAGTTTTAGATTTAAAAATAATGGAAATAGGTGGCAAAAGAAGAATCTACTTTTCCCACCTATTTCCATTATTTTTAAATCTAAAACTAAATATAAATTATTGAAAAAAAAAGGAAGGGGGAGGGGGGGGAGAAACGGGGTGGGGATGGGGGGAGGGGGAGTTTAAGATCTAAAGTTGTTGAATTCAATATTCAGCCCGGAAGGCTGTAAAGTGCCTAGTCGGAAGATGAGGTGCTGTTCCTCCAGTTTGCGTTGGGCTTCACTGGAACAATGCAGCAAGCCAAGGACAGACATGTGGGCAAGAGAACAGGGTGGAGTGTTAAAATGGCAAGCGACAGGGAGGTTTGGGTCTTTCTTGCGGACAGACCGCAGGTGTTATGCAAAGCGGTCGCCCAGTTTGCGTTTGGTCTCTCCAATGTAGAGGAGACCGCATTGGGAGCAACGAATGCAGTAGACTAAGTTAGGGGAAATGCAAGTGAAATGCTGCTTCACTTGAAAGAAGTGTTTGGGCCCTTGGACGGTGAGGAGAGAGGAAGTGAAGGGGCAGGTGTTGCATCTTCTGCGTGGGCATGGGGAGGTGCCATAAGTGGGGGTTGAGGAGTAGGGGGTGATGGAGGAGTGGGCCAGGGTGTCCCGGAGGGAACGATCCCTACGGAATGCCGCCAGGGGGGGTGAAGGGAAGATGTGTTTGGTGGTGGCATCATACTGGAGTTGGCGGAAATGGCGGAGGATGATCCTTTGAATGCGAAGGCTGGTGGGGTGATAAGTGAGGACAAGGGGGACCCTATCATGTTTCTGGGAAGGAGGAGAAGGCGTGAGGGCTGATGCGCGGGATATGGGCCGGACACGGTTGAAGGCCCTGTCAATGACCGTGGGTGAAAAACCTCGGTTAAGGAAGAAGGAGGACATGTCAGAGGAGCTGTTTTTGAAGGTAGCGTCATCAGAACTGATGCGACGGAGGCGAAGGAACTGAGAGAATGGGATGGAGTCCTTACAGGAAGCGGGGTGTGAGGAGCTGTAGTCGAGGTAGCTGTGGGAGTCGGTAGGCTTGTAATGGATATTGGTGGACAGTCTATCATCAGAAATTGAGACAGAGAGGTCAAGGAAGGGAAGAGAAGTGTCAGAGATGGACCATGTGAAAATGATAGAGGGGTGGAGATTGGAAGCAAAATTAATAAATTTTTCCAGGTCCCGACGAGAGCATGAAGCAGCACCGAAGTAATCATCGATGTACCGGAGAAAGAGTTGTGGGAGGGGGCCGGAGTAGGACTGGAACAAGGAATGTTCCACATACCGCTTCCTCTTCACCATGGATGTCTAATCCCTCTACACCTCCATCCCCCACCAGGATGGTCTGAGGGCCCTTAGCTTCTTCCTTGAACAGAGGCCCCAACAATCCCCATCCACCACTACTCTCCTCCGTCTGGCTGAACTTGTTCTCACACTGAACAATTTCTCCTTTAACTCCTCTCACTTCCTCCAAATAAAAGGTGTGGCTATGGGTACCCGCATGGGCCCCAGCTACGCTTGTCTCTTTATGGGGTATGTGGAACATTCCTTGTTCCAGTCCTACTCCGGCCCCCTCCCACAACTCTTTCTCCAGTACACCGATGATTACTTCGGTGCTGCTTCATGCTCTCGTCGGGACCTGGAAAAATTTATTAATTTTGCTTCCAATCTCCACCCCTCCATCATTTTCACATGGTCCATCTCTGACACTTCTCTTCCCTTCCTTGACCTCTCTGTCTCAATTTCTGATGATAGACTGTCCACCAATATCCATTACAAGCCTACCGACTCCCACAGCTACCTCGACTACAGCTCCTCACACCCCGCTTCCTGTAAGGACTCCATCCCATTCTCTCAGTTCCTTCGCCTCCGTCGCATCTGTTCTGATGACGCTACCTTCAAAAACAGCTCCTCTGACATGTCCTCCTTCTTCCTTAACCGAGGTTTTCCACCCACGGTCATTGACAGGGCCCTCAACCGTGTCCGGTCCATATCCCGCGCATCCGCCCTCACGCCTTCTCCTCCTTCCCAGAAACATGATAGGGTCCTCCTTGTCCTCACTTATCACCCCACCAGCCTCCGCATTCAAAGGATCATCCTCCACCATTTCCACCAACTCCAGCATGATGCCACCACCAAACACATCTTCCCTTCACCCCCCCTGGCGGCATTCTCCAGGGATCGTTCCCTCCGGGACACCCTGGTCCACTCCTCCATCACCCCCTACTCCTCAACCCCCACCTATGGCACCTCCCCATGCCCACGCAGAAGATGCAACACCTGCCCCTTCACTTCCTCTCTCCTCACCGTCCAAGGGCCCAAACACTCCTTTCAAGTGAAGCAGCATTTCACTTGCATTTCCCCTAACTTAGTCTACTGCATTCGTTGCTCCCAATGCGGTCTCCTCTACATTGGAGAGACCAAACGCAAACTGGGCGACCGCTTTGCAGAACACCTGCGGTCTGTCCGCAAGAAAGACCCAAACCTCCCTGTCGCTTGCCATTTTAACACCCCACCCTGTTCTCTTGCCCACATGTCTGTCCTTGGCTTGTTGCATTGTTCCAGTGAAGCCCAACGCAAACTGGAGGAACAGCACCTCATCTTCCGACTAGGCACTTTACAGCCTTCCGGGCTGAATATTGAATTCAACAACTTTAGATCTTAAACTCCCCCTCCCCCCATCCCCACCCCGTTTCTCCCCCCTCCCCCTTCCTTTTTTTTTCCAATAATTTATATAGATTCTTCTTTTCCCACCTATTTCCATTATTTTTAAATCTAAAACTAAAACTTTGTTAGTCTTTCCACCCCCACCCCCACTAGAGCTGTACCTTGAGTATCCTGCCTTCCATTCTTAATTAGCACTTTTCTTACATAATATCACCACCTTCAACACCTCTTTGATCCTTTTGTCTGTGACATCTTTTGATTATCTGCTCCTATCACTGCTTGCTTATCCCCACAATCACCCCACCCTCAACTTCTCTCTCCCCCCGCCCCCCCACCTTAGACAAGCTTATATTTCACCTCTCTCCTAACTATACTCAGTTCTGCCGAAGGGTCGTGAGGACTCGAAACATTAACTGATTTCTTCTCCACCGATGCTACCAGACCTGCTGAGTTTTTCCAGGTAATTCTGTTTTTGTTTTGGATTTCCAGCATCCGCAGTAGCTTTTAGCTTTTTGTTTTTATCTTTAAGTTTTGGAGCTGTGTTTCTGAATTCAGTTGGAACTGAACTGACAAAGTAAAAAGGTGCGCAGCTCAAAGAAGCAATGGTAACATAAGGAAAAACCTTTCCACGCAGCAAGTGGTTAGGATCCAGAATGCACTGCCTGAGAGTGTGGAGGAGGCTGGGTCAAAAGAGGCATTCAAGAGGCAATTGGATTATTATATGACAAGGAAAAAATTGCAGGGCTATGGGATAAAGGCAGGGAAGTGACACCAGGTGAATTACTCCTTCATGGGGATAGCATTGACATGATGGGCTGAATAGCCTCTTTCTGTGCTGTAACCATTCCATGATTCTAATGTCAACAAAAAGTTGAACAGTTGCAAGAGGAAGTAGAAGTGCTCACAAACGAATGTGAAGAATCTCAGAAACAACTAGCAGAAGCAAAATTAAAGAATATGAGCTTGAAAGATAGCACAGGGGAATTAGGCTCTGTCAAAGAAAAACTGATCAGTGTAGAGAACCAACTTGCATGCATGAAAGATGAGTTTACTAATGAAAAATTATAACTTGATGAACTTAAGTATCAGAAGTCTCTATTAAGTATCATGAAAAATGTCTGGAACAGGAGAAGGAATTGCTAACGAATCAAATACAGAATTAACAACCTAAACCTATGAAATTCTTGAACGTCGATCCAATCGAAAGAACATGAAAGATGAGATGCGCAGTTATGGAAGAGCAAATCCAGACTTTAAAAGCAGATAATGAAAATTCTAAGAAACAGGTTGAGGATCTAATAAGTGAATTGAAAGAGTCTAAGGACCAGTGACCATGGAAGAAAGACTCTGAAAGGAACTGAATACCCAGGTGAAGTTGCTAAGCTTGTGTAAAAATTCCACAGATAACTCTGAAACAAAGACAACTGAACTCACCACAGTAGTTGCTGAGCTAAAATAAGATTAATAACCTTGAAAAAGAATGGGAAAATAAGAGAGTAACAAATATTTGGGAGAAATTGAGAGACATGTGGAAATTATGATCCCATGTTTGAAATGTCAACTTTCAGGAAGATCATGGCAGACTCCACAGAAAAAGAAAACCCAAGTCCACCCTATCAAGGAACAGGACAAACCTATGGAGTCTGAACAAGGCAGACAGGATAACGATAAGAGAAACAGAACTCTAAGGAATCCACAAAGTGAATCAAATGGAGGCCACCATTGCTGGAAACATACAATGCGACGATTTCAACTCCAAATCAACAAAGTTTCCCCAATCAACTGAGTCTACCATTCCTCCAGATGTGACTAGAATGAGGTCCAAAAGAATTGTCAAGCCTCCAGACCGGTTGAATTTGTAAAGTCAGTGACTTGTTTTGAAGGGGGGGGGGGCGGTGGGCCACAGGAGAAGAGATAACATGACAGTACTGTAAATATGTTTGGGTAAAGACTTGGGGAGAAGTGTATTATAAGGTGCTGGGGAAGAAAACAGTTAACTCTCAAAGAGTTTAAATGGTAATTACTAGTTAACAAGTTAAGTATCCCATTTAGAATGTATAAAAAGGGAAAACAGGTGAGGCAATGCACCACAATAAATTCTGTTTGAAGAAGTCAGTCTTGGACTTTATCTTAAAAATAAAAAGCTAAAAGCTACTGCGGATGCTGGAAATCCAAAACAAAAACAGAATTACCTGGAAAAACTCAGCAGGTCTGGCAGCATCGGCGGAGAAGAAATCAGTTAACGTTTCGAGCCTTCATGGCCCTTCGGCAGAACTGAAGCATAGTTAGAAGAAGGGAGACAACTATGCTTCAGTTCTGCCGAAGGGCCATGAAGGCTCGAAACGTTAACTGATTTCTTCTCCGCCGATGCTGCCAGACCTGCTGAGTTTTTCCAGGTAATTCTGTTTTTGTTTTGGACTTTATCTTTACTGTCAAGCAGCCATTGGGACTTTATCATAAGGCTATTTGGCATGGCAAGGTGGGACTAAGGAAACAGTGCCACCCACATTATGATGTAGAGTCACATGTTAGTGGACTGGGTACAGTAGTAGTCTAGCAAAAGCCAGCATGAAGACATCACCTAATAAAGGCTGTACCTTGGAAATGTATATAGCTACGTGTTACCAATAAACACTTAATTGTTCAACCACCACAAGCCTCCAGGCCACTCAGTGAGACACTGAACAAACCCTTACAACAGAAGGTATCAAATGTAGCCCCACTATTTAAGAAGGGAGAGAAAAAAAACGAGAAACTACAGGCCTGTTAGCCTGACATCTATTAGAACCTATTAAAGGATGCAATAACTGGAGACTTAAAAAATAATTGTAAGATTGGGCAAAGCTATCATGGATTTATGAAATGGAAATCATGTTTGACAAACCTGTTGGGAGTGTTTTGAGAATGTAACTAGCAGAATAGATAAAGGGGAATCAGTGGATGTGGAGTATTTTGATTTCAGAAGACTTTCGATAAGGTCCCACACAGGATGTTAGTAAGCAAGATTAGAGTGCATGGATTGGGGGTTATATGCTGTCTTGGATTGAGAATTGGTTAATGGATAGAAAAAAGGGAGTAGGAATAAATGGGTCATTCGTAGGTTGACAGGCTGTGACTAGTGTGGTGCTGCAAGGATCAGTGCTTGGGCCCCAGCTACGCACAATTTATATTAATGATTTGGATGTTGGAACCAAACGTAATATTTCCCGGTTTGCTGATGACAAAACTACGTGGAAACGTGAGTTGTGAGGAGATGCAAAGAGGCTTCAAGGGGATTTAGACGGGTTAAGTGGGCAAGAATATGGCAGATGGAATATAATGTGGCGAAATGTGAAGTTATCCACTTTGGTAGGATAAACAGAAATGCAGGCTATTTCTTAAATATTGAGAGACTGGGAAGTGCTGATATCCAGTGCTGGGTGTTCTTGTTCATAAATCATTAACATGCAGGTGCATCAAGCAATTAGGAAGGCAAATGGTATGTCAGTCTTTATTGCAAGAGGATTTGAGTACGGGTAAAGATGTCTTGCTGCAGTCGGGGCAATCATGACAAAGAGGAGTTTCGCAAAGCTCCTTCTTCACTTCCCTTATTTGGGCACTTTTGTCTGCGCAACTGATCTAGCAGCACTCTCTCCATGACTGCTGCCCTGACAAAGTCCAAGCAATAATCGCTGCTATCAAAGATCTAGTTGAATGGCGGAGCAAGCTCAAGGGGCCGAATGGCCTACTCCTGTTCCTATTTCCTATGTTTCTACCCTTCAGTAGCTTTCAGTAAACAAATAAAAGTCCTTTGTTGGTGGTGGCAAACTGTAGCAGCAACACAGAACCAAAAGCTGGGAAACTGCGAGAGCAATTTTGCTCCTTCACTAACTTCATAATCTCAACCTTGATCCCATCAGTATAAGCTGAAGGGAAGAGAGTTTGAACATATCATGTGTGCTCTACCCAAAGGCAGGTCCTTGGCTCATAGTCTTCTCCACATCTCTCCAGCCTGTGCCAGTCTTTTCATTTTCCAATAACTTCCTTCAATTTTCAAGCCATCTGGCATTGAAATTCTCTTCCTTCCTCCCTCTTTTTCCCTGAAATCTTCCGTCCATTACGTCTCTTAATAGTTATGCCTTACCTAATCTCTCTGCCTTTTTTTAGGAAAAGGCAGAGAGTGAATTTTTTGTTCATTCACTCTCCTCAGCACTTTATCATTTGTTACTTTTTTTGTCCAGCAGATGCTTTCCATTCTTCTCCAACCCACATTTCAAAGCTATTTAGCAAGTTGGTCTCCTCTTTCCAAGTCTCACATTCATACAGAATAACACTCCAAATCAAGCTCTTTACAAGTTGTTTCTTGAGTTGTTTATTCAATTTTCCAGTTAGCAACTGCTTTTTCCATGGTTATCCTTTTTCTTATTTATTTGTTGCACCTTCCATTTGCAGATATTATACTTCCTAAATACTTCAATTCTTGCACCTGTTCTGGCTTTTTTCCCTATATATGAATATTTCTTGGTGGTTTTTAGATATGCATCAATTTGGTTTTGCTGATGTTCACATTCATTCCAAAGTTCATGGCTACTGTTACTCGTCCATCTAGTAGTTCTGTAATCCTTCTGTGCTTGATACAAGTCCTTTGGCATCTAAAAATCTAACTGATGTTATCATTTAATCTTAACGTCAGATTCTGTGTTTTCGAATGTTTCTTTAATCATTGCTTCTGTATACACATTGAAGAGGAATGGTGATAAACAACTCCCTTGGCAAACTCCTCTCCCAAAACCAATACCTCCTTGGTTACTATCATTGCTGCTGATTGTCCTATGTACAGACTTCTTATGAGTCGTCTATCTCTCCAGTCTATTCCAATGTCTTTCAGCGCTTCAAGAGCTGAATCCTGCCAACCCAATTGAATGCTTCTTTAGAATTTGCAAAACAAACTTATACTTCCTGTCCTAACTGTAAGTCATTTTGATATTGTGTATTTCTGTCATGCTGTAAGGCTTTCCTTTGTTTCTTTTTAATATGTATTAACTTTATACTTGTGTTAAAATATAACCAGTTGTGAGGTGGATCAACGACCTGAGCTCAAAACCGGGTGGTAGGAACATGTAGTGCGAAGGACATTAGACAAAGGGAGGAGATTTCTGATCGAAGACATCAACACTGAGGTTTATGTGGAACTTTATAAAAACTAAAGACTGAACAAAGGTATAAACATACACAGACATGTCAGGACATGCCACTGGGGCGATGACCAACCACCAGACACCTTGATTACAGAAACCGACCTAGACAACGGCCTCTCGAAGAAATCGCATCCATTGCTGGCAGGTACCTGGAAACACCCCCTGCTGAAAGCAGGAAATGACCACATGCAGATTGTCTTTGCATGGCCAGGTCGGGATTGATAATCCAATCAGATGACTCGATTTAAGACAATACCTTATATGCCGAGAGACCAGGGTCAGAAAGGGGTATAAAGCCATAGCTCTCAAGGACATTGCTGCTGCAGCCAGGAAATGTGACTTGGTCAGTTACAGGAAGTCGCATGGAAGAATTCATTCAACGATCCGGCCACCTGGGAATGAGATCCTGCATATGGGTCTTACTAAGCAACTGGTGTTGTAAGTATATACAATTGCTTAGTAGGTTAATAAAGGTTTTCCACATAAAGTGGAAATTGCATCCATAGTTTGTTTTGTGATGTTGATATCAAAGTACGGAATGAGGACCTTAGAGGATAGTGAGACCCCGTGTTGCATTACTCAGAGTTCACTCATTAATGTAATAATGACAATTGCTTCTCCTGTCCCTCTAACCCCCTAGAATCCAAACTGGAGAGTGAGGTAGGTGATTTATTAACAAATCCTGATGAAATAAGGAAAAGCTGGAAGTAGCATTTTGAAGAACTACATGCAAAAAATGAAAAACCTGAAATGATTGAGCTACAAGAATAATGTTGACATCTATTTCATTGGACCAGAAATGCTAGAGAGTAAGATAAGAGCAGCAATTAATGAAATGAAAACCGGAAAAGCGGGCGGAATAGATTAAATAACTGCAAAGTTGATTAAAAATATGGGAAAGAACATAACATCAATGTTTACTAAGCTGTGCATTCTCAGGAGAATGGCCAGAGGATATTATGCACCAATAATGGTCACCCTTTAAAGAAACCAAAGGCATGCCGATTTCCTGACTTTCGGCCAATTGATTTGATTGTCCATGCAGCAAAGGTTGTGTTGAAAATTGTAACAGAGTGGGTGGGAAGGTATAGAACTACATTGGAAATGAACAGCCTGAACATAAAGAAATAGGAGCAGGAGTAGACCATATGGCCCGTCAAGCCGTGATCTGCCATTCAAAATGGTCATGGCTAATTTTCAGCTTCAACTACATTTTCCCACCTGTTCCTGATATCCCTCGATTCCCCGAGGAAATCTGTCGATCTCAGCCTTAACTTTATCCAATGATAGAGCATCCACAACCCACTGGAGTAGAGGATACCAAAGATTCACAACCTTGTGAGTGAAGAAATTTCTCATCTCAGTCCTAAACGATCAACCCCTTATCCTGGGACTGTGCCCCATTGTTCTAGCTTCCCCAGCCAGGAGAAACAACTCTCAGTTTCGACCCTGTCAAGCCCCTTCAAAATCTCCTATGTTTCAATGAGATCACCTGTAAGAACAACTGCCAGACTGTTCTCAGGCGAAATCTAATGCTTGGCTATAGAGCATGAGGGAAGGCTCAAGAATATATCACCTGTTTTATCTCTCAGTCATTGAAGGTTGTGTCATGGCAAGAAATAAATGGCTATTATGTCTTGCTTTCTTACCAATAACCTGATCCCTGGCTTCTTGGATTGAAGGACAAAATACACTTTACGTTTTAACACTAAGCAAGTCAGGAAAATCATTTGTCTATTATCTAAATTTATGTAATTAAAAATAAAGTAAGAAATGTATAATACCACAAAGGCATAATTCAAAACAAAGTAGATCTCACTCAGTCACACCCAAGGGATGAAACTCCAACTGAAATCGTACGCTGCAAACTTTACCTTTTACCATCAATAAAACTTACAAACGGATCTAGATCATGTCTCCTCCTTACTGCAGGGGAGTTCTAGTATTCACTGATGGAGAGATACCCAAGAGTGTCTAATGAATGCAACAGAAGCTGAGACCATGGAGTGGTCAAAGCAATAATCCTTGAAACTTCTCCAGTAACAGTTTCAGAGTGAGCAGCTTCAGATTAGTGCTGTCCAATGCCATGACATACAGACAGGTGCTCATTTACTTGTCACTTTATCACATTTCTTAAAAATGCTTGAATGTGCTTCAGATACAATGAATTAGTTTTAAGTGCAGTTATTATGTAGGCAAACAAGGCAGACATATTTGTGCACAACAAGATCTCACACAATAATATGATGAATGACTCAGCTAATATGCTTATTTTATTGTTGCATTGGTTGAGAGAGGAGTACTTGTCAGGACATTGGAAAAAAAATTTTAAAGCTCATCTGAACACCAAACAGGTAGATGGGATCCTGGTTTAACTTTGGATCAAAAGAACAGCACTGTCTCAGTACTGTTCTAGATGTATTCAGCAGATCCACTCTAAATGCCTTCCATCAGAGTGGATTACCAGTGAGGATACTTCCTATTCTGATAGGCATCCATTCAGGTAAAGGTTTTAGAAATTTTAAAAACAAGTTAAGGACAACTTTATTTTTAAGAGGGAGCAATCCGAATAAAGGTATTTCCTTGAGATCGTTTTCCCCTGTAACAGGTATATTCAATTTTGTAGCTTAATAAAACTATAAGTAGAATAACTTACAAAGAACTCAGTACAAGCTTTGTTTACTTTATGGACATTCCGTTGCTAGAATTCTCACCTCAGGAACCCACGTCGTGCAGTCACCTCAGCGTGGCTGTCATTAACTACATTACCTAGGAAATATTTGAAGAAAATATGAAACTTGATGCGGGGGAACAATGCAGCACAAATCAATATATTTTTATATTAAAAATCATCAGTTTTGAATGCTGTGATTAACCTTTCGACACATTACCATCAAGTCAATTGGTTTCGGAGTTAATTGGTTGGTTCTGATTGGTTAGAGTTAAAAATGTGCTTGGCATATGCAATGAGATCCAAATACTGTAGCCATTAGACACCAGCTCTTTCTGTAACCTGACAAGCTATACCTCCTGCTCTACCTTCCACTACAATTTCAGAGTATGATGTGCCACTCATTCCATGGCCTCCCATTCTTCACTGTACTCCACTCCTATCTATCCTTGTGCCAGTCTTTCTTTTTCCCTCTCCATTTATGGCTTTTGCTACTCCAGGCAACTCTTTGCCATTCCAATAGCAGGACTGCTCTGGCTACTGCACCTGTCCTGGATTCTTTTGCGGGAGTGGTTAAGGAAATATGATTGGGACATTTCTTATACTCTGTTACTGCAGTTGGTGCAGGAGCAAAAGTTATGACAACGGGAAGTTAAGTTTGTGGACAGGAATTTCACTCTACACCAATTCTTAAATTTATATACAAATAGATTTATATATTTTTTGTTTGTAAACCAATGCAACATCGAAGCCTTTCACAATTCTTTTGAGATTGAATTTTTCAGTATTTCTTATAGGGAATGGGTTTGGAAATGGGATTGTGTACACCCACTGACTTGTTCATCTCAACATCAGTGTAAGGAAGTATTGAGCAATGCCCAGACATTTCTCCACAGTGGATTATGAAAGCTTGAGACAAAACCTCTCTCGCTCGCCTCCTTTCAGTCATTGTGTAGCATTGCAATTAGAAGAAAGAGATCATGTTTGTTAATTCTTTGGCTAGCTCATACGACTCAGAAAAAGACTTTTTGGGTGAAATACTAAGCTTATTAAAATTGTACACCATACTCGAAAAATTAGGGCATGTCATTGCAAGTTGGCATGCAGAAATCAGGTGCTCTTGTGTAGGGAGAAAGGGGAACAAAACAAATCAGGGTTATGACACAGCCAAAGCTTAGTATTGCGTCAGACAAAAGTATTCCTATGCTTTTTTAAAAATTCATTCATGGAGTGTGGGTGTTACCGGCTAGGCCAGCATTTATTGCCCATCCCAAATTGCCCTTGAGAAAGTGGCGATGAGCTGCCTTCTTGAACCGCTACATGCAGCCCATGTGGTGTGGTTAGGAGGTTCCAGGATTTTGACCTGTGGAGGTCAATACTCCCCACTTGACTGGATGAGTGCAGCTCCAACAACACACAAGCTCAACACCATCCAGGACAAAGCAGCCCACTTGATTGGCACCCCATCCACAAACATTCACTCCCTCCACCACCGACACACAGTAGGAGCAGTGTGTACCATCTACAAGATGCACTGCAGGAAATTACCAAGGCTCCTTAGACACTACCTTCCAAACTCACGACCACTGCCATCTAGAAGGACAAGGGCAGCAGATAGATGGCAACACCAACACCTAGAAGTGTCCCTCCAAGTCACTCACCATCCTGACTTGGAAATTAATTGCCATTCCTTCGCTGTCACTGGGTCAAAATCCTCGAATTCCCTCCCTAACAGCACTATGGGTGTACCTACACCATATAGGCTGCAGCGGTTCAAGAAGGCAGCTCACCACCACTTTCAAGGTCAACTAGGGATGGGCAATAAATGCTGGCCCAGCCAGCGAAGCCGACATCCCATGACTGAATAATAAAAAAACTGCAACCAGTGGAGAGTTTTTCCCGATTCCCATTGACTCCAGTTTTGCTAGGGTTCCTTGATGTCACACGCAGTCAAATGCTGCCTTGATGTCAAGGGCAGTCACCCTTACCTCACCTTTTCTTAAACAATTATTTTACATTGACAGAATAATGCGATTTAGAGACAGGCATCAAGTCATTTTCAGATTCCTTTTGTCCTGGTGTCAAAGGAGGAGAAACGTGACAGCACAAGCAATTGTCATTAAATTTTGTGAGAAGGCAGCCAGCTTCCGTGCATTCAAACATGTTTTCGGTGTGAAATCCCACAGCACCTCTACTGCCTTTGCAGCATCAGCTAGGGAAAAAGGCGGGCGAGCGGCTGGGCATTTATCAGAGCTTGGCCATGGCGTTGGGAGGCAAGAACAACGGTTTTGTGCTCTTCAGGCCAGCAATGTCAGTGTGTGAGGCGCATTGTCTGTAATAATGACAATCTTTCTTTTCTTTCATTGATACGTTTCATCCACTTTCCTGATCCAGGTCTCAAAAAATGCTGGAGATCATCCAGGTGATTTTGTTAGCCTCATACTGTGTGGGTAGTGAAGCAATATGGTTCCTTGGAATTTCCTATCACAAGACGGGGCAGCTTTTCAGTGCCATTCATTTTGGCACAGACCATAGCAGTGACTCATTCCTTGCTCCGCTTTCCACCATTACACGTTTCATCTTTAAACATCAAAGAGTGGTTTGGCAAAAGAGAATCCACGTTAAAAATGTCTCTTGGTTCATACTTGATCAAGTCATGGATAGAACATTTTGGAGCCAATCATCTGTCATTGCTGCCGTAACCACCGCACCCTTACCGCTTACCGCGCAGAAGACAATGCCATGCCTTGTCTTGAATCAGTCCAGCTATCCATCACTGCAGGTGAACTCCATGTGGCCCAGCTTCTTTGCCAGGGCGACTCCCCTTTCCTGCAGGATTGGACCACTGAAGGAAACGTTCTCTGCTTAGGCTGCCTTGAACCGCATTAGCAGAGCTTCTTCAGCATGGGGATAGGCAGCATTCTCATCCTCTTCCATGCTGGAGAGAATACCTGTTTGTCAAATTGTTCCAAGATGCTTGCCTTGTGTTTCATAATGGTGGACAAACTCAATGTTGGAATCTCCCTTCCTTTGCAATGTCCGCTTTCCACTTTGTGCCATGTTTTTCCACTTGCTGTATCAACTTCACCTTCTCTCTGATCGACAACACTTTTGACTTTCTCACAGGTTCAGCCCTACTCGCAGAATTTGCATGACCTTTCATAGCGAGATCTTGATGCCAAATGATGGCTTGCCAGCGCTCCAGGATTTCACACTTTTGTATGGTCTAACTCCACACTGATTGGTTGATGCAGTCACATGACAAGCTTAGAAAAGTTCAGCTAATCCAGAATTATCAGTGCGGAATTTTGGCTTATCATGGGCATTATTCTATGCGATTTGCTATTCTGCTGACAGGAATGGTTTACAACTTAGACATAACTGAAATTTTGTGTCATTCAAATTTGACTCATTGTGATTTCACTGTAGATTGCATACTTGACATAACAGGCAAGAAAAAATAATTTATCTTTAATGGATGAACCCTCAAGGAAATTACACTCCATTTAGATTCCAGTATGTAAATGTTTAGGTCTTGGCATGTGGATAGATTGATTAATATGCTTTGCCAGTATTTGTTCAGCATCCTGAAATCCCATTAAAATGTAGAAAAGTAGAAGCCTTTCCCCAAGGACTTTTCTCAACCTTCCACTGCCCAAATCCTATCCTGCACTATGTTCCACTTCATCCTATGCTGGCTAACTTCCACAGGTTCCCTGTATTCCAGTGACAGGATTCAAAATCTTTTTAACATATCCATATATTATTTGTTATATGAATTAGGGTGGAGAGAATGCCTGTTTGACAAACTGTTCCAAGGTTGTGCATAATGGTTGACTCAATGGTGGAATCTCCCACTCCTTTGTGATGTCTGCTTTCCACTTCGTGCCACGGTTATCCACTTAATATATCAACTTCATCTTCTCTGCAATCAGTCCACCCTAATTTTACAACCTTCTCTAGCCTATCATGCTTCCTGCTCCTCTCATTTCTCACTTGGTAAATCTTCAAGAACACCAGATTAAACCTTTATCCCTCATTCCTTTCCTCCCCACCTTCAAAAGGGTCCTCAAATTTTATAATTTTGACCATGTATTTGAGCACCTCTAATTCATCCACTACTATTTGGTCCATTCTCTCTTACATAAAAGCACTTTGGGATGTTTTCTCAATGTCTTGAGTGTTGCTCAATACTTCCTTACATTGGTGCAGTTGAGATGAACTTTGTAAATGAATGCTGTTGTCGTATGGCTCACCTAGAGCATGGAAGCTTAACCCTTATCACCCCTGTGCTTGCTGACTCACACTCCCTCCCAGTCAAAAAAAGTCTTGATTTTAAAATTCTCATCCATGTTTTCACCATTGGTGGCCATGCCTTCAGTTGCTTAGGCCCCTAGCTCTGGAATACCTTCCCTATATCTCTCCACCCACTTTACTCCTTTAAGACACTCTTTAAAACCTACCTTTTTAAGCCAAGTTTTTGGCCATTGGACCTAATTCTCCTTAATCGGCTTGGTGTTATACTTTGAT
This sequence comes from Cetorhinus maximus, assembly GCF_964194155.1. Lineage (NCBI taxonomy): Eukaryota > Metazoa > Chordata > Chondrichthyes > Lamniformes > Cetorhinidae > Cetorhinus > Cetorhinus maximus. The sequence continues at coordinate 129,555,693 of NC_135884.1, forward strand.
TTATAATGCTCCTGTGAAGTGCCTTGGGGCATTTCATTATGTTAAAGGCACTATATAAATAAAAGTTGTTGTGTAATTGTTTGAGATTTGTTTTGCATTAACGAAAAATTAAAACCATCACAGTGACCAAATGGAAAACTTCATCTTGGATTTGTAGTTTAAAACTTAAAATGGAAGCTGCTCTCTCTTCACAGTTTCAAGTATCAAGCTTCTGCATATTTGTTTGTAAGCAAAATTCAGAACACTATAGAGCCTACATAAAATGATTTAGTCATCTATAATGTCTTGCCATCCAAGGAGGTAAGAGAACATGGTGGACATCCACATAGGCAATTTATCATAACCAAAGTTAATTATTAGACCGGGACTATGCTAACCAAAGTATGCCAGATAAAGACACATTTTAGTCCATAAGAGGTTTGGTCTGCTTATGGAAAAAGTCATTAAGCCTTTTACACATGAAAAAGATGTTGGAAGAAAGCCCCAACTCTTAGCAACCAGGAATCTGAAATTATCTCTGGCAAAAACCTCTGGATGCTGGGATAATTGGAGCTTTCAAAACTGTACTATTGTTAAGAAAGTGTACCATGACATATGCAGCTAAGGCTGAGAGCTGAGGTACAGATCAAGCATGATCTAATTGATTGGCAGAGCAGGCTCAAAGGGCCAACTGGCTTTCTCTTTGCCCCATCTTCCTTTGTTCCTAACCATTTCTATGAAAACAGGAATGTATAATTTTTTTAAAATTTGACCTGGTTAGCTTATGAAAATAATAGAGCACCATTTCATTATCATTCAACACATGTAAATTTCAGCTCTGAAATGTAAGAGTATGGATAAAATTATTTAGTTAATTTCAGGTATTGCTATACAACAATAAATGTGAAACATTTCATTGATGCATGAAAAGAACTTAGTAAATGAAACACACTTTTTACAATGTGACAAACTAGAACAGTTTAAATGTTGTTACAAAGGGGAAGTGCCATTATATTCGCCATCATGAATACATACCATTTTTGCTCATTTTTATCTGTCCTATGCATTTTGATCCAGTCCCCATTGCAACAACTTCCAGGGCTACTGCAAGAAACACAGGTCCTTCTTATTGCATCTCATATGCCCATATTCCAAACATTAAAATGTTTGTTTAACAAAAAAGATTAGCACTAGTGTCAATCATACAATGCAAAGTGATGTGATGTTACGCTAACTTTGTGAATGTTACATGCGAATGTCAATGCTGCAAGACAATTAAACCTGTCATTAGCATTCTTCCCACTCACCTGCAAAACATTCCTTCCTCACTTATGATAAAAGCAAAAAACTGCGGATGCTGGAAATCCAAAACAAAAATAAAAATAAAAATACCTGGAAAAACTCAGCAGGTCTGGCAGCATCTGCGGAGAGGAACACAGTTAACGTTTCTAGTCCGTATGACTCTTCCTCACTTGTGTTCATTTAAGGATCACTCGCCATGTATGAGTCTAAGACAAGTCTCGTCATGCTCTTTTTTACCATGGGGACACTAAATGTCCTCACCTGATGCCCAAACATGGGCACTTATAAGAAAGAATAGCAAAGAGAAAAGAGGAACCATGTCTGCCTAACCCCACCCAAACTCAGAGGTACATTATGATCAGTCCAGTTGGGATTAACAAACTCACCACACACTGGGCTTTCCTGGCTGGTACGGTTCAGTGCCACATCAGGTACAATTAGTTGTACTTTTAAAGAAAATCACTACATTAGAAGCACTAAGGATATCAGTACTGAAATTCATGAACTTTACATCAAATAAGTTAATAAGTTATTCAAAATTGTCAACATTATCTATTGGTTTTTGGTATTTGTCAGACAGGCTGCAAGGATCAGCAGAATACAATGGCTAAATAAACTATCGCCAGTGAAATTAATTTAGACAATTCCAGTCTAGTTTACAATGGCTGCAATTCCAAAGCACAAAAATGATGAATAAACTGGCAGTGTCAAACAGCCTACAACAATGGTGGCTTTAGGAAACTGAATTGTGTCTTCCTAGCACAGCTAGGGTGTTAAGGCTGTGGTTAAGGTACACAAGAGTGGAAAGCATTTTATTGCCTCTAATCTGAAGTACTTAATCTAAACACGCAACATAATCGGGCTGAAATTCCTCCCATCATTAATTCTATCAAAAAAAATGGCGGCTAGCATAAAATTAAATTTCCTCTTTTGTGCCCTCTCCAAATACAAAGATTTATTCCATGCTCCATGCCCCAAGTCTTTAATGTTGTTCAGCATGAAAAATTGCTGAAAAAGATTTACGAAAAAGATTTGTTTTGAACCCCCGCCAAGTATATCAAGTGCATTGATGGAAACTGAATAGGTTGTAGAGATTTCAAATACAATAAATATATTCCGAAGCTAAACTTGAAACAACTGCATTATTGGCTTCCTGATATTATGATATTAGGGCACAAACAAAGAGATGATTAGAATTGAGAGCATTTAGGAACTTGTGGCTTTGTTCCCCCTTTTCAGTCTTACTTAAAAATGTCAAGAAACAGATGGAACAGGACAGTGGGATGTCATTAAAAACAATAATTTTCAGTTAGAATTCCAAAAATAGTCAGCTTATTCAATAGTGTCTATAGGACCAGTCAAAAATATCATAAGTTTAAAATGTGCTTGTCAGTCATGCATTCGCTATGATAGGTAACAGTATATTTCATGCTTTCTTACCATCATTTCTCTCAATACTACAACATGGTTTTGTGCTTAGTTTTCCCTCAACTTTTACCACAGCTGCAAGTAGTGTCCATTCCCGTCTGGGATCTGGCAGACCTGTCTTTGGTAGCTTGGTAGAATAGTGCTTATAGCAAAGACTGGCAATTTCATCTGCTGTCCACATTGCGGGAATCCTCAAGGGGAACAGGAAGAAAATTAGTGTTACAAGTGGAAATAGAAACACTATAGATTAGACTGAATTAATACTTTGTAAAGTGAATAAACATTTCTCTTTCCTGTATGGGTGCATGGATTATGCATGTAATAAATAATACATCTCTGAGCTGCAATATTTCTATAGAAAGGAAATATTAGAAGGGATAACTGAAAACTTAGTCCAAAAGATAGAGTTTCAGTGAGTTTATCAAGGTTTCAGATAGAAGCAAACTGCATTCAGTAGTAAAGGGGCCCTGACCTGAAGACTGATATAGGTAAGATTAAATATAAAAGATTTAGAATGGAGAGTAGGAGAAACTTCTTCAGACAAATTGAGTCTGTTGAATTATATTGATACACACAGAAACACCCTCAAAATTCAAGATTAGGTTGGATAAATGTATGAACGAAAAACGGTTAAAAAGATATGGGAACAGGGCAAGTGAATACAATTAGAACTATTTGTTTACAATCAGGGTAAACACTGACAGGGCCTAATGGCCTGTTTCCATGTTATAATTTTTATGTATATCCAATAGAGATGAGGTAGAAAGGTGTAGCGAGGGAGTTCCAGAGATCAAGATCAAAATTGCTGGCACCAATGGTGGGCGAAGAGCCAGAATCATTGAACTTTGGGGTGAAGAAGGGGATACAAGGCTGCAGGGTACTGCAGATAAGGTGGGACAAGGTCATGGATAAAGATGAGGATTTTAAATTTAAGGTGCTAGGAAACTGGGAACTAACACATGTCAGCAAGAGCAGGGATGAGGGGTGAGTGGAATAAAGTACAAGACAGAAAATGAAGGCACTAGAATAATCAAGCCAAGAGTTGACAAAAGCATGGATAAGTATTTCAAAGATAGAAGGGCTGAGGTAGAGGGTGGGAATACATGTTCTTGATCATGGATGTGGGGGTCTGAAACTCAATTTTGGATCAGAACACCAAGGTCTCAATCTATAAGATCTGCCTATTACTGGAAGACTGCAGACTGGATATCCTGCTTACAATTCTGTCCATTTTTACTGTTTTTATAATTACATCTTAAAGGAAGAGAGGGAGGTAGAGAAGCAAAGAGGTGTAGGAGGGAAGTCCAGGGATTAGGCAGCTTAATGGTGGAGCGAATAAAATCAGGGATGTTCAAGAAGCCAGAACGAGAGGAATTCAGAGATCTTGAAGGGTTGTAAGGCTAGTAGTGGTTACAGAGATCCAGGGGCCATGGAGGGATTTGGAAACAAAAGTTGAGAATTTTTAAATTGAGACATTGCCAGACCAGAAGCCAATGTAGGTTACCAAGACCAGGGCTGATGGGTGAATGGGACATGGTGCAAGTTAGGATACCTGCAGCAGTTTTGGGTGATTTCAAGTTTATGGACAGTTAAGGTTGGGAGTCTGGCCAAGAGAGTGGTGAAATAGTTAATCTAAAGATAGCAAAAGCATGGATGAGGGTCTCAGCAGGGGATGAGCTGAAGCAGAAGCAGTCATGAGACGTTACTGAGGTGGAAGTAGGCAGTCTTGACAATGGAAGAGATGTGGGGCCAGAAGCTCATCTCTAGACGAAATGTAACACCAAGGTTGCAAACTGTCTGGTTCAGACTCAGACAGCTGCCAGAGAGGGATGGAATAGCTGGCTAGGAAACATTGCAATGTTTCGACTATTGGAATTCTTCAGTTAACTTTTACATGAAGTCAGTCATACAGCAATCAGTCTGAACCATTGTGCAAGTTTACTTCAGGTCAACTTACATTCAAATAAAAAGCACTTTCTTATCTAGACAGTGGTTTATTCAAGCAAAGCCATTTGGCATTGCCTCAAAATAACACTGTGGGTTTACTACCCAAATTCATTCCTCCATCTCATGACAGTATGGTCAGTGCAAACAGTATTGGTATGGCATGAAGCCAGAATATGATCTGCATAACTTATCCCTAGGCAACAGGAGATGTCAGTGTGAAGACTCAAAATCATTCCACTGTTAGAGGAATCCTAGAGACTACCACAACTGGAACATATTTTTGAGGTCTATGCTATTGCAAGCAAGGTTCCAGACCAAATGAAAACAAAATAAACCATTTTAATGAACTGTATTATTTTTCTATGTAATCAATACTGTATAAAGTGCCAGCATCTAAAGTGCAGCCCCCGTTGGAAAGTGGATAAGCAGATCACCAACTCCTTTAAGTCTATCTCAAAATCCAAATTGAAAATGTCTGCGTGGTTTAATATTACAGATCCTAAAACTTAAATATTGATTACTGGTCAAATGTAGGGGGTGTCGCGGGAGGGGAAAGGGGAGTGGGGGCAGGGAAAGGGGGAGGAGAGGGGGGAGGGAAGGGGGGGGTTGCGGGGAGGGAGTGCGGGAAGGCAAGGGAAAAGGGGCACGGGGCGGGGAGGGAAAAAGGGGCGCGGGGCGGGGAGGGAAAAAGGGGCGCGGGGAGGGGAGGGGAAAAGGGGCGCGGGGAGGGGAGGGGAAAAGGGGCGTGGGGAGGGGAGGGGAAAAGGGGCGTGGGGAGGGGAGGGGAAAAGGGGCGCAGGGAGGGGAGGGGAAAAAGGGTGCGGGGCGGGGAGGGGAGGGAAAAAGGGTGCGGGGCGGGGAGGAGAGGGGAAAAGGGGGGCGGGGAGGGGAAAAGCAGCGTGGGGCGGGGAGGGGAAAAGGGGCACGGGGCGGGGAAGGGAAAAGGGGAAAAGGGGGGCGGGGCGGGGAGGGAAGGGGAAAAGGGGCGCGGGGCGGGGAGGGGACGGGAGGAGGGAGGGGAAGGGGCGCCTCCCCTCACCCTCCTCAACAACCAGCCCCTCCCGCCGGCCTCCACAACACCCCCAGATCACGCAGACCTAGGCCAGAAGCAAACCCTTCCCCACCTCTGCGCGATGTCTCCAGGCCCGACCTCGGAAACGAATCCCCCACCCCGAGTGCCACCGATACCGCCCCTCCCCCAGTCCCACCTGGTCTCGTGCCGGCCAACGATACAGTTGCTCCCGTTTGAAAAATCCGCGCACGCGCCTTGGAGTGCCTTTTCAGGACGCATGCGCAGACACAGGCCCTCCGTACCGGCATCCGGGTCAAACGGCGTCTGGAGAAAACAAGATTCCGGGACAAAAACAGAAATACCTGGAAAAACCTAGCAGGTCTGAGTTCAACAGAACTGAGTTGTTGAAGGGTCATGAGGACTCGAAATGTCAACTTTGTTCTTTTCCGCCGATGCTGCCAGACCTGCTGAGTTTTTAGCAGGTGTTTCTGTTTTTGTTTTGGATTTCCAGCATCCGCAGTTTTTATTATTATTATTAAGATTCCGGGACGTTTGGTCACCTGAAGAGGGAGCATCGGAAAAACTGTAGCGTCATTTTGGAAATGGGGAGAAAACTTCTCTGTGTGGAAATGGATAACACTCCCCCACAGTGAGTGCCAACTCTGGGCCATTCACTGATGCATTCCAAAAAAATCCTTCACCACTTTGTTCCATTATTAATCCTCTGTTTATTCCAATTAAAGCCAGCAAAGAACCCGCAAACAGAAGGGAAAAAACATTAAAAACTTGGAAATGTCTGGTACTGGTCTGAACCACTCTTGGAGGTCCAGTTTGAACCATACCACTCATTTCCAATGTAATAAAAGCAAAATACTGTAGATTTTGGAAATCCGAATTAAAAACAGTAAATACTGGAAAAACTCAGCAGGTCTGGCAGCATCTTTGGAGAGAGAAACAGTTAAAGTGTCAAGTCCAATATGACTCTTTGTCCACTCATTTCCAAATTTTACTGGTTTTTCCTTGTAGGTCTGTAATCAGAAAACTCACTAGTGTGAAAAGAAACTAATTATTAAATAGTGTGTTAAAATGTTGTCTTTCTTGCAGGGTATCCCCATACATTTTGACCTGGATAATTGCTTCGTGTTACCCCCTCAGTTAACCGTTCATTTATTAAGACTGAATTTGCATATTACCCATTCCCCACAACCAGCAACATGTTTCACCCAGCTTACCTCCAGAGTGTGGCCCACACACCAGAGAGACAAGATACCACAATGCCTGCGCGCTGCAGCTGCACAGTGATTGAGTCCAGCCACAGCACCGTCACCTAACCTGATCATGTGTGGCTGAGGCTGACGCAGCCATTTGCGTGCTGGAACATCTGCCATTAGCAGTGGAGAGGCACGTGGCACTGCAATACTGACTGTTGTAGGGTGTTGCTTACAATCAGTAGGTCTGAAGAAGTCTTCGTAGTCATATGTAGATTAACTGTAAGTCTTTATTGACTCTTACTGTATATTTGTAAATATTTCTAAAGGGTACAAACTAGGAGCTGTCTCCATGCTTGCTGGTTCACACTGCTCTGTCCAACTGGGTGCAGTTCATGTGCTCTCTTACATCACTGTGTGGACAGTACTGTAATCAATCCCACATTAACCCTATATGTGCCAGACCCTTTACTACACCTCCCCCTAAGTCTTTATCCATGCATTTTAAGTGATTATAGTTTACCTTTTGTCTTACATTGATGTTACCATCATACACTTATATTGTCATTGCTCCATTATCACTACCCCATCTCCCCCCTTCAAGTACTTGAATTCAAAGCTTCAGGCAGTCTGGAGGCCCCATAACCCTTCCATTTCTCATTGGCAGTACTGTTGGAGAAGTGGTAGGCTCTGTTGCTGTTGGTTCTCTCTGGTTAGGAGGTTGTTCTGGCATCTGGGTATCTTTTCATCCTTTTCTTTCATATTGAACTGCTCTTGGTTGGTCGGGTTTCGTTGATCGATGGTTGCTACTCTAATTTGTTTCTTAAGGGGTGGATGAACATTGTGCTCATCTTCTTGTTGCTTTTTTCACTTCTTCCACCATCGTGTGGGTCATTACAGCGTATGCGGAAGTTTATCTTTCAAAAATAGAACTCTTGTTCCAACTGTTTCACAACCAAATCTTTGAGCAGTTACTTCTTTTCCAGTTATTTTTCGAGCTTCGGAATCTTTTGATTCAGCTCAGCAACTACCCTGGTAAGTTGAGTTGTCTTTGCTTCAGAGTAAGCTGCAGAACTTTTATATAAGTTTGACAGCTTCACCTGGGCACCCAGTTCTGTTCGGATCTTTCTCCATGGTCACTGACTTGGATTCTTTCAATTCACTCATTTGATCATCAATCTGTTTTGTAGAATTTCTCTTATCTGTTTTCAAGGTCTGGATTTGCTCTTCCATATTGCGCATCTTAAACTTCATGATGTTCAGGTTGGACCAAAATTCAAGAAATTCATCAGTTTTGGTTGTTAATTCTGCTTTCAAGCAACTGTTCTGATGCATCAGCAATTCTTTCTCCTGTTCCAGGCGTTTTGCATGATGCTTACTAGAAATTTCTGATCTTGATGTTCATTGAGTTTTAATTGAAGATCTACCTTTGTTGATTTTGCTTCTACAAGTTCATCATTTAAGCGTTTCAAGTTCTCTTCCAAGTGTTCTACTTCCTGTGACCAACATTCCAGCATTCTCATCATTTCTCATTTTTCCTTTACAAACTCATCTTTCATATGTGAAAGTTGGTTCTGTACGCTGATCAGTTTTTCTTTAGCAGAGCATAATTCCTCTACACTATCCTTCAAGCTCACATTCTGTAATTGCACTTCTGCCAATTATTTTTGAGACTCTTCATGCACATTTGTGAGAAGTTCTATTTGTTCTTGCTAATCTAGGTTCTTAATTCTCATCTCTTCATATATATCTTTGGAAATATAATGTTTTCCCAAGTTTCCTTTAAATGTCCAACTATTTTCTTCAGCTCTATAGTCTCTTTCTTGTAGCTCTTGGCTTTTTCTTGGAATATTGAACATTCTTGAGACTTCTCTCCCAACTGGTTCTTCAGTTCTTTCAAGGCCGCAACTTCTGAGTGCATTTTCTGCCTGCTGTACTGCCTCTCTATATTTCTGGTTGAGTTTTCCAACCTTGTGCTTCAATTTGCCAATAATGGAATTAACAGCTGTTATTTCCTCCTGGTACTTCTGTTTTGCCTCAGAAATTTGACTGTTCAGATCTCAAACAGTTTGGTTCATTTAAACTTTTTCAAAAGTATATACTCAGCTTGAATTTTGTGTTTCAAATCTTCCAATTCAGCTTTGATGCAAACATTTTCAAACCTTATTTTATTTTCCTTTTGCACAGTTTGTGTATTTTGGACTTCATCACATAGCTTTCCTTCATTCACAGTCAGCTGCTCAGTCTGCACTGCCACCTGCTGTTGCAATTTGAATAATGTGTCGGGATTTCCAAAAAGATATGTTTTTGGGACTTGTGGAAAGTTCTTTGCCTCTCTGACACCCTCATGTGGTTTGCTCAGGTAATGTCTTTTTCTCTTTTGTAGCTTTACTGGGGGTTTTCTATCCCTATTTTAAAGCTCTGTGCACCCCACAACTTGAAGGTTAAAGGATTTGTCAAAGGCTTTTAATATTTCATGGAAGCTGGTTGAGGACTCATCAATGTACTAGATTAAGATTACTTCATCAGCAAGTTCACCAAACCAGTATAAAAAGGTATTAATCTGGATTTTTCTGACTTTCTACTTGGACTTGATGTACCCCATTGCTTTAGAAATTCTCGTCTCCAGGAAGCCCAATTTTTTGTTAGCTTTGGTCCTTGGATAAGTCCAAATTGTTTTGAAAGAGTGGAATTCCAATACATGGTTAAACATTTAAAAGTGTAGGTTCTGCATTAGGAATTTTTTGAATTTGAGAATTGCTGAAAAAAGAGACATGTCAAAGCTTTTCATCTTGCACTCATCAGGACACTTGCAAGAATACCAATACAAGGGGGAAAACAACAATTTATACTGTATGTGAAAAGAGTGATGGTTGGTTGGCAAGTGGCATTACCATGGAGAATGCACCACTGATGGTGACTGATGGTTAACTGCCAAGCATTGTTTGAAATTTAAACCAGGCAACTTGACCCTGATTGGTCAAGGCATTGCCCTGAGGAATGAGTCAGCGAATGGCTGTCACTTATTTTGTTTAGCTGAAACAAACGCAGTGTATGAACATGTTCTTTCTGTCTATAAACAACAGGGCCTTGTGTATTAATATATCTAGCTTTCAGTACATGCAAATGCACCACATTGCAAGCCCAACTGACAATCTTAAATTGGTTGTCAGCGTAATTCTTAGTACATTGAGGATTATTTAGCAAATGTTGTCCAATCACGGAATCATATCTAATGTTGGACCCTGTGTGTTAAATTTTGCAAGCACAGGCAGGTTGGGTATGGTTTGTACCCTGCCTGTTGCAAACAGCAGTTAGGACATGCTGTTTGATGTGATCCGCCAGTCTTTGGGAAGTACAGCCTACATACCTAGCATCTAGAACCTACTCCATGGCAATGCCACTTGCCAACCAATTAGGACTCTCCTCACATACAGTATAAATTGTTGTTTTCCCCCTTGTATTGGTATTCTTGTGAGTGTCCTGATGAGTGCATGACGAAAAGCTTAGACATGTCTCTTTTTTCAGCAATACTGAAGATCTGCTGAATTTCATGATGGTGTCTTCGTCCACTTGAAGACAAAGAGATCTCCCGTGCCTGAGTTGATAAGCTTAAAAAAAATTTCCCCTGTGGGGGAACCATTTCATGATTTCTGTTGCCATTGCCACAGGGTGCTGTCACAATTCTTTTGTGCCTTATTGGCACTGGTGTTGACCATCAACTAATTTGCAACATTAAGCTTATTCTGAGGGGTGGAAAAATAACCCCCCCATAAAATTGAAAGTCTAATTGAGGTGCATATAGTTCATTGTTTCATTTTAAAAAGCTTTCTTGCAAAACTAAATAATTTTAGATGACTAAATGAAGTTCCAACCTCACACAGGCTAGGCTGGCACAATGGTAGGGTCAGCGGTAAGACAATAGGTTGCAACTCTCCAACATTCATTCTGGATTTCTGGATTCCTTACCTCAGAGTCAGTGCATTTTCTTTCAAGTGCAGTTGTTTAAATCTGGGCAATCTTTGGGCAACCTATCACCACACAGCAACTAGTGATATTCTCTGTGATCAATTAAATAAACAAACAACAAAGAGAGAGACGCAGCCAAAAGGGACATATTCAGGTGAGGTTGTGGACTAGCTGTTGTGCCGCCTGGACCTTGTAATTTGATATTTTGATGGATGGAACCATAGAAAAGTTATGGTGCAGAAAGAGGCCATTCAGCCCATCATGTCTGCCGGCCAGAAAAAGATGGAAAAAAAAACTAGCCGCTCATTTTAATCCCACTTTCCAGCACCTGGTCCGTAGCCTTGTAGGTTACAGCGCTTCAGATGCAGATCCAAGTACCTTTTAAATGAGTTGAGCATTTCAACCTCAACCACCGATTTAGGCAGTGAATTCCAGACGCCCGCCACCCTCTAGGTGAAAATGGTTTTCTTCATGTCACCTCTAATCCTTCTACCAATCACCTTAAATCTATGCCCCCTGCTAATTGACCCCTCAGCTAGGGGAAACAAGTCTTTACTGTCTACCCTATCTAGGCCCTTCATAATTTTGTATACCTCAATCAGGTCACCCCTCAGCCTCCTCTATTCTAAGGAAAACAGCCCTAACCTATCCTAACCTCATAGCTGCAATTTTCAAGCCCTGGCAGCATTCTGTAAATATTCTCCGTACTTTCTCCAGAGCAATTATGTCATTCTTGTAATATGATAACCAGGACTGTACACAAAACTCCAGCAGTGGCCTTTTATACAGTTTCATCATTACGTCCTGTTTTTGTATTCAGTACCTCACCCAATAAAGGAAAGCATTCCATTTAATATAAAAGCAAAATACTGCGGATGCTGGAAATCTGAAACAAAAACAAAAATACCTGGAAAAACTCAGCAGGTCTGACAGCATCTGCGGAGAGGTATACAGTTGACATTTCAAGTCCATATGACTCTTCATCAGAACTAAGGAAATAGAGAAATGAGGGTGAAATATAAGCTGGTAGATGGGGGTGGGACAGGTAGAGCTAGATAGGGGGCCAGTGATAGGTAGAGGCCAATAAGAGATTGCCAAAGATGTCATAGACAAAAGGACAAATTCCATATGCTTTCTTTACCACCTTATCTACCTGTCCTGTCACCTTCAGGGACCTGTGGCCATGCACTCCAAGGTCTCTCACTTCCTCAACCCCTCTCAATATCCTCCAGTTTAATGAGTATTCCCTTGCTTTGTTTGCCCTCCCCAAATGCATTACCTCACACTTTTCTGGATTGAACGCCATTTGCCACTTTTCTGCCCATTCAACCAAACCATTGATATAATTCTGGAGACAACAGCTATCCTCTTCACTATCAACTACACAGCCAATTTTTATAACATCTGCAAATTTCTCAATCATTCCTCCCACATTTATGTCCAAATCATTAATATACACAACAAACAGCAAGGGCCCCAACACTGAGCCCTGTGGAACACCACTGGAAACTATTTTCCATTTGCAAAAACATCCATTGACCTCTGCCCTTTGTTTCCTGTCACTGAGCCAATTTTGGATCCAGCTCGCCACATTCCCCTGTATCCCATGGGATCTCACTTTTCTGACCAGTCTGCCATGTGGGACTTTGTCAAATGCCTTACTAAAATCCATGTTAGCAACATCCACTGCACTACCCTCATAAATCCTCCTTGTTACTTCCTCAAAATATTCTTTTAAGTTAGTAAGACACGATCTTCCCCTAACAAAACCATGCTGACTGTCCCTGATCAACCCGTGCCTTTCTAAGTGACAATTTATCCTGTCTCTCAGAATTGATTCCAGTAATTTGCTCACCACTGAAGTCAATCTGACCGGTCTATAATTTTCTGGCCTAAATCATGCACCCTGTTTAAATAATGGTACAACATTTGCAGATCTCCAATCCTCTTGTCTGTATCTAGTGAGAATTGGACAATGATCCTCAAAGCATCCTCACTGGCTTCCTTTAACAGCCTGGGATACAATCCATCCGACCCTGGTGACTTATCCACCTTCAAGGATGTCAGTCGCTCCAGTACTTCCTCTCTCACTATGCTTATTGTATTTAATGTTTCACACTCCTCCTCATTAACTAGAATGTTTGCACCATCCCTCTCCTTAGTGAAGACGAAGACAAAGTACCCATTGAGAACCCTGCCCACACCTTCAACATCAACGCACAAGTTACCATGTACATCACTGATAGGCCCTACCCCTTCCTTGGTTATTCTCTTGCTCTTAATGTACTGGTAAAACATCTTTGGGTTTTCTTTGATTTTACCTGCCAATATTTTTTGTATCCTCTCTTTGCTTTCCTAATTTACATTTTACTTCACCCCTGTACTATTTATATTCCTCTAGGCCTTCTACAGTATTAAGCATTCTGTGACTGTCATCAGCTTTCTTTTTCTGTTTTATCTTGGCCTGTATGCTTCTGAATAACCAGGGGGCTCTAGATTTGGCAGTACCACCCTTTCCTTTGTGGGACATGTCTACACTGCGCCCATAGAATCTCGCTTTTGAATGCCTCCCACTGATTTGACGCTCTTTTCCGTTCTAATCGCTGTGTCCAGTTCACTCTCACCAGCTGACATCTGAGCTTCGTAAAATTTGTCTTCCCCCAATTTAGAACTTTTACTCCTGTTCTAGCTTTGTCCTTTTCCATAACGGTGCTAAATCTAACTGTATCATGGTCACTATCTCCAAAATAGTTTCCACTGCTACTTCATCCACTTGCCCAGCTTCATTTCCTAAGACTAAATCTAGAATTGCACCCTCTCTCTTGAATGCATTTCAAGAATTTTGCGCCCACTGTGCCTTCACACACTGTTCATATCCCAATTGATATTGGGGTAGTTGAAGTCCCCAACTATTACTGCCCTATTGTTTTCGCACTCAGAAATCTGTCTACATATTTGCTCTTCTAACTCTCTTCCACTATTTGGGGGTCTATAGTACACTCCTAGCAGTGTGGCTGCCCCTTTTTTTATTTCTGAGCTCAACCCATATGGCCTCATTTGATGCTTCATTTAGTATTTCATCCCTCCTCACAGCTGTAATTGATTCTTTAACCAATAATGCTACACCCCCAGCTATTTTATCCCCCCCCCACAAGCATCCTGTCTGAAAACTCTATATCCAGGGATGTTGAGCTGCCATTTTTGTCCCTCCTTAAGCCACGTTTCTGTTATAGCAATGATATCATGTTGCCATGTGTCTTTGTGAGCCCTCAGCTCATCGGCTTTATTTGCTATACTGCTTGCATTACATAAATAACTTTTAACACTGCCAAATTCCTGTGCAGTACACTTTTTAACCTGTGCTTCTTCTGTCTTTCAGAGCCACTCACTAATTCTCCATCTCCTGTTCCCTGCTCTGAATTTGTCCTCAGGTTCCCATCCCCCTGTCAATCTAGTTTTAAACCCCCCACCATCCCCCCTCCCTCCCCAACAGCACTAGCAAATCTCCCTGTGAGGATATTCATCCCAGTCCTGTTCAGGTGTAGACTGTCCAGCTTGTACAGATCCCACCTTCCCCAGAACTGGTCCCAATGCCCCAGAAATCTGATGTCCCCCCCCTACACCAGCTTTCCAGCCACCTATTTAATTGCTCAATTCAACTTTTTTTTAATTCATTCACGGGATGTGGGCTTTGCTAGCTGTGCCAGCATTTATTGCCCATCCCTAGCTGCCCTTGAGAAGGTGGTGGTGAGCTGCCTTCTTGAACCATTGCAGCCCATGCGGTGTAATAACAATGTTGTTAGGAAGGGAGTTCCAGGATTTTGACCCAGCAACAGTGAAGGAATGGCGATATATTTCCAAGTCAGGATGGTGAGTGACTTGGAGGGGAACTTCCAGGTGGTGGTGTTCCCATCTATCTGCCGCCCTTGTCCTTCTAGATGGTAGTGGTCATGGGTTTGGAAGGTGCTGCCGAAGGAGCCTTGGTAGATTCCTGCAGTGCATCTTGTGGATGGTACACACTGCTGCTACTGTGCACCGATGGTGGAGAGTGTGAATGTTTGTGGATGGGGTGCCAATCAAGTGGGCTGCCTTGTTCTGGACAGTGTCAAACTTCTTGAGCGTTGTGAGAGCTGCACTCATCCAGGCAAGTGGGGAGTATTCCATCACACTCCTGACTTGTGCCTTGCAGATGGTGGACAGGCTCTGGGGAGTCAGGAAGTGGTTTACTCGTCGCAGGATTCCTAGCCTCTGACTCGCCCTTGTAGTCACAATATTTATATGGCTAGTCCAGTTTAGTTTCTAGTCAATGGTAACTTCCAGGATGTTGATAGTGGGGGGTTCAGTGATGGTGAGGCCACTAAACATCAAGGGACAATGGTTGGATTCTCTGTTGTTGGAGATGGTCATTGCCTGACACTTGTGTGGCGTGAATGTTACTTGCCACTTGTCAACCCAAGCCTGGATATTGTCCAGGTCTTGTTGCATTTGGACATGGACTGCTGCAGTATCTGTGGAGTCGTGAATGTTGCTGAATATTGTGCAATCATCAGCAAACATCCCCACTTCTGACCTTATGATGGAAGGAAGGTCATTGATGAAGCAGCTGAAGATGGTTGTGCTGAGGCCACTACCCTAAGGAACTCTTGCAGTGATGTCCTGGAGCTGAGATGATTGACCTCCAACAATCACAACCATCTTCCTTTGTGCTAGGTGTGACTCCAACCAGCGGAGAGTTTTTCCCCTGATTCCCGTTGACTCCAGTTTTGCACTTAGAACTGGGAGTAATCCTGAGATTACTGCTTTAGAGATCCTGCTTTTCAATCTCGTTCCTAGCTCCCTAAAGTCTGCTTTCAGGACTTCATCCCCTTTCTTACCTAAGTCATTGGTACCAATGTGGACCATGACCTCTGGCTGATCACCCTCCTCCAGAAGAATGTCCTGCAGCCACTCCATGACATCCTTGACCCTGGCACCAGTGAGGCAACATACCATCCTGGAGTCGTGTCTACAGCCACAGAAACGCCTGTCTGTTCCCCTAACTAACGAATTCCCTATCACTATAGCTCTTCCTTTCTTCTTCCTCCCCTCCAGTACAGCTGAGTTGCTCGTGGTGCCACACTTGGCTCTGACTGCACTCCTCTGAGGAATCAGCACCCTCACCAGTTTCCAAAACGGACAACCGATTTGTGAGCGGGACCCCAGGGAACTCCTGCACTAGTTTTCTTGGACTGCCTGGTGGTCACCCATTCCCTTTCTACCTCCAGGCTCCTAAGCTGTGGTGTGACCCTCCTCTCTGAATGTGCTATCCATATAACTCTCAGCCTTGTGGATGCACTACAGTGGCTCCAGCCGCCGCTGGTGCTCCGAAACCCAAAGCTCAAGGTTCTGCAGCTGGTGATGCTTCCCACGCATGTGGTCGTCTAGGATATCGGGAGTGTCCACGAATTCCCACCTATTACAGGACATGCATTCCACATCACCAAGCTGTCCTGCCATGTCTTCAATTTATTTCTTTTATGTTTACTTTATTTTACTTTGGTTTACTTTTATTAACTTTATATTACTTGGCACTATTTAATAAACCTTACCAAAAGTACGTTTCCTGCTTTATTTTAAACCTTAGGAATATAATAAACCTTAAACGCTTACTAGATACTCACCAGATACTCACCAAACAGCTAGCTTCTTCTCCAACCAATCAAATTGCTTCTTTCCTGTGATGTCACAATTTATTTTTCACTCTCTTTTCGAACTCAGCGCGGGCCAGTTCTGAGCAGCTGACAGGCCTGCCTCTCTGACTGCTCTTCCCGAAGGAGAAAGGTTTAGGCTGCGCTCCCCGGGCTGTATTTATTCTCTCCCCATTCCGTGTATCTCCTGCAGGTCCGCCTCTCAGTCTGCTCTTCCTGAAGGTGAATGATGTAGGCCGCGCTCCCCGGGCTGTGTTTATTCTCTCCACCTCTCCGAATGCTCTTCTGATGAAGGGGTATTGGCTGAAGCCAGTCAAGATCATCTGCTAGTATGTTAACAGCAGCTCCAGTATCAATTTTAAAGGTGGTAAAGCCTTTAACTTTCACTGTGACCGACCAATAGTCTGGACTAAGACTGTTAACTTCCCCTAAGAACTCTGTAATTTCGTCTTTATCTTGATTTCCGATTTCTTGGATGCAGTGTGTTCAAAAATATTTTCTTGTCTCCTACCTTGATGAAAGTTGTTGGATTTGCAGAAATGATAGAAATGTCCACTTTTTGCTGCATTTGAAGCATTCCACGGCCCCTGCTGGGCAGACCTGTGTTGGTTCTTCATGCCACAATGCAAGCATCTCAAAATGGCTGCCTGTGTGGATTTTCCCACCCTTTTGCCCAGGCTTGGTGGGCTGTCTTATAGGTGTGGCCACTGCCTGTGGGGCTACCCAATCAACAGATTCATGTGAAGCCTTGGGGTTGCGCCGAATTATAGCCCGATTAATTCTCTAAGCTCGGCCTGCCTTGCATACTGGACCGTTGATCTTAAGTAAGATCATCTCTGGTCTGCAAAAAGTCGGGGAGCTTTTCATCTCAGACACCCACAACTATGCGACCATAGATTAGCTCATACTTCAGTAACTTGTATTCGCAATAGGCAATATAGGTCAATTAGAACTAGTTCAATCGAGTCCCCAGGTCGGTGCAACCTCTGGTTAAAAAGCGTTCGTTCTATAACTAAGTTTCACTTCAGGCTAAAATAGGTGTCAGAGGCTTTGAGAATGGTCTCAAAGTCTGCGGTGGACTCCTCCACTACCTGCCTCAGGAGAACATTGTCTGCCACAGGGCCGACAGAATGAAGAAGGGGACTGATTTGATGCTTTTACTCTTTAGCCTGAAGGCTCAATGCTGCCCAATATGAAAGGAAATGGCGTTTTCGTAACTCCCACTGCTGGCCTCTCTGCAGGCCCATGAGACAGTCAAATGGGTGAGGTAGGGGTAGGGATTGCTCACTGGGTACGGTCATCCTTAGCTCTCTTCAGTTTACCTCCTCCATCTGTTGAGTTGTAAGTACAAGCTGTATTGAATTTTTCCTCACTCTGTGGTTCTTTCGATAACATCTGTATATTTTTTTACATTGATGTCTCTGCTTCTGCCACCATGTTCTGAGATGATTCTTCTTATCTGTGGACTCTAGGCATAGTACTTGATTAATAGGCAAACTGTAGTCATACTCTGATGTCTGCTTAATACTTGTTTATTAGTACTACATCTAAACAGGTTACAGAGTAGGCATGTTGCTCTGGGCATAGTGTCCCAACCTCTCTCTAGAGAGAGTCTAACACATGACTGACTGATGTCAGTGATACATCATCATTTATGTCAAACATTAGCATATCCCATTTGTTAACCCTTTATACTACAAAATACACACAGAGCTGGCTGATCTCATGAGATTAAATCATGCTGCTTCCTGTTGTGCTGACCGGCAGCCCTTTCCGACCTCCTGCCGCTCCACAGGCCATGTTGTTCCCTCCTGCTCCATGGGCTCTCCCAAGCAAGGGAACCAGGCATGGGCCCGGGATAGGGGAGGCAAGAAGAGTGGTGAGTATGAAGTAACAAGTGTTCGGCAATTGGGAGAAGATTGTGAAGACCCGCGGAGAGGGAGGCAGGCTCATGGTCTGCAGAGCGGCTGGGAGACGGCGACATGGTCTGCGAGGCCGGTGGAGGTCGGGAAGGCCCACCAAAGGGGACAAGGTCCTGTTCACTACCTCATGATTGGCTTTCTTTAGTAAGAATCAATTGCTGATTGGCCATGGCATTGTTCATTAGCAGCAACTAACCTCCTACCTTTGAAAGTCTACTGAAGGCAGTTCTGAGGTTATCGAGTTGTTTTAACATCGCTTCTTTAATTAAACAGACTCACATAACAGCGTTGCTCAACTTTTTCATTTAAATCCTCTACTTTCACAGCTGGAAGTATTAACTCTCTATAATTTTTTCACTTAGTTCTTCAATGCCTGACAGACTAGACAATAACATCTCCGCTTTGTTACAGGCAAAACATGTATCACCAGTCAAAGGTGTCCCTGGGCCGCTGGATCCCAGGTGAATCAATTGATTATAACTCGGGGACGGAGTTCCGGACGAGGAGGTCTACAAGGCTTAAATCCTTATGCTGTCAGGTAGAGCTAGTTTTTCATTAAGGGCCAAGATTGTGATAAATTGTCTTTTTGAAATCAAGTTTTTTATTTGCCTGAAAATGTGAGATATGCCCCAAACAACTAGACAGGTAAATCTAAAATGTGCTGTGCCTAACATTGTAACATGTAGTGTAGTTCTTGTTCCATAGATTCCCATGAAGAAATCAGGTGTAAGATGCGAAGTGGCTGGAGGTTCATGGTTCCTAAGATTGTGGACCTCACTGTCAAGGAGAGCGGCAGCTGCGAGGATGCGCCCCTATCAACTCTGTCAAGCACATAGAGAGCACTTGAGGAAGGATGCAAGTGCAGCCAGGGTAATTCTCATTGATTTCTGTTGCGAATAGTTTAAGACCTCAAATCAATGTTAGTTGGTTGTGAATTCAAATTTTTTAAT
Organism: Cetorhinus maximus; assembly: GCF_964194155.1. Classification (NCBI taxonomy): domain Eukaryota; kingdom Metazoa; phylum Chordata; class Chondrichthyes; order Lamniformes; family Cetorhinidae; genus Cetorhinus; species Cetorhinus maximus. The sequence goes on from NC_135884.1 coordinate 129,575,097, forward strand.
ATCTCATCTCTGGTAGAAAGAGAGGTTTGCCCAAACAAAGGAGGCCCAAGAGATCAAATAGTTCAAAAATTCCCAAGTGGAGACTGAACTTGGCCCATTACAGCCTTTTCAGTCCCAAGAGGAGAAAAAAAAATCAGGAGGTTTAAAGAAGAGAGCACAGCCCTCTGGCTGGAAGTGGAGAATCTGGAGCAGAAGGTGGAGAATCTAGAGGCAATGAACCTCAAGCTACAGGAGGAAATTGTTGAACTGTTAAAAATAGGTGAGATAGAACTGTTGTTTCAATGTTACATAGTACGTCACTTTCTGTGACTAGTGCAGCTCTGTCTGAACATAAACAGGTAGTGGATTAAATTGAAGTTGCGCAAATGGCCTCCTAGCTCTGATATATGAATAATGCCAATTATTTTTCATCATATTGCAGCAAGAATGTCGTACATGCCTAGGTGAGGCAATGTACCCCCAGCACCACACCAGCAAAGAGTGCTGGACACACTTGCACCCCCAGCACTGCCCAGGCAGAATGAACAAGCCCCCGATGTAGAGCCCAAGAGGACAAAGAGGCCAGAAAGCAGTTGTACACCGCAATTGATAACATAATAATAATTCTGATAATTAATTTTGAAAACATTTGATAATCATTGTTAGTTTCAGCAAATTGTGATGTATCATTATGACAGTAGGTTCAGTGTTAAACTTGCCTCCAACATTAATGACTTGTCATTCAGTGACACTGAACTGTTGAATAATCTCATATAGCGTCTGTAGTTAGTCTGAGTCTGTATTATCTTCCAATTTTGCATGTAGGACACTGAGTACGTCCCTGATTTTACTTACGGGTAAAACTGCCAGGTGGTATTGAGATACATAGAAACATAGAAAATAGAAGCAGAAGTAGGTCATTCAGCCCTTCAAGCCTGCTCCACCATTCAGTATGATCATGGTTGAACCTCTAAATCAACGCCAGATAGAGTGTGGAATAAGGCCCACAGCCTAAGGACAAATTCATTATTCATTAAGTGCTTGGCTGTTGACATCTGGGGATCCAATGAACTGAAATGAAGGTCAGTCAGAAGAGCATGCCGACAATTTGTCAACACTGGAGGTATTGGGAAGCCTTTGCTTCCCCCACAGAAGTTAAATACTATCAAAGGTAACACCATATAAAGCTTGAATTTTCTTTTTGTATGATGCAATATCTCTTTAGTGGACTGAGGAGTATTGAAAGGAATTAATTGGTTTTCTGAGTATGACATCCTTAGGTTCCAAGAAATACCATAAGACTTGGAATTGTCATCAGGATGAACTGCTAAGTAGCAAGGGTAAACAAATGGGGTCATTAATGGGGTTTTTAAGGCTGTTTTATTGCAGGCAGCTTAGAAGATGCAATTTCTCCCAGCAGGATGTTAGCTTAATTGGAAGCCTCTTGTCACCTGTTTTGGAAGCCCCCAACTTCTAGTTTCAATCTTAAACTTTTTCTTTTATTTCCAGCATATTTCACCCACCACCTCTAAATCCAGGGGTTGAGTGAGGAGACTCTTAAGAAGGAGCTTGGAAAAATGAATAATTACATCTCTGAGAAAATACAGGGCCGCAATAGAGACAAAAATCCCTCTAATATCTAATGCTTAAGTTCTGTACAATAAACTTTGTGTTATCCAGCCTGTACCAACTGGAATGCTCTATTAACTGGAATTTCTGGTATGCTCCAATGTAAATTGTAACTTTACCAACTAGAAGCCATTCAGAAATTACCCGGAACCCAAGAGTTGTTGGGTCACTTCAGTACAGCTAGTAAGCTTCTGGTAGAGGCGCTGGTAGTCCTTCTTATTGGTAACTGCCAACTTAAGGATGTAATTGCACTAGAGAGAATGCAAAGGAGATTTACCAGGATGTTGCCTGGGCTGGAGAGTTTTAGGTATGAGGAGAGATTGGATAGACCGGGGTTATTTTCCCTGGAGCAGAGGAGATTGAGGGGGGACATGATTGAGGTGTATAAAATTATGAATGGCATAGATAGGGTAGACAGGAAGGAACTTTTCCCCTTGGTGGAGGGATCAATAACCAGGGGGCATAGATTTAAGGTAAGGGGCAGGAGGTTTAGAGGGGATGTGAGGAAGATTTTTTTCACCCAGAAGGCAGTGGGAATCTGGCATTCACTGCCTGAAAGGGTGGTAGAGGCAGATACCCTCATAACATTTAAGAAGTATTTGGATGTGCACTTGCGATGCCATGGCAAACAAGGCTATGGGCCTAGTGCTGGAAAATGGGATTAGAATAGTTAGGTACTTGTTTGACTGGCGCAGACTCGATGGGCCGAAGTGTATTTTTCTGTGTTGTAGACCTCTATGACTCTAACTGCCATTGTAGTTTGTGCATTTGGTATTGCATTGTGCATTATCGTGAATTATAAACCCCATCCTACCATTATGGCATCCAATAAACCAGAGAAAAGCTGAAGCGATAAGCATACAAGAGTTGTGTTGACATTAAAACAGAAAATGGACGCTTGAAGACATATTGAAAAGGGTGAGAATCGCAAGGTTTTTATGAAAGAATATAATATTGGCTCATCCACGATATACGATATCAAGGCTCAAAAAGAACAATTGCTGAAGTTTTTCGCTAGTTCCAAATCAAATAAATCTATTGAAGAACATCATACTCTGCACAGACCTAAATTAGAGCAGTTGGACTATTTTATATAAATGGTTTTCACTGAAATATTCAGAGGGTGCTCCTATCTCTGACCCATTGCTCATTGAAAAGGCAAAATATTTTAATGGAAAAGTGAAATTGACGGAACCATGTGCAATTCTGATGGATGGCTTTCGTATTTTAAACTTCATCACAGCATTAGAAGGTTAAATGTATCCAGTGAACAAAAATTCACTGACCATGAAGCTACAGAAAAATACTGTGAATTTTTTAGCAAATTAATTGCTGAACATGGTCTATCCCTTGAGCAAATTTATAATGCAGGTGAATCTGGCTTACGTTGGCAATGTTTGCCAAATTATACCCTGGCTGGTGCGAGTAAACCTGATCCTGCTGCTTTTAAACAGAATGAAGGTAGAATTACAGTGCTTACATGTGAAAATGCTGCAGGCTTGCATAAAACTTTTGGTGGTTGGACAATTTAAGTGTCCAAGGGCATTTGAAGGTGTTGCACAGTTACCTGTATTTACAATATGCATGGATGGACAAAGACTTTTCAAGAATGGTTTCATCATGTTTTTGCAGCCACAGTGAAAGAACATTTTAGAAAAATAGGCAAACCTGAGGATAGCAAAACTATTCTTTTGCTAGACAATTGTTGAGCTCACCCACTAAGTCTTGAATCTGAGTTAGTAACCAATTTCCTGCCTGCCAATGTTACTTGATTGATTCAACTACTGGATCAGTGTGTCATCCAGAATATGAAATGTTTTTGCAGAAAAGATTTCATGAGAAAGTTAATCAACCATGAAGGCACTATACAAAACTTTCAATCTCTTTTTAACATAAAAGTTGCAATTTTTAATCAGGCCCCTGAGCCTAGAATTCAGTGAAAAGTGAAACATTCAGGAGGGCTTGGAGAAAATTGTCGCCCAGTGCTATGTTTGTAGAAGGATCTTCTGATGAATAAGGTTTTGAAGGATTTTATGTAAGACATAGGGCGGAAAGGCTGCAGATTTCCACAAAGTGCGGTAGCGGGCAGGAAAATAGCCGTTTTACCTGCCACCTTCAATGGTGGGTTTTCACACCTTATTGTCCCATTCCCACCTCATTAAATATGCAGACCAAGGAAACACGGCGTCTCACTGGCGGCAGCCTCCGACTTGCCCGTCATGGCGTTACCTCGCCACTTCCTCATGCAGGGTGCCATATTTAAACTGCAGCTGGGCATACGCTCCTCAATGCTTGCAGCCCAGGACTGCTCCGGTGAGACATAGCCCCAAAAGCCAAGAAGAGTGCAGCAGCCCCCCCCCCCCCCCCCCCCCCCCCCACCTCCGCCCCCCATTCTGCACATTCTGCACTCTACTTTCATGCAGAAAAGGCAGGAGACAAATAGGCAAGCTGACATCAGAGTTTTATGCAATAAAACCTCCAGGGCTTGCAGTAAGGCCCAATCCTTTACTCCTTCAGCATCTACAGGGACAGTTGTAAAAGATGTTGAGGATCTTAAGGCACTGCCAGATTCCCAAGTGCCTCCTGAATCTCCAAAGAAGGATTAGAGTATAAAGAGTACTGTACTTTACTTCTTGATTGGTCAGTACCAGTATATTATTTTACACTTCATATGTTTTAATGTATTGTACTTTAATTCCTTGAAAATTGATGCTACAAGTATTGCACTGTATTCCATCGGTAAATGTAACTGCCCGTTAACCAGCATTTTTGATTACCCAGCACCGCCCATTGCCGGAGCAAGCCGGATAACAAATATTTTACTGTTTTTTGATTAACACCGTAATTTAACATTTCTACACTTTAACTGTGTTTAACTGTTTTTGGTTTCTTAAATTTACGTGTTTAACTGTTTATCTTGTTTTTGTGGTGAACTGTTTATTTCTTTCGTTACAAGGAAGTCACGAGTGTTAGCATCTCGGAGAAAATTTTGAGGCCATAATCAGGTGATCCATCCCATCTCAGTAATGTAAATACAGTTCAAGTTTGTATGATGATAGCTGTAACTTAACACTTTTACACTTTAACTATGTTTAATTATTATTTTGGTTTCTGCACTAGTTAATTTGGTTTTTGCTTCAGGTGTTTTGTGTTTCTATGCATCACAATAAAATTTGAAACTTACAATGCTGTCCAGTCAAGGGCGTTTTAAGCTTCACTGACCCCACAGTACATACAGGCACATAGGTACTTTCAATTCCAATTCAGCTGGAGGTAATTCAACTGGGCAACTGCAGCCAACTCAACTGGTCAACTTGGAGCAATTCAACTGGTTGACCAGACCAATTCAACTGGCCCACTGGACAGACCTCAACTGGCCAGCTGGGCCCATTATAACTGGGCCAGTTGTATCAATTTCCATTTGACAACTAATTTGGGTCCATGACCTGTTCTGCCATTCCTTATGATCATGGCTCATCTTCTGGTGGAAAAAGAATTTCCCACCGGCTGCCCACATCCCTTGATTCTATCCCAACCTTACACATACTCAGCAATGGAATATCCATAACCTCCTGGTGTAAACAATTACAAAGTGTTCCAAAGAATCACAACCCTCTGACTGAAGAAATTGTTCCTCACTCCACCCAACCCCTTATCCTGAGACTATGCCTCCGTGTTCAAGATCCCCAAGCCAGGGGAAACAACCTCCCAATGTCTAACCTGTCAACTCTTTCAGAAATCTGTACATTGCAATAAGATCACCTCACATTCTTCTAAACTCCAGAGAGTATAGGACCAATTTACTCAGCCTCTCATCAAAGACAACCCTCTCATCCCAGGAACAAATTTAGTGAACCTTTGCTGTACTGCCTTCAAGGAAAGTATAGCCTTCCTTAGATATGAAGACTAAAATTGCGTACAGTACTCCAGGTGGTCTCATCAAAGCTCTATACAATTGTAGAGTGCTGGAAGTGAGGTGCAGTATTGCAGCGAGGAAGATGGAGAAGAGGGTTGTTGCGATGACAGAGCCTTGTTTGAACCCTGTAAAGAACAGATGGGAAACTGTTCAACCTATGCCACCTTCAATCCAAAACCAAAGTCACTGCAACCTAAATTGTTGAGTTCCATTATGCAGATAATGCATGTGTGTATACTAACTCAGAAACTGAGGCCATTGTGGACTCCTTCTCTATGTGAGAAGATAAACCTTTCACTAAACACACAGAAAACTAAGGTTCTCTTCCAACCAGTTCCCACAGCACAAAATCTACCCTCATCATTAAGATCAAAGTTGAGATCCTGTGGACCATCTTGGGAGCCTCCTCTCAATGAAGGCAGATATAGATGACAAAACTCATCATCGCCTCCACTGTGCCAGTTCAGCTTTCAGCCAATTGAGGAGAAGACTTAGGGTGAGGATCTCAAACCCAAGACTAAAGTCATGGTTTACTGGGCAGCGGTGAGTCCCTGGTCTTCAACTGACCAAAATGAAGAAGGTTAATTCAGGAAAGCACCAAATGCATTGAGAGACATCTTTACACAGAGGTGAAGTTGAGGCATCAGACAGAATGCACATACCTCTAAACAACTCACCTACCCAACCCTTCAAGCACCACCTGCCTTGCATGTGGCAAAGTCTGCAGATCGCACAGTGAATTTATCAGCCATCTCAGAACACATTGGACAACCTACAACAGGCACATCAAAGCACTAGAGAAGTACTACCAGCAATGCCTTCACAAGATCCTCCAAATCCATTGGTAAGAAAGGTGGTCCAACAGCAGCATCCTCTCCAAGCCAACATGCCCAGCATCAAGGTGCAAATCACTCAAAACCAGCTCCGCTGGGCAGGACAAGTCATTTGTAGGCCTGTCACCAGACTGCTGAAGCAAATTATCTAATTGGAACATGGATGTGGCAGAAGACTCCCAGGATGACAGCAGAAACATTTTCAGAAAGTCCTCAAAACATCTCTGACGAGGCCAAGCACCCCACCGATTCATGGGAGTGCCTGAAACATTGAGAGGCTTTGTCAGGGAAAACTCAGAGATTAAGTTGAGGCATCTTACAGAGTGCACAAACCTCCAAACAACTTATCTACTCGACCCTTCAAGCACCACCTGCCTCTCATGTGGCAGAGTCTGGAGATTGTGCATTGGATTTATCAGCCATCTCAGAACTCAATGAATTGGAGTGGAAGGAATCCAAGGAAATACCTAAGAAGAAGAAGACACAATTGTAGCAAAACCTCCTCATTCCTGTATTCCAGTTCCCTTGCAGTAAAGGCCAACGTGCCATTTGCTTTCCTAATTGCTTGCTGTACCTGTATGCTAACTTTCTGGCTTCCTTGTACACCCAAGATTCCTGGAACATCAACATTTACAAGTTTCACACTTTGAAAAAATATTCTGCTTTTTTATTATACAAATGTGAATAATCTTACATTTCCCCAAATTATACTCATTCTGCCACCCAGTTGCACACACACTTAACCTGTCTATAGCTCTTTCTATGCAGCCTCTTTGTCCTCCTCACAGCTTACATTCCCACCTAGCTTTGTATCGTCAGCAAACTTGGATCCATTACTCTCAGTCTGTTTGCCTAAGGCATTAATATATACTCTAGATAGCTGATCCCACCACTGATCCTTGCAGCTCTCTATTAGTTACAGCCTGCTAACTTAATGCCCTATTTATGTTTCCTGGTCTGTTAACCAATACTCCATCCATACTAATACCCCCAATTCCACGAGCCCTTATCTTGTGTTTCAGCCTATTGTGTGGCACCTTATCGAATGCCTTTTGGAAATCCAAATGTTCTACATTTACTGGTTCCGCTTTAACTACCCTATTACTTACATTCTCAGAAAACTTCAATAAATTTGTCAAACATGATTTCCCTTTCATAGCACCGTACTGACTCTATCTGATCATGCTATGATGTTCTAAGTGCATTCTTAAGGCTTCCTTTAAAATAGATTTCAGCATTTTCCCAACAACTGATGATTCCTAGTTTCTGATTTTCTCCCTTCCTCCTTTCTTGAATAGTGGTGTTACATTTGCTAACTTCCAATTCACGGGGACCATTGTAGAAACTAGGAAATTTTGGAAAACCATAACCAATGCATCCACTATCTCTGCAGCTACCTCTTTTAGAACTCTTAAGATATAGCCCACAGGTCCTAGGATTTGTCAGCTTTTGGTCCTTTAAGTTTATTTAATACTTTTCTCTGCTGATATTAATTACTTTAAGTTCCTCACTCTTATTATGTCTCCTACAGCGAAGAAAGACAAAATACTTGTTTAACCTTTCCACCATTTCCTCAATCCACATGATTATTTTTCCTGTCTCTGCCTCTAAGGGAGCTGTCCTTTTTATACACTTGCAAAAGCTCTGACAATACACTTATTTTCCTGGCTAGTTTACTCTTATAATTGTTTTCCCCCACTCCCCCCTCCCCCCTTATATCATCTTTTTGGTCATCCTTTTTTGGATTCTGAAACTTTCCCAGTCCTCAGGTTTACTATTATTCTTGACAACATTATAAGCTTCCATTTTTTATTCTAATACCACCCTTAACTTACCTAGCAAACCACAGATGGATCTGTCTCACTTAGTTTTTGTTTTTTACTGGAATGTATTTTTGATGAATATTTTGAATCATTGTTTTAAACGTTTCCCACTGTTTATTTATTGCCATAACTCTTAGTCTATTTACCCAATCAACCATAGCCAACTCACCCCTCATACCTATGTAATTGGCTTTAAGATTATTGTTTGGTCTTGAGTATGTTGCTCTCAAACTGAACATAGAATTCAATTGTATTATGATCACTTTTCCCCAGAGTATATTTCATTACAAAATTACTAATTTCACAATACTAGATCTAAATAGTTTTGTCCTAGTTGGTTCCACAACACATATTGTTCTAGGAAATGGTCAGGAAAGCATTTCGCAAACTCCTTTTCCAGACCATCTTTGCCAATTTGATTTGTCCAGTGTGGATGAAATTTAAATCCACCACTGTTATTAATTGCCTTTGTTACAAGATCCAATTATTTCTTGCTTAATGCTCTGTTGTCATGAAGATATGCTTTTTGAAGATATGATTTCTGATTTTTTCCACTGGCTGGATTTTAAACTGGAACCCTATAAACAATTATGTTTTTTTATTAAAAAACAGCTCAGACAGATAAAACATGATTTCACCTTCGACAAAGTTGGCATGAAGGCAGACAATCAATCCTCTGGGGAGCCTGGAGGACCCCATCCCCTGACTATTCCTCTCTGGTTGGACATATTCCTGGAGATTCCATCACATGACCTCCACCACACCCAATCAACAGCCTTTTTTCATACACATCTTTAATATTTGGGGGACTTTGCAAATGTTTCTGATATGAGACATCGAAATTCAGTTACCTGTTCTAAAACAATAACTGCAGCAGACATGAACTAATCAAGTCCCTCTAGAATATACAGCCAGCAAGGTATGTCAAGCAGGAGACAGGAAGAAGTGAAAAGGACAATGCTGTACTGAAACAGGCTATTGGACCTGTGTGCCTTTTTTCTCTCTCTCTCTCTAGAAGTACTGCTCCCAATTTGTAAAGTGGCCAGCCTGAGAAGAAAATGATGTGAACCGAGATCTTATAAAATGTGGAAACCTGCTCCATACAACTGCATCCAGGAGAACTGCTAAGCTAAATGGCTGCAACGTTGAATCATCACAATGAGACCAATCAAGGAACAGATAACCGTACGCACAATTTTTTCTTTCACGGACTATAAAACCCTCATAAGCCTATCCTCTTACTCTGCCAAATGTACTTGAGTGTGCGCAAGGGCCCAGACAAATGTGTGTGACTGTATGAATGGTGTTGTGTTTTTCTCTTTTTTAAGCTCGGGAATAGTTTCAATAAACTTACCTCATTCTTTGTTTAACCTAAGAAAACCTGTCTGCGTTATTCTCTACAACCTCGACTCATAAATAGTGGGGCACTTACAGAATTGGCAAAGCACATCCTCTCTAAGTTCTTTAAAAAATTAAACAAACCCTGTTATGGTCAAACGAGGATTGGGAGAATAGGGGAGTCATTTTACTCATCCTCACCTGGTTGTAATACTGTCCCACAGTATAACTACTGATAGGCGGTCTATTATTATACTTGCTTATTAGACTACATTTACCTTCGATTTTTGATCCTTGTTATTTCTAATCTCCACCCATACTGATTCTGCTTCCTGATCTTCTGAACCAAGATCCTTCCTTATTACTGTCTTTGTCTTGCTTTATTAGCATGGCTACTCCTCCTTTTCCATTCTTCCTGCCTTTTTAAAACACTGTGTGCCCTTAAATATTTATTTCCCAACCTTGTTCACCTCACAATCGTGTTTCTGTAATGGCAATATCAAATTCATTTCTATTTGTGCTGTAGTTTGTCCATCTCATTATGAACATTTTTGCATCAAGATAAAGATCCTATAATTTTATATTTTTAACCATTGTTCTTAGCAAGCATTTGATTTGCTGATGCACTATTTCTGTACTAATCATGCATTCTGTTATTGCACTAATCATACATGTACTATCTCTGTGCCTTCTTACCCTACTTAGCTTGCCTTTCCCCAAATTGCTAAACTTATTTATTGAATTGACCTTTCTATTAGATTTCTAAATGTGCCTTCACCTGACTCCCTCCTTCCCCTCCCCCCTCCTCAGGCAGTTTTAGTTTAAAGCTCTGACCACAGCCCTAGTTATACAATTTGCCAGAACACTGATCCCAGCCCGGTTTAAGTGAAGATCATCTCAATAGAACAGCTTCCTCTTTCCTGAGTACTGATGCCAGTGCCCCATGAATCAAAGCTCCTTCTCCCCACACCACTCTTTGAGCCATGCATTTAATTCTGTATGCCAATTAGCCTATGGCCTTTAAGGTTCTGCATTTTAATTGGGATCCTAACTACTAAAACTCTCTCAGAACATCATTACTAGTTCTAACTATGTCGGTGGTTCCTACATGACCACAACAACTGGACCCTCCTCCCCTCGCTGCAAAGTTCATCTCTAGCTGCAAGGAGGTATCTTTAACTCGGGCACTGGGCAGGCAACACAACCTTCGAAGGGGCCACAGCTGAAATTCAACTTGTTTGACTTCTCCACAAAAGTTACTGAACTCAAGATTTTCCAGTGTATTCTGTCTTTATTCTTGTTGTAAATAACCAAAGATGATCATGTTAATAAATACCAAAGTAATTGGTGAAACACATGTATGATTACTACATGATATCCAATTTGCTAAACAACTGTGCAATATCCCATATGACTAAAGGTCAGGTCTTTTTGCCTTTCTATCATTGTTACATGTAACAGATTCATATATTGATTCATGTGCTGAAAGAATGCCCAAAACATATTTTGTTGACAACAGCATACAATTTATTTCATAGTTTACATATTGTACAAGGAAAAGTGTTACCTGCTATATAGACCAACACATTCCCAGTTGACTAAACGAACTGGAACAGTATGAGGGATAGTAGGTAGCCTCTCAGTTTTCTTTCTTCTTGCTCCAACAGCTGAGGTTGCTTTCTGCTTCTTAGCACTTTATACATAGTTGCCAACTCTGGATGGACACATTCCTGGAGGTTCCATCATATGACCTCCACCACACCCAACCAACAGCCTTTTTTCACCCCCATCTCCAATACTTTTATAATTAATAAACTGAAGTGTTTGAAATAGAATGAGTAAGATACATTTTTGTAATGTAATGGCTTTTCTCATATGTTGTTCACAGTTGTGAGTAGAACATTAATCTTTAACTACTGACGACTCCAGGACAATCCTGCAAGGTTGAGAACCCTGCCCACAGGCACATCAATGTATAGAGATATCACAAGGCACTTTATGTTCTTGATTGTTATCTATAGTACTTTTGCTGGAAAGTATGGGCAGCATTAAGCTCAACCATTATGTTCTCCTAATCAAATATGCAGTACTCTTAATTATTGCTTATACGTGAGGAACAGCCATTGGACAGGGCAGCAAATACTGTGGAATCACATTCCAGTACCTTAATGACACATTAAAATATCCTATATGAAGGCATTTGTATTCATGTCCAGAGAGGCCTCCATTTAATTCCTTATCCGGAAGGCATTTAATTTCTTATCCTTTAACTGCACAGAAACATAAGTCAAGTGACGAGAGTACTATGCGACTGAGCCAAATTAACAATTGGCTTGTAGTAGGGTGCAAACTGTCTACGAAAGTATAACTAAACTCTTAGTTTAACTTGCTATGATAAAATGTAGAGTAAATGGCAAACAGGAAAACAGAAGCTATATTATTCTTACAAATGCTACCAACAAAATAAGAAGTCTTTCCGGAAATTTTAATAGTCTCTTCCTCTTAATGTAAAATAGTGTGCTTTAAAATTCATACAAATTAAGCGATTATAACGAAAAAGCAACCTGAAATACTAACGACTAAAAAATGGTGTTAAGGCAACCAGTGAAATTTATGTGATCAAAACTTGGTCACTTTACATTCTGCACAACACAGAAGTAGTCTATGCCCAGTTTTCTTCCTGCAACCAGCACATTTATCCAGGCAATGTTGATTATATCTAGTACAAAGCAAGCTTCTATCAAGGCATCTGCCTTAACCATCAAACATTTTCTCAGTTATTGTACTTAACTGGACATCATGTCCATGATGAAGGTTGGTTGCTCTATCTCGACTGCTTTCCATGGATATATTACTCGTCTCTTCATGTGAACTATAAGGGTTGAATTTTATGTTCCCCCATGGGTGGGTCTGAAGGCAGGGGAGAGGGGGTGGGGGTTGCTAGTAAAATCCAGAGTTGGTTCCAAATCTCTAGCTTCTAATGAATAGTCAGAACTCGAAAGTTAATGCTACCTTTATTTCTCAACAGATCTTGCCTGACCTGCTCAGTGTTACCAGCATTTTCTGTTTTTTTATTTTAGATTTCTAGCACCTACAGTGCTTTATTTTTTGAAAATTCTTGACTGAAAATTGGAAGATCCAGTTCATTGAACAAATTACAGCACAGCTCACCACTCGACCAATTTCACATAGGTACTGACATGTCAATAAGACATGAAAGAAATGAAGAACTGTGTACATCAAACTTCATTCTTTTTGCTATTTTAAAATGGACTTTTGCTGAACCAAAAGATGGCTGCTACAGGTCACATTACTCAAAAGATTGGCCATCTGTTCTGCAAGTTTCTAATAGCAGCTACAAGAACAAAAAGAGTTTCACACCCATCCTTGTGAAATCTCACACCCCATTGTAAGGACACATTATAATCATGAAACCAGGGGACTCAGTATGAATGATATTATAAGCCATAAAACAAAAGCCAGACCCAGACACCAGACAAACATCCCTTTTGAAACCATTGTGGAGGAAGGAAGGCACAAGACTTGAGTGACCATTTCAAAATCTCGATATTCAGCTGAGAACTGAGCAACAGCAGTCTGCTGATTACTTCCAACCTAAAAAGAATAACAGCAGGACTCCCCAGGCTCACCAAGCATCCTGCAACAAGCCTTCCTCAAAGCCTGTTCATCTGGATGCCACTGGCCATTACCTGCTGAGCAGAACAAGTCTCTAAATATCAATCTCATCTCGCCTCACCACCCTCCACTTTAAAGGAATTTTTTGATCTTGTTCTCAGCCAGGAAAACACCAGAATTGGAACCGTTCCATGATGGAATCCCCCTCCAGATAATAACTTTATGGACTCTAGCAATCACGTGAACTAATATTCATTTCTGTGGTTCTTTTACTGTTGCTATCCATAGCTCTGTCCCCCATATATATATATCTATATATATATGTGTGTGTATGTGTGTGTGTGAGGTTGCGAACATGCCACATACCTCCCACCTAAGTCTGAATGTAGAATAAACTAACCTCCTGAGTTAATCATAACAAGAGTTTGCTGCAAGTTACTTAAAAAATTATACCACAAACTAAGGGTTAGGGAATACCTGCCACAGCCTAGCTTTAAAACAATTAAAAACACCTCTGCTACAGACAGTGAGAAGTTCAGTTTGCCTCCTGTCTGTAACAGTACACAAGATGCACAGTATGTTTGGGTAAAGTAACATTGAACTATAATGGTAATGAAACAGGCAGGCTTTTGAGAGAAGTTGGATTGGCAAACTAATAAATTGATTTCTTAGCCTAGAGACTAAAAATTGCTTCTTGCACCACTGCCCCACCAACCTCCCTCACCCAACCCCTACCCCCCGACTTCCCTTATCCAACCCCCCACCACCACACCACACCTAACCCCCCGCTAATTTCTTCTCTCACCACTTATCCAAAAGGTGTTTTGATTTGTTTCCCTCTTCATAGGCAATGGTGTATTTCCCAATGCCTCAGCTTTTGTATGATCCAATTTTCTAGTAATAAAGCAACAACAAACTCGAGATAGGATGAACTCAAAGGGTTAGTTAAAAACAAAAAACTACTGCGGATGCTGGAAATCCAAAACAAAAACAGAATTACCTGGAAAAACTCAGCAGGTCTGGCAGCATCGGCGGAGAAGAAAAGAGTTGACGTTTCGAGTCCTCATGACCCTTCAACAGAACTAAGTAAAAATAGGAGAGGGGTGAAATATAAGCTGGTTTAAGGTGGGGGGAAGAGAAGTGGGGGGGTGGTTGTAGGGACAAGCAAGCGGTGATAGGAGCAGATAATCAAAAGATGTCACAGATAAAGGAACAAAGAGGTGTTGAAGGTGGTGATATTATCTAAGAGAATGTGCTAATTAAGAATGGATGGCAGGACACTCAAGGTACAGCTCTAGTGGGGGTGGGGTGGAAAGACTGACAGGGCATTACAGGTATAGATTTAAAAATAATGGAAATAGGTGGGAAAAGAAAAATCTATATAAATTATTGGAAAAGACAAAAGGGAGGGGGAAGAGACGGAAAGGGGGTGGGAATGGACGAAGGAGTTCAAGATCTAAAGTTGTTGAATTCAAGATTCAGTCCGGAAGGCTGTAAAGTGCCTAGTCGGAAGATGAGGTGCTGTTCCTCCAGTTTGCGTTGGGCTTCACTGGAACAATACAGCAAGCCAAGGACAGACATGTGGGCAAGAGAGCAGGGTGGCATGTTAAAATGGCAAGCGACAGGGAGGTTTGGGTCTTTCTTGCGGACAGACTGCAGGTGTTCTGCAAAGCGGTCGCCCAGTTTACGTTTGGTGTCTCCAATGTAGAGGAGACCGCATTGGGAGCAACGAATGCAGTAGACTAAGTTAGGGGAAATGCAAGTGAAATGCTGCTTCACTTGAAAGGAGTGTTTGGGCCTTTGGACGGTGAGGAGAGAGGAAGTGAAGGGGCAGGTGTTGCATCTTCTGCGTGGACATGGGGAGGTGCCATAGGTGGGGATTGAGGAGTAGGGGATGATGGAGGAGTGGACCAGGGTGTCCCGGAGGGAACGATCCCTACAGAATGCCGCCGGGGTTGGGGTGAAGGGAAGGTGTGTTTGGTGGTGGCATCATGCTGGAGTTGGCAGAGGATGATCCTTTGAATGCGGAGGCTGGTGGGGTGATAAGTGAGGACAAGGGGGACCCTATCATGTTTCTGGGAGGGAGGAGAAGGCGTGAGGGCGGATGCGCGGGAGATGGGCCAGACACGGTTGAGGGCCCTGTCAACGACCGTGGGTGGAAAACCTCGGTTAAGGAAGAAGGAGGACATGTCAGAGGAACTGTTTTTGAAGGTAGCATCATCAGAACAGATGCGACGGAGGCGAAGGAACTGAGAGAATGGGATGGAGTACTTACAGGAAGTGGGGTGTGAGGAGCTGTAGTCAAGGTAGCTGTGGGAGTCGGTAGGCATTAATGGATATTGGTGGACAGTCTATCACCAGAAATTGAGACAGAGAGATCAAGGAAGGGAAGTGTCAGAGATGGACCATGTGAAAATGATAGAGGGGTGGAGATTGGAAGCAAAATTAATAAATTTTTCCAGCTCCCGACGAGAGCATGAAGCAGCACCGAAGTAATCATCGATGTACCGGAGAAAGAGTTGTGGGAGGGGGCCGGAGTAGGACTGGAACAAGGAATGTTCCACATACCCCATAAAGAGACAGGCATAGCTGGGGCCCATGCGGGTACCCATAGCCACACCTTTTATTTGGAGGAAGTGAGAGGAGTTAAAGGAGAAATTGTTCAGTGTGAGAACAAGTTCAGCCAGATGGAGGAGAGTAGTGGTGGATGGGGATTGTTCGGGCCTCTGTTCAAGGAAGAAGCTATGGGCCCTCAGACCATCCTGGTGGGGGATGGAGGTGTAGAGGGATTGGACGTCCAAGGTGAACAGGAAGCGGTTGGGGCCAGGGAACTGGAAATTGTTGATGTGACGTAAGGTGTCAGAGGAATCACGGATGTAGGTGGGAAGGGACTGGACAAGGGGAGAGAGAAGGGAGTCAAGATAACGAGAAATGAGTTCCGTGGGGCAGGAACAGGCTGACATGATCGGTCTGCTGGGACAGTTCTGTTTGTGGATTTTGGGTAGGAGGTAGAAGCGGGCCGTCCGAGGTTGGGCGACTATCAGGTTGGAAGATGTGGGAGGAAGATCTCCAGAGGAGATGAGGTCAGTGACAGTCCTGGAAACAATGGCTTGATGTTCAGTGGTGGGGTCATGGTCCAGGGAGAGGTAGGAGGAAGTGTCTGCGAGTTGACGCTCAGCCTCCGTGAGGTAGAGGTCAGTGCGCCAGACAACAACAGCACCACCCTTGTCAGCGGGTTTGATGACAATGTCGGGGTTGGACCTGAGAGAACGGAGTGCAGTAAGTTCAGAGAGAGACAGATTAGAATGGGTGAGAGGAGCAGAGGAATTGAGACGACTAATGTCACGCCGACAGTTCTCATTGAAAAGATCAAGAGAAGGTAAGAATCCAGAGGGAGGGGTCCAGGTGGAGGGAGAATATTGGAGGTGGGTAAAAGGACCCGTTGAACGGGGAGAGGACTCCTGCCCAAAGAAGTGAGCACGGAGACGAAGACGGGGGAAGAAGAGTTCAGCATCGTGCCGAGCCCGAAATTCATCGAGATACCTTCTCTTGATCTTTTCATTGAGAACTGTCGGACCTGGAAAAATTTATTAATTTTGCTTCCAATCTCCACCCCTCTATCATTTTCACATGGTCCATCTCTGACACTTCCCTCCCCTTCCTTGACCTCTCTGTCTCAATTTCTGGTGATAGACTGTCCACCAATATCCATTAATGCCTACCGACACCCACAGCTACCTTGACTACAGCTCCTCACACCCCGCTTCCTGTAAGTACTCCATCCCATTCTCTCAGTTCCTTCGCCTCCATCGCATCTGTTCTGATGATGCTACCTTCAAAAACAGCTCCTCTGACATGTCCTCCTTCTTCCTTAACCGAGGTTTTCCACCCACGGTCGTTGACAGGGCCTTCAACCGTATCCGGCCCATCTCCCGCGCATCTGCCCTCACGCCTTCTCCTCCCTCCCAGAACCAAGATAGGGTCCCCCTTGTCCTCACTTATCACCCCACCAGCCTCCGCATTCAAAGGATCATCCTCCACCATTTCCACCAACTCCAGCATGATGCCACCACCAAACACATCTTCCCTTCACCCCCCTCCCCTGGAGGCATTCCGTAGGGATCGTTCCCTCCGGGACACCCTGGTCCACTCCTCCATCACCCCCTACTCCTCAACCCCCACCTATGGCACCTCCCCATGCCCACGCAGAAGATGCAACACCTGCCCCTTCACTTCCTCTCTCCTCACCGTCCAAAGGCCCAAACACTCCTTTCAAGTGAAGCAGCATTTCACTTGCATTTCCCCTAAATTAGTCTACTGCATTCGTTGCTCCCAATGCGGTCTCCTCTACATTGGAGACACCAAACGTAAACTGGGCGACCGCTTTGCAGAACACCTGCAGTCTGTCCGCAAGAAAGACCCAAACCTCCCTGTCGCTTGCCATTTTAACACTCCACTCTGCTCTCTTGCCCACATGTCTGTCCTTGGCTTGCTGTGTTGTCCCAGTGAAGCCAAACGCAAACTGGAGGAACAGCACCTCATCTTCCGACTAGGCAATTTACAGCCTTCCGGACTGAATCTTGAATTCAACAACTTTAGATCTTGAACTCCCTCCTCCATCCCCACCCCCTTTCCGTCTCTTCCCCCTCCCTTTTGTTTTATCCAAAAATTTATATAGATTTTTCTTTTCCCATCTATTTCCATTATTTTTAAATCTATACCTGTAATGCCCTGTCAGTCTTTCCACCCCACCCCCACTAGAGCTGTACCTTGAGTGTCCTGCCATCCATTCTTAATTAGCACATTCTCTTAGATAATATCACCACCTTCAACACCTCTTTGTTCCTTTATCTGTGGCATCTTTTGATTATCTGCTCCTATCACTGCTTGCTTGTTGCTACAACCACCCCCCCACCCCAACCCAGCTTATATTTCACCCCTCTCCTATTTTCACTTAGTTCTGTTGAAGGGTCATGAGGACTCGAAATGTCAACTCTTCTCTTCTCCGCCGATGCTGCCAGACCTGCTGAGTTTTTCCAGGTAATTCTGTTTTTGTCAAAGGGTTAGTTTATTTGCACTCGCACTCAAAATGCAGAAGAGGGTTGCAACATTGCCTCCATACTCAGACAGTAAAGAAAGGAATAGAGAGAAGGATTTACAGTAGAGACCACAATGAAAATGAATATTGGTTCACATAGGTTTCAGAGTTCAGAATCAAAGTCCAATGAGGTATTCCTTCACAGAGGTCAGTGGGCTGGAAACTGATATTGTAAGATTCACTTTTCTGGTGGTGTTGACTTCACACGATGAGAGACACGCACGCAGAGATAAATCAGTCTTGATGATGGTACAGAAGTTCCAGCAGCAGTCTAAATGGGGCCAGGTATTCAACCTAGGCAGAGTTCCTTTGCTGTGAGGCTGCCAATTAGATGGTAAAAACAGCAGACTGGGCTCTGCAGTTCAACAAGGCAAAATTACTGGTTCCACAAGCCAGATGCCCATGTCACAAGACTCCCACCTCTCCACACTGTCTTTGACAAAGGATGTGTATCCCTCACCTGGGTCCCCAAGATTGTTAAATGTGTTAATCATTAAGAATTTAAAGAAAGGTTGTGGGGCCCTTTGTCTTAGTAGACAAGCAGACTCCTGATAGCCAGCCTGGATTGTGAAATGCAGATACCTTTGTACAGCTCTCTGAATTTGGCCTGTGCAGCCCACATGGGGTCATTAGCGGCTCCCCAGATATAACGATGTGAGTGTTTCCCTGATACTACCAGGCAGCACTTTTTGTTCAGGGGTCACACACAAACATAGATTTGGCCATTTTAAGGATCTTTGTTCAGTTCTTAAAGTTTATAAAAATATACGGTGTGAGGTCTTAGTCCCTCACACCCACTTCTTTTCTACCCACCTACTCTCCAAACCCCACACCCCTTCCTAAGTTGGCCAAACCCTCCCTGCCCAATATCCCGGATTTATCTCACTCTGGGATCCATTAGGCCTTCTTCTTGGGAGTGGTTGCAGTCCCGGCAGCACCTACTACTGATTTCTTGATGCTGCTGGGACTGCTGGAGCTTCCAGCCACTCAGATTGGGGCAGGACTTCCTCCCCAGTGAGGGACAGAAGTCCCAGTCCACCAATTTAAACCACCCACAGTGTATCATGGCTGCGGGGTGAGCTTGCACAGAGCAAGTAGGCTTTTAGCCAATTTTCCTTCTGGCAACGGGGCAGGGGGTGGGAGCTATCTGTCCCCTGTAAAATACAGCCCCACAAATCATTATCCATTAAGCTATTAAAGGAGTCCAGATGTATGCTGCAGTCCACTCTTAAGAGTATAAAATCACACAACATTCCATTAGATTGCCATAGTTTTATTCAGTAATTCACCATTATAGACCCATTCATTTTAATACCATAGCTCAGATGCATATAAGAAACAAATCTGGATATATTGCAGAATTAGTATAAAAGGTATTAAACGGTACAATTAAAAATCTAGTTCTCCTGTTCTGGAGTGACTTACAGGGATGGAAGATTGTTGCAAAACAAACAAAAAAAAATACAATTTGTCAATGTTGGCATTGTTGAAAATACATCTGCTAGACACCGTATAAGTTTACAGTATCAAGTGTACATTGCAAATAAAATATTATACTGAAAGCATGTTCTTAATAAAATTCTCAGGGGAGAGGAAACAAAGAAAACTTAACATTGAAATTCTCAAATCTTCATATCTCTGCAGCTATGAGAGGTAATATTTTTTACTGAAAAGGAGAAAAATCGTGATACAGTCAGCATTCTATTTTCCAAGTTGCACAGTAATGCTCCTATTCTGCAGATTGTTCATTTTTAATTGAATCTGCAGGTTCCTTTTTGTTGTCCTCTGGTTTCATTGCTGGGAAGAACAAGACTTCCTAAAGTAGCAAAACACAATGTTAAATTAACTTCTGCTTTGGTTGTTTTGGTATCACAGATTAACATCCATATTCTGCTAACATTTATGGGTGTGGTTAACAATGACCAGATAGTCTGCTTTTTGTAATGTTGACTGAGGGATTGGCCAGTACACCGGGGGTAACGCCCCTGCTCTTCTTTGGGATGGTGCTAATGTTAAGAAATAGAGACAGTTTAAGTAAGTTATATTTGTATTTTGTGGGTGTTAGGAATGAGTTTTAGCTTTAAAATTTAAGTTTGATTTATATCTCTGTATTTGTGCATTAAGAAAGGTCAAATTGAATTTTAGTTTCACTTTAAAAAGAGCTTGCATTTCTAATGAGAGTTTTACGACTGTAAGCCAAGTGAAGCAAACAAAAGTAGAGAAAAACAGTTCTGTTGCCTAGCAACAGGGATCCAGAGACGCAGTTCCCTCCCACAGACACACACACAAGAGAAACAGCAGTTTGATTTTGGAAGTTGTTTGAGTTCAGTTGGTTTTGAAAGTAGCTGTCAGGAGAGACTGGAGCAAAGAGGACAGATAGAAAGTCCCAAGTTAAAGAAAAACACCAAGAATCCAGGGAAGTGGAACAGGGGAAGTCCCAAGACATTGTAGTCAAAGGGCAGGAACCTGGAAAAAGTCCTGTTAGATGAAGTTAAGAGCGAGGGGCAGAGAGAAAGGTTCCACGCTTCAGTTTTAAAGAGACAAAAGCTGTAGAAAGCAGATCTGAAGCGAGAACAGCTTGCAAGAGGCAAGAAGGTCCAAAAAAGACGGCTGAAGGTCTGTAGCTCTTTGCTATGGGCATGTGACACAGTGGTGTACTGTTAATGCTGATTTGGTGAGAGTACGTGGAAGATGGTTTGAATGCATGTGGTAACCCAGGGGAGAGGAACATCGAAAGGAGAGTTCAAAACCCTGGAGGTGAACCCTTACGGAAGGAGTCTGAGAGAAAGCGTTGGTTTGGGAGAATATTCCGAAGCGAGTTCTTCAAGAGTGGAGATTGGAAACCCTCATGTTAAAGATGGAGTTCAGTGAGGCTGGTTGGCTTACGGTGTGACAAGCATCTGGGGGGAGTTGAGGAGAGATCCATAGCATCTGGTTGAGGTGGCATCTGTCACTTGGTTTGAGTGTGGTGTATCTGACCACAGGATGCCTATTGGTACATGGACTGTGTACTTACTGTGAATGTTAGAATATGAGGTAGCTTTTGTAACTTGTGTTATCTTTACAAATCTGTAAAGGTATAGTTAAGGGTGAAGGAGTATTGTAATTTTTTCTTGTTTAATAAATGTTTTACGCTTTTGTTAAAAGTTCATCAGCTGACTCCGGTGAATCTGTTCAGTAGCTACTCTCCATGTATCTAAACAAATAAAAGTTAGGATCGATCAAGCTGGGTTCCACCTGGGATCAGGCTTGTCCAGGGGTAATCTCAACTGGGATCATAACACTAATGGGATCTTTTACATCCATCTCAGCAGGCAGATGGGACCTCAGTTTAACATCTCATCCAAAAGACAGCAGTGCAGTGCTCCCTCAGTAATGCATTGGAGTGTCAGCCTTGATTTTTGTACTTAAGCCCTGGAATAGGACTTTAACCTGCAACCTTGTGATTCAGAGGTGAGAGAGCTACCAACTGAGCCGCAGCTGACACTCAACACTTATATTACAGCTGTTAAAAATATTTAAAGATAGATCACTCTCAGGTATAGCTCAGTTTTCAGACTAACCAAACAAAATTTAGACAGCTGGTCACTGCATAGTGGTTAGAAAACAATAAACGCAAATGCTCTGCAAACTACGACCTAAAACCAGCCACACAATGTTAAAATGTTGATGTTTAGGGTTAATTTTTTAAAACCATTTTAAGAGATAATGGTTATGGTACTGGATTAGAAGCCCCCAGGAGGTGGCAATTTCAAACTTCTGCATGGCAAATTGTAGAATTCAATCCAATAAATTTGGTAATTTGTAGCCAGGCACCAGAAAATGACCTTGAAACAAGCAAGATGTGGGTAAAAAAAAAAAATCTGGTTCACTAATGTTCAAGGAAAGGAACCTGCCATTCCAACCTGAACTGCCTTTCCAAGCCCATCCCACAAAGCAATTGCCACAGAATGGTCTTGAGGCAATTTACCAGCATTGCCCATGTCCTAAGAACAGTTTTATTTTTAGAACCCTGTTGGTGATAGATTATCTACTGGATTCCTCATTGGTCACAGGGTTGAAACTGGTTGCTACTGCAAATATGGTCCGGATATCAAAGGGCGTAAATATGCAACTGCGGTTTGTTTCCTTGGGAAAAAAGGATAATTAATCATGCTAATACCTTAAATGAAAAATTGTTTTGTCGTTTTGTACAACTATCAAAGTTTTAATTAACCAGTGAAGCTTTATTTCTTGCAATCACAGGTTGGTCAAAGTAGATTTCTCAGAAATGGATCCATACAAATCAATTCAAAGTGATCCCTAAGTGATTGACACCAGGCGATATACACAATACATGTGTACGACTGACAGCTATATTTTTCTTGAAGATTTGAAGCAGGTTCCAGAGGGAAGCCAGGACCATAATTCTTTACAAGTCATTTGATGACTGAAACTTTTTTTTGTCAAGAGTGGCAAGCCACAAGTTTACATTTGGCTGCTTGTATTCAGTTCATTGGACAGGGATCAAGAGATAGAAGCCTCGTCAGAAGAGTTTCTGGCATGAGTTGTCACATGAGTAAGAAACTGTTTTAGTGGTGTCAGTTGAGAGATGAATGTTGGCTAGGACACCAGAACTCGCAGCATTTCTTCAAATAATATTATGAGATCTTTCAGAGCCACCTCAATGAATAAATATGGCCATGACGTAACATCTCATCAAAAGATGGCACCTCTGCCAAAGTGGCACTCATAATAGAGTGTCAATCAAAAGGAACACTCATTGAGGTTGAGAGGTTTGCTTACAGGAATGGCTAGTTACACTGAACCCAATAATAAGTGGTGGATGGTTATGGACAAATAAGATTTAGCATGGGACAGAATATATCCAGCAGAGTGAAGGGTGGAAAATGCAAACTGTATTTTGCAATATTTAACAAAGTTAGACTAAGATGTCTACAAGGGGGAGAATGAAGCTGATGCAGAGATGGGCAATGTTGTGGAAACAGAGTCTTGGTTATTGGATTGAATGTGGAATTTAAAACTCAGCAGGGGATCTGAAAGGGGTGCAAATGGTCTGGTTCAGCCTGATGTAAAGGCTGGCGTGCAAGATAGAGCCAACTGCAAGAGAGTGAAGTACATGGCTCTGGTTTAAGATAATGTGTTTCCTATGTGGAGTTGGAGGAAATTTTGCATTATGCAGTTTCTTGGAATGGGGAAGTCAAGCAGTCAAGAAAAGTGAGGGACTTGTAGAGGTATGTGTCATCACCATCATAGATATTAAAGCTGTTGCATTTCTCTTGGCGATGCTGGTTAGAGACAAGAGGCAGATAAGACAGCCAAGCATACATCTTTGGCAGATTCTGGCCGCAAGTGTAGGAGAGGAATAGAAGCCACTATTGGGAGTGTTTTTCTAAAAATGTTCTTGGGTATGGATGATATGGGCAAGCCTGCATTTATTGCCCACTTAGCTGGAGCAGAGGGTAGTGGGCAGTTGCTTTCTTAATCTGCTGAATTCCATGTAGTATTGGTGCCCCCATAATGGAATTCTATAATTTTGACCAGTGACAATGAAGGACAGTAACATATATCCAGGTGAATTGGCTATGCTTTGATATGAAAGAATGGAATCATACAAGGGCAGTCCCATTAGACAACAGAGGAGAGGAAAGGAAACGGTGGATGTTGGTTTGGTCAATCATGAAGGAGAATAAGGAATGTTAATACATAATAATCCCACAGGATATCACTTGTAATCATGATTAGGGCCATTTTGATACGGTAAAAAATCAAACAGAGCTCTGGAGGAAATGGTCATCCAGCAGGGAGACAACAACACATTCAAAGATCTTATACACTGGAGACAAAGCAGTTGTTGAGAGAGGATGAATAGGTCAATATGGTTTTAAGCAGGGAATGACGACAATAGTTTTGAAGGAAAGGGGGACAGTGCCTGAGGTATCAGTACTTCAGCTAGTATTGTTCAAAGGCTCTTATTTATGTACTTTTAAAAATATATATTTCATTAAAAATGTCTAACCTACCTATAGAAAAGAATGAAGAGTAGAAACTTAATTTAATTGGAGTTATGAGCACATTTTCCTTAAAAAAAATGTTACTAGGAATTAAGTTATCAGCGAGTTACCACATTGTTAATTGCCACAAAAGTTGTCCAGTACTCCACTCAATTAGCCACCCCAATAGTATAACAGCAAAGTCCAATCTTGTCCTCACACAACAACCACACCTTTGCAATTTCCAGTCGAGAAACTTGCCTTATTTTCTTTCTTTTCTCCATAACCCAGGGATGCTGAGTTAACCTCAATTGCAGCATCCTCACCGCTGCCTCAGAGATAGTCCAAACAAGATTTGGGTTTGAACTCACATTTTACCTGATCTAAATGGCCCAGCAGCATACCAAAACAGAGGAGAAGCAACATTCAACCAAAATCCGAATGGTGAAAGAAATGGCACCGACCCAATTTTATAGCTCAATGTTTTGTGCAACTACCTGAAAGAAACC
This sequence comes from Cetorhinus maximus, assembly GCF_964194155.1. Lineage (NCBI taxonomy): Eukaryota > Metazoa > Chordata > Chondrichthyes > Lamniformes > Cetorhinidae > Cetorhinus > Cetorhinus maximus. Next base: position 129,599,851 of record NC_135884.1, read on the forward strand.
TTGCGGTTTGACAGGTCAATTGAATAATTTTGGACAACGTGCTCTGAAATGTTGAAACCAGCCACAGAACCAAACCAGTTCTCAGCCTAGAACCTGGCTGTTTTAATTTCTAAAAATATTTAAGCATAAACATTGCCCTTACATAATTTTAAATTAAGAAATCAGTTTACCTTGATATTATTAGAGTCAGTTAGGAACATGGTAAATCTGTCTATGCCCATGCCCCAGCCGGCTGTAGGTGGTAGTCCATACTCCAAAGCTGTACAAAAGTTGTCATCAACAAACATGGCTTCATCGTCACCATCAGCTTTAGCCTGCAGCAACATTTAAAAGGTTTTCAATAAAAGAGTGGAAAGGCACAAAATAAAAAAAACAAACATATTTCTTTGAAATATTCCCTTGACCTTCGACAGAATCAAACTTTGGAGTCTTTGGAACTCTCTGCCCCAAAAGGCAGTGGAAGCAGAGTCTTTTTAAGGCAGGGCTAGACAGGTCCTTGATTAACTTCTCATCCTCTTGTTATCGAGGCAGGAATGTGGGGTTGAGGTTACATTCAGATCAGCAATGACCTTATTGAGTGGCAGAGCAGGCTCAAGGGGCCGAGTGGCCTACTCCTACTCCTAATTTGTATGTTCATATGTAAACGTTGCAACTTTTAAAAAAAAACTGGGTCCTTATTTAATTATTATTTCATGGTTACAAAAATCTGTAAATGCAACTTCTTTTGATCTGAATATCACGGGAAAAAAATTAATTCAGTTCACATCATAAAAATTTTAAGCACTGGTCAGTAAATTTGACTTAGATACAATTTATTTGGCAATTTCCTGTGGCATTGCACATGGGAAGATCAAGATTGTGCAGTGTTCAGGTGAAGCGAGGTTAGAGGGTGAGGGGTAATTGGACCAAAGTGCAGAGAGTCACATTCTAGAAGAGGAAGTAGATGGGGAAAGGGGACAAGGCTTGGAAGGGCGGGTGGTAAAGTGTTGTTGAGGGGGGTGGGGGTTGGTTGCAATGTTGATGACTGCAGGGGATGTCAATTGTGGGAGAAGACAAGGGGCAAAATTGCATGATTGAAGATAGTCAATGGGGTCAAAATAGGGGCAAAATATGTTGCCCATTCTCAACACAGCCATCAGATTTTTTTCTCCCTCCTTTCCCCACCTTCACATTTGCAGGAGAATGTCATTTGTTGCCATCAGTCATTAGGGAAAAAGTGTAGTATTTAAAACTGTCCTTGGACATACCAAACTCATGACGTGGGCGCTTTGTGGAAATGGGGCAAAAAGGCAGCAGCTCAGGTTTCTAGGAGTGGGGAGCGAGCGGGGGGAAAATCCAGGTGGCTGGAGAGTAGGTGGCTGAGCAAGATGGAGGGGTTGGGTGGGCCCAATATGCTGATGGGTAGGCATGTGACCAGGTGAGATGAGGCAGAGTAAGGCATTTCTGATTCTTTCTGAACAAATAAAGATCAGGCAGTGGGGTGGCATCTCTAGGAGAACTAGAAGGGGGGCAATAATTTTAAAATTATTTATTTTTAAGCTTATGCCAACAATGTTGCTGGCCAAGACAAGGGTATTCAGTGAAACAGGCTGCAGTGCAGTGACTCAGCTTGGTTTTCTAAAACATTAATTCATTCTATAATATACACAGCCAGCAATACACTGACATTCAATAGTGTCACCTCAATGACAAAGTGAAATGCGAGTTATTGTGGACACTTTCATAACGTATTTTCCCATGGGGGGGGGGGGGGGGGGGGGGTGGCAGGGGAAAAGAGAAACAGGAATTTGATGCTTTTTAAAAAGAAATGTTGCTACTCACTCAACTATTTTAAATCAATATAAATGCAATTTACTCACATTTACGTACGATGCAATATATGGTTGCGTCCAACCGTTAATATTAAAGTACATTTCCATTAGTAAATCTAACCAGATAACTGAAGAGTAACAAATGGACGTGTATTCAAATGAGTTCAAATAAAATGTTGGACCTCACAGTATGGAGCTGCATTCTCACTGTAAACAGGACTTATCAGAGCCATAATGACAGACTCTGCTACAAGCAATGATCTGTTTGCATTTCCAAATAATGTTTGTGAAGTTGCTGTGAAGCTGGTAGTACTGTCAAGTTTGACTAAGTTTCACAGGCTTCCATTGATGGAGGAACAGTATCGAGAACAAATCCACATAATTCAAATAGTTAAGCTTAGCTGCAATTTACAGCAAAACAAACATCACACTAAAAACAAATGGAGAATTGTTCACAGGATTGAGTGCCGCTGAAATATAAATGTTCTTTGTAAATCCAGAGTTCAGCACAGTGAACTCTATTTTGCAACCCCCACAGTTGTTAAATGGATTTGGGATGCTGTCTTAGGTTGAGATTCTATTTACTCATACTGATTTTTTCAAAATTTGTAATATATTGATAATTCTTTGTGCTGATCAAAGCAGGGGTGTCAGCTGTGAAAAATGGAACATTGACTTTTTTTTTTAAAAACACAACCTTAATGAGCTCCAAGAACACCCCACATCAAAGTAAAGCTCTCCTTACTCTGTACTAGCAACATGGCTTAATTCAAGTTTCAATATTTTTAAAAACTTCTGAACGAGGTTGCCAATTCTGTCGTAATTTGTACTTTGAAAAGTGGGAAACCTCCTTTCTCAGTTACAGGGAGCCCTCACTTAAAGTTGTGGTTGCCTTCCTGAAAATTGTGACTTTAAGTGAATCCCATAGGAATCAATGTCCAAGCCAGAGTTAGGTTCCTTTGGAACCCATAAAAATCAATGTACAAATTAAAATGCCGTACCATACGTGTACAGGACTGTGCATTCCTAGCTGAAATAACTTGCAAAATAATTTAAATATAAAAGAAATACAATACACGATATATTTTATTAAATGATGCCTCAGTAATTTTAGATTGAGCAGGCTCCATCTGGTGGCAAAAGTTGGTTGGTGGAGGAATTTGCTCAAATCCTATGACTACCTGCACTGACCAACCTTTTCCATTAGATGGAGCCCAGGAGCTTCAGGTCAGAAGCAGAGTGAGCAGTAAAGCCAGAGGCGGAGCAGCTGAAAATGAAACCTGGTAAGAACAAAAGTGGCAGGAAGCAAGGCCAGAAAGGGGAGGGGGGGGGAAAAAGAGGCAGGTTTGAGGAGTAACGTCAGGGGATGGAGGCAGACCAGAGAGCAACACCGGGAGGCAAGGGTAGCAGCGTGTGGTGGGGGCGGTGATGGGAAACGAGGGTGAGAGCGGAAGCGCTGTGTGCAAGCCACAGAACAGAAAGTCTGTAGCAAACAACTTTAAAGTGAAACTGACAACATTAAACAGATATACTGACACTATATTAACGGCGTTAGAGGAACAGATTAATTGAGTCGACGTTAAGCAAGATTTACTGTACTCAAGGTGGTTTTGGTATGAGGTTAGGATCAAAGTTTTGTTTTTCTACTTATGAACGGAGGAGTACCAGCACTGCTACTTGCATCTCAAGCTCAGATCTAATAAATATAATCACCTTGGCCTGATCTTCAAACAGCTCTCTCTGTTTCACAGGATCATTCAATTCTGTATATGCATTGCAAATCTCCTTTTTCATAACAAAAAGTTCAAAGCGTTCTGTCAAACCCTTAAAGGTGCGATGCCTAAAACAGATCAAAAAGTATATTTACAATTATATAGCATTAGTACAAGAAATATTTCAGTCTTTCAAACAGCACCATGTTTTTAACTAATGGTAGAACTTTAAAAAGCATCAATATGTTTTTTCTTTGAATTAAGTGTTTGCCCTCCCTTCCAGCTTCGTGCTAAATAATAATCCTGATGAAGATTAGAACATACATTCGGGATTAAGGTAGAAGCTGAAATATCCAACAAACTTAAAAAACTTGTTCAATTATCATTGGAAGAATTTGACATTACACAAATACTGTATACAATTTCTTTTTTCAGAGCCAGGGAGGTTCAGCAGTAATAGAGTAAAACTGGAAGTTCTCGTCAGTTCAGCGATTGCCAATTGCAATCTGTGCTGACTTTGGTAGCATAACTTATGGTGAAGTGTAGTATCACTGACAGCTACATCTGGATTTCCATGTTTAACTGCACATGTGCAGACTCCAGGAGCTGGATTTTACCGTCGGCGAGCAGGGGCGGGGCCTGCTCGCCGATGCGTAAAATGACGCAGGATGACATCGGGCAGAACTCCCGACGTCATCCCACCCCATTTAAAATTTTCAGGAAGGTGGGGGCGCAGTAAAATCAGCTACGTGCCCGCCAACCTGTCAAAGGCCAATTGAGGCCATTGGCAGAGCAATTGAAGTGATTAGGGGACCTGCCTGTCCAACCTTAAGGTTGGCAGGCAGGCCAGGAGCCCCGGCGGGAAGTAGAAAAAACATGAAACCTCATCCACAGGCGGGATGAGGTTTCATGTAGGTTTTAAAAATTTTAATAAAGTTTTTTTGGAAATTATGAACATGTCCCAAACATGAGGGGACATGTAAGGGAATTTTTTTTCTCTATTTTTAATATTTTTGAAAGTAGAGGCGATCTCCGAGATAGCACTTAGCCTCAGGGAGATGACTGCGCTCATTCGTGCGCATGCACGAAAGAGCACGCACTCAATTTTGGGATTCCCCCGCCCGCACAGGGAGCGCATAGCGCTTCCCTGCAGACGTCATGCTGGGCGGGCCTTAATTGGCCCGCCCACGTAAAATGGCGCCACGCCTCCGACCAGGGGCACCAATCGGAAGCACGTCTGCCCATCAACTTCCCCCCCAATGGGGGGGGGGGAGGAGGAGGAGGAAAATTCAGCCCCAGGAGTTACTGCCATTTTCAGAAGAGTAACAATGATGTGTGATGGAAGTTTTGTCCTCATTACTACTGCAAAATTCAGGCTAATGTTGTAAAATGGAACGGTAGGATCACTAAATAATTTGACATAAAGGCGTAACATTTCACTCCTGGAATTGGATTTGAAGTCGACTCTCCCAGCATTTCTTTTTTTGTTTCTTCTACCGATCTCCAGTCCATAACAAATTCCCAACATATTTGAACAAACCAAGCCAGATGGCAGTTTGGATAATTTATTTCACATTTCTTCGCCACTGCTGCGATCACCATATTTTCACCAATTGGCAATAGGCTCATTTTAACAGGTGTTATGAGGAGAGGAGCGCTCCCCCTCTTTTCCCACTCTTAACTCTTCAATGGATAGGGCTTTTAAACTGATCCAAGTTATTTCACTCTTTTCTAGGAAGGTTCTGGCCTCGAATGTGGACACTTAAAGTAATCTAGCACTGTAAAGCACCAGAAAACCTGTATGGAAGTTTTTAAACTGCTTTTAAGGATCAATTTAACTTCCTGCTTCCAATGTCTCTGTGGGTTCGATCGTGGACGCATGGCCCACAAATTCCTTTTATGATATGGAGTCAAAACTAAATCTGTTATTTAATATATTGTAAACCTCACAAAGTCAGTAAAGCAGGTGCTCACTAAGGTTGTGGCAAGCTAGCTTGTGGAGGATTCCTTATTTCAGGGAATTGCAATTTAAGGAAAGATGTTTTACACAAATGATTCTGCTTTTTATGAGAAGGGATCAAATGTTTTCCCTCGCTTCCCACCCCCCATCTAACCGGAACAGAAGTTTTATTAAAAAAGATATGCTTGCCAACTCAGTGAATGTTTCACTGTTTGTGTTGAGACTATAAAAGACACAGGCAGGTTTCCTTGAGTTTTTAAAAAGAGAGAATAGTATGTATTGTACTTAAAACCTGGTCTAAGGAAAGTAATAAAACTGTCCAACTTTCATTCACACACCCTCGACAGTCACGCACACAAATAGATTACAGAGTGGCAGGATAGATTGAGAACTTCGAAGTCCAGTAAAGATAAGGGGTATACCAGTATTGGAGGTTACTGACTTGGCTGGCTTCAGGCTGAACTCAGGTGATCCTTCTCAGTCGATGTCGAGGCAGTTTAAAGATGGAGAGAGAGAGAGAGAGAGAGAGAGAGAGAGAGAGAGAGAGAGAGAGATATCCAAACAGGGATATTGGTCTACTGTGTCTCTTTTGCTTAAAACAGGTACTTAAACACACAAAGGGTTAGTTGGCTTGTCATATGACTCTCCAACTGCCCAGTGACCCAAATATAGTCATGGCTAATGGATTCCTGTTGTAACTTTATAAGATTATAGCTGGGAATTCCTCTCCTAGCCAGAGCACTTTGTCTGAAATGATTACGTATAATGCAAGCGCCCCACCCAGTTGAGTCTGGATGTCCCGCGAATAGGGACAGAAAACGTGGTTCATTCCCCTAAAGTAATTGTCTTTGATGGGCTCTTGCAGACAAGCAGTCTCCATTTTAACAGCTTTGGAATGTAAGGGGTACAGTGATACAAATGTGCACCCATCTTTGACTGTGATTTCAAGTCACTGGAATGTAGTTTTAGTCTTTTTAAAAATTCAATCAGTGATTTCATAGAAGTTTTTTTTAAAATAAAGCATGGCTTCATAACGCTGGATATGTCAAACCTAGACGAGAACAAATTAGTCAGTCTGGATATGTCTGGGGAGATTTAAGTCACAGGCAGTCTATGAACTTGAAACACTCATAGAAAGACTGCTTTAGGTGAGTAGAGTACTTGGTCACTTTTCCCAGTATTTTATACTATTAAGATAAACTTTTTGTGCCATACCATTACACTTGTCACATAAAACCTTAAGGCCTACACACCTCATGACAAATGAATTACTACATCACTTAGTAGGTATGATGCTACGACATGAGTGGGAGGTTGCAGGGGAATACCGCAGATTTCCTCTGCCCAGTCCCAAAAATTGATCAGTTTTGAACACTGCTGAAACAAAGTGTTACTCCTGGTCTTATTAATCATAAACCTTACCACTTGGCTAGCGGGCTCATGATCTGAGGGTGATCGCAGATGAATGTTGGATTAATACAAGTAACCTCCAGGAATTCACCAACCAACTGAAACAAAAGGATGCTAATTACATGGAGTCAAAACAAAATCTGTTATTTAATATACTGTAAACCTCACAAAGTCAGTAAAGCAGGTGCTCACTAAGGTGGTGGCAAGCTAGCTTGTGGAGGATTCCTTGTCTTAGGGAATTGCAATATAAGGGAAAGACGTTTTAATCAAATGATTCTGCTTTTTGCACTGTGTATTGAATTTACCAGACATGATTAATAAAACGCAAGGGGGGGGATGTATGACATTTAAGAGGGAAGAAAAATTGACCACTAAAAAAGGGCTAGAGCACAGTAATCATGCATTTTAGAAAGCCAACTACAGTTTTTTTTAAAAACACAAAGTTGTATGTTCACTTTTTGTCAAACTAGGAATCAAGGTCTATCAAACATATCTATTCTTTCCCTTTTATCAATCAGTGAAACAAATCTTGATATCAATTCCGGCTTAATCGGGTAATGACCACTGCTCTATGAATATGACCTTTTGCCATTTATTGGTTCAGCTTCCAATGCCTGCACAACTGACAGGGGGGATTAAAAAGAACAGGAAACAAAAGACATAAAACTACTTACTTAAATATTATACAAAACACTTGTAATATTCCAAAGTAGTAACACTCTTGTGATTGAAATATCAATAAACCACGCAAGTACTGTTATTGTAGATAACGTTGACATTTCAGCCACATCTTAACTGAATTTTCAATCGCCTTGGGGGCGAGAATGGGCGTCGGGTGTGCTTTGAAAAAAACTGCCGGATGGCGTGTCAGTCCTCCAATGGCTGCAGTTTTCAAAGAGGGAGAGAGACAGCAATCCGCAAGCCCCAATTAGTTAAGTTCGTGGAAGAGCTTGTTAACGGACTGGAGAGGAACAGAATTAAATTTTCAAAGGTAAAAACAGGAAAAGCCAGTGGGCTTAGAGCAGGTAGTGCACAGCTGTTGAGTAGCACAGTAGGAAGCCATTATTTATTGTAGCTGCTGAGAAAAACTCTTAAAAAGGGAAAGTCAAACCGAGAGGCTCATGCGGTGGCACAAAGTTGCCATCGCTTGAGCAGAGCGGATTAAACATGCGATGAATGAGCGTTTAGGCAGTCATTTGGCCCATCAAGCTGCTGGCCCCCTGTTATCCAGCCTGCTCCATTCGTCCAGACAATGGCAAGTCAGTCATGGCTGCCGTCTGCCTTTGAAAATCACCCTCCAAAGTCAGTTTCTGACTTCAGGCAGCACCCAGCACCACTTACTGGGCACTGAACTTTTCGTCGGTCCAACTGGAGCCTTTGCGTATCAAAATAGCATTGTGGGGCCACAACCCGGAAGCAACTCAGGTGTCAGGTTCCTGATCTGGGATTATCTTAATTCTGATCTTAATTTCAATTCGTACCTTGTCCAAAAGCCTGGCTGTCGATCTTGGAGGTGGACATTCAACACCTTTCTGAGTGCATAAATCATCAAAGAATTTACGGGTCTCTGTTTACACAGAATGAAGTGAGTTAATTTTACAGCAGGTATAACTTACAGCTAACAAAGAAAATTAAATTGTCACATGTGAAGTGTTTGGCTGATTATTGATGTTTTTGATTCATTCATGGGATGTGAAAAGGGAAGTAAGAAAAGTGTTGGGGTTGATTATGGGCCAACAAGGAGACCTACAGGTGGGAGCAGAGGGCATGGCTGAGGTATCAAATGAGTACATATTGCATGTCTTGTAGTATTATCTTCCTTGGTTAAAAAGTCATAGCGAAAGAGGAGGTAGTTGAGATATTGAATGGGCTGAAAATCGATAAAGCAGTGTTCCTAGAAAAGCTGGCTTTTATAAGTCACCAGGACCAATGGGAAGTACACTGGATGCTGAGGGAAGTGACAGTGGAAATTGCGGAGGTACAGGCCATGATCTTCCAACCCTCCTTAGACAGAGGTGCCAGAGGACTGGAGAATTGCAAATGTTACATCCTCATTCAAAAAAGGGTGCAAGAATAAACCCAACCACTACAGGCCAGTCAAATTAACCTTAGATGGTGGAAAATCTATTTGAAACAATAATCCAGGGCAAAATTAACAGCCATTTGAACAATGCGGATTAATTAAGGAAAGCAGTACATACTTGTTAAGGGAAAATTATGTTTAAATAACTTAATTGAGTTTTTGAATAAGTATCTGAGAGGGTTGGTAAGGATAATGCAGCTGATATGATTTGGACGTCCAAAAACATTTGAGAAAATGCCATATAATAGGCTTGTCAGCAAAGCTGAAGCCCATGGAATAAAAGAGACAGTAGAAACATGAATACAAAGTTGGCCAAGTTCCAGGAAATGTAGTGGTGAACGGTTGTTTCTCGACTCGAGGACGGTATATAGTGGAGTTTCCCAAGGATCAGAACTGGGACCACTGGATCTGTATTAATAACTTAAGATTTCAGTGTGTGGGGCACAATTTCAAAATTTTCAGGTAACACGAAGCTTGGAAGTATTTTGAACTGTGTGGAGAATAATGATAGACTTGAAGAGGACATATGCACTGGTGGAATGGCCAAACACATGGCAAATGAAATTTAATGCAGAGAAGTGTGAAGTGATACATGTTGGGAGAAAGAATGGGAGAGGCAATATAAACTAAAGGATACAATTCTAAAGCGGGGGGGATGCAGGAACATACCGAGCAGGGGAGGGGATATATATGTGCACAAATCATTGAAGGTGGCAGGCTAGGTTGAAGAACTGGTTGAAAAGGCGTATGTGATCTTGGAGTACAAAAGCAAGAAAGATATGGTGAACCTTTAGGAAATACTGGTTTGGCCTCAACTCCAATTCTGGGCACTGCACTTTAGGAAGGATGTGAAGGCTTTAGTGAGGGTACAAAAAAGACTTAGGAGAATGGTTCCTGGGACGGGGGATTTCAGTTACCTGGATAGATTGGCGAAGCTGGGGGTTGTTTTCCTTAAAGAGAAGGTTGAGAGGAGATTTGATAGAAGTGTTCAAAATCATGAGAAGTCTAGACAGCATAGATAAGAGAGAAATTTCCCATTGGCAGAAGGGTTGAGAACTGGGAGGACACAGATTTAAAGTGATTGGCAAAATAACCAAAGGAGACATGAGGAAATACTTTAGTTTTAAACGATGTGGAACGCACGCCTGAAAGGGTGGAGGCAGATTCGGTCATGGCTTTCAGATAAGCACTTGAACTGAAAAGAACTGCAGGGCTACAGGGAATCTGAAAAGGAGTGGAACGAGATGAATTGCTTTTTCAGAGGGCCAGCAGAGGCTTGACAGGATGAATGCCCTCCTTCTGTGTTGTAACCATTCTATGTGTTGTAACTATTCTATGTGGACATCGCTGGTAAGGCCATAGGTATCCATATGTAATGAAAGAGGTGTTGAACCTCCTTCTTGAACCACTGCAGTCCATGTGGTGAAAGAACTCCCACAGTGCTGTTAGGCAGATGTTCCAGAATGTTGACGCAAATACACGTTGGTACTTTTGCTGAAATTTGATTGTATTCAACAAATTAATTTTGAAAATAACATCCAATTCCCCCTACCCCCACAGAACTCAGTCTTTCTTGAAATCTGTCATTTAAGTAGTCGTTTTTTTAGGTCATGTGTTTCACGTGGGTACCTGAGTTATGACTTTCCACAATTAGTGAAACTGAGTAAGAAGTGGAAACCATGCTTCCATTTGTTTACCCTGAGAAATCAATAAAGCAATTGTTTAACATAAAACTTGACAATCTGGTTCTCTCCTGCCCAAAAGGCAATTAAAATAGTTGGATAGAAAAATCATATTGTAGAAGGTTTAACTGAAAAGAAGCCATGAGAAGTTATGAATACAGAAAATCACAAACACAGAGTAGTTAAGGCAAATAGCATTGACATGTTTAAGATGAAGCTAGGTAAACAAATGAATAGTAGGTTATCCTGATTGAGTTAGATGAAGAGGGGCAGGTCAAAATCCTGAAACTATCTCCTGAACAGCACTGTGGATGTACCTTCACCACGTGGACTGCAGTGCTTTAAGGCAGCTTCCCACCACCTTAAAGGGCAATAAGGGTGGGCAATAAATGCAGGCCTAGCCAGCGATGCCCACATCCCACAGATGAATTAAAAAAGGAGCTTCATGTGGAGCATAAACACCCCGGCATAGACCTTTCGGGTGTAATGTCCTGATTCTGTACCGTACATTCAATTTAATTTCAAAGATTCTACAGTAACTTGCATTTAGGTAGTGCCTTTAACATAGGAAAATGTCCCATGGTGCTTCACAGGAATGTAATCAGACAAAAATGTCACTGAGCCAAAGAAAGGAGAAGTGACTCAAAGTTTGGTCAAAGAGGTAGACATTAAAGGAACACATTAAAAGGGGGAAGGAGAGGCTAAGAGATTTGGGAGAGAATTGTAAAGCTTTGGGCCGAGATGGTGGCCAATGGTGAGGTTAATTAGTGGGAGATACACAAGTGGCTGGAGTTGGATGAAAGCAGAGGTCTTGGAGGGATGTAGGGCTGGTGGAAGTGAGAAGGGGAGGGGCAATACCATTGAAGGATTTGAATATGAAGGTGAGAATTTTAAAAAAGAGGTGATGATGGACTGGGAGCCAACAAAAGTCAGTGAGCACGGATTGATGGATGAACGTGACTTGGTAGAAATTAGGATGTAGGCAGCAGAGTTTTGGATGAGCTCAAGTTTATGGAGTGTGGAAAATTAGAGGTCAGCCGGGAGCCCACTGGATTGGTTGAGCCTGGAAGCAACAAAAGCATGAATGAGGGTGTCAGCAATGGAAGGCTGAGATAGGGGTGGAGGCGGGTGATATTACAGAAGTGGGAATAGCTGGTTTTTGTGAAGAGGTGGATAGGGAGTCACAATCTCAGGTCAAGGTCAAATAGGATGCTGACATTGCAAACAGTCTGGTTTTGACCCAGATAGTAGCCGGGGGGTGGGGGGGGGGGTGGAATGTGTGGGAATAGAATCAGTGGCTGGGAACAGAGTTTGTGACTAGATCCATAGACATGGGCTTTAGTCTTCTCATCGTTTAATTGAAGGGAATATTGGTTCATGCAGAACTGAATGTCAGAAAAGCAATGTGACAACAAAGAGGCAATGGAGTCGTCAAAAGAGGCGGTCGAGGTCGAGCTGGCTATCCTCAGCGTACACATGAAACCTGATGCCATGACTTATGATGCCACTGATGGCAGCATGAGGAATAGGAAAGGCGCAAGGAGCAATCCTTGAGATACTCTAGAGGTAACAGTACAGTGATCGGAAGCGAAGTGAATTAGAGCAGATTCCCTGGCCGTGACTGGAAAGGTAAGGGGACACTCTCATGCAGCGAACAAGAAGGGAGGAGAGGTGCTGGAGGAGGATTGTGAGATTAACTATTTCAAAGATTATAGAAATAAAGGCCAAGTGCCGGCAAGCAGGTTGGAGGAACAGCTTTCACACAACTATTTTGCTCTTCACAATTAAAAACAATACCACAAAAGGTTACTCTTACCTTCAGTCTCGTATTGATCAGTAGGTGGAAATTTCACTCCCACAATTTTCTCCAGATCTGTTGCTAAACTGACACGCTTGAATGGTGGTGTAAAATCGATCTCATAACTCTGACCCCCAGGTCCGTCAGGGTGGTATATGATTTTGTAACTGCCTGTGATGTGCTTGACCATACCTACAGAAACAAAAATTCATGCTTGTGTTCTGAAAAGGTCTGATAGAGTTCAGTGCCAGGTTAGCTTTTTTTTTGAGACAGCAGTTGGGGACATTGTGATTTGCCTCAGTGTTCCAAGGTATGGCGGAAGGAAGAGAGATATAGCCAGATTTGTCACTCCTGATCATTATACAGTATTTCCTATTGGAAAGCACAGCTGTGGCTATCAGATAATGATAGAATAGGGATAAACTTCAATGGGACCGCACAGTTAAAAAGCCCACTAACACTCATTGTTCAGGCTCGCTCATGAATAAATGACCACTTGGACACAACTGCAGTAAGAGAGCTGGAGTCTGTGGCATTATTTTCCAGCAAGAACACAAACACCTTTGGGACAAGAAGTGAGGGAAAGAACCAAGATCAGATTACCCAGAAGACAACAAATCATTCTTTAAGGCTTGTAGCATCAAGCAATTTACAATATTAACAAAAGCAATTTTCCCACGATTTGAGTACATCACCAAGAATCACGTTACGAACCTGAGAGGAGTTTTTCCGTGATTTGCATCAGGTCATTATAATCAGCATAGGCCATGTAAAATTCACATGTGGTAAATTCTGGATTGTGGGTGAGATCAATGCCTTCATTCCTAAACTGGCGACCAATTTCATACACTCGATCAAGACCTCCTACAACCAACATCTGAAAAAAGTTGATATTTTAGGTTATACAGCCAACTGAAATTATCAATGCTTTCTGCAAGGTAGGTTATAAGTCAAAACCACAAATTGCAGAGACTGTATATTTACATGAAAGATAATTTATTTTATAGCAAATTGACTCTTGGACACCCAGCAGTACTTCAACAAGAGGGAAACTGAGCTGAATACTGTTTATAGGATTTAGTATGTGAGTTTTCTTTAAAGTACTGTTTACAAACTTTCAGTGAATATTTATTTTTAAATCCATCCCTCCATTTTTAATCTGTTTCTTGACACTTCTCACAAACAAAAATTTAACATGTCAATTAAATTACAAACCGATTTCAAATTTATGAAACAAAATGCTGCAATTCAAATTTTTCATTACGTACCCTTCTGGAATAAAACGCACTCAAAAACATTCAAACTCCTAAGGGAGGATTCTGTCCTTGTTGGACAGGCCCAGGAATGGCCGCAAAACAGCCCGCTGCCCGCGCTCGGGCCCCGACCAATTAACGGCCAGCCAGCTTGAAACGTACGCTGAGCGCCTCAGTGCTGCTGGGGTGGGAGCGGGAGGGGCGCGAGCGCTGAAGTCTGCGTATATGTGGGGGTGCACTCACTGACAGCTCCCTGAAGGCACAGAGCTGCCACAGGGAGCTGAAGGTTTTTAAAAACAAAGTCAAGGATGTCAAAAAAAATCAGGAAAAAAAATGTCCACTCAGCAGACTCACACACTTCACATGGTGGTGATTATTAAAATCCTGCCCAAACATTTTAAAAAATTTAATTATGGAAACCCCATCCAGCCCGTGGATGAGGTTTCGCAAAAAAAATGCAACGGCCGCCTGGCCGATTCGCCCACCTGCTTGCCAACCATAGGGTTGGACGGGCAGCGGAAAAATTCAACTTAATTACCAGCTCAAGGGCCTTATTAGACCTTTTAATTGTCGGCGGGCACGCTGCCGACTCTTGCGTGCTCCCGCCGGCCAAAATATCGCGCAATGACGTCGAGATGCTCACCCAACGTCATCACGTGCTATTTCACACTCATGCATGTCGGATGCGCACCCGCGCCCAGAGCTGAAAATCCTGCCCCTAATGTCTTTCACATTAAGTGAACTCAATATTCAAAGCCTGTTTAGGTTCCAAATGGTAAATAAGGTTCTTCCTCTCATGTTTTGTGGCACCATGTTAATATGGTATATATACACAAGTTTGGAGCTCTACACAGAAACAAGTTTCTGTAGAAGGAAGTAAATTAACCGTGACAAGTTATCAGGAATGGACTGGAAGATTTTTTAAAAAGATCAAAATCTGGTCAAGGATGCCTGGTTTTGAGCTGCTTGTTCTGAAACTATCCTATTCAGCACACTGATAGTGCTACACAACACAATGTGGGCATCCTCAGTGTGAAGACGGGACTTCACCTCCACAATACACCATTTTCCCAGAACCGAAGTGATGCTCGAGGACTTGCTTCCTTTCTCAGCCAGGTAACTCCAAATCCCAAAACTGACTTTCGCAGCGAGGGACAAATGGGAGGTTCTTCTCTCTAGCTAAAACTAGGTGAATCTTCTAGTCTTGTTTAAATACTCGTGAACTCGTTCCTTCAATCTGAATGCGAGCTCCCACCCGCATTCAAGGTCACTCCTTTGTTACGTTCCCTGTATAGTCTGATAACTTTTAAGAAGAAATTCCAATTTCCAGTGAATGGCTGAAAATATTTGAAATTCTGTTGTGTGATCCTAAGACTTCTACTGTAACATACAAACTAAAAGCAAAATTGACTAAACATTATTTCAGTAGGCAATTTATACACTAGAGAAGAACCTCCATTTAACATTTAAAACGACTGAAAATCTCCATCCACTGTTATGCTTTAAGCAGACACCCAGAACCAAAGTGATTCTTGAGGACTTGCTTCCTTTCTTCTCCTTTCTAAACTAGGCACCTTCTCATCCCAAAACTGACTTTAATGGTGGGGGATGAATTGGAGATTCTTCCCTCTAGTTAAGTTAGGCAAATCTTCCAGTCTTGTTTCAATCCTCACAAACTCAGTCTCTTCAATCTGAGCATGAGCTCCCACCCACATTCTTGCATGCTGAACCACAGAGACTTGTTGTCTCTGTCTCTCTTGCAGACTGACACTGAGGTTCAGTGAGAAAATTCAGGATTTTTAGGAAAACCCTGCAACCTGATTCTACAATGACCTCTTAAGGACTCTTCTTCTTCTTCAAAGCCATTATCCATGGCAGTGTGAATCACGTGGGCCTTGCATCTGGTTAGAAATGCTAATTAGCCACCCTCTAGACCACCACTTCATTCTAGCTTGGAATTAAATAGACAGTTAAAAGTATAACATTTACAAAACCTAATATTCCTATCACCTCCCTGGGACTTGGAGACTAACAGTCTACCCACCATCAGTATAGCTGCTCTGGTCATTGTTCATAGGTGTGAATATCTTGAACTTTCTTCCCAGCAAAACAAGCTGGCCTCCTCTTTAACCTTTAACAACCAAGCCACTCAGGCTTGATGTCAGCAGAAATCAGAACAGATCACACAATCATTTTCATTCTTCCATTTGACCCTAAACTAAAGACTATCCCAAAACACAACAATCTCATAAACCTCATATTTGTAACACAATACTATCATAGACAGATGCATGAGCGAGAGGCAAGATTTGTTAAGGATGAGGTCAAAATAGGTTTTTCTCTCTTTGCGAGTTACTGCAGTGCACCTTATAGATGGTACAATTGCAACTACATTTCAGACTTATTTTTAATTGACTTTGAAGTGCTTCAGGACATCCCAAGAACATGAAAGTTGCTCTATAAATTTCAATCCTTCTTTCACACAACAGAAACTGCGCCTGTCTGTACTTATACCTTATGGTAAAGCTCTGGAGCAATTCGCATGTACAAATCCATGTCTAACTCATTATGGTGTGTAATGAAGGGCTTGGCAACCGCTCCACCCGGAATTATATTCATCATGGGCGTCTCCACCTGTGTGGAAGGTTAAATATACATAAATTAGAGTAACACTTGATTCCATTAAGAAAAATCTAATGTACTATAGGTGTTCCACCAAAAAGCAAATTATGTGAATATTGTTAAAACTACATTTAACTGATAAAATATTCACATAGTACTTTAGAAAAAACAAACCACAGTAAACATTCAGTATCAACAGTAGGATATGTTAAAATATTCATCATTTTGAAGTTCTTAGCACACTCCATCAGTTCTAGAGAGACCAAATTATCAAAGGTGAACAAAGGTGCATTAAAGGTCATAGATAAGTACAAAATTAGCAAATTCTGCAACCTCAAGTCCACGGTGACAGACAATCCGTCCCTTGATGCAGAACATGATACACCATAGGAAAAGCAGCTACCATCTTTGGCCGACTCATGAAACGTGCAAAGCTGACCTTTTGGGTCAAGCTGATGGTTTATAAGGCCTGTTTGCTCCCAGCATCTTGTTATATGGCTGTGAATCATGGATGACTTATAACTATCAAGAAAAGCTCAACAATTTCCAGCTTCGCTGTCTGCAGCACATTATGGGTATATCCAGGCAGGAAAAAAATCACGAAGGCGGTAGTCCTCTCTAAAGCAGAGCTCTCATGTTTGTTAGCGCTCTCAGAGGCAGCTTTGTTGGCAGGATGAAAGACGGTAGCCAGAACCAGACGCCCAATAGGTCACCCAAAGCTCATCTTCAAGCAACTGTGACTCGAAGGCCTTAGATATTGATTATCACAGCTGGGAGTCCCGAGCTGATGACAGAGGAAAATAGCGACACCTTGTAACGGCTGGTGTGCTCACCACAAATGTCCAGCAGCTTGGCGATGGATGCCAGCACCGAAACCAACCCACAATGATACTTGGTAGCTTCATATGTGGCACTTGTGGTAGAACCTGCCTCTCAAGCACTTACCTCTTCAGCCATCAGCAAAGGTGTGCCATATGAAATTGAGTTGCTTTCTCTGTGCCATCATCTTTCCTAGATGGAAGGATGCCATGAAAGCAAACTTTCTTTCCAACTCACTGGTTTAGAGTTTTGAGGCACACTCGATAAAATGCACTAAGCGTCACAGATATAATTAATCTAATTTTTAAAATTTCCAGAATTGCACTCTCACCTAAAAAATCAAAATATATGCTATTCAATAATATGATATATTTGCGAATAAGAAAATACAAAGAAACTTGCCTCAAGAAATCCCATATCATCTAAAAACATCCGTAAATAGGTGATGATCTTGGCCCTGTTGATGAACTTCTGCCTCACATAATTATTTAAAATCAGATCCAAATACCTCTGGCGATATCTAGTTTCCTGTCAGAAGTTAAGAAAGAATAAGCATACATGCCAAAAAAAAAAATCCCCTGAAAAGATTGCTACTGTCCAAGAAGCTGGAAAGGCAGTTTCTTTCCAGACATTTGAAAATATACTGTTACCGAACGCTCAAAATTACACAAGTGCGACATTGGGCCGATTTCCCTCCCTTGGTATTACTTGGTATCTTCTATTGACTGGATAAGCCCAAGAGTATACCACCACTAGAAAATCAAGCACCAGTGAAGCTAGGTCTAATAAAAGAAACAGTAATCATACAAGGGTTTCAAACACATATGGCTGTGAATACAGTATGCAGTTGATCAGAATTTGGTATCCATTGCATGCTTATCATCATCCTGGAATTGACCTATTACTGTATGGTGTCTGCAGCAGATGGATGATCTCAGGCAGTACCATTTACATTTAATGTTATTTCTTTTGGTCTTAATAAAATGGGTCGATCGAGATTTAGGCCCAATGAACCAAATACTCTAACTTTTCTTCAGACGGACGAAGCAGAGCAAAAAGAAATATGTTCTAGCAAATATAGGCATATTTAAGCTGGGTGCAATGTCAGGCAGTGAGTGTCACTGGAATGGAGGAAAGAATACAAATTGGAGGAGATCTAAACATTCTGGGTAAAGCAGGCTGTATGGTGCTGAACATGCAGGTGAAGACTTTGCATCTCTTTTAAGATCTTGAGAAAGGGCCAAAGGTTATGACGCAATTCTTCAAGCATATTTGCTCTTATTAAATAATAATGAGCAACACCATGACTTGTAAAAAATAGAATGTTAAAGAAGTTAAAGATGTAATGAATGGCCACAAATATTAAATTGTCACTGAGTGGAAGCCAACAGAAATGCAAGCTGAAAACAGCTTCTTAATAAAAATGAAGTACACGTTCTTTCAAGAAAGTGAAAGGTTCATTACTGACAAGTGGTGTAGACATAAATATACTGCAGCAGGCATTTTGATCAACAGAACAAATGCAACTCACCATTATCAGTGAAATAGTATGTATAATTGTGCACCATGCTGAATTTATTTACTCTTGGAATAATATCTGAAATGTGTGCAACACTATAAAACAGCAGGCTGAGCTTTGTAGGCTTTAGATGAAAATTGTATGAGCAATTGAAATCCTGTTGATTTTGTTAATTCTAACTTACAAACGGAACAAAAACAAGAAAAGGATTTTGGCTTTAGGTTATACAGTACTTATTTTTAATTTTGATTAGATGTTGCTAATTCATTAAAAGGAAATTAAATAGAATTCACTGGTCTTTCTCACAGAGTACGATTTATAAATTGTTTTTGACTTTAACACCATGAAGTCATTTTCATTTGAGCAATGCATTTACCTTGTCTCGGAGTCCAAAGTGCAGGTGAGGCAGCATGCGCAGGCAAGGAGATAGAAGCTCAATCTCAATGGGGATTATACTCAGCTCTCCTTTTTTTGTCTTTCCTGGGTTTCCTTGCACTCCAATAATATCACCACGACGCAGTTTATCATTTACCTTAATGAATTCCTCTTCAGATTTGTAATTTCTAAAATGATTGTTAAGAAACTCAATATGAGTTACACACTTAAGCAGACATACATTTAATCCTATCAGTTTTTCATATGATTTTCCTGATTTCTGCAGTAAACATTAAAAAGCACTCTCCACGTAGATGCAGCTAATATAAGGTGATGCAATTAAACTAACAAGCTTCAGTCTGATAAACCCTTTGTATGTTTAACTATCTTGGTGGTAGTATTAAGCACAGCAAAACAAAAACTGCTTTAAAGCAGAAGATTCTAGAAATTTTAAGTTTCAAAATTAAACAAACTGAACATGTAAGATGTAGTCAGAGTTGTAATATTTTGCAACACTCATAAATCAAACTCTCTTATCATTGATTTGTATATTGCACACACTCGACAATAGTTTGCTCCAACCTGGAACTTAGATATATAAGAATATATCTGCACCTGGAACAAACTTGCTTAGGAAATAATGGGCAAGTCTTACTCTTACATAGAATGACTCATCTACATAAAGAATAAATCTTGATAAATCAGAAGGTTCAATTCCCCTATTAAGTAGCATCTGCACAACCTAACTTACTTGGAATTAGCCATAACTTGTAGTTTGACTCCTTCACCACGGAGGTCATAGAAAATTAGTTTGGCACCAGAGGCCCGTTTAGCATGGACACGACCTAGAAAAGAGAGAGAGAGAGAGAGTTGCAATGTGCTTCAATATAGACTCTCAAATTCAAATTAAAATGTAAATCAATAAAAACGGGTGCTATATTGAATGAAGAATTATTTTTTGCAACAGAACTTCCTGTGTAGAAAATGTCAATTTTGTTTACATTTAAAATTGTAGCAACAATTGTGAATAATCAGCATAAAGTAACCGATAGAATTTCATTGTGCTCTTATGTAAGTTATGCTAAGTTGGAAAGATGAGTTTTGTTTTGTGCTCAAGTCAGTGAGTTTCAATTAGCATATTGTAGTCAAATGGCAATCAAACTGATTCGTGAGCAACTAAGATTGAAATAATCCATTAGTCATTACATTAGTTCTAACTCCCAAATCTCTGCCAAATAATTAGGAACAAAAGTTCAGTTTCAGTTCCTCATGTCTGTTACATGATTGATCTGTAATTCGACTCCATTTACACATCTTTGATCAATATCCCTTGATGCCATTACCCTGAAAAAAACCTACTTATCAGAAGACTTGAAAATTTCAACTGACCCAGTATCCATAGCCTTTTGAGTGAGTTCCAGATTTCCACCAGTGTGAAAAAGTGCTTCTGATTTCACTACCTAAATTCTAAATCCTCTTCACCAGAGAAAATACAATCTACCCCACTAAATCATTTAATTTTAAAAAAGTCATTTGGTCATACAGAACTTGAGAATTGCTGAGAAAAGAAACATGCTTTTGAAGTTTTTCATCTTGCACTCATCAGGGCAGATTTGCAAAAATATCAATTATAAAGGGACAATGATTTGTACGGCATGAGAAGGAACTGCTGATTGGCTGGTAAAGGCGTTGTTATGTTCCCTTTATCAATCAGAGTCCATTTCAGCACTGGCCTATTCCCCCTCAGTTATAAATCATACCGGTCTACAAAATTATCTTGAATACATTTTTATAGATTCGCTGATTTTATTATTTGAGCTGCTCTGCTTCTCCCAGACAATGTGAAAATTAAAATCTTCAATTAAGCCATTCTGTTTTTGCTAAACACTTCCCTGGTTTCTGTAGTTATACATCTCCCTTCTAAATAGCTAATTATCAAGAGCTCTCTAGACAACTCCAACCAGAGCGCTGCATCCTTTGTTGTTTCTGAACTTGACTCTATGGGCATTATTTAATGTCTCCCTGGTAGTGAGCTTGGATCCGGGGGTGGGGGATTTATGAAATCGGGCAGGAGGGGGCAGGGTGCGGACTCCATTCCCTTCCTACCACCACCCGATTAAGTCCGGGGCAGGAAGGCTTGTAGATGGACTTCACATTCGGATGCTAATTGAAACACTTAAGTGGGCAATTAATGCCCTCATCCTACCACCGCTGATGTTCAACCAATGGCAGGTGGCAAAGTCGCCTGTTCAGAGGACCCAGCATCGGAAAGCGGGTCCAAAGAGAGCCACCCCCTGCCCTTTCTTCGGACACTACTCCTCGCCCTAGCCAGCAACCCTTCCCTTACTCACCTGTGGCCTGCATCTCTCGGCAATCCCAGGCCTCTGGAGGTTGCATTACTGGCAGCTGCCACCCCTTCTGGTGGTGCGGACAGGCAATGGAGAATTGCCAGCCTCTGATTGGCCAGCGCCGCTCGGCGCCCTAAATCCTGGGGAAGGCCCGCTGCTGGCCAGTTAATAGGCACTTAATTCTGACGGGCCTTCTCCAATGGAGGAACTGCAGGGCTCCTGCCACATCTCCATCAGGCAGGCGAAACCCTGTTGCCAACATTAAATTCCACCCATTGTTTCAACTGTCCAATGACCCTTCCTTGTACTATGTTAACTGTCTTTTATCAATACCTGCCACTCCCTTTCTTTTGCAATTTCTCTGTCATTTCTAAAGATCTTTTAGCTTGAAAGGTTTAGCTCCCAATCTTGCTCAGGCAGTAGCCCATGTTAAGAGTTTTCCAATCAATTCCACTCCCCTGCTCTTTTGCCGTAACCCCACAAATGTTCCTTTTAAGAATAGATCCACTTCCCATTTGAAACTTACTATTGAATCAGTTTCTACCACCCTTTCAGGCAATGCATGCTAGATCATAACAATTCACCAATTAAAATGTCCCTCATGTCCAATCCAGCTTGTTGCCAATTATTACGTGTCCTCTGGTTACCAACCCTCTGGCTAATGAAAAAGATTCTCTCTATTTAATCTAATAAAACCATACAATTCTGAACTCTTATGCTAAATCTCCCCATAACCTTCTCAGTTCCAAGGAGACCAATCTCAGCTTCTCCACATAGCTTAATTCCTTCATCACGGATACCATTCTAGCAAATTGCCTCTACACTCTCTCCAAAAACTTGACACTTTCTAACTTGTGGTGCCCAGAAAAGAGGTCTAACCGGTAATTTTTTTCTTACAAATGTTTATCAGAATTTGCTTACTTTTATACTTTATGCCTCTATTTATAAAGCCAAGGATACCCATATGCTTGGCATATCGGTGCATCAACTTGTCCTGCTACCTGTAAAGATTTGTGTATGTGAACCACCATCACCTTACCGCCCCCGCCCACCCCTCAAAGTCTCTGCTCCTGTATCCACTTTCAAATTGTACCATGTAGTTTCTCTCTCCTCCTTTTTCCCTTTCAATTTTCTCTCTAAATTTTGCAATTATATCATTTATTAGGCTGGTGATTATAATTAGCTTATTTAAGCTTGTGACTGTCTCAAACCATTTGCCACATAAAATAAACTTTTGTCAAAGTTTAAAAAAAAAGTAAAATCTAAAAGTAAAAAGGTGCTGATTTGAAAATATCTCACCTGCCACAGACAAAGTAACATCAGAGAGATGGTCACCAGGCTGCAGATTGTTGTACTTTTCAATGAATTCTGCTAAGGATATATCAACATGGAATTTATGAGGATATGGTTCCTCATTAGTCCCCTTCAGCTGCTGGATAGCCTGTGTTCGAATTTTGAAGTATTGCTGAAAAGGAAGAGTATAAAAGATTTTGCAACATACTCTGTAGAAACCTGCTCAAGACATTTTAAATAATATATACTGTATAACATGGAAAAAATGCTCCAAAGCGTTTCTCAGTAGCGCAACCAGATGAAAGTGGACTCAGAGCCAAAAAAACAGATATTAGGAACAATGATCAAAAGTTTGGCCAAAAAGGTAGACTTCAAGGGTGATCTTATAACAGAGCAGCCAGAGAGATTTAGCAAGGGATTTTCAGAACATGGGTGCCCAGCTGGCTGGAGGCGCGGGTGCCGATGGTGCTGCAAAAAGAGGGGAAAGATGCACAAGAGGCTCGAGAAGGAGGAATTCAGATTTTGGGATGGGAGGTTGATGGATTGAAGGAAATTGCAGAGATATGAATTGGTAGTCTGGTACTCAAAATTCAAAAAAAAAAATAAACTGAAGCATTTTGATTACTGTTAACCAAATCAAATGTTTTTATACTACAATCGCATAGTGGTATTGTCACTGGCCTAATATTCCTGAGGCCCAGGGTAATACTCTGGTGACCAGAGTTCGAACCCCACCACAGTAGGTGGTGAAATTTGAATTCAATTAAAAAAATCTGGAATTAAAAATCTGATGATGACCGTGAAACCATTGCCGATTGTCATAAAAACCCATTTGGTTCACTAATATCCTCTAGGGAAGGAAATCTGCCATTCTTACCTGGTCTGGCCTACATGTGACTCCAGACCCACAGCAATGTGGTTGACTCTTAAATGTCCTCTGAACAAGGGCAATTAGAGATGGGCAATAAAATGTTGGCTCAGCCAGCGACGCCCTCATCCCAAGGACGAATAATTTTTTAAAAAATCCCATCCTGGTCTCCCCACTGGGATTCCTTCCAACATCACTACTCGATAGATATTCATATTCTCCATTCTTATGGCATGATACTGGCTTTTAAAAGTCTTCACACTCACATTAGGATCAAGGGTTTCTTCATCTCCACTTGTGTTGATTCCATCAACTTCCTTGGCTTCAAGAACTTGCTTTTCAGCTAGTTCTTTAATTTTAATTTCCTTCTCAGCAGCTTTTTTCTCTGCCTTCAAACGCCTCTTCAGCTCACTACAGAAATAAGAACATGAAAATGTAAAATTCATTCTAAAAGCTAATCAGCTAAACAGATTTAGTCACAATAGAGTTATTGCTCCTAAACGACGTTAAAATATTTCGAAACAAGGGGCAAAAAGGGTTGGCACCATCTATTCGTATACCATTACAAATATGAGTGGAACACAGAAAAGAACAGGTCAATTTTCCACATATATTAATTACTGATTTGCTTCAAAGATATGGAAAAAAAAAATCATTTAAAAAAAAGTATCACTATTATTTAAATTCAGAAGGACTTTCAGGAACGAAATGAAAACCCACAACATGTCCAAATCAAAAAACTTTAATATTGAACACCTACATACAAAAGAATTGTTAAAAAATGGCTACTTTAAAAAAAAACTGGAAACCCACCATGAATATCAAAGGGATTAAACAAAGCAAATGAAACCATAAATAAGAAATGAAAGTGAAACAGAGTGGGCAGAAATTCTGGCTTAGCTCCAGGGAATAAGTCATTGATGCAGTAGATATAAATGGAAAATAAAAATTGCGTGCAGCAGAACAGGTATTTGAACTGCAGCCTAAACTCTTTAGGAAGGGAAAATTCCTGGGTTGGGCCACAGGAATATAGTCCTCCCTGTCCAATTTTCCCGAATGCACTCCACCCAGGTGAAGCTTTACATCCACGCACTGCAGAGATAAATGTGCCTCAGTTGACTATTTGGTACATGACCTCACAAGTATCAATAAATACAATTTTGCACAGAATGTGACATTAATAAGCTTGCTGAGGTGAAAACAGAAGATGATGCGGTATTACAACCAATCACATGTTCAGATACAGAGCTAATCCTAAAGTGAAAACAATAATGCACCCCATCTTAAGTAGGCATTTGTAAACTGTATCCTTGTTGTTCCAGTTCCTCACAACCGAACTAATCCCACTTCCCTCCAGATTCGCTGTGGGGTTTTTATGATAGTAAGTCTTTCTGTCAGTGCACAGTTGGCTATCTTCAAAATGGCGTCAATCTGTGCACAGGTAAGGAGGTGCTGATGCAGTCCAGCTCTTTTGAAAATGAGGGGGAGTTCCACAGTATCAAAAATTACCAGTTTTTACTCTATTTCAACATGTCAATGAGGTATTCTACTCTTGTTCAGATCAATTCAAATGCTCATTTATGATGAAAAAAGGTTGGGTATGTGAACAAACTTAGAATGTCTAAATATGAAACATAGCACCACCAACCTTTTTTCATTATGCAATCTCTTCTGGAGGAGAAGAGGAGTGAAGGAAGTAAGGCTCTGTTTTGG
Source organism: Cetorhinus maximus (assembly GCF_964194155.1). Lineage (NCBI taxonomy): Eukaryota > Metazoa > Chordata > Chondrichthyes > Lamniformes > Cetorhinidae > Cetorhinus > Cetorhinus maximus. The sequence continues at coordinate 129,625,117 of NC_135884.1, forward strand.
CACCTTTCCCCAGTGACCCCTGACCTGCAGCCCAAGAAGCCTATGGAGACAGCTGGTCATCATAATGCACTGTCACAGTAGGCTGTCCCATTTACAAAGCACTTAACACCTAGTCAAAGACAAAATAGATAGAATCAGACAATTAAAGCTCAATCAGCACAGTTAATTTGCTCAAATCCAATTACAGTAAAAGTAAGCCTCTAAACTCTGATTCAAACCATTGTTTTCTGCTGTTATTAAGATATTGTAGGTTAAAGAGAAGAAAGATATAAAAGATAGAACTTCAATTTGTTCAGTAAAACAGATTTCGCTGTAAAAGTTAGGAAAAAGAAACACGGGTATCTTTTACTAGTTGTCAGGTTGAAGAATGGGCCAGAATTTTCTGCAGAAATAGCGAAGAGGTAACCAGCGCTCACCATTATTAAACAATATAGCTGACAGAAAATTCCAGCAAGTCCACATGCACAGTCAAATGTTCAAATCATGAAGCTGCTGTCCAAGTTACTCTGCTCCTACCTCATGAGGAAATACATGGAAAAATGTGAAGTTGCTCTATTTACCACTTAGATACAGATCAAACTTGGCAGAAAAAAATTAGGGCTTTTCCATTTGAGTGTTAGTGCCATTTTAATGGCATGGGAAGTCTGAATTACTGCCAAACCACCATTCTAGCACTGAGCATTATGAGTGTGGACTTTTGGGAAGGGGGTGGCGTAGTAGTATTGTCACTGGACTAGTAATTCAGAGACCCACCAATACTCTAGGGACCCAGGTTTGACACCCACCATGTCAGATGGTGGAATTCAATAAAAAAAATGGAACTAGAACTCGAATGATGTCATGTTGATTGTCATAAAAACCCATCTGGTTCACTAACGGACTTATGAAATCTGGCGGCCTTACTTGCTCTGGCCTACATGTGACTCCAGACACACAGCAATGTGGTTGACACTTCTATGCCTCCTGAAATGGCCTAGAAAGCCACGCAGTTGTTTCAAACTGCTAAAAAGTCAACAAGGAATAAAACCAGAAGGACCACCTGGAGTTGACCTGGGCACTGGAAACAACAACGGCAAACTCAGCCCTGTCGGCCCTGCAAAATCCTCCTTACAAACATCGGGAGGCCTGTACCAAAATTGGGAGGTGTGTCTCACAGACGAGTCAAGCAACATCCTGACATACTCATTCTCCTGGAATCATACCTTACAGACAATGTCCCAGACACCACTATCACCACTGGCATAGTGGTGGCGCAGTGCTATAAATTCAGGAGGGAGTTGCCCTGGGTGTCCTCAACATCGACTCCAGGCCCCATGAAGCATCATGGCATCAGGTCAAACAAGGGCAAGGAAACCTCCTGCTGATTACCATGCACCATTTCTCCACCCCCCCGCCCCCCAATGGTATCAGACACATAGGAATACCACCGCCTGGAAGTTCCCCTCCAAGTCACTCACCATCCTGACTTGGAAATATATCCCCGTTCCTCCACTGTCAAAATCCTGGAACTCTCTCCCTAACAGCACTGTGGGTGTACCTACACCACAGGGACTGCAGTGATTCAAGAAGGCAGCTCACCACATATCTGGGCAACTTTTCCATTTTGCTGGATAAATGCCAGTGTTGTAGCTCGAGGGCTTTTAGGGGTGGGCAATAAATGCTGGCCTAGCCAGCGATGCCCACATCCCATAAATGAATTTTTTAAAAAACCTCAGTCTTTCAGATTTTAATTACTTATTGTAATTTTTTTCTGTTCCCTACCCGTCTCCTTCTCTTGGCTTTCTGATATTCATACACTTCCTGGTACAGACTCTGCACTGCTCATTCATGATTCTTCAGACGGATTGATTAAGGAGAAACATAGTTTGCCCTGTTTGCACAGGCTCAGGTACGGAAATGGCTTTCTAACCACAGCAGATTCATGTGCAAATCTGCACCGAAGGTCTGTGGGCAAAAGTGAATGAAATGAACAGCTGGTGCTGTTTGTTCACTGCTGACAGCAGAATCCAGTCCATTGTATAAAGGTCACAATCGGAGGAAATGCTGTAAAAAAATTAAAAGCCATTTTGCCAATAATTTGGAGCTGTTTAGTCTTGTAGAAAGGAAATTGGATAAGATCCAAAAACAGGCGTGGCAATCATGGTGAACTCAAACCCATGGATTGAGCTACAGGCGATATGTTGTATTCCTGCAGCTTGATTTTCATGATGGCCACTTATGCTGTCCATTGGCTGCATGCATCAGCGGGTGGTCCGATATCACAAATGACTATTGCTACTTAAAGGTAGCCTGCACCTCTTAAAGGGCAGGTGTGTTGTTGCTGCTCGAAATGGTATCAAGAAGTTAACTGATTTTGAAGATTTTTGTCAAGACAGCTCAGCCTGCGAGAGAGTGTGCATTGAGATTTTCTGATAATGCACTGACAGCCTATATGCAAGACATGGAGAGGCATCCTGTTTCTGTAGGAGGGGCTGGAAGCCATCCAGACATATGCTCAGCGAGCAATGGGAAGTGGCCATGGTGGATGTTTCTAAATTTGTTTCTATAATTGATAATTTTTTGGATATTAGGGGCATCTAGGGGTATGGAGAGAAAGCAGGAATATGGCGTTGAGATAGAGGATCAGCCATGATCATACTGAAAGGCAGAGCAGGCTCGAAGGACCGAATGGCCTACTCCTGCTCCTAGTTTCTATGTCTATGGAGGTCAGTGCCAGAAGAGTAGCTTCAAAAGCATAGATGCAGTGCAGGCAGAAGTCTGATGATTTAATACAAGTGGTTTTAGTGCGCGAGTTCAATCTTCAAATAACATGCACCACGACCACATCTACTGTTCAATTCATCACACCTCTATCACCACCTACCAGCCAACAATCTCTATCAATCAGTATTCAACCTGATACTATATATACTAACTGTGAGAGGATGTGGGAAAGCAAGAATCACACTCAAAACTTCTTACTTACACAACAGCTATTCAAGCATGACAGTCACATCAACCAAACATACTCCAGGACACTCACTAGCACATTCCTCTTTGTCTTGCAGGTAAAGGTGAAGCACAACAAGTGGCAGCAGCAAAGATCTGGGGGAGGACAAGGGCAGCTGCAGGTTTGAACATCCTTTGAGACAGCACTGGAAAAGGGCATTGTTGAGGCCATGGCCACTGGCAGCACTGGAGGGGTTGATGAGGAAGGTATCTGCACACCTATTCTTTCTTCTCTCTTACCACTTCTTCTTCATCCCATATCTCTTGGCTCACAAGCAAACACTTAGTCCCTTCTCTCCTCACCACACCCAACCCTTGTCTTGTTTTCATTCCAGATATCCCAGAACTGTAGTAGAGAAGTGTAGTAATTATAGTTTTGGGAAATGTTGGACTGTAGCTTTAAGAATAATCCTGTGATGTAAGATCACACGATCTGTGTAAACAAATGTGTTAGCAGGGTGGGTAACCCCTACAGAGGAGAGTACTTCTTAGTTACGGAGTTTGCTGAAAGCCTGTCGTTGCTACTGCTGTCTTGTAAATAAAGCCAAATGTTTCCACCAAGAAACATTGTATGAAGAACAACTCTATAACAAGAGGAAAAAAAAGTGAAGATGATCTTGTACTTGATCTTACACTTGCAGCTACCAAGTGACATTGTGCATACTTCAGAGGAGAAATCTGTACATTGTAGACACCAGGCACAAGTACACAGGAGGAAAGGATAGTGCAGGTGCAGTTCGCTGAAGGACGAGTCCACATACGACTTCTGATACAGAAAAGTCAAGTGAGGACTTTAAAGAACCAGGCTATAGCAGAAGGCTGATGGGTGTACACATTCAGTTCCGTGGTGCACAGTAAAGTTGCCAGAAAGCCTGCACGTAACCACAAAGGAAGATGGATGAATCCAGCTACAACTTGGTATGGGGCTGTGAGCTTGGGGCCCATCCTTTCAAAAATGGTCATCCCCATAAGACCATAAGACATAGGAGCAGAAATTAGGCCATTCGGCCCATCGAGTCTGCTCCGCCATTCAATCATGGCTGATAAGTTTCTCAACCCCATTCTCCCGCCTTCTCCCCGTCCTTCCTAACTGTTAAGTACCCTTCAATATTAAGGTCCCAATTTATATCATCCTGCAGCCATGTCTCTGCAGTGACTATCAGATCATACTTATTTATTTCTATTTGAGCTATAAGTTCATTTATTTTATTTTGAATGCTACATATGTTCAGATTGAGACTTCAGTTTTGTCCTTTTATTATTTTAGTGACCTCTAGCCTTACCTGCTGATTTACTCTTAGATTTGTGCTCTCTATCCCTTCCTGTCATGGTCTATTTATCATTTCCCATGTGAGTTCCTTTATCACTAGCCTTGTCTCTACTCTTTGATTTACATGTTCCCAAATTTGCTCCTCGCCCCCATTATTTAGTTTAAAATCCTCTCTACTTTCCTTGTCACACGGCTCACTAGAGCACGGTTCAAGTGCACGCCATCCCAATGGTACAGCCCCCTCTTTCCCCAGTAGTGGTACCAGTGCCCCACGAACCGGAACTCAGTTCTACCACACTAGTCTTTCAGCCACGCATTTCTCTAATCTTATTTGCCCTATGCCAATATACACGTGGACCAAGTAATAAGCCAGAGTTATTGCTTTTGAGGTTCAGCTTCTTAGTTTGAGGAGCTAGGCACCAAATTATCTACGCAGAACCTCTTTCATTGTCCTGCCTATGTCGTTGGTACCTACATGGACCATGACAGCTGAACCCTCCTCCTCCCTTTCCATGTTCCTCTCCAGTGCTGAGCAAATGTCCTGAACCCTGGCAATGGGCAGACAACTCAGCCTTCTGGGCTCTTGCTCTCTGATGCAGAGACAAGTGTCAATCCCCCTCACTATACTGTCCCCGACTAACACTGCATTTCTTTTTTCTCCCCCCACTTGAAAGGCTTCCTGTGCCACGGTGCCATGGTCAGTCAGTTCATCCACCCTGCAACCCCCACTCTCATCCAAACAAGCTGAAAGAATCGCAACACTGTTGGACAACTGCAAAAGCAGAGGCTCCTGCACTCTGGGTCCCCTTATGTGCCTCACTCACAGTCACATCCTCCTGTCTCTGACCACTGAGCAAATCAGAAGAACCTATCCGAAGGTACAATGCGTCCAGGTAACATTCCCCCTCCCTGATGCATCACAGTGTCTGCAGCTTGGCCTCCAGTCAATAACTCAAAGCCAAAGTTCCTTGAGCCACAAACACTTACTGCAGACGTGTTTGCTCTGGATCACAGTGGCATCCAGGAGCTCCCACATGCTGAAGCTGTTACACATCACCTGTCCTGCCATCATTAATGTGTTTTAATTAACTACTTAATTATTTATTCAATGAATTATGTTCCTTTTTTTTTTAAATACATTTTATTAACCTTACCACCAGCTCGTAAACAATTTTAAACCTTAGGAATAGAATAGACCTTAACCACTTACCAGATACTCACCAACTAGCTTCTTCCCCTATAGTAGAGTAAGAACCAATTCCTACAGTGCCCTAACTTTCTCACTCACCCAACTCCCAGCACTCTTGTTCAAAGTCACACTTCAGTGCTAAATTGCACTGAGGCGCCTATTTATATGCTCTGAAACTAAAGAGCTTGCTGAGCCCCAGGTACAGAAAAACAGTTTAAGTTAGTTTCCTGAATTAACTAACTTCAACTGCTCTCCAGCAGAGAACTTGTATATCCCTGCTTAAGGCTGGTTGAAATTTATAATTTAAACAGTAAATTTCAGTTAGAAGTTAAATGTTAAATACAAACAAAATTAGATATTTAGAAAGAACTCCCAGCAGTCTTGTTCCATACAAGCATAACATGAAGCAAATCGTAAAAGTACTTACATCTATAACAAATACAATGAGTGCCTGTATTGGGCTAATTATTCTTTGTAAGAATGGCTCCTCGTTTAGGGCAAGACATCGATTGTTAATTTGGCAAATATGTTTGGTTGTGATGCGAATTTAGTTTTTTTTACTCTTCATGCAGGACAGAAAAACTGTAAAAGCTGTTGAAAACGACTTATAACCGTTTTAGAGTCGTGGATTCACTTGTCCCAAGATTGTTCACTTTTACAGAGTGTCAAAACTAACACTTCTGGGACTCTTGACGAAGCAAACCATTTCACACAAACCAGACCTTGGGTTTAATGTTTTATTTGAAAATGACGACGTTTTGCGGGTGCAGCACTCTCTCATCGGCCTCTGAAACGGTGGCAGTGAGATGCCTTCTGAAACCATGGCGTGAAGCTATTGCTGTAAAGGAAGGGAGCTCCTCGATTTTGACCCAGAGCCAACGCAGGGACCAAGATATAGATCAAGGAGGTGCTGCAGTTTCCAGAAAACCCCTCCCTCATCGTTACGGGAAACGCGCCCTTTCCGAGAAACCCTCACGCGCAGAGAAGAAAAAGCGTTAGGGTTCGCCGATGCCGAAAAAAAAGGGCTGCGATGCCGAAAAAAAAGGGCTGCGACGCCGCAAAGCACCATAGGACACGTAGTTCTTCAGGACGTCACTCTCGCCACACAACTGCCGTAAAAAAACTACAAACCCCAGCAAGCTCCGCGGAAAACTGACGCAATGCACGAATTAGAGAAAGGCGCACGCGAGGAGACCGTTCGGCCTCGCTCGTTAGCAGCTAGGACGGCTCCGGGGTGTATCTGACTAAGAAACGGGAGCCATTTATCGTTCCGGTTACGGCGGAAAGAGCGCCGGCAAGCGCGCCAACCTACTTTTTGCTCAGCTTGTTGTCCTCGCTGCTTGCTGCCGCTCCGCTGTCCGCCATGTTGGGTGAGAAGCCGAAAAGGGGCGTATTCACGGTTTCGCTTTAATTCCTTCCGCAGCGCCAACTAAACCCCGGTTATTTGAATCCTCGGATCTGTGGAGAGGAGGGAACGAAGTATTTAAAAATACCTGGAAAAATTCAGCAGGTCTGGCAGCATCTGCGGAGAGGGAAAAAATAAAAGCAAAATACTGCGGATGCTGGCTGGAAATCCAAAACAAAAATGAAAATACCTGGAAAAACTCGGTAGGTCTGGCAGCATCTGCTGAGAGGAGCACAGTTAACGTTTCTAGTCAGTATGACTCTTCAACAGAACTAAGGAAAAGTAGAAAAGAGGTGAAATATAAACTGGTTTAAGAGGGGGTGGGACAAGAAGAGCTGGATAGAGGGCCAGTGATAGGTGGAGACAACCAAATGATGTCATAGATGAAAGGACAAAGAGGTGTTGAAGGTGATGCTATTATCTAAGGAGTGTGTTAATTAAGAGTGGAAAGCAGAAAAAGCAAGGTACAGATAGCCCTAGTGGGGTTGGGGTTGGGGTGCGGTGAAGGAATCGAAAAAGGCTAAAAGTTATAGATAAAATAATGGATGGAAATACATTTAAAAATAATGGAAATAGGTGGGAAAAGAAAAATCTATATAAATTATTGGAAAAAAAACGGGGTGGGCTCGGAAAGGGGGTGGGGATGGAGGAGACAGTTCATGATCTAAAATTGTTGAACTCAATATTCAGTCCAGAAGGCTGTAAAGTGCTTGGTTGGAAGATGAGGTGCTGTTCCTCCGCTTTACATTGAGCTTCACTGGAGCAATGCAGCAGGCCAAGGACAGATATGTGGGCATGAGAGTAGGGTGGAGTGTTGAAATGGCAAGCGACAGGGAGGTCTGGGTCATGCTTGCGGACAGACCGAGGGTGGTCTACAAAGCGGTCACCGAGTCTGCGTTTTGTCTCTCCAATGTACAGGAAACCGCATTGGGAGCAACGAATGCAGTAGACTAAATTGAGGGAAGTGCAAGTGAAATGCTGCTTCACTTGAAAGGAGTGTTTGGGCCCTTGGACGGTGAGCAGTGGGGAAGTAAAGGGGCAGGTGTTGTACCTTCTGCGGTTGCATGGAGTAGGACTGGAACATGGAATGTTCCACATACCCCATAAAGAGACAGGCATAACTGGGGCCCATGCGGGTACCCATAGCCACACCTTTTATTTGGAGGAAGTGAGAGAAGTTTAAGGAGAAATTGTTCAGTGTGAGAGCAAGTTCAGCCAGACGGAGGACAGTAGTGATGGATGGGGATTGTTTGGGCCTCCGTTCGAGGAAGAAGTGGAGAGCCATCAGACCATCCCAGTGGAGGATGGAGGTGTAGAGGGATTGGACGTCAATGGTGAAGAGGAGACGGTTGGGGCCAGGGAACTGGAAATTATTAATATGATGTAGGGTGTCAGAGGAATCACGGATGTAGGTGGGAAGGGACTGGACAAGGGAAGAGAGAATAGAGTCAAGGTAGCAAGAAATGAGTTCCGTGGGGCAGAAACAGGCTGACATGATCGGTCTGCTGGGACAGTCCTGTTTGTGGATTTTGGGTAGGAGGTAGAAGCGGGCCGTCCGAGGTTGGGAGACTATCAGGTTGGAAGCTGTGGAAGGAAGATCTCCAGAGGAGATGAGGTCACTAACAGTCCTGGAAACAATGGCTTGATGTTCAGTGGTGGGGTCATGGTCCAGGGGGAGGTAGGAGGAAGTGTCTGCGAGTTGACGCTCAGCCTCTGCGAGGTAGAGGTCAGTGCGCCAGACAACAATAGCACCACCCTTGTCAGCAGGTTTGATGACAATGTCAGGGTTGGACCTGAGAACGGAGTGCAGCAAGTTCAGAGAGAGTGGGTGAGAGAAGCAGAGAGATTGAGACAACTAATGTCACACCGACAGTGCTCAATGAAAAGATCAAGAGAAGGTAAGAATCCAGAGGGAGAATATTGTAGGCGGGTAAAAGGATCCGTTGAACGGGGAGAGGACTCCTGCCCAAAGAAGTGAGCACGGAGACGAAGGCAGCGGAAGAAGAGTTCAGCATTGTGCCGAGCCCAAAATTCATTGAGATGAGGACGTAAGGGTATGAAACTAAGTCCTTTGCTGAGCACTGAACGTTCAGCATCGGAGAGGGGAAGGTCAGGGGGTATGGTGAATACACGGCCGGGGCTGGGATTGGAAGAAGGGATGGGGATAGACGGACAGGCAGGGTTGGAGGGTCCTGGATGGGTGTTGGCGTCGATGAGTTGTTGGAGCTTGCGTTCCTTTGCACCTGAAAGAAAGAGAAAAAGTTTCTTGTTGAGGCGTCGGATGAGACGAACAATAAAATGAAACTGGGGGCACGCGCAGCTTAGAAAAAGGGTGTGGCGGTGCTGCTGGAGGGAGAGGTCGAGTGTGTTCATATGGCGGCGCATGGCACTGAGTGTGGATCTCAGAATGCGACTAGAACAGCAGTCCGAGGAGCGTTGTATGTCCCGGAGATACCTGTAATCCTGGGTGGGTTTGAAACATGAGGGATGGAACTTCAGTTGAAATCCACGTGGGGTAAGTCAGAGACGGAGACAGTCACTGAGGACTACAGCTACCTCGACTACAGCTCCTCACACCCCGCTTCCTGTAAGGACTCCATCCCATTCTCTCAGTTCCTTCGCCTCCGTCGCATCTGTTCTGATGATGCCACTTTCAAAGACAGTTCCTCTGACATGTCTTCCTTCTTCCTTAACCGAGGTTTTCCCCCCACAGTGGTTGACAGGGCCCGCAACCGTGTCCGGCCCATCTCCCGCGCATCCGCCCTCACACCTTCCTCTCCCTCCCAGAACAATGATAGGGTCCCCCTTGTCCTCACTTATCACCCCCCGCCAGCATCCGTATTCAAGGGATCATCTCAACCCCCTCCCACAGCACCTTCCCATGCAACCGCAGAAGATGCAACACCTGCCCCTTTACTTCCCCTCTCCTCACCGTCCAAGGGCCCAAACACTCCTTTCAAGTGAAGCAGATTTTCACTTGCCCTTCTCTCAATTTAGTCTACTGCATTCGCTGCTCCCAATGCGGTTTCCTGTACATTGGAGAGACCAAACGCAGACTGGGTGACTGCTTTGCAGAACACCTTCGGTCTGTCCGCAAGCATGACCCAGACCTCCCTGTCGCTTGCCATTTCAACACTCCACTCTGCTTTCATGCCCACATGTCCATCCTTGGCCTGCTGCATTGTTCCAGTGAAGCTCAACGCAAACTGGAGGAACAGCACCTCATCTTCCGACTAGGCACTTTACAGCCTTCCGGACTGAATATTGAGTTCAATAATTTTAGATCATGAACTCTCTTCTCCATCCCCACCCCCTTTCCGATCCCCTTTTTTTACCAATAATTTATAAAGAGTTTTCGTTTCCCACCTATTTCCATTATTTTTAAATGTATTTCCCTCCATTGTTTTATCTCTACCTTTTAGCCTTTTTTGATTCCTTCACCCCACCCCCACTAGGACTATCTGTACCTTGCTTGTCCTGCTTTCTACCCTTAATTGGCACATTCCTTAGATAATATCACCACCTTCAACACCTCTTTGTCCTTTTGTCTGTGACATCTTTTGGTTATCTCCACCTATCACTGGGCCCTCAATCCAGCTGTACTTGTCCCACCCCGCCCCCCCCTTAAACCAACTTATATTTCACCACTCTTCTATTTTAACTTAGTTCTGTTGAAGGGTCATTCGGACTCGAAACGTTAACTGTGTTCCTCTCCACAGATGGTGCCAGACCTGCTGAGTTTTTCTAGGTATTTTTGTTTTTGTTTCAAAGACAGTTCCTCTGACATGTCTTCCTTCTTCCTTAACCGAGGTTTTCCACCCACGGTGGTTGACAGAGCCCTCCACCGTGTCCGGCCCATCTCCCGCGCATCCGCCCTCACACCTTCCTCTCCCTCCCAGAACCATGATAGGGTCCCCCTTGTCCTCACCTATCACCTCACCAGCCTCCGCATTCAAAGGATCATCCTCCACCATTTCCGCCAACTCCAGCATGATGCCACCACCAAACATATCTTCCCTTCACCCCCCCGGCGGCATTCCGCAGGGATCATTCCCTCTGGGACACCCTGGTCCACTCCTCCATCAGCCCCTACAATTCAACCCCCTCCCATGGCACCTTCCCATGCAACTGCAGAACTGTGGAACACATGCCCCTTTACTTTCCCTCTCCTCACCGTCCAAGGGTCCAAACACTCCTTTCAAGTGAAGCAGCGTTTCACTTGCACTTCCCTCAATTTAGTCTACTGCATTCGTTGCTCCCAATGCAGTTTCCTGTACATTGGAGAGACCAAACGCCGACTGGGTGACCGCTTTGCAGAGCACCTTAGGTCTGTCCGCAAGCATGACCCAGACCTCCCTGTCGCTTGCCATTTCAACACTCCACCCTGCTCTCATGTCCACATGTCCATCCTTGGCCTGCTGCATTGTTCCAGTGAAGCTCAACGCAAACTGGAGGAACAGCATCTCATCTTCTGACTAGGCACTTTACAGCCTTCCGGACTGAATATTGAGTTCAACAATTTTAGATCATGAACTCTCTCCTCCATCCCCACCCCCTTTCCGATCCCCTCCTTTTTTTTCCAATAATTTATATAGATTTTCCTTTTCCCACCTATTTCCATTATTTTTAAATGTATTTCCATCCATTGTTTTATCTCTACCTTTTAGCCTATTTCGATTCCTTCACCATTGAAACCCCACCCCCACTAGGGCTATCTGTACCTTGCTTTCCCTGCTTTCTACCCTTAATTAGCACATTCCTTAGATAATATCACCACCTTCAACACCTATTTGTCCTTTTGTCTATGACATCTTTTAGCTATCTCCACCTATCACTGGCCCTCTATCCAGCTCTACCTGTCCCACCTCCCTTAAACCAGCTTATATTTTACCTCTTTTCTATTTTTACTTAGTTCTGTTGAAGAGTCATACAGACTCGAAACGTTAACTGTGTTCCTCTCCGCAGATGCTGCCAGACCTACTGAATTTTTCCAGGTATTTTTATTTTTGTTTTGGATTTCCAGCATCCGCAGTTTTTTGCTTTTATCGAAGTATTACCGCAGTTCATTATTGAAAACGAAACTCATTTGGGTTTAAAGATGTTACCGATTTTGACTAAAGTAAATTTCACCCTATTAGCTCAAAGGAGAAAAGCAAAATACTGCGGATGCTGGAAATCTGAAACAAAAACAAAAATTGCTGGATAAACTCAGTTCTGAAGAAGAGTCATACGGAATGGAAACATCGACTCTGTCTTTCTCTCCACAGATCCTGTCAGAACTGCTGAGTTTTTCCAGCAATTTTTGTTTTAGTTCTAAAGAGGCATCACTTCCTCTTCAATTATGAGCTCCCACCACTTACATTTCTTATAATAATGTGTGTTAACTACAAAAGCAATGAAAAATTGCCTAGGAAGAAGAATATGAAAGCAGTTATTTTGTATCTGCAAAACACAGCTTTCGCAAACCATACTCCTTATGGCACAAAACAAAGCCATTCGACCCATCAAGTCCATGCCATCCCATTCTCCTATTCTATCCCCTAGCCCTGCAGTTATCCTCCAAGTACCTAATGTTCAATCCAGTGCACTTAGGTTGTTGAGGCTAAAGGATCCGGGTTGCATGCTTGTATCGGGATGACCAAGTTGGTACAGAGACAGAGAACATCAGGAGATCGTTGTTAGAATAAACTCAAGCTGTTTATTTACAAACTAAACTCAACAGCTACACTTGTGTGCTTACAACATAAAACTCTGTCTTCACTCATCAGTCACTGTCGCGGAAAACGGAGTGAACACTCAGACCCAGGAGGTTTGTCTCGGAAGCCTTTATTAAATCGTGATATCACGGAGAGCCCAGCAGCATACAATGGAGCTAGCTGACACTCTGAGGAAGCATCAGAGCACACATATATTTATAGTAGAGGTTGTACATATCAAAGAGCTTGAAGGTGATAAGACTGTCTAACTTTCAATGATCAATTACATTGAGAATCATTGTCACACAATTAGTCTATTCTAAGTTTATGACTATACAGGATATTGGGGGAAGCTCACATAGTAATAAAAAGTGAGACAGAGAATAGATAACCATGCTTGACCTTATCTTTAGTGCTAGGGGGTGTACACTCTAGAGAACAGATGACCATTGCTTGATCCTGTCTCCTTGTGTTGGGGGCAGACATCCCAGCCCCGTCTCAAGGACTCCAGGAAGCCTGCCCATGACACTCCCCTTTCTCCCCTCCTGCTCAATTAGCTGGCAGCTGCAGGTGTACCTGCTAGAACAAAAGAGGGAACTGTGCTGTAGTATTCCACTATGGTGCTAACTGTTTAACCCTTAGTTGACCTGTAGATGTATTTTATTCTTCCACAGTCACTAACTCAAGACTCTCCCACAGAGAGGTAGCCTGCGCTCCTCTGTTATTGGGTATTAAGATCATGTGACCTCACATTACAATGCATGTCTTAAAGGTATATCACATATCAGATTACTAATTCCTCCCACTGTACTGAAAAATACATTTTACAATTTTTCTGTATCAAGTTATTTACCCAGATCAATTATCTACAAAGTCAGTCTTTATGCGTGTAGAACGTCTCAGCTCTGGAGCTTCTGAAGTTTGCTTTGGAGTCTCCTTTACTGAAGTCGTCTGAGCATCAGGTTCTGCAGCAGATACCTGTAAATTTGTTTCTTTGACTCTTTCAGGTACAGTCGGCCCTTCAAATACATTTGTACTTGGCTGAGTTCTTTCAACGGGAACTGTTGATTCAGTCTCGAGCATTGATGGAATCACTTCTGGATATTTGGTTTCTCCTCTTCGTATGTGATCCACGTGTCCTTTTTATTCGATCTCTGACTTTCATGTGATAGGAAAGAGGTCTGGTTACAGCACTTATTTCACCGAACAACCATGCTGGTTCTTCTCTAAAATTTTTCACAAATGCTTTCTCTCTTACATTAAGTGTTCTGTCCCAACTGTGACAATCATGTCCCATTTTCTGACTTTCCTGCCATCCTTCTACCTCCACCCCCACCCTCAAGTTTGGCATGATTAGGCTCAGTCTCGATCGGAGACGGTGCTTCATCAACAATTCCACAGGTCTGACACCTGTTGTTGAACAGGGAGTGGCTCGATAATGGAAAAGAAAACATGCCAGTTTAATTGCTATCAAATCCCCAGATAATTTCTTCATACCAGATTTGAACATCTGAACTGCTCTCTCGCCGCGTCCGTGTGAAGAAGGGTGGTATGGAACTGTTTTCACATGAACAATACCATTGAGGCTTATAAATCGGTTAAATTCAGCACTTGTGAATACTGTTCCATTATCTGATACTAGCACTTTAGGTAATTCATTTATGGCAAAGCTTTGTCATAGCTTATCTGTCGCTGAACATGTGGGTGACCTCACTTTGTATATTTCCATCCATTTTGAATGGCGCCTATGATAAGTAGAAACATTGTTCCCATAAAAGTTCCCACAAAGCTGATGTGTCGTCGTACCCATGGCCTTGCTGGCCACTCCCAGGGGTGTAACAGAGCTATTCCAGGTAATTTTTGCACTTGTTGACACTGCATACAACTTCTCACTAAGGTTTCTATTTCTCCATCCATTCCTGGCCACCACATATAGCTATGTGCTATTGCCTTCATTTTGGAAATTCTGGGATGAGCACTGTGAAGTTCAGAAAACAATGGCTTTCGTCCTTGTAGAGGAACAATCACCCGAGCTCCCCACAATAAGATACCTTCTTTTCTGGTTCTCTCATATCTTCTCTGGACATATCGTTTCATTTCATCAGACTCTTGTGTTTGTGACCAACCGTAAAGAACTTGATTCCTCATTTTGAATAAGACTGGGTGTCGGTTCGTCCAATCTTTAATTTGTTTAGCACATATCGGTAATGAGTCCAGGAATCTCACCAACAAAATGAATTCCTGAGGAATTGGAACATCCTCATCTTTTACTTGCAAGGGTAAACAACTGAGTGCATCTGCATTTGCAAGTTGACTTCTGGGTCTATGAATAAAAGTATACTCATACACTGCTAAGATCAATGCCCATCTTTGAACTCTTGCTGAGGCTATAGGGGGTATAACCTTATCTTCACCAAATAGCCTTAATAATGGCTTGTGGTCCGTAATGATAGTAAAATGACGACCATATACATATTGATTAAACTTTTTAACACCGAAAATGATTGCCAGGCCTTCTTTTTCAATTTGAGAGTACTTTTTCTCTGCAGTACTGAGTGTTCTTGACACACATCCTGTAGGTCGTTCTGATCCATCATCCATTTGATGGGAAAGCACTGCTTCCACTCCATATGGTGATGCGTCACACATTAATATCAACTCTTTCTTTGGGTCAAAATGTACAAGCAGTGTAGAAGATTGTAGCAACTTTTTCACAATTTTGAAAGCTCCTTCTTGTGGTGTTTGCCATGACCATCTCTGGTTTTGCTGGAGCAAGTAATAGAGTAGTGCCAGTTCTGTTGACAAATTAGGCAGAAAGCATCCATAGTAATTGATCATCCCCAAGAATGATTTCAGTTTGGATGTATTCTTTAGTGCTGGGGCTTCTTTAATGGCTTCCGTTTTTTTCTTCAACTGGATGAAAACCTTGTGAATCTACCTTGTGACCTAAATAAGTTACCTCTTTTGCCTGGAATGTTCACTTTCCCTTTCTCAATCTCACTCCAACCTGCGAAAAACATTTCAGAACTTCTTCCCAAGTTCTTCAAATGTTCCTTTTCAGTGAGTCCAGTAATGAGAACATCATCCAAATAAACTACCACATGGGGCAATTCCTGTAGTAAATTTTCCATGGTTCTTTGGAATATGGTGCAAGCAGAAGACACACCAAATGGTGAAAGGGTATATTGATACAATAACAAAAAAATGCTGGAAAAACTCAGCAGTCTGACAGCATCTGTGGCGAGAAAGACAGTTAACGTTGAATCCATATGACTCTACTTCATATGGACTTGAAACATTAACTCTGTCTTCCTCTCCACAGATGCTGTCAGACCTGCTGAGTTTTTCCAGCATTTTTTGTTTTTGTTTCAGATTTCCAGCATCCACAGTATTTTGCCTTTTTAAAGATACAATCTCTTGTGTGTACTTATGGTGACAAACATCCGGGATGCCTTCTCTAATTCCAATTGCTAGTAGGCGTGACTCATATCTAACTTTGTGTAGGCCTTTCCACCTGCCAGTTTAGTGTATGAACCTTCTATTTTAGGTATGGGTTGTCAATCCAGTTTTGCCACTTTGTTAATTGTTAATTTGTATTCTGATGCTTTTGTCAGGTTTGAGAACAGGTACAATTGAAACTGCCCACGCCAAAAATTGTACTGGTTGTATCACTCCCAGTTTTTCTAACCTGTCCAGTTCAGCATTTGCCTTATCCCACATTGGGTAAGGTACTGGTCTGGCCCATAATGAATCTTGATGTTGCCTGTGGATCTACATGAATTTTTGCTTGTTCTTCCTTGAAAACGGAGGCATATTTTTGTAATAGCTGTGATAAATCATTAGTTCTCAGTTGGAAGATTTCAGCCCATTCCAATTTAATTTCTTTCAGCCAGTTTCATCCGAGGAGACTAGGTCCCACCCCTGCTACTACCATCAAGGGTAATCTCTCTGTTTGACCTCCATAATGTACGTGACTTTACATATACCCTTGACATGTATGTCTTCTCCATAAGATGTAGGAGCAGAAGTAGGCCATTTGGCCTATCGAGTCTGCTCCGCATTCAGTGAGATCATGGCTGACCTGATAATCCTCAACTCCACTTTCCTGCCTTTTCCCCATAACACTTGATTCCCTGACTGATTAAAAATTTGTCTATCTCAGCCTTGAATAGTCTTAACGATCCAGCCTCTACAGCCCACTGCAGTAAAGAATTCCACAGATTCACTACCCTCTGAGAGAAGAAATTCCTCCTCATCTCTGTTTTATTAAGTGGGCACCCCCTTACTCTGAGATTATACCCTCTGGTCCTAGACTCTCCCACAATGGGAAACAACCTCTCAGCATCTACCCTGTCAAGCCCCCTAAGAATCTTATATGTTTCAATAAGGTCACCCCTCATTCTTCTAAACTCCAATGAGTATAGGCCCAACCGACTCAACCTCTCCTCATAAGAAAATCCCTCCATCCCCAGGCTCAACCTAGTGAACCTTCTCTGGACTGCCTCCAATGCCAGTATACTTTTCCTTGGATAAGGGGACCAAAACTGTTCACAGTATTCTAGGTGTGGTCTAACTAGTGCCTTGTTTAGTTTTAGCAAGACTTCCCTATTTTTATACTCCATTCCCTTTGAAATAAAGGCCAACATTCCATTTGCTTCATAGAACTAGCTGCTGTGCTACTTTGAGCATTAGCAAATGCCTCTGTATTTATACTTGCAAAAATTCTAAAGAGCTGAGCCACTCCCTGTTGACAGTAGCTACCAGTTTTAACTAACCACCTAATTAACTAATTTTGCAACTTGAGCAGGCAACTTGTTTATGACTGACTAACACCGTTAAAGAAACAAAGTGCAGAGAAGGGGTAAGAACCTCTAAAGTGCATTTAGGAGAAGTTTCTACATCAGTATGTTTCCAATTGAAGGGGGCATGTTGGATCTGGTTCTGCAGAATGAGGTGGGACAAGTGGATCAAATGTCAGTCGAGGAATATTTAAGGGTCGTGATCGTAGCACCATAAGGTTTAGATTAGCTATGAAAAAGGACAAGGTGCAACCCAGAGTAGAAATAGTAAATTGGGGAAGGTCCAATTTCAATGGGATGAGAACGGATTTAGTCCAGGTAAATTGAAGTCAAAGACTGGCAGTTAAAACTGTGAGTGAACTATGGGTTGCCTTTAAAGAGGAGATAGTTTGGGTACAATCAAGGTATGTTATAATAATGGGTGAAGTTAGGTCAAACAAAGTGAGAGCTGCCTGAATGATAGAAGAGATGGAGAGTGAGATGAAGCAGAAAAAGAATGCCTGTGACAGATGTCAGGTTAATAATACACGCTGAATATTGAAAGTTCAGACAAAAGTGAAAAGAGCAACAAAGAGAGAGTATGAGAAGATACTGCAAGCCCAACAAAAAAAAATCCAAAAATCTTCTAAGGGCATATAAATAGTAAAAGCACAGTTAAAGGAGAAGTAGGGTCAATAGGGACTATAAAGGTGATTTACGCATGGAGGCAGGGGACATGGCTGAGGTACTAATTGACTACTTTGCATCTGTCTTTACCAAGGAAGAAGAAACTGTCAAAATTGTAGTGAACGAGGAGGTAGGTAAAACACTGGATGGGCTAAAAATTGATAAAGGCCAGGATTTCCCGGTCGGCAAGTGGGGGCAGGGCCCACTCACCGACGCATAAAATGACATGGAATGATGTCGGGCGGAACTCCCAACGTCATCCCACCTCATTTCAATTTTCAGGTGGGCGGGGGCTCAGCAGAGTCAGCTGTGCGCCCGCCGACCTGTCAATGGCCAATTGAGGCCATTGACAAAGTAATTAAAGTACTTAATGGACCTGCCCGTCCAACCTTAATGGGCAGGCCAGGAGCCCTGGCGGGCATTGGAAACAGCATGAAACCTCATGCACGGGCGGGATAAGGTTTCATGAAGGTTTTTAAATTTTTAATAAAAGTGTTAATGAAAGTAATGGACATGTCCACACTGTTACATGAGGGGACATGTCAGGGGGATTTTTTTTCTATTGTTTTTATTATTCTATTCTATATATTCTATTATTTTTAAATTTGGCGCTGATCTCCCTGAGGCAGCACTTAGCCTCAAGGAGATGAGTGTGCTCTTTCACACGCATGCAGTTTAGGGACTCCCCCCACCCACTGCTGCCCGCACAGGGAGCGCATTGCGCTTCCTTGTGGACGTCACACTGGGTGGGCCTTAATTGCTCCTCCCGCGTAAAATGGCAGTGTGTCCCCAATTGGGGGCGCCGATCGGAGGCACGCCTCCACCCGCCCGCTCCTAAACAATTCTGCCAAAGTGGAGGTATTAGAAAGATTGATTGTACTTAAAGCTAATTAGTCACCAGGAGCGGATGGGATACATCCAAGGAGGCTGAGGGAAGTAAGGGTTGAAATTGCAGAGGCTCTGGCCATAATCTTCCAATCCTCCTCAAATACGCAGGTGGCACCAGAAGACTGGAGATTGCAAGTGTTACACCTTTGTTCAAAAAAGGGTATAAGGATAAAAGAAAACTTCTCGAAACAATAATTCGGGACAGAAGTAACAGTCACTTGGACAAATGGATCTTGGACTACATGAATAGAGGTATTGAGTATAAAATCATGGAAGTTATGCTGAACTGTTATACTGCTCTCGTTAGGCCACAACTAGCGTATTGCATTCAATTCTGGTCACTACACTTTAGGAAGGATGTGAGGGTCCTTGAGAGTGTGCAGAGGATATTTACCAGACTGGCTCCAGGGTTGAGAGATTTTAACCACAAGATTACATTGGCAAAGTTGGGGTTGTCCTCTGCAGAGCAAAGGAGATTGAGGAGAGATTTGTAGAGGTGTACAAGATTATGACAAGTTTAGATGAGGTAAACAAAGAAAAGTTGTTCCCATTAGTTGATGGCACAAGGACTAGGGAACACAGATTTAAAGTTTTGAGCAAGAAACGCAGGGGAAATGTGAGGAAGAACTTTTTTTATGCTGTGGGTGGTAATGACCTGGAACTTGCTGTCTATGAGGGTGGTGGAAGCAGAAACAATGATTTACTTCAAAAGGAAATTGGATGCAACTTGAGGGAAATAACTTGCAGGGCAATAGGATAGAGCGGGGGAATGGGACTGATTGCTCTCAGGAGCTGGCATGAACTTGACCAGTGAAATGGCATCTTTCTGTGCTGTAATTTCTCTTTTACTCAAAATGTGGATTAATTAAGGAAAGCTAGCATGACCCCGATGGACTGTGTACAAAAGGGATCTGAAAAAAAAACATGCCTAGAAAAACTGTTTAAAAGTTGGTTTTGCTTTTTCTTTGATAAGAGAAAAGACCAACTGCCTGTGAAAGGAAGGCGGTAGCCTCTTTGCAGTTCAGAGCCAGTCCACAGCTGGAAGTGAATTTAAGCTGCTCCTAAGTTGCTATGTGCTGGAACAGAGTACCTGCAAGTATTCCTTGAGTCCGTCTGAAAAGCAGTGCAAGAGTCATCGACTGTTTCGCAGATCAGTGCTGAGAAACCAACCATATAACCCGGATAAAAACAAAAAACTACTGCGGATGCTGGAAATCCAAAACAAAAACAGAATTACCTGGAAAAAACTCAGCAGGTCTGGCAGCATCAGCGGAGGACTCGAAACGTCAACTCTTTTCTTCTCCACCGATGCTGCCAGACCTGCTGAGTTTTTCCAGGTAATTCTGTTTTTGTTTCATATAACCCGGACGCCATTTCAAGGACTCCACCATCTTTCCTTTTCCCTTGAACCATTGACTTTTAACCTTTGACATAATTGCTCTTTTTTTTTTGGGGTGTGTGTGTCTGTCTGTCTGTCTTAGGGTATCTCAAAAGAGTAATTAGTATACTTTCATATATCCTTACTGTAAGTTAGCAAGCCTTGCCTTCCTATTCGATGAGACTGGTTTACTAATAAGTTTGTTTTTTGTTGAAAGAAACCTGGTTAAAGTCCATTTTTCTGGGCAACAGGAGCAAAAGTAAATGATTGGCCGTTTTGGTGAGCGAATCAAATTTTTAAACTAATGGTGCAACCTGTGGAGTAGTAGATCAACTGTGCATTCCTCCCATCCTGGCCATAACAAAGGTTTATAGTGGTGTTTCCCAAAGGTTGGTATTAGGACCACCTCTTTTCTTGATCCACATTAATAACCTAGTCTTGGGTACAGGGCACAATTTCAAAATTTGCAGATGACAGAAACTTGGAAGCGTTGTGAATTGTGAGAAGGATTGTGATAGACTTCAAGAGAACGTAGATAGCCTCTTGGAAGGGGCAGACATGTGGTAGATGAAATTTAATGCAGAGAATTGTGAAGAGATACATTTTGCTAGGAAGAAAGTGGAAAGGTAATACGGTATAAAATAAAGGATACAATTCAAAAGTGGGTACAGGAACAGAGGGACTTGGATTTTGGGCTTCATAAATAGAGGATAGAGTACAAAAACAAGAAAGTTATGGTGAACCTTTATATAACAATGGCTCAGCCTCAACTGGAGTACTGTGTTCAGTTCTGGGCACCATACTTTAGGAAGGATGTGAAAGTATTGAAGAAGGCACAGAAATATTTTATGAGAATTTCAGGGATGAGTGACTTCATCTACATCGTTGGATTGGCGAAGCTGGGACTGATCTCCTTAGAGAAGATTGAGTGAATATTTGATAAACGTGTCCAAACTCATGTAGGGTCTGGACAGAGTAGATGGGGAGAAACTGTTCCTATTGGAAGAAGGGTCAAGAACCAAACAATATTGTTTTTAGGGTGATTGGAAAAAGAACCAGAGGCAACATGAGGAAAAACATTTTTCTGCAGCAAGTGGTTAAGATCTGGAATGCACTTCCTGAGACGATGATAGACACGGATTCAATTGTGGCTTTCAACATGAAGTTGGATAGTGATCTGAAGAGAAAAAGTGCAGGGCTAAGGGGAAAAGGCAGGGTAGTTGGACTAGCTCTTAAGGAGAACCAGCATGGGCACAACAGGATGGATGGCCTTCTTCTGTTCTGACACAATTCTATGATTCTACAACAATAATCAACTGAAACTGTCACTCTGTCGATACCTCTTTAGATAGTCGGCATTCCTGTGAGTTGTTAGGAAAAGTATGAATGTTTTGTAAACAAATGAAATAAGTTAACAGAAGTTTCAGGAGCTACATAAGTCTGCTACTTTACCAGCCCATACACATATGAGAGAGGGAAAACAAAGGAATTGATGAATAAACCACACAATGATGCACATTATTTTTTAAAATTCATTTACGGGATGTGGGCATCACTGCCTAGGCACCATTTATTGCCTGTCCCTAAATGCCCCTGAGGTGGTGGTGAACTGCCTCCTTGAACTGCTGTAGTCCCTGTGGTGTAGGTACAACCACAACCTGTGAGGGAGGGAGTTCCAGGATTTTGACCCAGCGACAGTGAAGGAACAGCGATATATTTCCAAGTCAGGATGGTGAGTGGCTTGGAGGGGAACTTACAGGTGGGGGTGTACCCGTGTGTCTGCTGCCATTGTCCTTCTAGAAGGTAGCAGTCATGGGTTTGGAAGGTGCTGCCTAATGAGCCTCGGTGAATTCCTGCAGTGCATCTTGTAGATGGTACACACTGCTCCACGGTGGTAGTGGGAGTGAATGTTTATGGAAGGGGTGCCAATCAAGTGGACTGCTTTGTCCTGGATGGTGTCAAACTTCTTGAGTATTTTTGGAGCTGCACTCATCCAGGCAAGTGTATTCCATCACATCCGTGACTTCTGCCTTGTAGATGGTGGACAGGCTTTGGGGAGTCAGGAGGCGTATTCCTTGCCACAGAATTCCTGGCCCCTGACCTGCTCTTGTAGCCACAGTACTTATACAGCAAATGCAGTTCACTTTCTGGTCAAGGGTAACTCCCAGGATTTGATAGTGGGGGATTCAGTGATGGTAATGCCATTGAATGTCAAGTGACGATGGTTAGATTCCCTCTTGTTGGAGATGGTCATTGCCTGGCACTTGTGTGGCACAAATGTCACTTGCCACTTGCCAGTTCAAGCCTGGATATTGTCCAGGTCTTGCTACATTTGGACATGGACTATTTCAGTACCTGAATTGCCACGAATAGTGCTGAACATTGTACAATCATCAGCGAACATCCCACTTCTGACCTTATGATGGAAGGAAAGTTATTGATGAAGCAGTTGAAGGTGGTTGGGCCGAGGACACTACCCCGAGGAACTCTGGCAGTGATGTCCTGGAACTGAGATGATTGATTTCCAACCACCACAACCATCTTTTTTTGTGCTAAGTATGATTCCAACCAGTGGAGAGTTTCCCCTGTTTCCCATTGACTCGAGTTTTGCTAGGGCTCTTTGATGCCAAACTCGGTCAAATGCTGCCTTGATGTCAAGGGCAGTCACTCTCACCTCACCTCTGGAAGTCAGCTCTTTTGTTCATGTTTGGACCAAGGCTGTAATGAGGTCAGGAGCTGAATGACCCTCGCAGAACCCAAATTGAGCGTCAGTGAGCAGGTTATTGCTAAGCAAGTGCCATCACTTGACTAATGATTGAGAGTAGATTGATGGGGCAGTAACTGGCCAGGTTGGATTTGTCCTTTTTGTGTACAGGACATACCTGGGCAATTTTCCACATTGCTGGATAGATGCCAAAGTTGTAGCTGTACTGGAACAGCTTAGCGAGGGGCATGGCAAGTTCTGGAGCACAAGTCTTCAGCACAATTGCCAGAATATTGTCAGAGCCCATAGCCTTTGCAGTATCCAGTGCCTTCAGCCATTTCTTGATATCACATGAAGTGAATTGAATTGACTGAAGACTGGCATCTGTGATGCTGAGGACCTCCGGAGGAGGCCGAGATGGTTCATCCACTCGACACATCTGGCTAAAAATTGTTGCGACTGCTTCAGCCTTATCTTTTGCACTGATGTGCTAGGCTCCCCCATCATTGAGGATGGAATATTTGTGCAGCCTCCTCCTCCAGTGAGTTGTTTAATTGTCCACCACCATTCACGGCTAGATGTGGCAGGACTGCAGAGCTTCGATCTGATCTTTTGGTGTGGATTCGCTTGGCTCTGCCTATCACTTGCTGCTTATGCTGTTTGGCCTGCAAGTCGTCCTGTATTGTGCCGAGTGGATGATTCATCTCAGCCTCCTCTTGAGTTCCCCAACATCACAGATGCCAGTCTTCAGTTAATTCACTTCACCCAAGTGATATCAAGAAACAGCTAAAGACATTGGATACTGCAAGGGCTATGGGCCCTGACAACATTCCAGCGGTAGTACTGAAGACTTGTGCTCCAGAACTTAACACACCACTAGCCAACCTGTTCCAGTACAGCTACAAACATTGGCATCTACCTGACAATGTGGACAATTGCTCAGGTATGTCCTGCACACAAAAAGCAGGACAAATCTAACCCAGCCAATTACCGCCCCAACAGTCTACAGGTTGACACTTTGTTCTTAGGTATGCCTGGTGCTGCTCTGGCATGCCCTCCTGCACTCTTCATTGAATCAGGGTTGATCCCTTGGCTTGGTGGTAATGGTAGAGTGGGAGATATGCCAGGCCATGAGGTGACAGATTATGGTAGAGTACAATCCTGCTGCTGCTGATGGCCCACAGCACCTCATGGTTGCCCAGTTTTGAGTTGCTGGATCTGTTCGAAATCTATCCCATTTAGCACGGTGGTAGAGCTCCAAAACACGATGGAGGGTATCCTCAATGTGAAGTCGGGACTTTGTCTCCACAATGACTGTGCGGTGGTCACTCCTACCAATACGGTCATGGACAGATGCATCTGTGGCAGGCAGATTGGTGAGGATGTAGTCAAGTATTTCCCTCTTGTTGGTTCCCTCACCACCTGCCGCAGACACAGTAACAGCTATGTTGTTTAGGATTTGGCCAATTTGGTCTGTGGTGGTGCTACTGAGCTACTTTTGATGATGGACATTGATATTCCCCCACCCAGAGTACATTCTGTGACCTTGCCACCCTCAGTGCTTCTTCCAAGTGGTGTTCAACATGGAGGAGTACTGATTCATCAGTTTGGGGGGGTGGGGGGAGGAGGGGGGGAACGGTACTTGACCATGTTTGACCTGATGCCACGATACTTCATGGGGTCTAGAGTCGATGTTGAGGACATCCAAGGCAACTCCTTTCCTACTGTATCCTATTCAGCCGCCACCTCTGCTGGGTATGTCCTGCCCCACCGGCCAAGTATGGTGATGGTGGTGTCAGGGACATTATCTGCAATGATTCCATGAGTATGACCATGTCAGGCTGTTGCTTAACGAGCCTGTGAGACAGCTCTCCCAATTTTGGCACAAGTTCCCAGATGTTAGTAAAGAGGACTTTGCAGGGTCAAAAGGGCAATAGGTTTCCTGTTGTCGTTTCCGGTGCTTCGGTCAATGCCAGGTGGTCCGACTGGTGTCATTCCTTTTTATTGACGTTTTAGCGGTTGGATATAACTGAGTGGCTTGCTTGACTATTTCAGGGAGCATTTAAGAGTCAACCACATTGCTGTGGGTCTGGAGTCACATGATGGAAGATTTCCTTCCCTAAAGGACATTAGTGAACCAGATGGGTTTTTTGAGACAATCGACAATGGTTTCATGGTCATCACTAGACTTTTAATTCCAGATTTTTATTGAATTCAAATTCCACCATTTGCCATTTTGAGAGTCGAACCCGGGTCCCCAGAGCATTACCCTGGGCTTCTGGATTACTAGTCCAGTGACAATACCACTACGCCACCGTCTCCCCAATATTAAGGTCTTCTGCCTTAATTATCAACGTCCTGGGAGTTATCATTGACTAGAAACTGGACTAGCTATATAAATACTGTGGCCACAAGAGCAGGTCAGAGGGAAGGAATCCTATTGCGAGTAACTCAGCTCTTGACTCCCCAATGTCTGTCCACCATCTGCAAGGCACAAGTCAGGATTGTGTTATGACCACAGCCCGGTGTTAATCGCTGCGCAAACCAAATCCCAGAGGGAAACTTGGCCTACGGGCCATACCTCTTTTTCTTGTATTCTGAAAACAGGACGACGTACCGATCTTGGCAGTAAAAGGTCCAGTAACACTTTTGGGATTTTAAAAATTAAAAGTAAAAGTTTTATTAACAAGAATAAAAGAAAACTTAAGCACACAAGATTACATTTGCACAAATAAGGTTAGTCTTACAACCATTCCTCCCAAAATGACTCTCCACTTGGTCAGACCCACAAGTAAACACTTTCCAGGCAACACTCCCTTATAGATGTTTAACTATAAAACATCCAGTAATATTACCCAATGCAAACTGCTGTAGCTTTAATAGAGGCATATCACATAACCTCTCAACTTTCTCCCACTCTGCTGTGGAATCCAAACTTAAGAATAAAACTTTTTGTTGCAGCCAAAGACTTTTCTGGCTTGACTGGTTGGCTGGTTCAAATAGCAGCTCTGGGCTGGGTGGAAATAACAGCTCCCAACTCAGCTCCAGCTGCTACCTCAACAGCTGCAGCTCAACAGCTATCCCCAGCTCCACAGTAACTCTAAAATATCTTTATTTCCCCTTTCATCTCAGGTTCTATTCTCAAACCTCTTTGATCCCTAACCCTTCCAAATATAAAATCTTTCATGTCTCTGGGTGGAATTTTCTGTGTCTGTTGGCGTTGGGTGTGTTTGGTGGCGTGGAAGACAATATGGTGAGAAGGCCAAAATTGGTTTCACAATGTTGTGAAACCGGTTTGCAATTGTCTGCTCAGCCTGTAAAGGGCGGGCCACGCTTTCCACCATTTGATATCGGGAACCTCATTGTAATACATCTGCATATCATTATAAGGCCAGCCCGCCGGAATCATC
Source organism: Cetorhinus maximus (assembly GCF_964194155.1). NCBI lineage: Eukaryota > Metazoa > Chordata > Chondrichthyes > Lamniformes > Cetorhinidae > Cetorhinus > Cetorhinus maximus. The sequence goes on from NC_135884.1 coordinate 129,651,510, forward strand.
ACCTCCCCTACTGAATCATCCACCCACATCGGCGGAAAAACACGCCGATGTGTTTCATAACAGCATTTATAAGGTGTGCACTTGGCGGACTGCCTTTTAGGGGGAACTCGGAGGTGAGTGCAGTGTACAGTAACGTTGTGCAGCATCGCTAGGTTCGCCTGTTGGACTTCAAGGTTGAGGCGACTGGGGGGGGGTGGGGGCAAGGGCTGCTCTGCAGTTGAAGGTAATGCACAAGCACGTGTGGGGTGGAGGGAAGGGAAGCAGTCATGCATTAGTCACGCCTTGTATAAAGTGACAATTCCTCTGCAGCTGAGGTAGTTCAGGCGCAGCCACATTGACATGCGTGGAGTTGGGCCCCTAGCTTACCTGCCCACTCAAGCAACGCAGAGGCATGAAAGTGCCACCAAGTGCTCCAGAGCTTTTCACCACTCGGGCACAGACTGTAAACTAATGAACGTTTTAGAACAGTTGGACAACTGAGCACGTTGTACAGTCTCCTTGCTAAAGCTAGCCATGGGGTAGTCACTGGTGAGGGGCTCACAGCCCCTTGCAAAGCCATCATCCCGGTTTGGACCAGTCTCCCCCATGGTTCAAGCCGACAGTGCAGCCTTGCAGTGTGGATTAGGAGAATGCCTGTGCTTGAGCTGAGAGCACAGCATGTATCCAAATGGGCAAAGCTGCCGCCAATCAGTCAGGTGGAGTGAGGCAGAGGAGGATGGGGTTTCGGGCAGCCATGCAGCGCACTAAACTCTGGCCATCCAAGTGGTGGCCAGCACTCTCCGGGATGCATTAAGGGGCCTTCAGACTTAACCAAGAGGGGTTCTTAGAACACCCAAGCTAATCCACGTGTCTCAGTCTTTCATCCTGCAGGAGTACAACATCAGGACCATGGAGCCTGGTGACCTAACTGTATGCCTTGTGGCTTACAGAGAACGAAGAAGACGGAGAAGAGAAATGGAGGCGCCTGGCTGCGTAGAGGGAGGAGCAGCATCCTCGGGTAGAAGGGGCAGCTGGGGCTCCTGCACATGCTGTCGAAGAGCCACAGCGAACTGTCACCGGCTGATGTCTAGCTGGACCCAGGGACTATAGAAGCTGCCTTTCATTCCTGCAGATGACCCAGAGCCAATGTCACTGAAGACCACGCATGTCTAGGGAAATGCTTGGTCATGTCTGCCAGCTGCTGCAGGATTTGGTGTTATAGAGACATGGAGGGCATCCACTGCCCATGGCTGTGAAAGTGACTGCGGCGCTCAATTTTTACGCAATGGCCCCTTTCAGGGCTCCACCGGTGACCTCTATGGGATATCACAAACCTCCACCCACAAATGCATCCATGAGGTCACGGATGCCATCTTCGCAAGGGCACACAACTTTGTGCATTTTGCCCGGGACCAGGAAAGCCAGGATGCAAGAACAATTGGATTTGCTTAGATCTCGGGTTTCCCACAGGTGGAGGGTGCCATCGACTGCACTCACGTGGCTCTCAGATCTCCATTGCAACAAGCAGTCAACTATGTCAAGCGCAAGGGCTTCCGTTTGCTGAATGCGCAGCTGGTGTGTGATCACCACAAACGCATCCTGCAGATCTGCACACAGGTTCCAGTGAGTGTCCACAACTCCTACATTCTCAGTCGGTCACAGATCCCTGATGTCTCCCAGGGAGTGTCCACAGAAGCTGCTGGGATAGCTCCTCGGGGACAAGGGCTGCCCCAAAGGACGTGGCTGATGACATCCGTGAAATGGCCTCAGACTGCAACAGAGCAAAGGTATAACGAGGCTCATGTTACAACTTGCAACTTGGTGGAGCAAACCATTGGGATGCTGAAGATGAGGTTCCGGTGCCCGGACTGGTCTGGTGGACCCCCGCAATATAGTCCACAGGGGGTGTCACGTATTGTTGTCACCTTCTGCACCCTTTACAACCTGGCGCTGCAACGGGGAGAAGAGCTGGCTAAGGAGGAGATGGAGGAGCTGCATGTCTCCTCCGATGAGGAGGACATGAATGAGGATTAGGGTGAGGAGGTCCTCCAAGGTGACGATGATGGCGGTGAGGCCCTCGCACTGGCCAGATCAGGCAGGCACGCTAGGGGGGCCCTCATAGCTGCAAGATTTGTGGAGGATGATGACATGCAGTGGGGAGATGCCATAGATCCTCACATTGCATCTATGAGCGTTTGACTCCAGTCTGGCTTATGGTAGCGCGCATATCCTCTGTGATAATGCTCTTGTCATGGAGACGCAGTGGAGGCCCTAATAGTGACTTGATTGCAGGAGGATGATGACGACATGCAGTGAAGAAAATAGATCCTCACACCGCCTCTGAGAATGTCTGGCTCCTGTCTGGCTGAGGGCAGCTCGTTTGCACTTTGTGATCAGGGTCACATCATGAAGACGCAGCCATAAAACTTTAAAAGCATTTGATTCTTTGTCCACCTTCAACACCTGACCCCTTCAGGAGCACAGCGTCACAGATCACAGATGCTGAAGAGATGGGGCCAGCCCCACCTTAGAGGTGCTGAGAGCACACAGAGAATAATGGAACTCGGTGATACCTGCCCACGACATTCTGGCAGCAATGACAAGCACCATTGAGGTGCAGGCATCACTAATGTTTCCAGGGAGTGTGAGGGCAGACCATCACTTTGGTCTGAAGATGCACAAAGCACAGGGAAGAGGCCCTGGACTGAGACACTTGCCTTTATCTTGTGCAGAAAGGCTTCACATCTGAGTGACACAAACACTGCTGATCAGAACAAGGAGCCATAGGCAGGGAGACATTGTTGAGAGTTTATTTACAGTAGTGAACGTTATGTACAAGTGATTGACACCCATGCCAAGGCTGTACAACTACATGTTCTTAACCTTCCTAATCCTGCCATACATCTTGGTGCTCCTGGACGTCCACAGCGGAGGTGGAGGCAACCTGCTCACTGACACTGATGGGCGTCCTCTGGAGGGCCCCTGCCTGCTTTTGGCGTCCTGCTCTGTGACAGCGGCACCCTCCTTGACCTGTGGAGCTGGAGCAGGAAGAGGGCATTCGGCTGGATCAATGAGTAAATAAAGTCTACAGCACAGAAGCAGGCATTTGGCTGAACTGGACTGTGCCAGTGTCTATGCTCCACACATTCCAGACAAAGTCCAATTAAGAATTCCTGGGGCCCTGGGCACCAAGATCATTTGGATCCCTTTGCACCCCTGTACTAACTCCTCCCTGCCACTCCATTAAAACAGAAGTGTTGCAGATATCAATAATTTTGTAAATGTCTGTACAATATGGACTATCACTTCTTCCTTTGTCTCTTGAATTTTCCACATGGATTCTGCAAGTGAACACATGCACTAGCTATAATAAATGCTGGCCTAGCCAGTGACGCCCACATCCCATGAGTGAATTTTTTAAAAGTGAGGATACATCAGAAGAGGAAACTCCATAAAGTTCAAACTGCAATTCTTGTTGCTATACTGAACTTGTTAGCAATGCATCACTTACAAAATCCTGAAATCAATGGCCTTTTAAGCTGCAAATTCAAGGATCTCTGGGCCACTAAATGGTCCAACATCACAGGATTGCTAACTAAAAAAAGATAAACAACAACAACTTGCTTTATATAGCCCCTAACAGGGAGGAAAGTGTCCCAAAGCGCTTCACAGGATAATCTGGATCTCACCATAATCTGACAAAAGTTGGTATGGAGTCAAAGAAGAAATTATGCGGAGGTGTAACAAAAGCTTGGTTGGAAATAGATTTTAAAGACCATCTTAAAGGATGAGAGAGGCAGAGAGGTTTAGCGAAGGAATTCCAGAGTTTAGGGCTCCATACACATTTGAGTCTTGTAATTGGGCAAGAGATTATTCTGAAAACTCTTGCTGAATTTGATGAGCAAGGAGTTGGACCCGCTCAGAACCAGAATAAGTGAGGAAGGTCAGTCAGGGAGAGACCAGAGATCTCTATTTCTATTTAACTATTTCACACAGAAGGTGGTGAACATGCAGAATGGACTACCTAGGAGACAGTGGAGATCAATGTCAGCAGATTCATGTCAGGAGATTGGTAGCAGTTTTGTGAAGAGAAACTGTTGAGAGGTTCAATTTAGTGTGTTTTAACTTTGTGAGGGTTTAGATGCCCCACAATAAGATTTCTGGCCTGTACATTCCTTTGATAGCAGAAAATAATCCTCAAGGGGAACTAAAATTGGACTATTTTTTTTTACCCCTTAGTAATAGAAATTTGGAACAGACTCCCAGCAAAATTGATCCTGGCAATTAATACCTTCCAGGATAGAGCATGCTGGGAGGTTAGCGATAATTATATTCTAAGACCAAATACTATGCAGGATACAGTGGTTCCTGCGCTCAATGGAGGCAAGGAAGAATGCTGTTTATGGAGGCCAGATCAGAAACATAGGGCAAGTAAACAAGAGAGGCTGATGGGTTAGTTGGGGTTGCTGCTTCCATAGAGACAGCAATGGGTATCGATCAGCCTTTACAAAATGCAGAGAGAGAAAGAAGCACAGAGTGTATCTATGGGCTTATTCATGGGTGATTTGAGTCTGGATGGCTGGAAAGTAAGTGGGCAGTAGAGCAGCAGTAGGTTTGATTATGGATTGGGGGGTGGGGTGGGTACAGAACCTGAGGGGCTTGACAGATTAGAGGGGGACATGGCCTGGTTGTAAATAGACAGGCAGAAGACAATATGAATGAATCCAAAAATTAAACTTTGAGGTCTTGTGATGGCCTGAAGTCAGTGCAGACAGAGGGTGCATCCATGCACCCAGATTTGGGTGACTGATGTAGAGAGGGAGTAACTACGGGAGCCATTTGAAGGGCAGTGTCAATGGGTGCATTTTTGGAAGTTGTCCAATGGAAACAGAGCTAAGGAGGAGTGGAGAATTGGACTTCAGCCAGCAGAGTTTAACCGAGGGGTTGAGCAGATGTGTATAGTGGCCTTATATGATACCGGTATGAACCTGCACATCTGGTATACTTAATAGAGAAGGGACAAGCAATGGGAGTGACACAAGCATATAGCAGCCAAGCAGGGTTCATTGAGTAGGATGAGAAGAGACTTGAGGGAAGGATGGAACCAGCTGAAATGGATGAGAGCTAGCTTAGCATAGGGTGAAAGTGACAGTGAAAGAACGGTGATATAGTTCCAAGTCTGGATGGCGTGTGACCTGAAATGGAACTTGCAGGTTGTGGTGTTCCTGTGTAGCTGCTGAACTTGACCTTCTAGGTGGTAGAGGCTGTGGGTTTGGAAGATGATGTTGAAGGAGTCTTGGTGGGTGCTAAAGCACATTTTGTACAGGGAGGCGACTTTAAGTGAAACAACATTAAGTGAATCATGGGTTCCCACAGGAATCAATGTTAAAGCCAGAGTTAGTTTCCTTCAGACATTTATCACCCAGAAAAACCACTCCACAAGTTAAAATACTGTACCGTATGTGTGCCGTACAATGCAGTACTAGCTGAAATAACATGCAAAATAAAATTATTAAATATTTAAAACATACAATAGTACATGAGAATTTTTTTTTTAAATTGCACTCACCTCAGTACAGTAATTTTAGATTGTCCAGGCTCCATCTAGTGGCAGAAGTTGGTTGATGCAGTTAACTGTTGGAATCTTTGGACTGCCTGCACTGACTAACTTCTGCCACTAGATGGAGACCAGAAGCTTCAGAACCAGCAGTGAAGCCAAGAGTGGAACAACTGAAAACAGACCCTGCTGTGAACAGAGGGTGGGAGACAAGGCTAGGGGTGAAGGAAGGCAGGCTGGAGAGCAACACCAGGAGGCAAGGGTGGCAGAGGGGGAAGATGGACTGGGAGAGAGTGGAAACACTGTAGGAAAAGTGCGCACATGCCAGAGAAGAAGAGGGAGTCTGTGGCAAACGACTTTAAAGCGAAACTGGAAATGCCAAATGGATATATTGGCACTATTAACGACATTAAAGTGAACCAATGTTAAGAGAATCGATGTTAAGCAAGGACTTACTGTAGTTGGTACACACTGCAGCCAATGTGCGGTGGAGGGAGTAAACGTTTAAGGTGGTGGAAGGTGTGCCGATCAAGCAGCCTGCTTTGTCCTGGATGGTATCAAGTTTCTGGTGTGTTGATGGAGCTGCACTCATCCAGGCAGATGGAGAGTATTCCATCACATTCCTGACTTGTGCCTTGCAGATGGAGGACAGGTTTTGCAGGATCAGAGATGAGTTACTTGCTACAGAATTCCAACCTCTGACCTGCTCTTAGCCAATTGATCTACATTATTGTGCCTCCCTCTCCATAACATGGCTCTCCAGAGAGGAGTGGACCTTGAAGAGGGTGAGGCACTGGAACAACACAACTCATGGAGAATGAGTAGAAGGTGGAAGAGGAGGAGGAGGAAGATACAGAGCAGAGAGATGACTGGGCTGTGCAGGGAGGTGGCCAAGACCAACACAAGTCTCAAGGGTCTCATCAGGATGGCTTCAACGCTAGGGAACATCTGATTGAGGCACATCTCACCTGAACGCTTCTAACCCAACAGGACTGCATTTTCTGGAACTCACTTTGGGCTGTTTGTGCACACACTTCCATTGATGACGCAACGTTGAATAGATCCACTATCTACTCTACCTATAGATCACCACCAACACACAATGCACGTCTGTTCAACTTCCTCATTGTCCCCTTCAAAGAACATTGCTTCCCTTCACCACTTCATCCTTATTTTAGTTTTGCCATTAAAGGATGGAAGCTCAAACATCTGGAGTCATGTGTCAATGTTTACGGTGTTAGGAAAAAGTAACAAAGTGTACATTAACAATTCAAATAAACCCCAGTGAACTATTGAGTGCTCTGGCTGACACAGTGGTTATCGGGCACTTGTATATGGTGCTCCTCTTGTAAGGTGGAGGTAGCGTGCTTGTCTGTCCCTACTTGCAACTGCAATGCCCACGGCAGTCATCCTCATTTTGGGGATGTCAGTGGGGCATCTCCAGAGGTTGCTGCACTGGCATCAATAGAGGGGCAGTCTTCACTGGGTCCAGATGCACAGTTGGTCTCTTAGACAGAGGGGCTAAGGAGGCTGATGATGATAGTGCCCCCTTAGGGAAGGCTCCCTTATCACCTTCGGTGACTGCCTCAACCCTTGGAATGTGCTCTGCAATAGGTCAAAATTGGTACACAAGAAAATAAGGCATTAGGGAAAGAAATCAGTGCATAAAAAAACAGGCACTGTGCACAAAGATTAAGCAGATAGATTACAGAGCATAATTCAATGTTTTAATGATTTTAAGGTGCTGAAATTGGAATTATTTCAAATACCAACATGATGATTGCATTTGTATTTTATCTATTAGATACTACAATAACTTGTATTTATATAGCACCTTTAACATAATCAAACATCACAAGGTACTTCAAAGGGAGATTCATACAGGTAACATCTATACGGTGTCAGAATAATGGGATCCATCCCTGCTAAGTTTAGTCATCATAGGCATTTCACTGCAGCTCCTCAGCAAGAAACTATCTGGGGTTTAGCATCCAGTCTTTGCCTTGAATTTAATAATGCACGATGAGATCCCACAAGCAGCAACAAAAAATAGCCAGTCAACTGAGTAGGTCAAAGTATGTACGCTTATAGTTAGCAATATTTCCTGAACTTATACAATCATGTTCTATGCACAGGCATAGACAAACCGATTGCCTCGTCTTCCTCTGGGAGGATGGCATTAGCCTTCTGAGATGTCAGCAGTGAACCTCCAGCCCCATTCTTCCCAGATCCTAAGCCCCTTCTGTGCTAGTAGCGGTCTTAAATTCCATAACTCCTACTACAAATACTACAAGAAGTACGAAAAGAACTAGAACAAACTCAGAACTTTACAGTCAAAAAACACCATTTTATATAATCCTTAATTTCAAAAGTAGCAATCTGTGATACATGTGTTCAAAGAGTTCAACCCTTCTGGTGTCAATATACCCAGGCTGGATGCCCTCCAAATCACCTAGGACCTCCAGTCGCCAGGTTGCTTTATTTTTTCCAGTCACTGGTAGAAAATTTTCGTATGTTTGTACATAAATGCTGAGAAAGTAAAGGGCAAATGCAAATAAAACCACGCAGATTTATATAAACAAAACATTTGCTACCAGTGACTGGCTCCATTTTGAGGGTGCAGTTAAGAAAATTCTTAGTGCATTTTTACCAAGATACAGATACAATTGTGTTCCTGTAGTAAATGAAGGTAAGTTGTACGTATAAGTAACTATTGTGATATACTCTGGTGATAATCTTGTACATGATTGGGAATTTGTCCACATTTCTCTAATCTTGTTGAGAACCCAGACCCAGAAGGAAAAAACAGTTCAGACCAGTGCTCTTATTTCCCAGTTTTTACTGGTGTTCCATTTTAAGATATACAAGACCAGCTCGGTCCAATACTCTTATTTCCTAGTTTTTAACCGGTGTTCCATTTTAAGATATACAAGACCAGCTTGGACCAGTACTCTTATTTCCCAGTTTTTACCGGTGTTCCATTTTAAGATATATAAGACCAGCTTGGACCAGTACTCTTATTTCCCAATTTTTACTGATTTTTCCTTCTGGGAATGAACTAGCATTGAGTAACCTATTCTACATCCTGAGTCCAGGCAAGAGAGATTTGTTTTTTGCAACCTAACAAGATTACAACATTCTATCACTGAACAGATTTTTTGGGGGGTACAATAGTTGCTTAAAGTGATATGCACCACTAGCATTCCCAAACATTTTTGTTGCAGCACAGATCATGCATGCTTACCAAGCCAAGCAACTGACTCTAACAGGAATTGTTCATTCTTCTTAACAGTGCCATTGATTTGGTTTTCTCAACACTTCAGAAAACACATTTGTCCAGTTACAGAACAATTCTGTGTACAGGTGGACCGGCAGTGATTTCAATTACTGCTTACCTTGCAGATTGGAAAGCCATAACTCTGATGAGTACATGTCAATCACCGTATGAACAGTGTTTCTTATAAATTGGATTGTGTAAAAAAAAATATGCCATGCATATTTCCCCAAAGGGCACCTGTAATATAAAGTACACCAAGAAAAAAAACACCCCTTTATTTGGCCTGATGATTGCATTCTCTGAGCAAGTCTCTTGAATTTGATAAGAGTCTAACTTCTCAACAAGGATAGGATCCAACACCCTGTTGAAGACTAGACGTGTCAGGAGATAAGGCTCCAAACTTATGCCAAATTGGACCACAAAGTGTGATTATCACTGATTATTTTGAATCTAAATTGCTGACCAAATAGCAGGCTGTCATGATTAGACTAGCCAGAATTTCAATTAATTCACCAAATAGATCATTGAAGATCCAAGTCATGAGGGCCAATATTTTTTTCAGAATGACACTTGTGAAAGAGATTATTTTAATTTTCTTGAGCCTGATTTTGATTATGCTGATCAGGTCACCATACTTTGAAGTAACATTTGGCAACTTTCGCTAGATTTGATGGAGGCTAAATTGGATAGCCCCTGAAAACAGGAACAAAGATCATTATTCGCAGTTAACCTGGCTGAAATGCAGGCAGCATGTGATCCTCGTGTCGCTTGTTCATGAGCATAATTTCTGCATCGAGCCAGCACTAATCTCACTGTTCATTGCTTGCACGCATCAGCAGGGGGCCCAAAGTTGTAACTTTCTAGCATAAAGCTAGCTTGCACTTAAAGGAGAGATACATAGTGGCTGAAAGAGATGATGGAAGTCCTGCAGAAAGTGTATCTGACCTGGGAAACAGTGAAGATTGCCACATGGAAGAGAGCGGGCTCCAAGATGTTCAGATGCTGTGCTGGAGTTCTGGTGAAGGAGGTGGAAAGGAGGAGAGATGTCTTTTTTCTTCAGAGGGCCAGGAGACCCTCCAGAGACATGGTCAAAAGGCAATGAGAGCAGATAGCTGTGGAGGTTAATGCCAGCCCCGAGGACAGGGACTTACGTGTTGCAAGAAGTTCAATGACCTCATACAAGCGGTCAAGGTCCAGTGAATGCACCTTGAAATGCCATATCCCACCAACTGCACCGGTGACCTCAGCCACTCCTCAATTTATCATAGCCCCATCACTCACTTATCAACGATCTCTATCAATCAGGACTTATACCTCACACACTTAGCACCGTTGCAAGCTTCACACCCACATCTCATAGCCTGCACACAAAGCTATTCCACCATGACACCTACATTACCCAAATAGATTACGCAACACTGAGACACTTTCCTCTCTCTCTTACAATACAAGGTGGTGCAAAACCTTAGGCTGCAGGAATTAACCAGAGGAGGATTGGTCTGCCTGCATATCCTAACACACAAGGAGTGCTGGCCATCTACTGCAAATCCTGGATAGATGAAGCAGTCCATTCTCATGTGCAACAAGACTTGGACAACATCCAACCTTGGGCTGATAAGTGGCAAATAATATTCACGCCACACAATGCCAGACAATGAGTATTACCAAAAAGGAAGATCCTAATAAGGATTTCCAAAAGCATTGATAATGTGCCACATAATAGTCTTGTCAGCAAAGTTGAAGGCCATTTTATAAAAGGGACAGTAGCAGTATGTAAATGAGGTTCACTGAGGGTGACAGGAGAGAGAGATAGTCATGAACAGTTGTTTTTTGGACTGCAGGAAGGCATACAGCTGTTCCCCAGGGGTCAGTATTAGGGCTACTGCTTTTCTTGAAATATATTAACAACCAGTGACCTCTAGTGGACAGCAAACTGTGAGATGTTGCTGATATCAGCAGCCCAGGAAGTAGCCAGACGCTTAAAAGTTTATCGCCACAGTCATCTTCACAGCCACTGGTAATGTGGTCCTTTCCCTGTTCTGAGGTTGCAGTTATGGCTACAGGCAGTAGGCAGATTTCAATGAGGATGTCCTTTTGAAGCACAGACATCTCCACATTGTTCCTCACTGAGGTTCAGATAGGAGAATTGCTCCCTGAATACCCTGGGCAGACATAGCCTCCTGCTGAGGGCTCTTCTCCCATTTACTCTTCCAGCAGCTTGTTCTGCCTTGCAAGGCCTCTGGTCTTTCTCCCAGTCATGTTGTATTCCAAGGGGAGCGACGAATAGTGCATCCATATCTGGGAGAAACTGGTTTGTGCAGAAACCTTTGAAGTCAGGAAGAAATCCTGCCATACCCCTCTCCTTTAAACTTTTGCAACTTGAAACAACTATGGAAAGCATCAAACACATGTAAAATGGTACCATCAGCAAGAAGAAATCATCCAGCATCTAACCTATAAATAGTCATAGAGTGATAGAGTTATACAGCACAGAAACAGGCCCTTCCATCCATCGTGTCTGTGCCAGCCATTAAGCACCCATCTATTCTAATCCCATTTTCCAGCACTTGGCCGATTGCCCTGTATGCCATGGCATTTCAAGTGCTCATCTAAATACTTCTTAAATGTTGAGGGTTTCTGCCTCTACCACCCCCTCAGGCAGTGTGTTCCAGATTCCAACCACCCTCTGGGTGAAAAAAATCCCTCCTCAAATCCCCTCCAAACCTCCTGCCCCTTACCTTAAATCTATGTCCCCATGTCATTGACACCTCCACTAAGAGGAAAAGTTTCTTCCTATCCACCCTATCTATGTCCCTCATAATTTTTTTATGCCTCTATCAGATTCCTCCCTCAGCCTTCTCTGCTCTAAAGAAAACAACCCTAGCCTACCCAGTCTCTCTTCATAGCTGAGCTCAGGCAATATCCTGGTGAATCTCCTCTGCACCCTCTCCAGCGCAATCACATCCTTCCGATAGCGTGGCAACCAGGGCTGCACATAGTACTCCAGCTATGGCCTAACTAGCATTTTATACAGCTCCAACATAACCTCCCTGCTCTTATATTCTATGTCTTGGCTAATAAAGCCAAGTATCCCATATACCTTCTTAACCATCTTATCTACCTGTGCTGCTGCCTTCAGGGATCTATGGACATGTACACCAAGGTCCCTCTGATCCTCTGTATTTCCTAGGGTCCTACCATTCATTGTGTATTCTCTTTCCGTGTCAGTCCTCTCAAAATGCATCACCTCACACTTCTCAAGATTAAATTTCATTTGCCACTGCTCTGCCCATCTTACCAGCCCATCTATATCATCCTGTAATCTAAGGCTTTCCTCCTCACTATTTACAACACCTCCAATTTTCGTGTCATCTGTGAACTTACTGATCAAATAGTTGATGATCTCTTTTAAATAGCACTCATAGAGGTCCCTTCCAGTTACTTTACCCGTGTTTAGCTGTGTGAGGGAATGAGATGTCATCAGCTGGAACATGGAGTTCCAAGTTTGTACCATCAGATCAGCATGATGTCATGATCTGCCTGCTCTGCAGACCTTAACTTGTCCAACACCAATATGGCATTGGCTTGATTCATGGCAGATATACACTTCTCAAGGGCAATTAAGGATGGGCAATAAATGCTGGCCTAGCCAGCGACGCCCACATCCCATAAATGGATATTAAAAAAAACGTGCAGTAGACATTATTTTGGTTTCTGAATGGCACCCAAAGTGCCCAAATAGTGGACACCACAAAGTCCAATTTTGCAACCAATGACTTTTCAAAAAAAGTATGATGTTCAACCACTTCACTCTATCCTCAATGGTGTGAAGTGACCTACTTCTTAAGGGATCTTGGGCTGCATCCAATGTTGAAAAAAGATCTTCCTTATCGAGTATCATACAGTTTGAAACTCATATCAGATTTGAAGCTGACAATCGCATGTTTTATGATTTGGATTTGGTATAGAAATAGATTCCCATTTGCTGAAATGTTTTGATTAATGCTGCAGGCTACCTTTCATTCAACCAAGGCTGTAAATCAATGACAGTGTTTAGCTGGTAAACATGCCCTGCAGCATTGATACAATCTGCTCTAGTTAGGCCAGGCAAAGTCTGGGTCGTTTGGTTGCTTGGATCCCTGTCTGAGGCAGTAACTTACAATTATGCAATGAAACCTTGTGCTTGCAATTCCTTTTAAGATACAACTGAAAGCCAGTTTAGAACGAAGATTAATTACTAGTCAGAAAGACTAACTAGTGAAAAGCAAAATATTGCAGATACTGCAAATCTGAAATAAAAACAGAAATGTAGCTGACAAAAAATTATTGACCTGCAAAGTTAATCCTGTCTCTTTCTTCGCAGCTGTTGCCTGAGTGCTCCAGCATTTTCCATGCTATCTCATGCTTTGTCCAGAGCTATTGTTCAGAACTAAAAGCAAAAAACTGCAGATGCTGGAAATCTAAAACAAAAATACCTGGAAAAACTCAGCAGGACTGACAGCATCTGCGGAGAGGAACACAGTTAACGTTTCGAGTCTGTATGACTCTTCAACAGAACTAAGGAAAAATAGTAAAGAGGTGAAATATAAGCTGATTTAAGGGGGTGTGGGACAGGTAGAGCTGGATAGAGGGCCAGTGATAGGTGGAGATAACCAAAAGATGCCATAGACAAAAGAACAAAGGGGTGTTGAAGGTGGTGATATTATCTAAGGAATGTGATAATAGGTGACATTAAGGGTAGAAAGCAGGGCAAGCAAGGTACAGATAGCCCTAGTGGGGGTGGGTGGGGGGAAGGGATCGAAATAGGCTAAAAGGTAGAGATAAAACAATGGATGGAAATACATTTAAAAATAATGGAAATAGGTGGGAAAAGAAAAATCTATATAAATTATTGGAAAAAAGGGGGATCGGAAAGGGGGTGGGGATGGAGGACAGAGTTCATGATCTAAAATTGTTGAACTCAATATTCAGTCCGGAAGGCTGTAAAGCGCCTAGTTGGAAGATGAGGTGCTGTTCCTTCAGTTTGCATTGAACTTCACTGGAACAAGGACGCAGGCCAAGGACAGACATGTGGGCATGAGAGCAGGGTGGAGTGTTGAAATGGCAAGTGACAGGGAGGTCTGGGTAATACTTGCAAACAGACCGAAGGTGTTCTGCAAAGCGGTCACCAAGTCTGCGTTTGGTCTCTCCAGTGTAGAGGAAACTGCATTGGGAGCAGCGAATGCAATAGACTAAATTGAGGAAAGTGCAAGTGAAATGCTGCTTCACTTGAAAGGAGTGTTTGGATCCTTGGACAGTGAGGAGAGGGGAAGTAAAGGGGCAGGTGTCGCACCTTCTGAAGTTGCATGGGAAGTGATGGAGAAGTGGACCAGGGTGTCCCGGAGGGAATGATCCCTGCGGAATGCCACGAGGTGGGGGGTGAAGGGAAGATGTGTTTGGTGGTGGCATCATGCTGGAGTTGGCAGAAATGGCGGAGGATGATCCTTTGAATGCGGAGGCTGGTGAGGTGATAATTGAGGACAAGGGGGACCCTATCATGGTTCTGGGAGGGAGAGGGAGGTGTGAGGGCAGATGCACGGGAGATGGGCTGGACACAGTTGAGGGCCCTGTCTGTCCGCAAGCATGACCCAGACCTCCCTGTCGCTTGCCATTTCAACACTCCACCCTGCTCTCATGCCCACATGTCTGTCCTTGGCCTGCTGCATCGTTCCAGTGAAGCTAAACGCAAACAGCACCTCATCTTCCGACTAGGCACTTTACAGCCTTCCGGACTGAATATTTTCAACAATTTTAGATCGTGAACTCTCTACTCCATCCCCACCCCCTTTCCGATTCCCTTTTTTTCCAATAATTTATATAGACTTTTCCCACCTATTTCCATTATTTTTAAATGTATTTCCATCCATTGTTTTATCTCTGCCTTTTAGCCTATTTCGATCCCTTCCCCCCACCCCACCCCGACTAGGTCTATCTGTACCTTGCTCATCCTTTCTACCCTTAATGTCACCTATTATCACATTCCTGAGATAACATCACCACCTTCAACACCTCTTTGTCCTTTTGTCTATGACATCTTTTGGTTATCTCCACCTATCACTGGCCCTCTATCCAGCTCTACCTGTCCCACCCTGCCTTAAACCAGGTTATATTTCACCTCTTTTCTATTTTTCCTTAGTTCTGTTGAAGAGTCATACGGACTCGAAACGTTAACTGTGTTCCTCTCCGCAGATGCTGTCAGACCTGCTGAGTTTTTCCAGGTATTTTTGTTTTTGCATTGTTCAGAGCTATTGTGTGTTTGTAGGATTTGACCTTGATTCAAGTTAGCATCACCCTTCATTCTAAAGCAAAGTAGTTAAGTGAGTCTTTTAGCTCCAAGGGAAAGCTTAGCAAAACCATGCTGGTCTCTTTCCTAAACAATCTCGATGTTCCCAATTTAGAGTAACTGATCAACAAAATGACGGGTCTAACATTTGTTATTCAAAGTCTGTTGTTGGTATTTCATGGATAGTAGAAGATTTAATCGTCAAAAGATGATGTATGTTCTAATTGTAAGGACTTTCTTCACTTTGGGAAGGACTTGTGTCTGGAATATCACATAACAAATTTAAAGAGGTTTTAATAACAGGTAAATAAACTTTGCAGGTCACCAACCTAAGTTTATAATACAGGCTGCTCCCAACACCTGCATCATATTCCAGTGTTTAAAAAAGGGCACATTCGGAGATGATTCTCACCTAATTTACAATTTGCTTAGTTAAAAATGATTTACAGAGATGACTAGCGAGTCAGGGTTATCAAACAATCCCAGTTCTGAAGAAGTCACATTCAACTCGAAACGTTAACTCCGTTTCTCTTTCCACAGATGCTGCCAGACCTGCTGAGTATTTCCAGCACTTTGTTTTTATTTCAAATTTCCAGCATCTGCAGTATTTTGCTTTTATTACCAAACACTATGCCACCAGCAAAAGCTGATGAGTTAATCTGAATGGTATGAAAGATGCACCTTTACAATCCATGGACTTTCACATTTTTTGGGAGTTGGGGTGAGGGGGTGGGGATTGGGGAGAGACTTCATCAAACTGCTTCCATTAATCAGTGTCAGTTACTGGGTCGTACAGTTAATGTCTTGTCATCATTTACCAACATGTGTTCTGATAGGTTCAGCATTCCACTTAAATCAGGTTTTTACAAACTAGCTGAAAATAATAAATTTGCATATCTTTTTACCAGAGGCGTAAATAAAAATATATTAGAAAAAGGAATAGTGCCAGGGACTGGTGGGCATATATTGTGCTCCCTATTTTTAAAAAGGAAGATGGGGACCAGCCAAGGGAACTTTAGACCAATTGCTTTAAAATTGATAGTAGGAAAGATACTGGAATCTTTAAAGATGTAATAGAAAAATCTAGAAACTGGAAATAAAATCATGAATAGTCAGCATGAATATCAAAAGGGAAGGCTGATCAACCTTATTGAATTCTTCAAAGAAGCAGCAGAAGACAGATAAAGGTAATATAATAGACATAATATTTGTATTTTCAAAGGCCTTTATTAAGGTGCCACATGGTAGACCCATGACTAGTGTGAGGTTTATAGGATTATGATGTTTTAGGATTACAGTATATCTTTTGGTTTATAATAGTGTTATAGTTTGAGACTGTTTCTTTAAATTTCACGTAAATGAAAGATGTGTGATCTATGCTGGACTCTGGCTGACAATAAACCTTTAACTTTGTTAAGGATCAGAAGATGACTCAAATTGTGTTATTTTTATTTTACACCTGGGGACAATGACAGCTGTTTCAAAGTCCACAATGTGGAGACCCTAATTCTTCTAAGACCCAAAAAGGAGTTATCAATATCAAGTTGTAAACAGTTGTGCTGGAACCTGTTCATTTGTTTCTAAGCAGTGGTGATCAGAGATAGCCGATTAACATTCCTACTTGGATATAAGGCTGTGTTTCCTGTTGCCATAGAGGGGAGGGTAGTGGATGCCATTTTGAGATCCTAAAGGCTTCCCTATAAATCCTGAGATATCACAGACTGAAGGGCAGTTGCAGTTTGGTCTTGGGTGACCTGCAGCCATCAGGGAGTTGGGGAGCAAAGATATATAGATATTAGCCAGCTCTGCTTTTTCTAAGCAGAAAAAATGCTGACTCCATCATTCACCATGCAGAATGCAGGTGGGAGCCCACAGTCAGTGTGAAGACCGAGTTTGTGAGGAGTTAGAACCAGGCTAGAGGGTTCACCTAGCTGAAACTAGAGGGAAAATCCCCAGAAAAACTCTGATGGTGGAAGATAGTATTGGGAAAGGGATAAAACGTAAATAAGACTTGGGAGCTGCAAAACACCTTGGATTGGTTCTAGGAGATTGAATGTCTACTTAAGAGACCAAGTAACGTAACAGAATTGGGGTTTTTGGTTGTCATTAAAAGCAGAAAGGGGCAAACTCTGTTCAATAGTTTAAAGTATAAGTTGCACACAAAAATAATATAGGCCTGAATTTTTCCCGCGTCGGGCGGGCTCGGGTGGGGCGGTCGCAGAGCCGCACTGCCATTTTACATGGGTGGGTCAATCAAGGCCCGCCCAGCGTAAGATGCAAGTGGTAGCGTTCAGTGCCACCTGTGCAGGTGGGTGAAGAGTCGGGGCCAGCGCTCTTTCGCGCATGCGCGGGAAAGACCACTTCAATCTCCCTGAGGCACGGAGCTGCCTCAGGAAGATTGAGGCACTTTTGAAATAAATAAAAACAATAAAAATTTAATGAAACATGTACCCTCATGTGACTGTGTCGCATGAAATGGGACGTGTTTTTATATCTCAGAAATTTTAAAAATTTAATTCATAAAGGCTTTAGGAAACCCCATCCTGCTCGTGGATGAGGTTTCCTAAAAAACATAATGGCCGCTTGGCCTTTTCGCCAGCCTGCCAACCATAACGTTGGAGGGGCAGCGTAAAGTTGACCTTAATTACTTCCTTAATGGCCTTAATAGGCCTTTTAAATATCGGCAGACACGCAGCCGACTCCGGCGTGTACCTGTCAAATGAAACATCACGATGAAGTCGGGACGCACGCCCGACATCATCACGCGTCATTTCACGTGCTGGTGTGTCGGGCCCGCCCCCACACACCGACTGAAAAATCCTGGCCATAGTGTTTAATTCATTGTGTTTTGTCTTTAGTAATTGATACAGTAAAAGTTCTTTTAAAACGTGAAATCTTGACGTCTTTTCAGCTAATAACTGGAAGTGTGAATTTCTCTTTAAACTGTTATTGGTCTTTACGGAAATCGCGGCTATAGTGTCAGAACATGTGGAGTTGTAATTGGTTACAAAACAAAGTGATGAAAGGTAGTTACTCAGACTGGCAAAAGGTGGGAAGTTGGGTCATTTTAGCTCACCATCTACATTAATAACTTGCACTCAGGTATTGGAAATACTGGGCCTGAACTTCGCTCCTACTTTTTTACCTTGAAATCTTTCCGGAGGTTGGGCACTCAGGAAAGCTGGTGGGGCGGGGGGCAGGGGTGGGGAGGAAAGAGTCAGACAGTCAGGGAAGGGGGGCTCAATAGTTGGGAGGGGCTAATAGTTTGTGGGGGAAGGGGTCAGGTGGTCATTAGCGGAGTGGGGGGGGGGGTGCGGGTGGCTGGACAGTCAGGGTTGGGGGAGTCCCATGGTGGGGGGTAGTTTATGGGAAGTCCCCTGGAGGTTCGGGGAGTGGGGGATGTCCCATTGGGGGAGGGGTCAGTATGGGCCTGTACAATAGTTACCCATAAGGTGGAAGTGGATTTAATTCTCCAACTTTTTCTGGGCAACTATTGATCTAAGACAGTTGGAACTACCTGAAATTTGCAATTAAAATCGCATTTTCAGATGGTTCCCAGTGCAGGGCAATTGCTCATCAGAAGTTTGCACTTGCCAGGCAATTGCCATGCAAACCTTACCCGGGAACTTCTGGGTAGGTGGGTGGGTGGGGGGGCGGGGGGGGGGCGGCATTGGGGTTGTTCCCCAGCGCCTCTTTGGAGTACCCCCCTAGATACATTGCTGTGGTGCTCTGAAGTTAACAGCCCACAATTTCAAAATTTTACAGACATCAGTAAATTGGGGGTTGCAAATAATACAGAGGAGGACAGTAAATAAAATACAGGAAGACATTAATAAACTTGCAGAATGGGCTTGCCATTGGCAAATTAACTTCAATAGAGATAGGTATGAGGTGGTACTTTTTGGTTTGAAGAATAAGGAGGTCACATTCTTCTTGGAAAGTAAGTGTATAAACAGAGTAGAGTAGCAGAGGGATCTGGAGGTACAGAAATACAAATCACAAAGTAGCAACACAGGTTAATAAAGCCATTAAAAATTAACAAAGCACAGGTGTTCATTTTCAGAGGTACAGAATTGAAAAGCAGAGAAGTTAAGTTAAACTAGTATAGAATCTTTGCTAGACCACACTTGAAGTATAATGAACAGTTCTGGTTTCCATATTATAGAAGGGATATAGAGGCACTCAAGAAAGTACAAAAAAAAACCAAAGCTGAGAAACTATAACTATCAGGAAAGATTGAGCAAGTTGGTGCTCTAAGAGAAGGCTGAGGGGTGACCTGAAAGAGGTCTTGAAGATTATGAAAGGATTTGAAAGGATAGAAATAGAGATGTTTTCACATGTGGGCAAGACCAAAACTCAGGCCCAAAAAAATGTGAAAATACTCACTAATAATTCCAAATAGGGAATTCAAGGGAAACTTCTCTCCTCACAGGTTGGCTAGGATGTGGAACATGCCACTGCAGGGAGCAATTAAACAGTTAAAGCAAATAGCATAGGCACACTGAAGAGGAAGCTAGATGAACAGAGGGAGAGAGAAATACAAGGATATGTTGATGGGATTAGATGGAGGATGGGAGAAGGCTCCTGTGGATCATAAACACCACATTGACCTAAGCCAAATAGCCTGTTTCTGTGCTGTAAATACTATGTAATAGTGATTTATTCATTTAGCAATTTAATGTAATCAAAAACTGTTATACATACATTTATAATAAGTGCTGTTTATTTAAAATTCTTCATAAATACAGTCAATCATAATTTGTTTCTCTATTACACTAACTGGTTTATAACAGGTCCTACTTTAAATTTGAAGTCTTCAAATAGGTTCACAGAATTTCTATCTTTATAAATTTACTTTAACCTATAAAAAAATCATGTTTATAATGAGACTTCCCAGACAAGCAAAAAACACAAAACACAGTTTTCATCATTGAAAGTTTGCTTGATTCATCCTTCTACTTATTAAACCCAAGATTAATGTGGCCTGTTTCAGATAATACAGCAAAAATCCAATAACGATCCCCTTACACTGCATTACCAGGTATAGCAAAAATTACATCTTTCTTAATTATAAGATTTTCCAGAACCAGAGTCTACTATTGTCCACAAACATGAGCCCTGATTTTATCTCAGTGTGAGACATATTAACTCCCAGACCTCATCACAGAGAATCAGTACTCTCCTGCCTAGAACTGGCAGGAAGCAGCAGCAGGGGGAGGCTGCAGGAGGAACAGCCTGTGGCATACAAGTACATCATGTGTGTTCAGGGTGGTTTTGCGATCAAAGTAGGGGCTCCGATGATGTAAACAGGATCCAATCTGCATAATTCAAAGGACCCCTTTGGGCTTCCACTGGCCTAGGGAGGGGGTTTGTATTAGAAACTGGGAGGGAAGTGAGTACACCTTTGGCAGGTAAATCCCACAGGCAATTGTAACTGCCCACACACCTGGTTCCCACTGGGCAGGAAGGGTTAAATTGCATGTAAAATTTTCTACCAGCCATTCAGTTGATGACTAACACATGCTTACATTGAAACAACATAAATTATGTTGCATTACAGTGGCTTTAATGTTCTTTTTTTTTAAATTACCTGTTCTAGAGAGGGGATTCGTGGTGGGGTACAGTTCCACAGGCAATATATTCCTCACACAAAAACAGAAAATGTTGCAAGTACTCAGCAGGTCCGGCAGCATCTGTGGAGAAAAAACAGAGTTAATGTTTCAGATCAATGACCCTTTGTCAGAATTAGATACTTTGGTCCTGGTAGCTATTCTGCCAACGTAAGATCAGTCAATTCAAGCAGCAAACCCTAGTTATATAAATGCAAGTTTTTACATTTCGATACAGATAATTCAATAATTTCCCTTGTTAGCAAGTGATGACAGCAGTGTGACTCAAATTTTTTGAGATCTGAATCACTCCTAGCTGATATCAATCTCAAACTAGAATCTGCAGTATAATGACTTCCTTGGCATCTTGTTAACTATAACATTTATTTGATTCACCGACTCTTTTTTAAAATCTGCATTAAATGAATATTGTTTGCAATAATGTTTCTTTGAAAGGGCCTCCACTTCACTGCATTTGCATGAGCAACAACTGCACCCAAAATACACCTACCTGTCTGTCCTCAATTTCTTTATAGTAACTGGTATGTTTTAATATTGGTACGGCCAATAACTTCTTAAAGACTAATCAATAGTCACAGAGGCGTGGAGGTAATTGAACATTGCAGCTCTTGTTTATTCTACTGCAGTAACAGGGCTAACAAAACAACATGGATTCTGCGATCACATAATGCACTGGCTTACAAAGTACAGCACGCTAAATAAGACATTCAATACATAACATATTCCTCCTTACTGGAAATGTCAGTTTAACAAAATATTTTCCTAACTAGGGAAAGAGGGTAGGCTGCCTCTATGTCCACTGAACCCACCTCAAGTCTCTGACTTTATAAATTCTTCTCTCCCGGTGTGGGTTACGGCAGACTTCTGGTGCTTTTACAGGTTAATGTTCATCAGAAACTGATGGCAATATAGGATTTGTGGCAGAATCTGAAGTTGTGCCTAATGCAGGTGAAAGCGGGCCGACTTCAACTTCAGTCGAGCTAGACTGAGGAGGTGAGACTGGAGTCAGCATTCCTTGACTTGGAGATGGCTCTTCCATAAGATGTATCCTTAGATGGTGCTTGATTTGGCAACAGTTTGTCAACATGTCTCCACCAGGTGAGACCTTTCGCAGTTTGGACTGTGTACGAAACAAGGAACCCACTTAGCTCCGGTAGCATAATTATGAGCTAGAACTTCTTGTCCGGAACAAAAAAATTCTTGGCTTTGATCTTTGTGCTTTTCTCTCCACTTGGTCATGCTGTTGATGTTGCACTTGTGTTTTTGTTGGTCTCAGCAGATAAAAGCAGGTGTGCAGTTGCCATCGCATTAGTAGGAATGCTGGAGATGCTTTCGTTGTAGCATGTGGCATGTTCTGATATGTCAACAGAATTGTGTCCAGATGCTTTTGAATGGAGGAATGTCCTCGTGCTGAACTTAAAGCGAGTTTCATGGTTTGAACCAACCTCTCAGCTAATCCATTGGTGGATGGGTGGTATGGTGCTGAGATGATGTGATGAATTTTGTTACTTCTCAAAAAATTTTCAAACTCCTGTGAGACAAACTGAGGTCCGTTATCGGTCACAAGTTGTTCTGGTAACCCGTAACAACTGAACATTTCTCTTAGCCTTTGAATTGTACTCTCAGCTGTAGAAGAAGATATCACTGAAAGTTCTGGGTACTTGGAATCAGCATCCACAACCACCATGAACATTTTTCCTTCAAATGGTCCAACAAAATCGACATGGATGTGTGGCCAAGGTTTTTCTGGCCAATCCCATGGTTGGAGGGGTGCCAATTGAGGCATGTTTCTCACACTCTGACATGAAGGACAAGATCTTGCCTTGGCTTCAATGTCTTTGTCCAGGCCAGGTCACCAAAAGTAGCTTCTTTCAATCTCTTTCAAGCAAACTATTCCACAGTGTCCAACATGCAGTTTGTCCAACACTGGTTTCCTCAATGTTGGTGGAATAATAACTTGTATGCCCCAAAGCAATCATCCTGAAGGAACTGATAACTCTATCCTCCTAGAACATAAGGATAAAGGTCAGGTGAGGCTGGTAGTTCAGGGAAGAGCTGCAATACATCACAAGGTCCATGATTTTGGACAATGTTGGGTCCACTTGAGTGGCCTTCTTGATTTGGACTGAAGTGATGGGTGTGTTCTCCATGTGTGCAAAGTAAAAAATATCTTTCTGAGCAATGTCCACATGGCTGACTGGTAGTGCAGCCTCAAAAGACCATCTGCATTGCCATGCAAGGTAGATTTTTGATATTTGATGTCAGATGTGTGAGCACTCAACATCAATGCCCAATGCTGCATTCTGCTTGCAGCTAAAGAAGGGATGCCTGATTGTGGACTGAATATTGAGTTGAGCATAGCATGAATTTCTGTCCAAACAGGTACTGGTAGAATTTCCGGATTCCAAAAATGATCCCCAGTGCATCGCTTTTGACTTGAGCATATTAGCTCTCTGATTTGCTTAAAGTCCGTGAAACGAATGCTATGGGCCTCTCCATACCTGAGGGCGTTACGAGTGAAACAATGGCCCCAACTTGCATCATATGCAAGTTGCAGAGGTAAGGAGGGGTCAAAGTGTATCAGTAACTTGGAATCTATCAGCGCTGCTTTAGCCTTCTTGAACGCAGCGTCACAAGCTTCTGTCCATTTCCAGGCTTTGTTCTAACATAGAAGCTCATGGAGGGGTTTCATCAGGGTTGCCAGTTTTGGAATAAATCTCCCGTAGTAATTCAGCAGTCCTAATAACGAGTGAAGCTGGCTGGTGTTCTGGGGAGCGCAATATCCTTGACCTTGGAAGGTACTTTGTGAAGCCTAGCAGTATCAATGGCGTGCCCCAAATATTCCACAGAGGGCTGAAAAAACTCGCATTCGTCTTTGTGAACCCATAGGCCATAATCCTCCAGCCTTTGTAGGGTGGCAATCAAGTTCTTGAGAGATCAGTCCTGTCCATTACCAAGATGTCAAAGTAGCACTGAACTCCAGGCTCTGGTCCACAGCCCTCTGAAACAAAGCTGGAGCTGATGTTATTCCAAAAGGCAAATGGCAATATCGGTACAGTCCCTTGTGTGCTGTGATGGTAAGATATTCTTGCAACTTCTCATCAACATGCATTTGTAAGTAGTCCTGGTATAGGTCTGTTTTGCTGAATTTCTGTCCACCAGTCAGGCCAGCAAAAAAGTCCTCAATATGGGGAAGTGGATCTTGTTCAGCACACAACATGGGGTTAACAACAACCTTGAAATCTACAGATGAGTATGGAGCCGTCTTACTTGAGCACTAGAACAATGGGTGTTGTCCATTTGCTATGGGAGACAGGTACCAAGACTCCTATCTTGACCAGATGTTCAAGGTCAGCTTCAACTTTTGGTTGTGTGGCATAAGGCACTGTTCTGGCCTTCAGAAATATTGGTTGAGAGTCAGCTTTGATATTCAATTTTACGGCAATTCCCTTCATGTTTCCCAAATCTCCTTTGAAAGCAACAGCGTTTTTTTTTATATAACAGTTGTCAGACCAGTTATATCTTTTACAATGCTGTGTACTTTTGTCCAGTTTAACCAGATCTTCTCAAGCCATGGTTGTCCAACTAAAGCTGGGTAGTTGCCTTTCATTTAGTCCGTCCATTTAGTTCTACTTTAACTTCTGTTCTGCCCATCATAGGCACAGATTCCCCTGCGTATGTTTTCTGAATGGTTTTTGCAGGTGTCAAGGGAAGATGTTTAAGCTTCTTCTTATACACAACATCTGGGATCAGAGAAACTGCTGTCCCTATATCCAGTTCCATGCATATTGGTTGGCCCTCCAGCAGTAGTGTTACCCAGTAGCCCCTGTGAACCACCTGCCACTGACAAGATATGGAGGGGCCCTTCTACTTTGGACTCAGTGTCACTCTGGTCCGCCTGTTCCTGCTGTATGACATGCAGATTTTTGTTCTTGTTACAACTGACGGTGGATTCCTTTTTCTCTGGTTTGCCTTTCTAAGTAGCCACTGCTACTTTTTTGTTTTTACAGGCCTGCTCAATGTGTCCCTTCTTGCCACACTGATGGCATTCAAGGTCTCTGCACCAACATTCAGATGAATGCTGACCAGGTTTTCCACAATGGTAACATTCTCGACTGCTTGCCACCTTGTATGCATACTCAACTGTTATGTCATGCACTCGAGTTGACGCACTCAGATGCTGTACTTTTTTGCAGCCAGCTCCATGGAGACTGCAACCTTTATGGCTTTCTGCAAAGTGAGGTTAGCCGCCATCAGGTGGTGTTTCTGGATTGCTTCAGTACGAAGGCCACAGACCAACCTGTCACAGAGGGTATCGTTCAATACTTCTTCAAAGGTTCACTGAACATTATGAATTCAAAGTACTGTAACATACTCCGCAATTGTTTCCCCGTCTTGGTTTCTTTTGTGAAACCCAAATCTTTCAGCTATAACAAGTGACTTAGAGGAAAAATACATCTCCAGGACTTTTACAATGTCCTCATGTGATTTTGTGCCAGATTTGTCAGGCTGCACCAAGCTTGTTAATAAGCCAAAGGTTTTAGTTCCCATCACACTTAAGTTGCCAGCTTTCTATCAATTTCAATTCCATTTGCAAGGACAAAAAAAACTCAAAAGCGTTCAGTATAGGATCTCCACTGTTCAACACTCATCGAAATGTCCCATAGGTCTGGTAAGTGTGGTCATTTTCTGCCTTTTTATTTTCTTTTCTTTGTCAGTTACTTTTTGTTTACTGTCATTTCCTTTTTTTTGTAGTTACCACTTTAAATGCTGTTACTGCTTTAAGACAGCAACTTTTTTTTAAACTCGGGATGTCAGCAGCTGCCGTTATGTCTCTGTGGTTTTTCCCACGCTTTGCGTTTCTGGCGAGCTCTGCACTGATCGTTGACCTTCCCTTTCTGTAAGTTTTAAAACTTTTTAAACTGCAGCACGTTCTTCTCTCTGTATCTTCTTTTTTAACTCAGCATGTCCTCTATATTTGGAACTTCAGAGATAACCATCGCTGTATTTTTACCGCACATTCTTGGGATCCCTGTGATTCTCTTTTGTCTGAACTTCGGGAGCACTCCGGGAGAGTAGGTGTGCGTTTTTTTTACTAGGAATTTCCTTTTACTAGCTGTTTCACTTTTACTGTAAAGGTTCATTGTCCTCATCAACAATTTATGTTTTAATATTGGTACAGTGTTAACTTTTTAAAGACTAATCAACACTCACGGACGTGTGCAAGTGATTGAACATTCCAGCTCTCGTTTATTCTACGGCAGTAATGGAACTAACAAAACAACATGGATTTACGATCCCATAATACACTAGCTTGCAAAGTACAGCAAGCTAAACAAGACATTCACTACAAAACAGTAACTCCACCTGCTGGTTCTACAGATCGGCTGCATTTGTTCTGTTCTGTTTATTAGCACACTCCAGAAAGTCTGTTGAATTACTAAATTCACTGTGTTAATAAACTGCTAATAGACTCACCTAGTCTAGCAGTAATCTTTTTGCAATGTTCCCTAAGTAGATATAAATTCTAGGTTTCTGTGCACCTTATACCTCTACTGCTGTGTCTGGGTATGATGCAATGTCCAATATGCATTTTCGTTTCAAAAACAGAAAATGCTGGAAAAACTCAGCAGGTCTAACAACATCTGTGGAGAGAAAGACAGAGTTAACGTTTTGAGTCCATATGACCCTTCTTTAGAACTAAAGAAGTAAAAAATGTGATTAAATTTATACTGTTTAAGGTGGGTGGAGCAGGTGAAGCTGGATAGAAGGCCAGCGATAGGTGGAGGCACAGGAGAGATTGGCAAAGATGTCATGAACAAAAGGACAAAGGGGTGTTAATGGTAGTGTTACTGGCTAAAGGAGATGCTGATTGTGGCATTAAGGTCAGAAAGCAGAATGTGGTAATAGCAGGACAAGGGTAAGCACTCTGGAAAGAACAACATGAACAAGTGACAGATGGCTCTTGTTGGGGGTGGGGTGGAGGGAGGGGACAGTGGTAAAAAAAAGACAGAAAATAGGATAAAAGGTAGGGATAAAACAATGAATTAAAATGAAATAAAAATAAAAATAAGTGAATTAAAATTAAAATTAAAATGAATATTGAAAAAAGGGGATTAAAAAAGGTGCGAGGACGGAGGAGAGAGTTCATGGTCTGAAGTTGTTGAAATCAATGTTAAGTCCGGAAGGCTGTAAAGTGCCTAGTCGGAAGATGAGGTGCTGTTCCTCCAGTTTGTGTTGGGCTTCACTGGAACATTGCAGCAGGCCAAGGACGGACATGTGGGAATGAGAGCAGGATGGTGTGTTGAAATGGCAAGTGACAGGAAGGTCTGGGTTATGCTTGCGGACAGACCGAAGGTGTTCTGCCAAGTGGTCACCCAGTCTGCGTTTGGTCTCCCCAATGTAGAGGAAACCGCATTGGGAGCAACGAATGCAGTAGATCAAATTTAAGGGAGTGTTTGGACCCTTGGACGGTGGGGAGGGCAGAGGTAATGGAGCAGGTGTTGCATCTGCTGCAATTGCATGGGAAGGCATGAACAAGCAGCTTTGTCTCTTCCTTTCAGGTGCTAAGGAATGCAAACTCCAACAACTCATTGATACCAACGCCCATCCAGGTCCCTCCACCCCTTCCTATTTCTTTGGCCCCATCCCATCTTCTAATACCAGCCCTTGCCACGTATTCACCATGCCCCCTGACCTCCCCCTCTCTGATGCTGAACGTTCAGTACTCAGCAAAGGACTCAGTTTCATACAGCTCAATGAATTCCGGGCTCGCCACGATGCTGAACTCTTCTTTTGCCGCCTTCGTCTCCATGCTCACTTCTTTGGGCAGGAGTCACCCCCCCCCGCCCGTTCAATGGATAATTACTCCACCTCCAGTATTCTCCCTCCACCTGGAGCCCTCCCTCTGGCCTCTTACCTGCTCTTGATAATTTCACTGAGAACTGTCGGCGTGACATCGGCTGTCTCAATTTCTCTGCTCCTCTCACCCACTCTAACCTGTCTCCTTCTGATTTTGCCACACTCCGTTCTCTCAGGTCTGACCC
The DNA here is from genome assembly GCF_964194155.1 of Cetorhinus maximus. Taxonomy (NCBI): domain Eukaryota; kingdom Metazoa; phylum Chordata; class Chondrichthyes; order Lamniformes; family Cetorhinidae; genus Cetorhinus; species Cetorhinus maximus. The sequence continues at coordinate 129,679,321 of NC_135884.1, forward strand.
TGACTTGGTTATCAAACCACAAGGGTGGTGCTGTTATTTTCTGGTCTACTGACCTCTACCTCGCACAGGCTGAGGACCAACTCTCAGACACTTCCTCCTACCTCCCCCTGGACCATGATCGCACCACCAAACATCGTCATTGTTTCCAGGACTGTCACTGACCTCATCTCCTCTGGAGATCTTCCCTCCACAGCTTCCAACCTCAGTCTCCCAACCCCGGACAGCCCGCTTCTACCTCCTCTCCAAAATCCTCAAACAGGACTGTCCCGGTAGACCAATCGTGCCAGCCAGTTCCCGCCCCACGGAACTCATTTCTTCCTATCTTGACTCTGTTCTCTCTCCCCTTGTCCAGTCTCTTCCCACGTACATCCGCAATTCCTCTGACGCCCTACATCATATCAACAATTTCCAGTTCCCTGGCCCCAACTGCCTCCTCTTCACCATGGACGTCCAATCCCTTTACACCTCCATCCTCCACCAGGGTGGTCTGAGGGCTCTCCGCTTCTTCCTTGAACAGAGGCCTGAACAATTCCCATCCATCACCACTCTCCTCTGTCTGGCTGAATTTGTTCTCTCATTGAACAATTTCTCCTTAAACTCATCTCACTTCCTCCAAATAAAAGGTGTAGCTATGGGTACCCGCATGGGCCCTAGTTATGCCTGTCTCTTTATGGGGTATGTGGAGCATTCCTTCTTCCAGTACTACAGAGCCCTTAACCAAGTCCGACCCATCTCCCACGCCTCTGCCCTCACACCTTTCTCTCACTCCCAGAATCATGTTCAGGTCCCCCTTGCCCTCATTTTTCAACCCACCAGCCTCCGCATTCAAAGGATCATCCTCCGCCATTTCCGCCAACTCCAGCATGATGCCGCCACCAAACACATCTTCCCTTCACCCCTCCTTGGTAGGGACCATTCCCTCCGGGACAGCCTGCTCCACTCCTCCATGATCCCCAACACCTCATTCCCCTTCCCACGGCACCTTCCCACACAATCGCAGAAAGTGCAACACCTGCCCCTTTACCTTCTCACCATCCAAGGGCCCAAACACTCCTTACTTCACTCGCACCATCTTCAATTTGGTCTACTGCATTCACTGCTCCCTATGCGGTCTCCTCTACATGGGAGACACCAAACGCAGACTGGATGAACGCTTTGCGGAACACCTTTGGTCTGTTCCGATTAGGCACTTTAAAGCCTTCTGGACTTAACATTGAGTTCAACAACTTCAGACCATGAACACTCTCCTCCATCCTCACCATTTTATCCCCTTTTTTCAATATTCATTTTAATTTTTTATCCACTTATTTTTATTTATTCATTTTTAAAAAATTGTTTTATCCCTACATTTAACCTATTTTCTATCTTTTTTCCCACCACCGTCCCCTCCCCCCACCCGGGCCATCTGTCACTTGTTCATGTTGCTCTTTCCAGAGTGCTTACCCTTGTCCTGTTATTACCACATTCTGCTTTCTGACCTTAATGCCACCATCAGCACCTCCTTTAGCCAGTAACATTATCATTAACACCCCTTTGTCCTTTTGTTCATGACATCTTTGCCAATCTTCCTTTTACCTCCACCTATCGCTGGCCTTCTATCCAGCTTCATCCCCCTTAAACAGTATAAATTTCATCACGTTTTTACTTCTCTTTAGCTCTGAAGAGGAGTCATACGAACTCGAAACGTTAACTCTGTCTTTCTCTCCACAGATGCTGTTAGGCCTGCTGAGTTTTTCCAGCATTTTCTGTTTTTGTTTCAGATTTCCAGCATCCGCAGTATTTTGCTTTTATCTGTGCATTTTTGTTTGTTTTCCTCTCTCCCAGTTTACAAGAAGTTTCTGATGAAAGAGCTGCTACAAATTAATTAGAATACCATTTATTAACTATTTTCAGTCACCTTTTCTAAAGTATTCAAAAGAATCTTAAACCTATTTAAATTTCAGTAAATATCATTTAAAATGATTTTTAAAAATCAACAAAATTCAGGCTGGCAACTGTTGAGCTGTATTCAAGCTCCAAAGATCGAGATTTTGTTTCAAATGTTTACAGAATTAGAGAAGGAAAGTAATTGCCTTATAGTTTGGAGAGATTATATCAAACTAGGATTAAACCCTCAGTAAAATTTTAAACTGGCCAAAAATAAAGATGGCAACAGGAACCCAGCATCATTTTAGTAGCTTGTTGCTACAAATTAAAACTAACAGTAAAATGATATAACACACAGGGAGATGCACTCTACAGACCATAAATGTGTGTTATTAGCAAGTTTTCAGAATGACTTGCCAGAATTTCCATGACTACAAGCAATCACTTCTGGGTCACTGGCTGTTACCATAGAAAATCCAGATATTCAATTAGGTAATGAACTCACAAAACACTTAATGAATCTGTGCAATGTGTATGATGTGTTGCTGCACTGTAAGTGGCAATTAAAAGGCTGAAATTGGGCCCATGGATCTAATAGAGTAAGCATGTTCACACTATAGATTAGTAACCATCTGCTCACCATTAGTATTGCCGATTTTCACCTCTTGAAATGAGATTGGTCTTTTAAAGTAATTTTTCCACTTCAGAGAACAGGAGAATGATTCACACTTCCAATCACATCTATTGACTAAAGTAAGAGGTGAGGTGAGAGTGACTGCCCTTGACATCAAGGCAGTATTTGACTGAATATGGTATCAAGGAGCCCTAGGAAAACTGGAGTCAATGGGAATCAGGGGGAGAACTCTCCACTGGTTGGAGCCATGCCGAGCACAAAGGAAGATGGTTGTGGTTGTTGGAGGTCAGTCATCTCAGTCCCAAGACATCACTGCAGGAGCTCCTCGGGATAGTGTCCTAGGCCCAACCATCTTCAGCTGTTTCTTCAATGACCTTCGCTCCTTCATAAGGTGAGAAATGGGGATATTCGCTGTTAATTGCACAATGTTCAGCACCATTCACCACTCCTCAGATACTGAAGCATTCCCTGTCCACATGCAGCAAGACCTGGACAATATTCAGGGTTAGGGTGACAAGTGGCAAGTAACATTCATGCCACACAAGTGCTGGTCAGTGACCATCTCCAACAAGAGAATCCTACCATCTACCCTTGATATTCAATGACATCACTGAATCACTCTCTATCGACATCCTGGGGGCTTACCATTAACTAGAAACTGAACTGGACTAGCCACATAGATTCTGTGGCTTAAGAGGTCAGAGGCTGGGAATTCTGCAGAGGGTGACTCACCTCCTGACTCCCCAAAGCCTGTCCATCATCTACAAGGCAGTCAGGAGTGTGATGGAATACTCTCCACTTGCCTGGATGAGTGCAGCTCCAACAACACTCAACAAGCTTGACACCATTCAGGACAAAAGCAGTCAGCTTGATTGGCGCCCCATCCACCACCTCCAACATCCATTCCCTCCAGCACCGACACACAGTGACAGTGGTGCGTACCATCTACAAGATGCATTGCAGGAACTCACCAAGATTCAACAGCACCTTCCAAACCCATTGATCTCTACCACCAAGGAAGACAAGGACAGCAGGTCAATACCACCACCTGCAAGTTCTCCTCCTAGACACACACCATCCTGACTTGGAACTATTTCACCGTTCTTTCACTGTTGGGTCAAAATCCTGGAACTCCCTTCGTAAGAGCACTGTTTGTGTTCTTACACAACAAACTGCAGCAGTTCAAGAAAGTAGCTCACCACCACCTTCTCAAGGGCAATTAGGTATGGGCAATAAATGCTGGCCCAGCCAGAAACAGAATAAGCTAATAATCTAAAGCTGTTCACCCCAAAGATCTTCATACAGAATTAGTTATGTAGATAAATGTGGCAATTACTTTGCACTCAGCAAATTCCCAAATTGCAATGTAATTATTGTCCTGTTAATCATTTTTTTTATTGTGCTGGTTCAGCAGGATACCAAGGGCAGGAATTTGAACCCCCACCAGGGTCAGGGACTGAGCAGCAGGATATAAAAACGGTCCTGCCTCCAGGTAATTTCTATGGAGGTGAGATGGGTGACAGGGCTACTAGTCCACAAGCATTCATTCAGAATTTATTGAGGACAATTAAAGGAGGCTGACTGGGATTTTCCAGTCGGCCTTTAGGTCTCCGCAGGCAGTGGAGGCCAGTTTAGGTGCCTGAAGTTGGCAGACTATGGAGCCAGTGTTCCAGGTAGGCCTTGGGGGCCTTCACTGCTTGCCTGGACGTAGGAGGGTTCCCCTCCCCTGTGATGGCCCAGCTGCAAGATTCAATTTTTGATTTTAAAAAGGTTGGAGGCGGTGTCCATTTTGAATCACCCTTTCCCTTACTTACCCTCTATTGCAGGCTGCTGTTCCTTTCAAGCTGGAAAGTCTGATTGACCCTCTGATTGTCTTCAAGAGCTCACTTTCTGTCCTTAATTAAACAGTGAGCCATCTCAAGACCAATTAAGGGCGCACCACTGTGAAAATCAGGGCCAGTGACTGTTATGCCTCTGGGTGTGGGTTGAGTACCCATAAACTTTCTTGATGTTTGTTTCCCTCCCCGGTGGGAAAATCCTACTTCAGAACTCCCTCTTCCTCTTTGAATGTCACGTCGGAGGAACTTTAGCAATTACTCATCTTAATTATTTTTGATGGAGACATTTTCAGCCTTAAAACATATTAGTTTATATTTTTGCCACTGAGACCTCTCCCCTTGAACACAGCTGTAATGCATAGAAATCAACGATGGAAAGCATTTGGATATTGCTCGACTGATATTCAAATTCCAGTTATTTAATTGGAGTCTCACTGTTCCTTCTGAAACCACAATGAGGTAGCTTGAGCTAGCTTTTGAAAGTGTATGCAAATGAGATGCAGTACATTTACTTGAGTCCCATGGGCAGTGATGGGAATTTCAAGTAGTATATTTATCAAAGACAAAGATTAAGGCTTACTCTTTTCAGTTTATATTGTGATATCATCTGGCAGAATTGGCAGTCAGGACATAGGCTTAACTGCTTACCTAAATGGAGTTGTCACTACAGTGCTTAAATTTTCTATAGTTCTCTAGGTAAAACGTAAATAGCTCATTTAGTTTGGTTTAATTCTATTTCAAAGGAAAATAAGTTTTTTTGGTAGTGGTAAAAGAACGAACAAGTTTCAAATATCTCACAATGATCTATAAATCATGTGGAAGTATTAAACATTAACAGTTACTGTTGAAGAGCTGGAGAAAAGGCTGATCGCTGGAAATTCCATAAAATTGGGATGTCCATATTTTGTCTGATATGCTTTACTAATGAAAGAGGTGTTTATAAATCTAATGTAGAAGGATTTGCATCAAACTCTGCATGTGGATAAAAACCCAGAGACTTTAAAGTTCAACTTTTTATTTGTCTAGATATCAATTTACAGAAATATAATTGCCCGAGTATACAAATATCCCAACAAAAGCAAAATACAGTTTTAGTTCAACAGTTAAACACCTATGCAAATAATGTCTCCCAAACCACCCACATCAGTGCTGTTAGTAACTACTACTGAAGCATATCAGTAACATAATTTGGTGCTGTTTTCACATCACAGTAGGAAATTTTAAAAGGAGGTTCAGTGGTTGAGTTTGCATCAAGTAACCAGTTGTTTCAATTATAAAGCAAGTAAATTAATGAAATAAAGCCATACCCACTGTACACTAAAAAAAACTTTCTGGCAATTTGCCTCTGGGTGAGTGAGGACAATGTCATTTTTGATCAACAGTGATATCGCTTGAAAGGTGTCAGCTTTCAGTGCAATGACAAGGACCAGCAGGAGGCCAAAGACTTCTCCAACCTCTGCCAAAGATACTCTCTAGTCACCCATAAAGAGACACTGAAATATGACCTTGGATGGAAACTATGCTGATATGTCTTCAGTCCCATTAGCTGTAATTCAAACACATATCTGGCAACATACAGCTGGTCTGTCACCACTTGCAAAGAGAAAAGGCCAGTTAACATCTCTGATACTAATTGGAAACAATAACTTTTTTCATTCTTCCAGCTGGGAAATTCCCTTCTGTTCAGCTCTGCATTTAACAATTTAGCTGCGATCTGGAACACTGTTCGGTATGATGATGGGGTGAAATGATACCAGATGCAAACGCCAGCCAAGGCTGCATGGAGTTCCAAACATATTTCTCAAGTATCTGCCAAAGTCATGCCATTAAAATACACAGTAAGCATTGGTATTTCTTCAGGTCAGTAATTTTACATTTCAGGTTCAACATGGACCAACTACATTTTCAAGGTAGTGAAGAGCCTGGGGTACAAAGTGTTCAGAAATGATAGGGAAGGGAAAAAGGGGAGGTGGGTAGGCAGCACTGATCAGGGAAGACATGTAGTGTTGGAAAGAGAGGATGTCCTTAAGTGGCGAGGGGGGGGGGGGGGGGGAGGAGAGAAAGAGAACTGAATCTATTTGTTTAGAGTTGAGAAGCAAGAAAAGTACGTTCACCGCACTATAGGGGGAGGGTTTTTCCCTCGTCGGGTGGGCTCAGCCATGAAGCCAACCGCCACCTGCAAATCGGGGCCGGACCACGATTTCACGCTGGTGGGCCAATTAAGAACCGCCCAGCATGAAACGCAAGCGGCAATGCTGTGTGGGGGATTTGGCGGAGGGGGGGAGAGGAGAAGGGCGAGTGCAAACTTCGTGCATGCGTGTGGGTGCACACTTGAAAATCTCCCTGAGGCACAAAGCTGTCTCAGGGAGATGAACATCTTTCAAAATTAAAAAATAAAGATTTAAAAAATGTTATAAAACATGTCCCCTCGTGTGGTTCTGTCACATGAGCAGGGACATGTTATTAATTAAATTTTAAAATTTTGATTTTATTTTTATTTGCTGTTGGAAACCTCATCCCACCCGTGGATGAGGTTTCCTAAAAAATGCAAAGGCCGCTTGGCCTTTTCACTTGCCCGCCAACCGTAAGGCAGCAAAAAGTTTCTCTCAATTAACTTTTTAATGGCCTTAATAGGTCTTTTAATTGTCAACGGGCACGCTGCTGACTCTGGTGTGCGCCTGCCGACCAAAACATCGTGCAAACATCGCTCGCCCAAAGTCATCTTGCGTTATTTTACGCTCCGTCAGGCACAAGCCTGCCCGCCAAGCTAAAAATTCACCCCCTGGTTGTATTCTACAGGCCTCCAAATGGTGATGGGGGGGGATAGAGGAACAAATTTGCAAAGAAATCATAAAGATGAACCAGCAGTAAAGAGTGGTGATATTCGGGGACTTGAATTACCCAAAAACCATTTGGGATGTTAGGATAAAGGGAAAAGAATAGGTTGGGGGGTGGGGGCGGGGGAAGTAACTTCTGAAATGTACTCAGGAGAACTTCCTTGATGTTCTTGGTCCACCTAGGAAGGAAGCATTTTTTAGATCTGGTGCTGGGGAATAAGGTGTGCCAAGAGGACCAAGTGTCTGTGGGTGATCATTGTATCATAAGGTTTAGATTAGTAATGGAGAAGAGCAAGGAACAACTTAAAGTAGAACTTATAAATTGGAAGAGGGTTAAGTTCAATGGGATAAGAGGGGATCGATTCAGGGAAAAATGAAATCAAATGACTGATAGGGAAAACTGTAACTGAACAATGGGTGATCTTTAAGGAAGAGATGTTTCAGGTATAGACAAGGCACATTCCAATAGGGTGAAAGGTAGGCGAACTAAAGTCAGGGCTCCTTGGATAACAATGGAGATAGGGAATATGATGAAACAAAAAAAAAAGGATATATGATGCATGTCAGGTGAACCCTTCAAGCAAGAACCAGGCCAGATACAATAAGTTGAGGGGGAAAGTGAGGAAGAAAATAAGACTGGCAAAGAAAAACAGAATGGCAGTTAACATTAATGAGAACAAAAAAATCTTCTTTTAACATGTGAATAGTAATAGTGAATAGCTGCCCCTTTTCGGGACAAAGAGGGTGATACATGCTTAGAGACTCAGGACAGGCTGGAATATTTAGAGCACTTTGTATCAGCGTTTACTAAGGAAGAAGAGGCTGACAAAATATCAGTAGAAGTGGAGATTGTAGAGGAAATGGATGGGGTGAAAACTGATAGACAGGAGGTCCTGGAAAGGCTGGCTATGATTAGAGTAGATAAGTTGGTCCAGATGGCTTGCATCCTAGGTTGCTAAAGGAAGTGGAAATGAAGATGGCTGATGATCCTGCCATAATCTTCTAATCTTCGGTTGATACTGGGGAGGTGAGAAGTTTGGAGAGCGGCAAATGGCTTATTCAAGAAGGAGTGTTAGGACATTCTTAGTAACTACACACTGGTCAGTTTGACATTAGTGTTGGTATGGTTTTAGAAACAAATCTGAGAGAAAAAAAATCAACAGGCACTTGGAGAGGTTTGAGCCAATTAAGAGAGCCAGCACAGATTTGTAAAAGGCAGATCATACTTGACTAACCTAATTGAATTTTTGATGAAGTGATGAAGGAAGCTGATGAAGATGAAATGGACGTATAGTTTTTAAGAAAACACAGAAAAGAGTGGTTAACAAAATTGAGGCTCACAGAAATAGAGGGGTTGTCAGCTTGAATAAAAAAGTGGCTTCAAGACAGAAAACAGCAAGTTGTGGTAAATGGTTGTTTTTCAGAAAGTGATGTTCCCAAGGGTCATTGCCGAGACCAGTGCTTTTTTTGATATATGAGTTAGATATTGGAATACCAAATGAAATTTCAAAATTTGCCTATGATACCAAATTTGGAGGGGGGCAAACAGTGAGGATGATTCCAGTCAACCACAACAAGACATACATAAGCCAGCAAAATGGGCTGACAAGTGGCAGATGGAATTGAACGCAAAGTATGAGGTAATGCATTTTGGCAGAAAGGATAGGGAGAGGCATAATATAGTGACTTAATGGCACAGTTCTAAAGAGCGTGCAGGCATAAGAGGGACCTAGGTGTTCAAGTGCACAGATCTTTGAAGGTGGCATATTGAGAGAGTAATTAGCAAAGCATATGGGTTTTTGGGCTTCAAGAAGGTATTGAGTACAAAAGCAGGGACATTATGCTGAAGGATGTGAGGGTCCTTGACAGGATGCAGAGGAGATGAAATAGAATGGTTCCAGGGTTGAGAGATTTTAGCTACAAGGAAATTTAAGGGAGATTTGATAGAGGTGTACAAGATTATGACAGGTTTAGCTAAGATAGACAAAGAAAAGCCATTCCCATTAGCTGATTGTACAAGAAATAAGGGGCACAGATTTATGGTTTTGGGAAAGAGATGTATGGTGGGAGGTTGGGGGGTTAGAGGGGTGGGGAGAGCAGAAATGTGTAGAACTTGTTTTGTAGCAAGTGGTAATGACCTGGAACTTGCTTCCTACAAAGGTGGGTGGAAGCAGAGACAATAATTGATTTCAAAAGGAAATTGGATGGGCACTTGAGGGAAATAAATTGACAGGGCCACAGGGACAAAGCAGGAGATTGGTCTGCAGAGAGCCAGCATAGACTGAATGGTCTCCTTCTGTACCATAATGACTCAATAATTGTTTACAATGCTACTAATGTTCCCATTACTAACATACACATGGCTTTGGGTTATTAACCTTTGTATCACAACAGAAAGAGGGAGTTAGTGCCTTTATGTTAATTGTTTGAAACAGTTTAAATTGCTACAATAAAGACAGGCAGAATTAATGATAGTATAAATCCCACTTCCATATAACCTTTGTAACAATAATAAGTTTGCTATTACAATGACTTGTCTAAAGCCTTTTGTACTAAGTTTAAATTATTTAAAAATTTAAATATCTCACTTAAAAATAACAAATTCCTGATCTTTAGAGCTCTCCCACAAGTCTTGGTGGCACAAACTGGTTTTCAATTAAGTGATTGTGGATATATATCCCAGAGCAGCTTACTTGTCTATGCAAATCTTGCACTTGTATAAGTTTAATTGCTTGTGTTTGGAAAGAAAAAGAATGCTCCTGTTGCCTAACTCACCTGATTATAAGTACACACTATGCACACTCAAAGCCGCACTTCTGGTGGTAGAGGAAGAAAATAGGTCTGTTTTAACTTGTAGAAGGCGGAAATACAATCTTATAAAAGGGCTAAGAAATTAATTTGAATTTTGAAAATTTCCTAATTATTCTGAAGTACATATGTTGACTAAAATTTGTTACATGAGTTTTTAAATTTAAATACAAACATAGATTTTATAAAAATAAAAACAAAATGCTGGAAATACTCAGCAGGTCTGGCAGCATCTGTGGAGAGAGAAAGAGTTAACAAATGTTTCAATATGAAGAGAGTCATATTCGACTCGAAATATTCATTAACTGTTCCTTTCTCTACAGACCTGCTGAGTACTTCTAGCACTGCCTATTTTTATTTCAGATTTCCAGCATCTGCATTACTTCTGCTTTTATAACTTTTACAAACTTCATCTAAATATGAAACAATTCTAAAACACTTCAAGCACAAATAACCACTGAACCATTCCTTTAAAAATTTAAAATGAAATCAAACATGAATGAGGCATTTCATATACACGCTGCTGTACATACAAGAAGTGAATATATATTGTCTCAGTCTTCATTTCGAGACTATTAAGGGGTTGGCAAAGAATACGACACAAAATTCTGCCTTGCCAATTAAAGAGTTACAAAAGCATGAAGGAAAAGAGAGAACATTTCTTGATTCAAGGAACATCAACTCCTGAATGATGTCAGGGGACATAACTCAGAAGTATAGCAGGCTCAAGTTAGCTGTGCTGACAAGCATTTCTTGCTTTTTTGCTAAATCAGCTTTGGACATATAATCCGCAAATTGCATCTTTTTTCATGGCTGTTCATTATACATGGAATAATTGAGAGTATTGGATACTGCTGCTATGCTCGGTTAGAACACCAAAGACTTACTGATCCAACAGTGCAACACACTATTTGTAAACAACCATCTGAAATCTACTGCAAGAGCATTCCTTATATATTTTTTTATGCAATGTTCTACCACATTTAAACATCTGTAGAAATCACGAAAATATACAAACTTCATCTATTACTGTCAAAAATCCTTTAAATATTTGTGCAATTTTTAAAAATGTGCACTGATTTAGGATAACTAATGTTACAAAAATTGTAGACTTTATTTTTTCCTATTACTACCTTTGGATAGAAATCCTGGAAGCAATAACTGAGCAGACATTCCAGCTTGCACTATTCCTACAATGGTGATGAGATGAAAAGGTTAATATCCATTTCCCTCAGTTATCAATTAACAAAAAGTATTTGCTGCTTAGCAATACATAGGTATTTTGTTTATAAGAAACTGCTGAAGGTGAATCAGAAGTGGGATATATATAAAAGCCTGTTTAACTGTTGGGAATTTGCACCAATCTTTTTTCCACTAATCCTTTCTAGATTAGTCAAAAGCCAGAATGGCTTATATTTATCAGGCTGATTTGTGTCCCAAATTGAATTGCATAAACTATAGTTTATTTAGTGAGAGAAATATATCATTAAAGTATCTCCAAAAATTAAAAGTGTAATCATTAAAATTAACAGCTAGGAGGACAATTCGAGTCCTGACCAAATGGTTCGACATTTTGCCATTGGAGTCCGATAGCTGCCTATTATCGGTGAATTTTGCTTAATCTCAGCAAAGCCATAAGATTGATTTGGGTTGGGGTAAACAAGATGCTGTCCAGTGTTACTCTCTCAAATAATGTCTGCTCATGGTTTATCATGTTACAGGCTGTGGACCATCCATGCACTGTCAGGTGGGAGAAGCTACGTAGCAAGTAACCTATGGGAGAAAATTAAAAATGGAAATAAACCAACACAAATACTTTTTGAAAAAAAGTGTAAAAATTTCTAGTTTAATTGTTACAAGAATTCATGTCAAAATCAATATAAAATCACAAGCACTTCTACACTTAATTTTGATGTGCAGAATGTTAGCATTATTAAAAAAGGGTCATTATCAGGAATATTCAAACACCAAGTGGAGGGCTGACCTCGAAGGAAGCAGATTGTTGAGCTGATTTTATGATCTGCAAGCATTGTTCCCCCACATTGGAAATGTGGAATTACTGAACTTACCATGTGTACTTTTCAATTGAACCACCCTTACAATCAATAGTATAAAATCTCAATGTTATGAAAATGTGTTGCAAATTTAAAAAAAAATCTACTTAATATAAAAATAAGATTCAATGAATATGACAGTAGGAAGAAAGCATGGAAAATAGTTTATAAATAGTTGTTAAAATTCTCATTTTCTTGAAAGAAGCAGACTGGATAATTTGTGCAAAGTTTAATAACTCATTCAATTATTGTCTATTCATGAGTTGCAATAATTTCCTATATCAGCATCTTCCACAAAAAATAGTATGCAGATCTTAAAAATTGAACTGTTTTAGTAATGAAACTTTATTCCATTCAAATGAAAAAATATTCCAGGCATGGAAACTGTTAATACTCTTCATCTTGTCATACAAGATGCCTATCACTTTTATCATAGTCCCAAATACTACTCATTTCATGTGTAAATTGAATTCTGTTTTTCTTTCAGTCCATGACTAAATAAATTTACTACCAGCCATTGTACAGAAACAAGAGTGATTCTTGTTATTCCAATTCCTTTCAGCACAGTACAAAAAGTGTCCAGATAATGTCAGATGAGCAGCTGTGCATATCTTTAATTACTAATCAGGGCATTTCAAGGCATAATTGTACCAGTAAAGATGGAAAGTGTGTGAGCAAAAATTATGTTACCATAGGCTGCCAGATAACTTGAATGCTAAAATTATTTGTATCCCATCTTTCCTATCCATTAGCTTTTAATTTAAGACTCTTGCAAGAGGAAGTATGTTAGTCAAATTACAGTTTGTTCCACAAGTCTGATAATGCTGCTTTAATTAGCAAGAGATGCAGCCAACAGTGGGTATGGATGAATGAATGAAACATACATATTTAAGTGGAAGAGCTGAGCACAGATATGGAGAAAGCTGAACACTCCAACAAAAGTCTCTTAATGTGTAGTTTTGAAGGACCCAAAAGAAAAAAGTACCTTAAAAATATCAGGTGTCTAAAACTTAAGAAAAACTCATCAAATAAAACCCAACATTGTAGGATATTAATTTAATAAAATAAAATGAATGTATGTAATTGGCTCATCTTACTTCTCAATTAAATTGAGTTAAACATGTTCAATAAAAAACAAAATTAACACCAATTTGATGTGCACAGTAAGAAATGCAAATATGTAATCTGAATTAACATTATTGCACCTAGGTATCTACAATAATCAAGGTGAACTGGATGTGATATTGTTAAATAAAAATAAGATTACAGGCAATCAAAGAGGAGTTCTGATGGATGTGAAGTGTTACAATGCACAATAAATTCAGGGTTTTGCTCAGCAATATAAATTTACTATTTTTTATATTCAGGCTGCTACTACGTGGTCAGCATTATCAAAGGCAGTAATGGAATCAAAATGGTACAAGACAAAATGACAGAATTAGTGTAAATAGTGAACTCAAAAGATATCCATTTATATAGATTTTTAACATGTGTTTTAGATTTCAGTTTTGTCTCCTGGTAGAACAAACACTGGTGAACTCTAAGCCAAACAATAAACATACTTTCTCATTTAGCATTATCTGGTTATATAGATTCTCACGCAAAGATATTTAAAAAAAATATTTAGCCTTACTATTTCACAGTATGCCCCATAAATATTTGATTTCCTTTTAAAACACGTATTTAAATCATTTTAAAAACGGTAGCAAAAGTGCCATTCTGAACTAATTTTGACAGTCTCACAAAGCCACCACAGAAACACGTGGTAAAGTTTATAATTTGATTGTACTCACTCAGTACATATAACAAAATATTATACCATTTCATATATATTTGTGTGTATATACATGTACACATATATATAAAAAATGCAACTTTCCAAAAAAATGAAACATACATTAGATATAAACCATCCAAATCTGAATAGAAATTCTGTATTTAAAATGACTGACCTAAAAGCCGGTCAGGCAACTGAAGCTCCCTTCATAACAAGTAAAGCTTGTACTACCGAAAACCTCTTCAGTGAAGGGAAGCAGCTGCTTACAATTTTTTTTGCATGGCTCAAAATATGCACAGTAAGAAAATAGTTTAAATATTTACAGTAAACAGAAAGAACAATTATATAATTAACTAATTTTTTATAAACATAAATACTTCAAGAAGTACTGTGGACATTTGATAGAAAAAAACATTACTTAAACATTAAGGGGAATTACCGGTCACAATATTAGCTGACTAAAGTCCTGGAAACTCCACTGTTCGAGAACATTTGTCAAGATTTTGACCAAAAGCTTTATATTTCCAAAGGAAAAATAGCTGTTTCGCATACATTATCCAGCTCATTTCAGTAGAAGTGCTAATAGAGTGCAGCAAAAAATGAAAAGCAAGGCTGTTTGTTGGTTAATATACAGTCCTCTCAAGTATTGTCTTACATCCATTTCTGCTTCACTCAGATATGTTTGTCCTTTATGTACAATGTACCTCATGTACACTCTCAATAAAGATCAATTATTGGGTCTAGATCAATAAGCATTCATTTTGTGTGAGGGTCTAATAACTGTCAATAATTTCTGCTAAAAAGTGACATCATGGTAGTTAAATTTTGCAGTAAGCTGTGTTTTTTTTAATTGGGGGAGGGTAGATTTAATGGCCAAGTATCCTCAATGAGACATTTTGCCACTTCTTTCCAGACTTCTGTAAAAGTACCTTGTAACAAAGGAACCTGCCTTGCCACCTGTAACTTAATACTGACTGGCAACATGATGTTAAGCCAATATTTAACTGTAGCAAAAATGCAATATTTACATTAGATTTGTGCAATACTTAAGTAGCTATTGCAAGTATACTTAAAACTAGAAAAGTATAAAGCTATGGAATACATCTATACTTTGGTATATATTAACATTACAATATTAATACTGTATCCAAATCCAATTTTAATTTGCATTCTAACAGAGAATGCTAACTGTTGCTATTATACAACAACAAACAAAATCTGACATTAAATTTACGGGATAAAAAGTTCCCAAAGATCTATAAATTGAGCCTCTAAGTCAGTCACATTTCCAGACAATAATCGGATATACATATATAATATATACACAAAGTGCTTTTACCTTTCATCACTGCAGATGTTGCATTTAGATTCAGAATGTCATCCTTTCAGACACATAAATGTATAATTAATCATTTGGCCTCTATACCAAGCTATAATCAGTTACTAAAATCAAGAACCACATCTTGTATAGACTGTGCAAAAGAAAAGTTGCATGCAACCCCCTAACACTTCAATAAAAAAATTCAGAGGAAGAAAGTAATTGAGTGGGTTGAAGTACAACTCCATAAGTAGTACTATTTCACAAGAATATCAAAATACTGGGAATCCCACTGTGTCAGAGAAACAAAAAATAGAATTTTCTTCAATAGATAGAGCGGATGGTTAGATCCGAGCCCTGTAGGAGGCACATGAAATAAACAAACGGTGCCGTCAGCACAGTCCTCTAACCCGAATACACCTCATGCTTTTGCCCTCCATTTTACAGACAAGGAGAATGGTGCTCAGACAGCTGTAAAATAAGGCACCAACTATTTATATCAGGGAGAGAGGTTTCAAATGAAGAGATTGCACTCTTGAATTACTTGATGGTTACTAGAATTATTTGAAGGGAGCCCTCCATTAATCACTGCATTCACTATTGTAAATTACACCATTCTAAATTTAGGGAGGACATGGAGGGCACCATGTTGGAGTTCTTGGTTGTTCAAATTACATATGCAACAGGTTTAACTCTGATTGCTACTGAGGTGAATACAGATCACCATGCATCCCATTCCTCAATGTCAATCCTGGTGATCCAGTGCAAATCAAGGATATTATGCCATGTTTGTTTGCTAAGCAACACTAACATATATTTAAGCTCGGCATCCAGAAGCAGGAAAGATGGCAATCCCTGCAAGTGGACACAGGTGTAACCATTCAAGCATGTACTTTCTCAGCAGGCGACCCAGCTAGTGGGTCTCTATGAGACTGCTTACATAAACAGTGATCTCTTCTAGTCTTATAATCCTGTAAAAGTGAATGTAGACTAATCAGTAACTAGGATGTTGTGTTGTTAAAAGTTTTAAACTTTGCCTCCTGATTCTTAAGTGACACATCTGGTGGACGGATGGCCCGAAAATTCAGATTAACTAGCAAACAAGAGGAGGAATTTACAGGTCCTTTACTAAACAAGTGACACTATAGACGTACTCAACCGAGATAACGGATTACTTAATTGCTGCCAGATAGACTATCCTCTGTTAATGAGTGGAAAGGTCATCTATTTGATTGCTGTTGAGAAGATAACCTTGCAATGCAGATGGAATAGGCTACAGACAATGAGCGCAGGTATAGAGGACTTTGGTTTAAAATTAACAGGCTTGTGGTAAAGAGATCAAAAAATTATTTTCCCTTTATGGACTAATGGATGCATCTCACACACACTCTACGAAAGTAACTGAAAGAGAGCTCTGTTCGAGGACAGGATTGGAAGCAACACAGGGAGGAGTTAACCAAAATGATCAAATGCAGCTAAACCTGACATAGTGCTTCAGAAACTGTGTATGATATCATAACACGGTGACATGCAGCAAAACTGCCATGTCACCTCTCATGTCAAGGAAGCCACTTCTTTCCATATTCACAGGTAGACTAAGCTGCAGTCCTAATTTTTGCAATAGTCACCTATCGATGGACTTAGTGAGCTCTGCCCTTTCAAGAGCTGCTCAATTTAAGAGTGGTGTTCCCTGATAGGAATATGCGGTAAGTTCTCTTTTGTTCTTAAGCTTACCACCTAAAACAGACTATGAGAAAGTCAACTCAAGATTCATTCCTGAGCTTACAATACACCAGTAGAACTAAGTTCTGTAGGCCTAATGGGGAGGAAAAGAGAGATTGCTAACCTTCCGACATCCTTTGTATACATCCACTGGGGTTACAGATGTAAAAGAAAATTCAGGATAGACAAAGAATTAAATCCTTGTATCTATTTGCTGAGTGTCTCCATTATTGCTCAACTTGATCCTATCCCAGATGAGTAGACTTGTGTATCTCCTGGCCTGTGCTACATCTTGCAGCTGTGTTGCCAGGGTGCACTGTCTTTTATTATGCCATGGATTTGAATGCTTTGGTGGATGGTGCTGATGGAGTATTTTTCTGGCTGAAATAACAAATTTCCTTAATTTGTCGTCAGTATTCTTAAAATTTCTTAGCTGACCTTCAATTATCATGGGTTTACTGACTATCATAATAGATGTTGCCTAATTGCAATTATGACAAAGCATTTTAAGATATAGAAAGTTGATTAATTGTTGATTTGCACTTTATTAGATAGCTTACCTTCTAGGGTGAAATGCTAAGAAATCAAGTTATTAAAAATTTGCATTTATGCACTCAAAAGTGCACTGGATAATGAAGTTTCATGAAATGTAATGATTTACAAATGGAGGACAAGGACTGGCTTAAAAGCTGAAATGGATATAAGCAATATCAATGCTTTAACTTTCCCTTCATAGCACAATCATATAATCTGCTTTCCCTTCATATGATAGCATTCTAGTTTCACAAAGTTCGATGTTTCTTCATATCTTCTTAAACTTGCATTGTATAAATACTCTAAAGATGAAAAAGAAATAAGTTAATCAATTTCAATGAATCATTACTTGTCATTCCATCTTTAAAAACACTGCATGATAATGGTATAACAGAAACACAAGTTGAAATCAGTGATGCTATCAAATGAGCATTTAATGCAATTATATCAAATTGCTTGCTCTACCGTTTCAACATTGCCAACAGTAATTTCTACCCTTCATCATTTTGTCAAGTGATCCACATCCATAGAAACACTATTAACACAACTTACATCATGACATTTAGGAGTAAAACTTACACTGACTTCTACCAATCTTACTTCCTTCTCTCAATCATAAAATCAAAATATTAATACTTCAATATTGAAATTACCCAACAGATTAAATTAAGCAATTTTTAGTAAAACAACACAGCAAGGTCTTTGATAAAAGCAAACTACTGTGGATACTGGAAATCTGAAACAAAAACTGAAAATGCTGGAAAAACTCAGCAGGTCTAACAGCATCTGTGGTGAGGGAAACATAGTTGACGTTTTGCGTCTGTATGACCTCTGAAGAAGGGTCATACAGACTCGAAATGTCAACTCTGTTTCTCTCTCTACAGATGCTGTTAGACCTGCTGAATTTTTCCAGCATTTTCAGTTTTTGTTACAGCAAGATCTTTCAATGTTTTAATGATTTCAACTCAAACTGACAGGCAAATTTGCATTAAGAGCAGGTTGGATAGTTTGTTTTCTCTTTCCAAAAGGAAATGCTTTTTGTAGTTTTCTTTCAATGGTAATGTGGAACTCTGAACTATCAATTAAATGTTTACAGGAAAATGGATAATACATTGATTTCACAAGCAAGGGATACAAAGAAAATACAGAATTGGAATTAATGACAGAACCGTCACTGTTAACGAAAATGGTAAAGCAAGTTTTTGAGCTGTATGGCCCACTCATGTTTCTATGCACCCATCCACATGGGAAATCATAGTTAGCAACAGTTCATCAGCTGAAAGGGGATAGTAGTTTAAACTGGTACTGGGGAGATAAGTATTGCATTGAATTTATAGCTTAACTAATGAAGCCACTTGATCTGGAAACCACTGGAAAATCAGATGGGCAAAAGTAGCATAGATGAGGAATTCATAGAATGTTTTTGGGATAGTTTCTTAGAACAGCACATTCTGGAGCCAACCAGAGAGCTGGCTATACGCGACCTGGTATTGTGCAACAAGATAGGATTAATTGATAATCTCATAGTGAAAGCACCACTAAGTAGCAATTTGAGGGAGAAACAAGTGCATCCAAGACTAGGACTGATACCTGGAATGAGTGGGTTGTCTTATGAGGAAAGGCTGGACAGACTGGGCTTGTTTCCACTGGAGTTTAGAAGAGTGAGGGGTGATTTGATTGAAGTATACAAGATCCTGAATGGCCTTGACAAGGTGGGCATCAAAAGGATGTTTCCTCTTGTGGGTGAGTCCAGGACTAGGGGGGCACTGTTTTAAAATTAGGGGTTGCCCTTTTCGGACAGAGATGAGAATTTTTTTCTCTCAGGGGGCTGAGGCGCTTTGGAATTCTTTGCCTCAGAAGGTAATGGAGGCGGGGTCATTGAATATTTTTAAGGCAGAGTTAGATAGATTCTTGTTAGGCAAGGGAATCAAAGGTTATCGGGGGAAGGGTGTGGTGTAGATGGGAATGTGAAAATCGAAACACAAGCAGATCAGCCATGATCTTATTGAATGGTGGAGCAGGCTCCAGGGACCGAATGGTCTACTCCCGTTCCTATTTCTTATGTTTTAGTATGTTAAACTTAAACAAAGGCAATTATGATGGCATGAAAGCAGAGCTAGCTAAAGTGAACTGGCAAATGAGGTTAAGGAATAGGTCAATAAAGATGCAGTGGCAAGCATTTAGAGAGATATTTCAGAATACACAGAATAGATGAGATGGGAAAGAAAAATTCCAAGGGGAGGACCGTGGTTAACTAAAATAGTTAAAGACTATATCAAACTTAATGGAAAAGCATATAATTGCACAAAGAAGGGTGATAGGTCAGAAGATTAGACAGATTATAAAGAACAGTAAAGAATGACGAAACGATTAACGTGGAGGCAGAAAATTGGAGTACGAGAGAAAGATAGTTAGAAATATAAAGATGGATAGTAAGAGTTTCTCATATTTAAATAAGAAAAGAATTCACAAAGTGAGTGTTGGTCTGAGTGCGTCTGGGAATTGATAATGGAAAGTAGGAAGATGGTGGATGAATTGAACAGGTATTTTGTATTGGTCTTCACTATAGAGGATACAAGTAACATCCCTGAAATAGCTCTAAATCAGGAAATGGAAGGGAGGGAGGAACTCAGAAAAATTACAATCAGGGAAGTGGTATTGAGCTGCAGGCTGACAAATCCCTGGGTCCGGATGGACTTCATCCTAGGGTCTCGAAAGAAGTGGCTAGTGAGATAGTTGATGCATTGGTTTTAATTTTCCTAAATTCCCTAGATTCGAAAATAGCGAATGTAACTCCTTTATTCAAAAATGGAAAAGAGACAGAAAGCCTGAAACTAGAGGCCAGTTAGCCCAACGTCTGTCATATGGAAAATATTAGAAGCTTTAATTAAAGATTTTATAGCAGCGCACTTAGAAAAATTCAAGGCGATCAGGCAGAGTCAACATGGTTTTGTGAAAGGGACATCATGTTCAACTAATTTATTGGAGTTCTTTGTGCTGTGGATGAAGGGAAACTTGTGGATGTACTGTATTTAGATTTCCAGAAGGCATTTGATAAGGTGCCACATCAAAAGTTTTTTTGGAAAATAAAAGCTCATGTGTAGGGAGTTACATATTGGCATGGATAGAAGATTGGCGAGCTAACAGGAAACAGAATTGGCATAAATGGGTCTTTTTCTGGTTGGCAGGTGTTACAAGTGGTGTGGCACAGGGATCAGTGCTGGGGCCTCAGCTTTTTACAATTTACATAAATGACTTGGATGAAGGAACTGAACGTATGGTCGTGAAATTTGCTGACGACACAAAGATAGTTAGGAAAATAAATTGTGAAGAGGACATAAGGAGGCTACAAAGGGACATGGATAGGTTAAGTGAGTAGGCAAAGATCTGGCAAATGGAGTATAATGTGGGCAAATGTGAAATAGTCTATTTTGGCAGGAAGAAAAGGGAGCTTATTATCTAAATGGTGAGAGAATGCAGAGCTCTGAGATTCAAAGGGATCTGGATGTCTTAGTGCATGAATCACAAAAGGTTAGTATGCAGGTACTGCAAGTAATTAAGAAAGTTAATAGAATGTTATCGTTTATTGTGAGAGGAATTGATTACAAAAGTAGGGAGGTTATGCTTCAGTTGTACAGGGCACTGATGAGACCACATCTGGAATACTGTGTACAGTATTGTCCTTATTTAAGGAAAGATGTAAATGCGTTAGAAGCCGTTCAGAGGAGGTTTACTAGACTAATACCAGGAATGGGTGGGTTGTCTTATAAAAAAAGGTTGGACAGGTTAGGCTTGTATCCAATGGAGTTTAGAAGAGGTGACTTGATTGAAACCTTTAAGATCCTGAGGGGTCTTGACAGATGGATGTGGAGAGGATGTTTCTTCTTCAGAGGATCTAGAACTAGGGATCAATGTTTAAAAATAAAGGGTTGCTCATTTAAGACAGAGATGAGGAGAATTTATTTCTCTCAGAGGGTCGAGTGTCTTTGAAACTCTCTTCCTCAAAAGGTGGTGGAAGCAGAGTCTTTGAATATTTTTAAGGCAGAGCTAGCTGGATTCTTGATTAACAAGGGGAGGGGGCGGCAGGAATGTGGGGTTGAGGTTACAATCAGATCAACCATGATCTTATTTAATGGCAGAGCAAGCTTGAAGGGCCAAGTGGCCTACTCCTGCTCCTAATTTGTATGTTCGTATGTATCCAACTACAGATAATCGTTGAGTGATATTTCCAAACTTAATCTGTTAAATAAAACATAAGGGCAGGGCCAGTGATGTGTTGCAGCTGTAGCATGAGAGATTGTTGGACGCCTTTGTGACCCACAGCAACCACATCTGCACTAAGTGACTGCAGCTTCAGGAACTTAGGCTCAGAATTGATGAGCTGGAGTCTGAACTTCGGACACTGTGATGCATCAGGGAGGGAGAAAGTTACCTGGACACTTTGTTCCAGGAGGCAGTCACACTCCTTAGACAAGGTACTTTGAATTTGGTCTGCAGCTGTGACTGCAAGTGACGCAGGTATGTGGAAATGAGAAGGTAGACTGGAGGAACCTCAACCTTTGCAATTGTCCAACAGGTTCAAGGTTCTTGTGGCTTGTGTAGTAAAGGGTCCTCTGGCAAGAGAGATCATAGCATGATAGACCAAATTCTGAGAAAAATGTGTCCATAACTAGTGTCTTAAACCTAAATAAAAGCAATTACAAGGGTATGAAGACAGAGTTGGTTAAAGGGGACTGGGAAAAAGGTTAAAAGGGAACATGGTGGATGAGCAGACATTTAAGGAGGTATTTCCCAACTCTCAACAAAGATACATTCCATTGAGGAAGAAGGGCTAGAAGGATGCACCATCCGTGGCTAACTTAGAAAATTAAAGATGGTATCAAATTGAAAGAAAAGATGTACAATGCCGTGAAGATTAGTAGGGCAGAAGATTGGGAAACCAGCAAAGGATGACAAAAAAAAAATAAAGGGGGAGAAATTGGTGTACAAGAGAAAACTAGCAAGAAAATAAAAAAGACAGTAAAAGCTACTAAAAGTAAGTGAAAGGGAAAAGAGTAGCTAAAGTGAGCATTGGTCACTTAAGAGGGTGAAACTCGGGAATTAATAACAGAAACAAGGAAAAGCAAAGGTTTTGAACAAGTATTTTGTATCTGTCCTCACAGTAGAAGACACAAAAAGCGTCCCATAAATAGTAGGAAATCAAGTGGCAAGAGAGGGGCACTTAAAACAATCACTATCACTAAAGAAAAAGTAATGAGAAAACTAATGGAACTTAAGGCTGACAAATCTCCTGGACCTGATGGCCTGCATCCTAGGGTTTTAAAAGAAGTGGCTACAGAGATAGCGAACGCATTAGTTGCAATCTTCTAAAATCCTCTCAATTCTGGAAAGGTCCCAGTGGATTGGAAAACTGCCAATGTAATACCTCTGTTCAAGAAAGGAGGGAGACAGAAGGCAGTAATCTATAAGCCAGTCAACCTAATATCTGTCATTAGGAAAATGCCAGAATCCATTAAAGAGGTAGTAGCAAGAAATGTAGAAAATCATAATATGTCAGGCATTATGTGAAAGGGAAATTGTGTTTTACTTATTTATTAGAGTTCTTTGAGAATGTAATAAAGGAGAACCAGTAAATGTGGTACATTTAGATTTCCAAACTTAGAGGTTCCCATGCATTTGCTGCCCTTGTCCTTCTAGATGATAGAGGTCACAGGTTTGGAAGGTGAGGTCAGAGGAGCCTTGGTGTGCTGCTGCAGTGCATCGTGTAGATGTACACACTGCTGCCATTATGCGTTGGTGGTGGAGGGAGTGAATTTTTAATGTAGTGGATGGGGTGCCAATCAAGCGGGCTGCTTTGTCCTGGATAGTGTCAAGCTTTGAATGTTGTTGGAGCTGCACTCACCCAGACAAGTGGAAAGTATTCCGCTACACTCCTGACTTGTAGATGGTGGACAGGGTTTGGGGAGTCAGGAGGTGAGTTACTCGCCACAGGATTCCTAGCCTCTGACGTGCTCTTGTAGCCACAGTATTCATATGGCTGGTCCAGTTCAGTTTCTGGTTAATGATAATCCCCAAAATACTAATAGTGAGGGATTCAGCAATGGTAATGCAATTGAATGTCAAGGGGAGATGACCAGATTTTCTCTTGTTGGGGATCGTCATTACCTGGCACTTGTGTGGTGCAAATGTTACTTGCTGCTGTAAGGGAGAAAGTAACAAAATCTAAATCAGGGTTACTACGCATGTATGTGAATGCATGGAGATTAGTAAATAAGAGTTACAGGTGCAGATTGCCATGTGGAAATATGATGTTGTGACGATAACAGAGAGCTGGCTCAAGGAAGGGCAGAACTGGGTGTTAAATATTCTTGGGTACAAGGCGTTCAGAAAAGATAAAAAGGTGGCGGTATTGGTTAAGGAGAGAATTGCAGTGCTGGAGAAAGAGGATGTCCCAGAGGGTTCAAGGACAGAATCAATTTGGCTAGAGCTAAGGAACAAGGGTGCAATTACATTGCTCAGAGTAATCTATAGACTGCCCACTGGTGAGAAGGACATAAAATAACAAATCTACAGGGCAATTGCAGAGAGATGCAAGCATTATAGAGTAGTTATAATGGGGGACTTTAATTATCCAAATGTATACTGGGGCAGTGGTAGGGTAAAGGGCGGAGAGGGGCAAAAGTTCCTAGACTATGTTCAGGAAAATTTTCTACAGCAGTAGGTGGCCAATCCAACAAGAAAAGACTCATTGTTGGACCTGATTCTTGGAAATGAGGTGGGCCAAGCAGATCAAGTGTCAGTGGGGAAACATTTAGGAGACAGTGATCATTGTATTGTACGTTTTAAGGTGATGATAGTAAAGGGCAATAGGAAATCCAGAGCAAGAATAACTAACTGGACAAGAGCTGACTTCAATGGGGCAAGAACGGAGCTGGGCCAAATGGACTGGCAAGAAAGATTGGTGGGAAAAACTGTAGCTCAACAATGGGCTACCTTCAAAAAAGAATTGGTTTGGGCACATTGGTTCGGTCAAGGTATATTCCATCCAAAGGGAAAGGTAGGGCAAACAAATATAGAGCTCCCTGGATGAAAAAGGAATTAGAAAGTAAGATAAAGAAGAAAGAGTGTGCTTATGACAGGTGTCAGGTAGAAAATACAATTGAGAACCAAGAGGATTATAGAAGGTTCAGAGGGGAGATGAAAAAGCATATTAGAGAAGTGGAGGGATTATGATAAAACACTGGCAGTCAACATAAAGAGGAATCCCAAAGTCTTCTATAGGCATATAAATAGTAAAAGGGTGGTAAAAGGAGGAGTAGGACCGATTAAGGACCTAAAAGGGAATTTACACATGGATGAAGGGACCATGGCATGAAATGAATACTTTGCATCCGTATTTATCAAGGAGCTAGCTGCTACCCAGGCCATGGTGACAGACGAGGAAACTCTGTCACTATAAGGGTTCAAAATTGATAAGGAGGAAGTGTTGAATACACTGTCGGTATTTAAAGTTGACAAGACACCAGGACCAGACGAGATGTATCCAAGGATAGTGAAGAAAGTGAGCGCAAAAATTGCAGGGGCGTTGGCCATAATTTTTCAGTTTTCCCTAGACTCAGGGGAGGTTACAGAGGACTGGAGAATTGCAAATGTTATGCCCTTGTTCAAAAAGGTTTGTAAGGATAAGCACATCAATTACAGACCAGTCAGTTTAACTACAGTGGTGGGCAAGATTCTAGAAACAATTATTCCAGATAGAATTTGTAGTCACATGGAAAAATATGGGTTGATAAGAGCCAGCATGGATTTCTAAAGGGGAAATTGTGCTTAACTAACTTGCTGGAGCTTTTAGAAGAGGTAACAGAAAAGGTCGATGAGGGTAATGCTGTTGATGTGCTGTATATCGACTTTCAAAAGGCATTTGATACAGTACCACACAACAGACTTGAGAGAAAAGTTATTGCTCATGGGATAAAAGGGACAGTAGCAACGTGGATACAAAATTGGCTGAAAAATAGGAAACAGATAGGAATGGTCAATGGATATTTTTCGGGCTGGAGGAAGGTTTGTAGCGGAGTTCCCCAGGGGTTGGTATTGGGACCCTTGCTTTTCCTGATATATATTAATGATTTAGGATCTTGGTGTGCAGGGGACAATTTCAAAGCTTGCAGATGATACAAAGCTTGGCAGTGTTGTGAACTGCGAGGAGGATGGTGTGGAACTTCAAGAGGACATAGACAAGTTGGAGGAGTGGGCAGATAGGTGGCAGATGAAGGTCAATGCGGAGAAGTGTGAGGTGATACATTTTCGTAAGAAGAACATGGACAGACAATATAAAATAAGGAGTGAAATTTTGAAGGGGGTGCAGGAGCAGAAGGACCTGGTGTATATGTGCATAGATCATTGAAGGTGGCAGGGTGGAGAGAGCAGTTAATAAAACATATAGTATTCTGGGCTTTATTACTAGAGGCATAGAGTACAAAAGCAAGGAGGTTATGCTGCATTCATATAAAACACTCGTTAGACCTCAGCTGGAGTATTGTGTACCGTTCTGGGTGCCACTTTATAGGAAGGATGTGAACACAGTGGAGGGAGTGTAGAAGAGGCTTACAAGAATGGTTCCAGGATGAGAAACTTCAGTTACGATGATAGATTGGAGAGGTTGGGAGTATTCTCTTTGGAGAGAAGGTGGCCAAGAGGAGATTTGATCGAGATGTTCAAAATCATGAGGGCCTGGGCAGCATAGTTAGGGAGAAGGCATTCCCACTCGTAAAAGGATCAAGAACGAGGGGGCTCAGATTTAAAGTGATTTGCAAAAGAAACAAATGTGATGTGAGAAAAGGCTTTTTCATACAACGTGGTTTGGGTCTGGAATGCACTGCCTGGAAGTGTGGTGGAGGCAGGTTCAATTAAGGCATTTACGAGGGCATTAGATGATTATTTGAATAGAAACAAAGTGCAGGGGTACGGGGAAAAGGCAGGGCAATGGCACTAGGTCATAATGCTCATTTGGAGAGTCGGTGCAGACATGATGGGCTGAATGGCCTCCTTCTGTGCCATTAAAATTCTGTCGTTCTGTGAACCCAAGCCTGAATATTGTCCAGGCCTTGCTTCATATGGACACAGACTGCTTCAGTATTTGAGTCGTCATGAACGGTGCTGAACATTGTGCAGTCGTAAGTGAACATCCCCACTTCTGACCTTATGTTGGAGGGAAGGTCATTGACAAAACAGCTGAAGATGGTTGAGTCGAGGACACTACCCTGAGAAACACCTGCAGCGATGTCCCGGGTCTGAGATGATTGACCTCCAACAACCACAACCATCTTCCTTTGTGCTAGGTATGACTCCAACCAGTGGAATGTTTTCCCCAGATTGCATTGATTTCAGTTTTACTAGGGCTCCTTGATGCCACACTCGGTCAAATGCTGCTTTGATGTCAAGGGCAGTCACTCTCACCATCCCTAGAGTTCAGCTCTTTTATCCACCTCTGGCCCAACGCTGTAATGAGTGGCCCTGGCGGAACCCAAGCTGAGCGTCAGTGAGCAGGTTATGGCTGAGTAAGTGCTGTTTGACAGCACTGTTACCGATATCTTCCATCACTTTGCTGATGACCGAGAGTAGATTGATGTGTAGCGATTGGTGGGGTTAGATTTGTTTTGCTTTTTGTGCATAGGACACACCGGGGCAATTATCCACATTGCCAGGTAGATGCCAGTGTTGTAGCTGTACTGGAACAGCATGACTGGGGGTGCAGCTAGTTCTGGTTCAATAGTATTGTTGGAACCCTTTCAGGGCCTATAACCTTTGCTGTATCCAGTGCCTTCAGCCGTTTATTTGTATCAGATGGAGTGAATCGAACTGGCTGAAGACTGACATCTGTGATGCTGGGGACCTCAGGAGGAGGCAGAGATGGATCATCCACTCGGCACTTCTGGCTAAAGATCGTTGCTTATGCTTCAGCCTGATCTTTTGCACAGATATGCTGGGCTCCCTTATCACTGATGGGGATATTTGTGTCCTCCTCCAGTGAGTTGTTTAATTGTCCTCCTCCATTCACAACTGGATGTGGCAGGACTGCAGAGCTTAGATCTGATCCATTGGTTGTGAGGTCGCTTAGCTCTGTCTATCGCATGCTGCTTCTGCTGTTTGGCACTCAAATAGTCCTGTGTTGTAGCTTCATCAGGTTGACACCTCATTTTTAGGTATGCCTGCTGTTGCTCCTGGCATTTCCTCCTGCACTCTTCCCTGAACCAGGGTTGATCCCCTGGCTTGATGGTAAGAGTGAAGTAGGGGATATGCCAGGCCAGGAGGCTACAGATTGTGGCTGTCTACAAGTCTGCTGACCACAGTGCCTCATGGATGCCCAGTTTTGAGTTGATAAATCGGTTTGAAATCTATCCCATTTAACACAGTGGTAGTGCCACACAACACAATGGAGAATATCCTCAATGTGAAGACAGGGCACAGTCTCCACGGGGTCACTCTTTCCAATACTGTCACGGGCAAGTGTGTCTGCCACAGGTGGACTGGTGAGGACAAGGTCAAGTAGGATTTTTCCTCTTGTTGGTTCCCTCACCACTTGCCGAAGACCCAATCGAGCAGCTGTCTTTTAGAACTTGGCTACCTCAGTCAGTAGTGGTGCTACCGAGCCACTCTTGGTGATGGGCTTTGAAGTCCCCCACCCAGAGTACATTCTGCACCCCACCACTCTCAGAGCTTCCTCCAAAATGGTGTTCAACATGGAGGAATATTGATTCATCAGTATGTGGTAACCACCAGGTGGTTTCCTTGCCCGTGTTTGACCTGATGCCATGAGACTTCATGGTGTCCAGAGACAATATTAACTCCCCCCAGGACTCCTGCCACTGTGCCACCACTTCTGCAAGGTATGTCCTGTCCCACCAATCGGTGGGACCCATCCTGTCAGTGGGGCAGGACATACCCAGGAAGCCAGGAATGGTGATGGTGGTGTCTGGGACATTGTCTGTAAGATACAATTCCATTAGTATGACGATGTCAGGCTGTTGCTTTAGTCTGTAGGACAGCTCTCCCAAGTTTGGCACAAGCCCCCAGATGTTAGTAAGGACAACTTTCTCGGGTCAACAGGGCTGGGTGGGCTGTTGTTATTTCCAGTGCCTAAATCGATGCTGGTTTGGTTTCGTTCCTTTTAGGCTTCGTAATGATCTGATACAACTGAGTGGCTTGCTAGGCCATTGCAGAGGGCATTTAAGTGTCAATCACATTGCTGTGGGTCAGGAGTCATATGTAGGCCAGACCAGATAAGGATGCCAGATTTCCTTTTAAGGACATTAGTGAACAAAATGGGTTTTACAACAATCAACAATGGTTTTGTGGTCACCATTCGGCTAGCTTTTAATTCCAGATTTATTAATTGAATTTAAATTCCACCAGCTGCTGGGGTGGGATTTGAACCCATGTCACCACAGCATTAGCCTGTGCCTCTGGATCACTAGTCCAGTGACATTGCCACTACGTCACTGCCTCTCCGTGTAAAATGGCAGGGAGATTTCATGGAGAAAAACAACTGACACAAAGCGGTTTGTAGGACACAGAAGCAGCAGCACACCTACTCAAAGACAGGAAAAGAGCAAAGAGAGCACAGTAGCCGCCATTACTCAGTGTTCTCCCTGTGGCGGGGAAAGGCTGCAATGATGCAAAGACTGTCCCGCCAAAAATGCGGAGTGCCATTTCTATAAGAGAGGACATTTTAAATCTGTATACCGCAGCAAGAAGCTCCTAAGACAGAAGTTTAAAGACAAACCAATTAAAACAAACAGCATTCAAGATGCAAAAGGCAATGGGAGAAATAACAGCATAGAAACAGAAAATAGGAGTAGGTGTAGGTCATTTCGCCCTTTGAACCTGCTCCGATGTTCAATATGATCATGGTTGGTCCATTATCTCAATGCCATACTCCTGCTCTCTCCCCATACCCCTTGACGTCTTTAGAGTCTACAAATCTATTTCCTTCTTAAATATATTCAGTGACTTGGCCTCCACAGCCTTCTGTGGTAGAGGATTCCACAGGTTCACCACCCTCTGAGCGAAGAAGTTTCCCCTCATCTCAGTCCTAAATGGTCTACCCCATATCCTGAGACTGTGACCCTTTGTTTTGCGCCCCCCCACCCACCACAACCAGAGGAAACATCATGGCTGCATCCAGTCTGTCCAGCCCTGTCAGAATTTTATATGTTTCAGTGAGATCCCCTCTCATTCTTCTGAACTCTAATAAATACAGGCCTTGTCAACCCAATCTCTCCTCATACAACAATCCTGCCATCCCAGGAATCAGTCTGGTGAACCTTTGCTGCACACCCTCTGTGGCAAGTATTTCCTTTCTTAGGTAAAGAGACCAAAACTGCACACAATACTCCAGATGTGGTCTCACCAAGGCCTTGTACAGCTGCAGTAAGACATCCTTGCTCCTGTACTCAAGTCCTCTTGCAATGAAGGCCAACATACCATTTGCCTTCTTAACTGCTAGCTGCACTTACATGCTCGCTTTCAGTGATTGGTGTAAAAGGACACCCGGGTCCCTTCATGCATTAACATTTCTCAATCTATCACTATTTAAATATTCTGCCATTCTGCTTTTCCTACCGAAATGGATAACTTTACACTTATCCACGTTATACTGCATCTGCCATGTATTTGCCCACTCATTCAACAAGTCTAAATCACCCTGAAGCCTCTTAACATCCTTCTCCCCACTCACATTCCCACCAAGTTTTGTGTCATCAGCAAACTTGAAAATATTACATTTGGTTCCCTCATCCAAATCATTGATATATATTATGAATATCTGGGGCCCAAGCACTGATCCCTGCAGTACCCCACTAGTCACTGCCTGCCACTCCAAAAAAGACCTATTTATTCCTACTCCCTTTTTTCTGTCTGTTAACCAATTCTCAATCCACACCAATATATTACCCCAATCCCATGTGCTTTAATTTTGTACACTACCCTCTTATGTGGGACTTTATCAAAAGTTCTGAAAATCCAAATACACCACATCTACTGGTTCTCCCTTATCTTTTCTGCTAGTTACATCCTCAAAAAAAACTCCAGTAGGTTTGTCAACCATGATTTCCCTTTCATAAATCCATGTTGGCTTTGTCTAATCCCATTGATATTTTCCAAGTGTTCTTTTATCACTTCCTTTATAATAGACTCGAGCAATTTCACTACTACTGATGTAAGGCTAATTGGTCGATTTCCTGTTTTCTCCCTCCCTCTTTTAAATAGTGGGGTTACATTTGCTACCCTCCAATCTACTGGGACTGTTCTAGGATCTAAGATGACAACCAATGCATCCACTATTTCCATGGCTACCTTTGTGAGTACCATGGGATATAGATTATCAGGCCCTGGAGATTTATCAGCTTTCAGCCCCATTTATTTCTTCAGCACTATTTTTTACTAATAGTCATTTCCTTCAATTCCTACTTCTCATGAGACACTTGGTTCCCTAGCATTTCTGGGAAGTTATTTGCGTCTTCCTCAGTGAAGACAGAACGAAAGCAGTTGCTCAATTGCTCTGCCACTTCCTTGTTCTTAATTATAAATTCTCCTGTTTCGGCTGTAAGGGACCTACATTTGTCTTCACTAATCTTTTCCTTCTTACATACCTATAGAAGCTTTTACAGTCCTCTTTTATGTCCTTGCAAGATTACTCTCATACTCTATTTCTACCCCTGTTAATCAATCTCTTGGCCCACCTTTGTTGAGTTCTAAACTGCTCCCAATTCTCAGCCTTGCTACTTTTTCTAGCAATGTTATATGACTCCTCTTTGGATCTAATACTATCTTCTAACTTCTTTTGTTAGCCATGGTTGGGCCACTTTTCCAGTTGTGTTTTTGCGTTAGAAAGGAAAGTATAACTGTTGCCAATACTAGCCATTGCCTATCCACCATTATACCTTTTAATAAAGGTCCCCAACCCACCTTAGCCAACTCACGCCTCATACCTTGGTAGTTTCCTTTGTTTAGACTTAGGACCCTAGTTTCAGATCAGACTGCTTCACTTTCCATCCTAATGGAGAATTCTATCATCTGCCACAAAAGTATAATAATTCTCATAATATTATTGTGATTTATTGTAAAACTAAGTTAATAGAGGGGTTTGGATAGTGTGCGTTAGCGTGTGCACGTTTGCGTGCGTGTGTGTGGTTTAATTGAATTGGAGGCAGCTGGTCTGGAGGCTTTGACTCATCAAAAGCTGATAGGTTTGTGAGGTGAGGTGAATTTGCAGTTTTAGATAAATCAGGGTAGTTTGAATTTCAAAGAGATGATAGGATGTTACACTTAGCCAGAGAATCTCGGCCAAGCAGTGTGTTTATTTTGCCTAAAGGTTACTGACAATATTAGCACCATGAATAGATTTATATTATGAGAAAGGTAAAGTTCCAAAGACATATGGGAACAATGGGATTTACATTAAAAGGGAGAAACATGTATAAAGGAGAATGAGTGATGTGTCAGGTAAGGCATTGTAAGATCTAACACAAGTATGAGAAGCCTCTGGTATTTGTGCATTAAGCCTGCTGAGTACGGAAACCAAAACTGGGAAAGGCCACTTTGAATTCTATTGTCCAGGGTATTGTGTTGACTTACCTGAATCTATTTAAATCTATTTGTTTTTAATGTTGCCTTAATGGGGGTGTAACTGGAAGCCAGTTTAATTAGGACTTAATATTGTTGTAATTTTTAGACCTATGTATGTGCTTGAAATCTTTTATTTTGTTAATAATATGTTAATTTAGTTTTCTAAAAAAAAACTCTTGGTGTCTTGGTGGACTTATTACTACTGAATTCAGGGCACGCATCTTGAAATAAAATATAAACTGCAAAACCGTTGTGACCATGTGATCAAGTTTCCCCCATGGATTTGATCCGCCTGGCATGCACCATCTGCCGCGTCATAACAAACTAGGTGCTCTTTGCGGGATATTTGAAATTCCTTGATTGGTTTGGAGTTGGTGAGTCTTAAGGGTACGTGCACGAGAAGCACTTTGAATTCAGGAGTTGGTGTGAGGGATTTTTGAAGTGGTGAGACTGCAAAAATGGCTGTATCCATGGCTAAAACCTTTTTGGAAGTAGAAGATATAACTCTGATTGGGTTATAAAAAGTATCTAAGGGCAAGTTAACAGTTGCCGGATAAGTTGCACTTGAGGTTATCTGTAGCGGCAAAGAATGCAGACATAGTTGAAGTGATAGAACAGCATTTAAAGTTGGAAGTGATACCTGACACTAGTGAGTCACAGCTGGAGGTAGTGAGACTTCAGTTAGAAAGGAAGATGACTGAATTTGAACAAGCAAAGGAACCAAAAAAACTTGAATTGGAGGCAAAAGAAAAAGAGATTATTTCAAAAAGAAATGGAAATGCAAAAACTTGATCTCCAGGGGAAAAGTTCACAATGAAGGGGAGAGAGAGAGAGAGAGAGAAGGAAAGGGACAGAGAGTACTGACTTCAAAAACTGGATTTTAAAAAACACACATCAGATGCTCAGGAAAGTTCTGATGGTGAAAAAATTGTTAACCTAAAACCCCGTGGGAGATGTTTAAATTTGTGCAAGCTCTTCTGAAGTTTGAAGAAAGAGATGTGGAGGTGTTCTTTATTTCATTTAAGATAGCTAAACACATGAAATGGCCACAAGAAAACTGGCCATTGTTGTTACAATCTAGGTTAATGGGTAGAGCACATGAAGTTTATGCTTCACTGTAGGAAGAAATGTCAGTGGACTATGATGTGGTTAAAAAAGGTTATTTTGAGTGGATATGAGTTGGTTTCTGAGGCATACAGGCAGAAATTTAGGAATATAAGAAAACAGCCTGGGCAAATTTATATTGAGTATGAGAGAGTAAAACAAAGTAATTTTGACTGGTGGATACGGACATTAAAGATAGAGACAACATATACAGCTCTTAGAGAAGTAATTCTTTTGGAAGAATTTAAAGGTTCAATTCCTTCAGTAGTGAGAGAATTAAAATGGTAAGACAAGCAGCAGAGATAGATTATTATAAGTTAGTTCATAGATCCAAGCCTTTTTTTCGTCACCCTTTTAAATCAGAGAAGGATAGAAAGTGGGAAGGTGAAGGGAAGGTGGGTGGTCAGGGAAGAGGAGTAGGTGGAAATTACCACGTGGTTTTCCCTCAGACTAAAAAAGGTGCTGAGGGTAGAAGTGACACTCATAAATTGAGGTGTTTTCATTGTAATAAAGTTGGGCACATAAAGTCAGTGTGTTAGAAATTACAGGGAAAATCTGTTGGAATTATTGGAATGCAGAAAAGTTCTGGAAGTAAAAGTACTGTGGGTTCCGAGGTTCAGACACAGGAAAAACCAGTGGTTTGTGTACATGTCAAACAGGAAGAATCAGAGATAAGTAAAGAGGTTGAAATGTGTTCACAATTTACCCAAGGGGGTTCTGAGGAGCAGGTTGCAGAAATGTTTAAAGGTTTTGTATGTGATGGGGAAGACTTTCCATATGTACAGGGTGGAGTAGGTAAAGATATTAAAATTTTAAGGGACACAGCAGCTAGTCAATCCTTAATGTTGTGGGATAGTGATATTTGTTGTTCAGAGGAAGTATTGCAGGAACAAGTGATAATAAGTGGGGTCATGGAGATGCTAAATTTATTCCATTGTGGAAGGTAACTTTAAAGAGTAAGTGGAAAACAGGTGAGGTGACTGTTGGAGTAGTGGAAAAATTGCCCATTGAAGAGGTTCAATTTATTTTAGGTAGTGATATAGCTGGGTCACAGATGTGGGGGATGCCTATGGTAGTTGAGCAGCCTGTAGAGGTGTTTTCAACAGAAGTGTTGCAGAAAGCCTCCTGGATTGTTTCCAGATTGTTGATAACAAGATCACAAGCTCACAGGCTGAAACAGGAAGAACAGGAAGTTAAATGGCAGGAAAAAGGTGTTGAAGTTCAATTAGCTGACACTGTCTTTGATAAGATTGTTCAGGAAGAAAGAATGAAAGATAATACAACTAAGGTATTTATCTCAAGGTAGAGTTACAGAAAAAGGATCCACAAATAAAACAGTTATATCAGACAGCTTACTCAAAAATAGAGGCAGAATGTATTTCAGAATGTTATTATCTTAAAGGTAATGTGTTAATGAGAAAGTGGCAGCCATTTCAGGTTTCTGCAAATGAAAACTAGATGGAATTACATCAAATTGTTCTACCATTTGGATACAGAAATGTGATCATGAGAATAGCTCATGAAATTCCAATGGGGGGACATTTAGGAATTAGAAAGGCACAGGTGAAAATACAAAAACATTTTTATTGGCTTGGATTGCATAGAGATGTAGTCAAATTCTGTAGAACATGTCACACATGTCAGGTGATAAGGAAACCGCAAGCAGTGACTAAGTCAGCATCTTTAATTGCAATTACAGCATTTGTAGAACCTTTTACTAGGGTCATGATTGATTGTGAAAGACCCCTCCCTAAGGCTAAAAGTGGCAATCAGTATACCTACTGACAATAATGGATGTGTCTACAAGGTTTCCTGCAGTGATACCTTTGAGAAATATTACAACAAAGAGAATTGTGGAAGAGTTGAATAAATTTTTTTCAAGACATGATTTATCAAAAGAAATACAATCAGATCAGGGTTCAAATTTCATGTCACACCTGTCTAAGGAAGTAATGAACAGTTTGGGGATAAAACAGTTTAAGTCAACAACTTACCATCCTGAATCACCATGCGCTTTGGAAAGATGGCATCAAACTTTAAAAATTATGATGAGGGCATATAGTCAGGACTATCCACAGGATTGGGATAAGGGAATTCCATTCTTGTTATTTACTATTAGGTATGTTCCTAATGCATTGACTGGATTTAGTCATTTTGAATTAGTCTATGGTCATGAGATAAGGGGGCCACTGACATTGATTCATGAGAAATTGGTGGGTCAAAATTCAGAAACTACTTTCCTGGATTATGTATCAAACTTCAGAGAAAGATTGGACAGAGCATGTGAGTTAGCTAGGATACATTTAAAGATATTGTAACAAGTGATGAAAGTGAAGGCAGATAGGAAAGCTACAGCTCGTAGTTTTGTTGCTGGGGAAAAAGTGTTAGTTCTGTTACCAGTACTGGGTGACTCGTTAAAGGCAAGGTTTAGTGGGCCTTACAGGATTGAACAGAAACTGAGTGAAGTAAATTATTTAATAAATACTTCGGAAAGAAGAAAGAAGCAGAGGGTGTGTCATGTAAATATGCTTAAAAAGTACTTTGACAGGGAAGAGGGCCAAAAGGAGGTATTAATGGTGGTAGATAAGGAGAAAGAAGCAGAAATGAGGGATTCTGAAATCGATTTTCCACTAATCAAATTGGACAATGAGGGAGTACTTGAAAACTTAAATGTAATATTGAGTTACCTTGCAGACAAGTGTCAAAGTGATTTGGAGAAGCTGCTGCAGTCACAAAGCTATTTGTGTGCATATGCTGGGGAGGACAAATTTAGCTACACATAATGAGTGTGTAGAAGTTTCATCTTTGATAAAGCAACATCCTTATAGATTAAATCTGGCAAAGTTATCACAAGTACAGGAAGAAATTGAATTCATGCTTCAAAATGACATCATTAAGTCTAGTTGCTGTAACTGGAGTTTGCCTACTGTGATGGTATTGAAACCAGGTGGAACACATAAGACTGTGTGTGGACTATCAAAAGGTGAATGCAGTGGCAAAAACAGATTCATATCATATACCACGGTTGGAAGATTGCATTGAGAAAGTGGGACAATCAAAGTTTATCACAAAGGTTGACTTGCTGAGAGGATATTGGCAAGTATTGTTATGAGAGAGAGCAAAGGAGATATCAGCTTTTGTGATGCAAGATGGACTACATTAGTTTAAAGTCATGCCATTCGGTATGAAAAATGCACCTGCAACATTTCAAAGACTGACAAATAAAGTAATTGCAGGGCTGAGCAATTGTGATGTTTATATTGATGACTTGATAGTTTTCAGTCAAACATGGGAGGAGCATTTACAATATCTGGAAGAATTATTTAATCGACTACAAGGAGCTAACTTGGTGATCAACTTAGTTAAAAGTGAATTTGTAAAAGTGCAAGTTACATATCTAGGCCAGACTATTAGACATGGTAAGGTGGCTCAGAGAGATGTGAAAGTCAAAGCTATCATGGATTTTCCCATGCCTACAACAAAAAGAGAAGTTTTGAGATTTCTGGGCATGAGTGGATTTTACTTTTTCAGAAATTTGTACCGAATTTTAGCAGTGTGGTTGCTCTATTGACTGAACTATTAAAAACAAGAAGTTTCAATGAACACTGGAGTGTCAGAAGGCATTTGACAGTTTGAAAACAGTGTTGACTACGACACCAGTTTTGGCAGTACCCAATTGTGCCAAGCAATTTAAGTTGGCCATTGACAGAAGCAATATAGGCATTCGGGCCGTACTGTTGCAAGATGAAGAAACTGGAATTGAGAAACCAATCGGGTATGTTCCATGTATGTTGAATGTACAGCAGAGAAGATATTCAACGATCGAAAAGGAGACTCTGGTTCTAGTGTTAACGTTGCAGCATTTCGAGACTTCTGTTGCAAACAATTCGTCAGAAGCAATTGTTTATACAGACCACAATCCTTTCAGGTGTCTGGACAAATTTCGAGACTGAAGTGCAAGGCTATTCAGATGGAGTTTATTGCTGCAACCATTTAATCTACAGTTTATATATGTGGCTGGACAAGAAAATCTTATTGCAGATGTATTGTTGAGAGTTTAAAGCTCAAAGGGAAAAATGGACATTGAGAGCCTGGACACTGGGCTGGAATGTTTTCTGTTGATATGAAGGATTTGTTTATATATTGTTATGTTAATGCATGCACCTGGTAATGTAATAGTATGAGTAAATAGATAAGTATAGGAGGCAGTGTAAGATGGGTTAAGAAAATGAAGCCGTCTTTTTAAATTATGACGGTTCATTTTCCCATAAGGAGGAGGTGTCACGAAAGTATAATAATTCTCATAATATTATGGTGATTTATTGTAAAAGTAGGTTAATAGTGGGGTTTGGATAGTGTGTGTGTGTGGGGGGGGGGGAGTTTGGATAGTGTGTGTATGTGTGTATGAGAGTGTGTGTGTGTATTTAATTGAATTGGAGACAGCTGGTCTGGAGGCTTTGACTCACCAGAAGAAGCTAAGTTTCAAATACTAAACACTTAAACATGGCTGAAGTCTTAGAATGTGAGGTGAGGTGAATTTGCATTTTTGGATAAATCAGGGTAGTTTGAATTTCAAAGAGATGATAGGATGTTACACTTAGCCAGAGAAGCTAGGCCAAGTGGTGTGTTTATTTTTCCCGAAGGTTACTGACAATATTAGCACAATGAATAGATTTATATTATGAAAAAGGTAAAGTTCCAAAGACATATGGGAACAATGGGATTTACATTAAAAGGGAGAAACATGTAGGAAGGAGAATGAGTGATGTGTCAGGGAAGGCATTGTAAGATCTAACACAAGTATGAGAAGCCTCCAGTATTAGTGCATTAAGCCTGCTGTCTACGGAAACTGAAGGTGGGAAAGACCACTTTGAATTCTACTGTCCAGGGTATTGTGTTGACTTGCCTGGATCTGTTTAAGTCTATTTGTTTTTACTGTTGCCTTAATGGGGGTGTAACTGGAAGCCAGATTAATTAGGAGTTATTATAGCAGCAATTTGTAGACCTATGTATGTGCTTGAAATCTTTAGTTTTGATAATAAAGGTTTAATTTAATTTTCTAAGAAATCTCTAGAGTCTTGGTGGACTTATTACTTCTGAATTCAGGGCAGGCATCTTGAAATAAAATACAAATTGCAAAACCATTGTGACCGCATGATCAAGTTTCCCTCATGGATTTGATCCGCCTGGCATGCATCATCTGCTGCGTCATAACACGTCTTATGGTCACTGTTCCCTAAAGGACCTTGCACAACAAGATTATTAATTAACTCCTTCTCAATGCACAATACCAAAACTAGGATAGCCTGCTCCCTCATTGGCTCCTTGACATACTGGTCTAAAAAACCCAACTGATACACACTTCAGGAATTCATCCGCCACAGTATTATTGCTAATTTGGTTTGCTCAGTCTATATGTAGATTAAAGTCACCCATGATTACTGTAGCACCCTTGTTCCATGCATCTCCAATTTCCTGTTTAATGTCGTCCCCCACATTACCATTATTGTTGGAGGCCTGTAGACAAATCCCATTAATGTTTTCTGTCCCTTATTGCTTCTTAGCTCTAACCTGACTGATTCTACATTTAGATTTTGAACCAATATCCTCTCTCACTATTGCACTGATTTCATCCTTAACTAACAATGCCACCCCACCTCCTCTTCCTTGTTGCTTCTCCTTCCTAAATATCGAGAACCCTTGGATATTCAATTCCCAGCTCTGGTCACCCTGCAGCCATGTCTCCGCGATCGCAATCACATTGTACCCGTTTACATCTGTTGTTAATTCATCTACCTTATTGCAAATGCTCTGTGCATTCAGATACAGTGCCTTTAGATTTGTCTTTTTAACACTTTTTTTTGTATTATTGCCCTATTTGCTGCTAGCCCTTGTTTCCTTTGCCTTCCACTTTTGTTTTCTGCTTTTCTGTCTTTCATTCCTATCTTTGTTTCCATCTTTTCTGTCGCCCCGCTGAGGCATCCCCTGCCACAGACATTATGGTCAATGGACATGAAACAAACTTCACACTGGATCAGGAGTTTAAGTTTTCAGACACTGAACACTGGCTAGAGCAAGACTTCCTCCAACCATATGACTCCAGAGTTTAGGAGGCATTGAAATGAAGGTCAAGGGACAGTTGACTGCAGCACTTCAGATCACAGGAAGAGAAATCCAAAACAAAGAGATTCACTGTTAAGCAGAAAAGCTTGCACAGATTTACAACTCAGGTATAAAGTGGCGGAATCAGGAAGCCAAGACAAACCATAAGAATTCAGGACAAAATTTCCTAACTTATTTAGAGGTCTTGAGAAGACCGAAACAAGTCCTCTGAAGCGAGAGCAACAGAACCTAATAGAACCGTGGCAAAACCAAGAGAAAACCAGGCAGAAGATTCCCATGAACTGCAGGCGAAGGAACCAGAAATTAATTACCTGGAAGGGCAGCTTGCATCAAGCATGAAACGGATGAACAAATATGAGCAAGGTAAAGAACAAAGTATGGCGGACACATTGTCATGCATTCCTGTTGAAAAGCCTGAACAAAAGGACATAAATTTTCTCAAAGGTGTGGAGCCCTATACCTCATTGACTACAAAATTTCTACCAGCAACAGAGGCTAAATGGAATTTGAAAGGCATAGAAAGCAGATGAAGAATTTTCTAAAATTTTGGAATACTGCACCAAAGGATGGCCAGAATATGTTCCAAATAATCTCATCCTGAGCAATACTTTGAGCATTGAAGACATCTCAGTGTCGTGGATGGCTCGCTGACTTATGATGAGAGACTGGTCATACCCAGAGTCCTCAGATTCGAGAACCTTCAGAGAATACACCAGGAACATCTGGGCATTTGCAATGTTAGAGTATGAAATTACATTTGGTGGTCAGGGACGCAAAATCATTATTAGAAATTATTTCAAACTGCATCACCTGTGCAATCGATCACCAGAAGCAAAGGCAAAGAAAATCACTGATGGTATCCTGATTTCCGTCCAGATCGTGGGAACATCTCAGGAATGGATCTTTGAGCTCAAAGGCAAGACATTCCTCATAGATGTTGACTACTGCTCCAGGTGAATTGAAGCTAAATGTCTTCATGGTCCCACCTTGGAAGCTGTCATTACGTTACTAAAAGAAATTTTTGCCATGCATGGCATTCCAAATGTAGTTATTTCAGACAACGGCCCACAGTTTGCCAACGAATATTTTAAGCAGTCCACAGAAGCCTATGGATTTGTTTACATAACTAGCTCACCCAGATACCCGCAAGCTAATGGAGAGGCCAAACAAGGAGTTAGGACAGTCAAGGTTTTGTTGAACAAAAATGACAATATCAACGTGGCACTGTTGAGCTACTGTTCCACACCACTCCAAAATGGTCTGACTCCGTTTGAACTTCTAATGGGAAGATGACCGGGGACTCAACTTTTTGTTCTTCCGCACACGCTTTTGCCATGTCTCAAAGAAGCAGATATAGAGGGAGTAAGGGAGAAGGAGTATGAGTATCAAGCACATCAAACCAGAAACTATAATCAACACCATAGTGTTCATGATGTACCAGAACTCCAGCCAGCGGAACCATGACCTGAATTGCGAAGGCCAGGTTTTGGAAAAAAACACATCTCAAATCTTTTCTTGTAGAGACAGTAAATGGAATAGTGAGAAGAAATTGAAACACAATCATATCTACAAGACGACCACTTTCAATGTAATGGACCAACTACCATGATCAGGAAGACAACCTGAACAGGTAGTCTCTGATGGTTCACATACTACTCTACTGAGTTCAAGAGAGAACATGGAAAATTTGAATCCTGTACATCCTCAGAGAGCTGAAAACAAGGTTGGGAGATTGATGAAACCACCACAATGCCTATCTCTGTGAACAGGGGATGAAGGCAGAGGCTTCAGGGAAAGATGTAGGATAATATAAATAATGTAATTAATAGGATCAGAGACTTGGGGGTAGATGTAGTGTAAAGGGTTAATGTTAAATATGTAAATAGGCAGTCAACATTAGTGATGCAAGATCACGTGACAGAGTATGCTGAGAGATAGTTCTATGTGAAGACTCATACTAAGCCTTGTACTTCATATACAGTAGTTAGAATGTTCAATAAAAGGTGAAGTTTAGAACAGACTTGCATCCAGCAGTCTCTATCGATCCTTACCAAAGCTAACCTAATTTAAGACCCACAACGATGATAACAGAAATACCATACTTTAGGAAGGATATGAAGACATTAGAAAGGGTGCAGAAAGAATTTATGGTTCCAAGGATGAGGGGCTTTGGTTACGAGGACAGACTGGAGAAGCTGGGGTTGTTCTCTATATAGAAGATTGAGAGGTGTTCAAAATCATGAGGGGTCTGTACAGAATAGATAGGGAGAAACTGTTCCCGTTGGTGAAAGGGTCATGAGCCAGAGGACACCGATTTAAAGTGATTCACAAAAGAACGAAAGGTGACATGAAGAAAAAATTTTACACAATGAGTAGTTAGGATCTGGAATGCACTGTCTGAGAGTGCGCTGGAGGCAAAGTCAATCGTGACTTTCAAAAGGGGATTGGCTAATTATCTGAAGAGAAAAGATTTGCAGGGCAATAGGAAAAAGACAATAAGTGGTACTAGCCGAGTTCCTCTCTCAGAGCCTGCACCTATGTGATGAGCCGAATGGCCTCCTTCTGTGCTGTAACCATTCTATGATTGGCTGTGAAGTGCTTTGGGATGCCTTAATGGCACAAAAGATGCTATAAAAATGCAAGTTTTTTTCAAACAAATATGCCATTATTTACTAAGCCTGAATCAAAATTAGGCTTCACGTGTGCTTGCACATGGTTGCATCAATGAAATTGAGGAAATGCAAAGAACATTGAGTAAATACAAAGAGCATTTTATAAAAAAGAAAATTCCTGGTGTATACAGTGTTGTCATTATTAATCAATAAGTGCAAGTAATACTTTTGTCAGTTTCTGACTAAGATCTGTTGTCTCCTGCTGAATTAGCCGTTCAAAATATAATCCCTATCTACTACAATTTGATTTTTGAAGACATAACAAAACATGGCCCGAAATCCCAAAATTTCATGTGCATTCTGCTGGTTTTCTGCTGAAACTCTGGCTGGAAACCAGCCAAAATCCCAGAGAGAGCAGAAATCCAGGATTGCCAATTCTTGACCATTTTCAGGCTACTTTGTAAAGAACAAAACCTCTGTTGATTTTTATAAGTTAAAAGACAGGTAGGGATCAAGCCAAGGTGGGAATTTTTATACCAGGAATTTCTATTTCTGATTCTGTAGGGGCTTTTTTCTGATGGCTGGTATGCCATTTAAGTGGAGGCCTGGACCCTTGAAGAGGATCCGCCCCCCCCCCACCAAATGAAGAAGCGCAGATTGGTCCCCTTGCTCAGCAAACTAAGGGGAACAATGCTGGACAACCACACACCCAGAATCCAAGTCAAAGTTTCCATGGGGATAGGGTTGAAGGGGTGGGAAGGTGGCAACACATGCCCATCATGGCATTTGGAACCGCTGGTCCCATGTTAATTAGGTAGCATTTGCAGATCCTGCAAATTTCATTAGGGATTTCATCCTGTGGATTTTTTGGATCCTGTATTTTTACATGCTACATTCATTATCAGTAAAACAGGAATCGGAAAAATTACATGTTTAACATGCACAAAATTACTATTGAAAGTTAAGACCTGGACATAAATGTAGCATGCCGATATTATTTATTCATTACACAGGTAGAAAAATGCCTTTGTACACAGTATCCAAATTCATCCTACCTATGGATTAAAAGTTCGGCTGATGTTGCTTCCCTGGTTCTGTAAAGTCACGAGGATGTCATCAATCTTCTCCATGTTCTGTTCAGCAGTAATGGTAGACGATAGTTGCCTTGTGTCAGTCATCTGCTGTGGGAGAAGTGTAGAAACGGCTTGTCCTTCAGTCTGTGCCTGCCCTGGCTGGCTTATCACGAGTAGTTGATCAGACAAAGTAGACGGTCCAGTAGGGCATGGCTGGGGTACATTCGTTATGCTCATTAACTGTCCACAATCTGTGTAAATAAGATTTTATATATGTTTCCACCGTAACAAAGTAGTATTCTAATCCTTAACTTAAGGTGAATAGATCTTTTCTTTTGTTCTTTCTGGCAATCCCCTCCCAGCCCCTCATCCACCTTTCCCTGCCTCAGTAACTTATTAAAAACCTGTTACATC
Organism: Cetorhinus maximus; assembly: GCF_964194155.1. Classification (NCBI taxonomy): domain Eukaryota; kingdom Metazoa; phylum Chordata; class Chondrichthyes; order Lamniformes; family Cetorhinidae; genus Cetorhinus; species Cetorhinus maximus. Next base: position 129,722,663 of record NC_135884.1, read on the forward strand.
GCTTCTTCCAGTTCCGATGAAAGGTCATTAACTTGGTTCCTCTTGCCACAGACGTTACCTGAACTACTGACACTTTGTAGCATTTTCTGTTTTTATTTCTAACAAACCATTCCTCGTCTTGGATGCGACGTCAGTAAAAAAAAAAATGAACACAGGTAAGGCGCTTCTCTACATTTAGAAGAAGCAGACAATTCTGAAGAAACTTCAAGAGTGATATAGGCAAAGGTTTGGACACAGCTCAGAAAATCCCATTTCCAAGGTGGCCAACTCAAAGATGAAATATGGAATTTATTCACATGTTAAATAACCTGACTGTAAATTATTTCTCTGTAAACTATGGGTAGTTGAAATAATTCCAAGGACTATGCACTAGCACAAGCAAGCATCATCTGTACTTTACCTTGTACTCTGCTCTGCAAAGGAATAAACTGCACAATGATAGACCAAAACATCAACACTGAAAAGTTTAAAGTTTTTAAAAAAGCAAAACATAAAATTGTTTCACTGCTGAGGAAGCTTTAAAGTGAGGTTTTGTTCCACTCATTAAGGAAACCTCAACTCAATTGTAATTACTTTTTGAATACCCAAGCCTCAAATGAGTTACACAAATCTCCTTCAGAATTGGAATAAACATTATCGTCAACAACTTCCAATGCTTTATCCCTCTGTATGTAAGGCGCTCAGCCACAGTAGACATATCAAAAAATTTAGTTGATATGAAACTGGTCCAAGCAATTAATTAATTTATTTACTTTGTCAGTTCTCAGTACTAGACAACAAAATGTTCTTGCAGCAAACAAACTAAAGCTAATGTACCACTTCATACATGCAATGGAAGATGCTATCAGTGTAGAATAAGAGCTTTTCCAAACAGGATAGGATTTTTATTTATTGATTAAAAATAATTAGCCAACAAGTACACTACTTGTGCATTTTCTAGCAGGTTTTCCAAGGGCACAGACCTAGAAATAGGTTGCTAGCCTGACCTATCAGCCAGCAGTAATTCAGGGTCTAAGGACATATAAGAAAATATCCTTTTTTTAAAGAAAGAGGGGAGGGGAGAGAAAGGGAAAGAGATTAAATCAAACAATGACATTAGAATGGTTATCATAAATTCTTAACAAATTTACCAAACTGGATACTTTAATTATATCAATATACTCAATCTTATTTATCCAAGTGAGGCTTGAATTCATCAGTACATCTTGTTTAAGTTTAAACTGCTCCAGTCTTAAGCAGGAATAAACATGCTCTCTACTAGAGAGCAGTTGTATTTAATTAGGTAACTAGCTTAATCTGGTTTCTGTAGGTATAGCAGAGCTGACTCATCTGAGCCTCAGCTAGTAAAAATACAGGGGTCTCTGAGACTTGACAGTGTGAGCAGCTAGGAGTTTGGAGAGTGAGGAAGGAGGTTCTGCTTTCTTTTTCTACCTTTACAGCCTCCAGTATTTGGTTCTTACTTTGGTACAGGAGAAGTTGTTGTATTGGTGAGTAACTGCTAATTATTCTACTTATAATAGATAGTGTCAAGGTGTGCACTCAGCTGGGTGGAATGTGCATCCTCTGGTAAGTGGGAAGTCATGGATGCACCATTTGTTCTAGACAAACATCTGAAGGAAATGTCACTGGCTGTAAAAGCTCAAGATCTGCATTTCAGAACTTGAGCAGCAGCTGGAGTCACTGTGGTGCATCAGCGAGGGAGAGAACTATGAGGATAGCATGTTTATGGAGATGGTCATATTGTAGATAAAAACAAAAGGCTAAAAGGTTAGGAGCATGCAGGAAGAGAGGGAATTGGTGACTGCCAGGCAAAGGGTACTAGGCAGGTAGTGCAGTGGTCCTGACTTGATCTTGCTCACATACCCGGTTTTCCATTTTGGATACGATGTTTCCTCACAGCAGTGCAGCAAGGGCCAAGTCTATGGCACCATAAATAGCTCAGCTGCATAGGAGGGAAGGAGTGTGGAACAGCAATAGTGATAGGGGGTTCATTAGTTAGGGGAACAGACCAGCGTTTCTGCAGCCATAAATGTGACTCGGGTGGCATATTGCCTCTCTGCTGCTAGGGTCAAAAACGTCACACAGCAGCTGCAGGCCATTCTTCTGGGAGAGGGTGAACAGCCAGAGGTTGTGGTCCACATTGGTACCAAAGACATAGGTAGGAGGATGGAAGAAGTCTGGAAAACAGATTTTTGGGAATTAGGAAAGAAGTGAAAAGGCAGGACCTCAAAAGCAGTAATCTGAGGATTACTCTCTGTGCCATGTGCTAGTTAGCATAGGAATGGGAGGTACGAGTGATTGAACATGTGACTGGAAAATCAGTACAAGAGGGAAGGCATCAGATTTCTGAGACAGGTGGGACCTGTACAAGGTGGACGGATTGCACCTTAGCGGGACTAAGACTAACATCCTCACAGGGAGTGAGCCAGTGCTGTTGGGGAGGGTTTGAACTAGATTGGCAGGAGGATGGGAACCTGAGAGGGAGCTCAGATTGGAGGGAAGCAAAACTGGTAACAGGGAATAGAAAAGTAGTAAGCGAAATTAGAAGGCAGAAGTAGTAAAGGCAAGCATCAAATAGGATCAGAATGTGGAATAATGTTAAAAAGACAAAGCAAAGGGCACTCTATCTGATTGCATGCAACATTTGCAACAAGATAGATGATTTGAAGGCACAAATAGAGGTAAATGGGTGCAATGTAATTGCCATTACAGAGACTTGGTTACGGGGGACTGAGACTGGGAACTAAATATTCAAGGATATTCATCATTAAGGATGGATAGGCAAAAAGGAAGTAGGGTAGTACTGTTAATAAGAGATGAGATCAGTACATTCGTGAGAGAGGATCTTAATGCTTTGATCTAAGATGTAGAATCAGTTTGGGTGGAGCTAAGAAACAGGAAAGGACAGCAAGCATTGGTGGGAGCTGTTTATAGGCCACCAAACTGTATTGGTAACGTTGGGCACAAATTAGCGCTGCATGTAACATGGATAATACAATAATAATGGGTGACTTCATTTTACATTTAGACTGAGTAAATCTAATTAGCACTAGTGCTGTGGAGGACGAATTCCTGGAGTATGTATGAGATGGTTTCCGGAGCAGTACGTTGAAGAACCAACTAGGGATTGAGCTATTTTAGATTTAGTATTATATAATGACAAAGGGCTAATTAATAACCTTGCTGTAAAGGAGCCTTTGGGAAATAGTGACAATAATATGATAGAATTTTACATTTAAGAACCTGGAAAAGGTCCTGTTAAGTTTCCTCCCAGCCAGCACATTCCAGTCCGTCACCACCCTCTGGGCAAAAAAGTTTTTCCTCACATCCCCCCCTAAACCTCCTGCCCCTCATCTTGAATTTATGTCCCCTCGTGACTGACCCTTCAACTAAGGGGAACAGCTGCTCCCTATCCATGCCCCTCATAATCTTTTACACCTCGATCAGGTCGCCCCTCAGTCTTCTCTGCTTCAACGAAAACAACCCAAGTCTATCCAACCTCTCTTCACAACTTAAAGGTTTCATCCCAGGCAACATCCTGGTGAATCTCCTCTGCACCTCCTCCAGTGCAATCACATCCTTCCTATAATGTGGCGACCAGAACTTTGGTAGAAGAAAACAGAGGCAGGATATTTCTTAAATGGTGAAAGGTTGGGAAGTGTTCATGTCCAAAGGAACCTGGGTGTCCTTGTTCATGAGTCACTAAAAGCTAGTATGCAGGTGCAGCAAGCAATTAGGAAGGCAAATCGTATGTTGGCCTTCATCGCAAGGGGGTTTGAGTACAGGAGTAAAGATGTCTTGCTGCAATTGTATACAGTCTTGGTGGGACTATACCGGGAGTAGTGTGTGCAATTTGGTCTCCTTATCTAAGGAAGGATATACTTGCCATAGAGGGTGTGCAACGAGGTTCATCAGACTAATCCCTGGGATGGTGGGACTGGCTTACCAGGAGAGACTGAGGAAGGTGGGCCTGTATTTTCCACAGTTTCGAAGAATGAGAGGAGATCTTATTGAAACTTACAAGATTCTTACGGGGCGTTACAGGTTAGGTGTAGATAGGATGTTTCCCCTGACTGGTGGTGGGTGGGTCTAGCACCAGGGGACATATCTCAGGATAAGGGGCAGGCCGTTTAAGATCGTGATGAGGAGGAATTTTTTCACTTACAGGTTGGTGAATCTTTGGAATTCTCTACCCCAAAGGGCCGTGGAAGCCAATCACTGAGCACGTTCATGACAGAAATCGACAGATTTCTGGTTACTAATGACATCAAGGGATATAGGAATATCGCGGGAAAGTAGCATTGAGGTAGAAGATCAACCATGATCCAATTGAATGGCGGAGCAGGCTCGATGAACTGAATGGCCTACTCCAGTGTTCCTATTCTTTTTGTTCCATGTAGCTCAAACGCAGCCAGTCACCCATCTCCCTTTTCCTACATCTAATCTCACTGCCCTTGATGTTCCTCTGCTTCAAGTATTCATCAAATTTTTCCCTTAACAGCTGTGAAGTTTTCCACCTCAACCACTCCATCGGTAAAGTATTCCATTCCCTTTTAAAAGGAATTCCTTTTAAAATCTCTTCCTCATTCTGAGTGACAATTTAAATTGATAACCCCTTGCCACTTACTCTGCATCCAGAGGAAATATCTAACTGGTGTCCACCTGGATAATGTGATATGGTGCCCAATAGACGGAAGTGAAAAACCATTGTTTTTATTGAGTTTTTTTTAAACTTGAAAGGGAATATTGCCTAGGATTAGCTCCCAGTTAAGCAATGCCTCTATTTTAAAATTCTCACTCTTGTTTTCAAATCCTTTCACGGTTTTGCCCCTTCCTGGCTCTGTAAATCTCCCTCAGCCCCACAAACATTTGAAATATCTGTGCTCCTCTAACCCTGGCTCTTGAGCATTCCTGATTTTAATTATTTCACCACTGGTGGCCATACCTTTAGCTGCCAAGGCCCCAAATTCTGGGATTCCCTCCCTAAACTTCTCCACCTCTACCTCACTTTATTCCTTTAAGATGCTTCTTAAAACCTACCTCTTTGACCAATATGCCTTAGTATCTCCTATGTGATTAGACATCAAATTTCATTTCATAAAGATCCTGTCAAGGGCCTCTGGATTTTTTATTACATCAAAGGTGTACACCTTCCAAACTTTGTTAAAACCAGAAGTTGGTGGTGTTGTTGCATAGGCAAATCTGTCTTTCAAACATTTTGTAGCAAACTACAGCTCATAATTATGTCAAATCAGCCAATGTCCAGTTGGGGTCTTGGGAATTTATTCCTAGTTAAATAATCTTTGGGATGCTACATGTCTAAATAGTATCCTCACATTTATCACACTTTTATGGAATATTTCTGGGCTGTATATGTAGGATTGCACATGAAAAAAAGCATCGAAAAATGAATTGCAAACAAATAGAAAATGATAAATCCGTATGAGTCAGCATCTGCAAAACCCACTGTCCCAATAGGGGTACTCCACTCATTGGTAATTGTTCCACCAGCACATTTGGGGGAAATTTAACCACAAAAAGCAAGTGGGTTTGCGTTGGGGCAGGGGTGGCAGGGTGCTGACGTCTTAAAAATCAGAATCTTGACACCAACCTGCCTACTTTTGGTTTTAATGGAGGAGGAAAGATGGGCAGTTAACCAACCTGCTCCAAGGAGGAGGGTTGGCATGTTAAAATATTACAATGAGGCTGCAAAATTTTCAAATTTAGTTGGAGGGAACTGGGTTGCTCAGGAAACCCAGCAGCTATACCGGGGTGGGGGCTGCCAGATGCAGGAGGTGAGTGCCTTTACATCCACCTGCTGGATCCAGCATGTGTGCCTGCTTGGGCAAACCCTGTTGTCAGGCAACAACCCCACAACCTTCCATACAAGGCCTCTGATCTTTCCCTACCAATCTTTGATTTCCACCTACCCTCAAGGTCTTTGACTGCAACCACACCACCCCCAACCCTCACCCACTCAGGCCTCCAATTCTAAAAACCACAAGGTCTCCCCACCCCCAATTCAGTGAGGCCTTCAATTCCAACAACCTCCCTGGTCCCCAATTCCAACCCTCCTTCCCCAGCCCCGGCTGATTCCAACTGCACTCCCAACGACCCCAACCCCACCAACCAGCTTCAGGTTCCAAACCCCTCCCACCCCAGACCTCCCCCAATTCTCCCACCCCAGACTCCACCCAAAAATAAGTCTGATTTCTCCCCATTCTGGGACTGCTCCCCCTAGCCCATTAGGGATGGTGGAACGCATTTAATTTGTCCTGTGGCCTCCAGCATTCTGTTCCCCACCTGACTGGAAGCCGGTCTTTGGGGGGACCCCCAACATCTGGCTTTAGCACGTCTTACCGATCTCGCAGCAGAAGCCATTTAGCCTGTCAAGTCCATGTCAGCTCACTTCAAGAACTCAGCAAATCCCATTCCCCAGCCTTTTCCCACACACCTGCAAGTTTTTTTCTCTTTGGATAATTATTCCAATCCCTTTTGAAACCACAATTAAATCTGCCCCCACCACACACACAGGCAGAGCATTCCAGATATTAGCCATTTGTTGCGTAAAGAAGTTTTACCCAATGTAGCCTTCGGTTCTTTTGCCAATCACCTTAAATCGGTGCCCTCTGCTTCTCAACTCTTTTGCCAATGGAACAGTTTCTTCCTATCCACTCTGTCCAGACCCCACATGATTATGAACATCTCTATCAAATCTTCTTGAAGGAAAAGAGCCCCAAACTTCTCCAATCTATTCATGTAATTGAAGTTCCTCATTCTTGTAAATCTTTCCTGAATCCTCTATCGTCTTCATATCCTTCATAAAATGTGGTGCTCAGAATTGGACACAATATTCCAGTTGAGGCCAAGCCAGTGTTCTATAAAGGTTTCCGTAACTTTTTGCTTTTGTACTGTATATCTATTTATAAAGCCAAGGATACCATATGCCTTATTAACTGCTTCCTCAACCTGTCATGCCACCTTCAATGATTTATACACACATATCCCACCAAGGAGCCTCTGTTCCTGCACCTCCCTTAGCATTGCATCCTTTATATTACATTGCCTCTCCTTGTGCTGCCTTACAAAATGTACCGCCTCTGCCACCTTCCAAAGTGTACCACTTCATGATTCTCTGCTTAACATTTCCACCAGTCTGTCCGTATCCTCTTGAAGTATATTAAGTTTTGTGTCTTCTGCAAACCTTGAAACTGTATCCTGCGCACCCAAGTCTCAGTTATTAATATAGAAAAGCAGTGGTCCTAAAACAACCAATTTGTAACCTCATGGTCCAGCATATCCCTCACCTCTACCATTACCATCAAGCCGGTGGATCAATTCTGGTTTAATGAAGGGTGCAGGAGGATACGCCAGGAGCAGCACCAGGCATATCAAAAAAATGAGGTGCCAACCTGGAGAAGCTAGAACACAGGACTACTTACATGCTAAACAGCAGAAGCAGCATGGGACAGACAGAGCCAAGTGATCCTAAAATCAATGGATCAGATTTAAGCTCTGCAGTCTTGCCAGTCGTGAATGGTGGTGGACAATTAAACAACTCACTGGAGGTGGCTCCACAAATATCCTCATCCTCAATGATGGAGGAGCTCAGCACAGCAGTGCGAAAGACAAGGCTGAAGCATTTGCAACCATCTTCAGTCAGAAGTGCTGAGTGGATGATCTATCTCAGCCTCCTCAGCTCCCCCACAGATGCCAGTCTTCAGTTAATTCAATTCACTCCACGTGATATCAAGAAATGGCTGAAGGCACTGGATACTGCAAAGGCTATGGGTCCTGACAACATTTCTGCAGTAGTACTGAAGACCTGTGCTCCAGGACTAGCCACGCCTCTAACCAAACTGCTCCAGTGCAGTTACAACACTGGCATCTACCTGGCATATGGAAAATTGCCCAGATATGTCCTGTACAGAAAAAGCAGGCTAAATCAAACCCCCACTAATTATCTTCCCATCCTCTTGATCATCAGCAAAGTGAGGGAAGAGGTGATCAACAGTGCTATCAAGCGGCATTTACTGAGTAGTAACCTGCTCACTGACGCTTAGTTTGGGTTCTGCCAGGACCACTCAGCTCCTGACCTCATTTACAGCCTTGGTTCAAACATGGACAAAAGAGCTGAACTCCATGGATGAGGTGAGAGTGACTGCACTTGACAATGTGGGGTTTGGGGGGGGGGGGGGGGGGGGGGGGGGGGAGAGAGACGACTCTCCATAACTCGCACAAAGGAAGGTGGTTGTTCCTCAGTTTCCTCAAGGTACTGTCCTAGGCTAAATCATCTTCAGTTGTTTCATCAATGTGTTAGGAAATAGAGATAGTTTAAATAAGTTATATCTGTATTTGGATATGTTAAGAATAAGGTATATCTTTAAGTCGAAGTTTAATTTATTTTTTTCTATTTGTGGGTTAAAAAATGAAACCTGGGATTTAGTTTCATTTTTGAGGGAGACAGTAGGTCTAAAGCGGTTTGTATACCTGCATTCCTAATGAGTTTTATGACTCTTGGGGGGAAGTTAAAGCAAACACAAGAGTAGAAAAAAAACTGTGCTGTTGCCTAGCAACAGGGGCCCAAAGAGGCAGGGCCCACCCACACACACACAGACAGAAAACACTAGAAGCAGTTTGAGTTCAGTTGGAAACAGTTGCCAGCAGAAGCAGGTTTCCCCAAAGAATGAAGTCCCCAAGTCCAGGGGAGTGGAACAGGAGAAAGTCCCAAGGCCACCTTCTAGTCCAATGATGGACAGGAACCTGGAAAAGGTCCTGTTAAGTGAAGGTAATAGTGAGGTGCAGAGGAAGGCTCCAAACTTCATGCTTTAAGAGAAAAGCTGCAGGAAGCAGATTTAAAACAAAAATGGCTTGTGAGAAGTCTGAAAGTCCAAGAGACAGCTGAAGGTCTGTAACTCTTTGCTATGGGCATGTGAAGCAGTGTGCTGTTGACAGCTGAAGTCAGAGAGAGTGAGTGTGCATGTGGTGACCCAGGGGAGAGGAACATCGCAAGGAGAGTTCAAAACCCCTGAGGTGGACCCTTGCGGAAGGCATCTGTGGGAAAGAATCAGTTTGGGAGACTATTCCAAAGCGAGTTCTTGGAGAGTGGAAACCCTCATGTGAAAGATGGAGTTCAGGGAGACCAGCTGGCTCATGGTGTGACAAGCGTCTGGGGGAGTTGAAGAGAGATCCATAACATCTGTTTGGAGTGGCATCTGTCACTTGGTTTCAGAGTGTGGTGTACCTGACCACAGGTCACCAATTAGTTTACACGGACTGTACTTACTGTAAACATTAAAGTATAAGACAGCTTTTGTAACTTGTGTTATCCTTACTAATCTGTATATATCTGTAAAAGGTATAGTTGTGGATGAAGGCATATTGTAAGATAGTTAATCTTTTCTTGTTTAATAAATGTTTTATTCTTTTGTTAAAAGTTCATCAGCTGACTCTGGTAACTCTGTTCAGTAGCTACTCTCCACGTATCTAAACAAATAAAAGTTAGGATCGATCAAACCGGGTTCCACCCTGGGATCAGGCTCGTCCAGTTGTAATGTCAGCTGGGATCATAACAAGTGACCTTCCCTCCATCCTAAGATCTGAAGTGGGGATGTGCTGATGATTGCACAATGCTTAGCACCATTTTTGATTCCTCAGATAGCAATCCATGCCCATATGCAGCATGACCTGGACAATATTCAGGCTTGGACTGAAAAGTGGCAAGTAACATTCGCACCATACAAGTTGCCAGGCAATGACCAACAAGAGAGAATATAACCATCTCCCCATGACATTCAATGACATTACCATCACTGAACCCCCCGCTATCATCCTGGGAGTAACCACCGAACAGAAACCGAACTGGACCAGCCTTATAAATACTGTGGCTACAAGAGCAGGTCAGAGGCTGGGAATTATGTGGTGTGTAACTCACCTCCTGACTCCCCAAAGCCTGTCCACCATCTACATGGCACAAGTCAGGAGTGTGATGAAATACTTTCCACTTGGCTGGATGAGTGCAACTCAAGAAGGACAAAGCAGCCTGTTTGATTGGCAACCCATCCACCACCTTCAATATTCACTCCCTCCACCACCAATGCAGAGTGGTAGCAGTGTGTACTGTCTACAAAACGTACTGCCGAAACTCACTAAGGCTCGTTTAACAGAATCTTCTAAACCAAGGACCTCTGTCACCTAGAAGGACAAGAGCAGCAGATGCATAGGGACACCACCTGCAAGTTCCCTTCCAAGCCACACGCCATCCTGACTTGGGAATATATCGTCATTCCTTCACTGTCCTTGGGTCAAAATCCTGGAACTCCATTCCCAACAGTATTGTGGGTGTACCTGCACCACATGGACTGCAACGGTTCAAGAAGGCATCTCATCAATACCTTCAAGAGTAGTTATGGATGGGCAACAAATACTGGCCTAGCCAGCAATATCCACACATCCCATGAAAGAAAAAAAAAACAAGCTGGAAAACCCTACTACATGCCATCTTCCAGTCCAATAAACAACCATTCACTCCTACTCTATAGTTCCGATCATTCAACTGAGCTCATATCCATGCTGCCATTATTTCCTTTCACCAAAAGACTCAATTAAGTTAATTAAACACAATATGTCCTGAATAAATCCATGCTGACTTTCCTTAATTAACTCACCCTTGTCCAAGTGAATGTTCATTTTATCCAGGATTATAGTTTCTAATACCCTTTGCACCACCAAGGATAAATTGACTGGCCTGTAGTTACTGGGTTTATCTTTGCCCCCTTCTTTGAACAACGGAGTAACATTTGTAATTCTCCAGTCCTCTGGCACCATCCTTGTATCAAAGGAGGGAGATTATAGCCAATTTCTTTGCAATTCCCACTTCTACTTTCCTCAAAAGCCTTGGGTGCATCCCAACTGCTCCTGGTGACTTATCAACTTTAAACACAACCAGCCTTTCTCATGAAGGTGCCAAAGCAGTCATTTAGTACCCGAGCCATACCCTCTGCCTCTATACATAAATCTCCTTATTGGTCCCTAATCATCGCCCCTATTTCTTTTATCACCCTTTAACGATTTATATGCCTATTGAAGAATTCTATGTTAAAAAAGGAAAGATTTGTATTTTACCAATGTTAATGACCACAGGACATCATAAAGCACTTTTCAGCCAATGAAGTACTTTTGAGATGTAGCCACTGTTGTGATGTAGAAAGTGTAGCAGCCAATTTGTGCACAGCAAACTCTCACAAACAGCAATGTGATAATGACCAAATAATCTGTTTTGTTATGTTGACTGAGGGATAAATATTGGTCGGGACACCAGGATAACTCTCCTGCTCTTCTTCGAAATAGTGCCACGGGATCTTTTAGATCTACCCAAGCAGGCAGATGGGGCGTCAGTTTAACATCTGATCTGAAAGACCGCGCCTCAACAGTGCAGTACTCCCTCAGCATTGTAGAGTCTGCCGGATCTGCACAAACTGTCCACTGGGGACTGGCCCTCACCTTCATGACTTCCTAGAGACTCGCTACTTGAATGAACATGCAGTACTCCCTCAGTTCTGTACTAGAGAGTCAGCTTTGATTTTTGTGCTCAATCCCTGGAGTGGGACTTGAACCCGGAACCTTATGATTCAGAGGTAAAAGTTAGCAAAATATTAGTGTACAATAAAAATAACATGGATTTGGGGCAAAAATACACTTTTTAAAAAAGGAAATTAGGCAGGCAAACAGCTTTCACTCAATCAGTAAAGTTGCTTATCCTTAAGTTACACTTACCATTTTGAATTCCAAACAAATACAAGCCAGTCGGTTGTTGAGCTGATGCAGGTGTACTTTGAAGCTGATTCATAGTTCTTTGTGGGTGAAAAAGTGTACTCTGTTGCTGACCCGTTACAGACGTGTTGGTCTGAAGGACAGGCACATTATTTTGAGGATTAAAAATAGTGGACTGTTGTATCTCTTGTTGATTCATATCATTTTGTAATGCAGACATTGAAGTTTGGGAAATGAACAGTGTGACCTGTTGATCTTGGGAATCTCCTGAACTTTGAACCAATTGCATTTGAGGTTGGCCATGAAAAACTGATGACTGTTGCTCATCTCCCTGAGGTGTCCCACTATTTTGAAGTGAAGAAACTGCAGTCTGATTTTGGAATTGCATGGATGGTTGCTGTTCTTGATTAACTGATACCATATTAGGCCGAGTATGAAAGAGAGTTTGGTTCTGCTGCTCTTGGGAAGCCAAATTTGTATTCATCGGAGGCATGGTATTCTGAGAATTGAAAAGCACATTCTGCTGTTGTTCCCGGGAAGTCATGTTGTTATTTATTGAAGAAATTGTATTTTGAGAGTTATAAATAACATTCTGAGGTTGGTCTTGAGGCGAAGTGCTATTGTGAAGTGTAGCTATTGTGTGTTGGGTCTGAAAGATTGATGCTTGCTGATTTTGCGGAGAAGTGTTAGCCTGGGAAGAGGACAAAGTGACCTGATGTTGAAAAAGGCTCTGCTGCTGTTGTTGATGTTGCTGCTCTTGAGGAATCATGGTGCTCTGAATCTGAGGCATTTGTGTCTGGGTCTGAAAGACATTCACAGATTGCTGCTCAGGATTTCCTGAACTCTGGAGTGTTCCAATCGAGCTCTGTGGTGAATAAAAACTTATCTGTTGCTTTTCTTGTGACATGTTGCTATCTTGAAGTGAAGGCAATGAGTTTGGAGAAAGAAAAAGAGTGCTTTGTTGCTGGTCTTGGCCAATTGAGGAGCCATGAAGAACTGCCAGTGAATTTTGAGAATGAAACAATGCTGATTGTACTTGATCCTGGGAAGCAGCAGTGTTCTGATGTTGTAGAACAGTGCTCGAGCAATGAAAAAGTCCAGACTGTGATTCTTGTGAACGGGCTGCACTTTGAACTTGATTTAGGGAATTTTGTGGATGGAACAGTTCAGATGATGGATGAGATTGCTGCAAAAAGTTTCCAGGTTGCATCGACATCATGTCCCCACTCTGCTGAAAAATCCCAGATTGCTGTGAAGAGCCACCAGTTTTGACATGCATCATCCCATCAGAATTAGAAAACAAAGTTACTTGAGGCTGACTGTCTCCACTCTGCTGCATCTGCACAATAGACTCAAACATATTTGTTTGTCTTTGACTTGCCTGCACTGAGGCCTCCTCCACAGTAACCATAGAGTTAGAGCATTGAAAGACATTTGAGGAAGAAGTTTGCTGCTGAGGGTTCCCTTTGTTTTCATTTCCTGCAACAGTTGTAGTGGGTGAAAACAATCCACCGTGGGATATTTGATGCTGGTTTTCATCATTGGACTGCAAACCAGACATAACATGAGTGGTCTGCTGAAAAATATCAGCTTGTTGGAGGTTTCCATTTAAAGAACCTTGGACACTCATTACTTTAGAGGACTGGTACATGTCAGATTGGAGTTGTCCTGAGCCAGGGCAAATGTTCTGTTGCATTTCCATCAACATGCCTGTTGAAGACTCTAACACTTGTTGATTTGACAATGAATTCTCAGGTCCAGAGAGAACACCATCGGACCTAGGGAGCGATGAGTTGTCTGAACTCGAGAACAGACCTTGAGTGAGGTTGCTCTGCATAGCATTTACTTGATGGAACAGATCTGCATTCATCTGGTCTTGCAACTGTTCCACAGGCTGTTGCATTGACTCGGATGGGCCAGATCCAGTAAATAACACAGAGGTCAATTGTTGCTGAGTAGCATCCAAAGCCTGTTGAACAAGACTAACATTGTCACTTCTGCCATTGTCGGCATTTGTTTGAAAGTTTCCTGGCTGCATAGAATGCAAAGCATTCTGCAACTGTGACATATTGCCGCTTGGTTGAAATACGTTGGGTGAATGCTCCTGCAGAGCCTGTGTCTGTGATTGTTGTTGTTGTTGTTGTTTCTGCTGCTGATGTTGCTTTTGCTGCAGTGTAGACTCAGGCAATTGGGATAAAGATAATTTGGCTGCACCAGACTGCAAAATTTCTCTTGGTTGTACCTCCCTTGAATCTAGCAATATGTGAGCATTGTGAAACTGGGCTGTTTGCTGAAGCAAACCTTCATTATTCTGGAGCTGGCTGGAACATTTTGATGCTTGAAAAGTACATGGCTGAGAAATATCTTGTTTCTGTACAGTAGTCAGGGGATCTGTACTTGGAAACATATTTGGTTGAATTTGCTGGCGCTGTTCACTGTCTCCCCCTTGATGAGAGGTAGATGCAGAGAATGGGACCCCTGCCTTGACATTTGAAGAGATTTCCAAAGGTTGCTGTCCTGCCCCCATCTCTTGAGTCTGAACAAAATAAAACATATAACTAACTCAAAGCAATATTATTATAAACATCCTTACTTTTTACTAATTAAAAAAATAATTGAAAGATCTTATATTACACCCTTGCAGTGTCGAATGGGTTTGATAGTTTGGAACATACTGCAACTGGTGGTGGTTGTGTAGTGTCAGAAGGCAAATGCATACATGCAAAACCAAATATCAACATTAACAAATGTTAATAATAAAAGACTAGTTGAGCAAATTTAAATCACACTGACAAATCTTGATACAAAAATTCAACATTTCCAAAATCTGAAACTCACTACACAAATATCAAAAGCTTAATTTTAAGATCACAGAAGAGTTACTGAAAATTTATCAAAGAGGAATAAACATGAAAAGGCAAAATTAACAGTGAATGAAGTATTAACATTCAAGCTGCTACTAATGATGGAGGAAAAGAGAGGACAGAGGTATGCTTCCAGAATAGGGCATTACATAGAACAGGGAAACAGAAGAACTGTGTAGCTTTTTTCCCCTCATTGAAAAAATGCACTTCTGCCTATTGGGTGGGAAATCATACTTTAAAAACTGTAGATGATGCCTGATTCGATACCACATCCATTGGAGTCATTGCCTCTTTCTTTACCACAACAGAAGGCAGAAGGGGTGATAACAAGGCACTGGGAAGATTCGCTTCATCCAAGTTACAGCCTGTGGCTTTCATTCCTGAAGCTAAGAAGAAGTGAAAAAAAGTTATACTTCAACTCGGATAATTCCTTCCATAGCAAAATTAAAAATTACATGCACTAAAAGAACATGTTAGATGCTCTGTGTTTCTAACATGTACCACTTTTTTTTTATTGATACCAAACCATCTTAATTTCCTATTCATACTCTGAATATAGAACTTCAACTTATGCCTTCAAAACCAATTTACAGTTAGTCATAAAAGGTGGTAATGCTACCATCATCTTGGCTAACACTATCGAGGTTAACCCGATTTCAGTTTAGTGCATTCAACGCATTTGTAAAGATCATCAATGAGCCAAATCTAGTGATTTTTCAGCAGGACTCAAGCTAACTTCATTCAGCATTATAGCCACCTCATCTCCAGCTTAATTCTTCCCCTGAATCACACCCTAACTCTAAAGTCAAATGTGACAGCTACAATAGCTAGAAAATCCCAATTGAAACAACTTTCATTTATGTGGCATCTTTTACTTAGAAAGCATGCAAAGGTATTTCAAAGTGTAGCCAAAAAGACAGATTTTGTGCAGGTTGCAAGCTAATATGTAGCAAGTTGGTGAGTTTTGAGCGAGTTCCAGATAGTAAGGTTGAGATGGCAGAAGGCTGTGCCACTGATTGTGGAGTAGAGGGTGAAGGGAGGTACAGGAGAGCACAGGCCAGGATGGATTACATCTTCATGATGCCTCTTTGCTGTTTTCCATTTGCTTCCTGTGGCCACTGCCTCAATAGATCCTTCAGAGCTTCTCTGTCACCCATTGTATTTGGTTGGGCTAGCTTCTCCAACTGCTTCTCCAGTTCCCATGTGCTCCTCAACTCTCAAGAGCCATTCCTCAGATCAACTCCACTATCTATGATGAACCTGTGGGTTTAAACTTCACCATCCCTGGCTCCCTGGACTTCACTATCCTTGGTTTTTTGGTTTCACTTGCATTACTCCTCTGCTGGTTCACTGAATCCACTGGTCATTCTACTAACACCCAAGACCACTACGCACGTTTACTGGATCAGCCTCTGCTGGTTCAACACAGGTCTCCTGACTTTATTCTCATTAATGACCCGTCTAACACTCTGACTCTTGAACAGGTCCATGGTGCTCCATAAGTGTCTTTGAACCCAGGCACAGGTGTTTAAATTGCCAAGCTAACTCCAAACTGAATATAAGTTAATATCATTCTATTACTGGTTCTTAGGCTTGAACTTTGGAATCCCACAAAGTCTTTGCTCTCGCGTAAATAAGCATAAATTGGAAGAGAGAATATTGCTGGTCAAGAAAAGCACTCTTCCTAAGTTGTAAACAAGAGCAATAAATCTGAGGAAGTGACAAAGATGGTATGCTGAAGAGAACATTATCAGGAAGAGGCAATCACTGGAATAAAAAGACCAAACCATTGTTTGGTTATGAAACTGGAGGGGGAATGTTAGAGGCTGGAATAAATGATCCAGGAGTGGGGTCAGAAGCCCTGGATGAGAGATCATCCAATCACAGGGGAGGTGGGGAATGGCCAAGTAGTTATGCTGGATCCAGCAATTAAGTGGAAAGGCATTTACCTGCTAATTCAGCAGTCCCTCATATGGGTTGAACAGACAGGTTTCTTGAGGGTCAGGAAGCCCAGTGTTAAGTTTCATGATGGTTTTCAGGCAACTTAATTCACACCACATGATATCAAGAAATGGCTGAAGGCACTGTATACAGCAAAGGCTAAGTACCCTTTCAACAGGCTGGCAATAGAAGTGAAGACTTGTGTTCCGGAACCTACCACGACTCCAGTCAAGCTGTTTCAATATAGCTACAGCACTGGCACCTGCCTGACAATGTGGAAAATTGCCCAGCTAAGTTCTGTTCACAAAAGCAAGTCAAATCCAATTTGGCCAATTACTGACTCATCAACCTGCTCTCACACATCACGCGTTGACAGAGCTATCAAGCACCACTTATTCACCAATAACCTGTTTTAGATGCTCAGTTTGGGTTCTGCCAGGGCCACTCAGTTCCAAACTCATTACTGCCTGGTCCAAATGTAGACAAGAGAGCTGAACTCTGACTTCCCTTGACATCAAGGCAGCATTTGACCACGTGCAGCATCAAGGAGCCTCAGAAAAACTGAAGTCAATGTGAATCAGGGGAAGACTCTTCACTAGTTGGAATCATACCTTGCATAAATGTTATTGGAGGCCAATCATCTCAGGCCCATGACATAGCTGCAGAAATTCCTCAGTGTCCTAGCCCCAACTATTTTCAGCTGCTTCATTAGTGACATTCCCTCCATCGTAAGGTCAGAAGTAGGGATATGATCTGATGATTGCACAGTGTTCAGTACCATTGGAAATTCCTCAGATATTGAAACAGTCCATGCCCACATGCAGCAAGACCTGGACAACATCTTAGATTTGGGTGAAGTGACAAGAAACATTTGTGCCATACAAATGCCTGGCAACGACCATCTCCAACAAGAGAACGCCTAACCATCTTCCCTTGATATTTATACGCCATTACCATCACTGTATCCTCCACCATTAATATCCTGAGGCTAATGACTCTCCAGGAACTTAACTGGAGCAGCCATATAAATATTGTCGCTACAAGAGCAGGTCAGAGGAATTCACCTCTCGACTCCCCAAAGCCTGTCCAGCATCTACAAGACACAAGTCAGGAATGTGATGGAATACTCTCCACTTCCCCAGATGATGACAGCTCTCATATTCCAGAAGCATGACACAATCCAAGACAAAGTAGCCGCTTAATTTGCGCCCCATGCACCACCTTAAACATTCACTCCCTCCTCCACCGAGAATAGTGGCAGCAGTGTGTACCATCTACAAGATGCGCTACAACACCTAACCAAGGCTCCTTCGACAGCACCTTTAAAACCCATGACCTCTGAAAGACAAGGGCAACAGCCTCTTGGAAACACTAGAACCTGCAAGTTCCCCTCCAAGAAACATATCACCCTGACTTGGAACTACATCACCATTCCTTCACTGTCGCTGCGCCGAACAGGATTGGCAGTGCACCTATACATGAACTGCAGCTCTTCAAGACGGCTACCTTCTCAGAGGCAATTAGGGACAGACAATAAATGTTGGTCTTGCCAGTGATGCTTGCTTCCCAAGGGCAAATAAAATATATTCAAATAGTTAATACAAACTAAGCACACAGTCTCAATATAATATTTAAAAATGCCAATCCTCCTCCTCAGAGCTGGTTGCTTGCCCACCACCTCATTCTCTATCCACCCCCAACAGCTCCCCCACAACCCCAACCCTTAAAACTGGGACTGGGCATGTTGGAGGCAGTTTTGGGTTGGGATTCAGACTTAACACTTTAACCCCTTCAACCAATTTTGGGGTTAAAATTCCCCCAAAGTATCTAGAAATTAAATCAAGTTAAAACTGAATTTTTATTTATCAGGAAACCTGAGGACCAATGACTTTAAAAATAGTGACAGGCTCCTAAGATCTCAGCTAGTAAAAGACGTGTTTTAATCCAATTAAACAGGGTGATTGGATTTGTTACAGGTCATGAAAACTGGAATAATTGATTAAAATAACTAGTTCTTAGGAAAAAAAGTTGAATTATTCAAGTATTACAATCTAGTTTCATGGTTTATATTACTATTTGAGAGAGAAATATCAGTTTTGATGAACTTAAATTTGTAAATGTAATCAAAATTCTGGACCTCAGAAGTTGCCAGACCACCCAAGAAATTTACATATCAAAAAGTTCTTACTGTACTCAAAGGCAGAGTTAGAATGAAGAGAGCTATAAAACAGCAGTTGGGCTCCGACTAGGCACTTTACAACCTTCTGGACTGAATATTGAGTTCAACAATTTTAGATCTTGAACTCCCTCCTCCATTGCCACCTCCTTTCCGTTTCTTCCCCCTCCCTTTTGTTTTTTCCAATAATTTATATAGATTTTTTTTCCCCACCTATTTCCATTATTTTTAAATCTATACCTTTTATGCCCTTTTAGTCTTATTTCACCCCACCCCCACTAGAGCTATCTGTACCTTGCGTGTCCTGCCATCCATTCTTAATTAGCACATTCTTTTAGATAATATCACCACGTTCAACACCTCTTTGTTCTTTTGTCTGTGACATCTTTTGATTATCTGCTCCTATCACTGCTTGCTTGTCCCTACAACCACCCCCCAACACCTCTCTACCCCCATCCCCCCACATTAAACCAGCTTATATTTTACCCCTCTCCTATTTTAACTTAGTTCTGTTGAAGGGTCACGAGGACTCGAAATGTCAACTTTGTTCTTCTCCGCCAATGCTGCCAGACCTGCTGAGTTTTTCCAGGTATTTGTTTTTGGTTAGCAGTTGGGCTCATGTAGCTGCAGAACTGGAGACTGAGTGAAAGGAGGATTGCCCTATCTTTGTTAGAGATATGAATTATTCATGCAGACCGCAGGGTTAAAGTTTTTGTTTTGAAGCTAAAAGTTAATGTAAGTATCCATCCAACATCCCAGCTATTATGTTACCAAAGAGAGAGTGATTCAGGTTGGGACCTTGGTTGGAATTCTGAGAGGAGGTTGCGGGATTCTTCCAGAAAGTTTTGGGGTGGTCTGGAAGCAACGAATTTGGTGTTTGTGAGCTCTGGATTCAAAAGGGAAAGAAAGGGTTAGCCAGGAGCTGCACAGTAGCTGTGGACCAGGAGCAGAGGGCTTGAGTTGAAATCCCAAACCTTACAAGCAGATATGGAAAATTCAAGGGCAGGATAAGTAGCAAAAGCATTCGGCGAGGGGAGGGTGGGGGGGGGTTTGGATTAGAGTGGAGAAGGGAAATTCAGTTCAGTTTTAAAGTATATGTGATTGTGTTTCATTTATGCTTTTTGATTTTAAAGTATAAATAATTACCTAAGATATGTTTGGCTAATAGTGCTTGCTTTAACTGATTCTTATGTAGTAAAATTCATTTGTTTTGAACTATGAAATCTAGTGATTTCATTTTTTCAGTAACTACCTGGGGTTTCAAATTTCTATTCTTTCAAAGAAGTTACTGGTTTCTACAGGAAGCATAACAAAAGTCAGATAAAATTTGCTACACAAGACGAGTTTGGCTTTAGTCACAGATGAGTCAAAATTTTCTCCAACTAAACAGACCTCAGCCTCTGTCTATGGCTCCCAACACAACTCTGTTCCCTAGACACCTCCCTGGTCACTGACTCTGATTGAACCAGATTGTTTGCAATCTCTGCATCCTATGTGACCCAAAGCTAAATTCTGACCTCGTATCCGCTCCATCACCAAGACCATCTAGTTCCACCTCTAACATTACCACTGGTCTCTGCCCCACCTCAGCCCATCTGTTGTTGAAACCCTACTTCACGCTTGAGTTACCTCTAGACTATTGGAATCTTCCTGCTGGCCAGCCTCTGTACGTTTGGGCTCATCTAAACTCTGCTGCTTATATCCTAACTCTTTCCACTGCTCCAAGGTTGAACAGATCCAAGCATGGGACTCCCTAAGCACCATGTGTATGAGTTTGCTGAAATGAGTATGCAATTAATCTGGAAAAGGTCTTCAAGGAGATTAATGAATGGGTGTTCATATCAATTGGGTCAAGTTGACAATGTTGTAAAGGGGATTTAGGAACTTAAATACATGGCATGTAAGCATTTGAAGATATGATAATCATAAAATATTTTTAATGCTCCTATGATTTTTCTCCTGATTGCTCACAGTAGTGTCCTGAAGATTACTTGTTAATTCTTAGGCTCCAGGACAATGCTAGAGGACTATCAACCTACAGGCTATTTCTAACCTATTTCCTGTTGATTATATTATATAATTTTCTCAGACAGCTGACTTTCATCAGCAGGCAATTAGTTTCTATACCTACCATGGCTTTCCAGATAAATCACAGATGGTACTATAGCTCAAGGGAACAATAAGTAGTATGATTTTTCAGTTAAGATTAATGTCTCAAATAGTTCAACCCTGAAACAAACTAAGGGAACTATTCTTTTGACCAACAAACTCTTATTCACAGATTGAAAAATGCCAGAACAAAAATATTAATATTTACTGACAGTGAAGATGATTTAAAGCAGAGACTGTCCAATCCTTTGTCTTCTTGCTGTGTACTACAAAACATTGAGGGCTAAATGTAGAGTTAGGACCCATGTTCCTATTTAATTAGCATACATCTGAAATTGTTTATATTAACAGAACATCAGGAAAATGCTAGAATCTATTGAGGAGGTAGTAGCAAGACATTTTGAAAATCAAAATACAATCAGGAAGAGTCAACATGGTTTTATGAAAGGGAAATAGTGTTTGACAAATTTATTAGAGCTCTTTGAGAATGTAACAATTAGCGTGGATAAAGGGGAACCAGCAGATGTAGAGTATTTGGATTCCAAAAGGCATTCAATAAGGTGCCACGTAAAAGGTTACTGTACAAGATAAGAGCTCATGGTGTTGGGGTGATGGATTAGCATGGATAGAGGATTGGCTACCTAACAGGTAACAGGGAGTTTGGATAAATGGGTCATTTTCAGGTTGGCAAACTATAACTAGTGGAGTGCCACAGGGATCAGTGATGGGGCATCTATTTATGATTTATATGGACTTGGATGAAGGGCCTGACTATATTGTAGCCAAATTTGCTTAAGATACAAAGATAGGTAGATAAACAAGTTGTGAGGAGGATACAAAGAGTCCGTGAAGGGATATAGATAGGTTAAATGAGTAGGAAAAATTTGGCAGATGGAGTATAATGGGGGAAAACATGAGGTTGACTGCTTTGGCAGAAGAATAGAAAAGTAGAATATTATTTAAATAAAGAGAGACTGCAGAATGCTGCAGTACAGAGCGATCTGGGAGTCCTTGGAACACTAACTTTTTGTGATTCTTGTACAATTGGTGGATGAAATGGCTTCTGCTCTCAAGTCTTTATACAGCAAGGATAGCATCAGAGGTCACATGACTATGGCAAGCCTATGGCTACATTGTACAAAGGCACTAATCCAATGATTTAAAAAAACTACCTACATACACTATCATTTGAAGTTGCAAGTCAGGCACATACGTGGTCTACAATGAAAATCATCGCACATGTACAAGAAACTGAGGTTGTCTGCTTTGGCAAGTGATCTTTAAAGCATTCAGGTCTTTAATTTTTTAAAATTCATTCATGGGATGTGGGTGTTGCTGGCTAGGCCAACATTTATTGACCATCCCCAACTGCCCTTCAGAAGGTGGTGGTGAGCTGCCTTCTTGAGCCGCTGCAGTCTAATAAGACCATGAAACCATAAGACTTCGGGCCATCGAGTCTGCTCTGCCATTCAATGAGATCATGGCTGATCTGATAATCCTCAACTTTACTTTCCGCCTTTTCCCCATAACCCTTGATTCCCTTACTGATTAAAAATTTGTCTATCTCAGCCTTGAATATACTTAACGACCCAGCTTCTACAACCTTCAACGGTATATTATTCCACAGATTCACTACCCTCAGCGAGAAAAAATTCCTCATCTGTCTTAAATGGGCAATCCCTTACTGAGATTATGCCCTCTGGTCCTAGACTCTCCCAAAAGGGGAAACAATCTCTCAGCATCTACCCTGTCAAATCCCCTAAGAATCTTATGTTTTAATAAGGTCGCCTCTCATTATTCTAAACTCCAATAAATACAGGCCCAACCTACTCAACCTCTCCTTCATGCCCGGGATCAACCCAGTAAATCTTCTCTGGATGCCTCCAATGCCAGTACATCTTTCCTTAGATAAGGGAACCAAAATGGTTCACAGTATTCTAGGTGTGGTCTAACTAGTGCCTTGTATAGTTTTAGCAAGATTTCCCTATTTTTATACTCCATTCCCTTTGAAATAAAGGCAAACATTCCATTTGCCTTCCCTATTACCTGAACTTGTATGCTAGCTTTTTGGGATTCATGGGACCCCCAAATCTCTGTGCTGCAGCTTTCTGCAGTCTTTCTCCATTTAAGTAATATTCAGCTCCTCTATTCTTCCTGCCAAAGTGCATAACCTCACATTTTTCCACATGATATTCCATCTCCCACATTTTTGCCTACTCACTTAACCTGTTGATATCCTTTTGTAGACTCTTTGTCATCCTCACCACTTGCCTTCCCACCTATTTTTGTGTCATCATCAAACTTGGCGATAGTACATTCATTTCCCTCATCCAAGTCATTAATATATATTGTCAATAATGGTGGCCTCAACACTGATCTCTGTGGCACTCCAGCAGTTACAGGTTGCCATCCTGAAAATGCCCCCTTTACCCCAACTCTGTCCTCTATCAGTTAGCCAATCCTCTATCCATGTTAATATGCTACCCCAACACCATGGGCTCTTATCTTAAGTAGCCTTACATATGGTACCTTTCTGAACGCCTTTTGAAAATCCAAAAATATTACATCTACTGGTTCCCCTTTATCTATCCTGCTTCTTAGCTCCTCAAAGAAATCTAATAAATTTGTCAGGCATGATTTCCTCTAAATGAAGCCATGCTGACTCTGCTTGATTATATTATGCATTTCTAAATGCTCTGTTATTACATCCTTTTAGAATAGATTCTAATATTTTCCCAATGACAGATCTTAAACTAACTGGCCTATAGTTAGCTGTTTTTTTTGTTTCCCTCCCTTTTTCATTAAGTGTGTGACAATGGCAGTTTTCCAATCCTCTGGGACTTTTCCAGAATCCAAGGATTCTTGGGAGATTACTACCAGTGCATCCACTATCTCTGCAGCTACTTCCTTTAATATCCTTGGAGCAGGTCCAGGGGATTTATTGACCTTTAGTTTCTCTAGTACTTTTTCTCTAGTGATAGTTATTGTATTTATTTCCTCCCCCCACCCAACCCTACTTTTGCCCCTTGATTATTTAGTATTGTTGGAATGCTATTAGTGTCTTCTACCATGAAGACTGATGCAAAGTATTTATTCAGCTTCTCAGCTGGTTCCCCAGCCTCATTCTGTAAGGGGCCTATGTTCACTTTGGCCTCTCTCTTCCTTTTTATATATTTAAAGAAGCTCTTACCATCCATTTTTATATTACTTGATAGTTTACCCTCAAAGTTTATTTTCACCCTCTTTTTTTTGGGTCACCTTTTGTTGGTTTTTAAAACTTTCCCAATCCTCTGGCTTACCACTAATCTTTGCCACATTGTATGTTTTTTCTTTCAATTTGATACTATCCTTAACTTCCTTGGTTAAGCGTGACTCAGGAGGGTTGTTAGTGGCCGTTCATCTGGTGTCGGCTCGTTCCTGGCGTGATGTTAGCTCTCTGGGGAATTTTGCTGCTGTGACAAGTGTTGCTGCTGTCTGTTGCCTTTGTCGAAGAACGGTTGAACTCTAGAACTGACGGTTCTTCAGCTCTTGTGCAGTTAGTGAGTCCACATTTTTCTCATCAGGTGTCTGCTATGAAGGAACAGCTTCTCCAGTTGTATGCAGACAACTGCGGTTTCGATGATATATTTGGATGTTAATTTTCACCGTGTACGAACGAGGTGACAACATAGGTCCCAAATTGCTAAGTGGGCTGACTTTTGTTGAGAACGTTGAATGTTTGCACTCTGACTGGCTCTCCAATTCTTAGCTCTAGTAATTAAAAGCAGCTTTATTGAAGTGAAATTTGGCTGTTGTTTCACTTTGATTTTGTCACTCATGCCTGTTAACACTTCTGGCTTCAGTCATATTTTAGCTATTGGAAGATTAGTTTTGGTGTGGCATGACATTAGTTGCTGAACTGGACTTTCCATGCCCTCAGGAGGTGTGTTTCACCACTTTAGGATTGCCTTGTACGCATTGGTGTTGGATCTACTCAACTTTCTGATGATCCCTTTGGTAATTTTCAATGCTGCCTCAACCTTTTCATTTGAATGGGGATAATGCAGAGATGATGTGT
Organism: Cetorhinus maximus; assembly: GCF_964194155.1. NCBI lineage: Eukaryota > Metazoa > Chordata > Chondrichthyes > Lamniformes > Cetorhinidae > Cetorhinus > Cetorhinus maximus. The sequence continues at coordinate 129,747,582 of NC_135884.1, forward strand.
AGTGCTGAATTTCCCAATTGTTTACAAAGCGCCTGAATTCTTCACTATCAACTGAGGGCAACTGTCGCTCATCACAACGTCAGAAATGTCATAACGACAGAAGTGTGTTTTCAGAGATTCTACGATCTCATTGGAGGTTGTTGATGTCAGCTTGTCCAGCTCCCACTAGTCTGAATAGCAGTCAACTGTGATGTGTTAGTTCCTAAGAGAGTGAAGAGGTCTACTCCAACCTTCATCCATGGTCTGTCTGGGATGTCATGAGTGACTCTTTAGCTTGCTGAGCTTGATGTTCATGACAAGCACTGCACTGACTGATATGGTCCTTGATCTCATTGCTCAGGTTTGGCTAATAATCTTGCCTTCCTCAGGCTAGGCTGGATTCCTTGATGGCTTGCATGGATGCGCTTCAGCATCTGTTTCTTCATCTCCTTAGGGATGGTGACACTAGTTCTTTTGTACAAGATGCCATCTTGGGCAATCACATCCCTGTATGCCCAATACTCTTTTGTAACAACAGGTGCGTCCTTGATGGTTTCCAGCCATCCTTTTATCATTACTTCTTGCAGCACGGTGGGGGGGGCGATGGCATAGTAGTATTGTCACTGGACTAGTAATCCAGTGACCCAAGGTTATGATCTGGGGACCAGTGTTCGAATCCCGCCATGGCAGATGGTAGAATTTGAATTCAATAAAAATCTGGAATTAAAAGTCTAATGATGACCATGAAACCATTGTCGATTGTTGTAAAAACCCATCTGGTTCACAAATGTCCTTCAGGGAAGGAAATCTGCTGTCCTTACCTGGTCTGGCCTACACGTGACTCTTAAATGCTCTCTGAAATGGCCTAGCAAGCCACTCAGTTGTATCAAACTGCTACAATATTCCTCAGGGTAGTGTTCTCGATCCAACCATCTTCAGCTGCTTCATTAATGGTGTTCCTTCCACCATAAGGTCAGAAGTGGGATATTCGCTGATGATTGCACAATGTTCAGCACCATTTGCGACTCCTCGAAGCAGTCCATGTCCAAATGCAGCAAGACCAAGACAATATCCAGGCTTGGGCTGACATGGGGCAAGTAACATTCGTGCCACACAAGTGCCAGGCAATGACTATCTCCAGGAAGAGATAATCTAACCATCGCCCCTTTACATTCAATGGCAATACCATCACCGAGTCCGCCACCTCCTAACTCACCTCCCGACTCCCCAAAGCCTGTCCACAATCTACAAGGCACAAGTCAGGGGTATGATGGAACACTCTCCGCTTGCCTGGATGAGTGCAGCTCCAACAACACTCAGGAAACTTAACACTGACCAGGACAAAGCAGCCCGCTTGACTGCCACCACATCCACAAACATTCACTCCCTCCACCACTGACACAAAGTAGCAGTAGTGTACCATCTACTAAATGCACTGCAGAAATTCACCAAGGCTCCTTCGACAGCACCTTCCAAACCCACGACCACTACCATCTAGAAGGACAAGGGCAGCAGATAGATGGGAACACCACCACTTGGAAGTTCCCCTCCAAGCCATTCACCATCTTGACTTGGAAATATATCGCCCTTCCTTCACTGTCACTAACACCCCCTCCCTAACAGCACTATGGGCGTACCTACACCACATGGACTGCAGCGGTTCAAGGCAGCAGCTCACCACCACCTTCTCAAGGGCAACTAGGGGTGGGCAATAAATGCTTGCCCAGCCAGCGAAGCCCACATCCTGTGTGTGAATAAAAAAAACTTGGAGAAATGCATCTCGTGTAGTTTGCTTAATCTTAGCAAGATGCTCGTTTGTCAGATTCAATATTTCTGCTAGGTTGCTGACTTCCATAGCATGTCGTACTGTTGCTGCTCATTGAATCTGGAAGATTTTACACTCTGTACTAACATCAGCAACACTCTTCAAAGGAAGAACGCTCTTGACAGCACGTCAGCAATGTGTATCCACTTCCCCCAATTGTACTTCACTTTCAAATGATATCTCTGCAAACAAAGTAACGTGCTTTGGAGCAGAGAGAAGTGGTTTGAAAAACATGCTTTGAAGTGGCTTGTGGTCAGGTTCTGCCATCACTTTGTCTCACCCAAACAGGCACTGATTAAAATGCTTACAAGCAAAGTCCATAGCCAGGCACTCTTTCTCAATTTGTGCGTAGCATCATTCAGTTTGCGTTCGTGCTCTGGATGCAAACTCAACTAATGTTCTTGCTGCACGAGGGTTGCTCCAAGCTCTGTCTTGCTGGCATCACACTGCAGAGTGACCTCACTGTGTTAATAGCTTACTACCTCAGCACTGACATTGTCATCAAGCTGTTGATGCGAGTGAAAGCCGCTTCTTATTCTGTGTCCCAATACACTCTTGCAATGAGCTTGCAGAGAGGTTCACACTCTTGATGACAAATTGGGCAAGACGTTAGCTTGGTAGTTCACAAATCCAACAAATCGTTACACCTTCACATCTGTTAGTTGCTACATCTCTGCAACAGCTCTCATCTAATCAGGATCAGGGAAAACTCCTTTCGCTCCCAGTACATGACCAATGTACTTGATGTCATCTTCTGTTGCTTCTTATTAAGCTTTAGGTTCATATGGCAAGCTCAAGGTAGTTAAAATGACAGTTTCTGGGGTGAAGTGCTTCACCTGTGGGATGTGGGAAATCTGTGACGCTTCAAGTGTCCTGGACAACTACATCTGCAGGAAGTGTACCCAATTGCAGCTCCTCACAAATCCCATGGATCGGTTGGAGCAGCAGTTAGATGCACTTAGGAGCATTCAGGTGGCGAAATGCATCATAGACAGGAGTTTTGCAGACGTGGTCACACCCAAGGTACAGACAGATAGATGGGTGACCGCTAGAAGGGGCAGGCAGTCAGTGCAGAAATCCCCTATGGTTGTCCCCCTCTCTAACAGGTATACCATTTTGGATACTGTTGGGGGGAGATGGCCTATCAGGGGAAAACAACAGCAGTAGCCAGAGCAGTGGCACCACAACTGGCTCTGTTGTTCAGCAGGGGGGGTCAAAGCACAGAAGAGCAATTGTCATAGGGTACTCTATAGTCAGGGGCTCAGATAGGCGCTTCTGTTGTCGTGAAAGAGACACCAGGATGGTATGTTGCCTCCCTGGTGCCAGGGTCCAGGATGTCTCTGATCAGGTACGGGACATTCTGAAGGGGGAGAGAGAACAGCCAGAGGTCGTGGTCCACATTGGTACTAACGACATAGGCAGGAAGAATGACAAGGTCCTGCAGCGGGAATTCAGGGAGTTAGGCAGAAAGTTAAAAAAATAGGACCTCTAGGGATGTAATCTTAGGATCACTCCCTGTGCCACGTGCCAGTGAGGCTAGAAATAGGAAGATAGTGCAGCTAAACACGTGGCTGAACAGGTGGTGTAGGAGGGAGGGTTTCCGATATCTGGATCATTGGGATCTCTTCTGGGGCAGGTGGGACCTGTACAAGAAGGACAGGTTGCATCTAAACCGGAGGGGCACCAATATCCTGGCTGTGAGGTTTGCTAGTGTCACTCAGGAGGATTTAAAATAGTACGGCAGGGAGGTGGGAACCAGAGCAATAGGTCAGCAGGTGAAGTAAATGACTGGGAACTAGTGAATATGGCCAGTAGGACTGTGAGGAAGAGCAGGCAGGGAGAAATTACTGAATACAGTGGGACTGGGGGTCTGAAATGCATTTGTTTCAATGCGAGAAGTATAACAAGCAAGGCAGATGAGCTTAGAGCTTGGATTAGTACTTGGGACTATTATGTTATTGCTATTACAGAGACTTGGTTGAAGGATGGACAGGATTGGCAGATAAATGTTCCAGGATTTAGATGTTTCAAGCAGGATAGAGAGGGATGTAGAAGAGGTGGGGGGAGTTGCACTGCTGGTTAAGGGGAATATCACAGCTGTACAACAGGAGGACACCTCGGAGGGCTCATGCAGCGAGGCAATATGGGTGCAGTCACAATGTTGGGGGTTTGCTATAGGCCTCCCAATTGCCGGCGGGAGATTGAGGAACAATTATGTAGGCAGATTTTGGAAAGATAAAGAAGAAATAGGGTTGTTGTGGTGGGTGATTTTAACTTTCCCAATATTGACTGGGAATCACTTAGTGCTAGAGGTTTGGATGGTGCAGAATTTGTAAGGTGCATCCAAGAGGGCTTCCTGAGACAATATGTAGATAGTCCAAGGGGCAATACTGGATCTGGTATTAGGGAATGAATCCGGCCAGGTGGTCGAAGTTTCAGTAGGGGAGCATTTCGGGAAAAGTGACCATAATTCAGTGAGTTTCAAGGTACTGGTGGATAAGGATAACAGGAGTCCTCGGGTTAAGGTGCTTAACTGGGGGAAGGCTAATTATAACAATATTAGGCAGGAACTGAAGAATCTAGACTGGAGGTAGATGTTTGAGGGCAAATCAACAACTGACATGTGGGGGGCTTTCAAACGTCAGTTGATAAGAATTCAGGACCGGCATGTTCCTGCTAGGATGAAGGATAAGTATGGCAAGTTTCAGGAACCTTGGATAACGAAGGATATTGTGAGATTAGTCAAAAAGAAAAGGGAAGCATTCGTAAGGGCTAGAAAGCTGGGAACAGATGAAGCCCGTGGAGAATTTAAAGAAAGTAGGAAGAAACTTAAGCAAGGAGTCAGGAGGGCTAAAAGGGGTCATGAAAAGTCATTGGCAACCAGGGTTAAGGAAAATCCCAAGGCCTTTTATACATATGTAAAAAGCAAGAGGGTAGCCAGGGAAAGGGTAGGCCCACTCAGGGACAGAGGTGGGAATCTGTGTGTGGAGCCAGAAGAAATGGGAGAGATACTAAATGAGTACTTCTCATCAGTATTCACCAAAGAGAACGACTCAGCGGTCGATTTGTCTAGGGAAGAGTGTGTAGATAGCCTGGATCGTGTTGAAATCAAAAAAGAGGAGGTATTAGGCGTCTTGAAGAATATTAAGGTGGATAAGTCCCCAGGGCCAGATGGGATCTACCCCAGGGTACTGAGGGAGGCAAGGGAGGAGATTGCTGGGGCCTTGACAGAAATCTTTATATCCTCACTGGCTACAGGTGAGGTCCCAGAGGACTGGAGAATGGCCAATGTTGTTCCATTGTTTAAGAAGAGTAGCAGGGATAATCCAGGAAATTACAGGCCGGTGAGCCTTATGTCAGTGGTAGGGAAATTATTGGAGAAGATTCTTCGTGTCAGGATTTACTACCATTTGGAAGCAAATGGGCATATTAGCGAGAGGCAGTATGGTTTTGTGAAGGGGAGGTCGTGTCTCACTAACTTAATCGAATTTTTCAAGGAAGTGACAAAGATGATCAATGATGGAAGGGCAGTGGAGGTTATCTACATGGATTTCAGTAAGGCCTTTGACAAGGTCCCTCATGGCAGACTGGTACAGAAGGTAAAGTCACACGGGATTGGAGGTGAGCTGGCAAGATGGATACAGAATTGGCTTGGTCACAGAAGACAGAGGGTAGCAATGGAAGGGTGCTTTTCTGAATGGAGAGCTGTGACTAGTGGTGTTCCGCAGGGATCAGTGCTGGGACCTTTGCTGTTTGTAGTATACCTAAATGATTTGGAGGAAAATGTAACTGAGCTAATTAGTAAGTTTGCAGACGACACAAAGGTTGGAGGAGTTGCAGATAGTGAAGAGGATTGTCAAAGATACAACGGGATATAGATCGGTTGGAGACTTGGGCGGAGAAATGGCAGATGGAGTTTAATCCGGACAAATGCGAGGTAATGCATTTTGGAAGGTCTAATACAGGTAGGAACTATACAGTAAATGGCAGAACCCTTAAGTGCATCAACGGACAGAAGGATCTGGGTGTACAGGTCCACAGGTCACTGAAAGTGGCAACGCAGGTGGAAAAGGTAGTCAGGAAGGCATATGGCATGCTTGCCTTCATTGGCAGGGGTATTGAGTATAAAAGCTAGGAAGTCATGCTGCAGCTGTATAGAACCTTGGTTAGGCCACACTTGGAATATTGCATGCAATTCTGGTCGCCACATTACCAGAAGGATATGGAGGCGTTGGAGAGGGTGCAGATGAGGTTTACCAGGATGCTGCCTGGTCCGGAGGTTATTAGCTATGAGGAGAGGTTGGAGAAATTCGGATTGTTCTCACTAGAGCGACGGAGATTGAGGGCGACTTGATAGAAGTTTACAAAATTATGAGTGGCATGGACAGAGTAGATAGTCAGAAGCTTTTTCCCAGGGCGGAAGAGCCAATTACTAGGGGTCATAGATTTAAGGTGAGGGAAGAAAACTTTAGAGATGATGTGCGGGGCAAGTTTTTTTACACAGAGGGTAGTGAGTGTCTGGAATTCGCTGCCAGGGGAGGTGGTGGAAGCAGGTATGATAGTGGTGTTTAAGAGGCAACTTGATAAATACATGAATAGGATGGGAATAGAGGGATACAGACCCCGGAAGTGCAAAATGTTTTAGTTTGACAGGCAATATGATCAGCACAGGCTTGGAGGGCCGAAGGGCCTGTTCCTGTGCTGTACTTTTCTTTGTTCTTCTTTGTTCTTCTCTCTCCAGCAATCTCTCTGGATTCCAATCATGGTCTGCGATGGCTTCTTCCATCGCATCTCCACATCCATAGAATAGCACACCATCCACGATCATTTCCACTCTTGGAAGATCATTGACTATCCCAAAGATGTTGGCGTTGATACTCTTCTGGAACAGTAGAGATGCCAAATGGCAAATGCAACAATTTGTACCTCACAAATGGTGTCCAGAATGTAGTCAGGAAACTGCTGCTTTCATCCACCTTCACTTGCCAGTAATCACCCTTCATCTCTAGGGTAGTAAAGATTTTTGCCTTAGAAAGCTGTTCGCCAAATTTCTCAATGGTTGGCATAGGGTAGTGAGATCACTTCAAATCTTCATCAAGGTCCTTTGAATCTATACACATTCTCAGCTTTCCAGATTATTTCATTGCTACCATGTTGCTAATCCAGTCTGTAGGAGTTGTTCCTTTCTTGATTACTCCCATCTTTTCAAGCTCCTCTATCTTATCTTTCAGGCTGGACTTGAGAGCAGCTGGAACTCTCCTTGGAAGATGCTGAGTTGGTCGTACATTCTCATCTACTTCAAGATGATATTCACCAGGAAAAGGACCTGTGAAATTTGTTCAGCAGTCAATGGCTTTGTGCCATGCCAAGCACTGCAAACCTCTTCTGGTACTTGGAGGGTTATCAGTCCCAAGGCTTTGACTAAATTCAACTGAGATGAGTGGATGTTGCTTAGCGTCTGTTTGGAAACGCAAATCTTCTTTCCTCCCATTTGCATTAGGTTTTCAGCGGAGTTTGCCCTCTTAGGGTGAGTATTGTTCCATCACAGCCTCAAATTTATCTTTGACAGCTTCACTTTTGGGTCACCACCTTGAACAACTTCACACAGATTGGCAAAGCTCAATGTTGCACATAGCACCAGTGTATATCTGACACTTCATATCAACTTGATGCTCTCCTTTTGCAGTCATCATTCCAATAGTCTCAAACTATTTTTTTCCTTGAGACTGGAGGTTGCCAACCTGTTCTAGGGTGTAGTGTGATTAGTTAGGTTCATCATCTGACACCTCCCAAGCAACCATCCTTATCGGCTTGCTTATCTTCTCTCCAGCAGAACGCTTATATGCAAAGCGATTCAGATTCTTCCATTTGGACCACTGCATTCCCCATGCTGGACATGCTTCCTTTTCAATATTTACATCCAGTAATCCAGCTTTGATCTTTTTGCTGGCCCTTCTGTAAATAATTCTTCTTCCATGTTGCTTTGTGCTTGGAAGGCTTGAATTGCATCTCAGCAGACTGCAAAGCCTAGTCAGTTCTCCCATCAAGACTCTGCAGCTGACAATTGACTAATTCAGAGCTTCTGCACATGTCAATAGCTTTCTTGAGAATAAGTTTCTCTTCGCTCAGAAGACATGCTCTCTCTCTTGTTCCTAAGACAATCGTATCTCTGATCAGATCATCCTTCTGTTGCTCAAACTCAAGATTCAGCTAGGCATCTCAATGCAGTCACAGGCTGATCAATGTTCTCCCTTGTTCCTGAGCTCTGGTGTTGAACATGTAACATTTGTTAAGTCACATTAGTAGATGGCTCAAAGTGGGTCTTTAAAGCCTCCAAAATTTCATGATGGGCTTTTCTGCTCCTCAATGAGGTCTCGGGTGCAATACTCTTTCCCCAGCACTGATAACAGAATTGCTACTCTAATTTGTTCAGCTTTCTTGTTCAATTCTGCGGAAATTTCATAGTTTTGCCATTGAGACCGGAAGAATTTGCAATTTATTTTCAAACCTGCCTTCATTTCATTGGAGTAGGTACTGAAATATTCAAAGCCATACTGACTTACCCAGTGACCAATGTCCTGTACAAAGTTGGAGACTGAAGTTTCAATGATTTTCTGTTTCTTACAGCTAACAAAATCTACTCAATTTCAGCTGCACACCCTGATACCATGTTCCAAGTGGTGGATTAAACGGCTTCTGCTCTCAAGCCTTTATACAGCAAGGATAACATGAGGTCACATGACTACAGTACAGCTAATAATTAGGAAGGCAAATGGAATGTTGGTCTTTATTGCAAAGGGCGTGGACTGTAAAAGTAGGGAAGTCTTGCTACAATTGTACAGCACATCGGTGAGACTATGCACGGAGTACTGTGTACTGTTCTGCTCTCCTTACTTAAGGAAGGATACACTTGCATTGGAAGCAGTTCAGAGAAGATTCACTAGGCTGATTACTGGGGTGAAGATGAAGATGTCTTAAAAGGAAAGGATCTTATTGAAACATGAAAGACTGAGGAGGCTTCACAGGATAGATGCTGAGAGGATGCCTCTCATGGAGGAATCTCTAACTGGGGGCACAGTTTAAAATAAGGGGTGTCTCTCATTTAAGACAGGGATGAGAAGGAATGTCTTCTCTCAGAAGGTCATTAGTCTTTGGAATTCTCTTCCACAGAGAGCAGTGGAGGTTAGGTCATTAAATATATTCAAGGCTGCATGAGACAAATTTTTGATTGACAGGGGAGTCAACTGTTTTGGTGAGCAGGTAAGAAAATGGAATTAAGACCGTAATCAGATCAGCCATGATTCTTAATGAATGGTGGAGCAGGCTTGATGAGCCAAATTGCCTACTCTTGTTCCTATTTCTTATGATCTCCTGAACTTTACCATGAATGAGACATGAGCACTACAAACAGCTCTAAAGCAAGAACATCAGAATTTCTGGACAAAAAAAAAGCCAAGACCCATCTAGTTCACCTTCCATCATCCTGATAGTTGCATAATACAGTGATCATGCAGTTGCTGACTAATCATATCAATGAATCAATTGTGAAAATTTAATCTGCTATGATCCAGACATGACGTGAGAAAAGTCGTGGGAGCTTCAGTAATCGATTTTCAGCCTTATACGTGGAACTTTTAGCCTTACATGTAGAAGCAAAATTAGACGAGGTGTTGTCCTCAGATTTTAACTAAACTGTTCGGCAATATCTTGTCTGTGCTCTCCTCTCAAAAGTATAGCTAAGGTTGGAAAAACTACTGTAGAGAAACATAAATAGAAACCTACAAAGTAATTATGGCACAGTGTGTTGATAATCTACTAGGTTGCTTGTAACCTTTTAGACTAATGTTGCAGGTGAACAGAACTGCTGAATTTACAGCATAAGTACACTTTGTTAAACCAATCTTCGCCTTCTTTGGAAGAAAGGTTGTTTTCTCCTATTTCTCCTTTTCTTCAATGTTATGTGCCTTGGTCCATTAGGAAGGCTGCATAGAAATCAGGGTTTGATACATGTGAAACCATTCCGGGATAACAGTGAGTGCCCTAGCTTCTTGTGGGAAAATGCCCAGACTCTGCAGTTCCATAGGGATCACTGTAGTGCAATCAGAAAGAGGAACACTATCCAATTTTTCTTTCCTTGAAGACTGAGATATCATTGTACCATTATTATTCTGCCTAAGATCAGTTAACCCAACAGAAATCATATATTTTTTATTCTTTCATGGGATGAATAAGTTGTTGACAAGGACAGCATTTGTTGCCCATTCCCAATTGCCCTCGAAGATGATGGTGAGCCACCTTCTTGAACAGCTGCAGTTCATCTGGTGTAATGCACCCACAGAGCTGTTACAAAAGGGAGTCAAGGTTTTGACCCAGTGATGGTGAAGAAATGGTGATTAGTTCCAAGTTAGGATGGTGTGTGGCTAGAAAGGGAACTTGCAGGTGGTGTTCCCATATGCTGCCCTTGTTCTTCCAGGTGGTAGAGGCTGTGGGTTTGGAAGGCACTGTCAAAGGAGGTTTGGTGAGTTGTTGCAGTGCATCTTGTATATGGTACACAATGTTGCCACTATGCTTCTGTGATAGAGGGTCAAAATGTTTAGGGTGGTGCATGGGACGCTGATCAAGCAGCCTGCCTTGTGCTGGATGGTGTTGAGCTTACTGAGTGCTGTTGGAGCTGCACTCATACAGGCAAGTGGAAAGTATGCTATCACATTCTTGATTTGTGCCTTGTAGATGGTGGAAAGGCTTTGTGAAGTAGGAAGTGGGTTACTCATCTCAGAATTCCCAGCCTCTCATCTGCTCATGTATATGAGGAGTCCAGTTCAGTTTCCAGTCAATGGTATATCCCAGGATGTTGATGGTGTGGGTTTCAGGAATGGTAATACCATTGAATGTCAAGGGGAGATGGTTAGTTTCTCTCTTGTTGGATAAGGTAATCTTCTGGCACTTGCGTGGTATCAATGTTACTAATCATTTATTAGCCCCAACCTGAATGTTGTCCAGATCTTGCTGCATATGGACATGGACTATTTCAGTACTTTTATGTTCTTGGTTATCAGGTTCACTTTGTCCAGCCAACATTAGCTGCACCCTTGATATTAACACATTAGTTGGTGCTTGAAGCAATACAGGCAGAGAGCCTGATTAACTGAACAAACACTGGTAGTTTATTAGAACCAAGAACAGAGCACTAGTACCATGTGTGCTTCTTCAATCACCTCCAGCTCTAGACTTAATTACCCAAGAAGGCCCTTCTGTGTAGTGATTGGTCAATACAGTCACATGGTCAACTAACTACATTCTCTTAAAGGTACATAGCACTCCACTTTACCACATCCCTCCCCCTTTACTTGAAAGTACAATTGACAAGCATCACAACATCCCAGTCATTTACATGAACAACTATTTATGGGTCAAGTCTCTCAGGAGGCTGCCTTGGATGTCGTAGCTCAACGGCTCGGCTGGTTTTTCTGGGACTCCCTTCTCGGGTCAAGTATCCGCCAGGCCCTTTGGTGGAAGTGGGTAAGTTTGGGTGTTCGACCCTCTCAGGTCCAACAGGCCCCACCGATACTTCCAAGCCATATGACATTTCCTCCGTGTGCGGTGCAGACTCAAACGCAAATGATGATGGCATTCCTTCTTGTGGGACTATCTCTCTTCTCCTGAGATGATCCTCGTGTTGGCCGTTTACCAACACAGTATCGGAAAGAGGTCCTGTCACGGCATTTAATTTGCCTCATATTCAGTTGGGCCCATCTCCAAAGTTCTTCGCAAGAATTATGTCTCCCACTGTGAAATTTCTTTCATGATTATGGCCATCATGTCTAACCTTTTGGGCCTCTTGCCTTCTCTCCACCCTCCCCGCTAAATTAGGCCTGATAAGATTTAGACAGACAGATGCAGAGATATCTCTTCATTCATAGTAATTCAGCGGGGGCAATACCGGTGGTCGTGTGTTACGTCGTCCGGTATGTGAACAGGAGCCATGACAATCTAGTGCTGATGGCATCCACATCCAGCTTTTTAATCCCGGACTTAAAAATTTGGACCACCTGCTCAGCCAAACCATTAGAGGCGGGATGGTAAGGCGAGGTTTTGATAGGAGTTATTCCATTGAGCGGTGTAAACCTGTGGAACTCCCTGCTGGTAAATGCTGTCCCGTTGTTACCTCTAGTAACCCGTGCACTGCAAAACTCTGTTGCAAACAGTCTATGGTGGCAGCAGACATGGGTGACCAGGCTTCGTAGATATCCATCCATTTGGAATGGGCGTACATTAGTTAAAGGGACATCATGCCCAAGAAGGGCCCTGCGTAGTTGACGTGGAGGCGCATCCATGGCCACCCCAGCCATTCCCAGGGTGCAACGGAGCTAAGGTGGGGTAGCTTTTGTACCTGCTGGCATTGACAAGAACTTTTGACTAGGATTTTGATGTCCGCGTCCATCCGTGGCCACCATAAGTAGCTGCACATGAGCATCTTGATTCTACCAATGCCAGGGTGAGCGATATGTAATTCGGCCAGTAATTACATAACCCTCGAGGGCACAATAACCTTTGCTCCCCAGAGCAATATGCCATCCTGGCAGATAAGCTCATATCTGTAACTGAAACAGGGGTTCATGTCATCTGGCTTTGGCTTATTTGACCATCCATTCAAGACCTGCTCCCGGACGTGGGATAAAAGTGGATCTTGACTTATCCACTCTCGGATTTGTTTGGCCTGGACAGGGGAGGAATCCAAAAAAAAACTAAGACAAGTTCCTGGGGAATTGTTATCTGGCAGGGGGAGGCAGCTCAGCGTGTCAGCATATGCAATCTGGCTTCCCAATCAGTGAATAAAAGTATAAAAGATTAAATAGCCAGAGGATTCGAGTACAGGAACAGGGATGTCTTGCTGCAATTGTACAGGGCCTTGGTGAGACCACATCTGGAATAGTGTGCGTAGTTTTGGTCTCCTTATCTGAGGAAGGATGTACTTGCTATAGAGGGAGTGCAGCGAAGGTTTACCCAACTGATTCCTGGGATGGCGGGACTGACATATGAGGAGAGATTGAGTCGATTAGGATTTTATTCGTTGGAGTTCAGAAGAATGAGGGGGGATCTCATAGAAACCTACAAAATTCTAACAGGACTAGACAGGGTAGATGCAGGAAGGATGTTCCCGAAGGTGGGGAGTCCAGAACCAGGGGTCACAGTCTGAGGACATGGGGTAGACCATTTAGGACTGAGATGAGAAGAAATCTCTTCACCCAGAGAGTGGTGAGCCTGTGGAATTCGTTACCACAGAAAATAGTTGAGGCCAAAACATTGTATGTTTTCAAGAAGGAGTTAGATATAGCTCTTGGGGCGAAAGGGATCAAAGGATATGGGGAGAAAGCGGGAGCAGGCTATTGAGTTGGATGATCAGCCATGATCATAATGAATGGGGGAAGCAGGCTCGAAGGTCTGAATGGCCTACTCTTCCTCCTAGTTTCCATGTATTCGTAAGCAGCCGATATCAGTGCCCACCTCTGGATGCACACAGATGCAATCCCAGCAGAGGCTTGTGGTTGGATATACCGTGGAGGTATTGATGGAACTTACGAACACCAAGCACAACAGACAAGCCATCCTTCTCAATTTGAGAATATAGTCTGCAGCACTGAGTGTACGAGATGTTTAACCAATGGGTTGTTCGGAGCCACCTGCCATCCGATGTGAAAGTATAGCCCCTATTACATAAGGGCATGCGTCGCAAGTTAAAGTCAATTCTTTCTTTGGGTCAAAGTGTACCAGTAGGTCCACTTTACCTTCAGAAATGCATCCTGATGTGGAGCTTGCCAAATCAATTTATGGACTTTCTTAAGCAATGTATATAACAGAGCCAGTACGGTTGATAGATTTGGGAGAAATCGCCCATAGTAGTGTATCATGCCAAAGGCGGCCTTTAATTCTGTAGTGTTCCTTGGTGCAAGTGCATTGCAAATAGCCTTGACCTTTTCTTCCATAGGATGCAGGCCCTGCACGTCAACCTTATGGCCCAAGTAAACTACCTCTTTGGCTTGGAAAATAAATTTTTCTCACTTCACTTGTGAGAAGCATTTCAGCACTTCTTCCAAATTAGCTAAGTGTTTTTTGTTAGTTCATGCAGTGACACGATATGAAAAGTGAGTGAGGGGGGGTTACGGATTGACCTAATTATGGAGGAAAGGGCATTGATGAAGCAGCTGAAGATTGAGTCTTGGATGCAGCCTTGAACTCCTGCAGTGATGTCCTGGAACTGTGACGACTGGCCTGCAACAAGCACAGCCACCTTTTGTGCTAGTAATGGCTCCAACCAGTGGACAGTTTTCCCCTAATTCCTTTTTACTAAAATTTTGCTGATGCTAAAGCAAACTCTTCTATCTCACCATTTAAATTTAAGCCTTTTTTTAAAACCGGTAGAACTAGATGAGTAACTAAAGCTGAACATAATGCTCACAGAAATAACCACTTGTACAGAGCACTTAGCTGATCAGGACTAAATAGTTAAAATTTCAAATCACTCAACCATGCTGGCTGACTTTATTTTCACATCTATGAAGTGACAGAATGGTTGATATCAAAATGAACATTCTGGCATTTCATGTGTGTGGCAAGATATAAAGCATCTGTGTCGAGCTCCGTGGGCCTCCCCTTTGTACAGTAAGCAGTTTGGTATGATCACAGAAAACTCGATCAGTGGGTTGATCTGAAATGATTATATATACAATTCAGGTATACTGAACAGCACTTAGAAAATTATTCTTGTATTAACATGAAATAGTAACCTTCTGAAATACGTAAATGTTAAGACTGCATTATATGCAGGTCATGGACGTGAGCAACAGGATGATGAAGAATTGATAAAAACATGACCACTGAGCTTTAAATGTTAAACCTATGTGTACACATCAAGCAGGCAAAACATAAGGTCCGACTTTCATCTGCAACTCAATTCACTTCAAAAGCAGTAGCTATAATGATACCATTTACATCCATACTATTAACACACTAATATTCTTGGACAAACCTTTCGTAAGGTCAGTAATAAGCAAATTTTTCCCCATCCTCCACTCAGGTAAAAAAAGAGAAACCTTGCGCTGTTTGCAATTTTTTAATTAAACATTTTTTCCTGTTTTCCTTCCTTAAGCTCAGGGGACGCTTCTGGATTCTGACTAAGAGAATAGGAGAATGACAGCAGACAATTTTTTTCCCAAATCTCCAACAGTACAACTCTGTGCCTACCTGGTGAAGGTGATGGTGAAGTGTGCAGGTGTAAAACCTGCAGATTTACCATCAACACAGAAGAGTTACAGGGTTCATCAGCTTATCCAATGCTGTTCTATATCTAACTTGTATACATTTCTACTTCGCAAAAAAGTTACCCCTTTATATTTCTGAGTCCCTAACCTTCAGATGTGTTTCTGAATTTGACAACTCAATTAAGCTAACAAATATGCTGTGCTTGGGAAACCAGAGCCCCAATATTACTTTGTCTCTATTACGTATAAATAAGATCCATATTACCTTTCATTGCTTCTTCAAAGGAACATGGCTGTACAGGAATTTCTTTCTTCACACTGACATCTGAGGAGTTTGCTGAAGCACAAATAGAATACACACTAAAATTTTCAAAACTCAACATTTTGTCCAGTTTCCCCTCTGTCAAACATTTTAACCATTCTTCTATATACATTCCTCATTTAGTTCTCTGGGAAAACAGCAGAAGCAAGAATCATGAGAATCCAGTAAGGCATTATTAAAAAAACTTTTCAAAAAATATTTGTATTCAGATGTGGCCCTTAAAACTAAAATAATGTTTTCCAAGATTATAAATTGTATCTAATACCATGGGAGAGTCGATGCTTTTTGGCTTGTGGCTTGGTAAGATTGATGGAACCTTACAGGTGACATATAAAGTCAATGCTCCCTTTAATTTGCATATATCTTAAGATCTGGCTTTTCATGGATCCTACTTTCCTGATTTAGGGCTTATTCACCAATGAGGCAATAACACTAAAAATAGGCCTTTGTAAAAATTCCAAGGTCCAAAAAATAATAAGACAAACCAAAAAATAAGAATTGTCTCTTACAATCCAGAAAGCCAGTTGGTGAAGGGTGGAACTGGAGACAATCTTCATGCACTTTTCAAAACATTTATTTACGGAGTTACATGTTATAAGCATGCATCTCCTAACCCAACAACCACAGTTTCAGTCTGTATATATTTATAGGAGTATGAAGTGGATCCCAACTTAAAGTTCACCACCCACACACAATCAATATACAAGTAACAGATTCCTTCCCTTTAAATAAATAGAATTTAGAATTACAACTAAAATCTTAAAACAAATAAACCCAGAACCTTCAAATTCTGTACAAAATATTTGGAATGCAAGGTGCCCCTCCTCCAGGGCCAGTAACAATAGGAGGAGATGGTGGCATAGTGGTAACGTCACAGGACTAGTAATCCAGAGAACCCAGGCTAATGCCCTGGAGACATAGGTTCATATACCACCATGGCAGCCGGTGGAATATAAATTCAAATTTTTAAACAAATCTGGAATTGAATGCTAGTCTCAGTAATGGTGACCTTGAAACCATCAATTATCAAAATCCATCTGGTTTACTAATGTCCTTTAGGGAAGGAAATCTGCCCTTCTTACCAGTCTGGCCTACATGTGACTCCAGACCACAGCAATGTGGTTGCCTTTTAACTAACCTCTGACATGGCCTAGCAAGCTATTCAAGGGCAATTAAGGATAGGCAACAAATGCTAGCCTTGCCAATGATGCCCACGTCCCAGGACAGAATAAAGAAAAACAAGTGCTTAACAAAAAGAAACGCATGTGCAAAGAAATCAGGTAATTGATAACTTGCATCTACCAATTTGAGTTTAGACATTTACATTCTCTCCAGCATTAAGGTCAATCCGTAACCCCTCTAACTCACTTTTCATATCATGTATATTATCCCACAAGGAACAATTATCTACTTGACATTTCATGGGTATACCATCTTCAGTATGCCCACCTTAAATTTTTGACAAATAGAACGATATCACTGCCTCCACGACACCCATTGTTTCAACAGCCAAAGTACTTTTAACAACTTTGTAAAAAATGATCTTAGCTTCCCAAGCTAAAGGTCAACATTTCTCATTTTCACCACAAGGAATACTATGAAACTAGCTGCATTAAATGTTCATTGGGAAGATTAGCTTGTAAAGCATCGCTAAAAATGACGAATTTCATACTCTATGGTTCACCTAAGGATGAGAATTTAAGTACACATTTATCCAGAAAATGTAACATTTTCGGTCTTTATTTCAGATTTCTAGCATCTGCAGATTTTTGCTCTTAATTTTAAAAAATATTTATTTGCCCTTAAAACATTCTTGACTTTAGGGTGTTTCATCATAACACATCAAAACTAGAATCTGATCTATTTCACAGAATGTCAGAATTGTTACAACGCAGGAGGCAGCCATGCGGCCCACCGCGTCTGCACCAGCTCTCCAAATGAGCAATTTACCGAGTGCCATTCCCCTGCCTTCTCCCCCTAACCCTACACATTCTTTCTTTGCAGATAACAATCTAATTTCATTTTGAATGTGTTGATGGAACCTGCCTCCACCACACTCAGGTAGTGCATTCCAGACCTTAACCGCTCACTGCATAAAAAACATTTTTTCCTCATGTCGCTTTACTTCTTTTGCCAATTATTTTAAAACTATGCCCTCTCTTTCTCAATCCTTTCACAAGTGGGAAGTGTCTCCCTACCTACTCTGTCTAGGCCTTTCATGATTTTGAATATCTCATTCAAATATCCTCTCAGTCTTCTCTTCTCCAATCTGTCTTCGTAACTGAAATTCTTCATCCCTGGAACCATTCTTGTGAATTTTTTCAGCAATGTATCCTGGGTAGCAACTTCATTCTCATTTAATACTTCAACTATGCCCCCTGCATCCATGCATAAATCCCTTTTTTGGTCCTTAATCAGCCCTACTCCTTTTAAACAGAAACTAGCAGCAGGAGTAGGCCATTCGGCCCTTCGAGCCTGCTCCACCATTCAATATGATCATGGCTGATCCTCTATCTTTAACGCCATATTCTTGCTTTCTCTCCATACCCCTTGATGCCCCTAATATCCAAAGATTTATCAATTTCTTTCTTGAATATACAAAGTGACCTGGCCTCCACAGCTTTCTGTGGTAGAGCATTCCACAAGTTGACTACGCTGAGTGAAGAAATTTTTTCTCATCTCAGTCCTAAATGGCCTGCCCTGTATCCTGAGAGTGTGTCCCCTGGTTCTAGACTCCCCAATCAGGGGAAACATCCTCCCTGCATCTAGTCTGTCTAGCCCTGTTAGAATTTTATATATTTCAATCAGATCTCCTCTCATTCTTCTAAACTCTAGTGAATACAGGCACAGTTGAACCAATATCTCCTCATATGATAGTACTGCCATCCCCAGTATCAGCCTAGTGAACCTTCGCTGCACTCCCTCTATGGCAAGTATATCCTTTCTTAGGTAGGGAGACCAAAACTGCACACAATACTCCAGGGTGTGGTCTCACCCTGGCCTTCCATAACTGCAGTAAGGCATCCCTACTTCTGAACTCAAATCCTCTTGCAATGAAGGCCAACATACCATTTGCCTTCCTAATTGCTTGCTGCACCTGCCTGTTTACTTTCATTGACTGGTGTACAAGGACACCTTTGTACATCCACATTTCCCAATATATCACCATTTAAATAATACTCTGCCTTTCTGTTTTTCACACCAAAGCGTATAACTTCACATTTATCCACATTACACTGCATCTGCCATGTGTTTGCCCACACAACTTGTCTAAATCGCCCTGAAGCCTCCTTGCATCCTCCTCACAACCCCACCCAGTTTTGTGTCGTCAGCAAACTTGGAAATATTGTATTTTGGTTCCCTCATCCAAGTCATTTATATATATCGTGAATAGCTGGGACCCAAGCACTGATCCCTGTGGTACACCACTTGTCACCGCCTACCACCTGGAAAAAGACTCATTTATTCCCATTCTCTGTTCCCAGTCTGTCAAGCAATTCTCAATCCGTCTACTATTTTTATGCCTATAGAAGACTTTGGAATTCTCTTTTATGTTAGCTATTATTTTGAGTGCCCAGCCAGTCAACTGACCAATCAAGCTTCACAATTGTTTTGTTGATTCTTTAGGCATAACATCAACTTTCTGTGATGACCTAGTACTATTAACCAGGATGGGATACAGTCTCTAAATAGGAATGTTGATTTAAAGTTATTCCAGAGCTCTTCATTTAATTGTTAAACCAATATATTTAAAAGCCTCACAAATCTGACTTCCCAATTTGAAATTCTACTTTAATTTTAATAATAACACATTTCTCAAATTCCGCAACACCATCCCATAAGAAATCATCAACATGCATCGCAAAAGTGCCTGAAAATGTCCTTTTATTATGATCTAATAAAACATAGCAGAATCTATTTTGAGTTGAACACGACTTTCAGTAAAACATATCTCACTGAAAAATACCACACCCTGGAAGCATCATTCAGGCCATGGATGCATCTGTTTAGTTTCCACTGTTTTCCTTCTGTATCTGCTACCTCCTTGGGCAGTTTCAGAAACACTTCTCTGAAAAGTATCGCCATGCAGAAACACAGCCTTTACGTTGATTGGTCCACACTCCCATGAATATATGGCCAAAATGATTTAAAATTGCTTATTCAGCCGTGGGAGAATCCACTCTTAACATCTATTTTGTTATAATCTTGGTAGAGACCAGTAACTTTTAAAAAAAAGAAATTTGAACTCCCAGTTAAACACCCTCTACTGTCAATGCAAGATGGCCACTAACACCCGTCTGCACATGTGCAAAAAACCTAAAGCTGAATCTTGCCAACAATGGAAAGCAGATGTACAAATTTAATTGCCAATCCGAATTTGAAGTTAGGTAAAATATGATCTATATATTTAGTATTATAATGGAATTTTTTTAAAAATTGGTGCAGATTTTTTGTTTTCCTAACTTAGGCAAAATGAATTATCCAGGTACAGAGCAGCGAGAAAAATCAGGTGAGGATCATCACATACCCATAACAGTCAGCCAATTTCCCAACCCTTCTTTGTGGTTGTGTCCAGGCGTTTCAGTAGCTTCAGAAGGAGGAACATGGAAATATGCTCTATTACATTTTCAAGGCAGTCTGAAGTCTCCAGCTGCTATGTACATGCCTGCTTGTTTGAAATGGGTGCATGCCAAGGAAAATGATAAAGCTAAAAGGAAATTACCGAGGCGAAAATGGCTATTGCATTTTGTTCTGAACAGAATAGCCCTTTCTGGTTCCAAAATCCTAACAAAAAACGAGAAACTAAATAGAGAAGATAAGTAATACACTGAGACTGGGGGAATAAGTAGAGTTCTGATCTCCATCACTTGCAATGACGTCACAGAGTAAAGCAGTACAATTGAACATGCACTGCATTGGCAGCAAACGTAGCCTTTTATAAACACTTTGAACACAATCCTACTTTCACTTCCATCTAACAGTTCCCCAATACTTTACAGGATCTTGAGGGCTCATTCACTTCTCCTGAGACTAAACCAAGGTATGCCACAGCTTGATCCTGCTTAGTATTCCAGCTATTCTAAGGTATGAGATTTCTTGGAGGTCCTTCCATTAGCATTTGGCAAGGCGAACCCTCCAACTTTCCTTCAACACCTCACAATTGCAGTCTCCCCAGCTCAAGCATGAGCTCGCAGCATTTTTACTTAGTAATTTTGAATTAGAGAACACCATTGACTTCTGCTAGCCGTCTGCTCCTGGCTCCAGTTCCTGGCAGATTCTCTCTCTGCCTTCTCCAAACTGCCCCAGACCCAGACTTCAAATGCCTCTGTCAAAAATCACACAGATAAAACCCAAATCATAAAAAATACCTCCCTCCAACCTTTCCCCTTGCAAACATGGCAGACCTAGGATGTCCCAGATGGAGATTTAAACTAATTATCCCCAACTCCACACCATCCCTTTGTTCTGGGGACCCATATGAATAATCTAAGCCCCTAACTGAGGGAACTGCAGAGTCGGTCTCCATCACAAAGTCCAAAGAGGGGCCACCCATTGTTTAGTGTTTTCTCACTTTCAACTCTGACCTTGTTAATTAAACATAGGCCACCTTTTGATTTGCAATTATTCTAGGTTTGTTTACCAACTTCTCAAACCAGTTGTTTTATTTATCTTACATTTATTCCAAAACTAAAAGTTATACTCCAAAACATATGAATCATAAAATTAGATTTTCATAATAGGATCATCCAGTCATCAAAATCTTTAGCAACTAGCCTTGCTTTAGATTTCTAAATTCCATCTGCAAAGACTTTTTTCAGTACAAATCCGTATGTGACAAAGCTCGTTGTCCCTTATCTTGTACCGCAGAATAAACTTCAAACTCTCTAATTCCCTTTTGTTTTGCTTCTCTTATTGGTTTATCCTTAAGTTTATTGGCAGCCAACAAAACCAGAGGACTTCTGCTTCTTGTGTTCTGACACTTCTGTTAACCTTTATTTCATTGTATAATCTGTTCAAGTTACAACCTCTACTCTCGCTTTTATGCCCAGACTACTACTGTGAGATCTCCTCTTGCATGATTGAAAGCTCTTTCTCCAGTATGTGATCATTTTCTGATGCAAGAATAATTTCCAGACTCGCTACCAGTACCTGCACTGTGCTTTCTTACTTTCCACCCTTTCATTCCATTCTTCCAATTCATCAATCTCAGTTCTTGGACATCATCCTGAACATTCAACCAATATATAGAATTCTTTTCCTGTATGTCCCACAGTTGTCTCATCCCTCTTCACAAGACCCCTTGAATATATATTACCCGAATTCCCAATCTTTGGATGTGATTGCTTGTGGTGTCTTGTGTGACATCATTACTCAGGGACAATATCTAGCCCTTGCTCTGCCATATCATGCTCTTCAGGGCCCTCAACACAAAACACATGAGCATTTGAGGTACAAGGTGCCTTGTTTACTTCTGCCAGCTGCTCAGAGTCTGATATTTTGTAATTAATTTCAATTAATTGTGAGGAATGAACCTCAACAGTTTGATGGTCAAATGGGCAGATAAGTGGCAGATGGAATTTAACCCTTAAGAGTGAGAGGTGATACACTTTGGAATGAGTAATTTGACAAGGAAGTATTCAATGAACGGCATGACACTAGGAAGTTCTGAGGAACAAAGGGGCCTTGGCATGTGTGTCCATGGATCTCTGAAGGCGGAGGGGCATGTTAGTGGGGTGGTGAAAAAGGCATATGGGACACTTGCCTTTATCAATCGAGGCATAGATTACAAAAGTAGGGAGGTCATGTTGGAGTTGTATAGAACCTTGGTGAGGCCACAGCTGGAGTACTGTGTGCAATTCTGGTCGCCACATTATAGGAAGGATGTGATTGCACTGGAGGGGGTGCAGAGAAGATTCACCAGGATGTTGCCTGGGATGAAACATTTAAGTTATGAAGAGAAGTTGGATAGACTTGGGTTGTTTTCGTTGGAGCAGAGAAGACTGATGGGCGACCTGACCGAGGTGTACAAGTTTATATGGGGCATGGACAGGGAGCACCTATTCCCATTACTTGAAGGGTCAGTCACAAGGGGACATAAGTTCAAGGTGAGGGGCAGGGGGTTTAGGGGGGCTGTGAGGAAAAACATTTTTACCCAGAGGGAGGTGACGGTCTGGAATGCACTGCCAGGGGGGGTGGTGGAGGCAGGTTGCCTCACATCCTTTAAAAAGTACCTGGATGAGCACTTGGCACGTCATAACATTCAAGGCTATGGGCCAAGTGCTGGTATATGGGATTAGGTAGGTAGGTCAGGTGTTTATCACATGTCGGTGCAGACTTGATGGGCCGAAGGGCCTCTTCTGCACTGTGTGATTCTGTGATTGCAATGTTTGATAAGTAGTGTCTTACCATCACTATCTATTACCTTACCAAGGGCACCATGCCCTGTAGTCCTCTCTTAATACATCAAATCTCTCAAATTAAATTCTGGTTTCAAATGGTCTTATACGATGCCTCAGTGCTCTCTGAAATTTCTCTCAGATGTCAGCCTTGATAAAAGCTATTCTGCTTGCATGTAAATCATTCAGGTGTGCAGGAAATATTGAAGGAAATGTCGTATCTTCTCGAACAAGAGGTTGGTCACAAATGACAGAAAGCAAGCTGGGACTTCACTCATTGAGTAATTCGATAGGGGCCATATCCCTGAACTATCTGAAGTGAATTAGTCATATGAACCGCCTGTATCAATGTAATTGTCAACCTGCAGTCAGGTTGGTCGGCTAAAAATTTATGCAGCATTTCATCTATCACAACATGATTCTTTTCACAGAATCCACTGTTGAAAGGACTTTTAGCTGCAATATTCATGACCATGAAATTCATGTTTTCACACACCCCTGAACTCAATTGGTAAATTCCATTCCTTTATCAATTAGAAGCTTCGCTGGCGCACCATGTCCAGTCCCTATCCATTGCTCAATGACTTTGTCTATAATAACTCTTTTGACCTTACTAAGCATTATTGTAGAAAGGCTACATAAGTCTACAAAAAGTAGGCTTTCAATAGGGTTTCTGCTGTGAATAGCACTTGGACGAGGAGCTTGCGCTTTATCCGTGCGGAATCGATATATCAAGAGATTTCGGAAGCACAATTTTTGTTTCTTGAAGCTGCTGTTGATCGTTTGTCTTGGCACTCCAAAAAATATTTCTTTGCCCCATACCTTTAGATGCATGGTGACTACCTCATTAAAGTCACTATTTACAAAATGACACAGCAGCTTCCTCCAATAATTTTTTTTCTAAACAGATTTCACACTTCTCACTAACCTCTCCTATTTTCCCTGTATACTCTTTTAACTTCTGACAAGTAGGATGAACAAATTGTCTATGCAACTTTAAGATCATTTGTTTTTTTGCCTCTCTGATACTTATCACCTGATGCTACTTGTCTAACACTGATAAGAAAAGCCAGGTTTTATTAAGGGGATACAATAATGTCCTGACTGGGTAAATTACAGATTGACTGACTTTCCAAAAATAATTGTCATGTTCCACGTCAAGTTTCATTAGAACTTAAGAAATAGGTGGATGAGTAAGTTATTCAGTTCTTCAAGTCCCCACTCTGTCATTCAATGAGATTGTGACTGATCTTCTACTTCAACACCATTTTCCTGCACTAACCCTGTATCGGTCTTGGGCATACTCAACGGCTGAGCCTCCACAGCCCTCTGGGGTAGAGAATTCCAAGGTTCACTACCAAGTGAAGAAATTCTTCCTCTTCTCAGTCCTAAATGGCTTGCCCCTTAATCTGAGACTGGTTCTAGACTCCCCAGGTGGGGAAATATCCTTCCTGCATTTACCCTGTCAAATCCTTGTAAGAATTTTATATGTTTGGATGAGATCACCTCTCATTCTTATAAACCCTAGAGAATAAATGCCCAGTCTATTTAGTCCTTCATCATAGGACAGCCCCTCCATCCCAGGAATTAGTTTGGTGAACTTTCATTACACTCTCTCTCTTTGACAAGTATATCTTTCCTTAAGTAAGGAGACCAAAACTAAACACTACTCCAGATGTGGTCTCACCAAGGCTCTGTATAATTGTAGTAAGAAATCTTTACTCCTATACTCAAGTCTTCAAAATCACATCACAGAATCACAGTGCAGAAGAGGCCCATCAAGTCTGCACTGACACGTGAGAAATACCTGACCTACCTACCTAATCCCATTTACCAGCATTTGGCTCATAGCCTTGAATGTTATGACGTGCCAAGTGCTCATCTCGGTACTTTTTAAAAGGATGTGAGGCAACCTTCCTCCACCACCCTCCCAGGCAGCGCATTCCAGTCTGTCACCACCCTCTGGGTAAAAAAGTTTTTCTTCACATCCCTCCACCTTGAACTTATGCCCCCTTGTGACTGACCCTTCAACTAAGAGGAACAGCTGCTCCCTATCCACCCTGTCCATGCCCCTCATAATCTTGTACACCTTGATCAGGTCACCCCATAGTCTTCTCTGCTCCAACGAAAACAACCCAAGTCTATCCAGTCTCTCTTCATAACTTAAATGTTTCATCCCAGGCAACATCCTGGTGAATCTCCTCTGCACCCCCTCCAGTGCAGTCACATTCTTGTAATAAAGGCCAAAATACCATTTTCCTTCTTAATTGCTTGCTGTACCTGCATGTTAGCTTTCAGTGATTCATCAACAAGAACACCCAAGTCCCTTAAAGATCAACACTTGCCAGCCCCTCGCCAGTTAAGGAATACTCTGTATTTCTGTTTTTCCTACGAAAGTGGATAACCTCACATTTCTCCACATTGTACTCCATTTGCCATATTTCTGCTCACTCACTTAGCCTCTCCAAATCCCCTTGAAGCGTCTTTGCATCCTCTTCATAACTCACACTTCCACCTAGTTTTGTGTCCTCTGCAAAATTGGAAATATTACATTTAATCCCCACATCCAAATTATTGATATAGATTGTGAGCAGCTGGAGCCAAAGCACTGATTCTTGTGGTACCCCACTAGACACAGCCTGCCAACCTGAAAATGACACATTTTTTCCTACTCTGTTTTCTGTCCGTTAACCAGTTCTCAATCTATGCCAGTATATTCCCCCCAATCCGTGTGCTCTACTTTTGTTTACTAACCTCTTGTGTGGGATCTTATCATAAGCTTTCTGAAAATCTAAACATACCACATCCACTGGTTCCCCCTTATCTATTCTGCTAGTTCCATCCGCAAAAAACTCGAACAGCTTTGCTAAACATGATTTCTCTTTCATAAATCCATGTTGACTCTGCACAATTCTACCTATTTTCTAAGTGTCCTGTTATCACATCCTTTATTATAGAATCTAGCATTTTCCCAACTATTGACATCAGGCTAACAGGTCTGTAGTTCCCAGTATTCTCTGTTCCTCCCTTCTTAAATAGTAGGGTTACATTTGCCACCTTCCAACCTGCAAGCACCGTTCCAAAGTCCACAGAATTTTGAAAGATGACCATCAATGCATCGACCATCTCTACAGCCACCTTTTTCAACACTCTGGGATGTAGATATTTAGGTCCAGGGGATTGACTTACTTCAAGTCTCATTAATTTCTTTAGTACTATTTTTTACTATTATTAATAGCTTTCAGTTCCTCCTTTACACTAGTCCCTTGTTTCTCCATTATTTTTGGGAGGTTAATATTTTCCTGCATGACGCCAGGCAGAGTATTTGTTCAGTTTCTCTGCCATTTCCTTATTCCCCATTATTAATTATCCTGACTCTGCTTATAATAGATCCACATTTGTTTTTGCTAATCTTTTCCTTTTTACATACCTATAGAAACATTTGGTTTTTATGTTTCTTGCTAGTTTACTCTCATATTCTATTTTCCCTTTCTTAGTACTCCTTTGCAGAATTTGAAAATGCACCCAATTCTCAAGCTTATCTTTTTTTGGGCAACTTTATACACCTTTTTTGATCTAATACAATCCTTGATTTCTTTCATTTGCCACAGTTGGAACTCTCTCCTTGTTGGGTCTTTTGTGCATTAAAGGAATGTATTTTTGTTGCAAACTATGTCTTGGTTCTTTATATGTTAGCAATTGCCTGCCTACCATTGTACCTTTTAATGTAGTTCCCCAATCTACCACAGCCAATTTGTTTCCTATACTTCATAGTTTCCTTCGTTTAGATTTAAGACCCTAGGTTCTAAGTGAACTACATCACTTTCAAACTTAATGTAAAATTCTTTCTTAAAGGCTCCTTTACAACAGGATTATTAATTAGCCCTTTATCATTGCACAACACTAGATCTAAAATATCCCATTCCCTAGTTGGTTCCTCAATGTACTGCTCTAGGAAACCATCTCACATACGTTCCAAGAATTTGTCCTCCACAACATTGGTACTAATTAGGTTTACGCAATCTGTATGTAGATTGAAATCCCCCTGAAATTGCTGTATTGCCCTTGTTACACACACCTCTAATTTCTTGATTTATACTGTGAATTACATTACCACCACTGTTTGGTGGTCTACAAACAAATACCAATGTTTTCTGCCCCTTGCTGTTTCTTAAAATCAGTATGGGTGGAACTATGTCTTAATCTTTAGAACTAAGGTCATCTCTCACCGCGGTACTCATGCCCTCTTTAATTAACAGAGCTACCCCACCACCTTTTCCCCAACTTCCTTTCCTTCTTGAATGTCAGGTACCCTTGGATATTTAGGTGCCTTCTTCGGTTTTCTTGTAGTCACTTCTCTGCAATGGCCATCAGGTCATACATATGAATTTCTATTTGCACTGACAATTCATCTGTTTTGTTGTGAATGCTACAGGAATTCAGATGCAGGGCCCTTAATTCAGTTTTTTTTCTACTGTTTGTAAATTCTGGTCTTACCTTTCGACAGTCAGTTTGCAATCACTGTTGCTTCGTGCCATAACTCTTATGATCATTACTTTTATTGCTACCTTGATCATTTCCCTTGCATTCATTCAATCCCCCGACACAATCCTTTCCCCACCACTATTTAGTTTAAAGCTCTCTATTTCCCCAATTATACATCTCGCTAGCACACTGGACCCAGCAAGGTTCGGGTAAAGTCTGTCCCAACGGTATAGGCCCCTCTTTGCTCAGTACTCGTGCTAGTGCCCCACGAACCAGAACCCACTTCTCCCACACCAGTCTTTGAGCCATGCATTTGTCTCCCTAATCTTATTTACCCTATGCCAATTCACACATGGTTTAGGTGATAATCCAGAGATTAGCAGCTTTAAGGTTCTGCTTTCTAATTTAGTGCCTAGTTCCTCACACTCAACAGGCAGAACCTCTTTACCAGTTTTACCTACGTCACTGGTACCTAAATGGACCACAAAAACTGGATCCTGCCCCTCCCACTGCAAGTTCCTCTCCAGCCCTGAGAAGATATCACAAACCCTGGCACCAGGCAGGCAACACAGCCTTCTGGATTCTCACTCTTGGCTGCCGAGAACAGTGTCCATCTCCCTGACTATACTGACGCCTACGACCACTACGTTCCTTTTAACTCCCCCCACTTGAATGGCTTCCTATACCATGGTCAGTCTGCTCATCCACACTACAGCCCTAGCTCTTGTCCATACAGGCTGCAGGAATCTCGAACTTGTTGCTCAATTACAAGGGTGGAGGCTCCTCCACTTCTACCTTCTCAATCCCCTTACTTGCCTAACTCACATTCATACCCCCCTGTCCCTGACCAAATCAGATGATGCTAACCTAAGGGGTGTTACTGCCTTCTGGCACAAAGTGTCCAGGTACCCATCCCCACTCCATGATGCATTGCAAAGTCTGCAGCTCAGCCTCCAGCTCATTAACTGAGCCGAAGCTTACTACAGATGTGTTTGCCATGGATTGCAGTGGCATCCAAGAGCTCCCACATGCTGCAACCATGACACACCACCTGTCCTGCCATCTTTGTGTTAATTAAATTTATAGATCCCCTCTTCACCAAACTCCCTCACTCACCAAACTCCCTGCTTCACACACTGTGTACTCAAGCAGCACTCAGAGACCCCTGTTTTTATACTCTCTGAAAAACAATGATGAATCATCTCTGCTAAAGCTCCGCTTATGTTAGCTTCCTAATTAACTAGTTACCATTGCTCTGAGTTTGTATATTCCTGTTTAAGACCAAAAAAAAACTTAGCTCTTAACAAACAATAATTTTTGATTATTAAACTTAAGCAAAAACTAGACTTGAGATTAACCCTTCATTTGTGCCTTTTGCATTGAAGGTTTACTCAGCAGCATAGATATTTCACTTGAGATTGTCAGTACTTATAAAATGGCTTACTCCCTCTACTTTACATTAAATTTCAACTATCTTTAGTGACCTTGATGTGTTGTCATCATCAAACCAAAAGTAGTATTTTTATATTCCTTAACCTTATGTCAATCCTCAGTACTTAGTGAATCAAGATAACAGATTGGTTAAAATGTTCCACATATTGTTGAAGTGCAAGTGCTATCCGGAACAGTTTAAGTAGTCAGCGACTAATATGTTCAAAGGACTAAAACTCCTTGTGAATAGTATAATTTGTTCAGATTCATCACTACCTTCATTTTCTTCCTCAGAATTCTTTTCATGTGTCATCGAGGACTCTGCCTCTCTGCTTGGGCAGTTTATTGCATAAATGCAAGGTATAGATGGGGTAGATAGGAAGAAACTTTCCCCCTTTAGTGGAGAGGTCAATAACCAGGGAGCATTAATTTAAGTTAAGGGGCAGGAGGTTTAGAGGAAAGATTTTTTCACCCAGAGGTTGGGGGGTGGTGGTGGGTGTGTGTGTGTGTGTGTGTGTGTATCAGGAACTCACTGCCTGAAAGCGTGGTAGAGGCGGGAACCCTCACAAAATTTAATTATTTAGATGAACACGTGAAACGCCATTGCATATAAGGCTACAGGCCAAGTGCTGGAAAATGGGATTAGAGTCGATAGGGGCTTGATGACCAACATGGACACGGATGGCCCAAAGGGCTTCTTTCCGTGCTGTAAAACTCTATGACTCTAAAGTGCGATTCAAAGGATCATTTAAACACCTATTAACTGTTCCTTTGGCATTCCTGGGATTCATACACCTATTCCATTCCAATTCTATCTTCTGTAATTGCCAGATTTACTAATAAAGGTGTTTTCATTTTCATTTTGCCTGCCATTAATCCTTCCAATGAAGTCTCTTGATGTGTTCAGTGCTTTCCCGAATGTGTCCCTCTCCATTTCGATTGGTCACAAGCTGCAGCTTCCCATCGGTCAGCAGGTATGTTTGACCTCTTCAAGGACATCCCTGAAGTGTTTCTGCTGTCCTCTTGCATGACCGAGTTCCAAACAGAGCAAATGCTTCAGGAGTCTAGTATCAGGCATATGAACATGTCCCATCCAGCGGAATTGCTTTTGAATGATTAATGCCCTGATGCTGGACAAATTGCCTAAGGTGAGGGTGCTGATGTTGGACTGCCTTTTTTAAAATTTATTCATTCATGGGATGTGGGCATTGCTGGCTAGAAAAGCATTTATTGCCCAACCCTGATTGCCCTTGAAGGTTATGGTGAGCTGCCTTCTTGAACCACTGCAGTCCATGTGGTGTAGGCACATCCACAGTGCTGTTGGAGGAAGTTCCAGGATTTTGACCCAGTGACATTGAAAGAACAGTGATATAGTTCCAAGTCAGGATGGTGTGCACTTTGGAGGCGAACTTGCAGGTGGTGGCGTTCCCACATATCTACTGCCCTTGACCTTTTAGGTTGCTGAACTTTTAATTTCCTCTGGTTTGGGAGGTGCTGTCAAAGGATGGTGAGTTACTGCAGTGCATTGTGTAGACTAACCAACCTACCTACCCAACCCTTCAAACACCACCTGCCCAGCATGTGGCAGAGTCTGCAGAATACACATTGGACTTATCAGCCGTTTGGAACCCATTGAACAGGACTAGAGGCTAGTCATCCTCGATCCTGAGGGGCTGCCTAAGCACCTGTCATCAGCCTTCTAAGAAGGTGGTGGTATTTGGTTCTTAGAGAAGGAGGCCCTGTTTTATCAGATGCCCGCTGCCTTCAAAGAATTTCCAAAGGACAGTAATATGGTTCCGCTATTTAAGAAGGGTTGTATAGATAAGCCAGGGAACTACAGGCCAGTGAATCTCACGTCAGTTGTAGAGAAACTATTGGAGAAAATTCTGAAGGAGAGTATCTATCTCCACTTGGAGAAGCAAGGTTTGATCAGGGATAGTCAGCATGGCTTTGTCAGAGGGAGGTCATGCCTAACAAATTTGATTGAATTTTTTGAGGAGGTGACCAGGTGTGTAGTCGAGGGTAGTGCGGTTGATGTAGTTTATATGGATTTCGGCAAAGCCTTTGACAAGGTCCCACATGGGATACAGGGTAATTTGATAAGGTGGATTCAAAATTGGCTTAGTTGTAGGAGACAGAGGGTGATGACAGAAGGCTGCTTTAGTGACTGGAAGCCAGTGTATAGTGGCGTACCACAGGGATCTGTGCTGGCTCCCCTATTATTCGTTATTTATATAAATGACATAGATGACTATGTGGGGGGGGTAGGATTAGTAAGTTTGCGGATGACACAAAGATTGGCCGGGTGATTAACAGTGAGGTTGAGTGTCTTGGGCTACAGGAAGATATAGACAGGATGGTCAAATGGGCAGATGGAATTTAACCCTGAAAAGTGTGAGGTGATACACTTTGGAAGGAGTAATTTGACAAGGAAGTATTCAATGAACGGCATGACACTAGGAAGTTCTGAGGAACAAAGGGGCCTTGGCGTGTGTGTCCATAGATCTCTGAAGGTGGAGGGGCATGTTAGCGAGGCGGTGAAAAAGACATATGGGACACTTGCCTTTATCAATCGAGGCATAGATTACAAAAGTAGGGAGGTCATGTTGGAGTTGTATAGAACCTTAGTGAGGCCACAGCTGGAGTACTGTGTGCAGTTCTGGTCGCCACATTATAGGAAGGATGTGATTGCACTGGAGGGGGTGCAGAGGAGATTCATCAGGATGTTGCCTGGGATGAAACCTTAAAGTCATGATGAAAGGTTGGATAGACTTGGGTTGTTTTCGTTGGAGCAAAGACGACTGATGGGCGACCTGATCGAGGTGTACAAGGTTATGAGGGGCATGGAAAGGGTGGATAGGGAGCAGCTGTTCCCTTTAGTTGAAGAGTCAGTCACAAGGGGGCATAAGTTCAAGATGAGGGGCAGGAGGTTTAGTGGGGATGTGAGGAAAAACATTTTTACCCAGAGGGTGGTGACGGTCTGGAATGCACTGCCTGGGAGGGTTGCCTCACATCCTTTAATAAGTACCTGGATGAGCACTTGGCATGTCATAACATTCAAGGCTATGGGCCAAGTGCTGGTAAATGGGATTGGGTAGATAGGTCAGGTGTTTCTCGTGTGTCGGTGCAGACTCGATGGGCTGAAGGGCCTCTTCTGCACTGTGAGATTCTGTGACAGATTCTGTTGAATGTGATGCATGGGATGCCAATCAAGTGGACTGCTTTGTCCTGGATGGTGTCAAGAGTCACGTGTAGGCCAGACCCGGTAAGAATGGCAGGTTTCCTTCCACATTAGTGAACCAGATAGGTTTGTATGACAATTGGCAATGGTTTCATGGTCATCATCAGACTTTTAATTCCAGATTTCTATTGAATTCAAATTCCACCATCTGCCATTGTGGGATTAGAAGCCAGGTGTCCAGAGCATTACCCTCAGTCTCGAAAACTAGTCTAGCAACAATACCACTATGCCATTACCGCTCCTTGATTTGTTTGAAACATAAGATCCTGAGGTGTCCTGACAGGGTGGATGTGGAGAGGATGTTTCTCTTGTGGGTGAATCTAGAACTAGGGGTTGCTGTTTAAAAATAAGGGGTCACCCATTTAAAAGCGGAGTCGAGGCGAAATTTGTTCTCTGAGTGTCTCTGGAACACTCTTCCTCAAAAGGCGGTGGAAGCAGACTATTTGAACGTTTTGAAGGTAGAAGTGGATAGATTTTTGGTAAGCAAGGGAGTGAAGGGCTATTGAGGGTAGGTGGGGTGCAGATTTGAGGTTACTATCAGATCAGCCTTGATCTTATTAAATGGCAGAGCATATTCAAGGGGCCGAATGGCCTACTCCTGCTCCTTGTTCGTATGGTCAAATGTTTGTAGATGGTGGACAGGAGGCGAGTTACTTGGCACAGAATTCTTAGCCTCTGACCTGCTCTTGTAGCCAAGCATTTATATGGCTAGCCCAGTTCAGTTGCTGGTCAGTGGTAACCCCCGGAATGTTGATAGTGGGGGATTCGGTGATAGTAATGCCATTGAATGTCAAGGGGTGGGAGGTTGGTTAGATTCTCTCGTGTTGGAGATGGTCATTGCCTGGCACTTGTGTGGTGTGAATGTTACTTGCCACTTACCAGTCAAGCCTGAATGTTGTCCAAGACTTGCTGCAAAAGGGGATGGACCGTTTCAGTATCTGAGTCATCGCGAATAGTGAACATAGTGCAAACAAACATCCCTACTTCTGACCTTATGATGGAGGGAAGGTCATTGATGAAGTAACTGCAGATGGTTGGATCAAGGACACTAACCTGAGGACCTTTTGAAGTCATGTCCTAGGACTGAGATGACCGACCTCCAACAACTACAACCCATCTTCCTTTGTGCTAGATATGACTCCAACCAGTGGAGAGTTTTCCTTTTCTCCCCATTGACTTCAATTTTGTTAAGGGTCCTTGATGCCACACTCACTCAGTCACATGCTGCCTTCATGTCAAGGGCAATCACTCTCACCTCCCCACAAGTTCAGCTCTTTTTCCCCACGTTTGGACCAAAGCTGTAATGAGGTCAGGAGCTGAGTGGCCCTTGGAACACAAACAGTGCAGCGAGCAAGTTATTGTTGTGGAAGTGCCACTTGACAGCACTGTTGACGACACCTTCCATCACTTTGCATGAAATTCAAGAGTAGACTGATGGGGTGGTAATTGGCCGGGTCCTGTTTTTTGCAGACAGGACATAACTGGGCAACTTACCACATTGGCGGGTAGATGCCATTGTTGTAACAGATTGGCTCGGGGTGTGGAAGTTCTAGATCACAAGTCTTCAGTATTATTGCCAGAATAGTGTCAGGGCCCATAGCCTTTCCAGTAGCTTTTCTTGCCACTGGATTTGGAGTATGACGTTGCGAAGACACCGCTGGTACTACTTGAGTGTTTTGAGGTGTCTGCAGTAGATCATCCAAGTCTCCAAAGCACATAGGAGCTTGGAGATCAGTACTACCTAGAAAACCATGACCCTAGTCTTGGGTTTGAGATCCTAGTCCTCAAATAGTCTTTTCATCAGTCAGCTGAAGGCTGAGCTGGCACACTGGACGCAATGATGAATTTCATCATCTGTCTGTCTTCGTCAAAAGGAGGCTCCTAAGATACAAAAATGGTCTACTTTTTCCAGGATCTTGCCATTGATCCATTGATCTAAATCATCGGCGTGTGGCGGGAGGGGGAGCAGTATTAGTTATGGAAGCTGGTTGGAAGAGGTCCTTAGTTTTCCAAGTGTTTAGTGAGAGGTCCATTTTCTCATATGTTCTGGAGAAGGAGTCAACAAAAACCCGGAGCTCAGTTTCTAAATGAGCATGCACACAGTTTCAGCGTACAGATGATGCTTACGACTGAGATTGGAGCAGTTTTGGTTTTGAATTGAAGGCAGCGTAGTTTGGACAGTTTCCCATGTTTTGTAGATTGTGGGTAACTTGTTGGAGGTAAGGTGCAGTATTGCGACATGGAAAAAGAAGAAAAGGGTTAGTGCAATGACACAGCCTTGTTTGACTCCAGTTTTCAATGAGATATGTTTTGTGGTGGTTCCGTTGGCAAGGATCATGGCATGCATGTCATCATGGAGTAGGGTGGAGGATGATGACAATTTCTGAGGGTAGCCAAATGTGAGGAGGATACTCCATAAGGTTTTGCAATTGGTGTCAAAGGCTTTTGAGGTCAAAAAGGCCATGTATTGCTGTCAGTGCTGTTCCTTGCATTTCTCTTGCATTTGCACAGTGAAGATCATGTCTGTGATGGGTGAAAACTGCACTGAGACTCTGGAAGGAGTTTATTGGCCATTGGGAGGTGGTGGTTGAGTAGGATCCTTGCAATCATCTTCCCTGTGGCAGACAGCAGAGACACTCCTCTGTAGTTATGGCAATCAGACTGGTCTCCCTTCTTGAATATTGTCGAGATTCCCCCGGCATGTGCTCCCAGATGAGGGAGGAGGCTGTGCAGCAGTGCCAGGGGCGTATCTCCACTATGTTTCAGAATTTCAGATGGCATTCCATCTGCTCCAAGAGCTTTGGTGTTTTTGAACGGCTTTTTCCAACTTCGCTTCGAACCAGGGGAGCGCCGAGACCGAGCCAGAGAAGGTATTGAGCAAAGAGTCAAGGACATTGGAGTTAAAGACAAGAATCGCAGTTGACAAGTTCTTCAAAAAATGTTCTCGCCAGCAAGCACAGACTACTTCCCTGTCCTTGATGAGCTTCCCTTCATGCTTTGCTCTCAGAAGGGTAGGCCCTCGAGTGCTTGGACCGTAGATCATCTTGACAACGTCAAAGAAACTATGCATGTTGTTGGTGATTACAAGTTGTTGGATCTCCCGCCACTTTTTCTACCCAGAATTTATTCTTTATGTCGTGGGTTTTATGCTGTACTGCTGCCGACCACCACCTATAGGGCTCCTGCTTTTCTCAAGTCATAAAATTTCTAGTCAATTAAATCTGTGCTTATCAGGTCCTGTATTTCTTGGTTGCTTTCATCAAGCCAGTCATGACATTGCCTTGTAGAGACACCAAGGACCTCATTGCAGCTGTTTGTTTTGGTGGATTTTAGGGTTGACCAAGCACTATGGCCACACTTAACTCCTGGTGGCTGGAGGTTGGCAGTGAGGTGCTGACAGAGAAGGACTGCCTTGGTGGGATTTTTGAGGCCACCAATGTTAATTTTCTTGCTGAATTACTTTTATTGCCTCTGCTGGTTGGGGCCAGGCTAATGGAGATAGTAGATCGGCTAGGGTGGTGATTGGCCCAGTAGTTTTTGGTACCTATCACGGTGCCAGTGAATCATTAGCCTGTCCATATGAGTATTCTTAACAAAATCCAGCAAATTAAATGCTAGTAGTAATCCAGGGATCCTCAATTTTTATGATTGACGAGATTCAATCTGTTAAAGTCCATTCTTCCACGGGATGACCATATGTTTTCCGAAATGTATACAAATCCAACCATGCCTCACAGGCATTTAACAGATCATCATTCTTGTAAATTTCAACCAATAACTCTAATTGGAACTTTTCCACCAGGTGAGTTTAGGCACTCGGAGCATTTTTCACTAATAGAAGGTCTAAATCTTCATGACTAACCAACTGAGAGGCATCCATCTCACAAAATACTTCAATTTTGATTTTACTTTTTGTAAAAAAAACAGCAATGCCAAGGCCATATCTTGTTTCCTCTTTGGAAGGGACGTAATTAGTGTCCACAATTTCACTAATTCTTCCCATTGGTCATATGGTTCATTCTTCAAGAATATTGAGGATATCATTCCCCAAAAATATCCACTAGCTTTCTGCCATTTCCCACAGTGGCCACGAGGATTGTTGTTTCCTGTCTGAATTTTTTTCTCTTATTTTCCAACCTTGACCTTTAGGCAACCATTCTCTGCTACTGTTTTATAATCCAAAAAGCCAGTTGGTGAAGGATAGAATGACCTCAATCTTTATATACTTTTATAAGCATTTATTAGCATGCCCCACCTAACCCAACAACCACAGTTTCATTCTATGTTGATTGATAACAGCACAAGTGACCTGCAAGTTAATGTCCATCACCTGCATACAATTAAACACAATTGATATATAATAATGTCCTGGTGCAAATAAAACTGAATTGCCTGGGTTTCATGACAGATGAGTTGAATGTCTGGCTAAATTTGGACATTCCTGGCCTAAAACATAAAGCAAAATATTGCTAATGGGGTTACAGGTGAAATCCAGAATACATTAATTTAATAGCTAAGGAAGGTTTATCAAGGAGAATGTTGATTCCTATGTAAAATTTGTAAATTAACTTTGTCAAATGTTGCTATGATCTGGTGATGCCAACAAACTGCTATCACCTTTTTTCTAACTGGCAGCGTATCAATGACTGACCAGAGGCTAGCCCTTAACAACAGCTTTCAGCAAAACTACTTGATTAACAAACATTAAATATACTCCTCCTAGCTAGGATTTGTCAGGGTTTTTGCTCTCCAAGTTCAAAAATTTAAATAGGCAATGATGCAAAAACATTGTATTGAGCTTCACTAACCTAGATCAGGAGTGAAAGTAAAAGGCTGCACTTCATGTGACCTTCCAGCATTGGTTACGACATATATTCCAACTGAAACTGGTGAAGTTATATGTGGATTGTGATATGGAGGAACTTTAACAATAAGATGATTCTGTGAAAAGAAAATAGAAAAACAAAATCACATGAATACAGATACTATTAATAATCTCATCCTTTTTAACAATGTGTAAAAAAATGCATTTGCCTGTTTAATGATAAAATAACGCAAAAGACGTGGCTTAAAGAAAGACAAGAATTACATCTCAACCTTCCTGTTGAAAAGATTTTCAGACAGTTTCAAAAAGGGATGAAAAAAGTGGATCGCAATATTGGTTGAAGGAACCATCACAGCTGTGAGGAGAGGTGACATATTAGAATGGTCATCCAATTAGGCCACATGGGTTTAATTGAAGAACAGCAAAGGGGCAATCACACTGCTGGGAAAATGCGAGAGGGCACGAGAGAGCAGGGTGGGCAGGTGTGAACAAGTGGGCGTGAGTGAGAGAGAGAGAAAGAGAGGCACACTGAAAAAGAGAAAAGAAAATATGTAGACAAATTTCTGAAATGTGCAAAAACAATAGGACAGTAAAAGTAGAGAACTTCAGCTATCCTAATATTAAGATGGGTAAAATCAACATAAGTGTAGAGGAGCAGAATTCTTAAAATGCATTCAGGAGAAGATTTTTATTCAGTATCTAACAAGCTCAATAAGAGAAAGCAAAGTTTTAGGGAATGAATTTGGCCAGATCCAAGGGTTATCAGTAGGAGAGGATTTTGGTGGTGGTACTTCATGTAGAGGTGCTATACTGTATAAAAAAACATTCGCCATGTTAGCAGGAGAACTCCACATTCCAATAGTGATCAAGATCACGGTTAGGTTGGTTAAATAAAAAATGACAATTCCCTACACTCCCTCATGACCAAAAGTCATGACAGGGGAGCTACAGGCAATGTCCTATTTGGACTGAAGTGACTGCCTTGGAAGCGACTGTTGGGAGAACCCAAGATGGTAGCTTGAAGGAATAAATCAAAGGTATATATAAATATACTGTGACATGACAGTTAGGCATAAGAGAAACAGCATGATGGAAAAGACAGATTGAAATGGGCATGACAGGAAAGTATTATGGGAAATAAAAGTGTGACACTACAGAAGAGAGAGCGTAAAGTTGAACATAAACATTCCTTAACCTTCATGAAAAATGCTCCGAGTGCCTAAACTCACCTGATGGAAAAGTTCCATGTCAATTTCAGCTTCTGCTTTCCAAGGGCTATTCTCATCTAGTTAAAATTTTAAAAAATTTAAAAATTAATAAACAATCTACCAATGGTTAGGTTTTCAGACATGCTGCTTGTGTGATATAAGTGTTCATTAGAAACAGATCGGAGAAATCTTCTTCAAATTACCGTGCTTAAAGATGGATTATAATGCAAACACAATGAGGTAGAGCTTAACAGCAGTCTTATTCTTGGGCAAGTGAATTACTGCCCATGCCCACAGAATACAACATATCCAATACTATTTTCAAGTTAAAATAAAAAATACCAATCTGCCCTAATGGCTGTGGCAAGTTTACTCACTGTCCAATGAGTAGTTTTGCGTTACTGGCTGTGTAGGTCTGGTCTCCCCAAGCTAATTTATCTCAGTTGGAATGGCAATAGTTTAGAGAGTGGATAACTAGATGAGCTTATCGGGGGTAGGCAGGAATGTGGAGTTGAGGTTACAATCAGATCTCACTGAATGGTGGAGCAGGCTTGAAGGGCCGAATGGCCTACTCCTGCTCCTAATTCATATGTATGAGACTCCTGCTCATGTTTGCTCTCCAGTAAGCTTTATAGGAATTGTGCATGTATAGATGTCAGATGACAAACAGGACTGAGCTCAGCATCCCACATTTAAATAGCTTCTTGATGTTCCAAGTCAAGGTTCATATATGAAGATATTGATTTGACCAAGATTCGAGAGAGAGAGAGAATAAAATTGCTTAAGAAAAATTGGAGAAAAAATAATTTTAGGCAGAGAAGACACATTAGAAATACAATTATTTCATCTACTAGGACTTTTAAAAGTCTCAAATTTAACATGAATAATGTTCAGATTTGTTTCCATGTGAGTTTAGCTCTTGCTTGATTATCTTTTGAGTCCAGAACATTGAGTTCAACAATTCCAGACTGTAACCTCTTTACCTCTATTTTGTCTCATTCTCTTCACAAATTTGTCTTAATTTTGTCTGTCTTGTTTTTGCTTTCTTATAGCAACTGTTCATTATACTGCCATTTACACCTTCTCTGGACCCACCTTTTGTTTCTTTACTTGCCCCATTACCACTATTCCCACCAACTCTTATCATTTAATGTCTCCCATTGTCCGTCCTATCATAGATCTTTCCCTTTTGCTGTTTTTCCACCCGTCTCCATTTCACCTCTTTAAAAGTTGTCACATTTCTAACTTTTCCCAGTTCTGATGAACGGTCATATCTCCACAGATGATACCAGATCTGTCGAGTATTTCCAGCACTTGATTTTTATTTCAAATTTCGAGCATCTGCAGTATTTTACTTTTGTGTTATTGCAAGATCATCACCCCCACTGTCAGAGGTGGGAGTTTCTAAAGTGTGTGGTGAAGTGCGAGGGTGTCTCCATTCCCAGTTGCCGGCCACAAATGAGGGATTTAAGAAGGGCTTAAAGGGCCTTCGGACAGGAGGGGGAAAGTGCCCCACTGTAATGAACACCTCACAGCTGCAGCTATTAATTAGCACAGTGCCTTCCCTATTGAATGGAGCCTGATGGTTACCCAAAAACCACTGGGCAACTACCACCATTTCAAGAACGCCCTCCTGACTCAATGAGTACTCTGTACACACTGATGCCACCTGGATTTACCTTAATTAAGCCCTCAAAGTTGGGTAACCAGACCCACCATCACCCATCTCCTGCAGAATCTTGAGGAAGCAGGAACGCGTCATGGAGCTGGCCCACTGGGATTTCCTTCCTGTTTGAGTCCACCTGCCTTCCTGGCCACCTCCACAGGCCCTTAAAAATTCTGCCTTCTGTATCAGGTTGACTTCATTCATAGCACTTCTTATTCAGAGGTTGTGGTTTTGAGCCCCAAAGCAGTTCATATTTTAAGGCTAGTGATTCAGTAGCAAATGAGTATTAAATTGTTAGAGACGCCATCCTTCAAATAAAACATCAAATTGAGGCTCTGTCTCCCTGTTCCAGTTTTTTTAGACCATGATACTATTTGGAAAAAAAAAGAGGTTGTCTTGTTTTCTTAGCCAATTGTTCCTTCTTCAACCAATACCACAAAAAGCAGATTAACTATTCATTTCTGTTCATGAGATGTTTCAAGCCATGAATGGCTTTTGTGTTTGCCCATGCAGTCCCTATACCTTAGAAACAATGTTCTGCATGCAATAAGATGTTACAATGTGATAAGTTATGCACATATTAAAAGCACAATATAAGCATTTTTTCTGGAAAGGATCAGTTAACTACAGTATTCAATACTTTTACCCATACTTTAAAAGTTACAATTTTAGTTTGTCTACTTAACGTGGAGCTGGTGCACAAATGTCTTTGAAAACAGAAATCAAATTTTTTTTCAAAACAAGAAACATCTTTAATCTGACTGACCAGCTACATAGAAAGTATTATATAACTGAAGATCAACTCTTCTCCCAGTTAATCAATTATTAAACCCTCTTCATATCATTAGTGTGTGAAACACTTGCTAAGGATTGGTAGTTCATGGAAAAAAATATACCAGTAACATCAGTGATGTGGATTAAGGAGCAATAAATTGTAGACTGGATTCATTAGCGATTCACTCCTGTGGGAAAAAACAGATCCCAATCTTCATTCACTTACACTAAATATAAAGTACTAATACTAATGGCCAGGCTTGTTTTCAATTGATTTTGCATTTTTTATTGTTTTTTAAACCCTCACCATGGGCTATGTGGTAGTCTACCCTTTTAACTGGCATACCTTGACTCCAATGGAATGTGTACAGCTGGAATGGGTTGCTTCAGTAAGGAGAGAAGGTAGCAAGAATGTATCTTAAAAAATGTAACAAAATTATCCAGGAATAATTCCTCCAAGATCTGAAACTGGAGAGCTGTATGCTTTATTGATTTGCCATTCTAAGTAAAAAAATAGCATTGACAAAGTTTATGCAACAGGATTTATGGTTTCCCACAAAACAAACCAAGTGCTGACCATGTTGCCCATAAGTCTGAAGATATTTATATGGGCTTGGTTCACTGGTCATTTAAGTTTCTGTGATGTCCCATTATAGAGCTTGTTTGTATTTGATAATATGTGGTATAATTTGGAATTATTTTTTGTGACAGCACTTTTCATGTGGAAACTGTTTGAATGCACATTGGTGCATGTTATAATAAGTTGAACTGCAGCTGTTGGGAGTGTTGCAGTTAGCCAATGGAGACCTGAAGACTAAAAGACTTTGAGACAGCTAGTATTGCTCAGTTATTGAACTCGAAGTGAGGTGCACCTAGCAGTTAATCCCAGCTGTGCATCATACTACATAGATGAGGTTGATAGCTGTTACATAACAATAGTCTCGTAGTAATCAAGAACTTAA
Source organism: Cetorhinus maximus (assembly GCF_964194155.1). NCBI lineage: Eukaryota > Metazoa > Chordata > Chondrichthyes > Lamniformes > Cetorhinidae > Cetorhinus > Cetorhinus maximus. Next base: position 129,788,956 of record NC_135884.1, read on the forward strand.
AAATGTTTAATTTTAATTACAGAGCATCAACTCACCTGAATTATTCTCTTGAAAAATAACCTTTGTGCCTTTCAAAAAGTTTTTTCCGATCAGGAATAACTCTTCTCCTCCCTTCACTGTGCAAGTATGCAAGCTTTTTTTCAAGATCTCTGGTGCTCCTGCTGGTTGAGCTTCAAAATGAAAAACAAGTTTACAATACACCAAATTTACGCAGTAATTTCAAGATTACGGTACAAAACTCCTGAAGGATTTACAATGTGACAGTTTAAGATGGGAACAAGTTTTTTTAGTGCTTTAAATCATCCATTATCTCAGTATCAGAAATCTAAATAATAATATAAATAATCAAACCACCCTGTACTATATTTTTAACTTTACATGTACATGGAGCAGGTCAAGCTGAACTTTGAACTACCTGTTCTAGGGAATGCATGATAGGAGAGAAATCTTACCAGTATGGATCACTTAAAAAATATATATAGTGACCTCTTTTAACATGGTTAGTTTGGTAATCTTCCTGAGATTGGTTTTTAATTAAGGATCAAGTTGTATAAATCAAAATGGCTTAAATCAAAATTTTAAGCCCATCGCATTCACGTTAGTGAAATTGCTTTATGAGATGTGTAGGTTAAATTGGTTGAAATAAAGGTTAAACTGCTTTATAAGGTTTCAGAGTGATTTTACTGACAAAAAATTATGGTTAAGAAATGCTAAAAAATGAAACATACATAATAATGAAAACAAGTTTGATTCCCCATTCTACCAAGATCCCAATCTAAATTACACTATATTGGATGACATGGAATAAAGGCTAGACAGCTCACCAAAGGAAATAAGGAACTCCACTGGAAGCTCCTGTACACCTCTTAGAAGATTGCCAGCTACAGTGCTGGAAAAGGCCTAGGGGCAGATCATCCATGCAATATTCCTATCAACTACAGCAGGTGTTTATAACAGTGTTACAATTTTTGGATTCTTAAAAAGCCTTTTCTATCTGAATGGTTTCACAGCAGTTTGCAGAATCTTGTCCACCATGGAAACGGTATCTCTTCAGTAATTTGGCCTTGCCTAGCTGCATGATCCTAAGAATTAACAATGACAATGCGAGTCTCGATTCAGTGTTATCAACCCTTTCAATGAAACTAAGGTACAAGCCCCACTCCAAAGTCCATACTCTACATTTCAGTGCAGTACTGAGGGAGTTCTGCACTGTTGGGGATGCAGCTTTTCAGATGAGGCATTAAGCTGAAATGCAATCTGCTCTGTGACCGTAAAAAGTTATATGACATGATTCAAAGTGGAGCAGAAGAATTCTCCTAGTATTAGCCAATATTTATCTCACAAACATGATCTCAAAAATAGTATACTGGGTCATTATTCAGTCATTTATTTTATATCTGCAAAAGCTCTAAAATTTTCAAACCTCTCTTTTGACACGTTTGGAATAAGGTGCAACTTTTTTTAAATGTGGTGGAAGTAAAAAAATTTTTCAAAATTTAACGTTGGGTTCCAGGAAGGAATCTGAAGAGCGATAGCTCAGTGGAGCTCAAGGCTGGTCCATGGGGGAAACAGGAACACGGGAATAATAAGACCAACGTACTGCGACTTAAGGTCGGGACTACAAGTAATCAAGCCAGGGACTTTGCCAACAGAACAAACAAACAAAATGAAAGCTTATGGATTAATCACATCAGGAAGAATTAGACTTCACCCAAAAGGCACACTTAAGCAAAAAAAAATTAATGCATAATATACCATGCTCACATGAAAATAACAGGTGAGAAAGAGCCAAAAATATGTCCCAAGCAAGATTGTGGACAAGTTTTTTGAGCTCGTTTTTTTCTAAGTGAGCTGATCAAGAACATTTTCATTACAGTTAACAGGTACAGCTCTGTGTAGGTATGTGTAAATAGAGATTGAGTCAATATGTAAACAAGTGGTTGTAAGTCTGTGTATATATAGTGTAATTAGGCCAACAGTGCAGATAGTGTATCTTCTGTTGAGCTAGAGTTCCACTTTGTGAGGAATTGTTTACTGTTCTTTTCATATTATATATTAGGCAACTTTCATAATGCACTGCAGGAAATGTCATGCAAGCCTTAAAGTACATAATAAATACAGGAAAAGGCAAGTAGTTGCAAGCCCTTCTTTCAGACTAACATTGTAGGTATAAACAGGTCAAATTGCTATGTTGCCCAATAGTACTGCCAGTTTCAAAAACCACAAGAGAAGCGATTCATTACAAGCCATGTTGGCATACAATCTAACAGAAATAAAACACTATGTTACTCTGCATCTTTGGGTAGATTAGTACAATTTCCAGTATCAATTTTGAATAACCAGTTGCAAGTAGCAAACACAAATTGCCACAGTGAAAACAAGCTCTTTTTTCCCCCTCAAAGTAAAACGTAATGCCTGCAGGCATCACTATACTAACTATCCTGCACAGGCATGCATGTTTTAGTCCTAAGGACAATGCAAAAGTCCAATTATTGTCTAGTTAACATTTAACAGACAACATTACACCATTTCACTTTTACCTTTGATGCAAAATCTAGGTTTATGCTTTTTGTTGTGTAACATGAAAGACAACATCCGCCAAAGAAATAGCCATGGTAAGTTGTCAATGAATAAATGAAACAATTTGTTTTTAGTTTAAAAAAGTTCAATTATGACAATATGTTTGATCTTTCAAACTATTAAGCATTGTTTATCTATTTGCTGTGGGGATCAGAGCTTTGAATTTGAATGTGCCATTGAATTTGTTAATCATCACGTTGACTAATCAACACTTGGTGCACATCACTTAGTATTGAAGCAGGAGTGCCATAATGAAGGACCTACCTAGGAAGAGTTATTACTTACTGTGCTTTAAATGATTTTCTTTTGATTTTTGTTACAAAATACGTCACACCATTCCCCCATACAAATTAAAAAACTGTTGCTTAAAGGAATACTGTGTTTTTTCAGATATATATGGTAGCAATGGTTAGAAATGTTGCTTAGAAGGGGATGCTAGATTTTGGGGATTTGCAAAGGGCATGGGATGACTTCATGAGACTGGAGAAGTGAGCAACCATGGTTTGGTGTGTGCAGGATGGGACAGAGAGTAGTTGGGAAGGGACTATTTAGTATTTCAGGAGAGGGTGGGGGGCAGCAAGAAATTTGGAGGGACAGAAAATGCTGGAGATACTCAGTAGGTCTGGCAGCATCTGTGGAGAGAGAAGCAGAGTTAATGTTCTAGGCTGATGACATCAGAACTGGAATTTGAAGTGCTGTGGTGACCCGGGGGGCATTTGCAATGCAGTGGTGATTTGGGGGAAATGAGCAGTAGGGGAGTTTAGAAGTGTGTGGAATTAGAATCAAGGTTTGCAAAGAATTAGGAGAGATTGGTGCAGCGGTAGGAGTTGTACGCAGAATAACTCTATACTCAATATCAACAATACAGAAACCTCAGTCCTATCCTAATTATCCACTGCCCCCATATGCACCACCCAAACACTTTCACAACTACTCACTACCCTCATTCACCGACCCAAGTTCTTACTATCACAGGTCCCCTTATCCAGTCCTCCCTACTCCAAGTAACCACAATAATTTAAAATGGACGCAAAATGGCAGTTCTGGGGTAGAGACTCAAGAAAAGGACAAATATGGCGTTAAGAGACTATGCCCATTATTCGCTAGCATGCAACCCTTTCCAAATACATAACATGAGTGCTGTTAAATTCCTTTGAAAAGAAGTTCTGAAAAATGATTTTCTCACTCTACAACCACTATTTAAAGAGCTTTCTAATAACTGATTCCAAATTGTCCGTTTCAAGAGTGTTTTTTCTCCTCCTTTCCAGTGCCATTGCCATTCAACAACTGTGCTATGGCAACCTCAACACCGTATAATCATTTTAAGAACAAGTCTATTAGTGAGCAGCAAATTTTTAACTGGTGAAATTCAACAATATTCCTGTACAAAGTTTGGAAGACCCATTCCTTCTCTCTTATCAACCAACATCCAAGTTCTCTGAACTTTGGAAAATGGATGAACCATGAGGCAAGAGCATGCAAATGTCAGTGAGCAAACAGAAACTGCGGCTTGAATTTAATGCCCTCCCTTGAGCCGAGTTTGGTGGAGGGGGAGGGAGTGGGGGTGGGAGGAGAATTTTGTGGAGGGGAGGTGGGGTAGTGGCATTTAATTGAGGGAGGGTGTCAGGTGGGGACCACACCACCTTCCCGCCTCTGCCCTGATTAAGTCCATGGCAGGAAGGCTCGTGGACAGCCTTCCTCCCCCAGCGCCAATTGAGGCCCTTAAGGTGAGCAATTAATGCCCATTTAAAGGCCTCATCTTGCCACCTCTGGCCTTCACTCAGTAGCAGGCAAGGGACTCACCATGCAGGAAGTCCTAAAAGTAAGCCCTGCTTGGGTTATGCCACTGACAGCCTACCTCCCTCCCTCACTCACCTGTGGCCTGGGTCTTGGGTCCTGGGTCCTGGGCCTCGGGTGGGTACATTACTGGCAGCAGCCACTGCTTCCTTGGTACTGCTAAGGAATGAAGAGCTGCCAGCCTCCGATTTGCCAGCAGCTCTTGGCTGGTGGGAGTTCCGCCCCTGGAGTCCTTGATCCCAGGGAAGTGCCTCAATGGCACTTAATCTGGCAGGCTTTCTCGAAGGGAGGCGACGTGGGGCTCTCACCAGCTCGCAAGGCCACGACTGTCCATGTTAAATTCCGGCCCGAGTGTGAATTTCTCAATAGCTTGGTACGGAGATTTTTAAGCATGGTGATGGTTTCCGCCTCTGCTGGACAACAGGCCAACCAAAAAAAACTATAAAGAAAGAAAATATTACTTACTGCATAGGATGGATGATGAAGGGGTCTGTAGAGTTAAAGTAGACCCATCAGCACGAACAATATTTACTCGGAACACCAATCGTGCACGAGTACTTTTTTTCTTGGATCCTGCAACTCCAATTCGTGCTTCAACATCAGCATTCCTGAGTTTTAAAATTCCCACACAATCAACCCTGCAAATACAAAAATACAACGAATAATTTAAAACAGTACTTGTGCTATAACTGGATAATTTCAGAACAGTTTCCAATTCTAGCTGCCACTCTTACTCCCCTGACTCTAAGCAGCAACTTCCAGTTATGTAGGTCCTTTAACAAAGAATGGTCCATGTCACTTCACAAATGGGTGTAAGAAAAACAAATTGTGCACTAAACACGTACTGCTTAGAAGGGGTGGCTGACAGATTGGTTATAGTACAAGATTTATAAAGCTGTTGTTAAAGATGAGAGGTTTTGGGAAGGATTGTTATGGAGACTTGGACCAATGAGCCTGAAGGCTCTGCCAGATCAGCCATAATCTTATTGAATGGTGGAGCAGGCTTGAGGGACCATGTGGCCTACTCCTGCTCCTAATTCATATGTTTGTATGGTGGCACAAAGAGGTGAGATGAAGCACAAGAGGCCAGAGGGAGAGGGATGGAGCATTTTGGAGGGAATTTGGGGCTGAAGGAGATATGGTGAGACTAGACCATAGAGGAATTTATGGACAAGACTAAGGAAGTTAATGAGTTATGACCTGGGGAACGAGTGCAAACCTGCAAGGATTGAAGCGATGGCTAAGAAAAATAGAGCAGAAAAAGGTACATGTAGTAGAGTTTGAGAAGTTAGAGTCCACGGTGTGAAGAACAGAGTATTTTAGATTAGTCAAGACTGGAGATGACAAAGACATGTATAATGGTTTCAGAGACAGAGGAGCTAAAATGGGTACAGAAGTAGAAGTAGCTCCCCATCCATGCAGTGTGGGGGGAGTGGAGAAAACAATTAAATTCATGCTAATGAACAGAATGTGGACTTTGAAACTTAGATTAGAATCAAAATGGTAAGAATGTAAATGGTCTATTGAAGCTTCAGGGACCAGTAGGGAAGTAGGATGCAAATGGAGTTTGTGGCAGGAGCCAAAAACAATGGTTTCTAACTGTTAATGTTGAGTTTCGAAAGTTGTGGTTTATACAAGTCTTGGTATTGGCAAACAGTTAGACAACATTGAGGTAATCAATTGGTTGAGAGGAGTGGAGAAGAGATGGAGCTGGGTATCTTCAGCTTAACCCTGAAAGCTGATTTCATAGCTGCAGACCATGTCGCCAGGGAGTAGCATTCAGGTAAGGAAGAGGAGAGAGTGAAGGATGGATCTGCAAAAGATAGCACTGCAGGGAAGGAAACAGAAGCCACTGCTGGGGATGATGGCATGGGGAAAGAGAAAACAGATTAGGAAAAACAGGTCATTCTCAGGATGGCACACATTACTAGTGGGGTACTACAAGAATCATTGCTGGAGCAACAGCTGTTCACAATCTATATCAATGATTTGGATGTGGGGACCAAATATAATATTTCAAAAGGAATGTAAGTTGTGAGCAGGTCGCAAGGGCAAAAACATGGCAGATGGAATATAATGTGAATAAATGTTAAGTTATCCACTCTGGTAGAAAAAACAAAGGCAGAGTATTTCCTAAATGGTGAAAGGGACCTGGGAATCCTCGTTCATGAGTGACTAAAAGCTAGCATGCAGGTGCAGCAAGCAACTGGGAAGGCAAATGGTATGCTGACCTTCATGCAAGGGGATTTGAGGTACAGGGGTAAAAATGTCTTGCTGCAACTGTATACAGTATTAGTGAGACCGCATCTGGAGCATTGTGTACAGTTTTGGTCTTCTTATCTAAGGAAGGATCTAGTTCCAATAGAGGGAGTGCAACGGAAGTTCACCAGGCTAATCCCTGGGATGGCAGGATTGTCTTACCAGGAGAGACTGAGGAAACTGGGTCTGTATTCTCTAGAGTTTCAAAGAATGAGAGGTGATCTCATTGAAACTTACAAGATTCTTACAGGACGCGACAGGGTAGGTGTAGATGGAATGTTCCCCCTGGCTGGTGAGTCCAGAACTAGGAGACACCGTCTCAGGATAAGGCCATTTAAAACTGAGATGAGGAGAAATTTCTTCACTCAGAGGGTGGTGAATCTTTGGAATTCTCTATCCCAGAGGGTAGTGGAAGCTTAATCATTGAGTGTATTCAAGATGGAAATCAATAGATTTCTGGATACTAATGACATCAAGGGATAGGGGGATAGTGGGGATAATTGGTGTAGAGGTAAATAATCAGCTATGATCTGTTTGAATGGCGGAGCGGGTTCAACAGGCCAAATGGCCTACTCCTATGTTCCTATGAGAAGGGGAGCCATTACTAGAGATGCATTAGTTGCAAATAGTTAGGAATTAAACCATGCAAAGGAGGTCATGTGGTGCTGTCCACTGCAGCAGAGAAGAATGGCAGGGTCAACTATATTGAATGCTATGAAAAGAACAAGGAGAACATAAAAGGAAAATGCACCACAGTCACAAAGGACTTAGTTTAGAGTTTGGTTACAGCCATTTAGCTAGGGCAGAGATAAGGTTGGAAAATGGAAGGGAGAAATTTTAAACTAGATAATATAATCTTGGATGTTAAAAGAAGAAAGGGAAGTTAGAGATGGGGCACTCCGTCAACCTTCTTCCTTCCAAGCCATTCAATGTCACTCCCAAGTTCTCCCCTTTTTCCCACCCCAAGTTGCATCTCCTAACATCTTTCCTCTAGCTGTCATCATACACTGCATCTGACTTCTCCCTCTTAATCATTAGTCACGCTTTGGTCCTTTCCTCATGTTCACCCTCCCGCAACATCATTCTGGCTTCTGCCCCATTCCTCGCCAGTTTTGCTCTCAATTTGTCGTCCCGTCACCACTCGAGAACTCCTGCAAAGTCCTTTAGTTGCTGCTGTGATTCAGTCTGCTGCATATAGTGGAGGGATGTCCAGATATCAGGAAAATTTTTGACCCCATTATGCACACGATAACTTGCAATAGCAGCCACAGAACTTGGATCAGAGTTCCCTCAGCGCAATGGGCGAGGTGGGGTGGGGAGAGAAAACAATCCAATTAATGCTGCTTTCCATTTATATGTACACACTTAAATATACCCCAAAAATGTTTACTGACAAAAGTGTATATTTGGCAAATCGATATGTTTACGGTAAGTCCAGCCTACATTACACCCAGGGGTACTTGATTCAAACACTAGTTGTGAAAGAACAGCCAGCAAGTAATTTATTCCTCACCAGTAACAATCATACTACATAGCACCATGGTAATGAGCATCTTCAGAGAGATTATAACCACCTCCCCTTGACTTTCAACAGCATGACCATTGCTGAATCAATGGTCATCATTATCCTGTGTCACCAGGGGCCTGCTACTTAAATGCTGTGGCAACAAGAGCGTTAGATATTCTGCAATCATTAACTCATCTCCTGACTCTCCAAAGCCTCTCCACCATCTACAGGGTGGAGTGCAATGGAATACTTGCCACACCTGAATGAATGCAACAACTCAAGAACTCAACACCATCCAGAACAAAGCAGCCATTTAATTGGAACACCATCCATCACCTAAACATTCAATGCTTCCACCTGTGGCACACAGTGGCTACAGTGTGTACCATTTACAAGATGCGCTGCAATACATACCAATGTTTAAACAGCACTTTCTAAACCTATGATATTGTTAGGATGTGGTAGGTGGTAATTGCCAGGCTGACCAAATCCCGAAGGGAAACTTGGCCAAGCTATCACAACAATTTGCAATTTGCATTTTTATTATGAGAAGGTATGTGTACTAAGTCAGAAGGAGAGTCCACTACCACTTTGAGATTTTAAAGATTAAATTAAAACAATTAACAAAAGAAAACTTAAACACACAAGATTACAGTTACACGGTTAAATTTAGGCTTACAGCATTTCCTAAAAGATTTCTACTTAACTAAGCTCCCAAAGTAAATACCCTTTTCCAGGCAACAGTCCAAATAGATTCTTAATCCATAAAATACACAGTAATATTACCGCAAGGCACCCGATGTTGCTATAAATGGAGGTATTTCACAGCTTCTCTCTCCCTCGACAATGCAACTCCAAGGATCATAACAAAACTTTGCTTTCCGGAACAAGCAAACACTTCTCTGGGATGGCTAGAAGCTGATACTTCACAATACACTCCAAGATCTCTCATGGCCACTCACACTATACACCTTTCAACCTTTCCATAAATATATGTTATCCCTTTTGATCTGTAAAACTACTGTTCTAACTGTCATGATAATGAAGGAAAAACAACAAATTACATCTGGAAATATTGGACTTTAAAAATAAGACCTGAGTTTTTAAAAATGCACACAAGCCACTGGCTGGAATGCTGCAGGGTGACTCCCTAAGTGGTAACGGAACCCCACCCTGTTGCCAGACAAGGTACTTCTAAAGACATCCAAAAACTAATTGCTCCCTCCAGTAGAGGCAATCAGACATAGTGGGAGATGAGTATAATTTCATCAAGAAATGCTGTGAGCAATGCCCAGACAAATTTGTGAATTTGCTTCCCACTTGGAATATACATAGAGGGGTTAAAAGTGAGCTGAAAAGCTGCCCTGGGGTCTGTCTGTTGGTGGGTGTTCTGAGAGAGTGCAAGTGCTGGAAGTTTGACTCAGAAGTAACAACCACACACTGTACCCCTGCAAATCGCCATTTTGCCGGCGTCCCAATCTCTCTCCCTCTCTGCCAAATTCAACGCTACTGGAACCCCAAAACAGGCTATTGGTCTACTGGAGTCAACTCTGCTGGAACCTCGAAACTGACTATTCATCTACCGGAGTCAATTCTACTGGAATCTCGAATCACAGTGGTCGCAGCACTCAATTTCCTACTCCCCACGAGTCAAGGACTCTTCTGTATACCCCTTTTTTATATACATGAGGAGCTAAGTACTAAATTAAGCAGGATCTCAAAAGGTAATAATCTCTGGATTATCGCCTGAGCCATGTGCAAATTGGCATTGGGCAAAGAAGATTAGAGAGACAAATGTGTGGCTCAAAGAATGGAGTAGGAGAAGTGGGTTCCAGTTTGTGGGGCACTGGCGTGAGGACTGGGGAAAGTGGGGGCTGTACTGTTGGGACAGTCTACACCTAAATCACGCTGGGACGAGTGTTCTTACAAATCGCATAACTAGGGATGTAGAGAGGGCTTTAAACTAAACAAGAGGGGTGAGGGATCAAGCTTGGGCAGATGTAGTAATTCAAGGTGCAGATTCAAGACAGGAGAACAAAATAGTAATATGAGAAATAAGGATCAGAGAATGGCAGGAAGGGACAGAGAGAAAAAAACCTAAGAATACATCAACAGTCAAGATTAGATGTTACAAAGGTAACAGAAAGACAAAACTGAAGGCACTGTATCTGAATGCATGTAGCATCCATAACAAAGTAAATAAACTGATGGCCCACAATGAAGTAAATAAATATGATCTGATAGCAATTACGGAGATGTGGCTGCAGGACGACAAAGATTGGATCCTTAATATTGAGGGGTACATGACATTCAAGAAGAACAGGAAGCTAGGTAAAGGTGGAGGGGTAGCACTGTTAATCAATGAGGGCATTGGTGCAATAGTTAGAGATGACTTTGGTTCAGGAGATCAGGATTTAGAATCGGTTTGGGTGGAGATGAGGAATAGTAGGGGGAAAAAGTAATTAGTGTGGGTGGTCTACAGGCCCCCTAACAGTAGCCACAGTGTAGGACAAGATCTTCAAGAGAAAATATTGTATGCTTATGATAAAGGGACAGAAATAATCATGGGTGATTTTAATCTACACAAACTGGAAAAATTAAATTGACAATAGTAGGGCCTGGATGAGAAGTTCTTAGAATGCTTTCGAGATAGTTTCTTAGAGCAGCATGTTCTGGAACCAACCAGAGAGCGGGTTGTATTAGACTTGGTATTGTATAACGTGACAGGATTAATTAATGACCTCAGAGTAAAGGCACCACTAGGCAGCAGCGACCACAATATGACTGAATTTTACATCCAGTTTGAAAGGAAAAGTGGGTCTCAGACTAGCATCTTAAACTTAAATAAGGGCAACTATGTGGGGATGAAATCTGAGCTAGCTGAAGTGAACTGGGAAACTAGGCTAGAGGATAGATCAATAGAGAAGCAGTGGTAGAAGTTTAAGGGGATATTTTAGAGTATTCAGAATACTTACATTCCTACTATAAAGAAAAATTCTAAGGGGAGGACCCACCATCCGTGGTTAATTAAAGAAGTTAAGGAAAGCATCAAACTTAAGGAAAAAAGCATACAACTCCGCAAAGATGAGTGGCAGGACACATGATTGGACAGAATACAAAGAACGGCAGAGAATGGCTAAAAGGTTAATCAGGAAAGAGAAATTAGAGTATGAGAGAAAGCTAGCTAGAAATGTAAAAACGGATAGCAAGAGTTTCTATAGGTACTTAAGAAGGACAAGAGTAAGTAAAGTGAGTGTCGGTCCTCTAAAAAGTGACAATGCGGAGTTAATAGTAGATAATGAGGAAATGGCGGAAGAAATGAACAAATATTTTGCTTCTGTGTTCACTATAGAGGATATAAAAAACATTCCAAAAATAGCTGCAAATCAGGTGGTGAACGGGAGAAAAGAACTTGGTGAAATTGAAATCACTAGGGAAATGGTACTGAGCAAATTGATGGAGCTGCGGCCTGGCAAGTCTCCAGATCCCGATGGACTACATCCTAGGGTCTTAGAAGAGGTGGCTACTGAGGTAGTTGATGTGCTGGTGTTAATTTTCCAAAATCACTTTCCAGAATGGAAAAGTTCCATCAAATTGGAAAGTAGCAAATATAACTCCTCTATTCAAGAAGGGAGGGAGGTAGAAAACTGAAAACTATAGGTCAGTTAGCTTGATGTTTGTCGTGGGGAAATTATTAGAATCGATCATTAAGGAGGTTATAGCTGGGCACTTAGAAGAGCTCAAGGCAATTGGGAAGAGTCAGCATGGTTTTGTGAAAGGAAAATCATGTTTAACCAATTTATTGGAATTTTTTGAAGAAATAACATGTGCAGTGGATAAAGGGGAGCCTGTAGACATACTGTACTTGGATTTCCAGAAGACATTTGATCAGGTGCCACATCAAAGATTATTATGGAAAATAAAAGCGCATGGTGTAGGGGATAGCATATTAGCACGCATAGAAGATTGGCTGGCTGGCAGAAAGCAGAGAGTATGCATAAATGGGTCTTTTTCTGATTGGCAGGCTGTGACAAGTGGAATCCATAGGGGTCTGTACTGGGTCCTCAACTTTTTACGATTTACATCAGTGACTTAGATGAGAGGAGTGAAGACACGGTAGTTAAATTTGCAGATGACACAAAGATAGGTAGAAAAGTGTGTTGTGAAGAGGACATGAAGAGATTGCAGATGGATATAGATAGGTTGAGTGAGTGGGCAACGATCTGGCAAATGGAGTTTAATGTGGGAAAATGTAAAGTTGTTCACTTTGGCAGGAAGAACAAAAAAGCAGAGTATTACTTAAATGGAGAACGGTTGCATAATTCTGAAGTACAGAGGGATCTAGGTGTTCTAGTACCTGAGTCACAAAAAGTTAGTATGCACATACAGCAAGTAATTAAGAAGGCTAATGGATGCTATCCTTTATTATGAGTGGGATAGAACATAAGTAAGGATGTTATGCTTCAGCTATACAGGGCAATGGTGAGACTGCGCCTCAAATACTGCGTGCAGTTTTGGTCTCCTTATTTAAGGGGGATGTAAATATATTGGAGGTGGTTCAAAGGAGGTTTACTAGATTGATACCTGGAATAAGTGGGTTGTCTTATGAAGAAAGGTTGGACAGACTGGGCTTGTTTCCACTGGAGTTTAGAAGAGTGAGGGGTGATTTGATTGAAGTATACAAGATCCTGAACGGCCTTGACAAGGTAGATGTTGAAAGGATGTTTCCTTGTGGGCAAGTCCCGAACTAGGGGGCACGGTTTTAAAATTAGGGGTCGCCCTTTTAGGACAGAGATGAGAAGAAATTTTCTCTGAGGGTTGTGCGACTTTGGAACTCTCTACCTCAGAAGGTGGTGGAGGTGGGGGACATTGAATATTTTTGAGGCAGAGGTAGGTAGATTCTTTTTCGGCAAGGGAATCAAAGGTTATCGGGGTTAGATGGGAATGTGGAAATCAAAACACAAGATCATCAGCCATGATCTTATTTAATGGCACAGCAGGCTCGAGGGGCCAAATGGTCTACTCCTGTTTTTATTTATGTTCATTTATATATATATACATATATATATTCACTTACCTAAAGCTAAATTCTTATTTTTAACCTGCATAACTGTATATGCATGCGTTTCATCCTTTCTTTCCTTTAGTAATGAATAAACTTACTCTTATCTTTAACTCAAGAAAGTCTGATCAAATTGGCTCCTTCAAAACCAGAGTGATTGGGTCTGGAAAAAAGGTCTCCACAAAAGGGATCCTTTTTAGATTAAATCTTGTTGCAACCAACAAGGGTAGGGGGGTGGGGGTGCTGAATAAGGACAGGGAGCTAGTTCATCCCTCCTCACCCAGGGAATAACAATTTGGGGGTGTCCCAAACAGACAGTGACAAATTGAGGGGTCTCGCCTGGATCAACAACTTCGGGAAACCTCACCTGGGGCTGGGTCATAACATAACCTTGCTTTGGAAGTTACTTTTCCCAGAATATAAAAGTCTTTCACATTGTCCTTATGGCAAGCACTTTTGGGAAAAATAAACTTAATAACTTTGCCTTATTTACCTAAGATTTTGCCAGTTGTAAAACATCTGGTGATGTCACTTTGAAATTCAAACAGCAAACAATTCACATCTCACTTATCTCCTAATGCAAATTCCCCTTCACACTGTATCTACTGGGACTTCAGCTTAGCTCACCCATCTCTACATCAAAATACCTGTTTTTACACCTAATCCCTTTGATGATTTAAACCTAACAGTCTGACTGTCTTCAGTTTAATTAAATTAGTCACACATATGTAGCCCCCACAAGCCTGCTTCACAGCATCCCACAGTAATATTAGGAAAAAATATTTCCTTTACAAAATGTACCACCTAGAAAACTAAGGGCAGCAGGCACATGGGACCATCATGACCTCAAGAATCCCCCCAACTTATACACCATCCTAAATTGGAAATCTATCATTGTTCCTTCATTTCTGTGGGATCAAAATCCTGAACTCCCTACCAAACAACAGTGTGAGTGTACCTACACCACATCAGTACAAACACCTTCGCAAAACAGTTAGGGATGGGTAATAAATGCTAGCCTAGTCAGAGACACCCACATCCTGTGAATGAGTTGAAAAAGGACATGTCTTCACCTTAATGAAGATACCATTGTGTACATGAATGCATCTTCTCTTATGTAATTCATCACATGGTTCAATCTCAGCTTGGCTGTGTGTGTAACAGCAGTGCCAATGTACTGTTGGTTATGATTCATTCTGGACTATTCTGGACTGTACCCAAAGGTCATAAGTTCAAATCTCACCAGAAAACAATCATTAAAGCTTGCTAGATTGCCACAGAAACCCAACTAGCTCACTAATATTCTTCAGAGAAGGGTACCTCCATACACACCCAGTCAGCCTTAGATGTGACTTCAGTCCCACACTTTGTGGTTGACTTTAATAACCTCAGGGCCATTCGCATGGGCAGTCACTTTTGCCTTGCTGGTATCACACATTTCAAAAACAAACAAAGATATGCACTACAGATTAAAATATAATTTTATGTGGCTGAGTCGAAGAACTGATTTCCTCATCAGTCTCCGTTGTGAAATTAAATAGTTTGAAACTTTACATATAAAAGTAATAGTCTCATTGCTGCAATTTGAAAGATAAATCTTGGAAGTTAAATACAGAATGCAAAACGGAGAACTCCGATCTGCACCAAATGGATTGCGAAATATCCGACAGATTCCAGAGAACAGGCAAAAATCAGATCCTAATATGAAACTGGTTCACCAAACTCCACTGAATTACAAGTTCAGTATTGCTGCCATAGCCTAACAAATCAAGACAGCACTATACAAACATTTTCTATCAGTACAGCTTGCATTAACATAAGTAGTTTTTTCTAAATAATTGTTAATGCAATTAATTTGCCAAATGCTTACTAATTGAAAAAACTTATCATGCCACCAGGTGCATTAAGGCATTTTAAAGAATGTGCAAAAAAACTGTGCCCCAACATAAAAATCGTAGTGATTAAATTGGAATGAAATGTACAGGGCTGTGATGTGATGAAATTGAAATGGAATGGAGGGAATTGCAGTTTTTCTCTCCTGAAATTATCATAAATGTCGTCTGTGTCCTGCATTCCAATCAATTTTTATACAATTTAAAGATGCTAGCTCTATGAGTGTTGTTTATGTTTAAATACTTTGCCCAAGTGACCATTCTTCATGTGTGCACCTAGACAGTAAATGCCAGCACTACTTAACAGTAAGATGAAGTACAGTTACATTCTCATCCAACATTGTTACCAGGAGCAATTCTGGAAAATATTTTCTCTCCCCTTTGCGGGGGCATTGTTGGTTTGTACTGCTAATGCAGCTGAAATCAGCTGTCAGCACAAATCAGAAATTGAACTTGAACCAATGAGACAAGGTAAGTTCCAATTCCACATGGGACATTTTCTTTACCGACCGAGATAGTAGGGGGAATACAAAATTAAAATCCAATACCCTCTCAATTTTAACATCCAAAATGAGTACCCTCCATATGTTCTATCCATTTGTAGTATCAATAGACCTCAATAAATACTTACGCTAGTGTCATGTTATTTCCAGGATCCAGGCTGACCTCAATCACAGTTGTTCCTTCAATATCTACCTCCTTGCAAGGTGTAGTATTTCGCCCAGTGACTCTGCAAGCTTGGTAAAAACCATGAGGTTTGACTCGGCCAGAGTCATTGCCAACAAAAACTTGTAAGATTACTGGCTCGTTGTAACCTTCCAACTAAAATAAAATAATTGGGGAAACTTATTATTTAAAAGTTTTGATATGCACGAGCAAAACTTTAAAAGTAGAGTTTTGACAAACAATTAATGTTTACTTAAGTACAAGCTGTTAAATTTCTGAAGGCCAGTTGGTGAAAGAGGATACCAGAAGTCAATCTTTTCTCAGTTTTAGATTTATTCACAAAGTGAGGCCTTACTAATGTATAACTCCTAACTCTACAACTTACACCAGTGTCAACGTGTCCCTTTGTACTCTTTCGAGCATACCAAATGAACAAAATAAATTAGTCAACTGATGAACTCCCCCTTAAAAGCAGCACTGTAACAAAAATAAAACTTTGAAGGAATCTTAATTAAATTAAAATGTCATTTTGGGTAGAGATAATGGACTCCAGCCCCTGTGGCACCTAATAGTCATGGAAGGCCTCAAGTGTACCAGTGGACACTGCATGCTCCCTCTCCAGGGACACCCAGGCATGGACATAACCCTGGAAGAGGAGCAGACAGTTGGGTCGAATCACTCCCTCAACTGTCCACAGCCTGGATCTGTTAATGGCTACCTAAAAAGAACACCTCTTGACAATGCAGCACCTGCTCAGCATTGCTTGGATTGTGAGCCTAGATTTTTTTGCTTAAGCCCTGGAGTGGGACTGAAACCCACAACCTTCTGACAAATAAATGAAAGCACTATCAATTGAGCCACAACTGGCACCTAGTGTCTCCTTATACTATTTTGAGCAAACAAATAAAATAATTAACAGCCCCTTAAAGAACTATTGTAACTAAAAGCAAAAACTTCAACTGAGACTTAGCAAATTAAATTAAAATGTCATTCCTGGGTCCGATACTTGAAATAAACTCGCCAAACGTGGGGGTTGAATCAGGGACTCTAAGATTAAGAGTCTCATGCTCTGCTGACTGAGATAGCCAGTCATTGATGTCTCTTTATACTCTTTTGAGCAAACAGATAAGCTAATTAACAAATTAACAGCCCCTTAAAGAATTACTGTAACTAAAAACAAAAACTTCAATGGAAACTTAGCAAGTTAAATTAAAATGTCATCCTCAGGACTGATTTAAATACACTCACACAACGTGGGGCTCAAACTCAGGACCCTGAGTTTAAGAGTCTTATGCTCTACTGACTGAGCTAATCAGTCATTAGTGTCGTTGTACTCGGAGTACAACAATTAAACAAATGGACAAATTAACAAAGTGAAAGCTCCTTAAAGCTCTTTACATCTGCACAAGTGATTATCTAATGAGTGCTTCTATCCATATACACTTAACTCTAATTTATACAATTAACATACATCTTTTTGATCGATATTAATGACATGGATTTGGATATACAAGGCTCGATAGGTTGAATTAGCCAGATACATGGCAGGTGGAATTTAATGTAGAGAAGTGTGAAGTGATTAATTCTGGAAGGAAGAACAAGGAGAGGCAATGGAAAATGAATGGTAAAACTTTAAGAGTATGTACAAACAGGGACACCTGCAGGTGTACGTAAAGAAGTCTATGAAGGGGACAGGACAATTTAACAAGGTTAAAAACAAAAAGCTAAAAGCTACTGCGGATGCTGGAAATCCAAAACAAAAACAGAATTACCTGGAAAAACTCAGCAGGTCTGGCAGCATCGGTGGAGAGGAAAACAGTTGACGTTTCGAGTCCTCATGACCCTTCTGCAGAACAGTTCTGCCGAAGGGTCATGAGGACTCGAAACGTCAACTGTTTTCCTCTCCACCGATGCTGCCAGACCTGCTGAGTTTTTCCAGGTAATTCTGTTTTAATTTAACAAGGTTATTTGGAAGGCAAGTAGAATCCTTGGCTTTATATGTAGAGACACAAGAGTTCAAAAGCAAGGAAGTTATGCTAAACCTTTATAAAACACTAATTAGGCTCTTGCTGGAGTACTGTGGACAATTCTGGTTGCCAGACTGGGAAGATTTACCAGAATCAGTTACTCGGAAAGACTTAGAAAAATGGTATCATTCTCCTTAGAGCAAAGGTGGTTATGAACTTAAAGGAAGATTTGATAGAGATGTTAAAAATCATGGAGAATTTAATAGAATAAATGAGGAGAAACTGTTTCCAGTGGCAGAAGGGTCAGTAACCAAAGGAGACAAATTTAAGATGATTGGCAAAAGAACAAGAGGTGGCATGAGGGGGAAAATATTTACAAGGCAAGTTATGATCTGAAATACACTGCCTGAAAAATAGTGGAAGCAGATTCAATAATAACTTAAAGGGAAGTGAGTTCATACTTGGAGGAAAAAATCTGCAAGGCTTTGGGGAAAGTGCAGGGGAATGGAATTAATGAGATAGCAAAGATTGGCACAGGCATGACGGGCTGAATGAGTTTTTTCTGTATTGTGAAGCATTCTCATAAATTTGAAATCAACTGTTTTCCTTAGAAAATTAATCTTTCAGAACATCAAAACAAAAACTGCACATTTTTATGCCATAAATTCATTCTTGGAAAGGCGTGTGATATGCTGGGCAACTTGAAAATTTTGGCATTCCCATATGCTCACTATCTTTGTCGGGGGCAGAGGTCAGAGGTTTGGCAAAAAGAAAACTTGGAATTTGGAGAAGTGCATTTTCTGGGTAGCACACACTACAGATAGGGTGGAGGGAGTGGATGATTAAGCCGGTGGATGGGGTGTCAATCAAACAGACTGCTTTGTTCTGGATGCCGTTGAGCTTCTTGAATACAGCTGTACCTAATCAGGCAACTGAACAATATTCTATCACATTTATGGTTTGTGTTTTTTTGGTGGTGAAGAGACTTTGGGGAGAGAGAAGATAAGCCAGCAGTGAAAGAATACCCAGCTTCTGATCTGCTTTAGTAGTCACAGCATTTATGTGGCTGGTCCAGTTGAGTTTTTGGGCAGTGGTGACCCCCAAAATGTTGGTAAAAGATTCAAGGATGGTAATGCCATTGAATTCAAGAGGAAGTGAACACACTCTTGTTGGACTTGGTAATTGTCTGCCTGGTGTTTGTGAGATGCAAGTATCTTATCAGCCCAAGCCTGATTTCCAACAGCATATCAGAACAAGCTTAATTTTTTTAAAAATCAGCTACTTGCACAAGTCTATGTTTCTATGTCAGATATTTCATCTCTCAGCTTTGAGATATGTGTTTGTTTAGTGCCAAGTATCAATATTGTTCAGCAAGTATTAGAAAGTGCAAAGCACATTAGAATGACAGAATTATTTAACACTGATACCACATTATCCAACTCCAGTCAATCGCTAGCGACTTTGGCATCCATTTGAATCATTTTGATCAACTGTGAATAACTTCTTTCTTGTACTAGCCTAGTTTAAAGGAAGAGAGATAGATCTTCAATTCATTTTTTGCCATAACCCGCATGAGCTAAAATTTATCTAGGGGCTCCCACATTTAAGTTTCCCATCGTATACAACTGATCATTGTTATGAAAGGCATTGCAGAGAAATGGAGGAATTCAGAACTCTTGTTGTTTTGGAATTTTTATCAAGTCCTGATGAAGAATCAATTAGTCTATCACTGTATTCACTCTGCTAATTGATCCACTGCTTTATTAACAATGAACACTAAAAAGTAGTATCTAGTCTGAACCATATGATCTGTCAGCATGTTATATTTTGCTAAATTTATAGGTTATGAGTTATGAGGATAAACTATATTGTTTTCAGTGTGTATGGCTGTGAAACATCACACTTATTGGGTGCACTATTTCCTAGATAATGTGCACATAAGGTAAAAAGTCAGTGTGCGGTAAGCATGTTTTTGCTGATGGAAGTTGATATTTGTGTTCAGCACATGTGTATATATGAACAGGAGTTTAAGGCATTCCACCTTCAAGCCTGTTCTGTCATTCAATTAGATCATGACAGATCTGTACCTCACCTGCATTTGCCCATCCATTCTCCATATCCCTGGTTACCTCTGCCTAACAAAAGTTTTATCAAACTCAATCTTGAAAATTTCAATGGACTCAGGCATCCACAGCCTTTTGGGAGAATTTCAGATTTCCATCCCCGAGTGAAAAAGTGCTTGCTCATTTTAATGTCTTAGCTCTAATTTTAAAACTACACCTCTCTTATTCTGAATTCTCCTAGCAGAGAAAACAGCTGCTTTGTAACTACCCTAGCAAATTCCTTTATCTTAAGTATCTTGATTAGATCAGCTCTCAATCTTCTCTACTTAAAAGTACAAACCAAGTTTGTGCAATCTCATAATTTAACTCTTCAAGCCCCGATATTATTCTGATGAACATGTGTTGTGCCCCTCAATACCTTTATCTTTCCTGAAGGTCGGTGGCTAATCTGAACAAACACTCCAAATGGGATCTGACCTATGCTCTATGCAACTGTAGCATCATCTCATTCCCTCACTTTTACATTCCAACCCCTTGAGATAAAGGTCAACATTCCATTAGCACTTATAATTACTTTTGATATCTGTGCACTAACTTTTAATGACTTGTGTGCATGAACACAAATCTTTTTGCTCCTCCAGAGTTCCTAGTCTGAGAATTTAAAAAGTATTTCCAATTCGTGTCTCATCCAAATGGACAACCTAGACACTTCTCCACTCGAACTTCATATGCTATAGTTTTTCCCACTGCAACTTCTACTCCTATGCACACTCTTATTTGACCTCACAGCTTCGTGTCATCTGTAAACTTGAACACCTAACTCTCGTGTAGAGAATGGTAGGCAGCACAAATCATAGCAATTTGGAATTCCCTTCATTTTCTCCATTAATTTCAATACTCTTACATCACAATATCTAAACGCCTCAGACTGTGTCTTTGGCTTGCTCACAGCCCCACTTGTTCTGGTTCATTTTTTTTCTAGATTTTCTTTTTAAGTGGTCTAACTTAAATTCTAAAATTATGGCCTCTTGTTCTGAACCAAAGGTTTTAGTTTACTTATAGTAATTCTTTTCAAAAGCAGGGAAAACAATTACCTTTACTGTTGGAAAACCCTGTTGCGTCCGATCTTTCACAGAGCCACGGCTACCCTCCGTCAAGTACCGTGCCCTGTGTTGTGTCTCAGGTTGAACCAGTACCTTGAGCTCTTTGCCCTCACTTTTACCAGGATAGTGACCAGTTAGTGCTGGGCCCTTTTTTAAAGTAGTTTTCGGTGGTTCCGTTGTTCTGAGAAATGTTAAAAATATTTATCAATAAAATTACTTTAGTGATATATAATGCATCTTTTGATTTCAGTTGCCATACTTCATTATCATAGCACTGTCTTTTAAACTGTTTTTTCTCATCTTTCATTAAATTATCTTTTATTTTCCTAAAATACCTCACCTTATTTCTGACACTATGTCCCTCTAGGAAAGAATGTATAAAATGTTCAATTACTCTTAATTTTCAATTCTGTTGTTTAAATGCTGAGTGATTTATCCACCAAAAGTAGTGATGCAGCACAACAGAGAACAGATTGAAATAATTTTAAATATCACTTCAGTGAGCTATGATTCCGTCTACGCTGCAGGAAGGCAGACAGTGGAGCAGGTCTCATGCCTGATCATCTAAGAGGTTAGGTCTTAGAATGAGAAAAGACCTGGGAGCATTTCAGTTCCTCCTGCCTTTTAGCCTAGAAATTTAACCACCCTTTAACATGGATCAAACAAATTATTTTGCATGTGCAAGTCCCAAAAATAAATCAATTTTATAAAATGAAATTGAATTTGAAGGTTATTTTTGTCCCTGCCTTGTCTCCCCCTTGCACCAACCAATCAACCTGCTCCTTGAACTCTTTCAATCCCCCTCTGATCCATCCACTAGGAAATTCATAAAGATGGATCAGGATGTTTCATCCTCCAATTTACCTTATTATCCAGCCCCCCATCTTGACTCAATACCTGTTCTTGATAACACAGCCAAGATTGGGAAATTGCCATCTGGGCAATAGCTTGCATTTCATCATTCTGTAGTGAGCACTTGTTTTATAGCCTATTCCAATTACACAACCAAACACTACCTGGTTTCATACCATTGAGAACCTCTTTATGCTGTGTGTCTAGACTGGTTTGGTAATTTCACAGCAAAAATTGTTACAATATATTGTAAATATCTATTTATACAAAGTAGAAAAAATGGCCATCTTGAATCATGCAAATCAGTTGGCTCCATTAATAATTTAGGCTGCCCATTTTAATATATACACAATAGAAATTAACTCAAACTCAGCTGCATTTACAAAACACATTTACGAAGTCGAAGAATCAGTTGGCAATTTTAGATCATTATTCTGAATTTGCATTTATATTTGCAACAACATATATGGCTTTAGCATGGAATCATGCTGGCAGTATAAATGGGGTAATAGCCAAATTTAGGATGACTAAAATTACTAGCTAGTACACACAGTCAAGTCAGTAAATCAGCCCAATGACATGCTGCTTGTAACACAAAATTGAAAAGACTGTAAAGTGTTAAATATGGAATACTAGGTAATAACACATTATGGAGTGCAGGCAATGTAATAATACGGATAACAACAAAGTTCAAAGAGTTATATAACATTGTCTGAAACCCAAGACCTTGAAACATATTTCAACCAGTGTTATTCTCTATAACATACTAATGTAGTAGTTTAACAAGAGCACACAAAGGGTGGTAGCAGACTGGCCAACCATAAGAGATCACTCGCATTTCTCTGCGATTCATGTCAGGAGAGGTGTGTAAGGGCCGCTTGTTTTCCAAACCGACCTTTCATGAAAGCTCCACCCATTGTGTTTATTTCACTGAATGTTACAGGGAAATTGCACACAGGACCAAAGAGTCTGGAATGTATTATAAGACTTTAATACAAATTGAAATGACTTTGCAAACTTTGCTCAGTTAATTTCCTCACACCCCTGCCCCCGAGGGAGTGTAATACCAATTGGACAGCTGAAACCCA
The DNA here is from genome assembly GCF_964194155.1 of Cetorhinus maximus. NCBI lineage: Eukaryota > Metazoa > Chordata > Chondrichthyes > Lamniformes > Cetorhinidae > Cetorhinus > Cetorhinus maximus. The sequence continues at coordinate 129,811,792 of NC_135884.1, forward strand.
CTTGCTGACCTCAAGATAAAGCAATAAGTGATTTGCACCTCATGATTATTGAGCTGGTAATACTATTAGGAATTAATTTACTTGGCGATAGAGGGAAATATCTTACTTCTATATACTTATGAAGTCACAGAGCTGCAGTATAAGCACACAACAAAAAATACCTTTAAAAATATTGAGATCCTTCAAAAAATGAAAATAGAAATAAGAAAAATTCTGAATTAATTTTATGCATGCCAATAGCAAAACATGGCAGCTTTTTCTTTACAATTACCAATTAAATTTCTCTTATTTATTATCTCCCAGGCATCTATTTAATTCTAAGCTTCAAATTGCTATTAAGAAGTTAGCTTAAAATTTAAATTGCGGATAGCATTAGAAAATGCACTTTTGAATTACCTACTGCTGCTGAGCAAATCCTTATCAGTTCCATCTATGCCAATAAATTCAAAGCAACAGTCGCCACATACCTACAAAGAAGTTAAAATTACACGGCAAGTGCCAAACATCCTTACTTTTCTAATTGTAGTTGTTCACTTAAACCTCTCTTTGGCCCACCTGTCAATGTCCAATCACCAAAGAGGATCTGAATCATCATTTAGCCTGAACAATCTATGTTCACAGCAGCTTATTTTTCTGACCTGATCATTCCTTAGTATTGCCATGGCCACCCCTTTAAAACTGGATTCAAAGTTATTCAAGAAGCTTTGCCAAATCCATTTAAGAATCACAACTTGCATTTAAATAAAAAGATTTTGAAAAAACTGGATTGTGTGAATGCAAATGGTAAAGATTCCAACAATACTTTCTCATTTAAAAGGCCTTTATGGTAGACCAAAGACTAAAGCATTATTACTATTTTCTACAGCTTTCCTAAAGACCAAAATGTTTCGATTAACACTTTGTGATGCCTTTTCGAAAATCTTGCTGAAATGGAATTCCCATCATCATAAATGTAACCGAAGTACCCTTAAACTTTCCACAAATGATTTGTTAGCTTTGCACATGGCATTTTTCAGACTTGTATACATTTTCAGTTTACGAGATTACTCTTTGGATTTCAATTTAATTGGTCAGTGCAAATTCAAACAATGCACGAGCTGTATATTACAAAAATGAAGCTTTTCACTTTAGTCAAAATATAAACCCAGCACAGAAATCCTTTCTGATGGTATTCACATTAGCAGTCTTAAAAGTCTGCATTTCTTTAATTTAAACTTATCAATTATTTTCTAATTCCTTAATAGTTTAATTTTATTATTGCATATACATAAAAGAAAATATAACTGATCAACACAACCATATAAAATTAAGAGACAGGAATATAAATAGGTATGTGACGTTAAGTAAATTATTACCAGAATAACTGAATTGTTAGGAAGTAGCTGGTCTTACTCCAGGTGCCTATTCATATCAACAACACAGAAGATTACAAGGTAGAAAGACACAAAATAGCAAGAAGCTGGATAACTAGCAGATAACAAGCTAATTGAGTCTGAGGATGCAAAAGGAGGTTTTTAGAAGTGCAGCATCAATGCTGAAGAGGAAATTAGTGAGTACTGCAGCCATCAGTTTGTGTTACAGATGCATATTCATTATATGGAGGGACAGTTACAAAGTTCAACATCCAAATTGAGGGGCTCATAAATTGTATGACCAAGTGAACCTGTCAGAGGGGGATCTGGGCAGGATTGAATGGTGAACCAATCACTGGTGGACATTATTTAATGTCAAGGAGTGTAAGCTTGTGAAGCACATCAGGAAAAATTGTGAATGTAAAATAAATGGAAAGAGACTAAGGGGAATGACAAAAGGAGTAAATGTGATGAGGAAAATCTTTTTCACCCATAGGGTGGTTGGAGTTTAGAACAAACTTCCTGAAAGGGTGGTGACAGCAGGTTCGATCAAGGTATTCAAAAGGGAATTGGATTGCTATCTGTAAAGAAAGTATGTACAAGATTATGGGGATAAGGCAGGGGAGTGGGACTAGGTGGAATACTCTTTCAGAGAACCAGTGCAGACTTGATGGGCTGAATGGCCTCCTTCTGCACTGTAAAGATATTGCGACACAGCAAAGGAATCTGGAGTTTCGGTGAAAATGTGCAGTACTACTGCAAAAGGCAACGGGGTCTTAGGATTTGAAGTTCAGGAGATAAAGCACAAGGCACAGTAAAATTAGCTTACACAAAGTATTGATCTCTCCCAACCTTGAATTAAGGTCGAACTTAATTTAAGTACCTGCACTTGAGAACTCTATGGATACTTGGATATTTAAATTGGCAAAAATATGTGGCTTAGATGTGATATTATTTAAATATTTAAGATTTGAAACGAAGAACATAAGCCTTGGGACAAGGATCACCATGGCACGAATCATCTTATGAGATGGAAGGCTACCATGGGAACAAGGGCCATTCAAGCTTAGATCAGAAAAGGTGACAAGCAGACTTTATTCATAGAGCTCTTGGTGGATGTGTGTCTAAGACGCAGTGGAAATGGAAAATATTCTAAATTTTAATGATGGAATAAAAGCTTTGTCAAAAAAGAAAAGCGAGGTCTGTGGGCTTTGCTACCAGCTCAATGAATGAAAATTGTCCTTCCCACTCCTAACGAGTCCTAATAGCTTTCAGCACAATTGGACATAGGTGGTGTTGTGGGGAGGCTAAGTAGGTTAATCAAGTGCAACGAGTAATGCATCACAAATAAACAATGTCTCCTGAAGTTCACTTGATTGCCTTAGGAAGTTGGGGAGCAATTTAGGGACTTTGAGAGTTTTTCCTGAAATGTCATGTTTTTTTTCCTCTTCTTGTTTGCCTTTCCCCAGGGTCTAGCTGTGGCTCAGTTCATAGCACCCTCGCCTTTGAATCAGAAGGTTGTGGGTTCATGTCCCACTCCCGGAAACCAAGAACTGTGAATGTACTCGAAAGAGTTACAATCTGTGACTGTTGATAACTCGAAAGAGTTACTAATGATCGGGGTTGATGATTATTTGAGATTGCACTAATCATATTAGAATTAGGTGTGATGGTGTTTTCACCCCCTTCACATATAGCAACGTTTTATATGTCAACATAATGCCATGAATCTAGGGAATTTAAGTCCAGTATACATCATCCTGGACAATTTATCTAGGTCTCCCAAGCTACATTAATGCCTTTCAATACAGATTATTTGACAAATACAGAGTGCAATTTTTTTAAAAATCCAGATGTGGGAGATAAAGTTCAAGTACCATTAGAGTGAAGGCACTTCCTCTATAATACAGCAAATTTATTTTTGAAATGCAACTAAAATTCAGTACAATCCATTACCTGGAATTCTAAATAAACAAATTGTATCAGACTGTTTACCCCCAGTGAATAGCATCACTAATCTTATGAATAATATAAAAATATACATTGACTATGTAGCCAATTGTTATATCAATTACTTAGGCTATCTATAAAGCTAAATTTACCACCCCCATGATGGATGGTTTTTAATGTACACTCAAAGTCAACACTAGACAAAAATCTTTAGACCTTACTCTGTGGCTAAACGCACTGAACCACACAAGACAGGTGGATCAACAATTCAATCCCTAGTTTTTACTGAGATAGGAGATCTTAGTTAGGCAGCAGTAAGAATGTCACTGTTGGCCTTACTGCCCTTGAGGTAGAGAAAGGAAATAAGTAGGTAAATGAATTGTGAAAAATGAGTCAGGGTTTCACCTCCTCAACATTATGCAGTGATCTCTGCTGCAAAGTGTATGGAGGGCACAGGGCAAGGAAGAATTGAACTCAGCTATGATCTCCCCCTGACCATCACACGATCAAAAAGCCTGTTAATACTGACTATCTCGGATCTCACTTTAAGAATCCTGGCTTAAATGAAGTACCACAGGGCAACTAGCTGTCATGGAAACATACCCAAAGTATGGTCTCCTAAGCTACATTAATGTACATGGTACCATTTTTTTGGGGGGGGGGGGGATTCCTCATCTAAGCTTGTGTATTATTTATGAAGATAACATTTGCATCAACAGAAGCTATGTGCCTCTAGCTAACAGGAGGTACAATAATGTGGAGAAAAATTCCATATAATAATAGAATTGTATACGAGGTATAAGGGGAACATTTGTTTAAGGAAATCTGTTTTTAAAAACTTGCAAACATTTGCTACACTAGGGAGCTTCCATAATGCAGGTGAGAAATCCTCAATTTTATTCTTCTAAATGTCAGATAATTTTAGTCTCTATCTTTAAGAGGGCATGTTGCTGCCCATGAGTGCAGATGATATAATAGATGAGATAGAAAAGAAATAAGTCTGATCCAGATTATCCCTTTAATTTTTGAAAGGAAAAAAAAAGTGTAAATTTCAATTATATTCTGTGTGGGTTTAATTTGAATACTACCTTAAACGCTCAGGTAAAATGTTTAAAAAAGCTATACCAACCCATTGCTCCCCTTTGAGCTGTTTTTGCCTTCTGAGGTGAGTTGAGAAAGTACATAATGGGGTCCTTTTGCACTGTCTGCATCAAAGACATCCATATTCGACTCTTCATCATCCACACGCACAAAGCCTGGTCGTTGTTTAGGTGAACGTTTCCTTGACTTCCGTGGCACTGTTGTGTTGTCATTGTATGAACTGGAACTCATGATGCTGAAGTTGGAGCCTGATTCATCCATCCAAATATTGCTGCTCTGTTCCGAGTCACCTGCATCATCCTGACAAGACATCCTGCTGTCATCCAGCAAGTCTTCGGGTGGTGGAGAGATGTTGAGTACTGTCCTCCTTTTGGGCGTGGACTGCAGCTGTGGGGCATTACTTAACTGATTTTCATAGCTCAGTAATTCACTTACCCCATGGCCACTTACCCCCTGTTCTGGAGTGCAGCTATCTACTTGCATAGATGTGTTGTCAGTTATTGAGGTAGAATGCATGCTAGGATTGGAAGATGGGGTGAAGGTGCTGCTTTGACCACCGCTGGAGGAGACATCTGTGGTATGTACAATCCAAATGTAAATATACACATTTCAACGTGAGTTAGCTAGCATTGTCCAATTGTGTTCTGTTCAATTGTTCACAAAGCTTTAACTCAACAATTTATACAAGTTCCAAAACGTGAATAGTTATCAATTAACACTGGAAGGTTATTTTTTTTAAAACTGGGAGAGAGGGTATAATACTCTCTATGATACCAATCACAGTCAGGGCAAAAACGATAAACTTTGGTACATTATAATTCAGTTGGGGTTGCTTATAGTCAAATAACAAAAAATAATCTTCTGACCTACAGAGCAAAGAATTGCTGCTTGACAGGCAAATTCCTGGAACTAATGAAAAAATAATTAAGCTAAACTTAAAATTATAACTATTGTCCATTCTTAAAAGTAATTACAAGAAATATACATAAATATTAATCTAATGAATGTGTATATGAAAAGCAAAATGGGACCAGTGTTGCATGCACTTCTCACCTTCAAGACATAGTCCTCTGGAAAAAAAAATTCCTTTGATACGCTCAATACTCTTGATCTATAACAGTATTTGGCGCAGGTCAGGAAAAAGCTAATTGAACAAGCGATTTGAACAAGAAGTAGAAAAGGGAAGGCGATAAAAGTCTTTATTTCATCAGAATTTGAAGTAGACTCCAAAGTAGGTGCAATGTAGGTGGGATCCTCAGATACGTTGCATAATAGGTAATGGACAGTTTTTATGTTAACAGCATAATATCTAAAGGACATTAGATGCATGAAACAGACACCAAATTTGTTCTTGCCCTATTCCAAACTCCTCAAATGCTAGGCTTTTAACAGATCCTGAAAACAAATTAAAACCTGACAAAGTCTCTTAGTTTCCTTAAAATTTTAATAATGACTTCAATTACATATTTTCATATATAATCTTAAAAGTTCCCTCTCAATACATAGTATTTTCAAACTTCTGCATTTGTTTAACAAATTTTTTATTTGCAGCCACTTTATTAGGTAAGACTGTTAAATGCCTTGTTGTAAGTATAGTTCATTTTCTAAACTTTCTTTTTGCTAGTTTTCATCCCTCTCTTCCTCTCTGGTTCTTCTCAAAGTACTAATACCATGACAGAATTGACAACTAGTAAACAAGGACCTCCTCTTAGCAAACAGGCTAGCAAACTCTCACCAATAACTGCAAGAAGTTGCATTCCACTATTACAGCAAGGTGTAGCCTTCACATGTTTGAAGAGCCTATGGGATGTACCAAACCAAACAAGTGATTTTCAACATCTAACTGGAACTGGCAAAATACTAAGCAGTTTGTGGCCTGTTCTTGGAAAGCCACTCGATGCTCCAGGAGGAGACAATCGGTTCAGCACAGAAGGGTAAATAAGACACCGAAAAAGAAGCCACTCGGTCATGCCAGCAACTCTAAATCAAAAGGATCAGTAGTAGGCAGGACCCCATCTTTCCAACTGAACAAACTGCTTCACCCCTAAAATCCACTTTTTCACAGCACAAGCCCAAGTAACGTAATCAAAATATAAAGCAATCAAAATGTACAATAGTTTTGGAAGTTTAAAAAGGCAAAGTTCACAATTTAAAACAATGGAATACCCCACTTATTCCACTTGTAAAGAATATCCTTGCAATTTATTTAATTACCACGTGAGTGGTATTGGAACACCAATGAAATGTTCAACTGATTGTTACAGCAAAAAAAAAATGCAGTAAGCTCTAGACTAAAAAAATAAATGTTTTCAGTATTACAAAATGCTAATGGAAAGTTGGTACCACAATGATGAGAAAAATAAATGATCTTCTGCTGGTACCTCACTTAAATGGTCATTCTTCACCTCTAAGCCTATACAGTGAATGTTGGCAGACTATTATACAGATGGGGTGGTGGTGAGAATTCGTAGGTTTGCTCCCATCCTCAATTTAAGTCTACACACAATTTTCAACAGAAATTTTAAATTTCTGGTATTTATGGCTCAGTTCCACACTAGACACTGGACTTAGCAGCTGATTAATAATTGTTTTCACATATGTATTATCCAAAATAGACAGCTCTCAATGAATTTAAAACAATAATCTACTTAAGGTGGACAGATAAACCACTGGAGTTTCGCTTGTGCTTTAGGATATTTTCTGAACCCAAATTGTATCGTTGTCTCATATTTCACAAAGGTATCCACTGCCTTTTTTCAAAACCACTAAATTAACTGGATTCCACTGCATTATTTTTTGAAATAAAGAATTAGATATAAGTTCAAGTTAAAAAGCTTGGGAATACTTTTCCCTCATTTATTAGAAGCACAGGCACCACTTTGCCACAATTTCTTTAAAAATCAGCCAAACTCGAGCATATTCCTAAAATTATTAAACTTCATTTAGTTAACTGCACTATGTATTTTCTCCACATTCCACATGTCATCCTTTGGCATTTCTCCCATTTTCAGCATGATCTCATCATTAAACACATCTTTGTCTCCCATCCCTTTCAACATTTGAAAGGAACCAACCCACGGTGACACTGAAGACTCTCCCCCAATACCCTTTGTCTTTCCCACAGCACCTTCCCATGGAAGGACAGAAGATGCCCCTTTACCTCCTCCATTCCCACTGACCAGGGCTCCAAACACTCCTTCCAGGCGAAACAGCAATTTACTTTTATTTCTTTCAACTTAGTATACTATATTCACTGCTCATGATGTGGCCTTCTTGAAATTGGGAAATCAAACACCAATTGGGTGACAGCTTTGCAGAATACGTGCAGTCAGCCAGCTTGTTCCCAAGCTTCCAGTTGCCTGTCATTTTAATTCTCTGTCCCACTCAGTCCTTGGTCTCCTACACTTACCCGATGAACCTCAACGTAAACTTGAGGAACAGCATCTCATTTTTTGGTTAGCTGCTTTTACAGCCTTCTGGACTGAACACCGAGTTCAACAATTTCAGATCACAGCCTCAGTCCCTACTTTCCCAGACAGCAGCTGGTGTTGATTCTGCCATTCTCACTTACGATTCCTCTAAAACTATCTTTTGTTCCATTACTTGTCCTATTACCATCTTCTTTTGTGTGCACCATCATACCTTTAGCCATTTAATCTCTCCTGTGTTCCACCCTATCAGACCCTCCCTTTTGTTCTTCCCCCACCTTTCTTTGCCTCTACTTGCTTAAAATTTGTAACTTTTAACAACTTTGCTTAAAATTTGTGACTTTTAACAACTCTTAACTTTTTCCAAGTTGATAAAAGATGATTGACCAGAACCATTAAATCTTTTCTTTCTCCACAGATATGCCTAATCTGTTTTAATTTTAATTTTCTGTTTTAATTTCAGGTTTCCAGCATGCACAGTGTTTTACTTTTGTATTTTCTAATGCTGATAATGAAGCAGAGAATAAAATGGCAAAATGGCAATACAGTACATGGAAAACAAATGCAGGATACAGCAATATTTGTACTGAGGAAAAGAACTTGAGCATACAAGCAGCAGCACTTGGCAAGAACTCGGATTCATTTCAGAAGCTTGACACCACCCTTAGGGAAATTAAGTAATTTTATTACACAGTTTTAACATGATTAATTTTGAGATGAAACAAAGCATTTTTGGTTTATACAAATTCAACAGTGAGCAATGAAAATATAATTCAAAAAGTCAGTTTTCCCTTTCCCAAAGTTAAATTAACCCATGATTTGGATTAATGTTGATATCAAAGTGGAACTTCAGCTCTAAAATATTGAATTATACAATTATTTGAATGAAAAAAAACTTTTGAATTAAGAGGCAACTACACTGTAATTATTCTATACCAATGTGTGTATTTCTTCCAATTTTCTCCCCATCTCTCATGGATTGTTCACTCTTACCGAGGTATGGTTCACCCAGTCCCAGTAGCCTACTTGACAATGGAGTGCACCATAGCAAAGCGTGATCCAGTCCTTTCCCAACATCAATACATGTGCATTTTACTCGGTCAATCTTTTTGCAATCGTAAGGACTGGAAACCGTGGCTGATTTTCTATCCAAACCAAAAGGCACTGTTGTAGCTCATTATAGTTCATCAAACATGCAAACAAGGAATCAAAGCTGATACCATCTGGTCTTTATGGACATACCAGAGTGCATTTATCCACTAAGATGTCGAAGACCTCTGAGCAATTATAGTTAAACTTATGATAAAAAATGGTCATTGACTCAAAAAAATTCAAACATCTTTCAATCACTTCAGCAGCATTCCTCATCACCACCACGGGCTACCCTAACTTTCAGAGCTCCCATACTTGGTGTAACATAATCCACCAGTCCTCCTGAACACCTTTGACTGTAGGTACACCCTTCCCCAATACTTAATGGTTGAACCTACACAACTAAACCCCAGCTCCCCATACCTGTTCCATCCTCCTATCACTCTCCCTCAAACTGATCTGCTGCTCTCAACTTTGGGCTTCCTAATACCCGACCTCAGACTTTGCTGGTCACCTCCTCCTTCCCTCTGAGCCACACATATACCTATGCTCTGCCACTCACTCTTTCCCTTTAAATATTAGACGTTGATTCCTTTAAAAAAAAACTTAGAATTTAATTACAATTTATGCTGCTAAGAAGTCCATAATTTTTAAATACATGCACAGCTTGTTAAATATAATTTTGCAACTATAGATCCGTAGAAAAAAAATCATAAAAGTATAGTTACACTGAGTAAAAATTCAATCGCAAAACAAACATGGAAGAAAAACAAACTGATATCGAGACAAACAAAATAAAAGTGATTAGAGGTGAATAGATTACTTTTAATACTAAAGCTTATGGATAACACCAACTAGTACTGAGATAACCTTGGAAACGAAGGTTAACAGAAAAATTGAGTACCAGTTCTGATTAAAGATTTTCAAGCAAGGAAATTTTAAAAAGTGGCTGCAAATCAATATTATGGGGTATATTCCTCTCCATTCACTATTTTTTAGTAGAAAGGTAGCTTTGCGTCTACTTTTTTACCAAAAATAGCAAAGAGAAAATAAATTTGAATGTAAAGGCTATTGTTCTTTCTCATTTTATGCCTAAAATGGGAATATTTTAAATTTCAGGACCCTAACAAAATGAACACTTGTTCTCAAACCTTTGCAAAATCAATCATAGAATACAGAAAGAAGTTATCAGAGAAACACAAAGACCATTTATGTGAAGAATGAAAGAGTAACCAATTTATTTCCTGGATAAGAAATGTTAGGTTAAGCATCACTGACATAAAACTGACTTTTATTTATGACGCAGATACAACTACGATAATGGCACAACCACACTTTCATGTATAGTAATTAGAAAAAAAAACTAATCAAAGGCTGGTCAGTGCAATGGATTAACACACATCACTTACATTTCTAGGTTATGGATTTTAAATTGATACAAATCATAGTGGATAATACAATAGTCTCCTCTCTCTGCTGTTGTAACAGTACTACAAAAATTAATTTGTAGAGTTGCAACCAATTCATAACCACACTCCAAATACCACTGTCTTTGGTGGGCATACAAACAAAACTGGTGATCAGAGTTACTTGGAAAGCATAGGCATCTACAATTTAGGGCCTAAATTTTGATTCAGCTGTTCTGCAGAGTTCTTGACTCTCATGTACATTGCAGATAGTTTTTCCTCTTGTTCTTATGAAATCAACAAAAACAAACAATTCAGTCTGAATTCTAAGCATTCTTGAATAGGATGCGCACCCCTCAAAGGGTGCAGTTTCCTTTCCACTTCCCTGATGACATTAAATATATAGCCATTTGTTAACTCACTTCTCTTCTTCCCTCTCCCCAAATTATACCATCGAGCTAGTGGGTAAGTCCGTCTGGACTCGTCAATGCAATGTTGTACGAATAACATGAAAGCATTCTATTTGATTTGCTTCTTACCAAGTTATCAGTTTCCAGTGAATTCTTCTTCATAAGGAATGTGTTTACTACTGTACTTATGTTACCATGTGGAAAACCTTTCTAAAGGGGAAATGTCTGTTTTCACAGAAGAGGTCCTCCATACACACATTTGCACAGTCTTCTTTTCTTAACATCAAAAACATAAACTGAATATATGTCATATGAAGTTCTTCTAACAGTTAAATCCTAAGATGCATGCAGTTTGTTCATGAATATGAAAACCCCAAAACCCAACTGCTAACTTTGAAGATCTCTTTCTTCAAATAACAGGGATTAAGATATAATGGAAACACTGACAGTGCATATTTTTCCTTAAAATTTCCATAGCTCATTTGCAGCATCTAGTGGTAGAAAACTAAATGAAGTGCCACAATAGTGCTGTACGAACTTGCTCTTAGGATCAATATATGAAAATATTGACAGGTCCTTTGCCATGATGAAAACAATTCTCAAATTAAATTTTAACAAAAAATGGGTTTAGAATTTTTGTTTCTTCAAACGATATTAACTATCAATGTTTTCAAAAATTGCTTCTATGAACTGGAAGTTATCAAATTATTTTTATGTATTTCAATTTTAAAAACAATGTTTACTTATCAATAGGAAATACCACTCCTGCCCTCAATAGCCATCAGCTCAAAGTACAGAATTGCAGAATTAGTTCTTGAACTCATTTTATCAGATAAACAAGATTTAGGACATCTTTATAATACAGGTGTTGGTCTCAGACTTGCATAATGTATTATGGGCGTTACCAATCTTGGGTTATGTTTCCAGCTCTAACAGTGCTCTTCGTTGTTCAATAGATCCACAACTTTGTTTCCATTTGAAAGTTGGAAAACAGTCGACAAAGCAAATTGGGAACTTTTAAAAGCTCAATTCATGTCAAGCTTCAATCACATGGAAGTAGTTACAAGCCCTGTGCTTTGCGAAATGAAATTTTGCCGAGTTTCGATTCAAGTGATTTTGCTCTCAAATTATGTTAAACAGTTTGCGCCAATATGAAGCCAAAACCACTTCTGTGACGGCTGTTCGCCAAGAATTCGTGGGGAAATTAAAGCTTAGAAAACATCAGAAATGCTTCATTAAATCAAGGTGTCCCAACAGCAGCACCGAATCAACTGACAAATTACAGGCTGCCTTTTAGCCCACTCCCAAAAGTGGTCCCTTTTCCCCTTCAAGTCACCCCAGACCTTGCAACCTGCCCCAAGTCTGCCTAAACACCCAACTCCACTCGAAGTCGAAGGCAGCAGATCAGGATGGACACTTGTTCTCGCTAACCTGTTTTTTCCTGCTTTGCAAGAAAAAAAAGTTTTTAAAACAGATCAATCTCCTGCAGATGGTAAAAGGAGGCAGAACTGGAAGATGCCTCCTTGGATAGTGGAATCATTCTCTCAATTTTCTCCAAGTGCATCCGCGGTTATGTCTTATGAAATTAAATTTAGGATTATAATGATGCAGAAGAGATCATCTGTGGTTTCCATGGGAGGAATGCAACAAATCCTGCAGGCACCTTAGGATCAGAACTATGAATCTGCCTTCAAGTCTCCAAGGGCGATTATAGGAAAAGGAGAAATATATTGAAGGATGTAATGAAAGAGCGAAAAGGGTACGGAAGACAAAGAAAGAGGGAGAAAGGCAGGAGGGGGAATTTTGAGAGGCATGCAGTAGAAGACTTACAGAAAGGAGGACGAGGAGAGATAAAGACAAACACATACTGTAACGAGGTTTCATAAAGATACAGACAAAAAAATTGGAAGACAAAGCAGAATGAAAAAGAAAGGGTGATTTAGCAAAAGGTAAGAGGAGGAGTGGAAAGGAGCAAAGTATAATGTTGAGAGAAAAAGAGATGAAACCATAAAATAAATAAAAATTACTGCTTATTTGCCAAGAAAATCATATTCCCTTACAAATGGATAGTTCATTCAGCAATATGTTGCTTAATCTTAGCTTTGAATTTTAGTTTATCAAAAGCGTCTGTATTTGAGGGGAAAATAAACTAGGTTAGTTGACAGAATAGCTTCAAAATTCAGACTAAGACAGATTTACAAATTGAAAATATGGATTAGAATTCAGTACCAGAAATACAAAAACATGGCACTTTTTTTGAAAATTGTGAATTATTTAGTTTCACTCTGTTATTTAAAGATGACGTCATAGCAAGATGGAGTAAAAAAAAGACAAAAACAGTCGATATGTAATGCAAAGATATTTCCCAAGAGTATGTCAATGATATCTATAAATTGTATCTTATGTCATTTACCTTCATCAAATAGTTTATGGATATTTCTGATGTAACATTAATTGGTATTTCAAATTAAGTTTAAAAAACAGCTATACCACATAAACAAGATTCGCAAGTTTGAAAAATACGTGTTATATAATTGCACAATTAAGTACTCATTGAAAAAATGCATGTTTTAGGGACCAAGGTAACTTAATGCTGTACCTGGCCATACTTCTAGCACACTGTATCCACACTCCTCTTTTCCCACACAGATAATGTTGCTGATTAGAACATTCACTGATTACATTGTGTGATTCTCTGAGAATTAGAGCAGTTCAGTTGTGCCTTGAACTACTGCCAGCAGTACACACAGTTGTCAGCAATCATATCTGAATTAAAAAAGGAAAGAGGGAAACTAAATGGAACTGCATACCAGGAGCAACTGCAGCTGAAGGAGGAGATGTTGCCTCACCACCACTTTTCTGACTCATTGATGCAATACTTGTCTCACTTGTTGGAAGCTGCAGCTCTTTTGGCAGTAGGTCATACACAGATTCTACAAAGAAAAAAAAACTATTAATTGAAAATGTTAACTTAATGTTTTTCCAATCTTCACTACTAAATGTAATAACTACAGTAGCAGGGATGCACATGATACCCATGTAATGAGAAACCCGAAACACAATGGTAAAGGCAAAATACCGTGGCTGCGGGAAATCTGAAACAAAAACAAAAACTGCTGGAAAAAACTCAGGTCTGACAGCATCTGCGGAGAGAAAGAGAGTTAACATTTCAAGTCCATATGACTCTTCTTCAGACTCCGATTCTTCTCTCTGATTCTTCAGACGCTGTCAGACCTGCTGAGTGTTTCAGCATTTTTTGTTTTTGGAAACACAATGGTTATGGACTTTTAAAGTTTTATGTCAAACTATCTTTCATTAGCACACAAAGTATAGCTTGGCTACCTGTGTTCTACAACAATTGTTTTAAGTTTCAAGATTTTGCATGGGTTATCTTTTTAGCTGTAATATGAGAAATACATTTTAAGCTGAATACAGTACATGCATAATGTTTTCATTGGTTGCTTAATTCATGTTCACACATTAATTCATTCACTTGTCACATAACATTCTTACCATTGAATAATACTAAGTCTTTTTCAGTCTTAAAATTTATAGTTCAGCATACTTCAACAGAATTATTCTAATTTTATTCACAATATAGCATAGAATGTGCAAAAAAAGAATGACAGGGAGCAAATAATGAGTGATGTCAAAGCAAGATGGGCAGAAACATAAAAGGTGCACAAAAATTACTGCTTCAACATGCAACTTTCTTCACTATAATATATAGCCCTCATTTTGATGTAAAATGTCCAGATAAAAAAATAATGGAGTGGGAAATGGGTTTTGGAGATCTTCTAATTAGAAGTGATGTTTTTAAACGTAGTTATATCTGGTTAAAAACAAAAAGCTAAAAGCTACTGCGGATGCTGGAAATCCAAAACAAAAACAGAATTACCTGGAAAAACTCAACAAGTCTGGCAGCATCGGCGGAGAAGAAATCAGTTAACGTTTCGAGCCTTCATGGCCCTTCGGCAGTTCTGCCGAAGGCCATGAAGGCTCAAAACGTTAACTGATTTCTTCTCCGTCGATGCTGCCAGACTTGCTGAGTTTTTCCAGGTAATTCTGTTTTTGTTTTATATCTGGTTAACTTTGTGCTCAACACGCCGAGGGATATTGCTGACAGAAAATACTAGAAGAACATTTTAATATTATTGGTACCCAGTGTCAAAATCAAATGTCAACCTTTTCATTAGTTTTCTTTCACATATCATGAATCAACCTCCCATAGGATACTTCTGAAAGAGGCAGATTAGGAGCTTCAGCAGAGATTAATACCACCCTGCCAACTGCATGCATTATTTATAACCCAGCTCAAAGAGGATATTCATTGTGTTATGAACTTACTATGTGCGTTTCACATCATGGCATAAGAGGTCTATGTTTCACATGTTCTGCTTACAGACCATTCATAATGGCTCTTAAAATGTACTGGAAAGATTATCCCATAACAGTAATAGCAACGTATATAATTTATCAGGCAGCTAGTCATTGTTTGATCAAGTGTTAGCCTTGAGTCAGTGGCAGCACTCTCACTTCAGAGTCAGAAATTCATGGGTTCAGGTCCAGCTTCAGAGTCTGCAGCACAAAATACAAGGTGACACATAAGTACAATACAAAGTGAGTGCTGCACGGTCAGAAATGCCATCTTTCAGATTGAAGTTTCTACCCCATCTACCCTCTCAGGTGGACAGAAGCAATCCCATCACACTATTTTGAAGAATAGCAGGGGAGCTTGGCCAGTATCTTGGCCAATATTTATCCCTCAATGAACTTCACTAAAAACTAGATTATTTGATCATTTATCTCTTTACTATTTGTGTGAACTTGCTGTGCACAAATTGGCTGTTGAGCTTCCCTACATTACAACAGTTCAAAAGTACTGAATGTCAAGTGCTTTAGGATGTCCTACAGTTGTGAAAGGTACTATATAATTGCAAGTCCTTTCATTTCCTTTTCTACTTATTTAACCCAGTGTTCTGCCTCCAAATGAGACAGAAACTTTGCTAATCACATCAGTGCCATTAGGACAGTTCATATCTGCCAATAATTTAGAATGACAAATCTGTGAGCATAAGTCAGAAAATGGCAGGAAATCATGATTCCTTGGCCTACGTAGCTACCAGGATTCAGTGTTCCATCTTCCCCTTCCAATGAGGGGGGCCAAATCTTCCAGGCTCCAGATCATCAGAGACCATACGTACAACTGAAGATGCACGCCAGGACCCTGTGGAAGTCCTGACACACAGACCTTAGTGAGAAGTGCCTAGAAAATTTAAACTTCTGATAGGTAATTCCACTGCTCCCTGGGAGCCTTTGCGAATGTCTCCGACTCAGAGGGAGAATTGGAGACTTTGGACAGTTCCACAGTACTTACTGTATAGTTACTCAGAAAACATTAGACAAATTAAAACGTAGTCGAACACCTGGGTAACTCCACAACTGATCCCCCCCAGTCATCCCTCACTGACACTGCAACCCAACCACCCCATCGACCCAACCCAACTACCAACCCCCTCTAACCACCTACTGAACCAATCTGACCATCCCCAACTGGTTGCGCCTACTGCCCCAGAGTGACTACCGACTTGCCCACCTACCCAACTCCCATTCACTTATTCACCCACTCATACATCCATTCAGATTCAAAGAATGGACCTTTAAGCTTACCATACAGCAGCTACTGCTGTAAAAAGGGCACCTGCCCTGTCTTCCCCAACTCTACTCCTCCCCGAGGAACACTGTTTTGCACATTTCTTTAACAGCCAGGATCCAAAGATCCCAGAAAACATACACAGCAGTGTTTAAAGGGGAGGGGGATGGGGATCTTCAAGCGCAGTAGCAATCAGCTTATCATTGTTGCTGCCTGGAAGATTCGTGCCATTATTTGGTAAGATAAATACTCTCAGCCTTGTAGAAAAATATATGAGTTTTATTCACTCTAAAGGAACTACAGCATTAATAGAATCTATGCACTTGTGCTGCAAAGCTTTGAATAGCCTAATTTACTATATCATTCCCTGTTTTCTCTGAGTGGGCAGCAAAAGGAAAAAGGATACCAGTAAATTGTAGCATCAGCAACTAAGAGAGAAAGGAACTGAGTCGGGCAGGACAGTGAATTGACAACACGTGTACAGGGTATGCGAGGATGCTGTAGGATCTACTCAAGTTGGGGAGGGTTGAAGGAAAATAAAGTAAACCCTCACAAAGCACGGGAGCACTGAGGCTCTCTATGGTGACCAGAGTGCTTCAGCACAGAGGAACATATGCTCCAATTCAAACAGCAGTACAACAGTTGATGTCAACTTTGCCAAAACTTCAGCTGCCCCTGTGCCCTGTATAATCCTTTTGGCATGCGAATTTAAGGCTTTTTCTCAGTCACTCACTTTTTTTCTCTAAGGGCTGTTTTGCATCAAAGTGAAGTGTGATGTCTGGTGTATATCTGATACTGGAACAAGTCAATTCCTTTGGGGGACCACTGTGCTGATTAGCTGCGCATTTCCAAATTTTAAACCCCACTCCACTTTTAACCCTCCCACCTCACCAGGGTCTGCCAGCCAGGCCCAGCCAATACCCCAGGCTTACCTTGAAGTCTGGCTCCATAACTTCCTCTTCGTTCCTCTCGACTGCCTGAAGTCCCAGCTGCGGCCACCGCTCGAACCTGGCACAGCTGGAACTACAAAGCTGCTGGACAATCGGATTGACTGACAGCTCTCTGATGGGGACGGAAGTCTTGACCTTTGACAATTAACGCTGCAGGACAGCCACCATTTTGGTGGGTGGGCCCACCAAGACATTTTAGTCAGGTGGTGCAGGGAATACGGCACCCTGTAAAATCCAGCCCAATGCGTAACGGAGCTTTTTCTGGTTTTGCTTCTAAACTGTGCTAGCAACTCTCCATAGTATGTGTGTTCTTTAGATTAATGGTGAATTTGCACCATAAAATGATATTCTCTGGTAGAGCAGTGCAAGGCACTAATGGTAAACTGAAGATCATCAGTTTTTCTTCACCAAAGGCTCTTGCCAATTTGTTCTAGAAAATTGACATCAGTGTATAGGTAAGTACACTGATCCAGAAAAAATAGGCCTTACAGATATATTCGAACAAAAGTCTTACATATTAGGTGTATTTTTTCTGCTCTTTGAAAATTTCAATCAAGAGTTGCTAGGAAGAGTTAAGTACTCCAAGTCCTCCAAATGAAAGGGCTGGCTATGGGTACCCGCAGGGGCTCCATTTATGACCGTCTTTTTCTGGGGAATGTGGAGAATTCCTTGTTCCAGTGCTTCTCAGCCACCCTCCCACAACTCTTTTCCCAGTACATCGATGCTGTATTGGTGCTGCTTTGTGCTCTCATCTGGACCTGGAAAAATGCATCAATTTTGTTTCCAACTTCCACCCCTCTCTCATCTTCACATGGTCCATCTCCAACACTTCCCTTCCCTTGACTTCTTTGTCTCCATTTCTGGTGATAGACTGTCGACCAAAATTCACTACAAGCCCACCAACTCCCACAGCTACCCCAACTACCTTTCCACACACCCTGCTTCCTGTAAGGATTCCATCCCATTCTCCCAGTTTCTCAGTCTCCGTCACATCTGTTTCAATAATGCTACCTTACACAATGGCACTTCTGACGTCTTCCTTTTTCCTGAGTCCTGGTTCCCCCCCACAATGTGGTTGTCCGGGCCCTCAACCATGTCTCACCCATTTCCTGCACTTCTGCCCTCACCCCTTCTCCTCCTTTCCAGAAGGATAGGGTTCCTCCTGTCCTCACTTTCAAGCTCTGTATTCAAAGGATTATCCTCCGCCATTTCCGTCAACTCCAGCATGATGTCACTACCAAACACATCTTCCCATCACCTCCCTTTTCAGCATTCCAAAGGGACCATTCCCTCTGTGACACCCTGGGCTACTCCTATATCACCCCCAACATCTCATCCTCTTCCCATACAATCACAGAAGGTGTAACACCTGCCCCTTTACTTCTTCCCTCCTCACCGTACAAGGTCCCAAACACTCCTTCCAGGTAAAGCAGCGATTCACTTGTACTTCTTTCAATTTAGTCCACTGCATTCACTGCTCACAACACAGTCTCCTCTACATTGTGGAGACTAAACGCAGACTGTCGCTTGCCATTTCAATTCATCATCTTGCTCTCATGCTCACATTTGTCCTCGGCCTGTTACACTGTTCAAGGGAAGCCCAACGCAAATCGGAGGAACAACATCATCTTCCGGTTAGGCACTTCATAGCTTTCTGAACTTAACATTGAGTTCAACAACTTCAGACCATGAACTTTCTCCTCATTTTCATTTTATCCCCCCCAGCCCAACCCTCAAAGGACAGTCTGTAACTTGTTCTCATGTTTTTGCTTTCAGAAAGTGCTGACCCTTGTTCTGCTATTAACACATTCTGCTATCTGACCTTTATGCCACTATTAGCACCTGCCTTAGGTTTTAATACGATCATTACCACTCTTTATGTCTTGTGTCCATGACACCTTTTGTCATTCAAATCTCTTGAGAAAAAAATGGCTCTGAAGAGTCACACGGGCTTGAAACATTCACTCTGTTTCTCTCCCCCCAGATGCTGCCAGACCTGAGATTTTCCTGCATTTCCCATTTTTATTTCAGATTTCTTGCATCCACAGTATTTTTCTTTTGATTTCTACTAATGTTGTTTCCACAGTTCAGTCTATTTTCTAACACTAGAGTGCAGCATTGCAGGAGTGCTACATTGTCAGAGGTGCAGTGTATCAGACCTCACATTAAACCAAGGCCCCATCTACCTATTTGTATGGATATAAAATATCCTGAGGCACCACTGAAAGAACAAGTAGTCCCACTGTCTTAGTCAAAAACTCTATTTTCAACACCAGCACCCAAAATCAGATTAACTAGTCACGTATCTCATTTTTGTTTGTAGGTACTTGCTGTGCACAAATTGACTGCCAGATTTATCTATATGATAGGAACTAAAAATAATTGGCTGTGAAGCACTGTGCCAATACAGAACCACAATCAAACAGAAATAATACCAATGTTTGACACCTGTGCTGAATAACGTATTTAGGCTTTGGAGATTTCTCTCCAGCAAGAAGCTTGAAGTGTGAAAAATATTATTGGTTCTGTTGTGAAGATTAGTATGCTTGATAGGAAGTGTGTACACACCTAATTTTTTATTTATTAAGGTTCCACATAAAGCAATACTGCAGTTTTTCTGGGGGTCTCCAGATCAAGTAGTTAATGGAAAGATTGCTTTGACAACTGTGGGCTTAAAAGTGTAGTTAAAAATGTGGAAGTTCTTTCAAAGGCGACTACTTAAACTGAATTCCCCTGGATTTCCAAGTCTGCATTCCAGCACCAACTCACAGGCACAACTCCAGCTCTTCAGCTATGCTGAGCAAAACACCACTGCTCCAAGGGTTACCTTTGCCTCAACAGCCTGCAACATGGAGTCACCAACCTTCCACTGCCGTTTCAGCTCTCCAGGGCTTTTCCCAAGCGCTCACTACTCGGAGCCTGTCAACCATAGTACTTTCACTACTTTGCTCCTCTCCCCAGTGGTCTCCTCTCAGTGGCTCCTTCCTCAGTCCCCTCTCTCCCCCTCTCTCGGACCTCTCCCTATCCCCTCTCCCAGGACTTCTGTGTTTTGACGCCACACCTTGGATCCTGTGATCGGGTTTTCAATCCTTTTTCCCCCCCAACGCAGGTGCCCTCGGCACTTGTCCCCGACCTGAAGATCTCAACGTTGAACTGCGTCTACGGAGCCTGCTCCAGATTCGCGCATGCAGCAGCAACTCTTGTAATTCCTGACCTCCGCTCGGAAATCAGGTTGAAGTCCTATTTCATGACCCAGCAATACTGGCTGTAGTTAACTTTCAGGTTCAGACAAAGTATAGTACGTCAAAGTAGAAGGAAAAGTTGCAAAAGGTTAGGAAGAAAATTTGCCTAACTGCTCAAGGTGCATTTCGGAAAGGAAAAAATATCCCTTTAGACTTTCCAAGAGACAAAGTATTCTGCTTGTATGTGGCTGAGAAATAATTTATTAGTGTATATGCCAGAATACTTTAGTAGATCAACCATCTACAGGTCATCATAGTACACATTTTTTGATGTGGCATCACCTGTGCATCAATGCAAATTACATAGTATTATTCAGCTTCAAAATCACCCAAACCACACTAAAACAATAGGTATTAGACCACCTCAACAAAGTAACTTCACACTGCATGAGTCTCACACTACCCTGCATTCATTCTGAAGCCAAGTTTAAAGTTCCCAGGCTGTCCTTTGGAGCACCTGGTAGTTTTTAATTCTAGGGGAGAAACTGGATATACTCCTACCATTCAAATATAAGCAGCATTCAAAAGAAAGTAAGTGAGTGGAGCTTTGCACAAAAAGGAACACCAAAGCCAACCAATTTTGAGTTATTCCAGACAAGTCAGTAACAGAAAACTCTTATTTTCTCTGGTATACCAACCAGATTGTTGGCTGCATTAGCTCCTCACTGCACACACAAAATATTATATTTTAGGATTCTGTTCTTACACTTTTGGCCTAGAATATCCAGGAATATTTTAGAGTAACTAAAGCGCAAGAGTTAGGCCTTTTTTTTTTACATAGGATCACAGAGAAACAAGTCATTCGGTCCAATCAGTCCATGCTGATGTTTATGCTCCACTCGGGCCTCCTTGCATCTTTCCTCATCTAAATCTATCATTGTAACCCTCTATTCCCTTCTTCAAATGCTTGACTAGCTTCTTCTTAAATGTATCACTCTCTTATGGTAGCGAGTTCATTATTTTCACTTTGGGTGAAGAAGTTTCTTCTGAATTCCCTATTGGGTTTTTTGGTAACCATTATATTGATGATCTCTAGTTTTGCTTTTCCCCTACAAGAGGAAATATTCTGTCTGTATCCACTCTATCAAAACCTTTCATAATTTAATATACTTCTATTAGGTCATCCTTCTGCCACCTTCTTTTCAGAGAAAGAAAGAGATCAACCTGTCAATCCTTTCCTGATATGTATACCCACTTATTTCTGGTATCATCTTTGTAAATCTCTGCACCCTCTCCAGTACCTCTATATCCTTTTAATAACATGGCAACCAGAACTGCAATCAGTACTCAAATAAGTGTGGTCTAACCAACATTTGATACAGGTCCAGCATAACTTGCCTACTTTTCAATTCTATCCTCTCTGTAAAAAAAAAAGCCGAGTGATTGGTTTACTTTTTTAAAAAATGGCCTTGCTAACCTGTGGCGCAACTTTTAATGATTGGTATATTTGTACTCAGAGATCCCTTTGTTCCTCTACCCTACCGAGGCTTGCACCTTCCGAGTAATAAGTGACGTCCCTATTCTTCCTGCCAAAACGAATTACATCACATTTATTTGTGTTGAACTTCATTGGCCAATTATTTGCCCATTCTGCAAATTTATATGTTCTCCTGTAATCTGTTGCGCTCCTTCTCAGTGCTGACTATCCGTCCCAATTTGGTGTCAAACACAAATTTTAAAAATGTGTTTTTGATTCCAAAGCCCAAATCGTTAATGTAAATTGCGAACAGCAATGGTCCCTGCAATGATCCTTGTGGAACAGCACTTCCCACTTTCTGCCACTCTGAATAGTTACCCTTTACTCCCACTCTTTGCTTTATGTCTTGAAGCCAGTTAGCAATCCATTCTGCCACTTGTCCCCAACTCCACATTCTCTGACCTTGTTCATTAGTCTATTATGGAGCATTTTTAAAAATGGAGATAAATTACATCCACTCCATTGCCTACGCCCTCGATTACCTCCTCAAAAAATTCAAAAATGTTGGTCAAGCCAGAGAAAATTCATAGGCAACTGATTTACACCGATACAACCCAAAACATGGTTATGTTTGCATTTCCTCAAGTTACGTTTGCCAAAACCCTCTACCACATTTTTTCATAGTTTTACCTCCTATGCAAAAGACCAGTTCATGCATAGATTTACATCCAAAATTTTAGCACAGGACAGCCCAAAGTCAACTTAAAATTTGTATAACTGAGAATTCTGGAGTTTGTGATTTTCTTCAAGTGCTGTCAGTCTCAGAGCACCTGGCTGCATTTGCCCTTTTACACCAGTTTTTACATTCGGACATAGGCTAATGAGTTCACACAAGATATTTGGTCACAAGACCCTATTGGCAGGACTGTCCTAGAGGCCAATGTAAGTTCAATTTGCTTGGTGTTGCTGTTAAACTGAGTTTTCTTTCTATTTGTGCTCCCAAAATTGTTTACACATTGTGGCATGTTTTAGAACAAAGATTAATTGCAAATGAGTATTTCTGGTGTCAAGGGAAAGTGAAATGAAATATTCAAGTGGAAATCAAAGTGAAATTGTCGTTTCACTCTCTGCTCAAATAAATTAAACCACAAGGCCTAAAGATATTATTTACTTTATTTTAAAACGCGAAGATGCCAGCACACAATTTAATTCACACCTTTAATTATCTTAGGGGATCCATCTGCTTTTTAGTTTATAAACTATACATGTTTAGCTATCTCAGCAATTTTAGAATGCCCCATTACATTTAATGCCTACATTTCAAAATTACCTAAGGCAGCCCAATGTAACAATTACAACAAATTTACCAGGAAGTCTTTACAATTTGTTGACTCTGTAGATAAAATATGTAACAATTGGTTATTTCTTGCTTCAGAAAATGTTTGTTCAAGCAAATAGTTGCTAGCATTGAGAAGTTGTTCTGTGTTCTTGTAATTCACTACAACCACCTGATCATGGAGACATTCACAAACCTGTGCTGAGGCATGTAGAAAACCTAGGTTGTACTATGGGTTGGTTCTGTCAACCAGAGCATTCTGGTTGTGTTTGTTTCTTGATTCTTTCATGGGATGTGGGCATTGAGGGCAACGCCAGCATTTGTTGCCCATCCCTAATTGCCCTTGAACTGAGTGGCTGGCTTGGCCATTTCAGAGGACAGTTAAGAGTCAACTACATTACTGTGGATCTGGAGTCACATGTAGGCCAGGCCAGGTAAGGATGACAGCTTTCTTTCCCTAAAAGGCATAAGTGAACCAGATAGGTTTTACAACAATTGATGATAGCTGTCATGGGCACCATTACTGAGACTAGCTTTCAATTCCAGATTTAATGATTGAATTCAAATTCCACCAGCTGCCATGGTGGGATTTGAACCCAGGCATTAGCCTGGGCCTCTGGATTACTAGTCCAGTGACATTACCACTACAATGGAGTCTCCCCATAATTAAAGCAATGGCATTATCAAAGAAGAGTAAATAGCTGTGTTGTAACCACGGCAAGTACAGGTACGGTAGCATTGTGGTTATTTTACTGAACTACTAATCCAGATGTCTGGCCTAATAATGTAGAGAAGGGAGTACAAATTCCACCAAAGCAGCTGCGAAGTTTTCATTCAATTAATTAAATAAATCGGGAATAAAAAAACTAGTATCAGTAAAGGTAACCATGTAATTACCGGATTATTAAAAAATACATCTGGTTCACTAATGTCCTTTAGGGAAGGAAATCTGCCATCCTTACCTGGTCTGGTCTACATGTGACTCCAGACCCACAGCAATGAATGTGGTGGACTCTTTACAGCCCTATGAAATGGCATAGCAAGCCACTTGGCTGTACACAAGAAGGAAGCTCACCATTCCAAGGACAATTAGGGATGAGCAATAAAAGCTGGCCTTAACAGTGATGCCCACATCCCGTGAATACATAAATAAAGTGAAAATTTGCAAGCAATTACAAAAAGATAATAATCTATATGTAAACATATTATACTTGTGTTAATTTCAAATGTCACCATAAAATCTAAATAAGGCATGTAAACAATTACTTTAACACTTGGGAGCATTTTCATTTCCAAGTAAAAAGATTGTGATGCCATGCCTTCCTGCAAGACTTGAGTACATACACAGGATTCTACTAAAAGTGCAGTAATGAGGGTATGCTGCCTTCTGGATAAGGCATTACAACAGGGCCTCATTCTGGCTGTTCAGGCAGATTTCACTGCACAATTCATATAAAAGCAGGGAATTTTCCATATGTAATGGTCAACCTTTCTCCCTCAACTAATTTACTGTGTGCACAGACTACTTAAAAAAATAATTGGCTGTGAAGCACTTTGGGATATCCTGCGTATGTGAAAAGATACCATATAAATTCTAGGTTGTTGTTATTCCGTGTCATTCAAAGGCAGCAGCTGCTGGGCTTGATCCAAAGTCCTCTTCAATGCCATTGAATTTGTAGAGTGCTGTTAAACTATAGAAGGTGCATTAAAAATTAATTTAGCACCTTTACATTACCTTAAAATATTAGAGGTTAAAAAAAAGGCTGTTTGAAGAATCATGGTGGATTGTAAATAGTTGTTTCACACAAAACAATTTCACCTAAACAAGTAAAAATTGAATAAGATTCTACAAACTCTATCACTATCCTCCATAACAATTGTCATTGCATTTCAAAAGTCAAAAATTGTGCAATGTGCTTTAAGACAATTCTAGATTTAAGGTTTCAGTTGGATGCAAACATTATCAAATAATTTCTGGAAAAGGCATGCAAATATGAACTGTTAGCAGTACTGGGTTCATCGTGATGCTACTGACAGATGTAGTCAAGCTATGTTCATTATACCAATACTCACATGAATAATGGCCACTTGAGGAAGTTACCGGGGGTGCCATATCCTGCACAAATCAGTGCCTTCAAGAGAGGACAGCAAATAGGAGGAGTGGTTTGTAAACCACCAAATGCAATAATACAACTTCAATATCATGTTATTTGCTTTGACCCAACCATAAGCAAGTAGAATTTTCCTCCATCTTAAGTGCTAAGCCAACTGACATACAACATCATGTTTGGAGCTCAACAATGCCATAAGACTTGAATTTTTTAATATAAATGCAGATATTTAGAAAACTAAAGTTATTCACATCCTACCAATATCATTCACATTGTCACTCCAACTCACAGATCAGTGAAATATTTAGAGAATGCAAAGACTGGATGGCAGTTTGCCAGAGGCTATGCAAACATAAATAAATGCCACGGTTAGTATTATCTTAGAAAGGAATTATTCTTTGCTCACATAACAGTGCTTTTTGTTTGAAAACATTCCTTCATGATGTACAAACTCAGCAATTATCCCCTTCCCCTCTCTCTCTCGTCCTCTCCCCTTCTAAAAACACCTAAAATGGAGCTCTCTCAAAGTACACTTAGACCAATCCAGCCAAAGGTCATTCAAAGGCAAACACAGAAAACGACCTACTGCTAACTGCTTGAGGAAACATTGAAACAGGCTGATAACATCAGAATGCATGAACAGTGTACCAGGAATACTTCAAATTATGAGCTGAGAGAAATTTCTTAACTATTCATAAAAAAATCATATTAAACTATCCCAACTCAGAAGTAATTTAGATTTTAACTGGCTTGCTTCATAATGGGGTTGAGTTTAATAAACCCAGTTGCAGTTGAGTTCACTGACGTAAATGGAGGCTAAATAATTGTTTTTCCTCTAAAAAACAAATTTTCTGTGTGCCAAGTCTAACTAAATTTTTTTACATTAATTTGTCTTTTTTTTTTAAAAAAGTCCTTAGATTAACTGTAATAAATAGAAAGCCATCAGTGACGTACACAGTACTGGTCAAAGTATTCTGAACAAAGTTTTTACCTCTCTTGCCACTGGTTGGATTGTTTGCAACCAGGCTGCATTTCTCATCTCACATCCCCTCCATCATGAAGACTGCTTAGTTCCATCTCTATTCCTTCCTCAACCCATTTGCCATTGAAAACCTCACTGTCAATTTCAGATTTGATTTCTTCAATGTTCTGATTAGTATTCCATCTACCAACCTCCATCTTCTTCAGTTCATCCAACTTGGTTGCCCATATCATATTACACAACAATTCACGTATATACATCACCAAGGACAAATGTGATACATGTTCTCTTCCAATCCCACAAAACACAAATTTAACATTCTTACCCTGGTTTATTAAATTTCCCTCATAGCCTTATACCTCCTTATCTCTCAGCTGATCTATTGTGCATCCTCCATCTTCTTTGGTCCACCATTGGTGTCCATGTCTTCAGCTGACAGGCACAAAGCTCTGGACTTCTTTCCCTAAACCTCCCTCTCCTCAAGTTGCTCCTTAAAATCTATCCGTTTGACTAAGCTTTTGATTACCCATCCTAATAGAATTTCATACGGCTTAGTGTTGCTTTGTCTGTTAGGTTTTGTCGATTAACACTCCTGTGAAGCTCTATGGGATGTTTTATAAGTCAATTGCAGTCGTTGCATTATTTATACAATGCTGTAGGCAGTTGAGATCGGTATAGGAGATATAAATATGATAGGGATAAAGATGTAGATGTAGAGAAAGAGGTTAACATCAGAAGCATATGATGCAACAGAGATCTGGAAGGAGGAGAAGTTCCAACCTCATGCAATGCTCCCAATATGTAGATGGTAGCTGTAAGTAAAAGAGTAATGGTTTTAACAAAGTACAGTCTCAAGCAGCTTACCTTGGGAGGATAGACAGGGCATGGGGGGAGGAGTGCGAGGAAAGTGTGTCCAGGGGGAGGTCAGTTGTATAGTTGCCCAGAGTTAGACTAGGATAGTTCTGTCTAACACTTCCTAGGTAACGATCCAGGTAAATAAGTTGGAACTGTCTGAAGTGTCTGACTCTTACTCAGAGTTGCAGACTTTTTTTGGAGGGTCCTGGGAAGCAGGGGAATTGCCCATTGGAAATTCAAACTTCCCAGGTAATTCCCAAGGAGTCTTCGTGTTGGGACTTCAGAGGGGGTCCCATAACGCATCTTGGCAGATGGGGGGGCAGATCTAGTGTGTGAATATTCGCAAGTCAGAAGGCTCACGTGTTAAATTTTTCTATTAGTCCGCACTCTTTATGGCCTTAGCAATGCACTGCTACTTTTAGTGATTTACCTGTATTCCTAAATCTTTTTGCTACTTTACCAATTTAATATTTTACCTACCAAAGAACAAGTGGCCTTATTTTTCCTACCATCAACCAACTCCTATGTCCCACTGTTAAAGTTAACATTCCATTAACGTTCACTTTGCAAGTCTATTTTTGTTGTCATGAAAATGTGTTTTATTCCAAATAACAATTTTTAATCTATCTGGAAACCTGAATTGAACTTTTAAAAACAGAGATCTTTTTAAACATGGAGACTAAAGGTAACTTGAGTGCACAACCAAGATGGCTATCCTAATTTGCATTATTGTACATTCCACATTCCAATCCCTTCAAATGGAGGCATCATGTCTGCAAAACCCAAAGACAATGACTTCAAGGAAACGTGAAGGGCCCACATTTCTTGTCCCATTAACAAGGGATTAAGGCAATCACCTGAGGTATTCAACTGTTGGAGACAAACCATTAAGCCTAATTACTTGAAGAATGGGGCCCTGGGAAGGGGAGCTTCCCAGACATGATCTAATCAAGTTACCTTTGAAATACACTGGCAATGACCTTATTTGGATCCCCTGGGCATCATGTGACAAGCCAGCCTTTTGTATGTTTAAGTACCCGTTTCTCTGCAAAACTGAGGGCAAGCAGCTGAGACAGAGAGAAAAGACCCAAGTGAGGTCCCTCCCATCTCCATCTTCAACCCTTGTTTGCTGACTGAGACCACCCAGACTCATCCCTGTTGCAGAAAGACTTAGAAATATTTAACCCAGCACTACCATCTCCAGAAGAACAACCAAATCAGCCATCTACATCTTTAAATTGGAAGTATCAAGATCACTGAAGAAGTCACAGGACCACAGAAATCAGCCTGAAGTTAGCCGATTCACCAAACTACAGACTATATATTCCTTTTATTTTTTATGGACTCTAATTTGACCAACTTATACCTCCCACTCTGTAATCTTATTGCTGTGTGTGTGCACATGTATATCATTTTACTTAAATCAGTTTAATTATAATAAAGTTAACCCCTTTGTTAAATTCAAGAAAACCTATCCAATTGGTTATTTTATGATCACAGCACATAGACAGTTAAGTACTCACCGAATTGGCAAGCGTATCCGTTTTAATCAAAAAAAAGACTGCTGCAATCAAACAAGTAAAGGGAAAAGTAGGGGACCATTCAACCCCTCTTCACTTGATCATAACAATGTCCTCCTGAATTATGATCCAGTCCTCCAATTATGCTCTCCAACTTGGCACCATCTACAAAATTTGACAACATATATCCAATTTCTGAGATCAAACGAAGAGCAGAAGCTGTAAACTAATTTGTTCCAAATTCCCACTTAGATCCACCATCTATACAACCCTATTTTGTGATATGCAGGTTTAAAATGCAATGCCTGGAGAGGTGACACAGCAATGCAGCTTTCTGGAGTACTGTACTAAGGTGCAGCAACACAAGAGTTCTAGTCTTTGGATTCAAACCAAATAATGGCAAACACGGTTGAGTTATTAATCTCATGTAGGAAAGCACCTGAAGCAAGCAATATGACCAAAGTTCTTTTGCATGGTACAGGCCTGGAGAATTTTCTATTCTAAATTAAAATGGTTTAAATGCGAATAAGAGAATCTTTCACTTTGGTCCAAATTTGAAAAACACAGCAGCCAGAATTTCAGGTGACAGTGCAGGTCACTTAATACAAAACGAAAATAGAATTGCAAGGGACTGAATGAGCAGAAAGCAGGTTTGCTGGACACAAGGTACGGAGGAAGAAAATGAGCAGGTGGTACAATGGTTAGAGGGATCATGTTGGTTTAGTGGTCAGGGATGTTTTTCAACACATTTGTTTGGTCTGGTCTCCACAATCAGTGCCAGAAACCCAGGGTGAAGTTGGTAGGAAACTGCCACAGCAGGTTTCGATTTTTAGAATGTCATTGATCAATGATGATCAGATGAACAATGGCAATTAAGCAGTTACTGCCCATCCCTTTTTGCTCTGAAGACATGGAGGATCAAACTGGAGTCACAGTTAAGCCAGGCCAGGTAGATGTGGCAGCTTCCGTTCCTGAACGACAATCGTAAACCACTTGTAGTTTTACAATAATTCAGCAGCTTCAGGTCTTTTTTGAACTGGTGCTGGCAACAAACTGCCAAATTTATAATTTATTCAACTGAGTTTCACAACTTGCTACTACGGAATTTGAGTTCATTGCTCATCCAGTACCAGAATCACCAATTCTACCGTATTGCTAGAGACACTACAATCATACAGTGATACATATTTATAAAGATTAAGCTCCAAAATGCAGATAAAAATAAGGAATGACAACCCCTAAAACTTCTCAGTGATTGCAAATGAATGCTGTTAGTGTTCTTAGCAGTTGCTTGAGTAAACATAAATCATGTGATTTTCTGCATGATTATACCATTCGTGATACATGAGGTACAGCTTAAGACATTATTTAAGTTCCACTGCCTTTTGGCAAATTCATTGGGACTGTAGAAGAATGTGTGTGTAAATTTTGCACTATTCAAAAGGAAGCTCAGTATTTCATAACCGAGAAAAGAATTATCAACAACCTGGATGAAAAAACTCGCTGCTCAGGGGTGGGAGAGGGGTGCAGGCACGGGGAGGGAGAGGTAGTGACTGAGTGTGGGTGTGTTTGTGCATCTGGCTCAGGCGCAGTATCAAGATTCCCACTCACCCTCACCCAACAACACCCACTCAAGGGATTGGGAGTGAGCCAGACAAACAGACTCTGTCCCACTCACAATCTAATGGTGAACTTGATTCATTTTTTTTTTAATTATCAATTTATTCCTTTGACATCTCTTTATTTTCGCTCAGCAAGTTGTTTCTTTTCTTCATACCTGAACTTTATTTTTAAATTCACGTTTAACATTGTGCCAAACTTCATCTTTCTGAAATTTGCTCATCGGCCCCTTGAACGAGATGAAAACGGAACTGTGGCCACCCAACTGTAAAGGTTGCACAAGCCTGCTGTAGACTAATGTATGCACCTTTCTGACAAAATGTTACCTCCTCTGAGACTCCAAGCAATATTGCATAGCTGGATGAGCACCTGATGAAGTATAACATGGATTAGTTAACAATATACTATATTGATTTTAAAATACTGGTTTAAATGCAGCAATTCCTTGAAGGAGGAGGAGGAGGAGGGGGGGATGAAATATTATCCTCTCACTTCCATTCCACTAAAAAAAGAGTGCATTAAAATAGAGCTCCCAAAATTGTAAATGATAACAACACTGATGTATACAAGAAAAGCCTTCGCTCATTCGAAAACCATTTTTCTACAGGTGCTGTTTTAGGTCGGATTCCAGGAGACCAATGTCTCTAAGCCAGCTACTGGCATTTATACCGGTTAGCCAACTCCCTTGTCACAGCAACAAATTGCCAGGTGTAATTACTTGTGGGTTTATATATTGCTGCCGGGACATGGGCGTTGGTAGCTTAAACACCACCGCCCATCTCACAGCTACAAGTTTCCAACAAACCAAACCACAATATTGCTGGTATAAAAGCAGTATCACTCCAATTTTCCACACACCTTGTGAAAAACACTGACTGTTCAATAGTTTGCTTTGAACCTCTGATTGAGAGGAGCTGCTGGTAAAAACCATTGCCATTTTATGCAGAATGCAGTGAACCATCAGTCACAATTAACCACCGGAGTCAGAACTGTTCAAGCATAAATATGATTTATACTTAAGCATTTGTAGCCACGTAAATTTCACCATGGGCAGGATTTTTCGAATGGCAATGTTTCCTGCCCCGCCACCTGAAAAATCAACAGCAATGTATCCTTGCCGATACCGAATGCCCCACAACCAATTAAGCGTCAACGAGCTAGAGACAGGACATCTGCCCCTCACTCAGGAGTAAGCTCTGCCTTAACGAGTCTGATTGGCCTGCACCTCAACGTAAGTAGCAGCAGTGGCCAGTACTACAAGTCCTCCCCAAATTCAAAATCCAGGACCAGGTAAGTAGGTGTGGTCCTATGGCAGGGTGGGGCAGTGAGGCCTGGGGAGGTGGAGAGCAAGGAGTGGGGGTCTTGATAGAAAGGTCGGGGGGGGAGCAAACGCAGGGGACAGACCTTGTGCCCAATGTGGAAAGGAGGCCATTGAAGGAGGCACACCTTCCCCCATCCCATCCCATCCAAGGCCCAAGCAGGGTGAGCTGCCAGGCATACCCCTGCACCTGAACTCCTCTCACCAGCTTCGAAATTGAAGCCGGACATAAAATGGCCCTCGTGGTCATGAACTGCCCACTCAAATGCTTCAATTGGGTCATGGGCGGGCCAGCCGGCCGGCCTGGAAAGCCACAGGAGGGGGACCATAAAATTCTGCCACATATCTTTCATGTTGCATTTATATAGTGTTTTTCTGGACTATAGTACCACAGTTGCAGTGTAGCAATTGTTATAATATTGGAAATGAAGTAGCCAATTTGCATAGAGCAAGATCCCAAAAACAGCAATGTGATAATCAAATTGTCTATTTTACGCAAGGGATAAATATTGACTGGGATACCAGAGAACTCCCCTGCTCTTCTTCAGAATAGTGCAATGGAACCTTTTATACCTGCCTGAAGGGCCTTCAGTTCAATGGTCCAGGTTTTGTAGTCAGAGGTGCAATGGTGCTCACTGCTGAACTTGAAGAAAGCTTCCCACAAAGATGCAGAAATCTCTTGTGGTGTAGATTTCCCCTTTCCTGACATCAGTTTGAATCTGGTGCCAAATCTATGAGATCGCAAAGGGCCAACAATCGTGATAGCATCAAGCAGAGTAAGCAGTCAATCATAATGAAGTATTCTCACAGACAGCAAACCAGAACTAAGATTCTGTAACTATCCTTCATTTTCAATTACATTTTACAGAGGCCGAAATACATGATTGAGATGTACCTGGGATTAAGGTAGAAGCTGAAATCAAACAAACCTTTATTTAAAAAAAACTAATTTTATCATAATGGCAAAATTTGACATGATGCAACCTTCTTGAAATCTGTTCAATATTAAACTATAATTAGGAATTAATATATGGACACTTCACAAAAGTAAATAGACTAACATCTGAACTCTGATACCCGTTTGCTGACGTCAATTAGATATCAGAATCAGATATGCAAGGTTAAAAGCCACAAACTGAAGTAGGAGGAACAAGGTTGTGTTTTTGGGCTGACTTCAATTCCAAAGAATAAAACAAACTTTGAAATGTTATTATTGATTCTTACAATGAATGTCAAGATTGACTTACTAGAGCATATATTTTTGGGTCTTGCTGAAAATAAATCAGGTGCAATGTGTGTACATGCTCTTTCTGTCTGAAAAGGACAGGGCCATCTGTATTAATATATGTAGCTTCCAGTACACAAGTGTGCCACACTGCGAGCCCAACTGAATCTTAAATTGGTTGTCAGCGTAATCCTTAGCGCACTGAAGGTTATTTAACAAATGTTGTCCAATCATGTACTCATATCTAACGTTGGACACTGTTTTGAGTTTTGCAAGCACCAACTGGTTGGGTACGGTCTGTACTTTGCCTGTTGCGAACAGCGGAAAAGACATGCCATTTGATACGATCGCCAATTGTACAGCCTACATAGCTAGCATCACACTGGCACTAAAATTCTTATACCGGATTACTTATTTGAGATAGGCAGAATGTCTTTTTGGCTTCACAGCAGCATCCTGTAAGTAGCGAATACCACTCGTGTTGCTACTGCATAGTAGCAGCATGAAACAGCTAGCTTCACCTGTTGTTCAAATTTTTGAGATACCTTACCCTTTCAGGGTAATTTGAGGTAGACTGGGCACTTTTTAAGTGCCCAAGTCTTGCTGAAATAGGGTGCATCAAAGACATCCTGTGGGATAATGGTTACTCTGATCAGATCATTTCGCACCGTTTATCATGCAAACTCACGAACAGGCCGAAGACTGTTACTTTCAGCTCCAAAAGGTCATTGATAAATAATGAATAATTCAGACCTAACAACAATCCTTGCAGGGCATCACCAGTCATATTCTACCAATTAGAGTGCCTGTCTATTATTCCTACCCACTGTCTCTTGCCATTTGACCAATTTCCCAACCTAGCCAATAATATACTTTCAATTCCATGGGCTTCAACTTTAGCTAACAGTCTTATGATGGACTTTATCAACACCTTCAGGAAACCCATAGAAATAACATCTCTGTTTTGTTCTAGCAGAACATCCCGCCTGAGCCCCTCTAATTAGGTTTCCCTCCTTGTACTTAACCCCCTTACATCTTTCAACACAGTTGATCATACTATTTTCCTTCACTACCTTTATGTTGTTCAGTTCTGTGGGTCTAGCTTTGTTGCAAGTGGTTGTCGTTGATTCCACTCTTACTTATCTAATCATAGCCAGAGCATTTCTGGTAATGGTTTCTCTCCAACCGCAGGCAATTACCTCTTGCATCTCCAAAATATCCATTGATGGACCCCTCCTGATCTAGATCTGGTCTGTTGGCAGCAAAGACATGTTTGTCATCAAAGTGGCCGCCACATGTATAGACTCGACCTCTCTCCAGCAGCACTGACTCACCTGATTTCAA
Source organism: Cetorhinus maximus (assembly GCF_964194155.1). Classification (NCBI taxonomy): domain Eukaryota; kingdom Metazoa; phylum Chordata; class Chondrichthyes; order Lamniformes; family Cetorhinidae; genus Cetorhinus; species Cetorhinus maximus. The sequence goes on from NC_135884.1 coordinate 129,846,104, forward strand.
AGTTGTCCTGGTCCAGAGTTTAATTTCATCCTTTGTCTGATCCTCGCTTTAACAAAGTCATTTTCTCTCCCTTTCAAGTGCTAAGGAACTCAAGCTCCAACAACTCATGAATATCAATGCCCCTCAAGGTCTTTCTTCCCCATCTCTTCCCTCTGACCCCATCCCTTCTTCTGATCAGACATATTGACTTCTGATCTTTCCCTCTCTGAAACTGAAGGATCTGTACTTAGCAAAGGACTCAGCTTTATCCCCTTACACTCTACCTCAATGAATTTCGAGCATGGCACGACATTCAGCTCTTCTTCCAGCACTTTTGCCTCCATGTTCACTTCTTTAGCCAGGAGTCCTCCCCCTGACCAATGGACCCAATCACCTGCCTCCAGTATTCTCCCTCCACCTGGACCTATCCGCCGGCCTCTTAGCCACTCCTGATCTTTTCACTGGGAACAGTCACCCTGATATCAGCCGTTTTAGTTTCTCCGCTCCCCTCGCTCACTCTAATCTGCATCCCTCTTACCTTGCTGCATTCTATTCTCTAAAGTCTAACCCCAACATTGTTATCAAACCTGCTGGCAAGGGTGGTGCTATTATCTGGCGCGCTGACCTCTACCTTGCAGGAGGCCGAACATCCACTCTCAGACACTTCTTCCTACTTGCCCCGAACCATGACCTCATCATCAAACATCAAGCCATTGTTTCCAGATCAATGACCTCATCTGCCCTGGAGATCTTCCCTCCACAGATTCTAACATTAGAGTCCCCAAACCCCAAACACACCACTTCTACGTCCTTCCCAAAATCCACAAAAGGGGACAAACCTGGTGGACCCATCGTTTCAGCCTGTTCCTGCCCCACCTGAACTCATATCTTCTTACCTTGACACCATTTTTTCTGCCCTTGTCCACTCTTATCCCACCTACGTCCATTACGCTTCTGGCACCTCATGTCATTTCAATAATTTACAGTTTCCTGGCCCAAACTTCCTTCTCTTCGCTGTGTACATCGATCTCTCTACACCTCCATCCCCCACCAGGACGGTCTGAGGATTCTCCATTTCTTCCTTGAACAGAGGCCCAACCCGTCCCCATCCATAATCACTCTCCTCCGCCCAGCTGAACATGTTCTCTCATTGATCAATTTCTCCTTAATTTGTCTCACTTCCTCCAAATAAAAAGGTGCTGCAATGGGTATCTGCATGGGTCCTGGCTATGCCGGAATTTTTGTGCGCTATGTGGAACATTCCTTGTCCCAGTTCAACACAGGCCCGCTCCCCAACTCTTTTTCCAGCACATTGATGACTGCATTGGTGCAATTTTCTGCTCTTGCCCGGAACTGGAAAACCATCAACTTTGCTTCCAATTTCCACTCTTCCCTCACCTTCACCTTCACATGGTCCATCTCCAACCACTTCCCTTCTGTTCCTCAATTTCTCTGTCTCCAATTCTGGGGATAGATTGTCCACTAATACTTATTACAAGCCCACAGCTACCCCCAACCACACTTCCTCACACTCTGCTTCCTGTAACGACTCTATTTCATTCTCCCAGTTTCTCAGTCTCAGTCACATCTGTTCTGATTACGCAACCTTTGACAACAGTGCTTCTGATATGTCGTTTCTTTTGTAAAGTGAGGATTTTCCCCAGTGGCTGACAAGGCTCTCAACCTTGTCCTACCCATTTCCCACACTTTTTCTCTCACCCCTTCTCCTCCTTCCAAGAACCACAATAGGGTTCTCTTTGTCCTCAATTACCGCCCCACCAGCCTCCACATTCAAAGGGTCATTCTCCACCATTTACCCCACCTCCAGCATGATGCCACCACCAAATACATCCTCCCTTCCCCAGTCAGCATTCCAAAGGGATCATTCCCTCTGTGACACCTTGGCCCACTCCCCAAAACACCTCGTCCTCCCCGTCCCACTGTACCTTCTCATGCAATCACAAAAGGTATACCACCTACCACTTTTACCTCCTCTCTCCTCACCATCCAAGTCCCCAAACATTTCTTGCAGGTGAAGCAGTGATTTATTGTACTTCTTTCAATTTAGTATATTGTATTCGCTGCTCACAATGCAGTCTTTACTACGCTGGAGAGACCAAATGCAGATTTGGTGACTGCTTTGCAGAACATCTCCACTCAGTCCACAGGCATGACCCAAACTGCCAGTTGTTTGGCATCTTCATTCACCACCTTGCTCTCATACTTACATTTCTGTCCTTGGCCTGATGCAGTGTTCTAGTGAAGCTTAATGCAAGCTCAAGGAACAGAACCTCATCTTCCATCTTGGCATTTTACAGCCTTTGGGACTCAACATTTAGTTCAACAGTTTCAGACCATGAACTCTATCCTCCATTTAATTTTTTTTTTGCCATGTGCCAGTTTGAATTTTGTTTTTCATGTTTTTGCTTTCGGGTAGGGCTGTTCATTATTCTGCCATTCACACCCACTCTGAACAAATGCTTGTTTCTTTTATACAACCACTCCCTTTGCCTTTTGTTCACGTCACCTTTGTCATTTAATCTCTCCCACCTGCTAACATATCTCAGACCTTCCTTTTTGTTCTTCCTCCCACTCCTCAATGGCATAAAGTACATCACATTTCTATCTTCATTCAATTTAGAAGAATCGTATTTGATACGAAGGGTTAATTTTGTTTCTTTCTCCACAGATGCTGCCAGATCTGCTGAGTACTTCCAGGACTTAGTTTTCATGTTAAAGTCATGAGGTCACCTTTTACACATTCAACATCTCGATTAAAAAATTCACATCCTTGTTTTCAAGATCCTCCGTAGCCTCATTCCTCCCTACCTCTAACCTGCAACAGCCCTACAATCCACCAAGATCTGACCTCCTCCAATTTTGGTCCCTTACACATCTTCGATTTTAATCCATCCATCACTTAAAGCAGTGCCTTCAGCTGTCTGGGTCTAAACTGCAGAATTCCCACCCAATGCCTCTTTGCCTCTCCATCTCTCTCTCCTCCTTCAGGATGCTCCTTAAAACCGATCTTTTTGACCATGTTTTGGTCACCTGTCCTGTTGTTCAGTGTTGAATTTCATTTGATAACACTCCTGAAGCACCTTGGATGTGTTACTACAGGCTTGTCCAATCTGTGGACCTGGTTGCAGCCCGGGAAGCCATTCCATGTGGTCCACAGAGGCACTACTGAAAGTGCAGATAAGATGAGTAGATCAGGTTGAAGATTCTGTGAGGGGCTGCTCGTCCAACCACAGGCCATTACTCAACCAGGCACAGGAGCAGAGAGAAAGGCAGAAAGAGGCAGGCGGGAGGGGGCGATGGACAGAGGCCGGGGGGAAGGAAAGAAGGACATAGGCTGGGGGGCAAGGCAGGGGAGAGAGCAAGGCAGAGAGAGAGCGAGCAAGACAGAGCAACAGAGAGGGAGAGGGAAAGGGAAAGAGAGACAGACAGACAGAGCAAGAGCTTTTGACAGCCAGTGGGAGAGTGTGACCAGCAGACAGAGTGACAAAGAAAGTCAGACAGACACAGACAGACAGACAGAGAGAGGTGCAGATGGGGGGGAGCATGAGAGAGAAAAGAGAGAAAAGAAAGAGAGAGAAAAGAGAGAGAAAAGAGAGAGAAAAGAGAGAGAAAAGAGAGAGAGAGAGAAAGAGAAAAGAGAGAGAGAGAAAGAGAAAAGAGAGAGAGAGAGAGAGAGAGAGAGAGAGAGAGAGAGAAATAGAAAAGAGAGAGATGGTGTAGGACTCTCTCCCATTCTCCGGATTCTCAGTCACCCTCATACCCACAAACCAACACATGCTCTCAGTCACTCTCACAGTGGGTGTGGGTGAATAAGTGACCATCCGGAGTCTGGGAGTGAGCTGGATACACACACTCTAATGGTCATTCTTATTAATCACTTTTTTTTAATGTTATCAATTTATTGTTTCAGCATTGCTTTATTTTTGCTGAGCAATTGGTTTATTTTCTTAACACAACATTCTTTGAAATTGATGCATTTTTCTGAAATCTTCTCCTCAGCCCCTTGAGTGAAAAAAAATTGGAAATGTGGACCCCATGCAAAAAAGGTTGGACAAGCCTGTGTTACTATGTTAAAGGCACTATATAAATGCAAGTTGTTGTTGTTATTGTTCCATGTCTCAATCAATTCACCTCTCTCAATCTTTCTTCCACTGTTTCTGTGGTGCCAGGGTGCTGGTTTGGATGAGCTGGAACTTCCTCCAGCTAAACATTGGGAAAACCAAAGTTATCATTTTTGGACCCTGCACACACACCAACTCCACCCAGACTCCTTGGCCACCATCTTAGGCTGGACATGTTATTTGCAACCTCAACATCATAAACGGCCTTCCATTGTGCTTCAGACCTCATTTCCTCTTCATCACAAAGACTGTTTACTTTCTCTGATACAGTACACCTCTACCTTTCCCTCAGCTCCTAAACCATCTATTGTCAACTTCAGATTTAATTACACAAATTAATTACACTGGCCAGCCTACCACCCCTCACCATACACTTATGTGCATTTAAAACTTTGCTGCTAGATTCTATTCCACACCAAATCCCACTTGACTGTCACACCAATTCTCACTGACCTTTAAGCTCCCTGTTCCTGAACGTCTCAAAATTTAAGTTCTCATTCTTGTGTTTAAAGCCCCACCCCACCTGTAACCTCTTCCATCCCTGCAATCACACACTTTGTTCCTTACACTCTAGCCTCTTGCTCAATCCTCTACTTTCATCCCATGACTGGCGGCTATATCTTTTTACCTGTGTAGGTTCCACTGTCTTGAATCTACTCTCTTTAAATGAGTGGGTGGTCGAGAGCGGAACAACCTGGAGTGAATTAAAGCCCTCCCTAAAATCAACTTCTTGTTGAAACAGTGCCCTCTTACCCTAACGTGTTCAAGAGGTCAAGGGTTACAATTAAAATAGTTCAGTATTTTGCACAGTGCCTTCAAGGATGCATACATCCCACAAATCATTAAAAAAGTTCACTGTAGAGTATGATGGCAACATCGTTGAGTTGTCAGCTGATGACAGTGACACCTTCATCACCGATTTGTGCTGTATCGATATTATGTACTTAAGAGTCTGATAGGAATTCTCAGCCACATAACCAAAGAAGCTATCACATTTGTACTGAATAAAGCAATTTGCACACTGAGTCAGTTAGAAATATCAAACATTTATCCACCTTGATAGTAACATCCATTACAGAAGTAAACTATAGTAAGACCTCACTTAACGTTGCGGTTGAGTCCTGAAATTATGACTTTTCAATGATTCCTATGGGGACCAATGTTTCAATGTTAAAACTGTAGCTAGGTTCTATAGGACCATCCTTATGAGAGAAAAAAAATATTAAAACATGATACCCTCCAAGTTGAAATATTTTACATTGCTAAATTCCAACTTGGCTAATTAAATAAATTTTAAAATCAGTTTAAAAGTACGAAAGAAAAGTATCTATTTACCGTACCTCCTGCTCACCGCAGAGCCCGGTTCCCAAACCTCCCACCCCATGGTCACTGCAGATCCTGTGCTCCCCGACCCTCCGATTTGCGGCCTCTCCCCACTTCCATCTCTTGAACTTGCATTCCCATTCAAGATCCAGATCCAGTCCAAAGTCGGAGCTCCGATGTTGTGGCAGCGTGAGTCCCAATGGTGCGTAAGTGCCAAGCTGAGGCTGTTACAATCCATGTTTTTTTTCCCAATTGCTCCCACGCATCGCTTCCTTCTCCTGAATCCTTGGTGTGAGCAAGGGCTCGGGTGAAGAGCAGCGAGGCAGCAGCAGCTTCGACAGTCATTTACAAGAAAAACACGGATTATAGCAACCCCAGCTTGGCACTTCTGAACCATCGGAACTCGCACTTCTACCACATCAGAGCTCTGCATTCAGATCGGATCTGGATCTTGAATGGGAACGCAGGTCCAGGAGAGGAAAGTGACAAGAGGAAGGGTCAGGGGGTGGGGGTGAAGAGACCACAACTCAGGCAGGTTGGGTGGAAAAAGAAGCCACTCCAAAATAGTGCTAATGGCGTCACATGGGAACAAGTTCAAATGCTCAACAAGATTATAGGCCTCATCAACTCAGTTAAAGGGACTTTAAAGTGAAATAATGCTAAACGGGGCGACATTAAACAAGGACCTACTGTAGAAGAATCAATTTTGCTACATCATTCCAATGTCAAGTTGAATAGTCTCCAGGCAAAAGTTCAAATCTTTCATATTGCAATTTTATCCTCACAGGTGCATTACAGCTAAATTTGAGCTCTGGCGAGGACCATCTACAGCAAGTTTAAAATAAAAACAGAAAAGGCTATGTAGAAGTTCTCAGCGGGTCAAACAGCATCTGTGAGGAGAGAAACAAAGTTAATGTTTCAGGTCAACGACCCTTCATCAGAATTGGAAAAAATCAGAGGTGTAATAGGTTTCAAGCAAGTGCAGAAATTCCGTCCGAGAGAAGTGTGGAACTTCTTTACTGTAAACATCCCAAAGATATCAGATAAGCAAGGAACTAATGGGAGGAAAGATCTTGTAACAGTCTCTATCACGAGTGGCAAAGTATTTGAGAAACTAACGGGACTAAAGGCAGACAAGTCACCAGGACCTGATGGCCTGCATCCAAGAGTTTTAAAGTGGCTGCAGAGATAGTGGAGGCATTGGTCGAAATATTCCAGAACTCACTGGATTCTGGGAGGGTCCCAGCGGATTGGAAAACCGCTAATGTGACGCCCCTGTTCTAGAAGGGAGGGAGACAAAAAGCAGGAGATTCTAGGCCAGTCAGCCTAACATCTGTCATTGGGAAAATGCTAGAGTTCATTATTAAGGAAGAAATAGCAGGACATTTAGAAGAGCTTAACGCAATCAAACAGTCAACATGGTTTTGTGAAAAGGAAATCATGTTTGACAAATTTGCTAAGAGTTCTTTGAGGATATAACAAGCAGAATTGATAAATGGAGAGAGACTCCAAAAAGTGCAGCACAGAGGGATCTGGGTATTCTTGTGCATGAAACACAAAAGGTTAGCATGTAGGTGCAGCAAGTAATTAAGAAGGCAAATGGAATTTTGGCCTGTATTACTAGGGGTTGGAGTTTAAAAATGGGGAAATCTTTTTAAAGGTGAGGCCACACCTGGAGTATTGTGTAGAGTTTTGGTCACCGTATTTAAGAAAAGATATACTGGCACTGGAGGCAGTTCAAAAGGAGATACTAGGCCGATTCCTGGGGTAAAGGGGTCGGCTTATCGAGAACGGCTAAACATGTTAGGCCTTTATTCATTAGAGTTTAGAAGAATGGTGAGGGGTGATCTTATTGAAATGTACAAGTTTCTGGAGGGGGCTTGACGGTAGATGTTGAGAAGATGTTTCCACTAGTGGGGGAATCTCGAACTAGGGAACATAGTTACAGAATAAGGGGACACTCATTTAAAACTGAGATATGAAGGAATTTTTTCTCTCAGAGCCTTCTGCTCTGAAGGGTCAGACAGACTCAAAAAGTCAACTCTGTTTCTCTCTCCATAGATGCTGTCAGACCTGCTGAGTTTTTCCAGCATTTTCTGTTTTCCTTTCAGATTTCCAGCATCCGCAGTATTTTGCTTTTAACTTTTGTACATGTAGTTGAAATAATTGAAAGAGACATTCAGTTATGTATTGGAAGAGATTTTCCCCTTCTGCCATCTTTTTCTGTCCTTCTCATTGTGCTTTTCCATCCATTTTCTCCCAATTCTGGCAGGCTATTTACCGCATCGTTGGTTTTCCCCCCCATTCTTGATTTTCATAATTTCTTCACATTTTTGCCCAGTTTTTATCAATTTCCTCCTATTTTTTACACGTTACCAACCTGCTTCAGCTTGATTTCCATCAAGCAGGTATGCAAATAGTGATTAGGATTCCTCAAAAAAATCTGTACAACTACAGAGTTTAGGAAAATAGCTGAGCAGTCTTTTTATTTCCGCATTAGTCAAAATATCATACACAGGATCTTCGGACTTGGCCCTTACAAAGAGGCCAGGAGAAGATGAGCAATATCTGAACAGTTTGTTTGCCCCAAATCAATAAGCTACAAAAAAAAAGCACCAAAATATGACAAATGTCTTGAAATATACACTAATATTTTGCAGTTGTCAAAGTATTCATTACATTACCACACCCGTCAAATCTTATTGCATCAAGGTCCTTCCTGCTGAAACACTAACACAACCCAAAAAACAAAATAACAACAGCATCAAGTCACATTGTTCAACTGGGCCAAAAGCCTGGGGACTTCCTTCCAAAAATGTTGTGGATGTACATACACTCCACAGGGACTGCAGCAGTTCAAGGCGGTGGCTCACCATCACCTTTTTAGATATGGGCAACAAATGCTGGCCTTGACTGCGATGCTCACATCCTAAAAACTGCACACATTTTTGTCATGGCAGTTACAGATACAGTAAGGAATTCCACATCTATAATCGACTTTAACACACTATAAATACTGAGCATAAAATAACTCATCCATTATATAAAAATATGAAGCTGTTTGAATATATTCCGGGCTGCAATTCATGACATACTTTAAACCCTTAGTCAGCAATAGAGTAAAACACTATACTGAGCTAGGTGTAGATTGTTCCCTGACACCAAGAAGTCTACAGATGATACAAAATTATGTACTGGGGAATTGGGCCCATGATTGGCAAAGGATGTTTAACTTAGAAAAGTGCAAGTTATGCATGTGAGCAGAGTGAATGCTGAACATATGCACATCTTTCAGGGAAAAATGCTAAAGCTGATGGAGAAAGAAATCTGGGCACAAATCTCCAAAAATACATGACCAACGTAGTGGAGCAAGAGCTCAAGCGAATAGGGTGTTGATGTATTTAAAGGACAATTCACTAGAACACAAAATATACCATTTTGACCTTGTACAAGACCTTGGTTAGAATACGGTGTCCAGTTTTTGTCTTCTCACATGCCGTGTGTGACATTGCAGTTTTACTAAGGGTGCAAATGAAAGCCACCAGATTATTTCCCAGTTTAAAGCATCTCAGTTTTCCAGATAGGCTCAAAGACAACATCCTAGATGCAGTGCTGATGACTTGGGCTCCAGAACTAGCTGTGCCCCTAACCAAGTTGTTCCATTACAGTTCCAACACTGGCGTCCACCCAACAATACATAAAATTATCTAGGTATGGCCTGCCCACAAAAAGCAGGATGAAAAAAACCTGTCCAATTACCACCCCATCAGTCTACTCAAACGAACAAAGTGATGGAAGGTGTTGTCAAAAATGCTGTGAAACAGCACTTGCCCACCAACAAACTGCTCACCAATACTTAGTTTGAGTTCCACCTCAGTTCCAGGCCTCATGGCAGGCTTGTTCCAAACATGGATGAAAGAACTGAATTCCAGGGATGATATGGAAGTCACTGTCAAATACTGCCTTGAAGTCAAGGGCAGAGTGCGGCACCAAAGAGCCCTAACAAAATTGACTTCAATGGGAATCAGGAGAAACTCTGCACTGGTTGGAGTGATACCTAGCATAAAGCAAGATGGTTGTGGTTGTTGGAAGCCAATCGTCTCATCCCAGTACATCGCTGCAGCTTCTCAGGGCAGTGTCCTACACCCAACCATCTTAATCTGCTTCATTAATGACCTTCCCTATACATCATCAGGTCAGAAGTGGGGACATTCCCTGATGATTGCAGTGTTCAGTTCCACTCAACTCCTCAGATATTAAAACCGCCGGTATGTGAAAAACACTGCAAGAGTGGATAACATTCAGGCTTGGACTGATAAATAGCAACTAACAGTCACACCACACAAGTTCTAGGCAATGACCATCCCCAAAGAATCTAACCACTTTCACTTGACATTCAACAGCATTACCATTGCTGAATTTTCCCAATTTTCAGTATCCTGGGAGTTACCAGTGACCAGAAACTAAACTGGACCAGCCATATAAATACTGCGGCTACAAGAGCAGCTCAGAAGGCTGGGAATTTGGCAGCAAGTAACTCATCTCCTGCCTGCTGAAAGACGGCCTACCATCTACAAGGCACAAGTCAGAGTGTGATGGAATATTCTCCACTTGCCTGGATGAGTGCAGCTCCAACAATACTCAATAAGCTTGACACCATTCAAGACAAAGCAGTGCGCTTGACTGACATCCCAGCCAACACGTTAAGCGTTCACTACGTGCACCTTTGGCACAATATGGCAGCAGTACGCACCAACTACAAGACGCATGCCGGAGCTTGCCAAGGCTCCTTTTATAGCAGTTTTCAAATCCATGGCCTTTACGGCCAAGAATAAGGACATCAGACACACCACTTGCTGGTTCCTCTCGAAGTCACACACTATCCAGACTTTGAACTATAATCGGTGTTCCTTCACTGTTACTGGGTCCCCAATAGCACTGTAGGTGTATGGGTAGGCATGGGCTGCAGCAATTTAAGATGACAGCTCATCAGCAGCTGGGGCAGTTAGGGATGGGCAATAAATGCTGGCATTGCTCACAAAGCTCACATCCCATATACCATGAACGAACATAACAAGGGCAGGGACTTCAGAAGCATGGATTCGGGGTGATTTGATCAAAATTTCTAAGATGATGCTGGGATTAGATTGCAATTGAATAGACAATTTGTTTCAACTAAATATGTTAAGGACGATCAGAGGTCACATCTCAAGTTATGTAAAGGTATAACTAGATTAGATGTTTTGAGCCAGTTCTTTTCCCATGCAACAGTAGACCAATGGAACAGGCAGCTAACAGATGCAGTGAATACTGATTTGCTTAATTCTTTCAAGCACAAGCCATTTCTGGCAGGTACTGTTTAACATTAATCAGAACCAGAGTGGTCTCTTGGACTGTTTCTGATTTCTGAAGTGGATCGGAGAGGAATTTCTCAGAATTTTTCCCTAATTGACCTGGGTTTACCACCTCTTCTACGCAATTATGGGACTTTCCATGTAGGGTGGAGAGTGTACATATTGTGGTGCATGAGGCATTGCAATTGTGAGAGACAGGCTAGATGATCCAATGGGTCTTTTTTTTAAATCTGTCATTGGTCTTAAGACATAACTATAATTCCAAATAGGTTTTATTTTGGAAAGTGGAGATTGTAGTGGATCAATCCTTTCAGTAATTCAAATGGTTCACAATCTATCGAAATGTCATAATGTTGCAACACAAGTGTTTTGTATTAATTCTACTGTGGTATCAATTGGCTTCCTTATGAAGCACATAGACATGTCTTATGTGAAGTGTTATACAAGTGAAAGTTACCATAACAGGGAGTGAAACAGTGTACTTTATACAGCAATAAATAGAGCTCTTTCAGCTTTCCAGATCAAACAGTTCTCAAAAAGGATCACACAGATTTACAGATTTTAGAATGAGTAGCATAACGAACCGATATATTTTATGCCTGGTCCTTACTAAGTTTGTGAACATTTTATTGTGGTTTTTAAATTTCAGGAAGAATGATCTTATATTTAAATAGCATCTTTCATAACTTCAGGATGTCATGATTAAGTACTTTTGAAGTTTAGTCACTGTTGTAATGTAGGGAAACATACACACCAAGTTGCACACAGCAACCTCTCACAAACAGCAATGAGAGAAATTGACCAAATAACCTGTTGGTGGTGTTTGAAGGATAAATTGGGCCAGGACATCAATAGCACTCTTCAAATAGTATCACGGGATCTTTTACATCCAATGAAGACGACAAACAGGCCTAGGTTTCACTTTTCAACCCAAAAAAAAAACCAGCACCACTAACAGTAATATACTCCCTCAGTACTACACTGAATTGTCAGCCTAGATTTTTTTGCTCAAGTTCAGTGTGGGGCTTGAACCAATGGCCATCTAACTCAAGAAGTGACAATGTTAAAACTGATACCTTTTTATGCGAAATGATTACAAAAGTACAACGTCTGCCATCCAGTTACTTGTAAACCGGCTTCCCTGGTTCATTCATTAGAACGTGGGCTCAGTACAGCATTTCACCAAAACGAGCTTTCTTAGTGAGTGCAATTCACAAACTGCATTAACCAAAACAATAAACACAGACAAGTCAAATAATTTAACTTGATGATTCAACAGTGTAAGCCAAAAATATTATCGCAGTTCAGAATCACTGACACAAACCAAAGCACTAAGAGTAACTCCATATTCAAGTAAGTAAACTTGAAACAAATTGAAGAAACCTCACAGGAATAGATTTTTAAATTCATTCGCATAATATGGGCATTGCTAACAAGGCCAGCATTAATTTCCCAACCATAATTGTCCTCAAAGAGGCAGTGGTGAATTGCCTTCTTGAACCGCTGTAGTCCAAGTGGTGCAGGTACACTAAAAGCACTGTTAATGAGGTTCCAGGATTTTGACACAGTGGCGAGCAAGGAACAGCAAAATAATTCCAAGTCAGGATGGTGGGTGCCTTGAAGGGGAGTATCCAAGTGGTAGTGCTCTCATGTGCCTGCTGCCCTTTTTCTTCTAAATGGTAGAGGTCACGGGTTGACGGGTGCTGCTGAAGAAGCCTTGGCAAGTTGCTGCTGTGCATCTTATAAAGAGAACACTGCAACCATGGTGCACTGGTGAAGGAAATGAATGCTTAAGGTAGTAGATGGGGTGTTGATCAAGCAGATTGCTTTGTCTTGGATGGTATGGAGCTTCGAGTGTTGCTGGAGCTGCCTTTATCCAGGCAAGTGTGGATTATTCTATCACACTCTTGACTTGTGCCTTGTGGGTTGTGGCAAGGCTGTAGGAAGTTGGAAACTGAGTCACTCACCAATACCAGCCTCTGTCCTCTCTTAAAGCCATAGTATTTATACAGCAGGTCTAGGTAAATTTATGGTCAATGGTGAATTCCAGGATGTTGTTGGTGGGGGGGGAATTGAACAATGGTAATGACTGTCGCTGGAGATGGTCAGACTCTCCCTTGTTGGGAGATGGTAATTGCTGGGCACTTGTGTGGCACAAATGTTCCTTGCCACATATCAGCCCAAGCCTGAATATCGTCCAGGTCTTACTGCATATGGGCACTTACTGCTTCAGTATTGGAGGAATGACGAATGGTGCTGACCGTTGTGGAATCATCAGCAAACATCACCACTTCTGAGCTTATGATGGAAGGAAGGTCACTGATGAAGCAGCTGAATGTGATTCAGCCGAGGACACTATCCTGAGGAACTCATTCAGCAACGTCCATGGAAGATGATTGGCCACTAACAATCACAACCATTTCCTTTGTGCCAGGAACAACTAGAGCCAATGGAGGGCTTTCTTGTTCTGCACAGACTTCAATTTTACTAGGGTTTCTTGGTGCCACATTCTGTCAAATGCTGCCTTCATGTCAAGGGCAGTCATTTTTATCTCAGCTCTGGAATTCAGCTCTTTTGTTCATGTTTGGATCAAGGCTGCAATAAGGTCTGGAGCTGAGCGGTCTTAGCAAAACTCAAAATGAGCATCAAGTGAGCAGGTTATTGATGAGTAAATAATACTTGATAGCACCGTCAACTATCCTTTCTATCACTCTGATGATCGAGAATAGATGATGAACAGGGCAGGAATTGGCCCAATTAGGTATATCAACAGGACATAGCTAGGAAGCTTTCTACAGTGTCAAAGAAATGCAAGTGTTGTAGCTGTACTGGCACAGCTTGCCGAAGGGTGTGGCTGGTTTTGGAGAACAAGTCCATTGCTTTTGCTGTATTCAACATGTTCAGCTGTTTCTTGATATCAAAGAACGACTCAAATTGGTTGCCATCTACAATGGTAGGGACTTCACGAGGAGGTCGAAATGCATCATATGATGGAGGGTGGCCTCAGTGTGAACATAGGTCTTTTTCTCGATAAGGTCATTCCCACCAATACTGTCATGGACAGAGACACATCTATGACAGGCAGATTGGCAAGGACAAAGTCAAATAGATTATTTTCTAATGCTGGTTGCCTCAACACTGGCCAGAAGTCCAGTCTAGAACTACATTCTTCAGGACCTGGCCAGTTTGATCAGTAGTGGTGCTACCGATCCACTCGGTGATTGAAATTGAAGTCCCCACCCAGAGTACATTCCTTGCCTTTGCTACTTCCAAGCAGTGTTCAACATGAGGGGCACTCACTCATCAGCTGAAGGAAACTGATGGTCTCCTTGCCCTAAGTTTAACCTTATACCACAAGGCTTCATGGGATCCAGAGTCAATATTCAGGAATTCCAACTGTATACCACTGTGCCACCATCTCTACCAGTGCGACAAGACATACCAGGGGTGGTGATTGGGGGTGTGGGACATAGATGTAATTCTGTGATTATGACAATCAGCCAATGTTAGATTACACCTATGTAAGGCTATTGCTTTACTAATCTGTGGAACTGCTGTTTCAATTTTGGCAAAAGTTCTCAGGTGTTATTGAGGAGGACTTTCCAGAGTCGACTAAGCTGCATGTCTTCGATGTTTCCAAATCAGATGCCGAGGTCAATGTTGAATGCTCTGCCCGTTTTTATTCTTCTTGTAATTTTTTGTGGCTGTTTGAAATAACTGAGTAGCCAGGGCTGAGTGCGTGCAATTGTCGGGTAAGAAAGTCTAAATTTTTATTTTGTACAAGCCTAATTTAGTTTGTTGTTGGCATGAAACTGAAATCTACAGTTTAAATTTTGTAATTGCCAACCTTAAGCAGGGTTTTTTCAGGGGTTCCAGTGAAATAGCAGCTCGATTAAGAACCAGCTGAAACTGGATCCTCATTATGTGACTCAGATACTCTTTCGAGTTATCAACAGTCACAGATTGCAACTCTTTTCGAGTACAATCACAGTTCTTGGTTTCCAGGAGTGGGATATGAACCCACAACCCTCTGATTCAAAGGCGAGGGTGCTATGAACTGAGCCACAGCTGACACCTCCTTTTGTGTTAGGAGCATATATAAGTAGCCAATTTCGTGCAACTTACAAGAGTGCCAAAGTTGAATGCTTCAGGGAGTTAAGCGGAGGAAGGGAAAAAAGTGTTTGGTTCCTTTTACCTAAATTTTTCCAGCCTCCAGGAATTGATTCTTGCTCTGCAGGAGAAGAAACTGGTTAATTGGTGAGTATCTACTAAGTGATTAAGGTTTATTCTATTCCTCGGGCTCAAAATAGTATATTTTGAGCGAGAAGCGAGCAGGGAGAACAAAATGCACAGATCGAGAGGCCTACCTGCAGTGAGACCAGCGGCAGAATGACGTCACGAACCGCAATGTGATGCGAGTGCAGGAAAAGCAGCTGATTGGTTAGTAGGATTGAAGAGTATTTCTGGTCTTTAAAGTAAAAGTAAGGTCTTTAGTTCATGTTTAGGTCTCTAGTATTTTTTTCTCTTTTTCTTGAAAATAGCTTGTTAAGTAAAGGTCGATACTGATGTAAAAATAGTAATTACAATAAAGCGTAAAGAGCTGGGGATTCTTCAAGTGTAAGGAGCAGGGATACTAGAGTAATTAATTAATAAATTAAATGAAATACGATAGTGATGGCGGTGGGGGTGACGTGTTGCTGCTGCAGCATGTGGTAGCTGCTAGACACCAAGGTAAGCGTTTGCAGCTCCAGGAAGTTCGCATCCAAGTTGAGGAGCTGGAATCTGAGCTGCAGACATTGTGCCACATCAGGGAGGGGGAAAGTTACCTGGACACTTTGCTCCAGGAGGCAGTCACACCCTTCAGATTAGGTAATTCAAATTTGGTCTGTGATCAGGGACAGGAGGGTGTGACTGAAGGTGAGGCGAGGATGGGGACCCGAGGGAGCATTTGAGTAGCCTCGGCATTTGCAAGTGTCCGATAGTTATAACGTTCTTGTATGCACAAGAGCGAGGACTGCAGGGAGGATGAGCAAACTGACCATGGCACTGTGGTACAGGGAGCCATTCAAGTAGGGGGAGGAAATAGGAACATAGTAGTGGTAGAGGACAGTACAATTAGGGGGATACTGTTCTCTGCAGCCATGAGTGTGTTGCCTGCTTGGTGCCAGGGTTAAGGATATCTCCTCAGGGCTGGCGAGAAACTTGGGAGTGGGAGGGGATGCCAGTTGTCGTCGTCCATGTTGGTACCAACGACATTGATAGGACTAGAAAGCAGGTTCTGCTGAAAGAATTTGAACAGTTAGGAGCTAAAGTAAAGAGCAGAACCTTCAAGGTAATAATCTCAGGATTACTACCTGAACCACAGGCAAACTGGCATAGGGTAAATAAACTCAAGGAGTTAAATGCGTGGCTCAAAGAGTGGTGTGGGAGGAATGGGTTTCAACTCATGGCACACTGGCACCAGTACTAGGGTAGAAGGGAGCTGTTCTGGTGGGACAGGTTTCAGTTGAACCATGCAGGGGCCAGCATCCAGGTGAATTGAATGACTAGAGCTATAGAGAGGGCTTTAAAATAAATAGAGGAGGCGAGGGTTCTGGAGAGGGGATATGTAGGCTTACAAAGCAAAAGGGTATGGCAGCATTGTAGGGCAGCAATTTAGGCAATGTTACCTAGGGTGTGACAGGAAGGGAGAGTGTACAAACATTAAAAAAAACAGCAGCAAATAGGGTCAAAGAGGGAAAAATGGCAAAAAGGCAAAATTAATGGTTCTTTACTGAAATACTACTCAAAACAAAACAAATCAATTATCGGCACAAATAGAGGTTAATGGGTATGATCTTATAGCCATTACGGAGACATAGCCATAAGGAGATCAAAACTGGGAACTAAATATTCAGGGCTTTGTGACTTTTCAAAAGGATGGACGAAGGAAAGGATGGTGGGATAGCTTTTTTAGTACGAGATGGACTAAGTGCAATAGCAAGAAATGATCTTGGATCGGAAGATGTAGAATCCATATGTGTGGAGGTAACGAAAAAGAGGAAGAAGACACTGGTGGGAGTAGTCTATAGGCCCCTTAACACTAGCTATACTGTAGGACAGAGAATAAATCAGGAGATGATGAGGACATGTAAAAAAGGTTGTACATTAATCATGGGTGACTTTAATCTTCATGTAGATTGAGAATGTCAAATTGGCAGAGGTAGCCCCAAGCAAGAATTCACAGAGTGTATTTGGGACAGTTTCCTAGAATAATATGTTGTGGATCCAACCAGGGATTAGGCTATTTTGGATCTGGTAATGTGTAATGAGGCAGGTTTAATAAATGATCTCAGTAAAAGATACCCTAGGAAACAGTGACCATAACATGGTAGAATTTAGCATTCAGTTTGAGTGAGAAACTTGGGTCGGAAACAGCTGTGCTAAACTTAAATAAGGTTAATTACAAAGGAATGAGGGCAGAGCTGGCTGGAGTGGTCTGGGAAAGGAGGTTAGCAGAAAAGACAGTTGATGAACATTGGCATACGTTTAAGAAAATAGTTCATGACTCACAACAAAGATATATCCCAGTGAGGGAGGGGGATTCTAGGAAGGGTATAAACCAACCATGGTTAAGCAAGGAAGTTAAAGATAGTATCAAATTAAAAGAAAAAACATACAATGTGGCAAAGGTTGGTGGTAAGCCAGAGGATTGGGAAAGTTTTAAAAAACAAAAGATGACCAAAAAATATAAGAGAGAGAAAATAAACTTTGAGGGTAAACTAACAAATAACATCAAAACAGACAGTAAGAGCTTCTTTAAATATATAAATAGGAAGATAGAGGCCAAAATGCACATAGGTCCCTTAGAGACGGAGGCTGGGGAAATAATAATGGGGAACCAGGAAATGGCAGAGAAGTTGGATAAAAACTTTGCATCAGTCTTCACGGTAAAAGGCACGAATAGCATTCCAAAAATACTAAATAATCAAGGGGCAAAAGGTGAGTAGGAAACATATACAATAACTGTCACTACAGAAAAAGTACTAGGGAAACTAATGGGGCTAAAGGCCGATAAGTCCCCTGGACTTGATGGGTTGCATCTTAGGATATTAATGGAAGTAGCTACAAAGATAGTGCATGCACTGGTAGCAATCTTCCAAGAGTCCTTAGATTCTGGAAAAGTCCCAGAAGATTGGAAAACTGCCAATGTAATGCCCTTATTGAAAAAGGGAGGGAAACAAAAAAACAGCTAACTATAGGCCAGTTAGCTTAACATCCGTCACTGGGAAAATGTTAGAGTCTATTATAAAGGAGATAATAGCAGAGTATTTAGAAATGCATAATATAATCAAGCAGAGTCAGCAATGGCTTCATGAAGGGTAAATCATACCGGACAAAATTTATTAGAATTCTTTGAGGTAACAAGCAGGATAGATAAAAGGGGAACCAGCAGATGTAATATATTTGGATTTACAAAAGGCATTCGATAAGGTACCGCACATAAGGCTACTTAATAAGTTAAGAGCCCATGGTGTTGGGGGTAGGATATTAGCATGGATAGAGGATTAGCTAACTAATAGAAGACCAAGCTGGGATAAGGGGGGCATTTTTAGGATGGGAACCTGTAACTAGTGGAGTGCCACAGGGATCCGTGCTGGGACCTCAATTATTGACAATATATATTAATGACTTGGATGAGGGAAGTGAATGTACTATCGCCAAGTTTGTGGATGACACAAAAATAGGTGGGAAGACAAGTGGTGAGGATGACACAGTCTACAGAGGGATATAGACAAGTGAGTGGGCAAAAACTTGGCAGATGGAACATAATGTGGGAAAACACAAGGTTATGTACATTGGTAGGAAGAATAGAGGAGCTGAATATTTTTTAAGTGGAGAAAGACTACAGAAAGCTGCAGCACAGAGGGATTTGGGGGTCCTCGTGCATGAATATCAAAAAGCTAGCATACAAAGATCAGCAGGTGAAAAGGAAGGCAAATGGAATGTTAGCCTTTATTTCCAAAGGGAATAGAGTATAAAAATAGGGAAGTTTTGCTAAAACTATACAAGGTACTAGTTAGACCACACCTAGAATACTGTGAACAGTTTTGGTTCCCTTATCTAAGGAAAGATATACTGGCATTGGAGGCAGTCCAGAGAAAGTTCATTAGGTTGATCCCAGGTACAGAAGGATTTTCTTATGAGATGATGTTGAGTACTCACTGAAGTTTAGAAAAATGAGAGGTGACCTTATTGAAATATAAGATTCTTAGGGGACTTGACAGGGTAGATGCTGAGAGGTTGTTTCCCCTTGTGGGAGAGTCAAGGACCAGAGGGCATAATCTTAGAGTAAGAGGTCGCCCAGTTAAAACAGAGATGAGGAGGAATTTCTTCTCTCAGAGGGTAGTGAATCTGTGGAATTCTTTACTGCAGAGGCTGGGTTGTTAACTATATACAAGGCTGATACAGCCAGATTTTTAATCAGCAGGGGATTCAAGGGTTATGGGGAAAAGGCAGGGAAGTGGAATTGAGGATTACCAGATCAGCCATGATTTCATCGAATGACAGTGCAGACACGATGGGCCGAATGGCCTCCTTTTACTCCTACGTCTTATGGCTTGAGGGCATTTGGAGGCATATATAGACCAGACTGGGTAAGGGCGACAGTTTTTCTTCTCTAGAGGGTATTAGCAAACCATTTGAGTTTTTAAACGTGATAGTTTCATGATCACTATTTCCAATATGAGCTTTTCATTCTGTATTCAGTTGCACAATATCATAAGTGCACTTCACATCCAAGGGGTAGGAAAATTGACTTTGAGAATTAATGAGTTTAAAGACACATTAACCAAAAAAAATCTTTGGTTCAAAAACAAAGTAAGCAATTGTTAAATTAAAAGTTACCATCTCAAATATTTTGATTAAACTGCAAAATTTAATTTGTTTACCACAGGATACCAATGCTCAAACTCCTTCTCTACACTAAGTTAACAGTAGCAGAAATGCATGCCCTGTTGTTGCTAAACACAGAACAAAAAAAAATAAAAAATTAACTTTCCCTTGCACAATCTCACCTCTGACCCCTACTACAAACATTAGCCAAGGACTGCACTTTATTTTGACAAGAAATATTACGAGTCAAAACTGTGCTACTTCAATCGACAGCATCAGCATAAACAATCTGCTCTCGGAGGGCTTAGCTTCAGAATTAGAACACTAATATTATTTGTATTATTGAATATCAAACAATTAGATTTCAAGACGAGCTATTTTTTTAAACAAGCCAAATTACTAATTACATTAAAGCCAATTACATGGTTCTGTTTACACTTATGATTTTACATCTTAATTTGCTAGCACACTCAAATTTCTGCATTGCTGTTTCTGGTGTGAATTTCATAAAGTCAAAAAGAAGTGAGATTTTATCAAATAAACTCACCTACTTAAGTGGTGGAATATAACATATTCCAGAATCTTCCCCTTCCACTGCTAAAACCCGGGCTGAAGTTTGTCAAGGAATCACTCCTTAAACACCTGACAGGAGTCAATCTCTCCATAAGCTTTGACTCGTCTGTCTCATGTTTGATACATGTACCCTCAGATTCTGGGCTTCTCTCTAGTCCTTTCTCGCTCCACCTCAACAATGGGAACAGTCTATTCAGCCACAATTCTATCAAAACGCACTGTCCAGTTCCCTGGTTTCAGAAACATTCTGAAACTCTCTTCATGGGCAATGCCTTTCAGTTATCCATGGATTCCTGGAATATGACAGCATAGAAGCATGTGTTGGTTTTAAGAGCAATCCAGTTAGTCCCATTACCCCATTCTTTCCCCACATTACAGGAATTTTTACTCAAGTATTTTTTACAATTCCCTTTCGAAAGCTATTATGGAATCTCATCAGGCAGTGCAGTCCAAATCTTTACCACCCTTCGAGCAAAAATGTTTTCATGTTGCCTCTGGTTCTTTTGTTTTAATTCTGTGCCCTCTGGTTATTGACCCTTCGACCACTGGAAACAATTTCTCTTTATTTATTCTGTCTAAACCATCATGATTTTATCGAATCTCCTTTTATCTTCCTCTGCTCAGAAGAGAAAAACTACCCTAGCTTCTCAATCTATCCAGATAAGTGTAATTGCTACTCCTGAGCCCATTCTAGTAAATCTCCTCTGTACCCTCTCCAAAACCTTCACATCCTTCATAAAGTGTGGTGCTTAAAATTGAACACAGTAAACCAGCTGAGGCCAAATTAGTGCTTTATAAAGGTTCAGTATAACTTCCTGGCTTTTGCGCTCCTATGTCTCCATTTATAAAGTCCAGGATTCCATCTGCTTTAGTATCTGCTTTGTTAACCTGTCTGCCACTTTCAAACATTTGTGTAGTGTTAGGAAATAGAGATCATTTAAGTAAGTTATATTGGTATTTGAGAGTGTTAGGAATGAGTTTAGCTTTAATGTTTGAGTTTGATTTATATTTCTGTACTTGTGTGTTAAGAAAAGGTCGAGTTTTAGTTTCACTAAAAGGTGTCTGCATTTCTAATGAGAGTTTATGACCGTTGGGGAAGTTAAAATCATAGAAATGTTACAGCACAGAAAGAGGCCATTCAGCCCATCGTGTCTGCGCCAGCTGAAAAGGAAGAAAAAAAACTAGCTGCTCATTTTAATCCCACCTTCCTGCACCTGGTCCGTAGCCTTGCAGGTTACAGCACTTTAGGTACAGATCTAGGTGCTTTTTAAATGAGTTGAGGGTTTCTGCCTCCACCACCAAACCAGGCAGTGAATTCCAAACACACATCACAATCTGGGTGAAGAAGTTTTTCCTCATGTCCCCTCTAATCCTTCTACCAATTACCTCAAGTCTGTGCCCGCTGCTAAATGACCCCTCTGCTAAGGGAAACAGGGTATCCCTGTCGACTCTATCTAGGCCCCTCATAATCTTGTACACCTCAATCAGACACCCCTCAGCTTCCTCAGTTACAAGGAAAACAAACTCAGCCTATCCAATCTTTCCTCATAGCTGCAATTTTCAAGCCCTGGCAACGTTCTTGTAAATCTCCTCTGTACTCTCTCCAGAGCAATTATATAATTATGTCCTTCCTATAATGTGTTAAGCAAACACAGTAGGAAAAACTGGGCTGTTGCCGAGCAACAGGGGTCCAGAGAGTCAGGCCCCTCCCACAGCCACACACACAGAAGAAACTCGAAACAGCACTTTGATTTGGAAGCTGTTTGAGTTCAGTTGGTTTTGAAGACAGCTGCCAGGGAGAAGCAGCCTAAAAGGGACAGATAGCCAGACCCAAGCTAAAGTTGGTTGAAAGTAGCTGCCAGGGAGAGACTGGAACAAAGGGGACAAATAACCAGTCCCAAGCTAAAGAAGAAAGTCCCTAAAAAGCTGCAGGAAGCAGAGTCAAATCGATATGAAGATTTGCAAGAAGTCAGAAGATCCACAGAGGTAACCAAAGGTCTGTAACTTTTTGCTATGGGCATGTGAAGCAGTGGTGTGCTGTTGACAGCTGAGTCAGTGAGAGTGAGTGCATGGAAGAAAGTGTGAACGAATGTGGTGACCCAGGAAGAGGAACATCAGAAGGAGAGTTCGAAATCCTGTAGGTAAACCCTTGTGGAAGGCACCTGAGAGAAAGTGTTGGTTTGGGAGAAAATTCCAAGGCGAGTTCTTGGAGTGGAGATTGGAACCCTCGTGTGAAAGACGGAGTGCAGTGAAACCATTTGGCTCACGGTGTAACAAGCATCTAGGGGGAGTTGAAGAGGAAACCATAGCATCTGTCTGGGGTAACATCTGTCACTTGGTTTCAGAGTGCGGTGTGTCTGACCACAGGTTGCCAATTGGTTTACATGGACTGTACTTACTGTGGACATTAGAGTATAAGATAACTTTTGTAATTTGTGTTATCCTTACAAATCTGTATTTATCCATAAAGGTATAGCTGTGGGTGAAGGAGTATTATAATATAGTTCATCTTTTCTTGTTTAATAAATGTTTTATGCTTTTGTTAAAAATTCATCAGCTGACTACGGTGACTCTGTTCAGTAACCACTCTCCACGTATCTAAACAAACCAATAAAAATTAGGATCTATCAAGCTGAGTTCCACCCTGGGATCAGGCTTGTCCAGATGTAACATCAGCTGGGATCATAACAACAGATACCACCACTTTTGTCGTTTTCTTCTTCTTAGGCAGTACTTGGGATCGAGGATGACTTACTTCCACTCCAGTTTGGGGGTTCTGAGATGGCCAATGAGTCCAAAGTATGATCTGTAGACTCCGCCACATATGGGGCAGGCACACTTGAAGGGTTGGACAGAGGAGATGTTTGGAGGTTTTTGTGTTCTCACTCTGATGCCTCAACTTCACCTGTGTGCTCTCCCGGAGCAGTCTCTGAATGTGTTTGATGCATTCCCAAATAAACCTTTTGCATTTTGGTCTATCACAAACCACGGACTCCCATGTGTCAGTGGGGATGTTTGACCTCTGCAGGGATGCTTTGAGGTAATTCCTAAAGCATCTCTGCTGTCTTCTGCTCTTGTGGCCCCTTTCAAATTATACTATTATCCATAATGGTCTTATTTTACTTTCAACTTGCCCCAAGCTTGGTGTCCACCATTCCTTCCTCCCCATTATAAAGAAATGGAAGAAGTTTTCCTGCATATGAGTAATACTATATAAGTGTGAGCTGTTGCTATAAAATTACCTGGAAGAATTTCACCCCCTAGGCTTTTATGTTGAAAAAGTTAGGATGTCATCTGGGAGGTGCTTCATTGTATCTGTGGGTGATTTAATTCTAATTTTTCTTCCCTAATTTCAACTAAGTGTCTTCCTGAATGCTACAAATAAAACTACCAAGTCATAGCTGCAAACCAACATCACGTCACAAGCTCACGCTTCTTTGCCCACTACTGGATACCAAACAAAAGGATTCAAGATAGCTAAGTTCTAAAATAATTGATTCAAAATATGGAAAAGCCATGGTAATTTTACCCAATTTCTGGCCTGATTTAAAAGCACATAATTAGAAACTAACCATCCCACACTGCCTGCCATAATATCCCCAAAAATCATAACCAAATAGTAAACTAAAAAGGTAAGAAATCTTTTCTTCTATATAAAATTACACCCCATGTGCTCCAATGCATCTCTATATTTTGGCAGACACTCAACTTTGTTTTCTTTGGCAGCATAGGACACATTCTGAATCCCTATGTCTTACATCTTTGATTGTTTTTGACCACGTACTCATAGAACTAATAATAAACTCCCCCGCATCATTCAGGTAAATAAATCCCAATCTTGTCAAATCAGAAAATTCTCACAAGAGCATAAGAAATAGGAACAGGAATGGGCCATTCAGCCCAATGAACTTGCTATGTCATTTAATAAGGTCATGACCTCAACTCCACTTTCCTGCCTGCCCCCCCATAACCTTTGACTCCCTTTTAGATCACAAATCTGTCTAACCCAACCTTGAATATAATCAGTTACCCAGCCTCCACCCATCTCTGGGTTAGAGAATTCCAAGAAAAACAGCCCTCAGAAAACATTCCTCCTCATCTCCATCTTAAATAGAAAAGACCTAATTCTGAAATTGTGCCCCCTAGCTCTAGATTCCTCCTAGAGGGGAAGCACACTGTCAGCATCTACCCTGTTGAGCCCCCTTAGAATCTTATATGCTTCAATAAGATGATCTCTCATTCTTCTAAACTCCAATGAGTACAGGCCCAACCTATCCTCAGAAGACAATCCCTCCATCTCAAGAATCAACCTAGTTAACTTTCAACTGCTTCCAAAGCAAGCATATCCCTCCCTAAATAAGGAACCTAAACTGTATGCAGTATTCTCGGTGTGGTCTCAGCAATGCCCTGTACAGTTGGAGCAAGACTTCCCTACTTTCATACGCCATCCCCATTTCAATAAAGGTCAATATTCCATTTGCTTTCTTAATTACTTTCAGTTAACTGCATGCTAACATTTTGACAGGGGGTAAGCAGGTTACAAATCAGATCAGCCATGATCTTACTCAAAGGCAGTGCAGGTTCGAGGGGCCGAGTGGCCTACTCCTGCACCTAATTTCTTTGTTCATATGAGCCACATCCCAACTTTGCCATTCTGGCAATCAATTCTTCCTACCAAAGTGGACAACCTCACATTTTCCCCACATCTGCCAAATTTTAGCCAACTCATTAACCTATCCATAATCACTTTGCAGACTCTGTCTCCTCCTCGTAACTTATTTTCCTACTCATCTTTCTGTCATCAGCAAATTTGGCTAAATCATCCAAGTCATTAATATAGATTATAAGTAATGTGAGGCCCCAGCACAGAAGCCTATGACACCTGACTAGTTACAATTTGCCAACCAGAAAAACCATTTATCCAACTCTCCATTTTCTATTACTTAGCCAATGCTCTAATGCATGCTAACATATTATTTCTTAACACCATGAACTTTTATCTAATGCAATAATCTTTTATGTGGCATCTTATCAAATGCCTTTTGAAAATCCAAAAGCACTACATCTATTGGTCCCCCTTTATCCACCCTACTTGTCCTCAAAGGACCATAATAATGTCAAGCAATATTTCCCTTAAATAAAATCATGTAGTCTCTGCCTGATTGTATTATGGTTTTCTACACGTCCTGCTACTGCTACCTTACTGGATTCCAGCATTTTCCCAATGAGAGATGTTAGGCTACAGTTCATAAATAAGAAATAAATGCAAGCCATCAGGTCCAGGGGACTGTCAGTCTTTAATCTCATTAGTTTTCCTCACGACCCCACCCTCACCCCAGTAACAGTGACTACTTTAAGTTCCTCCTTCCTTTTTGGCCCTTCATTTTCTACTATTCTTGGGACACTACCTCTTTTAGTGTCTCCTACTGTGAAAACAGATACGAAATACTTGCTCAAAGTCTGCCATTTGCTCGTTTCCCATTAGTAATTCCCCAACCTTATCCTCTAATGGGATCAATGCTTACTTTAGCTACTCTGCCTTTTTTATATACTTGTAGAAGCTCTGACTGTCTACTTTTATATTTCTTGCTAGTTTACCCCCATTCTAATTTCTTGTTTTTTTTAAGTCATCCTTTGCTGCTTTCTAAAGTTTTCCCAATCTTATGGCCTACCAATAATCTTGGCAGCATTATATGCCATTCCTTTCAATTTGATATAATCCTTAACTTCCTTAGTTAGCCAAGGATGGTGCATCCTTCTCATAGAGTCCTTCTTTCTCAATGGAAGATATCTACGTTGAAAGTTATGAAATATCTCCCTAAATGTCTGCCAATGCTTATGTACTGTCTACCTTTTAACCTATTTTCCCAGTCTATTTTTTTTTCTCGGAGTAAAAATATTTATTGAATTGCACGGATATCTTTGTAGGAAACCTTTACAATTGTTATGCAATGCTCCCAGCATTGGAAGCAATCCTGGGCCACAGATCTGCACATTCCTTGGCAACAGGGCCTGTGATCGCAGAGCCTTTCATTTCTCCTTTGTTATTAGCCGACTATGTCTTCATACCTTTGTAATTGCCTTTATTGAGGTTTAAGAGACGAGTTTCAGCTGATGGCCGTTATCTATGGTAACATGCTAGACAAAAAGCTATAAGCAAATAATCATTACAATGCAGAGGTATCCAAACTACAGTATGTAACAATGCAACCTCCAAGCTCTGACGATCTCAAAGTTCAACAACTCAATCCTATTTGCAATTTTTTTTGTGTTTCTTTTGTGTATTTGAACTTAATAAGTCATGAGGTTTTGTAAGGACTGATTTAGTACTGGTGAATCAGTCCTAAATTACAACACTTAGAACAGATCAGTTGGTACTAACAACTTGAGATATAAGCCAATTAATTAGAACAAGAGATGATGACATAATGGTAATGTTGCTGGATTAGAATCCAGTAGCCCAGGCTAATGCCACTGGGACATGTATTCCCATCACAGGAGCTGGTGGAACTGAAATTCAATTCATTAATTTAATTGATTAATAAAAATCTGGAATTGAAAGCTAGTCTCGGTCATGGTGCCATGAAACTATTGATTGTTGTAAAAACCCAAATGGTTCACTAATGTCCTTTAAGAAAGGATATCTGTTATCCTTACCTGGTCTGGCCAACAAGGGACTCCAGACCCACAGCAATGTCATTGACTCTTAACTGCCCTCTACAATGGCCTAGCAAGCCACTCAGTTGTACCAACCCACTATAAAAAAAATCAAAAAGAAATAAAATTGGACAGATCACCCCAGTGTAAACTTAAGCACGGGAAACAAAGGCACACCTAGCCCGTCAGCCCTACAAAATCCTCTTTACTAACATTTGTGCCAAAATTGGGAGAGCTAATCCACAGACTAGTCAAGCAACAGCTTGACACAGTCATACTCTCAGAATCATACCTTCCAGCCACCACCATCACCATCCCTGGGTCTGTCCTGTCCCACTGGCAAACAGATCCAGCAGAGGCAGCAGCACAGTGGTATACAGTCGGGAGGGAGTTGTCCTGGGAGTCCTCTGCATTGAATCTGAACCACACAAAGTCTCATGGTATCAGGTCAAAAAGGGGCAAGGAAATCTTCAACTGATTACCACCAACCACCCTCCCTCAGTTGATGAAGCAACATTTGGAGGAACCACCAAGGGTAGCATGGGCATAGAACGTACTCTGGGTGGGGGAGCATCAATACCTGTCACCAGGATTGGCTCTGTGACACCACTACTGACAGACTGGGCAGAGTCCTAATGGTCATATCTGCCAGACTGAACCTACAGCGGGTGGTGAAGGAACCAAAGGAAAAAAAAGAGGAAAAAAAATCTGCTGGAGCTTGCTTGTCCTCACCAATCTACCTCTCTGACACAACTGCCAATGACAGTATAGGTAGACGTGATAACAGTCCTTGTGAAGGCAAAGTCCTATCTCAGAATAGCCTCCATTGTACTGTGTGGCACTACCAATGTGCTAAATGGGATAGACCCAGAGGAGGTCTTGTAGCTCAAAACTAGGCATCCATTAGGGACTGTAGGCCATCAGCAGCAGCAGAATTACAAATATACGAGTTAGGAGCAAGAGTTGGCCACTCGGCCCTTCAATAACCTCAACTCCACATTCCTGCCTGCCCCTGATAACCTTTCACCCCCTTGCTTATCAAGAATCTATCTCTGTCTTCAAAGTATTCAAAGATTCTGCTTCCACTGGCATTTGAGGAAGAGTTCCAAAGACTCATGACCCTCAAGAGAAAAAATTTCTCCTCATCTGTCTTAAATGTAACTTCATGGCCCAGAATATCCCTCACTGTACCATTACTATCAACCAAAAGGATTCAACCCTGGCTCAGTGAGTGCAGGAAGGCATGCCAGGAGCAGCACCAGGCATACCGAAAAATGAGCTGTCAACCTGGTGAAGCTACAACACAGTACTGCTTGCATGCCAAACAGCAGAAGTACCATGCAACAGTCATCCCACAACTACCAGATCAAAGCTCTGCAGTTCTGCCACATCCAGTTGTGAATGGTGGTGGACAATTAAACAGCCAACTGGAGGGGGGGCTCCATTATCCCCATCCTCAATGATGATATATATCCACATTCGGCACAACAGTGCAAAAGATAAGGCTAAAGCATTTGCAACCATGTTCAGTAGGAAGTGCTGAGTAGATGACCCACCTCGACCTCCTCTGGAGGTCCCCAGGGTCACAAATGCTCATCTTCAGACAATTCAATTCCCTCCACGTGATATCAAGAAACAGCTGAAGACACTGGATACTGCAAAGGGTGATGGACCCTGACAACATTCCGGCAATAATACTGAAGACTGGTCCTCCAGAAATAGCCGTGCCCCTAGCCAAGCTATAAGTAACACTACAACACTGGCATCTACCAAACAATGTGGAAAACAGTGGAAGTATGCCCTGCACACAAAAAGCTGAACAAATCCAATCTAGCCCATTTCTGCCCCATCAGCTTACTCTCCATCATCAGCAAAGCAATGGAAGGTGCCGTCTACAATACTATCAAGCAGCACTTACTCAGCAATAACCTGCTCACCGACACTTAGTTTGGGTTCCGCTAGGGCCATTCGGCCCTGACCTCATTACAGCCTTGGTCCAAACATGGAGTGAAGAGCTGAACTCGAAGGGAGGCAAGAGTGACTGCCCTTGACACCAAAGCAGCATTTGACTGTGGCATCAAGGAACCCTGTCAAAATTGAAGTCAATGGGAATCAGGGGGAAAACATCTCCACTGGTTGGCATCATACCGAACACAAAACAAGATGGTTGTGGTTGACGGAGGTCAATCATCTCAGCCCCAGGACATTGCCGTGAGGAACTCCTGCAGCAGTATCCCAGGCCCAACCATCTTCAGCTGCTTCATCAATGATCTTCCCTCCATCATAAGTTCAGAAGTGGGGATGTTTGGTGATGACATGTTCTGCATCATTCACAACTCTTCAGATACTGAAGCAGTCCGTATCCACATGCAGCAAGACCTGGACAACATTCAGGCTTGGGATGATCTGTGGCAAGTAACATTTGCACCACACAAGTGCCAAGCAATGACGATCGCCAACAAGGGAGAATCTAACCATCTCCCCATCACCATATATATTAATGACTTGGATGAAGAATTTGTATCTCCAAGTTTGCAGATGATAGAAAGTTAGGAAGCACAGTACATTATGTGGATCAAAGGAGTTACAAATGGACAGACATTGAGTGGTAGATGGAGTTTCATGCGGAGAAATGAGAGATCTGTACTGTTTTTCGCTATTTATTCCTTCATCAAAGCAAATAATATAAAGAGATACATATCCAAGTTTGCAAATGACAGTACATTAGGAAGCACAGTACAAAAGTTCCAAAGGACAGTGAGTGAGAAAAGCTATGGCAGATGGGAGTTCTATATGCAGAAGTGCAAGATTATCCACATTGGATTGAAGGAAGACAATTCAGAATATTTTCTTAATAAAAAGAAATTAGGAGCTACAAAGAAACAAAGAGATTTAGATTTCATACATAAATGAACAAAGGCTAGTGTACAGGTACAAATATCAATCAAAAAGGCTAATGGAATAATGGCCTTTGTGGGTTGGAATTCAGATGTGATGCTTTGGTTGTACAAAACTTTGGTTTCCGTTTTGGACATCAAACTTCCGGAATGATATATCAGCCTTAGGCGGGGTGCAGCACAGCTTCATGAGAACGATACAATGACTTTAAGGATTAAATTATGAGGATGGGTTGCATTAACTTGTCTTGCATTCTCTCGAGTTTATATGGTAGAGGGGTGATCTAATCTAAGAATTTAAAATGATTCAATGGGGTTGATATAGAGAAACTATGGGAATCCAGGACAAGATGGTACAAGCTTAAAATTAAAGCTAGGCCACTTAAAGGTGAAATCAAGTAGCAGTTTTTCACAAAGTGAAAGTGGTTTTGGCTGAGCAATAAGTAATGCAATAATTGGGAGAATTCCCTACTCTTCTTGAGAAAATATGCCACAATATATTTTACATTCACCTCACAGGCATATAAGGCCTCAGTTCAACATCTCACATATAAGATAACATTGAAGTTCACTGACTGGGAGAACTTTGTGAATACTAAATCTTATTAAATGAGCACAGAAAAATGAAATTGGTCTATTTATTTGGTGCTTTTTTTATATTAAAAAAATTAACATTCCACATATTCTTCCATGACATAAATTTAGCTTCACAATTAGAGAAGTAACTTAATACTATCACATATAAGTGCCACCAACCATATTAATTAATTCAATTTAATGAGATAAATGGAGATCTTCAGGTTACATGGGCACAGGTCAAACATACAAAATATACAGTACACTTTGCCCAATACAAAAATGGAAACCTGATGAGAGAAAAACCCTTAGTCAAGTCTCGTGAAAAATACAAATCAAGCTTTACAAGGATGAGAGTTCAATGTTCCAACCAAGAACATTTACAGAAACATAACCCAACATGCTCAGATTCCTAAACATCAGCTTTCCCAACACAAAACAGAGAAGTATCTTTGCAACACAGATGTAGCCCATCAATAACCTGCAGATTCAAGGAAATCACCTGCTCCCTGGATTAACATTTTTTTTATTTTATGCACTGAATATTAAGATTTTAAGGAGCTATTCTTGATGTTTCGGTAGATTGTAATGTTAACACAAAGTACTCACCTAAATTTTACCCTCCGGTAAGGTTTTTAAAAAAAAACTCAATTCTACCAATGCTGGACTTTCCCCCCTCCCCCCCCCAGTTTTATCCAACCTTCAATTGTAAAGCTGACACATCTTTTATTATTAAATAATGAACTTAAGTTAATATTTAATAAATATTGTTATAATTAATTCTTATACACTATGTCCCCCAGATAAGTACATCCCACTCTCTCAAGGAATATAGGGCTTGTATAAAAGCTATTTTAGACAATGAAGAGAACTAATGGCTATATTTTCTAAAAATAACATCCAATCCTACAATTACTTAAGCTATATTAATCATTTGTACAAGGTTTCTGCATATTTTATATAGTTCCAAAGTGCATGAAATGATAAAGGCGGCTCTCAGCAAACCATAGAAAAGTTACAGCACAGAAGGAGGCCATTCAGCCCGGCTTGTCCATGCCAGCCCGAGGACACCCAGGTGCCCTTTCTAATCCCACCTTCCTGCACCCGGCCCATAGCCCTGCATTTTACAGACTTAAGGTGCAGACCAAACAACACCAAAGAGCTCAAGATAAAGACATCAAGAGCTAATAAGCATAACAATGGTTTCTCCAATTGTACAGATAAGAAATTATTTAAGCACAGATTCATACTTAACATTCACAACTTTGCAGAATCATAACATCCACAGCACAGAATGAGGCTCTTTGGTCCATTATATTTACACTAACAATTCAATTGGGGTTCTCTAATTTAAGCCCATTTCACTGCCCATTCTCTTTTATATTCTTCCTTTTCAGATACTTATCTAATGGTGCTTTAAGTCTCATGTGGCAATTCACTCTTTGCTCCAATAAACTTGTGCAAGGAAAAGGCTGCCCTTGGTGACATTATTCACAGGCATGGGTTCTTCTGGTGGCAATCCTGAGCCTATGTCCTCTTGCCAAGTGAAAAAAAATCTTACACGTTAACCCTTTTAAGTCAATTTTAAAATTCTCATCCTTATTTCTCCGTGGGCTTGCCCCGTCCTCATCTGTCACCTCCCCAGTCCTACAACTCTCCGAAGATTTCTCCACTCTTCCACTTCAAGCCTCTTCTCTGTATCACCAATTTCATCACTCCAGCATTGGCTGTTGTACCTTGAGCTGCCAAAGCCTTGAAGCTCTGGGATTCCCTCCTTAATCCTCTCCCCCCTCCTTGAAGATACTCCTTAAAAACCTAACACCTTGATCAAGCTTCAGATCAACTATCCTGATATCACCTAATGGGGTTCAATGTCAATGTTTTCTGATTGCACTCCAGTAAAGCACCCTGGGATGTTTTACAACGTTAAAAGTGAGTCAGGGAGTCATTGTGGCATAAAAAGAGGCTGTTCAGCACATTAAGTCCATGCCAGTTCTCTGTACAGCAAAGTAGTCAGTCCCATTTCCCCACTCTAGCTCCATAGAGTCCTGCAAGTTACAATATAAATGCAAGTTGTTTTTGTTATTGTTGTGACAGCAAATTCAATTGGCAGTTTACTGGATTTTTTACTTACCATTCAGCCATGGTCAATCTCAAGTGTCATTTAAGCAAGTTTTATATACATACTACATAGAATTATACAGCACAGAACAGGCCTTTTGGCTCAACCAGCCCTTGCTGTCAATTATGCTCCATTTGAGCCTCCTCCCATCTTTCCTCATCCAAATCTATTATTGTAATTCCTATTGCCTTCTCCATATATGCTATTTTAAATATTTGGAAAATATTCATGCATCATGTGCATAAATCTATCAAGTGCACACACATGCCATAGATTTTTCCTCAGCAACTATTTAAGCATCAGCACCAGATCCACAACTGTTAGTGTTAATGTGAACTGATCCTTATTCTCTATTTTTAAGTCCCTGCTTGCTTACAAACGCTCATTGAACAAGATGTCAGCTTTCACCCAAAGTAACTTATACGTGTCATGATTCTGCTCATGACTATCATTTATTGGTACACTTTTGTGATCAAATCCCACTTAATTGCTTCTTTCTGAAGAGAAATTCTCTACTAACTCTGTCATCTTCAACTGGAGATAAATGTTCAAGCCTTCACCAAGATTTAAATTCCACGACCACTTGTTAGCTGCTTTTGTACTGGCACTGCTCTAACTCCAAGAGACCAGAGCATGCAAGTCACTTGCCAGTGTTTATTTTGAGTTACCTGACTCCCTTATGCTGGTGGAAAATCCAAGTGTAACGATTTTATTATAAAATAACTTCAGAGAAAAGCTAATTCATGCTCAAATGAAACTCAGTTTGTCATTTATAATAATAATAATGAAGCAGGGCAATAAAAGCATTTCACTGTTTTTCAACCTGCACTTGGTAAACAGAGGCAACTGTCTCATGAAAACAAAATTGTCCTCCATGTTTTTAAATTCTGTTCTAAAAAAAATCTCTGTAGTGGGACCTACAAAAATTGTATTCACCTAGGTGCCAAGCCTGTTAAGTCCAGCAGAAAGCAAATTTAATAAAAGAACTTATTAAATATATCTAACGCATAATGTTTTGTATTTCAGGATGTAGATGCATTTAAGGAGAAGCTAGATAAGCACATAAATGAGAAAGGAACAGAAGGATATGCTGATAGGGTTAGATGAAGAAAGGAAGGAGGAGGCTTGTGTGGCGTATAAATAGTGGCCCAACATGACAGTGACCCGTTTGTGCTGTAAATACTTGGTAATTATGAACCATATTTGAAGAACCAAAGTCACTAAAGTTTCTAAGTTAAGCCTTCAGGTAATGAGTAAACGTTAATCCTTCTGAAACTGGAATTTAAATCAATTGACAACAGCATGTGGTGGTGGTGGTGGTATACTATTTCTGGAACACTGCCAAGACTAAAACAGCTCTTTGGCTGTGCTTCAGCAATTTCCATTCAGAGTTCAATGGCTTATTGTAAAACATTTGAGGAATCTGCATTCAGGCACCACAGTCTGTGCAACATTCTGGGAGTCTTTCTACAAAGTAAACTTTTCAACGGAAGCTTTAGGAGTCCATAGAAAAAGCAAACAAATCTAGGCACTTTTGCAGCTTCATAACTGTCATGTATTCAAAGCTCACCACAAAAATCAAAAACAGATTTGGTATGCCCCCAACTTGCCCAACTGAGCAAAAACTTTTAAGTGACCAATAACTATAAATATTGTTATATTTAATTATTAGTGTTGAATTTCACTTTTTAATTCCACAATTAACCAGAACTCTCCATTTCAGAAAAAAAAACTTAATAATCCAGCTGAAGTACTGGATGAGAAGTTACCGATGTACATAAAATAATCGCCCACAATTAACCAAATGCCAAGAAGCCACGGAAGTTTAGGGAATGTTGGGTCATTTTAAAGGCCAGCTTTGGTGTAGTCAGGAGCTGAGACAGGCAAAACCAATACAGCCTCTACAATGTTAACATCAGGCCCTCACCGAACACAGCAAGAAGAAT
Organism: Cetorhinus maximus; assembly: GCF_964194155.1. Taxonomy (NCBI): domain Eukaryota; kingdom Metazoa; phylum Chordata; class Chondrichthyes; order Lamniformes; family Cetorhinidae; genus Cetorhinus; species Cetorhinus maximus. The sequence goes on from NC_135884.1 coordinate 129,880,547, forward strand.
TACACCACAGATTGGTGCAAGCAGGATTTTGGCGGTCAGAAAACCACTGTCTTTGTTGAAGATGGTTGATGCCTGGCATGAGTGTTATTTGCCACTTAGCAGCCCAAGTCTGAATATTGCCCAGGTCTTGCTGTTTGCAGGCATAGACTATCTGATTATCTGGAGGAGCTACAAATGGAACTGAACACTGTGCAATCATCAGCAAATATCCCCACTTCTGACCTTTTAATAGAGGGAAGGTCATTGATGAAGCAGCTGAAGATGGTTGAGCCTAGGACACTGACCTGAGGAATTCCTGCACAATGTCCTGGGGCTGAGATAATTGGCCTCAAATAATCTCTACTATGGTTGTGGGTTCATGTCCCACTCCCGGAAACCAAGAACTGTGATTGTACTCAAAAGAGTTGCAATCTGTGACTGTTGATAACTCGAAAGAGTATCTTCCAGCCAATGGAAAGATGTCCCCCAATTCCTCTTGGCTTCAATTTTACTGGGGCTCCTTGATGGTCCCTGGGATGAGGGGGCTATCTTATGATGAGGTGCTAAGTAAATTGGGCTTATATTCTGTGGCGTTTAGAAGAATGAGAGGCAATCTCATTAAAACCTGAGGGGGCATGATAGGGTAGATGCCGAGAGATTGTTTCTGCTGGTTGGAGACTGGCCGTCTCAAGACAAGGGCCAATCATTTCGTACTGAGGTGAAGAGACATTGCTTCAGTCAGAGGGTTGTGAATCTTTGGAATTCTCTATCCCAGAGGATTGTGGATGCTACATTGTTGAATACATTCGAGGCTGGGATAGACAGATTTTTGGTCTCTCAAGGAATTAAGGGACATGGGGAGCAGGTGGGAAAATGGAGTTGAAGCCCAGTGTGAGCCATGGTCATAATGAATGGCGGGGCAGGCTTGATGGACCATATCACCTACTTCTACACCTATTTCTTGTGTTCTTATGCCACTCAGTCAAATGCTGCTTTGATGTTAAGCTACATCTTACCTCACTTCCCACACTCTTCATTGACCCAGGGTTGGGTGCCTTGCTTGATGGTAATGGTAGAGTGAAGGATAAACCCAGCCAGAATGCTTCCAGATTGTGGTGAAATACAATTCTGATGCTAATGGCCTACAATGCCTCATGGATGCCCAGTTTTGAGCTGCTAGATTTGCTCAGAATCTACCCCACTGTGTGCAGCCATAGTGCTCACAACACCAATGTCATTCCACATAAAACCAAATTGCATAAGAGTAGGGTTTAACATCTGATCGTTCTCAGATTTTATATATATTCAAGATTAGTAAACAATATCTGATCAGGATCCAAACTAATTGTCAAGACTGCTTATCACTAAAAGGATGAAGTGATTACATTTTGAAATCACAGCCAAGGTCACTCCTGTTCTTATCCCACATACAAATCTAGCAAGCGTGGTAACTACAAGCAATGTCCTACTCCCCCAACTCTGAAGCATCTGACCAATTGTCCTTGTTTGTACACTGACATCCAGCCAGCAAACATGGTAACAATAGATTTTGTGCTTAAAAAAGGTTTCATCTTGAGGTCTGAATCCAAGGTCAGAACAGGTGACATTCTCTGCACTCTCCCTCCCCCACCAGCCCCTACCCTCATGTCATCTCATACCCACAACTACTTCAATAACTTAGATCCAAAGATATTCTCCTAGAATTACCTCATTCATGCTGCAGGATCTTGAGAAATGCTACAGACCAGAACCCAAAATACTAAACCACAGTAATGGGGGGTAGGCAGTGGCATATAGGTATTGTCACTGGACTAGTATTCCAGAGACCCAGGGTAATGCTCTGAGGACCTGGGTTTGAATCCCACCATGGCAGATGGTGAAATTTGAAACCAATAAAAATCTGGAATTAAAAATCTGATGACGACCATGAAACCATTGCTGATTGTCGTAAAGACCCATCTGGTTCACTAACATCCTTTAGGGAAGGAAATCTGGCCTACATGGACTCCACACCCACAGCAATGTGGTTGACTCTTAAATTCCTTAAGGCAATTAGGATGGGCAATAAATGCTGGCCTAACTAGCGACACCCACATCCCATGACTGAATAAAAAATAACTGCCATTAAATTCCATTACTGCTAAATCCAAGCTACCTGCCTGCATTCTGCTACATGCAGCCTCTCAGAGCTGGACACAGTATTCAAGGTGCAGTTTGGCCAGAGTTATACACAGTTTAACTTGCATTCTACTGCTTCAGCTATGCAGGTCAATGTTGTGCTATCATTGCTGATTGCTCAACTTGTCTAATCAATGGAAAGCATCAGAGTGCAGAGGTGCCGAGGTCTGTTTTAAAACCATCCTAAGCTATCTCTCACAAAATGCTTGCTTTCCCACCTATGTCACGTATTCCATAAATTTCATCAACAATATATTTTTACTCAACTCATTCTGTATTTACATATGAACATACGAATTAGGAGCAAGAGTAGGCCACTAGGCTCCTCAAGTCTGTTCCGCCATTCAATAAGATCATGGCTGATCTGATTGTAACCTCAACCCCACATTCCTGCCTACCCCAATAACGTTTCACTTAACCTAACACTGCCTGAAAAATATTCAAAGACTCTGCTTCTACCACCTTTTGAGGAAGAGTTCCAAAGACTCAGCCCCGAGAGAAAAAATTTCTCCTAATCTCTGTTTTAAATGAGCATCCCTTATTTTTAAACCATGACCCCTAGTTCTAGAATCTCTCACAAGAAGAAACATCCTCTCCATAACAAAAACAGAATTACCTGGAAAAACTCAGCAGGTCTGGCAGCATCGGCGGAGAAGAAGAGTTGACGTTTCGAGTCCTCATGACCCTCCAACAGAACTGAGTAATATTAGGAGAGGGGTGAAATATAAGCTGGTTTAAGGTGGGGTGGGGGAAGAGAGAGAGAGAGAGAGTGAGAGAGAGAGAGAGAGAGAGAGAAGTTGGGGGAGGGGTGGTTGTAGGGACAAGCAAGCAGTGATAGGAGCAGTGATAGAAAAACAAAAGGCATCTTCCCTTCACCCCCCTGGCGGCATTCCGTAGGGATCGTTCCCTCCGGGACACCTTGGTCCACTCCTCCATCACCCCCTACTCCTCAACCCCCACCCATGGCACCTCCCCAAACCCACGCAGAAGATGAAACACCTGCCCCTTCACTTCCTCTCTCCTCACCGTCCAAGGGCCCAAACACTCCTTTCAAGTGAAGCAGCATTTCACTTGCATTTCCCCTAACTTAGTCTACTGCATTCGTTGCTCCCAATGCGGTCTCCTCTACACTGGAGACACCAAACGTAAACTGGGCGACCGCTTTGCAGAACACCTGCGGTCTGTCTGCAAGAAAGACCCAAACCTCCCTGTCGCTTGCCATTTTAACACTCCACCCTGCTCTCTTGCCCACATGTCTGTCCTTGGCTTGCTGCATTGTTCCAGTGAAGCCCAACTGGAGAAACAGCACCTCATCTTCCGACTAGGCACTTTACAGCCTTCCGGACTGAATATTGAATTCAACAACTTTAGATCTTGAACTCCCTCCTCCATCCCCACCCCCTTTCCGTTTCTTCCCCCTCCCTTTTGTTTTTTCCAATAATTTATATAGATTTTTCTTTTCCCACCTATTTCCATTATTTTTAAATCTATACCTGTAATGCCCTGTCAGTCTTTCCACCCCACCCCCACTAGAGCTGTACCTTGAGTGTCCTACCATCCATTCTTAATTAGCACATTCGTTTAGATAATATCACCACCTTCAACACCTCTTTGTTCCTTTGTCTGTGACATCTAAGTGCTCAGCTATAATATCTTTAATAATAGCTTCTAACTATTTTCCCTATAACAGATGTTAGACTAATTGGCCTGTAGTTTCCTGCTTTCTGTCTCCCTCCCTTTTTGAATAAAGGAGTTATATTTGATATTTTCCAATCAAATGGAACCTTCCCTGATTCGAGGGAATTAAAATTAAAACCGGTACATTATCTATAGAAGAAAGAAGAGTCATACGGACTCAAAATGTTAGCATCTGTGGAGAGAAAGACAGGGTCGTCAGGCCTGCTGAGCTTTTCCAGCATTTTTGCTTTTGTTTCAGGTTTCCAGCATCCGTAGTATTTCGCCTTTACATCAACTATCTCACTAACCACTTCTTTCAAGACCTTAGGGTGAAGTCCATCTGGACCTGTGGATTTGTCAGCCCGCTGTCCCAACAATTTGCTCAATACCATTTCCCTGGTGATTGTAATTTTCCCCAAGTTCCTCCCTCCCTTCCATTTCCTGATTTACAGTTATTTCTGAGATATTACTTGTGTCCTCTATAGTGAAGGCCGAAGCAAAATAGCTGTCTGCATAATTCATCTGCCATCTCCCTACTTTCCATTATCAATTCCCCAGACGTACTTTCCACAGGACCAACGCTCACTTTGTTAATTCTTTTCTTATTTAAATATCTGTAGAAACTCTTGCTATCTGTCTTTATATTACTAGCTAGTTTTCTCTCATACTCTAATTTTTCCCTCCTTATTCAGCCTTTTGTCATTCTCTGCTGTTCTTTATATTCTTTCCAATCTTCTGACCTGCCATCTTTGAGTAATTATATGCCTTTTCTTTAAGTTTGATACGATCTTTAACTTTTTTAGTTAACCACGGATGGTAGGCCCTCCCCTTGGAATTTTCTCTCTCATTGGAATGTATCTATTCTGTGTATTCTGAAATATCCCTTTGAATGTCTGCCACTGAACCTCTATTGATCTATCCCTTAACCTCATTTACCAATTCCCTTTAGCAAGCTCTGCTTTCATGCCCTCATAATTGCCCTTATTCAAGTTTAAAATGCTAGTCTTGGACGCACTTGTTGCTCCCTCAAAACGAGTGTACAATTCAATCATATTATGACCGCTGCTACTCAGGGGTACTTTCACTATGAGGTTATCAATTAATCCTATCTCATTGTTCAATACCAGGTCTAGTGTAGCCTGCTTTTATGCCTCATCCTCCGAATTTGGTAACATTTGTACGTTTGTCCACTTAACATTCAGTTTCTGAATCCAGGTCATTGATTGTAATGAGACTCAGTGATCTCAACACCAAGACCCAAGGCGCCCACTCAGTATTTCCCCCCATTCCAATATAACTCTTCAAACAAGGAGTTTTCCAACCTTAAGCCAATTGTTTATTCATTCCTAGAGTTTACCCCAAATCATGCATTAATGAATTGTTGTTTTAAACTTTCATTTGACATTTTTCTACATATGTCTACCTGATGAGGACATAAGCACTACAGTGCAGAATGCCTCAAGGGACCTGTTGCTGTAACCTATGATAGAATCTCAACCTTGCAAGCCTTCAGCATTCCCCAACAATGAATGATCTGGCTCCATCACTGAGCACACCTCACCCTAACGTAATGAACTGTATAATGCTATATGACTCACAATGCATTTACAAGGAAGGAATGTGAAACATATACTATAACAAGTGCTCCATATGACATTATATACAAAGAGCATGCATACTTACTGCTTACTGAAGTATGTATACTTCTTAGCTAGAAATAAAGTAAATATCAATATTGTCTATTAAAAAGTGGACAAATTATAAAAGAATGTAACGAATGGATAGCATGGCAAGTGGACAGCTATCCATGTACAGTACATTACAAAACAATCCTGGAAATTAGATACAATAGTTTCATCACTATGAGCAAAATGACAACTAGCAAAATCTCATACTGTAGCTATTTTTAAAACCTAGATCAATACACTTGCTTAATCTAGTTCCCTAGCAACCAACCCTTTCCCCTTTATTCCAAGTGACTGGTAAATTTTCTCTCTCAAATGTTGCGACCAATGCCACTTCCAGTATCAGTCCATTTAGAGGAACCATGACACCATGCTGAAGGGTAAAAATTACAAAGTTATAAACTGAATTTCTCTAGAATAAAGAAATGCGATGTACAAAGCAGTATAGCAAATTACATAAATTCCAATCATTCATATCTCTAAAAGATAGGGATTGTACTGGCTGCAACCAACAATTAATGATTTTATGTATCAATATGAAATATTCTAAAAATGGAATAACTATCAGAATACTAGACTCTCAAACAGAAGCTACAATTAAATCTCAGTGAGAATGCTGTGAATTTCCCACGCAATCAGATTTTCAACTGACCATGAAGAAGCCTCTAAAGCCGACAGTTAACTGCAGTATAGACTGTTACTGACAATTGGTCTATAATGGGCTATGAGGAAACAAGTTGCAATTAAACTATTGTCTGAATTGCTCACTGTCATTTGTGACATCATTCATGCGACAATATTATGGGATGTCTAAACATCACAATATAAGGATGGCATTATACACAGTTTTCTTAGCATTACAGCATTTTGGCAACCCATGCACGCTATCTTTGCTGCAAGACAGCACCAAACTCAGTGTTGTTTTTAATCAATAAATTCTGCTCATCCAACTTTCATCCCATATCATCCAATTTCAAAGACAAAATGAATGGTATAATTTCTCTGGGAAATGGTGAACAAGTTAAAAAAAAAAGTATCATAATATGTACTGGCTTCATGTTAACATAGAGCATTTTCTTTCAAAAATTATAGCATAAATACATCCCAATAAATTAACTGGATTGTCACTGAATACATTTTCAATGATTATGCTGCAATTACTCTTCAATGTAGGAATTGGTCAAGCATTAAATTTTGAATATGCACTGGCCAATGTCCACAATAATTCCCATGAGTAGGGATAAATTATCCAAAACAAAATAAGCACACACTCCCAATTAACTCCACAGAACAAAGAGGAATTTCTTTATTGTAAACTGAAAAGGGCTCCACTCACTGTAAACCATCATCTGAACTCTCATGACATTATTGCCTTTCAATAGCTCCTGGGTAGCCACTGTTTGCTACTTAATGGTTCAATCAAATATTTTCCCTGTATTTACAGACAATGGTTGCAAAGCCTATAAAATACAGAATTACACAGTATGAGGCTTGAACTGATGTTACACAATTCATCTGACCAGCCACTTCTCACTTAACAGATAATGATAATAATGCAGATTCTATTTTTACATTTTAATTATATCCACATTACAACTAACTCAAAATCTAACTTCAGATTGAAGAAAAATCCAGGTCTCAGATCAGCATCGCCCTCCATGGAACAATGCTCAATCTCAGTTTAAGTGTTTGAGATTTTCAGAAAGCCAAGTTTTCAAAATATTTTAGCCTCTTCTTTGCATGGAACATTTATATTAAAAAATATATTCATGTGGCAAAAACCTAGGTGGCACATGGAATAAGTTGATAGGAATGCTATCTACAACACCTTTTCCAGCTTGCAGATGGACCAAAACTGATTTAAAACAATATTACAAATTTTCAGATTTAAGAAATTATTTTCAACTCAACTAATTCCAAATCATTTTGCACATTATTGACACAGATTGGCTTACCATATTGCTAAAATCTATGACTGGAAATTAATCAATTTTGGCTAAGAACAGGACGAATCAGTTTTTCTCACCATTTGCAAGTAATCATCTTACTGACAAGATCTATGAAAAGTTGCACAATATCTGTAACCACTTGCAATAAGAAAGCTACTTGCCAATGACACTATAGTCAGGACACATGTTTAAAAGAACAAAGGTAAGTGAAAGAGGTAACAATAACCATCCTAATTTAAGTAGTGTTTCTCATTTTTCCATCAAGAATTATCTGGAGGTAGAGACTCCCCATTTAAAAAAAAAATCTAAACTCATTTGATAGCTGTATTAGTAAAGGCACAGGGCAATAGAGGCATACAAACCAGAAGGTCATAGGTCTGAGTTAGGGTCTGTGTTAACAGGAACGGGATTGCACTGTGGGGTCAATTGGCTTTCACCTTCCTTGGTTTGGGAAGGATTCAGCTAGGTTTTCCACCCATAGCTGCTTTTCAGTGACCCCCCACCCATTGAAAAGTGACTTCAAATGGGGACAAGATCATGCTCCACTACAACTGCTTCGCCTGTTTAAGATATCATGGAATCATGTCCCAAAAAGACCAGTGTCTTCAAAAGTAATGAAAAAAATGAAGACAACAATCAAAAAGGGCTTTTTCTCTATTCTTATTCTCCCACATGACTCCTGTTGAGGACAAACAGACAGCCTGTTCAAAGCTCATCAACAATACCATTCTGTAGCCAGATGCCAGGAGACGTGTGGCAGTGATTCAAAATAGGCTTCCTCTGGATTTCTTCCCCCCCGCAACCCACTGTAAGGAAGCACCTGGCTTCACATGGCACTTTGCCATTTCAATTCTGATCAGATTTTCAGAACGCAGACGGCCCTGGGAAAAAATTCTCAAGTACAGTACAAATCAGCATTAAATGTACAACTGAACCCTACAAGTGCAGAGTTGTCATTCTCATCATTATCCACAAAATTGTGAGAAAATATTAATGTACAGGGTCCTTTATTTATGATCGTAATGCTGGTAAACACAATTCCTGTGTTTGAGTTGGTGATATCCTGAAAAGCTTGCAAAAGTGCAAATAAACACTTAAAATTGCGAGAATTATCCACAACCTTAATCAAGCGGACTTATGATAGATAGGTCCTCGTCTGTCGTTCTCTCCACTAATGTTGCTGGCCTGTAGGTTTGCAGCATTTTCTGCTTTTGTATTACAATAGCAGTTAAACCATCGAGTTAAAAAGCATACATATTTTCCCCCAAGCTACTGTCTAGCCTACATGAATCGACAGTAGGAGGTAACATCACCCAAGTCTGTGTTCGAGTTAAAAGTTTGACCCAGCAGAATCACCATTTCCAAATAGAAATACAGAGTTTTGTAGCTCTGGGTTAATTCCTCAATAAACGCAACCCTCGTCAACCCAACGTTATTTGTAAATAACAAGACCGCCTACGTTGATGGCTGTGCGAGAACAACCTTCCAATTTACCCTGGGTCAAAGACACGTCCCTGACAGGTGGACGGGTACGTCAATCAAACATTATCCCCCATCAAGTTAGGTTGCCCGCAGAAAAGGGACACTTAATCCAAATCGGAATTAATTATTTGCCTTCCTCTTTAATTTTGTTAAAATCCTATACCACACCATCAATGCGAGGCTGTCAACTATCTTTCAGTTACGGCCTACAGTAAGCTGGGAAAACCTCGAAAATTATCTCGGAAAACGTGGTGCGTTATTTTACAACTGAATACACACACACACACACACAAAAGAAAGTAAATTAAGAAAAGAGGCGATCGAACGCTTCCTTACCTTTGGAATACAAACTCTTGGGCGAATTAAGATCCAGATCCGCGCTGAGGAGCGAGATGAAATCAGAGGGCATCACCTGGAAGGGGGAGGAAGAGTCAGGACCCCTCCAGCGGAATTGATTCTTTTTAAATTATCCTTCGCTATTATTTTTAATTCCGGTTTAAGTGAAGAAGACCTCGCCCTCGTTCAGATTGTCCTGCCGCCCCCCTTTCTCCTTCTCCTCCTCCTCTTCTATCAAGGGGCGGGAATGGGGAAATATATGTGGAAATACAGAAAAAAATTAAAAGACAGAGGTGCGAATGAAGTGCGTGTTTCTAGCTAAAATGGGTATGTTTGGCCTCCAGTAAAGTGAGAGTGTGGGCTTCTGCTCTGCATAATCTCTCCATACAAACTGCTGGCGGATCACAAGCTCCGCTCGCTTTAATCGTTGAATCCAACCAACGTTGTTTCGCAACCTCCACCCTCGCGCCAGGCCCCGCCCACTTCCGAAACGTCATCGCACACGTATGTTTCCAACCCCCCCCCCCCCCGCCGCCGCCGCCGACATGGGCGCACGCGCACCGATCTCGGGGGTGGAGACTCGAGCGGGTAAGGTTATTGCGCAGCGCCAGAAGGAGAAGTCGGTTAGCAGTTGGGATGGTGATCCTTCTCATTTCTCATTCTGAATAGTTTAATTCCAGTCCTGTGTTTTGTGCTTCTGTCAATCATTAAAAAAGCTAAGTGCTGGAAATACTCAGCAGGCTATTGACAGCATCTGTGGAGAGAAACAGTTTACGTTTCAGGTCTGTGACCTTTCATCAGAACTGGGAAAAGTTAGAGAGGTAATAGATTTTGAGTAAGGGGTGGTTGGGGCAATAACAAAAAGAAGGTCCATGATAGGGTGGCGTTGTATGTCTGGCAAACTGACCTTGCAGAGGCTGAATGCCATCTCTCCAACAACTCTTTAACTCTGTTCTGTTGAAGGGTCATTGGACTCCAAACGTCAACTCTTTTCTTCTCCACCAATGCTGCCAGACCTGCTGAGTTTTTCCAGGTAATTCTGTTTTTGTTTTGGATTTCCAGCATCCGCAGTAGTTTTTTGTTTTTAACTATTTAACTCCCCCTGGACCATGATCCCACCAACAAGCATCAAGCCATTGATTCCAGAACAATCACTGAACTCATGTCTTGGTGATCTTCCCTGGACAGATTCCTACCTCATAGTTCTCCAACCCCATACAGCTCACTTCGATCTCCTTCGCAAGATTCATAAACAAAACTACATGAGTCAACCTATCAGTTCAGCCTGTTCCTACCTCACTGAACTGATTTCTTCCTACCATGACTCTTACTTTTTTCTCCCTTGTCCAGTCTCTACCTGCCTACATCATGACACTTCTGATTCCCCCCATCACTTTAAAGTTTCCAATTTCCTGGCCCTAACCAATCCTTTAGCATGGACATTTAATTTGTCTACACCTCAATCCCCCACCAGCTCTTCCTTGAAGAGAGGCCCAACTAGTTTCCATTGACCACTGCCTTCCTCTGCCTGACTGAACATGTTCTCTCACAAAAGAACTTCTCCTTGAACTTGTCTTACTTCCTCCAAATAAAAAGTGTTGCTATGGACAACATTATGGGTCCTAGTTAAGTCTGCCTTTTTGTAGGATATGTCAAATATTTCTTGTTCCAGTCTTACTTGGGGTCCCTTCCCTCAACTCTTTTTCCGGTACTTTGGTGACTGTGTCGGTTACCATGCCCTGCTCTCACCATGAATTGGAAAACTTGACTAACTTTGTTTCCAATTTCCACCCTTCTCAGTTTCACATGGTTCATCTCTGAATCTTCCCTTCCCTTGACTTCTCTGTCTCCATTACTGGCAATAGGCTATCAACTAAAATGCCAACTGACTCCCACAGCTATCTTGACTACACTTCCTTGCACCCTACACCCTGTAAGGATTTCATTCCACTGTTGCAGTTACTCTACTTTGCACCTGTTCTGATGATGCAACATTCCATAAGATGTCTTTTTTCCTCAACCAAGGATTCCCCCCAACACTACTGCCCCATGGTCCCTTGACCATGTCTGCCACATTTCCTGCTCTTACCCCTTTCCCTCTTTCCCAGAACCACCTCACTTTCCACCCCACCAGGCTCTGTGTTCAACAGATTATTTTCTGCCATTTTCACCACCTCCAGTGTGATGCCACCACCAAGCACATCTTCCCCTCCCCTCCTCTTTCAGCATTCCGAAGGGACCGTTCCCTCTGTGGTATATTGGCCCATTCCTCAGTGACCCCCAACATCCTGTCCCCTTCTCATAGTACCTTTCCATGCAAACACAAAGATGTAAACCTACCCTTTTACCTTCTTTCTCCTTGCTATCCAAGTCTCCAGACATTCCGTACAGGTGAAGCAGTGATTAACACGTACTTTTTTCAATCTAGTGTACTGTCGTCATGTCTCAAAATGTGGTCTCCTCCACGTTGGGGAGATCAAACACCAATTGCACCTCCGTTCAGTCCGCAAGCATGACACAGAGCTTCCAGTGGCCTGTCATTTTAATTCTCCACCTCACACTGACATTTCTATCCTCCCCATTCTCCCACCCTCCCATGCAATACCCTGACTCTTGCATACGATCCACTCCCTGTCCCATGCCATCCCCTTCCTCCCAGGCATTCCTCCCCTACATCCTAACCCCTCTTCTCCCATGCCATCCCCCCCTTCCATGCTATGCCCTCCTCGTGCCATTCCCCTCCCCCCACCATTGCCATACCCATCCCATTCCCAACCCTTACACCTGTTGTCATCAAGAGCTATTGATATGAGACTGGAACCCAGTGACCGAGGCTGGAGAGCAGTGAGAGCCAGAGCCCAATGACTGAAGGCAGGGATCAGCGAAAACAGGAGCCTGGAAACAAAGGCTGAGGAGCAGTGAGGCCCAGAGCCTGGGAACCATGGCCAGGGAGCAGCAGGAGCCAGAGCCTAAGAATCAAGGCTGCGAGCAGCAGGAGCCGGAGCCCCAGGAATCGAGGCTATGAGCAGCGGGGGCTGGAGCCCAGGAACTGGAACGGTGAACCACAAAATCTCCAACAATAGCTTTCCCTGCCATCCCTGCATCATTAACTCCAGATTTCCCCAAGGCTTTATCTTGACACCCTCCGCCCTTCTTCATCTAGATGTTGCCCGTTGGCAACATAATACATAGATGAAAGGTCAACTTCCACATGCATGCTGATAACACCCAGCCTAATTTTTCCAACACCTCTCTCCGCTGTCTTTGTGTTATTGGTCTGCTCATCAGACATCTAGTTTCCTCTAATTTAATAATGGAACAACCAAAGTCATCATTCGCAGCCCCACTGCAAACTGTACTCTTTTGATCAATTCATACACCTCCCTGGACATTGTCTCAGGCTGAAGTAAACTACAACTTCAAGCACTTATTCAACTGCAAACTGAATTTCCTAACGTTCTCTCCATCTCAAAGACTGCCTGCTTCCACCTCCATAACATAGTCCGTCTCCACCCCTACATCAGCCCATTTACTGCTAAGCCCTCATCTAGGCCTTTTTCATACCCCAATTCAACTATTCCAATGCTTTCGACTCTCTTAGCTTCCCATCCTTCACCATCTGTAAAATTTAGTTCATCCAAAGTTCTGCTGCCGGTATCCTATTTTGCACTGTCACACTCACCCATCACTCCTGTCCTGGCTGCTCCACATTGGCTACCATCAGCAGTGCCTCAAATTTAATGTACTCATACTTGTGCTGAAATGCCATTATAGCCTAGTCCCACCTAATCTCTGTTTCTATCTCCAATTCTAAAGACCATCCTAAAACTCTCCAGGTGGGAAAATGAGTTGTGTCAGTGGCACAACAGAGGCCTACAGATTACCATGTGTGCAATGCACCGCTAGTTGCCACCTGCACAATGTTGCTCAGTGTTAGAATAGCACATTCAGGTACATCTGCATGCACCTGAACATCTTGAATGAATGCCATCATAATATCAGATAGCCGAATGGGCTGATAGAATGGTTACAATACTTGCTGCATAATGAAGCTTTTTCTCTCCTTTCTCCTAACTATGCTTCAGTTCTGCCGAAGGGCCGTGAAGGCTTGAAACGTTAACTGATTTCTTCTCCACCGATGCTGCCAGACCTGCTGAGTTTTTCCAGGTAATTCTGTTTTTGTTTTGGATTTCCAGCATCCGCAGTAGCTTTTAGCTTTTCCGCATGTTGCCTTTGGTTCTTTTGCCATTCAGCTCCTCTGGTTCTTGACCCTTTTGCCAATGGGAACAGTTTCTCCTAATTTACTCTGTCCAGACTGTTAATGATTTTGAACAAATCAGAGCAAAATATCAAATCTACTCTCAATTTTTTCTCTAAGGAGAACAGCCCCAGCTTCACCATTCTATCCACGTAACTGAAGTACTGCGACCCTGGATCCATTCTCGTAAATCTTATCCGCACCCTCTCTCGTACTTTCACATCTTTCCCAAAATATGGTGTCCAGAATTGGGCACAATACTTCAGCTGGGGCCTAACCAGTGTTTTATAAAGGTACTCTATAACTTAAAAGCAAAATACTGCGGATGCTGGAAATCTAGAACAAAAACAAAAATACCTGGAAAAACTCAGCAGGTCTGACAGCATCTGCGGAGAGGAATACAGTTAATGTTTCAAGTCCGAATGACTCTTCATCAGAACTAAGGAAAAATGGAAAAGAGGTGAAATATAAGCTGGTTTAAGGGGAGAGTTCATGATCTAAAGTTGTTGAACTCAATATTCAGTCTGGAATATTCCCCCCTCCTCACCGTCCAAGGGCCCAAACACTCCTTTCAAGTGAAGCAGCATTTCACTTGCACTTCCCTCAATTTAGTCTACTGCATTCGTTGCTCCCAATGCGGTTTCCTCTACATTGGAGAGACCAAACGCAGACTGGGTGACCGCTTTGTGGAATACCTTCGGTCTGTCCGCAAGCATGACTCAGACCTCCGTCGCTTGCCATTTCAACACACCACCCCGCTCTCATGCCCACATGTCTGTCCTTGGCCTGCTGCAATGTTCCAGTGAAGCTCAATGCAAACTGGAGGAACAGCACCTCATCTTCCGACTAGGTACTTTACAGCCTTCTGGACTGAATATTGAGTTCAACAACTTTAGATCATGAACTCTCTCCTCCATCCCCACCCCCTTTCCGACCCCCCATTTTCCAATAATTTATACATATTTTTCATTTCCCACCTATTTCCATTATTTTTAAATGTATTTTCATCCATTGTTTTATCTCTACCTTTTAGTCTATTTCGACACCTCCCCACCCCACCCCCACTAGGGCTATCTGTCCCTTGCTTGTCCTGCTTTCTACCCTTAATGACCCCATTAGCTCATTTCTTAGCTAATATCACCACCGTCAACACCTCTTTGTTCTTTTGTCTATGACATCTTTTGGCAATCTCCACCTATCACTGGCCCTCTCTCCAGCTCTACCTGTCCCATCCCCCCTTAAACCAGCTTATATTTCACCTCTTTTCTATTTTCCCTTAGTTCTGATGAAGAGTCATTCGGACTCGAAACGTTAACTGTATTCCTCTCCGCAGATGCAGTCAGACCTGCTGAGTTTTTCCAGGTATTTTTGTTTTTGTTCTCTATAACTTCCTTGTTTTTGTATTCTATGCCCCTATTTATAAAACTCAGAATCCCGTATACTTTATTAACCGCATTCTCTGCCAGCCCTGCTACCTTCAAAGATTTGTGTACATATACCCCCAAGTTCCTCTGCTCTTGCACCCTCTTTAGAATTGTGTTCTTTATATTGTATTGCCTCTCCTCATTCTTCCTACCAAATGTATCACTGCACGCTCCTCTGCATTGTATACCTTCCTCCAGTCTGAAAAACAACCATTCACCACTACTTTGTTTTCTGTCACTCAACCAACTTGATATTCATACTGCCACTTTATTGTATGAGCTTTAATTCTGCCAACAGCTCTGTTATGTTGCCCTTTATTAAATGCCTTTTGGAAGTCCATGTCCACCACATCAACCAAAAAACTTTCGTTGGACCTCTGTCACCTCATCCAAAAACTCTATTATGTTAGTTAAACGTGATTAACAAATCCATACTGCTTTTCCTGAATTAATCTACATTTGTTCAAGTGACTGTTAATTTTGTCCCAAATTATCGTTTTTAAAAGCATTCCCACCACCGAGGTTAAACCAACTTGCCTGTAGCTGCTGGGTTATCTTTACACTTTTTCTGAACAAGGGTGTAACATTTGCCATTCCTCAATCCTCTGGCACCATCCCGTATCTAAAAGGAATTGGAAGTTATGGCCAGTTTCTTCACAGTTTGGATCTTTATGTCCCTCAGTATCCTTAGATGCATCTGATCCAATCATGGTGACAGCTTTCCTAATGCCTCCTCTTGATCAATTTTTAGCCTACTCCATGTCTCAACTACCTCCTCTTTCACTATGACCTTGGCATCATCTTCCTTGTGTGAAGATGGATGTTATTTTTGAAATATTTTTGGGAATATGCTGTATTCTGTAAAGAAGGCTGTGTGTGTGCATGTGTGTCCATGATTAATTAAACTGGGGAAAGATTAGTAAAGGCAGCTTGTCTGTGGGAACTGAGAGATAAAAGGGTAAAATTCTAGATGCATGCATTTGTAATGAGAGGCTATGTTGAAGTTGGAATTACAAATAAATAGGTTGGGTTTTAAAATTTGCATTATGAGATAAGTTGGGACTTGACTTTTCAGCTGTTAAATTTCAAAGGGGAGTTTAGAAGTGACAAGGTAGTTTTACAACTTACAAAAGTTTCATAAGTAAACTAGGGAAGGTTATTAAATTTTATTTGACTTGAAAGCGGAGGTAATAGGAAAACATTAAAGACTTTTATATTTTGGAAAAGTTGAGTTCAAAGAGGTGCTTTGGAAATTGGAATCTAAGATGAAAGGGGAAAAGGATATTTAAGGCAAGATGTTGAGCTGACTTGTGTGGCTATGTTGTGGGAGATGTCCTGAGACCAGATCTGCGCTGGGGGAAGGTGTGAAAGTTGTGAATTTGAAGCAGCCATTGAGCTTTCAAGCCAGAGAAGCCTTTGTGTCAGAAAGCAGGTTGTTTCTGAACTTCCTTGGGTTTCCACAGTTGAGTGGAGGAGAGTGAGAAGTCATGTGGTATACCTTTACTAAAGTGACAGCAGTTATTGTGTTGGGTAATATTACTGGATTCTTATAGTTAAAATCTAAAAGGGAGCTGTTGCTAAGTTGTTTACTTGTGTGTTCTGACCAGATGGGCTTTTTGGGGGATGTTTTGTAAAACTGTTTTAATTGTGTAACTTTAATCTTATGTGCTTTCGTTTTTTTCTTCTTCATAAATCTTTTAATGTTAAAATCCTAAAAGTGTTACTGGGATTCTATGGTGCTAGGATCAGTAGTTCTTCCCTCACTTTCAAAATACAAAAAAGGTTATGATCAGTAAGCCAAGTTTCCCTCTGGGATTTTGCTTGCTCAACAAATAACATCGGCTGTGGTTGTAACACTTGATAAAGATAGATGCAAATACTCATTTAGTACCTCAAACCATGCCCTCCACTTCCATGCAGAAATCCCCTTTTTGGTCCCAATCAGCCCCACTGCTCGGATTACTACCCTTTTACCATTTATATGCCTTTTGGATTCCCTTTTATGTTAGCTGCCAGTCTCTTATACTCTCTTTTCTTCTCTTATTTATTTTTACATTTCCCCTTTGAGCTTTCACACTTGAACCTGATTCACACTTGTATTGTGAGGCTTCCTAATGTTTACATTCATGTCAGAATCCCCATCACAACGTCCCCTTGGCCAACATCAGTCAACAGATGTCAATGGAAAAATTCTTCACTGGACAACATTGTCCAACAACACATGAATAATATATCAAAAAGCTAATCATCCTTGTGCATCCCCTTTGTGCCTCTTTTGCGGGTAGCCTTGCCTGGTTAATTGTTCCAATACAGTGCTACCCCAGTGGCTGCAGCATGGCTGGTTGGAGACTGCTGACTTTCACTGGGGGAGCCTGCAGGTGACCTTGCAGAACACTTTCCAGCAGCTTGGGCTTTGAGGACCAGCTTCACCTCAGCATGAGTGGCAGTTGTCTGGGTTGGGTTGGCTGGCTGACAGGCAACAGCAAAGTCACTACAAGACTGGCAGTGGTGGAAGCACAAATGCTGTTATTCTGAGAAAGGGGAGACAGTGGCATAGTAGTAATGTTGCTGGACTAATACTCCAGAGGCCCAGGCTAATGCTTTGGGCGACCTGGGTTCAAATCCCACCATAACAGCTAGTAGAATTTAAATTCAATTAATAAGTCTGGAATATAAAGCTAGCATCAGTGATGGTTACCATGATACCATAACCATCACTAATTGTTGTGAAAAGCCCATCTGGTTCACTAATATCCTTTAGGGAAGGAAATCTGCCATCCTTACCTGGTCTGGCCTACTTGTGACTCCAGATCCATAGCAATGAGATTTACTCTTAACTTCCCTCTGCAATGTCCTAGCAAGCCACTCAATTCAAGGGCAGTTGGGGATGGGCAACAAATGCTGGTTTTGCCAGCGCTACCCAGAATAAAGAAGAAAATGCACTCCATAATGCCACTGCAAATCCCAAGGGGTGAGACAGCAGCAATCCTAGTAAACTGCTGGAGCACAAATTGCTGGACTGTTATAAGATCCTGCATGCCCCTCTCAGCACTGAGATCTATACCCATGATTACAGCAGTCTGTGCCTGCATGACAGCAGCCATGGATCTCATGACCTCAATCTGAGCTAACTTCCACCCGTGCAGAGGAGGCCTCCACCCATGCTGCAGTGGAAGCTGAGAGACCGGTCAACAGACACTATCATGGGTCAGTCTGATAGTACAACCATGGAATTGCTCACCACTTCTGTGCTGGAATGGATGCACACCTGGAGTATTGTGTGCAGTTTTGGTCTCCTTACCCAAGAAAGGATATACTTGCCATAGAGGGAGTGCAGCGAAGGTTCACCAGACTGATTCCTAGGATGGCAGGATTATTGTATGAGGATAGACTGGGTCAAATAGGTGGGAGATGATACAAAATTAGATGGGAATGAGTGGTGAAGAGGTTGTTAAGAGGCTTCAAGGCGATTTAGACAAGTTGAGCGAGTGGGCAAATACATGGCAGATGCAGTATAACGTGGATAAGTGTGAAGTTATCCACGTCAGTAGGAAAAACAAAATGGCAGAGTATTATTTAAATGTTGATAGATTGGGAAATGTTGATGAACAAAGGGACCTTGTACACCAGTCACTGAAATCAAGTATGCAGGTACAGCAAGCTGTGAGGAAGGCAAATGGTATGTTGGCCTTCATTGCAAGAGAATTTGAGTACAGGAGCAAGGATGTCTTACTGCAGCAGTACAGGGCCTTGGTGAGACCACACCTGGAATATTGTGTGCAATTTTGGTCTCCTTACCCAAGAAAGGATATACTTGCCATAGAGGGAGTGCAGTGAAGGTTCACAAGACTGATTCCTAGGATGGCAGGATTGTTGTATGAGGAGAGATTGAGTCAACTAGGCTTGGAGTTTAGAAGAATGAGAGGGGATCTCATTGAAACATATAAAATTCTGAAAGGGCTGGACAGACTGGATGCAGGGATGATGTTTCCTCTGGCTGTGGAGTCTAGAACAAGGGGTTACAGTCGCAGGATACTGGGTAGGCCATTTAGGACTGAGATGAGGAGAAATTTCTTCACTCAGAAGATGTTGAACTTGTGGGATTCTCTACCACAGAAGGCTATGGAGGCCAAGTCACTGAATACATCTAACAAGGAAATAGATAGATTTCTAGATTCTAAAGGCATCTAGGGGTATGGGGAGAGCGTGGGAGAATGGTGTTGAGATAGAGGATCAGCCATGATCATAATAAATGGTGGAGAAGGCTCTCAGGGCCAAATGGCCTTCTCCTGCTCCTATTTTCTATGTTTCTATGATGCATTCCATGTTTTGTGTGATGCATGTTGCCACAATTGAGCTCAAACTCCTCCATTCTCCTTGCTATGTGAGTGAAGGCAGGCCTGTCAATGCACCAGGAATCTTGTGTGCATCGTCATCAGTGTTTTCCTCTACTCCACCTCAATAAGGTTCTCAACTCAGTCCCTGCAGTAGAATTGAAAGATATGTGTGGGTGAATGTAGTTTAACAATGTTGGGGGTGAGCAATGAGAGTGTAGCACACTGGAAAGTGTGAGAGCTGGGAGGTATGGTGGGTCTGAGATGTGATGTGCAGATGCATTCACTCACCTGGACTACCTGAGTGAGATCACTATGCTTTTCTCAGCACTACTGTCATGTCCTCAGGGTGACACTCTGGACATTATCTGCCTGCTCCTATTCCCTTCTAAGGGTGTGCCTTGAGGCTTCCTATCCCTCCCTGGTAGAAACATGGTATCCCTCCTGGCCTCTACTTGTGTCACCAGTGCCCTCAGGGCAGGATCACTGAAGCAGGGAGCCCTCTCCCTGGCGCATTGCACTTTCACTTAAGCATGAATCTTCTAAAGTGATTATTCAGCAGCCTTCACTCCATAAATTCTGTTTCCCTTTTACCGTGACTGTTTTTTAAAAAGGGAAGGCTGCCTGGAGCATGTGCTTTTCTCACAACACTAGTTGGCACCCTGTGATGTACAGAGGTGACCAGCAGCACTACAGAGATGAGTCCAACAAAGGATCCGCATAAGGCCATGCTACAATCATGGGAATTAGTGAAAGCTCCCAAACTCCAATAGGATCGGTGCGAGCGTGCTGCAAATTGTAGCCTTTGTGCCCACAAACTAAGGTAACTGAATTTCTAACCCTGTGATTGGTCTGTTATGCATCCACCCACCACCCTCCAACTATTGGTGGCTGTGCCTTCAATACCTAGGTTGCACATTCTGGAATTCCCTCTCTTAAACCCCCATGACTCTCCAACTCTCTACTTTTTAAAACACCTGCCCACCCCACAACCCCACACCCTCCACCTTATTAGCTAGCTCCTTGATCATGTTTTGGTCACCTATTCTAAATTATCCTTCTTTAACATTGTATTTTTTTATTCC
Organism: Cetorhinus maximus; assembly: GCF_964194155.1. Taxonomy (NCBI): domain Eukaryota; kingdom Metazoa; phylum Chordata; class Chondrichthyes; order Lamniformes; family Cetorhinidae; genus Cetorhinus; species Cetorhinus maximus. Next base: position 129,900,934 of record NC_135884.1, read on the forward strand.
ATCGCTGTCAAGTACCTTCTGGCATGTTTCTACATCACAGGCATTATATAAGTGCAAATTGTTCTTTAACATAAAGATAAAAACAAAAAGCTAAAAGCTACTGCGGATGCTGGAAATCCAAAACAAAATAAAAACAGAATTACCTGGAAAAACTCAGCAAGTCTGGCAGCATCGGCGGAGAAGAAATCAGTCAACGTTTCGAGCCCTCATGGCTCTTCGGCAGAACTGAAGCATAGTTTCAACAAGGGAGAAATATAAATTGGTTTAAGGTGGGTGGGGGGGGAAGAGACACATTGAGGGTGTGGTGTGAGCAGATAATCAAAAGATGTCAGAGACAAAAGGGTCAAAGAGGTGTTGAAGGTGGTGGTCTTTGTCTGAGAAAAGTGCTAATTAAGAATGGAAAACAGGATATTCAAAGTACAGCTCTAGTGGGGGTGGGGTGGAAAGACTAAAGGTTTTAGTTTTAGATTTAAAAATAATGGAAATAGGTGGGGAAAGAAGAATCTATATAAATTATTAAAAAAAAAGGGCGGGTGGGGGGGGAAAAGAAACGGGGTGGGGATGGGGGGAGGGGGAGTTTAAGATCTAAAGTTGTTGAATTCAATATTCAGCCCAGAAGGCTGTAAAGTGCCTAGTCGGAAGATGAGGTGCTGTTCCTCCAGTTTGCGTTGGGCTTCACTGGAACAATGCAGCAAGCCAAGGACAGACATGTGGGCAAGAGAACAGGGTGGAGTGTTAAAATGGCAAGCGACAGGGAGGTTTGGGTCTTTCTTGCGGACAGACCGCAGGTGTTCCGCAAAACGGTCGCCCAGTTTGCGTTTGGTCTCTCCAATGTAGAGGAGACCGCATTGGGAGCAACGAATGCAGTAGACTAAGTTAGGGGAAATGCAAGTGAAATGCTGCTTCACTTGAAAGGAGTGTTTGGGCCCTTGGACGGTGAGGAGAGAGGAAGTGAAGGGGCAGGTGTTGCATCTTCTGCGTGGGCATGGGGAGGTGCCATAAGTGGGGGTTGAGGAGTAGGGGGTGATGGAGGAGTGGACCAGGGTGTCCCGGAGGGAACGATCCCTACGGAATGCCGTCAAGGGGGGTGAAGGGAAGATGTGTTTGGTGGTGGCATCATGCTGGAGTTGGCGGAAATGGCGGAGGATGATCCTTTGAATGCGGAGGCTGGTGGGGTGATAAGTGAGGACAAGGGGGACCCTATCATGTTTCTGGGAAGGAGGAGAAGGCGTGAGGGAGGATGCGCGGGATATGGGCCGGACACGGTTGAGGGCCCTGTCAACGACCGTGGATGGAAAACCTCGGTTAAGGAAGAAGGAGGACATGTCAGAGGAGCTGTTTTTGAAGGTAGCGTCATCAGAACAGATGCGACGGAGGCGAAGGAACTGAGAGAATGGGATGGAGTCTTTACAGGAAGCGGGGTGTGAGGAGCTGTAGTCGAGGTAGCTGTGGGAGTCGGTAGGCTTGTAATGGATATTGGTGGACAGTCTATCATCAGAAATTGAGACAGAGAGGTCAAGGAAGGGAAGAGAAGTGTCAGAGATGGACCATGTGAAGATGATGGAGGGGTGGAGATTGGAAGCAAAATTAATAAATTTTTCCAGGTCCCGACGAGAGCATGAAGCAGCACCGAAGTAATCATCGATGTACCGGAGAAAGAGTTGTGGGAGGGGGCCGGAGTAGGACTGGAACAAGGAATGTTCCACATACCCCATAAAGAGACAAGCGTAGCTGGGGCCCATGCGGGTACCCATAGCCACACCTTTTATTTGGAGGAAGTGAGAGGAGTTAAAGGAGAAATTGTTCAGTGCCCACGCAGAAGATGCAACACCTGCCCCTTCACTTCCTCTCTCCTCACCGTCCAAGGGCCCAAACACTCCTTTCAAGTGAAGCAGCATTTCACTTGCATTTCCCCTAACTTAGTCTACTGCATTCGTTGCTCCCAATGCGGTCTCCTCTACATTGGAGAGACCAAACGCAAACTGGGCGACCGTTTTGCGGAACACCTGCGGTCTGTCCGCAAGAAAGACCCAAACCTCCCTGTCGCTTGCCATTTTAACACTCCACCCTGTTCTCTTGCCCACATGTCTGTCCTTGGCTTGCTGCATTGTTCCAGTGAAGCCCAACGCAAACTGGAGGAACAGCACCTCATCTTCCGACTAGGCACTTTACAGCCTTCTGGGCTGAATATTGAATTCAACAACTTTAGATCTTAAACTCCCCCTCCCCCCATCCCCACCCCGTTTCTTTTCCCCCCCCACCCGCCCTTTTTTTTTAATAATTTATATAGATTCTTCTTTCCCCACCTATTTCCATTATTTTTAAATCTAAAACTAAAACCTTTAGTCTTTCCACCCCACCCCCACTAGAGCTGTACTTTGAATATCCTGTTTTCCATTCTTAATTAGCACTTTTCTCAGACAAAGACCACCACCTTCAACACCTCTTTGACCCTTTTGTCTCTGACATCTTTTGATTATCTGCTCACACCACACCCTCAATGTGTCTCTTCCCCCCCACCCACCTTAAACCAATTTATATTTCTCCCTTGTTGAAACTATGCTTCAGTTCTGCCGAAGAGCCATGAGGGCTCGAAACGTTGACTGATTTCTTCTCCGCCGATGCTGCCAGACTTGCTGAGTTTTTCCAGGTAATTCTGTTTTTATTTTGTTTTGTTCTTTAACATGCCACTTAACAAAGTAATACGTATCAACTGTACATACTTTCAAACCAACCATACGCAGAATTATGGTGCAGAAGTAAATCTGTGTTGAACTGAACTCTTTTGTTTCAATGTATGTGAAGATATTTTTAATAACCTTTTTGAGTGAAGCCCCATGAAGGAAAATTTCATTGCCATTCTACAAAGAAATGGTGCCTTGGCTGCCAAGACAAGAGCAGTCCATAAGAAAATGCAATTTCCGAAAGGAGGGGTAAACATATTCATATCAGTACATCAAATTTAATGTTATGTTGCCTCGGATGGAATTTTTGGGTGTGTGATAATGTTATTGCCCACTTAATACCACATGAAAAATGATAATTTTAGCAGTGAAAGTGGTTTTCATGCTATTACTGCCAGGTGCATTAGCAAGCTCGGATTTAATTTATTGGTTCTGGATTACTGCACACGGGCTAAGAACACTTATTGAGCCATCCCTTTTAACGACAGAAATGTTTTTAACTTTATGGGCAATTATTTCCCAGGTATTTCAATATCCTTCACTTTCAGGTATTACACTTATTGTGTCTAATACTGCCCCGTTTTATAAATTAGAAGACAAAACATTGTAGGTTATGCATATTGCTTTCTTGTTTCTTTAATTGGAGTCACAATTGTTCAATACTTGCTGACAATTATAAAACAGGTGGATATCTAGCTGGCTGAAAGAAAGAAAGCAGAGAATAGGGGCAAAGGGTTTAGAGTGGCAAAAGATGGAAATTGGAGTCCCGCATGGATCAGTGCTGGGACCATCATTGTTCACAATTGATATTAACAAGCACAATTTCCAAATATGCAATTGATACCAAGTTTGGAGGGATAGTCAATACTGAGGAGGACTACAATAACTTACAAGAAGACATCAATAAACTTGAATAATTGGCAAATGAATTTCAACACAGATAAACATAGATTTCGTAAGAAAAATGAAGGGGTCACATATTACCTGGATAATAAGAATCTAAATAGGTTAGAGAAGCAAATGGATCTAGAAGTACAGTTAGAGAAATTATTAAAAGTAGCAACACAGGTTAACAAGGTTTCTTTTTTAAAAAGCAAACAAGGTATAAGAGATTATTACTAGAGGGATATAATGTTCAAGTAGAGAACTTGTATCAATTGTATTGTTTAGACGACATTTGGAGTACTGGAGTTCTGGTTGCCATATTATAAAAAGGATATGAAAGCATTAGTGAGGATGGAAAAAAGATAGAAGAATGATACCAGAACTATAAGGTTATGCCTATCAGGAAAGGATGAACAGGTTGTGTCTCTTTTTTGAAAAAGGCTGAGGGGTAACCTAATTTAAAATTATGAAAAGTTTTGATAGAGTAGACACAGAGAGAGTGTTTCCACTTGTGAGGAAGAGCAAAACTAGAAGCCATCAATATGAGACAGTCATCAAGAAATCAAATATGGAACTCAGAAGGAACTTCTTTACCCAGAGAGTGGTGAGAATGTGGAACTCGCTACCACATAGAGCGGTTGAGATGAATAGTATTTAAGAGGAGGCAAGATGTGCATGGTGAGGGTGAAAAGAAGATTCTGCTGATAGGGTTGGGTGAGAAAGGATAGGAGGAGGCTATAGTGGAGCAAAAAATTCATCATAGACTGGTTAGGTCGAATGGGCTATTTCTGTGCAGTATATTCTGTAATTCTGCGTTAAAGGACCAGTAGCTCATTTTGTTTGATAAATGACTAAAATTACATAATTTCAAACAGATTTACCATTGTTGGTGTAACCTTTCTACTTTTGGCACTCAAAGTTAGCATTGAGTATTCAAAACTCAGATAAAATATGGAGGTTACAGAACCCACATTGTCTTTCTTTATCCTGGACAGCCACCTATGTCAGGCAAATAGCACTGATCCATTTTCATTACTAAAGTCTTCAATTACAAAGGTGGTGCTTAAACTATATATTAAGCATGTTAACTACTTTAGGCAATTAATTGTCTTTAAGTCCTGCAGGTGGGACTGACTAGACTGCTGCATATTATTTCAGCCCATTCAGCTCTCCAAAACGACAGGTTAAACTGACCGTTATCTCTCTCTCATACCCATTGGCTTATTACTGTAGCATTTAAAAAGAGCGGGAAATGGAGAGAGATAGTGGTCAGCATCAAATTTTGGCCTTGCCTGTGACACTCAATCCCAAAAAAAAAATTGAAAAAGACAGAGAACGAAGATTCCATGTCTTTTTAACAAATTTGCCCTACGTGTTAACAGATTTATGTATAAAGAGGACTGACCATGAAATTATTATGGAATTCTCTATATGGTTTAAAAAGAAAATTCTTCCTTACACTGTCCTCCACAGATCCTGGACAAATAGCATCAGTACAAGAGTGTCAACTGTATGTGGTGCAGTTTTAAGGCATGAAAACTTGCAAATGATAGCAACTTTAGGGATACAGCTAATCAGATGGAAGACAGCAACAAGGCACAGGAAGACATAAACAGGCTTACAGAACTGGCAGATAAATGGTGAATGAAAATAAATATAGTAAAATGTGAAGTTGTTCATTTTGGAAGGAGGAATAAAAAGGCCACTTATTCCTTGGAGGGTAAGAACTAATTGGGTAGAGAAGGAAAGAGACCTGGGAATAAAGATACATAAATCACTCAAAGCAGGGAATAAGTTAATAAAGTCTATCAATGAATGCAAATCAGAAAGTTTTCTAATCAAATCTGGAGTCAGGTAAGGCTTGTCCCCTTTCCCTTATATTATTCATGTGTTGTATCAAACCTGTTGCCAACTCCTTCAGAAAGGATCCGGGCATAAGGGTGACGTTCCCAGGCAGCAGAGGCACACATAGCAAAGCCTCCCTATACATGGATGATATTGTTGTCTCCTGCTCAGATCCACTGTTTGTTCATACACTGGTGAGCATCTACAACTAGTTCGAACTGGCCTCGGGAGCCAAAGTAAATCATGACCAGAACAAGGCCATGTTCTTTAGAAACTGGGACAACTGATACTTTGTCTTCTTTAGCATCAGGTCAGAAAGCACTGGGGATATGGCTCAGAGGGTCCAAAGCATGCACCAGGAACTCGAAGGAACATGTAGCCACAGTGGAACAGAAACTGGGTATGTGGGAGCAATGCTCCCTCTCCATTGTAGATAATCACCTGGTCATCAGGATCCAAGCGCCCTTAGTGTTGTTCTACATGGCACAGGTGGGGCCCATGTCCTACTCCTCCACTGTGGAGGTCACATGAACCTTCTTCCATTTTATCTGGAGATCAAAAATGGACCTGTACATGGTATACAGACCTTTAGATAAAGGGTAAATATACATACCCAACATTGTCCTCATCTTAAAGGGCACCTTCATGTGCAGCTGCATCAAGTTGTGTGTAGACTTTCAGTACACAAACACCAAGTGTCAGTGCATGTTTAGGTTCTAAGGCGCTGATGTTGTGAAGGATGGGTCTGGCCATGTTACTACAGATTGCTCCAATCAGTTAGACAGTGCCACACAATCTGTCTCTCATGGAAATGTTTGTGCAGAAAAACATCTTTGACCACAAGTCCATCAGGCAGTGGTCCTCACATAACAATGGGAAAACTAGATGGTGGATCCTGTTGGATGGTTCCTGAACAGACTGTCAAGATCATTTAGCAGAATGCATCATCACCAGAATTTTCAAACAAGCTTCAAGATGTAGCTTGGTGAGAAAGGCACTCCCCATCAGATCTCTCCTGCATGTCCGAAGTCTCATCACCTTCACATGCTGCCGTGCAGTGGGGAAGAGACCATCGCCCTTCTCCTTTTGGGAGTGTACCTTTGCAAAGAAGATCTGGAAAGATGCAGTGGTTTTGTCAAGAAACCCCAAAACTGAGGACTCTGTGCTCTATAGGCTATTCCTGAGGATGCACACCAAGATAAACAGCAACTGCTTTTGGAGGACCATCAACTCAGTGAGAGATACTCTTGAGTCTGCCTTAAACTTGCTGTTCTTTCAGTGCAAAGAGCACTCGATGATTGCTGCAGACAGACACATTCCACGGTCCAGGACTATGTGTTGAGGGACACTCTAAAACTCAGGGCAGCCGTCCCAAAAGTTCAGTGGGGAAAGGCCATGCTGGATTTATGCATAAGCTAAATAAGCTACAACTTGGGGCTTCACATTATCAAGGGTCTCTAAATATGAAAAAAAGACTAAATTTCAAGTTTCACATAATTGGTTGAAAAATAAAGGAGACGGTAAATAAAAACTCTCCAAAACAGATATTTTGGTTCTGATGTGACAAAAACTCAGATATATGGCTGCACAATTATTTGTCATATTGAGTTTGTAAATCTGTGCAAAAATAACTATAATTCATAACCGCAGCACTGGACCATGCTGCCCTTTCCCCTGACCTCTGACATGATCCATTTGGTTGCTTCAATCACTAAATAAAAGTGCCTTATATGGCTTTTTCGAGACAATAATATATATAAAAGTATTTTTTTATTTTAAAATGTCTTCTTTTAAAAAAAATTCTAAAAACTAAAAGTGTGGAAAACACACGTGACGCAGTTGTAATCTGTGATACAATTGTTTTCAAAGAATTTTGCGCAGGGATCTCCCTTCTCTCCTTGACACCAGGTAAATATATATTTTATTGAAATGTATGCATTGTATTTTTTACTTTACTTTTAAACTTAAAGGACTGAATTCAAAGAATTTGTCTAAGGTTTAGTTGTCTCATTATTACAGAGAGGCCTGTTAAAAATGAAAAAAACTTTTGAAAGTGGATGTCAGAAGAGAAAAAAGAAGCTGCAGCTTGAAGGGTGGTAAAACAATTACTGAAAGTTGACAGTTATTTCACTGTACAAAAGAAGAAACCTCATACTCAAGAGAGTCAGCCTGGCCTACAGCAACCACAAGCATCCATCTCTTCTACTAAGATAGATGATACGGATGTGAATGTGACTGCTACATCTGAGAATGTTACAGAGCCTGAAATCCCAGCTGAAGGAAATAGATACACAAAGTCCAATGATCTTGGTCTCTGGGGGTGTCTTGACTGACGATGATATTTCATTCTGGACACTGCAAGGTCCCTCAGAGTGTCAACATTGGAACAGCTCATTTGAGAAATCGAAGCGGTCATTCAAAAACCAAATTAGATATTGTTCAAAGGGTCTAGTTCATTCGATGAAAGTTAATGGTGAAAAATACAATTGAGAGTGGCTAGTATACTTCCAACAACTGGTTCTGTTTACTGTTGTCTGCAAACTCTTATCAACATCACTGACAGCATTGGCTAGTGATGGGTTTAATAACTGGTGAAATCCTGTTGTTGGAATTCAAAATCATGAGAACTCTGAAGATCATAGAAAAGCTTTGCTTACACATCTGATGAGGCAACGTGGGTTAACCTTGGATTCAAACCTGATGGAACAGGTAAAGGAGCAAGAATATTGGAGGCATATACTTCAATACTTGAACATGTTATTGCAGTTATGTGCACATTAGCAGAATGTGGACTAGCTGTTAGGGGAGGTAATGAAAAGTTTGGCTCGCTACATAACAGGAAGTTTCTTGGCTTGATAGAACTCATTGTTAAGTTTGATCCATTTCTTGCCAGCCATATAAAACATTATTGAAGTGGATCTGGGAAGCCTTCATACTTGTCTGAAACAATATTTAACGAACTTATCCAGCTTATGGCCGAGAAAGTAAGAGGATCTATTTTGGATAACTTGAGAAAAGCAGGTTACTTCAGTTTATCTGTTGCCTCTATATCAGGTCTTTCACATGTTGATTAACTATCATAAGATATGTGTCACCCAATGACGGTTTTCCCATTGAACACTTTCTAACATTCCTTAAATTAGAAAACCACAGTGGTGAAAGTCTGGCCAATATGGTGCTGGATTATCTCGGTAATGACTACAAAGTTGACTTCAGATAAGTGCAGAGGACAGTCATGACAATGCAGCTAACATGGCAGGAAGGTATAATGGCATGCAGCAAAAACTTTTCAAGAAAAATAAGTATGCTATATATATTCCATGTGTTGGACATTCATTGGATCTTGTTGGCTGTGCTGCAGTAAATTTTTTTGCTGTTGTGCTACAAATACACACATTCTCCTCTACCTCTACAAAATGCTGGACAGTACTCAAATCACTTTTGGGTCCTGATGCCACCGTACAAAAACATCTCTCTGACACTGGGTGGGAAGCATATGCAAAGGCTACTTCAGCCATAGCTGAGAGTTATGGTTCAATTGATGCTCTTACTCATCTTCATACTAATGACAATGAAAAAGGTGATACAAGGAGAGAAGCTGGCATTCTGCAGGAGATAATGGAGGAATTTGAGTTTGTGTTCATGTTAGAACTTCGGAATCATTTGTTAGATCAGTTCCACAAAACCAGTCCGGTCCTACAGGATGCACAGATAGCCCTTAGTACATGTGCAAAGCTTTGCACGTCACTCTCTCACTTTTTGAAAGAAGCCCAAGAAAGTTTTGATGAAATTGAACTCAAAGCAAAAGAAAACCTGCCTGATGTAGGCTACAAGTATGTGAATAAACGGAAAGGAATGAGAAAAAAAGAAGTCAATGATGGTGATGCACCAAATGCTGATGAAATGCTTTCTCCAAGAGACAAGTTTTGAGTGAAATCCTTTATTCCTATGATGGATGCACTTGAAACCAACTTGAAGAAAAGAGCAATCATATATGAAAATGTTGCAAACAATTTTTCATTTTTGGTTGATTTAGATGCCCCAGAAAAACACCTGTGTGAAGGTGCAAAGCTTCTGATGAAAAATTGTCTTGACGATATTAATGTTAACCTCGTTGGAGAAATAAAGCACTTCCAAGCTTATATCAAGGAAAATTATTCAAATAAAGGAACATCATGCCACAAGGACCTGTATCAAGTCATCACCCAAGGTAAAATTCAGTTGACTTCCCTGACAGTTGAGTAGAAGCAATATTGCAGCTCCTTTTGAGTCTAATAGTAACAAACTGCTCAGGAGAAAGGTCATTTTCACGGATGAAAAACATCAAGAATGAACTGCGGACAACAATGCTACAAGAAATGTTGTCTGCACTAAGCATTATGTGCATAGAAAATGATAAATGTCATAGCTTATCATTTGAGGACATCATCAGTGACTTTGCTGCCCAAAAATCACGAAAAATGTTTTAAGTTTTATGCAGGCTGTTTGCTGCTTCCATCTAGTAAGTGCTGATCTTGTGTTGCTGTCAATTAAAAGTGTTCATAGATTGTTATTTAAGAAATCTGTAAGCATTTCATAGTGCAAATAGGCTTATTGCAAGATATATGTTTTAGCTAGATTATTACTTTTCCATTGCACCTCCCCTATGCGTATATATATATATATATATATATATATATATAAAGCTTTAATATTTCCATTGTCATTGTCCTTTCTCTTAGAATAATACACTTTTTTTTTGGTAACGCTTGACATAGCTTAGGGCCTCAGCATGTCAAAATCTGGCCCTGGGGAAAGGCCACAGTCTATGGGCCTCCAGGCTCCTGCCATAGTATACTGAGCAGCTGGAAACCGTTTAAAACCCATGGGCATACGTTTGAAATGAAATTAATACTGTAAATATAACCTGTAACCAGAGTGCACTGAGACACCTCAGAGTGCCATGTTCTGTAGGAAAAGACATTTATCTGATTTGCACTTTATGTAATGTTAATTTTGAACTTCTATGTAATGTACCTTTAAAAATTTTATGAATTAAGTATATTTTTTTGAAAAAAAATCTAAAGTTTGGGGCAGCCATTGTAAAGGCTCAATGGAGAAAGGCCACCCTCCCGCCATAGGACACAGGGCTGAAATCCATAGAAAAGTCCTTGGATCATATGCACCAGAGAATGTTTGACATGAAATGCATATTGTAAATATAACCTGGAATTGTAAGGGTAGTGAGGCACCTCAGAGAGCAGCATACTCTGAAAAAATTGAACTGCATTGCCTTTATGTAATGTCAAAGTTGAGCTGTTATATAATGTACTTATGTACTTTATTCGTAACATTTGTAAGTCATAGAGGGTGCAAACAATGTCCTGGGGTCATTTCTAGAGAAATAGAGTACTAAAGCAGGGAGGCATTATTATATTTATATGGAACTCTGGTTTCACCATATTTGAAGTATTATGTGCACTTCTGGTCTCCATACTTCAAAAATTATATTGAAGCATTTGAGAAAGTGCTGAAAATATTTACAATGCAACTATAAGGAAAACTGGTGCAGGCGATAGTTCTTTTCTTTGGAAAAGAGAATACGAGGAAACTTAAGATGTCTGTAAAATTAGCATAGGGTTCAAAAGGGTGGGTGTGGATAAGCTGTTTCCAGTTGTCGGTGAGTCCAGAACAAGTGTGCCAGGTGGCTCTCTCCTCTCTATCAAGCTCAGTTCTTTTCTCTCATCATCTTTTCTACTTAGTGCACAATTTATAACGTGCTTGCTTATAATGTATGGTAAAAGAAAATTTTGATGTACTGAACAGGCCATTTCCTGTTGATATATTTTGTTATATATGTTGCATTACCTGCTGATTTGTTGTAATGAATTCCTTAGCTCTAACCAAATCATGTCTTGAGTGGGGTAAGTAGAGAATCTACCATGTTCTGAAGGAGAACAATTTGGGGGCGTGAACCACATACATTCAATCAGTGAGATATCATGAAATGTTAGTTTCCTCTCTCCTCTGTAAAATATGTACATTTAGAGCAGTGAGTTTTTTACTGAGATGACAAGAAATTTGACCTAATTTTCCTCAAACTCTTCGACCCAAATAAACAAAAACAAATACAGACTATATCTGCTAAGTTAATCCGAAGTTCTGGGTAAAGTAGCTCATCAGCAAATTGCAGGATGGCCGATCACTAGTTGATAAAAATCACATGGCAGGAGATGAGTCTGAAGAGGAGAAGGACCCCTATGCAACCTTGCATGCCAATTTAGAATAAAAACCTTTGCGATTAATTAATGTGCCAAACCGTGATAGCCTAAAAATGTCATCAGTTTTCTCTGTGCTGGGAGAATGGGCCATGCTTATAATCAACTCAGTACTGCAGTTGAAAATGAAAACTCAGAGGAGTGAAAGATCAAATTTATGTTTCACTGCTGCAAGACCCTACAGGTTGATGGTGTAATTAATGGCATTACACCTCTACATCACCAAAAATGTCGTATAGTTTTTGTAATATGTGCTACACAACTTTACTACCAGCTGTGGCTGTCATGTAGGATTTCCAGAGAAACTGGATGATGATGATGATGATTGACATATTGAGGTTTCACATGCCTTTCTGTTGCATGAAAGTCATGAATGTATCAAAGAAGCTTGTGTAACAAGATTTAGTTGGAAGCTTGTCTGTTTATTTTCTCTAAGAGCTTATGTTTGCTTTACCTCAATTAGAGTCTGCAGTAAAGGGAATACCCACAGCTGCACAACCTACTCTGGGTAATGCTTTCAGCAACTGATAGGCCTTCTCCTTTTGCCTCTGGAAGCCTGTTACTTTTATCAAGAGAATCATGTGAAATAAGCCATCAATTTCTTGGTAATATTGGCTGATAATCATGGTATACAACTATTTTACCCTGTGAAGAAGAAGCATGAAATTAGTGCATTATTAATTCAGAGATAATATTTGCAACTCAGCTTTATTTTGTTCACAGATCTTTCTTCTGGCCTAGAGTTGCCGGAGTCAGAAAAGCTCAATAGCAGAGTGAACAGGGACTGTCTGTGGATGCTGCCTTTATGGACTTCCAGTTGATAAGGTTCCACACAAGACATTATCAGCAAAAATTAAAATGTATAGAATTGGAGGTAACTTTGTAACGCGTGTTGGTAATGGGTTGGAGTTAGGAGACAGAGATAGGGATAAAGGGAATGTTCACTGATTGGTAGTATATGACAAGTGGTGTTCCCCAGCGATTTCTACAGGGAACTTAACTTTTTATCACATGTATAAATTACTTGGATGAAGAGGCCCAGGCCGTGTCTGGCTCTGCCCTTGCCCTGCTCATTTTCTCAATCTCTGCTGCCTGGCTATGGGCTTTGGATTAATGTACTGAAAAACACTATTTGTGGCTGTGTAGATGGAAGCAGGAAGTTACGAAGGGACATAGACAGAATGTGTGGCAAAAATAGAATGCAATTTAGGGAACTGTAATGTAATTCGCTTCAGATCCTAGAAAGAGAAATCAGAATAAAAAATAGTGTACATGTGGAAAATCTTGTGAACAATGCTGAAGTAAGGTTGGCCTTCATCTGAAGGGGCTTGGAACACCAAAATGAGGAAGGGATGCTTCAGTTAGACAAAACCTTGGTCAGCTCTCATCTGGAGTATTGCACTCAGTTTTGGACATTGAACCTCAGGAATGATATATTGGACTCGGAAGGACTAAGGATTAGAATTACCACAATTATACCATAGAACCAAAGAAAAGTTATGGCGCAGAAAGAGGCCACTCAGCCTGTCGTATCTGTGCCAGCCAAAAAAAGAGGAAAAAAGAAATTAGGAACCCTACCTAGGCCCTTCATAATTTTGTACACCTCAATTAAGTCACCCCTCAGACTCCTCTGTTCCAATCAGAACAACCCTAGCCTATTCAATCTTTCCTTATAGCTGCAATTTTCAAGCCCTGGCAACATTCTTATAAATATCCTCTGTACTCTCTCCACAGCAATTATGTCCTTCCTGTAATGTGACCATAGCTGTACACAAAATTTCAGCTGTTGCCTAACCAACATTTTATAGAGTTCCATTATATCCCTGCTTTTGTATTCAGTACCTCATCCAATAAAGGAAAGCATTCCATATGCTTTCTTTACCAACTTATCCACCTATCCTGCCACCTTCAGGGATCATGGATTGAGGAGAAAAATTATGAGGGCAAGTTGCAATAACTTGGCTTGTATTCTTTTGAGTTTAGAAGGGTGAGGGGTGATCTAATTGAGGTATTTAAAATGATTAAGGGTGTTGATAGATAGATACATAGAAACTGTTTATTTTGTTAAGGGAGTCCAGAACAAGGTGACATAATTTTAATATTAGAGCTGGCCATTTAGTAGTGAAATCAAGAAGCGCCTTTTCACACAAAAGGTGTTCTCCACTTTCTCTGATTTGACATACTGCTTGTCGAGCATAAACTACATATTGGGAAGACTGAACCATTGTCATCAGTCCCCCAACAAACTCCGTTTTGTAATTACCAACTCCATTTCCCAACTGGCCACTGTCTAAGGTTGAACAAGATAGTTTGAAATTTTGGTGTATATAACCCCAAAATGAACTTCCAACCACATATCCGCTCCACCACCAAGACCATGTACGTAAACCTTGTCTGTCTCTGCCCCTGCCTCAGCTCATCAGCTGTGGAAACCCTCATCTATGCCTTTGTTACCTCCAAGATGTGGCCATTCCACTGCTCTCCTGAGCACCGTCCCATCTTCCACCCTCTCAAACTTGCCCCAAGTCCTGTTCATTAATCAACCCTCTGCTCGTTGACCTGCCTTGGCACCTGCTCTGGCAACACCTCGATTTTAAAATTCTCATCCTTATTTTAAAATCCCACCAAGGACTTATCCCTCCCTACCTCCAAACTCCTCCAGCCGTACAATCTTCTGGGATATCTGCACTCCTCCAATTTCACCAGGGAATTCTCTGGAATTCTCTCCCTAAACCTCTCCACATCTCTCTCTCTCCTACTTTAAGACACTCCTTAAAACATACCTGTTTGACCAAGCCTGCCCTAACATCTCCTTACGCAAATACTGCAGATACAGGAAATCTGAAATAAAAAACAGAAAAATGCTGGAAATACTCAGCAGGTCAGGCAGCATCTGTAGAGAAATAAACAGAGTTAACCTTTCTGGTCTGTGACCTTAAGTATTTTATGTTTTTGTTTCTAATATCTCCTTATGTATCTTTGTGTCAAATTTTGTTTTACAATACTCCTTCAAAGTGCCTTGGGATGTTTTATTATGTTAAAGGTGCTACATAAATACAAATTGCTGTTGCTTTTTGAAGAAATCTGGAACTCAATCCCAAAAAGGTTGTGGATGCTAAATCAATTGAAAATTTCAGCTGAGATTGAGAGATTTGTGATATGGTATCAAGTTGCTCTGGCAATGGTATCAAGTAATAAGGAGCAAAGGCAAGTAAATGGAGTTGAAGCGTATATGTGCCATGCTCTAATTTGGATGGCAGTACAATCTCAAGGGGCTGAATGTTCTACTCCTGCTCTTAAGTTCCAATGACATCTTGAATACTATGGTAAAAACAATTTATAGAATGAGTTTTCTCTGTGGTGGTAAAAACAAATTTGTTTGCTAGACCTAGGAGGTCTCCATAGGTCTCTTACTAGAAGGTCCCTTTCATACTTAGGTAGCTCAGTTCATGCATAAACTTAATGAAAGTAGGAGAATTTGGTTCCAAGATAAAATTGATATTTTTGGCACACCAATCATCAGAATGCTCAAATTGATCATCTGTTTTCCAACTGATCATTGGGATATATTTTCTTTGATTTGTTTACTAATCTGAACAAAAATGTTGGTGTAAATATAAAACTAGGAAATTTGTTGTTAAATGCATCAACATTTTCATTCAAGTTAGCCACTAGAACCTTGATGAACTTGGCCCAAATGTTATTCCCTTTGTAACACAAAACGACTCAAAAGTCCAGCTAAGTATCTAAATGGAGCCCTTATGAATACATAGGCCAAGAAATTCGATTGCATCATGTTTGTTTTGTAAGTTCAAAACAAACTCCTAAATATGCAATATGGCAGGTGGGGCGTCACACTCATTATAATCAAAATGTTTGCTGCTTGTCACATTAGAATTCACCATGGCTCCTTTGACAGCACTTTCCAAACCCACTACCACTACCATCTAGAAGGACAAGGGCAGCAGATAGATGGGAACACCACCACCTGGAAGTTCCCCTCCAAGTCACTCACCATCCTAACTTGGAAATATATTGCTGTTTCTTCATTGTCGCTGGGTCAAAATCCTGGAACTCCCTTCCTAACTGTGGGTGTACCTACACCACATGAACTGCAGTGGTTTAAGAATGCAACTCACCACCACCTTCTCAAGGGCAACTAGGGATGGGCAATAAATGCTGCCCCAACCAGCGAAGCCCACATCCCATGAACAAATTTTAAAAATTAGATCAGTCTGCTCCATTGATGTGGAGAGCTCATGCCAGAACTATTTAAAACCATGAATAAAATATTCAAATTGTGGTCCTACACTTGTTGTAGAACCACTTTCTGGTATTGGTGTAGTCAAATGCTGAACTCGCCAAGTGGTTAACTCCTCTAACAGCTGCTAAGAAACATAGAAAACTAATCAGCACTACAATTTCAAGAGTTCATCCTCTACTTATCAGTTATTTGCTGGTTTATTATTTGAGGTTGTTGCTCAAGTTGGGTCATTTTTTTGCTTGGTTTTCTGACTGTGAAATTTTAATTCTGACTGCTGAGAAGATGATATTTCTGCTGCTGAATTTGTTTGACTACCCTCTAAACAGTTTTGTTGCAGTCATGGGTGGTCTGGTAAATCTATCTTTGGGGGTAGAGGACCAGAGGAAACAGCAAGCAAAACAGGGGAAAACAGGAGCAAGCCAGAGAAGGGAGTCACTGCACAGGAGGCCTTACCCACAGCTAGTCTTCAGGAAGCAAATCTCCTTCATGCTTCTCAGAGGAGCAATGATCCTGGTGCCTGTGCTTTGCAGTGGAGCCTTGGACCAGAGAATGGACAGCAATGGCTGTGGCAGTCAATATTATCGTAGCCCTTAACATTTATGCTACAGGCTCGTTTCAGGCTGACATGAGCAATATCTTCCAGTTGCGGTCCACTGTTGTATCAGAGAGTTCACTGAGTCTCTCCACACTAGAAGGAATGCCTGCATCTTTACATCTATGGAAAGAGTGGAGCAAGATGAGAAAGCAAGAGGCTTTGCACACAGTGTTGGCTTCCCCAGGTTTCAAATGCAAAACACTTCACCCATATTGTCTTATGTGCTCCCATCATAAGTTAGCATCTTTGTCAATAGAAAGGAATTCCACATCCTCGGTATTCACCTGGTTTAAGATCACACGTCTGTGCATAGTTTTCTGGGAACTGTCCATAACTTGTTTTTCACACCTTTTCTTTGTGCCACTTTTCAAACCAGGATTCCAAATCATTAGCTTGATATTGGGGGACCTGGGCTGTCCTTCAAACATGACTCATGATTTTTATCAGGAACTTGGGCACAGATGCAGAACAAGCCTGCAGAGAGGCATGATGTCAACAGGAATCAAATAGTCACTGTCCTCAGACAATATTTCTGTTACCTGGATTACTCAGGAGGAACCTTGCTATATACCCAAAAGCAGGTATGCAGATATATCATCCTCTGCTAGATACTCCATAATTTGACCATCATGAGCACAACACCACCCAATTAGCAAGAAGTGCTGGAAGGGATGGAGCAAGAATGGCAAAAGGAGAGATATGAGCACAGTCAACCACCAGTGCCTCTAGCTACCAGAGCTCCTAAGAGAGAAGGGGGAAGTGATGGCATAGTGGTATTGTTGCTGGACTAGTAATCCAGAGACCTGGGTTCGAATCCCGCCACGGCACATGGAATTAAAAATCTGGAATTAAAAGTCTAATGATCACCATCAAACCATTGTTGATTGCTGTAAAAACCCATCCAGGAAATCTGCCGTTCTGACTCTTAAATGCCCTCTGAAATGGTATAAAACTGCTACAAAGTCTCAAAAAAGGAATGAAACTGGATGGACCACCAGGCATCGACCTAGGCACCAGAAAAGACAATGGCAAACTCAGTCCTCCTTACTTACATCTGGGGGCTAGCTGTCTCACACACTCGTCAAGCAACAGCCTAACATAGTCATCCTCACGGAATCATATCTTACAGATCATGTCCCAGACATCACCATCCCTGCAGAGGGAGTTGCCCTGTTGTCCTCAACATAGACTCCGGATCTCATGAAATCTCATGGTATCAGGTCAAACATGGATAAGGAAACCTCCTGCTGATTACCATGTACCACCCTCAGTTGATAAATCAGTGCTCCTCCATGGAGGAAGTACTGAGGGTGGCAAGGATGTAGAATGTACTCTGGGTAGGGGACTTCAATGTCCATCACCAAGAGTGGCTCGGTAGTACCACTACTGACTGAGCTGGCCAAGTCCTAAAGGACATAGCTGCTAGACTGGGTCTGCGGCAAGTGGTGAGGGAAAAACATACTTGACCTCATCCTCACCAAACTGCCTGCTGCAGATGCATCTGTCCATGACAGTATCGGTAGGCCTGACCACTGCACAGTCGTTGTGGAGATGAAGTCCCACCTTCACATTGAGGATATCCTTCATCGTGTTGTGTGGCACCACCACCGTGTTAAATGAGACAGATTTTGAACAGATCTAGCAACTCAAGACTGGGCATCCATGAGCAGTAGCAGAATTGTACTCGAACACAATCTGTAACCACATGGCCCGGCATATCCCCCACTCTACCATTATCATCAAGCCAGGAGATCAACCCTGGTTCAGTGAAGAATGCAGAAGAGCATGCCAGGATCAGCACCAGGCATACCTAAAAATGAGGCGTCAACCTGGTGAAGCTATAACACCGAAGTACTTGCATACCAAACAGCATAAGCAGCAAGTGATAAACAGAGCTCAGCGATCCCACAACCAATGGATCAGATCCATGCTCTGCAGTCCTGCCACATTCAGTCGTGAATGGTGGTGGAGAATTAAACAGCTCATTGGAGGAAGAGGCTCCACAAATATCCCCATCCGCAATGATGGGGGAGCCCAGCACATCAGTGCAAAAGATAAGGCTTAAGTATTTGCTACAATCTACAGCCAGGAGTGCCAACTGGATGATCCATCTTGGCCTCCTCCGGAGGTCCCCAGCATCTCACATGCCAGCCTTCAGCCAATTCCATTCACTCCACGTGATATGAAGAAGCGGCTGAAGGCACTAGATAGTGCAAAGGCTATGGGCCCTGACAATATTCCGGCAACAGTACTGAAGACTTGTGCTTGCTGCACCCCTAGCCAAGCTGTTCCAGTACAGCTACAACACTGGCATCGACCTGGCTATGTGGAAAATTGCCCAGGTATGTTCTGTACACCAAAAGCAGGACAAATATAACCCGGGCAATTACTACCCCATCAGTCTACTCTCGATCATCAGTAAAGTAAGACTGCCCTTGACTTCAAGGCCACATTTGACCAAGTGTGGCATCAAGGAGCCCTAGCAAAACTGGAGTCAATGGGCATCAGGGGAAAACTCTCTACTAGTTGGAGTCATACCTAGCACAAAGGAAGATGGTTGCGGTCGTTGGAGGTCAGTCATCTCAGCTCCAGGACATCACTGCAGAGTTCCTCAGGGTAGTGTCCTCGGCCCAACCATCTTCAGCTGCTTCATCAATGACCTTCTTCCCATCATAAGGGCAGAAGTGGGGATGTTTGCTGATGATTGCACAATGTTCAGCACCATTCGCGACTCCTCAGATACTGGAGCAGTCCATGTCCAAATGCAGCAAGACCTGGACAATATCCAGGCTTGGGGTGACAAGTAACATTTGCATCGCACAAGTGCCAGGCAATGACCATCTCCAACTAGAGAGAATCTAACTATTGCCCCCTTGACGTTCAATGGCATTGCCATCACTGAATCCCCCGCTAGCATCATGTGGATTATCATTGAACAGAAACTGAATTGGAGTAGCCATATAAATATTGTGACTAGAAGAGCAGGTTGGAGGCAAGGAATCCTACAACGAGTAACTCGCCTCCTGACTCCCCAAAGCCTGTCCACCATCTACATGGCACAAGTCAGGAGTGTGATGGAATACTCCCCACTTACCTGGATGGATGCAGCTCCCACAACACTCGAGAAGCTTGACACCATCCAGAACAAAGCAACTCACTTGACTGGCACCACATCCACAAACATTCACTCACTCCACCACTGATGCACAGTAGCAGCAGTGTGTACCATCTACAAGATGCACTGCAAGAATTCACCAAGGCTCATTCAACAGCACCTTCCAAACCCACGACCACTACCATCTAGAAAGACAAGTGCAGCCAATAGATGGGGACACCACCAACTGGAAGTTCCCCTCTGAGTAACTCACCATCCTGACTTGGAAATATATCGCCGTTCCTTCACTGTCGCGGTTCAAAATCCTGGAACTCCCTTCCTAACAGCACTGTGGGTGTACCCACACCATGTGGACTGCAGCGGTTCAAGAAGGCAGCTCATCACCACCTTCTAAAGGGCAACTCGTGATGGGCAATAAATGCTGGCCGAGACAGTAAAGTCCATATCCCGGGAATGAATTTTTTAAAAAGCAGCTCATTTAAGAGCTCTTCATGTGAAGCACCCCTTGCGTTCCCAATACACCAACCTGCAACCTTTATTGCTGCTGTCATACTATAACCAGCCTATTCCCTTCCTTTTGTCTTTCCCTCATTTTTCTACAAACAGGACCACCAAGACCAAATCCATACCAGAAAACAATTTATCCAACAATTCAGTATACCATCAGTATCAAATATTTAACAGGTATATAACTAAGAACTGTCTTTGTAGAATCCCTTTGCATCTATCTGGTGTGCTCATTTACCTATCCTGGTGCTCCTACCAAGTATTTCTCCAGTAGGTACAGTTTGGTACAGCTACAGCTGCTGATCTTCTATTGAGGACACTTCAGATGGCCATGGTGAGCAACCTCATGACAATTACAACTATGGGTCTGAGTGCCTAGCTTCAGCTTTTCAGATTCTGTGTCATTGCTGATCCTATAAGTGAATTGCATTAGTTCATTGAGTGAGTCATTATTTTGGAGTGGTTTCTTAGATTTTTTTTTTTGCATTGTATTTTTAAAGTTCATTTGGAAGCTTCTCTTGAGATCTGTTTTTAGTTTGGACAATTTACCTAAAATATACTGTAAGGTCACATATAGGTTTCTCAATAGAGAAACTACTTAATGGAGTTTTAAAATGGCTGAGTAATGATTGATTTAAATGTGGCAAAGAAATTACTAAAATAATCACAAATCACTGCTTCCAAGAGAGGACTAACAAATATGGAATGAAAAACATCTGTCAAAATATGTTTGACTTAAAGTTATGTGTGTAGGGAAATTATAAAAATTATCAGCTGCAGAATTTGACTCCCATTATATGGGAAGACTCAGTGGTACCTTTAGATTTCAACTACAGAAAAAATATCAGTTTGTACTTGGAGGAAATCAGATTTGAAATCCCGATCAGTTTAAATCTAATTGGTGGAGACCAAGCTCGATTTAACCTGATTTCTTCTGTCATATCCCCTATGAGCATTTATTCTGGTAACTGGAGTAATAGTGTTTCGAACAGCAACTTTTCACTGCGGCTGTTTTGACTTATTGGCATTTGACAGTTGAAACAATTAAGTTTCGTTTCTGCAACTTTCTGATTCTTCATCTGTAATTTCTGGGATACCATCCACATGCACCAGTAACTGACCTATCTCTGTGTGGAAATCTAGTCACCAGCAACAGTTACTTCAAGTTATTGGAATTCATATCTCAGTGCCCTGCCTTAATATGTCTCACCTATCTCGGCACCTCGACATCCATTTATCGTTGTCTGTCACCCTTTTCTCTCCCTTTTTTCTCTGTTCTCTTTAACCTTCCTGACATCAGTGGGACATTGAATAGATTACACCTATATTCCTGAAAATTTAGAAAAATGAGAGATGATCTCATTGAAGCATACAAAATTGCCCTGGCTGGGAATCCAGAAGTAGCAGTTACAGTCTCAGAATAAGGGGTCAGCCATTTAGGTCAGGAGTGCAGAAAAACTTCTTCAGTCAAAGGGTGTGGATCTTTGAAATTCTCTGCTTCATAGGGTTATGGATGCTTAGTCATTAAATATATTCAAAACAGAGCTTGATTGACTTTTGGATACCGTAAGGAGCACATCTTTTTATTTCTGTTGGACTGTGGATTAGGACTGCAATGGCTGCAGTTTGAAAGGCATGTCACTGGAACAGGATGAGAGATATATACAATGTTGCAGTCCTGGAACAGAGTGTGCCATGAAAGGATGGTGCTGGAAAGGGGTCCTGGACCAAGGGAGCTGCCTGGCAACAATGTTTTAATTGGTTCCTGACCAGGTGACCAGGTTTTGTGTGAGAAGCAGTGCAAGAATAGCTCCTAGCCTGAAAGGAACAAGACCTAAAACCTCTCTCTCCTGTGTGTGGAAGATTCCAGTAATTCCACAATAATAGCTAGCTGGCTTTTCTTCTCATATCTCTATAACCTGCTCTCTCTCTGAAAACCCCTGTCAAGAGGCAAAGGGGAAAATCACTGTTAGAGACATTGAAAGGCAAGTGTTCAACCAGTGAACTAAATACTGAAAGTGCTGGAAGACCACTTTGTATAATCAAGAAGAAGTAAAAGGAATTTGGAAGACATCAATCAAAATCAACCCATCGAATTCCGTACTCCCAAATTGGTGCTATTGAATGGCTTTATTCCACCCTTAAAATACATGTTTTTGAGTGTCTTATGTGTCTTGTATGTGTGTGTATAGGGATTTAAGAAGGGGGTAGAGTTTAAGTCATAGTGTTAGAAATTAGCAGTTCATCTTTCTTTCTTTTGCCACTGGTTAACGAGGTTTGTTCAATAAACAGTTATTTATTAAGTTTACAAACCTGGTGCTCATATTCTGTTAACCTAAATTAAACAGTTAGGTAGAATTGGGGAAATCTGGTGGTTTGATCAAACTTTTCCACATTTGTCGTTGCTCAGGAACATTGAGGCTTGAAATTACAGCACACTATCCCCAGTCAGTCGTGACGATACGAGGGAAATTTTGAATATGGGGATAGTGTACTAGAAAACTGGGAATTTGAAAGTGCAATGTTAAGAGACTTAAGGCAGAGCTTTTTTCCCAGGGATAGATACAGAAAGAAATAGGGTAGGGAGGGAAATATGCATCGAGAGCGATATAAGGAAATGATCAGAGTTTTGCTTCGTGATAGTTACAGTTGGAGTAGTGACATCATGTGAGATAACACGGTCGAGGGGATGGGAGTGAATGTGTGGAGGGAGAGATTAAGGGAGGAAAGGAATGCAGCAAACTCAAGAGGAGAAAGAACAAGAAGAGTTGAGATAATGGTTGAAATCACTGAAGATGAGAAAGCAATTGGTGCAAAGGGAGGGGGAGAAAATCAGAGAAGATAGCTCAGTGAGAAACTTGCTGTAATATATTCTGGTAGGCAGTAAAGAACAAGGATTTTAAAAGAGAGGTATGCAGAGTGGAACATGGTAAGATGCTCAAAAGAGCAGAAGTTTACAGAACAGTAGTGAGACAGACCTAGGCATCATTTAGAGATAAGGAATACATCATTACTACAATGGTTTGAATGCAGAAAATGGTAGAATAGATAGCCAGATGGGGCAGCTTCATTAAAAGGAAAGGTGTCCGGCCTTCAACCATGTCTCTGTCAAGTCAATGTATCAATGTGATTGTCGACAAGAAGCTCATGGATGATGAGGCCCTTATTTAGAAGTGAATGCATATGATGGAGGGAGATATGGAGAGGTGATGGCTAATTCACTGGTAGAGTCAGTTCAGAGGGTTGGAGATGGGGCCAATGAGAGGAATTGGAAGGAGGAGGGCAAGATTAGCCCCGGGAGGTGCATCGGGCAGGAAGTCTAGAGAAAGAATAGAATGGAGCAATTAGGTTTGCTAAAAAAGGTGGTGTTGAGGTAGAAAATTAGCTATGATTGTACTGAATAGCCCATTTGTTAGGTTATTATGTTATCTTGCATCCTTTCTTTTCTCTATCTTCTGATGCCCTACCTGAACCAACGCTTATTCTCCAGTTCTCAATATTCCTACTCTCCTGCTACTATCCAAGGCTTGACTCCTGATTAAATTATCCTACAACTTCCCTCTGTGCCTCTTGATATCCTTCAAATGATCTACAAAGCACTTATTTCTGCCTCTCTTCCTCTTTTTCCTGCTTTGCATTACTCCTTAAAACCAACCTCTTTGATCAACGCTTTTGGTCATCTGGCCTAATCTTCTTAGATGGCTTGGTGTTTAATTTTATTTGATAATGATTGGTTTAAATGTGGCAAATAAATTACCAAATTAATCACAAATCCCTGCTTCCAAGAGAGGACTATCAAATATGAAATGAAAAAATCTGTCAAAATATGTTTGACTTAAAGTTGTGTGTGTCCGGAAATTACAAAAATTATCAGCTGCAAAATTTGATTCCCATTATATGGGAAGACTGAATGGTACCTTTAGATTTCAACTATAAAACACCTTGGGGCATTTTATTACATTAAAGGCACGACGTCAATGCATGTTAGTGTTGAGAATAAAGCACGTTTGCTAGAGCATGAATATGAAGCCAGAAAGCCAGACCGACACAGCAGAATTGTAAGAGATCTAAATACTCCAGCAGGTAATCAACTATCCAGAGCAGAACAGGAGATCTTACTTCAATAAACTTCTGTTTGTAAGCATAGGAAGCAGTGGCTGAGCAGAAGCCTTGGGAGAGATTTGATCCATCCCAGAGGACGATCTGCAAACTTCCACAAGAACCAGAACAGTGTTACTATGGTTTGTTCTGCTCTAACATCGCTCCATTCTCATCCAGCTGGGTGGAACTACACTTGCCTGGTTCCATTCTTACCTACCCAATCACAGCTACGGAATCATCCGCAGTGGCTTCTTTTCAGAATTCCACTCCATGACTGCTGGCATCCCACAAGGGTACTATGGCTCAAAAAGTCACAACTGTGTTTAATTTCCTGATCACTGAATCATTTCATGGGCAACAGGTGACTTCAATCAGGTCATAAGACAAGTAAATTACTGCTGTTTGTTAGAGCAACCCAATTTATTGCATTTTGTGCAGGATCAAGTCAAATTGGTGAGTAGGCCATTAATTTTTATTAGATGGCTGGGCTTTCATGAGTGCTTGGAGTTATAGTTTGCTCTCATGTGACTGTATGAACATCTACTGTCAACCAAAAGGGCTTTCATATGTACAAATATACGAATTAGGAGCAGGAGTAGGCCACTTGGCCCCTTGAGTCTGCCCTGCCATTCAATAAGATCGTGGCTGATCTGAATGTAAACTCAACCCCACATTCCTGCCTACCCCCCAATATCTTTTCACCCCCTTGTTAATCAAGAATCTATCTAGCTCTGTCTTAAAAATATTCAAAGACTGTTTCCACTGCCTTTTGAGGAAGAGAGTTCCAAAGACTCACTATGCTCTAGGAGAAAAAATTTCTCCTCATCTCTGTCTTAAATGAGCAACCCCATATTTGTAAACAGTGACCCCCTAGTTCTAGATTCCTCCACAAGGGGAAACATCCTTTCCACATCCACCCTGTCAAGACCCCTCAGGATCTTAAAGGTTTCAATTAAGCTGCCTCTTACTCTTCTAAATTCCAGTGGATTGAAGCACAACCTGTCCAGCCTTTCCTCATAGGACAACCTGCCCACTCTTGGTATTAGTCTCGCAAACTTTCTATGAACTGCTTCTAATGCATTTACATATTTATTTAAATAGGGAAACCAATACTGTACACAGTACTCCAGATGTGGTCTCAGCAGTGCCCTGTATAACTGAAGCATAACCTCCCTACTTTTGTAATCAATTCCCCTCACAATAAATTATAGCATTCTATTAGCTTTCCTAGTAACCTGCTGTACCTACATACTAACCTTTTGTGATTCATGCACTGGGACACCCAGATCCCTCTGAATCTCAGAGCTCTGCACTCTTTCACCATTTAGATAATAAGCTTCCTTTCTATTCTTCCTGTCAAAATGAATGATTTCACATTTGCCCACATTATACTCCATTTGCCAGATCTTTGCCCACTCACTTAACCTATCTTTGTCACTTTGTAGACTCCTTACATCCTCTTCACTCCTTAAAATTTCCAGTGAGCATGTGACTACAGCAATAGTGACTACTAATGTCTGTGATTAGTATACAGGAAATTACTATGATTTATTCATCTCACAGTCGACCAATGTCCCTGTACCTTTTTCAGAATGAAGCCCAAAGCATTGGTTAGCATTATTGAAAAGGATCACCCAATCAAGTGGAGTGACAATACCATAAGGTTGGCATCTGCTTTGGAATTGTACAGGGCTTTGGCATGCCTAATAGAAGATTCAGATGTCCAGTCAGGTGCATGGGCTCCTTCCAGTGTGCCCCAAAAATTGTCTCATGAAATGTAGTGGCTTGCTGTGTCCTTCATTATTTTGCTTTATGGAAAATTGCAATTCCTGAAGAAGGGACTTGGACCTGTGAGGAACACAACGGGGTCAAAGACAGCTGCTGGAAGAGGATTGCAAGATCAAGTTGCGAGGGAAACTTTCAGTAATGTCTACGCATATTTAGCTATATAGCATTTGGATTAGTCAGAGTGCTCCATACAATTTAAATCTACAACCTTTCAGAGCATTATCAAAGCAGAAGTTCCATCAGGTCTATAAACACCTTTCACAGTTTGTCATGAGGCTGTGATATGATTTTTCAACTTTCAACTGACTGGAAATTTTGCAATTTAAACTGAGACAGGGAAAACTGCCTCAAAATGCAAGGCCACATTCTAAGGTGAAGGTGAGAAGCAAACAAATCACCCTCAGGGGAGTTTGAAGAGAGACACATTTCCTAAAATCCAGACACCCATCAAAACCCAGAACTGTCTAAGGAAGAGCCATTAAAAATGCAAAGTACTAGATATAGAAACAATGGCTGCCACACAGACACACCAAAAACCACTTGGAAATACACAATTGGTGAGGTATTTTAAGGCAAGGCTGCCCAGCCACTAGAGAGAGATTGCAAGTGACACAGGTGATGTAAAGAAAGTCTTCAGCAGAGGAAACAGGCTAAGGGCAGCTCACTCTCCCTTTTAAAATAAGTGTGTCGCCCGGTTTGAGAAGCCAACTCTGCCAAAAACCTACCAGCAAACTGAGACCTTGTACTAATTGCAACACCTTTTACACCTGACCGTATCCAAGAAACAAGCTAACCCAAATCGATGCAGCATCTTAAAATCTACATCTCAAGGACAATAAAAGGACACTTAACCATATCTTCTCTTATTTTTTTTTATTGGATTAACTCCCCCTTATTTCAGATACATGTGTGTGTGTGTGTGTGTGTGCGCATGAGGGCCAAATGTTTGACGTCATGTGTTTATTATTTTTCCTTGGGTTTAGTGGTTAGTAAATTTGCTCTTTCTTTGACTCAAGAAAATGCTGTTTGATTGCTCCTTGTTGCTAACAGCATAAATAGTTAAATTCATTCTGGTTTGGAAAAGGCATATCTTTGTAAAAAAAGGAAACTGAAACCCTTGTTGTGACCGACCAAGGAGGTTGAATAGAGGGGAGCCAGTTCACCTCTTCTCACCTGGTTATAATAGGTTTCAGAACGATCCTTAACAAAAAATTATGAACATCAAAACAGCATTGCTGATAACAAAATCAGATAAGGTTTCTGGCATTTTATCTGATATCTCATAAAAAGACAGTTGCTTACCAAAGCTACTCCAAATTGTGAAAACTTTTCACTGTGAAATGAGAGAGAATCATTTGAAGTAGAATGACATCTGAGTCATTCCCAATACTGAGTGGAGTAAAGTACTCCAACTAAAGTTGGTGTTCTTGCACCAATGCTGTTTGGCATCTTCTTTTCCTGATGCCTCTTATATGTTTTCTAGGAAAAGGATTTCAGGAAAGGAGTATTACTACACATGAGATCAGATGGAAGTCTGTTCAACCTGTCCAGATTGAGAGTAAAGAGCAAAGTGAGACATGATCTGTTGTGTGAAATCCATCATTGCTCCATCATCAGCAAACAAATGATGTGGCACATTCAGCTGTGGGCCTGCAGTCAATTCTCAGTGCCTTGTCAACGACCACAAAGAAATTTGGGATCATGATTAGCCTGCAAAAGATAGATACAATTACTCAAGGTGGTCAGTCAGAAGCAGCACGAAACACTGAACTGAAAAATGTTGACAAATTCAGCTACCCGGGGTCATAGGACTGATTTGCAAAGAAGCTTGCTGAGATATCAGCTCATAATGGTAGTGCTGCTGTGGTATTTGGTAAGCATCAGGCAAGAACCTGGCAAAATTCCAAACTGACAATTGCCACATGAGTGAGAATCTATAATACCTACGTAATAAGTAGACTGCTATATGGTGCTGAAACTTGAAATACATATTGAAGAAGAAATGCAGATTGCTTGAGAAAGATCCTTGAGATTCATTAGGAACAGAAAGTTCCCAATACATAAGTACTGCAGTTTCGTAAGTCAGAAAGTATTATGACATGGGCAAGGAAACCTCCTGTTGAATACCATGTACCGCCCCTGCACCCCCTACATCCCCATCAGCTGATGAATCAGTACTCTTCCATGTTGAAAACCACTTGACGAAGCACTAAGGGTGGCAAAGGTACAGAATGTACTATGGGTGGGGGACTTCAATGTCCATCACCAAGAGTGGCTCGGTAGCACCACTACAGACCGAGTCCTAACGGAAATAACTGTTTGACTGGATTTGCAGCAGGTGGGTGAGGGAACCAACAAAAGGGCAAAACATACTTGACCTCATCCTCACCTGCCTGCTGCAGTTGCATCGCTCCATGACAGTATTGGTAGAAATGACCACCACACAGTTCTTGTCTTCACATTGAGGATACCCTCCATCGCGTTGTGTGGCAGTACCACCGTGCTAAATGGGATAGATTTCAAACAGATCTAGCAACTCAAAACTGGGCAACTGTGATGCACTGTGGGCCATCAGCAGCAGCAGAATTGTACTCAACCAAATTCTCTAACCTCATGACCTGGCATATCCCCCATTCTACCATTACCACCAAGCAGGGGATCAACCCTGGTTCAATGAAGACTGCAGAAGAGCATGCCAGGAGTGGCACCAGACACCTAAAAATGAGGTGTCAAACTGGTGAAGCTACAACACAGGACAACGTGTGTGCCTAACAACATAAGCTGCAAGCGATAGACAGAGCTAAGTAATTCCACAACCAATGGATCAGATCTGAGCTCTGCAGTCCTGCCACATCCTGTCAATTAAACAATGAACAGGAGGAGGCCAATGGATTAGATCTGAGCTCTGCAGTCCTGCCACATCCTGTCAATTAAATAACGAACAGGAGGAGGAGGCCATTCGGCCCATCAAGTCTGCTCTGCCATTCAATGAGATAATGGCTGATCTGATAATCCTCAACTCCACTTTCCTGCCTTTTCCCCATAACCCTTGATTCACTTACTGATTAAAAATCTGTCTATCTCTGCCTTGATTATACTTAACGACCTAGCTTCTACAGCCTTCTGTAGTAAAGAATTCCACAGATTAACTACCCCCTGAGAGAAGAAATTCTTCCTCATCTCTGTTTTAAATGGTCGACGCCTTACTCTAAGATTATGCCCTCTGGCCTTAGACTCTCCCCCAAAGGGAAACAACCTCTCAGCACCTACCCTGTCAAGCCCCCTAAGAATCTTATATGTTTCAATAAGGCCGCCTCTCATTCTTCTAAATTCCAATCAGTACAGGCCCAACCTATTCAACCTCTCTTCATAAGAAAATTCCTCCATACCTGGAATCAACCTAATGAACCTTCTCTGGACTGCATCCAATGCCAGGAAATCTTTCCTTAGAAAAGGGGACCAAAATTGTTCACCCTACTCTAGGTGTGGTCTAACTAGTTCCTTGTATGGTTTTAGTAAGACTTCCCTATTTTTATACTCCATTCCATTTGAAATAAAGGCGAACATTCCATTTGCCTTCCCTATTACCGGTTGAATTTGTATGTTAGCTTTTTGGGATTCATGCACAAGGACTCCCAAATCCCTCTGTGCTGCAGCCTTCTGCAATCATTCTCCATTTAAATAATATTCAGCTCCTCTATTCCTCCTGCCAAAGTGCATAACCTTACATTTTCCCACATTATTATTCCATCTGCCACTTTTTTGCCCACTCACTTAACCTGTCTGTATCCCTCTGTAGACTCCTTGTGTCATCCTCACCACTTGCCTTCCCACCTATTTTTGTATCATCTGCAAATTTGGCGATAGTACATTCACTCCCCTTATCTAAATCATTAATTTATATTGTAAATAATTGAGGCCCCAGCACTGATCCCTGTGGCACTCCACTAGTTACAGGTTTATCCTGAAAATGCCCCCCTTATCCCAACTCTCTGTCTACTATTAGTTAGCCAATTCTCTATCCATGCTAATATATTACCCCAACACCATGAGTTCTTATCTTATTAAGCAGTGTTACATGCTATCGACCGCCTTTTGGAAATCCAAATATATTACATCTACTGGTTCCCCTTTATCTATCCTGCTCGTTACCCCTTCAAAGAATTTTATTAAATTTGTCAGGCATGATTTCACCTTCATGAAGCCATGCTGACTCTGCTTGATTAGATTATGTAATTCTAAATGTTCTGCTATTACATTCTTTATAATAGATTCTAACATTTTCCCAATGACAGATATTAAGGTAACCGGCCCATAGTTGCCTGTTTTTTGTCTCCCTCCCTTTCCAATCCTCTGGGACTTTTCCAGAATCTAAGGATCCTTGGAAGATTATGACCAGTGCATGCACTATCCCTGTAGCTACTTCCTTTAATGTCCTCAGATGCAACCCATCAGGTCCAAGAGACTTATTGGCCTCTAGCCCCATTAGTTTCCCTGTACTTTTTCTCTAGTGATAGTTATTATATTTATTTCCTCCCCTTTTGCCCCTTGATTATTTAGCATTGGAATGCTATTTGTGTCTTCTACTGTGAAGACTGAAGCAAAGTGTTTATTCAGCTCATTTGCCATTTCCTGGTTCCCCATTATTATTTCCCCAGCCTCATTCTCTAAGGGGCCTATGTTCACTTTGGTCTCTCTCTTCCTTTTTATATATTTAAAGAAGCACTTACTGTCCATTTTTATATTACTTGCTAGTTTACCCTCAAAGTTTATTTTCTCCTTTTGATTTTTTTGGTCATCTTTTGTTGGTTTTTAAAGCTTTCCCAATCCTCTGGCTTACCACTGATCTTTGCCACATTGTTTGTCTTTTCTTTTAATTTGATTCTTTCCTTAACTTCCTTGGTTAACCGTGGCTGGTTTATCCCCTTCCTTGAATCCTTCTTCCTCACTGGGATATGTCTTTGTTGTGAGTCATGAACTATTCTCTTAAATGTCTGCTGTTGTTCATTAACTGTTTTTTTCTGCTAAAATCCCATCCCAGTCTACTCCAGCCAACTCTGCTCTCATACCTTTGTAATTACTCTTATTTAAGTTTAGCACAGTTGTTTCCAACTCAAGTTTCTCACTCTCAAACCAAATGCTAAATAATACCATGTTATGGTCACTGTTTCCTAGGGTATCTTTTACTCTGAGATCACTTATTAAACCTGCTTCATTACACATTACCAGATCCAAAATATCCTGATCCCTGGCTGGATCCACAACATATTGTTCTAGGAAACTGTCCTGAATACACTCTATGAATTCTTGCTCGTGGCTACCTCTGCCCATTTGATTTTC
Organism: Cetorhinus maximus; assembly: GCF_964194155.1. NCBI lineage: Eukaryota > Metazoa > Chordata > Chondrichthyes > Lamniformes > Cetorhinidae > Cetorhinus > Cetorhinus maximus. The sequence continues at coordinate 129,932,315 of NC_135884.1, forward strand.
CCAATTTGCATGACGATTAAAGTCACCCATGATTAATTTACTGCCGTTTTTTGCATGTCCTCATTATCTCCTGATTTATTCACTGTCCTATAGTATAGCTACTGTTCAGGGGCCTATAGACTACTCCCATTAGTATTTTTGCTCCCTTGTTATTTCTTACCTCCGCCCATTTGGATTCTATAATTCCAACCCAATATCATCTCTTGCTACCGTACTTATTCCATCTCATACTAACAAAGCCATCCACCACCCTTTCCTTCCTGCCTTTCCTTTGGAAAAGTCACATACCCCTGACTATTTAGTTCCCAGCTTTGAACTCCTTGTTAGCACGTCTCCGTAATGGCTATAAGATCATACCCATTAACCTCAACTTGTGCCGTTAATTTATTTGTTTTGTTTCAAATACTACGTGCATTTAAGTAAAGAGCCATTAGTTTGGCCTTTTTACCATTTTGTCTGCCTTTGACCCTATTTGCTGCTGTTTTTTAATGTTTGTACACTCTGTCCCCTCCTGTCACACGCTGGGTATCATTACCTAAATAGCTGCCCTGCAAGGCTGCCATATATTTTTGCTACGTATCCCCTTTCTAGAATACTTCCCCCTCTATTTAGATTAAAGCCCTCTCTACAGCCTTAGTTATTCGGTTCACCAGGACACTGGTCCCAGCACGGTTCAAGTGAAGCCCGACCCACTGGAACACCTCCCTTCTACCCCAGTATTGATGCCAGTGCCCCATGAAGTGAAACCCATTCCTCCAACACCAACTCATGGACTTTATTTACCCTATGCCGGTTTGCCCGTGACTCGGGTAGTAATCCTGAGATTATTACTTTGGAGGTTCTGCTTTTTAATTTAGCTCCTAACTGTTCAAATTCTTTCAGCCTTTCTCCTTTCTAGTCCTATCAATGTCGTTGGTACCAATGTGGACGATGGCAACTGGATCCCTCCACTCCCACTCCAAGTTCCTCTCCAGCCCTGAGGAGATGTCCTTAACCCTGGCACCGGGCAAGTTACACAGCCTTCAGGACTCATGCTCGTGGCTGCAGAGAACAGTATCTATCCCCCTAATTATATTGTCCTCTACCACTACTAGGTTCCTATTTCCTCCTCCCGCTTGAATGGCTTCCTGTACCACAGTGCCGTGGTCAGTTTGCTCATCCTCCCTGCAGTTCCCGCTCTCAGCCACATAGCTTGCAAGAACATTGTAACTGTTGGACAGTTGCAGGGACTGAAGCTCCTTGAATGCTTCCCCCTGGGCCCCATACCTGCTTCACCTGCAGTCACATTCTCCTATCCCTGATCACAGACCAAATTTGAATTACCTAATCTGAGGGGTGTGACTGCCTCCTGGAGCAAAGTGTCCAGGTAACTTTCTGCCTCCGTGATGTGGCAGTCACCTGGTACAGATGTGTTCGCTCTGGATCACCTTGGTGTCCAGCAGCTCCCACATGTTGCAGCAGCAACACATCACCCATCCTGCCATCGCTATCGTATTGTATTCAAATTATTAATTAATAACTCTAGTATCCCCACTCTTTACACTTTATTATAATTATTTTTTATACACCAGTATCAATCTTATGCAAACAAGCTATCAATAAGAAAAAGAGAAAAAAAAGACTAGAGACCTAAACACAAACTAAAGACCTTAGTTTTACTTTAAAGACTAGAAATACTCACCAGTCAGCTGCTTACCACACTCTCTTCCCTCTTGAGCTCTTTAATGGTCTCTCACTCTCCTCTCACTCTAAAAGGTCGCACTCCTCTCACTCTCTCACTGTTAAAGGCCACTCTCCTCTCACTGTTAAAGGTCACACTCCCCTCATACTCTCACTGTTAAAGGTCACACTCCTCTCGCACTCTCTCAGTTAAAGGCCACACTCCTCTCGCACTCTCTCACTGTTAAAGGCGCCACTCCTCTCACAAACACTCACTGTAAACAGCCCTACTGCTTTTCTCAAGCACTCTGGCTGTAAATGGCCCCGCTGCTTTTCTCAAGCACTCCCTCGCTTTAGAGGCTCTACAAATATCCCTATCCTCAATGATGGGTGAGCCTATCGCATCAGTACAAAAGATAAGGCTGGAGCATTTGCCACAATCTTCAGCCAGCTGACTGGATGATCCATCTCGGCCTCCTCCGGAGGTCCCCAGCATCAAAGATGCCAGTCTTCAGCCAATTCAGTTCAGTCCACGTGATATCAAGAAACGGCTGAAGGCACTGGATAATGCAAAGGTTATGGGCCCTGACAATATTCTGGCAATACTAAAGACTTGTGCTTCAGAACTTGCCACACCCCTAGCCAAGCTATTCCAATACAGCTACAATACCGGCATCTACCTGGCAATGTGAAAATTTCCCAGGTATGTCCCACACATGAAAAGCAGGACAAATCCAACCCGGCCAATTACCGTCTCAGTAATCTACTCGCGATCATCAGCAGACTGATGGAAGGGGTCATCAACAGTGCTATCAAGCGGCATTTGCTTAACAATAACCTGCTCACTGACGCTCAGTTTAGGTTCTGCCAGGGTGACTCAGCTCCTGACCTCGTTATAGCCTTGGTTTAAGTATAGACAAAAGAGCTGAACTCCAGGGATGAGGTGAGAGTGACTGCCCTTGACACCAAGGCAGCTTTTAACCAAGTGTGGCATCAAGGGGCCCTCGGAAAACTGGAGTCAGTGAGAATCAGGGAGAAAATTCTCACTGGTTGGAGTTATACCTAGCACAAAGGAAGATGGTTGTGGTTGTTGGAGGTCAATCATCTCAGTTTCAGGACATAACTACAGGAGCTCCTCAAGTTAGTGTCTTAGGCCCAACCATCTTCAGCTGCTTCATCAAATACCTACCTTCCATCAAAAGGTCAGAATGATTGCACAATGTTCAGCACCATTTGCGACTCCTCAGATACTGAACCAGTCCATGTCCAAATGCAACAAGACCTGGACAATGTCCAGGCTTGGACTGACAAGTGGCAAGTAATATTCACGCCAAACCGGTGCCAGGCTCCATCAAGAGAGAATCTAACCATCGCCCTTTGACATTCAATGGGATTACCATTGCTGAATCCCCCAGTATCAACATCCTGGGGGTTACCATTGACCAGAAACTGAATTGGACTAGCCATATAAATACTGTGGCCACAAGAGCAGGTCAGAAGCTTGGAATGCTGTGGCGAGTAACTCACCTCCTGACCCACAAAACCTGTCATCCATCTACAAGGCACAAGTCAGGAATGTGATGGAATACTCTCCACTATCTAGATGTGTGCAACTCCAACACACTCAAGATGCTTGACACCATCCAGGACAAAGCAGCCCGCTTGATTGGCATCCCAAACACAAACGTTCACTCCCTTCACCACTGATGCACAGTGCAGCAGTGTGTACCATCTACAAGATTCACTGCAGGAACTCACCAAGCCTCCTGAGTTAGCACCTTCCAAACCTATGGCTACTACCATCTAGATGGACAAGGAAAGCAGATGCATGGGAACACTATCACCTGAAAGTTCCCCTCCAAGCCACTCATTATCCTGACTTGGAAATATATTGCCGTTCCTTCACTGTCGCTGGTCAAAATCCTGGAACTCCCTCTCTAACAACACTGTGGGTGTACCTACACCACACAGACTGCAGCAGTTCAAGACAGCTCACCGCCACCTTCTCAAGGGCAATTAGGGATGAGCAATAAATGGTGGCCTAGTCAGCAACACCCACATCCCATGGATGAATGAAAAAAAAATGCTCAAGCAACATCGACTATGCTAGCTAGGCCATGTCCTTAGAATGTATGATGGTCACCTGCCAAAAGATGCAGTGTATGGAAAACTTGATGCAGCCAGTAGACCTGTTGGGCTCAACTAAGATACAAGAATTCGTCCAAGCAAGACATCATTTCATGTCAGATTGACTTCAAAAACTGGGAAAACTTAATGCAACCGAAGCACTTGTTGCCTCTCCACATTGGAGCATGGAAATTTGAAGAACTATATCCTCAAATTGCCACAGAAAAGCACCATCGCAGGAAGGACCATGTGGTAGTCCGTGCATGGTGACCTACAATGCTTCCGCTGCAACAGGCAATGTCTTGCTGAAACAGGATTATGCTCCCACTTGAAGACCTCACAATGGATGAACAGTGGATGCGAATCATCACCAAAGAGAGAGAGATAACTGATAAGTCATTTCAGTTCACTCGTGTTCTCCCATTGTGCCTTTGGATTCTGTCTTAGTTCTATTCTAAAACTTTTTCTAAGGGCTTGTGTTCAGAGATGTGGATAACAATCTATAGGACTATGAGCCTCTTGGTATGAATGTGGTATTTCTTTCAAAAGTACTCAATCCTGCGATGGACCTGGGACAGTCTGTTTCTCTGCACTTGGAATCTCCACAGCAATGCCTTGTTAACTTCTTCCATCTGTGAAGGGATATGAGGCCACTTATCAGAGAACTCAGTTATTGCCTGCTCTTCCTTTAGTATTAAGATCAGATTGTTGGTTGTTACTGATCTGTGGGATAAGAGATTTTACATAATTACTCCAGCTTCTCCTTCAGGTATCATGCCCTAAGAGGGCATTGGCGACCATGGTCTTCCATTAGATTGGTCCATGATTCTGCTTAGCAAAGTACTGCAGTAGTTTGCTTTCTGGAATAGATCTTCAGGAAGTCTTTGTAGTGCCTTATATGAGTTTTATGCTTTTCTATCATGCTGCTTTTCATGGCACATTGTAATTGAGATCCTTGTTCAAGTACATCATAACTCAAGATGAGGTATTGTAATGGGACTTATAGATCATGTGCCAATTCTTTATCTAGACTATCTGTATCTCCCTGATTTTATCTGAGCTAGTGAGTACAAACAATAGAGTTAAATGAGCAGTCAAATTTCTGCTGAAAATCTCTCTTTCTGCCCCTCAGTTTATTTCTTGCTTCTAGGTTCTGTGCAGGGAAGAAGAGTAAACCAGTAATTTCTTGTCGTTAATTTTTTTGCACTCACAGTCACGTAAAACTGTCCTCAGAATATGTATCTCTTTGACCATTAGCATTTGATCAGTTTACGTTTGCCAGCCATCCCACATCTACATCTACAGCATTAACTGAGTAAGTTCCAAGGACTTCTATGGGATCTTTACCGTCCTGCACTATTAAGACACAGCTTTCTTCTGCATCTCCTCCTGTTGCTTTTTTTAATTCATTCATGGGATGTGGGCATCACTGGCTAGGCTAGCATTTATTGCCCATCCCTAATTGCCCTTGAGAAGGTGGTGGTGTGCTGCCTTCTCGAAATACTGCAGTCCATGTGGTGAAGGTACACCCACAGTGCTGTTAAGGAGCGAGTTCCAGGATTTTGACCCAGTGACAGTGAAGGAACGGCAATATATTTCCAAGTCAGGATGGTGAGTGGCTTGGAGGGGAACTTCCAGGTGCTGGTGTTCCCATGTGTCTGCTCCCTTGTCATTCTTGATGGTAGTGGTCTTGCATTTGGAAGATGCTATGTAAGGAGGCTTGGTGAGTTCCTGCAATGCATCTTGTAGATGGTACACATTGCTGCCACTGTGCATCGGTGGTGGAGGGAATGAATGTTTGTGCATGGGGCTGGCAATCAAGCAGGCTGCTTTGTCCTGGATGGTGTCAAGCTTTTTGAGTCATGTTGGAGCTGCACTCATTCAGGCAAATGGAGAATATTTCATCACACTCCTGACTTGTGCCTTGTAGATGGTGATCAGGCTTTGGGGAGTCAGGAGGTGAGGTACTCGCCACAGGATTCCTAGCCTCTGACTTCATCTCAAATTGTGTCAATCTTTTCTCGTGTGAGAAAATAATATTTATTACCATCAGTGACAAACCATTTCATCTGACAACTTATTCATAATTCTTTTCACTTACAGAGTTTATACAGACAAGTTAAGCTTTAATAGGGAGGATGCTATAGACATTTAAGTCTTTCATATTCAAATGTCACTACAGTTCTCAGGATGAAAACAGTATTAACCAACTATCTGAAAAGTTCCAAAAATACATTTATGGCAACTTGCAGCTATAACACTTGCCTTTGCTGAATTTCTAAAGTAATTAAACTTTCTGCAATGGAGAAGGTTATGATAGTTATTGAATTAACACTGATTGCTTGTGTCCTTTTTACATGTTTCTTGTTGTATTTGCTGGTCTCTTGCTACGCTCATTCACAATTACATCCCTTCTCTGCCTAACTTCAGTCAATAAACGCTCAACATCACTCTCAGTGAAGTTTGCAGCCCTTGTTTGGATTCCCTTGCCTGGTGTAATTCTCTTCTTCATTTGTAATATCGGTTTTAAGGCAAGGTCAGCTTCAAATGCTGAAGCTCTGCCCGAGCAAAGCCTTTCTCTGTACTTGAGTTTTCTGGAATATCCTGGCATAATTAACCAATTGCTGGTGGGACTTTCAACTTAGTCCTGTCCATCTTTGGCAGTGGATGGTAGGATTTAGAATTTCAGGGCCTTTCTTGAATAGTTCTTTGGCGGATTATGTATCTGACCTGTAATGTGATAACATAATACTGGTTATTGCATGACTGAGAATATCCTGTATAGATGGAACACAAAAGATATTTGGACCAGGACTCCTACCAGCCATGGCTCATAGCCATGTAACTAGTGTGACTTTAAGCTCCTTTTCTTTTTTGAGGTCTTTAATTATGTTTGAGGAAAATTGTATATTGCATACAAGCTACAAGATAAAACCTTTCTTGCCTATTGTTTACAAAAGAATGCTGGAGTCAAGGCTTTCTGGCAGGCTGTTTAAGCAGCAATTAATCAGTCAAGGGATAGAGGGCTTATAAGCAGCCATTTATATGCTCTCCCTCCTGAATGATGTGGCTATTAGAAAACTTGATTCCAACTGGGCTATGAGATGGAGACAAGGGAGTTACTGGTCTAACAGGAATGGTGACTATAAAAAGGAAAAGTGTGCAAGCCTCACTAAAACAGAGTGAGGAGCACAATAATGGATAAGTATCTTGAGTCAAAATTCTTAAAAATTTGTGCAAATTAATAACAGGTGACTAAACAATCCCCGATAATGTGGAAAATTGCCTAGGTATATCATGTCCACAAAAAGACAAATCTAAGCCTGCCATTCTGCTCAGCAAGTGCAGAAAGATGTTATCAATGGGGTTATCAAGCAGCACTTACTCAACAATAACCTGCTCACCTATATTCAGTTTGGGTTCAGCCTAAGTTCCAGACCTCATACAGCCTTGGTCCAAAAATGGACCTAAGAGCTGGATTCCAGAGGCGAGGTGAGAGTGACTGCCCTTGACATCCAAAGCAGCAATTGACCAAGTGTGGCATTAAGGACCCCTAGTAAAATTGAAGTCAATGGGTAGAAGAGGTAAAACTTTCCACTGGCTGGATTCATACCTACCATAAAGCATGATGGTTGTGGTTGTTGGAGGCCAATCATCTCTACCCCAGGACATCGCGCCAGGAGTTCCTCCGGACAGACTCCAAGGGCAAACATTTCTAGCTGCACCATCAATGACTTTCCTTCCTTCATAATGTCAGAAGTGGGAATGTTCGATGATGATTTCACGGTGTTCAATTAAATTTGCAACTCCACAGATAATGAAGCTGTCCATGTCGGCATGCAATAAGGCCTGTTCAACATTCAAGCCTAGGGTGCTAATTGGCAAGTAACATTTGCACCACACAAGTCCAGGCAATGACCAGCTTCAATGAAAGAAAACCTAACCATCTCCCCTCGACATTCGTCAGCATTATCATCACTGAATCATCCACCATCAACATCCTGGAGGTCACCATTGACCAGAAACTTAACTGGACCAGCCACATAAATATTGTGACTACAGGAGCAGGTCAGAGGTTGGGAATTCTGCAGCAGGTGTCTTACCTCCTGACTCCCCAAAGATTGTCCACCATCTACAAGGCACAAATCAGGATTGTGATGAAATACTCCCCACTTGCCTGAAACTCAACACTATTGATGACAGACACACGATGGATGCAGCACGTACCAGCTACAAGATACACGACAGCAACTCACCAAAGCTCCTTCAACAGCACTTGCAACTTCTACCACCCAGAAGAATAAAGGCAGCAGGTGTATGGGAATACCGCCACCTGCAAGTTCCCTTCCAAGTCACACACTATCATGAGTTGGGAATATAATGCTGTTCCTTCACTGATGCTGGGTCAATATCATGGAATTCCATCCCTAAAAGCACTGTGGTGTACTTATACCAGATGGACTTAGTGGATCAAGAAGATAACTTACCAACACCTTTTCAAGAGCAGTTAGAGATGGGCAACAAATGCTGGCCTTGCCAGCAATGCTCACATTCCAGAATCAAATAAAAAAAAGACAATGTGGATAGATTTTTTTTACGGCTGTAAATGAAGCAAATTCCAGGATCATATAATGTCATTTTGGGCAGGCAACAAAAAGGCACTGAGATGTAAACTGAGTAAAAAAAGGCTCAAATATATAAGACAGAAAAGTGGAATGCGAACGGAATAAATTGGCAAGAGAATAGCAGAAACAAGTAATGTCGTAGCTAAATCCAAAAGATTGTAGAATAACCAGGAAGATGAGAAGCTGTTCTTGGAGTTTACACTGACCTCTATTGAAGCCAAAGACAGAGAGGTTGGAATGTAAATGGAATGAATTTGAAGTGGAGAGCCACAGTCAGTCAGAACAATGTTTTCTGACAGAACAGAAATATTGAACCAAGTGGCCACCCAGTATAGGGGAGTACACTTCGAAATATAAATACGGGACACTATATTGGAAGCAGTGCTTGAAGGAACACAGAAACAGGGGTAAGCCATTCAGCCTATCACACTTATTCTACCTTTCAATTAGATTCATAGTTGATCTGTATCCAAATCCATTTTTCTGCCTTAGTTCATATTCTGTAATACATGTAATACCTAACCAAAATCTATCAACCTGAGTTTTGAAATTTTCAATTGATGAGCCTCAATAATCTTTTGTGGAAATTGAATTCTAGATTTCCACTACTCCATGTATGAAGCTGCATTTCCTGACATCACCCTGTAACAGCATGGTTCTAATTTTAAGGTTATATTCCATTGTTCTGGACTTCTCCACGTCTATTCTATCACATCCTTTAATCAACGTATAAACCTCTATTAAATAAGCCATTAAACTTTTATACTCAAGAGAATACAAGCCTAGTCTACGCAACTAGTCCTTATAATTTGACTCTCTAAATCCTGGTATCACTCTGGTGAATCTGCCCTGAGGTGCGGTGCCCAGAAGTGAACAGAACATTGTACACTGAACAATGTAAATTTTTATTTCACATGGCAAGAATGTCAGGGCCTCTGAAGGTGTGTAGTATGTAATGAATATATAAGTGTTATATCTGCTTGTTCCATGGGAAAATGCCTGGGAGGAACAACTGGAAGTCAGGTTTCTTTTTTATTCCTTCATGGGACGTGGACATCACTGTCCAGGCCAGCATTTATTCCCCATCCCTAAGTGCCCTTGTTCAGAGGGCATTTAAGAGTCAACCACATTGCTGTGGGTCTGGAGTCACATGTAGGCCAGGCCAGGTAAGGACAGCAGATTTCCTTCCCTAAAGGACATCAGTAAATTATGTCCTAATTAGTAAAAGGCTTTTATGACAATCGGCAATGGCTTCATGGTCATCATTAGACTTTTAATTCCAGATTTTTATTGAGTTCAAATTCCACCATCTGCCGGGTCCCCAGAGCATTACCATGGGTCTCTGGATTACCAGTCCAGGGACAATACCACTACGCCTCCACCTCCACCTGTAAAGGATGAACAAAGATGTTACAAAGGCCAGTGAGTCTAACACCAGTGGTAGGGAAACTTTTGGAAAAAATTCTGAGGGACAGAATTAATCTCCACTTGGGGAGGCAAGGAGTAATCAAGGATAGTTGGCATGGCTTTGTCAGGGGGAGATCATGTCTAATAAATTTGATTATATTTTTCCAGGAGGTGACGTAGTCTACATGGACTTCAGTAAGGCTTTTGACAAGGTCTCGCATGGGAGACTGGTCAAGTAGGTAAGAGCCCATGGAATCCAGGGCAATTTGGCAAATTGGATCCAAAATTGGCTTAGTGGCAGGAGGCAGAGGGTGATGGTCGAAAGTTATTTTTGTGACTGGAAGCCTGTGTCCAGTGGTGTACCACAGGATTTGGTGCTGGGTAATGTACATTAATGATCTAGACATGAAGGTAGGAGGTATGGTCAGTATGTTTGCACATTACATAAAATTGTGCAGTTCTGGTCGCCACACTATAGGAAGGATGTGATTGCACTGGAAAGGGTGCAGAGGAGATTCACCAGGATGTTGCCTGGGCTGGAACGTTTCAGCTATGAAGAGCGACTAGATAGGCTGGGGTTGTTTTCCTTAGAGCAGAGAAGGCTGAGGGGGGACCTGATTGAGGTGTACAAAATTAGGAGGGGCATAGATAGGAAGAAACTTTTCCCCTTGGTGGAGGGGTAAATAACAAGGGGGCATAGATTTAAGGTAAGGGGTAGGAGGTTTAGAGGGTGTTTAAGGAAAAATGTTTTCACTCAGAGAGGTATCTGGAACTCACTCCCTGAAAGGGTGGTAGAGGCAGGAACCTTGGAACCTTCACAACATTTAATAAGTATTTAGAAGAACACTTGAAACACCATAGCATACAAGGCTACGGGCCAAGTGCTGGAAAATGGGATCAGAGTAGCTAGGGGCTTGATGACCGGCGCAGACTCAATGGGCCGAAGGGCCTCTTTCCATGCTGTAAAATTCTATGACTCTAATCATCCCTCTGGAAAGCAAAGGTGAGGAAGGGGAAGCATAACGTTTGTGGGTGGGATCATTTTGGAAGAAACAGCTATGATTACCACTGTGCTGAGTAAATGATCTCAGTTGGGACAGTAATTGGGGCAGTACAATTGGCCACACGGTAGGAAGGGGAAAATTACCCACAATGCCACTCCAACTGCTATTCTGTTCAAAGTGCATGCATGTGGTCACTGGTTGAGGATAGAATTGAGCAAAGCCATAAAAGTGTGCTAGTAGATAATTGCCGGCATTCATTGTTAATCTTGGTTAAGAGACGAGAGAATTCTAGCATCCATGAAATTGGACCCCAGCAAGGAGTTAACATCTTCAGGAGAGGTAGCAGGGAATATTGGGGGGGAAAAAAAGCAAGAAAAAAATTTGATACTTTGGTGTGTGTCGGGAAAAAGGGTTCTAATCCAGACAAAAATATGAGTCTCTCAAACATGTCTCAAAGTTCGCAATGAGGAGTCAAATCCATAATGGGAGAAAGAAGGCAGCTTGTCCTGATGCAACTGCCTCTGTGCAAATGGTATTTGTTCAGCTTCATCCAATAATAGCGTTTAATTATTTTTGGCAGTTCTGGATTGCATGGGAGAGGGGCTAAAATCTTGTGTTGCACTTCATAAAGGTCAATTCATGGAGCTGTTTGAAACCAAAGTGCAGTTCTGAACCGATTAAATACAAATTATAGCATTTTACACTCTTAAGGTTACTTTGCTGCACTTTTGTTGAACAGTTCAGAAAAATTATTCAGAGAGATTTGGAAGTATATCATGTGAATACCTACAAAAAAAACATTAAAAATAACTTGGTTCTAATTTTTCAGCACAATTAGAATTAGAATTTATGGCCTTTAATTGTACGAGTCTCTAAGTGCTTTAGCCTTACACATTGAATTAGAGCTCCCTCAGCTGTCTCTATAGTTACACTACAGATGCCAGTCTTCAGCAAATTTGATTCACTCTACATGATATCAAGAAACAGCTGAAGGCATTAGATACAGCAAAGGCTATCGTCCCTGACGTCTTCAGTCCTACAGCAGGATGTTGAGCTCCAGCACTAGCCACACCTCTAGCCAAGCTGTTCCAGTATAGCTAAAACACGGATATCCACTTGACAATGTGGAAAATTGCACAGATATTTCCTGTCCACAAAAAGCAGGGCAAATCCAATCCTGCCAATTAGCACCCCATCAGTCTACTCACAATCATAGGCAAAGTGATGGATGGTGTTGTTGACAGTGCTATTTAAATGCCACTTACTTAACACTTACTGATGCTCAGTCACCAGAGCTACTCGACTCCAGACCTCATTACATACAGCATTGCTTCAAACATGGACAAAAAAGCTGAATTCCAGAGGAGAGGTGGGAGTGACTTCCCTTGACATTGAGGCAGCATTTGAACAAGTGTGGCATCAAGGACTTGTGAAGTCAATGGGAATTGGGAGAAACCTCTCCATTGGGTGGAGTACTACCTTGCATTGTGGCGGTTGTTGGAGGCCAATCTTCTCAGTCCCATGATAACGCTGCAAGAGAACCTCAGGTGAGTGTCATCGATTCAACCATCTTCAGCTGTTTCATCATGACCTTCCATCCATCATAAGGTCAAAAGTCGGGATGTTTGCTGATTGCACGTTGTTCAGGACTATTCACTACTCCTCAGATACTAAAGCAGTCCATGCCTGCATGCAGTAAGATCTGGATGACAATTCAGGCTTGGGCTAAGTGGCATGTACCATTTGTGCTCTACAAGTGCTAGGTAATGACCATCTCCAACAAGAATCTAACCAGTTCCCCTTGCCATTCCACAGCATTACCATTGCTAAATCTCCCATCATCAGCATCCTGGAGGATGGAGCGGGAGGGGAGGTCACCACTGACCAGAAACTTAACTAGTCCAGCCATATTAATACTGTGACAACAAGAGCAGGTCAGAGATAGGAAAATCTGTGACGAGTAACTAATCTCCTTACTCCACAAAGTTTGTCCATCATCTACAAGGCAGAAATCGGGAGTGTGATGGAATACTTTCCACTTGCCTGTATGAATGCAGCTCCAACAACACTCAAGAAGCTCAACACCATCCAGGACAAAGCAGCCCACTTGATCTGCACTCTATCCACCATCTTAGACATTCACTCCCTTCACCACTGGCACACAGTGGCTGCAGTGTCTACTATCTACAAGATGCGCTGCAGCAAATCACCAAGTCTCCTTTGACAACACCTTCTAAACCCGCAACCTCTACCACTTAAAAGGACAAAGCCAGCAGCCACTTGGGAATATCACCACTAACAAATTCCCCTCCAAGTCACACACCATCCTGACTTGGAGCTATATCGTCACTCCTTCACTGTTGCTTAATTAAAATCTTGGAACTCCATTCCTAGCAGCACTGTAAGTATACCTACAATAGATGGACTGCAGCAGTTCAAGAAGGTGGCTCATCACCACCTTCTCAATGGTGTATAGGGATGGGCAATAAATGCTGAGCTTGCCACGACACACATCCCACGAATGTATTAAAAAAAATTATTCAATTATCAAAGTGCAGTGCCATTAGGGTGAAAAGCATAAATAACAAATAAATATCAGCAAGTCAGGCAGTATCCAATGGAGAAACAGTTAATCTTTCAAGTAGATGATTTATTATCAAAACGAGAAAAAGTTAGAGATTTAATGGGTTTTGAGGAAATACAGAGGCAGAGAAAGAGGGGAGGGAGAAAGAACAAAAGGGAAGTTATGTGATAGGGTGAAAGACAGGAGAGATTGAATGATGAAAGGGATGATGGTGCAAAGCAAAATTAAATCGTAATGGGACATGTAAAGAAACAAAATATGGGTCTGGAGGTGTAAATAGGGAAATACAGAATCACCACCAACTACTGTTGTCCAAAAAAGATAAAGGGCAAGGGACAACAGCCATTTTATGTTGTTAACAGATTAACAAAACTAATGCATAAAATTATATGGTCACTGGAGCTGGTGGGAGCAACCATCCGTCTCGTGAGACACTGGTTTGCGCTGTGGTGGTCAACTCTGTGTTAAGCATCGACTAGTGTGGCTCAGGAACCCCATGTTCCCATGCACGGCAGTCTCTACCTTATTTGCTGCAGAGGAAGTCAGTGGGCTGAGAAGGTGTCAGATTTACTGGCCTCTGATTTCTCTGGGCCTTCTTCTAAGCCAGCTGAGCTTTTCGTCTCTGCTTGCCTCTTCTAATGTTCTTACCAACAGTCAGCCCCCAGGAGGTCACAATCATCAGCCACTGTTCCCAAATGTCAATGTCAATATCCGCCATCTTCATATCTCACATGTCAGTGTCCTCGTAGTGGAGGTATGGACACCCAGGAGGTTGTGACTCAGTGGCCAGTTCACTGTACAGAAGGTCTTTGGGTTTATAGCCATCGTATATCCGATGGACGTGGCCAAGCCAGCACAAGTGTCATTGGCTTAGGAATGAGCATATGCTGATGGAATTAGTTTGCTCCAGGACCTCTAACTTGGTGACCTTGTCCTGCCAAGAGATGCTGAGAATATGTCTGAGACAGTAAAGGTGGAAACTGTTCTGCCTTTCCTTCTGTGTAGCATATGTTGTCCAGGTCTCACCATTGTAGGGGACTCCACTGAGCACTTAGGCTTAGTAGACTTGCAGTGTGGCGTTCTCAGTCAGGTTGATGTTGATCCACACTCTTACTCAGGTTGGGCATAAAAGCTGCAGCTTTTGAGATGCATGTGTTGATTTCAATATCAAGTGACAGATTGCTCGTGATTGTGGAGCCTAGACATGTGAAGCTATCAAGAATGTCCAGTGTTACACTGTCATTGCTGATGGGTGGCTATATGGGAACTTCCTGGACTGTGACATGTGTCTTCCTGGTGCTGATGGTCAAACCAAACTCTTTACAGGTATGAGAGTCTGTCCAATTGCCACTGAAGGTGTTCCTCGAAACAGAACGCTCATACGGCAGTCAGTACAGAGCAACTCTCCGACGAGGACTTGGTGCACCTTTGGCTTGGGATCTCAGGCAAGCTAGGCTGAACAGCTGACTGTCAGTTCTGCTATGAAAGTAGACACCCTCTGTAGATGACCTGAAGGCATATGACAGAAGCAAACAGAAGATTATGCCAGAGTATGTTAGTGCCACAACACACCCTGTTTGACCTCACTGCAGGTCTCAAAAGGTTCCTATGTGGCCCCCTGAAAGCTGATCTTACCCTTCATATTGTCATGGAAAGATATCACACTAAGTAGCTTCAGTGGGCAGACAATTTTCTCCAGCACTTCACATAGACTGCCTCTGCTCACATAGTCAAATGCCTTGGTGAGTTCAATAAAGGCAATATATAATGGTCTCCTTTATTCGTGGCATGTCTCGTGCAACTGCTGGACTGAGAATATCATGTCAATTGTAGATCTTTCATTTCTGAAACCACACTGGTATTTAGGGTAGATATGTTCAGCCCAGATCTGCAGTCTGATGAGGACAACACAGACAAATACTTTTCCCACAATATTGAGCAGGGAGATGCTTCGCAAGTTGTTAAAATTGTTGCAGTCACGCTTGTTCTTGTGCAGCGTCACAATCTTTGTATCACTCATATCCTGAGGCCCTGCCCCCTCCTTCCAGAGACAGAGAAGTTAGTGCAGATGCTGCAGGAGTGCCAGTTTCCTGTGCTTGATGAGGGGTTCAAGCAGTATAGCATCAGCATCTGGAGCTTTGCCCATGGCAAGCAAGTCAATAGCTTATCTAAACTCCTCCACTGTGGGTTTAATATCCAGCTCTGCCATAACAGGCAGGCTTTCTATGATATCCAGAGCTTCCTCGGTGACAGTGTTCTCCCTAGAGTTCAGCTCAAGGCAGTGTTCCACCCATCTCTCCGACTGTTTATTGCAGTCAGTGATAACCTCCCCTGCCTTTGTTTCCAGTAGAGCCATTTTCTCTGTTGATGAACCTGTTGCCTTTTTGATCCCTCGATACATGTCCCTAGTATTCCCTCTGTCGAAGGTAATTTAGAGATATTCTGGCAAAGTCGTA
Source organism: Cetorhinus maximus (assembly GCF_964194155.1). Taxonomy (NCBI): domain Eukaryota; kingdom Metazoa; phylum Chordata; class Chondrichthyes; order Lamniformes; family Cetorhinidae; genus Cetorhinus; species Cetorhinus maximus. The sequence goes on from NC_135884.1 coordinate 129,948,177, forward strand.
ACCAGTAATCATTTGCACACCGCCTAGCAGTCTGTTGGATTTTACTTCAAGCAGCTTTTAGTGCATTCAGAGTCTTCTTGCTTGGATCTCTCTCATAATTCATGAGTGGACTGCTTGGCTTCAATGACAAGGTTCCATCAGAGTGTTGATAGCCTTGAACCAGGCAGCATTTTCTGCTCTTGATTCCCATATATTGAGAGTGCGGTATTGTGGACGGTGTCTTGAAAGATGTTCCATTTCACTTCTGCACTCTGTATGGAAATGCTAGAGAGTGCCAGTTCAATTGAATCAAGGAACTGTTTATTCTAATCTGGGTAGGCAGTACAGCTGATGTCGGTATGAGGACGATATTTCTGCTTTGAATGAAAAAAACTTCAAGGGTTGCATCTAAACCCTGGTGCTCACCAGGGAGCAATCTGTTTTGCAGTCAGTGTTGTGGTAGCTGCATGTGTTGAGAGTGCTATTCAAAGAATCATGTTCGGTGATGATCATATCCAGCTGATGCCAATGCTCTGATCTTGGATGTCTCCAGGGCCACTTGTGGCATGGGTTATTCTTAAAGAAGGTGTTAAGTTACACAAAGCTCGTGGTAGCAGCAAATCTCAAGTAGTTTCTGTTCCTTCTCAATTATCTTTCTCAGGCCGTGATGTCTGAGGCAGGGGGGCTATGCTTCATGGTCTGTGTGGATAAAGATGTTCTGACTTAGGAATTCTGCTGATTATAGTATCAAGCTTCTCATAGAACTGTGTCTCATAGCACAGAATTGGATAGTAGATATTCATGAGGTTAATTGGCCCTGTTTGAATTGAGAGGTGGATGGAGAGAGCATGTTCTGAACCATTTGTGGGAGATTTTATCAAGAGTTGCAAGTTCCTTACAGCGAAGCCTACACCTTGCTCACATGTTTACTGTGAACTTTTCCGCTGCTAGATGAATGTGTAACGTGATCTGCTCTCGGCAAGCCTGATCTCTTGTAGGGAAGTTACATCAGTGTTCAGTCTATCTAGTTCCATGTCAATCTTAGCTGTGTTGCGCACTTCAATCGGCCAGCTGCAAGTCGTCTGTCAATTTGCGCACATGGTCCTGGCGTTTCAGCCTGGTGCAGTGGATTCTCTCCACTTGTTCAGCAAAGGCTCTGAGCTCCAAGCACCCATTGAAGCACATGGACCGTAGTGAATCAGCACCTTACTAGTCAGGGGCTGCCTGACTCGAGGTGGGCGGCGATTGACCCATGGCCCATTCCAACGGAGACAGCACATAGCACCCATTCTCTACGTCAATTGGGTTGGCCAATCACTCGGAACTGTTGTCTCCTGTGCTGTATTAATGTTCTGCAGTAAAATTGGAATGTCCTCTCCAGGGCACAAGCCTGGGCAAAGTTTATGGAGACCATGGGCTGCCCAAACATCCTCCTCTCTACTTCCCTGGTTGTGTCCAAAGGAATGCAAAGCACAATGTTTGGCACTGGCTTGAATGCAGGAGTTGCTGGAAAGGTGACCTATTTGGACGTCAGTCTGCCTTTGGGCTTCACTCCAGATTTTTTTGTCAGGGTTTACTCCCAGAGCCTTTAACTCTCGAAGTTTGGTTCATGAGTGCCAGGGCATGTCCACATGCCAGTGGGCCTGCATAATGCATGTCTGGGGGCCAAGCCTCCTCAGAGTTCCTCTGAAGCTTTAGCCTGAAGCTGCTAGGTACCCAGGTTCCATGTGTCACCACGAAGAGGCAGAACTAAGGACTTGCCACTGGAGAGCGGTGTAGTGCAGGGAGAGACTTAAACATTTGGCTCTCTTTTTCACATTACTACTAGCCAATGGTGTAGGCTGAAAATGTGAAGGAAACTGGCACACAAAAGTGGAAAGTATACCAAATCTCTTCATCCATACACTAGATGCAACACATCAACCTGTTGGATATAATGGATCTGGTGATGCTGTAAAAATGTTGCAATTTGAGTTTATCCCAGATACTTCTGCCTCATGTTGAACATAGACTGTTTCTTTATGCAAGTCCTTGCCCCTTAGGAGCCAGATGCTATACACAGGAAGATGACAATCTGGCCCACTAGCAAGTGAACTGTTTTTGCAGGATTTGTGTAGCTGCAAACTCAAGGCCACATTCCATCCCCACACCTCACAGCTGGTGAAACAAAACTACCTGGAACATGATAAACAAAAAGCAAAAAAACTGTTCATACTGGAAATCTAAAACCAAAACACAATGCTGGAAAAAAACAGGCAGATTGAATGGAGAAGACAACGGCTTTATGTGCAGACCCTTTTTAAAAAAAATCGAGACAGATCCACACCTGAAGTTAATTTGACACTTTTCTCTACAGATGCATCCTGATCCAAGTGTTTCCAACATTTTCTATTTTCATCTAGTGCATGAATTGTGCTTGTGTTTTACTTACAAATAGCTCTTTGAAGACTAGGACAGGTTCTAAAAGTTAGTCTGAGAGATAAATACAGACATTATATCATGATTATAAGTGTTGAATTTGGCTAAGTGCCTGAGATGACAACTTGTGGCGTTTAATAAGAATTGTAAACGTACATTGTCTATGTTTCAGGTAATCTGACAATACCTAGTTCTAAGTAAGCGACCATTCTGGTTCAACCAAGTGAAAGACTCCAATAATACACATAGTTATCTTCAAAATTTTAACATAATAAGGATATTGTTCTGAAAACGATATTTCTGTGGACAAAGCATATCCCTCTATGTTGGCTTTTAAATTTATACATAGTGCAGATTTTTAAAATGCTATTAGCATAAAGAAAAATAAGGAACCGTGGATAAAAATTACATTTTTTTAAATGTGCAATAGTGCCCACTGACAGGTGATCAAGGAGTGTTTACTAATTAATCTCATGTTAAATTTGTGTCACTGGTCACACACTCCCACCTCTGAGACACAAGGTTGTGTTCAAACGCCATTCAACAGGAGCTCATAATCTCGGCTAGAACTTCAGTGTAGTACTTAGAGACTACTACATTATCAGAGGCATTATCTTTCAGCAAAGGCTCATTTTGAGGAGATGGGTGATGATGGCATGTTTAAAGGAGAGAGGGAAACAGCCAAATAGAGAGAACCATTTACAATATTGGCTAACCTGAGGACCAGGAGGGAAGTTGGGTGGTTAGCTATTTAGTGGGAGCAGGAGGTGTGTCTCATGGGCAAGATGAGTTCAAAGAGGGCACAAGGGGAGATAGGAGAGAGAAAAATATGAGTTCAGGGCTAGGGCAAGGGGGAGTATTGGAGGATGCCAGTTAGGATTGTGGGAGGGAGGGATGCAGCAGAAGCAGCTAATTGAATGTTTTTGATCTTCGTGACACGGAGGTTCATAAGCTCCTCACACTTATTGGTGAGAGATGAGAGTGGAGGGGATAGAGGAGAGGAGTTTGAGAAGACGATTTGCAGCAGAGAAAAGAATCAGGGGGTTATTGTCGCTTTCCAGGATAATCCTGAATATCAAACTTTAAAAAATGTTAATTAATTTTTAAATGTTCTGAGGGAATGAGACTCCATACTTATAAAATTTGCCTTTCAGGGCCAGAGAGGTTGTTGACGAGTAATTATGAGTTAGTACACTGTTTAAAAACTCAGTTATACTTGGTTAATGAGATCTAACATTTTCAATGGTTTCCTACATTACAAAGATAACTACACTTGAAAAAGTACTTCACTAGCTGTAAAGCACTTTGAAACATCTGGCAGTTATGTAAAATCTTGCATTTCACATCGAGAGCTGTACATAAAAGATTGAAGTTCACTTGAATTTATGAGGTGATTACATCTGCAAATGCAATGCACCCTGCGGAGCAGCAAGTGATTACTGACAACAATTTCAAAATTCCCACATTTAACTGCACATATGCAGTGCTAGACATTGCAAATGCTGACAATTTCTCTGTTACTGCAATTGCAAATTCATTCCAATGTCCTTGCTTGTAAAGTAAATGGACAAGCCAAGTGGTACCAGACCCTGAACCCACTCATGGTTACTGCACGGAAGGCCTTTGTTGCAACAGATTGGCAAGAGCTGATTGACCCACAGAAATCATCTAATACTGGTTTCCATCCAGATCAATAGAATTAATATAACCATTAGGTGTCTTATCAACACTTCTTGGCAGAGTAATGAAAGACAAATGAGACAGGATTGGTATAATAGCTGAAAGCTTTTAACCAAAGAGTTTTGTACTGCTGAGCTGGACTGCCCAGAAATAACACAAAGTTTACAAGACCCACTATACCCTTGAATGTGGAGTTGTAGGTGCCCTATTTTTGGTAAAAATCCCATCCAGATTAATTACTCTATATTCCAGTCACCACCAGAAAACCATAAGTTGCATTTGGAAAAGAACTGGTGAGCCAGGGCAGCACATTCATTAGTAGTGTATTTGTTCATCACATGATCCATGTTTTACCAGTCCAGATTAGTGTATATACTTACTTTGAATTGAAAGTTGTAATTCATTTTTTGTATTGTTAGAAGTGTAGGAGTTATCATTACATCCAGTTTTCTGAACTGTGTGTTATCGTACAATGGAATAGGATTCTTATATTTGTATGTGCAGCCTGAAAATTGGTCAAAGCTCTTGCAGCACAGCAAGGCAAGCAACAATGCACAGAAATATTTTGTGCTCACTGCTCATCCACACTTAATAGACACCATCCTATAACTCAGTAGTGTGGATTAGTCTATTCTGTATTATATAACCTTTGACTCATGTGGCTTTCTAGATCCATTATTTTGCACTCAAAATCACATAAGCTACGAAGAATTATGCATTTTGACTATTGTGGGCAATTGTATAGTTTTTAAGGATTGCTGTGATGTCTTTTCATAAAAGCACTAGGAGATTAACAGCATGAGATGAAGTAGTGTGTTGGAGAACACCCACACAAAACTGGTATAGGCCCCTTTTGAGCAATATCTGCCCAAGTTTCATAATGTACCCTTCTAGAATTATAGAATGATGTAACACAGGAGGCAGTCATTTAGCCTATTTTGTGTGGGTTTTTTGATAGAGCTATCCCACTTGGGCCCACGCCCTTGCTCTTTCCACATAAATCTGCACATCATTCCATTTCAAGTGTTTAACTAATTCTCTTTGAAAGGAATTAAATCCACTTCCACTGTCCTTTAAGGCAGTGCATTTGAGATTATAATAACTGCGCAAATCATTTTTTCACGTTGCCCCTGGTTCATTTGCTAATTACCATCAATTGATGTCCAATGGCAGGAAGGTCAGTAACAAAAGTTTCTTTGTTTATTTTATCAAAACCATTCATGATTCTGAATACTTCTATTCATGTAATTTTCTAGCATTTCATTGTGAGGATTCAGAGTAACATCAGTAATAAAAAGTTATTGCTGAAAAAAGATGTGTCTAAGTTTTTTGTCTTGCACTCACTGGGACACTTGCAAGAATACCAATTTGAAGGGGAAAAACAACAAGTTGTACCGTCAGGAATGAGATAGTTTAAGTAAGTTAGATTGGTATTTTTGGGTCTTAGGAATAAATTTTAGTTTTATGTTTAAGTTTGATTTGTATTTTTGTATCTGTGTTAAGAAAAGGTCAAATTAATTTTTATTTTCACTTTAAAAGGTGCCTGAATTTCTAATGAGAATTTTATGACTGTTGCAGCTAAGTTAAACAAATGACTTGAGAAGAACTGGGCTATTGCCTAGCAACAGGAGTCCAGAGAGGCAGGTTCCCCCAAAAGAGACACAAAAGAAACTAAAAACAGTTTGATTTTGGAAGCTGTTTGACTTCAGTTGGTTTTGAAGGTAGATGCCAGGAGAGGCTGGAGCAAAGAGGACAGATAGCCAGTCCCAAGCTAAAGAAAATACCCCAGAATCCAGGGAAGTGGAACAGGAGAAAGTCCCAAGCAGACCTAGTCAAAGGGAAGGAGAGGAACATGGAAAAGGTCCTGTTAAGTGAAGTTAAGAGTGAGGGGCAGAGAGAAAGGCTCCAAACTTCAGATTTAAAGAGACCAAAGCTGCAGAAAGCAGATTTAAAGTGAGAACAGCTTGCAAGAGGCCAGAAGGTCGAGAGAGACTGCTGAAGGTCTATAGCTCTTTGCTATGGGAATGTGAAGCTATGGTGTAATGTTGGCAGCTGAGTCGGTGTGAGAGAGTGCGTGGAGGACAGCTTGAATGCATGTGGTGACCCAGGGGAGAGGAACATCGGAAGGAGAGTTCAAAGCCCTGAAGGTGAACCCTTGCAGTAGGCATCTGAGAGAAAGCGGCTTGGGAGAAGATTCCACAGTGAGTTCCTGGAGAGTAGAGATTGAAATCCCTCGTGTGAAAGACAGAGTTCAGTGACACTGGTTGACTCACAGTGTGACATGCGTCTGGGGTGGGGGGTAGTTGATGAGAGATCCATCGCATCTGGTTGAGGTGGCATCTGTCACTTGGTTTGAGTGTGGTGTGTCTGACCACAGGTCACCTATTGGTTTATATGGACTGTGTACTTACAAGATAGCTTTTGTAACTTGTGTTATCCTTACAAATCTGCATATATCTGTAAAGGTATAGTTGTTAAAAGTTCATTAGCAGACTTCGGTGACTCCGTTCAGTAGCCCTTCTCCATTTATCTAAACAAACAAATAAACGTTAGGAACTAATCAAGCTAGGTTCCATCCTGGGATCAGGCTTGTCCAGTGGTAACCTCAGCTGGGGATCATAATACCGTATGAAAAGTGCCCAATCTACCTTCACCTTGCCCTTCCATTGTAATCTCTCTCAAAAGTTTGAGCAACAGGTGAAGTTAACTGTTTCACGCTGCTACTATGCAGTAGTAACGAGTGGTATTCACCACTAAAAGGATACTGCCATCAAGCCAAAAAGACATTCTACCTATCACACAAATGAGTAGTTATGGTATATGAACTTCAGTACCAGTGTGATGCTGGATATGAAGGCCATACATCCCAAAGACTGGCGGATTGTATCAAGCAGCATGTCCCAGCTGATGTCCAGAACGGGCAGGGTACAGACCGTACCCAACCAGCCCGTGCTTGCAAAACTGAAATCAGTGTCCAACATTAGATGTGATTCCGCAACTGGACAACATTTGTGAAATAATCTTCAATGTACTAAGAATTACGCTGACAACCAATTTAAGATTGTCAGTCGGGCTCACAATGTGGCGCTTGTGTGTGTGCTGAGCTACATATATTAATACATAGGGCCTTGTTCTTTGCAGACAAAAAGAACATGTACATACATTGTGCCTGTTTCAGCTAAAAAAGTGACAGCCGTTCGCTGACTCATTCCTCAGGGCAATGCCTTGACCAATCAGGGTCAAGCTGTCTGGTTTAAATTTCAAACAATGCTTGGCAATTAACTGTCAGTTATCACCAGTGGTGCATTCTCCATGGCAGTCACTTGCAAACCAATCAGCGCTCTCTTCAGAGTTTAAATAGTTGTTTTCCCCCTTATATTGGTATTCTTGCGAATGACCTGATGAATGCAAGACGAGAAGCTAAGACATGTCTCTTTTTTCAGCAATACTCAAGTTCTGTGCTACCAAATGATAAGTTAGATGTAAGAGAGGTGTGAGCTAGGTCTGTGGCCCCTAGTTACTACATGGCTGTTCTTATATTGGCTATTAATCACTAGACCATAGCAAACTACTGCTCATTAGGCCCTTGGTTATCTAGGGCAAATCTAACAAGGAATAAATGTGACAATTAAAATATGGCATTTCCAAATTGATTTTTCTTCTAGCTAAAAATAATTTTGTTCAAAACTCTCTTGGTAAGGCTAATTGTGGAATATAAATTGGGAGAAAGGAATTAAACAGTTTCTTCCCGTTTATTATAAAGTAAAGAGAATGACAGTACAGGTAGATAAGCAATCGAATAGTAGAGAATAAATAAGTATATAGTACATACATGAGAGATCAAATAGACATCTTTATAATGTGATAAATGAAGACATTTGAAAGAAAAGTCTAAAGATACAGAATAACCATGTGACAGTTACTGATAATTAGCACATATGATTCCTTCTCCAATTTAAGCAGATCCAGCAGGGAAAATGTGTTCACATTTTCCATCTGTAATATTTCAGTACTTACAAGCACTAAACAAAAACACATCAGCTTTTGCTTGTACTAATAAGCAATAGAAAATGTTGATATCTCCCAATATAGCATCTCACTAGAACTGCTAGAAGTTAGATTTTTAAGAAATGTTGATATTGCATTATGAAATTTGACAAAAGAAAGTGACTATATAGAAGACTAATTTGTAATTATTGAGATAATACACCAATAAAATGAACTGTCAAGGTGCTCATTTTTTCAAACAGAGACAAATTTAGCTTCATCGCAAATACTCCATGAACTGTACAGTAACAATTCAGAAGCAGTAGGCATATATATCATAGAAACTCCACAGTTGCAAGGAATAGGAAAACAGACTTTAAAGAAAAACAAAAGTTTAAAGTTGACAGGCACACAGGTTACTTCCAACTTATAAACCAAATGTCACTAAAATTTTGTGGCAAGTTATGTGCCAGACCGCAATGAGAACTCTTATCCAGCAGCGTTAATGTGGTTTGATCAGTCAGAACTGATAAGAAATTTTACATGTGGATTAATGTTTGACATAATTTGATATCTATAATAGTAGACAGCAAGAATCTTACCTGGTGGACTTTGTTCTTACCATTTAAAATAATTAAATTGACTCCCTTGAAGGCATAAGTTTATCCAGTGAGTATCTGAACCAAACAGATTACAAACTAACCTTCCGGGTTTAATTCCCAGACTGTGATAAGTTAACTGATCTCAAACATAGTGGTATATTTGAAGAGACACAACTGACCTCAAAGCTCCACACACAGAAAACTGGCTCAGTTTTCACTTATGAATACTATCCAACGATACTTGCTGGAAGTCTGCATATGTACAGATAAAGGAGGATAGGATTGGGGTTGGCAGTAATTCCTTTACCGGCTCAGGAATCAAATAAACCTACTAAATCATCTGAATAATAATCAATCATTCAGGCAAAGTACTGGAGATAGGAAGAAAAATTCATATTTATTTGCTATTTCTCAGCTATGGATTGACCATATAATGGAGATGTTAGAAAAATTTAGATGTCCAATTACACCAAAATTACCATATACCATTGGACAGCGGGAGACATGATCAAAGTAGGAGATGTGCATTTTAAATTTTCCAGTCTTGTGAAGGTGGACCAACTAAATAATGAAACCTGAAGACTCAAGGAGAGGGAAAGATCTCCAACAACAATAAATATTTCAGCTGAGAGTCTTTTGGTGCCCAAATCCTTAACTGTCCAAGCCACCAGCCAGTTCTTCTACATTAACTTTCTGTTTAGTTTAAAAACAAATGGCAGTGCTCCAGTAAATTTGTAAATCTATTGCCATCAAAAAATTCAGGCCTGTGTACTCTCTGATTGGAATTTCAGAAGCAAAAAACATAAATTAAAACAAACGGAGGGAAAATACCACTGTGTGGACCATAACAGATAAAACAAAAAGGGATACAGCATTAAAAACAAAAATCAGATCACTAACCCTAAGTCTATATTTTAGTAATTATTTCTTCAGGAAACAGGAAGGACAATGCATAAATAAACCCAAGTCCAAGTCATATTAATGGCTGGATTATCACTGATCATTTTTACAACTCTTTAGAAAAGACAAAGTATATAGACTTTGAACAGTTGTTCATTAGTACAGGTATTACACAATACAGTAAAAATAGATGTGAACATGTAATTCAATGTTGTCAGTATGTGAACTAAAAATCAGCAATGATAAAATTGTGCAAAAGATTGTTCAAGTTAACAATTATTTTATGCAGTCGCCTCAAAAAGTACTCAGCACCACATGCAAGGCATAAATTATAATGCATAATGTAATTGTATATAGCAGTTCCTGAAAATATTTACAGCTGGATATTTTTGCAATAAATACAATAAAGTTTGCATTATCTGTACAACAGCTATTGTAATAAATGAAAGTACACTAATTGTGTAGGTGAAGCAGGTGAATTACCAAATTTCTGAAGTCATATTGGATTCAAAACGTTAGCTCTGTTTCTCTCGCCACAGATACTGCCAGACCTGCTGAGCTTTCCAGCATTTTCTGTTTTTGTGAATTATCTTTCAAGGGTAACTTAGAAAAGTATTTTATTTGTTAGTCCATTAGGTGATAGGTCACCATGAAGAATTTCAGTGAAACTTTGAAGTGAAAGAAACACTATATTATGGTGATAGCACACGGAGAACTACTGTACTGATAATGCAAGAAATATCCAACATCTTGTGTATGAAAAGTCAATTTTGGGATTCTACTGAAAACTTAGATGCAAAGATATCCAGTTATACATAGATCTGATAGGAATATATAATCCAGAATCTTACACTCAGCAGACAGATACAAAACATATGCATTACAATGAACTTCATACAAATGGAAACAATTTAATTAGTAACATTAAGAATAAAAATCTGAAACAATGCATGCAAGAATAACCACCTGCATTAATTAGCTTCATCAGAATTCATAGACAGATTAGGTACTAGATTGTTCAGTGCTGTGTCATCAGGGAACCATTTTGGTTCAAATAAGGAGGAGGGAAAGAGGAGAAGACCAACTTCAGTTTTTACAAGATGCAATTTATGGACTCCTCTGTGCTTAGTCTTCACTCTTGAACTTTCTCCTCAAGACAAAGAACGTGTGTAAGGGATTGGGGGAAAATCTTTTGACTTGTGGAAAAGTGCACCAAACCACATTACTTAAAGACAGCTATATTAGTTACAGTATCCTTATGGCTCATTAGGCAACTTTGAATAGATGAATGATGTCCAATCTACGACTAGCAAGAGTGCCTGTATTATTGAGCTAAGGAGAGAAACCAAAAAAACATGGACATAACCCCATCCCAGCCAACACTCCACCCTCATCACTAACTACCAACTCATACTGGAAGGTGCAGTATAGACCCTGTGCTTGGGCAAGAGTAAGGTCAACTGTGACCGTCCCAAAGATCAAACAACCTACGAATTTGCTGTCCAGATAACAAAAATGGGTGAGGTACCAGTGGGCTACCACTGTCCATGGAACTTTATTCACCATGAGTTGTTACCTTCAAAGGCGAACGGGATAAAGAAAAACAAAACAACAGCTCTAACATATTTCTGGCTATATATTTTGTTTTATGTTATGTGCTTGAGAAACCTAACAGGCAAGTGTTCCATGGAATCCTCGTGAAACTTAAAAATCTGGAGTGCTACAAGCCATTGTATGTGTCCAGTGTAAAAGAACAGTAATAAACTGCTTGGACAGTCACTGAAAAATATTTTAGTAAAGACAAAGGAAGGGAAGAGAGAAAATAAATTTAACTATACGAAGAGTGCAACACTGAAATACTTCAACTGTGTACGCACAATGCTCACATTTGTCAAAGGCTCAACATGGATGGGCATGTGCAGCACAGTGTAACTAATAATTCTTCAATACCCAATGTGCTCTTCATTCAAAAGTGATCTTGAATATGTTACCTTGCAACAAGACAGAAATAGGAAAATAGGACTCTAAGTAAAAGAAATTTTCATTGAATTGGTGGTATATTCCTCGTAAATCTCTGGCATAATATACTTCACTAATTAGTGCATAGAATAGAAAAAAATATTAATTTCAATGCTAGATCTATAAGAAGTTAAATACATAATTGTAGAATATCCAATTATCATCAATAAAACTTTGAAGACATGGGGTGTCACTGGCACCACTCAATGGACACCTTGTCCACCCCAACCCACCAAGGAAATTGAATAAAATGCCTCAGGATGAAGTTTTGGTCTCTGCGAGGTAGAAGCGGTACATGAGTCCTACAACACAAGCTGCAAACACAGGAATCAGCCAATTTGTCCACCAACTAGAAAAGAAAACACACTTTTCTCTTAGTGATACATGTAAAATAGTTACACACTGTTGAAAACAAAACCAAAGCTTTATTTTTGTTGATGTGAACTAAACCAGTGCAGGCATGTATAGGAAAAACCCGAAATGCAACTGGTCAATTTTAATAGATTTTTTTCCTTTTGAAGGGTAAAAGATTTAATTCTAATTCGACAAATTTTAGACACAAACTCAAGTACTTGGACAAGAATACAATAATGATTTTTTTTAAAAAAACAACCCATTGGCACTCAACATTCAACTGCCACCCTCTCGGTGCAGAGCAAATCCTTGGGGTTAGCATCAGTTGTGGTGGGGAGCTGCAGACATCTCGGAGTAAAATGAAGGTACGGCAAGGGTCCTAAAGTTGACCACTAATGATCTGGAGACAATTTAATAGAAATGGAGTTTTTCTTCCTCCTGGTTGCATCTTTCCAATGTTGGGTGCTGCACTTCATGAATTCAAGAAAAACAAGCATGCGCTAATGGTAGCCAAACATCTATTTTGGCAAGGGGAGTGGAAGACAGAACTACGTTGATAAGTATTGAATAGCCAGCCCACTTAAGTTTTAAGTGACACCTTTGAAATGAGGACAAATGATTAGGACCATTTGCTCAATGTAGACAGTGTAAACGGTGGGGACTATACTGTTGTGGCTTGCTTTTGATACTATAAAATTTCTCCAGTACCTAACAAATCTTTCGTGGCTATATTTACTGCTTCACTTATTCCTCTTTGGTCTATTTGAATTCTCAAAGACATCTGACTGGGGAGTTGTTTGACTTCAGTTCATTTAACTCAACTACCCCTTCTATGTAGGTTCCAAAACTCTATAATATATTCACCGTACTACAAAAGTCATGCTCCCTCAGTACCACAATGGAATGTCAGCTTAGATTATGTGCTGAAATGCTAGGTATCAGGCTTATACTTCGTGGTCTAACTCAGCAAGAACGCCATCAAATCAACCAAGCTACTGCTACTTTTAGTGCTCAGCCTCCTTTGTTACATTTATCCCACTCTCCAAAAAGTTCTACTCTCCCTTTTGCCTTGAAGTTATTCTTCCTTGTTTTCATTTTAGTTTTACTCTTCATCCAGCCTGGAAACTACTTGTTTAACTTACACTTTTCATTTGGTTTATTCCTAGTTGCATATATTTAAAAGATTTCCATGTTCCTCCATACAGCTACCCTTAGCAATAGGTCCCTTTAATTTTGCTCTTCATCCACTAAAGGTTGTTTGAAATTGTGCATTGACTGGTACTGATCGAAATATCAAGCTCATTTGATTATTAAATGGTCAGTTGACCAGAGATTCCATAATTTCTACATGATGCATGTTTGACGAGAAAGGCAAATTTACATGTCAGTTCAGTTCATCCCGGTGAGTTTCATGACTTATTGGTCTGAAGCTGTTCAAGATGATTTAGTGGGTCCTAAAGTATGATTTCCCGATTCCAATGTGATTAAATTTGGTGCCATCTCTAGGGGATTTGGAGCATCCAGCAACAGTGAAGTCATCAGCCAATCAGATTGAAGAATTCTCACAGCAAAGCAAGAAGTAAAAAGCACGGATTATACTATACTTCTCAATCATTTTACAGAAAGCAAAATAAAGATCGGGACATACACTGCGATGCTAAAAATCAAACTTTGAATTAAAAAACATGGAATTTTTAAATGTTATGGGAACATTTGTTTTACAGGACCAAAGAGGTTGTTCAGCAATAATTATGACTTAGCATGGTGTTTAAACCTTAGGCACCCCTCATTCAACAAGGCTTAATACTTTCAATGGTTTTTACAGCAGGAATAGTGTGCAAAATGGCTGCATCTCTGCTGAGGTGCAGAGGGATCTAGGTGTTCTCGTACATAAGTCACAAAAAGTTAGTAGGCAGGTACAGCAAATAATTAAGACGGCTAATGGAATGTTATCCTTTATTACAAGAGGGATTGAACATAAAAGTTAGGATGTTATGCTTTAGTTATACAGGGTATTAGTGAGGCCGCACCTCAAATACCTTGTGCAGTTTTGGTTTCCCTCTTTAAGGAGGGATGCAAATGCATTGGAGATGATTCAGAAGAGGTTTACTAGATTGATACCTGGAATGGGTGGGTTCCCTAATGAGGAAAGGTTAGACAGACTGGGCTTGTTTCCACTGGAGTTTAAGAGAGTGAGGGGTGATTTGATTGAAGTGTACAAGATCCTGAATGGCCTTGACAAGGTGGACGACAAAAGGATGTTTCCTCTTGTGGATGAATCCAGAACTAGGGGCCACTGTTTTAAAATTAGGGGATGCCCTTTTAGGATTGAGATGAGGAGAAATTTTTTCTCTGAAGGTTGTGCAACTTTGGAACTCTCTGCCTCAGAAGATGGTGGAAGTGGGGTCATTGAATATTTTTAAGACAGAAGTAGATAAATTCTTGTTGGGCAAGGGAATCAAACGTTATCGGGGGTAGATGGGAATGTGGAAATCGAAACTCAAGATGTTCAGCCATGATCTTATTGAATGACAGAGCAGGCTTGAGGGGCCGAATGATCTACACCTGTTCCTATTTCTTATGTTCTTAAAACACAAGTCAAAATTAAATCATTGATTCCGAGTTGATTGTATCTGCAAAGACTGCAACTGCACACACCGCATAGTAACAGAGTATCACTTGCAGCAAATTCCAGATTTCTATGTTAACTGCACATGAGAAGCCAGAGGTTGCTATCAATTTTACATAGGAATGACAGTGAGCACTGAAGTTTTGCTGTCATTACAATCACAAATTCTGGGCCACTGGGACAAATTCAAATTGTCTCACCATATTTACACTACAGCATTCCCAACTCGTATTTAGTTGGGAGATCTTACCTATCATATTACTGGTACCTGTCCTTATCTCATAATGTAAGATGCAGTCTTCTTCTTTTACCTGGCTTGGGGATCTGGAGCAGAACCCAATTGTTAATCTAAAGCTAAAAAGCAGTCAATTAGGCAAACTATTTCAAGCTTTTGCCTTACAGTGAGATGTCATTGCAACCTGCAAGACACTTGGTCCATCCTGGAAAACACCCCCCTTTTCCCCCCCATCATTCCTGAAATGCCTGTATTTCTAATTGCAAGGTAACCAGTGCTATTTAAGTTTAACATACCTGGAATGGCTTGATGATGTTGTAATTAAAACATCCTGTGTGGAAAAGGAGAAAAAAAATTGCTTAGCATGTTCATCTAAAGTTCTTCAGAACTGCAAATTATTTGAAGAATAAGATATCAAACATGGGGTCAAAAGGCAGTAATTTAAACCAACCTTCCCTTGGCTTGGTAAATACCCAAAATAAAAAACAAGCAATTAACAAAGACAATATGGAAATCAAATTGCCATCTAAACTCATTATCCATAATTCATAAAACATTCTATACAAGTCAGTGACTGACAATGTAATTACACACAGGCACACAAATTCTTGCTCTTGTAAAGCACCTTTTACTTCAGGATGCCCCAAACTGCTTTACAACCAATAAATTAATTTTGAAGTGTAGTAATGTAGCAAACGGACCAGGCAATGTGTGCACTGCAAGATCTCACAAAAGCAATGCAAGAATGACCAAGTAATCTGTTTAAGTGATGTTGCTTGAAGGATAAATATTAGACAGGGCACTGGTTGGAACTCCCTGCTCTTCTTCAAAATAGAGCCATAAGATCTTGTATATCCGCCGGAGTGGGCAGACTGAGCCTCAGTTTAACTTCTCATATGAAAGACAAGCAAATCCAACAGTGTAGCACTCAGTCAGTAGTACACTGGACTGTCAGTCTAGATTTTGTGCTAACATCCCCTGGAGTGGAATTTGAACACACTAACTGACTCAGAGGAATGCATAGTACCTCAGAGCCATAAACTATCTGCATGAGGCTCAGTCACAAAACCAAGCTAAAATAGGGTTTGTAATGTGTGAAGAATAAGATCATTTAATTTTTCTACTCAATAGAATTTGAACTATAGGTTCAAGGTCTTAGGTTCTGAGTCATTGAGAGGTGCATAAAGTATTTTACCACAGGTGCATACTCAAAGACTGGAATTAGATTGCTCAGATTGGTGATTGAAGCCAGACCACTGCAATCGTTTAAGAAAGTTAGATCTTGTGGTGGGGAAACAGTAGGGCCAGTTTTCTGATAAGTTGAAACCAAAAGGTTTTTTTTCATCTGAATGTATCTTGAGATGGACACGTGTGCTGTACTGAATGACATGATGTTGTCTGATGTTACTAGCTGTACCCAAAATTACTGAGCACAACTAACAAAAACCACAGTAAAAAGGACAGTAACGCAAGTCTTAAAAGATATACAAACAGGATGCAAATGGTTTTGTGACAACACAACTAAAATACAGAACTGCCACAGCTAATAAAAAGAGAACGGAAAGGCTCAAAAAACCAAATGGCTCACTCGTAGCCCTATTAGGACAGAGCCAAATTTTGTCACCATAAGCAATTTTTGTTTTTATTTTTGCAGCAGTGGAAAGGAATTCTGAAAAATGGTTTCTTGTACCAAGCATGGTTTCTGTGAAGGATGCCATTGGAAGTAAGATAACCAACATAATCCATGAAGGAAAGGCCACCAGTGATTTGCAAAAAGGACATTTATAAAAATAAAGCGAAAATTTTGTTTGTGCTGTTCAGACTACCTACTCAAAATAGCTTTTGTATTAACACAATGCTCCTTTTAAATGGGCAATGCAATCAATGTTTTTAACTTTACCAATGACAGAATATATGAAGTGAACGATGGCTTAATAATATTGGTATGAAGTATTTTGAATATAAAGTGGTATCTTTGAAGATCTGTTGGATCATTTGCTGATTGGTAAATTAGAAGTGACAATGTAAACAATGGAAGCCCTTCACCATATTACCAGCAGTACTTCCCACCAGATGTTGTCAATTAGAGATCAAACGGTTGAAATCACGGATTGTGAATAAATATTTTGCGAGAAGAATCAGTATGATGAAAAAGAATCCTTACCTTAGAATTTTCCTTTCTTCGATCAGCCTAAAAGAAAAGAGAAATCAATCTTTAAAGACAATCTAGGTGACTGCAAGGATAGATTAATTGAAAAATTCAAAATGTTACCTGAAGGTACATACTACTCTATACAAAAGCAATCAAAAGTTTATTGATAAAAAAAATACAGAATTCCTTTCACCCTTAAGCAGCTCAATTTACCATGATTAGCATCAAGTTCATGGCACGGATCCCAGTTAATCAAGAAAGAAATTCAGATTTTTCCACATCTCCATATCCCACAATGAAGATGAATGTGGGTGGTCTTTTGCAGTGGCTATCATACTGTGTCATGGAATGCTGGGACACATTCTTCCCACAACATCCGAGTTCAGATGGAACATTTAGACAAGTCACCCTCCCCCTTTCCATTCAAAAGGAGAGGGAAGATGTGAAATATTGATGAGTGACTCCGTGTCTAGCAATGCCCACCCTTGCCTGCCTCAAACCTATCTCATTTGACATCAGCACCATTGGCAAGGTCCATCCCTAATTCTCCTTGTGTCACAAGATCGAAATTTAACTTCTTGTCAAGTGGCAGCTGGCAACTCCAAGTCCCAACAGGCCTCAGGGGTTTCCACGCGTGCACAGGCCAGGAGTAGGCGGCACGTGCGCATCTGGTGTTTTATAGTTCTTCAGGCCAATGGCAGGCCCAGTGCATCTGCGTATAAGGAAATGGTGGATCATGTGACCCAGGAGCAGAGTGCCATTATCAAAGAGTCCCAGGTAGGGGACAGGAAGAGGTCCCACTTAAAACAAAAGACAGTGGAGCAGAGAAAGAAGCTCCAAGCAGAAAAAGGGCTGCAGTTGGTAGACTTTAAGTAATGGGGACTTTGGAGAAGCCCTGGAGATTGAAGAAGGCAGCAGAAGGTTGGCGGTTCTGTGCTATGGGGAAAGGTAACCCTTTGGAGTAGTAGTGTTCTGCTCAGCGCGGCCGAAAGGCTGAAGTTGCGCTTGTGAGTTGGTGCTGGAATGCAGACTTTGGAATCTAGGGGAACAGAGTCTCGGTAGACAAGACTGAAACCCTGCAAGGTGCGCTGTCGTTTAGATATTGCGACTCAGAGCAACGTTTGGAGAGAATTCCAAGGCTAGATCTTTGAAAGTGAAGACTGGAAACCCTCGTGGGAATGACAGAGTTTCAACGAGATTGGTCGACTCAGTGTTTACTGACATACGGGTGGTTGCTGAGAAATCCAAGGGATCTGTCTTGGTCGCATCTGCCATTGATTGTGGGTGTTAGGCCACAGATTGCCATTAATTCACATGTGCCTCATGGGGAGATGATGGCATAGTGGTAATGTCACTGCGCTAGTCATCCAGAGGCTCAGGCTGATGCTCTGGGGGCATGGATTCAAATCCCACTACAGCAGCAGGTGGAATTTGCATTCCGTTCATAAATTTAGAACGTAAATTTAGAACATAAAGCTAGTCTCAGTAATGGTGGCCATGAAACTATCAATTGTTGTAAAAACCCATATGGTTCACTAATGTCCTTTAGGGAAGGAAATCTGCCATCTTTATCTGGTCTGGCCTACATGTGACTCCAGACCCACAGCAATGTAGTCGACTCTTAATTGCCCTCTGCAATGGCCTAGCAAGTCACTCAGTTCAAGGGTAATTAGGGATGGGCAACAAATGCTGGCCTTGCCAACAGCGCCCACAATCCATCAAAGAATTAAAAAACTCATGTTAATCTTGAATATAAAATGGATATTGTAACTTGTAACATGGAATCTTATGGCTTTATTCTCTTAGCAAGTGTCTTGGATCTCAAACTTGGTCTACTTTAAACAATAAACTTAGTGGTCCCTAACTGGATTGCACCAAAAACTTAGGGATCTGGTCCAAAATCACAACAACTGAGAAGGTGGAGGAGCCACCTTCTTGAACTGCTGCAGCGCAGATGATTCAAGAACAGGGGACCCAGGTTTTTGATCCAGTGTTCAGTTCACTAAAGATTATAAGCTTGGAAGCAAATAACCTAAGCATGCTGTGATACAAGCAACAGACAGTGAAAACAACACAAGTTAAAGGCAAAATACTGCGGATGCTGGAAATTTGAAACAAAAACAAAAAATGCTGGAAAAACTCAGCAGGTCTGACAGTATCTTTGGAGAGAAAGACAGAGTTAACGTTTCGAGTCCTTCTTCAGAGCTAAAGGGCAGTAGAAATGTGGTGAAATATATGCTGTTTAAGGGGGGTGAAACAGGTGAAGCTGGATAGAAGGCCAGAGATAGGTGGAGGCAAAGGAGAGATTGCGAAAGATGTCATAAACAAAAAGCCAAAGGGTTCTTAACAGTGGTGGCACTGGCTAAAGGAGGTGCTAATGGTGACATTAAGAGTGGAAAGCAGAATGTGATAATGGCAGGGCCAGGGTGAACACTCTGGAAAGTTACAGATGGCCCGAGTGGGGGTGGGGCAGGGGAAGGGGATGGCGGTGGGAAAAAAGATCGAAAAGGCTAAAAGCTGGGGATAAAATAATGAATAAAAATGGAAATAAATTTTAAAAACAATAATAATGAAAATAAATGGGGGGGAAATAAATATTTAAAAAGAAAAAGAAAAAAGGGGGTTTCAAAAAGGGGGTGGGGATGGAGGAGAGAATTCATGATCTGAAGTTGTTGAACTCAATGTTAAGTCCAGAAGGCTGTAAAATGCCTATTTGGAAGATGAGGTGCTGTTCCTCCAGTTTGTGTTGAGCTTCACTGGAACATTACAGCTGGCCAAGGATGGGCATGTGGGCACGAGAGCAGGATGGTGTGTTGAAATGGCAAGTGACGGGAAGGTCTGGGCCATGCTTGCAGAGACCGAAGGTGTTCCGCAAAGCAGTCACCCAGTCTGTGTTTGGTCTCTCCAATGTAGAGACCGCCACATTGGGAGCAGCGAATGCAGTGTACCAAATTGAAGGAGGTGCAACACAAGTACTTTCTTTCAAAGTTACAGTACATCCCGGATACTAATGGGGATGACTATCAAAAGTAATTTTTGCAATGCTTCAGAGGTGTTTATGCACGACCTCAAGTGTAACTTTCTTAAAATATAATCTACAAAAACAAATTTATCTGAGGCTCCTGATTTATTGAAATTTTGTACCAAATCAAGTTCTCCAATAAAGTACTGCTTCAGCATCTCTCTGGCATCAGATGAATGTCCCACATCTTCAAAGCTTTCGGTGGCATCTCCTCCAGCTTGTTCAAAGAGCACCTCCTCTCCACCAGGATGCTGCAATAGAATAAAAAATTAATTGAATGTGCAATGCAGAAATGGCCATAATTCAAAAATACACAAATGTATCCACATCAGGACTTTTCAGGAGACATAAATAAATACCATCAGGATTTCTATATTTTCCATATTACCATGCTACACAACAGAGGATGTCCCCACTGTAGAGATTAAACTTTGTGCTGTGATCTCGCTGACCAAAAACAGATATCTTTTGCTGTTAGTTATCTGGTAGTCCACCATCACTCTTGACTGAACGTGTTGGGGCTACAGAAGTTTGCTTGGATGCATTAGTTGTGGGACCACTTAGCTCTGTGCTTCCTGCCTTCTTTTCTGTTCTCCATGCAGGTAGCCTCTTGTAGCAGATTAACTAGGTTTGTACTTCATTCTAAGGTATGACAGTTACATTGAAGACAAGGTCAAATTGGTTACTTCCTTGTGTTAGTAGCCTGCCTGTCCGAAAGGCCCCATCTGGAAGTTAAGTCTTTGAGGACCAACAAGTTCAAATAAATCTGGCACAATAAAGCTCTTGCTTCCCTGATAACTTCTGTCAAGTGGTGTTCCTAGAAGAAGTACCAATTAATCAAAGGATAGTACGCAGTAGATGGAGATCGAAAGAATTCCTTGATCTTATTTGACCTGATGTCATGAGATTTTCAGGGCCAATTCTACCCAGCTGCATACCACCATGTCCCATCCTCTTGGTGGTCTGTCCTGCTGATGAAACAAAACATACACAGGGATAGTGATGGATAAACCTAGAATGTTAGGTAATTGATAAGATTCAAGAATTATGACTATATCAAATTGTTGTTCATCCGATCTGCAGGACAGTTCAACCAATTTGGGCACTAGCCCCTGGATTGATTCAATGGAGTGCAGAAAGATGTACTTGGCATACCTTAGAATAAAGTACAAACCTAGTTAATCTGCTACAAGAGGCTACCTGCATGGAGAACAGAAAAGAAAGCAGGAAGCACAGAGCTAAGTGGTCCCACAACTAATGGATTCAAGCAAAATCCTGTAGCCCCAACTCATTCAGTGATAGAGGACTACCAGACAGCTAACAGCAAAAGATGACTGTTCTTGGATTCTCATCTTCAATCATGATGAAATCCAACTGGTGGGTGCAAGAAACAAGGCTGATTATTTGCAGGCATCATCAGCCAAAAGTGCCAAGTAAAAAATCCTACTTGGCCTCAAGGTGCTTCCCATTATAAATGACAAGGTCCAGCCAATTCGTTCACACCTTATGATATTAAGAAGTAGAGCATGTTGGAGACTGCAAAGGCTATGTGTCCCGACAACATCCTTGCTGTAGTGCTCAAGACCAGTGCACCAATGTTAGCTGCTCCCCGAACCAAGTTGTTCCAGTACAGCTATGACCCTGGCATCTATCTAACAAAATGGAATATTTCTCAGGTATGCTCCAAGGGTAAATTTAAGCTACCCAATCACCACCATATTAGCTTCCTCTCAATCAGTAAATTGATGAAAGGAAGCATCAATAACATTTCTTCACACCTGTTCACTGACATTATGATCCATGAAAAAAGTGCAACAGTTGAATGCTGGAGGAGAAGCAAGACTAGCTGTTTGCAACATTATGGCAACATTTGACTGACTATGACACCAAGGAACACTAGCAAAACTGAGGCCAATGGAAGTCAAAGGAAAAATCTTCCACTGGCTGAAGCCATACCCAACAGAAAATAAGATGGTTGTGGTTGAATGTCAATCATTGCAGCCCCATGACATTTTTACAAGGGTTCCTCAGGGAAGCATCCACAGCTTCAACCATCTTCAGATGCTTCATCAACAATCTTCCAGTCATACTAAGGTCATAAGTAAGGCTGTTTACCGACAATTGCAGTGTTCAGTTTCATCAACTACTCCTCTGAGAATGAAGAAGTCCATGACCGACTACCGAGGGACCTGGATAATATTCAGGCTTGAGCCGACAAATGATAGGTAACATCCAAGCTACATAATTGCAGCATAATGACCATCATGAACAAGGAAAGTCCAGTTATTTCTCCTTGACCTGAAACAGCACCATTCATGCAGAATCATCCACCATCAACACCTTAGGATCACTAGAAGCTGAACTGAAGCAGCCATATCTACATTGACTACAAAAGTACAAGAGGAATTGAGTACTTTGAGAGGGGGAAAGGGATGGAGTTGGTAGCTAGGGGGTGGAGTTTGGAACAGGGACTGAAAACAATTGCTTCAGTCTTCCCAATGTTTAAATGAAGGAAATTTTTGCTCATCCATGTCACACACCATCCCAAATGACATACATTGCTGTTTCTTCACCGACACTGGATTAGTATTTTGAAATTTCCCATCTAACAAAATTTTGTGATCACTATTACCACTGGGAGTACAGCAGCACAAAATGACCCTCCATCTCTTTCTCAGACAAAAGGGATGTGTAATAAGTGCAATTGTGCCCATATCCTAATTATTTTTTTTAAGTGCCCAAACTCAAAAGTCTGCATTAAATTCCTCCCACTCTAATTGACAAGACAGAAAAAAGGAACGTAACCCACTCTTTCATCTGAAAAACAATATTCAACAATGGCCTTGGGGATCCCAGGTCAGCCTCATAATTATGTCTTCAAGGACTAGAAGCAAACTGTTACAACTTCTTTCTAACTCAGGCGAGAGTGCTACAACTGAGCCATGGATGACATTTACTTGAATGTTCAATTGAGAATTTTAACAATAAAAGTCACGAAGAGTTTTAATACATACACAATCGTGGCTTTAGATGTCACTGTTATTTGTTCACTCACTCTTCACAATACCAGTTCAAGTTAAATTTACAGCAGAAGTGAGCGGTAACTCCAATTCAACACAATTTTATCAGATGTGTTTGCCAAACAGCTATTATTGATGCACATGCATAGTTTAAATAACTACTTGAAGGCTAAGCATGTGGCTTTTTCAGCTGTCAGTTTCCCAGGAATTTACTTAACATTAGCCAACAACAAAATTTCCTACTGGGCTCCTTATTTCAATGTAATAAAGCAATTATTCCTTCAGTCTAGCAAGTAGTTATCTTTTACTTCAACAAATTAAATGAGCACGGGTGCTCCTTACATTCAGCACATCTCAACTAGTTTACATAAAGCAGATTCCAAGTACAAGGGCAGGGGAAAAGGAACAGAGACACAGGGAAGGGGAACAATCTCAAGAAAGTGATAAGGCAGAAGGATGTTGGGACAGAGTTCCAGAGGACAATGGCTTGATAGAATGGATACCAAGTGGAATGGTAGGAGTAGGGAATAAGAAAAGAGATCAGTGTCTGAAAATCAAACAGTGCCCACAGCGGGATACAGCTGGAGGAGTTTCCAGAGGCAGAGTGAAAGCAAAACCATAACCATGGACAACAAAACAAAAACAAAATTACCTGGAAAAACTCAGCAGGTCTGGCAGCATCGGCGGAGAAGAAAAGAGTTGACGATTCGAGTCCTCATGACCCTTCAGCAGAACTGAGTGAAGTTAGGAGAGGGGTGAAATATAAGCTGGTTTAAGGTCGGTGGGGGTGGGGGGGAAAAGTTGGGGGGAGAAAGAGTTGTGGGAGGGGGCTGGAGTAGGACTGGAACAAGGAATGTTCCACATACCCCATACAGAGACAGGCATAGCTGGGGCCCATGCGGGTACTCATAGCCACACCTTTTATTTGGAGGAAGTGGGAGGAGTTAAAGGAGAAATTGTTCAGTGTGAGAACAAGTTCAGCCAGATGGAGGAGAGTAGTGGTGGATGGGGATTGTTATGGGGTATGTGGAACATTCCTTGTTCCAGTCCTACTCCGGCCCCCTCCCACAACTCTTTCTCCAGTACATCGATGATTATTTCGGTGCGGCTTCATGCTCTCGTCGGGACCTGGAAAAATTTATTAATTTTGCTTCCAATCTCCACCCCTCCATCATTTTCACATGGTCCATCTCTGACACTTCCCTTCCCTTCCTTGACCTCTCTGTCTCAATTTCTGATGATAGACTGTCCACCAATATCCATTACAAGCCTACCGACTCCCACAGCTACCTCGACTACAGCTCCTCACACCCCGCTTCCTGTAAGGACTCCATCCCATTCTCTCAGTTCCTTCGCCTCCGTCGCATCTGTTCTGATGATACTACCTTCAAAAACAGTTCCTCTGACATGTCCCCCTTCTTCCTTAACCGAGGTTTTCCACCCACGGTCGTCGACAGGGCCCTCAACCGTGTCCAGCCCATCTCCCGCGCATCCGCCCTTATGCCTGCTCCTCCCTCCCAGAAACATGATAGGGTCCCCCTTGTCCTCACTTATCACCCCACCAGCCTCCGCATTCAAAGGATCATCCTCCGCCATTTCCGCCAACTCCAGCATGATGCCACCACCAAACACATCTTCCCTTCACCCCCCCTGGCGGCATTCCGTAGGGATCGTTCCCTCCGGGACACCCTGGTCCACTCCTCCAACACCCCCTACTCCTCAACCCCCACCTATGGCACCTCCCCGTGCCCACGCAGAAGATGCAACACCTGCCCCTTCACTTCCTCTCTCCTCACCATCCAAGGGCCCAAACACCCCTTTCAAGTGAAGCAGCATTTCACTTGCATTTCCTCTAACTTAGTCTACTGCATTCGTTGCTCCCAATGCGGTCTCCTCTACATTGGAGACACCAAACGCAAACTGGGCGACCGCTTTGCAGAATACCTGCGGTCTGTCCGCAAGAAAGACCCAAACCTCCCTGTCGCTTGCCATTTTAACACTCCACCCTGCTCTCTTGCCCACATGTCTGTTCTTGGCTTGCTGCATTGTTCCAGTGAAGCCCAACGCAAACTGGAGGAACAGCACCTCATCTTCCGACTAGGCACTTTACAGCCTTCCGGGCTGAATATTGAATTCAACAACTTTAGATCTTAAACTCCCTCCCCCATCCCCACCCCCATTTCCGTTTCTTCCCCCCATCTTTTGTTTTTTCCAAAAATTTATATAGATTTTTCTTTTCCCACCTATTTCCATTATTTTTAAATCTATAACTATAATACCCTGTCAGTCTTTCCACCCCACCCCCACTAGAGCTGTACCTTGAGTGTCCTGCCATCCATTCTTAATTAGCACATTCTCTTAGATAATATCACCACCTTTAACCTGTTCCTTTGTCTGTAATATATTTTGATCATCTGTATCACTGCTTGCTTGTCCCTACAACTGCACCCCCCCTCCCGCCGACCTTAAACCAGTTTATATTTCACCCCTCTCCTAACTTCACTCAGTTCTGCTGAAGGGTCATGAGGACTCAAAACGTCAACTCTTTTCTTCTCCGCCGATGCTGCCAGACCTGCTGAGTTTTTCCAGGCAATTTTGTTTTTGTTTTGGATTTCCAGCATCCGCAGTAGTTTTTTGTTTTTTCCATAACCATGGAGGCATTTGAGCAGAACACTTATGAACTTGTTGTGTACACTGTGGTGGTCACATTTTGTTGCTTGGCTCACACTAAAACAACATAGATCAGAATTCAAGGGACCTCACTCAAAGCACTGAAAGAGAATTCTGAAATTAGAAATTACTAAATTTTAAAGTAAAGTTTTAGACAAAATAAAATCAAAAATCACATTTCACTATATCCATTAAATGTACCCTATGAACTGTCATGTTTAAATAGTTACATTTATTTTTAAATTTAAAGCCTCAAAAGTCTAATTTCTTATCAATATCTCCCTAGAAGTTGAAGGAAATTGTCAAACAATTCTGTGTCAATTTGCACAATGCAAGAATATAATCTATACATTCTGATCCCGGACATTAGATTTACTGGAATTGTGGAGGGGGTCTCAGCTCAAGTTAGCATTTGAGAGTTTCTTCACTACGAACATCGTTCCCTAGCTACTGTTTCAACCCTCTCCCTGGAAGTTGTCTGCTAGGTTATTGAGCCAGTCCGTTCACATAGAAAACAGGAGGAGTAGGCCATTCAGCCTTTCAAGCCTGCTCCGCCATTCATTATGATCATCCAACTCAATAGCCTGCTCCCGCTTTCTCCCCATATCCTCTGATCCCTTTCGCCCCAAGAGTTATATCTAACTCCTTCTTGAAAACATACAATGTTTTGGCCTCAACTACTTTCTGTGGTAGCGAATTCCCCTCTCTGGGTGAAGAAATTTCTCCTCATCTCAGTCCTAAATGGTCTACCCCGTATTCCCAGACTGTGACCCCTGGTTCTGGACTCCCCCACCATCGGGAACATCGTTCCTACATCTACCCTGTCTAGTCTTGTTAGAATTTTATAGGTTTCTATGAGATCCCCCCTCATTCTTCTGAACTCCAGCGAATATAATCCTAACCGACTCAATCTCTCCTCATATGTCAGTCCCGCCATCCCAGGAATCAGTCTGGTAAACCTTCGCTGCACTGCTTCTATAGCAAGAACATCCTTCCTCAGATAAGGAGACCAAAACTGTACACAATATTCTAAGTGTGGTCTCACCAAAGCCCTGTACAATTGCAGCAAGACATCCCTGCTCCTGTACTCGAATCGTCTTGCTATGAAGGCCAACATACCATTTGCCTTCTTTACCGTCTGCTGCACCTGCATGCTTACCTTCAAAGACTGGTGTACGAGGACACCCAGGTCTCATTGCACATTCCCCTCTCTCAATTTATAGCCATTCAGATAATAATCTGCCTTCCTGTTTTTGCTACCAAAGTGGATAACCTCACATTTATCCACATTATACTGCATCTGCCCACTCACTCAGCTTGTCCAAATCACACTGAAGCATCTCTGCATCCTCCTCACAGCTCACCCTCCCATCCAGCTTTGTGCCATCTGCAAATTTGAAGATATTACATTTAGTTTCTTCATCTAAGTCATTAGGTCCCAGCACCGATCCCTGCAGTACCCCACTACTCACTACCTGCCATTCGGAAAAAGACCCGTTTATTCCTACTCTTTGTTTCCTGTCTGCCAACCAGTTTTCTATCCATCTCAATACACTACCTCCAATCCCATGCGCTTTAATTTTATATGCCAATCTCTTATGTGGGATTTTGTCAAAAGCCTTCTGAAAGTCCAAATAAACCACATCCACCAGCTCCCCCTCATCAACTCTACTCACAACCTTGGTGTCACATTTGACTGGTAGATGAGCTTCCACCCACATATTCATGCCATCACCAAGACCTCCTATTTCCACTTCAGTAACATCAGCCAGCATCACCCTATTTCAGTTCATCTATGGCTGAAACCTTCATCGATGCCTTGGTTACGACTATACTTGACTATTCCAATGCATTCCAGGCTGATCTCCCACGTTTTACACTACATAAACTTGGATGTCTTAACTTGTACCAAGTCTTATTCACCTATCACCCCTGTGCTCACTGACCCACATTGGCTCCTGGTCAAGCAATGTCTTAATTTTAAAATTCTCAACCTTGTTTTTAACTTCCTCCTTGCTCTCATCCCTCCCTATCTCTGTAATTTTCTCCAGCCCCACACCCTTCAAGATGTGTGCTCAAATTCTGGACTCTTCAGCATCCCCGATTGCTCCTCCTTTGGTAGCCAAGCCTTCAGTTGCCTAGCCCCTAACCTCTGGAGTATCCTCCCTATATCTCTCAGTCTCCTTACCTCCCTGTGCTCCCTTACGACACTCCTTCAAACCTACTTCTTTGACCAAGCCTTTGGTCATCTGATCTATTACCTTCTTACATGGCTCGGTATCATATTTTGTTTTATAATGCTCCTGTGAAGTGCCTTGGGAAGTTTTATTACCTTCAATGCAATATATAAGATTCAATGAAGAGTGCAGGAGGGCATGCCAGGAGCAGCACCAGGCATACCTAAAAATGAGGTATTAACCTGATGAAGCTATAACACAAGACTACTTGCATGCCAAACAGCATAAGCAGGAAGTGATAGAGCTAAGCGATCCCACAACCAACGGGTCAGATCCAAGCTCTGCAGTCCTGCCACATCCAGTCGTGAATGGTGATAGACAATTAAACAGCTCACTGGAGGAGACGGCTCCACAAATATACCCATTATCAATGATGCGGGGGGGCCCAGCACATCAGTGCAAAAGATGAGGCTGAAGAATTTGCTACAATCTTCACACAGCAGTGCCGAGTGGATGAACCATCTTGGCCTCCTCCGGAGGTTCCCAGCATCACATATGCCAGTCTTCAGCCAATTCAATTCACTCCACGTGAC
This sequence comes from Cetorhinus maximus, assembly GCF_964194155.1. Lineage (NCBI taxonomy): Eukaryota > Metazoa > Chordata > Chondrichthyes > Lamniformes > Cetorhinidae > Cetorhinus > Cetorhinus maximus. The sequence goes on from NC_135884.1 coordinate 129,976,614, forward strand.
ATGAAGAAACAGCTGAAGGCACTGGATACTGCAAAGGATATGGGCCCTGACAATATTCTGGCAATAGTCCTGAAGACCTGTGCTCAAGAACTTGCCACGCCCCTAGCCAAGCTGTTCCAGTACAGCTACAACACTGGCATCTACCCGGCTATGTAGAAAATTGCCCAGTTATGTCCTGTACACAAAAAGCAGGACAAATCCAACCTGTCCAAATACAAAACAAAAACAAAAACAGAATTACCTGGAAAAACTCAGCAGGTCTGGCAGCATCGGTGGAGAAGAAAAGAGTTGACGTTTCGAGTCCAATGACCCTTCAACAGAACTGAGTGTAGTTAGGAGAGGGGTGAAATATAAGCTGGTTTAAGGTGGGGGGTGGGGTGGGGGGAGAGAAGTTGAGGGTGGGGTGGTTGTAGGGACAAGGAAGCAGTGATAGGAGCAGAGAATCAAAAGATGTCACAGACAAAAGGATCAAAGAGGTGTTGAAGGTGGTGATATTATCTAAGAGAATGTGCTAATTAAGAATGGATGGCAGGACACTCAAGGTACAGCTCTAGTGGGGGTGGGGTGGAAAGATTGACAAGGTATTAGTTGTAGATTTAAAAATAATGGAAATAGGTGGGAAAAGAAAAATCTATATAAATTATTGGAAAAAACAAAAGGGAGGGGGAAGAAACGGAAAGGGGGTGGGGATGGGGGAGGGAGTTTAAGATCTAAAGTTGTTGAATTCAATATTCAGCCCGGAAGGCTGTAAAGTGCCTAGTCGGAAGATGAGGTGCTGTTCCTCCAGTTTGCGTTGGGCTTCACTGAAACAATGCAGCAAGCCAAGGACAGACATGTGGGCAAGAGAACAGGATGGAGTGTTAAAATGGCAAACAGCAGGGAGGTTTGGGTCTTTCTTGTGGACAGACTGCAGGTGTTCTGCAAAGCGGTCGCCCAGTTTGCGTTTGGTGTCTCCAATGTAGAGGAGACTGCATTGGGAGCAACGAATGCAGTAGACTAAGTTAGGGGAAATGCAAGTGAAATGCTGCTTCACTTGAAAGGAGTGTTTGGGCCCTTGGACCATGAGGAGAGAGGAAGTGAAGGGGCAGGTGTTGCATCTTCTGCGTGGGCATGGGGGGGTGCCATAGGTGGGGGTTGAGGAGTAGGGGGTGATGGAGGAGTGGACCAGGGTGTCCCGGAGGGAACCATCCCTACGGAATGCCGCCGGGAAGGTGAAGGGAAGATGTGTTTGGTGGTGGCATCATGCTGGAGTTGGCGGAAATGGCGGAGGATGATCCTTTGAATGCGGAGGCTGGTGGGGTGATAAGTGAGGACAAGGGGGACCCTATCATGTTTCTGGGAGGGAGGAGAAGGCATGAGGGCGGATGCGCGGGAGATGGGCCGGACACGGTTGAGGGCCCTGTCAACGACCGTGGGTGGAAAACACCTGCCTCTTCACTTCCTCTCTCCTCACCATCCAAGGGCCCAAACACTCCTTTCAAGTGAAGCAGCATTTCACTTGCATTTCCCCTAACTTAGTCTACTGCATTCGTTGCTCCCAATGCGGTCTCCTCTACATTGGCGAGACCAAACGCAAACTGGGTGACCGCTTTGCAGAACACCTGCGGTCTGTCCGCAAGAAAGACCCAAACCTCCCTGTCGCTTGCCATTTTAACACTCCACCCTGTTCTCTTGCCCACATGTCTGTCCTTGGCTTGCTGCATTGTTCCAGTGAAGCCCAACGCAAACTGGAGGAACAGCACCTCATCTTCCGACTAGGCACTTTACAGCCTTCCGGGCTGAATATTGAATTCAACAACTTTAGATCTTAAACTCCCTCCCCCCATCTCCACCCCGTTTCTTCCCCCTCCCTTTTGTTTTTTTCAATAATTTATATAGATTTTTCTTTTCCCACCTATTTCCATTATTTTTAAATCTACAACTAATACCTTGTCAGTCTTTCCACCCCACCCCCACTAGAGCTGTACCTTGAGTGTCCTGCCATCCATTCTTAATTAGCACATTCTCTTAGATAATATCACCACCTTCAACACCTCTTTGATCCTTTTGTCTGTGACATCTTTTGATTCTCTGCTCCTATCAGATTCTCTGCTCCTCTGCTCCTGCTTCCTTGTCCCTACAACCACCCCACCCTCAACTTCTCTCCCCCCACCCCACCCCCAACCTTAAACCAGCTTATATTTCACCCCTCTCCTAACTACACTCAGTTCTGTTGAAGGGTCATTGGACTCGAAACGTCAACTCTTTTCTTCTCCACCGATGCTGCCAGACCTGCTGAGTTTTTCCAGGTAATTCTGTTTTTGTTTTTGTTTTGGATTTCCAGCATCCGCAGTAGTTTTTTGTTTTTATCTCTGGCCAAATACAACCCTTTCAGTCTACTCTTGATCATCAGTAAAGTAATGGAAGGGGTCATGAACTGTGCTATCAAGCAGCACTTGCTTAGCAATAACCTGCTCACTGATACCCAGTTTGGATTCTGCCAGGGCCACTCAGCTCCTGACCTCATTACAGCCTTGGTTCAAACATGGATAAAAGAGCTGAACTCCCAAGGTAAGGTGAGAATGACTGCCCTTGACATCAAGGCCACGTTTGACCAAGTGTGGCCTCAAAGAGCCCAAGCAAAACTGGAGTCAATGGAAATCAGGGGGAAGACTCTCCAATGGTTGAAGTTATACCTGGCACAAAGGAAGATGGTTGTGGTTGTTGGAGGTCAGTCATCTCAGCAACAGGACATCACTGCAGGAGTTCTTCAGGGCAGTGTCCTCGGCCCAACCATCTTCAACTGCTTCATTAATGACCTTCCTTCCATCGTAAGGTCAGAAGTAGGGATGGCACCATTCATGACTCCTCAAATACTGGAGCAGTCCATGTCTAAATGCAGCAAGGCCTGGACAATATCCAGGCTTGGGCTGATAAGTGGCAAGTAACATTCGCGCCACACAAGTGCCAGGCAATGACCATCTCCAACAAGAGAGAATCTAACCATTGCCCCTTGAAGTTCAATGGCATTACCATCACGGAATCCCTCATTATCAACATCCTGGGTGTTACCAATGACCAGGAACTGAACTGGACTAGCCATATAAATACCATGGCTACAAGAGCAAGTCAGAGGCTAGGAATCCTGCGATGAGTAACTCACCTTCTGACTCTCCAAAGCCTGTCCACCATCAACCAGGCACAAGTCAGGAGTGTGACGGAATACCCCCCACTTGCCTGGATGAGTGCAGCTCCCATAACACTAAAGAAGCTTGACACCGTCCAGGACAAAGCAGCCCGCTTGATTGGCACCACATCCACAAATATTCACTCTCTCCACCACCAACGCACAATGGCAGCAGTGTGTACCATCTACAAGATGCACTGCAGGAATTCACCAAGGCTCCTTAGACAGCACCTGCCAAACCCATGACCACTACCATCTAGAAGGACAAGGACAGCAGATAGATGGGAACACCACCACCTGGAAATTCCCCTCCAAGTCATTCACCATCCTAACCTGGAAATGTATCGCCGTTCCTTCACTGTCACCGGCTCAAGTACTGGAGTTCCCTTCCTAACAGCACTGTGGGTTGTCATGAAGAGATATTAATGTCTATAATGTTATTAGAAATTATTTTTTAAAATAGAGTTCTAGTGGGGCCTGTGTCTATGTGTGTCTTAATTGGATTAAAGCTGCTAATCTGGGTGCTTTGATGTATAGTAGTTTTGAGATGCTAATTAGGTAAACATAAGGCGGATAGAAGGTAAAGTGTAAATTTGCATTTGTTAAAAGAAACCACTCAAGACTGCGGGTGAAATCTTACACCTAGCTCGAAGATGCCAAGCAATGTGGTTATTTTTTTCAGCTTACTAATAAAATAGGTGGGATGAAAGGATGTTATTGTTAGAAGGGGTAAGGTTAAAAGCCTAGTGATACAATGGAAAATTTACATTCAAAGAGAAAGTTATGTATAAAGGAGAAAGGAGGTTAAGATGCAACAAGTGAGAAGTCTCCAGCCTGTAAGGCTCAAGCTGCTGTCTGCAAGGAGCAGAGGTGATAGAAACTCATTTTGAATGTGACTGTCCAGGGTGTGCTTTGCCAGGGGTCTTTTTAATTCTGTGTGTTTTACAGTTGCCTTACCGGGGGTCTAATTGAGAGTCAGATTAATAAGGGGATTTTTGTAGTTATTATAGTAGTAAATTTTGTAGACATATGTATGTGCTTACAATCTTTTTTTTTTTATTCGTTCATGGGATGTCGGTGTTGCTGGCTAGGCCAGCATTTATTGCCCATTCCTAATTACCCTTGTTCAGAGGGCATTTTAAGAGTCAAACACATTGCTGTGGGTCTGGAGTCACATGTAGGCCAGACCAGGTAAGGACGGCAGATTTCATTCCCTAAAGGACATTCGTGAACCAGATGGGTTGTTACAGCAATCAGCAATGGTTGCATAGTCATTGAGAGACTTTTAATTCCAGATTTTTATTGGATTCAATTTTCACCATCTATGATGGTGGGATTTGAACCCAGGTCCCCAGAGCATTACCCTGGGTCTCTGAATGACTAGTCGAGTGACAATACCACTACACCATTGCCTCCTCATATTAATAAATGTCTAATTTAGTTTTATTAAAAAAAACCTCAAGACTTGGTGGTCTTATTATTACTGAATTCAAAACCTGCATCACGAAACATACAAATTGCAAAAATGGGTTATGACAGTTGTTTCAAGTTTCCCTCTGGGATTTGAACGACTCAGCCTTTACCATTGGCTGTGTCATAATAGGGTGTACCTACACCACATGGACTACAGGGTTTCAAGAAGGCAGCTCACCACCACCTTCTCAAGGGCAACTAAGGATGGGCAATAAATGCTGAACCAACCTGCAAAGCCCCCAACCCACCAATGAATAAAAAAATAATATAAATACCAGTTAGCCTGCTCCTGGACCTGGTCAAGGTGGCCTTTAACAGATCCAGGCAGCAGGCGGTTGAGGGGGTCGTCTGGCCCGATTGTCTGCCCCTCTTCCATGGCTACATTCGTGCCTGGGTGTCCCTGGAGACGAAGCACGTGCTGTGCACTGGTATGCTTGAGGCCTTCCGTGACCAGTGGGCACTGCAGGGGCTGGGGTGCATGAGCAGCCCCGGAAATGACATTTTGATTTGAATTAAGTTTCCATTGAAATTTTGCCTTTTTGTTGCAGTACTCCTTTAACAGGTTGTCACTTTAATCAGTTAATTTGTTTCTCTTTTGTTTGATTGGTTCTCCCCAAAAGAGCATCAAGAGAGTCAGGCCCCTTTTTCACTATTTGAGAGGGCTGCTCCTCAAGTTTTGTTTGAACTTCAGCCCCACCCTCTGGCTACCCGGTGCGGAGGGGGCAGGCAGGGCAGAGGACCTCCTTATAAGCCTGCTCCAGGGCCTGGCAAGGTGGCCATTAACAGGTCCAGGCAGCGTGTGATTGAGAGTGTTATTCAGCCTGACTGTCTGCCCCTCTTCTGCGGCTACGTTTAGGAGTGCGGGTGTCCCTGGAAAGGGAGCATGCAGTGTTCTCCAGTATGCCTGAGGTCTTGGGCACCACAGGGGCTGGAGTATATCAGCAGCCCCGGAAGCATTATTTGAATTTGTTAAGTTTCCATTAAAGTTTTGCTTTATATGCAGCGCCCTTTTAATGGGTGGTTCTTTAGTTAATTGGTTTACTTGTTCTTTTGATTTACTCAAGAGTATAAGAGACAGTTAGTGCCCCTTTAAGGGGTGGTTCATTAGTTAATCAGTTTACTCATAAGAGTGTAGAGAGTTGTGGCTGAAGTGGGTTACCAGCCCTGGAAACATTATTTTAATTTGATAAGTTTCCTTCGTATTTTGTTTTAGTTACAGTGCTCCTTTAAGGTGTTAATTGGTTAATTTATTTAGTTTTAGATTAAACTCTTTTGAGTAAAGAGAGTCAGCTAGAACACTGGGTTAGTGGTTAGGAAGCAGAGATCCGTAATGCTGCATCCTGCGAATAAATCTACTATGATGGCAAAGATCTGTGTTTTGTTTCATACTTCACCACTTGGTTTGGGTCCAATTAACATCAATGTTCCTGAATACTGAAATGCAAGTTTTTATAAGAACGGATCAAAATATATTAATTCTTCATGTACAATTTTAAGGAGGGAGTAAGACAAAAATGGACACTGATCCCCAAAGGAGGAAATATTCAGGCAGTTGACAAAAAGCTTGATCAATGAGAAAGGTCATAAGGTGGGCCTCAAAGCAAGAGAGAGGTGTACAGGCAAGTTTTGATGAGAAAGGATCAAAATATATTAATTCTTCATGCACAATTTTAAATTAAGTAGAACAGAGGACAACACGGACAAAATAACAAAAAATACATTTTGATTTAAAGCTACCTGATACTGGCAAGATTTTGAACAAACAGTAGACGAACTAAATGTTTTGCAATGGACAACTGACAAGTCTGTCACTGGCTGATAATCACTGTGTGTAATGATTAGCTGCTTTCAACTCTCGAACTGTTGCTCAGATCGGGATATCAGTCTGTGATAGGGGAGAAGGGATCTAAGGCTTAGAGAGGGATCTGGAGACTTGGGGGTCTAGACAACTGAAGTTGCAGTGGCCAATGGTGAGATTAAGGGAGTCAGGGGTGGGGGGAGATACAAGAGGCCAGAGTTGGAGGAAAACAGGGCTATCAGAAAATTGTAGGGCTGTAGGATTGGTGAGGCCCTGAAGGGATTTACACAGGAGGATCAGAATTTGAAATTTGAGGCATTGGGAACCAATAGCCAATGTAGGTCAAGATTGACGGGTGAATTTTGTGAATTAAGTATCATGGTGAACGGAGAGCCATTGATAGACAGTTGCGAGCTTGGAAGTGCCACTACAAATTACTTGGGCGAAGACCTTTGCCATTTTAATTCTCATTGTGGGACTTACACTATATTAACAAAGGTACGATACAAATATATATTTTAATTGATTTCTGATGTGTCCACAGCCCAATTTTTTTTAACAAGATACTGGATACTGATATTGCTCACTGGCAGTTTCACCAACTAAATATTGAGCAGTACTTAGATGCACTATGTGTAGTTATTTGCATAACAGAGTTGCCATGTCAATCAACGTCAAAAGCTTTCTCAACTTCAATCTCTCTAGTAAGTTGCACAAGATTCTGAGTAAAATTTCCTAATTCGTGTACAATTATGTAGATCATATTGAATACAATGCTGTGAATTGAATGCATCTTTGAATGCATCACACACCATAAAAATGATTGCAACTTAGAGACAAATTTGCTATACGTAATTTTCAAAATTAAAAAACCGGCATCATGATTCACCTCGGAGCAAATCCAAGAGAAAACACAATCAAACTCCCATGGAGCTGCTACTTTGGTTTGAATGTGAAATGGGTTTGGATAGGAGCACTGCAACAAAGTAGCAGTATGGAATAGTAATTGAATCTTTGTCTCACACAGAATGAACTTCCAGGCAATGTAGTGGCAACAGAATGTTTGAAGTAGTTCAAAGAATAGTTGGTTGCCATAACAATGGATATTTTCAGGACAGGCAAAATGATCTTCCTAATTTTTATCACTTTTGTGGGTAAAAACAAAAAGATAATTTATCTCAAAGATCCTCCACTACTAATCAGGCACAAGTCAGGAGTGTGATGGAATACATCCATTTGCCTGCTGACACCATCCTGGGTAAGACACTCCACTTGATCAACAACCCATCCACCATCTTAAATTTCCTCCCCCTCCACCAGGGGCATTGTGGTAGCTTAGTGTACTATCTAGGACGTACAGCAGCACTTTGTGAACCTGCAGCCTCCACCATCCAGAAGGACAAGGGCAGCAGGCGCCATGGGAACACCCAAGTCAACAAGCAGTACCATCCTGATGTGGACATGTATGCCTCCAATGTGGGAGTAACTTCACCACATGAACTGCAACAATTCAGAAAGGCAGCTCACCACTTTATCAAAATGAACTGGGGGTGGGTTGACCTTGGGATATGGGTTGACAACACCCATATCCCAAGAATGAATTTGTAAGAATCTGGCCTAATGAATGAACAAATTTGGAAAAGCGTATGCACACGTGAGAAGGTACATTGGAAATGCATTAATTCTAGCCCCACTTTAAAATTAGGTTCTAAAATGATAAAGTACTCAAATTCCAATTAAAGTTAAAAGCAAAAAACTGCGGACGCTGGAAATCCAAAACAAAAACAAGAATACCTGGAAAAACTCAGCAGGTCCGACAGCATCCGCGGAGAGGAACACAGTCAACGTCTCGAGTCCGTATGACTCTTCAACAGAACCAACTAACAATGGCTCTCCGTTCACCATGATACTTAATCCACAAAATTCACCCGTCAATCCTGACCTACATTGTCCAATTAAAGTTAGTTGAATTGTTGGTAAAATAATCTAGCAGATTGCTCATTTCACTCCAGAAAACAACCACAAAACATCAAAATGTGAAGCTGCAGTTACAGACATATAAATTGTCAGTTTTCATTGCAAACTTCATATCTCCATAAATCGCTAGAACAAACAGCCAGTGTTACAAAATCGAGATAATGAGTAATCCCCACTCTCTTTCATATAAAGGCGTTACTACCAAAAAAGGCTGAGATACAGCTACATCTTGTACTGTGGTTGAAATAAGGCTTCCCCCCACCCCCACCCCCACCACTTTCGGTACCTTTAATTGCTTGAAGTAATTGAAGTAAAGGTGGTATCACAATTGTGTATTTATGTTGACGAAGTCGCTCATTTTTTTTTGCAGCACCATATTAAAACCTAAATTCCAAGATGACAGGACTATCAAACTGCAAAAATAAAAAATAAAACATTTTTCTAACATAGTTTACGCATTTAGACTAGCCAATGGAATACTCTTTTGTAACTCACCTGTCAAAAGTGAATGAAATGAACAGCTTTTCCTTGCACTGGGAATTTTTTTTAAAAAAACTTCACGTTTTCCTGCAATGCCATTAGTGTAACACTGAACACTAGGCCTAGTCCAATAAACAAACAATACACGTGAAACTCACCTCCTCCAGAAATTTAGTGACATCGTACACTTTGTCGTGTATCACCAACCATGTGGACTTGCTGCTGTTGTGTGTTTTCACTTCTTCCATCGTTATATAATTCACTGTCGGGTCAAAATCGATTTTATTATTTTGCTCGCCCATCGTGGACCTTCCTGTACCCGCTGACTGACAATCGCACTCTCTCTCTCTCCCTCCTCCTCGCACCAGCGGTCCACACCCGGTTAACCGACTGCGATCTGATCCGGCGCCCGCCAGTGAACGTCACTCTTTTACGTGAACTTCCCGTGGCGACAGTCTCCGCTGGCAACAGCCAATCGCGTGCCGAGATCACCGCCATGGGCCGTCAGAGCTCGAGCCCTTTTAATCCAACGCGTCAGGCGATCGGCGGCGGCATCAGGTGATGTGATGACACGTTTTCATTGGACGGCTGGCTGCCAACCGTGCCTGTTTCGTTCCGATTGCGGCTAATGCGTCTTGTGAACCAACTGGAATTATATTAATGCCAGAAAGAAAGGAAGTTTTTTTTTCTTTTCATGTTAGCTTTCTATATGAGAGCTAAAAAGTCTTACTATAACTATATAGAATGTGAGGCCACATCTGGAGTAGTGTGCACAGCCCATATCTAAAAAAGAGCATACTTGTCCTAGAGGGAGTGCAATGATGGTTCACTGTTTTTCAGCAGCTCCCACTGCTGCTGGCAACCTCCAGACCGGTCATTCTGGGCGATGACTTCAACTGCATAATCGATGCGGCAGGACGATCCGGCAGGGCCGACAGCAGATTGGACGCTACGTCCAGATCCCTGATGGAAACAGTTAAGGATGCCAAGCTGCGCGACGTCTTCAGCAACCCTGCAGACAGAGCGCAGCGTAGATCCACCTGGTCGCGGCCAGACGGGTCCATCCGTTCCAGGATAGATTTCCTGTTTGTGTCCCGTGCGTTCGCAGTCAGATCCACTGATGTCAAGCCGGTGTTCTTCTCTGACCACTGCCTCCTACTGGCTGACTGTCACTTAGAGGAAGACCAGAGGGTGGGCAGGGGGGCATGGAAGCTAAACGTGCAACTGCTGACCCCAGAGAACATCAAGAGGGATTACAAAGATTGGAGAACTGTGAAACCCCTCTTTGAGTCCCCGACACACTGGTGGGAAGCGATCAAGGGAAACATCAAGAGGTTTTACATCCTCAAAGGCGCCCAGAAAGCTAGAAAGGAACAGAGGGAAATGTCCCCACTCCAGAAAAACATGCAGAATCTGCTCCGGCTGCAGTCGATGGGGGTCGATGTCAAGGAGGAACTCCAAGAGGTGAAGAGCCAGCAAGCCTCGCTCTTTGCCTCAGAGGCCTCCAAGTTCATCTTCCGTTCCAGAGTCCGCTCCGTGGAGCAGGATGAGACGTGCTCACGTTTCTTCTTCCAAAAGGTACACAGAGAGAGCTCTGTGATCAGCAGCCTGAAGGGAGAAGATGGTACAGTAAAGTCATCGCAGCCCGACATTTTGAGGATCAGCAAATCCTTTTATGCCGGATTGTATGACGTGAAGCCCACAGACAGCACGGCCTCCCAGTCCTTCCTGTCTTCTATCACGGAGGTCTTAGACGACAGTACACGGGAGAGCCTGGACAAACCACTAACTCCTGATGAACTGACTAAGGCCCTTGAGTCCTTCGAGAAGAGTAAAGCTCCTGGAAGCAATGGCTTGCCGGCGGAGTTCTATTTGGCTCTGTGGGACTGGATCAGCCCAGACCTGCTAGAAGTGTACGAGAGTATGCTCCTGGCCGGCAGCATGTCAGAATCCATGAGGAAAGGTATCATCACCCTCATCTACAAGCACAAGGGGGAAAGGGAGGAAATTAGAAATTGGCAACCCATTTCACTGTTGAATGTGGACTATAAGATTCTGTCCAAGGTCATCGCCAATTGGGTCAAGTCCACTCTGGAATTGGTGGTCCACCCTGACCAGACCTGCATTGTGCCGGGCAGGAAGATCTCTGACAGCCTCGCACTGCTCAGGGATACGATTGCCTATGTGCAGGACAGGGGTGTGGACACCTTCCTCATCAACCTGGATCAGGAGAAGGCCTTTGACAGAATATCGCACACCTACATGGTGGATGTGCTCTCCAAAATGGGGTTTGGGGAGGGAATTCGCAATTGGATCCAACTGCTCTACACTAACATCAGTAGCGCAGTCTCAATCAATGGGTGGGAATCAGATAGCTTTCCTATTAAATCTGGAGTCAGGCAGGGCTGCCTAGAACCCTTTGCTGAGTCCATCAAGAAGGATCCGGGCATAAGAGGAGTGACAAGCCCAGGCAGTGGAGGCACTCAGGTCAAAGCCTCCCTGTACATGGACGATGTCGCCGTCTTCTGCTCGGATCCGCTGTCGGTGCGCAGACTGACCCACATCTCCGACCAGTTCGAACTGGCCTCGGGAGCCAAGGTAAATCGTGGGAAGAGCGAGGCCATGTTCTTTGGGAACTGGGCTGACCGATCCTTTGTCCCCTTCACCGTCAGGGCTGACGGCCTGAAGGTGCTAGGGATATGGTTCGGAGGGACCGGGACTGGAAGGAGCGAGTGTCTATGGTGAAAAGAAAACTGGGCATGTGGGGGTGACGCTCCCTCTCCATTGCGGGTAAAAACCTGGTCATCAGGCGTGAGGCACTCTTGCTGTTGCTGTACGTGGCGCAGGTCTGGCCCATTCCAGACTCCTGCGCGATGGCGATCACCCGAGTCATCTTTCGCTTTATCTGGAGGTCGAAAATGGATCGTGTCCACAGGAACGCAATGTACAAGCCTCTAGATAAAGGGGGAAAAAACGAGCCCAACATCGCCCTCATACTGATGGCCACCTTTGTGTGCAGCTGCATCAAGCTGTGCGTAAACCCTCGATACGCAAACACCAAGTGTCACTACGTGCTGAGGTTCTACCTGTCCCCGGTGTTGCGAAGGATGGGTCTGGCCACGCTGGCCAAGTAGTTGGACCGTGCCGCACTACCTGTCCCTTGTGGAAAAATTTATGCAGAGAAACACCTTTGACCACAAGTCCATCAGGCAGTGGTCGGCACGTAACATCTTAGAGACCCTGCGCGAAAAGGAGAGGGTGGGTCCTGTGGGATGGTTCCCCGAGCAGACTGTCAAAGTCATTTGGCAGAATGCCTCATCACCAGAACTTTCCAACAAGCACCAAGACGTAGCTTGGCTGGTGGTGAGAAAGGCCCTCCCTGTCAGATCCTTCCAACACGCCAGGAGTCTCACCCCCTCTGCATGTTGCCCTCGAGGTGGCTGTGGTGGGGACGAGACCGTTGTTCACCTCCTTGTGGATTGTGCCTTCGCAAAGAAGGTCTGGAGAGAGATGCAGTGGTTTCTGTCGAGGTTCATCCCGAGCAGTTCTGTGGCACAGGACCCTGTGCTCTATGGGCTGTTCCCAGGGACACACACCGAGACAAACATCAACTGCAGCTGGAGGATCATCAACTCGGTGAAAGATGCTCTTTGGTCTGCCCAAAACTTGTTGGTCTTCCAGCGCAAAGAGTTGTCCCTGACCGAGTGTTGCAGACTGGCACATTCCAAAGTCCAGGACTATGTGCTGAGGGACGCACTAAAGCTTGGGGCAGCTGCCGCAAAGGCGCAATGGGGAAAGGTCGCTGTCTAAGACCTTTCTGTCACAGTGCACCGAGGGGCTGGGAACTGTTGAGAGCCCCTCGGGCTGTACAGCTCAAAATGAATGTATGCAGTGAATACTAAGTGTATTATAATTGTATTGAAGCACCTCAGAGTGCAACATGATGTATGTTGATAACTCCAATACCATTGTCTGATTGTCTGCATTGACCATATTGAAATGATTGTAATATGCATTGATTGTATTGATGCACCTTGTGATACATGTGTAAAAGTTGAATCTGATTGTACTTATGTGATGGTGATTTTGAAATGGTTTGGAATGTTCTGCCAGATATTTTATGAATAAAGTATATTTTTCCAAAAAAAAATGATGGTTCACTGTGGACAACCTCCTTCTGAAATGTGCCTTTACAAGGCAGATGTGGAAAAAAGATGCAATGGTTTTTGTCGAGATTCTAAGCAGCTCCATAACGCAGTAATCTACTGTACGGGCTGCTCCTAGGGACATAGGTCGAGATAAACGTCAACTGCTGTTTGAGTCCTATCAACTCTGTAAGAGACACTCTTTTGTCTGCTTAAAACTTGTTGTGAAAGGAGCTGTCAATGACCGAGCGTTGCAGACTAGCACATTCCAAGGTCCAGGACTACATGCTGAGGAACATTGTAAAGCTTGGGGCAGCTGCTGCAAAGGCACAATAGGGAAAATCTACTGTCTGAGACTCTCCCACCATGGTACACTGAGAGGCTGGAAACTGTAAAACCCCTTGGGCTGTATGTTTGACGTGAAATAAATATTGTAAATATTAACTGGAGGCACCTCAATATTAAATGGAGGCACCTCAAGGTGCCACATAGTGTATTGAAAAAAAAGCTGATTTGTTTTGCACATAATGTAATGTCAACTTTGAACAGTCATGTAATGCACTTAATGAGAGGATAATCCTCTGGGGAGACATTCAGCAGACTAGACCTATATTCACTAGCATTTAGAAGAATGAGAGGTGACCTAATCAAAACATATTAAATTCTTAAGGGGCTTGACAGGGTCGGTACTGAGAAAATGTTTTCCCTGGCTGGAGAAAAACATTCTGGAGGGATACAGAGATGGGTGGTGATAGCTGACCCATTGGCAGAATCCACAGGCAGTTTTCTATTCCCTTTTGAATCCTCTCATCCCAGGAACCTGTCTAGTGAATCTTTTTATTTCTAAAAATATATTTTATTCATAAAATTTATACAAGTATATTACATGACCGTTCAAAATTGACATTTCATAAAATGCAAAACAAATCAGTTTGTATTGATATTTATGGTGAAAAGCTGAAGCCCCAGTAAAGATCTCTGGGGAACACCAGTTGTCATATGTCACCAATTAGAGTGCATTCCCTTTATGCCTACTCTTGTCTCCTATCTCTCAACCAATTACCAACCTCATGTCACGAGGGACCTCAAAGTCATCAGATTTCCAAATGTTTATGTATTTGTTAACTTGATCTCTCTTGGTTATTCTCTTGCATAGCTTAACCCATAACATCGCTGCCAACCATTTATCCATCTGCTTGCATGATCACCCTTTGTACATTCAAGATTAATTAATTGAACCAATTTACCTGTACATAATTAATGTAAACAGTAAAGATCGATCCTTTGAAGATGGCTTCTAAACTATTGTCTGTCTATTTGCCCTTCACGCAGGTGTCTAGAGTGGATTAGTTGAACATATGTCATAAATATATAGTACTGCACTTCCAGGCAGGCATACTTGGAAGCTTGCTAGCTTGGAAGCATTCGCAAGCTAGGGGGAAAAATGTGAATTAAAAAAAACAGAGCCCTGGCCTTGGAATAATTTAAATGAACAATATACTACAGAAATGTTCGTTATGATCCCCAGAGAGACCAATAACTTTAAAAAAAGAAATCTCCACAATGCCAATGGAAAGAAAACCGATGGACAAGATTTCACTTTTTAAAACTTTTACCTTAACAAACCTACTAAAATCAACATAATGTTTAAATTATCAGGTGAAGGATACTTCAAATAAAAAGATAAATTTCACTTCAAATAGTTGTTACAACAAAGATATGCATCACGTAGTTACAAGCTCTCATCTCACTTTCCGCACAAATATGGTACCATGTGCAAGCTCACAGTCTTTCCAACTCAGCCTGCGGTATATAGGATCTCTTACTTCCCACTCAGTGGATTTGGCCCACGGTTTGCTTTCACCAGAAACGGTTAATATTGACTATGCACACACTAATGAACCTTCTCTCACTCAGGTCACGACAGTCCTAATCGTGTAACTTTCCGCAGTTCCTTTTCAACCGACCAACCAACACGCCTGGTTTACAGTCTTGTCTCCTGATACAACCACTCAGTTCTTTATCGTGTCTGAGCTATTCACATCACTTTTGGCATTCAGCCCCTTTCCGCTTACTCACACTTTGCTTCACCAAGAGCATCTTGAGCTGTATTTTCTTCTTACTGGCAAAACAAAACTGATCAATTCATAGATAGCTTTGCTGTATTCCTCTTCATGAATTCTGTGTTCTGAACTTTTTTTCCCCTGCAACTGAACTTTCTACAGCAGGGCACAAACTCTAATTTGATCTCCAATTAGCTTTCTATACACCCTTTGCTTTTTAGCTTTCATCCCCATAGCAACCTCAAGAAACATGGGCATTTCTTGGAACTATGTGGGCATTTCTTGGAACTAAACTACTTGCCAGGAAGGCCAATTGTACCCCTGTCAAAATACTGCACAGTTTCACTTTGGAATTTCCAAAAGAAAATATAGACTCTCCCCCAAAAGCACAACAGTTATTAAATGTTATAACTTAAAGCAGAACAGATCTCTAAAGGCTGTTTTATGCCCCCTAAAACAGAGATTAGGAACCTCTTTTTAACCTGAAGAGCCTTTTATTTAAAAAATGCCTTAAATATAATTTGTTGGGAGCCACAAAATGAAAATTTGGCATTTCTCAGCCAGATACTGGGCAAATTTCCAAGTAGAATGCATAGTTTGCATATATAATAAATAAAATGCATGTATTGAATTGATGCATGAATAGAAAAAAATCAAAATTAAAATTGACCTAACTGAATTACTGCCGATTTTGACCCTTTTAACCATAATTTGTCAGTAATCTGTAAAACAAACTTTAATTTAACATAGAGATAAAAACAAAAAGCTAAAAGCTACTGCGGATGCTGGAAATCCAAAACAAAAACAGAATTACCTGGAAAAACTCAGCAGGTCTGGCAGCATCGGTGGAGAAGAAAAGAGCTGACGTTTCGAGTCCTCATGACCCTTCAACAGAACCTGTTGAAGGGTCATGAGGACTCAAAACGTCAGCTCTTTTCTTCTCCACCGATGCTCCCAGACCTGCTGAGTTTTTCCAGGTAATTCTGTTTTTGTTTTTAATTTAACATACATAGAAATAGACAATTTTTTTCAGCTATTGATTTTTGTGATTAAAAATGCTCCTAATAGCACATTCAGCTTATATTCAAAACAATAATGGTCGCAACCATGAAATCTGTTCTTCAAGCCAAACAATCTATAACCATGAGGTAGCACACTGTAGCTATAACAATCACAACATCACAGAATTGTTACAGCACGGGAGGAGGCCATTCAGCCCATTGTGTCTGCACCAGCTTTCTGAATTAGCAATTCACCTACTGCCATTCTCCAGCCTCCTCCCGATGATCCTGCACATTCTTCCTTTTCAGTTAACAGCCTAAATCCCTTTTGAATGCGTTGATTTAACCTGTCTCCACAAAACTCCAAGAAGTATGACTAATGGGAAACAAAGCAGCAGGTTAGCGTGTGGGGGGGTGGATTCAACTTCATGGAAAATTATGAAAAAACTGAAAAGAAAGGAGAGCCCAGGAGAGGCTATTAAAGTCCTCAGAACACAAAATAGGACAGAGTGTTTGGAAAGGGCTAGGAATCTAACTTCAAGCGCATCAGATAAAGGGACGACAATGAGAAAGGGGACGGGAAATACAGGACTGAAGGTGTTGTATCTGAATGCACGCAGTATACGAAATAAGGTAAATGAGCTTGTGGTGCAGATTGAAATTGGCAGGTATGATGTGGTGGGCATCACGGAGACATGGCTGCAAGGGGATCAGGACTGGGAGCTAAATATCCAAGGATATACATCCTATCGAAAAGATAGGCAGGTTGGTAGAGGGGATGGGGTTGCTTTGTTAGTAAGAAATGAAATTAAATCGATAGCAAGAAATGACGTAGGGTCAGATGATGTAGAATCTGTGTGGGTAGAGTTGAGGAACCGCAAAGGTAAAAAAAACCTTAATGGAAGTTATGTACAGGCCTCCGAACAGTAGTCAGGATGTGGGGCACAAGATACACCAGGAGATAGAAAAGGCGTGTAAGAAAGGCAAGGTTACAGTGATCATGGGGGATTTCAATATGCAGGTAGACTAGGAAAATCAGGTTGGTAGTGGATCCCAAGAAAAGGAATTTGTGGAATGTCTATGAGATGGCTTTTTGGAGCAGCTTGTGGTGGAACCCACTAGGGAACAGGCAATCCTAGATTTAGTGATGTGTAATGAGGCAGATTTGATAAGGGAGCTTAAGGTGAAGGAACCCTTAGGAGGAAGTGACCATAATATGATAGAATTTACCCTGCAATTTGAGAGGAAAAAGCTGGAATCAGATGTAACGGTATTACAGTTGAATAAAGACAACTACAGAGGCATGAGGGAGGAGCTGGCCAGAATTGACTGGGAGATGAGCCTAGCAGGAAAGACAGTGGAACAGCAATGGCAGGAGTTTCTGGGAGTAATTTGGGAGACACAGCAAAAATTCATCCCTAGGAAGAAGCACACTAAAGGGAGGATGAAGCAACCATGGCTGACAAGGGAAGTCAGGGACAGCATAAAGGCTAAAGAGAAAGCATACAATGCGGCGAAGAGCAGTGGGAAACCAGGGGATTGGGAAGCCTACAAAGACCAACAGAGGACAACTAAAAAAGAAATAAGGAGGGAGAAGATTAAATATGAGGGTAAACTAGCCAGTAATATAAAAGAAGATTGCAAGAGGTTTTTTAAATATATAAAGGGTAAGAGAGAGGCAAAAGTGGACATTGGGCTGCTGGAGAAGTAGTAATGGGGAACAAAGAAATGGCGGAGGAACTGAATTTGACTTTGCGTCAATCTTCATGGTGGAAGACACTAATAACATCCCCAAAGTTCAAGAGAGTCGGGGGGCAGAGGTGAGTATGGTGGCCATTACCAAGGAGAAGGTGCTAGGAAGGTCTGAAGGTGGATAAATCACCTGGACCAGATGGATTACACCCCAGAGTTCTGAAGGAGATAGCTGAAGAGATAGTGGAGGCGTTAGTGGTGATCTTTCAGGAATCACTGGAGTTAGGGAGGGTCCCAGAGGACTGGAAAATCACTAATGTAACCCCCCTGTTTAAGAAGGGAGTGAGGCAAAAGGTGGGAAATTACAGGCCGATTAGCCTAACTTCGGTCGTTGGTAAGATTTTAGAGTCCATTATTAAGGATGAGATTTCAGAATACTTGGAAGTGCATGGTAAAATAGGGCAAAGTCAGCATAGTTTCATCAAGGAGAGGTCATGCCTGACAAATCTGTTAGAATTCTTTGAGTGGGTAACGAGTAGGTTAGACAAAGGAGAGCAAATGGATGTTATCTACTTGGACTTCCAGAAGGCCTTTGACAAGGTGCCGCACAGGAGGCTGCTCAGTAAGATAAGAGCCCATGGTGTTCGAGGCAAGGTACTAGCATGGATAGAAGATTGGCTGTCTGGCAGGAGGCAGAGAGTGGGGATAAGGGGGTCCTTCTCAGGATGGCGGCGGCTGACTAGTTGAGTCCGCAGGTGTCAGTGTTGGGACCACAACTTTTCATTTTATACATTAATGATCTAGATGAAGGAACTGAGGGCATCCTGGCTAAGTTTGCAGATGATACAAAGAAAGGTGGAAGGACAGGTAGTATTGAGGAGGCGGGGAGGCTGCAGAAGGATTTGGACAGGTTAGGAGAATGGGCAAAGAAGTGGCAGATGGAATACAACGTGGGGAAGTGTGAGGTCATGCACTTTGGCAGGAAGAATAGAGGCATAGACTATTTTCTAAATGGGGAGAGAATTCAGAAATCTGGAGTGCAAAGGGACTTGGGAGTCCTAGTCCAGGATTCTCTTAAGGTTAACTTGCAGGTTGAGTTGGTAGTTAGGAAGGCAAATGCAATGTTGGCATTTATTTCGAGAGGATTAGAATATAAAAGTAAGGATGTGCTGCTGAGGCTTTATAAGGCTCTGGTCCGACCACATTTAGAATATTGTGAGCAATTTTGGGCCCCGTATCTCAGGAAGGATGTTCTGGCCCTGGAGAGGGTCCAGAGGAGGTTCACGAGACTGATCCCAGGAATGAAAGGCTTAACATATGAGGAATGTTTGAGGAATCTGAGTCTATACTCGATGGAGTTTAGAAGGATGAGGGGGGATCTAATTGAAACTTACAGAATACTGAAAGGCCTGGATAGAGTGGACGTGGGGAAGATGTTTCCATTAGTAGGAGAGACTAGGACCCAAGGGCACAGCCTCAGATTAAAGGGAAGACCTTTTAGAACAGAGATGAGGAGAAACTTCTTTAGCCAGAGAGTGGTGAATCTATGGAATTCAATGCCACAGAAGGCTGTGGAGGCCAGGTCATTGAGTGTATTTAAGACGGAGATAGATAGGTTCTTGATTGGTAAGGGGATCAAAGGTTACGGGGAGAAGGCGGGAGAATGGGGTTGAGAAACTTATCAGCCATGATTGAATGGCGGAGCAGACTCGATGGGCCGAATGGCCTAATTTCTGCTCCTATGTCTTATGGTCTTATGGTCTTACTTTCAGGCAGTGCATTCCAGACCTGAACCACTCACATTGTGAAAAAGCTTTTTCTAATCTGTGCCATCTTGTCCCTATCCTCAAAAACTTCAAAGCCCAAAATCATTCAATCCACCGGTCTCTCCATTGAGGTACAGCAAGTGATTAGGAAGGCAAATGTAATGTAGGCATTTATTGCAAGAGGAATCAAGTATAAAAGTAGGGAAGTGTGGCTATGCTGTACATGACCTTAGTGAGAACATAGCCAGAGTACTGTGTGCTGTTTTGCTCTCTTTACTTAAGAAAGGATATAATTGCATTAGGGCAGTTCAGAGAAGGTTCACTTAACCCCTTCATCCCAGGAAGCAGTCATCTTATGAGGAAAGGTTCAGCAAGTTGGGCCTATATCTATTGGAGTTTAGAAAAATAAAAATTGAAACATATAAGATCCTGAGGGGACTTGACGGGGTGGATGCTGAGAGGATGTTTCCCTTTGATGGGGAGTCTAGAATTAGGGGATGCAGTTTAAAAATTAAGGATCTCCCATTTAAGACTGAGATGAGTAGATTTGTTTTCTCTCAGAGGGTTATTAGTCTGTGAAATTCTCTATCCCAGAGGGTAGTGGAGGCTGGGCCATTGAATACATTGAATATATTCAAGGCTGAGTTAGATTTTTGATCGACAAGGGAGTCAAGGGTTACTGGAGGGGGTGGTGGAATTAAGGCCACATTCAGATTAGCCATGATCATATTGAATGGCTGAACAGCCTTGAGGGGGCCGAATGGCCTACCCCTGCTCCTCATTCTTGTATTCTTGTGGTGCCCAGTCTTAGCATATTAACTGTTGCAGTTTCAACTAAATTTGAAAATGTGCTAGCATGAATTCCTGTTGTGAGAACTCAGATGCAGCTGAGGATGCCCAAATTGTCCAAGGTCAACTATCCAAGGAAGGAAAGTAGGAGGGGGTGGCTGTATTGGTTAAGGAGAGCATTACAATGCTGGAGAAAGAGGATGTCCCAGGAGGTTCAAGGACAGAATCAATTTAGCTAGAGCTAAGAAACAAAAAGGGTGCAATTGCATTGCTCAGTATAGCCTATAGACCGGCAAGTAGTGAGCAGGACGTAGAAGAACAAATCTGCAGGTAAATTGCAAGCATTATAGAGTAGTTACAATGGGTAACTTTAATTACCCCAATGTAGACTGGGACAGTGGTAGTGTAAAGGGCGAAGAGGGGCAAAAGTTCCTAGACTGAGTTCAGGAAAGTTTTCTACAGCAGTATGTGTCCAATCGAACAAGAAAAGACACACTGATGGTCCTGGTTCTTGGAAATGAAGTGGGCCAAGCGGATCAAGTGTCAGTGGGGGAACATTTAGGAGACAGTAATCATTGTATTGTACATTTTAGGATGATGATAGAAAAGGACAATAGGCAATCCAGAGTAAGAATAATTAACTGGACGAGAGCCATCTTCGATTGGGCAAGAATGCAGCTGGGCCAGATAGACTGGAACAAAAGATTGGCGGGACAAACTGTAGCTGAACAATGGGCTACCTTCAAAAAAAATTGGTTCAGGCACAGTCAAGGTATATTCCGTCAAAAGAGGAAGGTAGAGCAAACAAATCCAGAGCTCCCTGGATGAAAAAGGAGGTAGAAATTAAGATAAAGAAGAAAAAGTGTGCTTATGACAGGTGTCAGGTAGAAAATACAACTGAGAACCAAGAGGAATACAGAAGGCTCAGAGAGGAGGTGAAAAAGCATATTAGAGAAGTGAAGAGGGATTATGAGAAAAGACTGGCAGCCAACATAAAGGGGAAACATAAACAGGCCAACATAAAGTCTTCTATAGGCATATAAATAGTAAAAGGATGGTTAATGGAGGAGTACGGCTGATTAGGGACCTAAAAGGGAACTTACACATGGACGAAGAGGCCACAGCTGAGGTATTAAATGAATACTTTGCATCCGTATTTACCAAGGAGGTAGATGCTACCCAGGCCATGGTGACAGATAAGGAAAATTCTGTCACTAGAAGGGTTCAACTTTGAAAAGGAGGAAGTGTCGAATAGACTGTCGGACTTAAAGTTGACAAGGCACCGGGACCAGATGCGATGCATCCAAAGATATTGAGGAAGTGAGAGTAGAAATTACAGGGGCACTGGCATAATTTATCAGTCTTCCCTAGACTCAGGGGAGGTGCCAGAGGACTGGAGAATTGTGAACATTACATCTTTAATCAAAAAAGGTTGTAAGGATAAACCCAGCAATTACAGACCAATCAGTTTAACTTCAGTGGTGGGCACAATTCTAGAAACAATTATTTGGGATAGAATTAATAGTCATATGGAAAAATATGGGTTGATAAGGAAGAGCCAGCATTCTAAAGGCAAAATCGTGTTTAACTAACTTGCTGGAGTTTTTTGAAGAGGTAACAGAAAGGTCAATGAGGATAATGCTGTTGATGTGGTGTACATGGACTTTCAAAAGGCATTTGATACAATGCCACACAACAGACTTGTGAGAAAAGTTATTGCTCATGGAATATAAGGGACAGTAGCAACATGGATACAAAATTAGCTGAAAAATAGGAAGCAGAGAGTAATGGTCAATGGATATTTTTTGGGCTGGAGGAAGGTTTATAGTGGAGTTCCCCAGGGGTCAGTTTTGGGACCCTTGCTTTTCTTGATGTATATCCATCATCTAGATTTGGTGTGCAGGGGACAATTTCAAAGTTTGCGGATGATACGAAGCTTGGGAGTGTTGTGAACTGTGAGGAGGGTGGTGTGGAGCTTCTAAAAGACATAGACAATTTGGTGGAGTGGGCAGATAAGTGGCAGATGAAGTTCAATGCAGAGAAGTGTGAGGTGATGCATTTTGGTAGGAAGAACATGGACAGCTGATATAAAATAAGGGGTGAAACTTTGAAGCGGGTGCGGGAGCAGAAAGACCTGGGTGTAT
This sequence comes from Cetorhinus maximus, assembly GCF_964194155.1. NCBI lineage: Eukaryota > Metazoa > Chordata > Chondrichthyes > Lamniformes > Cetorhinidae > Cetorhinus > Cetorhinus maximus. Next base: position 129,999,108 of record NC_135884.1, read on the forward strand.
GTGTGCATAGATCATTGAAGGTGGCAGGACAGGTGGACAGAGCAGTTAATAAAGTATACCGTATCCTGGGCTTTATTTTTAGGGGCATAGAGTACAAGAGCAAGGAGATTATGCTGAATTTATATAAGACACTCATTAGCCCTCAGCTGAAGTATTGTGTACTGTTCTGGGTGCCACATTATAGGAAGGATATGAACACATTGGAGACAATGCAGGAGAGGTTTACAAGAATGGTTCCAGGGATGAGAAACTTCAGTTATGAAGATAGATTGGAGAGATTGGGAGTGTTCTCCTTGGAGAGAAGGCAGCTAAGAGGAGATTTGATCGAGATGTTCAAAATCATGAGGGGGCTGGACAGAGTAGATAGGGAGAAGCTGCTCCCACTCCTAAAAGGATCAAGAACGAGAGGGCACAGATTTAAAGTGATTTGTAAAAGAAGCAAATGTGATGTGAGAAAAAACTTTTTCACACAATGAGTGGTTCGGGTCTGGAATGGACTGCCTGGAAGTGTGGTGGATGTAGTTTCAATTGCGGCATTCAAGAGGGCATTAGATGATTATTTGAATAGAAACAATGTGCAGGGGTACGGGGGAAAGGCAGGGCAGTGGCGCTAGGTCATAATGCTCATTTGGAGAGCTGGTGCAGACATGATGGGCCAAATGGCCTCCTCCTGTGCCGTTAAAATTCCGTGATTCTGTAAACTGCAGAGCGGTGTTGCCATTAAAGATGGCACCAGAGCCTGAATGTGGACTCCTCCAAACACTAATCCATAGTGGTGAACCTCTTTGGCACACCTTCCAACAACTCATACAGCTGCTTGTGATATTTCCTTCTCTTGGCTGAGACCTTAATATGCGCTCATCTCTGTCATCACCAGCAGAGCTGAAAGAGGGGCCTGCCTGGACTGACACTACCAACAGTAGCTATTGCTGCCCACTGGTGTTGGATGTTTCGCTGTGTCCTTTATTTCACTATTAAGTCTAAAATGGAATGTCTTTTAGAAGCTCCACACCGTCCTCCTCACAGTTCACAACACTCCCAAGCTTCGTATGATCAGCAAACTTTGAAATTGTCCCCTGCACACCAAATCTAGATGATGGATATACATCAAGAAAAGCAAGGGTCCCAAAACTGACCCCTGGGGAACTCCACTATAAATCTTCCTCCAGCCCAAAAAATATCCATTGACCATTACTCTCTGCTTCCTATTTTTCAGCTAATTTTGTATCCATGTTGCTACTGTCCCTTTTATTCCATGAGCAAAGTCTAAAAAAAGTCTAAAAGAGCCAATGTTTGAGTTGTGCCTTGAAAGGGCACAATTGTGTACTCTCAGGATTGTCCTCCTCTGAGGTCTTTTGCAGGAGTCTCTTGGTGTTGAGAAAGCCCTAGAATGAAAAGAAAGGCCATAGTTAGGTAGGAGAGAAAAATTGGTTAGGCGGCAGTCTTAAGAAAGTAGGCTGAAGTTGCTAAGTTTGCCTCATCTGTGCTGATTTGAAAGAAGGAATACAAGTAATATGACAACACCCCATTTCAACTACCATCAGACACTCCTTCCCTAATGCTCATGACCCTATCTACCTAGATCAGATATCTTGTGTTCCTTGCTTGGTATATGTGAGGGTGGTGATGCAGGGTACTCCTCCACCCATCTTGGTTCTCTCTCTGGTGAACAGGTTTATTAGGCCACAACAATGGTTTTTGTTGAAATAATCATTTGAAACTGTAAAGTGCAGCACAATATTGGCTTTTTATACCCACAATAAATACATAGCTCTTATTTTTCTTGGCTTAATTTTTTTTAGGCTTTTTCCATGTTATTAAGTTGGGAGCTGTAAATGCTCTCGAAGCTTTGGTTCTCATAATCTGTTTTTTGTCTATTATAAACTACACCAGTAAACTAACTAACAACATATATAGTTATTTTACATAATATTGCATAATATATTGTACATATAACAAGAGTGTATTTTGTTTTTTATAATGTTTTAAGTAATAACATCAAATGTAATTTAAAATGCAGATGATTCTTTAAAAATGCGGATGGAGTTGATGGATTAATTTTGACCAAAGATCAACCTTGGGTCAGTTTGGTGTTTGAATTTCACTATGTCTCCTGCCAATGCAAGTTGGCAGCAAAGATAGCCATCGATACGAATCTGTGCATGCACACTGATCCATGCACTGATTTATGGCCATGGTGCGGAAGCAGGAGGAGACACAGCATTGATTTATTGTAAATTCTGAGTATTTGCATATTCTGTTCCAGGGTGATTAAAGCTATACTTTGCCACATATACATGGAAACCCTTCCACAGCTCTTGAACTACCTTATGTATTGTGCCTTATTTTTCTTTCAACTGAAGGAAAAGAAACTCTCAATGCAACTGCATATATGTAGCACAGTGAGGGCAGTGCCACACAAACCTCAGAGCACTGCTTCACAATCTAATTATGCCAGAGCTTCATCACTTTCTAGAATAATCCAGTTTTCCTATTGTCACCAGCTTCGGACAATTACATAACCTAATATTACCAACTTCATCTTTTAACACGTTTAACAAGAAAGAAAATGAGAAATTTTGGAGTTTAAGAGAGCAGATGACCCTGAATTCTTGCTTTTTATTTATTAGCTTCAAGAAGACAGCTTGCTAGTACTACGTTGCTGTAGGGAATCAGATAAAAATTAGAATCCCATAAGGGCATTGTATGAACTTTTGAACCAAGAGTAGACAACTTAAATTTGGATGGCTGCAAGTAAAATAGGTCCCTTCACTGAAGTTCATCACGGTTAGACAGCACAGACATCACCAGCAAAAGAAACCCGTTGCTTGCAATCACGTCGGTACAACTGCGCATGCACCGAATTGGCAATAAAACGTATCCTAAAATCTTTACCCTCACAAGATGGCGGCACATTGGACTCCCCTTCGCCCCAAAGCATCACGGGCCGTGAGGCAGTTCACATCCTTGGGGAAGACGCCATTTTCTGCCTGTTTGCATAAGAAATGGCGGTGTGTCAGGGGTCGTTGCGTGATTTGGAGGCGCACCCCGGCGGATCGCCGCAAACTGCGGGAGGACTCAAGTCAACCTGTACGAAAAGCGAAGTAGGTGATGGGGCTGAAGCTGTCCCGGACCCTGAACAAGTGGTGAACGGTTGGACACTGGAGTTTAACTTGCACTGCGCGCTCAAAGCATTCCGAGCTGGGAAGTATGAGGAGTTTTGCGCCATTCTCAATGTGATAACGGGTGAGATGCGAGAAAACCAATTGTAGATACTGGATTAGCGATTAGGAACAATTAAATTATCCAAAGCATTGTCAGGATGCACGGAAAAGGTGGGCAGCATCGAAAAAGATACGTGGAGTGAGTCGATGTTGATAAAACTGCTGCGCTTTCCGACGAATTTCTTATTATGTTTCAGAATAAGAGCATTGAACGTTGTAACTTTTGCATTATGTATTTGGGGATAAAGGATGCCTAAACTGGTAGGTATAATCAGGAATCCGAGTGAATTGTATGATAAGGACCTCCATAAACGGTATATTCACTGCATGGTTTAAAACATGTTAATTTTAGAAATAAGCATCCTTTAACTCCAGTTACAGATTCTAGAATGCCGACTGTATTTTTTTACATTGTAATTATATAACGCCTTTTGCTTTACACACACACTTTAAAGTTTGTTTACTTTTTGCGCTGTTTCCCTGCAGCATTTTGTTCATTGGCTCAAAACAGCAGCACACAAGATGACGTAGGGAACATACTTGCCCTTGTTTGTGTTCAAGCTGAAAAGTGATTTAGGAGTTTAAGAAGCAGGAGGAGGCCATTCGGCCCCTCAAGCCTGTTCTGCTATTCAACTAGCTCATGGTTGATCATCAACCTCAACGCTATTTTCCTGCACTATCTCCATATATTTGATATCTAGAAATCTATCAATCTCAAGCCGTCACAGCCCTCTGAGGTAGATAATTCCAAAGATTCACTCACCCCCCTCTGAAGAAATTCCTTCTCCTCCTCAGTCCTAATTGGCCTACCTCTTATTCTGAGATTGTGTCCCTTAGCTATAGACCCACCTGGCCAGGAGAAATATTCTTCCTGCATCTACCCTGTCTAGCCCTGTAAGAATTGTATATTTTCAATGAGATCACCTCTGCTCCTAAACTCTGGAGAATTTAGGCCCAGTCTCCTCAATCTCTCCTCATAAGACAATTCCGCCAATCCAGGGATCAGTCTGGTGAACCTTTGTTGAATTCCCTCTATGGTAAGTATATCCTTCCTTTGGTAAGGAAACCAAAACTGCACACACTACTCCAGGTGTGATCTCATCAAGGCTCTATACAATTTGTAGCAAGACTTATTTACTCTTGTACTCAAATCCTAATGCAGTAAAGACCAACATACCATTTGCCTTCCTAATTGCTTGCTGCACTTGCATGTTTGCTCTGTGACTTATGAACAAGGGAACCCAAGCCCCTTTGCACATCAACGCTTCCTAATCTCTCACAATTTAAATACTCTGCATTCCTTTTTTTCCTACCAAAGTGGATGGCTTCATATTTTTCGACATTACATTCCATTTGCCATGTTCTTCCCCACTCACTTAGCCTGTACAAATCCCCTTGAAGCCTCTTTGCACCCTTACAACTCTCATTCCAACCTAGTTTTGTGTCATCAGCAAACTTGGAAATATTTCATTTATTCCAGACATCCAAATCATTGGTATAGATTGTGAACAGCTGGGGTACAAGCACTGATCCTTGCGGTTGCCTGCTAGTCACAGCCTGCCAACCTGAGAATGACCCATTTATTCCTACTCCTTGTTTTCTGTCCATTAACCAATTCTCAATCCATGCCCATATGTTACCCCCAATCCCATATGCTCTAATTTTGCTTACTAACCTCTTGCATGGGACCTTATCAAAAACCTGCAAATCGCAATATGCCATTTTCACTGGTTTCCCCCTTATCTATTCTGCTAGTTACATCCTCAAAAAAAAAGTCTAGCAGGTTTGTCAAACACGATTCCCCTTTCATAAATCCATGTCAACTCTGCCCAATCCTACCATTATTTTCTAAGTGTCCAGCTATCACATCCTTTATAATAGATTCCAGCATTTTCCCTCCTGCTAATGTCAGGCTAACAGGTCTGTAGTTCCCTGTTTTCAAACTCCTTTCTTTCTTAAATAGTGGGGTTACATTTGCAAAGGTTTGTAAGACACTTTTTTTTAGGTTACCCTTTATTGCTTGCACTGACCACCTTGATGCCATTTGCCCTGAGACAATTCCCCATAGATGGCTACAGAATCCCCAGATCTTCTATGTGGGAGACATGTCTTGCCCATCTAAGTTTAAATTTTCTGCGGGGTGGTACCTGTGCTTTTGATTTCAGGATGATGAAGGACCTTTATTGTTTGTAATTTTGTCCTGCCATCAAATTGTCATGGTGGACCTCATGTCTTTTCTGGAAGCGTTCCAGATCTTTGATGTGGCAACTGTAGCAGGCCCAGAATCTGTGCCATACTGTAGAAAATTAAGGATAGTGGCCTGGTAAAATTTGGTTTCGGTCTCCTGTTTATTGCCATGCTGCTTCCAGGCATGAAATCTTCTAATGTGAAACTAACACAGACAGATGAAATCCAATCCTGAATGGCAGTCACAAGAATCCCTCACTGAAAGAAAACAAGTGAATCACTGTATTTTGTGCAATAAAATTTCTCCATTTTCTTTATATATAGTAACTAAAGCCACACAAGCAATCTCCTCATCAGTAAAGGCACTGAACTATCAACCTGGGAGACCTGAGACTTTCATGCTGAAACAATCAAATTGACATGTTAAAATGTCAAATACAGTAATGTGTGTCTTTTCAAATTTAAGATGAGGGAATGTTTTAAATAGTAAATAAGTTCTCACTTCCATCCTTCTACCCAGCAAAGTTCAAGTAACTTTCACACCACACAAGTGTCAGGCAATGACCATTTCCAATAAAAGAGAATCTAATTGTCTCCCTTTGACATTCAACGACATTACCATTGCTGAAGCCTCCACCATCAACATCCTGGGGATTAGCATTGACCAGAAACTTAACTAGCCTAGCCATATAAATACTGTGGCTACAAGAGCGGGTCAGAGGTTGGGAATTCTGTGGTAGGTAACTCGTCTTCTGACTTCCTGTTCACCATCTAAATCAGGAGTGTAATGAGATACTCCCCATGTCTGGATGAGTGCGGTTCCACAGCACTCGAGAAACTCAACTCCATCCAGCGTACTGCTTGATTGGCACCCCATCCAACACCTTAAACATTCACTACTTTCACCATCAGCATACACTGACAGTAGTACATACTGTTTCCAAGATGCACTGCAGCAACTTGCCTTTGACAGGATCTTTCAAACCCATGACCTTTACCACCAAGAAGGACAAGGGCAGCAGGCACATGGGAACACAACCACCTGACTTTCCCCCTCCAAACCACACACCATCCTGAATTGGAACAATATCACTGTTCCTTCACTGTTGCTGGACCAAAAGCCTGAAACTCCCGAAGAGCACTTTGGGTGTACCTACACTACAAAGACTGCAGCGCTTCGGGAAGGCGCCACCTTCTCGAGGGCAATTAAGGATGGGCAACAAATGCTAGCCTTGCCCATGATGCTTGCATCCCATTAACTAACATATATATTAAAAAAAACTGGCCTGGTTCTTCTAATGGACATTATCTGGGCTTTTATTTAACTCTGACGTGAATTTTCCTTCTCTTTGCCCTCCCAATTACAGCTGTCTTAAATCGACCATACACCGATGCAGAGGAGATTGGAAAGAAACTTCTAACCATACAATTTCTATCCAAATTTGGTAAGTAAATGCTAATCATGCAATACTCACCCATAATTCTTTCTTCAGACTTTGAAGTTATCTAAACATTTAAAATAGTTTGAAAGTATAATTTATTTTCTTTTAGTCATACCTGTATGTGATGAATGTGTATTTAAATACAAATTATTTTCATTTTCAGAGAGCGATGTCATGCCACTGGAATCTGTTTTGACAATTCTGGGCCAGATGAAGGCAGAGTTCTCGCTGAGTGAGGATTTTTTCCAGGAGATCAGAGGAGCTGTGGTGGAACAGGTTAGTTACTTTATAAATAAATTAAGAATTTGAATTCCTTGAAACATCAAACATAGCAGGAGCAATTGTTTTTTTTCTGGCCTGCTCCTTTATTTTCTCATTGTTTGCAGGTAGCTCACAACTATACATAGTGCAAATCTGGGACAATGCTGCCCTAAGTGCTATAGCCGGCGGGTAAAACAACATTTTACCTGCCGGGCTGCAATGGTGGCTTTACACGCCATCGTCTCAAACCCATCACATTAATTATGCATTCCTGAGATCCAATCGTTTCAATGGCGGCAGGCTCCAATTCGCCTGCCACGCCTTCACTCCGCCACTTTATCATACCAGACACTACACTTAAAGTACAGCTACGCTCAGTGTTTCCAGCCCAGGACTGCAGCAAAGAAGACATGCCCTGAAAGGCAAGAAGACTAAAGCTCTTGAGTGCCTTTTGGACACAGTGGAGGTCCGCTGTGATGTCCTGTACCTCCGCTCTGGCTGCAGGAGGGGCAGCTGCATTGCCACTCTGGCTTGGGAGGCGATAGCATTGTTGATCAGTGCCAGTGTTGCACAGAAGAGGTTGGTCATCCAATGCAGATAGAGGATGAATGATTTCATCCATGCAGCCAGGGTATGGCAAATATCACTCTAAACTCACACACTCAAGCCTGTCACACATTCACTGGCATCTCAAACACTGTCAGCTCAAGGGACATCACCACCCATTCTCTCACACATATCCTCAGATGTCCATCTGGCCTCCTCTCCTCTAGAGACTGCCTCCTCAGCCCTCACCGTCTCGAGGCCACTTGCACAAATCAACATGTGCCCCCACACACGCCCTAGGGTACCCTCCTTCCCCAGTCTAGCTCTCGTCCTGCAGCCTATTCCATTCCTGAGGCCACTTTTCCCCCTCCCCCAACCAGGGCCTTGTCCTGCAGCCATTGAAAAGTCACCCACATATGGCTGATCTGGTAGGTAGAGACCTACCTGTGAGCCCCTCTAAAAATAGTGTGGTGCTTTCTGTGAAGCCTGGTATTGATGACTGTGAGTGCTGAACCGAAGCAAGGTAGGCAAACAAACATTGCATGGATAGGGGGGGGATGATGAGCCTGGCGAGCTGGCCTTACAATGATATGCTGGTGTATTACAATGAGGTTCCCGACGTCAGGTGGCGGGAATGTGGCCCACCATCGGTGGGAGGAACGGACAATTGCAAACTGGTTTCACTATGTCATGGAACTGATTTTTGGCCTTCTCGTCATATTATCCGCTCCTGCCACCGAACATGCCCGACGCTGGCGGGCATGGAAAACCCTGGCCATAATCTCCGGTTATGATTTGAAGTAGTCTGTTAATCTTCCATGCATGATTTCAATATCACTTTTCAGTTGTTCCAGTGTAATGTATTTTCCCCCCCATTGAGTCTTTTGTAAATATAAAATGGGGACCTTAACAAGATTCTGCGATTGGTGTATTTTGATGCAAAGCTAGAAGATAATACTTGGTAATGAGTATGCTTTGTACTTGTGCGTCTCTGTTTCACTGTCTTGGTTCACTTCACCTTGGTGACTCCCAAAATCAAAATGCTCTTTTTTAATTGTGGAGTAAAGTTGACAAATTTATCAACTTTGTTTTAATTTTTAAAAATGTTAACTCATTAAAACTAGTTACTGTCAGAAGCCATAATCTATAAACATATGAGCCTTTGCTCAATGTCGGTACACTGGCCAATAAGTCAGGAAATTGTTGGTTCAAGCCCCATTCTAAAGACTTGAGTTCATAATCTGTATTGACAGTTCAGAGCAATACTAATGGCAGAAGTGCTGCATGTCAGAGGTACCATCTTTTGGATGAGATGTTAAACTGAGACCCAGTCTGTCCTTTCAGGCGCATATAACCAATCTTATCGCAATGTTCAAAGAACAGCAGGGGAGTTCTTCTGGTGTCCTGGCCAAAATTTAACACTCATCAAATATCACGAAAATCTTTTGTGGTCATTTGTCTCATTACTATTTATGGTACTTGCTATGTGCAAATTATATGTTGTGTTCTCCAATATTCTGACAACTGCTATGCTTCAAAAGTTCCTAATTGCCTGTGAAATTGTTGGGAAAATCCTGAGGATATATGTGCTTTTTAAATGCAAGTTCATTTATTCTGGTAATGAAAGATGCAATAAAAATGGGGCTCTGTTTTATTTGTTTAGACTGAATTCTCCCAGGAAAGCATTATAAACTATCCACAATATATTTGTGCTCTGTGGTTCTTCTGTGATCGCGATGTTATAATCTAAATTTAATATGTATAACGCCACAAATAAGACTTTCTATGGATACTAATAGAATCTTGATTGTTAGGTAGCTTGTGACCCCCTTGATCAATTTGCTGCTTAATTGGAAATAGACTAGATTGATACCTAGAATGTACTTTGTCATATTATCACCTGTTACCTGGACTTAATTGAACATTAATTGTTAAGAGCATCAAAGTTCATAGAAACTCTTTACTGTTTACTTAGGTTTATGGGGGAGAAAAGGATTATTTGTTTCTCCTATGTACAGGTTCTGGGGAAAAAAAACTTAGCACAGTTGCCCTTTTCTTAAATGAGATGGTTGATTGGAAATGGAACTCCTGGAAACCAGACACGTTCTTTTGAACTGTATTTTGAGCTATAGGTACATTAATTGTGAAAGATACCACCTTGATGATCCTTTGTTCCACTATTTCTTTTGAAATCTAAAGTGAGTACAGCAGTTGTACTCTTGTGTTCACTCCTGGACAGAGCTGTTGACAAATTGGATCCAGGCGAGACAGTTTGAATAACCAATTTCACTTAGGAACTTCGAATGACAATGCTGGTCCAAATTAAGTGTTTGTTACTCAGACTTATGGATGATTTTGCTGTTTTGGGAAGTCTTTGACCTGGCCACAAACTTTGTTCTTCAGCCAAGGACTATATCCCTCACCTTGGTAACTGCCTGAGGCTGAAACAATCTTGGTGCCATGTTTGACCCTGAGGTGAGCTTCTGACCACACATCTGCACCTTGTCACTAAGACTGTCTATTTCCATCTCTGTAACATCTCCCCACTCTGCTCCTGCCTCAGCTTATTTGCTGAAACTATGATTAATGTCTTTGTTATCCCTCAACATGATTATTCCACCACACTCTTAGTCAGCCTCCCACTGACATTCTACCCTCCGTAAACATGAGGTCACCCAAAACTCTGCCTGTGTCCTACCTTGCATCAAGTTCCATTCACCCATCATTCCTATTCTTACTGACCTACATTGGCTGCCTGTTAAGCAATGTCTCCATTTGAAATTCTCATCCTTGTTTTCAAGCCCCTCCATGGCCTCACCTCTCGCTATCTCTGTAATCTCCTACAACCTTCCGAGTTTCTGTGTTCTTCTAATTCTGGCCCCTTGAGCATCCCTGGGTTTTTTTTTTTTGCTGCTCCACCATTGACAGCTGTGCCTTGAGTTGCCTGGGTCCAAAGCTTGGAATTCCTTCCCTAAACCCCTCCATCTCTACCTTGCTCCTCATTTAAGACGCTTCTTAAATCTTATCACTTTAACCAAGCTTTTAGCCATCTTTCCTAATATCACCTAGCTCAGTGTCAAATTTTGTTTAGTAATGCTCCAGTGAAACTCCTTGTGACATTTTACTATGTTAAAAGCATTATATCAATGCAAGTTGGTGTTCTAGCCTCCACCATCGATAAAGTTCAGCTTATCTAAAACTGCTACTTCTATCTTATCCTGTACCAAGTCCTGATTTCATGTCTCTGTAGAACATTTGTTCTCATTGCCCATTGCCACCAATTTGAAGTTCCCATCCTCATGTTCAAATCCTTTCATGTCCTCATACTTTTCATCTTCTCCAGCTCTATAATGCTCTGACAACTTACTCTTCCTCCACCATATTTCCCTGGGCCTTTTGTGCAGATCTGTCATTACTCTGCCAAAAACAGTTAGAAGATAATTGGCACAGCTCCAACTCCATTGAAATTAGCAGAGGTTGCAATTTTCCTGCATTGAAGTCACTTTTCACTCTGTCACCAGTTGTACCCTAAAATTATGTGACTGGTAGCCTGGCAGATGCATGACTTATTCACTCTAAGTGCATTCTATGGTTGTTTTTAAATTACATGCCAGCGTGTTTGCTGATCGAGACATGTTGAAAGACGGATTCCTAAACTATTGCATTGTGATGTCAATGAGAAATGCGTTAGCAATTATTCCTTTTAAGTTTAACTATTTTTAAGCATTGATTGTTGGCTGTGTTTACTTGTATCACAACACTAAGGGGAGCACTTCCTTCACAGGCGCAGTTACAGTCTCTGTCAGTGTCAGCTGCTTGCATTATAACCAACAAGTTGGCTTGACAGAGACTAATAATAAAGTTCAAGTTACCCATTTTTTGGTCTGTATCGTCCTTAACCAACTATCTACCTATCATTTTCAACTGTTTCCTCTAAAACATGCTTCTGACGATTTAGTAAATGATGAAGATATATAATCAGAAAATTTCAGGAAATGAGATTCCCAACTTCTAATTGACATAGTAATCAAGAAGAATTGATTGTAATATCAAATTCAAGTACACTCTTTAGTAAAATCAAGTTTTGAAATATTTAAAAATTGAATACCCAACCTGGGGCTTGAACTGATGACCCTTGGATTGAGAGTCCCACGATCTGCCAGCTGAGCTAACAAAGACCAAGAACATAAATGGAAAGAGTTTACTTCCATGGTTTGTATGCAGTAGAAAGGTTATGATTATGTGCACGATGTCTGTTGTTGCTGCCTGGTGTGCAGCTGGGGAGAGGCTAGCCTGTGGGCACTCAAATGATGTAACTTGCAGGAAAGGCATTTGCAAATTTATTACAACAGTGAACAAAATAATGTGCATATTAGGGAGTCTGGCCTTAGTCATCGCAGCCTTTTCAATTTTAGAATAATTGTCAAGATTAATAGGAAAAGTGACATTGTTATATGCTGTCATTTCAGAGGCCACTTTATAAGACTACAAGAAATGTGCAAAAACAAAATACAGATTGAGAGAAATTGGAAGTTCAATCTTTCACATTTTTCTTACTCACAATATGAAGGATCTAAAATATATTACATAGGATATAAAGCATAAAAACAAGACTTTCGACCTAACCAGTCCATGCTGGTGTTTATGCTCCACTCTAACCTCCTCCCATCTTTTCTCATCTACACCTAGCTTTTTAACCCTCTATTACTTTCCCTCATATGCTGGTCTAGCTTCCCTTTAAATGCATCCAAACTATTCATTTCAACCACTCCGTGAAGTTGTGAGTTCCGCATCCTCATCGCTCTTTGGGCAAAGAAGTTTCTTCTGAATTCCCTACTGGATTTTTTGGTGACTATCTTACAGTGATAACCTCTAGTTATGCTCTTCCCTACAGGAAGAAGCAAGGCCTTTGGATCCACTCTATTAGAACTTTCCCTAATCCTTTGCTGATAGAAATGCACACATTTCTGGTGGTATCATTGTAAATCTTCTCTGCATCCTCTCCAGTGCTTCTATATCCTTTGTAAAGTGCGACTAGAACTGCACACAGAGTTTGGAGTGTGGTCTAACCAAGATTTGATACAGGTTTAGCATAACTGTGGAAAATTGCCCAGGTGCGTCCTGTACACAAAAAGCAGGACAGATCTAACCTGGCCAATTACTACCCCATCAGTCTACACTCGATCATCAGTGAAGTGATGCAAGGGGTCATCAACAGTGCTATCAAGGAGTACTTGCTTAGCAGTAACTTGCTCAGGGTCACTCGGCTCCTGACCTCCTCATTACAGCCCTGATTCAAACATGGACAAAAGAATTGAACTCCCGAGGTGAGTTGAGAGTGACTGCCCCTGACATCAAGGTACCAATTGACCTAGTATGGCATCAAGGAGCCCAAGCAAAACTGGACTCGATGGAAACCATGGGGAAACCTCTCCCACTGGTTGGTATCATACCTAGCACAAAGGAAGATGGTTGTTGGAGGTCAATCATTTTAGCTGCAGGACATGACTGCAGGAGTTCCACAGGGTAGTGCCTTCAGCCCAACCATTTTCAGCTGCTTCATCAGTGACCTTCCTTCTGTCATAAGGTCAGAAGTGGGATGTTTGCCGATGATTGCATAATGTTTAGCACCATTAGTGACTTCACAGATACTGAAGTGGTCCATGTCCAAATGCAGCAAGACCTGGACAATATCCAGGCTCAGGTTGTCAAGTAGCAAGTAATATGCCACACAAGTGCCAGGCATTGACCATCTCCAACAAGAGAGTATCTAACCATCTCCCTGTGACGTTCAATGACATTACCATCGCTGAATTCCCCACTATCAACATCCTGGGGCCGGGAGGGGGGGCTAGGAATCCTGCGGCGAGTACCTCACCTCCTGACTCCTAAAGCCTGTCCACCATCTATAGGCACAAGTCAGCAGTGTGATAGAATGCTCTCCACTTGCCTGGATGACTCCAACTCCCACAGCACTCAAGCTCGACACCATCCAGGACAAAGCCCACTGGATTGGCACACCACCCAGAAACATTCACTCCGTCCACCACTGAAGCACAGTGGTAGCAGTGTGTAATATCTACAAGATGCACTGTAGGAACTCACCAAGACTCAGACAGCACCTTCTAAAATCCACGACCGCTACCATCTAGAAGGGCAAGGGCAGCAGATACTTTGTAACACCACTACCTGCAAGTTCCCCTCCAAGCCACACACCATTCTGACTTGGAAATATATTGCCATTTCTTCATTGTCGCTGGTTCAAAATCCTGGAACTCCCTCTCTAACAGCACTGTGGGTGTATCTACACCACATGGACTGCAGCGGTTCAAGAAGGCAACTCACCACCATCTTCTCAAGGTCAACTAGGGATGGGCAATAAATGCTGGCCCAGCCAGCAATGCCCACACCCCATGAACAAACATTAAAAAAAAACTCCCCTACTTATCAATTCTATTCTCACTCTGGAAATAAAGCCAAGTGCTTGGTTAGCTTTTTTAATGGCCTTGCTAGCCTGTGGCACAACTTTTAGTGATTGGTGTATTTGTACTCTGATCCCTTTTGTTCCTTTACTGCACCTGGACTTGCACCTTCCGAGTAATAAGTGATTTCCCTATTCTTCCTACCGAACTGTACCGCCACACATTTACCACACATTTACTTGAGTTGAACTTCCATTTGTCAATTATTTGCCCATTCTGCAAGTTTATTAATGTCCTCCTGTAATTTAGTCTTTCTCAGTATTGACTATACCCCAACCCCTTTAATTTCATGTCATCTGGATATTTAGAAATTGTGTTTTTGATTTCCAAGTCCAAATCGTTAATGTAAATTGTGAATAGCAGTCATCCCAGCACTCTTCCTTATGGAAGACTCCTGACGACTCTGAATAATTACCCTTCAATCCCACTCTGTTTTCTGCCTTGAAGCCAGCTAGCAATCCATTCTGCCACTTGTCCCCTGACTCCACATTCTCTAACTTTATTCATTAGTCTATTATGGTGCACCTTATGAAAGGCCTTTTGAAAATCCAGATAAGTTACATCTATTGCATTACCATTGTCTACTGTGTTACTTCCTCAAAAAAGATATTTGTGACATTGCCACTTAATCAGCTCATCTTCCACATTTTTCTCTTAAAATGGAGCCTCCAGGATTAGCCAGTGAATTTCTTAAATCATGCCTCTTTCGTGGTGAAACGTCTAGCCAGGATGACCAGCCCCTGGGATTGTGGCTCATGATTTGAATGAAAGTTAGATTGTGGCGACAGCTTTTTTTTAAAGTTAATATATAAAATTTTGTACCTACAAATCTCAAGCATAAATAACATTTTGGGCCTCTCTTTCTAAAGGCTGTGGTTGAATCTATTAAGAATAACAGTTTTCAAGAAGCTTCTAAAATCTTGGGACAGCATCTCAAAAAGGACGCTATTAACCAGGTATGTCTGTAGCTGTTTAATCTGGACTAATAAAATCTGACATTCCAGTGCTGGACCATGCATGTTTTCACAGTATTGATCTATTCCTTGCAGCTGTCCATAAGACATAGGTGCAGAAGGAGGCCATTCGGCCCATCAAGTCTGCTCTGCCATTCAATGAGATCATTGCTGATCTGACAATCCTCAACTCTGCCTTCTCCCCATAACCCTTGATTCCCTTACTGATTAAAAGTGTGTCAATCTCGGCCTTGAATACACTTAACGACCCAGACTCTACAGCCCTCTGGGTAAAGAATTCCACAGATTCACTACCCTCTGAGAGAAGAAATTCCCCCTCATCTCTGTCCTAAATCGGTGTCCTCTTACTCTTGAGATTATGCCCTCAGGTCCTAGACTCTCCCACAAGGGGAAACAACCTCTCAGCATCTACTCTGCCAAGCCCCCCTCAGAATCTTATATGTTTCAATAAGGTCGCCTCTCATTCTTCTATATTCCAATGAGTACAGGCCCAACCTACTCAACCTCTCCTCCTAAGAAAATCCCTCTATCCCCGGGATCAACCTAGTGAGCCTTCTCTGGACTGCCTCCAATGCCAGTATATCTTTCCTTAGATAAGGGGACCAAAACTGTTCATGGTATTCTAGGTGTGGTCAAAGTAGTGCCTTGTATAGTTTTCACAAGACTTCCCTATTTTTATACTCCATTCTGTTTGAAATAAAGACCAACATCCATTTGCCTTACCTATTACCTGCTGAACTTGTATGCTAGCTTTTTGGGATTTTGCATGAGGACCCCCAAATCACTCTGTGCTGCAGCTTTCTTCAGTCTTTCTCCATTTAAGTAACATTCAGCTCCTCTATTCTTCCTACCAAAGTGCTTAGCCTCACATTTTCCCACATGATATTCCATCTGCCACATTTTTGCCCACTCACTTAACCTGTCTGTATTCCTCTGTAGACTTTGTGTCATCCTCACCGCTTGCCTTCCCAACTATTTTTGTCATCTGCAAACTTGGTTTTGGTACATTCATTTCCTTCATCCAAGTCACTAATATATATTGTAAATAATTGAGGCCCCAGCATTGATCCCTGTGGCACTCCACTAGTTACAGGTTGCCATCCTGAAAATTCCCCCCACCCCCGTATCCAAACTTTGTCGTCTATTAGTTAGCCTGTCCCCTATCCATGTTCAAATTGTTGCTGCTTATTGCTTTAAGATTATAATATTGAGGGAAGTGGGGGCTATGCAATTTTGTAGCTAGAAAGAAGCAATGCAACCATAATCACTGTTGACTTATTTAAATAATAAATGAAATGTAATCTTTCATTTTGTGAAGTAAAATGCAGATGTACATGGCACACTTTCAGAATGTTACAATGTTTTGAAAATAAATCATCACAATGTGATTGGATGTAATAATTGCTGTGCTTTTTTTCTGCATCTAGAAACAGGTATTTGATGCAATTTGAAAAGTACAAATACATGTCCTTTATGGAACTAAACCTGTGGAAACATTTGTAATGCTGTTTCTTGATTAATTTTTTAATGCTATTGTGGGTTAATATACTTGATTGTACACAGAATCACATGATCTTTATAGAGCAGAAGGAGGCCATTCGGCCCATCGAATCTGCACTGGCTTTTTGAAAGAACATTCCACCTAGTCCCTCTCCCCTGCCTTATCACCCTAACCTTGCACATTATTTATTTTCAGGTGGCAATCCAATTCCCTTTTGAATATCTCAAATGAACCTGCCTCCACCACTCTTTCAGGAAGTTAATTCCAGACTCCAACCATCCACTGGGTGAAAAAAATTTTCATCGCATCACATTTACTCCTTTTGCCAATTATTTTGAATTTGTGCCCTCTAGTTCTTGATGCTCTTTTGAGTGGGAACAGTTTCTCACACTTTCTCCTGTCCATACCCCTCAAATCTTGAATACCTCTCTATCAGGTCTCCTCTCAGCCTTCTTTTCTCCAAGGAAAACAGTCCCAATCTCTCCAATCTATCTGCATAGCTACAGTTCTTTATCCCTAGAATCATTCTTGTGAATCTTCTCTGCACTCTCTCCAACGCCACCTTATCTTTCCTCAAGTATGGCGTCCAGAACTGGGCGCAGTACTGCAGATGAGGCTTAACTAGTGTCTTATACAAGTTCAACATGACCTCCTTACTCTTGTACTCAATGCCCCTTCTCATAAAGCCTATGATAGAATATGCTTTTTTAACTGCTCTCTCAACATGCCCTGCCATTTTCAATGTCCTATGTACATATACACTGAGGTCCCTCTGTTCCTGCACCTCTTTTAGAGTCTCTCCCTTTTATTTTATACTGTCACCATATTATTCCTGCCAAAATGGATCACCTCACACTTCTCTGCATTGAACTTCATCTGCCACTTGTTTAACCAATCTACCAACATGTCTATGTACTTTTGAAGTTCAAGACTGTCCTCATCACAGTTGACAACATTTTCAATCATTGTATCATCTGCATGCAAAATTTGAAATCATGCCCTGCCCACCACAGTCTAGGTCATTAATATATTATCAGGAAGATCAAGGGTCCCAACACTGACCCCTGGGGAACTCCACTACAAACCATCCTCCAACCTAAAAGGCAACGATTGATCACTTTCTGTTTCCTGTCACTCAGCCAATTTCTTATCCATGTGCCTACTTTCCCTTTCATTCCATGACCTAGAATTTTGCTCACAAGTCTGTTGTGTGGCACTGTATCAAATGTCTTTTGAAAATCCATATACACTTCATCAACAGTGTTTCCCTTATCCACCTTCTCTGTTACTTCCTCAAAAAAACTCCAAGTTAGTTAAACATGATTTTCCCTCAATGAATCCATGCTGGCTTTCCTTAATTATCCTGCAGTTGTCTAAGTGACTAATGATTTTATCCCAAATTATAGTTTGCAGAAGTTTCCCTGCCACTGAGGTGAAACTGACTGATTTGTAGTTGCTAGCTTTGTCCTTGCGCCCTTTTTTGAACAAGGGTGTAACATTTGCAATTCTCCAGTCCTCTGGCACCACCCCTCTGCCTAAGGAAGACTGGAAGATTATCACTAGTGCCTCTGCAATTTCCACTCTCTCTTCCCTCAGTACCCCTGGATGCATCTCATCCAGTCCTGGTACCTTTTCTATTTTAAGTAAAGATAGCCTTTCTAACACCACTACCTTCTCAATTGTAAATTCTTCAAGTATACCGCTTACCCCCTCTCTCACCTTGGCCTGGGTCGCATCTTCTTCTTTTGTAAAGACAGATGCAAAGCACTCGTTCAATACCTCTGCTATTTTTCCAGCCTCCACTTGCAAGTCCCCCTTTGTCCCTAATAGGCCCTAATCTTTTATCATCCTTTTATTATTTACATGCTTATAGAAGACCTTGCGATTCCTTTTTATGTTAGCTGCCTATCTCTTTTCATGCACTCTCCTTGCTTTTTCTTATTAGTTTCTTCACTTCCCCTCTGGTCCTTCTATATCCTGATTCTCCGTTGTATTTTCTACCTCACGTCTGTCGTACGCTCACTTCTTCCTTTTCATCTTTACCTCTATCTAGCCATCCAGGATGCTCTGGATTTATTTGTCCTATCTTTCCCCTTCTGGGCAATATACCTAGACATTGCCTGCAATACCTTTTCTTTGAAGGTGGCCCATTGTTCAGCCACCGCCCTTTCTGCCAACATTTGATTCCAACTCGCTTGACTCAGATATATTCTCATCCCATTGAAGTTGGGTTTTCCCCCAGTTAATTATCCCTGCTCTTGATTGTGCCCTGTCCTTTTCCATGACCAGCCTAAACCTTATGATACAATGATCACTGTCCCCTGGAAGCTCTCCCATTGATATTTGATCCATTTGGGCCAACTCATTCCCCAGAACCAGGTCCAAAAGTGCATGTCCTCTCATTGGACCGGAAATATACTGCTGCAGAAAATTATCTTGAACACATTCTAGGAACTCTTGCCCTTCTTGTCCCTTTGCACTATTCCTAATCCAGTCTATATTTGGATAATTGAAGTCCCCCATTATGAGTGCTCTATAATTCTTGCATCTCTCTGTAATTTCTTTGCAAATTTGTTTCTGTGCATTCCTTCCACCAGTTGGTGGTCTAAATGCTGCACCAATCAATGTTGTTGCACCTTTTTCATTCCTTACCTTCTAGCCAGAGGGATTCCGTCCTTGACCACCCCCCCCGCCCCCCAAAACCACCACCGCGGAACACCCTCTCCAGTACTGTAATACTACCATCCTTAATCAACATTGCCACCCCACCTTTTCTTCCTTTCCTGTCTCTCCTAAACACCTTGTACCCAGGAATATTTAATGCTCAGTCCTGCCCTCCTTTGAGCCAGGTCTCTGTTAATATCGTTATTATATAATATAAATTAAGTTTTTTTTCAGCTATGGAATCTAAATGAGTAGTTGGTGATAGATATTGGTTGTTTTTAAGTTAAGCTAATAACCCCAATAACATCCAACTTGCAAAATGTACAACCTTCCATATATATATGTGTATCATGTAATATGTATATTTGCAACTGTTTTTAATCATTTGAAATATACATTTTCTCACTCCCCATAATCTAACTAATAATATGAATGCTGCGTCCAGCACATTATTTTTGTAATATTTTCTGTGTTTGTTTCCATACATTTTTATTGTCAGCTAGTCAACTTTGTTACGATCTTTGGCCAGACCTTGTGACATGGGGAAGATCCGGTTGGGGACCAATATTGTTTTGTTTGAAGTAGATAAAGGTTGAGATTCAAGACACCTAATTTTGGAATAAAGCCACAAAATTCCACGCATCTTGAACAAGTGAAAACAAAATTTAGTATACGAGTACAGAAAGATAAGACAGTTTACAATATGTATCTTATATTCTGACATTCAGGGTAAGTATGGGATACATGTGAATTAACAGACGAGCTGTGGTCAAACACACTATACTACAGAGTAAATAACAGATGCAATCAAGACAAAGTTCATGGGTTTCTTAAGAACCCACACAGACATCAGTAAACACAAAGTCAAAGAATCTCTTTGAAACTTTGTGTCATGAGGGAGTCCCAGCTTCACCTTCGAAGATTTCCTTGGAATTCTCTCCAAAAGTTGTCCCAGTCAAGGGACTTTAACAGTGGTCCACCTCACAGGGTTTCAGTCTTGTCTTCCAAGATTCCTTCTCCCTGGACTCCAGAGTGTGCACTTCAGCCTCTACTTACTGATGTAATTTAAATTCTTTGCTAGACAGCTAGCTTCACTGAGCTGGTACTGCCCCTGAGTTTTTCTGAACTCCTGCCTCTGGTTGTATCCAGCTATATATGACATCCAAAGCTTCCCCCCCGGGCCCCTGTCTCAGGGATGACTTTTTGGCTGTATGAAGCTTCTTCCCCATGTTCTTGACTCTCCTGAAGCTGACTGGCTCCAGAAGAGCTGTTCACTGACCCTTGAACTTATCGGATGACCTGTCAAAACACTCCCAGAGTTACTTGGCAGGAACCAATGTAGCAAACATCAGAACATCCTGTACCTGAAATGTTACCATTTCCACAGATTTCTGATTTATCACCCAGGGACACACACATCAATGGGTTTCATGACAACTTTCTGAAATGATTGACTTAATTCCAAGCTCCTGTTTTTAAAAGCTATCAATCAGCCATCTTATAGAAATTTAGCTACAGTACCCACAACGTATATATTGGAACACTTTTGTCCATGAGAGCTTCCATGTCAACACAACCTCCAATTTTTCCTTCTTCTCCTATCCCTTCTCGTTCTTATTGTAACTTTGACACAAGTTACCAAACCATCCCCTTCTCATGCCTCCACTGTTGTCCAGCTGGGTGGGGCTGCACTCACCTGGTTCCATTCTTGTCTGTCCAATCATAGCTAGAGAATCATCTGCAAGGCTACTCTTCCCACTGCAGCACTGAGAGAATGAATGTTATTTTTAGAATATTTTGGGGGAATATTGTGTTATTCTGTGTAGAAGGCTGGGTGTGTGTGGGTATGTCTCTGATTTTAATTAACCTGGGCAAGAGATTGATAGGAGTCAGGTTGTCTGGGGTTGGGGGTGGGGGTGGTGGGGGTGGGGGGGTGGTGGTGTTGAAACATGAAAAGTATAGAGGCATTAAATTTGAGGTACAAGTAAACAGGTTAGATTTAGCATTTGCATTCTTAGATAAGTTGAGAGTTTGTTTAAATGTTAATATACGTGACAAGAAACATGTTTGAATCTTGCAGGGGTCCCAAAGGTAAATAGTAGTGGGGATATATTTTATTGACCCGAAAGCAAAGACAAGATAGAGACATAAAAGATTTGATATTTTGAAAATTTTGAGTTTCATACAGGTATGACACTAATGGAACCTAAGATGAAAGGGGAAAAAAGCTATTTTAGAGTTATTGTGGCAAGCTTAGATAGAGAGAACTTGAGCTGTTGAGCGATAGCTGGAGCTCTGGGCTGGGAGAGGATGTAGTTTGAATCAGCCGTCCAGTCAAGCCAGAAAAGTCTTGGGCTGCAGCAAGCCGTTTTATTCTGGTGGATTCCACTGCAGAGTAGATGAGGGTAGAGGTTGTGTGGTTTGCCTTTATTGTAACTACAGCAGTTTGCCTTGTGTAATATTACTGGATTTCATAGCAGACATCTATAAGGGAGTGTTGCCTGGAAGATGTTTATTTTGGGTTTGACCAAGTAGAGATTTTTTGGGGCAATGTTTATAAGACTAACCTTAATTGTGTAACTGTAATCTTGAGTGCTTGGGTTTTCTTTTATTTAAAAAAAAATTTCCTTTTAATTTTTAAAATCCCGAAAGTGTTCCTGGACCTCTTACAGCTGAGATCAGTACGTCATCTTTTCGTTTTCAGAATACAAAAAAAATAGGTATGGCCCGTAAGCTAGGTTTCCCTCTGGGATTTGGTTTGCGCAGCAGTTAACACCAGCTGTGGACATGACAAGCACCGTTGTTAACTCTGCTGCTCCCAAGAAACTATCCTTGACCCCCTTTTTTTTTTATCCACATTCTGCCCCTCTGCAACACCATCAAAAACATTATGTCAGTATCCACATGTACACATCACCAGCTGTACTTCACTGCCACCTCTCTCGACCCCTCCACTGTTTCTAAATTGTCAAGTTGCTTGTCTGTTATCGAATACTGGATGAATAGAAATTTCCTCCAACTGAATATTGGGGAGTTTAAAGCCATTGTCTTGGGTATCAGCAACAAGCTCTGTTTTTGAGCCACCAGTTGCATTCCTCCTATTAACAACTGTCTGAGGCAGAACCAAATTAGTCGTAACTTTGGTGTTGTATTTGACCCTGAGATGAGCTTTTAACCACACCATCACCAAGACTGCCTATTTCTACTTCTGTAACATCGCTCCTCTGCCCCCATCTCAGCTGATCTGCTAAAATATTCACTCATGCTTGTGGGATAGTCAAGATAAAAAACACTCTTGGCTGGCCTCCCACATTCTACCCTCTGTACACTTGAGGTCATTCAAAACTCTGCTGCCCATGTCCTACCTCACATCAAGGCAGGTACGTAGACCCAGGGGGTAGTATTCAAGGAGCCTCAGCCTCTGCAATTGCCCAACAGCTACGAGATCCTTGCACGCTGTGTGGAAGAGAGCAGGAACTGCAGGATGAGTGAACTGACCACGGCACCGTAGTACAGGAAGCCATTCAAGTGGGGGCAGGAAATAGGAACATAGTGGTAGGGTACAGTATAATTAGGGAGACAAGAACAGCTGACTATAGACCAGTTAGCTTAACGTCTGTTATTGGGAAAATGTTCTGAGTCTATTATAAAGGACATAATAGCAGAGCATTTAGAAATGCATAATATAATCAAGCTGAGTCAGCATGGCTTCATGAAGGGTAAATCATGCCTGACAAATTTTGTTAGAATTCTTTGAGGAGGTAACAAGCAGGGTAGATAAAGGGGAACCAGTAATATTGATGTAATATATTTGGATTTCCAAAATGCTACTTAATAAGATAAGTGCCCATGGTGTAGAGGGTAGCATATTAGCATGGATAGAAGATTGGCTAACTAATAGAAGACGGAGTTGGGATAAGGGGGGCATTTTCAGGATGGCAACCTGTAACTAGTGGAGTGCCACAGGGATCAGTGCTGGGGCCTCAATTATTTACAATATTTATTAATGACTTAGATGAGGGAAGTGAATGTGCTATCACCAAGTTTGCGGATGACACAAAAATAGGTGGGAAGGCAAGTAGTGAGAATGACGAGTCTACAGAGGTATATAGACAGGTTAAGTGAGTGGGTAAAAACTTGGCATGGGAATGTAATGCGTGAAAATGTAAGGTTATGCACTTTGGCAGGAAGAATAGAGGAGCTGAATATTTTTTAAATGGAAAAGGCAGCAGAAAGCTGCAGCACAGAGGGAATTGGGGGTCCTCATGCAAGAATCACTGAAAGCTAGCATACAAGTTCAGGTTAAAGGGAAGGCAAATGGAATGTTGGCCTTTATTTCAAAGGGAATGGAGTATAAAAATAGGGAAGTCTTGCTAAAACTATACAAGACACCAGTTAGACCACACCTAGAATACTGTGAACAGTTTTGGTCCCCTTATCTAAGGAAAGATGTACTGGCATTGAAGGCAGTTCAGAGAATGTTCTCTAGGTTGATTTTCACAGTTTAAAACAGCGAGAGGAGAGCACGGAGCACACGGAGAGTGGACCTGCGTGAGAAGGGCAACGGCAGTGGGAGATAAAAACTGGTGGCACAGAGCCCCTTCAACCTGTTTGTATCTGTGAGGGCAAGAGTTACGTCACAGGAAAACAGGTAGGTGATTGGTGGGTATCTCTTCCGTATCTCTCTCAATTGGCTTCAAGTGGTTTAAAAACATTATTACAGCTGAAGAGTACTGTTCACTTTCAAAATATTTCACATCCAAATTAATTAATTAAATAGAATCGGCTGTGCAGACGATGTGTTGCAGCTGTAGTAGCCGGTGTGATCCACGATGACCACATCTGCAGCAAGTGCTAGCTGATCAAGGACCTTTGGCTCAGAGTTGATGAACTGGAGTCTGAGCTGCGGACACACCAGAGTTATCTAGTCACGGCCCTTAAATTAATTACATCAAATTTAAGAGCCAACCACATTTGTGGGTGTGGAGTCACATGTAGGCCAGACCAGGTAAGGATGGCAGATTAGTGAACCAGATGGGTTTTTGCAACAGTCGACAATGGTTTTATGGTCATCATTAGACTTTTAATTCCAGATTTTTATTGAATTCAGATTCCATGGCGGGATTCGAACCTGGGTCCCCAGAGATTTTACTAGTCCAGCGACAATACCACTATGCCATCGCTTCCCCGATGCCCCAAGGTTTTTTTTATTCATTGGATGTGGATGTTACTGGCTAGGCCAGCATTTATTGCCCATCCCTAATTGCCCTCGTTTAGAGGGCATTTAAGTGTCAACTGCACTGCTGTTGATTGATTGATCTCCTGTCGATTGTTGTAGAAAGAGGTGCGAGGCTCTTGCTCCCGGTGTGAACAAGGGCACAGACTGCAGGGAGGATGAGTGAACTGACCAGAGCTCTCTGGTTCAGACCGTCATTCAAGTGGGGGAAGAAAAAAGAAATGTAATAGAAATAGGGGATAGCATAGTTACGGGAATAGATACTGTTCTCTGCAGCAAAGACAGAGAGTCCTGAAAGTTGTGTTGCCTACCTGGTGCCAAGGTTAAGGACATCTCTTCTGGGCTGGAGAGGATCCTGGAGTGGGAGGAGAAGGATCCAGTTGTCATGGTCCATGTAGGTACCAGTGACATAGGTAGGAAGAGGAAACCGGTTCTGCTGAGGGACTACAAGCAGCTCGGGGCTAAATTAAAAAGCAGAACCACAAAGGCGGTAATCTCCGGATTGCTACCTGAGCCACGTGCAAGTTGGCGTAGGGTAAATGAGATTAGATAGGTAAATGAGTGGCTCAGAGATTGGTGTGTGAGAAATGGGTTCCGATTCATGGAGCACTGGCACCAGCACTGGGGAAGGAGAGCTGTTCTGTGGGATGGGCTTCATTTGAACCATACTGGAACCAGTGTCCTGGCGAATCGTATAACTAGGATTGTAGGTAGGGCTTTAAACTAATTAGTTGGGGGGAGGGTTCAATTAAAGGGAAGTTTAGAAAATCAAAAATAATCAAGAGAGCAGAGGTGCAGGGTAGTGAAGAGGCAAATGATAATTAGTGTGACAAGAAGGTGCAGAAAATATAAGCAGAAGAGTGCAGCAGAAATTAGAACCAGAATGAGTAATAATGGTAAAAAGTCAAAGCTTAAGGCTCTTTATCTGAGTGCATGCAGCATTTGTAACAAGGTAGGTAAGTTGACGGCACAAATAGAAATAAATGGATATGACTTGATAGGTATTACAGAGACATGGTTGCAGGGTGACCAAGACTGGGAACACAATATTCAAGGGTATTCGACATTCCGGAAAAATAGGCAAAAAGGAAAAGGAGGTGGGGAAGCCTTTTTAATAAAAGAAGGTATCAGTGCAGTGGTGAGTTGTGATATAGGTGCAATAGATCGTGATGTGGAATCAGTTTGGGTGGAAATAAGGAATAGCAAGGGGAAGATGTCACTGGTGGGAGTCGTCTATAGGCCCCCGAAGAGTTGCCTCACTGTAGGACAAAGTATAAATCAGGAAATAATGGAGGTGTGTAAGAAGGGCGCTACGATTGTTATGGGTGATTTTAATCTGCACTGGACAGATCAGATTGGCAGGAGTAACATGGAAGACGAATTTGTAGAGTGCATCAGAGATTGTTTCTTAGAGCAATACGTTGCAGAACCTACCTGGGAAGAGGCTATTTTAGATCTAGTATTGTGTAATGAGATAGGATTAATAAGAGATCTCATAGCTAAGGATCCTCTTGGGGGGTCACGATCACAACATGGTAGAATTTCAAATTCAGTTCAACGTGCAACTCTGATCTCCAACCTCAACTTAAATAAGGGCAATTACAGAGATATGAAGAAAGAGTTGTTTAAAGTGGGCTGGGAAAATAGACTAAGGGGAAGGTCAGTGGATGAGCAGTGGTAAACATTTAAGCAGATATTTCATAACGCTCAGCAAAAATTTATCCTGGTCAAAAAGAAGGACTCGATGTGAAGGATGAACTACCCGTGGTTAACAAAGATGGTTAAGGAGAGTATCCATTCAAAAACGAAGGCATACAAAGCAGCAAAAACTAGTGGTAGGCCAGAGGATTGGGAATTTTTTAGGAACCAGCAGCCGATGACTAAAAAGTTAATAAGGAGGGAGAAAATTGATTGATTATGAAAGTAAATTGGCAAGAAATATAGAAGCAAGAGCTTCTACTGGTATATAAAAAGAGAGTAGCTAAAGTGAGCGTGGGACCCTTGGAGGATGTGACTGGAGAATTGATAATGGGGAATGGGGAAATGGCAGATAATTTAAATCAATATTTTGCATCGGTCTTCATGGCGGAGGACACTATAAACATCCCAAAGATATCAGATAAGCAAGGAGCTAATGGGAGGAAAGATCTTGTAACAGTCTCTATCACGGGGACAAAGTATTTGACAAGCTAATGGGACTAAAGGCAGACAATTCGCTAGGACCTGATGGCCTGCATCCAAGAGTTTTAAAGGAAGTGGCTGCAGAGATAGTGGAGGCATTGGTCGAAATATTCCAGAACTTACTGGATTCTGGAAGGGTCCCAGCAGATTGGAAAACTGCTAATGTGAAGCCCCTGTTCAAGAAGGGAGGGAGACAAAAAGCAGGAAACTATAGGCCAATCAGCCTAACATCTGTCGTTGGGAAAATGCTAGAGTCCATTATTAAGGAAGAAATGGGACAATTTAGAAAAGCTTAATGCAATCAAACAGTCAACATGGCTTTGTGAAAGAGAAATCATGTTTGACAAATTTGCTGAGTTCTTTGAGGATATAACAAGCAGGGTTGATGAAGAGGAACTGATAGATGTAATGTATTTGGATTTCCAGAAGGTATTCGATAAGGTGCCACATAAAAGGTTATTGCGCAATATTGGAGCTACGGTATTGGGCGTAATGTATTAACATGGATTGAGGATTGGTTAACACACAGAAGACAGTCGGGATTAATGGGTCTGTTTCAGGTTGAAAAGACGTAACTAGTGGAGTCCCGCAAGGATCAGTCCTAGGGCCTCAATTATTTACTATCTATATTAATGACTTGGAGGAGGGGGCAGAGTGTAATGTACCCAAATTTGCTGACAAAAATAGGTGGGAGGGCATGTTGTGATTAGGACATAAGGGATCTGCAAGGGCTTGTAGACACGTTGAGTGAGTAGGCAAAAACTTGGCAGATGGAGTTTCATGTAGGAAAGTGTGAGGTCATGCACTTTGTAGGAAGAATCAAAAGGCACACTATTATTTAAATAGAGACTCCAAAAAAGTGCAGTACAGAGGGATCTGGGTGTTCTTGTGCATGAAACACAAGAAGTTAGCATGAATCTCCAGCAAGTGATTATTAAGGCAAATGGAATTTTGGCCTGTATTGCTAGGGGCTTGGTGTTTAAAAATAGGGAAGTCTTGTTACAACTGTACAGGGTGTTGGTGAGGCTGTACCTGGAGTACTATGTACAGTTTTGGTCCCCATATTTAAAAAAAGATATACTGGCATTGGAGGCAGTTCAAAAGAGATTCACTAGGCTGATTCCTGGGATGAAGGGGTTGACTATCAAAAATGGCTAAACAGGTTAGGCCTTTATTCATTAGAGTTTAGAAGAATGAGGGGTGATCTTATTGAAACGTACAAGATTCTGAGGGGCTTGCCAGGGTAGATGTTGAGAAGATGTTTCCATCAGTGGGGTAATCTCGCACTAGGGGAAATAGTTACAGAATAGGGGGACACTCATTTAAAACTGAGGTGCGAAGGAATTTCTTCCCTCAGAGGGTAGTGAATGTCTGGAATTCTCTACCTCAGAGTTGTGGAGGTTAGATCACAAAGTATTTAAAGAGGAGAAAGATAGATTTTTGAAATATTGGGGAGTTGAGGGCTATGAGGAGCTGACACGAAAGAGGAGTTGAGGCCTGGGGCAGATCAGCATGATCTTATTGAATGGTGGGGCAGGCTTGAGGGGCCGAATGGTGTACTTCTATTTTTAATGTTCTTATGATCCCGGGTATGGAGGGATTTTTTTATGAAAAGTTGAGTAGGTTGGGCTTGTACTCATTGGAGTTTAGAAGAA
The DNA here is from genome assembly GCF_964194155.1 of Cetorhinus maximus. Taxonomy (NCBI): domain Eukaryota; kingdom Metazoa; phylum Chordata; class Chondrichthyes; order Lamniformes; family Cetorhinidae; genus Cetorhinus; species Cetorhinus maximus. The sequence goes on from NC_135884.1 coordinate 130,027,461, forward strand.
TGAGAGGCGATCTTATTGAAACATAAGATTCTTAGGGGGCTTGACAGGATAGATGGTGAGAGATTGTTTCCCCTTGTGGGAGAGCCTAGGATCAGACGGCATAATTCCAGAGCAAGGGGCCGCCCAATTAAGACAGATGAGAAGGAATTTCTTCTGAGGGTAGTGAAGCTGTGGAATTCTTTACCGCCGAGGGCTGTTGAGAGCTGAGTCGTTAAGTATATTCAAGACTCCGATTTTTAATCAGCAAGGGAATCAAGGGTTATGGGGGAAAGGCAGGAAAGCAGAGTTGAAGATTATCAGATCAGCCATGATCTCATTGAATGGCGGAGCAGACTCGATGGGCTGAATGGCCTACTTCTTCTGAACCTTACAGTTTTATCAAGTCTGTTCACCCATCACCCCTGTTCTCGGGCTGAGAATTTAAAAGTATTGTTGAACGGAGCAGACTGCACAGCAGATGTACTACCAAAAGTTACAATTAGCAGCACATGTCATTCTGGCCGAAGGGGGTGTTGATTGGCACTTAAAAACTTGCTGATTAAAACTGGAGTGTAAGCAACTAGAGAAATAAATAGAGAAATTGCACAGTAGGACAAAATGGTGATTTGTTTCGGGACCTTGTATCACGACAAATAATTTAACCTAATATCTGCACTTGTCTCAAAAGTCCAAAAGATCTGAAGTTATATTCTTTATTTCCTCCTTGAGTACGTGGTGTGCAATGCAACAGTTAGTTGGGGGGGGGTAGGAGTCCAGAGAAAGGCATATAGAAGAGTAGAACAGATCAAAGGGAGGATTGCATTAATATCGCCTTTCACCACCTTAAGATGTCCCAAAGCACTGCAGCCGATGAGGTAATTTCAAAGTGCATTCACTATTGTAATGCTTGGCAACTAGTTTGTGCACACCTGCTCCCATAAATAGCAAGGTGATAATGACCAGATAATCTATTTCTGTGATGTTGATTGAGGGATAAATATTGGCCAGGGCACCAGGGATAAATCCCCTGCTCTTCATCAAAATAGTTCTGTTTGATTTTTGTGTCCACTTGAGATGGCAGAGGGACCTCAGTCTAATGCCTCATCCGAAACTTTGCACCTCTGACTGCAGCATTTCCTCAGATCTGCACTGGATTGTCAGCCTAGATTTTTGTGCTCGGAAATACTGGAATGAGACTTGAGCCCACAACCTTTGACTCAGGCATGAGTGCTACCCTCTGAGCCATGACTAACACAGTAATCGTCAGTCCTGTCCCTTTCAGAGTAGGTTTCATCTCATCAGAGACTCGATCTGTTATGGCAACTGCCTTTTTGGTGGGGACATGTGCTCAAAATAAATTTAAATGAGAAAGTCCAACTGTAGCAGTATGCAAGAAATACTAAAAGACTCACCATAAACTGTTTTTGAAAAGATAAGAGCTGTAACAGCTGGATTGTGCTTTTGTGATTATAATTCCAAACTTTTATCCTGTTTGGTTGTTTTAGAAATTGCTTTCAGCAATTAAAGAGAAGAACTCATCCCATCTTGACCTGAATCTATCTTCATACAGCAATTTGAAAAGGAAAATGCTGCTTTTTGCAGAAAGCTTAATTGACAACTCGGAGCCATTTCTTCTTCTCGTATGTATTCTGATTTATTTCCTTTTTCATACTGTATTTCAAGTGGACTTGTTCTACAATTGTCAATTCACAATGTTTATAGTTTTGTTCATTCAGCTTGTTTTGATACAAAAGGGCAGGAACCTTTTTCTAACAGAGCTGTAAAATATGCAGAACTTTGCTCTTGGACTGATATTTGCTTGCAAAGCACAAATTACAAAACAACAAATTACAAATACACGTGTTAAGTAGATTCAGGAGGAAGATTTCACAAAACTAAGCAAGAGAATTAAATGTTGGAAATTTGTCCTTTGCTTTCAGAGTGCAAAACACTTCACTTCAAGATCTGTAGCAGAAATGCAAGATGAGGAACTGAGAATGGACTGTAATCAAGAGGTGTATCAGGAGAGGCAGGCGTCAGATTGTAATAAATGCTCATCAGATCCAATGGATAAATGTCGTATATGTTCTAATAGGTGGTTGAAACTTCTTAATCAACTTCAGCTACATTTCATAATTGCTAAATGTGTAAATGTTATTTAAAATTCTCTAGCCTGTCCCAAATACTAATTTGACAAAATTGTTTTGAGTCAGTTTCAAGTTACGACACCTTAGTAAATAATAATTACAACTTATTCACTTTGTTTCCAACAAAAATCTTAAAGGGAAAATTAACTTGTCCACCTCTTGCTGTCAGGGTTTTCCTTATCTGTTCTGCATTCAAATGTGTTGGAATTACATTTCAAGAAGTATAGATATGACTTCCTAACTTAGGATAAGTAAAACAGCTAATATTGGATGTAGAGATACTTTTAATTCACCTGCATTGCAGTTTCAAATCACAAGTGTTTGTCTTTTAAAATCCATTAATGTCGATACAAAAAAGCCTATTAACTTTTTTGAAATGACCCTTTATTTTCTTCTCTGGATGAGCATTACTTTGGCAAATCGCATTTATAATCCATCACAAATTGACCTCGAAGGTTTGGTGTGTCTTCTCCTTGAACTGTTGCAGCCCTTGTGATGGTGCTCCTACAATTGTGTTAAGTCAGAAATTCACCTAGCAATGATGAAGGTCAAGGGGTGTCCAAGTCAGGTTGATATTTGACTTGAAAGGGAACTTGGAGGTGGTCTGAATAAAACATAAGCTTAAAAATATTTATTACAAAAGAGAACTCATTTTCACATTTAATATAAAATATTTCAACCTCCTCAAGCAATCATTGCATTTCCTTACAAAATAAATCAGTCTTTGCTTCAATAATGTTTGGTGTAGAAACCTGTGTTCTAACTACCCTCCCAAGAATTCTGAAGTTTTCCTTTAAATCTTTTTGTAATGATTTTATATTTGTGCCCTCTCGTTATCCTGTTAACCAACTAATGGAAATGGTCTACTTACCTTATCATAACTTTTGTAAACTTAGATATCTATGAGGTCACCCATAGACTTCCATATACATAATATGTATCCTCAATATGATCTTTACCGGAGAGCACATTGATTAAATAATTACGAATGTTTGTGAAGCGGTTTACAGCTTCAAGATTGGTAGGGAGAGTGAAATGGTGCAGGGACTGCCTCGCCTTTTTCTGTTGGTGGTGTTTGGTTAATTTCATCCTGTCCAGAAGGGAACCAATGGTGGCATCCTCTTTTAATTTGGCATCAACCCACTCCCTCCTTGGCTGAGTGTGTTATGGGGCTTGTGAAAGGGCACTTGTTCTAAATTTAGAATATGCAATATTAAAATATGTTTAGGAGAGTAAAAGTATTGGAAGGATGGGCAGATGGGTCTTTCCTCATTGCTGACTCTTTATTTACCTACAGTGATAATTAAAGTTTTCTGCAGATGGCAGAGATGATAGAAATAATTAAACAGAAAGCAGTGCAATTGAGAGATGGATCAAAAGTTAAACCTGCCTGTCTTAATTTGCAACTTGGAAAGGGTTGGTATGGTGTGTCATTTAATTGCACCCTGATGAGCGTTAAATGTTTTTAATTGAATAGAACTCAAAACTCCCATGCTGTTTAAAGTACCTTTCCTTTATTTAAAAAATAGCTTGTGTCTTCTCTTATTTTTTCCATGAGGTGTTTGTTTTGTACCATGCAGTTTTACGCAAAAGTAGTATGCTTTTTTTTTTACAAGTCCTATTTTTCAGGCTTGGAATTTTTGTAGAGGCAGAACTTCAATCAGCCTGACCATCCAAATCAGCTGTGGCATTGTTGTGATGTATATTTGTATTGACAAATCAAATCAGGCAGGCTGTGCCACACAGTGATAAGGAAATGGATTTGTAATCCGTTTCTGATCACAATTTTGTTATGTGGAAGGAAGAGTACTGTGTACAGTTTTGGTTTCCTTAGTTGAGAAAGGATATAATAACATGAGAAGCAGTTCAGAGAAGGTTAACTTGACTGATTCCTGGGATGAGGGGGTTATCTTGAGATCTAAGGTTGGGCCTGTATCCTTTGGAGCTCAAAAAAATGAGAGGTGATCTTATTGCAACATGAGATCCTGAGGGGAATTGACTTGGCTGATGCTGAGAGGATGTTTCCGCTTGTGGGAGGGACAAGAACTAGGGACAGTTTAAAAATAAGAGGCCCCCCGTGTTTTTTTTTTGTGAAAGAACTCCGATGGAGTGAAAGTTCCTATGTTTAAACTGATGCACTGATAAATGGTAGGATGTTCACAACACAGAAAGCCATTTGGCTCATCGTGTCCATATCAGCTCTCTGCGAGAGCAACTCACCTAGTCTCTACCCTATCTTTTCCAGTAGCCCTGAAATTTGTTTCCCTTTAGATGTTTATCGAATTCCCTTTTGAAAAAATTTTTGAAAATTTAAGATGGAGATGAGGAGAAATGTTTTCCAAGTGTCATTGGCCTGTGGAATTCTCTTCCCCAGAGAGCAGTGGAGGCAGGTTCATTGAATATTTTTCAGGTTGAATTAGATTGATTCTTGATTGACAAAGGAGTCAAAGGGTAGTGGGGTAGACAGGAAGTAGAGTTGAGGCCACAGTCAGATCAGTCATGACTTTATCAAATGGTGGAGCATGCTCGAGGGGCCAAATGGCCTACACCTGCTCCTACTCCATATGTTTGTAAGAGAAGGGAAATAAGATGGAAATACACCCCAGGACAACTTTGATCGCCAATATGTTCAAGATTGAAGTGTAATCAATCCTTGAAAGCCGATATGCATTGTGCAAAGAAATTCTGGAGAAGCAAGACATTTACTTCAGGTACACTTGTAATAACTTGCTTGCTAATATGATTGAATCATGAGAAGATGCCAGAGTATTCTAGCTTAATTATTACTTTAAAAAAATTTTAGATTTTTCCTCCCAACTTGCAACCCGAAAGTGGCTTTCCATTCCTTGTGCGTGAGACAAGACATTCAATGCTGGTGGGTTATTTGACTGGAAAGGAATACTTTAACCAAGTTAAGTCCATGTGCTCACATGAGCACTTCTTGGTAAGGGTCACTGGATAGAATTCAAGAGCTGAAATCTTGGCTGATTAATTCCCCCTTCCCCTCCTGTGTTTTTTTTTGGTGGGTGGAAGAGAAAATGTGTTCTTCATGTTGAAATCATTAAATCCAGAGAAACGAAATGATCCTCTAATCACCGTTTTTTTTACTCTTTCTAGAGTGGAAGCTCAGCCTGGCCTTCTTAGTAGCTTTGTAGCCCTACAAACCGCATTCTGCATTCTCCATAAATTAAAAGTGGATCCATTGACATCTTTTAAAGAGATAGATGTTTTGGATTTTGAATTGCTTGGAAACAGCAAATCACAACAAATGACAAGATACAAGAAGCAGAAGGCCGAGGCAAATGCTATTCAACAGTCTGATGAGCCAGCTGCAAAATGCATACAGGCTGCTTCTCGGTTTATTATAGATCCAGACAGTCAGGATGAGAGAGAGCATCCTGATACTGTAGCCAAGTCTGAAAGCGCTCAGGAATTTCAACAAAATAGAGTGAAACCCATACAGTCACGGAAAAGAGATGGCCCTTTGAAAGAAATTCCACACAAAGAGTTGCAACACGTCAAGAGGTAAGCATTGTTCAATTATATAGCCTCTAAGTTCATGTATGTTTTCCAAGAAAATACATTTAATTGTGGGAACACAATTAAGGTTAAGTAGGTTATATTTGTTATAATAATAATTATATAATATAAAAATAAAATATAAAAAATAATATATATAATATAATAAATAATATATAATATAATAAATATATAATAATAATAATAGGTTATATAATTATATATTGCAATACTTGAGTGCAAGTTGAATTGAGGTGTTTTTTTGTTCCTGCTCTCATTCTCCCCTCCAGGAGATACTGGCTTTTGCTGGAATGGATTTCTATAGAAATATAGATTTCATAAGCCATCTGGTATCTAGTTTTAAATGTCAATTTTTCAGTTATCAACTTGGACTGAGTTTCTGGATTATTTGACTGTGGAGGGCATCATTGATTTTTTTTTCTCTCTTCTCTCCTCCACATCCCATTTACATGTGTGAACTCCACCAGGGGGCTGTCTAGGTAACACCAGGGAGTGGAAGTCCAGTTGATTATATACTTCTCTTCCCTACTTCTTGCCAGTTGTGGCACTTTATCCCAGGAGCCATAAATTTTCTATGATATCACAGAATTGCAGAATTTTAACGGCGCAGAAGGAGGCCATTCAGCTCATCTTGTCTGCATCAGCTCTCCAAATGAGCATTTTGACCTAGTGTCATTGCCCTGTCATTTCCCCATACTCCTGCACATTGTTTCAATTCAAATAATCATCTAATGCCCTCTTGAATGCCTCGATTGAACCTGCCTCCACCATACTTCCAGGCAGTGCATTGCAGACCCGAACTACTCATTGTGTGCAAAAGTTTTTTCTCACATCACATTTGTTTCTTTTGCAAATCACTTTAAATCTGTGCCCTCTCGTTCTTGATCCCTTTAGGAGTGGGAACAGCTTCTCCCTATCTACTCTGTCCAGCCTTCATGATTTTGAACATCTCTATCAAATCTCCTCTCAGCTGCCTTCTTTCCCAAGGAGAACAGTCCCAGTCTGTCCAATCTATCTTTGTAACTGAAGTTTCTCATCCCTGGGACCGTTCTTGTAAACCTCTTCTGCACTCTCTCCAGTGTGTTCACATCCTTCCTATAATGTGGCGCCCAGAACTGTACACAATACTCCAGCTGAGGTCTAATGCGTGTCTTATTCAGCATAACCTCGCTGCTCTTGTACTCTATGCCCTAATAATAAAGGCCAGGCTACTATATGCTTTATTAACTGCCCTCTTCAACCGTCCTGCCGCCTTCAATGATCTATGCACATATATACCCAGGTCTTTCTGCTCCTGCATCCCCATCAAAATTTCACCCCTTCCATTTTATATTGTCTGTCCATGTTCTTCCTACCAAAATGCATCACCTCACACTTCTCTGCATGAACTTCATCTGCCACCTATCTGCCCACTCCACCAACTTGTCTATGTCCTCTTGAAGTTCCACACTGTCCTCACAGTTCACAACACTCCCAAGCTTTGTATCATCTGCAAACTTTGAAATTGTTCCCTACACACCCAGATCTAGATCAGTAATATATATCAGGAAAAGCAGAATTATATAGTCAGTCACTGTCCCAGACTTGTCTGGAAATTGTACAATAGCCCAAGCTCTACTTTGTGGGGCACCCGATTGGCATTATAAACAGTAATTCAACTGACCATTTCAATCAAGAGTGATATTTAACCAATGCCATCTGAACCTGAATAGTGGTTACAGTTGTAACCTTGCTGTGAGAAGTGCTTCTATATTTTTTGAAAAAATATTGGACAGTGATTTTGTTTTGATAATCAGATGAGGTGGTCATTTGTACTTGTTTTCCCATTCACATTGATAAGTACATCTGACAATAACACTTGGATGCCAACCATTATGGTAGAACACTTAATTTGCAAAATACCCATGTAGGTTCTTCTACTAGAATATTAATAAAAGATTTATCACAGCAGGACTTTTCTGTCTGTGACTTTTGTGGCAATGCTCCACAAAAGGAGTTATCTCAGTCTCCAGTTATGAGTAGTAAGTCGAGGAGCATGCTTGGGTATCACAATAGTTATTGCAGTATTGCTTTAAATTTCATCTGCCTTTTATGGTATTAGTCTCATTTTAGAAAAAGTAATACATTACCATTATACAATGGTAACATAAATCCATTTTAGGAAAATGACTGAAACAGATATCAGGTCTGACAAATAGTGGTTAAAATAATCTTTGACATTTGCTACATGGTGGAAAGATCCAGTTTTCCAGGCCATTTTTCAATAGACAACAAAATTGTTATTTGTAATGTATGGTGTCTAATTATTTTAAATTACCAATTAGGCGTAACTGCTTGAATGATCCTGGAGTCATTGAGGACAAGGAAAAGTGGAGTGATGAAGAATTTCTTTTTGATGTACCCCAAGACATTACCATCCGTGAGTAAAATAGTACAGCATCCAAAGCATGTAAATTGATTAGCGCAACTTTTCACAAAATCTCAGCTGGATAACTAGATAACTAACTTCACTATCTGTTTTTAATAAACAGTTTTGTTCCCTGGATGTGGATAATATTGGTAGGGCTGTGTTTATGTGTGTGGTTGTGGTGGGCTTTCTCTTTGAACTGCTGGAGGTCTTATTGGTAATGGTTTTAGATAGGGAATTCCAGGATTATGACCCTGTGACAATGCAAGGATAGCAGATACACGTCCAAGTCAAGAAGGTGTGTGACTTGGAGAACTGGGCCTTGTCTGGGATGAAGAGGCATTGAGGAGTCATAAGATGAAGTGCTAGTTCCAGAGTAGCCAGCCTTTTCCCTGATCTTGCAATCAGGGTGGTGTTATAGCTGATCCAATTAGTATCTGGTAATGATGAAACCTAGGATGTTGAAATAGTACATTTGGCATGGTGGTGCTAATAAAGGATAGGGAAGTGGTTTGGGTCGTCTTCTGTTGGAGGACCAGGTACTTGTATGGTCTGAATGTTATCTGCGTTCGTCATCCTGAGCCTTGATTTTGTCTGTATCCTACTGGGTGCTGGCTTAGAATAGTTCATTATTGTAGGATTTGCAATATTGATGAGCAGCCTCACATCTGAACTTAGAGGTGGGTCATTGGCGAAACAGCTGAAGCTAAAGCTAATCTAGGACTAATAACATAAAAGAAAATTGAGGGATCACAGAAAATAAAGAGGGCAAGCTAAAATGATTAGCAAGGTTAATGAGGGAATGAAGAAAGATTGGCAAGTAGCATGACAGGAAATAATGAATTTTATAAACACCAGAAGTAGAAGAACAGATAAATGAAGGATAGGGGTGAATAGAGCTGAGAAAGGAAACTGGAGGAGGATGATGGAATGACAAAAGTAATAAATGAGTTCATTGCCATTGATTTGGTAAATGGGCCAATTTGATAAGTAAGTAATGATGAAAAGATTGGAACTCCAAAAGTGGAAAAGACCATGGTGGCAGGTATTCTGGAAAGCAATTTATAAATGTAGCAAGTCGGTACTGTTAGGAGTCCCAATTTACCTCATTCCCGAGCAGAGGCTGGGCACTACAAGTCCCAACATGCCCAGGGAGTTTCCACACATGCATGGATTGGGAGTGGGCTGCGATCTTCAGGCCAGGGACAATTGTGCCTGTGGAGAGGGGGTGGTGGGGGCCAGAGAAAATGGCGCAAAAACCCGATCGGGGACTCCGGAGTGGGGTGCCATGACAGAGGAGCCCTGGGAGAGGGAGAAGTCCCAGAGAGGGAACCCAGGGAGAGGGGACAGGGAGAGGTCCCAAAGAGGGAGAGAGAAAGAGAACCTGGGTAGGAACCATTGGAAGGAGGAGACCACCAATGGGAACCACTGTGAAGAGAAACCAGTAGGGAGAGGGGCAAAGAGGCTCCAAGCAATGAAAGTGGTGCTGTTAGCAGATTTCAAATAGCAAGGGCTCAGGAGAAACCCTGCAGTGAAAAGTTGGTGACTCCATGCTGCCACCTGCTGGGCAAAGATAACCCTTTGGAGCAGTGGTGTTCTGCTCAGTGTGGCCGAAGAGGTGAAATTGTGCTTGAGTTGCTGCTGGAATGCAGAATTGGGAATCCGGGCAACGTAATCTTGGGAGACAAGATGGAAACCTTGGGGGGTGAGCAGTTGTTGAGGCATTCTGACTCTGAGCAACTTTAAGGATTTTTGAATTCAGAGGCTAGATCTTTTGAAAAGGAAGAGTGAAGACTTTACAATTCCTCATAAGGGCGACAGAGTTTTAAGGAGATTGTGTGACTAAGTGGGTACTGATGTCTGGGTAGATTGCTGAGAAATCTGTGGGATCTGCCCTGGTTGCATCTGCCATTTATTATGCAGTGTGGTGTGTTCGACCATGGGTTGTCTATTAATTCACAAGTATCTCATCTAAATTCTGAATGTTAGAGTACAAGATAGATATTGTAAATTGTTTTATTTTTCTGACTTTGTATAGTAAAGTTTATTTTGTTTGTTCAGAAACCATAGAATCTTGTGGCTTTATTCTCTTAGCAAAAACTGGGATCCCAAACTTTGCTTTAAACAAAAAGTTACTGGTTCCTAAGTGGATTGTACTGAAAATTTAGGGGTCTGGTCCAGGATCATCATCATACCAACATGATTTTTCACACAGATCTCTTTGCCTTGTATTGGCCTTGAAATTTGTTGGACTACTTACCTTGTGTGATCCATTAAAATAATGTACTGCATTGACACAGATCTGAGTCAAAAAAAGGAGAATTGTTTGAGCATAGGAGTTTCCTTGCAGGACAGGTTGAGATGTTTCAAAATGGAGTCATTGTGCTGCACCATTGGCAGGAGAATATTACAGGGTGGCAAGTTTATATAGGAAGCTTCCATTATGAATATAGTGGCAGGAATTAATAATAGAATAAGTTAGAAGGATATGTGCACAAGTAAAATTTTTACTCTCCATAAAGTAACAGGTAACACTGAGATTCACTCTTCGAACAAATTATGGCCCAATGTATTAATTGCAAAATTCTTTATGGTCACTGTTTCATCTATCTTATTTTCTTATACAGGAAATGGAAGAACTTCACCGACAGAAAGTAATTTTTCATTCTCATCTAAACGACAGGTAAGTTCCTTAACCTTGAAATTTGTACACTTTGGTATGATATCGTGTACATTGAAATTAACAATTTATCCACAATTTGATTTTTAAAAGTTTGTTGTATCATTCCAAATTTTCTGAAGATGGATTAGAAAGGAGTCTTTAGACTATTTATTTGATTCTCTGATTCTACCAGGAGAATATTTAATCATAGAATGGCTATAGCAAATTGTGCCCTTGCCAGTTCTCTGTAAGAGCTACTTGGCTCGACCCACGTCCCTGCCTTTTCCCCATAGCCATGCAAATTTTTCCTCTTCAGACAATTATCTAATTCCCTTTTGAAAGCCATGATTGAATATGCCTCCATCCATCTCACACTCAGGCAGTGCATCCCAGGTCTTAATCACTTGCTGCGTTAATAAAAAAAAAACAGTTTCTCCTTATGTCGCCTCTGATTTTGTTACCACATGCCTTGAATTGAGGTCCTCTGGTTCTCAACCTTCTGCCGGTGGGAGCAGTTTCTCCCTATCTTCTCTGTCTCGATCCCTCATGTTTATGAACACTTGTGTCAAATCTTCTCTCAACCTTCTCTTCTCTAAAGAGAACAACTCCATCTTCACCAGTCTATCCTTGTAACTGAAGGCTCTCATCCTCTGAGTTATTCTCGTGACCTTTTTTTTTCTTTACCCTCTCCGGTGCTTTCACATTCTTCCAGAAATGTGGTGCCCAGAATTGGTTACAATACTCCAGTTGAGGTTAAACCAATGTTTTATAAAGATTCACCTTAACTTCCTTGTTTTTGTACTGTATGCCTCTATTTATAAAGCCCTGAATCCCATTTACTTTAATAACCTGTTATGACCGATGCAGTTGGTAAAGTGGAATTATTTAAAAATCCTAGAGGGAAACTTTAAACAACTGTTATAACCTATAATTTTAAGTGTTATGTTTGAGGTGCGACTCTAAATTCAGGAATCAGACCATCAGTTCTTGAGGCTTTACATTAAACTAATTGAAACATTTCATTAATTTACACAGGTTAAAATATATACACATGGCTACAAATCAATACTGTCATAACTTTTAATAAATTCTCAAACTAATCTCCATTAAGGCAACAGCAACCCATAGACTTAACCGAACACCAGGCAAAGCATTTTCACCTTACGAATTCAAAATGAGGCTCTTTTCACTGTGGAGCCAGTTGGAGGCTTGCAGCTGCCTTTTGATCTTATATTACCTCTGCCTGCACACCCAAAAACTACTGAAGTTATACCTACCACGACTGATTGAATTCAAATTCTCATTGTCTTACCAGTCTCTTTGAACTTCACCTTTTAGCAATGAAACCCCTTTCATTTTACCAGTTTTATTAATAATGTAAACATATTGCTTGGTAGCTGTTAGAAAGGTGTAAATTTTCACCCCACTTGAATGCTGTATTCAAAATATGCAAATGCACGCTATCTCTCTTACATATCAAAACTAGTACGTATCATAGCACCCAGACTAGCTGGCTTTAATCCAATTAAGACATACCTGCAGACTAAACCTCTATTTTAAAAGAAAAATATTTTCCAAAATATTATATACATTTAATAACTTCATGACAAACCACATTTTCAGTCTGTACTGTTACCTTCAGTGTTTTGCACCTTAGATTGCCTTCCTTTGTTTCTCCTCCCAAAATGTTTCACTTCACACTTCTCTGCATTACATTTCCTCTGATGTGGCTGCCCATTCCACCAATCTGTCTTATGTTCTCCTTGAAGTTGATCTGTCCTCACAGTTCACAATACTTCCAAGTTTTGTATCAGCTGCAAATTTTGAAATTATGCCCTGCATGCCTAAATCTAAGTCAGTATTGTAGATCAAGAAAAGCAGTAATCCTAACACTGATCCTGGGCAACTTTCCACCAGTCCAAAAAAACAACTGTTCATCACTAATCTGTCACTTAACGAACTTTGTACTCATGCTGCCACTGTCCCTTTTATTCTGTTGGTTTTAATTTTACTGACGAGCCTATTATGTAGTACTTTACCAAGCACCTTTTGGAATCCACACCACACCACACCAACTGCATGACCCTCATCAGCCTTCTCTGTAACTTGGTTGAAAAACGCAATCAAGTTAGTTAAACATGATTCACCCATAACAGGTCCATGCTGGCTTAATTAATCCGCATTTGGCCCAGTGACTGCTAATTTGGTTTGGAAGTATCATTTCTAAAAACGTTCCCACCACCAAGGTTAAACTGACTGGCCTATAGTTGCTAGGTTTATCCTTGCATTAAATATTAGTCCCTTGTTCAAAACTGTGTAATTCTCCAGTCCTCTGACACTATCCCAATATATCAGAAGGTTTGGAAGATTATGGCCAGTGCCTGCACAATTTCTGCCCTTACTTTGTTCAGTATTCTCAGATGCATCTCATCTAATCCTGTTGATTTATAAACTTTTAAGTACAGCCAGTCTTTCCAATACGTGCACTTGAACAATTTTGAACTCATCCAGTATCTCCACTACTACCTCTTTCACCATGACTTTGGCAGCATCTTCCTTGATAAAAACATATGCAAAGTACTCATTTACTATCTCAGCTATGCCCTCCGCCTCCATGCATAAATCCCCTTTTTGGTCCCTAATCGACCGTACTCCTAATCTCTCTTTGCTTCTCTTATTTCCTTTTTCACTTTCTCCCTGAAATTTCTGTATTCAGCCTGGTTCTCACTTGTATTATTCTCCTGACATCTGTCATGTGCACCTTTTTTCTGCTTCATCTCATTCGCTATCTTTTTCATTATCCAGGAAGCTCTGGCTTTATTTGACCTAACTTTTTGTCCCTCCTGGGAATGTACCTCTACTGAATCCAAATTATCTCTTCTTTAAAGGCAGGCCATCGTTCAATTATAGTTTTGCCTGTCAACCTTTGATTCCAGTTTACCTGGGCCAGATGCATTCTCCCAGCATTGAAATTGACCCTCCCCCAATTTAATTATTTTTGCTCTGGATTGCTCTTTGTCCTGTTCCATAGTATCATAAGGTTTAGGTTAGCTATGATCACTGTCCCCTAAATATTTCCCTGCTGACAATTGATCTACTGTCACACCACATTATCTAGAACCAGATCCAGCAATGCCACCTTCCTCATTAGACTAGAAACATTCTGATGTATAAAGTTCTCCTGAAGACATTTTAGAAACTCGCCTCACCCGCCCTTGATACTATCTAATATCCCAGTCAATATTAGCCTATATCAAGACAATTGAAGTCTTCCATTGTAACTGGTATATAGTTTTTGCACATTTCTGTAATTTTCTTGCAAATTTGTCCCTCTACATCTTTCTCACAAGTTGACTAACTATAGAATGGACACAGGAGTGTAATGGCACATCAGTTGTTTCTTAGCTGTAACCAAGAAGATTCTGTCCTTGAACCCTCTGGGACACCCTCTGTCAAGCAATGTAATACTATCCTTAATTTACCATCCTTACTTACTTTCTTTCCTTCCGTATCTTTCTTGATCACCTTACACCCAGAAATGTTTAGTACCCAGTCATGCCATTTTTTTTTAAGCCAGGTCCGCAACATCACCACAATCTATACTCCCATCTGGTTACCTGTGCCCATCGCTCACCAACTTTATTTGCTACACCCTGTATATTCACATATATGTGTACTGAAAACCTACTTTAGACCTTTATTGTATTCCTTCTTGTTTCAACCTCCATCTGGTTTCTTAGTTGAGTGCTGTCGATCTCTCCGAATTTTTTATGCACCGTGTTTTTCTTTTTTAAGATTAACTTCTGTTTCCCATCTCTCTACAAACTTAGTTTCAATCTCCCCAAAATTGCCCCGGAAGGACATTGGTCCCATTCTGTTTAGGTGCAATCTATCCAGCCTGTACAAGACTACCTCCCCTAGACTCTGTCTTAATGTCCCAGGAATCTAAAGCCATCCTTTCTGCACCATCTCTTCACCAGAGACTCTCCCGTTTCCTCCCGTTTCTGTATTCACTCACGCATGACACCAGGAGTAATACAGAGATTACTATCTTTTACTATTGGCAGTTCACCCTCCCCCTTCAGAGTGCTTTGCAACTGCCGAGGGACATCCTTGATCCCCGAAGCAGGGAGGCAACATACCATCCTGGATTCACACCAAGAAACCTCTGAGTGTTCCTTTAGTAGGGGGTGATGGAGGAGTGGACCAGGGTGTCCCGGAGGGAACGAACCCTACAGAATGCCGCCGGGGGGGGTGAAGGGAAGATGTGTTTGGTGGTGGCATCATGCTGGAGTTGGCGGAAATGGCGGAGGATGATCCTTTGAATGCGGGGGCTGGTGGGGTGATAAGTGAGGACAAGGACCCTATCAAGTTTCTGGGAGGGAGGAGAAGGCGTGAGGGCGGATGCGCGGGAGATGGGCCGGACATGGTTGAGGGCCCTGTCAACGACCGTGGGTGGAAAACCTCGGTTAAGGAAGAAGGAGGACATGTCAGAGGAACTGTTTTTGAAGGTAGCGTCATCAGAACAGATGCGACAGAGGCGAAGGAACTGAGAGAATGGGATGGAGTCCTTACAGGAAGCGGGATGTGAGGAGCTGTAGTTGGACCTCACGCCTTCTTCGTTCCCTCTGGGACACCCTGGTCCACTCCTCCATCACCCCCTAATCCTCAGCCTCCACCTATGGCACCTCCCCATGCCCACACAGAAGATGCAACACCTGCCCCTTCACTTCCTCTCTCCTCACCGTCCAAGGGCCGAAACACTCCTTTCAAGTGAAGCAGCATTTCACTTGCATTTCCCCTAACTTAGTCTACTGCATCCGTTGCTCCCAATGCGGTCTCCTCTACATTGGAGAGACCAAACCCAAACTGGGCGACTGCTTTGCAGAACACCTGCGGTCTGTCCGCAAGAAAGACCCAAACCTCCCTGTCGCTTGCCATTTTAACACTCCACTCTGCTCTCTTGCCCACATGTCTGTTCTTGGCTTGCTGCATTGTCCCAGTGAAGCCCAATGCAAACTGGAGGAACAGCACCTCATCTTCCGGGCTGAATATTGAATTCAACAACTTTAGATCTTAAACTCCCTCCCCCATCCCCACCCCCTTTCCGTTTCTTCCCCCTCCCTTTTGTTTTTTCCAATAATTTATATAGATTTTTCTTTTCCCACCTATTTCCATTATTTTTAAATCTATAACTGTAATACCCTGTCAGTCTTTCCACCCCACCCCCACTAGAGCTGTACCTTGAGTGTCCTGCCATCCATTCTTAATTAGCACATTATCTTAGATAATATCACCACCTTTAACACGTTTTTGTGCCTTTTGTCTGTGACATCTTTTGATTATCTGCTACTATCACTGCTTGCTTGTCCCTACAACCACCCACCCCACAACTTCTCTCTTCTCTCTCTCTCTCTCTCTCTCTCTCTCTCTCTCCTCCCCCCCCCCCCCCCCCCCCCCCCCAACCTTAAACCAGTTTATATTTCACCCCTCTCCTAACTTTACTGAGTTCTGCGGAAGGGTCATGAGGACTCGAAACGTCAACTCTTTTCTTCTCCGCCGATGCTGCCAGACCTGCTGAGTTTTTCCAGGTAATTCTTTTTGTTTTGGATTTCCAGCATCCGCAGTAGTTTTTTGTTTTTATCAATTCATTTACTTGGTTATGAATGCTATGCACATTCAGATATAGAGTCTTTAGTTTTTCTGTCATCTTTGTAAGATCAGTCTTGATTCTTTGTGCATTTCTTCAATTTTTCCTCTGTCCTGCCATTCTCAAATCCTCATTTCTCATATCACTATTTTCCTCTCTTACCTTGTCTCTACTCTTTGATATACCACATCATTCCACATTTGATCCCTTGTACCCACTATTTAGTTTAAATCCCTTTCTAATTCCCTAATTATGCAGTTTGCAAGAACACTGGTTCCAGCGTGGCTCAGGTGTAGACCGTCCCAATGGTACAGCCCCCACTTACCCCAGTACTGGTGCCAGTGCATCAAACCAGAATCCACTTCTCCTTTGGGCCACGTATTCATTTCTCTAATATAATGTACCCTATGCCTATTTGCATGTGGCTCAGGTAATAATCCAGAGATTATAACCTTTTGAGGTTCTGCTTTTCAATTTAGTGCCTAGCTCCTCATACTCTCTTTGCAGAATCTCTTTCCTATTTCTACCTATGTTGGTACCTACATGGACCATGACAATTGGATCCTTCCCCTCCCACTGCAAGGCAGATGACCCGAACCCTGGCACTGGGTAGGCAACACAGCTGTCTGGACTCTCGCTCTTTGCTGCAGAGAACAGTGTCAATCCCCATCACTATACTGTCCCCTCCTACCACCATTCCTTTTTGCTTCCCCAGTTGAATGGCTTCCTGTACAGATGCAGTTGAAGGAACCTTGTTGAGTTCCTGCGCTGCATTTTGTAGATGGTACACACTGCTGCCACTGTGCATTGGTGGTGGAAGGAGTGAATGTTTATTGTGGTGGTTGGGGTGCCAATCAAACAGGCTGTTTTGTCCTGGATGTTGTTGAGCTTTTTGAGTGTTGATGGAGCTGCACTCATCCAGGCAAGTGGAGAGTATTCCATCACACTCCTGACTTGTGCCTTGTAGATAGTGGACAGGCTTTGGGAGTCCATAAGACATAGGAGCAAAAATTAGGCCATTTGGCCCATCGAGTCTGCTCCACCATTCAATCATGGCTGATAAGTTTCTCAACCCCATTCTCCCGCTATCGCCCCGTAACCTTTGATCACCTTACCAATCAAGAACCTATCTATCTAGGTCTTAAATACACTCAATGACCTGGCCTCCACAGCCTTCTGTGGCAATGAATTCCATAGATTCACCACTCTCTGGCTAAAGAAGTTTCTCCTCATCTCTGTTCCCTTTACTCTGAGGCTGTGCCCTCGGGTCCTAATCTCTCCTACTAATGGAAACATCTTCTCCACGTCCACTCTATCCAGGCCTTTCAGTATTCTGTAAGCTTCAATCAGATCCCCCCTCATCCTTCTAAACTCCATCGAGTATAGACCCAGAGTCTTCAAACGCTCCTCATATGTTAAACCTTTCATTCCTGGGATCGTTCTCGTGAACCTCCTCCGGACCCTCTCCAGGGCTAGAACATCCTTCCTGAGGTACGGGGCCCAAAATTGCTCACAATATTCTAAATTTGGTCTGACCAGAGCCTTATAAAGTCTCAGCAGCACATCCCTGCTTTTATATTCTAGTCCTCTCGAAATAAATGCCAAGTCAGGAGGTGAGTTACTCTCTGCAGAATTCCCAGCCTCTGACCTGCTCTTGTAGCCACAGGATTTATATGGCCAGTCCAGTTCAGTTTCTGGTCAATGGTAACCCACCCCCCGCAGGATGTTGATAGTGGGGGATTGACTGATGGTACTGCCATTGAATCTCCAGGGGAGATAGTTAGATTCTCTCTTGTTGGAGATTGCCAATGTTCTTCAGGTAAACAGTGCTCTGTAACTAAGTTGTTATTTTATGATGGTGACGAGATATACTATCAGCAGAATGCAATAGCTGTCAATGAAACTTCAGCTTTTCCCAATTTAGAACACCCTTCAGTAGCTGTGACAGAGAACAGGTTTAATACTTAACAGTTTTAATATTGTACTTATATAGATCATATGTTATTCTTGGCCTCAGATGCAGATAATGACAGGTGGTGTATCAGGAAAAAAACTAGACTTATATGTCACCTTGTCATACCTCCAGATATCACAACGTGCTTTACAGGCGGTTAATGACTTGTGAAATGTGGGACCAGAAGTGGGTGGACGCTGAAGATAGTGGTGCAGCTGGCATGCCAGTTTCATGGCGCCGATGAGTTTTGTCAGGTCAGGAGAAGGCAGGCCTCGAGGACTCTGCCCAATTCACAGATAAGTCCTAATTAAGCTAGTCAAGACCGGGAGAGCCAGTTAAGCAAGAGCTCGTTGTAAGGTCATAGAGGGCTAGCATGACGTTTTTGTGGGGATGCACACTGGGCTAGGGCAGACCAGGTGCCATACTTGTGCACAGGTTGTTGGGACAGTGTTATCTGCATGCCTGGGCAATATAGTGGTACCACACTTCCATGGCTTTCCATGTCTATAAGGGGAGGGGGCAAGGCTTCCAGACACAATTGGGAGTCCATCTGAGCACAAGGAAGACAACAGCTGACAATGGGAGGACGACTCTCTGATTTTAGTCCAGTGGCGATGAAGAGCAACATCCTCCGTAGAAAGGGCAGAGCCCTGGGCGTAAGGGTATTGCTACTGATAAGTCAAGCCTCCTTTCTTGTGTCTCCCTGCACCTGTGCCCAGCTGAGCAGGGCAGTGTGTCCTCCATCCTATGAGGGTGACTGCCCTCAGCTGTTACTGTCTTTCTTGCCACCTGCTCACTCATGACATGTTCATCATCCAGTGCCATCCTAACTAATGGCATGCAAGGACCCACTAATTGGCTGTATCTGCACTGGTGGAGAGCATGCTCGAAAGGTGTGAAGGTGCTTGCTCTGGTGACTCTGCTGGCACTGCTGGTCTTGTTGCACACGCAAGAATCTATCATTCCCTCTGAACTTGAGAGACTCGAGGGGATCATGAGAACTAACCTTGGAGAGTAGAAGCTTCTGCAGTGTCGCATTTTCCCAGTGCACTGAGTCTTCAGCGTGCTGCACTGCACCCCATTCAACTACACATTGCAATATTTATTCACTCCCTCTAATGGGGATACTCCATCTCACCTTTGCTGAAGCTCTTGATCAGCCATCCTGGCAATCTTCATTGCTCTCTTCTCCATGACGATCATGTTGTATAGGTTGGGAATTCCTTTGGTTTGTGCCTTTTCTTGGGCATTATGTGCCCTTTACTTATGCAAATACAAAACAGAAATAGCTACGGCCTCCCCAGCCAGTGCCATTGGCTCATTGATATAAGCTGCATGTATCAGTGCTAGCAGGTCCTCTACAGCATTGTGGCTCTGAGCCTTGCTGAGGTGTCATTATGTATCCGAAGTGCACAGTTCTCCCATATTCAGAAGCAACATGTACCATCAGACTGCTCAGTTGTTTGTTTGCTGGAGGTTGAATGAGAGGCCTGTCATGAGGGTCTGGCATTGCACTCACCTTGCCGGAACGAGTAAGATCATTGAATTTTTTCCAGCACTGGATTTAGTTGCTCCTGACCACTCTTAACCTGCTCACATTCTAAGCCACCTCTTTTTCCATGCCTGTTCTTTAGTCTGCCGATTGTAGTTGAACTTACTTTTCTGAATTGAAATTTGCAATTCTCAGAACCCAGATAAAAAGGGGTTAAAATGTATGGATTTAAAATTAGTGTTTTACTCTCGATGTTGATAAAGACGGTGTGTGTATGAGGCTTCTGGGTCAGAAATCCTTGGGTTTGATTTGTCCTTGCTGAATTAACTGATCCAGCCAGAGTGCCAGTAGAGTTCCATGCCCAAGGAGAAGATTTGCCAGAGTTGTAATTCCTGATTGCTATTCTTCTGCCACCACACATGTGCTTGTGGAGTCCTGGTGAGGTGTGATGCATCCCCCAATCAATTAACCTGCCAACTTACTGTGCCTCTGCTTACCTCAGAAGAATGGCCATTTGAGGGCTTTATTTTGATAAAATATATCCTTTGTATATAAATGTTAGATTGAACTGACTTGCCAAGTATGTTAGCAAAAATCACCTAAAAATCACTAACAATTTTGAAGTAATTCAAAATCAGCCATTTTGAAATAATTGTAATCATGAATCTTTTCCATTAAATCTTAATTTTGTTGGAGTGTGGTGCAATTGGTTAATGAGAAACAGATTTTCAGACCTAGCTGGTCCTAGCATTTAAAGACAGTACTTATCAATATATGTTATTCTGTCACCAAAATGTTTCTAACTTGTACTCTTGTAAATCATATTTTAGAAATGGACAGTTGAAGAAAGTGAATGGATTAAACGGGGTGTACAAAAGTTTGGACCAGGAAATTGGAGGAAGATCCTGAAACACTACCCATTTTGTAATCGCACAAGTGTCATGATTAAAGATCGTTGGAGGACAATGCAAAAGCTTGGAATGACTTAAGACAATAATGACCTTTTTTAAACTTTTTTCATACATGGCACTGATTGCCATGTATGAAATATCAAGCATATATTGGTCATGTACTATCGGAGAGAACTGAATCTTTTTGTATTTTGCATTAGATTGCATTGAAAGCCAAGCCTTTGGAAGCTTGAATGGTCATGTGGAAGGTATGCGTGTAGGTGAACATGCATGCAAGCAGTTTGATCCATGTGCCTGTTCTGTATGAATTTGTACCAATTAAGGAGAAAAGAGACTTTAGCCATTTTTATCCTTTCCAGTGAAATATTTAGTCCTTGACCTTTTGTTTCTGTTAATTTTGTGAACTGTGTTAATTTTAACTTACAATATTCAACATGCAACTGTGCACAGTGTTCTGACATGCTAAGAATAATCATAAACCAATAAAAGTGCAGAATTCCCCCTCTGACCTTTTTGATATTGCTGATGATTTATCTGTAGATGAGCAATGTCAATTTTTTTTCTCCAGAAGAAAATAAAATCCACCAGTACAACTGCAGCACCCACTTCACTTAAATTTTGAGTGGTTTATAATTCACTCCCATAGGATGGTGTTGCCTTGGGATCCCCTCTAGGTCCAAGTCGCGCTAACATCTTTGTTGGGTTCCATGAGAAACATGTCTTTGATGGAATGACACCTAACCTACCCCTCACTCTTCAATATGTGGATATATATTCCGATAGAATTAAATCCGCAGCTGCATGTAATAATTTCCTTACAGGTCTTAATGGGCACCATCCTGCACTCGCATTCACCTTTGAAATGGAGCAGTCAAATAAACTCCCCTTCCTTGACGTACTAGTTGAGAAATCAGCCAGGAGGTTCTCTAGCATGGTCTACCACATGCCTACTTTCACTGGTCAGTATACTTGCTGGGATTCTTAGTTCCACATACTATAAGATTGGTCTTATCGGCAACTTTGTAAATAGGGTCCGAGCCATTTGCTTACCATGCAAGCTTGATGCTGACATAGGGCACATCCAAGGCATCCTGCAGAATAATGGCTATCCTGATCAGATCATTTCCTGCTGCTTATCATGCAAACTTGTAAAAGGGTACAAAGCCGTCACTTTCGGCCATGAAAAGTGCCCAGTCTACCAGACGTTACCCTAGAAAGGCAAGGTATCTCAAAAGTTTGAGCAAGTGAAGCTAGCTGTTTCATGCTGTTACTATGCAGTAGCAACATGAGTGGTATTCACCACTAATAAGATTCTGCTGTCGAGCCAGAAAGATGTTCTGCCTATCACACAAATGAGTAATGTGGTATATGAATTTCAGTGACAGTGTGACGGTAGGTAGATAGGCCCTATGCCCTAAAGACTGGTAGATCATATCAAACAGCATGTTCGCAACGGACAGTGTATAGACCGTACCCAACCAGCCTGTGCTTGCAAAATTCAAACTACAGTGTGCAACATTAGATGTGATTCTGTGATTGGACAACATTTGCTAAATAATCTTCAATCTGCTAAGAATTACGCTGACAACCAATTTAAGATTCAGTCAGGCTCGCAGTGTCCTGCATTCTTTGCAGACAGAACATGTACACGCATTGCACCTGTTTCAGCTAAACAAAATAAGTGACAGCCATTTGCTGACTCATTCCTCAGAGCAATGCCTTGACCAATCAGTTAAGCTGCCTAGCTTAAATTTCAAGCAATGCTTGACAGTTAACTGTCAGTCACCATCCAGTAGTGGGCAGTGTTTCTACCAATCAGAGTCCACTTGCCAACCAATCAGTACTCTTCACATAGAGTATAAATTGTTGTTTTCACTTTATGTTGGTATTCTTGCAAAGTGTCCTGATGAATGCAAGATGAAAAGCTTCAACATCTCTTTCAGCAATGTACAGAACACCTATTTACTGCTGTTTTTTTCTTCCTGCTTGTAAGTAATTTCATTCTCCATACATATTTTTTTATTAATCATTCTTGTGATGTGAGTGCCAGCATTTATTGCCCACCCCTAATTGCCCTTGAGAAAGTGTGGTGAACGGCTACAGTCCAAGTGGTGGAGGTACAGCCACAGTGCCGATGGAAGGAGTTTCAGGATTTTGACAGAACAATGGTGAAGGAATGACAATGTATATATCAGAATGGTGAATATGACTCGGAGGAGAACTTGCAGGTGGTAGTATTCCCATGCATCTACTGCCCTTGTTTTCCTAAGTGGTAGAGGTCATGGGTCTTGGTGAGTTGCTGCAGTGCATCTTGCAGATGGTGTACAGTTCTGCTACTGTGTGCTGAGGGTAGAGGGAGTAAATGTTTAATTGGTGGAGGGGTTGCCAATCAAGTGAATCTTGGATGGTGTGGAGCTCCATGAGTGTTCAAGCTGCAGTCATCTATGCAAGTGGAAAGTATTGCATTACACACCTGACTTTGGCCTTGTAATAGACAGGTTTTGGGGAGTCGTAAGGTGAGTCATGCGGAATTGCCAGTTTCTGACCACCTGTAGCCACAGTATATATATGTCTGGTCCAGTTAAGTTTCTGGTCAATGGTAACACCAGATGTTAGTGGTGGGGGATTCAGTAATAGTAATGCCATGGGAAGATGGTTAGATTCTCTTTTGCTGTCTTGATGTCAAGGGCAAACACTCTCAACTAACTGGAATTCAGTTCTTTTTGTCCATGTTTGGACCAAGGCTGTAACTGCTACTTCAGCTTTTATGTAATGGGCTCCTGATTTTCACAATCAATTTATTTTGCTGCAGTTGTTTGTGTTTGTCGAAGCCAAAAAAACTACAACTGCTGTGACCCGCCTATACTTCATGTTCTCAAAAACTTCAATTAGATTATTTAAGCATGGCCTACCCTCGAATCTATACTAATTGGGATAAATACAGGCCATAATAGGTATTTTATATTTGAATGAGGTGCAACATTTTCCACCCTCCAATCCTTTTTCAAAACTCCCATCTCCAGTGAAAACTAGAAAGTCATGGTTTTCCTTCCTCCGCCACCTAACTAACGTTCAAAATGCCATTCATTCCTGGGCATGTATCAAATATAGGTTCAGGGGTATAAATGGTAGTTTTTGAGTTTGGTGTGAAGCTAGTCTTCTGGTAAAAGTTCTGAATAATTTGTGAATGAAATTAAGAGAGGCAAACTAGTTAGAATTATTCAAAATCCAATTAGATCCTGTGATTGAGAGAGAATGTTCCAAAGGGGTGGGTTTTGGTAAATAAATTGTTTGCTTTTCCTTATTCCTGATATTCTTGGAAATCCCTGTTAACTGTAATATATAGAGTTTTGTTTTTTTTTACATTCATGGGTATGGATGCTGCTAGTAAGGCCAGCATTCATTGCCCGTCCCTGAATGCCCTTGAGAAGGTGGTGATGAGCTGCCTTCTTGAACACAACTGTATGGCTTGCTAAACCACTTCACTTCAGGGTCAACCCACATTACTGTGGGTCTGGAGTCACTTATAGACCAGACTTGGTAATATGTTGTTACGATGGCAGATTTTTTTCCCTAAAGGAGGGGCCCTCAACCTCTTTGCTTATGACACCCGCTCCTATATTATAAAAATTCAATTTTTTCTGTACAATAATTAGTTATACAATTACCAGCATAGAATGTTGCTTGCCCTTAATTTTTTTATGCTTGATAATTAAATGTCTCTAGTTTGGAGGTTTCAAAGATTAATTGGATAGTACTTGTGCACAAATTATGTGCTGGCTGAGACATCTCCAATTCCATTACAAATAAAATTAAAAGTCAAGTGGCTGTCTTAGTACTTTCTTAATTTTGCAGGGTCATTGGCAGCTTTGATTTTTACTCATGTCTCCGCATCCTCAGTATTCTTCAGTCCTTATGGTTGAACTTGATGAATTAAGTTCTGTATCATCACTCCGTGGGTTTGTAGTTTTAAAGCTGATGATCAAATTAAAAGTTTATTCTGATCTGATATTGTTCTGAGAGCATTCACAAGGATGTTCCTTTTGCATAACTTTAACCATACTCCCACTGAAATAGCTCTTATTAGACCTGATGCAAAGGGAGAACATATTGCTTAATCTAAGAACACGTTAATTTCTGCACTTTGAATATGTAATAACTATGCACCAAATAGTGATGGGCATAAATGCCAACCTTGCCTACATCCCAAGAATGAAAATATATTCAAAAATACCCCAGTCGTCAGAGTAAAGCATGACATCAAAGCAAAACAGGCATCACCAAGATCTGACAGTCACTCAATTCACTAGGACCTGAATATCATTGGCTGTGGAATGTGGAGCTTTAAAGGTTTGCCTGTTCTGCCTCTGGGAAAAGATTTCAAACATCAGTGTGACTGAATAAGAACCGAGACACGCGCCTGTGTGAGTGTTCCAGTCGTTGACTGGGGAGAGCTTTAACCAGTTAGACAGCCTGATAAAAACATCGCACCATTCACAGCGGGGAGAAACCGTACATGTGTTCTGTGTGTGGACAAGGCTTCAACTGATCATCCAACCTGGAGAGACACAAGGATACACGCACCATGGAGAAACCATGGAAACGTGGGGACTGTGGGAAGGGATTCAACTTTCCATCCACCCTGGAAGTTCATTGGTGCTGTCACACTGGAGAGAGGCTGTTCACCTGTTTCATGTGTGAAAAGGGATTCACTAATTCATTTGATCTTCTCACACACCAACGAGCTCACACGAGCAGAGGACATTCATCTACTCTGTGTGGGAAGGGATTCACTCGGTCATCCCACCTACTGACACCAGCAAGTTCCCACTTGCTCTGTGTGTGGGAAGAGATTCACTCAGTCATACTGCCTCACGGAACATCCACTTGTTTACACAAAAGAGACCTTTTTGAATGTTCTGAATGTGAGAAGATGTTTAAAAGCAGACATGAAGTACTCATTCACACTGGAGAGAGGCCATTCACCTGCTCCATGTGTGGGAAAGGATTCACGATAGTGATAGTAGGATGGGTGATGTGTTGCTGCTGGACATCAAAGTGATCCAGAGCAAACACAAATGTAGTAAGTGTTTGCAACTCGAAGAACTTCAGATCAGAGTTGAGGAGCTGGAGTCCGAGCTGCAGACATTGCACCATGTCAGGGAGGGGGAAAGTTACCTGGACACTTTGCTCCAGGAAGCGATCACACTCCTCAGATTAGGTAATTCAAATTTGGCCTGTGTTCGGAGACAAGAAGGTATCTTCAGGTAAAGCAGGTATGGGGACTTGGGGGTAGCGTTAGAGGAGCCTCGGCCCCTGCAATTGTCCAACAGGTTTGTGCAAGCTGTCTGGATGAGAGCAGGGACTGCGGGGAGGATAAGCAAACTGGTACAGGGAGCCATTCAAGTTGGGGGAGGAAATAGAAATGTAATAGTGGTAGGGGACAGTATAATTAGGGAGATAGATATTGTTCTCTGTAACCACGAGCATGAGTCCCAAAGGCTGTGTTGCCTGCCTGGTGCCAGGGTTAAGGACATCTCCTCAGGGCTGGAGAGGAACTTGGAGTGGGAGGGGAGGTTGTCGTCGTCCACATTGGTACCAATGACATTGATAGCAGATTCTGCTGAAATAATTTGAACAGTTAGGAGCTAAATTAAAAAGCAGAACCATCAAAGTAATCATTTCGGGATTACTACCTGAGCCACAGGCAAACTGGCATAGGGTAAATAAAGTCAAGGAGTTAAATGCGTGGCTCAAAGATTGGTGTAGGAGGAATGGGTTTCAGTTCATGGGGCACTGGCACTAGTACTGGGGTAGAAGGGAGGTGTTCCGGTGGGACGGGCTTCACTTGAACCGTGCTGGGGCCAGTGCCCTGGCGAATCGAATAACTAGGGCTATAGAGAGGCCTTTAAACTAACTAGAGGTAGGGAGGGCTCTGGAGAGGAGATACGTAGGCTTACAAAGCAAAAGGATATGGCAGTATTGCAGGGTAGCTACTTAGGTAATGATACCCAGAGTGGGACAGGAAGGGACAGAGTGTACAAACATAAAAAAAGCAGCAAATAGGGTCAAAGGGGGATAAAATGGGAAGAAGACAAAATTAATGGCTCTTTGTTTAAATGCACGTAGCGTTTAGAACAATAAATGAATTAACGGCACAAATAAAAGTTAATGGGTACGATCTTATAGCCATTACGGAAACATGATTACAAGGAGATCAAAGCTGGAAACTAATTATTCAGGGGTGTGTGACTTTTCGAAAGGACAGACAGGAAGGAAAAGGTGGTGGGGTTACTACGAGGTGAAATAAGTACGATAGTGAGAAATGATCTTGGATCGGAAGATGTAGAATCCATATGGGCGGAGGTAAGAAATAACGGGAAGAAGACACTGGTGGGAACAGACTACAGGCCCCCTAACAGTAGCTATACCATAGGACAGAATAAATCAGGAGATAATAAAGGCATGTAAAAATGGCAGTACATTAATCATGGGTGACTTTAATCTTCATGTAGATTGGGAAAATCAAATTGGCACAGGTAGCCACAAGCAAGAACTCATAGTGTATTTTGGACAGTTTCCTAGAAAAATGTGTTGTGGATCCAACCAGGGGTCAGGCTTTTTTGGATCTGGTAATGTTCAATGAGGCAGGTTTAATAAATGATCTCGGAGTAAAAGGCCCCCCAAGAAACAGTTACCATAACATGGTAGAATTTAGCATTCAGTTTGAGAGTGAGAAACTTGGGTCGGAAACAACTGTGCTAAACTTAAATAAGGTTAATTACAAAGGAATGAGGGCAGAGTTGGCTGGAGTGGACTGGGAAAGGAGATTAGCAGAAAAGACGGTTGATGAACAATGGCAGGCATTTAAGAAAATAGTTCATGACTCACAACAAAGATATATCCCAGAGAGGAAGAAGGATTCTAGGAAGGTAATAAACCAACCATGGTTAAGCAACGAAGTTAAGGATAGTGTCAAATTAAAAGAAAAAACATACAATATGGCAAAGATTAGTGGTAAGCAAGAGGATTGGGAAAGCTTTAAAAAACAACAAAAGATGACCAAAAAAAAATAAAGAGGAAGAAAATAAACTTTGAGGGTAAACTAGCAAGTAATATCAAAACGGACAGTAAGAGATTCTTTAAATATGTAAAAAAGAGTGAACATAGCTCCTTTAGAGAATGAGGCTAGGGAAATAATAATGGGGAACCAGGAAATGGCAGAGGAATTGAACAAACACTTTGCATCAGTCTTCATGGTGGAACACACTAATAACATTCCAACAATACTAAATAATCAAGGGGCAAAAGTGGGGGAGGAAATAACTACAATAACTATAACTAGAGAAAAAGTACTAGGGAAACTAATGGGGCTAAATGTTGATAAGACCCCTGGACCTGATGGGTTTAATCCTAGGATATTAAAGGGAGTAGCCACAGAGATACTGGATGCACTGGCAGTAATCTTCCAAGAATCCTTAGATTCTGGAAAAGTCCCAGAAGATGGAAAACTGCCAATGTAACACCCTTATTTAAAAAGGGAGGGAGACAAAAACAATTAACTATAGGCCATGGTGATGTTGATGGTTAACTAGATTCTGCATTCTGGCCCTTCTCCTCACACCGCCACATCACCCACCCCTCCCCTCCATGTGGATACAGCCTCAGGATTGCCTATCTCTGTCCAGACTACAGCTGTGCTGGGTTCATGATTTAGTCATTTGCACGTAGCTGCTTCAGTAACTCATGAGGCAGGAGGTCAGGCCCTACCATTCCATGCACTGCCATCCTAGAACTGGGAATTAATGTGATTGAGGTTCAGAATATGACTCATCAATAGCTTCCCCTTTAAAGGGAGGTTAAAAAAAAGTTAGCAACTGCAAAAATGGAAAACAGCAGCTCAGTCCAAATAAGAGCAGGCAACATTTCTTTAGAAGGGAGTAGGGTATTTGATGCTTTGCTCATCCACTTGGGGTATCTGATTATATGATCGCTCATTTGAGATTCGGGCATCATAAGACCATAAGATGTAGGAGAAGAAGTAGGCCCTTCGGCCCATCGAGTCTGCTCCGCCATTCAATGAGATCATGGCTGATCTGATAATCCTCAACTCCACTTTCCTGCCTTTTCTCCGTAACCCTTGATTCCCTTACTGATTAAAAATCTGTTTATCTCAGCCTTGAATATACTTAACGACCCAGCCTCTAAAGGTCTCTGTAGTAAAGAATTCCACAGATTCACTACCCTCTGAGAAAAGAAGTTAATCCTCATCTCTGTCTTAAATGGGTGACCCCTTACTCTGAGATTATGCCCTCTGGTCCTAGACTCTCCCAAAAGGAGAAACAACCTCTCAGCATCTACCCTGTCAAGCCCCCTAAGAATCCTATATGTTTCAATAAGGTTGCATCTCAT
Organism: Cetorhinus maximus; assembly: GCF_964194155.1. NCBI lineage: Eukaryota > Metazoa > Chordata > Chondrichthyes > Lamniformes > Cetorhinidae > Cetorhinus > Cetorhinus maximus. Next base: position 130,056,615 of record NC_135884.1, read on the forward strand.
TCTTATAAACTCCAATGAATACAGGCCCAACCTACTCAACCTCTCCTCATAAGAAAATCCTTCCATTCCTGGGATCAACGTAGTGAGCCTTCTCTGGACTGCCTCCAATGCTAGTATATCTTTCCTTAGATAAGGGGACCAAAACTGTTCACAGTATTCTAGGTGTGGTCTAACTAGTGCCTTGCAGCTTTCGGCAGTCTTTCTCCATTTAAATAATATTCAGCTCCTCTATTCTTCCTGCCAAAGTGCATAACCTCACATTTTCCCACATTATATTCCATCTGCCAAGTTTTTGCCCACTCACTGAACCTGATTATATCCCTCTGCAGACTTTTTGTGTCATCCTCACCACTTGCCTTCCCACCTATTTTTGTGTCACCTGCAAGCTTGGCGATAGTACATTCACTTCCCTCATCTAAGTCATTAAGGGTGTTACATTGGCAGTTTTCTAATCTTCTGGGACTTTTCCAGAGCCTAAGGATTCTTGGAAGATTACTACCAGTGCATCAACTATTTGTGTAGCTACTTCCTTTAATACTCTAGGATGCAACCCATCAGGTCCAGGTGACTTATTGGCATTTAGCCCCATTAGTTTTCCTAGTACTTTTTCTCTAGTGATAGTTATTGTATTTATTTCCTTCCCCCCTTTTACCCCTTGATTATTTAGTATTTTTGGAAGAGACTTCAAGGTAAGGCGGGGAAATAATTTTTCAGTAGACAATATTCCAATCCCCATCCCAAAAAAAACATGCTCACATAATTTTAATTTTCTATTCCCTTCACTATTTCAGTATCCATACTGGGAAAGGCTGTAACAGTGATGAGCTATCATTTTAGAGTTAAGAGTGTTTCTAACCCCTCTGCCCTTCTATCTCTCCCCAAGTTTAAATAAAGTCTTCAGAAAATCTTGCCCTTACCATCTTCCTTACTTCTTTATTGTTCAATAGCAGTTTCTCCTCTGTGAGATTCTTGGTAAGATCTTCTGCAATAAAGGTGCTTTGTAAATGCATGCTGTTCCAGTATTATTTAAACATAAATGAAATGTATGTAATACATCCATAATTAACAATCACCATTTGAAGAAAAGGTCCAGGTAACTGAAAGAAATACTGGGCCCAGTGATTGACTGTACAGTTAAACACAAGGTGAGAAAGTAAGAATAGAGTCACTTATGCTCTCAAATCTCAGCACAAGGGGAGTTACTAATGTAACCTGTTCAGGTAGATGCTAGAAACATCTTCACAGGAAGGATGAAAGGTAGTGTGAATAAGGCTGCGTGTGAATGTTTGCACCTGAGTTCTTAATTGTCACTCCACAAGATGTAAAAGCTTACAGAAATTACACATGCAGCCATGTGAATCATAGATCAGCATAACTGCACATCTATGCAGGTTCCTAGTGATCACACCAAACTTTCCTCTTATAATGTCACATTGAGACTGCTACCTCATGAGACAATGTCTGGATAAAATTATTTTGGGGGGTGGGGGAGAGTGGGAAAAAAGAGGGATTGTGGGTGTGGTGGTTGGGGTAGGGAGTACAAGTAAATGACCTAGGAAGCCATGGATTGTTCTTTTGTCAGAGAAATGCCCTTTGGATGAAATGTCAAACTCTGAGGTTGTCCACATTTTTGACAGCTCAGATGGAGCATTAAAGAGCAAATAATTCTTGTAGCATCCTAGTCTTATCGTGTCCACGGACAGTCTATATGTGGCCCAGCCAGAACTGGACACATTTTTGCGCCTTGCTGTTGAATTCGGCAAGATCTGCAACAGTGCATCCTAGTTAACATCCACCACATACCAACACATTAACTAGTCAGTCAACTCACTGCTTTTTGTGAGATCTTAATGTCCATTAAACGCTTGCTAATGTTATTATAACTTCACCTTGAGGTAATTAACTGGAAGCCCAGATATTTGACATACAGGTGACAAGTGGTGTCTGCACATTCCTACTCACCACTCCAGACTCTTTCCTTGGTGCAGTGTACGTGGCAACTATCGTTATCTTTCGTAAACCAGCCAAAGTTAGAACTTCAACTCCCAGACAAGTCTGAGCAACTGCCAAAGCCATATTGCAGTCTCATCACTTCAAAAAAGCCTCACACCAACTCCTGTATTCAAAGTGCTTCTCGTACTCGTAACCTCAGGCTTCACCAACTCCAAACCAATCAAGGAATTTCAAACAGATCCCGCAAAGAGTCCCCAACTATGTTATGGCACAGCCGATGGTAAATGTTGAGTAGTTCAAATTCCAAAGGGAAACTTGAAACAACTGCCACAACTTGTTTTGCAATTTGTATAAATTTCAAGATACGTGTCTTGAATTCAGTAGTAATATGACCACCAAGTCTTATAGGTTTTTACAAAACTAGATTAAACATTTGTTAATAAGGGAAATGATTTTAAACACATACATAGATCTACAAATTACTACTATGATAACTTCTAAATCCCCTACTTAATCTGACTCCCAGTTACATTTTCATTAAGGCAACAGTAAGACCCAGGCAAGGTGACACACAATATCCTGAACCAGTCGAATTCAAAATGAGGTTTCTTAACTTCAGTTCTTTGAAAACAGCAGCTTGAGGCATAGATGCTGAAAGCTTTTCACACTTGTTAGATCTTAAAAATGACTACCCTTACACACAGCCTTTGCTCCTTTATACATATTTCCCTCTTTGAATGCAAATTCCCAATGTTTCACTATGTCTTTGGACTTTACCTTCCTGATCGTAAAAATTTATCATAGTACTAATTTTACCAGTAACCTTTGGGAAAAATAAACACACTGGGTGGAATTTTCCGTGCCAGCTGGCAGTGGGCGCGATAGGTGGCAGGTGCAGACAATATGGTGTGATCTGGTTCACAATGACGGGTAGACAGGTTAGGATTGTCGGGACAGCCCGCCAACGATGCGCCGCATTTCCCGCCAACGGTTGGCGGGGAGCTCATTGTAATACATCAGCATCTCATTAAAAGGCCATCCCGCCAGGCTCTGGACCCCCGCCGGATCGCCCATTCATGTCAGCGTGAAAGCACGTCGACGTGTTTCACAACAGCACGCTTGGCGGCCTGCACCTTGGGCCTTGGGGGAACTGAGGTGAGTGAACAGCATCATTTTCCATAGCTCGTCAGGGTTACCTGTTGCACTGCAGGCTTCAGAGGCGCGGTGGGGGGGGGGGGCCAGGATGAAGTGCCGCCCGGGCCCAGAGGTGACTGTAGTCGGTGGGGTGGTGTCCAGGGGCAACTGCTGCCTGGCCCCGGAGGTGACTGTACTTGGGGTAGGGGTGTCTGGGGGCAACTGCTGTCTGGCGTTAGATCCCAAGCACAAGCAATCGAGGTGGGGAGCAGGGTAGGTGAGGGAAGTGACCATGCAGTCAGGACACCTATATAAACTGACCATCGCTCTGCAACTGAGACAGTTCTGGTGCAGCCACTGTGATAGGATTGCAGTTGGGCTCCTAGCCTGCCCGCCTACACAAGCCAATGTGTCACTAAGCCCTCCAGACCTTACACCCCACCACCCCTGCACAGAGTGGGAATCTGTGACCACTTTACTGGACCACACAGCGGTTGGACTGCACAAGTTGTACAATCTCCTCGCCAACGCTGGCCATGTAGCAGTCAATGCTGGAGGCGCTCACAGCCCCTTGCAATCTCAGCATCCCACTTTGGACCAGTGTCCCCCATGTTGCAGATTGACAGGAGCACAGTCATCTATGGCCATCTGAAGGGTGGCCAGCACTTCCTGGGAAGCGATAAGGGGCAGTCACACAGGGACAGGAAAGAGTGCTAAGTATACCCATGCTAACAACGTCTCTCTCTCTCTCTTTCATGCTGCAGGAGGACCACATCAGGATCATGGATCCTGGTGACCTAGCTGTATGCCTGATGGCCTACAGAGAGTGGAGAAGAGGGAGGCGACTGAGTCACGCAAAGGCAAGAACAGCAACCTCAGGAAGAAGGAGCTGCTGGGGCTCCCGCACATGCTGCCCAGGAGCGACAATGAGCCCTGACTGGTCTGCGCCTAGCAACACCCAGGGTCTATAGACACCGCCTGTCATTCCTGCAGATGACTGAGAACCAGTGTCGCCGACAACTGCGCATGTCCAGGGACCTGGTCATTCACATCTGCCACTTATTGCAGGACTTGGGGCCAAGGAGGCATGGAGGGCATCCACTGCCAGTGGCTGTGAAAGTGACAGTGGTGTTCAATTTCTATGCTAGTGGCTCCTTTCAGGGCTCGACAGGTGACCTCTGTGGGATCTCACAAGCCACCACCCACAAATACATCATCCATGAGATCACGGATGCCATCTTCTCCATGGCACACAACTTTGTGCATTTCAATCGGGACCATGACAGCCAGGACAAAAGGGCCATTGGATTCGCCCAGGTCGCAGGATTCCCACAGGTGCAGGGTGCGATCGACTGCATCCATATGGTGCTCAGGTCTCCGTCGCTACACATGGTGGACTACATCAACTGCAAGGGCTTCCACTCACTGAATGTGCAACTAGTATGCAACCACCAGCAACACATCCTGAAGGTGTGCGCATGGTTTCCAGGGGGTGTTCATGACGCCTACATACTCAGTTGCTCACAGATCCCTAGAATCTTCTGGGGTCCACAGAGGCTGCAGGGATAAGGGCTACCCGCAGAAGCCGTGGCTGATGACATCCATGCGGCAGCCTCAGTCTGCAGCAGAGCGATGGTATAATGAAACTCATGCTGCAGCTCGCAACTTGGTGGAGCAGACCATCGGGATGCTGAGGATGCGGTTCCGATACCTGTACCAGTCTGTCAGTGCCCTGCAATATAGTCCACAGAAGGTGTCATGCATCATCATCATCTGCTGCACCCTTTACAACTTGGCACTCTGACGGGGAGATGAGCTTGCTGAGGAGGAGATGGTGGAGCTGGAGATCTCCTCAGATGAGCAGAATGAGGGTGAGGAGGTCCTCAATGGTGATGATGACAGGGATGAGGCTCTCGCACTGGCTAGATGAGGCAGGTGTGCTCGGGAGGCCCTCATAGCTGCCAGATTTGTGGAGGATGATGACGACATGCAGTGAGATGTCCCCGTAGATCCTCACATCGCAGTTGTGAACGGTTGACTCCAGTCTGGCTTTTGGCAGTGCCAAAAGCTTCTGTGAGAATGCTCCTGTCATGGAGACGCAGTGGAGGATGATGATAACATACAGTGAGGACACTCCATGAATCTTCACATAGCCTCTGTGAATGTCTAACTCCTGTCTAGCCAAGGGCAGCTCGCTTTTGCTCCATGATCAGAGCCATCTCATATAGAAGCAGCCAAGAAACTTTAGATGCATCCAATGCTGTGTCCGCCTTCAGCACCTCAGCCCTTCAGGAGCTGGTGCACAGCATCAATGGCCGCAGGCGCTTATGTGATGGGGACCAGCCCCACCTTAAAGGTGCTGAGAGTACATCAGAGAGAATGAGAGAACTCTGTGGCGCCTGCCCACTACATTCTAGCAGCAATGACCAGCACCGCCGACGAGCAGGCATCAGTAATGTTTCCAGGGAGTGTGAGGCTGGACCATCACTGTAATCTGAAGGCTGCACAAAGCACAGGTAAGAGGCCCTGGACTGAGGTCACCTGCCTTTATCTTATGCAGAAAGGTTTCACATCTGAGTGACAAGAACACTGTTCATCAGAACAAGGAGCCACAGGGAATTCTTGGGAATTTATTGACAATAGTGAACAGTATGTACAAGGGACCAACATCCGTGCCCAGGCTGTGCAACTACTTTTCCTTAACTGCCCCAACCCTGCCGCTATGTCTTGGTGCTCCTTGGACATCCACAGCGAAGGTGGAGGCAACCTGCTGACTGCGACGCCCCGTCTATGATGACTTTGGTGGGCGTCCTCTGGAGGACCGAGACTTGGAGGGCCCCGGCCCACTTTCAGGGTCCTGTTGTGTGGCAGCGACACCCTCCTTGGCCTATGAAGCTGGAGCTGCGGAGGTCACAGGAAGAGGGGATTCGGATGGGCCAGCCACTCTCAGAGTCACCTGGTGGATGACCCTGGAGTATGCACATGCTGATCCTCCTCCCCATGGGTGCCCGAGGGCCCCTGGCTGACTCCATGAGGGGAAGGGGTAGCTGGAATGAGATCAGGCTGCCCAGCACCCCTCTCGCGTACACACTGTTGGAGGCCAACTATGGCATCAGCGATGGCGTTAAGCCTGCGCAGCAGTGCAGGAGCAACATACTGGACCAAGGTCTCTATGGCGGCCGCCATCATGCCAGTGTTGACCTCGGTGCGTTGCAATGCCAGCGCTATCACCTCAGCCTGAAGATGGACGGACACCTCCATCCAGCCTTGCAATCTGAGAAGTGCAGCGGACATCCCTTCCTGATGTTCCCTAGCTTCTCTTGCAGCTCCAACAACTGTGACATGGTCAAGTCCAGCGGCTCGTCATCTGACTTGGACTCAACAGGTACCTGGCCTCCAGCAGCCCTCTGAATGCCGGGGACCTGGGAAGTCCCTGCTTCCGCCTGCTGTGGATCAGACTGTGCAATGTGCTCACCAGATTGTGATCCTGTGCCTATTCTAGAGCTAGGTCCCACCGAGGTGTGTGTCTTTGCGGCTGGTGGAGGGTGTGGGTGAGCGCTGTGACGGAACTTATGGGGGGTGCGTTCCGGTTTCCCTTCGGATTTCCCTTCCAAACTGGCTTGGAGGCTCTGGGTCATGGACTCTATCTGATCTTGGAGTGATGGGCCTGCGGAAGCAAGGGGAGATAATTAGTGCATGGCAGTGGCCTGTGAAAGAGGACACATCACTCACGGCATGGTTGTCTGATGGATGTTGCACTGCTGGATCCTCACTTGGTAGAGCAGCGCCGTCCTCACCATCAGCACAGGACCAATCCTGATCATCGCCGGCCAGCTGAATGGCTCTGTTCTCAAATTTCATAAGGACCTTGAACTCCAGCATTCTGCACCGGTCTGCAACCTTTTCCTCCTGTTGTGTGCCAGTTTGTTGTGCATGGATAGCAATGGGGAGAGCGTGTCAGGGCACCTGCCGGGCCAGATGATACATGTGCCTGGCCTGTGTGGGTGGTGAGTGGTCCCATGGATGGGCTGAGGACAATGACGGTGAGTGTGAAAGAGCAAATGGTGATGTCCCTTGAGCTGGCAGTGAGTGAGGTGATGGGTTTGTGAGTGTGTGAGTTGAGAGTGATGAAAAAAGTGACTTATCCTGGCAGAACAGAGGAGCTCATTCATCCTCTTGCAGCACTGGGTAGCTGTCTTCTTCTGAAGGGCTTTGGCTCTGACCACACTGCTACCGCCTCCCAAGCCGGACTGGTGACTTTGCTGCCCATCCTTCAGCCAGAACAGGGGTACAGGACATCCCGGCGGGTTTCCATGGCATCCAGTAGTCACTCGACGGACTCATCGTTGAAGCAGGGGGGTGCTGCTGAGTTTTTACCTTTGCTGGCCATGTGTCCCAGGCAGCAGCGGTGAGCTGGTGGTGATGAATACTATACTGGCGGCTGCCTTTTAAACATGACGGCCGGCGTGATGCAACAGCAGGATGATGGTGGGAGGGTGAATGAGAGCCCACCTGCCATGGAAGCGGTGTGTTTCCAGGGAATGCATAAACAATGAGACGTGTTTGGGACAATACCTGTCATCGCCGTCAGCGGGTAGGACGCCATTTTGCCCGCCCGCTTCAGCACTTAGTGCAAATCTGGGAAAATTCCACCCTCTGTTTCTAAAATTCATCTGGCTAGGTGACATATTTCACTCCCTCTTTTGAAAACAATCTAGTCTGGTTTATTTAAAAATGCAAATGTCTTTTTACACCTTACATTTCAAACTTCCCCCATGTTTACAATGTTTACATCAAAGCCTTCAGACCAGCTGCCTTTAATCCAATTAAGTCTCTCTCTCACACACACACACACACACACACACACACACACACACACATAAAAATATACACACAGATACCACTATTTTACAATAAATTCCAATAACATTATTATATCTTCCTGACAGACCCTAGACAGTGATGGACTGACCTCGCTTCAGATAAAACCAATTGCAACTTCACAAACAAAATTGACTTGAGAACTTCAGCATGGGATACTCTTAATTAGTCACTGCTGCCACTTGTACCTTTCGATGTGTATAACGCTGAATAAACTTGGTCCAGTAGAGGGCAAGATTGTTCAATTTTCAGATATATCATACACTTTTTCTTAAAAAATATAATTATGCCCAATTTATAAACTAAAACAAGCCTGAAAATTTTGTATGGTGATTTAGTCTTTACTACCCCAAATAGTTTAACTTTATTCAATGGGAGTTTATTTATTCTCAATGTTGCAAACATTCATCAACTTCATTTTATGTTTCATTTTTCTAACTTAAAACACTGAGAAGACCATGAATGGTCCACAAGCAAAGATAATATATAAAGCAACATTTCCCCCCCACCAAATATATTAATGCCAGATCTTGACTCTAAATTTAAATACAAATAGAATTTGATTGTAACTTGCATTCTGCCGACAAAAAAGTGTGATCAAAAACCTCTTGCTTTCCATTTGTCATCGTCAATGTAGCCGTTCATACAAACTGTTATATGATGCTGTGTGCGCCTGCATACCATTGTAAAGGTGCTTGGCAGAGCAAGGGTTAATGTGGGACTGGAGAAAGCACCGTCCATGGTCTGATGCATAGAGTTCACTTCGTAATACTCTGAAAGAACAGTCCAGAGAGAACACTCTAGAAGCAGCCTACCTGCATGGAAACAGCAGCACCAAGCATGACAGTAACCTGGGATCTGTAAATGGTTAAAGATTAACAATAAAGGGTTCATGTTTAAATATACAAGTCTCAAGATCTCATATGGAGACACCTAAGGAACTCATATTACAACATTAACTACCACCTACAAGGTTGATGGTTGTTTTTATGCTCATAAGAGGCTAAAGATAATACATTTTTCTTTCCATCAGCAAACATTGTGGAGTGGAGGAATAATGCATGCTTCCGTATAGATTGTGTCGTTTTCAGTCCAGTATTAGGATTTTTTTGGAAGATGTTTGTTTAAAAATGTGTATTTCACAGGTGCTAAGGACATTAAGTAGGATTAATATGTAGCAAAGATGAGATAAAGAGTTAATCATTTCCCAAGTTTTAAGTTTTCTGTTTGTTGGAATTTTCAAGACATCACTGCAGTAAAATGTCTGTACCGGGTGTATTTGTATACATATGTGTTGTCCTGTTTTTAAGTGGAAGATGTCAAAAAACGGAGTCAATGAATGGTTCCACATTTCGTGCTGCAGATCAGTATGATTTCTCCATCATTGTCCCAGGAGGTGGACAGGAATGTTTCTGGCATTATGCAGACAAAGCAGGCTATTTTTACTTCAATTATGAGGTAGGATCATGCAATGTTTCTCTCTGGTCACGTTGCGCTTGTAAATAAAACATACAGTTGAAAATAAATATTAATAATTGTAGTGACAAATGGTTAAAATGACTTGGTAAATATTTCAACATGTTGCAATTTCAAAGCAAAATACTGAAGATGATGGAAATCTGAAATAAAAGCAGAAAATGCTGGAAATACTCAGCAGGTCAGCCAACAGCTCTGGAGAGAGAAACAGAGTTAATGTTTCAGGCTGATGGTCTTTCATCAGAAGTCCTGACGAAAAGCTTTCATCCTGAAATGTTAACTCAGCTTCTCTTTCCACAGATGCTGCCTGACCTGTTTAGTATTTCCACTTTTTTCTGTTTTTGTTACTATTCAATATTAGGAATAAAGAATATCTGAATCAATAGTTGTGATTCTTAAATTATATTCTGTTGAAGTCCTTTTAAATTACTGACAAATGTGAAATTCTCTATCTCTGACATCCAAACAACATTAATACATAGAAAGACATAAAGCTTACAATGCAAAAACAAGCCATTTGTGTCAGCGTTTACCCTTCACACTAGCAAATAGTTTGAATCACATTTACTGACCTTGTTCTCTTGTTCACTAATTTCCCTCAGGAAAGGAAATCTGGACTGGCCTTCATGTGACTCCGGACGCACAGCAATGTGTTTGAGTCTTAATTGCCCTCTGAAATGGCCTAGCAAGCCAATCAGTTGCATCAAACCACATTATTATTATTATTATCGGTTATCCCTCAGACAAGTTAAATAAGAATAAAACCAAATGGACGGAAGGGCGACCACCATCAACCAAGGCACAGGGAGCTAAAAGGCACACCCCACCCAGTTGACCCTACAAAGTCCTCCTCACTAACATTTGGGAACTTGTGCCAAAATTGGGACAGTTGTCCAACTTCCAGTGGGTAAGGATGGTGATGGAGGAGTCTGGAGCATTGTGTGTAAGGTATAATTTAATGAGTATGACTATGTCAGATTGTTGCTTGGCTAGTCTGTAGGACAGTTCTCCCAATTTTGATACAAGTCCCCAAATATTAGCGAGGAATTTGTAGGTTGGACTGAACTGGGTTTGCCTTTGTTGCATTTGAATCAGATGCTTGGTTGAAGTTGGGTGATCTGTCCAGTTTTGTTCTTATTAAGCTTTTTCTTAAAGGTTTGGTTCAAATGGCTTGCTATGATATTTCAGGAGACAATTTAGAGCCATTCACATTGCTGTGGGTCTGGAGTCACATATAGATCAGACTGGGTAAGGATGGCAGGTTTTCTTCCCTAAGGGACATTAGTGAACCAGATGGGTTTTTTTGACAACCTGGAAGTTTTGTGGTCACCACTACTAAAAGCAATGCTCTCTGATTTTTCTGTCTATGCATACCCATTAAGTATGATACTGTGAGTATGTCTATATTAGGCTGTTGCTTGCCTATCCTGTAGGACAGGTCTTTCAACTTTGACACCCATCACCAAGATGTTAATGGGAGGGCTTCACAGTGTTGTGTGTGCTTTCTTTGCACCCTGATTGGACACCTAGCTCAAAGCCAAGTGATCTGTCCAGTTTTATCCCTGCTTTAATTGTGGCAGTTTGATACAACTGACTTGCTGGGCCACTACAGAGGCCAGTTAAGAGGCAAACACACTGGTGTGGGACTGGAGTCATATATAGGTCAGACCAGGTAAAAATGGCAGGTCTCATTCCCAAAATATTCATGGTCTCTTTTGCTGATTCTAACTTTTTATTTCCAGACTTTAAAAAAAACTGAACTCAGATTCTCAAACTGACTTGGAGGGATTTGAACTCATATCCTTTGTTAGTCCAAGCCTCTATTACTAGTCCAGTGATATGGCCACTGCATTTATAACCGCTTATTTTACATTTAAAAAAAAATTATTGTACTGGTATTCCTCAGCGTAAGGTGGCATTTTCTAAGCATTGACTTACAAATAGGTTGATTGTAGATCAACTCAAATACATCCATAGTTGCACATTAATGCATAATTACTGACTAATCATGGATGTTATAAGCAGCATTATCTCAATATTTAATTGTGTCTTTTATATGTTTGAAACATAACATCCCTTTAAAATCTAATTCTTAGGTGCAGTGGGTGATGGGATTACAGAATGTTCGAGCTATCACTGCCACAGTTAATGTACCTACTGGACATTTGATAGATACATCCAGTGAAGCAAGTGGCCAAATCAACTTCAAAACCAATGAATCAGGTGTGTACTGTTATCTTATTTCAAGTAACACTACAGGTGAAAAGTTGGTGATTGTGCTGTGTTAAATTTATCTTTTTTATTTGTACCATCATTATGCCATCATTTCATAATGTAGGATGATGTGAAATTCAATATTCCATTCTATGACTGGGTAAGGTGATGATCTACTGTGTTATACTATGGAGTTATACGCTTCTAGATGGCCTGCTTAAAATTATTAACAGAGACCTGGGGAAGGAAGGCCCAGGCTACCCCAATGGGGGTTGAAGAGGTTTTTTTTAAAGGAAAAGCAGAAAAATTGGGTGGGGTGGGGGGTGGTGGGGCGGTGGGGTTGTGGTGCAAACAAAAGTTTACATTTATTTCATTCAGAATGACCATTTTCTTAGTTTTACAAATTGGGACCTGTTTTACATTACCAGATTCAGTGGCATCAGTTGCTTCCATAAAGAGTCTGGGCATCTTGCCTTTGTGCAAGTTTACTCACATTAGCCTATATCTATTTAAATGATAGCAGAATTTGGGATTATAATTTATGACTGAAACTGGATGGTCATGCTTTTTGCACATGTACTACTTTAATGTCTCAGAAAGTGGACAGGATGAGCACTTGGTAAGACAGGGTCCAGTATGAATTGATACAGTGAGTGAACATGCAGAGCGACAGTTATGAGCAGATTTACTTGGTTCAATGGGCAGAACTGCTTCGTGTAATAACGCAAAAATAATAAGCATGCATTTCCCCACATTAGTTGCTCAACTTGCTTGACTTAAACAAAAGATGAAAGGTCATCGACCTGAAACATTAACTTTCTTTCTCTCTCCACAGATGCTGCCTGACCTGCTGAGTATTCCCACCATTTTCTGTCTTTACTTCAGATTTTCAGCAGTACTTTACTTTTGCACTTTCAGCTTGTCTGCACTGGTGTCAGTGAGATTGATGTGTTCACCCTCTACAATATTAATGTGACTGGGGTCAAATTTATGACATAACATGTCCATCTCCATTGCCTCCAGCTACACATGAATTTTATGTTACTTAATGCATGGCTGGTCTCCCATCCTCTACTCTCCTTAAACTGTAGCTCATCCAAAACTCTGTTGCCCATATTATCTTGCACTAAATACCATTCACCACTCACCCCTGCTCTCGGTGCTCCCAGTCCCTCAATGCTGCAAATGAAAAAAATTTATTTTCATGTTTAAATCTCTTCATAACCTCACTCTTCCTTTATTAGTAACATCCTCAAACTCTACAATTCTAACTCTCCATTCCTTTGATTCTGGCCTCCCTTTGCTCCAACCATTGACAGCCATGCCTTCATCTGCCTAGTCCTCATGTTGTGAAACCTATACCTATTGACCTGTCCCTCTCTCACCCTTTAAGGTCCTCTTTAAAACTTACTTCTTTAACTAAGATTTTGATAACTCTTCCTAATACCTCCTCCTTTTGCTTAGCTTCCATTTTAGCTTTCTGATTATTCCTCTGTGAAACACCTTTACTATGTTAAAAGTGCACTTAAATCCAACTGTTTGTTGTTACAGAAAGTTTTTTAAAAATAGTTAAAACAATATTGCATTTCATGAACAATCAGATTTTGATTTCTTTAAGGTTTTTATCAACTTTGTTTGAACAACTTTTTGTCACACTTTGGATCGAAGCAGATCTTTATTAGTTTTGGAGTTTACTATGATGGTTTTAGTGAGAGAAAAGAAGCAGAAGATAAAGAAAAACTTCAACTGAATAACACAATTTCTGCTATTCAGGTAAGAAACATTGATCAGATTAAGACATCAGTAGATTTAATACTATTTTACACCTGCCCCTACCCTCAAAGCAGTGAGCTACCACTATTGTGGTCTGATCAACCTTTTTCCCTTGCCTGATGGATTGAGAATGTAAACTTACTGCTCAGTGGTAGAACTGTCTTAATAAGTGTATGAATTGGAACAACTTTAAAGTAACAGACATTAGATTTGCAAACATTGGTGAAGGGGCATACAGTATGAATTTTGTATGGGAGAAAGAGACTTGGAATGCTCACTGTCTAATTTGACTACTTTAGCTAAAACTTAAATTGGAAGTTGGTAGGTTGCATTGACCCCTTTTAGGTAAATTGTTGGGTAAAAATGCACATTTAGCCTTCAGTATCTTATTCAATACGAGTCAGCCTAGAAACCTAGTAAACATTGACACAGCGTCAAAAGCTATCAATTTAATGACAGGTGCTGTGGATAACGACATATAAGTCGACCTTTGAAGCCTTGAAAATGAGCTGAGCTGTACCACCTGTTCCAAAAATATGGGTAGACTTATACACCAAGTATAAAATGTGGATTGCCGTTGTTGGTGTAGGTGATTACCATTTTGAAATGTAAAAAAAATTGACACCAGTATTTCAAATTAAATCAACGTGACACATTTTATTGAATGAATTAATTCTACAAGGATACCTTTAACCACAATCAAAACATTTTTAAAACCGTCAAATTCATTACCTTAAGCATCTGACAAAGAGTTCATCGAATTCATTCTGAGTCACTTTGGCTATAGCATCATCATAAGGATCCCACTCTGGAACAGATATGGTGCTTTTGCTTTCAGAATCATTCCTCTACAACAAATGATCTTCCTCTCCATCCATTCAATTGGATACTCCACATTTTTTGAATGATCTCACAATTTGATGATGAAACCCAAAAACATCAGGCAGGGCAGCATGCATATTTCCACACTCACCAGTGTGAAGGTGATCCTTGAATGACATGTTGAGGCACACATACAAAGGGTGAACTACGGGCTTCAGGCCCTCTGGTATAACTGCAATTTGGGAGTTATTTTCCTACAGACGCCACTTGATCTCATTGGTTATATGGGTTCTGAACATGTCCCACACTAATAGGCTGCGTTCTTTGCATAGGTTACCGGGACACTTAATCCACACCACATATTATCAATCCCCAAGTTCACTCTATCCTAATGCATCCCATCGTACATGCACAAAAGCTCCTGCAATGAACTTGATTTTCAGCATGGTTTTACATTTGAAAATGACCATAGGCTTTAATTTCATTTCATCGGCTATGCAGGCTAGTACCACTATGAATCTTGTCTTCTCAAGTCCTGTGGTTTTCACTAGAACTGTTTTTAGTTGTTGGGCATATTCATATTCATATTCATGGGCACTTCATCCATGATGCCAATTTGACACAATTGGTACTCATGTTTTTGCTGCTGACTGATAGTGAATCGCTGGAAACTGGTAGTTTTGGCATGAGGTCTTTCAGTCATCTCCAAGGGATCTTAGTCTTCTGTCACAACACTAAGCATTTTTCTTCCATAAAGCAGCCAGGCCATCCAGCTGTCGCTCTGAAATCTTTGCTGGACTCAGGGTTTGATTTGGCCCACTTAAGTGCATATATACAGATTGCATTTCTGTAACCATTCCGATACATGCTTCTCAAAATCAGGTCAGATGCAGGTCCCTGTTCTGATGGTGTATTTGGTCTTCAGCATCTTCTTCAGGGTGGATTCCTTCTTTTTCCATTGTTGCATTAGTTTTTCACTCACACTGAATCTCCTCGCTGTAGCAGAGTTATTTGATGAGTTAGCAAATGTTATAACTTTTAGCTTGAAACCAACTTTGCTCCTCATCCTTTGTTGCCAGAGAACCCATTTCTGTTCATTGTTTGCTACGTGCGGTCTGCTCTGTGTGGACATGTTTTAAACTCCTGCGTAGCTTCTTGGCAACACTTCCCACATCACCTGCTTGATCCCTTTCACCCACTTACAAACTGAGTAAAACATGCATTTCTGAGATGAATAGTTGAGGCTGACTCCTAAAGCATGTATTTATTAGCAGAAAAGGGAAGGTTGACCTATATGCTGAGTATAGGCCTAAACATGATTTTTGGCACCAAAAACAAAATGCCAGGTTGACTTATACACCGCAATCTATGGTGGTTACCCGAGCTTTGTAACTTAAACTTTAGGTATACACTATTTATATTGCAGAAAACAAAAACGTAAGTAAATGAAAGCAAGGTTCTTCTTCCTGGGCAAGAAATAACATTACTTTAGCATCATATATTTTAGCCAATTTTATTTACTTTTGTACCACACAATTGATAGGTTTCATAACTTTTTATAACTTAAAAATGGAATACCGTAGTATAAAGGGTTAACAGATAGGATATGCTAATGTATGGTGTAGATGATGATGTACCACTGACATCAGTCAGTCAGTCACATGTTAGACTCTGTGGGCAGAGTTTTCCCAGATTTGCACTAGGTGTGGCCACGACGGCAGGTTTTCACACCGTATGGTCCCAAACCCGTCTCATTATTTATGCAATCCCGGGAAACACGCCGTTTCCATGACGGGCGGGCTCTCATTCGCCTCTGGCCATCACCCTGCCACTGCATCATGCCAGACGCCATGTTTAAAGTCCAGCCGCAAGTCCAGCTCACCACTGCTGCATGAAAGACATTGCCAGCAAAGGAAAAAAGACTGCAGCCCCCCGGCTTCAACGATGGGTCCCTTGAGCGACTGCTGGATGCTGTGGAAGCCCACTGGGGTGTCCTGTACCACTGCTCTGGCTGTAGGATTGGCAGGCACGTGACAAATCCAGCAGTGGTGGTCAGCACCAACACCCTTCAGAAGAGGACAGCCACCCAGTGCCGCAAGAGGATGAATGATCTCCTCTGTTCCGCCAGTCACTCTTCTCATCACTCTCAACTCACAAAATCACAAACCCATCACACATCCACAGTGATCTCACTCACTGTCAGTTCAAGTGACATCACCATTTACTCTCACACACACAGCGTCATTGTCCTCATCCCGTCCATTGAACCACTCAACACCCACACAGGCCAGGCATACTTATCATCTGGCCTGGCAGGCGTCTTGCTTACTCTTTCTCCATTTCTATCAACGCAGCACCTGCTGGCACACAAGAGAGAGAGTTTGCAAACCGGTGGCAGAATGCCTGAAATCAAGGTCCTCACAGACTTTGAAAATAGAGCCATCCAGCTGGCTGGTGAGGATCTGGACCGTTCCTGTGCTGACAGGGAGGTTGGCGCTGCTCTACCAAGTGAGGATCCAGCAGTGCAACATCCATCAGACAGCCATGCTGTGAGTTATGTGTCCTGTTTCACAGGCCACTGCCATGCACTAATTATTTCTCATTGCTTTCGCAGGCACATCTGCCAAACAACCGACAGAGTCCATGATACAGGGACTCCAATCAAGCCCTGAAGAAACCTCTGGAGAGGAATCTGGAGGCACCCTCCCTGAAGTCCCATCACAGCGCTCACCCAAAGCCTCCACCAGTGCAGAGGCACACACCTCGGTGGGATCTAGCTTTAGAATAGCCTCAGGATCACAATCTGGTGAGCACATTGCACTGTCTGATCCATGGCAGAGACTTCGCAGGTGTCTGGCACTCGGAGGACTGCTGGAGGCCAGAACATGGCTGAGTCCGAGTTAGATGATGAGCCTCTGGACTCAGTCATGTCACAGTTGCTGGAGCTGCAAAGGCAAGCTTGGGAACATCAGGGATGTCCACTGCACTCCTCAGATTGAAAGGCACGATGGAGGAGTCCTTCTGCCTTCAGGCTGAGGTGATAGCACTGGCATGCCAATGCACCGAGGTCAACACTGGTAGGGTGGCGGCATTGTCCAGGACTTCACTCCTGCACAGACTCAACTCCATCTCTGATGCCATAGTTGGCCTCCAACAGTGTGTATGCAAGAGGAGTGCCGGGCAGCTCTATCTCACTGCAGCTATCCCTGCTCCTCAAGGAGTCAGCCTGGGGCCACTGGGCACTCATAGAGAGGAGGATCAGCAGGTGCACACTCCGGGCTCATCCATCCAGGTGACTCTGAGAGTGTCCGGCCCATCCAGTCCCCTCTTCCTGTGACCTCAGTTGCTCCAGCTCCGCAGGCCGAGGAGAGTGCCACTGCCATACAGCAGGACCCCAAAAGCAGGCCGAGCCCTCCAAGTCTTGGCCCTCCAGAGGACACCCGCCAAAGTCATCACAGACAGGGCGTCGCAGTCAGCAGGCTGCCTCCACCTCTGCTGTGGATATCCGTCGAGCACCAAGACGTAGTGGCACGGTAAGGAAAGTTAAGGAGAATGAGTTGCACAGCCTGGGCACGGGTGTTAATCACTTGTACATACTGTTCATTATTGTCAATAAACTCCTAAGAATGTCTCCCTGCCTATGGCTCCTTGTTCTGATGAGCAGTGTTCTTGTCACTCAGATGTGAAACCTTTCTGCACAAGATAAAGGCAGGTATCTCAGTCCAGGGCCTCTTGCCTGTACTCCGTGCAGCCTTCAGACCAAAGTGATGGTCCGGCCTCACATCCCCTGGAGACATTACTGATGCCTGCACCTTGGCAGTGCTCGTCATTGCTGCCAGAATGTAGTGGGCAGGTGCCACAGAGTTCTCCCATTCTCTCTGTGTGTTCTCAGCGCCTTTAAGGAGGGGCTGTCCTCCATCTCTTCAACATCCGTGACCACTGATCCTGTGCTCCAGATCCTGAAGGGCTCAGGCGCTGAAGGGGGACAAAGCATCAGAACTTCTAAAGTGTCATGGCTGTGTCTCTATGATATGACCCTGATCATGGATTGCAAGTGAGTTGCCCTCGGCCAGACAGGAGTTATACATTCTCAGAGGCTATGTGAAGATTTATGGAGTGTCCTCACTGCATGTCGTCATCATCCTCCTGCAGTTGAGTGACTATTAGGGCCTCCACTGCATCTCCGTGATAGGAGCATTCTCACAGAGGATATTTGCGCTGCCACAAGTCAGACTGGAGTCAAACGTTCACAAATGGGATGCGAAGATCTATGGTGTCTCCTCACTGCATGTCATCATCATCCTCCACAAATCTAGCAGCTATGAGGGCTTGCTGAGCATGCATGCCTCCTCTAGCCAGTGTGAGGGCCTCATCCCCATCATCGTCACCTCCGAGGACCTCCTCAGCCTCATCCCCATCAGCATCCTCCTCATTGGAGGAATCATGCAGCTCCTCCATTTCCTCCTCAGCCAACTCAAATCCCCGTTGCAGTGTCAGGTTGTAAAGGGCGCAGCAAACAATGACGATGTGTGACACTTGCTGTGGACTGCATTGCAGGGCTCCACCAGACTGGTCCAGGCACCAGAACCTCATCTTCAGCATCCCGATGGTCTGCTCCACCAAGTCGCAAGCTGTAGCATAAGCCTCATTATACCGTTGCTCTGCTGCAGTCTGAGGCTGCCGCATGGGTGTCATCAATCATGGCCTCTGTGGGTAGCCCTTGTCCCCAAGGAGCCATCCCTGCAGCTTCTTTGGACCCTGGAAGACTCCAGGGATTTGTGACCAACTGAGGATGTAGGCTTCGTAGATGCTTCCTGGAAACTATGCGCACATCTGCAGGATACGTTTCTGGTGGTTGTATTCCAGCTGCACAATCAGTGAGTGGAATCCCTTGTGGTTGATGCAGTCCACAATGTGTAGCGACGGAGACCTGAACGCCATATGGGCACAGTCAAGTGCACCCTGCACCTGTGGGAATCCCGAGATCCCAGAGAATCCAATGGCCCTTGCATCCTGGCTGGCACAGTCCTGGTTGAAATGCACAAAGCTCTTGTGAAGATGGCTTCCTTGACCTCGTGGATGTATTTGTGGGTGGCGGCTTGTGAGATCCCACAGAGGTCACCTGTGGATCCCTGAAAGGAGCAACTGGTGTAGAAATTGAGCACCACAGTCACTTTCAGAGCCACTGGCAGTGGATGCCCTTCATGTCCCCTTGGCACCAAGTCCTGCAATAAGTGGCAGATGTGAGCGACCAGGTCCCTAGACATGCGCAGTCGTCGGCGACACTGGTTCTCGGTCACCTGCAGGAATGACAGGTGACCGAGAACCTGACATCTGAGATGACATCTATAGACCGAGTGTCGCTAGGCGCCGACCAGCCATGGCTCGCTGTCGCTCCTGGGCAGCGTATGTGTGAGCCCCAGCAGCGCCTTCTTCCTGAGGTTACTGCTCCTGCCTTTGCACGGCCAGGAGCCTCAGTTGCTTTCTCCTCCGCCTTCTCTGTAGGCCATCAGGCACACAGCTAGATCACCAGGCTCCATGCTCCTGATGTGGTCCTCCTGCGGCATTAGAGAGAGACATGGTTAGCATGGATGTACTTAGTACCTTTCCTGGCCCAGTGTGATGACCCCTTAACGCTTCCCAGAGGGTGCTGGCTACCCCTCAGATGGCCACAGATGAGTGTGCTGCATGGCTGCCCTGTCAGCCTGTGACATGTGGGAGACTGATCCTAACCAGGATGCTGAGATTGCAAGGGGCTATGAGCACCTCCAGCAGTGGCTGCTACATGGCCAGCGTTGGCGAGGAGATTGTACAATATGTGTAGTCCAGCTGCTCCGTGGTCCAGTGTCATGCCCGTTGTCACGGACTCGCAATCTGTGCTGGGGATGGCAGGTCCAGGGGGTGGGGCGAGGTTTGGAGCACTTGGTGCCTCCGCGTTGCTTGGGCGAGCAGTCTAGGAGCCCAACCCCAATCATATCACTGTGGCTGCGCCTGAACTGTCTCAGTTGCAGAGGAATGGTCAATTTATACAGGTGTCTCTACTGCATGGCCACTTCCTTCATCCACCCTGCCCCCCACCTCGATTTCTTTTGCGTGCGATCCAATGCCAGGGCAGCAGTTGCTCCCCCACCCCCGACAACAGTCGCCTCTGCGGCTGGACAGCATTTGCCCCTGGACACTCCCCCGACAACGGTCGCCTCTGAGGCTGGACAACAGTTGCCCCTGGCCACCCACCCCCCCCCCCCCCCCACCACCAGCAGTCGCCTCCGTAGCACGGCGGCACTTCACCCCTACCCCCCGGGAGCCTGCAAAACAACAGGCGACCTGGCAAGCTCTGCAGAATGATGCTGTTCACTCACCTCCAGTTCCCCCAGGTGAAGGCCATCAAATGCACATTGCCTGTGTGCTGTTGTGAAATACATCGACGTGCTTTCCGGCTGACGTGGACGGATGATCTGGCAGGAGTCCAAAAGCCTGGCGAGATTGCCTTTTAATGATATGCTGATGTATTACAATGAGTTCCCCGACGACTGTTGAGGGACCGAGCGGATGATCATGACCTGCCTTCCCGCTGTTGTGAAACCGATCGTACCATATTGTTCATACATGCCACCTGTCACGCCCGTTGCCAGCGGGCACAGAAAATTCCACCGTCTGTTAGACTCTTTCTCTCTCTCACTCTTGAAGGAGAGAGTTTGAAACACCATGCCTACTCTGTAACCTGTTTAGATGTATGGAAGACAACATGGGCTCTGGACTTCCATCAAACCAGCCAGATTAGCACTTCTCCAAAAGTTACCTCATCATCCACTCTGCCACATCCAAACCACCAAACATCCAAGTTTAGAAAAAATCAACACTTCCTCGCATCCAGCTCACAGAAGCCTTGGCCCTGAATTTGCAATGAGAATAACACACAAGGCTATAAGTATTCACCATTATAATACAGAAACTCAGGGAGCAACTTTTGCCATCAACACATGTGCAGATAAAGTTAGAAATCCAGAAGTTGCTGTCAGTTATACCCTGCTCCTCTGCAGAGTGTGATATTGCAGTGATAAATGTGGCATTTAAATTGCAGCAGCAGCAAGAAGTTGCTGTTCTTGTCCACTTGTTCCACACTAAAAATGACGAAAAAAAATTTAGAGCTGGTGCATTCAGGAGCAAGAGAATTTTTAATGGTGCAGTGATAATTACTGACAAATCATCTTTCTCGCCATGAAAAATTAATTTTATAAATGTGAATCTCAATTCTGCATGTACACATAAGCTGTCAGCATACACTTGTAAAGACTCTGTATTCACACATACAGACAATAAAGTTCTGGGGCAAGGTTGCAAAGTATTGATTTCTGAGGATGCTGAAACGATGACAGGCTGAAGAAACACTGACAATCAATGTGAGATGCTGATGGTTGGCATACATTCAGCATCAGCAACACCAGATGGCGATAATAGAGCAGCATTCTGTTCCTAACCATGTTCAATGTGTCATTAGTTTGAACATGGTAGCAAAACTTTCTGAATCAAATTAGTTAATGGATTGAAGCCTATCATATCCTAACAAAATAAGCAGTTTAAAACCTGAAAACATATTTGTGCTCTAAAGTTGCTGTTAGTGCAAAAACTTGCTTAAGAAAGATGTTAAGAAAAAATGGGGTAGGTATCCATCACGCGGGGTTGGGGAGTGGTAATGGTGCAAAATGGGTGATGTCAAATTGGCCACCCAGGCAGCACCTGATTTTCGGTATCAGCATTGTCAATGGAATGGAATATTAGAGGCTGTGTGTAATGAGGCGGCTAATCCACTATTGCCCATTTACTGCCTTAGTGTCTTCCACTTTCAGTCAAGAGGAATTATCAATAACATAATTTCTGCTACAATACACTGACTGAGAAATGTAGGCAAATGTGGCAGCTGATTTGTACACAGTAAATCCCACAGACAGCACTAAGATCACATAATTTATTTTTGGTGGGTTTGATTGAAAGAAGAATGGTAACACCCACAAGAGCTCCCTACTTTTCTATGATTAGTGCCATGAGTTCTTTTAGTATCCAAACGATCCATAGTAGAAACTTTGGTTTAATATGTCATTTCAAGCTTACTATCTCCAACAATAGTGGTCTTTTTTTCATATTTGGTGTTGTGATACAAGTGTTGCCATCAAGGCCAGCGTTTATTGCCCGTCCCCTGAGTGCTCCTTGAACTGCTGCAGTCAGGTACACCCGCACTGCTTTTTTCTGAAGTGGTTTGAATCAACTGAGCTGAGTGCTCAGCTATTTCAGACAGCAGTTAAGAGTCAACCACATTGCTGTGGGTCTGGAGTTACGTGTCGGCCAGACCAGGTAAGGATGGCAGATTTCCTTCCCTGAAGGACTTTAGTGAATCAGATGGGTTTATACAACAATCCAGTAGTTTCATGATCATTATTACCAGCATTTTATTCCAGATTTTTTATTAATTGAATTTAAATTCCCCAGCTGCCTTGGGGATTTGAGCAATAGTCCAGGCCTCCGGATTACTAGTCCAGTAAATTACTCCTATGCAGCTGTCCAACCAGTACTCAGTACTACAAGTTGGGTATAAGACTTGGTTATGTGCTCAATTCCTGAAAATTGACCACTTCCTGATTTAAAGCTAAGCATACTGCTTCCTGAACTAAACTGATCGTTCGAAAGGATACGAATGCCATATTTATGCTCATAGTGGTTCAAATGAGACATGTAATTCTACTTTGGACCCACTGAATTGAGAGCTTCTATTTACAATGAGTGGAATTTTAACTTTGTTGAGAGTAGCTTAGTTGGAGTGCTAAATTTACTGATGCGCCTCATGGTCAGTACTCATTGATGGTTACAAGGGGGTTAGAGAGACTTCTTCATTGTGGAAGAAACTATGTTGTGTTTTTGTATTCACTCTTTATTTAATGTTTATGTTAGTGTACAGTGTTATACTCACCACTCTGTGGGATATGGCTGGACTTGCAGGTTCAACTGGCCCTCCCTTTTATGCATTGTATGAGCTGAGATCACTCTCAGCGGGGGTAATTGAAATATTGTAGGTGAACTAAAAGCCCTGCAAGGATTCTGCTTGAGATGAACCTACATGTGGACATTACTGACCCTGCCTTTAAAGCCCTCATTTTTCTACCTTGACTGACAGTCCCCATCACCCCACAACGACACCCAGGACACCAGGCCCTTCCCACTTCACTCTTCAATGCCCCCGGCCACATCTTCCGTCCTCTCCTAAATCCCACTTCCACTCCTGTATACCCCTGACCCCATTCCACACATCCACCGCCCGCCCCCCACCCTTGACTTATCCTTGCCGGTCCTGAGCCTTCATGCAAGCTGCCATTCTCCTGCACCCCTCCCTTGTGCCACAGAGTTTAACAAGGAAAACCACTGATCTCAGGCAAAGCTGCACAAAGGTAACTGTTGCACTTCATCTTTAAACGAACGTGAACTGGGTGCCTTGAGATTCTCATGCGCCACCGACTTAATCTTGAACGTGGGCTGTAATTACAAAACATTTTAATATAAGTATTCATGACATGCAAATGTATTACAAGTAGGAACCTGTCACAAGACGGCCTGAGGCCCAGCTCGTCACAAACACTTAATGTCTAAATTTGAACCCGCCTTTGGGAAAGTGAAATTTCAGTTTCCGTCTAATTAAGTCACTCCACCTATCACGTTACCTGCTCTTGCAGGCCCCATAAAATTCCCCCTAACATCTCTGAGATCTAGCCAAAGTGGTAGTCTGCATGTGATTATAACATGTCAGATTAGCTTCAACATAATACTAGATACCAATTTATTGGTCTGTAATCCAGTTAACATTGCAATACATTAGAGTTTCTAATTAGACCCATTGCCAAAGCAACTCTGACCATTCTGTACCATAGGCATGGTGCCAAGGTATATGGGATCAGGTAAATTACCACCCAGCAGTCCACTCTCAATTCTTAGTAAAGTGTTGGAAGGTGTCATCAGAAGTCCTATCAAGCAGCACTTCCTCACCAATAGCCTGCTCACTGTAGTTCAGCTTGGCTTCTGCCAGAGCCACTCAGCTCCAAACTGCATTACAGCCTTGTTCTAAACATGGACAAAGAACTAATTTCCAGATATAAGGTGGGAATGACTGCACTTGACACCAAGGGAGCATTTAATGGCGTATGGCATCAAAGAGACCTTGTAAAGTTGAAGTCAATGACAATCAAAACTCTCCATTGGCAGGAGTCATAAAGGAAGACGGTTGTGGCTGTTGGATGCCAATCATTTCAGCCCCAGGATGTCACTGCATGAATTCCTCAGGGCAATGTTCTAGGCCCAACCATCTTTAGATGCTTAATCAATTACCTTCCCTCCCATCGTAAGGTCAGAAGTGGGGATGTTTGCTGATGATTACACAATGTTCAGTTTCATTCATAACTCCTCAGATAATAAAGCAGATTGAGCCCACATGAAATAAGACCTGAACAGCCTTTGAGCTTGGGCTGCTAAGTGGCAAGTAACATTTGCACCATACACGTGCCAGGCAATGACTGTCTCCAATAGGAGAGACTAACTATCTCCCCATGACATTCAATGGCATTACCATTGCTGAATCCCCCACCATCGATATCCTGGGGGGTCGCCATTGACGAGAAACTGAAATGAAACAGCTACTTTAATTCAGTGGCTACAAAAGCAGGTTAGAGTCAGTCCATTTGATCAACACTCCACCTACAACTTTAAACATTGACAACCTCCACCACTGCTGCACCCTGGCGGCAGTGTGTACCATCTACAAGATGCACTGCAGCAACTCACCAAGGCTTCTCTGATAGCATCTCTGAAACTTATAACCTCTATTATCTGGAAGGACGTGGACAGCAGACACATGACAACATCACTACCAGTCTGAATTGGCAATATATCATACCTTTCAGCTTTGCCGGGTCCAAAGCCTGGAACTCGCTACTTAATAGCACTCTGGGAGTGCCTTCACTAGATGGGCTGTAGCGGTTTAAGGAGGCAGCTCATCACCATCTTCTCAAGCACAAATAGGGACGGGTAATAAATGATGCCTTTGCCACCGATGCCCAGATCTTGTGAATAAATAAAAGGTAGTGATGCGTGCATGGCCAGTGTGATTTATCTTCTTTCAAACTCAAAAGAACCAAAGATGGATAAGCATTGATAACACATGTGCACATACATAGCAACTGCTGAGGTCCTGGATCCTCTTGGTGCACTGTCTACAGGTAGAAGAGACCACACTTTTGCTACTGATTTATTTGGTCACTTCCATCCACTCTTGTATGGTTGGACGTTGTACTATTCAACCTGTTCTTAGGAAGGATCACTTCAAGCAGCTCCTCAGGTCCTGCAATAGGATCTCCAGATAAGAGCGAGAGACCCAAGGAGCAACCTTCCCAGGTCTCCTCTCCATCCTTGTCATTGTTGCACCCTCAAAATTTCAGGCGGAGTTTTCCAAGCCCACTGGTGGCGGGCGTGATAGGTGGTGTGCGCGGAAAATATGATGCGACTTGCTTCACGATGGTTGCGATTGTCGGCTCAGCCTGCCAACGGTGGGCCACATTTCCTGCCATCGGTCAGCAGGGAGCTAACTGTAATACATCAGCCTATAATAAAAAAGCCATCCCGCAAGGCTCTTGGAACCCTGCCGTATGGTCCGTCCACGTTGGCGGGAAAGCACACTGACGTGTTTCACAACAGCACTTGGCGGCCTTCACTTTGGAG
This sequence comes from Cetorhinus maximus, assembly GCF_964194155.1. Classification (NCBI taxonomy): domain Eukaryota; kingdom Metazoa; phylum Chordata; class Chondrichthyes; order Lamniformes; family Cetorhinidae; genus Cetorhinus; species Cetorhinus maximus. The sequence continues at coordinate 130,082,622 of NC_135884.1, forward strand.
GAACTGAGGTGAGTGAGCAGCAGCGTTCTCTACAGCTTGCCCGTTGTTTACAGGTCTCCGGGGGGCGGGGGCAACTGATGCCTGGCCCCGGAGGTAACTGCTGAGGGGGCAAGGGTGTCTGGGGGCAAGTGCTGGCCAGCCTCGGAGGTGACCGTTGTCGGGGGGAGGGGGGCGCTCAAGTGCTGCCCTGGTGCTGCATCCTGCGCACAGGCAATCTAGGTGGGGGCCAGGGTAAGTGAGGGAAGTGGCCACACATTGGGGACACCTGTATAAACAGCCATTCCTCTGCAACTGAGATAGGTTGGGGTTGGGCTCCAAGCCTGCCCGCCCATGCAAGAAATGTGGAGGCACAAAAGGGCCACCAAGTGCTCCATACCATACCCCCACCCCGCCCTCCCAACCTCCCACAGCACAGACTTTGAGTCCGCCACCACTTTATTGGACCGCGGAGCAGTTGGACTGCACACGTTGTACAATCTCTTCGCCAATGCTGGCCATGTAGCAGTCACTGCTGGAGGCGCTCACAGCCCCTTGCAATTTCAGCATCCCTGTTTGGACCAGTGTCCCCCATCTCGCAGGTTGACATGCAGCCATGCAGCGCACTCATCTCTGGCCATCCGAGAGGTGGCCAGCACTCTATGGGAAGCATTGTGCATTTTGCCCAGGACCAGGATAGCCAGGATGCAAGGACCATTGGATTTGCCCTGATCTCTGGATTCCCACAGGTGGAGCGTGCGATTGACTGCACTCATGTGGCGCTCAGGTCTCCGTCATTACTCTTGATGGACTTCATCAACTGCAAGGGCTACCTGAATGTGCAGCTGGTATTTGACCACCAGGAAAGCATCCTGCAGGTATGCGCACAGTTTCCAGGGAATGTGCACGACGCCTACATCCTGAGTCACTCGCAGATCCCTGCAGTCTTCCAGGGTCCACAGAGGCTACAGGGTTGGCTCCTTGGGGACAAAATGTACTTGCACAGACTGTGGCTAATGACACCCATGTGGCGGCCTCAGACTGCAGCAGAGCAACGCTATAATGAAGCTCATGCAGCAGCTCACAACTTGGCGGAGCAGACCATCAGGATGCTGAAGATGCAGCTCCGGTGCCTGGGCCAGTCTGGTAGAACCCTGCAGTACAGTCCGCAGAGGGTGTCATGCATCGTTGTCGTCTGCTGCGCCCTTTACAACCTAATGCTGCAACGGGGAGAGGAGCTGCACGTCTCCTCCAATGAGGAGGACGCCGAAGGGGATGAGTGTGAGGGGATCCTCGGTGGTGACAATGATGGGGATGAGGCTCTTGCACTGGCTAGACAAGGCAGGCATGCTCAGGAGGCCCTCATAGCTGCCAGGTTTGTGGAGGAAGATGACAACATGCAGTGAAGTGTCCCTTGGATTCTCTCATTGCAATTGTGAAAGTTTGACTCCAGTCTGGCTTGTGGCAGTGCCAAATGCCTCTGTGAGAATGCCCCTGTCCTGTAGGCACGGTGGAGGCCCTAATAATCGCTTGATCGCAGGAGGATGATGACAACATGCAGTGAGGCCACTCCATAGATCTTCACATAACCTCTGAGAATGTCTGACTCCTGTCTGGCGAGCTCGCTTGCGCTTCATGATCAGGGCCATCTCAGAGATGCAGCCATGAAATGTTAGATGCATCTGATGCTGTGTCTGCCTTCAGCACCTCAACCCTTCAGGAGCTGGTACACAGCATCACTGGTCGCAGATGCTGGTGTGATGGGGGACGGCCCCACCTTAAAGGTGCTGAAAGCACAGAGAGAAATAAAGAACTCTGTGGTGCCTGCTCACTACATTCTGGCAGCAATGACCAGCACCGCTGAGGTGCAGGCACCAGTAATGTTTCCGGGGAGTGTGAGGCTGGACCATCACTGTGGTCTGAAGGCAGCACAGAGCACAGGTAAGAGGCCCTGGACTGAGACATCTGCCTTTATCTTGTGCAGAAAGGTTTCATATCTGAATGAAAAGAACACTGCTCATTAGAACAAAGAGCCACAGGCAGGGAGACATTCTTAGGAGTTCTCTGACAATAGTAAAGTGTGTACAAGTGATCAACACCCATGGCCAGGCTGTGCAACTACTTTTGCCTAACTTTTCTAACCCTGCCGCTACATCTTGGTGCTCTCCGGACATCCACAGCAGAGGTGGAGGCAGCCTGCTGACTGTGACACCCTGACTATGATGACTTTGGCAGGTGTCCTCTGGAAGGCCGAGACTTGCAGGGCCCTGGCCTGCTTTCGGGGTCCTGCTGTGTGGCAGTGGCACTCTCTTCGGCCTGTGAAGCTGGAGCTGTGGAGGTCACAGGAAGAGGGGATTCGGATGGGCTGGTCACTCCCAGAGTCACCTGGGTGGATGGCACCAGAGTGTGCACCTGCTGATCCTCCTCCCTTATAGGTGCCTGAGGTCCCCTGACTGACTCCGTAAGCATAAGGGGTAGCTGGAGTGAGATTGAGCTGCCCAGCACCCCTCTCGCGTACATACTGTTGGAGGCCAACAATGGCATCAGTGATGGAGTTAAGCCCGCACAGCAGTGCAGGAGTGACATCCTGGACCAAGGTCTCCATGGTGGCCGCCATCCTGCCAGTGTTGACCTTGGCGCATTGCAATGCCGGAGCTATCACCTCAGCCTGAAGGTGGACCAGACTCCTCCATTGTATCTTGCAATCTGAGGAGTGCAGTGGACATCCCTTCATGACGTTCCTGAGTTTGCCTTTGCAGCTCCAGCAACTGTGACATGGCCAAGTCCAGAGGCTTTTCATCTGACTTGGACTCAGCAACGTTCTGGCCTCCAGCAGTCCTCCGAGTGCTGGGGACCTGGGAAGTCCCTGCCTCCGCCAGCTGTGGATCAGAAAGTGCAATGTGCTCACCAGATTGTGACCCCAAGGCTATTCTAAAGCTAGGTCTCACCAGGATGTGTGTCTCTGCGCTGGTGGAGGGCGTGGACGAGCGCTGTGATGGGATTTCAGGGAGGGTGCCTTCAGATTCCTCTTCAGAGGTTTCTTCGGGGCTTGATTGGAGGCCCTGGGTCATGGACTCTGTTGGCTGTTTGGCAGATGTGCCTGCGAAAGCAAGGGGAGATAATTAGTGCATGGCAGTGGTCTGTGAAAGAGGGCATATCACTTACGGCCTGGGTTGTCTGATGGATGTTGCACTGCTGGATCGTCACTTGGTAGAGGAGCGCCGACCTCAATGCCAACACAGGACCGGTCCCGGTCATCGCCGGCCAGCTGATGACTCTGTTTTCGAATTTTGTCAGAACTTTGATCTTCGGTATCCCTCCACCTGTTTGTAACCTTTCCCTCCTGTTGTGTGCCAGTTTGTCCTGCATGGATAAAGTTGGGGAGAGTGTATCAGGACGCCTGACGGGCCAGATGATAAGTATGCCTGGCCTGTGTGGGTGGTGAGTGGTGCCATGGACGGGATGAGGACAATGATGGTATGTGTGACAAGTGAATGGTGATGTCCCTTGCACTGGCAGTGAGTGAGGGCCTTGTGAATTTGTGATGGGATTGTGAGTGCATGAGTTGGGAGTGATGAGAACAGTGACTTCACCTGGTGGAACGGAGGAGATCATTCATCCTTTTGCGGCACTGGGTGATTGTCCTCCTCTGCAGGACGTTGGCGCTGACCACCGCTGACACTGCCTCCCAAGCCAGGTTGGTGACTTTACTGCCCATCCTGCAGCCAGAGCGGGGGCAGACTACATCCCATCGGGCCTCCACGGCATCCAGCAGTCGTTCGAGGGACCCGTCATTGAAGTGGGGAGCTGGAGTCTTTCTTCCTTTGCTGGCCTTGTCTCCTAGGCAGTGGTGGTGAGCTGGTGGCGATGAGCCCTTTGCTGACAGCTGCCTTTTAAAGATGGCAGCCGGCGTGATGCAACAGTGGGGTGATGGCGGGCGGGCAAATGAGAGCCCAGTCGCCATGGAAACGGCGTGTTTTGTGGGAGTGAATAAATAATGAGGCGAGTTTGGGACTATATGGCACGAAAACCCATCAGTTTCGTCGGTGGGTAGGACTCCATTTTGTCTGTCCGCTACCACACTTAGTGCAATTCTGGGAAAATTCTGCTCTTCAAGTTCTGTTGAGTCATCGTAACACACCCTGGGGTACCTTCAATTTGAAATCCTTCCTTTGACAAATCCAGTGTGTCATCCTACCAACCTGGGATTAGAATAGATAGGTGCTTGATGGCTGGCGTGGACACGATGGGTCGAAGGGCTTGTTTCTGTGCTGTATTAACTCTATAACCCTCCCAGATTGTCTGAATAACCTGGACATGGGATGCTTATGCTATGACTCAGTTAAAGAGCCTCAGCTGGTTCCTGGCCCCCTAATGGTCCCATCATCTTGGCAGGAACTAACTTCAAAAAATTCCACCCAATGTCTCAGCTGTCGTCTGCCTAGTTATTGTGTCAATTAGCATTTTTAAATCTTATGTCTTGTGCCTAATTTACCATTTCTCTTTTTTTCCTCTCTCACAGGATACTACTATCAAAGTGGAAAGCTATGTCTTCCATATGTGGAGATTTTATAACTTTGCCAGGATGCGCAAAGGAGCTGATTACTTCATTGTACAAGCAAGCAATAACTATGTGAATTGGTGGTCATTTGCCCAGAGTGCAGTCATTGTTTCATCTGGTGTTTTACAGCTTTACTTTCTGAAGCGCCTGTTTGATGTGAGAGTCACCACTGCAAATGAAAAATCCAGATGTTAGGCACAGTTTTATCCAAGGAAAAAAATGGTTTAATATGAGCGCATTAAAAAAAAATAAAGACAATTTTTAATTAAGCTTTATCCTTTCATCTAATATTTATTTTTGAAAGACTTGAAAGAGACCATTTTAATTAGACCCAGTTTAATTAATTTCCTTGAAGCCTGAAATACCCTGTTTTAGCATCACAAAACAATGAGGTTAATCTATCCATAAATAGATAAATATGCTAAATATGCATGACTGAAATTAGTGGATGTTCTTTTATCACTTTAATAGAATGTAAATGTACAAAATTGCTAATTTCTGATTATTGCTTACATTCACATTTTGAAAGAGATTCATTGTTCAGAGGTGACTGCATGGACGAAAGATCACAACCAAATTGTTTATCTTTTTCTTTCACACCCATTCTCTATATCATGTTTTTTCCCCCGAGATTCAAATTTTGTTTAGATTAATATATATATCCTGAAAGTGCTATTACTGATTTCTGACTCCTAATTGTTCAAAATATATTACATTCCGCATATTTACTAAATGGAGATAACTCATAGCTTATCAGTTTATGTTCAGTGTATTGGGACCTTATGTTGTACCAAGTAAGCACCTGCTTTTAAAAGAAAGGACATCTTGGAAATAAAAAAAAATCAGTCTAACTTTTGGGTGACTTTAAATAAGGAAACAGGTCTAGAAATTCAGATTGTCCATTCTTGGGCACAGTGGTTACTGTTCAGAGAACAATAATCCCAGGAATGAATCATCCAATAGCTGAGTCACTAAATACAACCAGAGTAGCATGACCCTGATTCAAACATGTTAACTTCTTTTAGTTATCCAAGATCGATCAATGGCAGTAAGACACTACACTCAAAAGCTCATTTATTCAGAGTTTAATACTATTGAACATAATTAAATACTTACAAGCAAATAAACTAGTCAGAGAAATGATGGGGGTAATTTTAACTCCGAAGAATGAGGGGGTTGAAATGGAGGTGTATATGATTGATTTTTAGAGTGGGAGTTCAACCTGGCTCCAATATGTCCGCCTCTAGGTTTAACAGAGATGCATTTGGAGAGTGTGTGCAGCACATCCATCCATATCTAACAAAATTGCTGATGCGCCTCTAGCATTTTCCTTCTCTACGATTGCCCTTGGGGTTCAGCATCTGCATTCAGCACAGTTGAGCTTGGACACAATTGCACCCTGCGAAACAGACTCTCCACAACTGTCCCTGCCACCAGGGTCTGTTCGTGCTCTACCTCACTTTCCTTCGTTAAGGTGCTCCTTAAAACCTATCTCTTTGGCCCAAGGTTTTGGTCATTTGCCCAAATATCTCTTCACGTAGCTCATTGTCATATTTTGTTTTGTCATGCCTCTGTGAAGTTCTTAGGATGTTTTATTACATTAAAAGTGCTATATAAATATAAATTGTTGTTCTTTCACCCATGTCTTCAAAACATGCAGACCAAGAAGATTCCAGGTTTGATCCCTAATGTGTTGGGTTAACTGATGCAAGGCTATAAAAATTAGCTTTGAGTGTTGAAATCCTCAAAAAGAGAAAGAAACAATTAGTGTTTCTGCTCTTGATTGCCATTTAATGGTTCCTGCTGGACAATCCACATCAAAGCTATACTTTAATCTATCACTAACTACTGTTCCATCTGAAAGTTCATCTTTCTCCTTAATAACCCAAAATGAAAAGAGAAAACGCTGGAAATATTTGTGCAAAAAAGAAAGAATGGGCAAACATTTTGGGTGCAGACTCCTTGTCAGATGTATCTGGGTGCCTTTTAGTCAAATTAAAAATGTTCCAACAGTGAAAATATTAATATGGTGTTAAGAGAATCACAATTTTATTTACTCAAAAACAATCTGGATCTTCAATTTCAACACAAACGTCAGAAGGCTTTAGGATGTTTCTGCTGGTTCAGTGCACTGCTATCCCATCAGAGCAAATTTATTCGGTTTTCTGTTTTGCAGAAAGGTTTAACTAGCAAAATAAGTGAACTTCATAAGGATATCAGTTACTGGCAGAAAATGAAAGGCTAAATGCAGTACTAAGCTAAAAGACTTCCAAACATTATTACTAAAAGTGCTGTGGACTGGAGTTTGAATGCATTGTAGAATAAAGAATAAATTTATTTCCTTCTTGATATCTAAATTTTCATCAGTCTGGCTTCCCAGCTGCACGTGAGGTTTCCAAGCATTAATTTTATTTTATTTGGTCAGCCAAGTGTCTGACCATTGCGGAAATACATTACCATGATAAGAACTTCCAAACCAAGTTAATGAGAATGGAATGTCTGTTTTCTGATATGAAATGCACACTCTTTCTGCATAAGGCACACCCCATTTATCTAAATCCAGAAAGTATAGGTGGGCACCAGTTTAGAAATTCTGAGAGTGAATATGGGGTTTTATGGAGCTTAACCAATCAAAGTTGCCTATGAGCTCAGAGCTCTGTTAGACTTCCTGCTGCATGTCCAGCTAGGTTAGGGCAATAGCTTGCAGAATTATCTGGAGCAGAGTTGGAAGCATATCAGCTTCTAATAACTGGGCTTTTCATTCCGGCCTCATTTATGGGTCAATCAGTAAAAATGTCCTAAATCAGGACTTTTAGCATGGCGGGGTTTCCCTTCTTGCCATTTGAGGAGTTTGCGGAGAACACATCCCGGATGATACTAGCATAAAAGCAAAAAACTGCAGATGCTGGAAATTGTTTTTGTCCCTGCTGATACTGCCTGCCCTCAACCATTTAACTCTCCAATAAGCATTAATTGGCTGGAGGCAGGACTTTTGCCATTAACTCAGGAGGAAACTCTTTCGAGTAATCAACAGTCACAGATTGCAACTCTTTCGAGTACAATCACAGTTCTTGGTTTCCAGGAGTGGAACATGAACCCACAACCCTCTGATTCAAAGGTGAGGGTGCTATGAACTGAGCCACAGCTGACACCTAGTCGCACCTCAGAGAGCTACCAGCTAATCTGATTGGCCAGCAGCTTGCTAGTCCCTGCAGCGCCAGAAGCTGCAGTGGACATGACTGGGATTGCAAGTCAAAATCCCAGGATTCCAGGACCAGGTAAGTTTTGGGGGTCTCAGGGTGGGGTGGGGAGGTGAGGCCCAGAGGGTTGGGCAGACGTGTTGGTGGAGAGGTCAGGGGTCGAGAGAGGACCTGGGTGGTGGTGGGGTCATGTTAAAATGAGGCTGCTGTTGGAGGCATCCCCCCACTCCCTTCCCGCCCGAGAACAGAACAGGGTTACTTTTCCGGCATCCCCCCTGCCCCTGAACTCCTCCCGCCTGCCTGAAAATTGAGTCTGGGTGGGAAATGGCTCATCAGTGGTCAATAATTGGCCATTTAAGGGCCTCAATTGGAGCAAGGGCGGGCTGGCAGGCCTAGGTCTTGCCTGTCCCAGTGTAAAATTGCGGAGAGGTCAAGGCAGGTGGGAGCCTGGTGGGAAGGCCATCTGACAAATTTTACGGCCACCCCCTTGCCTTCAAACCCACTGGCAGGGCTACGTAAAATTCTGCCTCTAGAATACCGCTGACCTGCTTTATTCAAGTGTCAGATTATTGACTCTGCTATAGACGGTAAATTTGTTTCTGATTGTCCATCATCAGTTGGCTCCACCTTCAAGCTAATTTGACTCCAAAGAGTCCTTGTCTACTTCCATTCCAAGGAGAATAGTCATTAGTTGATCCTTAGATAACTGAAAAACATGGGATTGGGCCCACAGTGGGTGGGCACCAGGCTCAGCATTGTGAATAGTGAAACTCAGCATGAAATGTTTATTGCTACCATCCTCCTGATAAAAGGCCAGAGAAGAACAATGTTTCATGAAATTATGATTCTACCAGTTAAAAGTGGAGAACGTCAGTAGCACTTACCTGGCCCTCTGCAAACCAAGCATATTGGGCAACAAATGCTAGATATATGAACACATTGCTTCACCTTCAGGAAATGACTTCTAACCGCTGTTGTCCCAAGTTTCTGGGGATAATTTTAACTTTTATCATTGGGTGAAGCATGAGTGATGGTGAGTCTCAGCCCATTTTACATCTCTCACAATGTTTTTCTTTCCATTTACAGGTATCCCCCATTTAAACTGCATTATAATGGCACATTTTTGTCTTAGCGCAGTTGGTAAATTAGAGAAGTTCCCGGAATCATGATGTCTCCATTTTCATTTTAGCACAGTTACTGAGCATGTTCGTGTTTTTAAAGCAAGTTACTGCTTTGCTTGTCACCTCCCCTAACCCTCCCGCTTGCCACTTCCCTTCCCAGACTTCTCTGATTGCCACTTGCCTCCCTCGCTGCTTCCTTCCCCGGCACTCACCTTTTGAAAAATATTTTGCTTTTCCGTTCTACCTACCAACATGGATAATTTCACACTTCCTTATATTTGGCTCCATCTGCCAACTTCTTGTCCAATCACTTAGCTGGTCTATATATCTTTGCAGTCTTTATTGCATCCATTTCACAACTTACTTTTCCACTTATCTTGAAGAAGCAGCTTGGGACATTTGTCTACATTAAATACGCTCTATAAATTGAAATTGTTGTCTTTGTTTTCAACCTGGAAAGGAGACATCTGAATGGTGACCTTAGTAATTTGAGAGGTATATAAGATGATTAATGGTATTGAAAAAGTTACTCTTGATTTCTACTTTAAATTAAACAATGGAAGTTGGACAAGGGAACATGGAATCAAGCTAACAAGTTTAAATATGGTGTTGAGGTTTTTCTTGATGTAGAGAGTGATCAACACTCGGGCAGATTTCTGGACAGAGTGAAGGAGGTGAAAAACTTGGAATCATTTAAAAAAAAGACTTTCATTTATATAGCACCTTTCATGGCCACCAGATGTCTCAAAGCTTTACAACCAATTAAGTACTTTTGAAATATTATCACTATTGTAATTGTAGGATTGAAGTATTATCACTATTGTAGAAAACATGGCAGCCAAGCTCCCACACACAGCAATGTGATAGTGATCAGATAATCTTTTTTCGTTACATTGATTGAGGGATAAAAATTGAGCAGAACACTGGGGATAATTCCCGTGCTTTTCTTCAAAACAGTGCCATGGGATCTTTTTCATCTACCTGAGAGGGCAGACAAGACCTCAGTTTAACGTCTCAGCCAAAAGGTAGCACCTCTAGCAGTGCAGCATTCCCCCAATACTGCACTGTAGTGAAATGTTGACCTTGACTTTAGTACGCAAGTCCTGGATTGGGACTTGAACCCACAACAGTGGGACTCAGAGGTATGAGTACTACCAACTGAGGCACAACTGATACTGAAACTCAGTGCAACGAATAGATGTACTGGTATTAAGATCGACTGAATGGCCTTCTTCATGCATAAATATGTTATCTTGTGACTGGGACTGGTTAGCTTAGTTGTCTAGATGACTTGCATACAGTTCAGGATAATATTAACAGCATGGATTCAATTCCCCACTCCTGCTTTGGTAGACTTGGGACCTGCCTCCTTGCCCTGTCCCTGAGAGTAGAAGGCAATGGCAAACTACCACTGACAAAAGGTGCCAAGAAAACAGCTCAAAATGAAACATCAGCAGGCACTGAACCAAGGACCTGCCTTTGGGCAGAACACACACATATCTTCAGTGTGTTCAGTGACAGGGCAGCCTTAATCTTAAGGATGGAATGGAAATAAAATGCTTTAATAAGCATGAAAAGTAATTACAGAATATTGCAGAGAAAGTTGCATCTAAGGTCTGCATAATCTAATGATTTTTTTACATTGGACATACTTTGTTGTGAAAATATAGTTAAAAGCAACCATCACAATTGCATTCTGGCAACAGAGCCAACAAATAAGATAACTGAACAGTTTAATATAAGAACAAAAGAATTTTCAATTGTGCAAAAATCCATTTATCTTTGTCCTTCTCCTGAATGATCTCACTCCACATCCCTAGGATCTATAAGAAAAATTTTCTCGCCTTCCAGTCTTGCTATTAACTTTCGGATTTTTTAATTTGCATCTCTTGGTGTTTGAACTGTTCACCATATGAAGATTGTATTTGTGTGTATGAAAGAGCCACGTAGAACCATAGAATCGCAGAATTGTTACAGCGCAGAAGGAGGCCTTTCGGCCTGTTGTGTCTGCACTGGCTCTCTGAATGATCAATTCACCCAGTGCCATTTCCCTGCCTTCTTCCCGTAACCCTGCACATTCCTCTTTTTTAGCTAACAGTCTAACTCCCTTTTGAATGTTTTGATTGAACCTGCCTCCATGTGAGAATAGATGTTATTTTTTAAAATATTTTTGGGGAATATTGTGTTATTCTGTGAAGAAGGCTGTGCGCGTGTGTAAACGATTTGATTAAGCTGGGTCACCAGAGACACATTGTTTGGGAGGTTAAGACATGAAAGGATAGAAGGGTTAGGAGTGCATTTGTAATGAGATATTGAGGTACAAGTAAATGGGTTGTATCTAACACTTGCATTTTTAGATAAGTTGAGAGTTCATTTGAATATCAAAGGGAAGTCAGAGGTGGCAAGAAACACTCTTACAGGAGTTCAAAAGGTAAATAGAAGAGGGTATATTACATTTTATTGACCCAAAAACAGACAAAATAGAAACATGAACGATTTTATATTTGGAAGAATTTGAGTTCAAAGAGGTGTGAGAACAATTGAACCTGAGATGAAAGGGGAGAAAAGGTATTTTAGAGGTACTGTGGAGAGCTTAGGGGTTGGCTGTTGGCTGTGTGAGGAAGAGCTCCTGGAAACAGCTCTGGGCTGGGAGAAAGATGTCATTTGAATCCAGTCAAGCCAGAAAAGCCTTGGGCAGCAAAAAGCAGTCCTGTCTGAAGTCTTGGATTTCCACAGCAGAGTGTAAGAGAGTTTAAAAGGTTGTGTGGCATGCCTTTATTAAAGCTATAGCAGTTTGTCTTGGGTAATATTACTAGATTTTTATAGTTAAACGTCTATAAAGGAGTGTTGCCTAGAAGGTGTTTACTTGTGGGTCTGACCAAGTAGGGAGTCTTTTGGGGGAATGTTTTGTATGACTAATTTTAACTGTGTAACTGTAATCTTGTGTGCTTAAGTTTTCTTTCCTTCTTGTTAATAAAACTTTTAATTTTTTAAATCCAAAGAGTGTTACTGGACTTCTTGTTTGCTGTTTTCTTCTCATTTTCAGAATACAAAAAAGGCTATGGCCTGTAAGCCAAGTTTCCCTCTGGGATTTGGTTTGCTTAGCAATTAACATCTGCTGTGGTCATAACACTCCACCACACTCTCAGACAGTGCACTCCAGACCCTAACCACTCGCTGTAGGAAAAAGTTTTTCCTTGTGTCGCTTTTGCTTTTTTTACCAATTACTTTAAATCTATGTCCTCCAGTTCTCGATTCTTTCACGAGTGGGAACAGTTTTGGTTTGCTTAGCAATTAACAACTGCTGTGGTCATAACACTCCAACACACTCTCAGACAGTGCACTCCAGACCCCAACCACTCACTGTAAGAAAAAGTTTTTCCTTGTGTCGCTTTTGCTTTTTTTACCAATTACTTTAAATCTATGTCCTCCAGTTCTCGATTCTTTCACGAGTAGGAACAGTTTCTCCCTATCTACTCTGTCATGAGTTGGAATAGCTGTATCAAATCTCCTCTCAACCTTCTCTTCTCGAAGGAAAACAGTCCCAACTTCTCCAATCTATCTTCATAACAGAAGGACTATTGTCTTATATATGTTTTTGTTAATTATTGCATTTTAAAAATTCATTCATGGGATGTCGGCATCGCTGATTCGGCTAGCATCAATTGCCCATTCCTAATTCCCCTTGAGAAAGTGGTGGTGAGCTGTCTTCTTCAACCACTGCAGTCTGTGTGGTGTAGGTACACCCACAGTGCTGTTAGGGGAGGAGTTCCAGGATTTTGACCCAACGACAGTGAAGGAACGGCAATATATTTTCAAGTCAGGGTGGTGAGTGGCTTGGAGGGGAACTTGCAGGTGGTGGTGTTCTCATGTGCCTGCTGACCTTGTCCTTCTAGATGGCAGTGGTCATGTGTTTGGAAAGTGCTGTGTAAGAAGCTTTGGTGAGTTCCTGAAGAGCATCTTGTAGATGGTACACACTGTCCATTGGTGGTGGAGGGAGTGAATATTTGTGGGTGGAGTGCCAATCAAGTGGGCTGCTTTGTCCTAGATGGTGTCAAGCTTCTTGAGTGTTGTTGGAACTGCATTCATCCAGGCAAGTGGAGAGTATTCCATCACACTCCTGACCTGTGCCTTGTAGATGGTGGACAGGCTTTGGGGAGTCAGGAGGTGAGTTATCTGCTGCAGGATTCCCAGCCTCTGACCTGCTCTTGTAGCCACAGTATTTATATGGCTGGTCCAGTTCAGTTTCTGGTCAATGGTAATCCCCAGGATGTTGATAGTCTGTTATTAATGAGGTATTTACCTGCCCCATTTACTTCTGATTCTTTAGTCTCTTCCTGCATTTATCAACACCAGGTCGAGAATGCAAGTAGTAACAATATTGCAAGGCATTACTTATACCAGTCTGCAACTAGATCTTCAGAGATCTGGGAGATTGGCGTAATTTTGCTCTCAGTTTTCCAGTTTTCATTTTTTAAGTTATAAAAATGTAAAACACATAATTTGCACAGTTGTTCTCTTTTCTTGCTAACTAATTTTTAATTACTTATCCCTTAGTATTACATTATTTAGTGAATATTGGAAAAGTGCTAGAGAGCAATTTATGTTCATGGAAATATTTCTCAATTTTAATCACCTCATTCAGCTGAGAAGGCTGGAAAAAGGAAAGATTTAGATTTTCACAGAATGTTAGCAGAATAGGGACACATCATAATACAGTAAAACAATCAAGTCAGAGGGAGTACAGCTGCATTAAGTTTCAAGGGAGTAAGGCAAGGCTGGATGGCCTCTACTTTAATGCCAGGAATATTACAGGTAAAACGGATGAGTTAAGGGTGAGGATTGACACGTGGAATTGTGATATTGTAGACATCACTCAGACGTGGTTGAAGGAGGGGCAGGATTGGCAGCTCAACATTCCACGATATAGAATCTTCAGGCGAGACAGGGGAGGGGGTAAAAGAGGAGGAGGCATTGCATTATTAGTTAAGGGGTCAGTTACTGCAGTAAGGAGAGATGATATCTTGGAGGGGGCATCGAATGAAGCTTTGTGGGTAGAGCTTAGGAATAAAAAAGGGGCAGCCACATTGTTAGATGTTTATTATAAGTCCCCAGATAGTCAGCGGGAAATTGAGGAGCAAAATGTGCACAGTTTGCGGAGGTGTATAAAAACAATAACAATAGGGTAATTATATTAGGTGATTTCAACTTTCCCAACATTAATTGGGATAGACATAGTGTTAAGGGCTTGGTTGGAGTGGATTTCTTGAAATGTGTACAGGAGAACCTTTTAGGTCAATATGTAGAGGGTCCAACAAAGGACGGCGCAGTGCTGGACCTAATTCTGGGGAATGAAGCCGGACAGGTGGCTGAGGTCTTGGTGGGGGAGCATTTTAGTGATAGCGACCACAACATGATACAGTTTAAGTTTGTTATGGACAAAGAAATAGACAAGTTGCAAAAAAATGTTTTGGATTGGGGGAGAGTGGATTTTAGTAAAACAAGGCAGGATCTGGCCAAGGTAGACTGGGAACAGCTACTTGTGGGGAAATCTACAGAGGAGCAGTGGGGGGAGGGGCGTTCAAAAAGGAAATGGGGAGGGTACAGGCTCAACATGTTCCCTCTAGGGTGTTAGGAAGGAGTAACAAGCCCAGAGAACCATGGATGACCACAGATATTCAGGTTACGATGAGAAGGAAAAGAGAGGCTTTTAGCAGGTACAAGGGAAACAAATCAGCAGAGGTATTAGTGGAGTACAGAAAGTGCAGGGTGGAGCTTAAGAAAGCAATTAGGAGAGCAAAGAGGGGATATGAGAGAGCTCTGGCTGGTAAAAGTAGGGAAAATCCCAAAATATTCTGTAAGTATATCAATGGGAAGAGGATAACCAGGGAAAGAGTAGGGCCCATAAGGGACCAAGGGGGCAATCTATGGGTGGATCCAGATGACATTGCTAGAGGATGAAGGTATCGAACTCGGGGAGAGATACTGCGAGGTTCTTAAGCAAATTGATATAGGGAGTGACAAGGTATTGGAGGTGTTGGCAGGCTTAAAAGTGGACAAATCTCCAGGTCTAGATGATTTGTGTCCCAGACTGCTGAGGGAGGCAAGGGACGAGATCGCAGGGACTCTGACCCAAATTTTTAATTCCTCTCTGGCCACGGGGGAGGTGCCAGAGGAGTGGAGAACAGCTAATGTGGTTCCGCTATTTAAGAAGCGTTGTAGAGATAATCCAGGGAACCACAGGCCAGTGAGTCTCATGTCAGTGTTAGGGAAACTATTGGAGAAAATTCTGAAGGAGAGAATCTATCTCCACTTGGAGAGGCAAGGTTTGATCAGGGATAGTCAGCATGGCTTTGTCAGAGGGAGGTCATGCCTAACAAATTTGATTGAATTTTTTGAGGTGACCAGGTGTGTAGATGAGGGCAGTGCAGTTGATGTAGTCTATTTGGATTTCAGCAAAGCCTTTGACAAGGCCCCACATGGGAGACATATAAAGAAGGCAAATACACATGGGATACAGAGTAATTTGATAAGGTGGATTCAAAATTGGCTTAGTTGTAGGGGACAGAGGGTGATGACAGAAGGATGCTTAAGTGACTGGAAGCCAGTGTCCAGTGGTGTACCACAGGGATCTGCGCTGGGTCCCCTATTATTTGTCATTTATATAAACGACATAGATGACTATGTGGGGGGTAGGATTAGTAAGTTTGCGGATGACACAAAGATTGGCCGGGTGGTTAACAGTGAGGTTGAGTGTCTTGGGCTACAGGAAGATATAGACGGGATGGTCAAATGGGCAGATAAGTGGCAGATGGAATTTAACCCTGAAAAGTGTGAGGTGACTTTGGAAGGAGTAATTTTACAAGGAAGTATTCAATGAACGGCATGACACTAGGAAGTTCTGAGGAACAAAGGGACCTTGGCGTGTGTGTCCACAGATCTATGAAGGCGGAGGGGCATGTTAGTGGGGTGGTGAAAAAGGCATATGGGACACTTGCCTTTATCAATCGAGGCATAGATTACAATAGTAGGGAGGTCATGTTGGAGTTGTATAGAACCTTGGTGAGGCCACAGCTGGAGTACTGTGTGCAGTTCTGGTCACCACATTATAGGAAGGATGTGATTGCACTGGAGGGAGTGCAGAGGAGATTCACCAGGATGTTGCCTGGGATGAAACTTTTAAGTTGTGAAGAGAGGTTGGATAGACTTGGGTTGTTTTCATTGGAGCAGAGAAGACTGAGGGGCGACCTGATCGAGGTGTACAAGAATATGAGGGGCATGGACAGGGTGGATAGGGAGCCTTAGTTGAAGGGTCAGTCACGAGGGGCCATAAGTTCAAGGTGAGGGGCAGGAGGTTTAGGGGGGATGTGAGGAAAAACTTTTTTACCCAGAGGGTGGTGACGGTCTGGAATGCGCTGCCTGGGAGGGATACCTCACATCCCTTAAAAAGTACCTGGATGAGCACTTGGCACGTCATAACATTCAAGACTATGGGCCAAGTACTGGTAAATGGGATTAGGTAGGTAGGTCAGGTGTTTCTCACGTGTCGGTGCAGACTCGATGGGCCGAAGGGCCTCTTCTGCACTGTGAGATTCTGTGATAGGAGTTACTTTGCTCATTAAAACAACCATATTCACACAATGCAATATTTTAAAAGCTATTTGGTATTTTATCACAGACAAGTATGTATCTATACAGTTTTGTTTTTGGCATTTTGTTGAGATTTCTGTTTGTCCTTTTTTAACTTGCAGGAAGTTTATCAATCACAATGGCCAAGGACATTCACTGAAGCACATTTTCCATTCTATTGCCAGAGACATAACTCCGGGATCTGATGTCAGATGTTAGTTGATAATGGTTTAAAAAAATCTTTGTTTCATTGTTGTGAGGTACCACTCACTAATCTGTTAAACTCATTGCCGCAAGAACTTATAGAAACGATTACCTCAGAGCTTCCTTTATAAATTCCTTAGTTGATCAGTTTTCAGAGCGTATTCAACTATTTAACATCAAACTGCATGAAACTTGGAATTTCGAGAGGCTGAGTACTGACTACACTATTTACAAACACCAAGAGACATGTGAAAAAATTACCACTGCACCTTCCTCAACTGGTTGCAATATTCTCTCGGACTGAGCAATTCACCTCGTCCCACTACCCCTGCCTTCTACTTGTAACCCTGCATATTCTTTTCCTAATTAATGCTCAATATCCACTACTGTTTCATGGGGAAGCAGAATGTTCACATCTAGTTTGTGTCTAGTTTTCCAATGGTTTTCATATTAAATTACACAACAGGTCTGTCAGCAATGTGAGAAAAATAATAACTCCTTGGATGTAGACGTTGGAACTCAGTTCAGAATGGACCTGTTATACATTTCCAGCATTTTCTTTTAAGTAAGGTTTACAACACTTGCTCTTTTTTCTTATCTCTGCTTTTAAAAGTGAATTTATGTTGATGATAGGTATAGGTGTAAACTCACTGAAGTATTCAATTCCCTCTGGTAATGTACAGTTTAACACTTTTACATAGATTATTTTGCATAGTTAATAAACTGCACAGTTTACACTTTTATATAGCTTCTTTTGCATAGTTAATAAACTGCACAAAGGAATATTACACCAACATGCTAATCAGTACACCACCAGAGACCTATATTAATTAACTGGTGAATATGAAAGATCCATATTGAAGAAAAGTATCAATTCTCCCAGTGTCCTGAGTAACATTCTTCTCTGAATCCATATTACCAGATTATCAGATGGACTGGTCATTCATTTTCTGTTTGGCGGACCTTGCTATTTGCAAGGTCCTCAATACAGGAAAAGCCCCTTTGGCCCATCGAGTCTGCGCTGGTCAAACAAGTACCTAACTATTCTAATCCCATTTTCCAACATTAACCCCATAGCCTTGTATGCCATGGCATCACAAGTGCACATTCAAATACCTCTTCAATGTCATGAGGATTTCTGCCTCTACCACCCTTTCAGGCAGTGAGTTCCAGATTCCCACCACCCTCTGGGTAAAAAAATTCTTCCTCATATTCCCTCTAAACCTCCTGCTCCTTACCTTAAATCTATGCCCCCTGGTTATGGATCCCTCCACCAAGGGGAAAAGTTCCTTCCTGTCTATCCTATCTATGCCTCTCATAACTTAGTACAGCTCAATCATGTTCCCCCCTCAATCTCCTCTGCTCCAGGGAAAATAAGCCCAGCCTATCCAATCTCTCCTCATAACTAAAACTCTCCAGCCCAGGCAACACCCTGGTAAATCTCCTCTGCACTCTCTCTAGCGCAATCACATCCTTCCTATAATGTGGATTTCAGAACTGCACGCAATACTTTAGCTGTAGCCTAACCAGCGTTTTATACAGTTCCAGCATAATCTCCCTGTTTATATATTCTCTGCCTTGACTAATAAATGCAAGTATCCCATATGCCTTCTTAACCACCTTATCTACCTGTCCTGCTGCCTTAAGGGACCAGTGGACATGCGCACCAAGATCCCTCTGATCCTTGGTACTTCCCAGGGTCCTACCATTCATCGTGTATTCCCTTTGTTTGTCCTGTCCAAGTGCATCACCTCACAATTATCCAGATTAAATTCTATTTGCCACTGATCAGCCCATCTATATCCTCCTGTAATCTAAGGCTATCCTCCTCACTATTCACCACCCCACCAATTTTCATGTCATCTGTGAACTTACTGATCAACCCTCCTACATTCAAGTCTAAATTGTTTATATATACCACAAACAGCAAAGGACCCAACACCGTTCCCTGTGGAACCCCACTGGACACAGGCATCCAGTCACAAAATCACCCCTTGACCATCACCCTCTGCTTCGTGCCACTCAGCCAATTCTGGATCCAATTTGCCAAATTGCCTTGGATCCCATGGACTCTTACCTTCGTTATCAATCTCCCATGCGGGACCTTATCAAAAAGCCTTGCTGAAGTCAAAGTCGACTACGGCAAATGCATTGCCCTCATCTACACACCTGGTCACCATTTTGAAAAATTCAAACAAATTGGTCAGACATGACCTCCCCTTAACAAAACCATGCTGACATTTGCCTACCTAACAGTAGTCCTCCATTTGTTATAAAGCACTTTAGGTCATCCCAAGGACATCATAAGATGCTGCATCAATGCAAGTTCCTTCCATTAAATTATCCTGACCTTTCTAGAGCAGGACATATCAAAATGAGTCACAATTTTGGTTGAACATTAAGAGACGGGGAAGTGGACCGCTCAGACTGAGCTGCCGAGGCCTGTCTCCAGGATCAGCCTTGCTGTTGCTAGGCTGCAGCAGCACTTCCGGTCAGGTGACAGCAGTCAGCTGACGGTGTCGAAGGAGGCGGAAGTGGAAGCGGCGGCCGAGGTAAAAGTGGAGGCTCCTGGCCGCTGGCATGGAAATTTATTGGTGCTTTGGGTTGGGGTGGTTCGGGCCTTGACCCCCGAGGAGCGGCTAGTTTTATTTTATTATAATTTTTAATTGTTTATTTTTAAGCCAGGAGAGAGGGGGCGCGAGCGAGCGAGCGAGCGCGCGGGGGGGGCGGGCCGGCCGGCCGTGAAGCCGGCAGCGCTGCGTTTGTTCAGGCTTCGAGTCGCTTATAAATAATAACAGCGGCTGGTCGGCTGCCAGGGGAGGGGAGGGGGACAGAGTCAGTCATTGCGTCCCCAGGGCTCTGAACTCGGAGCCTGGCAGGTGGAGAGTGCTGCGGGGCAACGCTTCATATTCCACTTTCCAGAAAATTCGTTTTAACTTGCCTTCCGTTAAATGCCACAGGGGACTCGAAATGTCAAAACAACTTGTGCAGACTTCAGCATTTAGTGGAATACCCCCTTGATTTTATGTCAGTCATAAACTCTGGATGCGTTTGCTTCTCTCCTGTATCTGGAGGAAATAAAGGGATTTGGGTGCATTTCTGTACATTTTTAGTGTGTGTTTTTTTTGCCTGATTCCAGAGACAGGGCTTGACCTGAGACTGGAAGGATGGGGCAAGCTCCCTGGAGGAGGAAATCCCCCCCTTTCCCTTTCTCTGGGAGCTGCTCCAGATCTTAATACCCGATTTATGCCCTGGACTTCCCTTTGTATTTGTACCCAGAGATATCCGTAACCTGGGGCACAGCCTCATCACGGGGTTGAATAGATTTTGGATGCTTGGCAGGAAGTGAGTTACGTGTCCACCCATATCCCCTGGATCTCTCCACCCGAGACTCTTCTGTACGTACGAATTTCCTCCCCCTGCGCTACAAATTACGACCTGCATTTTCAGGTGCAGCAGGCAACAACGTTATTGCAATGTTTGAATTTTTAAAAAATGGATGTCGCCCGGGACCCCTGTTTTCTATTTATTTTAGTGCATTTTTACAGCATAAGTGAAAAAATTCCCCGATTGTAGATTCTTAACCATGTGCACCTAATATGCATGAATAGTGGTTGAATGAGTTAAAACATTTTTATTTTCATACTTTAAGAAAATATATAATCTGAGTTTGCTCTGCTTAGTCCATGGTTTTGTTTGTGCTAATTTATGCCCATTTTAAGTTCAGTATATTCTACTGAGATTCCCTGGTAAATTGAGCGTGCATAAACAGAATGAACACAGGAATGGGTATATTTTTGGGTCTAAGTTCCAGGTTATGCCCATGGAGAAAATTCCAGGCTCGGGTTTTGTGTTAAAACAAAACTGAAAGTACTTGACACCAGTGCTAAACTTGCAGTATAAAACACACCCCTCAGTTTGTTATTGTGTTCATAGTGAAATCCTTCCACTATCCCTTTAATGAAGATCCTTCTGAAGTTTTCAGTCTGAGAATATTTTATTTGTGCACACATGATATCGATTGTCAGGAACATGTTGCAGAGCTGGGTAATCAAAGGTTATTTTCCTTGTGAGGATTGTGAAAATTTGATACAATTAGAACAGCACTTTTTAAAACTATGGGTTCCCTGCACACACTGATGCATTCTGAAGATCCTTGTCCTGACTTTCAAAGGCAGTCTTGGCTTCCCATAGAAAGGTAGTGCTCTTGTTACAGAATATTTACCATACAACAAGAATAAGGTGTGATAAAGTTGAAAATGCAGAATACCAAATTCTTGAGGTGCTATGTTTATGGTGCAGAGCATTTTTGCCCTCTGCTGGGTGGATGTCTAATCTTGGGAGCTCTAGTTTGAAAAGTTAAATGTCTATGATAGTCATTTTTGGAGTTTGATATTATCATGTATTACCCTGAGCATGTAATTCTAAGCCATGTAATGAGCCTGATAATGCCCTGAACTAGAAATAAAGTGCATATGAGGAAAATAAGTCAACATTCTATTAATATATTCTGTAATAGACATTACAAAAAAGTCACGTGCAAGTGTTAGTAAAATGTTTTGATGTGATTTTGCTTGGTTTGACTGAAGCTTTTTCTTTGTCACTTGTCCATAAAATAGTGTGCCTTGTTCCTCCTAAGCACTTGATGAAAATGTCTCTAAGTTCATGCATCCATTTATGTTGGGGCTTCTTTTTGGAGGAGAGGTGGAAGGAAGGAGAGAAAGTAGTTTGTTGAAGACTTTCTAAAAATCATTGGATTAGGGCTTCCAGCTGTGACTTAAATCCATGGTCTTTGGTCCAGAAGCAAGGGTGCTGCCAACCAACAAAATGGTGAAATTTCAAGAATAAAGTGTATGTTGTGTATTGTAGGTTGGAACACCAGCAAGTAATTAACTTCAACAGTTTCGCGCACACTATTTTGCTAGTTATTACAGATTAATTGTGTGTGTTTCACTGTTTTTAAAGCACCAGGGAGGCACCATTGCACTATGTTCTGGGAAAATGGCAAAGCTTGTGATTTGTAGCTGTGCTGAAAGTATTTTCGATGAACATCAAAACCTGAGAAATGGCTATAATTGCCATCCTTCCTAAAATGTGGGTGTATGATGAAAAAGCAACAACCTTGATGAGAAAAGATAATTCAAGGTTTGTCAAAACAGTGGTTTAGTGCACTTAGAAACTGGCTGCTTATGTTTAACAGGAAATGAATTGAAATTGACTTGTTGAACCTGTTATGGGCCCATGAAACTGTCAGAACTAGGCAGACACTAACATAAACTTTGGAAATAGATTGATCATTTAGCTTGTATATAATAATTGTAGAAAAAAAACTTTATGTTGCACTCAAATGGCCTGAAGCACTTTTAAATACAACAAATTACTTGGGTATAGTAATTGTTATGTAGATAAACATGGCAGCCCTTTTCCACCGAGCCAGGTCCCACAAACAACACAAAAGACCACTTAAATCTTTTTTTTTTGGGTAATGTTAGTTCAGGGAACAATATTAATCAACAAATTAGGAGAATTTCCTGCAGCTCTTGGTATAAAGTCATGGGATCCTGAACAACTAAATCACCAGAATAAGCAGATGGGGCATTAGTTTAACAACTTCTCCAACTGCAGCACTTCCCAGTTTTATATCCTGTGTCTAGATTTATGTGCTCACATCCTGATCTAGGACTTGCACCTACAAGCCTTTGGGTACAAATGGAAGTGCTTCTAATAAGCCAAAATGGCTGCGTTTGTAACTGCTTTGCAGTCCTAGAAACAATTGAATGGTTTCTGGTCAAGTGAGATGATCATGTGGTAATTCTACCATGTATACGATTGTCAGAATGAAGAGGTTATGTGTAGAAGCCATCTAGCACAACTTCCCTGCTTTTCAGTTCAAAGTAAGTTGTATTATGCAGCAAAACCAGTTGCTATTTCCCCTTTATTTGTTTAAATAGCCTGATACTTCCCTTTGAAGAACAATTTTTCTTTGCAGTTTCAGAAAGTGATTTTGTGTGGTTAGTTTGCAATCTGAATTTTAACATTGCAGTTTGATATATTTGGTTAAGCAGTGGGTTTTATTTTAATGTGACAGGGATATAATCTGCTTTTGAGTTTTAGTCCATATGCCATCTGATTTGTTTCTCTGTGTATTTCTAACTAGTGCATCTACAAATGTAGTTCGAGTTGCTCTGAAGTATCATACTTTGTTCCTATAGAAGGTTATCATGTGTAAAACTAAAGGTGTGATAGAATTTCTCTCTTTTTTTAAACTTAATAGATGTTTAATTGAAAATGTTTTAAATGACTGCCATTCGCTCCCATTAAGAAATAAAAGTAGTCCAGCAAATGACCCTGATGAATCTTTGTACTCAAGGTGGCTGCACTTCTGATTAGGATTGCTAACGTCAATGAATTTTTCTGTATGTAACAATGAGAAGGAACATAGGAATTTAGCAAATAGGAACTGGAGTAGGCCACTTGGCCCCTCGAGTCCACTCCGCCTTTCAACTTGTTCATGGCTGATCTTCTACCTCAATGCCATTTTTCTGCATTATCTCCATATCCCTTGATGTTTTTAATATATGGAAATCTGTTGTTATGGACGGGGAGAGGGATTAATTTAAACAGCCTTGATTTCTCCTCTCACCACCTGTCTGTAAACAGAAAGGTGTTTTGATTTTGATTTTCCCCCTTTCTGTGGTGGCGTATTTTTCCCACCCCCTTAGTTTTGGTGTGATACTGTTTCTGTTAGCCCTACAGCAAACTAGAGATAGGGTTAGTTTATTTGCACACACTCAAACGTAGGAGGGGGGTGTCACTGTGTAGCCGCCAGTACATTAATACAAGAAAAGAGGGCTAGAGAAACAAAGAGGTACAGGGCAAAGACCACAGAGAAAATAAGAATTACTGTTTCACGTGAGTCCAGAAGCAATGTTCAATGGTGTAACCTTTCACAGAGTCAGCAGGTTGAAGACTAATGCTGGATAATTCACTTTTCCAGTAGCGATGACTTCCACGATGGGATGGGCATGCAGGGGCAAATTAGTCTTGCGGGCAATGGTTCAGAAGATCCAGTAGAAACAATGTTTATGGGGGCCAGGCATTCACCTGGACCGAGCACATGTTTTGAGTTGCTGCTTGGTTGATGGAAGATGGCAGTCTGCTTTTGCTCCATATGGCAGGGTAACTGGTTCTCCCAGCTTGCCGGGGTGGGGTCGGTGGGGGGGGTCATGTGATATGATTCCCACTTCTCCACTTTGGTTTGGACAAAGGATGTACATTCCTTTGTCTGGTTTTCTTGAGATGGTTAATGTTTCAACTGTTAATAATTTCAAAAATGGTTTTGGGGTCCTTTGTCCTATCAGACTGGTCATCTCTGTTGGTAAGGCTTTGGCCTTACAAATGTAAATGGTTTTTGTACAATTCCCTTGGATTTGATTTCTGCAGTTGCAGGGGTCATTCGTGTCTCTTTAGAGATAATGAGGTAACAGCTGTTCTGATTGCCAGGAAGTTCCTTTTGTTTGAGTCATAGCCAGCAATGGCTTCAGTCATTTTAAAGCCTTTGTCCAGTTTTTAAAAAATATATAAATTAATCATGATGATATATATATTTTTTAATAAAAATATGGAGTGAGGCCTTAGCTCTGGGATGTTATTGATCTCTGTCTTGAATATATTCAATGACTGAGTGTCCACAGCTCTCTGGAGTAGAGAATTCCAAAGATTCATCACCTCTGAGTGAATAAATTCCTCCTCATCCCAGTCTTAAATGGTCTACCTCTTATTCTGAGACTGTGTCCCCTGGTTCTAGACACTCCAGCCAGGGGAAACATCCTTCTTGCATCTACCCTGACTAACCGTGTAAGAATTTTGTAAGTGTCAATAAGATCACCTCTCATTCCTCTAAACTCTAGACAATATAGTCCCAGTCTCCTCAAGGGATAATCCTGCCGTCCCAGGGGTCAGCCTGGTGAACCTTCATTGCATTCCCTCTATGACCTGTATATCCTTCCTTGGGTAAGGAGACCAAAACTCTACATAGTACTCCAGGCGCAGTCTCACCAAGGCTCTATACAATTGCAGCAAGATTTCTTTATTCGTGTACTCAAATCCTCTTGCAATAAGGCTAACACATCATTCGACTTTCTAATTGCTTGCTGCACCTGCATGTGCTGGGACCATTGTTGTTTGTTGTCTATATCAATGATCTGGATGATAATGTGGTAAATTGGATCAGCAAGTTTGCTGATGACACTAAGATTGGAGGCGTTGTGGACAGCGAGGAAGGTTTTCAAAGCTTGCAGAGGGATCTGGACCAACTGGAAGAATGGGCCAGAAAATGGCAGATGGAATTTAATGCAAAAAAAGTGTGAGGTGTTGCATTTTGGAAGTACAGACCAAGGTAGGACATACACAGTAAATGGTAGGGCACTGAGGAGTGCGGAGGAACAAATGGATCTGGGAGTTCAGATACATAATTCCCTGAAAGTGGCGTCACAGGTAGACAGGGTTGTAAAGAAAGCTTTTGGCATACTGGCCTTCATAAATCAAAGTATTGAGTATAGGAGTTGGGATGTTATGGTGAGGTTGTATAAGACATCGGTGAGGCCAACTTTGGAGTATTGTGTGCAGTTCTGGTCGCCTAACTACAGGAAGGATATCAGTAAGATTGAAAGAGTGCAGAGAAGATTCACTAGGATGTTGCCGGGTCTTCAGGAGTTGAGTTACAGGGAAAGATTAAACAGGTTAGGACTTTATTCC
This sequence comes from Cetorhinus maximus, assembly GCF_964194155.1. Taxonomy (NCBI): domain Eukaryota; kingdom Metazoa; phylum Chordata; class Chondrichthyes; order Lamniformes; family Cetorhinidae; genus Cetorhinus; species Cetorhinus maximus. The sequence continues at coordinate 130,108,070 of NC_135884.1, forward strand.
TTGGAGCTTGGAAGAATGAGGGGAGATTTGATAGAAGTTTACAAAATTATGAGGGGTATAGACAGAGTAAATGCAAGTAGGCTCTTTCCACTTAGAATAGGAGAGATAAACATGAGAGGACATGGCTTTAGGGTGAAAGGGGAAAGGTTTAGGGGGAACTTCTTCACTCGGAGTGTGGAACGAGCTGCCATCTGACGTGGTAAATGCGGGCTCACTCAAGTTTTAAGAATAAATTGGATAGATACATGGTTGGAGAGATCTGGAGGGTTATGGACTGGGTGTAGGTCAATGGGACTAGCGAATAATATTTCGGCACAGACTAGAAGGGCCGAATGGCCTGTTTTTTTCGGTGCTGTAGTGTTATATGATTAACTTTCAGTGCCTTGTGAACAAGGACACCCTTTGGATATGAACACATAACAACCTCTCACTATTTAAGAAATACTCTACATTTCTGTTTATCCTATCAAAGTTGTTAACTTCATATTTTTCCACATATTCCATCTGCCGTGTTCTTGCCCACTCAATCAACCTGTCTAAACCCCCTTAAGCCTCTTTGTACCCTCCTTACAATTCCCATTCCCACCTAGTTCAGCAAACTTGGAGATATTACATTTGGTGTCCAAATCCAAATCATTGATATGGATTGTAGATAGCTGGGGCCCAAGCACCGATCCTTGCGGTATTCCACTAGTCATAGCCTGCCAAACTGAGAATGACCTGTTTATTCTTACTTCCTGTTTTCTGTCCATTAACCAATTCTCAGTCTAAGGCATATTATCCCAAATCCTATGTTCTCTAATTTTGCTTAGTAACCTCCTGTTTGGGACCTTTCGAAAGCCTTCTGAAAATCCAAACACAGCACATCCACTGCTTTCCCCTTATCTATTTTTCTCGTTACATCCTCACAAAAGTCTAACAGGTTTGTCAAACATGATTTCCCTTTCATAAACCCATGTTGAGTCTGCCCAATCCTACCATTTTCTCAGTGTCCAGTTACCACGTCCTTTATAATTGTAACATTTTTCCTACTACTGATGTCAGGCTAATCGGTCTGCAGTTCCCTGTTTTCACTCTCCATCCTTTCTTAAATAGTCTCTCCTTTCTTAAATAGTGGGGTTGCATTTGCTACCTTCCAGTCTTCAGGAACTGTGCCAGAATCTATAGAATTTTAGATGACCAGCAACGCATCCACTATCTATAAAGCCACCTCTTTCAAAGCTTTGGAATGTAGACCATCAGGTCCAGTGGATTTATCAACTTTCAGTTCCATTAATTTCTTCAGTACTACTTTTTTATCTGATACTAATTTCTTTCAGTTTGTCATGCTTGCTCATCTCTTGGTTCTCTAGTATTCCTGGGAGTTTTCTTGTGTCTTCCTCTGTGAAGAAAGACGCAAACTATTTGTCTAGTTTCTCTGCCTTTTCCTTTCCCCATTATAAATTCTCCATTCCTTGCCTGTGGTGGAATGCAAGTTATTTTTCTGTGAATTGTAAAAAATTGTTGTTTTAAGAGAACTATTTATCCGCAATACTTGATTAGAGATTGTGATTTATAAAGGTTTTCCTTAACATTTTTCCCTACCTAATCCTTCCCCTCCCTTTTCACACTCCATCTCCAAAATCCATTCATCGTTTTGTCCATCTCTACCTCTAACTCCTCCAGCCTGAAAATTACCACCCCGCCCCCCACTGGCCTTTCCTCTGCTTCTTGCACATCCCACTCTTTATCCTGCCATTGACAGCCTTCAAGGCCTTGTGCTCTGGAGTTTCCGCCCTTCCAACCTTCTACCTCCTCTCCTTTAAGCCCTGCTTTGCCCAAGCTTTTTGGCCATTTTTTTCTATTTGCACTTCTGAAACACTTTGGCACAGCTTGTTTTCCGTCATTCTGTATCCACCTTCTATCTCTCCCAGCGTCCAACCCCTCCAACTAAAACATTTAATTTGTTAAATAAGCATTGACTTTGGGCATTAGAGGACCTGACTTCAGGGAGGTACAGGGTTGAATTGTGCAAAGTTATACACCAGATAAGAATCTGGAGTGGTGAATCTTGAATCTTTCAGGTTAATTCAGCTCTCTTGCTTGTCCATTCCACTTCCTATGATGATTGATGAGTCTTAAATTTATCCTTATTAATGTTTATATTTAGCTAAAAATAGAAATATGTATTTTTTTAAAGGGATGTCACTGTAGACATGCAGTTTTCCCATGGCTAAAGAAATAAACACCAAACAACTTGCGTTGTTCACCAGTGATTTTGTAAAACCCTTAAACCTGATCTTAAAGTTACAGGGTGCTACAAGAAACCACATTACGAAAATATTTTGCTTGAATATTTAAATTTATTTGGTAAATTTATAATGGATAAATTTAGGTACTTGGGACAGTGTCCTTTGCTTTTTGGTATCGAGCTTTGGGTCGGGGGATTTGCCCTATATGCGAACTGCAAACAGTAGATTTCTTCAAAGTGAAAGGTTTAAGGACCATCTCCTCTGCAGCAGGCCTTTCTACTTGTTAAATACGGGAACAGTTAATTTTCTAGAACGTCAGCAATTAATTCTCTAGAACGTCAGGAAGGAAGTTGCTTCGTTCCTGAGGTAGAATCTTTTGAGCAGCCCTGTTGACTTGTGAAGTTATTTGGGCACTTTGAACATGTGCGAATGTAACATTTGTTAACTGGTGAGCATAACTAAACTTGGATTACCACAGTGTATCAGAGTATTGCTTTATTCCCATTTTATCCTGCACGGCCAGCTCGGTAGAGCATGAGATTCTTAATCGGCGGTTTATGGGCTTGAGACCCATGTTGGGTGCTCTTGCTTTATAGCACACATTGAAGTAAATAAATATGATCTGATAGCCATTACAGAGATGTGGCTGCAGGGTGACAAGGATTTGGTCCTGACTATTGAGGGGTCTTTGACATTCAAGAATAAGAAGCTAGGTAAAGGTGGAGGGGTAGCACTGTTAATTAGTGATGGCATTTGTATGATAGTTAGAGAGGACATTGGTTCAGGAGATCAGGATGTAGAATCGGTTTGGGTGGAGATGAGGAATAGTAGGGGAAAGAAGTCACTAGTGGGAGTGGTCTATCGGCCTCTAACAATAACCACAATGTAGAACAAAGTATACAAGAAGAAATATTGGGTGCTTGTGATAAAGGGACAGCAATAATTATGGGTGACTTTAATCGACTGGAAAAATCAGGTTGGCAGTAGTAGCCTGGAAGAGGAGTTCATAGAATGCTTTTGAGATTGTGTTGCTCTAAGAAATGTTCTGGAACCAACCAGAGAGCCGGTTATATTAGACTTTGTATTGTGTAACATAACAGGATTAATTAATGACCTCAGAGTAAAGGCACCCCTAGGTAGCAATGACCACGATATGGTTGAATTTTACATCTAGCTTGAAAGGAAGAGTAAGACTAGTATTTTAAACTTAAATAAGGGCAACTATATGGGCATGAGGACTGAGCTAGCTGAAGTGAACTGGGATACTAGGTTGGGGGGGTGGGGGTAGATCAATAGAGAAGTAGTGGCAGACGTTTAAGGGGACATTTTAGAATGCTCAGAATAAGTATATTCCTACTATAAAGAAAAATTTTGGAGGGAGGATCCATCAGCCATGGTTAACGAAAGAAATTAAGGAAAGCATCAAACTTAAGGAAAAGGTATATAACTGTGCAAAGATGAGCGCAGATCAGATGATTGGTCAGAATATAAAGAATGGCAGAGTACTAGCTAAAAATATAAAAACGAATAGCAAGAGTTTCTACAGGTATTTAAACAGGAAAAGAGGAAGTAAAGTGAGTGCTGGCCCACTAGAGAATGAGAATGGGAGGTAACTGATAACAAATGGTGGATGAAATGATCAAATATTTTGCTTCTGTCTTCATCATATAGGATACAAAAAATTCCAGTATAGTTATAAATCAGGAGGTGGAAAGGAGAGAGGAACTTGGTGAAATTACAATCACAAGGGAAGTGGTCCTTGAGCAAACTGATGAACTGTGGACTGACAAGTCTTTGGGTCCAGATAAACTTCATCCCAGGTTCTTAAAAGAGGTGGCTAATAAGGTAGTAGATGCATTGGTGTTAATTTTCCAAAATTCCCTAGATTCTGGAAAATATTCAAGAAGGGAGGAGGCAGAAAACAGGAAATTATAGGCCAGTTAGCTTGATGTCTATCGTGGGGAAGGTGTTAGAATCGATCACTAAAGAGGTTATAGCTGGGCACATAGAAAAACTCAAGGTAATTGGGAAGAGTTAGCATGGTTTTGTGAAAAGGAAATCATGTTTAACCAATTTATTAGAACTCTTTGAAGGAATAACATGCTGTGGATAAAGGGGAGCCTGCAGACGTACTGTACTTGGATTTCCAACCTCATCTGAGGCAACTCGCTTATCGAATGCCTTTTACAAATCCATACATATTACACCTACTGCCCTCTATCAATTGAATCAGCCACTTGAAAAATGCATATCTACCTTGAGTTCTGCTAATTCCTTCTTCAGAATCAATTCTTTTCCATGGCATCAAAGATTAGTTGGCAAAATTGGAACTGAACAATAGGCTGTCTTTAAAGAACAGAGTTTGGGTACAGTCAAGGAATATTCCCACAAGGGTAAAGAGAAGGCAAACAATCCATTGCACCCTGGATGATATGAGGGAGCAAAATGAAGCAGAAGAATAATACATATAACAGTTGTGAACTTGATACAATTGAGAATTGGGCTCATTTTAGAGGGTTCAGAGGGTAATTGAAAAAGCAAATAAAAGAAGCAAAGACATCGTATGAGAAGAGAATGGCAGCGAACATAAAATGGAATTCAAATTTCTTCTATATAAATAGTAAAAGGGTGGTAAAAGGAGAAGCGGGTTGATTAGGGACCAAAAGGGATTTATACATTGAGGCAGGGGGCATGACTGAGGTAATAAATACTTTGCATTTAATTCACCTCCCAGCACCTCCACCCTTTTTAGCGTTGACATGCTATACTTGCATTAGTAGTCAGCCTCAATTTTTCACCCAACCAATGTATATTTTACTTACTGTTACCTTATAATTGGGCGCAGGGGATCAAGCAGGGAATACAGGCTGTGTTGCGAAGATGCGTGAGAGTTTAAGACTCGTCCACTCTGTCAGATGGTCATGTTTCAAAGTGACATCTGCCCACACCCATGCTGGTGGTTCACCTTTATACTATGAGTATAAGTTGACGCACCCCATTTTTTGTTTGGAGGGATTTTTTGATGCTTCAAAGGTCCACTGATTTGCTGACATCTACGATGGACAGGTCAGTGGAATGGGTGGACAAGTGGCAGATGAAATTTAATGCAGAGTGGTGTGAAGTGATTCATTTTGATAGGAAGAATGTGGAGAGACAATATAAAATAAAGGGGACAATTCTTAAGGGCTGAGGAGCAAAAGCACCTTGGGGGATAGGTGCATAAATGTTTGGTGGCACGGCAAGTTGAAAAAGCGGTTAATAAAGCCTCCTGGATCGTGAGATTTATAAATGGGGGCATAGAGTGCAAAAGCAGGGAAGTTATGATGAACCCGACTCAAACACTTGTTTGGCCTCAACTAGAATACTGGATCCTGTTCAGGGCACCAGACTTTAGGAAGGACCTGAAGGCATTAGAGAGGGCACCACAAGATTCATGAAAATGGTTCAAGGGTGAGGAACTTCAGTTATGTGGATAGATTGGAGAAGAGAAGGTTGAGAGGAAATTTGATAGAGATGTCCAAAATCATGAGGGTTCTGAATAGAATAGCTGCAGGAGAAGCTGTTTACAATTGTGGAAGGATCAAGAACCAATTTAAGGTGATTGACAAAAGAAGCAACGACGACATGAAAAACTTTGTTACACAACAAGTGGTTAGGATCTGGAGTGTGGTGGAGGCAGATTCAATCATAACATTCAAAAGGGAATTGGATCATTATCAGAAAAGGAAAAAATTGCAGGATTACGAATAGGGTTGTGCAGTTGATGTGGTCTACATGGACTTCAGTAAGGCTTTTGACAAGGTCCCGCATGGGAAAATGGTCAAGAAGGTAAGAGCCTATGGCATCCAGGGCAATTTGGCAAATTGGATCCAAAATTGGCTTAGTGGCAGGAGACAGAGGGTGATGGTCGAAGGTTGTTTTTCCGATTGGAAGCCCGTGACATGTGGTGTAGGGCAGGGATCGGTGCTGGGACCCTTGCTGTTTGTAGTGTACGTTAATGATTTAGACGTGAATATAGGAGGTTTGATCAGTAAGTTCGCAGATGACACGAAAATCGGTGGTGTCGTAAATAGTGAGGAGGAAAGCCTTAGGTTACAGGATGATATAAACGGGCAGAGCAGTGGCAAATGGAATTTAATTCTGGGAAGTGTGAGGTGATGCATTTTGGGAGGACTAACAAGGCAAGGGATACACAATGAATGGTAGGACCCTAGGAAGTACAGAGGATCAGAGGGACCTTGGTGTACATGTCCATAGATCCCTGAAGGCAGCAGCACAGATAGATAAGGTGGTTAAGAAGGCATATGGGATACTTGCCTTTATTAGCCGAGGCATAGAGTATAAGAGCAGGGAGGTTATGTTGGAGCTGTACAAAACTCTGGTTAGGCCACAGCTGGAGTACTGTGTGCAGTTCTGGTCACCACACTATAGGAAGGATGTGATTGCACTGGACAGGGTGTCGAGGAGATTCACCAGGATGTTGCCTGGGCTGGAGCGTTTCAGCAATGAAGAGAAACTGGATAGGCTAGGGTTGTTTTCCTTAAGAGCAGAGAAGGCTGACGGAGGACCTGATAAAGGTTTACAAAATTATGAGGGGCATAGATAGGGTAGATAGGAAGAAACTTTTCCCCTTAGCGGAGGTGTCAATAAAGAGGGGGCATAGGTTTAAGGTCAGAGGCAGGAGGTTTAGAGGGGATTTGAGGAAAACTTTTTTCACCCAGAGGGTGGTTGGAATCTGGAACACACTGCCTGAGGGGGTGGTAGAGGCAGGAACCCTCACAACATTTAAGAAGTATTTTGATGAGCACTTGAAACACCATAGCATACAGAGCTACGGGCAAAGTGCTGGAAAATGGGATTAGAATAGATAGGTGCTTGATGACTGGCATGGACACGATGGGCCGAAGGGCCTGTTTCTGTGCTGTATAACTCTGTGACTCTATGAAAGACAGGGAGTGGACTAAGTGAGTTACTCATTCAGAGATCCAGCATGAATATTATGGACCGTGTGGCTTCCTTCTGTCTTGTGACTATTTATGATTCTGTGGTTATCTCTAACAACTTGCTCTGGTCCATTAGTAAACATCGCTTTCAGCCTTACTTATGAAGAAAAAAGCAATATATCGAATGTTAGCCATGAGTTTTCTGGTGAGCTATGTTGAAAGTATTGGAATTTCTAAGAAAAACCATTAGATAAACCAGTTCTACATGCTTTTAATACAGAGCCGTTAAGTTAAATCACTTTCAAAATACAAGCTCTCTTCCTGAGCATTTCTCTTTTCATGGAATTAATTGTTTCAATGGGTACCATTGTGCTGATGTTACTGCACATTAACTTGCCTTAAACCCTGCCCTTGGTTGGCAAAGGCACAGCTCTATTCTGCCAAAATGACTTTTTTCAGTATTTGTATACCGTAGAAATTGCACTGCAGTGGAGAATAATACTTTCTGTTGGTTATTCTTCCATTGAATGATTAGCTAAGGGAAGCTGGCCTGATCATGTTCCAGAGAAGGAAGTTTTTGAGCTAGGAAGTGGGGTGGGGATGCAAGAGCAACACAGGTGACTAAGCTTGGAAAGTATGAGTGGCCATGGTAGAAGTAGTAGTATATTTATGCAGTGCTTTAATGTTTGTCAAAATCCTGCAGAAAAATAACGATGTAACATCAAAATATGCAAAGTTGGAAAGGATGATCATTTTGCTATTAAAATTCAGTTTTTAGGCAGTTGCAATTCTTGATCAATAAATCCTTTTCTATAAAATGAAAATGCATTAATTGATTATCTAGTAATGTTTTCCTGCAAGTGTAAATGTACTTCATTTTTTTTACAGGAATGCTTTCCTGCAGACTATTGCGCACTCAGTGATGGAAATAAAATATTCGCTATAAATGGCACCTGCATTTATACTGTGCCTAATGTCCACAGGACCAACTGCTTTACAATTGTAGTCACTTGATGTAGGGGCAAACAGCAACCAAATCATGCATTACATGGTTCCATAAACAGCCAATTAAGTGATCAGTTTATCCATGATTTAAGCTCTTCTGGTTGAAGCAAGGACTGAATACTAGGAGAGCTCACTTTTTTTTTTAAAAAAGTGCTACGAGATCTCTCATGTTCACCTGAGGAACTAAAGTCGTGTCTGCTTAAATGTTAAATCCAGGATTTGGAGTTTCCAGTGCGTTCTCAATATTGCACTGAAGTGTCAACCGAGCTAATGTGCTGAAATCCTATACTGGGGTTTCAACCTACCATCATCTGGTTCAGAGGTGAGAGTTGAACCAGCTGAACCATGCTTAAGTTTTGAAATAAATTGCAAACACACATTTAAATATAGTGGAAATGATGGGGAACATGGAAAATATGAAACACAGATAATGAAAATACACAACAAATCTGCCAGCACCAGAAAACAAATGAGTCAAAATTTAAGATCGTGCTGCATTCCCTGTGACTTAACTCCTTGGAAAAATCTTGGAGGCAATTTGGTTTCCATGTTGTTGTCATTCATCAGATGAACCGTTTGGCAACAGTTTATTTCTATTATTATTTATGTGATGAGGTAGGGTGCTGATGAGTGTTGATGTCAGTAAGTAGGCAAGTATCCGTTAACCAATGATTCTTCTGTTTAAAAAAATAACGGGCAGTTTCTGCCGTGCCATCTGATGAAAGGATACAGTTTTGTTGCTGTATGTGGTGTAACTTGTAGTGGGATAGATATCATCTGGACTCAGTAATTAGATGATTGGGCACCACGTTTTTGTTTGAATTTTTTATCATGAGATGAGAAATTGGCAATTGAACTTGAAATTTAATGCTTTCATGGTTCAGAAATAGTCAAAAAGCCAGACTTATGCACCTGTCAAGTAAACAATAACCACAGTTGATGCAAAGCAACTCCAAATGCATCTTCCTGTATCCCTGTCTAAAGTTGTTACTGCTGTCCTCTCAGTTGGCTGTTGAGGCTGGTTTTTATGTAGCTTGAAGTTAATGCCATTACCGATATCCTGTCTACAGCTATTGATCTTGAACTGAATGCCATTTTCTATCCTTATGTTTCTGTTGTGGCCAAGCCACTGCCATCTTTTTATTCACAATCAAAACAATCAAAAATACCACAAACCTCAATTTCGCCCAGGTTTCTGACAATGTTTTGAAGAAACAGCTTCTCTTGTAGCAACTGTTGCAATGGATCTTTATCAATTTTTTTTTTTGACAATGATGTAACATTGTCTGAAGATCAGTTATGGGGAGAGATTAATTTGCTTAAAATTTAAGATGCTGAGAATCAGTCAACTCCAAGTTTTAAAATGTCGGATGAAACAATTAAAGGATTCCCAACTAACTGAATATCTTTTACACATTGTTAGATCATTGATGTTTAATGAAGAAATCCAAACACCCAGCAATTAACTGACAGAACTATGCCACAATATTTCATGTTTTCAAACAAAAGTTTTTATTCTGTATAATGAGAAATTAAATGAAGATGCACCACTAAGTTAACGCTATAGCTTCTTAAGACTTGTGCTAGAAACTCAATTCTGCTATTTACTCCACCTGCCACCCTGCAAGAGTTCCTTTGTCTTATGAAATCTTGAAGGTTCATTCAGTTTTCCAGGGGCCAACCCAAAGGTTTGCTACCGCCCTCTGGAATTCACTTCAGTTCTCCTCAGTGAGTTATCCTCCAAGGTAAGATTCTGTGAGGATACTTCCATTAACTTTTTGGCTATGTGACCTTCCATCTTTTCTTTACTAACCTCACAACTATAGAGGCCTCAGCTCCTTGTTTGGATTGCTGGCAAATACCCAACTGTCTTTCCACAGCTTTCCAAGCTAACTCTGCTGACTGCTTTCTGCCCCAGGCTCTGGGAGGACTATTGTAGATTTCTTCCAACAGTTGTAAACTAGAACAAAAATTCTAGCTGCTTTTCCCTCATGAAATCCAAATTGAGAGAGGGCCCCATCAGCATGCCACCTGGTGAATGATGAAGTTAGTATTTTCTCTGCTCGAAGCGCAGGCCTAACTAACATTTATTTTCTTTGGCTCTCTCAACTCTGTGAATTGCAGCCTACACCTAGCCCAACACTGTAACTGCCTCTGCCTGTTCCCAAACTGACTGCTTGCTTATATCAACAAATACGCAGATAAATTAAAGAAAAGAATCTTCCATTCGCACCTCCTATCTCCATGATGATGTGGCATACTTTGGGATGTTCTAGCACAGCAGTGTAAATGAATTATTTTACCTTCAACAGAACTCTTTGATTCTGTAACCTGTATGAATAATTTGTATTTCTAATGAAGCTTTGCCACCCTGTTTTTCTAGAATTGCTAGCTTTTAGCTTATTTTATGGAGGCTCTACCCAAAGTTGTCTTAAGTTTTTTTTTTAACTATCAACTCTTGGCCGTGTAAGATAAACATAGGTTAATTAAACCTAGGCTTGTTGGATTTACCTCTACATTAGGGTTTTTAAAATCCGTTTCTTAACCAGGATTTTTCATTTAACACCGTAATTCCTAAAGCTAAAAGTTATATCCGAAAACAAACAAATTATGAACCATGCTTTCGCAACAACATTCACTTGTTATGATTGAATTAGTGTGTTGTAGGAAAACATTTTTGCTATTTTCCACCTTTAATTGTAACCTCTGGTTCTGTATTTGGAAGAAATGTGTCTTCTGTATTAAACTGGTTTTTGTATTAGGATAAGCTATGAAAATATGCAACAGGGGTGATTTATTCATTGTACCTAGTAATTTTTTTCTCTAGCAATATAATCGAAGCTTATTACTGTGTTTAACAGATCAGTATTTGATGACCAGTTTGATAATTACCATTTGTAAAAATTGTACCAGCTTTTGTGGCGACCAGTTGACAAGTGATTTTCATAGTTGTCTAAGTTACACCTGGTTTAAAGGTCATAACAACCTGCACAAATGTGTGATTTATGCAGTGAATCTTGTGATGCATATTTATAAGTATAGGTTTTTTGTGGAGGAGAGAAAATGCCTGTGGCTGAAAACTACTAAAATTTAATTATTCCCTTTCTGGAATTTGTTGAAGCAATTCATTTGCTACATGATAAAATGCAGCAGCACTTGTACAAATCAAGTGCACAGATTGTAGTTCTGCATCCCAGCTGGTAATCTGTGTGAGCAGATGGTAATTCTTTGTTTACCTGCAGCGTAACAGTGCAAGAAGAGAGAGGTGCTAATCTTGAAGCAGAAAGAAAAGGCTTAACATTTTTCTTGTAGAAACGATATAACAGCTGACAGAGAATTAAACATAATATTGACTTCTGCAAATGTAGACTGCAGAACATATGAAACTTTAAAGAGGAGAATTGAGATGTAGAACTTGTTGCAACACAATGTAGCCACCAACTAAAATGGATAATATTTCATTTGAAGCGCTGATACATGTCTTTTTTTCCCTCAGAGTGGTGTGATGTCATGGCAACTGCCAGTTCTAGTATTATTGGGAGTGACCAAGCTTTGGAAAAGTCACAGTTGAACTTAAAAAGTAAGTCCAGAGTTGGTTAATGCCAATTAGTTTACCAACTAACTACAGCATTGAAGTTATGATCGCTACATAATTGATTACTCTTTTAGGTAATCTCTCTAAATCCTATTTTCTAACTTTTACTTTACTGTGGACAAGTTAACTGGTTCAGGTGCTGTGCATCATAGGAAGCGTGAACAAGTTTAATTAGCTGGTTAGTAGTTATTTCTGGATTGATTCAAATGTTGACCTGCACATCCAGGTCAACCTGGAGATTTTGCAATTTATTTGAATCATCAAAGGTTAACCTAATTAAAACTGCTGTAACCTACATAAGCATGTTATTGATAAATAATGTAAAATTACTTAAATGACAGATTTGATAAAACCAAAGCAGTAGATGTAGCATACATGGATTTTCAGAAGGTATCTAATAAGGTGCTTCATAATATTTATCTAGTGCCTTTAATGACTAAAGGTTTGTTTGAAAAAGGAAAAATGCCACCCTGGGTAGCAAGTTGGTTGATGAACTGGCAACAGAGTTAGGGTATATGGGTATTGCTTGGACTGGAGAAGGTTTGGAAATGGTGCACCCCAGGATCAGTGCTGGTCCACCTTTGTTCTCCCATACGTAAATGATTTGGACTTTGGTATAGGTGGACATGATCTTGAAATTTCATGACAAAAAAGTAATGGTGAGGGGGAACTGTGGGGGGAAAAAAAACTTAAGGCAGTCAGAGGCAAGTTAACAGGGCTGATAGGTGGCATATGCAACTTAACATAAATGTGCAGTAATTTATTTTGGGAAAAAAAAATCTAGGAATAGGAGTAAAAAAATCAGTGGACAGACATTGAAAGGTGTGGAGCAACAGACCCCCAGTTTCAAATACATTGTCTGGAAGTATGAGTATGAGTGGATAGTCATAAAAAATCTCGTAGAAGATTGTTTTATAATTATGGACATAGGGTTTAAGATTGAAGTAATGAAGAATTTATCTTGAACGTTGAGAATGTAGTTAGAGTACCGTATGCAGTTTTGGGCAACCATTATAGAAATGATGTTAAAGCCATAGAGCATGCACATCATTGGTACAGAAAGGTGATACCGAGGATGAGAAGCCTTGATACTGGGACTAATACCACTGGGCAGAACAGTCTGAGCAGAGTTGAGGTGTTTAAAATCATAAGGGGTTTTGATGATGATTGGGGACGGACACTTTACCCTGGTTGGGGTTTGAATGATGAGGGGTCATCAATTCAGAATGCTCATTAAAAGAATGGGAGGGATGTTAGAAATTTCTTTATGCAGAGCATTGTTGGACGATGGTAATCTTTGCCACAGGGAGCAATTTGAAACCGTTGACTATTGCAATTTTTATAAGGAAAACTGCGTAGCTATTTGAAATGAAGGAAAATACAAAAGGGGGAGAGAGCATGCTCATGCAATTTATGATGAAATCCAGATTTGGCCCCGCTCCACAAGAAGCTGAGAACTCCAAGCCCTGACAGGCCTCGGGAGTTTAGTGCACGCGCAGGCTGGGAGTGGGTACCGCATGCGCAATCTGACAGTTAAAGGGCTCAGTCATCCTGACAGCAACATGCCTGTGTAAAAGAGAAAAAAGAAAGATGTGAAAAGTTCAGCCATGTGACCTGGAGTGGAATGCCATAGTTGAGAACAGTTGCAGGCAGGGGACAGGGAGAGGCCCCAAAGGAAGTCCCAGAAGGAAAAGGGAGAGGACACAGTTAAGAAGGAAAAAGAGCAGAGAAAGAGACGCCAAGCAGAAAAGATGCTGCAGTTGGCGACCTTAAGGGGAGAAGGCTCGGGAGGAGCCCAGGCGACAGGAGGCAAGGGTTGGGAGGAGCCCGGGTGAGTCCGTGCTGTTGGCCATTGGGGCTTTGGCGTTCTGCCCAGAGTGGCTGAAGACTCAAGTTGTGCTTCTGAGTTGGTGCTGGACTGCAGACTTGGGATTTCGGGGGAACGGATTCTCGGGGAAACTAGATTGAAACAGAAAGTTAGTGCTCCCAAGCTGGATTGTACCAAACACTTGGGAGTCTGGTCCAGGATTATCATAAATTAGTTTTGAATTGGCTTGGAGGGCAGGGTTTTTGCATGGGGGTAGGGTTGCAGGATGTTGAGTGGGGAGGGATAGACCATGAGATTGCACCTGGAAAACTTGCTACACATCATTTTTGTGACTTTACTCTTGCTGTAGGATTTAGGCAGGATTCCTATCTTATCAACTCAACTTGGGGCAAAGCATGATTTTGTGTGTTTCAATTGTGTGCTTTAATATTTGTACATGTACTTCTGAATTAACTTTCTGGCAAACTGCTTATATCTGATCTTTAATAAATATGTAACACTTTGCTCTAAATTTCCCAGGCTTTCTGAGCCTCCTGGAAGCAATTTAATATAGTTGGGTGAGGTTCTGCTTGATTGCCCAATTTGTTTGCAACAGCACCTGAACTCTGAATAGCTTTGGCACTAATTCAGTTTTGTGTAGTCAAAGGTTGCCAACTTGTTTATGGAGTAAAAGATGCCAGTTGGTTCTAACCAGTTCTCTGCCAAGTTTTTGAGTTCAAAAGCATCTGGAAATGTGAAATAATACAGATCTCCAGATTTGAACACTCAGCATGGGAAAGTGATGCTGTAAAGGCTGTAAGTAGTTTTATAAGTTTGATTGGCCATGTAAATCAAGAAATTCCCTGCAAATGTAAAAGATGGTGTGTGTATGCAGCTATTAACTGCATTTCATTCCTCAGCAGATCCTTTCCAGTTGCTTCATCAATGTCCTTCCACCATAAGGTCTGAAGTGGGGTGTGTGCTAATTGTACAGTGTTCAATTCCCTTCACAATTTCTCAGAATAAACTAGCCCATACCCACATGCAGCAAAACCTGGACAACATCTAGGCTTGGGCTGATGGCTGGCAATTAACATTCACTCTATACAAATGTCAGGCAATGGCTACCTTCAATGAGAGAGTCGAGAAAACTCTGATATTTAATGGCATTACCATCACCAATTCTCTACCATCAACATCTTGGGCTTCACCATTGACTAGAAACCAAACTTGGCTAGCCATTGCATATTCTAGATTGCATATTCTAGAATAGGTCAGAGGCAGAGTAGTCTCCAGCGAGTGGATCACTAAAGCCACTTCACCACCTACATGGCACAAATCAGTAGTATGATAGAATACTATCCTTGCTTTTTGACTGCAGTTGCAACAATGCTCAAGACATTTGACATCATGCAAACCTAAGATTCACAGCTTATCCTCTCCTTTGACTGTGTACTTGGCTTCTTTGACAATACTTCCCAAATGTGTGACTCTATCACCCAGAAGGGCAAGCAGGTGTGTAGGAATACAATCCCCTCTTAAGTTGCACATTTCATCATCATTGCATCAAAATCCTGGAACTCTCTACCGAACAGCAATGCTACAATACAGACTGCAGTGGTCCAAGAAGGCAGTCACCGTCACCCTCAAGGGCAATTATGATCCTAGACCAGATCCCCAAGTTTTTGGTAAGATCTGGTTCGGGACCAATAATGTTTTGTTTAAAGTAGATAAAGTTTGAGATTCAAGGCACTTGTTAAGAGAATAAAGCCACAAGATTCAATGGGTTCTGAACAAGCAGAAATAAACTCTACTATACAAGGTCAAAAAGACAAAACAATTTACCATATCTCTAGCATTCAAGGTTAATATGAGGTACATGTGAATTAAAGGTGAACTGTGGTCGAACACAACACACTGTACTCAATAAATAGCAAATGTAACCAAGACAGATTCCATGGATTTCTCAGCAATCCACCCGGATGTCAGTAAACACTGAGTCAACCAATTTCGTTGAAACTGTGTCTCTCATAAGGAACTCCATAGGCGAAAGTGACTTCCCTTGACATCAAGGCAGCATTTGACAGAGTGTGGGATCAAGGAGCCCTAGCAAAACTGGAGTCAATGGGAATCAGGGAGAAAACTCTTGGCTGTTTGGAGTCATATGTAGCACAAAGGAAGATGGTTGTGGTTATTGGAGGTCAGTCATCTCAGCTCCAGGACATCGCTGCAGGAATTCCTCAGGGTACTGCCCTCGGCTCAACCATCTTCAGCTGCTTTATCAATGACCTTCCCTCCATCAAAAGGTCAGAAGTGGGGATGTTCACTGATGATTGCACAATGTTCAGCATTTGCGACTCCTCAGATACTGAAGCAGTCCATGTCCTAATGCAGCAAGACCTGGACAATATCCAGACGTGGGCTGACAAGTGGCAAGTAACATTTGTGCCACACAAGTATCAGGCAATGACCATCTCCAACAAGAGAGAATCCAACTATCACCCCTTGATGTTCAATGGTATTACCATCACTGAATCCCTCACTATCAACATCCTGGGTTACCAATGACCAGAAACTGAACTGGACTAGCCATATAAATACTGTGGCTACAAGAGCAGGTCAGAGGCTAGGAATTGTGCAATGAGTAATTCACCTTCTGATTCCCCAAAGCCTGCTCACCATCTACAAGGCCCAAGTCAGGAGTATGATGAAATACTCCCCACTTGCCTTGATGAGTGCAGCTCCCACAGCACTCAAGAAGCTTGACATCATCCAGGACAAAGCAGCCTGCTTGATTGGCACCACATCCACAAACATTCACTCCCTCCACCACTGACGTATAGTAGCAGCAGTGTGTACCATCTACAAGATGCACTGCAGGGATTCACCAAGACTCCTTTGACAGCATCTTCCAAACCCATGACCACTATCATATAGAAGGACAAGGGCAGCAGATAGATGGGAACACCACCACCTGGAAGTTGCCCTCTGAGTCACTCACCATCCTGACTTGGAAATATATCGCCATTCCTTCCCTATCGCTGGGTCAAAATCCTGGAACTCCCCTTCTAACAGCACTGTGGGTGTACCTACACCATGGACTGCAGCGTTTCAAGAAGACAGCTCATCACCACCTTCTCAAGGGCAATTAGGGATGGACAATAAATGCTGGTCCAACCAGCGAAGTCCACGCCCCAAGAATGAATAAATTAAAAGCTTTTATAGATCAGCCTCTGAAATTCCTCAAAGCTGCTCCAACTCGGACAGCCTCAACAACTGTACACCTCCCCAGATTTCAATCTTTTCTCCCGCGACTCCATTTCCCTGGGTTTTCGAGTTTGTTCTCTAGCCTCTACTTTTGCAATTTCAGCTCTTTAATAGCTGGCTAACTTCATTGGGCTGGCATTGCCCCTGGATTTCACCAGTCTCCCCAGCTACACCAAACTATAAATGGCACTAAGGCTTATTCTGAACACTAACCCTTTTTGGCACAGAGCCAGTGACCTTCTGCCACCTTCTCAGCTCCTCTGGACTTCACCTGAACCCTAACTGCACAGGGCTGTCAAATGGCTCCTGGGACTTCCCCTGAGTCCTAACTACATAGAGCCAGCTAACAGCAATGCTTTTGCTGCATGGAGCCTGCTAACAGTAGCACCGTTTCAGTTTAGCCTTTTGCCCTGCTGCAGAACACACCTTTCCCTCCAGCTCAAACAACAACAAACACAGATATTTCAACTCTAAATTAACTTAAGCTCCACCCATCTCCATGATGACGTAGTCTTTTGGGGCTCACTGCTTTCAAATTAATTGTAGCTTTAACTCCCAAAACAAAACTGCTCTCAGGGCTGCATTTCTTTGCAAGCAATATGAACACCTGGTCTCTAATTCTCCAGCTAAGTAAGCCCACCTGTTGTTTTACAATCTTGCCTCTCTAGCTGTTAAGCACTTAAGTCAACATGGCCCCAACCTTTTAAGTGTAATAGTCTTCAAGTTGCTTTAGTTGTATTTATCCCATGTTCGACAATTAAACTATAATCTTCCCATAACTTAAAAATACCTCAAAGATATTACCATGAGCCATAAGCTCGGTATTTATAATACAATTAAGCATGAGCAATAAATACTAGCTCAGCTAGTGACATCCATATCCCAAGAATGAATGAAAAATGTGGTCAGATTCATATTGAGTTTGGGTAATTTCAGAAATATCATTGAGTTAGCAAGTTTGAACTCATCTTAAATGTTTGTTTGCACCTGGAATAGGGGCTCTTAAATTCCCTTGCCACACCTTTTTGAAGAAGACTTGGGTATTCCGGTGCCCTGGTTAGCATTCATCCTTCAACTCTTGCCACCAAAACATTTGACTTCATTGTTATTTTGGGATGCCTTACTGTGCACAAATTTGCTGGATCATTTGTCGAATAAAAAGTGGCTATGCTTTAATGGGCAGCGAACTGCTTTGTGAAGTCTTGAGAATGTGCAATTAATTTTGTTAAAGCGAATCAGTATTATTCACAGGAAACAGCAATTTTCTTTTATATTCATGTTCATGGGATATGGGCGTTGCTGGCTAGGCCAGCATTTATTGCCCTTGTTCAGAGGCCATATTAAGGACTCAAATGTAGGCCAGACCAGGTAAGGACAGCAGATTCTAAAATACCTGGAAAAACTCAGCAGGTCTGGCAGCATCTGCGGAGAGGAGCACAGTTAACGTTTCGAGTCCGAATGACCCTTCAACAGAACTAAGTAAAAATAGAAGAGGTGAAATATAAACTGGTTTAAGGGGGGGGTGGGACAAGTAGAGCTGGATAGAGGGCCAGTGATAGGTGGAGATAACCAAAAGATGTCACAGACAAAAGGACAAAGAGGTGTTGAAGGTGGTGGTATTATCTATGGAATATGCTAATTAAGGGTAGAAAGCAGAACAAGCAAGGTACAGATAGCCCTAGTGGGTTGGGGTGGGGTTAAGGAATCAAAAAAGGCTCAAAGGTAGAGATAAAACAATGGATGGAAATACATTTAAAAATAATGGAAGTAGGTGGGAAAAGAAAAATCTATATAAATTATTGGGGAAAATAAGGGGGGGGAAATCGGAAAGGGGGTGGGGATGGAGGAGAGAGTTCATGATCTAAAATTGTTGAACTCAATATTCAGTCCGGAAGGCTGTAAAGTGCCTAGTCAGAAGATGAGGTGCTGTTCCTCCAGTTTGCGTTGAGCTTCACTGGAACAATGCAGCAAGCCAAGGATGGACATGTGGGCATGAGAGCAGGGTGGAGTGTTAAAATGGCAAGCGACAGGGAGGTCTGGGTAATGCTTGCAGACAGACCGAAGGTGTTCTGCAAAGCGGTCACCCAGTCTGCGTTTGGTCTCTCCAATGTAGAGGAAACAGCATTGGGAGCAACGAATGCAGTAGACTAAATTGAGGGAAGTGCAAGTGAAATGCTGCTTCACTTGAAAGGAGTGTTTGGGCCCTTGGACGGTGAGGAGAGGGGAAGTAAAGGGGCAAGTGTTGCACCTTCTGCGGTTGCATGGGAGGGTGCCTTGGGAGGGGGTTGAGGTGTAGGGGGTGATGGAGGAGTGGACCAGGGTGTCCTGGAGGGAACGATCCCTGCGGAATGCCGCCGGGGAGGGTGAAGGGAAGATGTGTTTGGTAGTGGCATCATGCTGGAGTTGGTGGAAATGGCGGAGGATGATCCTTTGAATGCGGAGGCTGGTGGGGTGATAAGTGAGGACAAGGGGGACTCTATCATGTTTCTGGGAGGGAGAAGAAGGTGTGAGGGCGGATGCGCGGGAGGTGGGCCGGACACGGTTGAGGGCCCTGTCAACGACCGTGGGTGGAAAACCTCGGTTAAGGAAGAAGGAAGACATGTCAGAGCAACTGTTTTTGAAAGTGGCATCATCAGAACAGATGCGACGGAGGCGAAGGAACTGAGAGAATGGGATGGAGTCCTTACAGGGTGTGAGGAGCTGTAGTCGAGGTAGCTGTGGGAGTTGGTAGGCTTGTAATGGATATTGGTGGACAGTCTATCACCAGAAATTGAGACAGAGAGGTCAAGGAAGGGAAGGGAAGTGTCAGAGATAGACTATGTGAAAATGATGGAGGGGTGGAAATTGGAAGCAAAATTAATAAAATTTTTCCAGGTCCAGACGAGAGCATGAAGCAGCACCGAAGTAATCATCGATGTACCGGAGAAAGAGTTGTGGGAGGGGACTGGAATAGGACTGGAACAAGGAATGTTCCACATACCCCATAAAGAGACAGGCATAGCTGGGGCCCATGTGGGTACCCATAGCCACACCTTTTATTTGGAGGAAGTGAGAGGAGTTTAAGGAGAAATTGTTCAGTGTGAGAACAAGTTCAGCCAGACGGAGGAGAGTAGTGGTGGATGGGGATTGTTCGGGCCTCTGTTCGAGGAAGAAGCGGAGAGCCATCGGACCATCCCGGTGGGGGATGGAGGTGTAGAGAGCTTGGACGTCCATGATGAAGAGGAGGCGGTTGGGGCCAGGGAACTGGAAATTGTTGATATGATGTAGGGTGTCAGAGGAATCGTGGATGTAGGTGGGAAGGGACTGGACAAGGGGAGAGAGAATGGAGTCAAGATAACGAGAAATGAGTTCCGTGGGGCAGGATCGGTCTGCCAGGACAGTCCTGTTTGTGGATTTTGGGTAGGAGGTAGAAGCGGGCCGTCCGAGGTTGGGAGACTATCAGGTTGGAAGCTGTGGGAGGAAGATCTCCAGAGGAGATGAGGTCAGTAACAGTCCTGGAAACAATGGCTTGATGTTCAGTGGTGGGGTCATGGTCCAGGGGAGGTAGGAGGAAGTGTCTGCGAGTTGACGCTCAGCCTCTGCGAGGTAGAGGTCAGTGCGCCAGACAACAACAGCACCACCCTTGTCAGTGGGTTTGATGACAATGGCAGGGTTGGACCTGAGAGAACGAAGTGCTGCAAGTTCAGAGAGAGACAGGTTAGAATGGGTGAGAGGATCAGAGAAATTGAGACGACTAATGTCACGCTGACAGTTCTCAATGAAAAGATCAAGAGAAGGTAAGAATCCAGAGGGAGAGTTCCAGGTGGAGGGAGAATATTGGAGGTGGGTAAAGGGATCCGTTGAACGGGGAGAGGACTCCTGCCCAAAGAAGTGAGCACGGAGACGAAGGCAGCGGAAGTAGAGTTCAGCATTGTGCCGAGCCCAAAATTCATTGCGATGAGGGCGTAAGGGTATGAAACTAAGTCCTTTGCTGAGCACTGAACGTTCACCGTCAGAGAGGGGAAGGTCAGGGGGTATGGTGAATACACGGCCGGGGCTGGGATTGGAAGACGGGATGGGGACAGAGGGACAGGCAGGGATGGAGGGTCCTGGATGGGTGTTGGTGGCAGTGAGTTGTTGGAGCTTGCGTTCCTTTGCACCTGAAAGAAAGAGACAAAGTTTCTTGTTGAGGCGTCGGGTGAGACGAAGAACAAAATGAAACTGGGGGCACGCGCAGCTTTGAAAAAAGGTGCGGCGGTGCTGCTGGAGGGAGAGGTCGAGTGTGTTCATATGGCGGCGCATGGCACTGAGTGTGGATCTCAGAATGCGACGAGAACAGCAATCCGAGGAGCGTTCTATGTCCCGGAGATACCTGTAATCCTGGGTGGGTTCGAAACATGAGGGATGGAACTTCAGTTGAAATCCAAGTGGGGTAAGTCGGAGACGGAGACAGTCAGTGAGGAAGGAAATATGGCTGTGAAAGCGGGTTTTAGTAAACACCTTGTCAAACACCAGGGGAGAAATGGAAAGCAATGAAGTTAAACAAGGCAAAAGAGAGATACGGAAATCCTGACGGAGAGAAGAGCAATATTTCTTCAAGGTAGGCATTCGTTGAAGAGAAGTGGCAGTCAATTAAACACTAAGATAAAAGCAAAAAACTGCGGCTGTTGGAAATCCAAAACAAAAACAAAAATACCTGGAAAAACTCAGCAGGTCTGGCAGCATCTGCAGAGAGGAGCACAGTTAACGTTTTGAGTCCGAATGACCCTTCAACAGAACTAAGTAAAAATAGAAGAGAGGTGAAATATAAGCTGGTTTAAGAGGGGGTGGGAAAGTAGAGGTGCATAGAGGGCCAGTGATAGGTGGAGATAACCAAAAGATGTTACCAACTGTGATGTGACCAAAAAAGATGTGACCAAACTGGAGGAACAGCACCTCATTTTCTGACTAGGCACTTTACAGCCTTCCGGACTGAATATTGAGTTCAACAATTTTAGATCATGAACTCTCTCCTCCATCCCCACCCCCTTTCTGATTTCCCGCCCCCCCCCCCCCTTTTTTTTCCAATAATTTATATAGATTTTTCTTTTCCCACCTACTTCCATTATTTTTAAATGTATTTCCATCCATTGTTTTATCTCTACCTTTGAGCCTTTTTTGATTCCTTCACCCCACCCCAACCCACTAGGGCTATCTGTACCTTGCTTCTCCTGCTTTCTACCCTTAATTAGCACATTCCATAGATAATATCACCACCTTCAACACCTCTTTGTCCTTTTGTCTGTGACATCTTTTGGTTATCTCCACCTATCACTGGCCCTCTATCCAGCTCTACTTGTCCCACCCCCCCTTAAACTAGCTTATATTTCACCTCTCTTCTATTTTTACTTAGTTCTGTTGAAGGGTCATTCGGACTTGAAACATTAACTGTGCTGCTCTCCGCAGATGCTGCCAGACCTGCTGAGTTTTTCCAGGTATTTTTGTTTTTGTTTTGGATTTCCAGCATCCGCAGTTTTTTGCTTTTATCTAAGGACAGCAGATTTCTTGCTGTTGACAATCGTCAATGGTTTCGTGGTCATCATCTTAATTTCAGATTTTTATTGAATTCAAATTTCATCAACGGCTGGGATTCGAACCCAGGCCCCAAGAGCATTACCCTGAGTCTCTGCAACACTAGGCCAGTGACAATACCACTATGTCACCGCCTCTCTCCATCTAAGTACTCAGGGTTATTTGTCTAAATACTTGAAGATCTGACTTATAGATGATCCAGCACTTTGCTAATTTAGTAAAATAAAAGTAAATTAGTCATGTATTGTGAAATATCACCTTTTATAGCACACACATCTCTGATCCACCACAGGTTTAGTCTTTTATTCCTTTTCTATTTTAGTTTCCTTGACCTGTTCCTTCATCAACTGTCGCCGAGTGAATCGGATGAGCCTGCAGTAAGATAGGGAAAGGGAGACTAGAAAGCTTGAGGTTAACGTGGGTTTTATTGCAACTGGAGAACTTTCACAGTGTGACGATTATGATCATACATTTTGATGGACATACTCTTTGTTGGTGATATAAATAGTTAATGTTGTGTAACAAACTCCGGTATCTACCGAAATCGGCAGTCACAGTTCGAGAACTACAGTTCCCCATGGGCCTCGGGACTTCTGCACATGTGCCAGCCGGAGAATGGCCGCACACGTGTAGTTAGTGGTTTTTCTTGTCTTCAGGCCAGGAACCGGTCCTGCGTACACTTTAAGAAGAAAATGAAGTGAAGAAGGGAAATGGTGCGAAATTGCAGGTCACATACGGTGTCCCAGGGAGCAGGATACAGGGAGGGGTACAGGGAGAAGGCCCCAAACTAAGAAGATCCCTAACCAGGAAGTGGGGCAGAAAGAAGTCCCAGAAGAAGGTCCCAGGAAAGGGACAAGGACAGAGTTCAGAAACAGATCCTGTTAAGTAAAGTTGAGAGAAAGGAACAGAGCAATAGGCTCGGAATTAGAGAGAGAGCTGTGGGGAGCAGACTTGAAGCAAAGTGGGCTTGAGAAAAGCCCAGAAGATCTGAGAGGGCAGCCAAAGGCTGGTGACTCCATGCTGTGGGCTGTAAGGGCAAAGGTATCCTTTTGGAGTAGCGGTGTTCTGCTTGGCATGGCCCAAGATCTGAAAGTGTGCTTGGACGATTATCTAGGGGAAAGGATACTCAGAAGGCAAGATTTAAATGCTGGAGCTAGATCCTTGTTGAAGCTGTTCGAGTGGGAGCGAAGTTCGGAGAGAATTCCAAGGCAAGTTCAAATGTGGAATTGGAAACCTCATGAGAAAGGCAGAGTTTCAGTGAGACTTGTTGGTTCACAGTGTGACAAGCATCTGGGTGGGTTGTTGAGAAATCCATTTAATCTGCTTTGGTCACATCTGTCATTTACTTTGGAGTCTGGCGAGTCTGTCCACAGTTTGCCTGTTAATTCACATGTACTGCAAACTTACCCTGAATATTAGCGTGTAAGATGGATATGGTAAATTGTTTTATTTTTCCTAATTTGTGTGTCTGTAGCGGTATGGCTGGGTTGAAGGAATAGTGAATATTTGAATCATATTCTTCCGTTTGTATTGAAATCTTTCCAATCTTTTTGTCTGGTGTACTATAGTTTGTTTTTCTTGTTTACTGAATGTTTTATTCTTTGTGTTCAAAGTTCGTCAGACTCCTGTGAATTTGTTCAGTAACTTACCTCCCCAGTTTCTAAAACAAAATAAAAGTTAGGATCTATTGAGCCAGTTTTCACTCTGGGATTTTACTTGTCCAGTAGTAACATCAGCTGGGATTGTAATAGTAATATGCAGACCAAGTGCTGGGATAAATTCAATCATATCAACCTTGTCTAGGAATGAATTTCAGCATGTGAAAAGTTAATGTAATCACACTGTATGAAATATGATTTGTGATTCTTAGCATTCTATTCTTGTTATAGAAGGCAGAAACGAAGATAAAAATCAAATTCTGTCTTGTTGAAACTCAAATTCTGTTTTTGATGTTGGAGGTAGATAACTTAATTATGTTTAAATATTTTTAAAGGCTTTCACAAGTTTTCTGCTACAAGGTGTAATTAACCTCTGAAAGCTTTTAATCATTGTTGAGAATTTAGATGGGAGAGATCTGTGCAGATAAAGTTAGAACCACAGTGAAATGTAGCTTCATGTGATGTTATTTGGTATTCAAATTTCATGTAGAAACTGGGAGGGGTTTTGTTGTGGTTCCATTTATTTTCTTTAACATATTCCCTACTAGACCGAAGTATATGAGCTGCCAGTTATTTTGAAATAATCCTCCATCAACCTGAAGGCAGGTATGGGGATGAAGATTTCCTGCTTGTTTGTTATACGAGAACTGGTGACATACAAATTATGAAGCTGTTCCTAAACCCCACATTACAATAAAGTTTGCAGTTAGCATCTATCAATTTAGTTTAATTAATTCCATGACTAAGTTATTCTCTCCTCTCATTCCTATACTTTTTCTGCAAGGCAGTGGATCTTTCAGTTACAAAATCATTTTTATTATGTCTTTTTCTTCACCTTCCCCCTGTTGCTTCATTGCTTCCCTTCCCAAAATATTGAGGCTGATGCTGCACCATTTCCTGCTGCATCCAATAGTAAGATTCCCATTGTAGACTCTTGGCTGTGGGTCACTGTGAATATGGTGGAGTTAAATTTTATGGCTAAAAATTGATCATCAATCTCACTTTTTGGCACTGTAGTGTAATTGGCTAACATAAGACTAACGGAAATCTAGGTTTGGTGATTATTTTCAAATAATTTTAGGTTGTGTTCATTATGAAGTAGAAGATGTCATTCAACTGCCAGCAATTACCGAATGAAACTGCTGTTTTACAATCAATGTAGCAAAATTATTAGCAACTTCAAACTAAATTGCAATTTTTTTGGAATGTTGACTCTCTATTGTACAAACAGTGCTAGCAGTTCAGTACAAAACTATGTGAGACAACATGGAAAAGCTATGATTGATCAAATTGGGGGATAGCTGCTAGATGCTGCCAGGACTGAGGATATAGTTCTTGGTCTTGATAACTATTCTGTATTCATTAGTGTGAAGTAGGTCAAGGGGCATTTATGAAAGCGTTTGGGAGGGTACATAGCATATTTCATTGGTGAATGGTTAATTAGTATAAACTAGAGATCATTACTAGAAATGTTGAGGTGAGTGATTAGAGGAAATCTTTTCACGTGAGTATTAGAATGTAGAATACATAATCACAAGTTACTATCAAAGCCAAGTCAATTGCATATAGAAGAATTTATATGAACATTTGAAGAAAAATATTAAAGTATTGAAGGAGTAGGGAAATTAAACTGTGAGCAGATAACTTTGAGGAGCTGTTGCTGATGCAAAGACTGAAACAAATTGTTTTTTCTTGCACTAAACTTTCAATGGTTTTGTGACTTGAGAAGGGATTTCTCTGAAGTCATGCTAACCGTCCAGTAAACACTGTCCTCTGAGGATTTCTTGAGGCTGGAGCATACATTCTATTGGGAACTGGTAAATGCATGCTCCATCTTAACAGGAAGTTTGCCAATTGGGATTGAACTGTGGAGTAGAAAGAGATTGCCACGAGTTGTTCAAAAGCATTTGCAACACACTATATCACAGTGACTACCCTTGACATCAAGGCAGCATTTGACTGAGTGTGGCATCAAGGAGCCCAAGCAAAACTGAAGTCAATGGGAATCGGGGAAAACTCTCAACTAGTTGGTGTTATACCTATCACAAAGGAGGGTGATTGCAGTTGTTGGAGGTCAATTGTCTCAGTCCCAGGGCATCACCGCAGGAGTTCTTCAGGGTAGTGTCCTAGTCCCAATCATCTTCAGCTGCTTTGTCAATGACCTTCCCTCAATCATAAGGTCAGAAGTGGGGATATTCACTGATGATTGCACAATGTTCAGCACCATTCGCAAATCCTCAGATACTGAAGCAGTCCAAGCCCAAATGCAGCAAGACCTGGACAACATTCAAGCTTGTGCTGATGAGTGGCAAATAACATTCGTGCCATGCAAGTATGAGCCAATAACCATCACCAACAAGAGAGAACCTAACCATCTCCTCTTGACATTAAATGATAGTACCATTGCTGAATACCCCACTGTCAACATTCTGGTGGTTACCTGAAATAAAAACAGAAAATGGTGTAAAAATTCAGCAGGCCTGGCAGAATCTGTGGAGAGAGAGACAGAGTTGATATTTCGAGTCTGTATGAATCTTCTTCAGGGCTGCTGAGTTTTTCCACCAATTTTGTGTTTTTATTTCAGATTTCCGGCAACCGCAGTATTTTGCTTTTATTCTAGGGGTTACCATTGACCAGAAATTGAACTGGGCTAGCCATATAAATACTGTGGCTACAAGAGCAGGTCAGAGGCTGGGTATTCTGCGGCAAGTAACTCACCTCCTGACTCCCAAAGCCTGTCTATCGTCTACAAGGCACAAGCCAGGAGTGTGATGGAATACTCCCCACTTGCCTGGATGAGTGCAGCTCTAATAACACTCAAGAAGCTTGACACCATCCAGGACAAAGCAGCCCGCTTGATTGGCACCCCATTCAGTACTTTAAACATTTATTCCCTGCACCACTGAGGCACAGTGGCACCAGTGTGTACCATCTACAAAATGCACTGCAGCACCTTCCAAACCCATAACCTCTACCACCTAGAAGGACAAGGACAGCAGATGCATGGGAACACCACCATCCTGACTTGGAACTAAATTGCCATTCCTTAACTGGCGCTGGGTAAAAATCTGAAACTCTCCTACTAACTGCACTGTGGGCCACACCACATGGCCTGCAGCAATTCAAGAGGCAGCTCACCATCACTTTCTCGATAGCAATTGGGGATGAGCAATAAATGCTGACATAGCCAGCAACGTCCGCATCCTGTGAATGAATAAATTTAAAAAAATACAAGTTTGGATTGGCATGCCAATCTAAGTAATCCAAATTTGTGTTTCTATCTTTCTAAGTTTTCTTGAGTAACAAAGTAAACAGGAAGAATATAGTACTTTCGTAACATTTGGTGGGAATATTCATGTTTCATGGTTTCTTGAAACACTAAGTTGAAAAGTAAATCCAGTAATAGAATAGTGACACATACCAAATTAACACCCTGATTTCTGTTTGGCATCTTGATTTTAAATTATGTTTATCTATCTAGTTTAATCAACTTCATAGGCCTGTTAACAAAACATTGGAAGATCTAAAATAGCACTCAACATGGAATAATCTGGCTGCTGCACTGATCTCAGAGGGCAGTATTTTTGATATGAGTTTCCAGTATTCACCTATGACCCCCCCTACAGTATTTCTTCATTACCATAAAAGTAGTTTGCAGTGAGCAGACCTGTTTCAAAACTTATAACAGTTATGATTTTTAGCAACATAATTTTCTTGATTCATTATCTAGTTAACACTCCAAAATAAATTGTTAAAAAAAATAGTTTATACAATGTTACGCATTGGCTCTGCCTGCATTGGTGTCATCTATTGACGTAATTCTAGCTAGAAATGAGACAGACTTGTTTCTTTTGGCATTTGCTGGTTGCAGTTATAGAACAAACTGCAGAACCTTGTTATGAGTCATAATGTGATCAACTGGGGAAAAAATATCCATGTTTTTAATGGCAAACTTTTTTAATGCAGTACAAGTCAAGAGTTGCTTCCTAAAAGGATAATTTTATAATGTTTTTAGAAGTTTATTGTTTATATTGTCTCTTCATTTAAGATCCTGTAAACCCAAGGATTTGAAGGTTCAGGTTCAGAACTCATTTTCACGGTAACTTAGTATATTTAAGTTGGCATGTAACACAGCCATACATACTGACCAAGAAGGTGATTTCTGATCTTGCTGTTGGCAAATGTCAGCCAAGGTGGTAGTAAGGTACTTGGCACCCTACTATTAAGAAGGGGGAAATTAGCAGGATTGTCATTCTCCACTGCCATTTTGCGACCCCAGTTGAAAATATGCTTGTGGTTATCTTGAGGGCAGATCAAACTTGGCTGTGATGCCTCATTATTCAAGCTGCACTTGATGTCTAGGTATGATGGGTGACCTGCTGAGTGTCAGTGGTACTCCTGAAAGTGTATGTCTTCAGTTGGGGTGGGGTGGGGCGCAGGATAAAACTTAAACTCCAAGTGGTAGTCATATTTGTGAAAATGCTGTTCAGTTGAATTTAGCTAATTCAGCACTTTGATATTTTCTGACTGGTACAGGTTGATACTACACCATGCTGCACTTTTCTCCCCTTTCTCCCCTAAGTGAGCCGTTTTGTCTTTTAGCTACAAAGCTGTATTTTGTGGGGTCTTTGTTGTTACATGTCCAATGGTATGGGGCCTCAGGTTGGACACCTACACTAAGAGGGGAATGTTAAATATTGAAAATGATAAAATTATTGGTTTCTAGGTTGTTGGTGGTGTTTGTTGGTGGTGTTTGTTCTTATGTTTAACTCAGGCAATCCAGACATAAAATATCCTTTTAAAATTGTTCTCT
The DNA here is from genome assembly GCF_964194155.1 of Cetorhinus maximus. Lineage (NCBI taxonomy): Eukaryota > Metazoa > Chordata > Chondrichthyes > Lamniformes > Cetorhinidae > Cetorhinus > Cetorhinus maximus. Next base: position 130,136,939 of record NC_135884.1, read on the forward strand.
CTAACAGAAGTACAATTACTTTTGCCATCAAAGTAACACTCGTACCATATAGCACATTTAACATTGAAGAGTTCCCAGAGTGCTTCACAAATCTGTGATGAGACAAGAATAGAGATGGAACCAAAGAAGGTGATATTAGGAGGGTGACTAAAAGTTTGGTTAAAGAGGTGGATTTTAAGCAAGACATTGAAGAAAGAAAGGAAGTGGAGAAGCACAGGAATTTGGGGAGGAAAGTCCAAAGCATGGAACCACTTAGCCAAAGGCATCGCCTCCAGTGATGGGAAGGAAGATGTACAAGAGACTGGAATCATGAGTGGTGTTAAAGGTTGTACTGGTGGAGGTTACTGAAATAAGGAGGGGTGAAATTAAGAAGCCATCTAAACAGGTGGATGAGGATTTTAAATTTAAAGAACCAGAAGGGGAGTTGGTTGAACAGGACTTGGTGTGGGATGGTATACAGGCAGCAAAATTTTGGATGAGCCAAAGTTTTTGGAGAGTGAAGAATAGGAGGCATGTCAGGGGAGCATTGGAATAGTCACGTTTGGAGGTGACAAAAGGCATAATTGAGTGTTTCGGCGACAGAGTAAGTTGTGGGGTCAGAAGAATTATATGGAGGTGGAAGTGAGTGGTCTTTCAGGTGGTGAGCATTGGGGTCAGAAGCTCTGCAAATTCAAATGGGACTTTGAATTTATGAATAGTCTGGTACATAGGGACATAAGACTTAGGAGCAGGGGTAGGTCACTGGGCCCTGTGACAGCCAGGTGGGCGATGGAGCTCGCAGCTAGGGTTTGGAGTTGCCAGTGAGAGATGATTGTTGTTGAACGAGTACAATTGCAGTATTGGATTAAAAGAAACCTAAAGCATAATTTTGCTTTTCCCCGAATAGAATTGATTTTATTTCTCTGTTAAAAGTGGCTTGAAGTAAATTGGGTGGTGCAGAATTGGATACTTCTTTTTGCCACTGAGACATGGGTTGGAATCAAGCCAACTGTTGGCATAAATTCTACTCAACTTACTGCCAGTGAAGGGCCCCAATGTGCCTAGTAAGTGTGGCGATTCTCAATACAGCTTAGAGTAGATATGGACCCACAGCAAACAACTGCACCTGCTTGCACACTAATTACCACTAAAGTTGAATCGCATGTCGAGGCTACAGGATGACTTATGTGGGAATAGTAAGATGTCACACTGGCACAGGGAATGCTATTCTCAAGATTCAGCAGTATAGTGGCGATTTGATCATTTAACTATGGTATATTGAACCTTGGATCACTTGATGTTGGCACTAACTATCTGAAATAGACTTTAGTCCCTCAGCATTCATACCCCCCCTGTTAAGCGCAGAGTTCATATATTTATAAAAAACTAAAAATTATTCAAAGTTCTTAAACCTGTTAGTTTGAAGAGATGGAGTTCATGAAACTCTATATAATTATTAACCTTGATCCTTCAGCTGTACCTATTTATTTACCTTTTTGACATTAACTCCTTCAAGTCTATTATCTCTGACATCAATTAAAAACAAAAACGTTAACGCAAAGCTAAACAAGATATTGGTACTTCATAACCATTCCTTCTAACAGATTTCTTTTAAAGTTACGTTAAGATAATGACATTCTATCATGCTGCTACTCATTTGAGAAATCCTTATTTTCCATTCGGCTTCAGATGCCTCATTACAATTTACGCAAATTCAGTGCAAGTATTTTAAATAGATTCTTATTTCTTCTAAATGGAGGAGAATTATTTCCACTGTGACCTTCAAAACGTTAGCTCTAAAAAATGACAAGTTGCATTTATATAGCATCTTTAATGGAATAAAACCTTCCAAGATGCCTCAAGTGTTATCAAACAACATGTGACCGGGAGCTGCATGAGCTATTAGGACAGGCGAGCAAAGTAGTAGGTTTTAAAGATAATCTTAATGAGAAAAGTGGAGAGGTCTAAGATAGGAATTTCAGAACTTAGCCAAGGCAACTGAAAGCATGGGTGCCAGTGGTGGAGCAATTAAAATGTTGCACAAGTTGCCACAACTGGAGGAGTGCAGAGATCGTGGAAGATTCAGGTGAAAGGAGGTTAGAGATAGGGAGAGGTGAGGTTGTGGATGAATTTGAAAATAAGGATGAGAATTTTAAAATCCTAGAATAGACACGGCAGAATTCTGCATTGGCTCAAGCTTATGTAGAGCGGTAGATGGTAGGATGACCAGGAGAGAGCTGGAGTAGTCAAGTCTAGAAATGACCAAGGCATGGATGAGGGTTTGGATCGCAGAAGAGCTGAGGCAGTGTCAGGTGATAATGCAGAGGTGAAAATATGCGTTCTTAGTAATGGTACGGATATTTGGGATCAAATATGGCATCCAGGTTGCAAATAGTCTATTCGGCCTCAAGTGGCCAGAGAGAGGGATGGAGTCAGTAGCTAAGAAACAGTTTATGGTTGGTATAGAAGACAGTGGTCTTGGTCTTCCCAAGATTTTGTAAGAGGAAATTGCTGCTCATTCAATACTAGATGCCAGATAAGCAATTGGAGACCATGGAGGGGTTGAGAGAGGTGATGGTGTAATGGAGTTGGACATTTTCATATGGAACCCGATGTTTTTGAATGATTTCACTGATGGGCAGCATTTAGATGAGATTTGTGAGCGGACCATGGGAGATTCCAGGTGTAACTGTGCAAGAATGGGAAGTGAAGCCTTTGAAGGCAATTCTCCTGCTGCTATTGAACAGGTAAGAAGGAAACCAGGTGAAGTTTATCAGCCTAATTTAAATACCCGATTTGAATGTCCTGAAGATTTTTCGTGGAAATGAAAAGTAGTCACAAACATCTGCAGCTTTTTGAATCCTTCTCAGCACATGAAGTTGTTTGGAGTACTGCTTACTTTAAATCTGAATCTGGAGGGAAGACAAAAGGTATTGTGGTCATTCAGGGCATCATAATCTGAAATCAATACAGCACCAGACTTTGAAAGCACATTAATTGGACTGTATATCAGGCATTGTCTTTTTGTAACTTAGTTCTGAGGGGAATTTAAAAAAAAATGTAACACCAGTTGTTGCCATCAAAAATAAATGGAAATCCTCATTCGAGGGGTGAAAGTCGATGGTCCATTTTCTCTAGGTTTCAGAACATCAGTATTTTGCAAAAAATACATTGTTCGTTTTTGTTGTCAGAATTTATTATGAGAGAGTCTTGGAGCCAGTTGTTTCAACAATTAAAAACACAAAGTTTGCTTGTAATCGAATCTTTGTTAAAATGAACACGTGCCTTTTTTTTATAAAAATATTTTCACCCGTCTTCTCTTTTTCCAATAGCTTATTTGATTTGGCATTCACTGAGCTTGCAGTTGTTAAACCCTAGACAGTGAAACTGTTGCTAGTGGAATGGATTGCACTCAGAATATATTTTTAAATGGTGATCTCATGTCGAGCTATTAACCTTGTTTGTGTAATGTCTGTGCACCAATATACTGTTCCATTTTATACTTTCATCAGTTTTGCTTTCCACTGAGAATGAAAAAGGACTTCAATGTGGTGGAGATGTCAGTGTTTGATGGTGCTTCTCTTAATCTTTGTCTTGCATTCCCCACTGCTAAGACAAAGTGGATAGCTTGCTGTGAGGTCTCCAGCAGTGCTGGAAGTTAGCTGTTGGCCGATACGCGGGATTAATCGACGGACTATTCTCCCTTTGTCTGCCAACGCGCTGTCATGTGTCTGTCTCTGCTGAGCTTCGCCATGGTTGTACAATTAAATACATATTTTGGGTTTCTTGTCTATTCTTCTAGTTCAATATAACGTTAAACATGTACCATGTATAAAAAGAACATTCCTCAAAACTAATTTATAAGGTCTCCACCTAATTTCCTGAATGAGATACTGATGAACTGTTTTTTTCTACTAATTTACAAGATGTGGGAGTTGCTGGCAAGGCCAGCATTTATTGCCTATCCCTAATTCCCTTAACTGAGTGGCTTGTGAGGTCATTTCAGAGGGCAGTTGTGAATCACCCACATTACTGTGGGTCTGGAGTCACATGTAGGCCAGAATGATAATGGACAGCAGGTTTGGTTCCCTTTAGGACTTTAGTAAGCCAGGTGGGTTTTTGGGACAATCTAGTAGTTACATGTTCACCATTACTGACACAAGCTTTTTATTCCAGATTTATTTATTGAATGAATTTAAACTCCCTAGCTGCCGTGGTTGGATTTGAACTCATGCCTCTGGATTACTAGTCTAATAACATAACTAGTATGCTACTGTTCCCTGTGTGAGGAACCTTGGCTGTGAACTAATATCCTACCATTTTGTTGTGTTGTACATTAATGCACCAATGTGCTGTGTGTCTCCCAAGCAAGGACAGGTTTTGTTATGTATTTTGTTTCTTTGCAAAATATATTTTGACTATTTGTTACACTTTTATAATCTGAAGTAACCAGTATTTCATTCTAAAAGTAAGATATGACTAAAATGGTCTTGCTGGTTTTCATTTTGAAACCTGAATGTTTAACCTTTATTTTTGTGTGCTTCGAGTGATGTGCTTGGAAAAGTGAGACCAGGTGGGACAAGTTTTAAGTACCTGCTTGATATTGCTTCTGATATTTGTTTAAAAAAAACATGATTTTTACCATGATTTTAATTTTGTTTAGTTTTGAAAGCCAAACTGAGAGTCCCAAAACCAACAAGGATCAGTTGTTATGTTGAGGTGACAGTGGATGGTCTGCACAGTGAAACGAAGAAAACAGGAAAACGAAATGGAAACCTTCATCCCCAGTGGAATGAGACATTGACCTTGTAAGAAAAACTGCCGTTTTATTATTTCATGTTGCACACAACCAATGGGTCCTGAACAGATAAATATTAATTTCATGTAGTTTCCTTGTGGAATGAAGCACTTGTCCTTAAGTTGTGTTTTGTGGCTCATTGAGGTTAGAGGCATATGCAATTTAGTGGGTTTCACTGTCGGGTTCATTCCATGGTCAATTTTTCTCCAGGACTAGCACCGGTTGAATCCTATACTCAATTACACAGTGTGAATGATGTTTTATTACGATTTATTAAGTTGATATTAAGTATCAGATAATATTGCTATGAACTATTAATGGAAATATTTCCACTGCAGTAGACAAGGAAATTTAATGATTGTAATGGACAGGGTGAGAGAATTGCTGAAATCAGTAAAACAAAAGCAAAATACTGTAGATGCTGGAAATCTGAAATAAAAACAGAAAATGCTGGGAAACTCAGCAGGTCTGGCAGCATCTGTAGAGAAACGTTACTCTGCTTCTCTATCCACAAATGCTGCCAGGCCTGCTGAGTTTTTCAAGCATTTTCTTTATTTATTACTGCTGAAATCAGTGTTTTCTTTCCAACTGTCCACAATCGTAGGCCTTTAAGAGACAGGGTGTGTGTGTGTGTGTGTGTGTGTGTTTTGACCTCTGTTTGTGGACAAGTTGAATAATTTGCAGCAAGCTTTTTGTGAGTTTATAGAAAGAGGATTGTTTATTTAATCACTTGCCCCAAAATCTAACGCTATGGCACTCAACTCTCAAAGTCACACACAAACGCACTCCCGGAAAGTACAGTTGAAGAGAGTAGTGCACTTTTACAGGTTATAAGCAAAAAGAACAGTTCATAACTCACATGATTGTCTTGCTCTGGAAAACACACATTGCAGGCCTGATAAAGAAGATGCTGTCACTCCTGAAGGGAGTTTTAGGGGAATTCAACAACTGAAGTTGTCTGCCAAAGTCGTTTCAGGATTCTTTTGAAGGGATGGACTTTCTGCAGTTCACGAAGTTAGCTGCTTGTCATCTTGTTACCAGGAGGTCAGTTTGCTGTATTGGTGGACCCGAAAAGGAACAGGCTTGGAGACCTTGCAATGTTACAGCTTCCAGTTCTTTTAAGGCATTGGTGTAACTGCCTTTTCTGCTGCTGTCTTTCTGCAGGCAGCATTTCAAGATTGCAAAGGGACAAACATGGCTGCATTATGTGACTCATCACAATTTCTGTTGCTTTTCCAAATTTGGTGGTGGTCTTTGGTCACATCCTGGTATATTGATTGAAGACATTCATCCTGAGGTGGTTAAGACCTTTGTTTCAGAAGAAACCCAGTCAATTCAGGAATTCTTCGGATGGATTTAGGAAAGGTGTAGCTGACACATCTTAAACTGGCATGTATTCTTTGGTCATTGTGGGACAGTGAGGTATTTTTTGAATACACAAGCTAGGTCATCTGACCTTCGGCAGCCATATTTGCAGCACATTGGCCATTTTTGAAAAGAAACGTCAGTTTCAAAGAGTCCTCATTGAATAAGGTTTGAATCTTGAAAGTTAGGAATATGATGTCTTTACTGGGCAGAGCAGGCCTATAAAATTATGAACCAATTTGATAGTTAAAAAGGAAGGACTATTTGGGGAATCACTGATGAAGGGGTCCTTGCTGTAAATTTTTTTACTGAGTTGTTACATGGAATGTTTTGTTGCAGGTAGTGTGGAGTAAAGGGTTAACATCAGATTGGCCGGGTGGTTAATAGTGAGGTTGAGTGTCTTGGGCTACAGGAAGAAATAGACGGGATGGTCAAATGGGCAGATAAGTGGCAGATGGAATTTAACCCTGAAAAGTGTGAGGTGATACACTTTGGAAGGAGTAATTTTACAAGGAAGTATTCAATGAACGGCATGACACTAGGAAGTTCTGAGGAACAAAGGGACCTTGGCGTGTGTGTCCATAGATCTCTGAAGGTGGATGGGTATGTTAATGAGGTGGTGAAAAAGGCATATGGGAGACTTGCCTTTATCAATTGAGGCATAGATTACAAAAGTAGGGAGGTCATGTTGGAGTTGTATAGAACCTTGGTGAGGCCACAGCTGGAGCACTGTGTGCAGTTCTGGTCGCCACATTATAGGAAGGATGTGATTGCACTGGATGGGGTGCAGAGGAGATTCACCAGGATGTTGCCTGGGATGAAACATTTAAGTTATGAAGAGAGGTTGGATAGACTTGGGTTGTTTTCGTTGGAGCAGAGAAGACTGAGAGGCAACCTGATCGAGGTGTAGAAGATTTTGACATGGACAGGGTGGATAGGGAGCAGCTGTTCCCCTTAGTTGAAGGGTCAGTCACGAGGGGACATAAGTTCAATGTGAGGGGCAGGAGGCTTAGGGGGGATGCGGAAAAACTTTTTACTCAGAGGGTGGTGACGGAAAGTGCTGCCTGGAAGGGTGGTGGAGGCGTGTTGCCTCACATTCTTTAAAAAGTACTTGGATGAGCACTTGGCACGTCATAACATTCAAGGCTATGGGCCAAGTGCTGGTAAATGGGATTAAGTAGGTAGGTCAGGTGTTTCTCACGTGTTGGTGCAGACTCGATGGGCTGAAGGGCCTCTTCTGCATTGTGTGATTCTGTGATCAGAAGCACATGATGCCGATATAATGATGTAACATCCCATGATTGAGTAACAGAGATCTGGTGGCAGGAGAAGTTCCAACCTCATGCTGAGTTCCCAAAATGTACATATTAGTCATAAATAGAGTAATAGTTTTAACAAACTACAGTCTTGAGCAGCTTACTTTGGGAAAATAGACAAGCCCCAAAGAACCCTGTCTAGACCCTGAACACACAACGAAACAGAGTAATGACAATTGTATTTTTTAAGTGATGAGTAGATAAACATTTGACGCATGGTGGGGCAAGAGCTGATCAATGAGTGTAGTTTTGGAGTGAGATAACAAGATGCCAGCACAGATACTGGGCGTGTTTAGTTTTGTGTGGGGTAATTTGGGGAGGTGGATAAGAAGCTGCAGCGGTGCTGTTAGCTTTGTCAAGTGGGACTGTAGTGGATTGATATACAGCTCCCACACCCAACAGCAATGCTGCCCCCTGCTTTTGTCCTGCAGTGCTGTAAATTAACACATTCACATCAAAAGGGCAGAGTAGCTGGAAATGCTAAATCAATGCCATGCAGCCGATGAAGCTGACAGTACTGCCTGCTATTTAGAATTAAAAAAACACAAACTTAAATAGCAGTAAAGTTAGTTTTAACCAATGGGAGGGATCAAGAGATGGAATTCTATGAGCTGGATAAGGTTAGGGAGCAGGCTGCAATCTGGATGCCCTCATGGGACTATTTCTAATGGAATAGAAATGCACAGTTGGCCATCCAACATCATTTTCAGAGAGGTAAAGACAGGTTAATGTTTCAGGTAATGGCAAAAGACGTGGTTACTACAGGAGATGCACAAGAACAATTGGATGACTCAGTCCAATTTTTTTTCTTGCTCCCCTTTGGGGAAGTGCTTTGCCATTCTCAGTTGGAAGAGCATCTCTTTGAAAAGGACATGCCTCCTGTTCTCATAGCAGTATAAAATTGGAGTGTGCAATTCAAGATTTAAAATTGCTAACTCTAGGCTGAAGTCCATTCTGTTGCAGCTTCCTTTTGTGACATACTTTTAAGTTAAGTATAAGGGAAATATGAATGCTATAAACAGATTTTAAAAACCTGCTGTGTGAATTTCATGGGGTTTTAACGTTTCCATATTAGCTCTGAATTCTTCTGTCTATTGTAATGACGTGTTTTTCATCTTAGGAATGTAACACCACAGAGCAGATTGGAGCTGAAAGTCTGGAACAGTCATACCTTGAAAAATGAACTCTTTGGCAATGTGGTTATTGATGTCTGTGACATTTTAAAGAAGAACAATGGAAAGTGTGAGTTCCTCTTTCTGTACAAATTTATTGGTTGTGAAGACTTGCATGGTAAAATTAACATTGTAATTATTGAACAAAAATCATTGACCAGATGGACTGATGGCTGCAGTACTTTGTTATCTACTGTTTTCACTTATCTGGAGATAAAAATTTGTATCTGAAAGTCTGAAAAATGGATAGAAATCTGGCTGCTTTGAATTGTTGGCAGAAACCACCTCGATCTCAAAGACTTGATTATAGTGTGAGACTTGCTGACGCTTACTTGAATATAAGAAACGAGTACTTGGAGAGGAAACTCGAATGTTAACAGTATTAGTGACGGCAACTGAAACAGTGTGGCTGATGTGTTGCAGTCTGTGCCTAAAGGCACAGCATCCAAATTGCCTGAATTGAGAACTGATAAATGCTTTGCTGTTCTACATTACGATGTTAACTGTTTAGAGAGAAAATAACAATGTATTGGACTAAACTAGCTACAAACATTTTGAAGTATATTTTTTTCTTTTCCCCAGTACATACCTTTGCATTTTCTTAGCCTACCCACTTTTATAACCCAGCAATTTACTCAGAATTGTGAAGGTTGAAAATACTTCCCTTCATGTGATATGGCTCACTGACCAATGGTACTGGGATATTTTTTGATTATAGAGCATTGTGGGAATTGTAAATTTTAGGATGCTGTAGAAAAAGGTTTTAATTTTGGCGAAATCAGCACTTTTTAAACCTTTTTCAGTACTTTTACAATGCTATTATGAAATAGTACTTTTTGATTCTTTGCTATATAAATATGCAACATAACAGGTGGTGGTTATTTCACTATTTTTTCAAGCTTTTATTGTTTCCACTTTTGCACATCGTTCAGGTTTTTCACAATTGGCCAGTTGAGAGAGCAGATGTACAGGTAACCTGCTCCCTCTGATACTACTCTCAGCTGATTGCTTGGGTATGAGAGTTCCCAACCTTTTCCAAATGTTCCTTTGCTTTATGGGCTATGAGCTGATAATTACTCAACATGTCTCCCTGACTGCATTGCTGAATTTAGGAACTTGAGAATTATGGACATAGACCTATGCTGTATTGATCCATTACATAGGAATTTAGAATGCTATCTTCTAGCTTGCTCTCCCCGCTGAAACTTATTCCTATCTACAATTCATCTTGTTAGCATAATGGTTTGCAGAAAAATACAATTGTACCTTGACTCAATGCTGACAGTGTCATAAACCACAAATGTAACATTCGTGCCACACAAGTGCTAGGCAATGACCATCTTGGACGCGAAAATCTAACTACCTCCCCTCGATGTTCAATGGCATTGTCATTGCTGAATCTCCCTCTATCAACATCCTTGGGGCTACCATTATCCAGAAACTGAATTGGACCAGCCATTTAAATACTGTGGCTATAAGAGCAGGTGAGAGGTTGGGAATTCTGCAGCGAATAGCTCACCTCCTGACAACCCCTCCACCCCCCCTCCTCCCACACCTAACTACAAGGCGTGCGTCTGGTGTATGTTGGAATATTCTCCACTTGCCTGGATGAGTGCAGCTCCAACAATGTTCAAGAAGCTCAACACCATCCAGGACCAAAGATTCTGGGTTAGGCCACAGATAGAGCATTGCATGCAGTTCTGGAATCTGCATTATAGGAAGGATGTGATTGCACTGTAGAGAATGCAGAGGCGATTTACCAGGATATTGCCTGGGCTGGAGAGTTTTAGTTATGAGGAGAGACTGGATAGACTGGGGTTATTTTCCTTGGAGCAGGGGAGATTGAGGTGGGACGTGATTGAGGTGTATAAAATTATGAGAGCCATAGATAGGGTAGACAGGAAGGAACTTTTCCCTCGGTGGAGGGATCAATAACCAGGGGGCAGAGATTTAAGGTATGCGGCAGGAATTTTAGAGGGGATGTGAGGAAGAATTTTTTCACCCAGAGGGTAGTGGGACTCTGGAACTCACTGTCTGAAAGGGTGGTGGAGGCAGAAATCCTCATAACATTTAAGAAGTATTTGGATGTGCACTTGTGATGCCATGGCATACAAGGCTATGGGCCTAGAGCTGGGAAATGGGATTAGAATAGTTGGGAACTTGTTTGACCGGCGCAGACTCAATGGGCTGAAGGGCCTTTTTCTGTGCTGTAGACCTCTATGACTATGATTCTATGACAAAGCAGCCCGCAGTGGCAGAAGTGTGTACCATCTAAAAGATGCACTACAGCAGTTCACCAAGGCTCCCTCGACAGCACCTTCCAAACCCGTGACCTCTACCACCTAATTGGACAGGGGCAGCAGATGCATTGGAATACCACCACTTGCAAGTTCCCCTCCAAGCCCCACACCATCCTGACTTGGAACTAACTGCCTTTGCTTCACTGTCACTGGGTCAAAATCCTGGAACTCCCTAACAGCACTGTGGGTGTACCTACACCAGATGGACTGCACTGGTTCAAGAAGGCAGCTCACTGGCATCTCTTGAGGGCAATGAAGAATGGGCAATAAATGCTGACCGAGCCAGCAACACCCCCATCCTGTGAAAGAATATTAAAAGAAACACAGAGGTACTTCAATAGTACAGAAGTAGGAGCTGTGTTGATAATATTTGTTATGAAGGGGTGCCTCGGGAGTTGAAGGAGTGAGCTGAAAGTTTAAATAGTAGCCAACTATTTTTATTTGTCTCTTCCATACTTATAATTGTTTAGTGTCGACTGTGAATCAGTCGGTAATGCATTTGCTTCCGAGTAGGAAGATTGGAGGGTCAAATCCCACTCTAGGACTTCAGGAAAAGAAAATCAAGGCTGACACTCCAGTGCTGCACTGTTGGAGTTGCTGTTTTCTAGATGAAATGTTAAACCAAGCACTGTAACTTCTGCCGCTGACCGCAACGGTTTCAGGAATGGTTGCGCATGCATTCAGCTTGCACTGTGACCACTGCTGCATGTGCAACTGATCCTGATGCCTTTCCATTCAGTGGCGGGATATGAGGCTTGTACATGGCTGCAGAGCATCAAATCCCACTTCAGGTTTCTGCTTTGTGTTATTAGGAGTAAATTTGCTGAGTTTAGGTTGCATCACAAAATGAAATTGGTGATTACAGGTTTAAGTAACAGCCTACTGAAGTAAATTGTCAAGGCTTTGTGGAGGCAATTCCTGGCTAGCTCAGTTGGTAGTTAATGGGGCTCTTAAGCCCAGAGTCATGGTCTTAAACCCAGCATTGGGCGATGATTAATTTAGTTTAATATTGTTTGTTTATTTACCAAAGACTACATCCATTTGTACAAAATAGAATAAATCCTTTTGATATAATCTGCAAAAAGTCCTATTAGAAAAGCAGTACCTCACTGTATTTCTGAGAATTTTAAGAATGATTGACAAATGAACAGAACATTTTGGGAACAGCTAATCCTAACATAAATATGTTTTAATTTACTCCCTAATGCCAGGTTTCAGTTTCCACCTCTAAAGTTAATTTAAGATGTCTGCCTAATTGCAAATGTTTAAGCCAAAGACTGGCTGTGACTGATGCTGTCTCTGTACATGTGCAGGAAGTGCTCCCCCTAGTGTTGTGGCATGAATAAACGCAGCCCAAACCGAGACTGCCCCCTCGGGTATACGTAAACGATCTCATGGTGTGATTTTTGAAGAAGAGTTGGGGAGTTATCCCCAGTACCCTGGCTGAGAGTGGGCCTTTTTATTGAAAACACTCGCTCAGGCTTATAGTTTGTTTGGCCCGTGAATTACAAGAGAACAAATTGAAGATTCATTTCTAGAGGTTATACTTAAAGGGGTTAGTTTATTTGTACCCATGATCACAGATATAAAATGAGCATAGATTTAAAATGATTGTAGATTTAACAGGTTGAGAAAGAAGAGAAAAAAACATTTTAAACTAAGTACTTCGTTGCTCTATCCCAGCAAATAAATGCTTCAACTATGCCGAGCATCAGAATGCTTAAATATTAGCTGTAATTAGTCATTCAATCACCCTGAAATGGCTAGCTCCTGTTAATTACAGGTCTCCTCCTGATGCATTGTCAAGATCCCTCTTCACTGCAGTAAAGGTTTCTGATATTTTCGGTTTTTCAGAACCTTTATCAGGAGATGAACTTGGGTTACATTGTGACGGGGCCATACTATCTTGTGAAGCTTCCATTTAAGAATGAATATCCAATAATAATGTGCTGAGTTCTTTGTTTTAACCATAAGAGTTTGAACCTGCCCAGAAGTTGTCCATCTTTCTTTAGCTTCTTTTCAGTGACTTTCCATCATGTGAAGCCCCTTGTTATCAATCTTTCAGGTAAGGATATTTGTAAAAGTGACCAGCAAAACACTAGACCCCACCTTATCCAATTTGTACAGTCTCCAAGATCTGTTCTTTATAAATACCTCCGAACACCTATACCTCTTGCCTGTACCATAGTTGATCTTTCTCAATAGCCTTGTTTAGTTTCAAAGTTCAGGTTTATTTTTAAGCAGGCTGAGAGCAAGCATTTATTTCCATAGCATTGTTCAGTTTTCAATGCATGAAGGTTAAATTGGTCAAACTTGTGCAGTAAACCTATTTAAAGCTCCTTTCCTGTTCTACATACTCAATATTTATCCTCAATTGACATCACAAAAACAGATTATCTGGTGATCATCACATTGCTGTTTGTGGGAGCTTGCTGCGTGCAAATTGGCTGCTGCGATTCCTAGAAATTACGACAGGGCTTACAATTCAAAAGTACTTCATTGGCTGAAAAGCAATTTAGAATGACCTGTGGTTATGAAAGATGCCATATAAATGCAAATTGTCTTTTCCACATCAATTGCCTGTGAAGCAAGTCAATAGTAAGGTGGATGAGAAGTACTCTTGAGAGTTTGTCACCCCTTGCCTGAAGGAACATTTACACTGTGGCGCTATGCTTTAAGACTGATTGCCTTGACTGTCTTATCCTCAGACTAGAGGCAAAAAGGAGGCTGCATGTTGTTTAAACAAAATAGTAGATCCTTTCTGCGTGGAAGGCAATCTTCTGTCAAAATTTTTAAATATTTTTAAATGTGAGACCTGTTAATAGTTCTAATTTAATAATCTCCATAAAATTGGATCCTTCAATGAAAAAAAGAACTTGTGTTTGTATCGCCCCTTTCATGACCCAGGGTCATCCAAAGTGCTTAACAGTCAATTAAGCACATGTGGAGTATGTTCACTGTTTTAATGTATGAAATGTGGCGCTAATTTGAAACCAACAAAGTACCACTCAAATGACCAAATAATATGTTTGGCAATGGTTGAGGGATAAATGTTGGCTAGGGCGTTCGGAGAACATCTCTGGCCTTGAATTGTTCCATAAGATTTTTATCTCCACCTGAGAGAACATGACATGACAATTGTTGTTTTTATTAAGAGTTTCTAAGGTTTTGTTTTAACTTCTCATGGAAGATGGCACCTCTGATGGTGCAGTACTCTCTCAGTACCCAGGAGAGGAAGACATTCAAAATAAATAGCTAAGTTTGTGAAATAGTATTGTTATGTATTGTGACTCCATTCTCACAGGAATTTTATTAAGTGATTGCAATATCATACCTCAAATAAGAAGACAGCAACTGGATGGAAACAGTGTGTCCTTCATTCAGCTCCTAAACTGTCAGTACACACTGCAAGTCAACACCTTAGCGTTCAATAATCACTGTTATATGAAACTTTGACGATGTTTGTCAAGTTGGTTACCATATTTCATAGCTTAACTGTTGAATAATTCTTCTTTGTACTTGAAACACGATGAACAGGAGCTCCTTGTGCAAAAGTCAGCTCGCTAAGTATTACCTTATGAGAGAGTCCTTTAAAGACCGAATTATAGAGGCTGTATCCTTCAGAGGGGAGGCTACACTTTGCTTGCAAACGGAAATCCCCTAACTCGTAATTCCTATTTATGGTATACAGTTGGCTATGGATATGCATGTTGCAGTTCATAATTGTACAGCCATTCCCAGCTTCAATAATCCTTTGTGTGCTAGTACGTTAAACTGCAGATCAGTTGGTAACAATTCTTAATGTATTTTTTGTGTTGATATTGCTTTTTGAAAGTATATTTTAATATCTGCAGTTGTATTAGATGCATTAGGAAGAATGGTTGGGAGACAGCATCAGTAATAGCATCAGGCTATTGCTTTTTCTAATAAAAAAGCTTCTAGGTTCTCGACTTGGTTTTATTGTGTGAACTTGCAGTTCAATTTTTTTTGCCTGTTTTTCCTAATTTGAACTGTATTTTCTCAACTTAATGTGTTTCTGCAGGCCAAAGAAACAGATGTGATCTGTTTCTAGTCTTTGGATGTTTTTAAGCCATATAATCATGCCTGGATCAATTTATTGCTCTTGTACTGATTGGTATAGTGAATTTGCTGACCCAACTGTATGAGAGAATATATTGACTTTGCGATATGGATATTCACAATGAGCTTTATTTTCAACAAAATTTCAAAATAAACGTGACAGAAACCATCTGAATAGCCCCTTGTCTAAACTTGAATGTCAATTTTGATTTGTCACTAGCATTTTTGATGGCAAGTTTGTGATTTTTATTTTTATATTTTTCTCTTCACTTGCATCTAAAGGATGTTGGGAACATGGAAACAGGAGTTGGCCAGTCAGCCCCTCAGTCCTGTGGCACTACTCAAATAGGTCATGGCTAACTCCAACTACCCACCATAACCCTTAACACTCTTGCCTCACAAAAATTAATTTACCTCTGTTTTGGGAAGACCAAAGCCATTGTCTACGGTCTCCGACACAAATTCCAGTCCCTAGCCACTGGCTCCATCTCTCCTCCTGGCTACTCGAGGCTGAACCATACATTAGCACAACTGCTCCATCAGCTAAATAGCATACTTCCATCTTTAACATCACCCAACTCTGCCCCACTTCAGCTGAAAACCTCATTACTTTGACTCTTCCAAGGCACTTCTGGCTGGCCCTCCCATCTTCTGTCCTTTGTAAACTTGGTCAGCCAAAGCTCTACTTCCCTTATCCTAACTCTCACCTAGCCTTGTACATCCACCAACCATGCTCACTAACTTAAATTAGCTTCTTGTTAAGCAGCACCTTGGTTTTAAAATTCTTGTCCTTGTTTTCAAATTACTCCGTGGCCTCAACCCTCCCCATCTATGTAATCTCTACCAGTCCTATTTGCATTCATCTAATTCTTGGGCTCTTCAACGCCTCCATTATGAATCTCTCCATTACTGGCAGCTGTGACTTTAGCCACTGAAGCCCTAATGTCCAGCATTCCTTCCCTAAACTCCTACGTGCCTCTGCCCCCCTCATTTAAGATGCTTCTTAAAACTACCTTTTCAACCAAGCTTTTGGTCATTACTTTAATACCTCCTTTTGTGGCTTTGTATCTCCTGTGGAACACCTACAGATACTTTTAACAGTAAAGTCGCGGTGTGAATACAAGTTGGTGGTATTTTAAAATTTTCTATTGACTTGACCTCAATATCCTTTTGGGGGAGACGGTTCCACTTTTTCACCACCCTTTATGTGTAACTCTTTCGAGTACATTCACAGTTCTTGGTTTCCGGGAGTGGGACATGAACCCACAACCTTCTGATTCAAAGGCGAGGGTGCTATGAACTGAGCCACAGCTGACACCTCTAACCCTTTATGTGTAGAAGTACTTTCTAACTTTCCTCTTGAACGGCCTAGTTTTAATTTTAAGGTAAAACAAAAATACCTGGAAAAACTCAGCAGGTCTGGCAGCATCTGCAGAGAGGAGCACAGTTAACGTTTCGATTCCGAATGACCCTTCAACAGAACTAAGTAAAAATAGAAGAGAGGTGAAATATAATCTGGTTTTTGGGGGGGGGGGGGGGGGGGGGAGGGGGGGGGGGGGGGGAGGGGGGGACCACAAGAAGAGCTGGATAGAGGGCCAGTGATAGGTGGAGATAACCAAAAGATGTCACAGACAATGATTTTTACTTAGTTCTGTTGAAGGGTCATTCAGACTCGAAACGTTAACTGTGCTCCTATCTGTAGATGCTGCCAGACCTGCTGAGTTTTTCCAGGTATTCTTGTTTTTGTTTTGGATTTCCAGCATCCACAGTTTTTTGCTTTTATCTTCGTGTTTAATTTTAAGGTGATGGCTCCTTGGTCTGGACTCCCTCACCAGAGGAAATAGGTTTTCTCTTTAGCTACCTATCAGTTCCTTTTGTTAAGCATAAATATCTCAAATAGATCACCCCTTAAACTGCTATATTGAAGGAAAATGACCCAAGTCTCCCCCTCATTTATCTTTATAATTTAACCCATTTAGTCCTGGTATGTGGAACTGAACACAGTATTCCAATTGGGGTCTAACCAAGATTATGTACAGCTGCAATACAACTGCAACCTCTTTGTATTCCAGTCCTCTTAAGTAAAAGGCTGACATTCCATTCGAGTTTTTAATTTTTTTTCCACCTGCCCTCTAGCTTTTGGTGATTTTTGTACTTGACCCTTAAATCTCTGCTCATTCGCAGTTCGTGGCTTCTCACCATTCAAAAAAACTCCTTTCTTGGGTCTAAAATATATGACCTCACAACTTTCCTACATTGAACCTGCCTGGCACAGTTTTGCACACTCACTTAATCTAGCAATATCCCTATACAACAGGTACAGCAGGCAATTAAGATGACAAATGGTATATTGGCCTCTATTGCAAGCGGATTTGAGTATAGGAGCAAAGATGTCTTACTGCAATTATATAAAGCTTTGGTGAGATCTCACCTGAAGCATTGTGTGGGTGAGACCTCACCTGGAGCATTGTGTGCAGTTTTGATTTCCTTACCTAAGGAAAGATATACTTGCCATAGAGGGAGTGCACCAAAGGCTCACCAAACTAATTCCTGGGATGCAGGGATTGTCCTATGAGGAACGACTAAATAGACTTGGCCTTTATTCTCTGGAGTTTAGAAGAATAAGAGGTGATCTCATTCAAACACACACAATTAATACAGGACTCGATAGGGTAGACGCAGGAAGAATGTTACCCTTGACTGGGATGTCTAGAACCAGGGGACACAGTCTCAGAGTAAGGGGTAGGCTATTTAGGACTGAGATGTGGAGGAATGTCTTCTCTGAGGGTGGTGAACCTTAGGAATTCTCTGCCCCAGAGGGCTGTGGAGGCTCAGTCATTGACTATGTTTAAGACTGATGTCAATTCTTTTCTACATGTTAAAAGCATTGAGGGATATGCGGGGTAGTGCAGGGAAATGGTGTTGAAGTAGAAGATCAGCCATGATATCATTGAATGATGGAGCAGGTTAAAGGGCTGAATGGGCCACTCCTCCTATTTCTTATGTTATGTTCTTATGTTCTGATTGCAGCTACATTATTTACTGTGTCACATAACTTAGTGTTGTCAGAGAACTTAAGATATATGGCTGTCTTTTCCTTCACCTATCAATTGCAATAACAACTTACTTTTATATTCCTTTAATGTAGTAAATTTGTGATATAGTAATGTAGTGATTCACATGAGCAATGCCAAACAAAGTTGGACATTGACCAGATGAGATATTAGGACAGGAGGTCAGAAGTAGGGTTTCAGGGATGGGAGATCTAGGGAAGGAGTTCCAGAACTTGGGGCCTGACAGCTAAATGCAGAATTATCAATGGTGGAGTAATTTAGCATCTGAACGTTCAAGAGCTCAGAATTGGAGGAATGCACAGATCACCAAGGATTGCAGGGCTGGAGAAAGTGAGAGATGGGGAGGGCTGAGATCACAAAGGGATTTAAAGATGGGGATGAGAATTTCAAAATTGAGGCATTGCCAAACTTGGAGCAAATGGAAGTTAAAGAGGGCAGGGTTGGTGTTTGAATGGGACTTGATGAGTTATGGGCAATAAAATTTTGGGTGAGTTCAAGTATATGAACTAGAGGTTAACAAAGGCATAAATTAGGTTTTCAACAGGTGATCTGATGCAGAGGTGGCGTTGCATGATGCCACAGAGTTGGGCGTAAGATGCCTTGGTGAAGAAGTGACTATGTGGTCAGAAGCTTATCTTGTGGTCAAATGGTTGCAAGTGGTCTGGTTAGGCTTCAGATGGTGATCAGGGTGAGAGATGGAGCCTTTAGCTACGGGGTGGAATTTGTAGCAGTACCAAAGACATTGGCTTTGGTCTTCTCAATATTTAGTTGGAGGAAATTTCTATTCATTGCTTGTTTGACATTCAGTACTCTGAGAGACAAATCAAGCAATGGAGGGGTCGAGAGGCAGTGGTATGGTCAAGTTGGGTGGTGTCATATGGAACTGGCGTGTTTTTGGATGTTGCTGAAGGGCATCATGTACATAAATAGGAGGGGGCCACGGGATGGATTTATGGAGGGCTCTAGAGGTAATGGTGCAAGAGCTTGAAGGGAAGCCATCACAAAAATTTCCCTGGCTACGACTGGGCTGATGAGATGGAACCAGGTGAATCATTTCTAAAACTTTAGTGGATTTCAGAGCTGGAGTGGCAGCTGCCATCATGGTAGCACATCCACAAGGCTAATAGTTTCATGGATAGTCTGTTTCTGGTTGTAGTCACCTCGCAACTTAAGATTATGCAGGTGGAAAGGAAATGGGTGACCACCAGGTCATAGGGAGAACCAGGCAGATAGTGCACGATTCCCTGAATGCATCTCTGCCCCCTGCCGGTATTCAGTTCCTCTGGAGAGTGCAGCCAGAGCCAAGTGCATGGTACCACCGGTGACTCAGCTGTACAGGAGAGCAGGAAGAAGATTGGGAAAGCAATATTGTTGCGTGATAGTTAGAGGCACAGACACAGAGGTAAATCCAGGATGAAAAGAATGACTTGTATATAACACGCTTCACAACCACTGAAAGCCTCAAAGTGCTTTACCGTCAAATTAAGTGTAAGGTTTCAGGGTTTGGAGCCACAGGTAACTAAATATGCAGATACCTAAATATGAAGTAACTCACCTCCTGACACCCCAAAGCCTGTCCACCATATACAAGGCACAGTTAGGAGTGTGATGGAATATTCCCCACTTGCCTGGCTGAGTGCAGCTCCCACAACACTCAAGAAGTTTGACACCGTCCAGGACAAAGCAGTCCGCTTGATTGGTGCCACATCCACAAATATTCACTTCCTCCACCACTGACGCACAGTAGCAGCAGTGTGTACCATCTACAAGATGCACTGCAGGAATTCATCAAGGCTCCTTAGACAGCACCTTCCAAACCCATGACCACTACCATCTAGAAGGACAAAAGCAGCATATAGATGGGGACACCACCACCTGGAAGTTCCCCTCCAAGACCCTCACCACCCTGACTTGGAAATATATCGCTGTTCCTTCACTGTCGCTGGGTCAAAATCCTGAACTCCCTCCCTAACAGCACTGTGGGTGTACCTACACCACATGGACTGCAGTGGTTCAAGAAGGCAGCTCACCACCGCCTTCTCAAGGGTAACTAGGGATGGGCAATAAATGCTGGCCTAGCCAGTGAAGCCCACATCCCATGAATGAATAAAATAAAACCCATACGAAATAGGAGCAGAAGTGGAGCAGAAGTAGACCATTCGGCCTGTGGAATCTGCTCCGCCATTCAATAAGATCATGGCTGATCTGTTAGTATTACTAATTCCACATTCCCATCTACCTCTGATAACCTTTAATTCCCGTGCCTAACAAGAATCTATCTACCTCCACCTTAAAGATATTCAATAACCCTGCCTTCACAGCCTTCTGAGGCAAAGAGTTCCAAACTCACACAACCCTCAGATAAATAATTTCTCCTCATCTCTGTCGTGAGAGGGCACCCCCTAATTTTAAAACAGTGACCCCCTAGTTCTGGACTCACCCATAAGAGGAAAACATCATGTCTGCGTCCACCTTGTCAAGACTATTCAGGATTGTATATACTTCAATCAAGTCACCCCTCACTCTCCTAAACTCCAGTGGAAACAAGCCCAGTCTGTTTAATCTTTTCTCATAAGACAACTCTCTCATTCCAGGTATCAGTCCAGTAAACCTCCTCTGAACCACCTCTAATGCATTAACACGCTTGGTTAAATAAGGAGATAAAAATTGCACACAGTATTCGAGATGTGGTCTCACCAATGCCCTGTATAACTGAAGCATAACTTGTTTCCTTTTATGTTCAATTCCTCCGTAATGAAGGATAGCATTCCATTAGCCTTCTTAATTACTTGTACCTGCATACTAACTTTTTGTGACCTAAATCCTTCTGCAATCATTCTCCATTTAAGTAATACTCTACTTTTTTTATTCTTCCTGCTAAAGTGAGCAACTTCACATTTTCCCACATTGTACTCCATTTGCCAGATTTTTGCCCACACACTCAACCTATCTATATCTGTCTGCAACGTCCTTATATCCTCTTCACAACATGCTTTCCCATCTATCTTTGTGTCATCTGCAAATTTAGCCACCATGCCTTTGCTGCCCTCATTTAAGTCATTGATGTAAATTGTAAAAAGTTGAGGCCCCAGCACAGACCCCTGCAGGACTCCGCTCATTACATCCTGCCAATCAGAAAATGATCCATTTATGCATACTTTGTTTTCTCCCAGCCAGCCAATCTTCCATCTGTTACCCCTACACTATGAGCTTTTATTTTCCACAATAACCTTTGATGTGGCAACTTATTGAATGCCTTCTGGAAATCCAAGTACAGTACATCTACAGGCTCCCCTTTATCCACGGTGCAAGAACTCCAATGAATTGGTTAAACATGATTTCCCTTTCTCAAAACCATGCTGACTCTTCCTGATTACCTTGTTTTTTTAAGTGCCCAGCTCTAACCTCCTTAATGTTCGATTCTAGTACCTTCCCCTTGATAGACGTCAGACTAGCTGACCCATAGTTTCCTGTTTTCTGCTTCCCTTCTTGAATAGAGAGATCGACTAGTCATAAATAATTTTAAGATGGTTTATTAAGAAGCAACAGTTTAGATATAATGCATTAACTAATTAGACATAAGAGGCATACGACCTGTGACAGTTGAAAGCATTACAAGCCTACCGACTCCCACAGCTACCTCGACTACAGCTCTTCACACCCCGCTTCCTGTAAGGACTCCATCCCATTTTCTCAGTTCCTTCGCCTCCGTCGCATCTGTTCTGATGACGCTATCTTCAAAAACAGCTCCTCTGACATGACCTCCTTCTTCCTTAACCGAGGTTTTCCACCCACGGTCGTTGACAGGGCCCTCAACCGTGTCCGGCCCATATCCCGCGCATCCTCCCTCACGCCTTCTCCTCCTTCCCAGAAACATGATAGGGTCCCCCTTGTCCTCACTTATCACCCCACCAGCCTCCGCATTCAAAGGATCATCCTCCGCCATTTCCGCCAACTCCAGCATGATGACACCACCAAACACATCTTCCCTTCACCCCCCCTGACGGCATTCCGTAGGGATCGTTCCCTCCGGGACACCCTGGTCCACTCCTCCATCACCCCCTACTCCTCAACCCCCACCTATGGCACCTCCCCATGCCCACGCAGAAGATGCAACACCTGCCCCTTCACTTCCTCTCTCCTCACCGTCCAAGGGCCCAAACACTCCTTTCAAGTGAAGCAGCATTTCACCTGCATTTCCCCTAACTTAGTCTACTGCATTCGTTGCTCCCAATGCGGTCTCCTCTACATTGGAGAGACCAAACGCAAACTGGGCGACCGCTTTGCAGAACACTTGCGGTCTGTCCGCAAGAATGACCCAAACCTCCCTGTCGCTTGCCATTTTAACACTCCACCCTGTTCTCTTGCCCACATGTCTGTCCTTGGCTTGCTGCATTGTTCCAGTGAAGCCCAACGCAAACTGGAGGAACAGCACCTCATCTTCCGACTAGGCACTTTACAGCCTTCCGGGCTGAATATTGAATTCAACAACTTTAGATCTTAAACTCCACCCCCCCCCCCCCCTCCCCCCATCCCCACCCCGTTTCTCCCCCCTCCCTTTTTTTTTCCCCAATAATTTATATAGATTCTTCTTTTCCCACCTATTTCCATTATTTTTAAATCTAAAACTAAAACTTTGTCAGTCTTTCCACCCCACCCCCACTAGAGCTGTACCTTGAGTGTCCTGTCTTCCATTCTTAATTAGCACCTTTCTTAGACAATATCACCACCTTCAACACCTCTTTGATCCTTTTGTCTGTAACATCTTTTGATTATCTGCTCCTATCACTGCTTCCTTGTCCCTACAACCACCCCACCCTCAACTTCTCTCCCCCCGCCCCCCCACCTTAAACCAGCTTATATTTCACCCCTCTCCTCGCTACACTCAGTTCTGTTGAAGGGTCATGTGGACTCGAAACATCAACTCTTTTCTTCTCCACCGATGCTGCCAGACCTGCTGAGTTTTTCCAGGTAATTCTGTTTTTGTTTTGGATATCCAGCATCTGCAGTAGTTTTTTGTTTTTATCACAGTTGAAAGCAGTTCACCTGTCCCAGAGGATAGACAAATGAATGTAGCTGATCTCTGCAGCCCAAAGTGGTGGGGGTCATAGTCCTTCACTGATTACAGACAGTCTTTCTCTCTTTCTTCATTTGCCTTTCCCTCGGATCGCCTGAGATGTCAGGAGGCTCTTGGTTCCCCTGCAAGCAGTGGTTCTTCTTTTCCCCTCCCTTCTATGCATCCCTTGATGTACCCTATTTCTGGGGGCTGGTAGCTTACCCAGTATCAATAATCTATCTGCACCCAAACTGTCAGGGTGATTACCACCTCCCTCTGCTCACCACCCTGCTTGAGGTCAACTTTTTAGTTTACATTATGCTGAGGGTCATATCCTAGTCCTTTCTAAACAATTGCATGGATAAGGAATTCCACCAGATGTCATCCCAGCAGCTCAGGAATGTCAACATGGCAGCCTGAACCAAGACTGTTTAGAGGTTAAAGTGTTTAAAAGTCCTCTTTCCAGAGAGAGAATCAATGCTACTTAACTAATCCCATAAAATGCAGAAAATACCTGTGTATTAAAGACCCCAGTTCCTTACAGCGTCCCCATTTGAGAAGGAAATATCCTTATTGGCTTACTAATTCCCAATTAATCTAATTACTTCTAAAGTACAGGTGTGGCTCCCTAATCTCTTAACTGTGCATCGTAGATAACAAACTAAAGTTATTAGAATTGCTAATATTAAGCTCTAGGCGTTTACCAAAGATAGAGCTAGCATCCTCAACCAGAGAGTTTGACTGACGTTATTTATCAGTTCACACCAGGTGCGTTCTCCTAACTTCTGGATTTCTTGTTCTATTTCTCTATTCTGCTGGACCATTTTAACAATATGCTTTTCTGATGTGCTGGTCCTATCTAAGATTGATTTGAGGCTTGGTGTCAAGTGGGGGATTGGGTGACCAAACTGGGAAACAGCTTTAAGGCTCTTGTTTTGCATAGAGATGTTTATTCTTAACTCGGTAATATTATGTATGTACAGGGACCAGGAGGTGACTTCGTATCATAGTCGCTTTGGTGGGTTTGAAGCAGAAGGTGAGTTTCCACTTGGGACACACTGCCTCGATGTTTCATTGTTCTGGCATTAGTGTTAACACAATAGGTCCCCATCTGGAGATGCACACACTCTGCACCGTTCTTTCCCAACTTCTGGATATTGATGTTGCAGGTGGATGATTCTGAATCCAGGTTGGCACTCCTGGATTCCTAACATTACGACAGCACAAGTAAGCTCCTCCTCTCTTGGAGCAATACTCAGTGTTTGGGATGTCCTAAGTTTGATTCTGGCTTATCGGGATTGTGAGAAGAGCTGAATATGATGAATGGACCCCCTGGTTTATGGCCCCTATGGATTCCACCTTAAATACTTCCAATTGTCTTCTGCTTGGAGACAGGGTAGCTGTAGGACTACTGGTACTATATTTCCCTGGGGATGGTTTCCACATACCCCCCCAACCCAGCCCACCATGCAGGATAACCCATGTTGTCTGACTTTTTTTGCGTCATAATCTGTGCGCCATTCGCTGACCATGCTATCATTTACAAAGGATGGAACCCAGTTATTCTCTATGTCTTTGAGTCTGGCCATGACTTCATCAAGCGTATAACCCCCATAGATGGAGTAGGAAATGGCCTTTGATATATTCTATTCTGCCTCACCCTTGACTCTAATGATCTCATTGATTGTTTTCCTGAACCTCTTGGAATATCTTCACCTCATCTCGAACGGTTAGTAGCCCTGGAGATAATTTCAGGATGATATCCCCTATCTCTTGATTGGTTCCCAATAAAATGCCTTTCAGTTGCTTCCTCATAACTTCATTGTGCTCCCACATGCTTTCTGTATCCACCCAATTCCAGGCAGCAGTCCCTGCAGATGCTCCTATCCCAATCTACTCTCCCAACCCCTTTTTCCCCCTTCCCTCTTTTATCATGTCTACCTTACTTGGCCTGTCATTTTCATTCCAGGCTCCACAGTTATGCTGTTCTTGGTTTTTTACCAAGAAATCCCTTACCACTTTTCCTACCAGCTGATGATACTATGTTCGGTATCCCAGTGGGCATAGTCCTTGAGGAGTGGACTATTCCCAAAGTGTAGTATGACCAGTGTGACCTCATACCTCACATTGTTATATAATCGTTTGTGGGTGTGGGTGACTATTAATCCGTTTGCTGGCCCTATGTCTAATGGTGGATACCTCTCTGTTTGGGCTTTATTGCCCCCTTGGTCTCCCTGGTTTTCGCTTCCCCTTTTCCTTACATCAACTGGTTGGATTTCTCCCTGTCTTCCCACTGGTTCTGTATTGAAACACCCTATCGTCCCCTGGTGTCTTTGGCTCATCGTTGGCCAATTCACTGTTTCCTGGTCTTGTCCTCAGTATGGGATTCCTACACTTTGCAGGGCAATCTTGGTGAAGTTCATGAAGCCAAACCTGGATGCCTCCATTTCCCCCATCCAAGTTGGAACTTTGGTGTTACCTTTATGCCCCTCTTGGCACACTGACATGCCACCTTTATCCCTTCTCCCTCTTGTGCCCATACCATGAATGGTTCGTCAACATTGGGTCTTTCCCACCTATACTGATCACAAATTGTCGTATCACGTCCATCTCCTGAGTGAAAGCCCTGTATTTCATCTTCAACCTGAGGGTTCTGTATGGTAGTGTTTCTGTGCAGTAGAACCAATCCCTATCTCACAATGACAATGATGCTCATTGTCTGGATAGCATTGGTAAGTATTGTCAGTCCTGGTACGAATCTGGATGGAGACATCTTCCAGTTGATCTGTGAATAGAAATTGTGCAGTATTTACTTTTTTGCAGTTTTTAACTTATTAATAGGGAACCACTTACATCTCTTTTCACCTGTTTTTGTCTGAAATCTGGACTAGGTACACTGCAGTACTTGCTTTATCAATTATTGGGTGGGTCCCACCCACCTGGGTTTGAAAACATGTTCTTTCCTTAAGTAATTTGGGACCATAATCAGTTCTCCCACTTGCTACTCTAATGTCCTAACCCCTTTGTCAAACTATTTTTTTATTTGCTGCTGACTTTTCCCCGTACATTGGGCCATGACCATTCGTATTTTTTGATATGCTCTACCATGGACTCCAGCCATTTCTGGTTAACCACCCCCTGCAGAAGTGGAGTGAGTGGGGGAATGAGTAGGTGGGCGGGTGCCCTCATTAACCGACTTGATAGGGGGAGATACCCATGGTGCTATTTGGGGTTGCTCCTATGGCTATCGGGCACGTTGGTAACATATCAACCCGTTGTGTGGGGTAATTCTCACAAAGCTTTTTCAGAATGGCTTTGAGGGTTTGGTTACCTCTCTCCACTGACCCTGATGACTATGGGTGATGTACCACATACAGGTTATGATCAATTTTCTTAAGACACTGCTGAGAAAACTTGTCCAGTGAAGTGTGAGCCCTGGTCGCTGTCAGCCTGAAGTGGCAGTCCCCACCTGTAGATCACCTCACACAGTTGTAGCTTGGCTGTGATGAGGGCTGTGCTCTTTTTACAGGGGTAGGCCTCTTTACATTTGATGAATTTATCCATTAAGACCAGACAATGTTTGTAGCCTGAGGGTGCTGTGGCAAGGGGTCCAATAAATTTAATCTGAATGTGTGCCCAAGGTCCATCTGGTGGGGGTGGCCTCTGTAACAATGCCCGGCTAGCATTATTGCTTGGGTTATGCTGGAGGCAGGGAAGACACCTCCGAGTCTTGTCCTCCAAGTCTGTTTTGTAGCCTGGGTACCAGGGCATGGTAGAGAGCTCCTGCAGAATGACCTTTGCTGAATAGTGCCCTTCAGTAGGATGGGTGTGTAACAACTCAAACTATTCATCTCCCAGGATTGGTGGGGGGGTGGAATCGCAAGCAACCACAGACCCAGGGAAACCATCATACATGAGGATGGGGGTTGATGTGCCAGAGTCCACCTGATAGATGGACATGAGATGAGCCCAAAGTGTCAGGGCCGGCAGGGGCTGGCCCTCTGGTGTCAAGCGATGACGGTTGGGAATGGATCATGTGTGGTCTGCAAGGAGGTGAGGTCGCTAAATGGACTGATTTCTGCTTTAGGTAGTGAGACAGCCCCTGGGGGCATTATCCACATGGGAGCTTTTATGGTGGCTTACTTTGCCGCCTGGTCTGCCATAGAGTTACCTTTGGCCAGGGCTTCTGTGGAGTGGGAATGGGCCCCTCACTTTGACCATGTAAACAGACTCCGTACAGCCCCATAATGCTGCATCAAGGATCCAGAATAAACTGGCGTGTAATGAAGGTTTTCCATCGATCATACCAAAATTATTCCGCACCTGTAGTGGCAAAGAAAGCAGAGTGTTGATAGCGATGGCACTGTCAGACCAAATGTTAACACTTGGGCAATCAGTAACCTGAATGGCAGCTGCCGGTGCAGCCACTTTGACGTATTGTGCAGAGTGGGGGACACATCTAAACTGAATAGTCTCATTTGGCATGACAATGGAAGCCAGTGCATGGTTTGCCAGCCCAGTGGAATGACGATCCATTGGTGATGTCCAGTACCTTGCCAATTGGCTCCGCCAGGACTGAGGGGGTGTGGAAGTCCAACAGGGGAAATGGGCACTTGTGCATTGACCCATCATACATGAGCTGCTGTCCCAATAACGTAGTTCATTTGGGGGTCACTTCCAAATTGCGCTGTGTCAATTCCACTGTCCAGTGATTCAGTTAGGCTGATGACACGAGTGTGTCCCACCTGTTGAAGCAGTGGATTGAGGGGAGTTTGTGGACTGTGAAGTATTAACTTATTAAAGCCTGTGATGTATGTGAAATGTTTGACCGCTCAGAATGTGGCTAGCAAGCCTCTCACAGGCCGAGTAAGTCAGTTCAGCACCTCTCGGGATTCGGGAGGCAAATGCAACCGGAAGCAGTCTCCCCGACTCTCGGCAAAGAACAGCCGCTAAGCTTTTTTCCGAAGCTCCTGCCTTCATGTGAAAAAACTTGTTTGGGTTTAGAGCCATCAGACATGTCGCCTGGACAACAGCTTTTTTTTTCAGTTGTGTAACTGCTTCAGTACATTTTTCAGCCCGCTTAGACCGGTCATTGTCACTTTTGAGCAGTGCATACAGTGGTGCTGCGGTTTCTGCAAATCTAGGAATGAAAGGCCATTGATACCCCACCAGCCTAAGGAAGGAACATAAGGCAGCCTTCGAGTAGGCACAGTCAGACGTTGGATGGTCTCAATCTTGTGTTGATCAGGGCTAATACCAGATAAACTGATTTGGGAGGTGTCAGCTGTGGCTCAGTTCATAGCACCCTCGCCTTTGAATCAGAGGGTTGTGGGTTCATGTCCCACTCCCGGAAAACCAAGAACTGTGATTGTACTCAAAGAGTTGCAATCTGTGACTGTTGATAACTCGAAAGAGTATAAACTGATTTGGACTCCCAGAAAGGTGACGCAGTCCTGTACCAGCTGTGCTTTAAGTCCAGCCGCCTTTAGTAACTGCAACAGTTCCTTTAAGTGGGTTAAATGTTCGGGGCAGTCCTTAGTAGTGAGGAGGAGGTCGTTGATGTACTGGAGTAGGCAGAAAGGTCATGAACAACCTTTCAATGCCCTAGCCATATGTTTATGGAAGATAGTAGGGGCATTGTGGAACCCTTGTGTGGCAAGCATACCCAGGTATAGCCCTGCTCTTCGAAAGTAGAGGCAAACTTAAACTGGTCTGTCTGTTTTACTGGGACAGTCCAAAAACCATTTGAAATGTCCAGGATAGAGAAAACTGTGCTGCCGTTGGGAATCTTGGAGAGTAGTGTTGGGATTTCCCACACTACCGGAGCGCAAACTGGGGTGATTTGAGTTCAGTTTCTGATAATAGATAGACGCCAACTGCCGTTGGGTTTTTTAACTGGCCAAATTGGGGAATTTGTAGTAAAGGTGCCTTTGCGGACAACACCCTGCTTTAATAATGACTCAGTAGTATCCCGGATATATGGTACACTGTCGACTGCATGGAGTACCGTTTCACAGGAGCATGTACCGGGACATTAATTTCCTTGGGTCCGGTCATGCTTCCACAATCATGCTTGCCAGTTGCGAACACACCTGGGACTGACTTGAGAATTGCCTGAACCTCAGGGTCATCCGAAGTGACTGGTTCAAACTCCTCAGCTTTCTTAATCGTGAATACCGAATGCACACTAGATGCTGAAGTTGGGGTTCCGTTCTTAAGGTTCCACAAGATACAATTATTGGCATAATCAATTACCGCTCTGTAACTCTTGAGCACGTCACTACCCAATAGGTCCTGGCTGTCATGTTTAGCCATATAAATCGGGGACAAAACCGTGACACTGATCCTGTCTACACTGGAGTGCTGCTTTGGGCTGCAGTCGAGTGCTTAAGTTGGAGCTTGGTGACTGAAGGAATTAAGGGTTAATTTCTATCTAAAAGTCTAGTCTTTCTTTAATTTAGTAATTAACTAAAAGTTGCTGTTTGGATTGGAAGAAGGTGAGTTTTAGGCCAGCTTTAAAACAGGGTTTATACAGGCTCTGCTTGCAGCTACAACTAGTTAATTAGATAACTGGCTTAAACAGGTTTTCAGAGGTTAGATTCAGAGAGTATAAATGCAGGCCATCTTATGGTGCTAACTTTGTCCACACTGGAGTGCTGCTTTGGGTTGCAGTACAGTGCTTAAGTTGGAGTTTGGTGACTGAGGGAGTTCTGTGAGGAGGGAACGAGGTGATCCTTTGTGTACGGTGAGTACGGTCGGATAAGTATTTACTACTTTTATGGCTTATAGTTTTTAAGGTCTTATTTTGTGGTTCATCTTTTGTAAGGGCTATATTCTGTAACAATGAGGAGCAGGGAAGAAGGGCCCTAGAGTAATTTATATTATTTAATATTAAGTATCTTCCAAAAGGTTTAATTTAATTTAAACGGGTAAGTCATGGCAGGAGAGCTCATAGCCGTGGTGTGCTCCTCCTGCTTTATGTGGGAAGCCGGGAACATTTCCAGTTCCCGGGACCAGCATGTATGCAGGAAGTCTCTCCAGCTTGCAGCTCCTGGAAGCCCAGGTTTCGGAGCTGGGCCGGCGGCTGGGTCACTGTGGAGCATCCGCGAGGTGGAGACTATTGTGGATAGCATGTTTAAAGAGGTGGTCACACCGCAGGCTAAGAGTCCACAGACAGGAAGGGAATGGGTGACCACCAGGCAGAGCAAGAGGACTAGGCAGGCAGTACAGGAATCTCCTGTGGCTATTCCCCTGCAAAACAGATATATTGCTTTGGATACTGTTGAGGGGAATTGCCTCTCAGAAGAAAGCAGCAACAGCTAAATTTGTTGCACCGTGGTTGGCTCTGCTGCATCGGGGAGGAGCAAAAAGTGTGGGAATGCAATAGTTATAGGGGATTCAATTATAAGGGGAATAGATAGGTGTTTCTGTGGCTGCAAACGAGACTCCAGGATGGTGTGTTGCCTCCCTGGTGCTAGGGTCAAGGATGTCTCAGAGCGGCTACAGAACATTCTGAAGGGGGAGAGTGAACAGCCAGTGGCTGTGGTACACATTGGTACAAGCGACATAGGTTAAAAAAAGGGATGAGGTGATAAAAGCAGAATATAGAGAGTTAGAAAGTAAGTTGAAAAATAGGTCCTCAAAGTTAGTCAGCTCAGGATTACTACCAGTGCCACGTGCTAGTCAGAGTAGAAATAGCAGGATATATCGGATGAATACGTGGCTGAAGAGATGGTGTGAGGAGGAGGGTTTCAGATTCCTGGGACATTGGGACCGGTTCTGGGGGAGGTGGGACCAGTACAAACTGGATGGGTTACATCTGGGCAGGACTGGGACTGATGTCCTAGGGGGAATATTTGCTAGAATGGTTGGGGAGGGTTTAAACTAAAATGGCAGGGGGGTGGGAACCTATGCAAGGAGTCAGAGGAGGGGGATTCAAGGACAAGAACAAAAGACAGAAAGGGGAATAAGAAAAGCGATAGGCAGAGAAATCAAGGGCAAGAATCAAACAGGGCCTCAGTGAAAAATAGTGGGAACGGGCCAAGTAATGTTAAAAAGATAAGCCTTAAGGCTTTGTGCCTTAACCTGAGGAGCATTCACAATAAAGTGGATGAATTAACCACGCAAGTAGATGTAAACAGGTATGATATAGTCGGGATTACGGAGACATGGCTGCAGGGTGACCAAGGATGGGAACTGAACATCCAGGGGTATTCAGTATTTAGGAAGGACAGACAAAAAGGAAAAGGTGGTAGAGTTGCATTGTTGGTTAAAGAGGAAATTAACGCAATAGTGAGGAAAGATATTAGCTCTGACAATGTGGAATCTGTATGAAGTAGAGCTGAGAAGCACTAAGCGACAAAAAACGTTAGTGGGGGTTGTATCTAGACCCCCAAACTGTCGTGGTGATGTTCGGAATGGCATTAAACAGGAAATTAGTGATGCATGTAATAAAGGAACATTTGTAATTATGGGTGACTTTAATCTGCATATAGATTGGGCAAATCAAGTTAGTAACAATTCTGTAGAGGAGGAATTTCTGTGGTGTACACGGGATGGTTTCCTGGACCAATACATTGAGGAACCAACCAGAGAACATGTCGTCCTAGACTGGGTGTTGTGTAATGAGAAAGGAATAATTGGCAATCTAGTTGTGTGCGGCCCCTTGGGAATGAGCAACCAAAATATGATAGAATTCTTCATCAAGATGGAGAGTGATGTAGTTGATTCTGAGACTCGGGTCCTGAATCTTAATAAAGGAAACTACGATGGTATGAGGTGCGAGTTGGCTATGATGAATTGGGAAATGTTGCGTAAAGGGATGACGGGGGATAAGCAACGGCAAGCATTCAAAGAGCGCATGGGTGAACTGCAACAATTGTTTATTTCTGTCTGGCGCATAAGTAAAACAGGAAAGGTGGCCAAACCATGGCTAACAAGGGAAATTAGAGATAGTATTAGATCCAAGGAAGAGGCATACAAATTGTCCAGAAAAAACAACAAACCTGAGGATTGGGAGCAGTTTAGAATTCAGCAAAGGAGGACCAAGGGATTGATTAAGAAGGGGAAAATAGAATACGAGAGTAAGCTTGCGGGGAACATAAAAACTGACTGTAAAAGTTTCCATAGGTATGTGAAGAGAAAAAGATTGGTGAAGACAAATGTAGGTCCCTTACAGTCAGAAACAGGGGAATTTATAATGGGGACTAAAGAAATGCCTGACCAACTAAATACATACTTTGGTTCTGTCTTCACAAAGGAGGACACTAATAACATACCAGAAATCTTGGGAAACACAGGGTTTAGTGAGAGTGAGGAACTGAAAGAAATCAGTATTAGTAGGGAAATGGTGTTGGGGAAATTGATGGGATTGAAGGCCGATAAATCCCCAGGGCGTAATGATCTACACCCCAGAGTACTTAAGAAAGTGGCCCTAGAAACAGTGGATGCATTGGTGGTCATCCTACAGATTGGAGGGTAGCTGATGTAACCCCACTATTTAAAAACGGAGGTAGAGAGAAAACTGAATTATAGACCAGTCAGCCTGACATCGGTAGTGGGGAAAATTCTAGAGTCCATTATAAAAGATTTAATAACTTGGAAAACAGTGGCAGAATTGGACAGAGTCAGCATGGATTTATGAAAGGGAAATCATGCTTGACAAATCTCCTGGAATTTTTCAAGGATGTAACTAGTAGAGTTGATGAGAGGGAGCCAGTGGATGTGGTTTATTTGGACTTTCAGAAGGCTTTCGACAAAGTCCCACATAAGAGATTGGCGTGTAAAATTAAAGCGCGTGGGATTGGGGGTAATGTATTGAGATGGATAGAAAACTGGTTGGAATAAACGGGTCTTTTTCCGAATGGCAGGCAGTGACTAGTGGGGCACCGAAGGGATTGGTGCTGGGACCCCAGTTATTCACAATATATATTAATGATTTAGATGAGGGAACTAAATGTAATATCTCCAAATTTACAGATGACACAAAGCTGGGTGGGAGGGTGAGCTGTGAGGAGGATGCAGAGGTGCTTCAGTGTGATTTGGACAAGCTGTGAGTGGGCAGATGCAGCATAATGTGGATAAATGTGAGGTTATCCACTTTGGTAGCAAAAACAGGAAGGCAGATTATTACCTAAATTGAGAGAGGGGAATGTGCAACGAGACCTGGGTGTCCTCGTACACCAGTCACTGAAGGTAAGTACACGGGTGCAGCAGGCGGTAAAGAAGGCAAATGGTATTTTGGCCTTCATAGTGAGAGGATTCAAGTACAAGAGCAGGGATGTCTTGCTGCAATTATACAGGGCCTTGGTGAGACCACACCTGGAATAATTCCTCTTTATCTGAGGAAGGATGTTCTTGCTATAGAGAGAGTCCAGCGAAGGCTTACCAGACTGATTCCTTGTATGGCGGGACTGATATGGGAGGAGAGATTGAGTCGGTTAGAATTATATTCCTCCTCTGACAATTTGGGTACCTGTCCTGTATCCATTGGTCTAAAGGGCCCTGGTTTTGGAGACAGCAGCCACACTGCTTGCTGTTGACTGACCTGTGTCTGGAGTTGTCTGATTTTAGCCAAACAAGGGGCGTGGTCTAGGTCAAGGGAGGCAAAGGCCCTTTGCCGGTCTCAAAACCCCCCTCACATCCTCTAGCTCTCCCTTCAACTTGGCAATCCCTGCTCGTAACTCTGTTTTGTTCCAGTATTTGCTGTATCTGTTTTTTATAATATGCCTCATCACATGCCTCCTATTCTAGCTGTAACT
The DNA here is from genome assembly GCF_964194155.1 of Cetorhinus maximus. Classification (NCBI taxonomy): domain Eukaryota; kingdom Metazoa; phylum Chordata; class Chondrichthyes; order Lamniformes; family Cetorhinidae; genus Cetorhinus; species Cetorhinus maximus. Next base: position 130,170,839 of record NC_135884.1, read on the forward strand.
GAGTGTGTAAGCTGTCATTTCCTTTTGCAGCTTATTAACCTGCTCCCTTGACTCCTTATACTTTTTATTCAGCTGTAAGGCACACACATAGGCACCGTAAGTCAGCCTGTTCCGGATTGTTTCTAACCTAACCTTGCCCTTCTTTAGAAAGCTTATCAAAAATAGACTCGTAATCACCGTCGCATTCCTCTCCAAGCTCCAGTGCTTCTCTTGCTGCTAATTTGCCCGTTTTTGTAGTCAGACTCTCTATTAGCCATTCTTTAGCATATGCCAACCCCATTGTAATGTCTGGTTTCACTTAACTACAATCTAAGACTAGAGCAGTAGTTGTTGAATTCAATATTCAGTCCGGAAGGCTGTAAAGTGCCTAGTCGGAAGATGAGGTGCTGTCTAAGACTGTTGCTTCTCAAATTCCAAGCCGATCTGGACCAACGTGTATTCCGCTCCTGACACCGTTTGTAAGATTTCGGGGTTCGGGGCCACAGATACCTAAATAGGCAGTCGATTAGTTGCAAGTAATTTTAAGATGGTTTATTAAGAAACAACAGTTTAGATATAATGCATTAACTATTTAGACAGAAGAAGTCTACGACCTGTGACAGTTGAAAGCAGTTTACCGGTCCCAGAGGATAGACAAATGAATGTAGCTGATCTCTGCAGCCCAAGGTGGTGGGGGTTGCAGTCGTTCACTGAATACAGACAGCACTCTTCCTCTCTTTCTTTACTTGCCTTTCCCTTGGGTTGGCTGAGATGGCAGGAGGCTCTTGGTCTCCTCCCAGACAGTGGCTCTTCTTTTCTCTTCCCTCCTATGCATCCCTTGCCGTGCCCTATTTCTGGGGGCTGGTAGCTTACCCAGTGTCAATCATCTATCTACGCCCTTTACACCAATGGATACAGGACAGGTACGCAAATTGTCAGGGTTGTTACCACCACCCTCCCCCCCTACACACCCACACACACACCCACACACAACTTGCCACCCTACTTGAAGTCAGCTTTTAAAGTTTACATTATGCTGTGGGTCATGTCCTGGCCCTTTCGAAACAATTGCATGGATAAGGGGTTGCACCAGACGCCATCCTAACAGCTTAGGAATGTCAACATAGCAGCCTGAACTAAGACTGTTTAGAGGCCAAAGTGTTTAGAAATTCCCTTTTCAGAGAGAGAATCAACACTACTTAACTAATCCCACAAAATACAGAAAATACCCACTTATTAAAGACTGTAATTTCCTACAAAAGTACTTTTTGAAGTGTAGTCACTGTTGTAATGTAGGAAATGTGGCAGCCAAATAGTGCTCAGCAAACTCCTACAAAAGGCAATGTGCTAATGACCAAATACTCTTTTTTTTGTGTGATGTTGATTGAGGGATAAATATCCAGGACACCGGGGAAACTCCCCCACTCTTCTAAGAAATAGGGCTATGGGATCTTTCACATCTACCTGAGCAGACAGATGGGGTCTTGGTTTAAGGTCTCATCTGAAAGATGACACCTCCAATAGTGCAGTGTTCCCTCAGTACTGGAGTATCAACCTTAATTTTTATGCTCATACCCCGGAATGGGACTTGATCCCGGAGCCTTGTGATTCAGAGGCAAGTATGCTACCAACTTAGCCATGACTGACACATGGTAACATAGTATGTTGCCTCCTCAATGCCAGGATCTGGGATGTCATGGAGTGGCTGCAGAGCACTCTGAGGGGGAAGAATGAACAACCAGCAGTTGGATCCATATCTGTACCAACAGAAGGAAGGATGAGGTCCTGCAGGCAGACTTTAGGGAGCTAGGAAAGAAATAATCAGATAAGACCTCCAGTAATAACTCTCTGGATTATTACCGACAGTGTGCACTGGTGAAATAGGACTGAGCAGATGAATGTGTGGCTGTAGAGATGGTGTAGGAGAGAGAACTTCAGATTCCTTGGACAGTGGGACCAGTTCGAAGGGAGATGGGTGAATTGCACCTGAACAGAGCCAGGATCAATGTTCTTGTGGGCCAGTTTTGTAGTGCTATTGGGAAAGTTTTAGCTAACTTGCCAAGGAGATGGGAACCAGGAGGTCAGATTAGAGAGGAAAACAAGGTGTATAAAGAATTAGGGGTGATGATAGCACAAAAGTAAGAAATAGTAAGGCATTGAGTGGGGTCAGGGTAAGAAGGAATAGAATAAATTCTCAATTATGTTTATAAAAACAAAAAGCTAAAAGCTACTGCGGATGCTGGAAATCCAAAACAAAAACAGAATTACCTGGAAAAACTCAGCAAGTCTGGCAGCATCGGCGGAGAAGAAATCAGTTAACGTTTCGAGCTTTCATGGCCCTTCGGCAGAACTGGAGCATAGTTAGAAGAAAGGAGAAATATAGATTGGTTTAAGGTGGGGGGGCGGGGGTGGGGTCGGTGGAAGAGACACATTGAGGGTGTGGTGTGATGATTGTAGAGATGAGCAGATAATCAAAAGATGTCACAGACAAAAGGGTCAAAGAGGTGTTGAAGGTGGTGGTCTTTGTCTGAGAAAAGTGCTAATTAAGAATGGAAGACAGGATATTCAAAGTACAGCTCTAGTGGGGGTGGGGTGGAAAGACTAGAGGTTTTAGTTTTAGATTTAAAAATAATGGAAATAGGTGGGAAAAGAAGAATCTATATAAATTATTGAAAAAAAAAAGCGGGGGGGTGGGAAAAGAAACGGGGTGGGGATGGGGGGAGGGGGAGTTTAAGATCTAAAGTTGTTGAATTCAATATTCAGCCCAGAGGGCTGTAAAGTGCCTAGTCGGAAGATGAGGTGCTGTTCCTCCAGTTTGCGTTGGGCTTCACTGGAACAATGCAGCAAGCCAAGGACAGACATGTTGGCAAGAGAACAGGGTGGAGTGTTAAAATGGCAAGCGACAGGGAGGTTTGGGTCTTTCTTGCGGACAGACCGCAGGTGTTCCGCAAAACGGTCGCCCAGTTTGCGTTTGGTCTCTCCAATGTAGAGGAGACCGCATTGGGAGCAACGAATGCAGTAGACTAAGTTAGGGGAAATGCAAGTGAAATGCTGCTTCACTTGAAAGGAGTGTTTGGGCCCTTGGACGGTGAGGAGAGAGGAAGTGAAGGGGCAGGTGTTGCATCTTCTGCGTGGGCATGGGGAGGTGCCATAAGTGGGGGTTGAGGAGTAGGGGGTGATGGAGGAGTGGACCAGGGTGTCCCGGAGGGAACGATCCCTACGGAATGCCGTCAAGGGGGGTGAAGGGAAGATGTGTTTGGTGGTGGCATCATGCTGGAGTTGGCGGAAATGGCGGAGGATGATCCTTTGAATGCGGAGGCTGGTGGGGTGATAAGTGAGGGCAAGGGGGACCCTATCATGTTTCTGGGAAGGAGGAGAAGGCGTGAGGGAGGATGCGCGGGATATGGGCCGGACACGGTTGAGGGCCCTGTCAACGACAGTGGGTGGAAAACCTCGGTTAAGGAAGAAGGAGGACATGTCAGAGGAGCTGTTTTTGAAGGTAGCGTTATCAGAACAGATGCGACGGAGGCGAAGGAACTGAGAGAATGGGATGGAGTCTTTACAGGAAGCGGGGTGTGAGGAGCTGTAGTCGAGGTAGCTGTGGGAGTCGGTAGGCTTTTAATGGATATTGGTGGACAGTCTATCATCAGAAATTGAGACAGAGAGGTCAAGGAAGGGAAGAGAAGTGTCAGAGATGGACCATGTGAAGATGATGGAGGGGTGGAGATTGGAAGCATAATTAATAAATTTTTCCAGGTCCAGACGAGAGCATGAAGCAGCACCGAAGTAATCATCAATGTACCGGAGAAAGAGTTGTGGGAGGGGGCCGGAGTAGGACTGGAACAAGGAATGTTCCACATACCCCATAAAGAGACAGGCATAGCTGGGGCCCATGCGGGTACCCATAGCCACACCTTTTATTTAGAGGAAGTGAGAGGAGTTAAAGGAGAAATTGTGCAGTGTGAGAACAAGTTCAGCCAGACGGAGGAGAGTAGTGGTGGATGGGGATTGTTGGGGCCTCTGTTCAAGGAAGAAGCTAAGGACCCTCAGACCATCCTGGTGGGGGATGGAGGTGTAGAGGGATTGGACATCCATGGTGAAGAGGAAGCGGTTGGGGCCAGGGAACTGGAAATTGTTGATGTGACGTAAGGTGTCAGAGGAATCACGGATGTAGGTGGGAAGGGACTGGACAAGGGGAGAGAGAAGGGAGTCAAGATAACGAGAAATGAGTTCCGTGGGGCAGGAACAGGCTGACACGATCGGTCTGCCAGGACAGTTCTGTTTGTGGATTTTGGGTAGGAGGTAGAAGCGGGCCGTCCGAGGTTGGGCGACTATCAAGTTGGAAGCTGTGGGAGGAAGATCTCCAGAGGAGATGAGGTCAGTGACAGTCCTGGAAACAATGGCTTGATGTTCTGTGGTGGGGTCATGGTCCAGGGAGAGGTAGGAGGAAACGTCTGCGAGTTGACGCTCAGCCTCCGCGAGGTAGAGGTCAATGCGCCAGACAACAACAGTACCACCCTTGTCAGCGGGTTTGATGACAATGTCGGGGTTGGACCTGAGAGAACGGAGTGCAGTGAGTTCAGAGAGAGACAGATTAGAATGGGTGAGAGGAGCAGAGAAATTGAGACGGCTAATGTCACGCCGACAGTTCTCAATGAAAAGATCAAGAGAAGGTAAGAATCCAGAGGGAGGGGTCCAAGTGGAGGGAGAATATTGGAGTTGGGTAAAAGGATCCGTTGAACGGGGAAAGGACTCCTGCCCAAAGAAGTGAGCACGGAGACGAAGACGGCGGAAGAAGAGTTCAGCATCATGCCGAGCCCGAAATTCATTGAGATGAGGGCGTAAGGGTATGAAACTAAGTCCTTTGCTGAGCACTGAACGTTCAGCATCGGAGAGGGGAAGGTCAGGGGGTATAGTGAATACGCGGCTGGGGCTGGGATTGGAAGATGGGGTGAGGACGGAGGGACAAGCAGGGGTGGAGGGTCCCAGATGGGTGTTGGAGTCGATGAGTTCGAAACAAGAGGGATGGAATTTCAGTTGAAATCCACGTGGGGTGAGTCGGAGACGGAGACAGTCACTGAGAAAGGAGATATGGCTGTGAAAGCGGGTTTTAGTAAACACCTTGTCAAACACCAGGAGAGAAATGGAAAGCAATGAAGGTGAGCAGGGCAGAAGAGACAGTCGGAAATCCTGTCGGAGGACAGAACCATACTTCTTCAAAGAGGGCATTTTTTGAAGAGGGGTGGCAGTCAATCAAACACAAAGATAAAAACAAAAAGCTAAAAGCTACTGCGGATGCTGGAAATCCAAAACAAAAACAGAATTACCTGGAAAAACTCAGCAAGTCTGGCAGCATCGGCGGAGAAGAAATTATGTTTGCTTTTTATGTATGTATGTGAACACATGGAGTGTTCCAAATAAAGTTGGTGAGCTGCATTGATAGCCAACCCAGTGGAAATATGTTGGTCTTGTGATAACAGAGACTTGCCTTTAAAAAAATAAGGGCAGGCCTGAGTACTAAATATTCCTAGATACAAGGTGTTGAGGAAAGATAAGCAAGGAAAGAAAGGAGGAGGGGGAACAGAATTATTGAAGAGAATATTACAATGTTGGAGAGAGGGGATGTCCCAGAGGGATCAAAGACAATGTATTTGCTTAGAGCTGAGAAACAATTGAACAATACGCTATTGGATGTATTCTATCGGCCACCAACTGGTGGGAAAGATATAGAAGAACAAATTTGCAAAGAAATTAGAGGTGCAAAAATTATAGATTTGTTATAATGGACTTTACTATTATTCCAGCCTATATTAGGATAATTAATGTAAATGGCAGAGGGACAAGAGTTTCTGAAGTGTGTTCAGGAGAATTTTCCATGTCTGTATGTTTTCAGTCCAATGAGGAAAGAGGCATTGCTGGATCCTAGGAAACCTGATTCTAGGAAATGAGGTGTGTAGTGTGCCAGGGGAATATTTAGCAGACAGTGATCACAGTACCAAAGTTATGGAAAAGGATGATGAGCAATCCAGAGCAAAAATAATTAATTAGGGGAGGGCCAATTTCAATGGTATAAGGATGGGCCTGGCTCAGGTAAATTAGAATCAAGAATTGGCAGGCAAAACTGTAATTGAACAATGGGCTGCCTTTAAAACCGTGCGTTCGGGTACAGTCTAGGTACATTCCTACAAAGAGGAAAGGTAGGGCAAATAAATCCAGAGCTCCCTGGTTGTTGAAAGAGATAGAAAGTAAGATGAAGCAGATAAAAGGTGCGTATGACAGATATCAAGTTAATAATACAAATTAGAACCAAGCTGAATGTAGAAATTTCAGAGGGGAAGCCAGAAAGGAAATAAGCGAAGCAAGGACTGAGAGAAGGGGACTAACAGCCATTATAAAAGGCTGTCTTTAGCCATATAAATAACAAAAATATCAGTCAAAGGAGGGCTGAAGAGGTACCTAAAAGGTGATTTATGCATAGAGGCAGAGGGCATGGCTGAGGTACTAAATGAGTACTTTGCATCTGCTTTTGCCAAGGAAGAAGATGCTGCCAACATCATAGTGAAAGAGGAGGTAGCTGTGATAAGTGGATGAGTTACAAATTGATAAAGATAAAGTATTATAAACTTCTAACAACAGCCAGTCTTAGTCACTAGGACAGGATGAAATGCATCTGAGGATTCTGAGGGAGCTAAGGGTGGAAATTGCAGAGGTGTTGTCTATAATCTCCCATCCTCCTGAGATACAGGGATCATGTCAGAGGACTGAAGAATTGCAAATGTTGCACCCTTGTTCAAAATGTGTGTAAGGATAAACCCAGCAACTACAGGCTGGTCAGTTTAACCTTAGTGATAACTTTCAGGAATGATCATTCGGGACAAAATTCGCAGTCACTTGGGTAAATGTGGATTAATTAAGGAAAGCCAGCATGGATTTGTTAAGGGTAAATAATGTTCAAATAATTTGATTGACTTTTACAATGAAGTAACAGAGAGGGCTTATGAGGATAACGCAGAATGAACCTTTATGATGAACTGGTTGGGCCTCAACTGGAGTGTTGTGTCTAATTCTGGCCACCACATTTAAGGAAGATGTGAAGACCAGAGAGGGTCAGAAAAGATTTATGCAAATGCTTCTAGGGATGAGGGTGTTCATTTATGTGGATCAATTGGCGAAACTGGAGCTGTTCTCTTTGGAGAAGAGAAGGCTGAGAGGAGATTTGATAGAGGTGTTCGAAATCATAGGTCTGGGTAGGATAGATGGGGAGAAACTGCTCCCGCTATTGGAAGAGTCAAGCCCAAGTGACATCGATATAAGATGAATGGCAAAAGAACCAAAGGTGATATAAGGAAAATCATTTTTATGGAGTGACTGGTTAGGATCTGGAATGCACTGCCTGAGTGTGTGGGGGCAGATTTAATTATGGCTTTCAAAAGAGTAATGGATAATTACGTTCGGAAAAAGTTTGCAGGGCTATGGGGAAAAGGTGGGGGAGTGGGGCAAGCTGAGCTCTTGAAGAGAGCTGACATAGAAATGCTGGGCCCAATGGCCTCTTATGCTGTTGTCATTCTATGCTATCTTACTGTGCTTGCTATCTTCTAACCAATTCCTTATCCAAGTCAATAAGTTGCCTGCAATTTCACATGCTTTAATTTTGAGTGGTGCCTTGTTGAATGCCTTATCACTCATCTACCGCTCGTAATCAAAATTAGCTAGCTTTGTTAGACATGACTCCCTGTTACAGATTCATGCTGACTTTCTGATAGCTCATATTTCTCCAAATGATCAGTTACTCTGTCCTATAAACAGATTCTAAGAACTTCCTCATGACTTATGCTGGATTAATAAATCTGCAATTTATTTGTTTATCTCCTACCCTTAAATAGTGGAGTGAATAGTGTGCATTTTGGAAGATCATGACTTCAACACATCATGACATATTACATCACGAAGTTAAACTTCATTGTAATTTTGCCAAGAATACAAGCAACAGTGAAATCACACAGTGATATTAATTGGAGACAAGTTGGCACAGAGGATTGCAGAGTGCCCTTCATTTCAAGGGCTGATATTTCATTCCAGTTCTGATTGGGATGAAAATTTTCTCTTTGCTGACATTAAAGTCTGTAAATAAAATAATAATCTTGCATTTAAAATATGCCTGAACATCTCAGTCCAACTCCTAATGCATCAGTCTACAGCACAAAATTAATATCTTAGCCTTATGGTAAAATCTGTTTAGGAATTAGGAAGATAGTCTGAGGCTGGATTAGAGTTGAATGAGCTTGATAAACTGCGTTAACCCTGTGTTACACCTGATCTGGGAAGACCTGATTCTGCCACAGGATTGCAAATACAAAAAAGCTCTTCTCTCCTGACTAATAACCTCAGTTGTCTTGATCACAAAAAAAACAACCAGTCAGTGTTTACAGTAGAGAAAGAGGTCAACATGCTGGACATCTGAAGGAAACTAATAACAGATTCAACAAAGTTAACATAAGCAAAATAACAGTAATGAAACTAATGACACTCGAGTGACATCCCCAGGGCCTGATGATGATTTTTATTTATTTGCCCGTTAGCCTTACATCTGCTGTTGGGAAATTGCTTGAGAAATAGTTAGGAGTAGAGTGACTGAACACCTCGAAAATTTTCATCCGATTAGAGAGAACCAATATGGATTTACTGGAATGACACCTGGGCTCTCAGAGTTAAATTAAGAGGAGAAACTGGTTATACTAATTGGTATTTAGATGGTTGAAGGGTGACTTCATACAATTTTTCAAGGTTTTAAGGGGGACAGATAAGGTAGATAGAGAGAAATGATTTTGACTGGTTAGGGAGTCTAAGATTAGGAGGCATAGTCTAAAAGTTAGATCTAGACCTTTCAGGAGTGAAGTTCGGAAACATTTCTATACACAAAGTTGTAGAAGTTTGGAACTCTCTAATGCAAATGGAGATTGATGTTACATCAGTAATAAATTTTAAATCTACCATTGATTTTTGTTAACCCAAGGTATTAAGAGATATGGAGTAAAGGTGGGTATGTGGAACTAGGTTGCAGATCAACTTTGGTTTCATTGAATGTTTCCCTTGATGGAGAATTCTAGAACCGGGGGACATAGATTCAAGATAAGTGGCAGAAGGTGTAGGGGGGACATGAGGAAGAACTTTTTTACGCAGAGGGTAGTGGGTGTCTGGAATTCGCTGCCCAAGTTGGTGGTAGAGGCAGAAACTTTAAACTCTTTTAAAAAGCACCTGGATCTGCACCTAAAGTGCTGTAAGCTGCAGGGCTATGGGCCAGGTGCAGGAAGGTGGGATTAGAAAGGTGTCCTCAGGCTGGCATGGACAAGATGGGCTGAATGGCCTACTTCTGTGCTGTAACTTTTCCACGGTTCTATGATGGAATAGGCTTGAGGGGCTAAATGGCCTACTCTTTGTCCCCTGTTCCCAGAAAAAAACAGTAACTTTATTAAATTGATTGAACAGAAGCTATATCTAATTGTGGGTTTGCTTTATTGAAGGACCAAAAGTTACAGGTGGAGGCTAACTACATTTTCTTTCGACGAACTTGTGGCATATTCAGTAACTTTACCATAAAATAGATTTTTACTTATTTTAATGTATGGATACTTGGGGGAAGTCCTGATTCCAAGGGTGGTTCTGGCAATAGTGGAGAATATTTGTTCTGTAAGATCAGTTATATAACTGCACTAGTGTAAATCAAAGGAGGGTTTGGACACACAATTCCTAGTTGTAGAATTTTAAGTTTAACTCATTTAATTGTCTATTTGCAACAATCAGTGAATTGTACTAAAAAAAATAACTAAATCCATAATGCGACAGTGAAATAACATCTACATTTCTTACATAAACATTGAAGTAGGACGATTATAAACTGTAATGTTCATCTTCCCCTTTCCAAAATATTGCTTCGTTTATTCATAACTTACATCAGGCTTGGTAAACAAAGAGTAACAGCATTACTGTCAAGTTATGTAAGTGTTTCAAAACGATTGAAATGCCATAACTTGGTTTCAAGTTTTTTGTTTGCTTTTGTGTACAAGCATGCCTAAGACTTTCTGAGAGGTTTTTAATCTCTTAAAATTGTACAAAATAGTTTTGTTCAGAAAAAAGAGTCAAAAGTTTTCACTGATCTACCTCCTCGCCTTCACTCGTCCCAATCGCCTCTTTTGTTGGCAGCTGAATTGTGGATTAATTGTAACTTTACAATCAGTGTTCACAATTTGGTTTCATGGGGAAAGAAGAGGAGAACTTGCCTGTTTCCCAGCGTATCTGGATTAACAGAATCACAGCCAACGTTTTCTTTCCATGTTTAAACACATATGGCAGGCAGATTGTAGTGTCAGATGAGAGTTGAATTTCAGACTGTGAACAGACTCTTTCTTAAGAATTACATGTTGTTATAGTTTACCATATGCTTTCTCAAATTCAGAGTGTCACTTGGAAGTTAAACCAGGGAATAAATCTTGAGCCCTGCCAAGTGAGAGTTAATTGATTTTTTTTTCTGTTTAAATTCTATACAGGAGAATTGCAAGTTGTAGATTTGTGCGCTTTTCTTCTGATCAATATTCACTTCAAAGAGATTTAAATACCAGCTGTTTGTAGTAAGAAATAGTTCACAGTAGTTGGGCTTGCTTTGAGTTCTCTCCAACTGTTACTGTTTCTGCAGTGGACCTTCCTGAATGTTGGACTAGGGTCTCGGTTGTGGGCTTGAGTTCTGTTTAGCTCAAGAATTTTTGTTGAAAAAAAGTTCAGTCAAACCTGACATGAGGTACACTCCCCTGTCTATTGTCGAGATTACTTACCTCAATCTCAGCACATCACCTGTTTGCATCCTACTGAACCCCTAACAACACCTACCCTCCATTCCTCTCCAAGTTGCTGGCTTCTTGTTAGGGTGCTGTTCCAAGGGCAACATGAACCTTTTATCGGATCCTTTGCAAGTTCCCATTACTAATGTGAGCCTTCAGTGAGATTTGTCAGTTTACTCAAACCTCAGGAATCGGGTGGGGATGATCAATATTCCTGAGTCCAGATAGCTCCTTTTCTACTGGCCACACAGCTGTACATCCATCAAAGATTTTTCAAAAGTGACCAAAAGTAGAAACCCTGCCAAACGTTTTCCCTTCTTAATCAAAATAATTGTAGTGCCCTGTCTTTGGCTTCAATGAGTCAACCTACCATCAACTGACTAGCAGTTTAGGTTGTTATTGCTTTCTGTGCTAATGTTAAATGTTAAATGATAGCATTTTAAAAGGAGCTTAAATTGTAAAAATTACAAATGAATATTTAATTTCTGATTCATCAAAGTTAGTTATCTTAAATCCAAATAAGATTATAGTTTTGGAAATAAAGGAATCTTTCCTAAGGATGGGTAAAATATTTAATCGTCTGAGCAATCTATATGAAGAAATAGTCATCATGGGCATCCCAGCCACAGGATGCGGTTTTACTTTGTCAACACAGTCACCTAAAATAGACTCCAAGCATGAATGAACAATAAGCCTGTTCATCTGAAGGGTCCTATTTCAGCAGCCATTAAGGGATTATTAAAACACTATTGACTGTCTCTTGCTAAACTTATTGTACTTGCATTCACTGATGTCCGCTTATAAAATGGTTACTTGATTTATTTTTTCTTCTGGCAATAAAATCTTGTACTAGCCTCCAATTGTTTGTGTGAATACAACTTGGCCCATATACTGAAACAACATGTGCAGTAATTGTTTTAATCCTTCAATAATTTAGTGGAAGAACGTCATAGGATCTGTCATTTTGTGCCAAGCTTCAAACTTTTGTTTAGCAGGCTGCCCTGCATTTTGCTTCTTACCCCAGTAAGAAGGTTCAGATGGGCTTGGACTGCAGACTGATTTGCAGTTATGACGAATAGTCAGCACTTTTAAAATGATGCATGTCATTGTGATCATTTAGCCATGATTTGGATGGAAATCACTATTTCAATGCATGCATTCAGTGATAATTGAAAATTATCTTTCTTCTTCTTTTGGCTGGAATATTTACCTTAGACTTTGAAGTGAAAGTGATTTCTCGCAACTGAGCTGTGATGGTAAGCCTGTATGTCAAGATTGTAGTGCCCTGCATAATTTCTCTGCAAAACTGTTATTTTTTAAATCACATTTATGTTTTTTTATAGTATAAACTATTAGGTTTACAACACTTGATGGTCCGTGCTTCCTGATGAAAATTGGCTGTAACAGTGATGATCATGGCCGGTCTCTCCATTATGAAAAACCGTGAAAGCATTTTGAATATCCACTACAGTTGCAATGTTTTGTGGACCATACTAATCTAGCAGCCCTTTGGGAACACCATAACTACTACTTAGATTGCATCAGTTCAAGGAGAAGGCACACCACCACCACCTCCAGGCAATATGGAATGGGCCATAAATGTGGCCTAGCCAGCATTTTTCATAATCCCAGAACTAATAAATGTTTTTAATGTATCAATTTAAAATGCTGTATATATAGAATGCTGCTCAGACAGTGGAACAGTTATTTTTAAGTGCTTTATGGACATGCATTAACATAACTTTCCAGTTATATTTGTGTAGCACAGGATTATAGCATTTCAATTGGAGGATAATAAATAAAAGTAACAAAATGATGGTTTAATGACCAAATAGATTAGTTTAAATGCGTGTTTTACATACTTTCTATATTAATTAAAATAGGGGGGTTTATTTTGTGGTTTGACTTTAGGAAGGCTAAGGGTAAATTTCCCACTTAGCCTTTAAACTTTGTATTTTGATTTTTTTTAACAGCAGCTATGTATCTATAATGTGATAGGAAGGAGCAGCCCATAAATATAATGATTTAAAAACTAATCTCATTATTTAGAGCAGAATAAGAAGATTGAACAATGCCATACTTAAGTGCAAGCTCCAAACGTTTCAGTAAGGCAAAATTAAGCCAATCAGTTAAACTAAGACAAAAAAAGGGGAAATATTCAAATGGACTTCATCAAAGAGAACCAAAAGAAATCTGTTGGAGCTTAATTTTAGCGCCGTACTCTCATGTGGAGTATTTCAAAAATGGAGAACGTACACCAATAAATTTAGCCTGAGATAAAGGCTAGTTGCAATATATTGCAAAAATCTGGAGAGTGGTACATATCCTGTTCGGGATTCTAATGGAACCCCTGTGTGCAGACCTCAGCCACAGCGCGATGCATATACCTGTGTTGAATTGGACTTGTGACACTATCATGGTGTAATATGACTGGACTAAGGACAATCCAGAAAATGTTTACATGGGAGATGTGCCTTAGCTCGAGGAGCATTCGCAATAAAGTGGATGAATTAACCGCGCAAATAGATGTAAACAGGTATAGTCGGGATTACGGAGACATGGCTGCAGGGTGACCAGGGATGGGAACTGAACATCCAGGGGTATTCAGTGTTTAGGAAGGACAGACAAAAAGGAAAAGGCGGTGGAGTTGCATTGCTGGTTAAAGAGGAAATTAATGCAATAGTGAGGAAAGATATTAGCTCCGACGATGTGGAATCTGTATGGGTAGAGCTGAGAAACACTAAGGGGAAAAAAACATTAGTGGGGGTTGTATATAGATCCCCAAACTGTAGTGGTGATGTTAGGAATGGCATTAAATGGGAAATTAGAGATGCATGTAATAAAAGAACATCTGTAATTATGGGCGACTTTAATATGCATATATATTGGGCAAATCAAATTAGTAACAATACCGTAGAGGAGGAATTCCTGGAGTGTATATGGCATGTTTTTCTGGACCAATGCATTGAGGAACCAACGAGAGAACAGGCCATCCTTGACTGGGTATTGTGTAATGAGAAAGGAATAATTGGCAATCTAGTTGTGCGAGGCCCCTTGGGGGTGAGCAACCATAATATGATAGAATTCTTCATCATGATGGAGAGTGACATAGTTGATTCTGAGACTAGGGTCCTGAATCTTAATAAAGGAAACTACGATGGTATGAGGCACGAGTTGGTTATGATGGATTGGGAAATGTTACTTAAAGGGATGATGGTGGATAAGCAATGGCAAACATTCAAAGAGCGAATGGGTGAACTGCAACAATTGTTTATTCCTGTCTGGCGCATAAGTAAAACAGGAAAGGTGGCCAAACCATGGCTTACAATGGAAATTAGAGATAGTATTAGATCCAAGGAAGAGGCATACAAATTGTCCAGAAAAAATAACAGACCTGAGGATTGGGAGCAGTTTAGAATCAAGCAAAGAAGGACCAAGGGATTGATTAAGAAGGGGAAAATAGAGTACGAGAGTAAGCTTGCAGGGAACGTAAAAACTGACTGTAAAAGCTTCTATAGGTATGTGAAGAGAAAAAGATTGGTGAAGGCAAATGTAGGTCCCTTACAGTCAGAAACAGGGGAATTTATAATGGGGACTAAAGAAATGCCTGACCAACTAAATACATACTTTGGTTCTGTCTTCACAAAGGAGGACACTAATAACATACCAGAAATCTTGGTGAACGCAGGGTTTAGTGAGAGTGAGGAACTGAAAGAAATCAGTATTAGTAGGGAAATGGTGTTGGGGAAATTGATGGGATTGAAGGCCGATAAATCGGGTCTGATCATCTACATCCCAGAGTACTTAAGGAAGTGGCCCTAGAAATAGTGGATGCATTGGTGGTCATCTTCCGAGATTCTATAGACTCTGGAACAGTTCCTACAGATTGGAGGGTAGCTAATGTAACCCCACTATTTAAAAAGGGAGGTAGAGAGAAAACACGGAATTATAGACCAGTCAGCCTGACGTTGGCAGTGGGGAAAATTCTAGAGTCCATTATAAAAGATTTAATAGCTGAGCATGTGGAAAACAGTGGCAGAATTGGACAGAGTCAGCATGGATTTATGAAAGGGAAATCATGCTTGACAAATCTCCTGGAATTTTTCAAGGATATAACTAGTAGAGTTGATGAGAGGGAGCCAGTGGATGTGGTTTATTTGGACTTTCAGAAGGCTTTCGACAAAGTCCCACATAAGAGATTGGCGTGTAAAATTAAAGCACATGGGATTGGGGGTAGTGAATTGAGATGGATAGAAAACTGGTTGGAAGACAGGAAACAAAGAGCAGGAATAAACAGGTCTTTTTCCGAATGGCAGGCAGTGACTTGTGGGGTACCGCAGGGATTGGTGCTGGGACCCCAGTTATTCACAATATATATTAATGATTTAGATGACGGAATTAAATGTAATATCTCCAAATTTGCAGATGACACAAAACTGGGTGCGAGGGTGAGCTGTGAGGAGGATGCAGAGATTCTTCAGTGTGATTTGGACAAGCTGAGTGAGTGGGCAGATGCATGGCCGATGCAGTATAATGTGGATAAATGTGACATTATCAATTTTGATTGCAAAAGCCGGAAGGCAGATTATTATCTGTATAGCTTAAACTGAGAGAGGGGAATGTGCAACGAGATCTGGGTGTCCTTGTACACCAGCCGCTGAAGGTAAGCATGCAGGTGCAGCAGGCGGTAAAGAAGGCAAATGGTATGTTGGCCTTCATAGCCAGAGGATTTGAGTACAGGAACAGGGATGTCTTGCTGCAATTGTACAGGGCCTTGGTGAGACCACACCTGGAATATTGTGTGCAGTTTTGGTCTCCTTATCTGAGGAAGGATGTACTTGCTATAGAGGGAGTTCAGCGAAGTTTTACCCGACTGATTCCTGGGATGGCGGGACTGACATATGAGGAGAGATTGAGTCGATTAGGATTATATTCGCAGGAGTTCAGAAGAATGAGGGGGAATGTCATAGAAACCTATAAAATTCTAACAGGATTAGACAGGGTAGATGCGGAAGGATGTTCCCAATGGTGGGGGAATCCAGAACCAGGGATTACAGTCTGAGGAAATGGGGTAGACCGTTTAGGACTGAGATGAGGAGAAATTTCTTCACCCAGAGAGTGGTGAGCCTGTGGAATTTGTTACCACAGAAAGTAGTTGAGACCAAAACATTATATGTTTTCAAGAAGGAGTTAGATATAGCTCTTGGGGCGAAAGGGATCAAAGGGAGAAAGCGGGAGCAGGATATTGAGTTGGATGATCAGCCATGATCATAATGAATGGCGGAGCAGGCGCGAAGGGCTGAATGGCCTACTCCTGCTCCTAGTTTCTACCGGTGTTTCCTAAAGGTTTAGCATAACTTCCCTTGCTTTTCTATTCCATTTTGCTACCACTCAAGTCAGGAATCCCTTATTTTTTTTTAACAACCTTTGCAAATTCATTTACCTTCTTCAAAGACATTTGCACAGCACTCTGGCCTCTGTTCCTGCACCCCCTTTAAAATTGAACCATTTTGTTCTTATTGCCCCTTGACATTTTTTCTACCAAAATGTATCATTTCATACTTCTCTGTGCTAAATTTCACCTGTCATGTGTCTGCGCATTACTACATATTAGAATGTCCTGATGCCTGTTACTATCCCCTTCGTTGTTTACCACATTTCTGAATTTGGCATCACCTGCAAACTTTGAAATTATATTCAGTATACCCAAGACCAGGTCATTCATATAGATCAAAAAGAGCTGTATGATTTCAATACTGACCCCTGGGGAAGCCCCTACTGTATAATTCCTTCCAGTTTGAGAAACAACTGTTAACCTCTAGTCTGCTTTCTGTCCCTTAGCTACCTTTGTATCCGGGCTGCCCTTTTAATCCCAAGGGCTTTAATTTTCCTAACACAGATTATCTTCTTCAAATGCCTTTTAGAAGTCCCCATACATAACATCATACGAGCATAAGCACGTATGAATTAGGAGCAGGAGTAGGCCACACGGCCCTTCGAGCCTGCTCCGCCATTCAGTAAGATGATGGCTGACCTCAACTCCATATTCCCACCTACCCTTGATAATCTTTCACTCCTTGCTTATTAAGAATATATCTACTTCTGCCTTAAAAATATTCAAAGACTCTGGTCCACCACCTTTGAGGAAGAGAGTCCCTCAACACTCAGAAATTTTTGTTTTATTCATTCATGGGATGTGGACGTTGCTGCCAAGGCCAGCATTTATTGCCCATCCCTAATTGCCCTCGCTCAGAGGGCATTTAAGAGTCAACCACATTGCTGTGGGTCTGGAGTCACATGTAAGCCAGGCCAGGTAAAGACAGCAGATTTTCTTCCCTAAAGGAAAGGACATTAGTGAACCAGGTAGGTTTATATGACAATCAACAATGGTCATCAGACTTCTAATTCCAGATTTTTATTGCATTGAAATTTCATCATCTGCCATGGTGGGATTCGAACCTGGGTCCCCAGAGCATTACCCTGGGTCTCTGGAATACTAGTCGAGCGACAATACCGCTATGCCAACGCCTCCCTCACCTCTGTCCTATATGGGCGACCCCTTATTTTTAAAGGCCCCTAGTACTAGATTCTCCCACAAGAGGAAACATCCTCTCCACATTGACCCTGTCAAGACCCCTCCGGTTCCTATATGTTTCAACCAAGTCACCTCTTACTCTTCTAAACTCCAGCAGATACAGGCCTAGCCTGTTCAATCTTTCTTCATAAAACAACTGCCCAATCCAGGTATTAGTTTAGTAAACCTTCTCTGAACTGCTTCCAATGCATTTACATTCTTCCTTTAATAAGGAGATCAGTGCTGTTCACAGTATTCCATATGTGATCTCACCAATGCCCTGTATAACTAAAGCATAACCTCACTGTTTCTGTATTCAATTCCCCTCTCAATAAATGATATTCTATTAGCTTTCCTAATTACTTGCTATACCTTTATACTATATACTTATAGTCTGTTGCAATTCATGCACTAGAACACCTAGATCCCTCTGCATCTCAGAGCTCTACAATCCCTCACCATTCAGATAATATGCTTTTTTATTCTTCCTGCCAAAATGGACAATTTCCCACTTTTCTACATTATATTCCATTTGCCAGATCTTTGCTTTAAACTATCTATCTCCCTTTGTATATCCCTATGTATCCTCATCACATTGTAGTATCTTACCTATTTTTGTGCCATCAGCAAATTTACCAACCATACCTTTAGTCCCATCATCCAAGTCATTTATATAAATTGTAAAAAGCTAAGGCCCCGGCACTGATCCCTGTGGCACACCACTTGTTACATCTTGCCAATCAGTAAAAGACCCATTTATGCCTACCTCTGCTTCCTGTTAGCTAGCCAATCTTCTATCCATGCCAATATGTTACCCCCTACGCCATGAGCTTTTATTTTCTGCAATAACCTTTGATGTGGCACTTTATCAAATGCCTTCTGGAAATCTAAGTACATCCACCAGTTCCCCTTTATCCGAAGCACATGTGACTCCTTCAAAAACTCCAATAAATTGGTTAAACATAATGCCCCTTTCACAAAACAATGTTGACTCTGCCTGATTACCATAAATTTTTCCAAGCTATAGTGTCTTTAATCATAGCTTCTAACATTTTCCCTATGACACATGTTAAAACTGACTGGTCTGCAGTTTTCTGCTTTCTGCCTCCCTTTTTGAATAAAGGAGCTACACTATTTTCCTATCAAATCTAGTGAATTTTGGAAAATTTAAACAAACGCATCAACTAACTCCCTCATCACTTCTTTTAAGACCCTAGGATGAAGTCTATCAGGTCCCGGGGACTTGTCAGCCTGCAGCTGCAGCAATTTTCTCAGTACCATTTCCCTGGTGATTGTAATTTTCCTGAGGTCCTCCCTTCCATTTCCTGATTTACAGCTAAAACTGGGATGTTACTTGTATTCTTTATAGTGAAGACCGATGCAAAATACCTGTTCAATTCATCTGCCATCTCCTTATTCTCCATTATTAATTCCCCAGACACACTTTCTATAGGACCTACGCTCACTTTGTTAACTCTTTTGTTTTTTAAATATCTACATAAACTCTTACTATCTACCTTTATATTTCTAGCTAGCTTTCTCTCGTACTCTTAATTTTTCCTTCCTAATCAATCATTTGCTCATTCTTTGCCATTTTTTATATTCTGTCCAATCTTCTGACCTGCAACCCATCTTTGCACAATTATGTGCTTTTCCTTTATGTTTGATATTATCTTTATTTTTGTAGTTCACCACGGATGGTGGGCCCTCCCCTTGGAATTTTTCTTTCTTGTTGGAATGTATCTATTCTATGTATTCTGAAATATCCTCTCAAATGTCCTCCACTTCACCTCTATTGACCTATCCTTTAACCCAATTTGCTAGTTCACTTTAGCTAGCTGTGCTTTCAGGCCCTCGTAATTGCCCTTATTGAAGTTTAAAACACTAATGGGGAGGCAGTGGTGTAGTGGTATTGTCACTGTACTAGTAATCTAGAGACTCAGGGTAAAGCTCTGGGAATCTGGGTTTGAATCCCACCATGGTGGAATTTGAATCCAATAAAAATATCTGGAATTAAAAGTCGAATGATGACCATGACGATTGTTGTAAAAACACATCTGGTTCATTAATGCTCTTTAGGGAAGGAAATCTGCCATCCTTATCTGTCCTGACCCACAGCAATGTGGTTGACTCTGAAATGGCCTAGCAAGCCACTCAGTTGAATCAAACTGCTAAAAACAGGTCAATAATGAATGAAACTGGTAGGCCACCTGGCATCAACCTGGTCACTGAAAATGGCAAGCTCAGCCCTGTCAAACCTGCAAAGTCCTCCTAGTATCACCTTGGGAGAGCTGACCCACAGACTAGTCATTGAAACATACGTTACAGACAATGTCTCAGACACCACCATCACCATTGTCGGCATGTCCTGTCCTACAGGCCTATCAGAGGTGGTGGCACAGCCAGGAGGGAGATTCCCTGGGAGTCCTGAACATTGATTCCGGACTCCATGAAGTCTCATGGCATCAGATCAAACATGGGCAAGGAAACCTCCTGCTGATTACCACATACCATCCACCCCCCACAGCAGATGAATCAGCATTCCTCCATGTCGAATACCACTTGGAGAAAGCACTGAGGGTGGCAAGGGTGCAGAATATACCCTGGGAGGGGGACTTCAATGTCCATCACCAAGATTGGCTCGGTAGCACCATTGCAAACTGAGCTGGCTGCGTCCTAAAGGACATAGCTGCTAGACTGGGCCTGTGGCAGGTGAGGGAACCAAGAAGAGGGAAAAACATACATGACCTCATCCTCACCAACCTGCCTGCTGTGATGCCTTTCCATGATGGTATCAGTAGGTGTGACCACCGCACAGTCCTTGTCGAGGTGAAGTCCCGTCTTCACAGTGAGGATACCCTCCATCGTATTTGGTACCAACACCATGCTAAATGGGTTAGATTTCGAACACATTGAGCAACTGAAGACTGGACATTCACAAGCACCGTGGGCCATCAGCAGCAGAATTGTACTTGACCGCAATCTTTAACTTCCTGGCCTGGTATATCCCCCACTCTACCATTACCACCAAGCCAGGGAATTAACCCTGGTTCAATGAAGAGTGCAGGAAGGCATGCTGGGAGCTGCACTGAAGCATACCTAAAAATGAGATGTCAACCTGGTGAAGCTACAACACAGGACTACTCGCGTGCCAAACAGCATAAGCAGCAAGCGATAAGACAGATCTAAGCACTTCCATAAGCAATGGATCAGATCTAAGCTCTGCGGTCCTGCCAGATCCAGTCATGAATGGTAATGGAGTATTAAACAGCTAACAGGAGCAGGAGGAGCTCCTGGTCTCTGGGTCCACAAATATCCTCATCTTCAATAATGGGGGAGCCCAGCACATCAGCATAAAAGATAAGGCTGACGCGTTTGCAACAATCTTCAGCCGGAAGTGCTGAGTGGATGATCCATCTCGGCCTTCTCCAGAGATCCCCAGCATCACAGATACCAGTCTTTAGCCAATTTGATTCACCCCCTGTGATACCAAGAAATGGCTAAAGGCACTGGATAGTGCAAAGGCTATGGGCCCTGACAATATTCCAGCAATAGTACTGAAGACTGGTGCTCCAGAACTTGCTGTGCCTCTAGCCAAGCTGTTCCAGGACAACTACAACACTGGCATCTGCCCGGAAATGTGGAAAATTGCCCAGGTATGTCCTGTACACAAAAAGCAGGACAAGTCCAACCCAGCCAATTACTGCCTCATCAGTCTACTCTCGATCGGTAAAGTAATGGAAGGGGTCATTAACAGTGCTTTCAAGCACTTTGCTTAGCAATAACCTGCTCACTGATGCTCAGTTTGGTTTCCGGCAGGGTCACTCAGCTCCTGACCTTGTTACAGCCTTAGTTCAAACATGGACAAAAGAGCTGATCACCAGAGGTGAGGCAAGAGTGACCGGTCTTGACATCAAGGCAACATTTGACCAAGATGGCATCAGAGAGCCCTCGCAAAACTGGAGTCAATGGGAATAGGCGGAAAACTCTTCGCTGGTTGGAGTCATACTGAGCACAAAGGAAGATGGTTGTGGTTGTTTGAGGTCAATCATCTTAGTTCCAGGACATCATGGCAAGAGTTCCTCCGGGTAGTGTCTTAGGCCCAACCATCTTCAGCTGCTTTATCAATGACCTTCCTTCCATCATAAGCTCAGAGGTCATGATGTTCACTGATGATTGCACAATGTTCAGCGCCATTCGTGACTCCTCAGTCACAGAAGCAGTCTATGTCCAAATGCAGCAAGACCTGGACGGTATCCAGGCTTGGGCTGACAAGTGACAATAACATTCGCACCATAGAAGTGCCAGGCAATGACCATCTCCAACAAGAGAGAAACTAACCATTGCCCCTTGATGTTCAATGGTATTGCCGACACTGAATCCCCAACAATGAACATCCTGGGGGGGTTACCATTGACCAGAAACTCAACTGGACTAGCCATATAAATACTGTGGCTACAAGAGCAGGTCAGAGGCTAGGAATCCTGCGGCAAGAAACTCATCTCTAGACTCCCTGAAGCCTGTCCTTCATCAACAAGGCACAAGTCATGAGAGTGACGGAAAATCTCCATTTGCCTGGATGAGTGCAGCTCAACAACACTCAAGAAACTTGACACCATCCAAGACAAAGCAGCCCGCTTGATTGACACCCCATCCACAACCATTCACTCCCTCCACCACCTGCGCACAGTGGCAGCAGTGTGTACCATCTACAAGATGCACTGCAGGAACTCACCAAGCCTCCTTAGACAGCACCTTCCAAACCCATAACCGCTACCATTTAGAAGGACAAGGGCAGTAGACTCATGGGAACACCACCACCAGGAAGTTCCCCTCCAAGCCACACACCATCCTAACTTGGAAATCTATCGTCATTCCTTCACTGTCACTGGGTCAAAATCCTGGAACTCCCTCCCTAACAGCACTGTGGGTGTACCTACACCACATGGACTGCAGTGGTTCAAGAAGGCAGCACTCTACCACCTTCTCAATGGAAATTAGGGATGGGCAATAAATGCTGGCCTAGCCAGCAGCACCCACATCCCATGAATGATTAAAAAAAAGGGAGGCAGAGTTAAAACAGGGAATTATAGACCAGTCAGCCTGACGTCGGTAGTGGGGAAAATTCTAGAGTCCATTATAAAAGAATTAATAGCTGAGCACGTGGAAAACAGTGGCAGAATCGGACAGAGTCAGCATGGATTTATGAAAGGGAAATCATGTTTGACAATCTACTGGAATTTTTCGAGGATGTAACTAGTAGAGTTGATGAGGGGGAGCCAGTGGATGTAGTTTATTTGGACTTTCAGAAGGCTTTCGACAAAGTCCCACATAAGAGATTGGCGTGTAAAATTAAAGCACATGGGATTGGGAGTAGTGTATTGAGATGGATAGAAAACTGGTTGGCAGACAAGAAACAAAGAGCAGGAATAAACGGGTCTTTTTCCGAATGGCAAGCAGTGACTCATGGGGTACTGCTGGGACCCCAGTTATTCACAATATATATTAATGATTTAGATGAGGGAATTAAATGTAATATCTCCAAATTTGCAGATGTCACAAAGCTGGGTGGGAGGGTGAGCTGTGAGGAGGATGCAGAAATGCTTCAGTGATTTGGACAAGCTGAGTGAGTGGGAAGATGCATGGCTGATGCAGTATAATGTGGATAAATGTGAGGTTATCAATTTTGGTTGCAAAAGCCGGAAGGCAGATTATTATCTGTATGGCTTAAACTGGGAGAGGGGAATGTGCAACGAGACCTGGGTGTCCTTGTACACCAGCCGCTGAAGGTAAGCATGCAGGTGCAGCAGGCGGTAAAGAAGGCAAATGGTATGTTGGCCTTCATAGCCAGAGGATTTGAGTACAGGAACAGGGATGTCTTGCTGCAATTGTACAGGGCCTTGGTGAAACCATACCTGGA
Source organism: Cetorhinus maximus (assembly GCF_964194155.1). Taxonomy (NCBI): domain Eukaryota; kingdom Metazoa; phylum Chordata; class Chondrichthyes; order Lamniformes; family Cetorhinidae; genus Cetorhinus; species Cetorhinus maximus. The sequence goes on from NC_135884.1 coordinate 130,194,144, forward strand.
ATATTGTGTGCAGTTTTGGTCTCCTTATCTGAGGAAGGATGTACTTGCTATAGAGGGAGTTCAGCGAAGGTTTATCCGACTGATTCCTGGGATGGCGGGACTGACATATGAGGAGGGATTGATTCGATTAGGATTATATTCGCAGGAGTTCAGAAGAATGAGGGGGAATGTCATAGAAACCTATAAAATTCTAACAGGACTAGACAGGGTAGATGCCGGAAGGATGTTCCTGATGGTGGGGGAGTCCAGAACCAGGGATCACAGTCTGAGGAAATGGGGTAGACCATTTAGGACTGAGATGAGGAGAAATTTCTTCACCCAGAGAGTGGTGAGTCTGTGGAATTCGTTACCACAGAAAGTTGTTGAGACCAAAACATTGTATGTTTTCAAGAAGGAGTTAGATACAGCTCTTGGGGCGAAAGGGATCAAAGGGTATGGGGAGAAAGTGGGAGCAGGATATTGAGTTGGATGATCAGCCATGATCATAATGAATGGCGGAGCAGGTTCGAAGGGCTGAATGGCCTACTCCCGCTCCTAGTTTCTATGTTTCTATAAAAAAAAAGGCTTATCTTGGACCCACTCTTCTTTCCCTGAAACTGAATGTAAAATCCAATCATATTATGATCACTCCTACCAAGGGGTGCCTACACAATGAAGTCATCAGTTAACCCTATCATGTTGCACAATATCAAGTCTAGCCTAACCTGCTCTCTGGTTGGTGCCAGAACGTGGTGTTCTAAGAATCTATCCCAAAAACATTCTATGAATTCCTCATCTAGGCTACCTTTTCGCATCTGATTTTCCCAGCCTACATGCAGATTAAAATTCCCTATGATTATCACTGTACCTTTCTGACAAGCTCCTATTATTTCTTCTTTTATAATCTATGTCCTACCGTTAGGGTGCCTGTACACCATTACCACAAGTGACTTTTTGCCTTTATCATTTCTCACCTCTACCCAAACTGTTTCTACATCCTGATTTTCTGAACTTAGTTCATCCCTCTTTAATATGCTAATACCGGCATTAATTAACAGAGTTACACCTCCACCTTTTTCTAGCTTCCTGTCCTCCCTAAATGTCACGTACCCTTCAAAATTCAGGTCCCAATAAATGTCATCCTGTAGCCATGTCTCAGTAATGGCTATCAGATCATACTTATTTATTTCTATTTGCACTGTCAGTTAATCTGTTTTGTTTCAAATGCTATCATCAACTGCACTACCTTTGTGAACTCTCTGCTACTTTATCAAAAAGCTCAATCAAACTGGTGAAGCACAATTTGCCTTTAACAAATCTGGACTGACTTATTTATTTATTTATATTCAATCCTGGGATCTGGGCATTGCTGGCTAAGCCAGTAATTATTGCCTATCCCTAATTGCTCTTACTTTTCCAAATGCCAATTAATTTTGCCCTGAATTATTGCCTCCAAAGTTTCCACATGACCGATGTTAGGCTACTGGACTGTAATTGCCATGTCTATCCTTCTCTCTTTTTTTTAAAAAAAAAAGCTGGCATACAACATTTGCCATCCTCCAGTCCTCTGACACCGTCCCCATATCCAAGGAGGATTGGAAGATTGTGGCCAGGCCCTCTGCTACTTGAGCCCTTCTTTCCCCTCAGGATGCATCCCATCTGGACCAGGTGACTTTTCTACTCTGAGAACTGCTAACCTTTTAAGTACCTCCTCTCTTTTTATCCTATCCAATATTGCTACTGCTTTCTCCTTTAGTGCTGAACTGGCAGTATCCTCTTGTGAAGACTGATGCAAAGTACTCACTTAATACCTCAGCGCTGATGCCTCCACAAGATCTCCTTTTTGGCCCCTAATTGGTCCCACCCTTGGTTTGACTACCCTATTACAGTTTGTATTTATATAAGACTTTGGGGTTACATTTTATGTGAACTGCAAGTTATGAGGGAATCCATAGTTTCAAAGATTGTATTTTTTGAGACAGACCCTAATTAAAAATAAGGACTGAAAAGGGAAACTGAGAAATTAAACTGACCCTCCCAGTTTCTAAGGAAACTGAGACTGAAACCGAGATTGGAAGCGAAAACTTGTGGAAGACTGAAACTGGTTGAAACCATATAAAAAGAACACAGAGCCATCAGAGCTCAGATGATGATGATCTCAGTGGTGCAGTACAGGCAGGCTGAAAAAGACAGACTAGATCAAGAAGCTGAGAATAGGCAAATATACAGTGGCTGCAACTGTTTCTGCTACTTGAAGATAATATTGGTGGATCTACGCCATTCAGATCATCGTAAGCAGAGTTCAGGTTCTGCAAACATGCTATTTTTGGTGAAGACTGGGCCTGCGGAACTTGGGTTGTTTGTGCGCTGCTGTCAGCTGGGGATCAGGCTAAATCCTAGAAGAAGAGGAGCTGAAATTCTCCTTTAAGAAGACAGAGTTTTGAAAGACATTGTGACTGAGATTGATGACATATGCTTCGTGAACTGTTGAGCCAATTCCTAAGATTTGTCATAGTTGTATCTGCCATTTATGTGTGATTTATAGTTTCACCAACCACAATTTGCCTGCCATGTTTAGCTTATGTTGATTCTTTGTTTTAGAGTATAGGTGGTTACCCAAGATAATATTTAGTGTTTGCTTTGTTTGACTTTTGTATGGTAAACATCCTTTTGTTTCAACTTGTGGAATCTTGTGGCTTCCTTTTTTCCGTAAATAACTGGGATTTTGGACTGTTCTTCACAAAGTTACTAGTCATGACCAAGATCATAACACAATCTGTTCTCATACTCTGCCAACCTCCCCTTATTCCCTTTTTTTAGATGATCTCTGTACTTTCTATATTTAGCTATTATAAGCCACATAATTGACCTAAGCCTTTTCTGTCTAAATTTAACCTGCATACCTTCAGTCATCCAGGAGCTCTAACTTTGGATGGCTTTCCTTTACCCCTTCATAAGAATATGTCTATTCTGTACCCAAACCATTTCCTCCTTTTGAAGGCTTTCTATTATTTGATTGTTGTTTTGCCTACCAATTTTTGATTCCAATCCACCTGGACCAGACCCATGTTCAACTCATTGAAATTAACTTTTCTCCAGTAACATGCTTGAATCCCCATAACTATTCTTAATGTAACATTTTGGTTACTGTTCCCCAACTGCTCTTGCACAGAAGCATGCTCCCAGTGCTCCACTTCATTCCCCAGAACTTCCTCATTGGGCTGAGATGGACTGAACAAGAAAGTTCTCTATTGGCCTTAATTCAGTGGGCATCCTCAATAACCATTGCAGTTTCATTCCTGCCTTGAACCTTTTCTTATGTACAGGCTAGCAATACACACTGATCACTCCACTGGAGTTTCAATCCTTAGATCTCATCATGACCTTTAAGGAATATTGTCCTTCCACAAATCCCTAACACTCTGGGTCCATCTTGTGCACCTCAACCTATCAAGAGCATTGTGGTAATACAAATATAATGGGGTAAAGACACATAGTCAGCGTATGTTTAAAAGAAAAAGGTACAAATTAAAAAAAGAATCTAATGTTGATCTGCTTTACATCTGAACATTTTTAGTTTTTAATCTCCGCTTTTCAGCATTTGTAGACCTTTTCTGGTCGACCTCAAAAGCAATGGGCCATATTTGTCATAATGCCATTCTTGTAGAAATCATTGAAGCTCAGGTGAGATATTGATTACAGAGGAACATAAGAACAGGATAGGCCATTTGACCCCTGGAGCCTGCTCTGTAATTCAGCTAGATCATGGCTTATCTTCTATCTCAATGCCATTTTCCTGCACTATCCCCATATCTCTTGATATCTATAATATCTGGAAATCTAGTGATCACTGTCTTGAACATACTCAATGACTGAGCCTCCACAGCCCTCGGGGCAGAGAATTCCAAAGATTCACCACCCTCTGAGTGAAGAAATTCCTCCTCATCTCAGTCCTAAATGGCTTACCTCACTCTGAGACTGCCCCTCCTGGTCGTGGACCCCCACCACCATTCCCACCCTCCCAGCCAGGGGAAACATCCTTCCTGCACTTGCCCTGTCGAGCCTTGTGAGAATTTTGAACGCTTCAATGCGGGTCACCTTTCATTCTTCTAAACTCTAGAGAATACAGGCCCCATCTTCTCAATTTTTCCGCATAGGACAATCCGCCATCCCAGGAATCAGTCTGGTGAACCTTCATTGCACTCTCTGTATGGCAAGTATATCCTTCCTTGGTTAAGGAGATCAAAACTGTACACACTACTCCAGGTCCAGTCTCACCAAGGCTCTATACAAATGCAGCAAAACTTCTTTACTCCTGTACTCAAATCCTCTTGCAATAAAGGCCAACATACCATTTGCCTTCCTAATTGCTTGTTGCACCTGCATGTCAGTTTTCAGTAACTCAAGAACAAGGACACCCAGGTCCCTTTGGACATCAACACTTCCCAATCTCTCACCATTTAAGAAATACTCTGCATTTCTGTTTTTCCTATCAAAGTGGATAGCTTCACATTTTTCCACATTGTATTCCATTTGCCATGTTCTTGCCCACTCACTTTGTCTGTCTAGATCCCCTTCAAACATTTTTGCATCCTCCTCACAACTTACAATCCCACCTAGTTTTGTGTCATCAGCAAATTGGGAAATATTACATTTGGTCCCCACATCCAAATCATTGATATAGATTGTGAATAGCTTGGGCCCAACCACTGAACTTTGCGGATTACCTTCAATTACATTTGACTACTTCAGATTGAAGTAAAATTTTTGTATAATCTCCACTTTTTTCTTTGCTCACTTAACTGAGAGGTTAATGATCAGGAAAGAACAGGCTGGAACACTTTTCTGTAGAAAAGAGAAGGTGACCTGGTAGAGTAGATGTGAGAGAAGATTTTTCACATGTTGGGGAGACAAGAGTTAGGGACCATAAATATAAGATAGTCATTCATAGGGAATTCAGGAGAAACTCCTTTACCCAGAGCATGGTTACAATATGGAACTCGCTACCACAAGAAGTAGTTGATGTGATTGGCTTAGATGCATTTGAGGCGAACTTAAATAAACATGTGAAGAAGAAGGAAATACAAGGTATGTTTGATTGGGCTAAATGAAGGGGTGCGAGGAGGCTTGTGTGGAGTATAAGCACTGGTTTGGACCTGTTGGTTCAAATGGTCTGTTTCTGTGCCATAGGCTCTTTGTAATTCTATGTATGTGTCTTGTCTAATAGTGCAGCCAGACAATCTGCTCTACAGGTGCTTGCTTGAGATACATGGGAGACTGGCAATGGACTGCATGTTGAGCTGACATTTTATTTTTCAGTCTGTTATACTCCTTTTCCTGTGTAAATTACCTGGTCACTCCCATTGTGTCTCTTTGATGGCCCAATGAAATTGAGAATTTTTTGCATTTGAAATTCTGAGAATAAACCATAACATTCTGTGAGGGCAATTTTTTCACTATTGTTTGCTCACCTTTCTCATGCCCTCCTTCTCCACCAACCCCCCCACCCTCCCCTTCCCCTGCTGCCTCCTCCAATTGTCTTGTTTTGTACTTCCTTTCCTGGTAGTGATTTGTGCTGGGCAGGAGCCAGCTGTCCTCAGTGTCTCATCCAAGTTTCATTCTTCATGCCCAGATAATGTGCTGGCAGGCTGTGCTACGTGGGAGATATTGTAAGTGAATTTGAACCCACATTCATTGGTATCCTGATGTGCTTTCTAGCAGTGTCACTGGGTAGCAGTTAAGAGCTAATAATATTTATATTTCTTCTCTCCTGCTTAGCTTGGAATTGAGCTGGCCACTATTGTCTTAACAGATATTGACTAACTCAGTGCAAACCAAGATTAATCTTGGCACCATGCTTTCCATTCTGGCTCAGCATCACATCAACTGTTTCACTTAACCATTGAGTCCCTTTGTTTTAAGGCAATTGTAAAAGCAAAAGTGATGAGAAGAACAAATAGCAGAATAACAGCCTATACCATGTACTGGATGAGTTATCTTTTCTTTTTCAATGAATGATCTTTTGGGCTAAAAACAAAAAGCTAAAAGCTACTGCGGATGCTGGAAATCCAAAACAAAAACAGAATTACCTGGGAAAACTCAGCAGGTCTGGCAGCATCGGTGGAGAAGAAATCAGTTAACGTTTCGAGTCCTCATGACCCTTCGGCAGAACTGAGTCATACACCGATGCTGCCAGACCTGCTGAGTTTTTCCAGGTAATTCTGATCTTTTGGGCTGCTGTCTGGTGAGCTCATCCCACAGCATCCCTGCTGTGATGTACAAATATACCTGAGTTAACTTGGTCACCTTTATAATGCAAAAATGTTAATCATTTAACTTGTAGCTTTTGTTTGGCTGAAGAAATTCAACTGAGTGGCAGTAGAAGGTTTGGTTTCAAAATGGGTGGAAACATGAGGTAGAATCGTAATCTCTTGTGTAATCCCTGCTGGAATGCGCACTTCGAGTCATAAGAGTTATTTGCATTCACAGAAGGAGGCCATTTGGCCCATTGAGTCCATGCTGGCTCCCCGTGGAACAATCCAGTCAGTCCTACTCCCCTGCTCAGTCCCTCCAGCCCTGCAAGTTTGTTTCCTTCAAGAGCTCATCCAATTTCCTTTTGAAATCATTCCACCGCCCTCCTGGGCAGCAAGTTCTAGGCCATTACCATGCACTGCGTTTGAACTACTTCTTCACATTCCCCCTTCATCTCTTGTCCACAATCTTAAATTTGTGTCCCCTCGTCCTTGTACAATCAGCTAATGGGAAGCATTTTCCCTCATTTACGATATCTAAGCCTGTCATAATATTGTACACTTCTATCAAATTTTCCCTCAATGTCCTTTGCTCAAAGGAGAACAACCCCAGCCTTTCCAGCCCAAACTTGTAACTGAGACCGCTGGCCCCGCCCCCACAATTCCTGGAACCAATCTGGTAAATTCTGCATCCAATCCGCATCCTCTCCAGGACCCTCCACATCCTTCCAAAAGCGTGGTGATCAGAACAGGATGCAATACTCTAGTTATGGCCCAACCAGAGCTTTATTAAGGTTCAGTGTAAATTCTCAGCTTTGGTACTCAATAGCTCTATTCATGAAATCCAGTATCCATTATGTTTTGTTAACCACTCTCTCAATATGTTCTGCCACCTTCAAAAGTCATGCCATCGGCAACCCCACATCCATCTGTTCCTACATAGCCTTTAGAATTGTGCCATTTAAGTCTATGATGCCTCTCCCTATCCCTAATGCCAAAATGCATCACCTCATACTTCTTTGTATTAACTTCAATCTGCCACTTGTCTGCCCATTATGCTAGCCTGGCTATGTCCTATTGCAGGCAATTTGTATCATCCCCACTGTCACTCCTCCAAGCTTGGTATTTTCAGCAAGTTTTGAAATTTTACTCTCTATTCAAGATCCAAGTCATTTATATATAGCAAAAAATGGCACTGGTTCTAGCACTGACCCTTGGGGAACACCACTGTCTGCCACCTTTCAGTTCAAAAAACAATCTACCATGACTTGCTGCTTTCCCTCCTTAAGCCAATTTTTTTTTACCCAGTTGCACTGTTCTTGCCCCCTTTCTTGAATAAAGGTGTTGCATTTGGCACTCTCCATTGTGGATATTGGAGAAGGACATCTTTGGGCTTAGCTGTGCTACCTCTCTCAGTCAAATAGCATTTAAAGAATCACTATTTAGATTCCCATACAAACAGAAGCGACATAGTTGAGATACTGAAGAGTTGCTTGAGTCAGGGAACTGTGTCCTAGCTTAATCATTGCCTTTAGGAGAGGAGATCAGGTGAGAAAATTAAGTGGGGAAAGTAATTTGCCACTTTTCCTCACCGTTTATAGGAGAGGCATAAAATTTTATTTAAAATAAATAATGCAGCAGTGCACATTTTTAGCAATGAGGAAATTTTTGAATCTAAGTGATTCATATGTAAAATATCAATTTGGTGGATTATATATCAAACTAAATGCATATTTTTAATTGAGGAAATATGATGCTCAAGTGGTTGTCTATTTTGGTTTGTAGCAGTAAAACAACTTTGTGTTTATATAGGATCTTTAACATAGAAAAACATTCTACATGCTTAAAAAGGTTAAATACTGCTTTGAGTTACTTGTGTAAATGCAGAGGCGTGCTGCATGCATTTCATTGGGTTGCCTATAAATACATATTTTGTGAAAACGGTTAGTGAAACAACCTGGGGCGAGTGCAAATGTGCGTGGCCATGAAATTTACACCATGGTGAGGCCCAGTCTCGCAGTACTGTGAGGGATAATGCAAAGTAAAGGAAAATGCTCTCTGAGAAAATTGCTGTGACCTACTCAGATCATCTAAATCAACCCAGTAGTAGTGTTTGTGAAAATTTGCCCAACCTTGGATTTAGTGCATGAAAGATGGGCAATGCCAAAAGCATTTTGCTCCCAGTGTTAGCTAGTATAGAACATTTGAGAAAAACCTGTCTCTGTGCATCCAGCCTTAAACTGAATAAGTTTTGAATTCAGGTGTGCTTTAACAGAAGGCCTTTGTCTGTAGAAGCTTAGTGACATGAAAACTGCCCATGGTATTTTCTCACTTATGAGTGGCAGAGAAATAACAAACTCAATCAAATCATTTTTCTCACTTTTTTTTGCTCACAGTGGAGAACATTCAGCTAAATTTGAACCTTCAGGTGGGAAACAAAAGTGGTGTTGTGTGCAGCGGTGAATTGACTGTTTGCCTGGATGGCCTTAATGTTGACTTGGGAAATTTGCCTAATGGCACCATCATGACAGAAAGTAAGTACTCCACACACATGGTTCATTCTGATGCTCGGATTGAGGGTGATGGATCATACATAAGAAATTACTTAATGCACCTTAATTGATTTGCAGCTCTTCAAAGAGAATGTGTGTTTTTTATAGTTAGTATTAAAACTGGTAAGTTTGTTCTTCAAAAAAAATTATACTTTGTGGTGTTAAAGTTGCAAAATTCTAATTACTGAATCTCTAATAGTTTAATTTGACAATGTTTCTGTGCTGTTGCCTGTTTCTTGTCTTAAATTGATTCTGATAAAAGATAATCATAGTTATAATACCTACTTAAAACATGCATCTTGTAAACAAGCACACGATAACAGCAACTTATACTCAGTTTGACTCTGCATGTAAACTTACTATTATTTGGTGTATATTATACTGCAAAGTAGTTAATTTCAAGCAATCAAATTTTGTTTAATGTTTGCCACTTCCAGTTGATTTTAACCTTAATATTTATTAGTAGTCAATCTTAAATTGGCTGAAAAAAATTCATGAAGATTATAATTACATTGGCACTTAAGTCCATTAGTAAAATAAGGGGTTTTGCAATAACTAATTCTTCAATCTTTTCAAAATATTTGCATGTAGTTCATTGACTTTTATTGACAATGTGTTGTAGCACTGCATACCAATGACTTAGGCCAAATGAGAACCACGTTTTTATTTAGTAAACTAACCACCTGTTGATTTGCAGTTCCTCTAATTTGATTCCAACAGTAATTTCATTCATCATGACATTGTCATGTCTAATACAAGGTTCCTTCCAACTTTGACATATATCATTCTAGAAGCTGAAAATGGCAAAAGCTTTGAGTGTTAGCTTTATAAATGTATTACACAAATTTTCACAGGGGTTTCATATTGAATTTGTTAAAAATCCAAAAATTATTGGGAACATAAAATAATTTGTAAATAGTCTATTTTCTTTAAAAAAACAAAAACTAACTAAGCCTTGTTGCTACATTAAATTGGAATGTTAGAAAATAATACTAAGGTGTATGCAAACATGACACTTAAATTCTTTATTTTAGGCTATAAGTTGATGAGATCCCTGCGGAGCCTGAGTTCCAGGCCCCCTCTCCCCTTCTGTCCACAAAAGAAGTGTTGGCTTTGTGAATTGCATTGTACATCTGTCAATCCATTTTCTTTGTATCCAGCTCATAGTTTTGCTATGTTTAACAAAATTTTGAAGGTGATTTGTAAAAAATTAATTCTGATGTACTGAAAGCTTTAGGATTGGTTTTGAAGATTGTGTAAAATTCTTTTGATCAGCATGCTTTTAGAACTTGGGGGACTGCAGTTGAATTTTTCTAACAATATTAATATTGCTTGATTTTGTAGTTATTCAATAACGGTAGATTGGAGAGCACTAATACTTGTTGTACACCCTTGTATTATATGTTTCAATATTGATAAATATAAAATACATAAAATGTTATAATTGTGCTCTGAGAAAGCCAAAGCTGTTTGAAAGCAAATTTAGAGCCAAAGATTCTAGTCTTCATAATTCATTGGGCACTGTTTGTATAATTTCTGTGATTTTATTAATTTGGTGCTTCTACTGGGACCATATAGGAACGGGGGGAAACCATTCAGCCCTTGGGTGTGTTCCACCATTTAATTAGATCATGGTGGATTTGTACTTCAACTCCATTTGTGTGTGTTTGCATATTCTTTGATATTGCTATCCAAGAAAAATATATCAGCTTTAATTATGGAAATTTCAATTGACCTGGAGTCCACAGTATTTTGTGGGAACAAGTTCCAGATTTCCAGTATCCTTTATATGAAAAGTGCTTCTGAGCTTCCATTCCAAAAGGCCTGATTCTCATTTAAAGATTATGCCCTCTAGTTCTAGATTCTGCCACCAGAGAAATTAGCTTCTTTGTATCTATCTCATGAAATCCCTTTATCATTTTAAATACCTCGTTTAAATCATTTGTCAACCTTCTAACCTCAAGATTCAAAATCAAGTTTATATAACCTGGTTTCATAATTTAATCATTGACGTCCTGACATCATTCTCATACTCCATACTCCTCCAAAGCTAATATATTTTTCCTGAAGTTTGGTGCCCAGAACTGAATATAGTGGTCCAAATGCAATCCAACCAAAGCTCTGAACGACTAATGCAAAGTTTTTTTAACTTTCATATTCCAACTCCCTTGAGATAAAGATCATTTTTCCATTCACCTTTTTGATTATTTTTTAGACTTGTGTACTTGCTTTTAGCCATTTGTATATGTGGATGCTTGGATGAGGTGCACTTTTCCAATTAAATATTGGGAAAGCCATTGCTATCATCTTTGCTCACGATTATGAACGTTTTACATCTGTCACTAATTCAATTCTTCTCCCAAGCTATTGTCTCAGGCAGAACCAGATGTTTTGCAACCTCAGCTATTTGATGCTAATCTGAGCTCCTGACCTTATTCTCTCCATCATCAAGACTGTCTACTTCCATTTCCATAATGTTATTTGCTTCCATCTCACCTTAGCCCAACCACTGCTGAAAGGGCCATACATGTCATTGTCACCTCAAAACTTGACTCTCCTCGATGGCCTTCCAGCCTCCATCCTTCCCAATCTTCAGCTTTTCCTAAACACTGTTTCCTATACCGCACATAATTTTGCTCAGTCATGATCGCTATCTTAGCTAACCTGCACCCTCCATGAAACATATTTAGGAAGTCTCATCTTGGTGTTTCAATCCCTCCATGGTTTTGTCCCTCTCCACTTCCTCCAGCCCTAAAGCCTCACTCCCCTGTCTGCCTCCCACATACCCAAACTCTTTATTCTTGGGATCTGTAACTCCTACCTTCATCACACTGTTTGCAGCTGTTCCTTTAGCTACCTGGGTTCCACCCTTGATCTCTCCCCATCCCTGCCTCAGCCCTTCTGTTGCTCTCTCCTCCTCTAAGACCATTCTGAAACCCATCTCTTTGACTATGGCTCAGCATCTAAAGTTTTTTTGATGACGCTTCTATGAAATGCCTTGGGATATTCTTCTACAATTAAGGCACAGTATAAATGCAAGATGTTGCTTCAGTTTTTTGAGTCTGGCAAAGCCTGCCAACCAGAGGTCCAGAATGAGCAAAATCATCAAGCCACATTCTTTCAATCGGTACTCAGGGTGTGAACTGAAGTACACAATTTGTGTTGTCAGCTGCTCAATGCAACCATTTATTCAATTTTTTTTTGATCAGAGATAGTCCTCCGTGGCTTTGCCCTTCTTTCCCTCTACGACCTCCTCCTGCTCAACAACCGAGTGCACAACCAGTACTTATTCAACTATGACTTTACCATTTTCATCCCATGTTTTGTTGTGGGGCCTTCCAAAGAATTGGCTGCACAACGTCAGGCTGGCTGCACCTCCTCTCACCTTTAAAGGCCTCTTCCAAATTTTGACCAGGCATTGATTCACCTGCCTGAATTCTCTTTCTTAGGTTCAGGATTTTGCAATATTTTACATGAAAATGTACAGACACAGTTGAGACCTGCAGGGCAGCCCCAAAGTATCAAAGATCAGAATGCACCATTCACTACCTAGATCCCTGAATTGGGTTTCTCACCCACTGCCTGTCCAATTCTCTCTGACTGTCATCAGCCTTGATTGCCTGCTTCAGCAATCCATTCCAAACATGAATTTATAACTTTGCACTTTCTAGAATTGGCTTCCTTAGCCATCAAAAGAACTGCAGCACATGATCTCTGCTGACCTCACCAAATTTCTGAGGCTGCATTCCCATTACCTTGCAGATGGAAGGATTTCAATCAATCAAACCTCACTTGTCAACACTGAAGTTTACCTGGAGTTTCTCAGCCCAACTTTCTAATCTATCTACATCCCTTTGCATCTGATCAGGCTACTCTTGATGGGTTTGCAACCCTGCCCACTTTCACCTTCACGTAGTGGGAATATTCAACATCTTTATCTTCATCCCCAATTTCAAATCATTGATAAATAATGTGAATAGCAAAAGTCTCAGAACTGCTGTTTGAGCACCCAAGCTGTTAACTTTCCACTACTCCAATACAGTTCCACGTGTGACCAGCGTTGCTGCATCCGGTTGTTGTCAGTCCATTTTGGTGAACTGCCCACTCAATCAATGTTTATTCACAGTATGGATCAATCTCCTAAGCAACACTGTCAAAAGTCTTGCTTAGTCCATACGTTGACACCCAGAAAGCTCATCAACCACAAGCTTGAATGCCTTTGCAAAGAACTTGAATTCAGACAATGTGGTGGCTCCCCTTCACCCCCCACCCCAATGAAGCCATACTGATTTGAACTCGACTGTATATTATTTTATGTATGCCACCAGACCCTTCTTCAGGATAGTCTCAACATTATGCCCTCAACAAATTTCAGGTTCATCAGCCTGTAATTTACATGGTTATCCTTTTGCCCTTTTTAACACTGCATATAAATGCTGATTCTCTCCAAAACATTAATACAACTTCAACTTACAATGATTCCCAAAACACATGCACCAAGAATATCACCAATCCAAAATGCTGCCTCTGTCTGAAACCCAGATATAATTATATTTCTTGGCTTGACAGCTTTTGCATGAATAGCAACCTCCCTTCCTTGCTTAGCCACTCCATCTTTAGTTCCATTAAGGATATTAAGTTTCTTTCTTTTGTGCCTAAGCCCTCATGCCATTAAATTCACTGTGGTGAAAGTGGTCTGACACCACTGGGTTTTCTTAAGTGTAGGAGCCAGATTGGGACCTGACTCTTCAATTATGTTGCCACTTTTCATGGATGCTCACACACCAGTTTACATGGATGCAAGTGCCAGTATCACTGCATTCTGAGTAGTATGGCACAAAAAGTGGAAATATAAGCTGTCATAAGTATCTTTTGTCTAAAGATTGCACAATTTAACAAGGGAACTGACCAAAATATGACTGTTTCATTGAACGGTAATCACTCATGTCCAATAGCCTGTAAGACCTGGTTTGTTAAATTGGCGAGTTTACATTGTTAACCCTGTTATTTGTGGTATCCTTTGAAATCCGTTCAGTTGTACTCATGATTGATTTGACTGTTTTTAAAATATGGATCGCTAATCAATAAAGTTGGTGTCTAGGCTTCTAAGCAAGATTATTCCAAATTTGAATCCACGTCTTGATTACCATTTGCAGTATTCTGCTCTGTTCCATGCATAGCAACAGAATGGTGCAAATTGTGTTGTCAAAAAGAAAATTAAAAAGACAGTCGCTTGGAAGTATAGAACTTGAATGTTGCTGAAAAGAACGACAAGTCGCTGAAGCTTTTTGCATTGCGCTCAAGCGATCATAATTTATACTGCAGGAGAAAAGGGTGCTGATTAGTTACCAATTAGCACCTTTTCTCCTGAAATATAAAGTGTTGTGATCATTTGAAATCTGGCATTCTTGCATTTGTCTTGATGATTGCAAGACAAAAAGCTTCGGCAACATGTCTCTCTTTTCAGCAAAATGTTTTAAGAAGTGTTTGCTGGTGGCCATATTGGAATTTATTAGCTCACCCTGTTTTGGAAAGTAAATGATATGCAGTTGAGACAAAGTGCACTAAAGTTTGATTGTCCCCCCCCAACTCAGGGATGCAGAGGGCAATTGCATGCAGGCACTCGTGTTAAGATCAGCTAAGTTAGCACAGACCAGGCATTGAAATTGAGACCTTCCTGTTCTGTGTGTCTCAATTCCAAGGGTTCAAAGGTATATTCATTGACTGAGCCATGTGGGAGCTTCTGTGTTTGGTTTGATCTGAACAGTTCTATGTAAAATTTGACCTTTTGACTTAATACCACATCAGTTCAAATTTTAAGGATTGCCTATGGCCATTTTTAATTGCATCAATTTATGCCAATTTTAATTTACTTTTCTGTTCATCACAATTTTGAAAAACAGCAAGATCCTAATGTTAAATTATGTAACTTTTTGTAACTGATTTAAAATCAAGAGCCAGAGCTGACACTGGAGCCATTGAGAGTGTGTCTAAGTCTTTGCTCTCAAACAACTGCATGTAACCCTTGTTTCTGAAATTGTTGGCTACGACAGTCAACTTTGAGGAGAACTTTTAGAGAGTTGATTTGTTAAAGATTTATTCAATAATATAAAATTCTCAGAAGTTTTGTTTGGAAATGGTACAGTTTTTCCCCGATCCACAAGTGGAAGAATAATTTAGAAAAACTGGCATAAAATTGCTTCCATTCTGAAGAATATATGCTCTCAGCTTCCTCTCCTTTTGCAGAACCTGGAGCCAGTTAATGGGTTTAGTCTGCAATTGATTATATGAAGAGAGTTTTGAGGTTAGCTGGCAAAAAAGGTATCACAATTGTTTGTCAACAATATTTCTCAATCAGGTGCTGGCAGTAAAAAAAATTTCCACATAAAACAAAAACTATGAATAGTTTTAAAAAAAACAATGTGCCATTGGTTGATACTGAGCCTAATAACTCAGGAATTAAAATGTACTTTATGAACAACACGAGTTTTGCCCTTGTGGTTTACGATGGAAGCAGAATTCCTTGATAACTTCTAATTGCTGGCAGGTATTCATTATTTTCCATAAAATTTTGCACAGCACATGAATATATTTTAATTGGTTGTATATTTTTCTTGCACTGCTCTGCATTAATGACACTGTCTTGTCTTTCTGAACTTGCTGTGGAATATTTTAAAGTTTTGTATTGCATCCTATGAGTTGCATAATTAATAAATTATTAGAATAATTAATCATAAATTAGGCATTTAGCTTAAAAGTTGTAAGTGTTGAAAATTAAACTTGCAAGTTTTTTTAAACCTAGACTTAAAGCACCAACCCTGCCAGTAGAAACTTTGAACACTCATATGGAAAATGTCTGACTGCATACTTAACTCCTTGCATGATCACAGTGGCTTGTAAAATTTGCCAACCCAACAACAAATTAAACAGTAGTTTCGGCAGTTCACATTCTTATATTTCAAGTCTCCATTAGCTTTTGTTTGATGTGTTAAACCTGGTAAGTATGCTTGTTCAGGAGATTATGGGTAAACTTTACATAGAGCTGGTATGTATTTTATGAGATCGCCTCAAGAGTATAAGTTAGTGGCCTTAAGTACTACGTGCATTGAAGTAGGAGAATCTGGATGCTCTTTTCATCCATAGCATACCTTATGGTTAAAAAGTTTGAAAAACATACAGATTAAACTAAGTCCATCTGAATTAGTTCTAAGCTGGTTCAACATAGAAATTTAGTTCAAGCTATTGTTTTGTGTTGAGAAGGTAAGCTCTTTGCCAAGATTATGATCAACTGGTTATTATGTCTGCTAGTTTTTACCTCTGAATGTTTCTTCCACAGAATTCCAGCAGAATGGTAGAATTCATCAAAGCACAAGTCAAGACGACGATTCAAAATGTTCACCCTCACGTACCAATGATTCTCAAGACAGATTGAGGTAAGAGATAGAATTGTTCAGAACTATGCTTTTTTCTTCTTTACAGGGATTTATCTCATATAGATTAACCTATTAATATTATAAATTTACAGATTCTGGGTGGATAAATTATATGCAAGAATTTGAAGTAGAGGATTTCAGTGTTGGACTGGTAATTCAGACAAGTGGTGAATTATTTTCCTGTTAGATACAGCAGAATAAGCACTTTGTTTAAGGTGCCTTTTGCAGGATTATCTGTGCAAGTTAATCAGGAATTGCGTATGTAGCACAGGGGCACCATTCTTTTTGACAGCGTGTACCTGAAACCTGTGCGTGCCCTGATGTGCTGCACAGAGTTTGTGGTTTCTTCCAATAATTAAATATTTTTGGAAATCAGATATTAAAATTTGGAGTAAAATTAAACTTTTGTCTTGTCTACTTTACACTTGGTTTAGAGGTTAATTTTTCAGAAATTTATGGAAAATATAAATGGGAATTAAACACTTGGATTGGTTTACATTTTAATTCAATGTATTTATTGATCCATATAATCTATTTATAAATTGGCTGGACTATAGAAATAGTATAATATTTACAACTACATTATTCGACCACAGCAGAAATAATTATATTCAAGCTCTATAGTGGAACGTAGTAAAGGCACTTGATTCTGGCTTGTTGAAAGAACCTGCTTGAAATGCATTTGTTTTACGATTGTGCCAAAGTCTTTGAACCATATTGATTATATATATTTTAAAGCAATACTTTGCATTAATTAGACATTTCATTTGTATAATATTCAAATCTGAGGGAGGGTGACCATATATAACTATAAAGTTAAATATACTGGAAGTGTTAAGAAGAGCAAATCCCATTCCCCCCCATGGCTCATCTAAGTTTATTTAGTGGAGTATCTGAACCATACAGACCGGAAAAGTCCCAAATTCTATCACTGGTCTGTGCGGTATTAACTGGCTGACACTGGCTAGTCTGACATTACAACAGTGGCTACATTTTTTAAAGAAGTACTTAATTGGCTGTAAATGGAAGACTGTCATTTTTGGTAGTAGAGGTGCTACATTTGGTCTCACTTTCCTGAATTAAGGTGGATAAATAAGGTTGAGTGGCTGCTTTTGACAATTATTTAGTGATTCCTTTTGGAATTGTATTAGAATGCTCAGTGAGGCAAGGATTGGATTTGGCTGTAATGCTCCCCTCATAGTTGAATACCTTTTTTGAGGCTCATATATAATTAAGGGCCATAAGATTGAGGTGCTTGAGGGTACTCAACGCCTATAGAACTGTATCCATTCAAAAAATCAATGTATTCATGGAAGCAACCTGAAAGGGAAGGGGGAAAATTTGTTGGGAGAAGAAAAAATAGCTTTGAAATCTACAAATGCACATGTTTTTGAAAATTATTACAGTTTTAAACTAAAGCAGGTTTTATCAGAAAAACAGCTTAAAATAAAACTGGTGCTCAATTACATTGGTTAATTGCCACATTGTTGGTGGAGAGATGCAGAATCTCCTCATGACAAGTCGCTGATATCTGCTGAGCAAACCTGTCATGCTTCAGTCAGTGAACCAGCCTCCTAGCAGCTGGCTCAAGAATTGGGAGTGGTATATGGGAGATCTGTAGAAAGGAAGAAAGTACAGTGATTTACAGGATGAAAATAAAAACCTAAATGTAAAATTCAAATTGAACATAACAGATAGTAATGGTATCTAATTCTAAACTTCATTTACTAAAATCTGATTAGCATGTTCTCTCTGTCTGGGACTTCATATTTCTTCAGACTTTTGAGAATATTTGCTAGCCAAGAAAAGCTGTATTATAACAGAGTCCATGACGTGTTCTGTCTGAATATTTGTTACTTTCTGCAATGTTTTCAAAAAGGAAGTTGAGGAGTGTCTGACAAAACTAAGCTCTGTAATCCAGCTCCAGACAGAGGGCTGCAATCTTCATCAGCATGGTGATATGGTGCAAAAGGCAAAGCTGCTAAGGCAGAACCCTTAAAATTGCTGTAGAACTTGGCAGATTTTTCTAAAATGACTTGATATTACAATTCTTCCTTCAATTTTCCTTGTCAACACCTAATTCATGTACTCTAAGTGCATTAATTAATCTGTGACACAGTATTACATCATTATTCCATTTAAAATGATAATTATTGCAGTCACATAGAACTGTAAATTTTTGCATAGAAAAAATATTATGTTAAAGGCACTGTATGTGTGTATGTATATGTAATATATATAAATATATACACAAATATATACAAGTTTTACCCTTCTTACATGAAGCTTAATTTTATTCAGTGTGACAAACTGATTTAGATGTGAAAGGAAGTCTTTTGGTTGCCCAGTTTCTCTTGCTTTCTCTCCCATTGCACAATCAAGTTATTTTCCTAGTGACAAATGTCTTTAAGCGGGTAAACTGCACCCACACCTCTTCTAGTGTCATTCTCTTATTGGGTTCAAGGGGGGCCATGTGTATGACTCGCCTTGGATTAACTCCCCTTCTGACTTTCCTTTCTTCTGTCAAAGCTAAATTAAACCGAAGCCCCTTCAGCCTTCTCACGCAGTTGTAAAACATCCCATGACATTACTCAAAAAGAACAGGGCGGTTTTCATAGTGTCCTGGCCAAAATTTATTCCTCAGCCAACACCACTAAAACAGATGATCTGGCCATTTATCTGTTTGCTATTTGCAGGCCCTTTATGTGCAAAATTGTCTGCTCTGTTCCCCACATTAGAACAGTAACTACACTTCAAATGCACTTCATTGACTGTGAAGCATTTTGGCATGTCCTGAGGCAACTGCTCTCTTTCTTTCTACCTTCTCCCATTGAAAATGTACCATACAGTTGTTCAAATGTGCTAAACCAACAGGTGAGAAGTTAATTTTGACCAAAGTCTTTTGTTGCTCCAGACAAACAGCATGATTTAAAGAATAGGTTTGATGCAGTTTATCCATATATATTAGCTACCACGACATAACCTACATTCTCATAGAATTGCAGATATTTATTGTTTTGAAATATATATTGTCGATGGAATTATGTTTTGGTTCTGTGGATTTCTTGAATGCTACTTGTAAAATATATCAGTGGGAGTTAATGGGAAACTAATTTTTGCAACAGTTCATTGGAAGATTGATGCATAAATTATTGCATACTTGCACCTTGATAATACTCCTTTGTCCAATATTTAACAACCAAACATTAAAGTTTTTGATTATGCTGCATTCACTTTTTTTTAGCTAAAACCAGGGTCTGGGTAACTTTTCAGACACTGGCACACCCCTGTATTAACAAATACCTCATTGTTTTCTTAGCAATTTAACTGCAGTGGTTCATTACATTTCCTAAAAAGCAAACACATGTATGACTGCAGTGATTAAGTTGTTAGCCATTGATTAAAACCAGCACTGGAGACCTCGCAGTACTGTATCTCTGGGGAGCTTTTATTGGGCAGCCTCAACTACAAATGTTTGAAAGTTAAAATAATGTTTTCATTTAATCACATTTGTTTTGCCCCACCTTTTTCATTGTGTACTTTATTAATTTACAGATTTACAAATGGGAAGGATGATAATCTGCAAGCATATGCAGATGCAATTAATTGTATGCACTCTCAGAGGCCATGTACGCCAGTAGTTAGCTGTTCAGCTGTTGCAGATAGATATGGAGCATCAAATAGTAGAGTGATTGTGTGTTGCATATACACTTTCTCAAATAAATTATTTTTTAAACCTGCAACCGCAAGGATGCTTTATATTATGCATCACCAAATTCAGATAATGTGATGGCATTAATTCAACATTGTCATTAGTCAACAGCAGGCAGATTGATTGAATGTCAGCAGTGTCACTGAAGTAAAACCAGGATGTGTTGCAACTCAAGCAAC
This sequence comes from Cetorhinus maximus, assembly GCF_964194155.1. Lineage (NCBI taxonomy): Eukaryota > Metazoa > Chordata > Chondrichthyes > Lamniformes > Cetorhinidae > Cetorhinus > Cetorhinus maximus. The sequence goes on from NC_135884.1 coordinate 130,214,250, forward strand.
AGGAACAACTGAGAATTAAAACAAAGTTAGACATATGGCAGGCTGGTTGTATAATGAAAAGAGTATTGGACTTCCATTCAGAAAAGCCGGTTTAGACCCAAACCAGATTTAGGTCCAATGAATGGGTCAGTTCAAGCAACTGGACATGCCACATTATGCCCAAGGAGGCCCTGCCTCATTACGAAGGGAAATGAGAACATTACCTGGCCTGATTTTAAAGCATCTTTAATTGATTGATCTCGCTGTAGAGCATCAATGATGTTATTGTTCATGAAGTCCGAGGCGAAAACTATCCACCCTTGTTTAAGGGAGAGTTAGGGTTATCTGGAGCATTTCTATGGATTTAAGGAGAGAAAAATACTTTAAATAAAAACAGGTCAAGCACTTGAATGAACTTCTGTAGGAAATGGATATTTTTCCTGCCTTTGGGGGTCTGCTTCCATTGAACTTACAAACTGAAAATGAAACCCCCAGGAGCTGATGGTATTGCGCCATCAGGGCAAGTCCCTTTTAGCAGTATAACTCTGATTTCCTGAAATTTGGGTTCCTAGCACAAAGTGACCTTGGTATATAGCATTGTAATGACATCATGCAGAAATGTGAGTGTCATTTGACTGCAAGGCATCCATAGAAAGTTCAGCACTGAAGGAGGCTGCTTGGCCCATTGAGTAATTGCTGGCTCTTTTGAAGAGTAGTCGAATTAGTGGCACTCCCCATATTCCTGTAATTTTTCTCTTTCAAGTATTTATCCAGTTCCCTTTTGAAGTTGGCTGTGAGTCTGCAGCCACCATCCGATCCAGCAATGCATTCCAAATCCTAACCAGTTGTTGTGTATAATGTTTTTCCCCATGTTGCTCCTGGTTCTCTTGCCAATCTGTACCCTCTAGTTGTCAACCCTTCAGCCAGTGGAGGCAATTTCCCTTTACTTAACCTGTCTTAACCATTCATGATTTTAAACATCTCTAAAGTCCCCTATTAGCCTTATCGAAGTAGAACATCCCAGCTCTTTCGCTCCATTCATGTAACTGTAATCCCTCATCCCTGGTACCATTCTAGCAAATCTCTTCTATATCCTGTCCAAAACTTCCACTTCCTTCCCAAAGTATGGTGCCCATAATTGATGCAATAGTCCCGCAGGCATTAAATTAGTGCTTTGTATAGGTTTGGCATAACTCTCTATACCTCTGTTCTCAAGCTTTATTCCCTTTGCCAATGTAAATCAGCTCTCCATGCTGGCAACAAATGTAGGAACATATCTGTATTTGTTTGCACAGCCTTGTGGTTAAAGCACTTGTATTACAATAGTGTGTCCAGCAATACAATGCAGAATGTCTTCCTGTGTTGTCATATTTATTTTGCTCACCGGTCTATTAGCCACAAAGGTTTTAGTTAAAGGGAAAACATGAGATGCTGCTCAAAATGGGTATTTCCACCAATTTTTCAAAGAAATTTTTGACATATTTAAAATAAATGATTATATATAGAATATTCACTTAGAAAAGTGATTATGACAGTGAATCTGAGACTCAGGACTTCTCGCCTAGAAGCTATTATTGTAGGGAGAAGGCATGTATTGAAAATTATATGTGTATACTTATATCTGGTAAAGAGCAACATTCAAAGAACATTAAAAAAAAACCCCAATCTTTTTTAGTGTCTCGATGATTTTTCTCTAGGGTCACACACAGCAATGACCTGGAGATTGATCCCTGGAAAGCTCGTAACCCTAGAAACGACTCCTGCACACACAATTTCTGGTTTGGGGGTGGGAGGTTGGGGGGATGGTGGAGCAGGATTCTGATCACTTCAGGCCTGCTGAGTGCAGAGGCAGATGTGGAGGTGAGAGAGTGCTGGGGTGGGCTAGTTAGAAGGCCCACCTCAGTTTTCTGAGAGTTCAGCCCCGTATTATAAAGGGCTGTTAGGCCCTTTGGCCCTCGCCCCTCACACTCATGCCATCTCATACACCCAATCCACTTCCATAGCCATCCACCCATTATCCACTATGGCGGACCTTAGGAGCCATGTGGAGTTGAAAGAAAATTAAACTTCTAACAATCTAATACAGCTCTCGCTCATACACACTTGATACAGTAAAAAAAACACTCATTCATGAAACCCATTCAAAGATCTTAAGTGGCCAACCTGTTAGAAAAAAAAACAAACTTATATTCAATAACGACACCAAAGACACATAAGCCTTTAATAACCTCTTAAAACTGCCAATCAAAATATGAACTTAGCCCCCTTCACTGAAATAAGTGCGTTTCGAACGTTTGAAACTCAGCCAAGCATTCATAATGGGTTCAGCTACAATAACAGCCCTTGGGAAATTTCAACAATGAACTCTATTGAAATTGCAGGAACAGATGATAATTTTTTTTTTCTAAGCTTTACCAGATGGCCTGTCAGTCAATGTACTCTGCAGAGATTTTCTTTTACTCTTAACAGCTGCAGTTTAGTTTTTTTTTCAAGTATGAAGGGCTGGGGATTTAAGTAACTTCAGATCATGACTCTTAACAGACCTTATTCGTCCTTCAAGAGTGTTTATGTCTCCCCATAAATTTGTAACTCCCAAAAGGTTAAGGCCCTTGGAACAGTGAAAATATGGTCCGTATGAACTCAGCACTAATTTCAAATGGCCCTACTGAGTTCAGGTTTCCTGCCTGTGTGACTCATACCTACCCCACTTCCCCCTTCTGGCAAAAGTGCAATCTGTTGGAAATGGGAGCAGGACTTCCTCATCCGGGACCTGCTGGTCATTTTTAAAGGCCTGTGGAGTTGGCCCGCCGACTCTGTGAAAATCCAGTCCTAAGCCTTGGATGAGTCAATAGTTCCAACATCTGCACCTTGGGAAGATTGAAGCTGTTTTCAGCACCTGCCTTAAACCGTTATCCTTGGTACTTATCATTCACATCCTTGGTCTTAAACCTGTACTGAATCAGGTAAAACAGAACATAATGGACCTTCAAACTCTACATCCTCTCTATCACCAAGACTGTTTGATTCTGCCTCCTCTCCTGCCTAACTTCCAGTGCTGCCAAAACCTCATCCATGCTTTTGTTATGTCTGGATTTGATTTCTTAAATGGTACTCTTGATGGCCTCTGTCCTATTTCTACCATAAACTCAAACATGTTTATAACTCAGATTCTTGTTACCTGTTCACCCGTCACCTGTCCTTACTGGCCATCACTGTTTCCCTATATTCCAAAGCAGTGAAGCCCCTCAATGGGCTCATCCCACCCTAACTTTGCAACTTGTTCCAGTCTTACATCCTCCCTGAGGGTTGAGCCCTCTCCTATGTAAAATCTTGTACAGATGTCACAGCACCCTGTCCTTGTTAAAATGCATCGATTTCCTGCGCCTCAAGAAATCTAAATTACAGTCTTCCATCATCACAAAACCTCCTTCAACTATGCTTAAATCTATCATGAGTAATCTTGTACTATTTGTGGACCGCTTAAGTTTTGAGAAGAATGGAGGCGTGAAGGCCAACCCAAGTGTGAGAGAAATTATTGCTCCAGGTGCTAAATTGGGTGTTAGGATTCCCTGTTCCTTAACATTCATTGGTGACCAATCATTCTATGCTCCTAAGCTTGAATTTTAGTCCCAAATCACTTAGTTTTGCTACCTCATTCATTGCCTTCAAAACCCATGTATTTAAATTTCTTCTTTCAGCTTCCTCTGAATTCCTTCACTTGCTTAATATCCTTCTTTCCACCTAAGGAAGCACTCTGAGATTCTCTTTTCACATGAGGAATGCTACATGAATCCATGTCAGTGGTTTTGTAGCCTTTGCAATTCATAACATTTCACAACACTGAGCCAAGCATACCCTTTTCTCTGCTTCAGTCTCTCAGCTTGCTCTTTCCAGTGAACGTGCCATCTTTATCATCCTGCTTAATTAGTTTTGATAATTAATGTACACATGATCCCTTGTTTGAAGGGTTCAGCAGTTTGATCTTTTAATGGTTCAATTAACACTGTCTGCCATAGAATCATACAGCACAGAAGGAGACTATTCATCCTATCATGCCTTTATCAGTTATTTGAAAAAGCTACCAGTTAGTCACACTCCCCTTGTCTTTCCCCATAACCATGCAATCTTCTCCTTTTTAAGTAGAGATCCAATTCCCTTTTGAAAATTACTGTTGAAACTGCTTCCACTAGAATTATCTTTGTGTCTACAATTTTAACCTGGTACAATTGTCATTTAAAGTAAAGGAATAAGCAGAGCTTTTTCAACAAGAATCACCTATGTTGGTTGGGATTCTTGCTTTTTTATTACTATTCAAAACAGACGTGCAGAAATGGAGATTAGTGTGTTAAATAACCTAATAATTTAAATTACAGTAGTCTCAAATCTGGCTGTCCAAAAACCAAAGTTGTCCGAAAACTGGACCATCTTAGAATGTGCCATGTGTCAATTTTAATTGAGTAAAATAAAAAATAATTTACCTGGACAATCCGGCTAGGCACTGCAGTGGTGTGGAGTGGTGCCTGACTAGTTATCCCCTTCGCAGTTTGCCCTATTCCCCTGCTCAAGCGACGCTTGGCCCGAACTGCCCATGGCCTGAACTGGAACCCAGCAAGAACTGAAATCCGGTAAGGCCTGAGTCCCGAGGTTGCCGGTTTTTGAGACAGTGAACTTGTAAGTAAATTCATGCCAATTCAAGCCGGAATCATGTCGTATATACATATATTACATGCACTTTCCATCCTAATTGTGTTTTTAATAAGTTCCAATTTGTTATTATTTAACTTTGAATTACATAGAAATTCCAAGAAGGTAACATGGCTAAATCGTGTATTGATGTGTATCCTCCATAGAAGTAGCAGTCCGAATGCCATGTCTGCCTTGTTCCCATGTCCTTATGCTCCTTCAACCCATTATCCTTCAAATTTCTCTGTTTTAAAAAAAATCCCTCTTCCTGTCTTATATCTTTTGCATTTAATTTTAGATCTACATGCACCCAATCTGAGCCCCTTCATCACTAATAATACCCTGTTTCTATCTAACCTATTCTCTCCACTCGTAATCTTAAGCACTTCTCTCAAATCAACTTATAACTTCCTCTGCTGTAGCAAAAACCAGTTCCATTGGTATTACTGCTGCATGTATTTGAATAAGGTTTTGTTTTGTCTTGACCTATTGCTTTATTTTTGAATTGTGACCAACGTTTCTGCCAATTTTTTTAAAAAATCCTTCCGAAGAGGTTTTGGAACTTGAGTATGAAGTGTGCTTTGCAATGGTGAGCTCTGTTGTGTTTTTCTACTATGGCAATTTATTAATGTTGGTTGTGCTGCTGTAGGAAAGAGCCACTTAAAATGATTTCCCAAGGAGAAGTAATCAGTGAATGAGTTGTCATTAAGTGCTGTCTTGTATACTTTTGCAGATAACTCGATAGCACTATTGGTAATAGTCTCAGACCAGGTCGTCTGGGCTCTTAGTTACCAATTAAACTCTTCATCTACCAGGAGCTTGTACAAAATATAAAAAGGTATAAAAAATACAAAAAGTATTAACAGGTTCACATTTCCTACAAGGTGGTGCATGGCCTGGGTAAGGAAACGGTAGAAGTAGATTGCAAAAGAAAAAATGTTATGTGCACCCTCGCCACTAAAGGCATTCACAAAAAAATTTTTTTTTTTTACTTACCATATTTGGTTTATCCATCTGCCTTTTTCGATTAGGCAAAATCTTTATTCTTGAATTACTATGGAATGCACTGCATAAAGGTTCAGAAAAGATATGATTGACTATGCCAACCTTTAGGTATAGCTGATTTTTTTTTGGAATGTGATGATGCTGCCTTTGAATTCGAAGTACATAATGTATTTGCTCACCAGGAGATACAGGCATGTTGGCCCATCACTGCAATTACTGATCAAAGATGTCTGTGCCTTAAGACTACAATGTGGCATTTTTACAAAGAGAACACATTCTTGGTGCAGTTTTTGTTAATGGAGTATGAAATTCCTCAGTCTTGTGGTAAGTCAAAGCTTTGACTTTGACATGTTGGTGCAACATTGGTTGAATCTATGGCCTAAAATCATGAACAGTTTCACTTCTAAAAAAAAATTAAGTTCTGAAACATGTGTAGCTTTAAAACAAAATAGGGGCAAGACTCCATCTTTCAGTTTTAAATACAAATGTCCTTTGAGATTATCTTAAATTGCCATGACTTGGGATGTGACAGATTTGTGTTGAACGAACATTTAATTTTAACCTTGTAACCTTGCAATTCCAGAGCTCTGATTCTAATTTATCATTACAGCCTATTATTAGGTAATTTTTGTGTTTACTTTTTAACTTTTTCAATTATTTGTATTCAACATAAATAACACAGCAAATGAAAACGGTGCTTAAAATATTGAATTATCAGGAGAAAACTGCACTTTTTCATTCTGTAAGGCACATTATTGAAGAAAAACTATTGAATTTTGTTCTATAGCTTGCTGCTGTATCTGGCCTGGTAGTGCTTGATGCATAAATTGATCAACAACAGCAGAAGGGCACTAAATTTGCTTACAAAATAACTTTACTTTTAAACTAGGTAAAAATCCAACACCTGGAAGTGCTTTTGTAAAAGAAGATTAATATAAGATACCCACTATGAAAACTGTCCATTAGTGTTTATGTCAGTCAAATGTGGGACCAGATTAGGCCCTAACGTGTCATTCTTCATCAGTGTTTGCACAGTAATCCAAAGCTTAATTTCCAAAGGAAGAGTGTCTGACCATTTGATTGGGGCTATATTATGGTACCCAGGCACTGATATTACATTTTTCCACGTTGTTTCGGCTCTTAATCCACAGTTGTTTCACTGAACGTGCTGGCCTTGGGATGGTTTCTGGAAACTGGCTTGGAAAATCTTGTTTCCTGGCACCAACAAGGGTTCTGAATTTACTCAGCTAATAGCTTAGCCATACTGACTAGGAATGTTCTAGGCTTGATACTCAGTCTGTACAAAGATTAGGTAATGGCAGTTTGGGGGATGAACGGAGATGGCTGGTGGGGTTCTTATAATTGGCCTTAAACTCCAAGGTAAATACCAGGAGACATTAATAAGTGTGCAGATTAGGCATTTAATTGGCAAATGAATTTCAATATAGGTAAGTGTCAGGTGGTACATCATGGGAGGAAAAACAAGGTGGCCATCTACTGCTTGAATAATTAGGATCTAAATGGGAGCAAAAGAACAAAGGGATCCGGACAAAATCAGTAAAGGTAGCTTTTGTGGATTAATAAGGCCATTGAAAAATAAACAAACCAAATTTTTCTAGAAGGATAGAATTGGAAAACAGGAAAGTCATGTCAAACTTGTATAGAACCTTAGTTAGACCATATTTGCAGTATTGAGCACAGTTCTGGTCTCCATAAATACAAAAAAAAATGTAGAGGCATTGTCAAGGTGCAAATTTAAATTCATAAAGAGCAAGAGAATAGAGTAGGTCCAAATAAGGACCATAGAGGTAATCTGTGACCTGGAAGACGTGGGTGCAGCCCTCAATGCATACTTTGCATCGGTCTTAACAATGGTAAAGGACAATGCAGATATAGACATCAGAGTGGAGGACTGTGAAATATTAGAGAAAATTAACATAGAGAGAGAGGAGGTACTAGCGGGTTTAGCGGCCACAAAAGTGGCCCGGATGAGATGTATCCCAGTCTGTTGAGAGAGGCAAGGGAAGAAGTATCAGGGGCCCTGGCAGTAATTTTCAAATCCTCTCTGGCCACAGGTGAGGTGCCAGAGGACTGCTAACGTTGTCCCATTATTAAAAAAGGGAGGAAGGGATAGACCAGGAAATTACAGGCCAGTCAGTCTAACTTCGGTGGTGGAGAAGTTACTAGAAAGAATTCTGAGGGACAGAATATACCTGCACTTGGAGAGACACGGATTAATCTGGGATAGTCAGCATGGATTTGTTAAGGGAAGATCGTGTTGGACAAATTTGATAGAATCTTTTGAGAAGGTAATCAGGAGTGTTTGATGAGGGTAATGCATTTGATGTGGTCTGCATGGACTTTAGCAAGGCCTTTGATAAGGTCCCTCATGGCAGACTGGTCAAGAAAGCAAGAGCCCATGGGATCCAAGGCAAAGTGGCACGTTGGATCCAAAATTGGCTGAGAAGCAGGAAGCAGAGGGTGATGGTAGAGGGATGTTTCTGTGACTGGAAGCCTGTGGGGTTCCGCAGGGCTTGGTGCTGGGGCCCTTGCTGTTTGTGGTGTACATAAATGCTTTGGACTTAAATGTAGGGGATATGATCAAGAGGTTCGCGGTTGACACAAAAATTAGTAGTGTGGTAAATAGTGAGGAAGATAGCTGTAAACTGCAGGAGGATATCAATGGACTGGTCAGGTGGGCAGAGTAGTGGCAAATGGAATTCAACCCAGATAAGTATGAGGTAATGCACTTGGGGAGGGCTAACAAGGCAAGGGATTATACTAAGAATGGTAGGACCTTGGAAAGTACTGAAGGTCAAAGGGACCTTGGTGTGCATATCCATAGATCTCTGAAGGTAGTGGGGCAGGTAGATAAGGTGGTTAACAAGACATATGGGATACTTGCCTTTATTAGCCAAGGCATAGAATACAAGAGCAGGGTGGTTATGCTGGAACTATATAAAATGCTGATTAGGCCACAACTGGAGTACTGCATGCAGTTCTAGTCACCACATTATAGGAAGGATGTGATTGCACTGGAGGTGGGGAAGAGGAGGTTTACAAGGATGCTGCCTGGGCTGGAGGGTCTGAGTTATGTGGAAAGATTGGATAGGCTGGGGTTGTTTTCCTTGGAGCAGTGAAGGTTGAGAAGGGACCTGATAGAGGTGTATAAGATTATGAGGGGCATAGATAGGTGGATAGGAAGGCACTTTTTCCATTAGTAGAGGGGTCAATAACTAGGGGGCATAGATTTAAGGTAAGAAGTAGAAGGCGAAGAGGGAATTGAGAAATTTTCCCACCCAGAGGGTGGTGGGAGCCTGGAACTCACTGCCTGAAAGGGTGCTTGAGTCAGAAACTCTCATAACATTTGAGAAGTATTTAGATATTCATTTGTGTTATCATAGCCTGCAGGGCTATAGTCCAAGCGCTGGAAAATAGGATTAGTGGTCAGATCTTTATTGATTGGCCTGGACACGATGGGCCGAATGGCCTCCTTCTCTGCTGTAGACGTCTTTGAATCTATGAGAAAATTCACAAGTATGATACCAGAGCGGAGAGGCTGTGACCACCAGAACGGAGAGGCTGTGACTACCAGAACAGATTGAACAGGCTGGGATACTAATAAAAGCAAAACACTGCAGATTCTGGAGATCTGAAATAGAAGCAGAAAGTGCTAGAAGAACTCAGCAGGTCTGGCAGCATCTGTGAGAGGGAAACAGAGTTAACTTTTTGACTCAAGGTGTCCCTTCAAAACTGCATAGTCTCAAGATAAAGGGTTGGCCATTTTGGACAGATTAAGAGAAATTTCTTCACTCAGAATGTTGTGGATCTTTGGAACTTTTAAAAAATTCATTCATGGGATGTGGGCGTCGCTGCCTTGGCCAGCATTTATTGGCCATCCCTAATTAAGGGTCAACCACATTGCTGTGCCCACATGTAGATCAGACCAGGGAAGGTTGGCAGATTTCCTTCCCTAAAGGACATTCGTGAACCAGATGGCTTTTTACGATAATCGGCAATGGTTTCATGGTCATCATCAGACTTTTAATTTCAGAATTTATTGAGTTAAAATTTCACCATCTGCTATGGTGGGATTTGAACCCGGGTCCCCAGAGCATTACCCTGGGTCTCTGGAATACTAGTCCAGTGACTATACCGCCACCCAAGAGAGCCCTGGATACTCAGTTGTTGGACACTAAGAGGAAAGGATATGGGGGTAGACTGGGAAAGTGGAGTTGGGTTACAAGATCAGCCACAATCTTATTGAATGGCAGCGCTTACTTGAGAGGCCATATGGCCTGCTCCTGCTCCTAGTTCTTATGTTACTTGGGGTGGCAAGGATACCTGTCACACATGGAACAATCTTCCAGCAAAGAGCCATTGCTTTCAAGAGAGCTGGAAGGAGGGGAAAATTGGCAAGAAGAAAACATCCACTTCCCAGTGCCTACCTTGGGTAATGTGATTATGCTGATGGGCCCTTATCTGTGGTGGTTAAAATCACTTTAGAAAGGAGATACAGCTGTATTTTTTCAGTCTTAAACATACAGGGTAAAGAGATTTTTTTAAAACAATTTTTTTGCTTTTTTAAACGTTTTTTAAGAGTTTATGAATTTCAATGGAATTATCTTGTGTAAAATAATCAAATACAAATTTATGTAAACTTTTATATTTGTGTGACTTTGAAACTAACTTGTTAACCTACTAAAATATTAGATTGTATAATTAAAGCTTTTGTCTCAATATTAATGGTTTTCCAGTGAAAGTTTGAAATAAATCTTGATCATGATGAGAGTGTGGAGCTGCTTTGTGCACGATCCTTGGAACTGGTATAGTGAGACCAGTGTTGCAAGGAAAGACTGAAGACTAAGGCTCATAAATGAAGGCAAACTGAATATTTATCTGTAAAATAGGCAAACATGCCCAACAAAGGTCCTTTTTGCACTGGATGGTGGGGAATTTAACAGCCTCCGGCTGGTTTCTGTTTGTCTTAAAACTTGGACAGATTTTCTGTAAATACGCTTCTCTTTGAAAGGGTTGTGTCATTAGATCATTTGCCATTTCACCTGAAATTTTCTGGCTTGCAAAAATTCCCTTATTTGACTCTTCTGGAAATTCAAACTTAAGTGTGTAGAATTGAGAAGGAAGAATGTGCAAGGTTACAGGGAGAAGGCAGGAGAATGACTCTAATAATTCTGAGATTCTCTGTGAAGTCTTCTTGGTGCCATAAGTACAGCCTTTCCCCTTTAAGTTTTTTCTTCCTTCGTGTTTCTTTTCCTCATTTAACAGGATTATTTAACACACCACTGAAGCATTTGCAACAATTTTCAGCCAGAAGTGCCAAGTGGATGATCCATCTCAGTCTCCTCCGGAGGACCCCAGATTCACAGATGCCTGTCTTCAGCCAATTTGATTCTCTCCACGTGATATCAAGAAATGGCTGAAGATACTGGATACTGCAAAGGTTATGGGCCCTGACAATACTCTGGCAAAAGCACTGAAGATCTGTGCTACAGAACTTGCGCCCCTAGCCAAGCTGCTCCAGTAGAGCTACAACACTGGCATCTACCCAGCAATGTGGAAAATTGTCCAGCTATGTCCTGTGCACAAAAATCTGGACAAATCCAACCCAGCCAATTACCGCTCCATCAGTCTACTCTCCATCATCACTAAAGTGACGGAAGGGGTCATCAACGGTGCTATCAAATGGCACTTGCTTAACAATAACCTGCTCACTGATGCTCAGTTTGGGTTCCGCCAAGGTCACTCAACTCCTGACCTCATTTCAGCCTTGGTTCAAACATGGACAAAAGAGCTGAACTCTCAAGGTGAGGTGAGAGTGACTGCCCTTTGACATCAAGGCAGCATGTTACCGAGCATGGCATCAAGGAGCCCTTGCAAAACTGGAGTCATTGTGAATTGAGGGAAAATTCTCCACTTGAAGTCATACCTAGCACAAAGGAAGATGGTTGTGGTTGTTGGAGATCAATCATCTCAGCTCCAAGACATCACTGCAGGAGTTCCTCAGGGTTGTGTCCTAGGAATAACCTTCCATCATAAGGTCAGAAGTGGGGAAGTTCACTGAGGATTGCACAATGTTCACCATTTGTGACCCCTCCGATACTGAAGCAGCCCATGTCCAAATGCAGTAAGATCTGGACAATATCCAGGCTTGGGCTGACAAGTGGCAAGTAAAATTGCGCCACACAAGTGTCAGGCAATGACCATCTCCAACAAGAGAGAATCTAACCATCGCCCCTTCACATTCAATGGCATTGCCATTGCTGAACCTCCCACTATCAACATCTTGTGGGGTTACTGTTGACCAGAAACTGAACTGGACAATTCTGTAGTATCCAGTGTCTTCAGCTATTTCTTGATATCACGTGGAGAGAATCAAATTGGCTGAAGACTGGCATCTGTGAATCTGGGGTCCTCCAGAGGAGACTGAGATGGATCATCCAGCTCTGTAGCCATATAAATACAGTAGCTATAAGAGCAGGTCAGAGGCTTGGAATCCTGCTGTCAGAAGTCACCTCCTGACTCCCCAGGGCCTGCCCACTATCTACAAGGCACAGGTCAGGAGTATGATGGAATACTGTCCACTTGCCTGGATGATTGCTGCTCCAACACATTCAAGAAGCTTGACACCATCCAGGACAAAGCAGCCCACTTGATTGGCACCCCTTCCACAAACATTCACTCCCTCTGCCACTGATGCTCAGTGGCAGCAATGTGTACCATCTACAAGATGCACTGCAGGAATTCACCAAGGCTCCTTAGACAGCACTTTCCAAACCCATGACCACTACCATCTAGAAGGACAAGGGCAGCAGATACATGGGAACACCACCACCTGGAAGTTCCCCTCGAAGCCACTCACCATCTTCACTTGGAAATATGTTGCAGTTCCTTCACTGTCGCTGGGTCAAAATCCTGGAACTCCCTCCCTAACAGCACCGTGGGTGTACCTGCACCACATGCACTGCAGCAGTTCAAGGGGGCAGCTCATCACCATCTTCTCGAGGACAATTAGGGATGGGCAATAAATGCTGGCCTAGTGACACACCCGATGAATGAATAAAAAAAACATTTTAGTTTGCCTTTGCATGTAGCAATTGTTGATTTGTTTGCAGTAGAAAGATGTTTGACATGGTAACGGTTAATGTGGGACTGGAGAACAGTACCGCCCACAGTATGATGTATTCAGTTACATGACAGTAGACAGGAAACAGAGCTGTGTGGAGAGTGTCAAGGAAAAGCCAACATGGCGTTAGCTCCTAGTTTGGGCTATGCTTTGTACGCATGTAAATAGTTATGTGCTAGCAATAAATGCTACTGTTCAACCTTACAAGCCTCTGAATCTCTGAGTGATACCTACTGAACCAACCCTTACAACATTGTTGATATGGGAACAGAAGAGCAAGAGTTGGTCATTCAGCCCCTTAAGCCTATTCTATTGTCATATATTGTTGCAATCCTCTTCGAGACCATTAACTTCTTAAAAGAGTTGAATGGACCAATGAAAAGAACTTAGGGACAAGATTTCAGTTTTTAAGACTTTTACTGCACAAACAAACTAAAATCAACAGAGATCAAACATTTAGAGACGACTAATACATCAAACTAAAGAAAAGTATTTTTGCATTAACTAATGCAACCAAAATATGCCTTACATAATCTTTTTACTGTACACCACACTTCATGTGTAGCATGAAAAAAACCTTCTCATCGTCACTCCAAGCTCTCCAGCGGAGGTTCACTTCACCCCGCCATGGCAGATCAAAACTTCCAGTGTCCTTTGACAATCATTCCACCCTGCCCAGGTTTTCCCAGATATGATTATCACCAACAAGGCACAAGTCGATGACTCCTCGTTCCTTAAATTTTCAAGAGCCCTGTCAGTCTTCTTCTGTTTCTTTTGAGCAGAAACCAAACTCAAAAGCATGCTGCTTGGCCATTAGCACATAACAGTTTTCCCTGCTTTTCCACAGCAGTAGCTTCTTTGTTCCTGTGTCTCAGCTGCAGCTGCCCCTTTTCCGTGAGTTACTGTGAAAGGTGTTAAAACTGCCACTCCGCCACAATGGGTTTCTATTTGAATTTCTCTCCCCATGGCAACCAGACAACATGGGCCTTTCTCTGAACTGAGGTGTTTATCAAGAATGTTAAATATAAATCCCTTTCCAGAATTCTCTGTTTTACTTTGAGTTAAAGGCACATTTCAAAACATAATCACCTTGTAAAGTTCAGCATTCATAACAATATATCTAGGGTATATATAATATGTAGGAAACTGTTCTAAAATGAATACTTAGACAATTGGAGTGGCGAGTTAAATTGTCAATGTATACAAATGAAATAAAAGCAAAATGCTAGAAAAACTCAGGTGTGGCTGCATCTGTGGAGAGAGAAACAAAGTTAATGTTTCAAATCCAATACAACTGTTCTTTGGAACTGGATTGGAGTGGCTAGTTAAGCTGTCAATGTATACAAATGATCACATTTCAGATAATCATGAACTGTTTAACTCTCAATCAGAATTTTAAAATGCATTCAAGATTTCTCCAGAATTAACTTGTATGGTAAATACTTGAAATGCTATCAAAGACTTGGTAAGAAGAGTGAGTGGGACCCAGGATTTTCTAATGCATGAATTAATATTCTATGATGGTGCCCAACACTATGTAGTATTTCCATAGAGAAATACAAGTTCTCCCAAGTCTTTCATCAATTTCATATAATTATTGCAGTCTGTAGTTTAGTCTCAGCTACAGTTCTGTGAAAGAATTAGATTCTGGAATAATCAAACACTACAAAGGACACTTATAGGAAAAATATAAAATATTCTGGGCAAGTGATTCTGTGAAAGTGTAAATATTTGTAGTTTTCTTGCCCTTTGCAAATTCCCCTGCACGGTCTAAAGGAAAGAATAGCCCAGCTTATGGATACTATTTTTGTTAATATTGTTCCCTGTTTGGTCCGCCAGGCAGCATGTTAGAGTGACGGGGGAAGAAGCCTCCATTCCTTTTATCCACCAGTTGACCACTCAGACTTTATAGGAAACTTGATTGCAACTGTCGGTGAAACATGATCTCCTTCTCAATAATCGAACATCACTTGAAGGCCAGCAGTATGCTTTGTTTTAGTAAATGAGACTGGACATATGATTGAGTTCAGCATTCTATTGTCAAATCATAATTTAGAACACGTTGAAATTCTTAAAGCACCCTCATCTTAATTGCTGTTATCAGATTTGTTTGATAAAATGTGACACCGTAGCTACACACTGAGCCAGTGAAGAAGACAACTGGCAAATTCGTCGGTCATAATCCAGCTCTTCTCCTTGGGTATCAACATGTATATTGTTTATACTTTTTTCTGAATAATTAGACATGTTTTGCCAAGTTGTTTCATTCTTTTAATGAAAAACAGATGTAATTTAATTTTAGCACAAATACAAAATCACAGGTAAGCTGCTGATCTCACTCTCCCACAGTAACTGTATTGTCACATTGAAAGATTTTGCATTGTCATAATTGACATCTGTTAACAATATTTTGTAAAAAAAAAAGTAAATGTGAGCCCAATTTTTCTTAGTTGTTCTAGCATCTTGGCTTTAAGTACAGCTATATACTGATTTGGCCTTTGGAAAAAGTCAGTGTTAATTTGATGAGACTATTTAGGCTAGCACGCACCATGAAGCAAAAGTTAAAATGCAATATCCTGTTGAGGCAAGATTTTTTTTTAACTGTTCTGATTTTGGTAATGTAACGTAATGACCTCAGGGTGGCAAATGATGCTTGTTAATGAATGTTTTTGGGTGCTACGACAAATAGGGCTTGTTCGTGCTTAGAGCTGCAAAAAGAGTGTACCCCCCACCCCCCCCCAAAGTGTGTATGCACATTTGTAGGCGAATCGCACCAGACACCACGTTGATGCAGGCATTAGCGCATGTGCAGTGAATGTCCTCTGGAAGTATGCAGAGCAGGCAAATCATGGAGTGAATCAGTGTGCAACGCTGTACTGATACCAGCAGTGTCATTTTGCAGCTCAGCCCTCTGGGCTGTCTTAACTGTGCATAGCTGAACATAAGTTGAGCTGCAGGAAGGATCTCCTGCCTGCTGCCTTATCCCTGCTCCCCTCAGCAAACCGGTACTCTTTATAGTGCTGTTCAGCTGCTTACAGCTTTGTTGCTGGTTGATTTCCTCTGGCTATTGGTATGATTATACAGTTGTTTTGTGTTTTCCTTAATTGTTTCAAGTTGCAAATATCTGTAGGGAGTGGTATGGCAGATGCTGAAGGATTTCTTGTTGACCCTTTGGGCCTCTGCACAAACCACTTGTTCCCAGATGTGGCTGCACTGCTAAGCATGCCCCTTGGAATGCAACATGACTTAGAGAATGAGCAGAAGCAAAGCAGAACAGGACAAGTTTTAGAAGATGGAGGAAGAGAATTGGGAGAGGGACCTCTGCAGGTAGCCTTATCCTTCTAGGCTGTTCAGCTACCTGAATTTCAACAAGGAACACTTCATCAGAGACTTCCCTGCTGAAATGTACCACCTGCTGCAGCCACAACTGCATCCTCAGAGCAGGGCCATATTTTCCAGTTGCTGTGAAGCTGATATTTTATGTGTCTGGCTCCTTCCAGGCTAGCTATGGAGATATTGGTACCATTTGGCAGTTTGCCATCCACCATTGTGTAAGAGAGGTCACTGAAGCTCTATATTCGAAGAGAGCTAACTATACTTCATCCTCTCTTGCCAAAGACAAGCAGGTGAAGTGAGCACATGGCTGCATTAGGATTACAGACTTCCCCATAGTTCAGCATGCCATTGATTGAATGCATGTCACTTTGCCGGCATGGCGTGTCAGCTTTGCCGGCATGGCGTGTCAGCTTTGCCATGTACTGGAACTGAAAAGGATTACACTCCAAGCCCAGCTGATGTGTGACCAAAGGCAACAGATCATGCAGATCAATGCCCAATATTCTGGCAGCAGCCATCATGCCTTCATTTTGCATCAGTTGCATTTGAGCCATGACGACAAACCAGAGGGTGGTAACTGGGGACAAAAGTTATCTGTTGACAACATGACTAATGACGCTGGTGCACAACCCATGCTCACAGCTTGCAAATGAAGAAAGCCATGCTGTCACATAAAATGTAAGAGAGCAGACCTTTGGTGTGCTGAAATGCTGCTGCTGCTTGAAGGAGCCCTGTAGTACTCAGCAGAGCGGGTGTCAAGATTCATGGTGGACTGCTGCATGTACACGACCTCGCCATCATTGGACAGTCCTTGCCACCAGTTATACAATGAGCAGCTGAGGACCATGAAGAGTAGGGAAAGGAGGAAGAGGATGAGAGGTGCCAGCCTTGACGGCCCCTTTCTGCAGGCTGCCTATAGAGAACTCACCCAAGTGTGAAAACAGTAACGGCAACCCCAATTCCCCATTCATCAACAGTCCCACATCTTGCCTTTACTCTATCACTGACCATCACAGCATCTGCTTGTGTAACCAATGCACTGGACATCCCCGAGTTCCAGCTGATATAGTCACACTGAACTGAGCCACTTGCACAAGACCTTCATCTTCTTGTCCACACGAAGCCCTCTCTCAAACTGCTGCCATCTTAAAAACATTGCCAACAAAAAAGAAGCAGCATACTGTAGACAGAGCTGAGTAATCCCACAACCAACAGATCAGATCAAAGTTCTGCAGTCCTGCCACATCCAGTCATGAATAATGGTTGACAATTAAATAACTAACTGGAGGAAATCCACAATCATGACGGGGGAGCCCGGTACTTGAGTGCATAAGACAAGGCTGAAACATTTGTAACCACCTTCAGCCAGAAGTGCCGAGTGGATGATCCATCTCAGTCTCCTCCTGAAGAGCCTACCATCACAGACGCTAGTCCTCAGCCAATTTGATTTGCTCCATGTGATATGGCCAAAGGCACTTACTACAGCAAAGGCTATGGGTCCTGGGAATATCCCGCCTGTAGTACTGAAGACTTGTGCACCAGAACTAGCTGCACCCCTAGCCAAGCTATTTCAATACATTAGCTACATTACTGGCATCTACCTGACAATGTAAAATATTGCCAAGGTATGTCCTGCCATGAAAAGCAGGACAAATCCAAACTGGCCAATTACTGTTCTAGCAGCCTACTGTCAATCATTGACAACGCGATGGAATCATTAACAGAGCTATCAAGTAGCACTTAGTCAGTATTAACCTACCCACCAATATTCAGTTTGGATTCTGCCAGGACCACTTAGCTTCAGACCTCATTACAGCTTTGGTCCAAACAAGTGGACAAAAGGGCTGAATTCCAGAGATGAGGTGAGAGTGACCACCCTTGACATCAAGGCAATATTTGACAGTGTGTGGCATCAAGGAGCCCAAGTAAAATTTAAGTCAATGGGAATAAGAGGAAATACTCACCATTGGCTTGATTCACACCTAACCCAAAAGAAAATAATTATGTTCGATGGAGGCCATCATCTCAGCCCCAGGACATCGGTGCAGGACAGTGTCCTTGGCCCAAACATCATCAACTGCTTCATTAATGCCTTTCCTTCGATCATAAGGTCAGAAGTGTGAATGCCCACTGATTGCACAGTGTACAGTTCCATTCGCAGCGCCTTAGATAAGGAAGCAGTCTGAGTCTGTCTGCAGCAAGACCTCTCAATGTGGTGGGGGGTAACCATTGACCAAAAACTTAACTGGACCAGCCACACAAAATACGGTAACTACAAAAGCACATCAGAAGTTGGGAATTCTGTAGCAAGTATCTCACCTTACTCCCCAAGGCACAAATCTGGATTGTGATGGAATTCTCCCCAGTTGCCAGAATGAGTGCAGCTCCAACAACACTCAAGAAACCCAACAGCCAGGGCACAACTTGATTGGCATCCCATCCATCACCATAAACACCCATTCCCTCCAACACTGATGCACAGTGGCAGCAGTGTGTACCGTCTACAAGATATACTGCAGCAACTCACCAAACCTCCTTTGATACATCTTCCAAACCCACGACCTCCGTGACCTGGAAGAAGGGCAGCAATGGGTAGGGAACACCACCACTTTCAAGACCACCTCCAAGTCTCACCCATCCTTGGAATTATATCACCGTTCTTCACTGTTGCTGGATCAATATCTTGGAATTCCCCCCCTAACAACACTGTGGGTGTGCCTACACCACATAGACTGCAGGGATTCAAGAAAGCATCTCACCACCATCTTCTCAAGGGTAATTAGGAATGAGTAGTAAATGCTGGCCTCACCAGCGATGCTCACGTGCCATGAGGAAACAGAGAAAAAAATGTATTGCTTCCAGGTTATTGGGGCTTTGTACTTCATGGATACCTGCTCCTGCTCCTTCAACCACGAATTTGGAAGGCTTGCTTTACCCCTGCTGGTTCAGGACTTTTCCGTTCCTTGCTCCTTGCAGATGTCCAGTGGTGTATCCAAATACCTTGGATATTTTCCAGCCATATTCTCTTTAATTGCAGTCCCGGCACCTGCTGCAGCCACAGTGCACCTCCCCTTTAAGAAGTATAGGCTACCTGTAGGCATGCAAGTTAGTTTTAAATGAGCACTTGTTATATTGTTTCCCCCCTTGCTGATGCAGCCATGAACAATGCAGCTAGCATTGGCTGGAAGCAGAGATCTTTCAAGTGATCTTGCAGAACAAAGTTGGCGTGCTACCTGCATTGTAATGAACAGGCACAGGCTAGTCACTTAGTATGATCCCTAAGCTAATTTTCATGGGGCTGTTCAATTTAACCTCTATATTTTGCTGTGATTTGGCGGTAAATCTGCTTGCTGACCGCCTTGGTTTGTTCTTCTGCTAGCAAACAGTTGGTTAGACAATACAAGTTTCTTCTCATTACTGGATGTTAACGAAAGCTTTGTTTGTGGGGCTTTTCACCTTCTTCCAATACAGGTAAAAGCAAATTGGGTGAGTTTTTGTCATACAATTACAATAAAAGTCAGTGCAACACCAAATTGTAAAACAAAACCTTTCAGTTCAAAGCATTTTTGAATAATTTCTAACTATTTAAATTGTATTTTCCGTAAAGGAAAATTACGTTCATAATGTGTTGAAACCTTTTCTTAATGTGGCTTTGGATATATGCTGATGTGCTTCTACACAAATTGTATACTTTTGGCATCCCAATTATACTAACAAGTGCCTGAGACATATCTTAGAGTTGTGGAATGTCCACAGTTACTGACTGGTGAAAAGCATTAAAATTAGGTCTGTTGGATGTTGGGGGGACAATATTCAAGAAAAAACAAAATATTAATAATAACCTTTCTTGTCTGACAAAAAATGTAATCAAACTGTCTCTGCAAGTATAACAAGGGAAGCATGAATTAAAGTATCCAAAAAATTAGTCACATTATATGTTGAAGTATACGTGTAGGATGGATTTATGATGCAATGTGACGATTCACTAAAATAATTGCATCACAGCATGATAGAACATGGGTTTCCTCGACAGTTTGCTTAACAGTAAATTCAAGGTGTCTTGTGCATTGGTCATGGAAGAAAAGTCTGCAAGTGCGCTTCTGCTGGCAGAAGCGTGAGAGCATGTCACTTACCAACCTTCCTCAGTTGTTGATGTGAGAATACCTAATGAGATTTAAAATTAAAATCAAGTTAAAATCAAAGAACAAAAAGATTTGCATAGGATGAAACAACACAGAAGGAAGTCATTTAGCTCATTGTGCCCGTGTTTTATTGACGCAGAAGAGCCCGTAAGCAATCAAATAGTTTCTAATTGGTGACTTCTATATAGCTTGAAACATTTACAATTGTGTCCTTTTGTTTAATTGAGCATGACCATTTAATAACATGAGAAGTGACTGTAATACATAATAATTAACTTATCTTTATTTTGAGGTCACAATCTGTAGAATGGAAAATTGTTGAAATGTTTCTCACTGTATTATCAGAATTATCTAATATCTCCATTAGATTTATGAATCTTAAATTATTCTGTCTGGCATTTAATGACTAAATTCTTTGAAGGGAAGGAAACTATTGCTTTACTTTAATCAGCTCACTAAGTCCCCACAGGAGTGCAGGATTGGAATTCCTGCCAAAATTAACTTAAATTAAAATGAGTTTTCTCTTATCGAGAATCTGAAAACTAAGACTTATTCCAGACTGGTGTGAAGACCTGTTTTGATAGTTTGCCAGCATTTCTGTCCACCACTTATGTTTTATGTTTTTTTTAACCTTCTCACGCTGGATAATTTGGCCTCTGGTTTATAGATTAATCATATAAGTGAATCTTAGCTCCTTGTGATCTTGAGGTACAGTATCACATCAGATGTTAACTATCAAGTGAATTTATTGAACAATAGAAGAGTAATTAAATGACTAACATTAACATAAATATATATACTTGCAGTTGATATGCAAATCAACTTCAAGAGCAATAAATAGCCACAATCTAAATGCAAAGCTGTTATGATATATACAGTATTTGTTTCTTTGTGTAGTCTCTCCCTTTCCAATTGAAGGAGGTAAGCAGGTTTAACCTACCTTTATAAAGGTTCCAACTGCCTTGACTCAACCCAACTTGTTGAACAAAGTTCAGCTCATGAAATATCCCCTGACAATTTTGCTGTAACTTCTTGAATTTAAATAGCTGACAGCCACATTCGAAAGTGCCTACCAGCCATACAGATAACTGAGCAGATCACATAGCATGGAGTGGGTCGGCTCCTTCTTCAAACTTTAGAGACAACCATCACTCAGCATTGGAATCAGGAAGAGCTGCGGACATAATTTTGACTGCAACTATTCTTAAAGTGCTTACCTCTGATGTTAAAGTTAAAGCAACACCTGCAAGAACCTCATTTTCATTTAGTTTATGTTGCAGTGTATAAAAGTAGAGATAGCAGTTGTACATTTGATTTGAAAATGTATAGACAGTGAGCAAATGCTGTTACAAGATGTTTTCAGTGAAAAGTTGTGCCACAAGCTGGTAGGTTGCGAGTCCTACTCTTAAATATCTGGTGACTATTGAGCATTGCTTATGCCTTCACCTGATGAAGACATTCTACTCAAGGTCAACTCAGTGACAATTGGCAGAGTGCTGCAGCTTAGCATGGGAAAACTAGGAAGAAGGAAGATGCCTGAATGGAAAAGGATACTCTATCATCTTACAACTTTTCTTTTGTTTGTGGGCTTAACAATACTAGCCTGAGGAAAGTTCCAAAGTGACAAATTAAAGAACTTAGAAATACATGAAGACTGATAAACCATTTAAGGAATTTAATTGTCTTCTGTTTCTCTCCTCAGATCACACAGACAGAATGGTGGGGTTGCACGAGAGTCCGTCATTAATGGAGATAACACAGCAAATGGGGTCCTTGATAGTGCCAAAAGTAAACAGAAAAATGCATCCAAGATACCTTCATACTCAGCAAGTTCTAGTGGAATAGGCAAGTACTAATAAAGTTAATTGAGTTTTAAACCTTATGTAGACTGTGCAGATAACTTTCCCAATTGCAACTTTTTTTGAAAGGAAATAATTTTCTTTTTTAAATAAAGACATATTTCATGTCATCTACCCTTTATTCTTGATATCTTTCTTGAAAGTAGAATAGGCTTCTTATAGGCAAAAGGTTATATTTTTCTTATGACCAAATTTTAAACTATTTACCTATTGGTTAATTTTAATGACTTACCCACTAAATGAATTTCTTGTTTTTCTTGGAACTATATCCATCCATTGTACTTTGCAAAAAATGTTAACATATTTATGGAATTTCTGAAGACTTGTTACAGAAAGTAGTTTTGGATGGGGTCCGAAAGAAAATCCAGAAAGTTTTTTGTTTTGAATCATCAGAAGAAGGAAACTTCAGCATTCTGTTGAATGCTCTTTTTGAGGCTATGATACTCATTGATATTTGCTAGAATATCATTTTGGGATGGAAAATGGGAAGCCCATTGGAAAACAATGACCAATCAGTTCTTTAAGGAGATGAAAGGTGATGTGTAACTGTATGACTATTACCATTAGTTTACCACCTAAATGTAACTGAAAAATGTTTTATCCTATTTTGACCAACATCTATGTGAGCTGATTCCCATTAGGCAATTAGACTTTTCAGAATGGGGTATTGGGAACAGCCCACGTGTTCCTTTACTTTACCAATATACTTCAAGTTCAAAAAAATATAATTAAACTATAATCAAGCATATTGTAGATTAATTTTTAAAATGGATGCAGTAGAAACTAATGTTGGTCAACTTTATGTCCAATAATTTGATTTGCATTGATAGACTGAAAGCATTTGATTTTTACTAGACTTGATAAGGGCTGTTTATGCAAACTTTTTATTTTCTTCCAAAAATGGACTTTCTTGAAATAACATTTGAAGCCATAAACTCTGTTATGTCACTTAGGTAAGTCAAAATGCTATTTTAGATTTTGTCTACTATCTGCCTTGTTGGGAAATAAAGTGGTGGACTTTATGTAAAAGAAAAAGATTTAACAATATTAAAGTGACCTGGGCTGTGTGGAAGATGAACTGAAAGCGCAAATAGAAATCAATAAGTATGACTTGATAGCCACTACACCGATATGGCAACAGGATGACATAGATTGGGACCTGAATATTGAAAGGTATGTGACATTTAGGAAGGACAAGAAGTTAGGAAAAGGTGGAGGGGTGGTTCTGTTAATTAATGATGGTATTAGCACATTAGAGAGGGATGATCTAAGTTCAGGAAACCAGGATGTAAAAGCGGTTTGCATTGAGATGAGGAATGATAAAGGCAAGAAGTCACTTGTGGGAGTGCTTTACAGTCCTCATAATTGTAACTGCACAGTAGGACTGAGTATAAAAGAAGAGATAATGGGAACTTGCCAGAAAGGTACAGAAATAATCCTGGGGGATTTTAATCTACATATGGACTGGAAAAATCAGATGGGCAAAGGTAGCGTAGATGAAGAGTTCATAGAATGTTTTTGGGATAGCTTCTTAGAACAGCACATTCTGGAGCCAACCTGAGAGCAGGCTATACTAGACCTGGTATTGAGCAACAAGATAGGATTAGTTGATAACCTCCTAGGAAAGGCATCCTGAGGTAGCAGCGATCATAATATGATTGAATTTTACATTCATTTTGAGGGAGAAATTAGTGCATCCAAGACCAGTATTTTAAACTTAAATAAGGACAATTATGAGGGCATGAAAGCAGAGCTAGCTAAAGTGAACTGGCAAAAGAGGTTAAGGGATATGTCAATAGTAGTTCAGTGGCAGACATTTAAAGGGATATTTCAGAATACACAGAATATATACATTCCAATGAGAGAGGAAAATTCCAAGGAGAGGGCCCACCATCCGTGGTTAACTAAAAAAGTTAAAGATAGTATCAAACTTAAAGAAAAAGCAAATAATTACGCAAAGTTGGGGGACAGGTCAGAAGATTGGAAAGAATAGAAAGAACAGCAAAAATTGACAAAAAGGAGAGAAAAATTAGAGTAAGAGAGAAAGCTAGTTAGTAATATAAAGAACGGATAGTAAGAGTTTCTATAGATATTTAAGTAAAAAAAGACTTAACAGAGTGCGTGTTGGTCCTATAGAGAATGTGTCTGGGAAATTGATAATGGAAAGTAAGGAGGTGGCGGATGAATTAAACAGGTATTTTGCTTCAGTCTTCACTTTAGAGGACACAAGTAATATCCTGGAAATAGCTGTAAATCAGGAAATGGAAGGGAGAGAGGAACTCCGGAAAATTACAATCACCATGGAAGTGGTATTGAGTAAATGGCTCGGGCTTCAGGTGACAAATCCCCAGGGACAGATGGACTTCACCCTAAGGCCTTTAAAGAAGTGACTAGTGAGATAGTTGATGTACTGGTTTTAACTTTCCAAAATTCAGGGAAGTTTCCATTAGATTGGAAAATAGCAAATATAACTCCTTTATTCACAAAGGGAGGGGGACAGAAAGCAGGAAACTATAGGCCAGTTAGCCTAACATATGTCATAGGGAAAATTTTAGAAGCTAATATTAAAGATATTATAGCAGGGCACCTAGAAAAATACAAGGCAATCAGGCAAAGTCAACATGGTTTTGTAAAAGGGAAATCATGTTTAACCAATTTGTTGGAGTTCTTTGAAGGAGTCACCTGTGCTGTGGATAAGGGGGGAACCGGTGAATATAACATACTTAGATTTCCAGAAGGCATTTGATAAAATGCCACATCAAAGGTTATTGCAGAATATAAAAGCTCATGGTCCAGTGGGTAGGTAACATATTGGCATGGATAGAAGATTGGTTAGCTAACAGAAAGCAGAGAGTTGGCATAAATGGGTCTTTTCCAGCTGGCTGGATGTGACGAATGGTGTGCCACAGGGATAAGTGTTGGGGCCTCAACATTTTACAATTTATGTAAATGACTTGGATAAAGGAATTGAAGGAATGGTGGCTAAATTTGCTGATGACAGAAAGATAGATAGGAATGTAAATTGTGAAGAGGTTGTAAGGAGGCTACAAAGTGACATAGGTTAAGTGAGTGGGCAAAGATCTGGCAAATGGAGTATAATGTGGGCAAATGTGAAATCATTCATTTTGACAGGAAGAATAAAAAGGGAACTTATCTAAATGGTGGGAGAGTACAGAGCTCTGAGATTCGGAGGGATCTGGTATCCTAGTGCATGAATCACAAAAGGTTAGTATGCAGGTACAGCAAGTAATTAGGAAAGCTAACAGAGCGTTATCATTTATTGTGAGGGGAATTGATTACAAAAGTAGAGAGGTTAAGCTTCAGTTATAGAGGGCACTGGTGAAACCACATCTATTTAAAGAAAGATGTACATGTGTTGGAAGCAGTTCAGAGAAGGTTTACCAGACTAATACCAGGAATGGGTGGGTTGTCTTATGAGGAGAGGCTGGTCAGGTTAGGCTTGTGTCCACTGGAATTTAAAAGATAAGAGGCGACTTAATTGAAACCTTTAAGATCCTGATGAGTCTTGACAGGGTGGATGTGGAGAGGATGTTTCGTCTTGTGGGACAATCTAGAACTAGGGGCCACTGTTTAAAAATAAGGGGTCGCTTATTTAAGACAGAGATGAAGAGAATTTTTTTCTCTGAGGGTTGTGAGTCTTTGGAACTCTCTTCCAGGAAAGGCAGTGGAAGCAGAACCTTTGAATATTTTTAAGGCAGAGCTAGATAGATTCTTGATTAACAAGGGGGGGTGAAAGGTTATCAGGGATAGGCAGGGATGTGGGGTTGAGGTTGCATTCAGATCAGCCATGATTTTATTGAATGGTGGAACAGACTTGAAGGGCTGAGTGCCCATTACTACTCCTGCTCCTGGTTCGTATGTTCGTATGTCCCCAGAGCTTTAGATTACTTGTCCAGTAATATCACCACTACACCTCTGTCTCCCCCGTTTATCATAGCATTACCTCCAACAGTTCACTCTAAGGTTTTTTTTTGAACAATCATCCAATGTGAGTTTATTTTCATATAATTTCAGCAAATGGAGAGACTGCTTCAAATGAAAGTGACAATGACAACTGCAGTAATGACTTAAACCCTGCCGCTCCCCCAGCTGTAACACTTCCCTCAGCTTCAGACACCAGCCCTTCGACCGCTGGCACCGTAAGTTCCACCAATTCATCTGCAGTCGGAGAGACATCAGAAGCAGCTCCTAACTTGACAGAACAGCCTCAGACATCAGCCCAAAACCTGGAAGCACTGCCTCCTGGGTAAGGATGTAGGAAAGTTTTTTTTTATTAAGCCAGCTTTCACACTTTACCATTCACTGGGAAATAAACAACCTGTCTATTAATAGGCTTGGTCAGTGAATGGAAAAATGTCAGCAGTCATGTTATACTTAGCCAATGGGTGATAAAAGTACTGCAGTATTACTCAGAGGATATGAGGAATTTTAACCAGTTAGATGGTGAATACTGCATTGTACTGTAACAGAGCAGTATGTCTCCTGAGTGAACAGTTTGAAGCAACAGTTCTTTCCCTTTGCTAATTTGGTACTTCACTTTTTTAATACATTAAACTTTTGAAAAATTGATTCTCGGGATGTGAGCTTCACCTGCAAGTCCGTCATTTATTACCCATCCCTAGTTGCTCTGAGAGGGTAGTCGTGGTTTTCTCGAACTGCTGCTGTGTAAGGATTTAATAAAACTGAGTGACTTGCTGAGCCACTTTGGAGGAGAGTTGAGAATCAACCACATTGGTGTGAGATTAGAGTCACCTATAAACTAGACTAGGTAAGGATGCAGGTCCCTTTTCCTGAAGGATATTTGTGAAAAAATTCTGACAATACAACAGCTTCATGGTCTTTTACTGATACCCAGTTTTTACTTACAGATATAAAACATTGATTTGTATAAGTTCCTCAAAGTATTACCAGCAATATTCCAGAGCAGAAAAGTGTATATTTTTTAATTCCAACCTTTTATTTTTTGTTATTCCATAAATTTAAACAGTTCCCTTTAGCTAGAAAGGTGGAGTGGTCTGGGTTTCAGACTTCGCAGTAGCTTGTATAAAGAAGTCTTTTATAAGCGCACAAATGGTAAAAAGGTAGTCAAAAGAAGTGTGAGGCCGATTTGGAATCATAAAGGAGATCTTGTTATGGAGGCTGAGACCAGGACTGACGTACTAAACAAGTCTTTTGCGTCTGCCTTCACCAGGGAAGATGTGCTGCAAATGTCACAGTAAAGGAGCAGGCAGAAAGGAGAAATTTGATAGGATTAAAAAAGGTAAAAAGATGCTTAAAAAGGTTGGCAGACCTCGAAATAGAAATGTCATCTGGTATGGATAGGATGTATCCTAGGTTGCTGAGGGATGTAAGGGTGGAAATTGAAGATGCTTTGGCCACAATCTTACACTCCCACATCTAAGGAAGAATGGTTCAGTGGATTTTAAAAAAATTCATTCATGAAGCGCTGGCTGGGCCAGCATTTATTGCCCATCCCTAGTTGCCCTTGAGAAGGTGGTGGTGAGCTGCCTTCTTGAACCGCTGCAGTCCATGTGGTGTGGGTACACCCACAGTGCTGTTAGGGAGGGAGTTCCAGGATTTTGACCCAGCGACAGTGAAGGAATGGCAACATATTTCCAAGTCAGGATTGTGAGTGACTTGAAGGGGAACTTCTAGGTAGTGATTTTCCCATCTATCTGCTGCCCTTGTCCTCCTAGATGGTAGTGGTTGTGGGTTTGGAAGGTGCTGTCGAAGGAGCCTCGGTGAATTCCTGCAGTGCATCTTGTAGATGGTACACACTGCTGCCACTGTGCGTCAGTGGTGGAGGCAATGAAAGTTTGTGGATGTGGTGCCAATCAAGCGGGCTGCTTTGTCCTGGATAGTTTCAGGCTTCTTGAGTGTTGTGAAAGCTGCACTCATCCAGGCAAGTGAGGAGTATTCCATCACACTCCTGACATGTGCCTTGTAGATGGTGGACAGGCTTTGATGAATCAGGAGGTGGGTTACTCGACACACTATCCCTGGCCTCTGACCTGCTCTTGTAGCCACAGTATTTATATGGCTAGGCCAGTTCAGTTTCTGGTCAATGGTAACCCCTAGGATGTTGATAGTGGGGAATTCAGTGATGGTAATGCCATTGAAAATCAAGGGGCGATGGTTGGATTCTGCCTTGTTGGAGATGGTCATTGGCCTTACTCTCGTGTGGTGCAAATGTTACTTGCTACTTGTCAGCCCAAGCCTGGATGTTGTCCAGGTCTTGCTGCATTTCGACACAGACTGCTTCAGTATCTGAGGAGCCGTGATTGGTGCTGAACATTGTGCAATCATCAGCGAACATCCCCACTTCTGACCTTATGATGGAAGGAAGGTCATTGATGAAGCAGCTGAAGATGGTTGGGCCGAGGACACTACCCTGAGGAACCCTTGCAATGATGTCCTGGAGCTGAGATGACTGACCTCCAACAACCACAGCCATCTTCCTTTGTGCTAGGTATGACTCCAACCAGTGGAGAGTTTTCACCCTGATTCTCATTGACTTCAGTTTTGCTCGGGCTCCTTGATTCCACACTCGTTCAACCGCTACCTTGATGTCAAGGGCAGTCACTCTCACCTCAGCTCGGGAGTTCAGCTCTTTTGTCCATGTTTGAACCAAGTCTGTAATGAGGTCAGGAGCTGAGTAGCCCTAGCGGAACCCAAACTGAGCATCAATGAACAAGTTATTGCTAAGCAAGTGCTGCTTGATAGCATTGTTGATGATCCCTTCCATTACTTTACTGATGATGGAGAGTAGACTGATGGGGTAGTAACTAGACAGTTTGGATTTGTCCTGCTTTTTTTGTACAGGACATACCTGGGCAATTTTCCACATGGCCGGGTAGATGCCAGTGTTGTATCTGTACTGGAACAGCCAGGCAAGTTCTGGAGCACAAATCTTCAGTGCTGTTGCCGGAATATTGCCAGGGCCCATAGCCTTTGCAGTATCCAGTGCCTTGAGCCATTTCTTGATATCACGTGGAGTGAATCAAATTGGCTGAAGACTGACATCTGTGATGCTGGGGACCTCCAGAGGAGGCCGAGATGGTTTATCCACCTGGCACTTCTGGCTGAAGATTCTAGCAAATGCTTTAGCCTTATCTTTTCCACTGCTGTGCTGGGCTTCCCTACCATTGAGGATGGGGATTTTTGTGGAGACTCCTCCTCCAGTGAGCTGTTTAATTGTCCACCACCATTCACGACTGAATGTGGCAGGACTGCAGAGCTTAGATCTGATCCATTGGTTGTGGGATCACTTAGCTCTGTCTCTCTCTTGCTGCTTATGCTGTTTGGTATGCAAGTAGTCCTGTGTTATAGCTTCACCAGGTTGACACCTCATTTCTAGCTATGTCTGGTGCTGTTCCTGGCATGCCCTCCTGCACTCTTCATGGGACCAGGATTGATCCCCTGGCTTGATGGTAATGGCAGAGTGGGGGATATGCCCGGCCATGAGGTTATAGATTGCGTTAGAGTACAATTCTGCTGCTGCTGATGGCCCACAGCGCTTCATGGATGCCCATTCTTGAGTTGCCAGATCTGTTTGAAATCTATCCCATTTAGCACAGTGGTTGTGCCACACAACACGATGAAGGATATCCTCCATGTGAAGGCAGGACTTCGTCTCCATGGCGACTGTGCGGTGGTCACCCCTACTGATACTGTCATGGACAGATGTATTTGCAGCAGGCAGGTTGGTGACAATGAGGTCAAATATGTTTTTCCCTCTTGGTTCCTTCACCATCTGCTGCAGACCCAGTCTAGCAGCTATGTCCTTTAGCATTCGGCCAGTTCAGTCTGCAGTAGTGCTACTGAGCCACTCTTGGTGATGGACATTGAAGTCCCCCACCCAGAGTACATTCTGTACCCTTGCCACCCTCAGTGCTTCCTCCAAGTGGTGTTCAACATGGAGAAGCACTGATTCATCAGCTGAGGGGGGATGGTATGTGGTAATCAGCAGGAGGTTTAACTGAAGACAGCACACAGATGGCATACTTCTTGCATTTGTATCAATGAGTGCGAGTTAATCACACATCACGATTCCAAAGGCTCTCCACTTCAGCCCCCAGTGTTATTGCTGCAAGTCAGTTTAGCAAAGTGGTGCCAATTGTTAAGTTTTAACCTCAACCATATGACAAACCTAATTTTTTTGTCTCCTCTACATTGGAGAGACCAAACACAGACTGGGTGACCGCTTTGCGGAACACCTTCGGTCTGTCCGCAAGCATAACCCAGACCTTCCTGTCGCTTGCCATTTCAACACTCCACCCTGCTCTCATGCCCACATGTCCATTCTTGGCCTGCTGCATTGTTCCAGTGAAGCTCAACGCAAACTGGAGGAACAGCGCCTCATCTTCCGATTAGGCACTTTACAGCCTTCCGGACTTAACATTGAGTTCAACAACTTCAGATCATGAACTCTCTCCTCTATCCTCACCCCTTTTTGATCCCCTTTTTTCAAATATTTATTTTTTAATTTTTATATATACATTTTCCCCCCACCTATTTCTATTATTATTTTTTAAATGTATTTCCATTCATTGTTTTATCCCCACCTTTTAGCCTATTTTGATCTTTTCTCCCACACTGTCCTCTCCCCCCACTCCAT
Organism: Cetorhinus maximus; assembly: GCF_964194155.1. Taxonomy (NCBI): domain Eukaryota; kingdom Metazoa; phylum Chordata; class Chondrichthyes; order Lamniformes; family Cetorhinidae; genus Cetorhinus; species Cetorhinus maximus. The sequence continues at coordinate 130,245,036 of NC_135884.1, forward strand.
CCCCACTAGGGCCATCTGTCACTTGCTCACCCTGCTTTCTACTCTTAATGTCACCATTAGCACCTCCCTTAGCCAGTATCACAACCATCAACACCCCTTCAACCTTTTGTTTATGACATCTTTTGCAATCTCTCCTTTGCCTCCGCCTATCACTGGCCTTCTATCCAGCTTCATCAGTCCCACCCCCCTTACACAATATATATTTCACCACATTTCTATTTCTCTTTAGTTCTGAAGAAGAGTTATCTGGTCTCAAAACGTTAACTCTGTCTTTCTCTCCACAAATGCTGTCAGTTTTTCCAGCAATTTTTGTTTTTGTTTCAGATTTCCAGCATCCGCAGCATTTTGCTTTTATCCTAATTTTTTGTAGCTAGTTTTTTTTTGTTGTTGCATTCTAATGCATTACAAAGCGTGATTTATTTTTCTTGAAAATGTTCGAGTATAGTAACAAAGCTGATAGAAAATACTTTATATTTTTATTTTTCTTTACTCTCTGTTTATAACTCTTGTACATATAATTAGTGCAAGAATATAAAAGCAAAGAAGTGTTGTTGAATTTGTCCAATATTTTGTTGTTAAGGCCACAGAGTATTTCATGCAGTTCTGGGCACCCCAAGATAGAAAAGATATGAAGGGCATGGAAAATACCAAGATTCACTGCAGTGATATAGCAGGAATAAGAGATTATAGTTATGAACAGATTTTTGAAAAAATGATCAAGGGGTTTCTCATGGAAGCTTTCAAATATATGACAGGTTTTGAGAAAGTAAATAGTGAAAGATTCTTTCCAGTGAATTACAAATTGGTGACAAAGAGGGATACATTCATGAATTAGTCAAGCAAGGGCTAAGTTAGAATTTTTTTTTTCTGCACAAGGAACTATTACAACATGGATCATTTTACTACAAATGCCTTTTGAGACATAGATTATAGCATCCATTAAAAGTGAACTGGGTAAGTATTTGAAAGGAAGAATGTGAGAGGTTTCAGTGAAAGGGCAGCAAAATAAGATTAAGATTAGACAGCTCCAATTGAAGAGCTACCGTAATTTTGGTAAAGTTTTACTTTACACAAACCAACTTGGTTGCAAAATAAAAATCCTTGGACACTCATAATAAATTCACAGTTGTGATCAAATTTCACAAACACGAGTATAATGGGACTAAGACCTGGTAAAGATATCAAAAAGATGTGTTTGCTTTCGAGTCCCAACTAACATTTGGAGAAGGCTCCCTTCAAAAGGGAAAGCTTTACTTGTTTTGGCTTCTAAGAATGTTTTCTGATGGGAGAATACTTCATGTCAGAAGAAAGAAATGTAGACTTGCGTTTTAACTCATCACAGGACATCCCAAAGCGCCTTACAGCCAGTGAAGTACTTTTGAAGTGTAGACACTGTTGTAATGTGGGGAACGCAGCAGTCAAATTGCAGACTGCCAGCTCCCACAACAACAGTGTGATAATAACCAGATAATCTGTTTTAGTAATGTTGATTGAGGGATAAATATAGGCCAGAACATGAGAGAAAACTCCCCTGTTCTTCTTCAAAATAATGCCATGGGATCTTTTACATCCACCTGAGAGGGTGACACCTTGGTTTAACGTCTCATCTGAAAGACAGCACATCTGGCAATGCAGCACTTGCTCATTACTGCACTGAAGTGTCAGCCTTGATTTTTGTGCTCAAGTCCTGGAGTAGGACTTGGACTCACAACCTTCTCACTAAAGTGAGGTTGCTGCCAACTGAGTCGTGGTTGACACTTATGTAAAGATTATTACAAAGACAACACCTGCAACTATCTCCTGTGACTGGTGGCCATATCGGCACAAACCTGATTCTTGTTTTTAGATTGTTGGAAAGGGAATTTTTCACTGAGTATTCCTCACAGCCACCAATTTCGCTCCAGTTTGAGAACATTCTATTGCAGTAGCAGCACATTGCATCGTGGTCATCATAGGTATTGGATCAGTTACCTTTTTATTGATTTTCTGATGGAACTACACAGCATCAATGTTTCTTGCGTGCATGCGAGGTCAGATTTCGCAACCATTGTATACCTGTGCTCCTCCCTTGCCCTTAGTTCACATGGAGACCAGTGGTGCAATTTCAAAGTTGATGCACGATTTTGATCTGTAGATCCCTCTCCACACCCAGTTTATAAGAGAGAAATTTTCTATCTTGTTAACCCAGGCCTTGCCAACAAAACATTGAGAAAAGTCATGGGGGATGCTGTCGTGCAGTGTGCCAAATAGACTAGAACATTGTGGTGTTGCAGTAGCTAGAAAATATATCAATTATGTCCAGGAGAAAGAGGCAATAAGAACAAATTAGTGACTACATTCTTCAAGTACTTCTCAGACAATTTCTTTTTCTAAAACTAGAAAAAAATAACTTTCTTTAAAGCCAATTCTTATGGTAGATCTTAACTGTAAAAATTTTAATTGTTTTTATGGGAAAAAAAATCTGAGATTGTTTGACAAGGAATGCACAACAATCATTGTTATGTGTCTAGTAAAAACTGGTATTTATCTTGGGCTTTTTAGCAATTCACTGCAATTATAGAGCTATGTTGAGTTCAAAAGGGAGCTTATAGTATGTCTGTCAGAAAATTCTAAATTATTAAGACACAAAACTGTTTATTTAATTATGAAATCAATACTCTAAAGCCGGGGTAGGACTTGCACAGTAGTTACAGATTACTGCTGTTTAAAAATCAGTGTTTCTTTATGTGGTGTGTGTATATGTGTTACTGTTTCCTTGGTTGTCGACTTCCTGGCGGACATTGCAAACCTAATTTCTACAATTAGCCTCAAACAGATCTTTATTCGTTCACCTCTAGAACGGATGCTGCCTTCAATGTTATAAAGCCGAGCAAGTGGTTCTTTATTTTCCGTTTATGTAAAATGTGATTCTAATCTGTGTTAGTCTTCATTTACTAGACATCTCAGTTGTGAGGTTTTGTATGGGTTTGCGTGCTTTTATGAATGAATGTTTCTAAAGGTAACTTGACTTGATGAACTTTCTGCCTTCGTCTTGTACAGATAAAAGCTGATGAAGCATCCAGTTTTCCTATTTCAGACTTTTAAGCCTGAAGTTATAAAGGTTCACAACAATGTACCCAAGTAAAGGTATCAATCAAATTAAGCTTATCCAAAACTGTTGCCTGTGTTCTGGCTCTCACCAACTTCTGTTCACTCATTATCTCTGTGCTTATTGAGCTACAATGGCTTCTGGTCCACCAATGCCTCAATTTTAATATTTTTATCCTATGTTCAAACCTCTCCATGCTCCCACCCCTCCCTATCTCTGTAACGTACTTCAACACTATAACCTGAGTTCTGTGCTCTTGCAGCTCTGTATCCTCACTTTCTACGTCCATCAGTGGCAGCCATACCCTCTGTCATTGTTCAGAGCTCTGGAGTTTACTTCTTAAACCTCTCTGCCAACTATTTTTATCTCATCCTTTAAGGTGCTTCTTGAAGCTGATCTTTTTGACCAAACTTTGGACACCTGTCCTAGTTTCTCATCTTTTAGCTTGTTGATAGTTATTGTCTGATTGTACTCCTGTGTAGCACCTTGGGATGTTTTACTACATTAAAGGTCCTATATAAATGCAAGTTGTTGGTGTTAACAATGATGCATGCTATGCATTTGTATCGTAGACAATGGTCATTATTCTGAGGATCCTTATAGAAGAAATAAATTAAATGTATCTACTGTGTATTTGGACATATAAGTTGACCTGGAGCATAAAATGATTCAATTTTTTGGTGCCAAAAATAATGCTTTTGCATATGCTTGGCATATGCATCAGCCCCCTTTTCAACTATGAATTGCTATTCTCGCATTAGCAGTTGGCCTCAATTTTTTGTCTGAAAAATACATGTTTTACTTGGTTTAACTGTAAGTCAGCGCATGGGATCAAGCTGGAGATATGAGGTGCGTTGCGAAGAAGATGCATGGGAGTTTAAGACACGCCCACACAGAACATAACATGGTGAGTACCATATAGAAATGGGTCCTCCAGTAAAAAGAATGAAGTACGAAACTGCTTCCGAGCTAAAAATCATAACAGTTGCTAACTCATCACATAACTGCTGCAGCGAGGGTATTCGATGTTAGTGAAAAGCTGGAGCAAGAATGGAAGAAAAAGGAACTCACCCTGAAGAAGGTGTCCAAGACTAAATGCAGCATCACAACATGGACTAGCAACTGGCCTGCTCTTGAGAAGCAAATATTGGAATGGGCCCTTGAAAATTCGTAGAATGGTTACATTGTCACCAGAAATGTAATGAGTGTATAGTTAAATGGGCCAAATCAAATCCCAAGTTCAGCAAAGATTTCAGAGCAACAGCTTTGTTGAATGAAGCAGTCTGCAATAGAAGGTTAAGATTGCTCAGAGACTACAAAGATACCTCAATGCCAAAATTACCAGTTTTCAGCAGTGCATCATCAGACAGTGCAAAAACTTGAGTACCCATTAAGTCACATTGGCAACATGGATGAAGTGCCCATGAATTTTGATATGTCCAGCAGCTAAACTGTGGAATGGAGAGGTTTGTAAACAGCCCTAGTGAAAATCAAGTTCCCTGCAAGAGATTTTGTGCATATCCATGATAGTGGTTGAATAGATGGGGTGAAGTTATGGATCAATAATGTGTGGAATAAGCATCCCTAGTGGTCTATGTAAAGATTGCAACTTAATAGCGTGGGACCTGTTCAAACCTCATAAAGCCGAATAGATCAAAAGGTGTCTGTGAAGAAATAACACCTGTATTGCAGTTATACCAGGGTGGCTAATGTCTGCGGTTTAACTTTTGGATGTGTACCTAAACAAGCCATTCAAGGATCATGTTCGTGCCAAATGGAATAGGTGAATGATTGATGGAGCAAAAACTTTGACATAATGCAAATATATGTGCTGCCGCAGTTGAGGTTTTATGTGGTTTCATGATCAAATCATGGGATGCTATTAGTGCACAAAGTGTCATCAGACTGTTCAAATAATGCAGAATATCCAATTCATGGATGGAGAGGAAAATGATTTGTTGTGCCGGGATGATCCTGAAAGCGAAAATGGAGAATTTGATCCAGAATGAGATCCTTATGATGATGCCATAGCCAAAATGAATCAAACAATTCGATGAATACTACATCGGATGCCGAAGCAATGAATTTGACGGTTTAAAATATAGAAACCAGGAGCATGAATAGGCCATTCGGCCCTTCGAGCCTGCTCCGCCATTCAATATGATCATGGCTGATCCTCTATCTCAACGCCATATTCCCGCTTTCTCTCCAAACCCCTTGACGCTCCTAATATCCAAAAAATGATCAATTTCTTTCTTGAATATACTCAGTGACCCGGCCTCCACAGCCTTCTGTGACAGAGAATTCCACAGGTTGACCACCCTCTGAGTGAAGAAATATTTCCTCATCTCAGTCCTAAATGGCCTACCCCGTATCCTGAGACTGTGGCCCCTGGTTCTAGACTCCCCAGCCAGGGGAAGCATCTCCCCTGCATCTACTCTGCCTAACCTTGTTAGAATTTTATACTTTTCAATTAGATCCCCTCTCATTCTTCTAAACTCTAGTGAATACAGGCCCAGTTGAACCAATCTCTCCTCATATGACAGTCCTGCCATCCCCGGTATCAGCCTAGTAAAACTTCGCTGCACTCCCTCTATGGCAAATATATCCTTTCTTAGGTAGGGAGACCAAAACTGCACGCAATATTCCAAGTGTGATCTCACCAAGGCCTTGTATAACTGCAGTAAGACATCCCTACTTCTGAACTCAAATCCTCTTGCAATAAAGGCCAACATACCATTTGCCTTCCTAATTGCTTGTTGCACCTGCCTGTTTACTTTCATTGACTGGTGTACAAGGACACCCAGATCCCTTTGTGCATCCACATTTCCCAATATATCACCATTTAAATAATCTGCCTTTCTGTTTTTCACACCAAAGTTTATAACTTCACATTTATCCACGTTATACTGCATCTGCTATGTGTTTTCCCACACAACTTGTCTAAATCGCCCTGAAGCCTCCTTGCATCGTCCTCACAACTCTCAACCCCACCCAGTTTTGTGTCATCGGCAAACTTAGAAATATTGCATTTGGTTTCCTCATCCAAATCATTTATATATATCGTGAATTGCTGGGGCTCAAGCACTGATCCCTGCGGTATACCACTAGTCACCAACTGCCACCCGGGAAAAGACCCATTTATTCCCACTCTCTGTTTCTGGTCTGTCAACCAATTCTCAATCCATGCCATTATATTACACCCCGTCCCATGTGCTTTAATTTTGCCCACTAGCCCCTTATGTGGGACCTTATCAAAAGCCTTCTTGAAATCCAATTACACCACATCTACTGTTTCTCCCTCATCTATTCTACTAGTTACATCCTCAAAAAAGCTCCAGTTGATGAGTTAAGTATGATTTCCTTTCCGTAAACCCATGCTGCCTTTGTTCAGGTTCCCATCCCCCTGCCATTCTAGTTTAAACCCTCCCCGACAGCACTAGCAAACACATTGGTCCCGTTCCTGCCCAGACACGACCCATCCTGTTTGTACTGGTCCCACCTTCCCCAGAGCTGGTCCCAATGTCTCTGGAATTTGAATCCCTCCCCTCTACACCATTTCTTCAGTCACGTATTCATCTGATATATCCTGTTATTTCTCCTCTTGCTAGCACATGGCATTGGTAGTAATCCTGAGATTACTACCTTTGAGGTCCTACTTTTTAATTTACGTCCTAATCCCTGTGTTCAGCTTGTAGGACCTCATCCCTTTTTTTTTTACCTATGTCGTTGGTACCAATATGTACCACGACCACTGGCTGTTCACTCTCCCCCTTCAGAATGCCCTGCAGCCTCTCTGAGACATCCTTGACCCTGGCACCAGGGAGGCAACATACCATCCTGGAGTCTCTTTTGCAGCTGCAGAAACCCCTGTCTGTTCTCCTTACTATTGAATCCCCTGTTACTATAGCCCTGCCACTCTTCTTCCTCCCCTCTTGTGTAGCAGAGCCACCCATGGTGCTATAGACTTGGCTCCTGCTGCTTTCCCCTGAGAAGTCATCTCCAATGGTATCCAAAATGGTATATCTGTTAGAGAGGGGGACAGCCACTGGAGATTCCTGCACTACCTGCCTTCCTCTATGCAGCCTGGTGGTCACCTTTATGCCTGTTCATTCTTTACATGCGGTGTGACCACCTCACTGAACATGCTGTCCATGACAATCTCAACATCGTGGATGCTCCACAGTGAATTCACCCACAGCTCCAGCTCCGTAATGCGTTTAGTCAGTAACTGCAGCTGGACACACTTCATGCACACATGGTCGCCAGGGACATTGGAAGTGTCCCTGACTTCCCACGTAGCGCAGGAGGAGCATATCACGGGTGTGTGCCCTGCTGCCATGACTTCCCTTTAGATTAAACTCATTAGTTACTCCCTTTAAAGAATACTAACTATGCTAGGGGCCTAATTCCGCTCCAAACATTCCCTCTGCAGTCCAGAGTCCTCACCTTATTTTGTTTTAGCTTATGGGCTGCAGCAGTTTAATTAGTAGGAAAAGTACAAGTAGGAGTACTCACCTGACCCTACTTACCAATCAGCTGCGTCCCCTGCATCGCATCACTTTTTGAATTATGATGTCACTTCGAACTCCACTGCCTGAAGGCCCTGAGGGTATGCCTCTCTTCTCCGGTCTCGGCCTCTTTTTTGTGTGCCCTTTTATACTACTCTCGCTGGCCTCTCCTCTCCGGTCCAAAACTCACCTTCCTCCAACCCTAATAGTAACTTTTGGTTAATTGCTAAATTAAAGAAAGACGAGACTTTAGATAGGATTTAACCCTTAAACTCCCTCAGTCATCAATCTCCAACTGAAGCTCTCCACTGCAGCCAAACATAGCACTCCTTTCATGGTGGTTTAAGCTACCTTTGTAGAATTAATTTATTCAGTAAGCTTTGACACATTAATTTAATATGAACTACTGATTGTTATTTTTTTCACATTTCAAAATGGCGACCACTCGCACGCACACGCACTGGCAATTCACATTGTCCATACGGTGTACACGTTGACCCCTTTTTGGAAGGATTTTTGGAGGCTTTAAAGGTTGACTTAAATGCTGTGACTTACAGTAATTGATGAACTTTTAGTCGTGATTTTTCTCGCAGAGTTGCTGTGAATGGCAGCCCGACTGTGCCAGCAGCAGTTTAAGCTTAAGAGGCTAAAAATTGATTTTTTTTGCCTGTGCCTTGACTGGACCATCTTTCTGTGTGTACCCTTTCCTTCTGAATCAGCTTTTTATTTGGCATTTTCTACCTGTTGCTCCTGTGCTGTGAAATCAATCCTGAAAGTTGAATAAGATAATTCTATAAGTACCAAAAGCCTCTGGTAATATCAACACAAAGCAATCTTGTTATGTAAATACAAAATACATAGGAGTAATTTGAAGGCTCACTCATACAAAAACATGTTTTTGTGTCAGCTGTGGCACAGTGGTGGTGCTCTCACCTCCGAATCAGAATGTTGTGGGTTCAAATCCTACTCCAGAGACTTGAACACAAGAATCTTGGCTGACTCTCCAGTGCAATACTAAGATATCTTCTTTTGAATGAGACATTTAAAATGGAGCCTGAACTCTCAGGTGGGCGTCAAAGTTCCCATGGCACTATTTTGAAGAGGAATGGGTGTTATCCCCAGTGTCCTGGCCAATATTTACCCTTCAATTGACATTACTAAAACAGATTATCTGGTCATTATCACGTCACTTTCTGTGGGAGTTTGCGCACAAATTAGCTGCCACAGTTTCTTCATTACAACGGCAACTACACTTCCAAAGTACTTCATTGGCTGTAAAGCACTTTGGAACATCCTGAGGTCATGAAAGGTGCAATATAAATGGAAGTCTTTTTCAATATTTCCTTATGCATGATCTGACTCGTATTTGCAAAGCTACCTTTAGATTATTACTTATCATGTAACAGAGAGTGGTGTTTAGACTAAAGGAGCTTTGCAGAGGAGAAGTCTTTGTGCTAAGGTTTCAGTGAAAATGGTGCCTTTTATGAGAAGCCTTTATATGTTGAAAGCAAACTACAGCTCATGCCAAAATAAAAAATACCTGGAAAAACTCAGCAGGTCTGGCAGCAACGGCGGAGAAGAGCACAGTTGACGTTCCAAGTCCTCATGACCCTTCAACAGAACAAAGTTGACGTTTCGAGTCCTCATGACCCTTCAACAGAACATTCTGTTGAAGGGTCATGAGGACTCGAAACGTCAACTGCACTCTTCTCCGCCGATGCTGCCAGACCTGCTGAGTTTTTCCAGGTATTTTTTATTTTTTGTTTTGGATTTCCAGCATCCGCAGTTTTTTGTTTTTGTTTTTATTACAGCTCATGCCATTTCTGGCTCTTGATCTCAAGCAAGTAGTCCTCAAAATCGGTTCTATTTCTATATATATTTTTTAGTTGCTGGTTTGTCCTTTATGAATGCCTCAGTTGAACCTGTCTCCACCACAATCTCAGGCAGTGTATTCCAGACCCCAACCACTCGCTGCACGAAAAAGCTTTTCCTCATGTTACTTTTGCTTTTTTTGCCAATTACTTTAAGTCTGTGCCCTCTCGGTCTTGATCTTTTCACGAGCAGGAACGGTTTTTTCCCTACCTACGGTTTCCAGACTCCTTTTGATTTTGAATACCTCTATCAAACCTCCTCTCAACCTTCTGTATGGACAATGATCCCAACTTCTCCAATTTATCTTCATAACTGAAATTCCTCATCCGTGAAACCATTCTTGCTAACATGCGGCGCCAGAACTGGGTGCAGTACCCAGCTGAGACCGAACTAGTATCTTATACAAGTTCAGCATAACCTCCTAGCTCTTGCATTCTATGCCCCTATGAATAAAGACCAGGATATTGCATGCTTTATCAACTACTCTCTCACCATGTCCTGCCACTTTCAATGTCTTAGGCACGTATACATCCAGGTCCCTCTCCTCCTGCACCCCCTTCAAAGTTGTACCCTTTATATTGTCTCTCCATGTTCTTCCTACCAGACTGAATCACCTCACATTTCTCCACATTGAACTTCATCTGCCACTTGATCGCCCATTCCACTAACTTGTCGATGTCCTTCTGAAGTTCTACACTATCTTCCTCACGGTTCAATCCACAGATTTTGAAATTGTGTCCTGTACACCAAGGTCTAGGTCGTTAATGCGTATCAGGAAAAGCAAGGGCCCCAACACTGACCCCTTGGAAACTCCACTACAAACCTTCCTCCAGCCAGAAAAACATTCATTAACCACTTCTCTCTGTTTCTGTCACTCAGCTAATTTCGTATCATGTTGCTACTGTCCCTTTTATTCCATGTGCTATAACTTTGCTCACAAGTCTGCTGCGCAGCACTGTATCAAACTTATTTTGGAAGTCCATGAACACCATATCAACAGCATTGCTCTCATCAACCTTCTCAGTTACCTCTTCAAAAAAACTCCAAGTTAGTTAAACACAATTTTCTCTTAAAAGTTCATGCTGGCTTTCCTTAATTAGCTCGCATTTGTCCATGTGACTATTAATTTTGTCCCGAATTATTGTGTCTCAAAGTTTCCCCACCACTGAAGTTAAACTGACTGGCCAGCAGTTGCTGGGCTTATCCTTATACCCTTTTTTGAACAAGCGTATAACTTTTGTAATTCTCCAGTCCTCTTGCACCACCCCCGAGTCTAACAAAGACTGGAAATTTATGGCCAGTGCCTCTCTACTTTCCATTCTCACTTCCCTTAGTATCCTCGGATGCATCTCATCCGGTCCTGGTGTTTTATCAATTTTAAGTACAAAGAGTCTATTGCAATGCGTCATCATCAATTTTAAACCCTTCTAGTGTTTTATTTGCCCCCTCTTTCACCATAACCTGTGTAGCATCTTCTTCCTTAGTAAAGGCAGATACTATGTATTCATTTGATACCTCAGCTATTTCCCCTGCATCCATGTGTAAATTCCTTTTTTGGTCCCTAACTAGGCCTTCTCCTTTTTATTCATTCATGGGATGAATGAAATGCTGGCTAGGCTGGCATTTATTGCCCATCCCTAATTGCCCTTGAGAAGGTGATGTTGAGCAGCCTTCTTGATCCGCTGCAGTCTATATGGTGTAGGTACAACCACAGTGCTGTTAGGGAGGGAGTTCCAAGATTCTGACCCAGCGATAATGAAAAAATGGTGGTATATTTCAAGTCAGGATGGTGAGTGGCTTCGAGGGGGTCTTCCAGGTGGTGGTATTCCTATGTATCGACAGCCCTTGTCCTTCTAGGTGATAGCAGTCGTGGGTTTGGAAAGTGCTGTTTAAGGAGTCTTGGCGAGTTCCTGCAGTGCATCTTGTAGATGGTACGTACTGCTGACACTATGTGTCAGTAGTGGAGGGCATGAATGTTTGTTGATGGGGTGCCAATAAAGCAGACTACTTTGTCCTAGATGGTGTCAGACTTGTGATGTGGGAACTGCACTCATCCAGGCAAGTATTGATCACACTCCTCACTTATGCCTTGTAGGTGGTGGAAAGGCTTTGGGAGTCAGGAAGTGAGTTACTTGCCTCTTAGGATTCCTAGCCTCTGACCTGCTCCTAATATGACTAGTCTGTTCAGTTTCTAGTCTGTGGCAATCCCCAAGATTTATAGATGGTAATGCCATTGAATATCAAGGGGTGATGTTTATATTCTCTCTTATTGGAGTTGGTCATTGCCTGGCACTTGTGTGTCGCGAATGTTACTTGCCACTTGTCAGCCCAAGCCTGGATATTGTCCGGGTCTCACTGCATTTGGACTTGGACTGCTTCAGTAACTGAAGAGTCACAAATGGTGCTGAACATCATGGAATCATCAGCGAACATCCCCACTGCTGACCTTATGATGGAGGGAAGTTCATTAATGAAGCAGCTGAATATGGTTGGGCCTAGGACACAACTCCTGCAGTGATGTCCTAGGACTGAGATGATTGACCTCTAACAACCACAACCATCTTCCTTTGTGCTAGGCATGACCCCAACCAGCAGAGAGTTTTCTCCATGATTCTCATTGACTCCAGTTTTGTTAGGGCTTCTTGATGCCACACTTGGTCAATGCTGCCTTGATGTCAAGGGCAGTCACTCTCACCTCACCTCAGGAGTTCAGCTCAGTCCATGTTAGAACCAAGGCAAAAATGAGGTCAGGAGCTGAGTGGCCCTGGCCCTGGCAGAACCCAAACTGAGCGTCAGTGAGCAAGTTATTGTTAAGCAAGTGCCATCACTTTACTGATGATCAAGAGTAGATGAGGTGGTATTGATGGGGCAATAATTGGCCAGGTTGGACTTGCCTTGCTTTTTGTGTACCTGGGCAATTTTCCACATTGCCGAGTAGATGCCAGTGTTGTAACTGTACTGGAACAACTTGGCTAGGGGCGCAGCAAGAGTCCAAATCTTCACATTGAGGATGGGGATATTTGTGGAGCTTTCTCCTCCAGTGAATTGTTGAATTGTCCACCGCCATTCACGACTGGATGTGGTAGGACTGCAGAGCTTAGATCTGATCCGTTGTTTGTAGAATCACTTAGTGCTGTCTATCGCTTGCTGCTTACGCTGTTTGACACGTAAGTAGTTCTGTGTTGTAGCTTCACCAAGTTGATGCCCCATTTTTAGGTATGCCTTGTGCTGCTCCTGGCACATCTCCTGCACTCTTCATTGAACCGGGATTGATCCCCTGGCTTAGTGGTAATGGTAGAGTAGGGGATATGCCATGTCATGAGGTTACAGTTTGTGGTTGAGTACAATTCTGCTGCTGATGATGGACCACAGCGCCTCATGGTTGCCCATTCTTGAGTTGCTAGATCTGTTCTAAATCTATCCCATTTAGCACCATGGTAGTGCCACACAACACTATGGAGGGTATCCTCAATGTGAAGATGAAACTTAGTCTCCGCAAGAACTGTGCGGTGGTCACTCCTATCAATATTGCCATGGACGGATGCACCTGTGCTTTTCCCCCAAGTGGTGTTCAACACGGGGGAGAACTGATTCATCCCCTGCGGGATGGTGGGTGGGTGCGGTATGTGGTAATCAGCGGGAGGTTTCCTTGCCATGTTTGACTTCATGGGGGCCAAGAGTTGATGTTGAGGACTCCCAGAACAACTCCCTCCCGACTGTATAGCACCTCTGCTGGGTCTGTCTAGCTGATGGTGCTGTATGGGACATTATCTGTAAGATATGATTCTGTGACTATGACTGTGTTAGGCTGTTGCTTGGCTAGTCTGTGAGACAGCTCTCCCAATTTTGCCACAAGCCCCCTGATGTTAGTAAGGAGGACTTTGCAGGGTTGACAGGGCTGAGTTTGCCGCTGTTGTTTCCGGTGCCTAGGTTGATACTGGGTGGTCCATCTGGTTTCATTCCTTTTAGGCTTTTTAGTGGTTTTGATATAACTGAGTGGCTTGCTCAGCCGTTTCGGAGTCAGCCACATTTCTGTGGGCCTGGAATCATATGTCGGCCTGACCAGGTAAGGATGGCAGATTTTCTTCCCTAAAGGACACTAGTGAACCAGATGGGTTTTATGACAATCAAAAATGGTTTCATGGTCATCATTAGACTTTTTATTTCCATATTTTTATTGAATTCCAATTCCACCATCTGCCGTGTTGGAATTTGAACTCGGGTGCCCAGAGCGTTACCCTAGGTCTCTGGATTACTAGAGTCATAGAGGTCTACAGCACAGAAAAAGACTCCGACTCATTGACTCTACGCCAGTCAAACAAGTAGCTAACTATTTTAATCCCATTTTCCAGCACTAGGCCCATAGCCTTGTATGCCATGGCATCACAAGTGCAAATCCAAATACTTCTTAAATGTTATGAGGGTTTCTGCCTCTACCACTCTTTCAGGCAGTGCGTTCCAGATTCCCACCACCCTCTGGGTGAAAAAATTCTTCCTCACATCCCCTCTAAACCTCCTGCCGCATACCTTAAATCTATGCCCCCTGGTTATTGATCCCTCCACCAAGGAGAAAAGTTCCTTCCTGTCTACCCTATCCATGCCCCTCATAATTTTATACACCTCAATCATGTACCCCCTCAATCTCCTCTGCTCCAGGGAAAATAACCCTAGTCTATCCAATCTCTTCTCATAACTAAAACTCTCCAGCCCAGGCAACATCCTGATAAATCTCCTCTGCACTCTCTCTAGTGCAATCCCATCCTTCCTATAATGCGGATTCCAGAACTGCACGCAATACTCTAGCTGTGGCCTAACCAGCATTTTATACAGTTCCAGCATAACCTCCCTGCTCTTATATTCGATGCTTCGGCTAATAAAGGCAAGTATCCCATATGCCGCCTTAACCATCTTAGCTACCTGTCCCACTACCTTAAGGGACCGGTGAACATGCATACCAAGGTCCCTCTGATTCTTGGTACTTCCCAGGGTCCTACCATTCATCATGTCTTCCCGTGCCTTGTTTGGCCTGCCCAAGTGCATCACCTCACACCTATCCAGATTAAATTCCATTTGCCACTGATCAGCCCATCTGACCAGCCCGTCTATATCCTCCTATAATCTAAGGCTATCCTCCTCACTATTTACCACCCCACCAATTTTCATGTCATAGTCCGGTGACATGCTACTATGCCACCGCCTCCCTCTTTTGCTCCTCCTTTTCCCCTACTTTTACTCCTCCTTTCACCACCCTTTTACTATTTATAAGCCGATAGAGGACTTTTGGATTCCTTTTTATGCTAGCTGCCAGTCTCTCTTCAGACTCCCTCTTTGCTTCTCTTATTTGCTTTCTCACTTCCCCCTGAACCTTCTATACTCAGCCTAGTTCTTCATTGTATTATCCACCTGACATCTGTCATAAGCATTCCTTTTCTTCTTTATCTTAATCTCTAGCTGTTTTATCATCCAAGGAGCTCTTTGTTTTCCCTACCTTTCCCTTTCGTGGGAATATACCTTGACTGTGTCTGACCTATCTCTTGTCATGAAGCTATCATATTTTTCATATATTATTGTGGCATATTGTAAAGTATGCTTTGTGTGTGTATGTGGTTCTGTATGTGGCTGATTTAAATAAATTGGAGACGGGCAGACTGCAAGGTTGAAATTATCAAAAAGGTTAAATGCAAAAAAGGCATTTGAAATGCTAATGAGTGAGCTAGGGTAAAGTCAGCAGGTAGCGTATGAATGAAATTTGTATTTTTAGATAAGGGGAAAAGTTGTTGGATTTTCAAAGAGGCATGATAAGGTTTTTGTGACTGGCGAGATGAATAGAGCAAGGTTATTACATTTTCAAAAGTGCTGACCGTAATGACAACATAAATTTTTATATTAAGGGAAAGGTAAATTCCAAAGACAAGGGGAACAGTGGGATTTACAAAACAAAGAAGGAGAAATATATTTAAAGAAGAATGGAAGGCTGTGTGGGGTGTGGCCATGAGAGATCTGAAAGCTACACTGTATGAAACAGACTTGAGGAAAACCATCTAGCCACTTTGCAAAAGCCTGCTGTTCCAGTAACCAAAGTTGTGTTAAAAGCCTTTGGAATTCCACAGCCGAGTGGGTGCTTCTGGTAACCTTGCTGGATTGTCTCCATAAATTTAAAGTGTATTTTGGACTGTTGCCTTAAAGGGGGTGTGTGATTGGGAGTGTGGTTATTTATGAATTTTGGGACTTAGTTAAGGACTTATTAAGTAACTGTGTAACTCTAACCTTGTGTATGTGTTTTATTCTTTTCTTTTGTTAATAAGTGTTTTAATTTAATTTTTTTAAATCTCTAAAGGTGTTAGTGGACTCATTACTTCGGAATTCAGTGCACAAACCTTCTCGTAATAAATACAAATTGCAAAACTGTTGTCATAGCATGGCTAAATTTCCCTTGTGGATTTGGTCAGCCTGGCAAATACCACCTGCCGTATCATAACACTCTTCAAAGTTAGCCTGTTGTTCAGCTACTGTTTTTCCTGCCAACCTTTGATTCGGCCCAGATCCATACTTACCCCAGTTAATTATTCTTACTCTGGAATGCTCTTTGTCCTTTTCCATAGTTAACCTAAACCTTATGATATAATGATCACTATCCCATAAATGTGCTCCTACTTTGATATCACCTGGTTCACCTCATTCCCAAGAACCAGGTCCATCAGTGCCTCCCCTCTCGTTGGACTGGAAACATACTGCTGTAGAAAATTTTTGTGAACACACTCTAGGACCTCTTTCCCCTTTCGGCCCTTTACACTACTACAATCCCAGTCTATGTTCAGGTAGTTAATATTATAACCGCACTATAATTCTTGCGCTTCTCTGTTATTTCCTTGCAAATTTGTTCTTCTACATCCTTCCCACTAGTTGGTGGCTTATAGACAACACCGAGCAATGTAATGCACCTTTTTTGTTCCTTAGCTCTAGCCAAATAGATTCTGTCCTTGACCCCTTTGAAATATCTTCTCTGTCCAGCACTGCAATGTTCTCCTTAATCACTGCTGCCACTCCTCCCCTTTTTCTTACATTCCTATCTTTCCTGAACACCTTGTATCCAGAAATATTTAATACCCAGTTCAATCCTTCTTTGAACCCATCTCTGCTATAGCCACAATGTCATACTTCCACATGTCAATCTGCGCTTGTGACTTACCAGTCTTATTCTATGCATTCGCATACATGCACATTAACCCTGTTTTAGGCTTTATTACTTTCTTCCTTACTCTGACTACACCTAATAACTTGGTATTCCCTACTCTAATACTCCCAGTGTTTTGTGCATGTTGGTATTCCTCCCTGATGTTTTCTCCTGGTTCACACATCCCTGACAAGTTAGTTTAAACCGTCTCCAATAGCACTAGCAGATCGCGCACCCCCACCAATCTGGCCTGTATAGTTCCCACCTTCCCCAAGCCAGCCCCAATGTCCCAAGAATGTAAAGACCCCCCTCCTGCACCACCTCTCCAGCTATTCATTCATCTGTTTTATCCTCCTATTTTTATACTCATTTGCAAGGAGGAATTTTGGAAAGTTATTTTCTTAGTGTACTGTGGTTGCCACAATGATGAATAAATCCTATACTGTATTAGAAAAGCTAAATCTGTTGGAACCCACAGCTTGACATGTATGTAAATGAATGGGAACATTATTTGAAACCTTTATTTATTCATTGACTATGAAGCATTTTGGAATGTTCCTGAGTTTGCGAAAGGTACTATATAAATGTAAGCTCTTTCTCTTTCTTTCTTGTATGTGACCCTCAGGGCTCCATGATATGTATCGAAGTGGGCCACAAAAATATGAAGCTGTTGATTAATGAGTTGAAATTAGTTTTTGTTACCTTTGCGTAGAATACGGAACTTAGAATTACTGTATTCATGTTAGTGTTAAAACTAATGTTTTTTTTAAGGAACATTGCCTTAAAGGTGTTTCATCCACTGGTGGTATTTGTGGTAATAGCTATATGTAAGTCATGGTTGGCTTAAAACTGTTGAAATGAATAGGAAGAACAATTGATATTATAATGACATTATAGCTTGTACTTTCTGAATTAACTTTTCGGATATTTTCTTTGATTCTGTAGCACGGCATATAAACATCATATGACTTAATTCAACATCTGAAGAGTGTAATGGGTGAATTTGAAATTGTGGTGAACGAATTATAGAAGATACTGTTTTGAGTACTGGAAAAATGGACCTTTCTGTGTGCACTTTAGAGTTTGAAATAAAAGTCCCTTTAGATTCTAGCAGGATTTGTCTAAATCCATTTTTCTTTCTACTATAATTGTACCCATTTCTATCTTTTTTTAAGCAGTCTTTCCATTTTGGCTGCATGCACCTAAGATGACCAGTCAGTTTGGCTCATAGAACTGTCTAGATTTTTGATCAATCCTGCAGTGTATCCACTGAACTAATTTTAGACAGGAGGAATTGGTTGTTAGATTCGTCACTGTTCCTTCGTTTCCCCCTAAACGTGTAATTGCTCGATATTTGTGACTTACTTTAGATTGGTTCAAGCCGAGCAAAATGAAATAATTGTAAGCTGGAATTCAACTGTAGGAAAGACTAGATTGTGTACCTGGATCTTCTGAGTGAGATATATTTCTTTTTGGAATTCATTTGGAAGCAAATCCCTTGTTCATCCTATGCAATTTGGTTATTAGCACATTCCATTATTCACTTTTTGTGATCACCTTCTGAATATCACTTAATCCAACGTTCTGGACTCCTAACAACAATAGCAGATAATAACTTTATGACAGGTTAAGATGAGTTGTTTACCTTAAGAGTTTTTTAATGTTCTCCATTGTAATTAACTAGAAAGATATTTTCAAGAATGGTTGTTACCAAATTAAAATGTAACTCAGTAAGGTCTCTAAGTTCATATATGCATTAGGCCTTCACATCAATAACTTTCTGTCAGAAACTTCTATTTTATCAATCCTCAAGTTTTGTATGGCATAATCTCAGTTTCACTAAACCCTTCACAATTAGTAACTGTGGCCCATTTTCACCCAAAGCCATGTTGAGAAAATTGGAATGTAAAGCCAAACAAACTTTTGAAAACAATTTAGTTCAGAATTACCTTGTGAAACATTATTTATTTGTGTAGCTTCATAAAATATTACAGAATAAAGTTTATAAAAGTTCAGCAAAAATAAATGTGAGAAAGTAATGTTTGGTAAACATGTAATTTGGAATGGTGTACAGTAGTCCATTTATGAGCTCAGACAAGGGAGTTTTGAGTTCCACACTTGGTTCCTCTTGCAAACTGTTAGTGTTGGAAAATTGCTCCTGAAGCAAAATTTTTTCAATGAAGGATTTTCAGTTTGGAATACATTGTGACGTCAAATGGGTGAAGACCATTTCAGTGAGAATCAGCATGTGTTTCATATTATTGATGCTTTAAAACAAATAAACAAATGTATCCAGAATATTTAGTTATAGGATTATGAGGGGTTATGATGAGATACATCTTGAGGGATTGTTTGCATTGGTCAGTGAGATGGTACAGGATAGTGCAAACTCAAGAAATCAATGAACTGAAGTGGGTGTTAGTTACATAATAAGTTACATAAAAGGTGTTTGAAATGATCTGCTATAAACCATTATTGTCAACAATTCATTTTAAAAGGGAGAGATAGTTAAACAAATGGAAATTTCATCTATTACCATAAATCTTGTTTTTGTCATGTCAGTGGAGCACTTGGAATTACACCCTTCCCCTAATTTGGTAGTATTGCAATCTGGAGATACGTTTTCTGATCAGCAAAGTTCACTCAGGAGTGGTTAATGAACATTTTTACCCACTGGGTTTGGATTTGCTTTCGGTAATGGTGTGTTAGAAAAACCAGTAGAAGAGAAAATGAAGGGACATAATTAAGAGAGAAACTGGCCCCAGGTGAACATATTGTCCTTAGTCTTTTTATCATTCAACCAATCAATGGATTCCATGTTGCAAGCCATTTGACAGGTGCCAAGATGTGATTAACATAAAATAAAGCACATAAAGAATATTTCCTGTTTTGTTTATTCCAAAATTATAACTTAAGAGGATTTCATTTTGTACATTCTGTTAGAGAAATGTTACTTTGGGTCCTAACTTGTCAAATAACGCAACTAAATTTTTGAAGCCTTTCACAAGAAACGAAGCCCTGCCCTGCACTTCATATTTCTCAGGACATTATCAGAATATTTTTAGTTTGTTTGCATTATTGAGCTTGACTCTTAGAAATAAAATCAAGAGCTAACTTAAAGAGAGATCAATGGTGACATTTATTACATGAAACTAAAAAAGCAAATTATATGCTGATGTATAGCAAATTTTGTGTTGAAATTTTCTTCTGGTTCTTCAGATTTTGGAATTCTTTTGTGATCAAATCTAAAAGGATGACCATCTTTAACTTGAACACTATAATGCACTACTTTCTCTCATTTTCTAGGGAAATTTTCAGTGAAAGGCTGACAGAATTTACATTGTCAAAAGTAGGACAACCTTCACTTTTAGGGTGTTATTGACCTGCTGTTCAGAACAGCTAGATATGAGTTTCTTTTCTTTTCGTAAATTCAACAAGAAGTAATTTATATGTTTTACCTTGTGTTCTTTCAAAACCAGCTTTATTTAACAGCTAGGTTATACACTATATTAAGAATGACTTATATCAGAGCATCTTAGTACGTCAAACTGAGAATTATATTTTTGTTTAAGCTGTTGATGCTGGAAGAGGCCAACCATTGATCTGGGAAGCCTACGTAATTAGTAATACTTCAAACTTTTTTTAGAAAAAGAGGGATGAGCAGTTGATTTAGGTTTTATAAAACCTTTTAAAAAAAATCATTTAGTGCCTATGTTTTTTTCAGCAGCGTTCTGCAGTGAAATTTTATACTTTTAGCACCCTAGGTTGCTGTTAAATAAATGAGAGATTATTTAGGATCATGAATGGTAATTTTACTTCTTAGGTTGTAGTTATTTGTGATTTAGGACAACAATATGGAAAATAATTACTTAGAAAGTGATCAGATATCTTCAAAATTAGGAAAGATAAAAAATAAGCATGTTAAGTGAGTACTTTACTGAAATATAGTAATACAGTATCTTGAATCATCCTAGAGCACCTGATGCTTGGTGTAATTTCAGAATGGGCCGGAGTTCATTCTTTCATTGAATAGAAGAGCCCGAATTTTAGGATTAATACATGGTGAACATTTTTATCAGAAATATCAAAAGTTGTTTAATACTGCAATTTTATTTAGACCTGTGGCTTATTTTTCAGATGGGAACAGCGAATGCTTCCTAATGGAAGAGTATATTATGTAGATCACAACACCAAAACTACCACATGGGAGAGACCTCTGCCCCCAGGGTAAGCATAGGTTAATTAGGCAAAAAAAAGTTTAATTCAAAATATTTTTTTAATAAAAACAAGAATCTACTTAAGGAACTGTTTTATAGCAGAAATACTTCATCAAAACTGCTCCACTAATTACAGTGGAATCTTGATTGCCCACCATGATGGATAGAACTTGTCCTGAAAGATACTCAAAATTGGTGAGGACTCACCCTGATAACTACATAGTTGGTTGCTGCTCTGAAATTTAAATGTGCTGCTTACTTCCTCCTAAATGCCCAGTTCTTTCTCAGCTACAGGTTCCTCTGTTCACTATTCCTCCTGGAAGAATCATCTGGCACATGAGTGGTTAATTTGGCTTACTGTTCTGCCTGCATCGCTTCACCTGCCAAACTGACCCTGTGTCCACCCTTCCCCACCCCAAACAGGTGTGGAGGACCCACCTGCAATGGTGAATGTTAAAGCCAACTTATCCTCACCTGCAGTGTTACTGGTGATAATCTCTGCCAAAGCCATCCTGAAGAGCTGCTGACTTTTAAGCTCCAGAGTTTTCCTGATTAAATGCTGGTGTGTAGTGGAGCACAAGCTGGATGTAATACCAGCTTATTTCTGTACTGCCCCTTTAGCACTTTGCTAAGTTAATGGGTGAGCGGGTTTATCAAACAGGTATGTTTGTGACTGGATGTTTTCGTCCCATGCTGGGTCCAGCTTCAAAGTTTGAGAAGAATTGCTTGGAGGGGGAGTTTAGACTGGCATGTGAGCTGTTGTGACCCTAGTTGATCTTGCCATTGGAGTGGAGCAAAATGGAAACATGAATGACCCTAACTTCAGATGGGTTCCATTTACCTACAAAGATTCTTGAAGATTATTAAGATTATGAATAATGGGAGTGTGGTACTTGAGCTTTCACTGTATGTTGTAATTTTCTAAGATTAGACTGTTCATAAAAAAGAATGCAGCAAGAAGCAATCATAATTCATAAGTGCATTGCAATGGGTTTAAAATAAGTTCAAATTTTGGGTAAAATGAAGAAATGCATATTTAATTTGTTTTAAAATTAATTTGCAAAACGTTCCTTCATATAAACGCCTTTTTGACATGAAACAATTTCATAGGTTTCTCATGCTGCTGGTGCCAGCAGATCTTAGTATTCTGATGAGGCCACAGCACAAAGAGAAACCTTATTGTTTAATTACAGTTATCTTTTTAGATTTAAAATGTAGGTTCTGAGATGTATGTGATTGACATGCAATTCATGTCTCTTGAAAAGTCTAACTGACAGCTACCGTCCCTTTGATGCTTTGTCTTTTAAGTTCTCCATCTGTTGATATGCTGTTGTTTTTTATATCAAATGAAACTTGCATGTATCCATTGCTTAAGCGACCTCCAAGATGATATATTTCCCCCGTACTTACTTTCCATCCGACTCTTATTTAAAATCTGACTGAAGACGTCGGTACTGCTGCGATATTGAGGCTTTTTTAGCACATCTTGGGCAGGAACCAAGAAAGTGTAAGTGGCGATCTTTTTCAATACAGGGCTCCAACCAACCCCCATTGCACTCCTGTCTTTCTCCCATTGATGCTTCCGTGATTATTGCAATTTGAATGTCCCCAGATCTTCAAAACACTGATATTCTTTATCTCTCTAGGTCACTCCTTTCTATTAGCATCCTCAGATTTTTAAAAACCAAGTTTCAAACCATTAATAGCTGATTTGCGTTGTATTTTCTTTGGTGAAGCTCTGTTTTGCCATTTTACCGTGGTTTCTTAATTTAAAACAAAATTAAACATTTAGTGCATTTCATGTTATGTTCAGAAAGGTCCAAATTCTTGCTGCATATTATAATTTAGTGTAGTTTGGTATTGTATTAAAAGTCACCATTTAGATCTGCAAACTCACTCTAATTCTTGAATACTTTATTTTTAAAGTTGGGAAAAACGAGTAGATCAACGTGGCAGGTTTTACTATGTGGACCATAATACTAGGACAACAACATGGCAACGCCCAACAGCCGAGTCTGTTCGAAACTTTGAGCAGTGGCAGTCACAAAGGAATCAGCTTCAGGGAGCTATGCAACATTTCAACCAAAGGTTTTTATACCAAGTAAGATGAGCTTGTACTTAATTTAAACAGCGTGATTTTTTTCATGTTCTAATGGTCTTTTGTTTTTATCTCTTAAGCATATCGCATTTCCTTTCCCATAGCCTGGAAAACATGTGCAGTATTTTTATTATTTGGCCTCTATAAAAATGAGCATTGGTCTTTCTAAGATTGAAATTGAATCAAAAGGGTGTACAGAACTGGTGGAACATCTCTCCATTCTCCATCCCTGAGCAAACTGAAAAATCAATTAACTCAAAATGTTAGACTTTATATTGACCAAATGCTACAGCTGTAGGCCTCAAAAAAACTGCATAAAACTAAGTATTGTACTATATATAAAGACATTGGTATAATTTGCTCAACCTTCCGAGTCTCTGCAGCCCATTCCATTCAGTAGTGGAGAAGTCAGGCATATTACCTGCTCCTAGACCTTTGCAAATCTACTCTACATTGATAAGGCGATTGGGAAAAACCTGAGACATATTGATCATTCGATATTTCCCTTGGAGGAAGAGCCTTACCTTCATTCCCTGTACGCTGCTGCCAGCCAAAATGTGGAACACTGTTCAGAATGACACAGCATTGCACTACACTGTGTTCTATTTTGATATTTTATATTATTCGGGGGATACCAGTAAATCTTATGGTTACTTTTAATAAGGTGTAACCTTTTTAAAGTGGATTATTGTCCATACCATGTCCGTGTCTCGGGTACTCACAAAATATTAGCGAGCGAATACTGTCCAAGGTTTTCCTATCCTTCTTGTTTCTTGCATTAGCCTTCATCCACCCAGTATCCCCATTTCCCATGTTTCCTTCAGCACTTGTCCCTCTGTCTACAGTGGTGTCCTTAACTGTACTGATCTCCAGCTCCAATTCCTGAGGTTTACTTTTGAAGTCTAATGTTAACCTGACAATATCACATATGCAAGGTGGCTCATTTATTGAAGCCACTCGCCCTCAAACGTTTCCTCCCTTCTGTTTGCTCTCTTAAGTTCCTGTACCTTGCTGCCGTAGGCCTTAACTCATTCTTTAAGTTTTCTGATTAATAAACTGCTATAACACCTCTTCATATTCTATCATATCTGGCCTCCTAATTTGGGAATATCCCAGAGCAAACACATTCTCTATTCTTGCTAAGTTTTCTAGTTAACACTTTTTGTGTTACTTATTTTATTCCAAATGTTTGATTTTACTTTTGTCTGGTGCTCCTTTTAAATGTTACTAGTTTATTTTAACTTATTATTTCACATGGGTATTCTTTATTTTTTGCTTGTCTTGGGTGGTCTCCTTTGTTAAATAACTCATACAGATGTTTTCTTTCACTTTCATTTTTCTCCATGGGTCCTTTTCACTACCTCAATATTTAAATCTGCTTTTGCCTGTGCTGTTCTTTAGGAAAATACTGAAAGCTGTCAATCTAATTTTCTTAATCACTCCCCTGTTATTTTACCAAATTGCCGAAACTGTTCAGAAGCTTTTGGAGAATCAAACTCTCTCAGTTGCAAAGTACTGTTCTGCTACAGTCTACCTTTGTGACAGATTCAGATAACTTTTGATAGAATCTATCACACACACTGTCATATTACGATGCTGTTGATTGGCCTTCTGCATTTGTCTTCTGGGTTCTTTATTATTCTCGTCAACATTTGCTGGAGCCATACTGGAAGACAGCTACAGCCGGTCAACTGAGGATATTGAGGGCTGGTTGACTGGACGTCCACCTGTGGGTCCAAACCCAGTCTAGACTGAGATGGTGAAGGTTTTCTCTGTTTGCTGCCTATATTGAGAGTGGAGAGAATTAAGCCATCAAATAGTAATACATTTCACAGAAGAATAGTCAGCCAACACAAGCATCCATGCACAAATAAAAACTTCCAAAGTCCATAGCACCTTTATTCTGCCAATTCTCAGTGCGGCAAGTAGAGAGAAGCAAGATTGCTGTGTCCCTCTAGAGGAAAAAATGTCTTTATATTGACATGCCTTTCCTTCCTTGTTTTTAAATTTAAAAAAAAAAGATTTAGTCCATTTATGTTCATTGTATTCAGTGGTCATATTAACTACATTTTCTGTATGTTTTCCTCCTTATTGGTATTTTGGTTTCTGTATTTATCACTAGATGGATTATTTTTATTCTATTTTTGGTTTTCTAATAATTTATTTCCTTTAATATTCATTTGATCCACCCCACATTATCTGTACTGTTTAGCTGATGCAATTTTAAAGAATGTATTGATTTTTTAGTCTGATGGACATAATTCTAAATTCTCTGCTTTGCTCTCGATCTTTCTTCAAACGCATTCTGAGGTTCAAGAAACATGGTTAAGTTGGTCAACAGATTTTCATTTTTATAGCATCTTCACTTCTTTTAAGATGTCCAAAATAATTTCAGAGCCTATGAATCACTTCAAGTGCGGTTGCTGCTTGCTGTTCCCCAACAAATGGGGCAGCCAATGTGTTCAGTTTGTTGAATTTGTTCACATGGGCTTCACTGTTTGCTCATATGGCTCTAATGGTTGACACTAAATTACAATGGCTAGTAGCTATTTCTGACATGAGAAGTTAGTAAATGATGTTAGATCAGTACAGGAAATGGGTGGATGGTTATGTTGAAGTAAGATTTGGTAAGGAGAACCTTCAGAGAGACTGCATATAATATGATGGGAAAATGTAAGAATAATTGGATAGCTGATAGTTCTGCTTGTTAGGTGAAAGGCTTATATTAGACACCTTGCTAAAGCTACATTTTACTTAGTTTGGGTTTTGTGTACAGTGATTTAAGCTTGATGTTCATTTTGTAACTTTTTGTTATGGACCTTATTTAAGCATGTCAAATTGACAATGTCAGACTTTCTGCACACCACATACTTCCATCTTTTCAGAAAGATTCAAGTAAATTCTTAAATTGATTTTCTTGTTATAAGTAGAATACAAAGAGGAATTCAACTCCAGTCTAGATCACTTCTTGTCCCATATCTCAAAGGGAGACAAGCTGATTCTCCTTGATGATTTCAATGCCAGAGTTGGGAGGGACACAAACCTCTGGAAAAGCGTGATTGGCAAGGAAGGTAAAGGGAAAGCTAGCACCAACAGAATTCTTCTTCTGATGAAATGCCTAGAACATAGTCTGATCATAACAAACACCCGTTTTCGTCAAAGACACAAATACAAGACCTCATGGCAACACCCTCGCACCAAACATTGGCACCTGCTTGACTATGTCATTGTTTGCGCGAGGGACTGCAAGGATGTTTGCACCACCCACGCCTAATTAGGACTGACCATCGCCTAATCTGGGCTACTATCCCCATCAACCTGGCCCAAAAATGGCCACGGCAACAGAAGTGCTTCCGCAGGAAAATCAATGTCGATGGATTCAAGGATTCTGCAAAGCAAGACCTACTCGGACAGCGCTTCACAAGCAACCTAGCGATCGGAAACCACAATGTCTACAGTGCCTGGTCTGCCTGTAAATCTACCATAATCAGCACCTTCAAGGATACTCATGGATCTGCCACCAGGGAACATTTGGTGTGATGAAACTGACCAGAGACCCAGGAGCTACTAACTCTCAAGCACAAGGTGTTCCTGAATTGGAAGCACCACCAAAATTCGGGGGAAAGAAAGCAGATTTACAGACAAATGAAGGTTGAGGTTCAACAAAAAGCCTGTGACCAAAAGAATGGATGTTGGATGGAAAGAGTGCCGAAATACAGCAACTTGCTGACAGCCACGACATGCATGGATTCTTCAGTGCAGTCAAGAGCATGTTCGGCCCAAGCACTTAAGGACCTACCCCACTGAGAGATAAGTGGCGCACATCAAGGACAGAGAGGCAGCTGGCACTCGTCGGAAGGAGCACTTCGAGTACCTCTTCAATTGTGACTTGGTCCTCGACATAACTGCCCTCAACCACGTCCCACAGCATGCTACCCGCCACCATCTCAGCACAATCCCAGCCAAGCATGAGATTGAAAAGGTCATTCCACAGCCAAGAACTAACAAGGCCACTGGTGCAGACGGAATCCCTGCTGAAATACTAAAATAAGGTGGAGAGGTACTTGGACACGAATATGTGACCTAATTTCCCTCAACTGGAAGGAGGAGAGCATACCAGGAGATCTCTCAGATGTCGTAATCATGACCATCTTCAAAACAGGAAACAAGACTGACTACGGTAACCATGGAGGGATATCTTTACTGTCCGCCACAGGGAAGGTCATTGCAAGAGTCTTTCTCAATCGCCACCTTCCCGTGGCTGAACAGCTGTGACCAGAGTCACAATGTAGGTTCCGTCCAT
This sequence comes from Cetorhinus maximus, assembly GCF_964194155.1. NCBI lineage: Eukaryota > Metazoa > Chordata > Chondrichthyes > Lamniformes > Cetorhinidae > Cetorhinus > Cetorhinus maximus. The sequence goes on from NC_135884.1 coordinate 130,272,299, forward strand.
CGAGATGCACAGTGGACATGATCTTCATTGCATGACAAGTCAAAGAAAAAAGCAGAGAGCAGCAGCAGCCTCTATTTATGACCGTGTTTGACCTCTCAAAGGCCTTCAACTCTTATCAACCAGGAGGGGCTGTGGAGTGTCTTCCTCAAATCTGACTGCCCGCAGAAATTCACTACCATCCTCTGCCTGCTGCGTGATGACATATGAGCTGTAACCCTTAGCAACGGATCAGCCCCAGACCCAATATGAGTCCAAACTGGGGGTAAGCAAGGGTGCATCATCGCACCAACGCACTCTTTCATCTTCTTCGCCGCAACACTCCAACCCATCTCCATGAAGCTCCCCACCTCTACAGGACACAATGGTGGCTTTTCACGCTGTATCATCCCAAACCCGATGCATTCATTAGGCATTCCCGGGAAACACACCGTTTCCATGGCGGGTGGGCTCTCATTTGCCCACCACGCCATCACCACGTCACTTCATCACACCGGGCGCCATATTTAACGTCCATCCGCGCGCACGCCTCTTTGTGCTTCCAGCCCACGTTTACTGCAAAGCAGACAGAATGGTCCCGCAAGGCAAAGAGACTGCAACCCCCAGGTTCAACGACGCGTCCCTCCAGTGTCCTTTGGATGCAGTGGAGGTTCGCTGTGATGCCCTCTATCCCCGCTCTGGCTGTAGGATGAGCAGCAACCTCACTAATCTGGCTTGGGAGGCGGTGGGAGTGGTGGTCAGTGCCAAAGCCCTGCAAAAGAGGACAACCACCCAGAAGTGCTACAGGATGAATGGTCTCATCTGTTCTGCCAAGGTAATTCACTCTTCTCGTCACTCTCAACTCTCACTCACAAACCCATCACACATCCACAGGGATCTCACACCTCAAGGGACACCACCATTAACTCTCACACACACCCTCACATCTCCATCAGGCTCTGGAGCTCACGTCCTCATCCTGTCCATGGCTCCGCTCACCACACAAATATTTCATGTAGTGTCATGTGTCCTGCTCACACTCTCTCCATCTGTTTTCATGCAGGAGAAGCCTGCTCACATCAGCAGGGAGGGATCCCAGACCAAGGGCGGACTGGCCCACATTAGGCCCCTCACTCACTTTGAGGAGTGTACCATCACTTGATTGGTGAGAACATGGACCAAGCCTGTGGTGACGGTGAGGTTGGAGGTGAACACCCTCGTAAGGATCCTGCACCACATCATCTGTCTTTCAGTGCAAATGTGAATGCTCTCTCTCCTGCTTCTGACTCTACTGTTATGCACTACTTATCTCTACTTTGGTTCACAGGGAGATCTGCCAAGTGGCCGACACCTTCAGCCAGCCATTTCCTCAGATCCATCCAGGTCCTCACCTCCAGCCAAGAGGACACCACCTCCATTGAAGAGCTGGAAATAAGCAGCCTGGAAGACCTGCCACAGCACTTACCCACACCCTCCACCAAAACAGTGACACATACCTAGGTGGGACCTAGATCTAGAGCAGGCTCAAGTTCACAATCTGGTGGTCACTGCACAGACAATGTCTGCAGCAGGAGGAGGCAGGTTCGTGCAAGCTTCCCGGCACTCGGAGGACAGCTGGGGATCAGGCATCTGTGAGGTCCGAGTCAGATGATGAACCTCTAGATTTGGCCTTCTAACTCATCCTGGAGAGTCAGCAGAAGGCGTGGGAACATATGCAGAGCTGTTGGAAGCCCTCAGCAGAGTAGCACGCGAGTCGGAGGAGTGTGTCCGCCTGCTCTTTGATGAAGTGGTGCCCACATGTGCGTGTACAGAGGTCTCCATGGGTAGGATGGCGGACGCCATGGAGACCCTGGTCCAACAGAACGCGGAGATGTGTGCTGACCTACACTCCATCGCGGGAGCCATGGGTGAGTTCCTGTAGTGGCATCGGCGTCCCTCCAGGTGCTCCTTCCCCTCAAGGAGTCAGGCCAGGGCCCCCAGGCACCCGAAGGGAGGAGGAACGGCAGGTGCACACACCTGGGACATCCACTCGAGAATCTCAGAGCTGTCCTCTCCCTCCAGAACCCTTTGCCTGTGAGCCCCTCAACCTCATCCTCTGTCACTGCAGAGGGAGCAGTTGGCCAACGAGTGATTCTGGAGGGAGAAGTGTGTGTGGCAGGGCCTTTCAGAGCCTCGTGCAAGCACTCTCCAACGCACACGAATCCTTCCCATATCACACGCATCTCAATGTCCTCAACATTTTCAATGCTGCCTGCTGTGGTTCACTTTCAGTTGACCATCTGAGCTGACCTGCATCTTTGCCCATGCACTGATCATAGTCCCATGCAGCACCTGATCTCGCCCACCACTTTAGACTTTGACAGCATGGCCTGGATTCGGTTTTTCGTATGCTCCCCCATCTTTTCCCCTCCCCCAGTCACCCATTTCCTTCCCCCATCACAGTTGACCCTGCTGGCATCAGCTTCCACCTCCCCTCCGTGACTTAGCAACCATTTTCCCTTGGGGATGTCCAGGTGGACGTGCACGTTCCCTTCCTTCCCGAAAATCCCACCCCCATCCACATTCACCTCCCCGACCTCCTCCTTCCCACTCCCAGGGTCTGTGCCTGCCTCCGAGTCCCTACCAACCACCTTCACCGTCCCTTCTACCGCTACCGTCGAACCCTAACTGTCCCATACTACTGCCTCACTCTGCCCTCGGTCATTCACACCATTCCCTCATGCCATGCCCAAATCAGTTCCTTCTCCAGGAGGCAGTCATGGACCCATCAGAACCCCTCCTACGCATGTTCACCTGGATATCCCCCCTTCTCCAGAGCACCTCCCCTCTGGACCCCTTCCCCCTCCAGAACCCCTTCTCTGCCATCCCCCGGAAGTCGTCATCCCTGCCACCCCCCCCCGCCCCCCCATCCCCTGCTTAGCCCTGACTCCATCCTCCAGCCTCACCTCTTCTTCCACTCTCACTTCTTTCTCCAGCTTTACTTCTTCCCCCTTCCCGACTCCTTCCTCCATTCTTACTTCTTTTTCCAACCTTACTCCCTCCCCTAGACTCCTTCCCCTCTCTGCTCTCCTGGCCTTATAATGATATGCTGATGTATTACGATGAGATTCCCAATTTTTTTTATTCATTCATGGGATGTGGGCTTTGCTGGCTGGGCAAGCATTTATCGCCCATCCCTAATTGCCCTTGAGAACGTGATGGTGAGCTGCCTTCTTGAACCACTGCAGTCCATGTGGTGTAGGTACACCCACAGTGCTGTTAGGAAGGGAGTTCCTGGATTTTGACCCAGCGACAGTGAAGGAATGGCGATATATTTCCGAATCAGGATGGTGAGTGTCTTGGAGGGGAACTTAAGGTGGTGGTGTTCCCACCTATCTGCTGCCCTCGTCCTTCTAGATGGTAGGGGCTGTGGGTTTGGAAGGTGCTGTCAAAGGAGCCTAGGTGAATCCCTGCAGTGCATCTTGTAGATGGTACACACTGCTGCTACTGTCCATCGGTGGTGGAGAGAGTTAATATTCGTGGAAGGGGTGCCAATCAAGCAGGCTGCTTTGTCTTGGATGGTGTCAAGCTTCTTGAATGTTGTGGGAACTGCACTCATCAAGGCAAATGGGGAGTATTCTATCACACTCCTGACTTGTGCCTTGTAGATGGTGGACAGGCTTTGGGGGTCAGGAGGTGGGTTACTCGTCACACTATTCCTAACCTCTGACCTGCTCTTGTAGCCACAGTATTTATATGGCTAGTCCAGTTCAGTGTCTGGTCAATAGTAACCCCCAGGATGTTGATAGTGGGGGTTTCAGTGATGGTAATGCCATTGAACATCATGGGGCGATGGTTGGATTCTCTCTTATTGGAGATGGTCATTGCCTGGCACTTGTGTGGCGCGAATGTTACTTGCCATTTGTCAGCCCAAGCCTGGATATTGTCCAGGTCTTGCTGCATTTGGACATGGACTGTTTCAGTATCTGAGGAGTCGCAAATAGTGCTGAACATTGTGCAATCATAAGCGAACATCCCCACTTCTGACCTTATGATGGAAGGAAGGTCATTGATGAAGCAGCTGAAGATGGTTGGGCACAGAACGTTACCCTGAGGAACTCCTGCAGTGATGTCCTGGAGCTGAGATGACTGACCTCCAACAACCACAACCATCTTCCTTTGTGCTAGGTATGGCTCCAAGCAATGGAGAGTTTTCCCCCTGATTCCCATTGAATCCAGTTTTGCTAGGGCTCCTTGATGCCACATACTGTCAAATGCGGCCTTGATGTCAAGGACAATCACTCTCACCTCACCTCAGGAGTACAGCTCTTTTGCCCATGTTTGAACCAAGGTTGTCATGAGGTCAGGAGCTGAGTGGCTCTGGCAGAACCCAAACTGGGCGTCAGTGAGCAGGCTATTGCTAAGCAAGTGCCGCTTGATAGCACTGTTGATGGCCCCTTCCATTACTTCATGATGATCGAGAGTAGATTGATGGAGCGGTAATTGGCTGGGTTGGGTTTTTGTGTACAGGACATACCTGGGCAATTTTCCACATTTCCAGGTAGATGCCAGTGTTGTAGCTGTACTGGAATAGCTTGGCTAGGGGCACGGCAAGTTCTGGAGCAAGAGTTTTCAGCACTATTGACAGAATGTTGTCAGTGCCCATAGCCTTTGCAGTATCCAGTGCCTTCAACCATTCCTTGATATCACTTGGAGTGAATCGAATTGGCAGGAGACTGACATCTGTGACACTGGGGACCTCCGTAGGAGGCTGAGATGGATCATCCACTCGGCATTTCTGGCTGGAGATTGTAGCAAATGCTTCAGCCTTATCTTTTGCGCTGGTGTGCTGGGTACCTCCATCATTAAGGAAGGGAATATTTGTGGAGCCGCCTCCTCCTCCAGTGAGTTGTTTAATTGTCCACCACCATTCACAACTGGATGTGGCAGGACTGCAGAGCTTAGATCTGATCCGTTTGGTTGCGGGATCGCTTAGCTCTGTCTATAACTTGCTGCTTATGCTGTTTGGCACGCAAGTAGTCCTGTGTTGTAGCTTCACCAGGTTGACACCTCATTTTTAGGTATGCCTGGGGCTGCTCCTGGCATGCCCACCTGCACTCTTCATTGAACCAGGGTTGATCCCCTGGCTTGATGGTAATGGTAGAGTGAGGAATATGCCGGGCCATGAGGTTACAGATTGTGTTCGAGTACAATTCTGCTGCTGCTGATGACCCACTGCACCTCATGGATGCCCAGTCTCGAGTTGCTAGATCCGTTAGAAATCTATCCTATTTCGCACAGTGGTAGTGCCACACAAACACAATGGAGGTTATCCTCAATGTGAAGGTGGGACTTCATCTCCACAATGACTGTATGGTGGTCACTCCTACTGGGTCTGCGGCAGGTAGGTTGGTGAGGATGAGTTCAAGTATGTTTTTCCCTCTTGTTGGTTCCCTCACCACCTGCAACAGACCCAGTCTAGCAGCTATGTAATTTAGGACTCAGCCAGCTCAGTCAGTAGTGGTACTACCGAGCCACTCTTGGTGATGGACATTGAGGTCCCCCACCCAGAGTACATTCTGAGCCCTTGCACCGTCAGTGCTTCCTCCAAGTGGTGTTCAACATGGAGGAGCACTGATTCATCAGCTGAGGGAGGGCGGTACGTTGTAATCAGGAGGTTTCCTTGCCCATGTTTGACCTGATGCCATGAGACGTCATGGGGTCCAGAGTCGTTGTTGAGTACTCCCAGGGCAACCCCGTCCTGACTATATACCACTGTGCCGCCACCTCTGATGGGCCTGTCCTGCTGGTGGGACAGGACATACCCAGGGATGGTGATGGTGGTGTCTGGGACATTATCTGTAAGGTATGGTTCCGTGAAGATGACTATATCAGGCTGTGGCTTGACTAGTCTATGAGACAGCTCTCCCAATTTTGGCAGTTGTCCCCAGATGTTAGCAAGGAGGACTTTGCAGGGTTGACAGGGCTAAGATTGCCATTGTCATTTCCGGTGCCTAGGTCGATTGCAGGTGTTCCGTCCAGTTCCATTCCTTGTGTGACTTTGTAGCGGTTTGTTACAACTGAATGGTTTGCTAAACCATTTTAGAGGGCATTTTAAGAGTCAGCCACATTGCTGTGGGTCTGGAGTCACATGTAGGCCAGACCAGCTTAAGGACAGCAGATTTCCTTCCTTCCCTAAAGGGGATTAATGAACCAGATGAGTTTTTACAACAATCAACAGATTAATTCCAGATTTGTTATTGAATTCAAATTCCACCATCTGCCATGGCGGGATTTGAACCTGGGTCCCCAGAGCATTACCCAGGTTTCTGGGTTACTGGTCCAGTGACAATACCACTACACCATCGCCTCCCTGGTGAAAGCAGCCTGCCATCGGTGGGTGGAGCAGACGATCACTAGTCATGGAGCCAATTTTTGGCCTTCTCGCCATGTTGTCCGCTTATGCCACCAAATATGACCGATGCCAGCTGGCATGGAAAATCCCAGCCTGTACTTCCAAACAGCATGTGCCATCGATAATTTTTGTCAGCTCTGCTATCACTTTTCCTCACATGGCCTCTTATGGCATCCCTCCTGGAATGTCAGAAAAATAATTCATTGTGTTACAATAAAATGCAATTTGTAATTGAAAAGAAATGAACATATCTTTATATAAAATGAGAATTACAGTTTTCTTCGCCCCCACCCCAAGAGAATGCTTTGACCTGTTGTTCTTTGTTTCTGTATTTTCACCTTTATAATTGGCAGATTTTTTGATAGCCTAAATGTGGGTGGTTTGGAATCTGCACAACAACAGTGGACTCCCGTCTTGAAAGTATCCGTTCAAATTGCAGTGATATCATTTGATAGCAAAAATAAGCTATCATTTCCTTCAAGCAGGCGAGTTTTTCAAGCCGTCAAGTCTGGTTTTATACAAGGTGTTTTTATTTGGCATGACTTACTATATGCATTAGGATTCCACTGTTTAATTCTTTAATATTTGAGGAAGAAAACAATATTCCAGTTTTCATTTAGTATTTTAGTTGCTACAAAACCTTCATTATAAAATAAATTTTGTGGTGATATAGTAGACTATGGAATGTATTGGTTGTCCAGTCTACATTAGTGAACAAAAGAGATATTGAGACTTGTTAAAAAGTGTAGTCTGTTGAGGAAAGGTGGTTTGGTGTAATGGGTGTTGCCACTATGAGTATGATTCTATTGGGCCAATTCTGATCTGCTTATGAATAAGGTAGCATAAGAAAATAAAAAACGTGAAATACATTGGCTGAGACTTCATTTCTGCGCTTACCAGATCAGTTTCTAATCATTCATTTTAATGGATGGAAAAATCACAGACTGCTTAGTGCAGATGCAGAAAGACCTAATGATGTAAAGCTGTGATATTGAAATTACATTAAAAAGTTCTCAGTTGTGAGAGTGAAGAAGTCTTACTGCAGTTATTTAGGGCTTTGATGAGACCGCAGCTGGAGTATTGTGTGCAGTTCTGACTTCCTTACCTGAGGAGGACTGGACTGATTCCTAGGATATGAGATTTGTCTAATGAGTGGACTGGACTGGGCCTATATTTCTTAGAATTTACAAGAATGGCAGGTGTTTTCCCTGGCTAGGGGATCTGGAACTTCCCAATCTCATAATAAGGGATCAGCCATTTTGGACTAAGATGAGCAGAAATTTCTTCACTGAAAAGGTTTGTGGATCTTTGGAATTTTCCATCCCACAGAGCTGTGGATGTTGAATTGTTGAGTACAGTCATAACACAGGCCAACAGAATGTTGGGTATTAAGGAGTTGAGGTAGAAGATCAGCCATGATCATATTGAATGGCAGAACAGGCTCAAGCAGCTGAATCGCCTACTCCTGCTCTTATTTATTGGGTTCTGATGTTATGAGTTAATGCATTAACAGACTGAATTCCATGGGCCCAATTTACTCAAATTATTTAATTCTGTCCAGTTATATTGTGCCAAACGGTGGTGCATTACATACAGATTTTTCTTTGGTTCAGATGATGTGAGATGAAATTTTATTTTGTTTCTCTTTAAAATCCCTTTCACTTTCTTAACTTTGAACTCCCAGTTGTGAAAAAAAGCTTCAAACAGAAGTTTGAAAGCGTTGAATCAAAGATTTCTGTTACACAAATCATACACTATGTTTTACTCTTTACTAGTTTGTTGGAGTCATTGATGTGTTTACCATGCAGAAGGAGGGCACTGAGTCCATTGCCAGCTCTTGGTGACCCCATCACCCCTTTTGCTAGTAACTTACCCTATTAATTTTATCACTTTTGAGAATACATGCCTTTACTGATACCATTCTTTGTGGTCACAGTGAGTGTCTCGGAAGGAGTACAGGTTGACTTGCCTTACGGTTTTATGTTCTTATTTCTGGCAGAGCATTTCAAGGTGAGTACAGATGAGGGCTGTAATTTCATAGAATGATACAGCACAGAAGACCATTTGGCCCATCATGCCTGGGCTGGCTCTTTGGTAGAACTATCCAATTAGTCCCACTCCCCTGTTCTTTCCCCATTGCCCTGTAATTATTTTTCCTTCAAGTATTTATTCAGTTTTCTTTTGAATGCTACAATTGAACCTGCTTCCATCACTCTTTCAGGCAGTGCACTCTGATCACAACAACATTGTGTAAAAAAAAGTTTCCTCCTATTACTTCTGATTCTTTTGACATTCATTTTAAACCCGTGTCCTCTGGTTGCTGATATTATTCAACTGGAAACCGGTTCCCTTTATCCAGCCTATCAGAACTTTCATGATTTCAAGCTGTATCATCATATCCCCTCTTAACTTTTTCTGCTCTAAAGAGAATAACCCCGACTTGTCCAGTCTGCCCACATAACTGAAGTCCCTCATGGTACCATTCAGGTAAATCTCTTTTGCACCCTCTCTAAGGCCTGATGTTTTTCCTAAAATGGTGTGATCAGATTTGAACACAATTCTCCAGCTGAGGCCTAACCACTGTTTCACAAAGGTTTAACATAAACCCCTTGATTTTGTATTCTAATCCTCTGAAAATAATGCTCAGGGTCTAAAATGATTTTTTTTTTTAAAAACAGCCTTTTCATCTTTTCCTGCCACCTTCAAAGATTTGTGTACAAACGCCCCCCAGATTTTTGTTCCTGCGCATGCATGAAAATTGTATCATTTAGTTTGTATTGTCTCTCATTCTTTCTACCAAAATACAGCAGTTCACACTTCCGCTAAATTTCATCTGCCTAGTGCCTGTTCACTTAACCAGTCTGACTAGGACCTTCTGAAGTCTGTTAGTGTCCTCCTCATTGTTGACTACATTTCAATTTGGTGTCATCTGCTAACTTTAAATTTATACCTTGTACACCCCAGTTAAGTTCATTAATATATGCCCCAGCTCATTAATTCTTGCATTAAAAACCTATGTTCCATTGTGCATCTAACTGTGAATATGTCAGTATCTGTAATGGGAAACAACAGGACAACATTTCTATGTGAAGAATTTCAAATTTCCATTATTTGCTGTTTCCCTCTATCTAACAGCTCTTGAATAATTGAAGAATTTTGCCTCCATTACCTTACCAAGAAGATCATTCCAGATATTAAATACTATTTGTGTTATCTTTTATGATCATCAGTCCTGAAATTCATTTTTCTCCTACCCAGTTTATTTATATCTCCTTACCCTGCAGTCATGGTTAAATTTGGACTAGGGTTGGGGATTAATCTTTTCTATTCTACTTGGTATCTTAGATAATTTTATAAGATCTCATTTCATTTGCCCCTTTTAAGGCTGAAAAGTGAGCTTTTCCATTTTCTCCTGTGAACTCAGTCCTTGGATGCTACAGAGGAAAGGTTGACATCTTCCTTGCACATCTTCCTGGTACTGCACAAATTGCAAGATTGTTTGTGGAGATCTGTAGAAATAAATTATTTGTCCTACTACTTTGTGGCAAAGCATATTAACGCAGCAACATGAGGCAGTTAAGAAGAATTTTTGATTTTGTTCTGACGACATCTAGTTGAGATTAACATTAGTTATTATGAGGTGTATTCCTTATTCTAATCGTTACTTTGGCACTTTGCTGATTCTATTTTTGTCCTTGCATCTCATAAGCTCCCCTCATTGCACTAACATAGCGATTACAGAGCATTATGTTAGGGACCAGTAACTTATTGTTTAAAGTAGACAAAATTTTAAATCCCAGTTACTTACGGACATTGAGGACAATGAAGCCACAAGATTCCACAGTTTTAAACAAACAGAAGAAATTTTGCTATACAAAAGTCAACTAAATAGTCAATACTATCTCTCTTACAACCTAACATCCAGAATTAACATGAGGTAAACATGAATTAACAAGCAAACAGTGGCCGAACACACACCACAAACTGCACACCAAATGGCAGTCACAACCAAGACAGGTCCCGCAAATTTCTCAGCGATCCACCCAGATGTCAGTGATCACTGTGAGTCACCAAGTTCTTCCAACTCTGTCTTCATTATGAGGGATTACAGATCCTCTTTTGAGGATATAACCTCTGATTTCCCTCGACAGTTTCAACTCACCCTGGAGGCTCTCTTTCTTCTTCTGCCTGCAATGAGTTGTCCAGCTCAGACTGCCCCAATGACTGCTCACCTCCCAGCTGCTTGATCACCTTGTCCAAGACTACATCCCACAATATATGCCAGGCTGCACCAGAGTTTATACTCGGGCTCAGTTCCAGCTCCCCAGCTGCGCTGCTGCCAATGACTGCTGCCAACCATCTTCTCTGTGTCTTAGTTCCTCAGCAGCAGAGAGCTGTCACTGCCACTGCCACCAGGTTTCTCTAAGCCCCAGCTGCTCACAGCACGGAACTATCAACTGCTCCCCAGCTTTTCCTGTGCCCCAGCTGCACAGAGCTAGCCCTCTTCTTCTGCTCCCAACTAACTGTCTTGTGGGCTCTCTCTTCATGCCGCACACATTGTTCTGTGGTTGTGTTTTCGTGCCGTACAAGTTACGTGGGTTTTCACGCCATCCTTGGCCAAGTGCTGCCTGTACCCCTGCTGCGCTCTGCACTTACGCTGGAGCCCTGGGCATATCAGAGTTGTAGTCCTCATCTTCTGCTCTGAAAACCCACAGACCCTTGGGGGAAGAAGCAAGCTTTACCGTAGTGAAGGTTTCTTCGCAATTGCTTTGAAATACAAATGTTTATTATAATAAACTTTTAGCAGATAGCTTATATACTAAACTAGTAACCTTTTCATTTTTCACAATTGTATATATCATATTTACAGAGTTATAAGAGCTTAACCAAAACAATAACAAGTACAGATGACAAGTAGGATTAGTTGGGTTTAACTATCATAGGATTGTCACAACTCAGCCTGTGTTTTCTCCTATGCCCTTTCTTTAATTCTGCAAAGAATGTCTCAGCTAAGTCCACCATCAAATTGTCACTGTCTTCTTTAGCTATAGGCGTTCATTTTTTAAACTCAGACATTGTAAATTGTTTATTTGAGACAAGTCCAAAATGGCTTCTTTGTGTGCCAACAACCCATTACTACTTTGATCAAAAACCCTTTTGGCTGTTCCAAGAATATCATTGAGATGATTTTTATTTTCAAACAAAAGGGCTGTTTGGTTTGACCTTTGAACATTTTAAAATCTTTCAGTTTCCCTGATCCCATTTGGGCCGTGTCTTATTTAATTATTTTTGAGTGATGTCAACAGCTTTCTCATTCTGGGCCTTAATTTTCCTTTCTAACACTTCCATGCAATTCATGAACCACATCATTCATTCCAACCTTCTTGGGGTCCTGAATGGTCTTTTATGAACTGCCCACTTGCCTGGATTTCTGCTTCTGTATCCTGTGCCTCAACACTGGCAGGTATTTTTGATTTGATGTCAGGTGTTATTGACCCTTCAGGGTCACTTTGCGGTCTCTGTCTTTCCCATTGCAAATTTTTATTTTGAAATTCTGCAGCCACTTTTGCTACCTCCGTACTGACCATTACTAGGGTGGATGCATCAGCATTTTTACATGAATAGGTTCTTTGCTCAACTGGGGTTCACAAATAGGCAAGGACTTTTTACTCACAGGCACAACTTGGGAACTGTGGCACCGCATCCCAGGCGGCAGAAAGACTGTACTGCCTGCTTTATAATTTCTCAATAGAAAGTCTACATTTTTAACGATTAATTTAGAAACAATATCAACCACACAAGACTCCTTTATCAAAGCACAATTTAAATTTGCTCCACACAATGGAATAGCCACACTCCCTGTATTAATACATTTTTATTCATTGAACATTTTGTGGAAAGGTCTAAATCCTTTGCTAACAATAAGCTCTAAGCAAAACCTCAGGATAATAATTCCTGCTGTTTGCACCTCCTTTCCTTTCATGTGTTCAATTTTATGACAGTGAAAACATGTTGATCTTTTGGACTCATTCCTATCTTCTACACTATCTGCAGGACCACTTTGGAAAGACTCCACTCTTTTCTTCTTGCTATCCCCTTAACTAACATTCAAAGCTTGTTCATTTGCATTTGGCCTACCATTACAATTTCAGTTTGGGTTTACAGATGGAAATTTACTGCCCTTTAGCTGCCTACGTGATAACTGTTGCTTCCCTTATTTTAGAAACCTTGCAGATATGACCTAGCGACTATTAGAATACTATTTCGAAGTTGTTCTTTTCTCACCATAGAGAGAGAGAGAGTATTATGAGAAAGGTATCATGATCTCTCTCATTCTCAAAATTCTGCTTAAGTTTCAGTGCCTGAAACCACCAGTCCCACAGCAGTTCTTTCCCCCTGGCAAATCCTACCAACGTTTCATTTGGTCTTTTCTTTAAAGTCTGAAATTTTAATTAATAGACTTCAGGTGCAAGCGCATATGCAACAAGTACTGTCTCACATTTTGAGGATTGTTTTTCCAAAAGACTAGAATAAATACCAATTGCTTTCCCCACCAAGACACTTTGCAACATCAGAGTCCACATATCCTTTGACAACTGTAGCTTTGTAGCCACATTTTCAAATGAGATAAAATATCTCTCAGCTCCAGCATTAGGCACGAGGTGAAGATTCTTTGCTAAATCAAAGCTTGGTGTGAGACTCTACTCATCCTCTAAACTTTCATTCTGTAGCCTACACTTGCCTTTAGCTGGTTCAAGCTGTCTGATTTCTTTCTTTCTCTTGAAACTCTGTTTCTTTCCTTATCATTTTCCCTCCCTTAACTCTAACTTCTCTCTCTTGAGTTCAATTTCGAGCTTTTGTATTTTTTTCCCTCTTTTTCAAGTTCAACTTTTCTCACTACTTTTTCAAGTTGGAGTTTTTGCTTTTCTTTTTCTTTTAAGGTTGCTCATGTGCAACTGAATTCTAGTCAACTCAGGCTGTGTTCTTTTTGGGTCAGGGCATTGCTTCTTCTAATCCCAGAAGCTGTGCTATTACCTCAATTGCATCTGCTTTTTTAGCCCCTGCTTTAAACCCCTACTTCAACTTTTCTGCTAATTCTATGAACCTATCCTTGTTTAATTGTTGCAAATCGCTCTGGATAAGTCTTCCCTCTCCAGAAAAGTCGTGGCAATTGACATAGCCATTGTTCTTTTCAATAAGTACAGTAAATTCACAGTGCGATCCTGTTAGCTTTGGCTTTAGCAAGTCCAAGCACCCTTATCCGTTGGTGGATTTGAAATCCTACAAAGGGCCCCAAAATTTGTTATGATCCAGTTAGAAACTAATATTTTTTTTGTTTAAAGTGGACACAATTTGAAATCCAAGTTACTTACTAAGAGAATAAAGCCACAAGATTCCTCAGTTTCAAAAAAAAATAGAAATTTTACTGTACCAGAGTCAACAATACAGTCAATACTACCTATCCTATACACTAACATCTAGAATTAACATGAGGTAAACAAGCAAACCGTGGTCAAACAGAAACCACAAACTGCACACCAAATAGCAGTCACAACCAAGGCAGATCCTTCAAATTTCTCAGCGACCCACCCAGATGTCAGTGATCACTGTGAGTCACAAAATCTCTTACAACTCTATTGTCCTTCGGAGGGATTTCAGCTCCTCTCTTTCAAAGGTGTACTCTCTGATTTCCAACAACAGCAACTCCAGTTTTCTTTTGCCTGCAATGAGTTGTCAGGCAATCGGACTCCAGCTCAAACTATCCCAATGATTGCTCACCTCCCAGCCACTCAATAATTCCTCCGAGACTGAGTCCCACAGTATTTGCCAGGCTGTACTATAGAGTCTATACTCAGGTGCAGTTTCCAGTTCCCAACTGTGCTGCTACCAACGACTGCTGCCAACCTTGTTCTTTAAGCCTCAGCTCTTCAGCAGCATGGGGCTACCAAATGCTCCCGGGCTTCTCTGAGCCTCAACTCCTCAGCAGCTTGGAGTTATAAATTGCTTCTGGACTTTTTCTGTGCCTCAGCTGCATGGAGTTAATGACAGTACTTCAGTTGCCCACAGCTAACATTTCTGCTCCCAACTAACTGTCATGTGCGTCGGGTCGCACACGGTCCCACGGCTGAGTTTCCATGCCGCACATCAGGTCATGTTTTCAAAATCCATGTGCAAGTGAGGCCTGCCCCTCTGCTGTACTCTGTACTTGTGCCAGAGCCCCGAGCCTGCCGGGGTTGTCATCCTCAGCCTCTGCTCCGAAAACACAGAAGCCCAAATTAAAAATGCAGATTCCCTCACAAAAGCAATTTTGAAACTGGCAATCCCCTTGTGCCCCTTAACGGTCATTGTGGCTGATACAACACTGTTTCACTTTCTTACTCTGGCTTCCAATCACCCATTTCCACAATCATACCTGTCAGCAGCGACTCTATAGAAAATAAATCGTCTCAGCAACAATGTTATTTGAATCTAGAGGGAGTGAAGCTCATGATGATGAAAAAGTTAAAAATAAATGGAAACCTGGAAACACCTCAGAATTGGATTAAGATTGCTAAAATTTACAGTTTTGGAGCAAAACAAAGGTAGGTCTGTTGTGGTAATCTGTTTGGAAATGGCTATTTGAGGAGTAAATTTCCAAGTAACTAATTTCTTTTCTGACCCCTTTTACTTCCCCAAAATGGTATTTTGCAGAAAATTAATGCTAAGTATTAGTAAACACAAGTAATTACAGGACTCTGGGGACATATTTCTATTTATGATACAAGCAAAGGGAAATGGAAAATTCTTATCTTGTACTTTTGCATCCAGAGTTCAAATGCTACCTCATTAAATCATAAATTTTGTTAAAGATACAGGATAAAAAGTTTAGGATTTGTTTCCTTAGGAAAATTATATCAATTTTGTGTTTAATTTTTAACTCTCCTTTCTCCCATCCAATTCATTGTTAGACTGGTTTGAGAATGGGAAAAAGGTGTTGGTGAAATATCCAGAAATTTTAAATTGAAATCTGTTCTGGCTTTTACTGCCCGTTAACTTGTGAATTTGCTCTTGCCAGAAATTAAGAATCAAAATCTGACAAATATCTGTACAACATGGATGAAACTTTTCTGATTATTGGTTTCCTCATTGTTTGCCTTCTTAATTCTTTCATGGACAGAGGCTGGGATATTGGAAAATATCTTCATTGAAACCTTGTTAGACCTTATTTATTCAGCTACAAATGTGTTAGACACACTAGCTTATGTTTTTGAAACTAAATATCCAAAGCTAACTGCAAATGTCCAACGTTCTTTGAAAGTTGATATTTTGAAAAGCCTACAATGCTGTAAAACTTATTAAAAGCAGCAGCATTCAGGGAAAAAAAAGCCCCCTCTCTCAGGTGTCGAGCTTTTTAGCTCCACTTTTAACTCGGGGTGTGAATTGGGCAGTGGGGTGTGTCTGGGTGGCAGCCACCAATGTTACTCTTGGCATATGACCTACACAATTCTATTCAGCTGACTGGCTGCCTGCCACATAATGTGTGGAACTTCTGGCATAACTGTCCAGGCCGATTTAAAGTGGGGATGTACCTCTAAAAGAGTTTGTGCTTCCCACTAAGATTTTTGCTTGCAGGAGGCTGGTAAAGATTGTAGCAGCACAGATAAGTAGAATGGCTGCTCCCAGATTTTCTGATGCTTCCCTGAAGTTCCTGGTAGAGGAAATGAGGGCAAGAGCAGACCCAGGCCCATAATGAAGCAGGGCGGGACAGAGATGGTTGAACAGATCACTACCATCAAATTCACCCCCAGGACCTGGGCTCAATCTCAACAGAGGTTTGATGACCACACGTGGAAAAGGGGAGTCAAGCTTTCCATCTCTCAACAGCACCTGACAGCTTACAGCATTGAGGAAGGCCAGGCTGGCAGCTTACCTGAGCAGGGCTTCTGCATATTATTTGTAACCCTTCATTTACCTCAGCAAACTTTATGATTTCAAACTGTATTTTTAAGACTGTTGCCTGCAAATGTCTGTCTTCTATCTGACATACCAGCTCTTGTCCTTTTTCTCTTTCTGTTCTATGTTCTGCTTGGTAACAGGAGGCTCCTGCATAGCAAAACGCCTCAGGTGAAGACAATCCTCTGCATGCATTGTCACAGGCACCATTGCTTCCAGACACAAGCTCAATCATTGTCACTTAGCTAACCAGAGGGATCACTATGTGATGAAACACCTGGCACCAAATGAACAAGGTGGCAAGGCAAGCACAAGAGACTGCTTGCCATTGGGTGAGGTTCTCTTCCAGCTCTGCTGATGAGGACAGAGATGAGAAGTTCAGCCCAGTCATGGAAAGAAAAATAATTAAGGCATAACATAAACAGCTGTATGAGGTATTGGAAGGGTTTCAGCTCTATGGCTGAAAGTGCTGAGGTGTCCGCTTCCAGCCTGTGTTGTATGACATTGCATGACATCAGCACCCTACAATTTACCCAGGAGAGTGTGGTCCCCTCCATGAATGCTGCAGCTGGACCCTCACAGTGAGTAAGATCACAGGCCTTGCAGCTTTAGTGTAAGTTCAGTCTGCTACCATGCAGGCTATGGGCTCCACATTAGAGAGACAGGTGTGTTCATCCTAGATAGATTTGTGGATCAAAGAGATTCAAAAACGTTACTTATCTTCTGTAATCAGATTAATGGGAGGCCTAGCTATATGGGAATGACAGTGGTGTGACAGGAGTAGAACGTGCTGGTCTCTATCAGGATGCAAGCTGTTGCTTTGCCACCCCCGAACCAATATCCACCATAGTCCCAGCAAGCAAACTACGCCAAACTGCCTGGTAGCAGCCAAGATCTCGCAGCCTGTAACCTGTCCCCCTCAGTCACGAGCATTGAGAAGTCAGGGCCATCTCAAGGGTCCAAGTATAATGAACAGCAGCCTCCTACCAGCTTTGCTGAGGCTAACGGGGGAAAAAAACATTATAGGTTGATTATTTGGGTGAGAAATGAATGGAAGACTTATGACTTTAGCTGGTAAATTAATTACATATGTGACATTTTGTACTTGGCCTGCATTGTGGTTTAGTAGCAGCATTGTTCGTATGTCATTGATATAGAAGTTTTCTGAATGCTTTCAGTTTCTTTAATGCAGAATTAAGGGATTAGTAAAGGTTGTGACAAGACTGTTAATGCAGAGGGGCCCTGTGTAACCTTTGAGAACAGGGAAAATAGTAGGTACCTGGAATTGTTAAGTCCTCAGATCTTTTTCTGCAAGGTTTGAGTTGGCCCTCCTTTTCCTGCTGCTTCTCCTTCACGTTGGTCTTACTTGTATGAGGACTGCTACTGTTCTGCTTCCTCCAAATGCACGTCTCTCTAATGTGCGGTTATGCATTATGCTATATATCATAATGAAGCAGGATACTCTATCTGGGGAATGTTGTAGACAACCCACTAACACCAATCTAAAAGCCTGAAGCTCTGTCTCAGCATCTCCATGATGTGTTCAGTAATTATCCCCGTGATTCCCTGGCTACAACTGTATGTTATACCTCTGTTGCTGTGACATTTGTGGGCTGTGGGGGGTGTTGACTGTATCCCTCATTCCTGGGTAGCCACCTTGATACATTCTGAAAGGGTTGAATACTGGGAGTGGTTGCTCTGGATGGAGGCAAACAATTAAACATAACCACTTGGACAATTGAACCCTGGCTGAGAGAGGGATTCCCAGAAATGATCTAATCAAGCTACATTCGGAATACACTGGCCATGATCTTAGTTGGATCCCTGGGAGTTGGAGAGAAGGTCATGTGACAGCCCAGCCTTTTGTGAGTTTTAAGCCCCTGCTTTCTCTGCAAACAAGACAAGCCACCAAGATGCTGAAGGAACAAGAACCTGAGTGGGTTCCTCCCTCTCTCTCTCCCCCTCACTCTCTCTTCTCCACCCTCTCTCTCTCCCCCCTCCCTTTCTCCCCCCTCTCTCTCCCTTCTCTCTCCCCCTCTTTCTCTATCTCTATATCCTTCTCCCTCCACCCAACTATTAAGTTTTTGAACCCTGCTGCAGACAGAGCTTTTTGAAAGAAGCCAACCCAGCACTAATGTGTCCAGAAGAAAAGATAAGCCACCCATCTGCATCTTAAGTTGTATCATGGAAGCATCAGGACCACCAAGTGAAAGCAGCAGGACCACCGAATACAGCCTGAAGTCAGTCAAGTCACCAACCTCCACAAACTGTGTACCCAATAATTTTACTGGACTCTAACTGACTCTATCCTTCCCCAATCTGTAATCTATTTGTGTGTACACAAAAGTTGGAACGTATTTTATTATTCAACTTGGACCGGGTTAGGTACTGTAAAAGCTTTCCTGTTTGCTTTGTTAAAATGCAAGATCTGTCTGATTGGTTCTTTTATGACCACAGTGCATAAACAGTTAACCTCTCACTAAATTGACAAGTATCTCCTTTTCAAAAAACCTGTTGCGGTCAAATGAGGAGAGGGAAAAGAGGGAAGCCAATCGATCCCTCCTCATCTGATCATAGCAATCAGCTTATCCTCTATCTGATGGTTTTTCCTTGGAAGCTCTTGATTTGGAGAACAAGACCACTTTCTTTTAATTCTCAAGATTTTTGTTATATTTAATTTTTGTAAACATTAATTATATGTGGATATTCAACATTATAAAAAAAAATTAAAATGCTATGTACCCAGGAGAAACACAAGACAACATTTTCTTTTTGGAGGATAAGTAAATCAACTGAATAATCTTTCCAAATCATGTGCATTCAATGAGGTTCTCAACCAACACTTAATAACATCTGTACTTTTGTGTATGGTGGTAGTACATTTAGAACATGAACTTGTTCAGAAATCTACTTGAGAAATGTGACAAATACTAGTTTTTCAGTTTGAAATGGCAGTTTTTTTCAATTGCATGATTTGTATTTAATGAACTACAAATGTGGTGGTTTGTGCTTTGGATATGTCACTTTATTTGAACCATATTTACAGGGTTTAGTCAGAGCTAAAGCTTTTGCAGTATGAATTTATAGAGGACCTACCAAAGCTTAAGTTTCATGGATGTTACCACTTACCCTTTCAATGATTGAACTGATTTGGCAGAATTCCTCCTGGAGAGATACAACTTGTTTAAAATTTCTAACCGTTCAGCCATGAACACTTCCCCAGCATTCTAGATATGAGATGTAATTGAAAGAAGGAAAATGTACTGAGAGTTTTTTAAAAATTTAATGAAACAATTTTTTTAATAATGAATTTTAGATTTTTTTGTTCCAGTTATCAACATAGTCTTGTCCCAGTATTGGCGTCCCAATTGAGTACTCTTTCTGTGCCAAAAGCCATTTGGATCTGCGCTATGTTCCCCTTTATACAAGAAAACTCATCGTGATTGATTGATAAGACCATGTGATTCAGATGGGCAAGGATGGATTGAACCTATTTTCCTTACTGAAATATAGTCGCTGAACAAGCACCCCCCCAGCTGAGACTGGCAAATTTGAGTGATACTCAAGGCAGTCCTTGATATCCCAAGTTAAAAATCTGGATGAGAGGCAAACAGTCAAATGTTTGAGCTACAAAACCAGTGTCACTGATTCTTTTAAGCCATTAGGTAAAGGCAGTGATAAAGTACATAGTCTAATATATTATGGTAGCTCTTATCCAGTACACTGGAATTAACTTGAGTAGTTGAGAAGCATTCGCAATTTCAGTGATTTTGCTGTAAGATATTTGTAAAAGCAGTGCAAAATGGCTCATCCTAGACAATATGCCAAGTAGTTTTGGCACAACACTGTGCTAGTAATGTAAATACCAAAACATTAGTCATGATCAGTTTCCTTTACTCTTGAGCTGCACAGCTTGGTTGGGGCAGAGCAGCCGCCTCATTGCCATTCATTTACATTCAGAATAAAGGTGCTTTTGTGAGCATGAATAAAACATTCATAGTGGGGCAGGGCGTCTGTCTGGAAAGAACATGAATGTCCCCTCAGTTATAATTTACATAGCAGAGTACTGTTACATTAACAGCACATTGAGAAAGATTGAACACACACTGCAGGCAGGAAGCTTGGGCGTACACACCATGCAGTAATGATTTCATTAGTACAGCCTGTGATTTCTGTGTGTAGATCTTGGAGAGAGAGAGAGACGCACAGCAGCACTGTGCAATTTCAACTGACTGAGCCAACAGCATCAGTCAACGCAACAGGACAGTTAGTATTTTATAATTGATCTATGAAGAAGTTTTAAACTGTCTGGCTAGGGCTTCTTATACTGTGTTTGTAGAGGTATAATTGCTTTAGAAAGCCTCAGCTTTCATTGCATACATTTGAAAGATGAAGATTTCTGCAGCTACTAAATTTGAAGAACTGACTAAAAAGGAAGAGACCAGTTGGGAGATCTACAAAAAATACAGTATGATGTGATAACGCGATCTTAATACTGTAATCATTCTGTCGAGTAACAATGTACTGGATTTCTATCTTTTTTGTTATAGTCATCTGGAATCTCTACTGACAATGACGCACTTGGTCCTTTGCTTGCTGGCTGGGGTAAGTAGTAGTGATTAATATTTACTTGAGCTGAGCCTACTCAATTCTATTTAGTGTTAAATTGGTGCATTTTGTTGCTGTCTCTGCCACTTTGCCATACAATTGTAAGCAAGAAGAATTTTGTATTGTCTAATAGTCACTTAAATGTTTTGAATTTCAATGAATGTAGTTTTCTATTCCGTTACAGGTTACTTGATTTCTCTGCTAAAATTGCAACTTCTGTCCTGGTTTTCATGTATTTAGAAACTCAGTAGCGGCAAGCAAGCCATGTGGCCATGGCCATGAATTATTTAGTGAAATTTACTACTCCGAGTCATACTTTGCTTTGCACGCCAACCTTTTCATTATTAGCCTAGTTTGAGAATGTATTCTAGTTTGTATTGTTTATGTTGGTGCATTAATTATATATCCTGATATGAAATACCATTCGAAAGAATATTAAATTGTATCTCTGCAATAAAAATTTTAAGATGTTACCTTTTATCATTGGCATAGCTGCATTGGTGTACCATTAGGGAACAAACAGAAATAATGACAACGGACATGCATCTTGTGGACTCAGCCTTTGTTGAAATTTATTGATGCTGATATATTGACATCATAATGCCACAATTTTCCAAAGAAGAATTAATGCACAAGCTGTTTTATTGCCAATCGTTTTTTTTTTCAACATTGTGCTGCTTGGTATGGTATTGAATATCATGTGAGCTTACTGATCCTGTGCATTGTCATTTGTCGCTGTTGCTCAAGAGTAATAGCACTGAAACAGATCAGAAATGTTTAGTACCCGGTTTTATATTTTAAAGCTTGGAACTTGAAGCTCATGAAAATTTCTGCCAGGTGCTGCAGTTTGGTGACAGTTGTCGCTTTGATATTCCTAGCCTTTGGGGAAGTGTCTGGAATTCACTTGGGAGATCCTCAAACCCTCTTACAACCCTCTTGGTGTGTGGGGAATCTCCGACCTCAGGATAGGAATGTTTGTGAATAGAGATTTAAATTAATGACCTGGTGATGCATACTATTCATGGCAATTGATTATCACTATGATATAATGGTGTGAAGAATCACTTAAGGCTGTTTCTAAAGCGTATATTCCAGCAATATCAATTTCTTGATGTCTCCCCTGAACAAACTCCCTGCTTTTTAAATCCCTTGCAGAATAGGTGCACTTGGCCCTCCCACCTCATTAGGTATCTTGCTTTGATTCTCTTTCTCATTTTAGCTTCAACATTGCTGTCTTTTTCAAGATGAAAGAACAAAAGAGACATATAAAGTCCTTCCAAATTGCATAAAACTCCATAAATAGTCCCTCATTGATAGTGGGCAAAAAATATTTTGCTTTATCTGCAAAGTTAATTACCTAACCTTCATCTGGATCTAAAGTAGTGACTAATGACTCTTTTTGTGGTGGGGGAAAGGGCAATAGTCTTAATCAGTAACAGTGCTACTTTGTGAGTTGGCAATAGGAGGTAAGATTTAAGTAGAGTACCTTGGCATGTATCTGTCATATTCTTCCATCAACCCTTCCATAAAACATGGAACTCCTTAGCTTCAGTACATCCAGCAATCCTGCTGAAAGTTAAGAGCGGTTTGCCTAACCAAGCCCAAGCAATTTCATAGGATTTCATGACTTCTGGCTTTTTATGAAAGTCCTTGTATTTATAGTTTTTTTTAAAAAAGTGAATTATTATACCCACTTTCTCAGTGACCACAGGAGTTGAAAAACATTTGTCAATTGAAAGAGATTCAGTAGTTGTTCTGCTGATTTACATCTGGAGTTGATTTGCTTTAATTAAAAGCATGAGGGTCAACATGGAATGATAGAACATTAAAATGGATGACAGCTTTTTATTAGTGAGTGGGCTGGACCGTTTATTAATTTAGTTCTGTCATTTTTCTTGACTCCAAATAATGTATGTGTTCTACAGGGCTGGCAGACCACAAAGTGGGTGGTAAGAAGCAGTTCTCTTGCATGCAGTAACATTAACGCAATAATTCAGTCATTGGTTGGGCTTGGTGGGCAGTTTTGTTCAACTTCTCATATTTTCATATAATTCTCAAAAAGAGATCTGGCTTTTTATCTGGTGAAATGCTTGTTTCCTCATAATGATAAAGAATACTTTTATTGAAATAAAATTTTATTTAGAGGAAATTGGTGGATCATCAAAAAGGCACATGAGACAAAATAAGCTATAATTGTGAGCTGAGAATAATGTATAACAGTAGAACAAATGCACTTTTGAGAGTTTTCATAAAGATTGGATTTTGCCTCATACTTTTCTTCTTTCAAACCCTTTTACCTGTATCAATCCCCCAGAGAATGAGGATTTTAGAAGCAGAGTCACAAATAGTTAAGTTGTAAACTTCACTGACTTTAAGTACTTGTGGTGTTCAGTGACACAGCTGGCAAGAGGTTCAATTTTCACAGCGCAAGGCAGACAGACGCTTTTTATTCCTCCGACATGGGACATACAAACTTGCAAGCCAACTGTGACACTGAAGCTTGTGCAATAATGGGACAACTTTGACTGTCTGCCTGTACTAGGACCTCAACTTGCGACTTAATAACCCTTATAATACGCAACTGTCTTGGCACTGCTGCTTTACTGTCCCAGACATGATAAAATTTGTCCTTTCACATGCCATTTGATTTGACTTTCTCTTGATCTGCAGTATTCCCAAACCATTTTGAGTTGTTTATAAACCACATCAGCTTACCTAATTGCATAATTGGCAGTTAATAAAGTAACACAAAATTAAAAATTGACATTTTTGATGTTTGTCTTGTCAGGTTGATAAAATGTCTTAATTTTTCTTTTCCCAGAGAAACGCCAAGATAATGGACGAGTCTATTATGTTAACCATAATACACGGACAACCCAATGGGAGGACCCAAGAACTCAAGGGTGAGAGCAGATAACCTCTTAAAATATTTAAATAAGCATAGTTAATAATTGGGGTGCCTCATTTTGGGGAAATATGATTAAATGGTAACTTAAGGGTTCTATTTTCATTGCAAAATCTCGTCTACCTGGATTCCCTGATTAAAAAATATATATAGCCTTTACTGTTCTTTAATGTTTGTAGCATTTTATCTCATTGTAAAGACGTGTAAATACATGAGCAGCACACTAAGCAGTTTGATCTCAGTCACTTTTAGAACAATTATTTTTCCCATGCCATTTATGGCATAGCTAAATAATACCTTGAGTTTATTTTATCTTTCCTCTATCACTTTTTTCAGCCTTTCATTTTCCTCCTTTTTTTGGGAGAATGCGATATTTTATTTAAATTTTCCTCAGATCTCCCTTTGTCATACTTGATTTTGCAGTTTGGCATTGGAGCCAAATGGAAGAGGTCGAACAGTTCATTGCATTAGAATCCACCTATGAATGCATTTTGATTCTAACTTTGTTCAGTTCATATTCATAACCATTCTCTAGCTTTACTGATTCTGTAGCTATAACCAGTCTTATATAGGGTCGGTGCTATGATAAAGCCAAGTATTTTCTGTTAAGTAGCAAGGGAAAATAAAAATGGGTAGTCTTCACCAGGCTGATCCTGAGCACCTCCTGGCACATGGCTACAAGCAGCACTGGAGGTTGCTGAGAAACAGGTTACGTGTCCCATCCCTGACAGCCACAGGAAGTGCGTGCACTCGAGAGACTAATGAACAAAAAGAGAAATACAGATCCTCAAAAAATAAGCATGCATATTCTGATCCTAAACCTATTCTGAATATGTAAGGACATTGGATTGATTGAAACTGTTGCTAACTCAGTGGTGTTCATGTAGATTCTCAAAAGAAACGACTATGTACCCTTCAGTAAAGTGCAATATAATGAAGTTTCAGGTTTCATAGCTAACTGTTTAGACCTATTAGCAGAGGACATTTACTTTTGAAAGGGACTGGCACATTTTTAACTAACATTCTTGCAGCTATAAATATTATTTCTGAAATTAACTCATGTTTCCTGACTAAGTCATGGAAAATGCACACACTTTGTAGTTTTTGCAATTTTATTGTTAACCTGGTTCACAGCCTTGTTCCAGCATTTCCACTGCTCATCTTCATAACAACTGAAGACCATAATGCTATTGTTCATAACATGTACTTAATTTCCCTTGTCACATCTACTAATTATTTGCAGTCTACGAAACATAGTGTGATCTGCACGTGAAATGGAGAATTTAGTTGGTCACTGTATATCTGAATCTTTAATCAATGCTACAGGGAGTCTAGTACAGTACAGATCTGATATAACAGATGACCACTCCTTTCTGATTATAGAGGAAAACTGTGAATGATATATATATATATATATATATATATATATATATAGATAGATATATATATCAAAGGCAAAAATATTTTGAAACATACAATAGCTAAGTCAGCCCCTGAAAGAGGACAGGGTATTCCAAAGTGCTTCATAGGCAATAAACTAGTTACGAAGTGTAGTTATTATCTTGCACAGTTTCTAAATTTGACTACTTTCTCTTGAAAGTTCCCTTAGGCTAAGATCTCAAAGCATTAGAGTTATTGAAAGTTTAATTAATTTCCGACTTAGTTCATGCAACCTATTTAACTATACATTCATTTAAGAACTTTATTTGTGTTCTGAAGGCATTTTTATTTCACCCCCAACATTAATAAATTCTCTTTGTGAGATCAAATAGGGAGGATGGATTTGATGGATTAGGGCTCCAGTGCACTATACCATAGTATGGTGATACACAGGTTTGCATCCACAATCCCACCTTGTTGATTTGCCATTTTTAGCAGTGCCATCAACGTTTGAAGACTGGTGCTTCTCCACACACACACAGCCAAAATTGTAAGGAAAATTGTCCTAGCTCACTTGCAGCTCCTAGTAGCCTATGCAACAGTGGCTTCAGTCTTGTACCCATTGTCTCAGCTAGGATGATGTCTGGTAGCAAATAAAGTGGTTATAATTGGCTTCTGAAACCTGGAGGAGAATTGACAAGGATTTCCACCCTGATTGCTATCCTGTAACCTCTGCTGGAAGTGCCTAAAGTAGCAGGTAGAAAGATGCCATTCTTGGTGGATGACTAACTTATCAATTTTATGAATAATAGCCAAAGGTACTTGAGGAACTATACCCCAGCAAGGAGTCAATACTTATATTAGAGGAAAGATGTGAAGGAAATTGATGAGAAAATAAATTGTGCAGCTAGAACTGAATCAGAACATGAGTTCATCACTATAATAAATTGCTGTTATGTGTTTGCTAAAGTTTACAGTTAGTTCATAGCTAATACTGTATTAGTCACTTTTAAAAAAGATTACTCTTTATGACTGAGACCAAAAAGGTGATTACAATCCAATCACCATGATTTAGTCTTTGATGTCAGTAATGTGGTATTAGCTCATGACACTTGTTTTATTATTAATTCATGACACCTTGTTTTATTAGCAAAAGCACTTTTACCCCCACCTAGAATGTTGATGTATGTTATGCATAAACTTTAAATATAGTTTACACCGAGAGGATGGTTTTAAACAATGGACCGGATTTCACAGTCAGTGGCGTAGCGATGGTGCTCACTGCTGATGTCAAATAAATCTGTGCGCGAACCTACAGCGATCCTGGTGACGAGAATTTTGGTTGCCTTATGGGAGGATTTTCTCCCAGTGTCGGCTGCAGTGAAAATGGCAGGTAGTTGTGGGCATAGCTTACAGTCACTGCATCTCAAAAACTGTATAAAGAAGGATGCTGTAATAAAAAGGCATTGGAAAAATCAGATTTAATAGACATGATTAATTTTACAAAATTAAAAATGAGCATTTTTACAAAATTAAAAATTTAGATGTCATTTTACAAAATTAGAAATGTAAATATCTGAGGCTGAATTTTGTGATCAGTGGCGGTGAAAGGGTGCTTCCTTCTGACCATGAAGTATGTCTTACTGAGAGATCTAGTGATCTTGGTGGCGAGAATTTCACAAAAGCACAGAATTATTACAGTGCAGAAGGAGGCCATTTGGCCCCTCTCTGAATCAGCAATTTATTTCATGCTATTTTCCCACTTTCTCCCCATAACTCTCCACATTCTTCCTTTTCAAATAACAGTCTAATTCCCTTTTGAATGCTTTGATTGCATCAGCCTTCACTACACTCTCAGGCAGTGCATTCCAGACCTTAACCACTCGCCGTGTGAAGAAGTTTTTCCTCCTGTTGCTTTTGCTTCTTTTGCCAATTACTTTAAATCTCGATCCTTTCACAAGTGGGAATAATTTTCCCTATCTGCTCTGATCTGACCTCCTTTGATTTTGAATGCCTTTTTCAAATCTCCTCTCAGCCCTCTTTTCTCCAGGGAAAACAGTCCTAACTTCTTCAATATATCTTCATGACTGAAGTTCCTTATCCATGGCTTGTGAATTTGTTCTGCACTCTCTCCATTGCCTTCACATATTTCCTGAAGTGCGGAGCCCAGAACTGGATGCAGTACTCCAGCTGAGGCCAGCTTAGTGTCTTATACATGTTCTACTTAACCTCCTTGATTTTGTACTCTATGCCCCTATTAATAAAGCCTGGGATATTAAATGCTCTCTCAACCTGTCCTGTTACCTTCAATGACTTATGCACAAATACACCCAGATCCCTCTGCTCCTGCACACCTTTCAGAGTTGTATCCTTTATTTTGTCACTTCATGTTCTTCTTACCAAAATGAATCACTTCACATTTCTCTGCATTGAACTTAATTTTTCACCTTCATTTTGCACCAACTTGTCTACAACCATTTGAATTTCTATACTATCTCATCACAGTTCACAATGCTTCCTAGTTTCAACTCATTCACAAATTTTGAAATTGTGCCCTGAACACCAATGATCTAGGTCGTTAACATATATCAGGAAAAGCAAGAGTCCCAACATTGACCCCTGGAAAACTCCACTACAAACCTTCCCCCAGCCAGTAAAACTTTCATTAACCATTACTCTCTGTTTCCTGTCACTCAGCCAATTTCATATGCATGCTGCCACTGCCCCTTTTATTCCATGAGTATAACTTTGCTCACAAGCCTGTTGTGCAGCACTGTATCAAGTGCCTTTTGGAAATCTATGTACACCACATCAACAGTATTGCCTTCATCAACCCTCTCAGTTACCTCTTCAAAGAACTCCAGCAAGCTAGTTAAACACGATTTTCCCTTTTAAAAAAAGCTTTTTTTAATTAACCCACATTTGTCCATGCCACTTTAATTTTGCACCGAATTATTGTTTCTAGAAGTTTCCCCAACACCGAATTGAAACTGACTGGCCTGTAGCTTCTGGGCTCATCTTTACACACTCTTCTGAACAAGGGTATGTTTGCAATTCTCCACTCCTCTGGCACCACCCCTGAGCCTAAGGAAGACTGAAAAATTATGGCTAGTGCCTCCACAATTTCCCCCAATATCCTTGGATACATCTCATCTGATCCTGGTGCCTAATCAACTTTTAAGTACAGACAGCCTATCCAAAACCTCCTCTTTATGAATTTTGAACCTTTCTAGTGTCTGAATTACCTCCTCTTTCACCATGGCCTAGGTAGCATCTTCTTCTTAGGTAAGGACAGATGCTAAGTATTCATCTAATACCTCAGCCATGCCCTCTGTTCAGACTATCACCATGCAGGGGTGCTATAACTGATTGCATCATTCTTTACTGGGCATTCACAGCATAGAGCCCAAGCTCTCCACGCATCTGATCATGTTAAAGAATTTTCACCACGTCCAACCAGGAAACAAAAAGCACAAAATAAGATCACTTTTAAAATAGGTTCCATTGACTAAGTTCTGCCTTCACCCCATGTTTATGCCCCCAATCTTTAACTTTAAGTATTCTGAAAAAACTTCAAAAAAATTATTTTAAAAATTTAGCTTAAAATCTATTCATTGTTTAACAGCACTCCATGATTATGAAGTTTAATTTTCAGTTCTGTTGTTCATCAAATTTTATTAATCACATTGCCATTAAAAAGCCACTTCAAATGTTGATGTGAGGGTGGGAAAGTTGAAATACTCACTGATTGTAGGCTGTGCGGATATGGGGGCTCCACAGCACAGTTTTTGCTGGAATCAAGTGACGGACCACCAGTTCAGGAGTTCCACAGTAATCTGCACATGCCCAATATCCTGAAGCTGAGTCTCAGAGGGGTAATGGGGGCAAATAGCAACAGCCAGCTGCCAGCCCCCCGCCCCACAAGATTCACCCCATTTTTCATAATTAAAACTTGAAACATATTTTTAAAATTTGCAATAATCTTGATCAGATAAATCTTATTAAAAAGTCTTATTTCAAAAGTCTAAGAAACCATTTTAAAAAGTCATAGATTTTACTTTTTGGCAAGATTTATCAAACTTTTAAAAGGTTTTATGTTTAACAAAAATCAATTCATATTAATTTTCATTCAATTCTTTCTGGTGTGGACCTCCTTATTGAGTGGTTGTGAAGAGCAGGCCCCTTATGCCTGGAAATACCAAGTCTAAAATGTAAAATGTCATTAATATGTAATTAGTGGACAGTTAGTCCAAATTCGCACTGGTTCCGTACTTGTCATTTGAAGCATAGTGAGCCCTTGGTAGTAGCATTGGTTGGCTCATCGCTACTTTCTAATTTGCACGAGACAGTGACCGGAATTTTACGACTTTAACAGGGATGGGGCTGTAAAATGTGGCGAGGCATTTTAAACTTCATTGGCTTCAGTGGGAACGTAAAATCCTGCCGGCATAAAATTCTGCCCAGTGTGTGTGTTCATTCCAGTAGTTGCAGGGACGTACAGTGCAGCAAATGCTGAAGGTGCTACTGTTACTGGCACTGCAAAATCTGACCCTGGCCTTTGGCAATTTTTTTCCAAGGTTAACAAGACAGCTTCCTCCTACAAGCATCTTGGTGTTTTGGTAATTGAACCGCTAGTAATTGTGTGTGTATACATGTGCAAATATCAATTTGTTACCTCAATAACTTGAAAGTGGTTTGCATATAAACTTCAGAACTGTAGTTCAATCAATTATTGGGTAATTTTTGAAAGTGACTACAGTACTTTCATAAACATTCAGTTCCTTAATAATTTATTTAAAAATTGTTAAATCGTAGATCCAGGGTCACCTTTTCCTCCTAAACATACTACATTTACTCTGTCATGTCTCAAATTATACATGTATTGTATTCCAAAGTATTGTTCTTTTGAAAGAAATCAGTCTAACTTGCTGTTGATTGGACCTGAGTTTGAATCCCACCACAGCAGATGGTGAAATGTGAATTCAATAAAAATCTGGAATTAAAAGTCTGATAATGACCATGAAACCATTGCTGATTGTCGTTAAAAACCCATCTGGCTCACTAATGTCCTTTAGGGAATGAAATTTGCCATCCTTACCTGTTCTGGCCTACGTGTGACTCCAGATCCACAGCAATGTGGTTGACTCTTAAATGCCCTCTGAACAAGGGCAATTAGAGATAGGCAATAAATGCTGGCTTAGCCAGCAACACCCACATCCCATGAACAAATTTTTAAAAAATTAATACTATCTGTTTCCACCATCTCCCTCGGGAGCTTGTTCCATAGATTTACCAGTTGCTCAGTACAATAGTGTTTCCTCAGATGAGTTTTGAATTTACTCCCCTTCAAGTGTTCCCCAGGTAGGCAGAGGAAAAGAATCATCTCAAGTTCTTGCTCTGGTGTCTGTTTATTCAGTGGTGTGGGCTGCAAAGTGCACCTATGTTAATATTAGTTGAGAACACGATTGAACTCTCCTATCATGTTTCCATCGTTAAGTAGCTTACTAACGTTATCTATCTAGATTTGCAGGAGTAGTTACTGGGGCGAGGTGCTGGAGTTTTGCCATGTCCCAGCATGAGTCATTGCCTTTAACTGGAGGTGGGAGAAAAGTTGGAGGCGAAAAAAGTTGGCATTTGTTTGGCAGCAGTATGGTATTTAACTCTTATTTAGAAGGCCTAGTGTTTGAGCGCTGGTTTTGAAGAGCGAATTTGGCTATGTTCGGTAAGTATATTTTGCAGGTATTATCTCTTGCAATTGGTTGGGAGATTATGTCACTGCTAGAAGGAAAAAAGGAGCAGGGAAATGAAAGCAACAGTCCTACAGGTGGATGCAAAATGGCACTCTTGTTCACTGTGGAGAACTTCACTGTCCGCTGAAGGCTTGGATGATCTCCCTCCCAGTTCCCCACACTGAAGGGGAACAGGGCGGAGACTAGAAAACAGTTCAAAACTAAAGGGGGATTTTAAAAAGTCAAAACAAAACTACTGTCTGAACTCGAGCTCCTTAGGTTTAACTATTCAAATGACAACATCTGAGAAAAGTTGAACCAATCAGAGTAAGTGATTGTACAAAAGGGCTCACAGTCCTGGTTCACTAATTGTGCAGCATTTGTGTGCATCAGTTTAAAACTTAAATTTGACAGCCAGCCAAATGGTGGTCAATTAACTGTAATTACCAACAAAACAAACATGGTTATCTCAATTTGCCTGTCAGAGATCAGCAGAAACAGAAACAGCAGTTATGACAGCATAGCAGAAGTATT
Source organism: Cetorhinus maximus (assembly GCF_964194155.1). NCBI lineage: Eukaryota > Metazoa > Chordata > Chondrichthyes > Lamniformes > Cetorhinidae > Cetorhinus > Cetorhinus maximus. The sequence continues at coordinate 130,303,758 of NC_135884.1, forward strand.
TTATAGTCATTACCACTCATTTACAAATACCCAATCAACATTTTTGCTAACCTCAATCAAGAATGGCAATTGAACCTACCAGGATTCTTTTTTCTCCAGCATGTGCTTCGTAATGGAGAATGTGGAGGGTGGAGGGGGGAAAAATCCCGTTCTGCTGGGTTCTTGTTTAGAGTAGGTTCACTAATGTAACCAGAGTGAATCTGCCTCTGCCTGTGTGTAAAAAATAAGTCTATTATTACACAAAGAAAATAACTAATGGGGCTGGAATTTATGTGCCCCCACTGGCAGATTTGAAGATGGGAGGGGGGACATAAAAATCCAGCGGGTGGCCCGTCTGAAATATTACTAATTGGGGGTTGGGAGAGGGGAGGCACAAATAGAACTGCCTGCCCTTGGATCAATTGAGGCCCTTACCTGGCCAAAGTTAAGGGCCTCATTCTGCCGCCCCCAGTATTTTACCCATGGCAGGGGAGGCCCCGCCATGCGGCTGGTGTCAGAGGCTCCCAGGGCCCATCAGAGCGCCGCCGCCCCCCCTCTTCTCTTGAACCTATTCCCCTTCCCCCATCCGAGACCCCTGACCCTGTACTTACCTGGGTCCCCCTCGGCATAGCGGGGACTTCCTATAGTCCCAGCAGTGGCCACCACGCCCAACGTGCGCTGTTGGGTCTACAGAGCTGCCGGCTCTCCGATTGGCTGTCAGCTCTCCAAGTTGGGATTTCCTGCCAAGAAAGGGACAGAAGTCTTGCCTTAAAGGAACTAACCCTGTTCCCAACATTACATTGCTGCTGCTCCATCTGTCGGGATCATGGGCCCCCTCCCCAACTTTTTAGGCCGGTGCGGAGGGGGGGAGGGGGGGGTTGGGTCTGCAGTGCCCCGTAAAATCCAGCCAATGTGTTTTTTAAAAAAGGGGTGCAAACTGAGGAAGCTACTTATGATAAGTTCCTAATTGAACTGCAGGATCTTGAGACCCTGTTCGTTCTGTCATGAATTGCAGTATAAAGACAATCACAATCTGTCGTACATAACTCTGGATTTCTTGCGTGATTATAGGACAGGAATCACTGTTTTTGCTCCCGACAAAAGTTGAAAGCAATTTTATAAATAGTCTTTAAGTTCATTATTTTTTGCAATAGGCAGCAGATTCACTGGAGTTGTACCATTTCTGTGTTAGTGTTTAAAGAAATATTACTATGCAATCGAAAGGTATGGATTAAGTTAATTTTTAAGGTAAAGTTAAGTTCTGCAGTATTTTTGATCATAATTATAGTCTATGATAGTTAGGATAGTTTACCCCAACTTTTGTGCCAATGCCAAACTGTTCACTTCAACTTAATGTCTGTGTTATGAAATAACCCTAAATCAGTATTATTGCTGCTTTGTCACATCATAGTTAATGCTGGCTTTCTGGGGTCAACCTATTGTTTTCTTTGTGATAGGATCTTAACTGCACTTTGAATTTCCTGGAGTTTAGCTTACAATAATACATACTTATGTTAGCACAGTTCCAGGGTTTGAGAAAATTAAAAAAAAAAGACCTTTCTTTATGGAACACCCATTCCCTGAGTGACAGACACAATTGAATTTCTGATGATTCAGGGGCCAGCGAAAGTAAACCCATTCCATAAAACAATCCTGCCTCAGTCAGGCTTGCCGTGTTATATAGCATACAGACTACAGTGTTAAAGTTTCATCTCTTGTGGTTGAATGTCTCTCATAGTAATATTCTGAATGGTTTCCCCTTGCTCACTTGCTTCTCTATCACAATGCAGAAATCCTATCTTCATTGCAGCAGGATACCAAAAATAGGTTCAAAGACCAGTGGACGGATAAGCAATCTGCGCGGATTTAATCATTCAGCCAGCTAAATTCACCCACAGCATTTTAATAGGGGTTCTCAAAGGAAATAACATAAGTTCACTTGGTGCCGAACTGCATAATGTGAATTTCCACAGTCCTGTTAAAAAGGGAAATTACCATGTTTGTGCTGCAGTGGATTTTACCACTGGTATTGGAAATGAAAGAACTGAGTCTCTCGCTAAGTCTAGCAAAGTGAATTTTGAATTGTGTAGTATGGGTTCCTGTGATGAATTACAAGTCACTTGCTCTAGAATTGGTGACTGCAGTATATCTTTTCTTATTTCCAAAGTATATTTAAGTTTTTGGGCAAATATTTGTGCTCATCAAGGCAAGGGATGTTTGTGACAGAGAATAGAATACTGTCCTATTTTAGACATCAAACACTCCCAAGTTTACATGCAGAGTGCTCCCATTGCCCAGCCTCAACTTTGCATCTCAGGAAACACCCTCTATTGGGCCAGCATGACACTTGCATTTCCACACCTGCCATGTCCCATACCCACTATAACTAGATTAAAACTATCAAAGCATTTCATGTAGTGTCCTAATCAACATCAGAAAAAGAGGTGGCTTTGATACCACCAATTCTTGGTGGTATAGAGTCAAGGTCCCAGAGGTGGAAGCACAATATGCTAATTTACTACGCGTCCAATTCCATCAAATTGTTTTACTAGCATTGTTTTGTTTTAATTCATATCTTTTAAAAATGTCTTTTTCCCCCATCTTTACATCTCCTCACTTTAAATATAGTACTTGCTAGCTGCGAATTTACCCCCAGGTCAGGATGGTGAGTGGCTTGGAGGGGCACTTCCAGGTGGTGGTGTTCCCATGTGTCTGCTACCCTTGTCCTTCTAGATGGTAACAGTCGTGGGTTTGGAAGGTACTGCCTAAGGAATCTTTGGGAATTCCTGCAGTGCATCTTATAGATGGTACACAGTGCTGCTACTGTGCGTCGGTGTTGGAGGGGGTGAATGTTTGTAGATGGGGTGCCAATCAATTGGGCTGCTTTGTCCTGGATGGTTCAAACTTCTTGAGTGTTGTTGGAGCTGCACTCATCCAGGTAAGTGGAGAATATTCCATCATACTCCTGACCTGTGCCTTGTAGATGGTGGACAGGCTTTGGGGAGTCAGGGGGTGAGTTATTCCGAGCCTCTGACCTGCTCTTGTAGCCACAGTATTTATATGGCTAGTCCAGTTCAGTTTCTGGGCAATGGTAACCTCCAGGATGTGATAGTGGGGGATTCAGCAATGGTAATGCCATTGAATGTCAAAGGACAAAGGTTAGGTTCTCTCTTGTTGGAGATGGCCATTGCCTGGGTCTTGTGTGGCACAAATGTTACTTGTCAGCCCAAGCCTGAATATTATCCAGGCCTTGCTGCATTTGGACATGGACTGCTTGACTGCTTCTGTACCTGAGGAGTCGCGAATGGTGCTGAACATTGTGCAATCATCAGCAAATATTCTTGACCTTTTGATGGAAGGTAGGTCATTGATGTAGCAGCTGAAGATGGTTGGGCCTTGGACACTTCACATGCTAGACCTTGGTGGGAATTCAAGAACCTTTTGAGATTACAAATTGAACAAGTTGAAAGCTATCCAATGGTTGAGAGTTTTTCTGTTGAACAGTCAAGTGATACATACCAAGAAAGTTGCAATTATGATCCCCAGTCTTTGCTGTATTGGCTGATCAAAGTTGGGTTGGCTGTTGGAAACTAAGTGCTTGGTGGGAAAGGTTTGCAACTCTGTCACTACCCAGTGATTCATGCAGGAAGTGTGTGAATATTGAGTGAGCACAGAATTGGCCTTAATTCCCTGTGCAGTTGAATAACTTGCTGGCATTCACTGTTGAGGCTTTTGGATAAGGTACTTTGTCTCAATGTGCATAGCACCTATGAAATAATACCCAGGAACATGCTGCTGAGTGGAGTTGCTTTTCTTGTAATTAAAATAATTTTAGCTTTAAGAAAAATGTATATTATAAACCAATATTCTCAAGTGGATTAAATTTGACAAACAAGCTTCAGTTTTAATCAGTCTACTGTTGAAGTTAATTTCATACTATTTCCAAGTTTGGGTATATTTGCCTAAGGCCACTGTCACATATTTTTGAAATCTGATTTTTGAAATCGTGTGTGTGCATCTCTTGTTACTCATTCATAATTTGGCAATGCTTTAGAGGCTACATCACTTACTATGATGTAATTACACATCAAATCATTGAAACAAACCTGCATATGAATAAGCTCAGTTTCCAGTTTGGTGTAACTATTTTACTGGAAGGCAAAATCATCACCAAAATAAGTAATTTCTGGTCTAAAGATATTAAATAGAAAAGTCTCTGAAGGTACTTCAACATGATCATTATATAGTCTGTCATTAATCTTACATCATATTAAATGTTAAAATATCTTTACCTGGAAAACTAAGCTGCTAACGACAGATTTCTTTGCACTATGTGGACTAAAGGGAAAACCATATTCTGAAACCATCAAGGTAGTGCAGCTTTCTTCACATCACTATGGGGAATACAGTGTCTCATTGCTTCTCTCTCTTTTGCTCTTTGGCTTCCCTGTTTCTGTCACTATTTCTGTTTATCGTCTTTTTGATTTCATTGTATTTTTAGTATTAACTGTTACTCTTATGTCTGCCTTTGTTCTGCTTTCCTTCAGCCCTTCCTGTCCTCTCTTCCGTTAGGAGGTTTAAGTAAATTCAAAAGATCGATGTTGAACATACAATTAGACTGGAAACAGAATCTATAACTCTTGGTATGAAAGATACCTAACAATATGGTGAGAAATAATAAATCAGTGTTGCAATGACTCTGTCAGTCAAAGTACTATACTTTTATGTGGCCCTGAATGATAACTGTAATGATAAACAGTATTGATTTCAGTAAAATTAAAATGCATTGTATCGCACTTTTGGAAACAGGTGAAAATCAAACCAAAATGCAGTGGTGGTCTTAAAGGTGCAATTAATATTATACAGTGACTGCCAAGAACATGAACAAAATCCCTTTTAATGTGCATAACCAGCTACAGCAGAAAGTAGCCGTTTGACCTTTTTATCTTTTGAAATATGCATCCCACTTCCTATACTTCAAATTATTTAACCCAAAATTTTGATAAAGTACTTTACATTAGAATTAGAGGAGTGTTCACAGCTATTGAACATTTCTGAATTGTGTTCTTAGGAGAATAAGCTGCAAACTTGTGTAGTTTTTAACTTAGTATTGAAATGCTACTGCAGTCTTGTCGGGTAACCTTGATGGCCCTGGATGGACTAGATCTCAATTTACTTTGGTAATCATTACTCCTATTGCATGAAAACAAATGGAAAATAGTTACTTCTCCTGGGGAAAAAAAACTGTTCAGTCATTTAGGAAGTGAGGACCTTACAGTACTTTACTGCTCATCTTAGTCTGTACCGTGCACAGTAGTGAAACGTGAAACTAGTTGATTTTCAATATGTTTAATTTGGTCCAGCTATTGTGCAAAGATATTCCTATTAAACGAGCTAAAATTGGGTTTTCATAGGATGATCCAAGAATCCCCACTGCCACCTGGCTGGGAGATGAAATACACAAATGAAGGGGTTCGATATTTTGTGGACCATAACTCTCGTTCCACCACCTTTAAAGATCCTCGAACTGGATTTGATTCCACCTCTAGGTAAATATGCTTTTTGTTTAGGATTATTGCAATTTTTTTTGCACTGTGGCAAAAATATGGCGAGATTACCTTTCCAGAATATTTGCATATAAATTGCAATGGTTCATTTTTATGATTTGCATATCGTATTCTGTGCTATTATTACCAATGGCAATTAGTAATTTAACGTTGAAAGCAATTAGTGGCACTGGGTTGAGGCTCGCTCCAAATGTTAATTTTGGTCATATCAACTCAGTGGTTTAGAGGGAGGCTGAAGAAGCACATATAATCTAACATTTATGTCCAATGTTATCTCAATTCTAAAATTAAGTGAACGGAAAGTTCAGTTTTAGAAGTGAAGCTCCTTCACTGCAAGTATCCTAACCCCAGAATCAGAACCTTTACTCATGTCTAAATTATTAATTGATCTTTAGACTTTGTCAGTTTTCCTTACTGAAGTGTTTAAAAAGAACACCAAACTTGAAAACCTTGCAAGATACCTTGATCTATCTTTAATATGAAATAAAATGAAAAAAGCATGGACTTCTGCGATCTTCATGTGTACAGGCATTAGAGACAGAAGATGCGTCAGGGTAAATGTACTGAATCTTATTAAAACCCGAACATGCATCTTTTCAATTTATCTATCAGCTTTTCACAGTTGAGATGTCATACTAAAAATCATACCTGAAAATTTCTCACTTGATGTCCTTTGACATTAATATTTTTGCTTTAAAAAACATCAAAACAAGGTTGGTTATATATAACAATTCAGAATTAACATTGCAATTCCTGTGGCTGTCCTCCTTTCTCATTTCTTCTCAAATAAATAGTCTCTTAGTCTGCATCAGGTTCCTCAGTTGGTATGTCAAGTAAACTCCTGCAAACCTTCTGGTGCCTGTGTTGCAGTCATAGAGACAGGTAGCAGAAGAACATCTCAATTTCATTTCCCCCCCCACCTTTTTCATGAAGTGATATATTTCATTGGTTGGAGAGAATTATCTAGTCAGCCTACCTAAGAACTAACCTGATTTATGATTCATATGGATGAGCATCTGGCGCCGAGACCTACAGCTATTAGGGTATAAGGAGCTCACATGCAACAGACAGTGGACTCTCCTCAGTAAAATGTTGACAATTAGTATGTGACAAGGTGGTGTATAGAAGCAGGAATAACTCTCACTAACCAGTGCCAACTCATTAACAAAGTCTATAATACTATGGATTCAAGACTTGCGTATTCCACGAGTTGACAGTTTGTAGGCATTACCTAGAGTAGCATAAAAAACATATTTGATTAACATACTTCATGCTTTTTCCTCTAAGTGCATCCATTGCTTATTTTTTCACATTTCATATTTTCATGATGTTATCTAAATTAACATGCATTTACATAGGTAAATCTTTTAAGTATCACTTAAATTATAGTTAGAAATTAAGTGCTATTCTGTTGCGTAAATATCTGAGTACCGGTTACAACATTTGCTTTGCTAACCAGCTTAAACTCCAGTTTGTTGTGGTAAAAGCAAGTTAATATCATTACAAAACTTCAAATTCTTAATAATTGCAGTGCTAAAAGTGGCTCTCCAGCAGCATATGATCGAAGCTTTCGATGGAAGTATCATCAATTCCGCTTCCTCTGCCATGTAAGTATAATGCGACTGAAAGATAAAGAATTATAATTTATTTTCGTATTTTTGTGACGAAATGTAACACGGAAACTGTTAGCATAAAATTAATTACTGCAAATATACTCAACAAAAATTAATGATTGTAGTGATACAGTTTCAACTTAGTTTTTCTAGAGGCAGCAGCCACTATCCCTACAAGATTATTCAGCTCATAATAAGATTTCTTTTTAAAAAAATACTTAGGACTTTGCATGCTATTTTATTGTTGTCCCAGAGTGAGTTGACAATTATATTTGGTTGCTGGAAGAATGGAAACTGAACGTGTAATATAAAAACAAAAATTGATGGAAAAACTCAGCTGGTCTGGCGGCATCTGTGGAGAGAGAAATAGAGTTAACGTTGAGTCCAATACCTCTCTTCAGTTCTGAAGAAGAGTCAGATTGGAATCGAAATGTTAACTCTGTTTCTCCCTTCAAAGATGCTGCCAGATCTGCTGAGTTTTTCCAGCACTTCTTGTTTTTATTTCAGATCTCCAGCATCCACAGTATTTTGCTTTTATTTAACTGAGTCTTTGACTTGTGGTTCTATTTTATTTTGAAAATCATGTTTACATCTTCGATAATGCAAAGCAGCTTTGTTGGAATGAGCTGACCAACTGTGCAAAAATAGATTTGAGAGGCAGCCTTTGGAACTGAAGCCATAATCATATTAGTGGCTCTTACTTGAATATATAACACACGTGTTAGATGTACATGGCATTTGAGGTTTAGACAAAATAAAAATACAAGGTTTTCTTTGTGGCATTTAAAACTGATTTTCTACCTCTTTGCAACTGGGATGGAAAACTTTTCACAGATTAAAGGAGAGATTTCACAGTTGAAACTGGAATTCGAACACTGAACTTGAAATCTATATTCTTTGCTTTTTTCCTTTTTTCTAAAGTTAGAGTTCGATTCATATGAAGAAATTAAATTATTTAAAATCCCTCTTAATGGTGCTTTTCTGTACACTCCAGATTTAAGGGGAAAAACAAATATCCTTGAAAAACCTTGCCTTTTCAACCTGGAGATCAATAGATTTTGCTTTTAGGGCTCTGTATATATAGAAATTTGTATTTTTTCTGATAAAAGTGTTCTCATTTTTGGTGAATGTTGATTGTTATTTCAGTCCAATGCATTACCAAGCCACGTTAAAATCAGTGTCTCCAGACAGACGTTATTTGAGGATTCCTTTCAACAGGTAACAAACATTTTAAAGATTTAAATGCTAGAGATAAAGAATTTCCCTACAGGCAAATTTATAGCTAGGACTGAAAGCAACATTGTGTATTCATTTTTTATTTTACAAATGAAGATGCAAAGATGTATAGGTGAGCCTTAACTAGCCTGCACTCACCACTCCCGTCCCTGAATTTGGTAAGCACCCACTCTTATGAGACTTGCTTACTGCGATGGGTCCAAACTACTAAGTTATATCAGCAGTCATAAAATGACAGTTGTTGAGAAATCTCTCTTGGAAATATCATGTTGACCCCACCCCCCCACAGCAACTTAGAATTGGACATATTCCTGAAGGTTCAATTACATGACATCTTATCATGATGTCTGATCACATGACAATTCCCTGCATTACACTATTGCTATTGCATTTTTGCTACCATGTGTGTCCACATACCATGAGCACTTTCCTCTAACTGTTTCATCTGAAACTTTTCTGAGTTACCTGTCACTTTTATTACAAACATCTGTCTACTTATAGGCAATTGCTGCTGCTAAAAGCTGCCTATTTCTGTTGTCACTATTATGCAAGAACTAATTTTTAACTAGCAACCTATAAGTTGTGGATTTATGCCTTTCATCGGGCTGAACTTTATTTCTAACCTCTTTCATGTTATTAGTTACATTGATGCAGATATCAACATTTTTCTTCTGTCAACTTACTGCTCACAGTTGTCTTTTACATGTCAAATTTGCTTTCTCTTTGCTCTTGCTAGTCTGTATCAATATAACATTTTTTTTTGGTTCTCCAGTTGCTTTTGTCACTCCCCCATGCTGTCTGCTTTTGATTTTGACTTTTCATCTCTCTTGACTTTACCACTGCTCTCATTTTCTTACCTAAACAATGTGTGTGACAGAATAAGGATATTGAACAAGGCGAAGAATGGGGCGACACTCCCACAATTGACTTTGGCCTTATTTGTCTCTTTATTCTTTTGCCTATTTTCTTCTGCGATGTGCTTTGCTTGGGTTAGAAAGTATATTGATTGGCAGCAAAACTTAGGTTGAAGTCTTTCCAGTGTACAACTTGAAGCACTTATTAAATGGTTGTACTGTTGGTTACTGATAACATGCAAAAGCTAAATTAACTAAGTTGAATTAAACATTGTTAGCTCCTAATATTCAACTCAGTAGCATTGAACAAAGGAGCTCTCCACATGCAGTTCCTTATATAACATGATGAGCAATCATTGTCTTTGTGTGTGTGTGTGTGTGTGTGTGTGTTACGTCTGTGTATCAAACTATACAATCACATTTTTTGAAAATAAAATTCTTCAATTTAGATTAAATTAAAAATGGGAATAATATTGTCACTCTTTAATTTTTATTTTTTATAAATGTAAACTGACAGAAAAAGGCCCTGACTTTTATTTCCTAACTGATAACTTTTATGAAAATATTTTGAATCATTTAACATACAGATAATGAACATGAAGCCATATGACTTGCGCCGTCGGCTGTATATAATAATGCGTGGAGAGGAGGGTTTGGATTATGGAGGTATAGCAAGGTGAGTAATACTGAAAGAGTACAATTATTGGCACGGTAGCTGGGGTGCTTAGCTGAGTCACAAGATTATGGTTTCAAGCTTAACTAGAGACTTGAGCTCATAATGAGAGAAATGCAGCATTCTCAAAGGGGTTGTTTTTCTTTTGGATCATTTAAGCTAAGGCCCTATTGGCCTGTTCAGGTGGATAGAAAAGATCACAATGCACTGTTTGGAGAATAATGCTGACTTTGTGTAGTGCCTGGCCAATGTTCTTTGCTCAACCACCATCAAAAATAAATTATCTGGTCATCCGTTTATTTGCTTCTTGTGAGATATTGCGTGCAATTTACTGGCTGTGTTTACCAATACAACAAGAATCCTTTGATTGTGAAATGCTTTGGAATGCCCTGAAGACATGTATGGTACAATATAAATGCAAATTCTTTCTCTAGTAATTACATTGTGGCCAAGGCCTACACTCGCAACAAAAACTCAACTGCTTGTTTAGTGTCTATTTTCAGATGAATAAATGTGATGATTACACTGTGATGTGAAGACAAAATCTTTCAAACTTCCAAACATGTTTGATAAATTCAGATATAAGAAAAACACTTTTATAGTGTCTGTCACAATATCCAGACATTTCAAAGCACTTCACGTACAGAGAATTATTTTAGAATCGCTGTCACTGCTATTTTGTAGGCAAGCATGGCAACCCCTTTTACATAGCAAGAGGTTCATTACTACAAATGAAAAAATGTGTAAAATTTTGGAAACAAATTTATATTTTGTTGTGTAAGCAATAGTTAGATCAAGTCACTGTTGTGTTTGATCCCTGTGGAGAGCTCACCAAACATCCCCAATGGAAGAAACAGGAGGGCAAGATTTCAACAATCAAACCAAAATCAACATAAATTAAACATGAATTAACAGGCCAATTCTATTCAATATAAACTATAAATTACACTTTAAGTAGCCAATACAACAAAGATCTCATAGATTTATTGGCAGTCCCCTTAGCATACATGGCACTAAGCGAAGCCACAAAGTCCTTCGCAACTCTGTCTTCCTCAGATAGAGTTCAAATCCTTTTCTTCCCTCAAGATTCGGTCACCTCCAACAGCAGTTTTACTCCATCTGAGTTCCACGGAGACGGTCATCACCAAAATGACGCACTTCTGCAGAACTTCCTTGGTCTGGTTCATGACAGTCTTCAGGTTTCAGCCTTTTCAGCTGTTCCCCACACACGCAGCTCCCCACAGCCTGTCTATTTTGACCTCCTGCTGAAATCTGATCTTTGAGAGCTTCACCTTCTTTTCTCGGTCCAGCTTTCTTTTCCTGGCAAACTGAAATCACAGTCTGATTTCCCAGAAGTCTCATGTCATAGCCAGGAATCCAAAGTTACAACCCCCCTTTCCCAGGAACCTGAAGTCTTGGTTTCCCTTTCAGTTAGGGACTGTCTCAAAATACAGGCTTTGAAGCCAAAGTTAGTGGAGATGACAGCTAGCACATGCTTCCCCCTTGGTCTTGCAAATGGCAGATTTCATCACAATATTCATATTCTAAATTTTTTCTATGCATATAGAGTTCTGCAGATTTCTATTAACTCTTGTTAAATGGTGTGTGCAACTGCAGAGTTATGTCTTGAAATTGTTGGGCAAGGGTAGCTATTTGACAAAATGTTTCCTATGTAATAACTTGATGAAAATTAGCTCCAAGCTCTATGCAAAAATATTTGGTAAATGCTGGTGTCTTATAATGCATTGCAATAAAGAAAACTAATTTCAGGTCTTTTTTGCAATATATAACCACACACTCCTAACTGATACAAGAAAATTGATGCTTCTCAAATTTCAGTGTCTATTAATGGTGTAAGAGATGATTTGCATTAGTTTTGAATGCAAAATATATAAATTATGTGCAGCATGTTTAGTTTTAGATATAAAAATGTACACAACTTTAGCAGGCAGTTAGCTGCATGAAACCCTTTTAAAATCTTCATTAGAAACTGCATAATTAAAATTTTGATCACTCATTGTCATTGTTATTCTGAAATATGTGAGTTTAAAATTTCCTAAACGGGCATGGCCACTAAAAGATCATTTTTGTTGATTTTATCACTCTATGTTTTCTATAATGGTGAAGCTTTTAATGCAGACTGCTGGATATGTTTCTGTTGTTTTGTATTATCCTTTGTATGAGAATGTTGGTTTTCAATATTACTATTCTTTCTTGGTGGATGAAGTGTCTGTACATAGAGTCACCATCATCGTTTCCTGCAGCCCCTTTCACTCTGTGACCTACCAGTGGTTTTACCCTATGGTAGGTTACGTCATGCTGTTCTACCACAGGGTAGAACCACGGACAGGCTGCTGAGAATCTTCCTGCATCAGTGGAAACCATTTGTCTCTGTGCTGAGGTTCCTCCTCCTTCTGTAACTTTTTGTGCTAGACATGTTAGCTGAAACTGTATTCTATTGATAGTTACATAAGGATAAGTATAACTTGATTCCAGTCAACCTTTTCCATCTGGAGACCAGGTGGACTGAACAATGCAGTATATTATGTTTCTGTCGAATTAAAATTTGAAGATCATTATTACAATGAAAACAGTTTTTAACTTCAACATTTTCTTAAAAAAACAAGTAATTGCAATTTTGCTTGCGGCTTTACACTTTACCTTAACCAAATTATGTACCTTTAAGGTGTCCTGCCTGCATTGCTCTGCCAGTGCTCTGTATTGACATTCCTGTGGGACATCCAAGAACAGTCTAGGTTGTTGAAATCTCTGATCTTCCTTCCCTTCCTTTAGGAAAGGGCCATTGCTCCCCTGTGGCCTAGCTGAGTTTGGAAATTTGAAAATATTAGGAAATTGTGAGGAAACGCAACACACATGTGAGCCAGTATATAGGTACACCAATGAAATCAGCCATCAATGTTAAACCTGAACTAATTTCAATAAAATTCAACACAATAAAACTATGTGACTTGGTGAGTGATGGAGTCTGAGTTCGAGAGCCAAGTCCTGCGCAGGCTAATGGGATGAAAGTCTGCTTTGTCTATTGGTTGCAAATGTCCCATGTGAATTTAATTGGACACCCAAGTTCCTATGGGCATGGAGCCACAACACAAAAATGATCCCAATTTGGTAATTAATGCTGTTTAACTTCGAGAAAGCACAGGGCAGGCAAACTGGAAAATACAACGTTGGTTGAATAGTGAGTGTTTTTCTGTGCTAAGAATTCAGGCATGTTCTTGAGACCGTGTGAATGAAATTTTACTTAAGTATTTGTACCTGACCGGGGAGTGTTTGATGCTTCAGTTTTTGTTTATTCGTTCCTGGAATATGAGCATCACTGGCAATGCCAGCATTATTGCCCTACCCTAATTGCCCTAGAAGGTCGCCTTGAATCACTGCAGTCCATGTGCAGTTAAGGAGGGGGTTGCAAGATTTTGACCCAGCAACAGTGAAGGAGCAGCAATATAGTTCCAAGTCAGGATGGAGTGTGTCTTGGATCAAATTAGTAGGTGGTGGTGTTCCCTTGTGTCTATTGCCCTTGTTCTTCACATTGTTGGAGGTCATGGGTTTGGAAGGTGCTGAAGAAGAAGGCTTGGTGAGTTCCTGCAGTGCATCTTGTGGATGATACACATTGCTGCCACTGTGTGCCACTATTGGAGGGAGTGAATATTGAAGGTGGTGAATGGGGTGCCAAGCAAGTGGGCTACTTTGTCCTGGGTGGTGTTGAGCTTCTTGAGTGTTGTTGGAGCTGCACTCACCCAGGCAAGTGGAGAGTATTCCATCATATTTCTGACTTATGCCTTGTAGATGGTGGACAGACTTTGGGGAGCCAGAAGACGACTTACTCACTGCAGAATTTCCAGCCTCTGACCTGCTTTTGTAGCCATAATACTTATATGGCTGGCACAGTTAATTTTTCTGGTCAATGGTGAAACCTCCCTCTCCGCCCCAGGATGTTGTTGGTGGAGTTTTAGCCATGGCAATGCCATTGAATGGCAAGGGAAGATGGTTAGATTCTCTTTTGTTAGAGATTGTCATTGCCTGGTACCTGTGCGGTGTGAATGTTACTTGCCACTTACCAGCCCAAGCTTGAGTGTTGTCCAGGTCTTGCTGCATGCAGACACAGATGGCTTCAGTATCTGAGGAGTGATGAATTGTGCAATCATCAGCAGATATACCCACTTCTGATCTTATGATGGAGGGAAGGTCATTGATGAAGCAGCTGAAGATGAAAAGTTATCGATGAAGCAGCTGAAGATGGTTGAGTTGAGGACACTACCCTGAGGAACTCCTGCAGTGATGTCCTGGGTCTGAGATGATTGGCATCCAACAAGCACAACCATCTACTTTTGCACTAGACATAGCTGCAACCAGTGGAGAGTTTTCCCCCGACTGCCATTGATTTCAGTTTTGTTCAGGCTCCTAGATGCCACACTCAGTCAAATGCTGCCTTGATGTCAAGGGCAGTCACTCTCACTTCTCGGGATTCAGCTCTTTTGTCCATGTTTGGACTGAGACTGTAATGAGGCCTGGAGTTGAATGGTCCTGGCAGAGCCCAGATTAAGCATCGGTGAGCAGGTTATTGGTGAGTAAGTGCTGCTTGATAGCATGTCAACAGCAAATTCCACCACTTTGCTTTTGATTGAGAGTAGACTGATGGGTCAGTATAATTGGCTGGATTGGATTTGTCCTGCTTCTTGTGGACAGGTACCTAGACAATTTTCCATATTGTTGGGTAGATGCCAATTTTGCAGCTGGACTGGAACAGCTTAGCTGGGCACCCAGCTAGTTCTGGAGCACAAGTCTTTAGTAACACACCCAGAATGTTGTCAGAGCCCATAGCCTTTGCTGTATCCAGTGCCTTCAGTTGTTTCTTGATATCATATGAAGTGAATCAAATTTGATGACTGGCACCTGTGATGGTGGGGACGTTGGTAGAAGGCCGAAATGAATCATCTGCTTGCACTTCTGGACAAAGATAGTTGTAGCTGCTTCAGCCTTGTTTGTTTACATTGACATGCTGGACTCTGCCATCTTTGAGGTTGGGGATGCTTGTGTAGCCTGCTTCTTTAGTTAGTTGTTTAATTATCCACCAACATTCCCAACTTGATGTGGCATGACAGGAGAGCTTTGATCTGGCACATTGGTTGTGGGATAGCTTAGCTCGGTCAATAGCTTGCTGCTTCCACTGTTTAGCATGTACGTACTCCTGTGTTGTAGAACACCAGGTTGGCACCTCATTTTTAAGTACTCCTGGTGCTCATCCTGGCATAGTCTTCTAGATTCCTCATTGAACCTGATTTGGTCCCCTGGCTTGATGGTTCTGATGGAGTGAAAGATATGTCTGGTTATGAAGTTGCAGATTGTGGTGCAATGTAATTCTGTTTCTCCTGATGGCCCTCAACACCTCTTGGATGCCCTGTTTTGATCTTCTAGACCTGTTCCGTTCTGAATCTATCTAATTTAATTTAAGTCTAGTGCTATACAACTTGTGAATGGACTTCATGTCCATAAGTACTGTACGGTAGTCTATCCTACCATGTTGTCATGGACAGATGCATCTGTGATAGGTAGATTGGTGAGGATGAGATAAAGCAGGTTTTTCTCTTCTTGTTGGTTCTCTCAACATCTGCAGCCCAGTCTGGAACATAAGTCCTTCAGGACTCGGCCAGCTTGGTCAGTACTGGTGCTACCGAGACACTCTTGGTGATGGACATTGAAGTCCCCCAACAGAGTACATTCTGTGTCCTTCCTACCCTCAGTGCTTCTTCAAAGCGGTATTCAACGTGGAGGAGTACTGATTAATCAGCTAAGGGAGGACGGTAAGTGTTAATCAGCAAGAGAGTTCCTTGTCCAAATTTGACCTGATGTCATGAGACTGTACGGGGTCTGGGATCAGCATCGAGTTCTCCCAGGGCTGTTTCCTCCTGACTGTATACCACTGTGCCACTACCTCTCGTGGGTCTGGTCAGGACATATCCAGGCATGGTGATGGAGGAGTCTAGGACAGGCTGGAAAATATGATTCAATGAGTATGACTGTCAGGTTGTTGCTTGACTAGTTTGTGGGTAGTTCTCCCAAATTTTGAGTTCTTCAAGGGAGAACCAGGCCAGATAGAATAAGTTGAGGGGGGAAGTGAAGAGAAAAATAAGACTAGCAAAGAGACAATATGAGAATAAAATGGCAGTCAACATAAAAGGGAGTCCAAATTCCTTCTACCAGTACGAAAATAGTAATTGGGCAGTGAAAGGTGAGGTGGCACCTATTAGGGACCAAGAGGGTGATATATGCTTTAAGATGCTGGGCAACGGTCAAATACTTAATGACTACTTTGTATCATGTTTACTGAGGAGGAGGAAGCTGGCAAAATAGTGGTAGAAGTGGAGATGGTAGAGGTCACGGATGGGATGAAAATTGATAGGAAAAGTGTACTGGAAAGGCTGGCTGTGCTTAGAGTGGATAAGTCACCTGGTCCAGATGGCTTGCATCCCAGGATGCTAAAGGAAATGAGAGTGGAGGTGGTGGAAGGACTTGCCATAATATTCCAACCTTCCCTAGACCCAGGGAGGTGCCAGAGGATTCACAAGTGGCATATGTGACACTTTTATTCAAGGGTGTAAGAACATTCCTCATAACTACAACTGGGTCAGTTTAACGTTAGTGGTAGGTAAGGTTTTAGAATCAATTAAGGAAAAAGTCAACAAGTACTTGAAGAGTTTTGAGCTAATTAAGGAGAACCAGAATGGATTTGTAAAAGGCAGATCATGCTCGACTAGCCTAATTGATTTTTTTTGATGAAATAACAGAAGGTTGATGAAGAGAGAGCAATGGATGTTGTCTTATTTTTAAAAGTGTTTGTGCCATATAAAAGCGGGCTAACAAAATTGAGGCTTATGGAATATTTTTTTTAAATTTTTTTAAAATAAATCTTTGAATAACAAAATAGAAGTTGTGTTTTGATTATTCACACAATTTAAGTTGATAAACTTCCAAACATTTATTATTTAAGTTTACTATTATTCCATAGAGAGTGGTTTTTCCTGCTTTCCCATGAAGTTCTCAATCCAATGTACTGCTTGTTTGAATATGCTGGAAAGAACAACTACTGTCTGCAGATAAACCCCGCATCATCAATTAATCCGGATCACTTGACTTATTTCCGTTTTATTGGAAGGTTCATAGCAATGGTAAGTCGAGTGATGGAAGTGATTGAAATATAGAATGTGTAACTGCATACATTCTAAATACCTCAGTCACTTCCAAAGTACACATGTTCTATGTTATAAATGGTTTTTGGGAATTCAATTTTAGATCTGTAACCTGTAAATTTTGATATTTGCGTAACCGAAGTTCAATTTCTGCCAATTTGAATGCAAGGCTGCCAGGAGTACTTGGAAAAAGAATGTTTCTATGGTGCTTTCATAACTGAAGAAAGCACCAAAGCATTTCAGAACCAATCAAGTACTTTGGAAGAACTGTTGTAACAAACGGAAGATAGGGACATTTCCACAGAGTATAGTCAAATATTTTATTTTTTAGTGATATTTGTTGATCAATAAATATAGGCCAGATTAATGGGAAGACTCCCCTGCAGTTCCTCAGATAGTACCATGGATCTTTGATGTCCACAGAGGGGGTCAACGTGGCCTTAGTGCTCAGGACTGGGGCATGAACCCATAGTCTTCTGACTTAAAAATGAGAGTGATACCACGGACCTATTGCACACACTTAAATGTGGGTCTTCAACATGTGCATTGTGATGTTGTTGAAAATGAATGTACACTATCCACAAGGGACTGATCAGTTCTCTTTCTGCTCTTTCCCTTCTCCTACTACTTTCCCTCATCAGAAAATATTGATGCCTCGATTTTAATATTCCCTTTCTTGCTTTGAAATCCTTCCATGACTTCACTCCTTTCTATCTCTGTAACTCCTCCTGTCCGACAAACCATTGAGATCTCAGTACCTTCCAATTCTTGCGTCTTGAGCACCCCCGATTTTCATTGCTCCGTCATTGGTGGCCGTGCCTTTTGCTGCCTGTGCCCTGTGCTGTGGAATTTCCTCCCCAAACCTCTCTGCCCCTCTTTCTTCCTTTAAGAGACTCCTTAAAACCTACTTCTATGACCAGTCACCTGTTCTAATATTTCCTTATGTGGTTTGGTGCCAAATTTTGTTTGATAACACACCTGAGATATGTTTTGGAATGTTTTACTGCGTTAAAAGGTCAATAAGTACGGGGTTTTTTTTGTTGGAACACAGCAACGAGAGTGGCCATGCAGCGCCTCAAGCTTGTTCCACCATTCAATTAGATCATGGCAGATCTGTACCTTAATTCCATCTTTCAGCCTTGGTTTCATAACCCTCAATACCCTCGCCTAACAAAAATATACCAATTTCAATTTTATAATTTTGAATTGACTTAGCCTCAGCAGCTTTTTGGGTCAGTATTCTAGGTTTCTGGTATTCTTTATCAGAAAAATTGATTTCTAAGACCACCCACCCCCTGTACAGCTTAGTTCTATTTTGAAGGTTATACCCCATTGTTTTGGACTCTCCCACCAGAGGAAATTGTTTATCTAATCTATCAACTCCTTTGACCATCTTGAACACTTCAGTTAGAGCACCCCTTATTCTTCCATATTCAAGGGAATAGAAGCCTAGTCCATGCACCGTGCCTTCATAATTTAACCCTTTTCACCCAAATACAATTCTGGTGAATATGTGCTGCCCCCACTCCAAAACCAATATATCTTTCCTGAGGTGTGGTGCCCAGAACTCAATGCAGGACTCCAGATGAGTTTTACCCATAGCACTATACAGCTGGAACATAACTTCTACTCCTTGATTTTCTTTTTGTAAAGGCTACTATTATCTTAGGATTTTCAATTATTATTTGTACCTATCTACTAGCTTTTAGTGATTATGTGCTTGGTCCCCTAAATCTCTGCTCATCCACAGTTCCTCATTTCTCACTGTCTTGAAAATACATTGATCTATCTTTCTTGGGTCCAAAGCGAATGAACCCACACGTTCCCACATAGAACTCCATCAACTGTAATTTTTCCCACTCACTTAATCTAGCAATGTCCCTTTGCAACTTTTTCCATCTATCTACATTATTTACTCTGCTACATGACTTTGTGTTGTCAGCAATTTTATCTACATGCGTCCATTCCTTCAACCAAGCCATTTATTAATACACTGAAAACCTGAGGCCCCAGTACACATCTCTGGGAGACACCACTTAATCATGTACTGCCAATTTGACGACATACCCATTGTCTCCAAGCTCCTAATCCGTTCCTTATCCAAGCCAATAGGTTGTGTCCAATTTCATGCACTCGTTTTTATTAGCAGTCTCTTATGTAGAACTTTGTTGAATGCCTTCTGGAAGTTCATATAATAACATCCATAGATACTTTCTTATTTACCACATTTGTTACCTCCTCAGAAAATTCAACTACATCCAATAGAAATGATATCCCATTACAGATCTATGCTGGTTTTCTCTAATCAGCTCATCTCAGATAATGAACTAATCAAAGATCCCACATATGGTATTATGTCTTTGTTTGGTACAAGAGAGGATCACAAAAGTATTATTGGAAGATGCGGATGCAATTTTTTCCAATTATTCCTTATGATAACCTGGAGGTCTTGATGGGTGCTACTTTCAGCCTTCTCAGAAATTCTCTGTAAGCTGTGATATGAAACCTTATTTTGACTCAGCATGTTTGTTTTGTTTACTTCTAGGCTCTTTACCATGGTAAATTTATTGATACAGGATTCACATTACCATTTTATAAGCGGATGCTGAATAAAAAGCCTACAATGAAGGACTTGGAATCAATTGACCCAGAGTTCTACAATTCTCTACTGTGGATCAAGTAACTATAGCAATATATTTGAACATATGGACAGTTACATAATGTGTTTGATTGTAAAATCACTCGAGTATGTACTTCAATGTTACTATACAGTTAACCCTCTCGGCTTACTGAAATTGGTCATTTTAATTTTGTATTTCAACTGGCCTCTTAATTGGTACGGGAAAAGATGTTTGGAAGCAGTTTGATAGGGTAGAGTGATGCATAAATTTGAAATTGTTTCTCGGGAAATTAATGCAAAATCAGAGGACCGGATAGTACAGATGATTGTATTAAGCTAAACTTATTATGTTATTTGAATGTATTTAATTTTTCTCCTTTTCAGGGAGAACAATGTAGAAGAGTGTGGCTTGGAGCTCTATTTTGCTCAGGATATGGAAATATTGGGGAAAGTTACAACCCATGAGCTGAAGAAAGATGGGGAAAATATCATGGTCATTGAAGAGAATAAGGAGGAATACATGAGGTTAACAATTCTAATATTTTTTGCAATTTTAATTTAGAAGTCTGTGGCTTTGTTTCTTTTTTATAGCCCACAACAGCAAAACTGTATACCAGTCAGATTGTAAAAATTACTATTTAATGCTATTTTTGCAAATATATTCCATTAGTCTGGCTCTTCTGTTACATTGTAGGGACATGGAAGTTTTGTTCTCTATTAATTAATATCTAGATGATATGTCTATCTTATTTCTTATCTGTCACAATTCTCTGTTAAGCTTTATGTGCCAAACTCAATTTTCTGTATTACTTACAGAAAATTTTTAAAAGAAAGCTTCTAGGAACACCAAAGACAGGAGCAAGACTCATTTGAATGAATCCTGTATTTACTTAACAAAGCGTTGTAACTTTAAAGAGACCACACACTTAACAATGTTTATTCTTCATCGTATAATTCCACATTTTCCTTCTTAAATATTTATAAACTGTTCTTCTAAAGGGGCAGGCCTGCATCTGATTCTGGCCTTCAATTTCCACTCTTTGCATTAAGCTCCTCCTCTTCAGCTTAGTTCTTCCCCTTACCTCCTACATTCATCCTTGAATGAATTCCTCCTCCATGCCTCAATTTCTGTCATGCGGATGTCCAAACTTATCACCTTCTCTTGTTTTATGCTTGCTCTCAGTGACTCTCATAAATATGATCACCTACCACATCCACTACCTAAACCTGCTGACCTGTCACAAGCATGGCTGCTGGTTTGCCCTTTAATAGGCCACACCCAGAATACAATAATATATTAATCTTATTACCTCCAACAGTGAAGGTGGGCAGAGGTAATGTTTCTGCCCCTATTTGTTAGTCTCTTTGTCTGTAAACAATATATCTCAAACACTAATGGATGGATTTTAGTGAAACTTGATACACAGATGGGGTTGGATGAAGAAAGAACTGACTAGTTTTTGGCAAAGATGCAGATCCAGATCTGGATCTTGCAATTTTTTAAAGGATCTGTTAGCACTGGGAGATAGGGCGAATTGACACTTTTTTAGCATGTTGTGGATTGTTTTATTTGGAATGTTGTGGATTGTCTCAGCTGCTGTGGCCGAATTTGTCACAACTGTCAAAATGCAAGCCAAGTTTTCAGAGCCGGTTGTTGGATATGGATTGGCCTGAAGCATCCTCAGTGAGATGGAAGCTCTTAAGAAAAAGATTTCTTTTTTCAGCT
This sequence comes from Cetorhinus maximus, assembly GCF_964194155.1. Taxonomy (NCBI): domain Eukaryota; kingdom Metazoa; phylum Chordata; class Chondrichthyes; order Lamniformes; family Cetorhinidae; genus Cetorhinus; species Cetorhinus maximus. The sequence continues at coordinate 130,325,234 of NC_135884.1, forward strand.
TTGTAGTTACAGAGCATCAACCAGGCAGGGAAAAGCCTCAAGGAAGAGCTGTGGAATTGTAATTGTGGATGTATGTGCTCTACTGAGTGTCCTCCTCACTTGTTTTTGACTTTTTTTTGCATCAGACAGCCTGTACCAGATCTCTGGTCTATAAAACTATTTTTTATTGGCCTAGGTTAACGAAAGAATTCCTGACAAGTTGCAAAATCAGTGAAACAGCTTCTAATTCCATAAAATAAAAATTGAGTTTGTCAAATCAGTGCCTCGAAAAGACCCACCTATTGTCAGAATTTAAAAAGTACATGTATACCTGTGTCAATCATAATCAAATGTTTACAACAATCTGCAGTCAATTGATTTTTTTTTACCCTTAGGTTGCTGACAGACTGGAGATTCACTCGTGGAGTTGAGGAGCAAACCAAAGCTTTCTTAGATGGGTTCAATGAGGTGGTACCCTTAGAATGGCTGCGATATTTTGATGAAAAAGAACTAGAGGTAAAAAGTCTGTATTGCAGTCTGCCTTACTTAATGTGATGCAAGATGCATACAACGCAGAATAGTGAGAAAAACTACTTGATCCCATCCCTCAGTTAAACTCATAAGAATGGAAACATTTTTAAATTACTCTATAGTGAATAGGTTTGAAAGAAACCACTCAAAATCTGTACACTGATACAACTATTTTTTCCTGTGACCTATTTGACATTGTTTTAAAACAAAGTAGCTTAATTTTCAGTTTTTTTATTTCCAAGGATTATTATTATTGAAGATTCGAACATTGCCTGATATTTTGATTTCTCTCTGGGCAGGCAATAGTCCCATATTGACAGAAACTCTTGTATCATACAGGACACTAGCTATTTAGAGAGGAGGTTGGAGTAAGGACTGTTACCTGTTGGTTAGACTAGTCGGGGTCATGATCAGTTGTGTTTTTGAACAGGTAAAAGAGACAATATTTTCTTTGTCCCATTGAAAGACATGGAAGGAAAAAATAATGTGATTCAGCCACTGTACTGTGGAAAAATCTGAAGGTTTCAGACAGGAAATTTTGACCTGAAGGAGGTTGATGAATGTGAGTGAAATCATCCAGAAAAATAACTAAATAAGTTGGCTGATGAGCGGAGAAGATTATCCATATGAAGAGGAACAGTGAGAATGAGAGGGACCTGCTATATTCATAGACAAAACTCAGATGCTAAACCATTAAGCACAAAGAAAAATGGAGCAATTTGAGAGGCAACTCTAGTATTTGTGGGAGATCATAGAATGCAGGGGTGGGGAACCTTTTTCTTATACAAGCCATTCACATATTGACAAAATCAGTCACACACACACAAAAATTAACTTAATTTAGTTTTCTTTTTTAGAGAATACTGAAACGTTCAACTCACCCACTGTTTTAATACAATGGCTGAATTTGAATATTATATTGTTCAATATTATTATAGTAATTTAGCTGACGCTTTTATCCAAAGCAAATTCGTAATGATGATGATAAATACTATCTTGAAGGCGCTATTGTCATTGGTCTATATTTTTAGAAATCTTGCCGCGGGCCAGATGAAATTGAGGAATGGGCCAGATCTGGCCCACAGTCTGTAGGTTCCTCACCCCTGATATAATGGCAAAGTGGTTAGATGTGGGTGGTGGCCAGACTTACCAGAAATGTCCAAGGTAATGATGGGTGAGTCATCTAAGTGTTCAAGCAGAGTTACAAAAATGGATAACGTGCTCATAAGTAGAATAACTATTTCGCAGAGCATACTGATACAAAGGAATAACAAGTCTGTAGTCTTCAGCATCAGTCTGATGGATGGAAATGGTGCCGTTCCTATCAACTTTTAATATATTGGATAGAAGGGAGCGCTAATTAAGCATGTACTCAGATTCATCATGGGCAGCTATTTGCTGTAGAAGCCTACTTGATTCTCATAGAATATCGGAAGCAGTTTATGGAGCTTTCCCATGGGTCTTTTACCTCCACCAAGAATTATCATTAACAGCGGTTGGAGAGGGTGGCGGTAACAGGCTTTGCATTGATGGTGCCTTATGGTCTTTTCTCACCTTTTTGTGTGTTCATCTGGATTAGGCTAGAATTTTCAAGATGCTGGATAACTTGAAAGTTAATAGCAGTTTTCATAACTTAAGAAAGAACTAGTACAGTGATGATTAGTTTGAAGGGTAAAGAAGATTCACTTTCTTGAAGTTTAACCTTGAATCTTGGGTTTCAATTTTTCAATCGAGTTCACTACCTCCTGACCTTACACAGAGGATTGCATTCGTGTTGTATCGTCATATCTTAATTAAGTTCAGCTGGGAGTCTTTTCTGTTGAAATAGTTGCTAATTCTTTTGGAATCTGGTGTAACATTCCTATACTATCAACACACAAAACTCAACAAATGATTGTATCTTGACAAAGCCATGATTTTAAATATATACTCTAGAAATAACTTAAAATTTCTAGAGATAAGAATTTTTAGTCTTTTAGCCAATTTTATTTTTTTCTCCATAGAAAATGGTCATAGAAAAGCTGACTTCAACCCACTATTAAGGAACATAGTACTCAGGAGTAGGCCATTCTGCCCTTCGAGCCTGCTCTGCCATTCAGTGAAATCATGGCTGATCTGGTTGTGGTCTCAAGTCGATTTTTAAGTAGTGTACTTATATGAAAATTAAACAGCTAGTGATAAAGGGGTTTATTTGTTTCACTTAATTAGGATTGTGCCTTTACTTTTTATCATAAACTCCCATTCTCAATCATGTTCAGTAAATATTCATTATAATTAAAATTGGTGTTGCTTTTCCGTGAGTTGCAAAGAGATTTACAGAGATATGGTACAATTTTAGAACTTTACTGTGCAGTATTATTCTACACATCCCAGCCAATACCCACCATTCAAGGAAATCAAAGGTTCTGGGGGATAGATGGGAATGTGGAATTCAAAAAACAAACAGATCAGCCATGATCTTATTGAATGGCGGAGCAGGCTTGAAGGGCCAAATGGCCTACTTCTGCTTCTATTTCGAATGTTCGTATGTACCATTTTGCCAGTGTCTATTTACACACAATCTCATTAACATTTGCCATAAAAATGCGTAAACATTGAGGAAAATTCTTTTCAGTTTTAATATGACTTAAACTGATGCCATCAAGACGCATTCAAAGAAACAAAAAATATAGTACAGGTCTCAGTGTGGGTAAATAATAAGAAGTCACTCAAATATTTTTAAAAATTCTTTCATGGAATATGGGCATCGTTGGCAAGGCCAGCATTTGTTGCCCATCCCTAATTGCCCTTGAGCTGAATAGCTTGCTTGGCCATGTCAGAGGGCAGTTAAGAGTCAACCACATTGCTGTGGGTCTGGAATCACATGTAAGCTAGACCAGGTAAGGATGGTAGATTTCCTTCCATATGGGACATTAGTGAACTAGATGGGTTTTTACAACAATCAATGGTAGTTTCATGGTCACCATTACTGAGACAAGCTTTATATTCAAGTTCCACCAGCTGCCGTGGTGGGATTTGAACGCATGCCCCCAGAGAACTCACCTGGGCCTCTGGATTACTAGTCCAGTGACATTACCATTACACCACCATCTCCCCAATAACATTGGAACCATTTTCTAATAACATTGGAACCCCAGGAAAATGACATTACCTGTTGTGCCTAAAATTCTGTGCTTTATTTTGAACCATTGTAATTTCTGGAAATTAACTTAGGCTGGAATTGGAGCTATTTTAATAAGCCAAGAGGTTTTCAGGGTAGGAGATTTATAGATGAAAGAGGATGAGCAAGGAAACTCACCAAATTTCCTTGTTCTTTTACGCTGAATATTTGCTTTACATCCGACATGCCCCTGGGTGCAAACACACAGGAAATGGCTTGTTACAACCAAGCAGCTGGGTTTCTTCATAATCTTTTTCTCTTTGTCCCTCTGTTTCTATAGTCTCAAGTTTTAAACATACCATATGTCCAATACTTGTAACCAGTAATACCAACATATCCCACTTCTATCTTTTCCCTCTCTTCACAATCTCCTAAACGCTCTAGTTTAATTTTAATCCCTTCTATCTTTTCATATTTACCCTAATTTAACTTTGGATCCACTCTTCTATTTCATCATATATCTGCTTCTCCTGCCTACTCCTAAACAAGAGACCTTTAATTTACTTCTTTCCACATTGTGTTTCATGCACACTCCTACATAGCAACCTATTTTGAATCCATAGACTATACTTCTCAACAGAGCTGTTTCTAATATTATAGCACTAATTTGTTAATTGGTTGCATTCAATCACTATGCTTTTGTTTTTTGGAATTTTATTCTTAACCTTTTAACCCTTCCTTCAAATGCAGCTTCAAGGTATTTCCTCATCTGCCAGGGTTTTTCTTTCTATTCTGTAATCTATTATTTCCTCTACTTATGTTTTCCAAAACTACTATATTAATAGCCTGGTGTATGACTTTTGAATCATCAGCTCTTAATATGGTCCAGTGAATAGCCACCAAACACACATGATAGATAAATTTCAGTTGAGTTAGCCTTAATATATCAATTTTTTTGTCCTTTTGTGCTAAATAAGAACTACAGAAAAAGCTCAGCATTAAAAATGCATAAAATTTCAAGTGGGCAACTATAGTTCAAAGAATACTTTTGCTTCCATCTACTTAGGCAGAGATGGCAATTAAATAATTTCTCCTTTATTTACAGTTAATGCTGTGTGGAATGCAAGAAATTGACCTATCTGATTGGCAGAAGAACACCATCTATCGCCATTATACTAAGAACAGCAAGTCAATCCAATGGTTCTGGCAGGTGGGTAGCCTAGACAAGTCAACAGGTAAAATGAAAAATCAGAACTGGGAATACATTCTGTGCTGTTAAGGTTGGTTTCAAAGCTATTGCCTGTAATCTGCTTTGGAATGGCCACCATCACAAGCTATCAAAACATTACTTGTCCACTTGTCGCTGAGAATTAAGGCAATAGCAACTACATTCCTCAACATGGGAGCAGAAACAAGATCAAATTCATAATGCTAGCAAGAGCTAGGTTAGGCAATACTTTGGAACTAATTGTAAATAGTAACTTATTTATTCTATAAACTTGACCTTATTCCATTATTTTGCTCCTTTTTTCTGAGCATCTGACACAATACTAAATTTTTAATAAGTCTTTTAAGCACTGACTAACATTTAAATATTTTTAAAACAACAGTAGCAAAATTGAAAGGAGATAGTTCCTCTGTACACTATGTATGACACACTTAAATAGCTTACAAGCAACATGTTTACCATTTCACTATCCACAGCACAAAAAGAAACCTTCCTTCAGCGTAATATAGACGCAATACATTTGGATTTTCAAAAGGCCTTTGAAGATACCACATCATCGAGTGAGGTCAAAGCAGGGTGGAGTCATGTGGTGGTTAGCAAAATGGATAGCAAGCTGGCTACAAAACCGAAAGCAGAGAGTTAGGTTAAGGGTAGCAACTCAGACAGGCAAAAGGTGAGAAGTGGTTGTTACATGTGGATTGGTACCTTGACCATATTGTTCACAATTTACATTAATAATTTAGACTCTGAAATCAGAAGTACAATTTCAAAACTTGTGTTAACACCAAATCAGGGGAAGGGGGTGCAATTAATACAAAGAAAATGTGTTACAAAATACGAGAAGCCATTAATAAACTCGCAGAATGGGCATGCGATCAACAAATAAATTTCAGTGTAGATAAGCTTAAAGTGGTGCATTTTAATTGGAAGAATAAGGAGGCCACATACTGGTTGGAAAATGAGTCTAAATGGAATAAAGGTACAAAGGGATCTAGGATATACATTCAGAAATTGCTAAAAGTAGTGACAGAGATTAATAAAGTCATTAAAAAAAAACACTGGATTAATTTCTATAGGAAAAGAATTGAAAAGTAGAGAGGTGATGTTAAACTTGTATCAGACCTTGGTTAGATTCCACCTGGATTACTGTATATGGTCTGGTTTCCTTATAATAAGAAGGATATGGAGCCATTGGAGAAAATGCATGATGATTCATGAAGATGATACCAGAAGTGAGGGGATATACTTATAAAGGAAGGCTGAAATGGCTGGGGCTCTTTTCTCTAAAAAGGAGAAAGCTGAGAGGTGACCTTATAGAAGTCTTTAAAATTCTGAAAGGGTTTAATAAGGTAGATATTTGAAATATAGGATCCTGAGGGGTCTTGACAGGGTGAATGTGGAAAGGATGTTTCCTCTTGTGGGAGAATCTAGAACTTGTTTAAAAATAAAGGGTCGCCCTTTAAGACAGAGATGAGGAGAAATTTTTTCTCTCAGGGGGTCGTGAGTCTTTGGAATTCTCTCCCTCAAAAGGCAATGGAAGCAGAGTCTTTGAATATTTTTAAGGCAGAAGTAGATCGATTCTTGATAAACAAGGGGGTGAAAGGTTATTAGGAGGTAGGTGGGAATGCAGAGTTGAGGTTATAATCAGATGAGCCATGATGTTATTGAATGGCGGAGCAGGCTTAAAGGGCCGAATGGCCTACTCCTGTTCCTAATTCGTATCTTTGTATGTATATAGAGACAATAGGCAGAATTTTGCCCTTGATGGGTGGGCGGGCCCAACCGACTCGGCGGCAGGCGGGCAGCTGATTGCCGCCACCGAAACGGGCCCCGCCGCCATTTTAAGTGGGCGGGCCAATTAAGGCCCGCCCAGCGTGTCGCCCGACGGGAAGCGCTACGCACTTCCTGTACGGGTGCGGGGGGGGGATTCCCCAACTGCCAGAGTGCAAAATGCTGCCTCAGGGAGATCGCTGAAACTCTGTGAAACTCTAAAAATAGAAAAATTAAAAATCATTAATATGTCCCCCTCATGTGAAAATGTCACACGAGATGGGACATGTTAGTGAAGAACACAAACATTTTATTAAAAGTTTTTAAACCTGATATCAAACCTCATCCCGCCACAGGATGAGGTTTGTAAAAAAAAAATCACTGAACCGCCTGCCCGTTGGGCCCATGTGCCGGCCCGAAGTTTGCACGGGCCCCTCAAAACCCTGTTCGATTAGAGAGTTAATGGCCTTAACAAGGCCTTTAATTAATGGTGGGCATGCGACTCACTGCATAGTGCGCCCGCCGACTGAAATATCGCGATGCCGCTTGCTGACATCGGGATGCTCGCGCGACGTCAGCGCGCAACATTTTAAACGCTGGCGTGCGGACTCCACCACCCGCACGCCAGCCAGAAGATTCTGCCCAGTGTTTCCAATTTTAGGGGAGTCCAATATTGAAGAGCATAAATATGAAATAGCATTAATAAATCTAATTAGGAATTTAAGAGAAACACTTAACTCAGAGTGGTCTAAATGGGGACCGCACCACCACAAGGGGTAGTTCAGGCAAGTAGCATAGATGCATTTAAGGAGAAGCTCGATAAGTACATGAGGGGAAAAAGAAATAGAACTGACAGGGTTAGTTGAAGAGGGGTAGGACAAGGCCATGTGGAGCATAAGCGTCTACACAGTCCAATTGGGCCAACTGAGCCATATCTGTGTTGTAGATTCGATGGAAGTGGCCTAAACTTTTTCTTTCGAATTTTTTTTCCAAAGAGCCAGACTTTTTTTGGTTTGACTGAAGTTTATTTTTCTCCTTTATTCCTCCTTTCGTCTTTTGTTCAGATTTTCTTCTTTTCACAGTCCACCAAATTGTTGAATTGCCAAGTTTCTTTTAGTGCAAAGTATCAGATAACTATTGAGGCAGGTCTATCCTGGCAATCATGGTAGTAATGAAAAGCTTCTGTTAAACCGACAGACCTTTACTTCTCTTATTAGTGAACTCTCTTCAATACTCTGAATATTGGAGAAATCCTGTTTCTGTAATGTTCTCTTACATTCTTCTGCCCTCCAGCAAAAGAAAGTGAGAAAATGCTGGGAATTACTGGCACAATCCATAAGTAGGAGTACTCCTGAATCTCAAAATTAGTCTCCCATTGAATTGAGTTGTTAGGCTTATCTCCTTGTTTTTGGCTTTTTTTTACAGTAATGTTTTAATGTTTAAAATGTTCATGATTCTGGAGAGTATAGATCTAAGAAAGTTCTACTGGGTGCAAGAGAACTATGGGATGCAGGTTGAAGTTATCAATAACTTGCATTCATGTACCGTGTAGTTTTAATATATAAAAAAGATGCTTCACAGATAAACATCAGGGAAATAGATCCCAGGCCATGAAAAGAAAGACTGGAAGGGGTGATTAATAGCTTGATCAAACAGACTGGTTTTGTGAAGGTTTTAAAGGAGAAAAGTAGGATGAAGAAATAGAAAGGAGTATGCTGGTTATTCTAGTGACTGCCTTCCGGACAACCAATGATAGACTGAAGGAAATACCAGATGCACAAATAGTCTTGATGGAGAAATGCATAAATTCTTCACACTTGATATTTGAAGCGGGAGTGGAAGGGGGAAAGGTTAAGGAGGCTCTAAATCAGAGAGAGAAGGATCCTGTGATTATCCTTGCTCATGAGGATAATCCAGGAATAATGGGTATTTTTTTTGGCTGAGGAGAACAAAGCATGGTATTGGTTTGTGTGGTCAAGCTAGATCTGGCAGTGGATGACTTAGTCAATTGTATGACATTTGTCCTCCAATATTATCAATTCTAATTTCTAGAGTTATAAATAAGTTTTCCTCTTCCTCGTTGCAATAGGTTTGCTTCTGTCTGTGTGGAATTTCTACCATTTTAGTCATTTTACCAGGACATTAGCTCACTTTTCCTGATGATCTCATCTAATTACTGTGAATAAATTACATTTAACATTTCTTAGTTGTGTGTGATGTGTTTCCCACTATTGTATTGGTCAGACCATGATGCCATGACATAGTATGCATCTTTCTACCAATTAAGTATTGGGAAGACTAAGCCATTGTTTTCAGGCCCTGCTCCAAACCCCATTCCCTAGACTACTGACCTTATCCCCCCTCTCTGGCAGCAATCTAAGAATAAGCCAGTCTGTTCGCAACCTTGGGGGAGGATTTTCCCCTCGTTGGGCGGGCCCGGGAGCGGCTGTGCAATGGTCCGCTGCCTGTGATTGGGATGTGACCGCGATTTAATGCTGGCTGGCCAATTAATGGCCAGCCAGCGTGAATCGCGTGCTGTCAACCTCAGCGCTGCCTGGGTGGGGTGTGGGGGAAGGAGGGCGAGCGATGAAGTCAATGCATACACATGGGTGCGCTCAATGAAAGCTCCCTGAAAGCACAGCTCAGGGAGCTGAAGATTTCTAACATTAAGAATAAAGATTTTAAAATTAAAGTAAACATGTCCCCTCATGTGACTCTGTCACATGAGCAGGGACATGTTAAAAATGAGATTTAAAAATTTTTATTTTATTTTTAATTAACATCGGAAACCTCATCCTGCCCATGGATAAGGTTTCCTCAAAAACCCAAAGGCCACTTGGCCGTTTCACTTTAATTCATTTGTTAATGGGCTTAACAGCCCTCTTAATTGTTAGCGGGCACACTGCCAACTTCCACGCGTGTCCGCCAACTGAAATATTACACGAGAGCGCGATGACGCCGGGACGCTCACGCACTATTAGCTGAAAATCCAGCCCTTGGTGTCACATTTGATCCTGAGATGAGTTTCCGACTTCGTATTCATACCATCACTAAGACTGCCTGTTTCCGCCTGTAACATCACTCTACTTCACCTCTGACTCAGGTTGTTTACTGCTGAAAACCTTATTCATGCCATTGTTATCTCTAGACTCAACTATTCCAATGCATTCCTGATTGGTCTTTCACATTTTGCCCTCCACAAACTTGAGTCATCCAAAGCTCTGCTCCCTGTGTCTTAACTCGCAGCAAGTCTTGTTCCCCTATTTCTCCTGTGCTTGCTGAGCTGCGTTGGCTCCCAGTCAATCAATGTCTTTTAAAATTTTCATCCTTGTTTTCAAATCCCTCCATGGTCTCCCCATCTCTGTAACCTCCTCCAGCCCCACAATTCACTGAGATATGCTCCCATTCAGGCCACTTGTGCATCCCCAATATTAATTGCTTCACCCTTGGTAGGCCTTCAGTTGCCTGGGCCCTAAGCTCTGGACTATCCTCCCTATCCCTCTCCACCTCTTTACCTCATTTTCCTCCTTTAAGACACTCCTTAAAATCTATTTGCCTAAGTTTTTTGGTCATCTGACCTAATATCTCTTTGTGTCTCAGAGTTTTATAATGTTGCTGTGAAGCGCCTTGGGATGTTTCATTACGTTAAAGGTGCTATATAAATATAAATTGTGTTGTTATCTTTTTAAATGCCACCAACAAACAAACTGTATTAAAGAATACCAGCTCTCTGAAAGCGGCAAACTTTGAGTACAACCACTATTTATTTAATCAGCATGATTGTGACCATCAGATATAAGGGGCACAGCAAAGAGTAGTGCAATAAGGGTCCCAGGCACATTGGGATGGTCCCATAAATGTAAATTCAATTTATAAACATCTCGGAATTAAAATGTGAAGACAGGTCCCTAAAGGAAGAAACTGATATTAAGGATTGCATTTGATGAGGCAGTAGATCAGATAACTGTCAAATTTAGGTAAAGCTGGAAATTGGTGGTTTTGGCTGAAAACATAAATAAAGCTAAACTGCTGTGGAGACCTTGCACAAACTGAGTGATTGTTTTGTGCACAAATCAAAGAGTCCACAAATAGCATAAGGCCAGCACTACGATTTCTCCATTTATATGACTGATGATTATTCACTTTGGGTGTGTTATTTGAAATTCACCCAAACCACACACCATGCTGAAAACTAAATAAATGTATAATGGTATTCTTTATTTTTAAATAACTCTCATTTTACAACATGACAGGATGTAAGCAATGCATCTTACTGCTGCAAATGTGTTATGTATTATGAAAACTAATAATGGAAATCAAAGATGCCAGTAGGGGCAAAAAAAACAGGATTAAAATTCCCAAGCTATTGCTAAGTGATGTTGCACCATGTTTTATTACTAGGAATTGAGTTTACAGGTTTGTGGTTTTCTGTGCTACAGCCCAGCTGCTTTGCTGTTTGAGCAATACATCTACTAAAATAGAATCACAAAACTCAGCTACTTATTCATTGTTTGAGGGCTTCTCCTAATATAGTTCCAAGCGATATGAGATTGTACTCTCAGAATCTTGCTCTGCTTTGTTCTGGAAATTTGATTCATTGCTTTGCAAATTTATATTGTGATTTTCATGACCTCAGGACATCCCAACACTGCATTCCGAATGCAGTAACTAAAAATCATTTGTATCACGTAAGGTTGGAGACACAGTTCTGGTTTTTAAACCAGTGCACTGTGACTAGATTAACATGACTACCACCAATTCAAAACTACAGAAAATGCCTAATTTTTGTCGCACGCATTACCCTAAATAATCCCCAATACAAAAGCAAATGCTGCGGATGTTGGAAATGTGAAATAAAAACGGAAAATGCTGCAAAAATTCAGCAGTGGCAACGTTTGTGGTGAGAGAAACAGAGTTAACTTTTCAGATCTGTGACCTTTCATCAGACCTGACCTGAGTCAGATTTTACCATCCTACGTTGCAAAGTGCAGGAGTTCAGCTCAGCACTGAATGGTAATTGAACTTGGGAACTTTCTGGTCTCTATGACTTAGAACTACACTGGGCAGTACCTTCAGCCAGTAAGGCTTTGAAGGAGCCCATCATTGTGGTTATTTTTTTTGTTGTCATTTCAGTGGCCCTTTAGATAAAGGAATTGTAATGAACCTAACTTGAGATAATGATAACGCAAATAATTTGTTGACTGGAAGCATAGTTACCTCATGCCCTTTTCTTATTCTGTAATCAGGTTGTGAAAGAAATGGACAACGAGAAACGAATCAGATTATTGCAGTTTGTCACTGGCACATGTCGTTTGCCAGTTGGTGGATTTGCAGAGTTAATAGGTAAGAAATAATTTTCCAAGGCTTTTAGACGCTTTTATTTCAGTTTTTATGATTCTGCTTTACACTACCAACAAATTTTCAAGTAGCATTTTTCACCAAGGCCCTCATTAAGATTGTAACTTTTTCTGCCTTTCAATCTACATCATTTTTTTGACAGGAAGACATTTTAATATATTGTCATTTGATAACTGGTGACCATCTCATGCCAAAAGCGCAGCTAAACTGCTGCCACTGCCACTTTGAAAGTGGCTGGTATGTTGATGGCCATGGCAATGCTCTCCCACTGCCCCACCCCGCTCACGCTCATTTGCTATAGAAAGAAACTGGCCACTTCTCAATGCACAGTGATATGGTTGAGAACAAGAACCTGACACCATGGGAATTGGAGGAGCAACAGTTTCTTTCACCATTCTGTATGCTGGTGATCCACTGCACTTCCATTTTTTTTATTTTTAAAATGACTAAAGATCTTCATTTAAGTATCTTTGAAGTTGGCATTCCATTGAGTAATTCAGCTTTTAAATGAGATTCCCACCAATTGTTTTGTTCTGCTTTCACCTAGTCTTGGGTGTTCAGATTTGAATCCTTGAACACGATACACAAAGCTTAGCAAGATTTAGTTGGAAATCCAGCAGAGAGGACGGATCCTTGATATCCAAATATTGAAACACTTTGAGCCACTAACATTTTATTCATGCAATATGCATTTTATTTATAGGAAGCAATGGGCCACAGAAATTCTGCATTGATAAAGTTGGAAAGGATTCTTGGCTTCCAAGAAGTCACACTTGGTAAGTAACAAAGAATCAACCTGTTCTTTTAAAAGAAAAAAAATACTGAAATTGTTTTTATGGGTGAAAAGGTTCTCCGACAATGCACTTTCTCAAATCAATATAATTTAATTAATTAGCTAGACTACAGTGTAAGCAAGCTGTTTGCTGCATTCATTAGGTTATATTCACATGTCTTTTTTAAAACCCTTGATCAGTTACAGTTCAAATCAGAAATAAGGTAAAGTGCATGTGAACAGTGGTTTATCATTGGTATTGTTTTAACCTGATACCGTTTCTAATGCTCCTGCATAAAATAATCTTGTCCCCAGTTCGACACAGGGACACCTATATACCCCAGCCATAATCAACAATTTAATAATTGTCCTAATCTATAATTACCCAATAAAAGTACCTCATTTGTTGTAATAAAACAACATGAGAAAGAAAAAAAAGGCTGGATGGAGACTTATTGTTGAGAATACTTCTGTTTGGCATTAATAGTGCAGTAAATTGCATACAATAACAACTTCTAGCACCTTTAACCTTAGAAAATATCCCAAGGCACTTCACAGAAGTGTAACTGGTCTAAGATTTACTCCAAGTCAAAGATGGAGACATTAGGGACAGGTGACTAAAAGTCTTATCAAAGAGGTAGGTTTTGAGGAGAAAAGTGGAGAGACAGAAAGGATATGAGCAGCATGGTTTTAGATGAGCTGAAGTTTATGAAGATTTGAGGACAGAAGGCTGACCAGGAGAGCACAAAATAGTCATATCTTTAGGTGAGAATAAAGGTTTCGGTAGGAGGTGGGCAATGTTACAGAGGTGGAAGTAGGCAGGCTTTGCAATGGGAGGATATGGGATGTACAGCTCAGCTGAGGGCACCAAAGTTGCGAACAGTTGCAGTGAGAACACTGATTTTCCACTCACCAGCTCAGGGACTCGAAGGGCAGTTTTAGCACTTTGACCACTGCCTTAAGATCAACTAACTCACCACAGAGTATGCATTAAAAAGAAATAGTGTTGCATTGTTCTGGAATATTTATAGCAAATGCAGATGATTGTACTGTTACATCTGAAATGTGGGCTTGTTATTTCAGGCAAATGTATGTCGTAATTTATAATTAACTCTCCTTTACTTTGATGTATAGCTGTACTGTAGTACTTATATTCTGTCATCAGAGACAAATAAACACTGGGAATGGAAATCTTTCACAGTGATCATTGGCACATTCTCAAAATTTAATCCCAATGTAAACAGTTCCCCAAATATAATAAGCTGTATGTTTTAATAAAAGGCTGAAAAGTGATAATTTAATTTTTGTTATACATTGTTTCTAAGGATTTAAAATTGAGTCCAAGCTCCCCTCCAAATTTTCTATATGGTTTTATTAATTGCTTTATGGACAGCACATTTGAAGGGGACTCATCCCTGGTTGGGGAGTTTTGCAAGTTTTCAACTTATTCACAGTTGTAGCAAAGGAAGCACTAATATTACAGTAACAATGCTGTTGAAATTTCAGGAGCAAATTTATTCCTGTAATGTTAACTTATTACACTAGCACTGATACAGTTTAAAATTAATAAATAAACACTTTAACTCTACTCATCTCATCACCTTATTTTTCTTACCTAACCTCTCTCTACTTTCCTCGAGTAAAACTAACAGTTGCCTTTCTTTTTTTTCTGGCTCTTACTATTTTGGAGCTGGAAACAACTTTGACAGATCTGTGTTTTCATCGGATGAAAACTGACTTTAAAGACAAAGTGAATGATCAAAATGTAAAAATGCACCAGAGGCAAAACAGGCACTGCTAAATATATTTGTTGCCAGTCCACAGCACAACATTTTCCAAATATATAATCTCATCTGTGGGACAAACATGCATGCCCCTCAAAAAATCCATGTATCATTTTTGTTTTCTGTTTTGTTCTTGACAATATATCAGAGCAGATAGCTCATTTTGATAATTCTAGAGTGTTCTAGTATGGCTATTTGAACTTGTCATTTTTCTTCTCCTTTTCTTCCTCCTCTTCCTTTTGTCCCCAATTTTGTAATGTTAAATTCCAATCACTACAATCAAATGAATGCTGAAAATAATTGCAATTTCACTGCATCTGAGCGTTATGGCTCTGGGTTACATCACAACACAGTTAGAAAGTATTGTATTAATATTGTACTACTTACTACAGCATGCTTTATATTTAAATCTATTCTGATCACAATCGTATGGTTGAGAAAAATTCAACTTACAGGCAGATTGATCCCGGAAATTGATTACTTGAAACCAGACACCTTTTGGGAAGGAGGGATTTTTGAAACTATTTTTAAAAGCAGTAAGATATTGAAATATGATTGGTGCATATGACTGTACATTTGGGCTTTTACAGCTTCAATCGCCTGGACCTCCCCCCTTACAAAAGTTACGATCAGCTAAAGGAGAAGCTACTGTATGCCATTGAAGAAACAGAAGGCTTTGGTCAAGAGTAATTTTTTTTTCCAATGTACATTCAGCAAGCTACAGAGAAGTCATCAATCAAAGCAACTTCATTGAACTTTCAGAAGACTCTGTCTACCATGAAGAACTAGCTTCATTTTGACTCCATATATTATTTTTAATTGGTCTTCAGGCAACATAATATATTTTTCTGTTAATGCTAGCATTCAACAGGCTTTATGAGGAATAACGCACCTTTATTTCTCAATTTAAGCTGAATCTCTTTTAGTTGAAAGTGTTTTTGGTAATATATTTTTGCAATAATCTTCTAACTGACCAACTCAACAGAGACCACTAATTGGATAAGTTCATCAATATGAAAAGAAATTTGAAAGTAATAAGAATGAGGAAATGATAATTCAACTTCAGCTATTTCAAGGTCAATGTAAAACTTCCTGGTGATAGGTGACAATTACAATTGTGATTTTGTAAAGAATGCAATCATGTTATAAATATTTTGTTGAAAAGATTGTGTTTAACTGTGAGAAAATGTTCAAAATAAACAAAATTACAAGCTTTAGTTTGCTTTGGCAATCATAGATAAAACAGGAAGACCAGCAGCAGACATTGTATTTCTCTTACAGTTGTTAGAAAATTTGCTATTATAATAGCTTTGTAGCTTCAGCAATTATCCAACACTGCTGCCTTTTTAAAAGATTGGTATTTTAAATTGTATTATAGTAGCCGTATATAGAATCAATTAATCATTATCACTTAAAATTCCATTAATTAACAGAAGTGCTACATCGCTTTCATTTTCAGGCATGAAATGTGAAATTTCAGACAGAAATGAAGATAATTTTACCAAGCCTTATCATAAATTCATATGTTAGGTGATAAAATTTTAAATTTGTAGATTTTCAAAATTGGACTTAATGGCAAGCAGCAAATACAGTGGCTAAATGCGGTTCTTGAGATCAGAGTCATTCTTTGCTAATGCTGTCAATGCTGCGTCCTCATTTCCATCCATTCCGTTTGTGTATCATGTTGGCTATGGTGTCAAAAAGTAAAACTTGGCAAACATTATACCTAATTTTTCTAAATTAATGTTATTTTCTGGGTATGTTTAAAAATTCAGCCGATGAAATGTTGGCTTAGTTTTACCTTTTGTGTTGCCTAAGCACTACTAGATTAATAACTTCATACCCTTTCGTAGAGAAATGTTCAATATTTTACTTAATTATATCTATTGTATAATCAAAGAAAGCAGAACAAAATCCCTTGGAAACGAGACATTATTTTTTTCAAAATAGATAAAATATTGTGTATAAAAATTGTATATTTGTCTTTCTGGAATAATAGCAAAAAAATCATAGAAGTTTTATGGAAATGTTTTAAGTGAATGTAATAGCTGATGTTTGTTGCAAAGTTGCAGTAAAAGATTTGTGCTTTTATAACAGTACAGAGATGAAGCATGGTACGTAATAAGTCACTGTGCTGAGACTGTAAGCTAGCTATTTTCAAGAAACAATGATTTTTGAAATGAATTCACAAAATTTCCCAGTTTTTGAATTGCCATGTTGTGAATTACATTTGAATTTTCAGCACCTATTGTGTTTTTGTTGATTTTTGAGTCCAGATGAATTGAGCATTGTTAAGTAATTGAAGCATTTTCAAAAATAAAAGTTAATGAGTAGATTTAGAACACTGCCAAGTAAAATCAATTTCTTGGGGAAGAATTACAGTTTGGAATATTAAAAGCAGAAGATTTTAACGCTGCATTCAAATAATTCAAAATTTGTCCTGATAATTTATTGCCGCAAATCTTCCAGTCTCCAGATCATTGGAGACTGGATACACTTCCCCCAACCAAGATGCACTTCAGGACATGTTCGAATTCCCGATGCACTGACTGACTCTGTGGGAATTGCCCGCGAAGTTTGAACTTCTGATGAGCAAAGTCTCCGAAAAGTCTCCATTGTTGAGTCGGCGACTTCAGACAGTTCCGGCTTACTTACCTGCATAGTTACTCAGGAAATGTTAGACAGAAAAATCCTAGCCTAACTCCTCGTTGGCTATACAACTGACACCATCCCCCCACCCAACCTGGCTAGCCTCCACCATCAGACTCACCACCCAAGACCCAGCCCTACCATCTGCCGCCCTACCCTCTTACACACTTAGCTCACCCACCCTACCCACTTACACACTTAGCTCACCCACCCTACCTGCTTACACACTTAGCTCACCCACCCTACCCGCTTACACACTTAGCTCACCCACCCTACCCGCTTACACACTTAGCTCACCCACCCTACCCGCTTACACACTTAGCTCACCCACCCTACCCGCTTACACACTTAGCTCACCCACCCTACCTGCATACGCACTTAGCTCACCCACCCTACCCACTTACACACTTAGCTCACCCACCCTACCCGCTTACGCACTTAGCTCACCCACCCTACCCACTTACACACTTAGCTCACCCACCCTACCTGCATACGCAATTAGCTCACCCACCCTACCCACTTACACACTTAGCTCACCCACCCTACCTGCATACGCACTTAGCTCACCCTACCCACTTACACACTTAGCTCACCCACCCTACCTGCATACGCACTTAGCTCACCCACCCTACCCGCTTACGCACTTAGCTCACCCACCCTACCCGCTTAACACATCTACACATTCACCAATACACATACACACTCAGAAGCTTTGGGACATTTAAACTCTTACATACGAGAATACAGAAGCTCGTGCTGTAAAAAGGGGCAAGGCATCTGCTCACTGCTCTCTCCAAGGTTTCTTGCACTGAGTGAGTTTTGCAGAATCCCCCATCGGAAGTTTGGCCAGAAAAATTGGAGGAAGGTAAGTGGGTAGTTTTTTTGTCTGATCAGGGTTGGACCCCCTGTTTCCGATTGGAAGATTTGGGCCATCGCTGCTGGATCAATCTGAGGCTGGTGCAGGGAGGGAATTGTTGCCAGGGCTTGAAAATTGCAGCTATGAGGAGAGATTGGATAGGCTAGGGTTGTTTTCCTTAGAACAAAGGAGGCTAAGGAGTGACCCAATTGAGGTACAAAATTATGAGGGGCCTAGATAAGTTAGACAGGAAAGACTTGTTTCCCCTAGCTGTGGGGTCAATTACCAGAGGGCATAGATTTAAGGTGATTGGTAGAAGGTTTAGAGGGGACATGAGGAAAAGCTTTTTCACCTAGAGGGTGGCAGGCGTCTGGAATTCACTGCCTAGATTGGTGGTTGAGGCTGGAATTCTCAACTCATTTAAAAGGTACTGGGATCTGAAGTGCTATAACCTGCAGTTGCTGGAAAGTGGGATTAAAATGAGCGGCTAGTTTCCTATTTCTCTTTTTTGCAGGCGCAGACATGATGGTCTGAATGGCCTCTTTCTGCACCGTAATTTTTCTATGGTTCTAAATCCTCCCTACTTCAAACTGAAATTCTCACCAAGGAGCTTGTTTGAGTCCGAGGTCAGCAGTGAACATCATCTGGCCCCAGAGGATTTAAGGCAATGATATAAGTAAGACAAGGATCAAAGTAATTGATTAAAAAGAAGTTCATTTTTAGGGAAGAAAGACTGGAACTAAGAACGATAAACTAGAAAAAGATACTGACAGGGAGAGGCCATCACTGGGAAATATTTTAAAGGGTTTACGCTAAGAAGTGCTGACCGTAACATGTAAAAATAACAATGTTGGTGCGGAAAAAGTTTGCATGTATACACAAAGTAAAATCTATCCGGCTTTAAGTGATTTTTTAACAAGATTTGTCAAACTTTTCATGTTGCTCTTTTAACAAGATTTACCTGATATGTTTAAAAAGCCATTCACATTAAAACAATGAAAAAAACTTGATAAATATTGTTTAAAAAGTTATTTACATTAAAAAAGTCATAGATCCTTTTTAAAAAGTATAAATCAATGAAAAGGTCTGATAAATCCTAAAACATTTAAAAAGTCAGATTAATCTTATCATTTGCTTGAACCCATTTTAACATTTAAAAGATTTTTTCTAGTATGGGCCTTCACATTAAGTTTTCATGAAATGAGAGGAAGCCCTTTAACATTTTGAAATACCAGGTCTAAATGTCTTTGGTGTAAATAATTAATTATTGAAGAAGTAACAGAAACATTAGATAAGATAATGTAGTAGAAATTGCATTTTCAAAAGGCTTTCCGTAAGGTACCACATGGTAGACTTGTGACTGAAGTCAGGGGATTGAATCAGGGAAATATGCATCAAAGTGTGAGAAGAGGAGCAAAGGGATCCAGGGGTGCAAATAGGCAAATCATTAAAAGTAGCAACGGAAGTTAACATGGCCATAAAAGTGTGAACAAAATGTTTCATTTCTAGAGGAATGGAATTGAAAAGCAGAGAGGTTATGTTAAATTTGTACTGAACCTTAGACCACACTTAGTCCTGTGCACCGTTCAGGCCTCTTGTTATTAAAAGGATATTGAGGTATTGGTTAAAGTGCAAAAAATAATTTTAAGGATGATATCAGAACTGTCAGGTTATAACTATAAGGAATAGGCTCAGTCTTGTTTCTGGAGAAAAGAAGTGGCTTGGGTGACCCACAGAAGTTTTCAAAATTGTGAAGAAGTTGATAGGATAAATGTAGAAAAGATACTTCTCCTTGTGAGGAAGTCCAAAACTAAGAATTATAAGGCGTAAGGTGAACCAATATGTTCAGCAAAAACATCTTCTCCAGAGGATGGTTTGTAAATGGAACTTGCAACCACAGGGAGTATTTGAGGCAAATAGCTTAAATGCATTTAAAGCAAAGCCAATTTAGTACATGATGGAGAATGTAGTTGAAGGAATTGCTAATAGGGATGAATGAAGGGGGGGTGGTTCGAGTGGAATATAAACACGCATAGACCACTTGGGTCAGATGGCCTTTTCTGTGCTGTGCATTCTATGTAACTCTAAATGCCAGGTTAGTTTTTAATTTATCAGTAAATGTGTGTATTATGTTTAAGTTTAAATTGGCTCAATCAATAATAAATGCTTTCAAAACCTGTAGAATCTATGGCTGTAGCACGTATAACCACTCATTCAGGTAATGGAATGATTGTTAATAACTTTATATTAATGGTAAACCCTTTCTGCTGTTCCTTTGAATGGTCTCATTATTCCTTTCATTGAAAAAGAATAAGTGCACTGTTGCCATGAAAGGAGCTTCTGTGCAGTTACTTTGGTTTATAATACTCATTTTATATGTTACACCAACTGCATCATTTCCATGTGGTGCCATATGTAGTCTAGCAGTATAATTAAGCTTTATTGGTGCTCCTTCACTCCTGTCACATTCTTGGGATTTGCTGCTGCTGAAGCTTCCAAATAAAATATAAATAAGATAATTTTACTGACAACTGACATGTCCGCAGTTTTAAACATTTCACATTTTACAGTAGTCAGTTTATTTTGACTGACCGTATCGCAATAACACAACCAAATTTTGTACTCTGGACTTTTGAAGTTTGCTTTATGGTTAACTGGTGGCTGTACTGAGAAAACACTAGGGCTTCTGTGTGGCTCACTGAGAGTCTCACACTCGCCTTGAGTTCTCTGCTTCAAGCACACATCTTGCTCTGTCAATCATGGCTTGATAATGATGTGCTTATAGAGTAAACCGTAACCCAGACTCTGCTGGGCTGAAGGAGACTGCAAGGTGATAAGTGAATCATGGAGGTACTGGGGATAAAAATATTTAATCAGTGAAAAGTTAAAATAAGTGTATCTACCCAGTTGATCTGAGAGATGTATAATGTTTCTAGCAGATGTTGGTGGGGGTGGAATTTCAAACAGTAAATTAGCAAACATGTAAAGTCTAAACATTTAATAGCTTTTTAACTTTTTGAAATCCCACTGATAGTGGGTGTTACATGAGAAACAGGAACAATTATTTTTAATTATACTTTGGCAGTTAAAACCTCAACAATTTTCAAGTTATTTGTTTGATAAGATTTTTCTTTAATCCCTTGAGATTTACCATTGTAAATGATTATGGATATTTTATTTAAATAAGTTTACATTTCAACTGCTGATAGCTAAGTATTTTGAACTGTGCATGTCGTTGAAATAAATCAGCTTTTAATATTGTAATCATGACACTGAGATTCCACCTTCATTCTACCAATCTGCTGATCTCATTGTAGCTGCGATTTTCAGCATAAACAACCCCAAAGGAAGTCATGAGGTGTAAAATGCTCATCCTAATAATAAATAATGGACCTTTAATTACACAATTCTATCATTCGACTCAGGGAATAACTATCATTAAGATTTGGCAATAGTTTCTAGATGACCTGATTTTCTCATTGGCCTACAGTGTAGTTTTTACAACACTTCCTTTAAGCAGGGCAGCTAACAATTCTTCCTTTGAGAGACTTTTCTAGGTGGTCTCAAGTTGTTGGGCTAGGAGATCAGATGGGAGGAGGTTTGAGGTCTATACGTTTCCTCGGCTTCCTTTGTGCAGGATTGTGTTTGCTTGTTTTTGTACATTATTACCTAGCTTATTTTTGATAAATGGAACTTTTTCAATTTGTCATTCATAGCAGAGGTCATGGGAATATTTGTGGTTCAGTATTATAGTAGTGATTTGGATCAGATAGAGGGTGAGAAACTGCTTGCCTCAGGTGAAGTTTTCTTTTGATGTGAGAAGGTGGAGTTGAGGGGGCGGTGGGGGGGCTGGTGGAGGTGCTGAGGCTGCTGCATTTAAGTTACTGATTACATGTTTTGAGACACGATGTGCTTTCAACAGCTCCCAGAATGTTCATGGACTTAATTCTCAGATAAAAATGATCAAAGGTACTTGCCTCTATCTGCAGGGAGGCTTTGAATATTGTCTTCCTCCAGGATTGTAATTCTCTTTAGCAGACAGACGTAAACCTTTTTATGGAGATGGTTAGCAACTTTACACCTTACATTCCCTTCCCAAAAAGTGAAAGCCATCATGATATTTTATACCTTGATACTGGCCCTCACACATTTGTCACTGACCCATTAATTGTTCTGGTCCCACAAAGCTATCTGTAGCGTAAGGGTCTGGCACAAAAAAAAGGTTAACGTGGGACTGAGTACAGTACCACCCAAATAGTGATGTAAGAAAACGCATGGCCCGCACCTGGGAGTCAGTCACACAGAGCCATGTGAGCAAGCAAGTATGGAGACAGCTCCTAGCTTGAACACTTTACTGCATGTATGTACACGCAGGTTAGCCATGGGGTAAAATTTTTAGCTTGTTGGGCGGGTGCGCACCCAACCCGACCGAGCGTAAAATGACGGGCGTTGACATCGGTCAAGCCTCCCGACGTCATTGCATACTTGCGCGATATTTCGGTTGGCCTGTGCGCGCCAGAGTCGTCGGCGTGCCCACCAACAATTAAAAGGCCCATTGAGGCCATTAAAAAGCCAATTAAAATAAATTTTTCATTGCCCGTCCAACCTTAGGTGAAAAGACCAAGCGGCCTTTGCACTTTTTTTGGAAACCTCATCAACGGGCGGGATGAAGTTTCCAAAAACAAATAAAAATAAAATAAAAACTTGAATTTTTCATTAATAACATGTACTTGCTCATGTGACAGAGTCAGATGAAGGGACATGTTTTATAACATTTATCAAATCCTTTATTTAAAAAAAAATCTGTTCATCTCCCTGAGGCAGCTCTCTGCTCGCTGCCGCTCACGTTTTATAATTGACCCACCAGCATGAAATTGCCTTCTGGCCCCAATTGCGGGTGGTGGACAGCTTCCCGATCGCCCCGCTGAGCCTGCCTGACATGGGCTAAATTCTGCCCATGATCTAACTGAATATTGGACAGATTTTGAATGAGCTGAATAGCCTACTCTTGTTTCCATGAAAGCATATTACTAATACTGTCTGAGCGCAGGTTAAGTTCATTGAATGTTTTAGGGACAATTTCTTAGAGAAGCACATTCTAGATCCAGCCAGAGAGCAGGTTTCCCTCGACTTGTTAATAGCCAATGAGACAGGATTAATCAATAATCCTTTGGTAAATGAGCCTCTAGGTGACAGCGACCACAACATGATAGAATTTAATGTTAAGCTCGAAATGGTGAAGTGTGGGTCCATGACTAGTGTTTTAAATTTAAGTAAAGGTGAGTATGAAGGCAGAGCTGTCTATGGTGAACTGGGAACTAGGTTAAAAGTAGCACAGTAGAGTTGCAGTGGCAGACTTTTAAGGAAATATTTAATAACGCTTAGAAAAGATTTATCCCAGTGAGAAAAAAAGGCTCTTTGAGAAGGATGCACCATCCGTGGCTAAATAAGGAAGTTAAGGGTAGTGTTAAATTGAAAGAAACACTGTGCAAATCTGCAAAGACTCACGGTAGGTCAGAGGATTGGACAGATTTTAAGAACCAGCCAAGAATGGCTAAAAGGATGATAAAGAAACAGAAAGCAGAGTATGAGAGCTAGTAATATAAACACAGATAGTAAAAGTTTCTACAAGTATTTGAATAGGAAAAGAATAACTAAAGATAGTGTTGGTCCTCTAGGGAGTGAGTCTGGGGAATTGATAATGAAAAACAAAGAAATGGCAGAGGCATTGAACAGGTATTTTGTGTCTGTCTTCACCACAGAATTAGCTCTTCTGCTCCTGAAGTGGCTACAAATGCTGGGTCAATTCAAACATGAGATTGATAGATATTTATTAGTTAATGCTACCAAAGAATATGGAGTTAGGATATAGATCATGTCATGAAAAAATAATAATTCTCATAACATTATTGTGATTTATTGTAAAGATAGGTTAATAGTGGGGTTTGGATAGTTTCTGTGTGTGTGTGTGTGTGTGTGGGATTTAATTGAATTGGAGACAGCTGGTCTAAATGTTATGAGTCATCAAAAAGGAAGCTAGGTTTCAAATGCTAAGTATGTAAACATGGCTGAAGTTTTAGAATGTGAGGTGCAAGGAAAATTTGCATTTATAGATAAATTAGGGTAGTTTGAATTTCAAAGAGATGGTGGCATGTTGCATCTAGCTGGAAGAAGCTAAGTGTGTTTATTTTCCCCAAAGGTTACTGATAAGATTAGTACTATGAAAAGATTAGTATTATGAGAGGGGTAAAGTTCCAAAGACACATCGGAACAAAATGGAATTTGCATTAAAAGGGGAAAACATGTATAAAGGAGTTGAGATTATGCCTCAGAGGAGAAGGCATTCTAAGATCTAACACAAGTGTGAAAAGCCTCCAGCCTCTGTGCATCAAGCTGCTGTCCACAGGAACCGAAGCTGAGAAAACTAACTTTGAATTCTCCTATCCAGGGTATTGTGTTGCTTTGCCTGGATCTGTTTAAATCTATTTGTTTTTTTACTGTTGCCTTAATGGGGGTTATAACTGGAAGCCAGATTAATTAAGGGTTTTAGGAGTTATTATAGTTGTAATTTGTAAACCTATGTATGTGCTTGAAATCTTTTCTTTTGTTAATAAATGTTTAATTTAATTTTCTATAAACCTCAGAAGTCGTGGTAGTCTTATTACTTCTGAATCCAGTGCACACATCTCAAAATAAAATACAAATGGCAAAACAGTGTGACCGCATGACTAATTTTCCCTCGTGGATTTGATCCGCCTGGCACATACCATCTGCTGCGTCATAACAGTCAGCCTGAATAACCTGATTTTCAAATTAATTCTCCCTGATGAGTTTTGTGGGAGGCCAGCAGATTCTCAACATCATTTATTCTGTAACTGCATCAGATGAATGTGATGCTTTCGTATATATGCCTTCAATAGAATGGAGTGGCCTTTAATGTGTGAGGTGATATACAGATTGAGAGTTGGAGAAACCTTATGCAGTGGATCTCTTTACATTCTTATCCTTGTGTTATTGTATCATTATCTTCAATGGAATTGCAGCTTCCTCAACCTATTCTGAAGGAACTGGAAACTCTCATGCGAGTGGACTGAGAGTATGGATCAGTGTAGGGGAGTGTGGAAAACTCAGATCTCGTTTCCAAAAATTCTAAACTTGTCCTTTAATTGTATTGGACAAGATGCAGCAGGAAGTAAAGTCCATAGTACTAAACCCGCTATCTTGGGTCCCGGGTTTCTATGCACGTCCATTAAACCAGGACTGATATAATTAATCAATCTTGTTTGTGACACACCATTGCCTTTCAATTGTATGGAGCTGGTTGGCAACACCACCTTGTTTGACAAGGAAGGAACAATACAGAAAATGATTGTATATTCAAAAACAAAATATGTCTGGTGCTGGAAGTCTGAAATAAAAACAGAAAATGCTGGAAATACTCAGCAGCTCTGGCAGCATTTGTGGAGAGACAAATAGTTAATGTTTCAATTCTGTGATCTTCCATCAGAACTAGGAAAAATTGGAAATATGTTTCGAGCAAGTTAAAGGGTGAGGAGGATGAGAAAAAGAATGAAAGGGGAGGTCACTGATAGGATAGAGGGCAGGAGAAATTAAATGGTGAATAGTCCCTTTGTCTGGCTCTGGCTAACTGAATTCTGTGTCTATATGGTCTCCACATTTTACATTATTGACAGTTGTGGACAAAAGAAGGGACGAGTTGCATTAGCCCTGTGTTTTTGGCTGACGCTGGGGTTTGATTCAGAGTTGGTCATGGCAATACCAGAGTTCTTGAGGGCTGTGTATTTATATCCACTGTCCCAAATCTCACTTCATAGAGGGGTTCTATAAGACCATAAGACGTAGGAGCAGAAGTAGGCCATTCACCCCATTGAGTCTGCTCTGCCATTCAATAAAATCCCCTTCTAGGACCAGAGGGCATAATCTCAGAGTAAGAGGTCACCCATTTAAGACAGAGATGAGGAGGAATTTCTCCTCTCAGAGGCTAGTGAATCTGTGGAATTCTTTACCGCAGAGGGCTGTAGAGGCTGGGTGATTAAGTATATTCAAAGCTGAGATGGATAGATTTTTAATCAGTAAGGGAATCAAGGGTTATGGGGGAAAGGCAGGAAAGCGGAGTTGAGGTTCACAAAGGGAAAGGGAAACAACCTCTCAGCATCTACCCTGTCAAGTCCCCCAAGAATCTTATATGTTTCAATAAGGTTGTCTCTCATTCTTATAAACTCCAATGAGTACAGGCCCAACCTACTCAACCTCTCCTCATAAGAAAATCCCTCCATACCCAGGATCAACCTAGTGAACCTTCTCTGGACTGCCTCCAATGCAAGTATATCTTTCCTTAGATAAGGGGACCAAAACTGTTCACAGTATTCTAGGTGTGGTCTAACTGGTGTCTTGTATAGCTTTAGCAAGACTTCCCTATTTTTATACTCCATTCCCTTTGAAATAAAGGCCAATATTCCATTTGCCTTCCCTATTACCTGCTGAGCTTCTATGTTAGCTTTTTGGGATTCATGTCCGAGGACTCCCAAATCCCTCTGTGCTGTAGCTTTCTGCAGTTTTTCTCCATTTAAATAATATTCAGCTCCTCTATTCTTCCTGCCAAAGTGCATAACCTCACACTTTCCCGCATTATATTCCATCTACCAAGTTTTTGCCCACCTACTTAACCTGTCTATATTCCTCTGTAGACTCTTTGTGTCATCCTCACCACTTGCCTTCCCACCTATTTTTGTGTCATCTGCAAACTTGGTGATAGTACATTCACTTCCCTCATCTAAGTCATTAATATATGTTGTAAATAATTGTGGACCCAGCACCTATCGCTGTTGCACTCCACTAGTTACAGGTTGCCATCCTGAAAATGCCCCCCTTATCCCAACTCTCTGTCTTCTATTAGTTAGCCAATCTTCTATCCATGCTAATTTACTACTTCCAACACCATGGGCTCTTATCTTATTAAGTAGCCTAATGTGTGGTTACTTATCGAATGCCTTTTGGAAATCCAAATATATTATATCTACTGATTCCCCTTTATCCTGCTTGTTACCTCGTCAAAGAATTCTAATAAATTTGTCAGGCATGATTTCCCCTTCATGAAGCCATGCTGACTCTGCTTGATTTATTATGCATTTCTAAATGCTCTGCTATTACATTCTTTATAATAGACTCTAACATTTTCCCAATGATGAATTTTAAGCTAACTGGCCTATGGTTACCTGTTTTTTGTCTCCGTCCCTTTTTCAATAAGAGCATAACATTGGCAGTTTTCCAATTTTCTGGTACTTTTCCAGAATCTAAGGATTCTTGGAAGATTGCTACCAGTGCATCCACTATCTCTGTAGCTACTTCCTTTAATATCCTAGGATGCAACCCATCAGGTCCAGCGGACTTATCGGCCTTTAACCCTATCAGTTTCTCTAGTAATTTTTCTCTAGTGATAGTTATTGTATTTATTTCCTGCCCCGCTTTTTCCCCCTGATTATTTAGTATTTGAATGCTATTTGTGTCTTCTACTGTGAAGACTGATGCAAAGTATTTATTTTCTCCCTCTTTATTTTTTTGTCATTTTTGTTCATTTTTAAAACTTTCCCAACCCCTGGCTTACAGCTAATCTTTGCCACATTGTTTGTTTTTTCCTTCAATTTGATACTATCCTTAATTTCCTTGGTTAACCATAGTTGGTTTATCCCCTTCCTAGAATCCTTTGTTGTCACTGGGATATATCTTTGTTGTGAGTCGTGAACTATTTCCTTAAACATCTGCCATTGTTCATCAACTGTCTTTTCTGCTAAACTCCTTTCCCAGTCCACTCCAGCCAACTCTGCACTCATTCCTTTGTAATCACCCTTATTTAAGTTTAGCACAGTTGTTTCCAACCGAAGTTCCTCACACTCAAACTGAATACTAAATTCAACCATGTTATGGTCACTGTTTCCTTGGGGATCTTTTAATCTGAGATCATTTATTAAACCTGCCTCATTACACATTACCAGATCCAAAATAGCCTATCCCCTGGTTGGATCCACAACATATTGTTCGAGGAAACTGTCCCGAATACACTTTATGAATTCTTACTCGTGGCTACCTCTGCCAATTTGATTTTCCCAATCTATATGAAGGTTAAAGTCATCCATGATTAATGTGCTGCCTTTTTTACATGCCCTCATCATCTCCTGATTTATTCTCTCTCCTACAGTATAGCTACTGTTGGGGGGCCTATAGACTACCCCCACCAAAGCCTTGTTATTTCTTACCTCCGCCCATATGGATTCTACATCTTCCGATCCAAGATAATTTCTTGCTATCGTACTTCTTACACCTTGTATTGAAAAAGCTAACCTACCACCCTTTCCTTCCTGCCTGTCCTTTTGAAAAGTCACATACCCCTGAATATTTAGTTCCCAGCTTTGATCTCCTTGTAACCATGTCTCCGTAATGGCTATAAGGTCATAACCATTAACTTCTATTTGTGCCGTTAATTAATTAATTTTGTTCAGAATACTAGGTGCATTTAAGTAAAGAGCCATTAATTTTGCCTTTTTACCAATTTTTCCCCCTTATACCCTATTTGCTGCTTTTTTTAAATGTCTGTACACTCTGTCCATTCCTGTCACACTCTGGGCATCATTACCTAAATAGCTGCCTGCAATGCTGCCCTATCCTTTTGCTTTATAAGCATATGAATCCACCCTCCAAAACTCTCCCCCCACTATTAAGTTTAAAGCCCTCTTTGTCCTCTACATTTAAAGCCCTGGGTTCTGACCCAAGCACTACTCCCCATACTTCCTCCTCATAATGATTGCCAGTTTTCCTCTGATTTGTGACCAAGACAGAATTTTTAGCTAGGCAGGCGGGTGCGCGTCCACATTAAATGAAGTGCGTTGACGTGGGCCGAGTGTGCTGATGTCAATGTGCACTCTTGTGCTATTTCGCTAGGCAGACGCGTGATGGATACAGAAGCGCGCCCACCATTAATTAAGTGGCCAGTTAAGGCTCTTGAGACACCGATTGTCTCTGACTTTACGTAGCCCATGCAATTTTTAGGCCATTGTATGGGCAAAATGGGCAGGCGGGCAGGCCACAGTTTGCAAAATCTCATCCACGGGCGGGATAAGAGGGGTCAGTGGCCTTGTCAAAGTGATTAATGAGGAGTTCAGGATATCATTTGCTGCTGGTTGCTTCTGTGAACAGGACAGCTTCATCCCGCTTCGTTCTGCTGCATTCAGAGAATTTAGAGGCTTCAGTTCAGGACTCAGTGTTGTTTTCCAGGCCCCTGGAGGATTCACACTGCATGGGACCTTCCAGATATCAGACAGCCTTCCCTTATCTTGGTAATGGGGATTGTGGTCTCCTCTGGAGGCACCTCCTCCTCTGAGGAAGAGAGGGCCAGAAGTGGGAGGATGCCAGGTGTCTCTATTCTGCTTCCAGGTGAGCGACCTGTGGGAGGAGAGGCGCAGGCACAAGGGGCGCAGGGCCAACAGGAAGTCCAAGGCGAAAGGGGCCACAGAAGATGCCACTATCCTGCTGCCAGGATTTACAGGCAGCGATGCAACTACCTCAATATGCCTGAGGTCCAGTGCCAACGGAGGCTCCGTCTCTCAAGGGAGACAGTGACCTCCATCTGTCAGATGATCAGCCCTGGGATCAGCTCCGACTGTGTGGGTGGACACCCCATGCCAGTGGCCCTCAGCTTCTATGCCTCCGGCTCTTTCATTGGGTCAGTGGGGGATCTTGGTGGACTGTCCCAATCAGCTGTCCACAGTTGCGTCAAACTGGTGTCAGACACTTTGTTCAGGTGTGCATTGACTTTCATTCATTATCGTTCGAAGAGGCCAGCCAGGCAGAGCGAGCCAGAAGCAGAGCGAGCCAGAGGCATTGCAGTGATTGCTGGGTTCCCCTGCATCCAGAGTGCAATAGACTACACCCATGTGGCCATCAAGGCGCCAGTGGGTGAGCCCGGTGCCTTCGTCAACAGGAAGGGATTTCACTCCATGAACGTGCAGATAGTGTGTGATCACAAGCTGCAGGTTCTCCAAGTCTGTGCAAGGTACCCTGGCAGCTCCCATGACACTTACATCCTGAGGCAGTCCCAAGTGCTGAGGCTCTTCAGTGCTCCAGCCCGGCTGGATGGATGGCTGCTGGGTGACAAGGGGGCCATCTCCTCAAAAGGTGGCTCATGATGCCTCTCCGCCATCCAGGAACAGAGGCCGAGCGGCGGCACAATAGGAGCCACGGCACCACAAGGGCGGTGGTAGAGAGAGCCATAGGACTTCTCAAGATGCACTTCTGATGCCTGAACCGTTCAGGGGGCGCACTGCAATACCCCTCAGATCGTGTGTCACTGATAGTGGTTGCATGCTGCGCTCTGCACAATCTGGCACTGGCAAGGGGGGACCCAGTGGAGGAAGAAGATCTTGACATAGCTGCACAGGAAATAGATGATGAGTCCAGTAGTGAGTCCGAGGATGAGCACAGTGAGAAGGCTGAGGGGATAGACGCTGACCTAGGTAACCGCCATGGAGGCAGGGACACCCGGGATGCTTTGATCCTACGCTCCTTCAGCTAGCCTACCAAATAAAAACCATCACCACATGCCAGGGCTGCAGGCTCCATACTCAATCCATGACAGAACCAGTTCCTTGGTCAACAACATACACTATGTGCCTTTGCAATAAAGTTTCAGGAGACACACGTCCATCGTAACATCATGGCCCACCCTGCACCTGCAGAACAAATGAAGCATACAGAGGCCAATTGCACAAAATAACATCTCATTTACTTGTGAATGTTAGAAGTCACAGAAATTAACATGAACCAGTGTTTTCCATCACACCATTAAAAAATGAAGAAAAATGGGGGAGGCAAATATCACCCGTGATCAGGCCATGTTGTACTTAAGGTGCTTTAAGTTTTTGCTTGCGGGTGCTATGTCTAGGTGCTCCCCCCTTGTTGGCACCAGCATTGGAGACAGCCTGCTCTCTCTGCTGTCTTGTTGACCTTGATGACCTTGATGGGTGTCCTCTGGCCCGTGGAGCCTGTGCTGGCCCCGCCTGGCATCTCCCCAGCCGCTGCAACCTCATCAGATGCCATGGTCACTGCCAGAGGGGCGGAGGAGCTGCTGCCATCATCTGGAGCGCTCTGAGAGGAGCCCGCAGAGACGACAGGCAGCTGCTGCGCTGACGTGAGGTCGCTTTGGACCTCTCTGCTCACCATTGATGACGGGCATCTAGCTGGGTTACTGGGTGCCCAATCCATCTCCCACACTGACACTGACCAGCTGAGGTCATTGCTGGTGTGAGGGTTTGCAGGTCCAAGTGCATCCCCACGAACCCCTGATTGACTCCCTGCAGGAGCCTCTCCATGAGAGTCACCACTGTCTCTATGGAGGAGGCATTGCGCTCGGCCATGTGGGTCAACGCAGTGCTAATGCTCCGCAGGGACTCCTCTACAACGGACATTATGGCACGTATTCCCTCATGTAGCTCCACCAGATCCTCCCGCACACCCTGCTGGACATCCAGCATCTGCTGCCTCAGGGACAACTCCAGAGGCCCATCATCAGCCACCGACTGAGCGTTGTCCTCCGACAGCTGGTGCCCTGGGCACTCCCTGCCTCCGCCTGCACCTCGAGTGAGTGTGGAGTGCCCTCACCATTGTGAACTGATAGTCTAAAAGGCGATGTTAGGCCCACTGAGGTGCTGGTATCTGCGCTGGTGCCTGCTTGACAGAGAGGGTGTGACGCAGGTGCGTGGTGAGCATGGTGGTCCTCAGGGGTCAGGCTGCCCTGCCGGTCGCAGCTTTCCAGGCACCGCTGGGTCGCCATTGGACCCAGCGGACATCATGGGCCTGCCCCCGCCCATCCCTTTGCGCACATTCCAAGCCACGTAACACGCTAGGCGGGCCTTAATTGGTGTAAAATCGCGGAACGCTGCCGATCGTGGTCGGCGGTTGGATTCCCGAAAGCCCCCGCCCGTCCCCGCCGATCCTGCACGCCAAGGATAAAGTTCTGCCCCAAGTGTCAAATGTTTAACTGTTATTAATTGGTTGTAATATTCAATTCCACCGTATATAGTGTAATAGGGTCAGCATTTCAAATAATTCAAAGTACAAACTTTTGTAATCAACAGGGCAACAGCTATAATCATCATCAGTATTTGTTATTCTTTCATGCTAACTGAAATTTTAAATTTAACGGACTGAAAAACATATCACGAGAATAAAATTTACGCTATTTTTTGCAATTTGATGATAGCTGAATTTTCAGTATGAGGTGTCAGCAGTTTATAAAACTACACATTCTCCTTCACTTGTTCCACACAAATAATCCAGCAGCAAGTAGGTGATTCATCGCAAAAAGGGAATCACTTATATGTTCATCCTCACAGCAGCCACATAATTAATCTACTGAGTAGGATGGATTATTTTAGATTTCTTAATCTGAAATCAATAGTAGCTATTCAACAAAGTTCTCCAAATCATTATGTATCAGTTCACTTCAGTTGGAGCACTTTTGCTACTGTTTCAAAAGATAAGCTTTACTCCAAGACTTGACTCTGAGCTGGGCCTTAGGTGCAGCACTGAGAAAGTGCTGCATTGTAAGAGGTACATCTTCAGCCCATGCATCTCCCTGCATCCTCAACTTTCCCAGGATTTTCTCTCCTATGTACCAATGGAAAAACTTCAACCCAGTTTTCTTGGTTCTGCGCAAGTACATTGAAGTTGAGTTGGACACTGAATCAGAGTCCATAGTATGTTAGCGAGACACTCAAGCCCAAGACTATGGTATTTATCGAGAAGGTGTACTGTGTTCGGTATCTTTGGCAACATTTATTCCGTTGGAATCTTTTATGGAGCAAATTGAGGATGTGAGTCAGACAACTTCAGCAATGGCCCAAGCGGACCATTTCCAGCGGGTTTTGCCCCAGATGAAGTTTCACCAGGGTAAGTTGGGAATATTGGGTTGCCTAGACTTTGGATATACCCCAAATTATCCACCTAATGATTCATTCACTCGTGCATTCAGGCACAAGCTGAGGAGAGCTAGTGCTTCTCATGGGTAGGCCTTTTCAACAGGAGCTTATTGATGAGAGTCTACTATGATAAACAATCCACTATTTAAAGTAAAAACAGAATTACCTGGAAAAACTCAGCAGGTCTGGCAGCATAGGCGGAGAAGAAAAGAGTTGACGTTTCGAGTCGTCATGACCCTTCAACAGAACTGAGTAATAAGTTTGCAGATAATGGAAATTTGATGCATAAATATAAAAGATCTTTAAGTATATGACAGGTCTCAGGGTTGAAATTGAGAAAAAAGCCAAAGACAGCTGGATATCTGAAACAACCAAAAAATGCTATGAACACTCAGCAAGTCAGACACTGCTTCTGTCTCTTTCCTCAGCTGCAGTGCCTGTCTTGCCGAGAGCTTAAAGCATTTTCTGGTTTTGTTTTCATTGAAATGGTTAGAACAATGCTGCCACCTGCTGATAACCTTTATAATTGACAAAACTGTGCAGTAATGACTAACTCTAAAATAAAAACCTCAGTTCAATTGCTTGTAGGAGAGTCTTGTTTCTTTTTATTTTTTCAAAGGTCCTGTGTCTTAAATTCTTTTGCAGATCTATCAACAGCTGTTAAATTTATTTCTATCAGTTCTAGGTGTTAAATTTACTTCTGTGATAACGCTCTTGCAAGTTGTGGGATCAATCCTTACTCTGGTTCAATGTGATATGTTGGCACAGTATGGAGAAAATGCTGCAAATGTTTTGCAATTGAGATATTAAACCATTTAATTACTCCTGCCTTCCACCCTATCACAGACCTTCCCTTTTGTTCTTTTCTCCCATCCTCTCTTTACCCACCTCTGTACTTTGTTAATATGTACTACATTTCTAACTTTTTGACCTGAAATGTAAACTCTGTTTCTCTCTCCACAGATGTTGCCCAAGCATCCAATGGCACTATTCAAAGGGTAGGGAAGTTGTCACTTTTTCTTCAAACAATGTCATCAAAAAAGGGATGAACTGGTCACTGTTGCTGTTTGTGGGACCTTACTGTGTACCAATTAGCTGCTGCATTTGCCTACATGTCACACCACTTCACAAGTAATGAATAGGCAGTGAAATACCTTGGGGTGTCCTGAAGATGTGAAAGATGCAATATAAATACAAGTGCTCCTCTTTACCTATATTCTTTTCTCATCCATGTGTATTATATCACAATATCTTGAGACAACAATCCTATGTGTTCATTGCTGAAGCTTTCCCATGGACCTTGCTTTTTTAACCCAAAAATCTCTTCTCGATAAAGCCCAAGTCTATCCATGATTTCTCTCCCCTAACAAGCAAGAGCCATCCAGCACCTGAACTGCATTCTGGACAGGTTAACAGAAAACTTTGGTCTGATAGCTTTCTTTCAACTTGAATCTTTAATCTCTGCTTTCATTGCAACACTTTTATTTTCCTATTTATCAGTATTACTATGGTTCAGAACTGTTTCTTTCTAATCTCCAAATATGTACTCAGACAGGATCTGTGTTCAAATCACTGTACCATTTGTTGGTCAGGTTACATTCTAGGAAAAGGCTCTTAGCTGGTTAATGTTCTAATTTTACTGATACTAAAATAGAAAATGCAACTCAATTACTCTCCAATGAATTTCTCGTGATCTTGCTCATCATTCTTTGTTTTAACTAGCCAAAATGGCTACAGGTGGCTAACCAGTGCCACCAGTGACGGAAAGACAAAATAGCAGGAACTACAGTGACTCTTGTTCGTACTGCAATGGCTAGTTGTTACCTCTAAGCATTACCAATGTCACAAAGGTGTTAATAAAGCATGATAACGGGAAATAGACTTAACAAACAGGAATTCTGAAGAATTTTATAGATGTAGCCATGTCTAAGTGAGTTTGCATGATGTTAAGAAGTCCTTTTTTTATGTTTTTAAGCTCAAAAGTTCACACTGCAGAATCATTTCAGCATTGTTAGTGATCCAGTTTGAGAAAAGTAATGCTAGTAACTTTAAGTAATTCCAATTAGTTTGTTATAGAATGGAACACAAATGTTTGGTACAAACATGTACTTAATCTCTATTATCTTTAAATAATTGCTTTATTTATTTTGAAGATTATGGTGGAATTATTTTCAAAGGCTGTATCACTTCTGAAATGAAAGATGTATTACCAATATTTTAAACTGAAGAGGTAGATATTATTTAAAATCCTGAATCTAGTTTGTTCA
Organism: Cetorhinus maximus; assembly: GCF_964194155.1. Lineage (NCBI taxonomy): Eukaryota > Metazoa > Chordata > Chondrichthyes > Lamniformes > Cetorhinidae > Cetorhinus > Cetorhinus maximus. The sequence continues at coordinate 130,360,518 of NC_135884.1, forward strand.
GCAATATTTTCTTCTTTGCACTATATCTTAATTATGAAGATTAGTGGAAAAATGCCAGCTTGGGAGAAAATAGTCATCTATTCTTTTTATGCAATTGCTGAATAGTCTTATCATGTTAAAATAGGGAGTTACAATAAAATAAGATTTTTTTGTAATGTTACAGTCTTGCTAAAGTCAATTTTAAAAAAAACTTCAGAAGGCTGTTAAGGATAGGAAGATCAGAATGGAAATGTGGTATTAATAGGTGACTCTATAATTTGGGAATGGATGGCATCCTCTGCAGCCAAGACAAGAATCCTGAAGGGTCTGTTGCCTACCTGGTGGCAGGGTAAAGGTTATCTCATGGTGGTTGGAGAGGAACTTGGAAAGGGAGGGGTTAAGTCCAGTTGTGGTGGTCCATGTTGGAACAAGCAACATCGGCAGGAACAGGGAGGAGGTCCAGCTGAAAGAGCATCACAAGTTAGGTTCTAAATTATAAAGCAGGACCTTGAGGTTAACAATCTCTGGTTGTTGCCTGAGTTGCGTGTAAATTGGCATAGGAGCAGACAGATCAGGAGAATTAACATGTGGCTAAAGGGCTGGTGTTAGAAAGAGGGGTTCCTTTTCATGGGATACTGGCACCAGTTCTGGGACAAGAAAGTGGGATGTGCTCATCTGAATTGGATGGAACCCATTTCCTAGCAAGAAAGGTAAATAGGGAGGTGGCAAAGCTTCAAACTGGTAAGAGGGGGGAAGTGATCTATAGGAAATATCAGCAGCCTAAATTTTAACAGAGCATAGGGGAGAATAAAGTAAGGCAGAACATTGAAGGCAAGGGAATAGAGTTACAGGTGTCTAAAATGAAGTTTAAACAAAGTGAAAGGAAATCCTATTTAAAACGAGTTAAAATGCCTGTATTGCAATGCACACAGTATCCATAACAAAACAGGGGACCTGGAAGCAATTATGCAATGAGAGGAACCAGACATAGCAGAGATTAATGAGACATGGCTCCAAAAAAATCAATCCCAGTAATTAAACACTGCAGGGTATAGCATATTTAGAAAAGATAGAGAGGGAAAAGAGGGGGTGGAGTAGCTGTACTTATTAGGCAGTAGGAAAAAAGAGAGACAGCCATCCGGAAGACAAAAATAGAATTGATATGGATAGAGATGAAAGATAATTATGGATCAAATAGGTTTAATCTAAAGACCACCTCATAATGGAGGGGAGGTGGACGACGAAATATGCAGATAAATTATGGAACTGAATAAAAATACAGAATAATCACCAAGGGGAATTTCAACTACCCTGGTATTAATTCAGCAGAAGAACTAGACAAAGGGGATAAGGGAATGGAGTTCCTACAATTTGTGCAGGACATGTGTATCCAATCGAAAATGGAAGCTTCCTGCAATGGGAGATTCACTAATGTATCTAGTAATAGAGAATGAACTCGAGCAGATAAGAGAAGTAGAAGTAGGGGAACATCTAGGCAATAGTGACTATAATATAATACACATTAAGATTAAGGGGGGGGAGGCAGTAACATTGTCACTAGTCTAGTAATCTAGATACCCAGGGGCATACTCTGGGGACCTGGGTTTGAGTCCCACCATGGCAGATGGTGAAATTTGAATTCCATAAAAATCTGGAATCAAAAGTCTAGTGGTGAGCATGAAACCATTGTTGATTGTCGTAATAACCCATTTGGTTCACAAATGTCCTTTAGGGAAGGAAATCCGCTGTCCTTACCTAGTCTGGCCTACATGTGACTCCAGACCGACAGCAATGTGGTTGACTCTTAAATGCCCTCTGAAGTGGCCTGGCAAGCTAGTCAGTTGTATCAAACTGCTAAAAAGTCTTAAAGGGATGAAACCAGACACACCACCCGTCATTGACCTAGGCACCGGAAACGACAACGGCAAACTCAGCCCTGCAAAGTCCTCCTTACTAACATCTTGGGGCTTGTGCCAAAATTGGGAGAGCTGTCTCACAAACCAGTCAAGCAACAGCCTGACACAGTCATCCTCATGGAATCATACCTTACAGGCAATGTCCCAGATACCACCATCACCATCCCTGGGTATGTCCTGTCCCACTGGCAGGACAGACCCAGCAGAGGTGGCGGCACAGTGGTATACAGTCAGGAGGGAGTTGCCCGGGGAGTCCTCAACATCAACTCTGGCCCCCATGAAGTCTCATGGCACCAGGTCAAAAGTGGGCAAGGAAACTTCCTGCTGATTACCACATATTGCTCACCCACAGGTGATCAATCATGTTGAACACCACTTGGAGGAAGCACTGAGGGTGGAAAGGGCACAGAATGTAGTCTGGGTGGGGGACATCAGTGTCCATCACTAAGAGTGGCGCAGTAGCATCATGACTCACTGAGCTGGTTGAGTGCTAAATGACATAGCCGCTGGATTGGGTCTGTGGCATGTGGTGAGGGAACCAACAAGAGGGAAAAACATACTTGACCTCATCCTCACCAACCAACCTGCCGCAGATGCATCTGTCCATTACAGTATTGGTAGGCATGACCACCGCACAGTCCTTGTGAAGACAAAGTCCCGTCTTCACATTGAGAACACCCTCTATCGTGTTGTGTGGCACTACTATCATGCTAAATGGGATAGATTTCGAACAGATCCAGCAATGCCAGACTGGACAACCATGAGGCACTGTGGGCCAACAGCAGCAGAATTGTACTTGACTACAATCTGTAACCTCATGGCCCGGCATATCCCCCACTCTACCATTACCACCAAGCCAGGGGATCAACCCTGGTTCAATGAAGAGTGCAGGAGGGCATGCCAGGAGCAGCACCAGGCATACCTAAAAATGAGGTGTCAACTTGGTGAAGCTACAACACTGGACTACTTGCATGCCAAACAGCATAAGCAACAATTGATATACTGAGCTAAGCGATTCCACAACCAAAGGATCAGATCTAAGATCTGCAGACCTGCCACATCCAGTCGTAAACGGTAGTGGACAATTAAACAACTCACTGGAGGAGGAAGCTCCACAAATATCCCCACCCTCAATGGTGGAGGAGCCCAGCACATCAGTGCAAAAGATAAGGCTGAAGAATTTGCTACAATCTTCAGTCAGAAATGCCGAGTGGATAATCCATCTCGGCCCCTCCAGAGGTCCCCAGCATCACAGATGCCAGTCTTCAGCCAATTCGATTCACTCCACATGATATCAAGAAATGGCTAAAAGCACTGGATACTGCAAAGGCTGTGGGCCCTGACAATATCCCGGCAATGGTACTGAAGACTTGTGCTCCAGAACTTGCCGCGCCACTAGCCTAGCTGTTCCAGTACAGCTACAACACTGACATCTACCCAGTAATGTGGAAAATTGCCCTGTTATGTCCTGTATACAAAAAGCAGGATAAATCCAACCTGGCCAATTACCGCCCCCTCAGTCTACTCTCAATCATCAGTAAAGTGATGGAAGGGATCATCAAAAATGCTGCCAAGCAGCACTTGCTTAGCAATAACCTGCTTACCGATGCTCAGTTTGGGTTCCGCCAGGGCCACTCAGCTCTTGACCTCATTACAGCCTTGGTTCAAACATGGACATAAAAGCTGAACTCCAGAGATGAGGTGGAGTGACTGCCCTTGACATCAAGGCTGCATTTGGCCAAGTGTGGTATCAGGGAACTCTAGCAAAACCGGAGTCAATGGGAATTGGGGGGTAAACACTCTGCTGGTTGGAGTTATACCTAGCACAAAGGAAGATGGTTGTGGTTGTTAGAGGTCAGTCATCTCAGCTCCAGGACATCACAGCAGGAGTTCCTCAGGGTAGTGTCCTCGGCCCAGCCATCTTCAGCTGCTCCATCGATGACCTTCCTTCCATCATAAGGTCAGAAGTGGGGATGTTTGCGCAATGTTCAGCAGCATTCGCAACTCCTCAGTTACTGAAGCAGTCCATGTCCAAATGTAGCAAGACCTGGACAACATCCAGGACATAAGTATGATGAAAACCAGGTTAATAGATTGGAGAAAAGCCATTTTGAGGGGCTGAGAATAGAACTTAGGAAAATCAAATAGGCAACAATATTGACAAACAATGATGTAGGACAACAATGGGAAACATTTAAAATGGTGTTCAACACAGTGCAGGAAAAATATATATAAAGGAAAGAATAAACTAAACACTAGTGAGACTCAGTGGGTGATAAAGATATAAGGGAACAATTGAGAGTTAGGAAAGAGGCATACATTAAGTACAAAGACAACAGATGAGTGCATGATAAGAGAGAATACAAACAGATCAGGAGAGAGGTTAAAAAAACAATTATGAAGGCAAAGAGGAACTACGAAATTAAATTATTAAGGAAAATAAAACAAAATTGTGAGATATTTTACAGGCACATCAATAAAAAAAGAAAAGCTATGATTGGAATAGGACCATTGTGGGATAGACACAACAATAACTACAGATAACGATAGAGAGATAGCAGAAATATTAAATAATTGTTTTGCTTTGGTATTTATCAGGGCGATGGAACCTGTAGACATGACATTGAATGATGAGATCAGCAATGAGATAAGTACATTTGAAATAAAAAAGGTAATGTATTGAATAAATCAAACAAACTCAAAGAGGATAAAACCCCTGATCTGGATTAATTACATCCATGTATTTTAAAAGAAACTTGGGAAGAATTAGCAGAGGCATTACTACACATATTTAATAATTAATTAGAAAAAAAGGTGCAGTGCAAGAGGACTGGCAGATAGCTAATGCACCAGTAATTCCTACATTTAAGAAGGGGGACAGAACATATTCAGAGAATTAAAGATCAGCCAGCTTAACATTGGTGGTGGGGAAAAAAATTAAATCCTTACTAAAGAGGAGAATAGAAGAATATATAGAAACAAAAAAAAATAATGTGGTAATTATGGATTTATCTGAAGTGTAATATACCTTTAAGAAGAATATTATAAAGAAAAATCATATGATCTTTGTATCCAATAGTAGAGTAGCGTGGGCTACCTCAGTAGTAAGTGGTTGGTAGTGTAGAAGTAGAGTTTGAAGTTTAAGCACATGTTTAGTTGCTGCTGAGTACCTTTGTAAATAAACTAAGAGTTCCACCTATAAAGTCTTTGCTGATCAACTCTATCAGTGGTACCAACTCGGTTACCACTCACAACAAGCATGACACGAGGTTCCATATGATTCAACGAATTGGCGATGAGGGTTAAACAAGTTAAACAGAAGCAACCAAGAGAAACGAATTCACCACTGTACCTTGCACAGTAATTGTAAGTAGAAGTTCCGTTCAAATAGTTGAAGTAATTCCCTCACAGAATGCCTCAAATCGGAAGAATTGACTCTTTCGATCCAGCAACGGATGATTGGTCTCACTATATTGAATGTCTCATGTTCTTTTCCCAAGCAAATGAGATTACGGGGGAAGAGAAGAGGCGGGCGATCCTCTTAAGTACATGTGGGAATAAAACCTATGGCTTGAATCAAAGCTTGACAGCACCCAGTGCCCCAGAGTCGAGAAATTCTGATGAATTAGTGGACCTAATGACGAGCCATTATCGACCAAAGCAGCCCTCAGTAACGATGCAAAGGTTCAAGTTTAATTCAAGAATTAGAGCCCCGAGAGAGACAGTTGCATGCTTTGTGGCAAGCTTGAAGCAATTAACAGAATATTGAGAGTTTGGTACATGCCTGTATGACATGCTTAGAGATCATTTAGTCTGCGATGTGAATGAGGACATGGTTCGGAAGTGATTGTTATCCAAAACAAATTTGGTTTTCAAGAAGGGGCTAGAGATAGCACTGGCAATGGAAAACGCAGCAAGAGATTCAAAAGTCATACAGGGGTACAAAATGGCGCCGTCCTCCACATTGGGCGAGAAGCCCCAGCCAAAAAGGGCACGAAAATGCAACTCTGCCGAGAGGCGGGAAACAGCCCCCGCAAGCAGGAAAATGAGAAAGAATGACTTAGCAGCGAAAACAAGAAATAATTTCAATAGAGGTGGAAGCAAGCAGTCTTTAACGATTGGCAGTTTAAAAAAATTGAATGTTTTTATTGTCATAGAAATGGACACATAATGAGACAGTGCAAAGAAAGAGTCAGGCAGACTTTTAAACAAAAGAAAAAACCCTGTGAGATCTACAACGTAGAAGAGCCTGAATAAACAAATTCAGATATTTACTCGTTATTTTATTTGAAGATTGGGAAAACAGAATGGTAGACTGGTTCGAATGGAAGTGGACACAAGAGCTTCCAGTGCAGTAACTGGGGAACATACTTCTGAACAATGGGGAACATCAATTAAATTTAGAAGAAATTACTGCCCAAAATATACACAGGTGAAGACATCCAAGTCAAAGGCATAAGCGGAGTAACTGTCCATTACAGAAGTCAATCGGGAAGGCTACAGTGTTGGTATTGAGAGGCAGAGGACCAAGCCTCCTAGGGCGAAATTGGCTAAGGGAAATCAACCTTGAGTGGCCACTGAGATGCCAAAAGGAAGCAGGAAGAGTTTCAGCTTTGAAAAAGGAGTGTGTAAGGACTCAACTACCTGAAGAAATTCAGGCTGTCCTAAGCCAAAACATTGAAGAACACTACAGGAACTCGAGGAGACCATGCTCAAGGACAGATTTCGAGACGAGGTGAGCAACCTCCGAAAGGAAAAAGAAAACCTGCTGAAAGACCTTCACACACTATAAAATTCCCTCAGGTCAAAATTTTTACATCTGGAAAAGTATGAAAAGAAACAGAAAGAATTCACACTTCAGTTTACTAAGAGAAAGATGAATTGGCAGAGAAGACACAACAATGCTTAATCTTGCAGGAGACAGCAAACAAACACAAAAAAAAGAGATGGAAGAGCTGAAGAATCAGCTACTACATGAAGCCAAAGAAGCTTTGGAGGCAAAAGTCACAGAATTTTCTAAGAAGCAGACAGATGATGAAATTTTGGGAGATTCAACCTCATGAAGAAGTTAACCGGAGATTCCTTAGCAAACAAGTTAGCATGCTTTCTTTTCCATTATAGGACCACCCCTCACACAACAACAGGTGCCACACCTGTGGAATTATTGATGAAACGCCGTCTCAGGACGAGATTGTGCTTAATTATGCAGAATTTACAGGGGTGGGGTGGGGGAGAGGTGGAAAGGAATCAGGGAAGCCAGAAAATTAGACACGGCTAGCGTAGTTGGCAGAGGAAATTTACTGTGGGAGAAATGGTACATGTGGAGAACTTTGGAAAAGGACCAAAGTGGTTACTGGGTAAAATAAGTGCAATGACTTGGCTTCTATCTTAACATGTGGGAGGTGGAAGGCTGAGTCATACGGAGAAATGTGGATCATCTAAGGAAGAGAGAAACAAAGCACAAAGAAATGATTCAACTAGTGTTCACAACCGGGTCAGCGTTTCCTGGGGATTCTTGGAGCGTCCTATGAAAACCCAATTTTAGCTCATTTAATAGGAATATCTTTGCACAATAGCTGGACCAATTTAAACATATTGAAAATCAATTAGTTTCAAGTTTCACTACTCTGCACTGTACAGACTAAGATGAACAGTAAAGTACTGTAAGTTCCTCACTTCCTGAATGACTCAACTATTTTTTTTCCCCCAGGAGAAGTAACTATTTTCCATTTGTTTTCATACAATAGGAGTAATGAATACCAAAGTAAATTGAGATCTAGTCCATCCAGGGCCATCAAGGTTACCCTACGAGTAATTTCAATACTAAGTTAAAAACTACACAAGTTTGCAGCTTATTCTCCTAAGAACACAATTCAGAAATGTTCAATAGCTGTGAACACTCCTCTAACTCTAATGTAAAGTACTTTATTAGAATTTTGGGTTAAATAATTTGAAGTATAGGAAGTGGGATGCATATTTCAAAAGATGAAAAGGTCGAAAGGCTACTTTCTGCTGTAGCTGGTTATGCACATTAAAAGGGATTTCGTTCATGTTCTTGGCAGTCACAGTATAATATTAATTGCACCTTTAAGACCACCACTGCATTTTGGTTTGATTTTCACCTGTTTCCAAAAGTGCGATACAACGCATTTTAATTTTACTGAAATCAATACTGTTTATCATTACAGTTATCATTCAGGGCCACATAAAAGTATAGTACTTTGACTGACAGAGTCATTGCATCACTAATTTATTATTTCTCACCATATTGTTAGGTATCTTTCATACCAAGAGTTATAGATTCTGTTTTCAGTCTAATTGTATGTTCAACATTAGTCTTTTGAATTTACTTAAACCTCCTAACAGAAGAGAGGACAGGAAGGGCTGAAGGAAAGCAGAACAAAGGCAGACATAAGATTAACAGTTAATACTAAAAATACAATGAAATCAAAAAGACGATAAACAGAAATAGTGACAGAAACAGGGAAGCCAAAGAGCAAAAGAGAGAGAAGCAATGAGACACTGTACTCCCCATAGTGATGTGAAGAAAGCTGCACTACCTTGATGGTTTCAGAATATGGTTTTCCCTTTAGTCCACATAGTGCAAAGAAATCTGTCGTTAGCAGCTTAGTTTTCCAGGTAAAGATAGTTTTAACATTTAATATGATGTAAGATTAATGACAGACTATATAATGATCATGTTGAAGTACCTTCAGAGACTTTTCCATTTAATATCTTTAGACCAGAAATTACTTATCTTGGTGATGATTTTGCCTTCCAGTAAAATAGTTACACCAAACTGGAAACTGAGCTTATTCATATGCAGGTTTGTTTCAATGATTTGATGTGTAATTACATCATAGTAAGTGATGTAGCCTCTAAAACATTGCCAAATTATGAATGAGTAACAAGAGATGCACACACACATGATTTCAAAAATCAAATTTTAAAAATGTGTGACAGTGGCCTTAGGCGAATATACCCAAACTTGGAAACCTAGTACAGACATAACTGATGTTCCTTCAAGAGTGGAGGAAACAGATCTGCAGGTGCCCACTGAAGCACCTGATGTTCAGGCAACTCTAGAAAAGGAGGTTCCTGACAAGCCATCTGAAGTTGTCGAGCAGAGATGCTCTACATGCATAAGGAAACTCCCAGAAAGACTGAATTTGTAAATTACTTATCAGTGTAAATATTTTGCTATTTTGAGAAAATTGTAATTGTAAATATAAAATATATTTGAGTAAAGGGGGAAGGGGTGTGGTAATTATGAATTTATCTGATGTGTAATATACATTTAAGAAGAACGTTGTTATAAAGGAGGATCACATGATCGTTGTATCCAATAGTAGAAGAGCATGGGCTACCTCAGTATTTAGTAGTTGGTAGTGTAGAGATAGAGTTTGAAGTGTAAGCACATGTTTAGTTGCTGCCTGGTACCTTTGTAAATAAACTAAGAGTTCCACCTATGAAGTCTCTGCTGATCAACTCTATCAGTAGCTCCAACTCCACTTACAACAAGCATGATACGAGAATCCATAGGATCAAACAAATAACGAATAGTCAGCATGGATTCCAAAAGAAAAAAATCTTGCTTGACAAACCTTATTGAATTTTTTGTGGTTGTAAGAGAGGGTAGACAATGGTAATGCACTAGATATAACTTATATGGATTTTCAAAAGGCCTTCAATCAGGTGCCCCATAATAGACTAATGATTGAGGTCAGCGAATGCAGATTCAGGGGATAAGTACTGGCAGAAGGGATTGCTAGCTGACTTCAAGACAAAAAGCAGAGTGTGGTACTCCGAGGAGTACCAAGGGGTAGTGATTCAGAGTGGCAGAAGGGAGGGGAAGTGGTATTTCACAAGGATCATCTTCTCCTTCTTAGACAATCCATCGGGATTGAGGACAACTTGCTTTGACTCCGATTTGATGGGTTCTGAAATGTAAACTCTGCCACATACGGGGCAGGTGGTGCTTGAACGGTTGGTTAGATGGGTTGTTCTGAGGTTTATGTACTCCCTCCGGCTGCTCAACTTTGGGAACATGCAGAGACAATGGAGTCTTTCTGTGTGTCTGGTGCCTTCCTAAGTGAATCTTCTCCATTTTAGTCAGTAACAAGCCAAGGACCCCTGAGTCAGCAGGTATGTTGACAGCTTCAGCGATGGTTTAAGGACATCACTAAAGTGTTTTTGCTGTCTCCTGCTATGACAAGGTTCTGAGTAAAGCAGCTGTTTCAGGAGTCTGATGTCAGAGATACAACCAACATGTCCCACCCAGTGCAGCTAGTTTTGGTTAGCATCTTGATACCAGGCATGTTGGCTTGGGAGAGGCTGCTGCTTTTGGATCGCCTTTCTTGCTACCAGATTTGGAGTTTCTTGTGAAGGCACTGCTGATGGTACTTCTCCGGTGCTTTGAGGTGTCTGCTGTAGATCATCCAAGTCTCCGAAGCACGGGGATCACTACTATGTATCAGGTTTGAGATACTGGTCTTCAAATACTCATTTCCTTAGTTGGCTGAATGCTGAGCTGGCACATTGGAGCGATGATTAAATTTGTCATCTCTGTCTATCTTCATCGAGAGGAGGCTCCCAAGGTACAGAAAATGGTCCACATGTTCCAGGGTCTCAGCGTTGATCTTATTTGAGAGGGGAGGTGTTTAGCTGTGGGAGCTGGCTGGAAGGGGACCTTAATTTTCTAGGTGTTTAGTGAAAGGCCCATTTTTTCATATGCTTCATAGAAAGAGTTGACAATGACCTGGAGCTCTTTTTTTGAGTGAGCAAACACACAAGCGCTATCTGCATACTGAAGCTCTATGACTGAGGTTGAAGATTCCATTCTGGAATATTGGTGGCAATAAAGATTACATTCATGCCAAAATGCCTCTCTGGGAGTCAGTTGCTTTACAGGGAATTTAAGCCTATATTTTGCTATGCTATCCACTGAAGTATCTGCACTTTCAGCAGTAGAAGGAACCAGGGACTGAGGGGGATAAATAAAATTATCAGCTGGTACAACCAATTTACCTGCGCCATAATGGTGAAATTTTTGAAATCACTTTTTTTATCTTAATATTCTAATAATACAGCATTAGTTTAATCAAAGTATAATATACTCTTTACTGAAATGCACATTATTTGAATATCCTTTGAGTTCCCAATGAATCATTTCATTTTGGTCTTAATAGTATTTTCAATGCTATTTTGAATTTAATTAAGGAGATCCCTTTGTTACTATTATTGGTCTGTGAAATTTGATTCAAATTCTCAGCGACCGACTTAAAGGACTCGCACGACAAGGTTTCAAGTCTAAATTTTTTACTGCAACAAACAACTGAAATCAACATTGACTAAACATTACTTAGTAGGCAACTAATCCCAATATTGCACAGTCAATGCCATTCCTTGATTGGTGCACCTATGCAGTGCTACATGTCAGCCATGGTCAGTTTCCTCATTACATTTTTAAAGTTTTCATTTTCTGCCCAAGTAGTGGATTTCAGTGCTAAGGAATGGATACTTTTATCACTCAAGGTCAGCAACATACATTCCTAAGTTAGTTATAGGAATGATAGACGTAGTGTTCATATTCTTCAATCGTAGATCATTTGTTTGTGAAATTTTCCACCTTCACAGCAACTATGCTGAGTGAGGTTGCAAATGTGTTTCAATTTGTGGCCAGTTTTGTGATTAGATCTATGCCAACCAAGAATTAATTCAAGACAACCTAAAAATAAAACCTTTACAGCCGATTGAAAAGACACCCTTTTCTCTCAGCCCATCAGTCTTGGGCTGACTGCAAAGCTAAAAAGCACAAGCAGTGCCAAATCTCATTCTGGCTTCAGTACTATTCACCCATTCAGCCAACCAAATTGAAAATCATTCATTCTCCAGTAGAAGCCAAAGTGCAAATCTTAATTGTGTGGGTTTCAGATTAAAGTTAATCAATTTTTATCCCATACCTCTACTATGCAGCTACCAGGATAGTCATACTACAGAAAAAAAAGTGCAGGTTACATTTGGAAGCAGTTTGGTATTAGGTATTCTCAGTACCTTAAATGAATAACAGACTTGGGACAACAGTATTAGTAAAGCAATATTTATGATGTTTGAAGATTGAACATGTACATTGTACAGATACAGAAAACTGTCCCATGCAAACACAATGGCTGTAAATTTTGGCCCTTTTATTAGAGAAAGCCGAAGTATTAACATTCCCACTCGATACCGAGTATTCAAGTTGAAGTTCTATTTTTTTTTAAAAAAGCACTACACAATTTATTTTCTGTCTTTCTTCTCTTCCTTCTTAGTTTCACATTTTTCTTTGTCATCTTTCTTCTCTTTCTTTCCCTCTTCCTTATCTTGCCCTTCCTTCTTTTCTGCATCTCTGTTGGCAATTTTATTGTTGATTAAGTTGTGTAGAGCAACTACGGATCGAATAAGTGATGCAAGATATACCACCAACATCTGATCATTTGTCTTCAGGTAAAAGGCTTTCACAAACTCCTGCAGATTAACATCAGGCAGTAGGTTGAAGACATCCTGCAGCTGGTAGATAATTTGATGGTTGATGGGCAACTTTCCTGTGGCCACTTTCTCTAAGTAATTCCTTATCTCTAAAATTTTTGAGTTTAGTCCTTTGAGGCCATGCACTTGGTTTGTGATTCTCTGCGACAGTGTACCCACAGTAGTGTCCTTAATATCTCTGCAATGGGGACACAAGTAAAGAAACTGAACATTATGACTTGCTAAGACCAGACTCTAGAATAAAGTCAGACAACTTAAAAGTCACTCATTTAAAGAATTCAAAGGCACATATAGTGCAGGGAGGGTATGCATATCAACTGGAGGCTGTAGTCTCCAATGTTCATATCAAATGTCTTTAACAAAGTTCTAGTGGAATTGTAATTGCTCCAGTTAGAAACATGCCGAATGCAAATTTTTAAAAATCCCATGCCATCACCTGTGGACTACAGTACAATTCAATGGATAAATGGATTGTGATATACTGAATTATAGCTACAAAAATCAGCAGAATCATCATTTCAGTTTAATCTGCAGATTAATTTACAGTCCAATTACAAAAAGATTTAATTACTTCCCACCCACACCACATCAAGTCTACTAACACAGTATCAAAGGGGGATGGTGGAATAAATTTACTGAACTTTGCCCGAGGACAAAGAATTTGACATTGCCAGCTTACCGTAGCAAGTGCTCCACTCCAACTTCTTCTGCTTCCTCTGCTCCTATTTCACTCGTCACATGTTCAAATGTTTTGGAAGTTGGAGTGCCGTCCTGAAGAGATACCACACAGTTACTGTTGAGCTTAATATCCATTCATCGAGAGCTGTTGTCTGTTGTTGGGTTGGGTTTGCGGATATTTGAGGGGGAGACACTGACCAACCTATAATTACTCTCCTTTATATTTTTCCCCTCTTTTCTTGAAGGTACTGATTCTTGCTTTGGTATGAGTAAATTCTGTCAGACACCTCATGTTCTGCCCAAATATACATTGCTGACGTGCAAGCCTAGATGGCAAACGCAGGAGGCTATTTTGCCACAGAAGGATTTTCAGCTAAATCTAATCATGTATCATTTCAACAATCAATGCGCTCAATCCTTACTCAGAGTCACTGGCAAACATCCTGAATAATTCTTTGTCCAGAGTGTCAAAGTCAGTTGTAGAATTCCTAATATAGCCCTGGCCAAAAATCAAGCCTCTGTGGAACTGGCAATAATTGACTTCCTTTCCTTTCTTGGGCACCGATCTGGAAGGAGGGCTAAAAAATGTCCCAATGACAGAATACTGCTGAGATAACCTCTGATCATCATCTAATAAGGGAAAGTATGCTGTTCAATGTTATTTCTATTTTCCAATTTTAAAAATGAATACCCAAGTGATAAGGAGGGCAGAAGATGAAAGTGATTGAATAGAGTAACATTAAAGCAGCCTCCTCATCAATATGGAAATGCGGGAGAAAGTCACATAGTTAATGCCTTTGAACAACCAAAGGGTCAGTCTTTGGGCTTTTGGGTTTATGAGTAGGATAGAGTTCCAAGTTCAGTTGTTAATGGAATCATTTTTAAACTCAGCTTTGATAATTTTGGAACCTATCGGAAAAAATATAAATTACAAATTTCAGTGGGTTTTAGTGACTGAAAAAAACTATCGAAATGATTAATTACATTTAGGCATTGACATATATGTGTTAAGAAATTATAACGCAGTACTTACATCATGAACTTCCTCTACTGAAATATAAGCCTCTGTTGGCAGCCCCAGGTCTTTAGGCTTGACATCAATGATGACCAAAACCTTTAAAAAAAAATTATAGTTTTATCAGAGTCTCAAGAAGCTATTTATATTCCATTATAGTAAAATATTGATAAAATAGATATTCTTTCTGTAACACTAGGAATCAAGCATATTGTGAAACATTATAATGTAACATTTATTATGATGCAAAGCAACATTATGTTTCACGTTGGGTAATTATTGACTGTTATTTACAAGCCCTGCAACTGAAGAGGATAATGGGAAAGTCTGTTGTATTCCATTACTATGTTATCCCGGTAATTTCACTAAGAGATGAGAACAAAAAAACTATAGTGTTCGCAGTAACTCAGTAAATGCAAACTTCCAAATGGTACCACGTTAGGAAAGAAAATGATGGGGTTCTTTACCAATATGTGTATTACAGCCAAAGTTGACAGGATATTAATCGATTTCACTTCAGACCGACTTACAACAAAAGTTTTTGCCACATCTTCTGTCCTAACAACCAAATTGATGTACAATATACCTTTGCAAAAAAGTTGGAGATGCTGCACATGATCCTTTATTAAAAATATGAACCTGAAATGTCACTAGGTTTTTTTAAAAAACACACATGCAATGAAAATGCGATTGGCAAAAAGCAATTACAAGTTGGGTCAAAATCTACTTAACTCTTCAATAAAGAGACTGAAAGTCTTAAATTATACCCAGTTGGGTCACCAGCTAATGAAAGTATGGAAGCTTGTATTCAGAACAAACACCTTTAAACCATTAAAATTACTTTACAATAATTTAGTGTGCCATCCAAAATAAATGCTGATGTACATAATGTACGGAGCAAAACAGCGTAATTTACCATGAACTAATTAAGCTATTCAAAAGAGGAAAAGTCTAAAACCTTACAGAATTAGGACAGTATCGTTTCATCAGTTCATTGATAGCAATGTCATTTTTGTGTAACTTGGGTCCAGTGTGGTACCATCCAACGATCCTTTCCCTGGCTAAGACAGATACACCATGGTCCATTAAAATTCAATTCACTAATTGTTAGACAATCATTAGACCCACCACATTGATCAAGCAGCACAGTGTGAACAGCATTTCATTCAACCTATTCCTTCCAAAAAAAGAAACCTGACTCTACTTGACTAGCACAAATATAACTTAATGAAATTTATGTATCTCATTACAAGCTTCTGTACTGAAAATGGCAGTCTGCAGACAGGATTTTAAAATATTGTTCTTATATATTATTCTAAAATAAATGCAGATTTGAAATGAGAGATTCCTGTTTAACACTCACTTAATTTCTCATTTAAAATTTATTTTCTCTAATTTGACATCCAATTATGCTGAGAAACAGATTGATTTTTGTTACTCAAACTGATCACACAAGGAAATATACAATAGTATTGCAGTTAACATTTTATTTGTTAAAGCAAAATATCCATTGTTCAATTCCCTTCCCCTTGGGGGATAGGCCTCACCCACTCAACTCACCCAAGTGCCTTATTAGGTATCAGGAACTCAACATAGATTTAAGGAATAGTCCATAATAAAGCCACTGAGTATGATTAAAATAAAACAGCATCTAGCAGGTACAATATGAGCTTAACTGTGAGGTACTGTAGAAGGATGTGAGGTACTGTAGAAGGAATCTTACCATTCACTTTCTTGAACATCCCATACATATTTTCCAAGTAATCATGATCCAGGAACCAAACTGAATCATCTTTCTCATCTTCATCGAATGGAACTAACATGGAAAAGAACATACAAAAGGTAAAATGTTCTATAATACCGGACATCTCTAATACAGCTGTTTTAATTGTATTGTTCAAGAATTTCCTTTCCATTTTAACAAGCATAACGTTGAAAAGATAACCAGGCTCTACTTTTCAACCCAAAATATAATTTAAATTACAAATATTGATTATTTAAAATGTACGTAAAGTGTTCTTGCTCCTAGTCAAAGTTTATAAAAACCGATTTTGTTCAAAATGCAATAACTGGCCTTGAAGGATTTTTGCTAAGCTAACATATTTACAGTTACACTAGCACCTTTGAAAAGGCTCCAACACTTCTGTAAAAAGTAATAATGTACATCATTTCCAAGGTTTTTTATTCAAAAAAATATGAACAATCTAAAGAACAAACACATTTGCATTAATGGTTTTTCAAAATTGAGATTAATATTTGATTTATAGTATCCAAACTAGATGGACTATTCCACAGCAACATTTATTGCTTCAATTAAAAAACTACATCACTGGCATCAAAATTTCATGGGACTAAACTTCCCATTTGGCCAGTCCTAAGTGGTAGATCTTGACTGAGGACTATGATAGGTCATTCAAAATTATAAGTTATTCACATTCAATAATTAATCATTGCTTATCAGTAATAACCAGATTTACTGTTAACTTTGGCTCTTACCTGCAAAACTGTTTGAAACATCAAGTACCTTTTTGTGCCAGGAACCCAGCAACACTCCAACTACTCGTTTTTGATTTCCAACTTTTCCTATTCTGAATATTAAAATGAGAAGTTACCATAATGAATAATTTAACAATTATCTTAAGAAAAGCAATGCAATGAGCTCAGTAAATGTGCCAATAATTAAAAACTCCCTAAAAACTATAATATTCCAAAAAAATTTATTTTCAAAAAATATGTTCCTTCCTTAAGCATTACTTTTCCCTATAAGCTAGTGAAAATATTGTAATTAATTCCAGGTCCAACACATTTTAGCATAAGTGTGTGGCAAAGTTGACATTAATAATTTAAAATCAGAATTAGTCCTTTAAAAACAAGAATTACCAGCTTGATAAGTTTGATTTGTTAAAGGAATATTTCCATTCAGACCTGTAATACGCTATTGATTACGTCTAGCCACCTTACCTTAACTAACAAGCATATGTGTCTTCTGATATTTTGAGCACTATTGAACTTGCTGCTATTTATGTAATGAGGTAGGGAAAGATATTATTCAGCAAGCAAAACTGTCCACTTTCTGTATTTCAAGCACCATCCTCCCACTCCCTGCCATTTGCATTTTCAGCAAAGGAACTTATCTGCTTTTCATTGCATATTTTGTGTACGTCATTAGCATTTTAAATTTGTTGCCCCCATCACAGATTACAGCAACAACTCTCAGCTTGGCTATGTTGGCAGTATTCACCCCTCCAAGTCAAAGTTATGAATTCCAGTTCCATTCAGGACTTTACTAATTTCAACAATGCAGCGTTCAACCTGAGGCACCATCTTTCAGACCAGGTGCTAAATCAAAGTTTGCTTGTTTGGATGGATATTAAAAAAAAGTCTCAAGTGTTATTCCAAGAGCCAGGAGTTCTCCTGGCTTCCAATAAGCAGCACCACCAAAAGCAGCCTATTCAGTATTTCATCTCATTAGCTGTCAGTGTACCTTTGGGTACAATATCAATTTGTGCATACCAAGTTGTAGATGAGGTTCACAGCCCAAAGGATTGGCTCGTATATTACTTTGGTTGAAACTGTGTATAAAAATAAACATTTGTTTAAAACGAATGAAAATTGGCAATAAATTCTTCACTTAAGATGTATTTTGGCTAATCTTTAAGAATGCATGGGTAATGTGTAGAAACAAAAAAAAATGGTTGGGAATATTAACAATGGAAGGAAAAATAATTTTCTGTTTTTTCTGTTCCTCGTATGTGATCCTTCCAGTCTGCATGTTCACCCAGGTGATGCTTAACACCTAGGTTGCACAGCTAAATATTTAGCCAGATATGTCAATGTTCATAAAATCGACCCAAGATTCTAAAATAACGTACAGTAACAAGTTCATCCAATTCAAATGTATGTCAAAAAAGTTGGTATTTATCTCAGATGAAACAAACATTTGGCCAAATGCACAAAGCTGGGTTTTAATTCAGGTTTTCCTTGCTCTTTACTCATGTGACAGCATTGAAATACAAGTTGGATGTGTCTGAGACACAAAATAGACCAAAAACACACACGTTACTTATATTCCAACAGACACAATGTCTAATTTTGGGTGCATCACATTAAACAACAGAGGTTATTAGGATTACGTGCTGCTAGAAGTAACACCAAGTATATTTGTGGCTAATTTTAAACACCATTTGTTTTGAGGGTTTCATTTTTAATTTTAAAAAGGACAATAGACTAAAAAAACAAGTAAATTTATGTGGAGAAAATCAGATTTCATTTTGAACACTGCAAAAAGCTGAGGAAATGTCAAGCAAAGGACTTAAAAACAGATGAGTTGAATGAAAACACCACTTTCATGACATCACCAGACTCTCACTTAATCCACGATTACATAGAATTTCCAGCACAAAAACAGGCCATTCCAACCAACTAGTCTATGCCAGTGTTTATGCTCCACAAAAGCTTCCATGAACCCAACTTTATCTAACCATATCAGCATATCCCTTAAACGCATACGCTATTCACATCAATGATTCCATGTGGTAAAAGTTCAAAGGTGTAGACCATGATTTTCAGCAGTCTGTTTAGCATTCAAAATTAATTCTGTAATTATTACCAGTCACAGAAGCACCAGTGGCACACATTCATACTGAGTTGCAGATTCTCAACAAAATGACAAGTATCTGGAAAATGTGATAGAGAGAAACTATCTAGTCTATCCTCTGGTGTGGGATAGTTTAGAACAAGGCAGCAAAACCTTGAAAATTAGAGCTAGGCCATTCAGCAGTTATGGAAGGAAGCTCTTCTTCACACAAAGGGTCCTGGAAATCTGGAACTGTCTCCCAAAAAGCTGTGAAGGCTGGGTCTATCGAAAATCTCAAAACTGAGGTTGATAGGTTTTTATTTGGTAAGGGTTACAGGACCAAGCTGGATAGATGGGAGTTACGAACAGGTGTAATCGAATGCCAGACCTGGCTCGAGGGGCTGAACAGCCCACTCCCTTTTCGATGTTTCACAGCAGCACCTAATGACGATTTCTAGTCCCTTTCAAAACACTACATGGCACAACCTTAGTTTCCAGTTCCTGCTAAAAAATCTCACACACAGTCAACTGACGTTTAATTTGCAACATTTTATCAGGGTAACGAATTGCACTTTCTTCCCAGGACTTTAACAACCTAGTTAACTTTAATCTATATTGGCAACTAAATAAATACATATAGAAGTTAAATCCAGTCAGTAGCACCATCTTCAATGGAGATCCATTTAAAATCGAAGGAGAGATTTAGATAGAAGCTGAGGAGGTGAGAGTTGGGATCAGCTTGAGAGAAGATGCTGCCGGTGTGACTCAGCAGCAGTGGCTGCAACTTGGGGCAGTCACTGTCTATCTGTGTGTGTGAAGGGGAGGCCACAGGCCTGGAGTCCGCCCTCGCCCTGCTGCGGCTCAGCCAGTCCCATACACACATCAAACCCAACCTCAGCCGGTTACCATCTCCTCTTTACCTGTTAAAATGATCCACGACGCTCAGCAACACCAGCGGGTGAACCACCACTTTCTCCACCACAGGATCCGGCATTATCTCTGAGTCGCCGCGGCCGCCAGAGAGGAGGGAAGGGATGGGGACGCGGGACAGGAGGGGGGGTGGGGGGAAGAGAAAACGCACACACCGGAAATAGTTCCGCCGCTCGTGACCTCATTTCCGATCCATGTCCCGGCAACCGTGGCGACACCGGAAGTGATGGCGGCCATGTTGGTGAGGGCAGGTAGGGTGAATGGCTGAAGCAGGGTTGTGAGTCGAGGCTGTGGGACAGTGGTAGCGCCGGGGACAGGCCTCTCGCTGCCTGGCGTTGGTTTTTAGTGAAGTGCTGCGCTGCGCTGGTGTGAAACGGCGCAGCAGGTGCTGTTTGGTGTGAGGGAGCGGCCTGTGGGACTGGGAGTATTAACTTCACAGGCAGGTAAAGGGGGCTGTGTTCCTGTGAGTGAGGATGGAGGAAATCGTTAAAATGGTCACACTGGCTTTTTAACATACAGAGTTACTCATCCCAATCACCCAACTTTCCCTTAAAGAAGCGTTCACAAGCAGTAAGTGCAGTCTGATCCTGCAATGCAGTGTATTTAATGAACTGCGGAGCCTTGTGCTGTCATCTCCAAAATCTTTGCCCATTTTTCCTGAAACTCCATATTTGAATCCCTCCAATCAGATTTCTGCCCCTGCCACAGTACTGAAATGGCTCTTACAGAATTCACAAATGACATCCTGAGTGACTGTGACAGGTGCACTTTCCCTCCTCATCATTTTTGAGCTGTCTGCAGCTTTTGACGTGATTGATCACACCATCCTCCTCCAAAGCCTCTTCACTGTTGTCCAGCTGTGTGGGACTGCTTCCACCTGGATCCATTCTCACCTGTCTAATAGCCAGAGCATCACCAGCAATCGCTTCTCTTTCCACCTCTGCACTCTTACCTTTGGTACCCCCAAGGATCTGTGCTTGGTCCTTTTCTATTTCTGTACATGCTGTCTCTCAGCGACATCATCCAAAAACACAGCATCGGTTTCCACATGTATGCTGACGACACCACACTGTGTCCAAATTGTCTGACTGCTTGTCCAGCATCGAGCACTGGAGGAGTGGAAACTTCATCCAGCTGAATATTGGGAAGATTGAAGCCATTGTCTATTCCCTAGCCACTGATTCCATTCCTAGTAACTGTGTGGAGCTGAGACTGACTGTTTCTAATGTTGTCATATTTGTTCCCAAGATGACCTTCCAACCACATATCCGCACCATCACTAAGACTACCTTTTAACATCATCTGACTGCTCCCTCCCTCAATTCACTGCTGAAACCTGAGGTATATAAGCACAAAACTGAGCCAGAAGTCTGATTTCACGTGAAACTTTGAAGGAGGTTGTGCTTATTGGAAGAAATATTTGTTCCTGTAAAATACTTGGGTGTTCTTTAACAAACATATCCATTCTGAAATACTAAAATGACTTTTCAGGGTCAAAAGTTTAGCATTAGTTAATAGACATTTCTCTCCTCCCCGTGCCTTACCCTTTAAAGATTATTTGGATTTTATGTTTGCATAAAGTTTGAGTACAATTTAATAAAAGGAAGTTATGCTGGTCTTGCATGTGAATTAACTCACAATTTACTGTGAACGGTGTAGTGCTTTATATATCTGCTTTAGATACACTCTGAAAAATGAGGTAAAAATAACTAGGTGACAAATCATTACAATTACTATCTTTAATACTGCAGTGTAGGAATCTAATAATTATCAGTAGTTCTAGTAGAATAAAAACAAAAGCTTGAGTTAATTCAGTGTCTAGCTTTGCATAAATAACGTTCTGCTTGCCTTGTTTTTAGGAACATTTGCTTAAATCCTTTCAAAACCAGACTGGTGTGGACATTACCTGCTACAGCTATTGAGCATGAATGATGATGACTCCATTCACCGGCTGGAGGGCAGTGACCCTGGCAATCAGATTGGGGGATTAATAATAAAAAAGAAGAGTGCCTCAGATGACCAGCATATTTTTCGTGCACCAGCACCAAAGACCTCACTGTTAGGGCTTGATAAGTTGGCTGCCCAGAAAAGAAAAGAGCGGGAAGAGAAAGAAGAAGAAGAAGAAAAGAAGAAATCAAAGGTGTCATCATATAAAGACTGGGAGGAAGGAAAGGAAGACTTTGGTTCTGATGAGGAAAGTGGTGACAAAGTAGGCAGAGGTGGGAAAAAAGAGAGGTATGAAACTGCAGTTACAATTTATATCAATTTAATTTTTTTTTTCCTGTTATTTTTCTGCATTATTATCTATCCAAATTCATTTCCAACAGGAAGAGGAGGAGGATGATAAAGGTTCTCTTTTTGGTTGTTCAGTCAGTTCCTTTCAGACGTGGTAGCATAATGCAAATAGTACCTAGGATGACAAAAGATTAAATCTTTCTGTGTGAGTCTCTACACAGAAAATCATGATTTAACTTGATGACACCTCGACCTGTATTTTATCAGCCCTTTGGAGATGTGCGGGGGTCAGGATGGGTGGTGAAATGGTAATGGGAGGGAAGCCCAATGCCTTTGTGCTGGCAGGAGATATTCCCAGGGCCGGGAACGGCAGTCTGGAGGTGGGTGGCCAATTAAGTAAATCAATTGGCTTATTAATGCCCATTTTACCAGTCGTCCAGGATTTTGAGTGTCCGAATTAATTCGAGCTATCTGGTGAGTCTGCCAGCCACATTGAAGCAGCTTCCTGGGGGTGGGGACAATGGCCATTCCTGTGTCTCTGTCGCAGTGGAAGGTTCACCCCTCCGAGCAGTACATCCATAACTCTCGTACCAGCCCTTCAGATGGTGCCTCAGCATGGAGGCACCCTCTCTTTCTCTTTGCAGCCTCAGCGAGCTACTTCTTTCAGTGGCATGGCTGAGGCTGCAGAACTGCCAGTCCTCTGATTGGGTTGGCTGCTTGGAGTGGCAGCCCGCTGTCCTTAATTGGTTGGCAGTCCCAGCGGGGGCCTCTTAATCTTGATTTATTGGTTCTGGCATTGGGATCCAAGCCATGTCGGTAAAATCCTGGTCCCATCTACCTTTTTGCTCTCTCTCTGCAAATTTTACCACTCTGGCTGAACCACAGTTCCTGTGCAATATGGGTAACATTCAATCTCTGATGAATTATATTTTAGGTTGGTCTTGCATGATATTTTATCATATGCTACAAATGTTTAGAATACTCCTTTGGTTTTTCTTTCCTGTTCAAGCCACTTTCTTAAAAAAGTAAATCGATAAAATTCCTTTAAAATATTTGTCACTTGTAAGTTAATCTAAAAACAGTAACCATTTTTGACGGTGATTATTTACTTTTTTTTTGAAAATGTGCAATAGAGTTGTGAACAAGAAATTTTTGTTGGCACATCCATTAATAAAAAAATCATTATTTATAGATTGACTTTTTTGATTAAGATTACGATGAGTAAGTTCACAGTAAAAGCAAAAGGAAGCAGTTATGTTACAAATGTGTGGTTGCCACTTAAAAAGGCGTCATCGAGATGGGAGAGTAAAATAAAGAACATGGAGTTATAAAACCATTTTCACCAGGATATTCTGAAGCTCTTTAAAGCCACAAAAGTACTTCTGAAGTGTAGTTACTGTTGTACATGAGAGGAAATTCCAGTTTGCACACAGCAAGGGCCTGGCTAACAGCATTGAGATGAGTGATCAGATAATGTGATTTGGTCATGTTTGAGAGTTAATTACAGCAAATTCTCACTTAAAGTTGTAGTTGCATTTCTGAAAAGTGCAGCATTAAGTGAAATAACTTCAAGTGAATCAGACTTTTCCATTAACAACCAGCGTGAAAGCTGTAGTTAGGTTCTGTTTCTCATCAGAAAAATATATTAAAACATTATATCCTAAATTGAAATACTTGCTAAATTCCTATACTGGTACAAATGAAATAACATTTATATTTTTCAATTTATTTCATTTTGAAAGCAATATGCTAACTCTTTCTACATAATCCCTGCTCTCCAACCCTCCCGCTTACCGACTCTCTGGCTTGCTGCCTCCCTCCTCTCCCAGTTGCCGCTGATCCTGCTCACCAACCCTCTGGCCTGTCACACATTCTGCTCCCTGAACCTCCCTCTCGCTGCCCCTCCTGCTCCCCGATCCTTTCAGTCCCATTAATCCTGCTCACCGAACTTCCCACTTGTCACACATCCTCCTCCCTCTTGCCGAATTTCCTGTTCTCCGCCTCTGCCATTTGCCACTTCCCCCTCCCGAGCCCTTGGGAGATGAGCGGTGAAAGGCAGGAAGAGCTGCTTCAACATGCAAGAGGTAAGCCGCAAGCTGGAGAGACAGCGTGAGGAAGGGTCAGCAGAGAGTGGGAGAGGTCACGAGCCAGAGGATTAGCAAGAGGGAGGATCAGGGAGTGGGAAAAACCACTCCAAAATGATGCAGATTGGTTCACGAGACCTTACGTCAGACCTGGCGTGAAACAACTTTAAAATGAAACTCCCAATGCTAAATGCAAATATGGGACTCAATAACTGACTGTTAAAGCAGAACAGCTTAAAACAGGGCAACTTAAAACGGGGACTTAATGCATCTGGCCAGGGTAAAATATTTGGTTAGGACACCTGGAGTACTTTCCTGCTCTGCTTCGAATAGTGCCTTGGGATTTTTTTATGTCTGCATGAGAAGGCAAAAATCGCCTGAGTTTAATATTTCATTTGTAAGATGCTCCAACAGTCCAGCACTCCTCTATTGTTGCACTGAAGCGTCAGCTAAATTTAAGTCTCTAGAGTGGACCGAGCAGCAATGTTTAGTGTGGAGTTAGAAGAAAAATCTGTACTCACATGTCCATACGTATTTAACTGTTTGGTCCGTGTGTATCTATAAAGTCTGGGTAGTTTTAATATTACTTTTTACTTGACACTATATTGTCAATTTTTGATCACATAAAAACAACGTATGGAGTTTTGTCTTACGGAACTCTTATTTTTCGGCTTATTACATTGTGAAAATAGTACAAATATATAGTTACAACTGTCATAATATTTGCCCAATTCTATAAACAATATATTTGTGAAGGTCTAAAAATGTTATTTGTATCTAATTCAATAACCAAAAGTATTTCAATTATAGTGAAATTGCAGGTTAAGTATTTAAGTTCAAAAATATTGTTCACTCATGAGAATATTTTTGTGGCATTAAATGCATTTAGTGTGTCTCACTGTTTCGTTACTGACATTGCATTAGCTTTGTTGTATCTTTGAAGTGGGGACATAATATAATTTTAAATAAAAGTTTAATGAGCAATTAAATTGACTGAAGACCTCTCTTTGTCAGAAGGTTTTAAAGTGAATCATTCAGAAGCTAACTTTGAGTGTGCTGCCGATACTTGTGAAGTATAGGACATTGTATTGTTGCAGATAGCTGTATTGACAGAATTATTCACTGAACTTTTAAGCTTTTATCAAGTTACGTTGCTTAATATATTTGGGACAGTTGTCAGTAGAAAACCTTTCCATTTTTCCTAATGAATCCATGGATGAGTTATTCATTAAATCAGTTGAAATCCCAAAACATATGAAAGATAAATGTGTATTTGCATAAGGTTGTGGATGCAATTGGTGGAGTTGAGATATTTACTAAAGGGCTAGAAAACCCAAAGAACTAATTTTGTTGCGGCTGCAAGTTTTGGCATTGAAGTTCCATAAATATCAACACAATCAAGTATATAGACTCTGTATTTGTGAGAAATGGTTACCTCTCAATGGCATAGTAATTGGAATGAGTAAGATGAAGGTTTGCATCCATAATTTCTCCCATGGGGAGATTAAGCAATGTCAGCTATACTTTGTAGAGTTTTACCAAGAACAGCGTAGACACTTCGTCAAGAAAGGGGGAACATTTAAAGGATTAACTGCTCCTGTACATGTTCTACTTAAATCCTTTTAGGAAAGGAAAGAACTTGGATTTACATAGAACCTTATTGTATCTTTATAGCATACCAATGCCCTTCACATTGAACTAGTTACTTGAAGTGCAGTTACCAAATCTTACCAATGTAAACAAACTTTTAACTTTTGGAAGTTGAGAGGTGAAGTAGATATAGCATTTATTTGATTGCCTTTTTCTATTTCCTTGTGGAAAAGTAAGATCTCTATGTTGCTAATTATTTACACCCAAGCTAAATTGCAATTTTGGGATAGTGTGTTGGATTGTGGGTCAGAGAGATACTAAAACAGCTTTTAGATTACCCACCTCTAGGTGTTTTTCCTCCTTCTGTTTTTAAGATGGGCATTCTTTATTCATTCGAGAGATCAGATAACAGAGGTCACGTTGAGTGGATACTTCTCTGCATGCTCTTGAATTTCTTTTTGTTCGTCAGTGGGAAGATTTGGCAGAATGCATTACGTGTTCTAATATTACCTTCTGTTATATTTATCCTGATGTGTATAATTCATTTTTCATTTGTAATGTTTGACAGAAAACATTTTTGTGCCCTATATCAGTGAAGTTAGCAACTGGACAGAAACAGTTTTCCTTTCAAAATTACCGTACCAAATAGTATGTTTCTCAGCCTCTCTTGTCATCCATTGGTTGTCAATTAAACTTGAACAGTTCAAACTATTTTAGGAATGTAAGGATGTTTTTATGAAATCCATTATTTGTGTGATTTTAATGAAGGTTAATGTCAGCCTTTTTTTCAGGAAGGTATACTGTTGAAGTTGTCACTGTACACAGTAAGAAGATTCATTTAAACATCATAATTTGAACAGTTTTTCTTGAAACATTTAAAAGCATTCCCAGTTTTTGTTTTTAAATTACCAGAAGCAGACAAATATAAAACTTGGATATTACAGATGTTTTGAATAGCTTGCAGTACTTCTGATTGACATGGACTCTAATAGAAATAGGTTATTTGGTCTTCCCACTTGCTCCATGTACTGTGATAACAAATATGTACAAATTAAGATTGATTAGATTTGAAATTATGAATTTTGTTGGGTGCGCCCCATTTTACTGTGATATGCATTACACAATGTACTCAATTCAAAGTTGATTATTTTTGTATTTGAAATTGTGCAAAATATGCCTGTTATATTTATTTAAATGACAAATATAAATTATGCAATTATATAAATTTTTGCTCGGTAATACTGAACTTGAGTATTGCTTGAAAAAGGGACATGCTGACGGGGCTTTTTCTATCAAGACAGACATGAGAATGCCAAATTTCAAAAGGAGCAATCATTTATGCTGAGTGAGAAAAGGGTGCTGATTGGTTGGCAAGTCGACTTTGGTCGAAACGTTGCCATGGAGTATGCACCAGGGAACTATTGTCCCCCGCACTTTTGTTCAATTCAAAAAAAGGCACAATGCCTGGACATTTTCCATTTGCCTGCAGCAGATAGCTCCCTGTGTATGAATATCTGTAGCTTCTAGCAAGCGTAAGTGAGCCACATTGTGAGCCCGACTTAAATTGATGGTTAGCGTAATTCTTAGGACACTTGGGATTGTTCAGCAAGCACTGTTCAGTCGCAGAATCACATCTAATGTTAGCATTATGTTCTGAATTTTGCAAACATGGGTTGGTTGAGTACAGTCAGTATTCTGCCTATTGCGAACAGCTGAAGGGATCTGCCAGTCATTGGAACATAGGGCCTATGTACTTGGCATCGCATGGGCATTGAAATTCATATACCACATTACTCATTTGTGTGGTAGGCAGAATGACTTTTTGGCATGATGGCAGCATCCTGTTTGTGGAAAATGCCACTTGTGTTGCTACTGCATAGTAATAGTGTGAAACAGCTAGCTTCACCTGTTGTTCAAATTTTTGAGGGACCTTACCCTTCCAGAGTAATTTGAGGTAGACTGGGCACTTTTCAGACCCAAAAGTGGTGGCCTTAGGCCCATTTGTGAACAAGCACGATACACAGTGAACATTGTTATTTTCGTCTGTCCTGATAAATGCAAGCCATAAAGCTTCGACAGCATGTCTTTTTTTTCAGCAATATATAAATTTTATTTGAATTCCATAATTCAAACAGTAGCTTGTATTTGTATATACCTTTAATGTGATAAAATGTTCTAAGGTGCTTCACAGGAGCATTATAAAACAAAACGTGACACCTAACCACATCAGAAGATATTAGGTCAGGTGACCAAAAGCTTAGTCAAAGCGATAGATTTTAAGGAGTATCTTAAAGGAGGAAAGTGAGGTGGAGAGGTTTAGGGAGCGAATTCCAGAGTTTAGGGCCTAGGCAACTGAAGGCATGGTCACCAGTAGGGGATCAGTTAAAACCAGGGGTGCTCAAAACGCTAGAAATAGATGAGTACAGATATCTTGGAGGAATGTGGAGCTGGAGGAGATTATAGACGATCTATTTGATTTTTAAAAAATTCAAACAAAAATACAGCTAAACTAACCAACTGTAAACTTTTTTTTATTTATGGGAGGGGCTATTGTAACTTAATCTTTGTATCAAACTTTCTACTGTCATGCTTAATTCTAGGGATTGCTTTCTGAAAGATTGACTGCACCAAGTGCTTGTTTGAATTTCAGAATTCTATAAATTACAATTAAATGACTAGCATTTAAGTTACTAATTGTTAAACAAAAGTTGTTGTTGCCATCTATTGCTGTGTGCATAGCTTACAAGTGGCCCTTACGTTGTAGATACTATCGTACCTCTGGTGCAGAGACGCCTTCGCACACAGGTGGTGTTAGCGAAGAATTTAAGGAACGGCATCGACAAAGAGAACGGGATCGTCGCGAACATGGGGTTTATGCATCATCAAAGGACAATGACAAGGAAAAGAAAAGGGATCGAAGCAGAGACCGTGACTGTGAGTCAAGAGGGATTGTGAAACAACTCCTAACTGTTTTCATTGGCATTTAAATGTAGCTAAAATGGAGCATCAGATTTTCTGTATTTTCTTTAATGTTACTGTCACATTTTGAGATTCCAGCCACCACTTCAGAAATTTACCCATATATATTCTCCTATATTAGAATAGGAGAAAATTCTATTTTTGAAATCAAATCTTAGAAACTATTAGTGAGCCAAGTTTTGCTTACAGCGGTGAACAAATGGCGCTGAATGACACTTACCCATAGACTTTCTGTGAGGTTTGGCAATGAATTTACTGTAAATTAGAGCCAAAAAGTGTAGCGCCCTCTGGAAACAAGGAAAGCAACTGTTTATCTCCTTACTCAATTAGATTGATGAATTATTAATATGCGGTGCTGAGTGTGAACCAGGAGGTATAAGTTAGAATATTACACTCCATGTGAAATCAGGTGCAGAAAATGAAATAGAAGGAAAGAAAGCTTGGATTGAGAGAGAAAGAGTGACAAGAGACAGAAAATAACTAAAATAACATTTCATTTATATTTTTTCAAAAACAAAAAATATTAAAGGAATGAAGCTCCACACTTATTAAAGCCGATTTTCAGTGTCAGAGAAGTCACTTGGCAGTAATTGCGACTAACCATGCTATTAAAAGGGTACTTGGCACTGGGACGGATAAGAATTAACTTGTTCTGGCGGATATAGTCTGTAGTCTGTGCCTGTGAGGCAAGTGGTGAGTACAACAACTTCAGGCTGTTCGGTGTATTTGAATGGGGAACCAGACCATGAAATGCAGTTTCCTTTGGGAGGCTTTTGGAGGAATGTCATGTCATGAACAGCAGCTCCTGGGTTTCTATGTTTAACTGGCTATGTACCATTTCCAGAAGTTGCTGTTGAATTTCCACATAAATAATGGTGAGTACTGTTAGCTTCACTGTTATTTCTACTGCAAAATCTGGCCCAATATTATTTGTAACTGCATTGTAAAATATTAAGAGGACAAAATATTTTACATGGGGCAATTGGACCATTACAGAGCTCCTGCTCAAAACTCTTTGGAATTACTTTTTGTTGTTTTGCATCTATACCCTTTCCTATTCTGTCACGCAATTGAAGCACTGTTATATTGCTCATCAGTAGCTTTTGAGTTTTAAAGATACTGGCACAGAGAGAAACTATACCTTCAAATGGATTAAAGACTGATATAGTTGGCATTCATAAGTTTTCTGGTAATGATTCATACCTGGAGGTTTATAGACAGCAATACTAGAATTTTCTTTAGAAGCCTTGTATATGATTAGCTTTCTTTCTCCCTGGCTATCCATTGGCAAAGATTAGTTTATCAAACCTTACTTCATAGCTTTTCTTTGTTTTGTTTTTATTTTGTTAGTTTGCTTTATTTTATGTTTGCCTCCTTGTTGTAGACTTGTTTTCCTCCAATTCCTCCTTCATCTTCTCCTGCCTTCATTTATTTCTTAAACTAAAAATCTAAAGAAAAATGCTCTCCCTTCAAATCGAACTTAAGCTAAAACCCCAATCTTCCGCAGATCTTCAACGTTCCATATTACCTATAAGCTGCACAACATAATGGTGGATTTTACTATTGATTGTATAACTAAATTTTGTGCACATAGTGTAGAGGGTATACACTTCAGGCTGTCATGGATTGTACATGAAATGTTTATGATTTAGGCAGCACATACCCTTCTATTATTGCAATATAATGGATTGAGGATGTACATTCTATTCCTCTTAAATCAAAGTTTCTTAATCCAAATTATCTGATAGATCGTGAGAACTAAATTCCCCCTTTACTGTGCTACTTTTATTTTTCAGTTCTAATTAGCAGATTTTTTTTTGTGCAGTGATTTTGAATATCAGAAGTAAACTGTTAACAGTCTTTCTTAACCACTGTGTTAACTACATAAAAACATGTACATACGAAATTACAAATTAGGAGCAGCAGCAGGCCATTCGGCCCCTTGAGCCTACTCCACCATTCAGTAAGATCATGACTGATTTGATTGTGGCCTCAATGCCACTTTCCTGCCTACCCCCTATACCCTTTCACTCCCTTGTTACTCAAGAACCTATCTACCCCTGTCTTAAAAATATTCAATGACCCTGCCTCTACAGCTGTCTAGGGAAGAGAGTTCCACAGATTCATAACCCTCGGAGAAAATGTTTCTCCTCATCGCCACCTTAAATTGGACACCCCTTATTTTTAAATTGTGTCCCCTAGTTCTGGTCTCTCCCACTAGGGAAACATTCTCTCAGCATCCATTCTGTGTAGTCCCCTCTGTATCTTACATGTTTCAATAAAATCACCTCTTCTAAACTCCAATGGATACAGCCCCAATCTGTCCAACCTCTCCCCATAAAGTAACCTCCTCATCCCAGGAATCAATCGAGTGAACTGATACAGTTATGACGTTTCTTAAATTAGAAGACCAAAACTGTGCACAGTATTCCAAAAATAGACTCACCAATGCCCTGTACAACGGTAGCAAAACATCCCTATTTTTATATTTCATTCCTTTTGCAATAAACGACAACATTCCATATGCCTCCCTAATCGTTTGCTGTACCTGCATAGTAACTTTTCCTGATTCATGCACCAGGACACCCAGGTCCCTCTGTACCTCAAGAGTTCTGCAATCTCTCTCATTTAAATAATATGCTGTTTTTCTATTCTTCTTGCCAAAGTCACTTAACCTAACTATATCCTATATCCTCTTTGCAACTTAATTTCCTACCTTTCTTTGTGTAATCAGCAAACTTAGCAACTATACATTTGGTCCCTTCGTTCCGATCATTGATATAGATTGTAAATAGTTGAGGCCCCAGTGGTATTCCACTTGTTACATCCTGCTAACCTGAAAATTACCCATCTGTTTCCTGTTAGCTAACCAATCCTCTGTGCTTTTGTTACCCCCTACACCATGAGCTCTTATTTTGTGTCGTATCGTTTGATGTCGCACCTTGTCAAATGCTTTTTGAAAATCTAAGTACATCACATCCACAGGTTTCCTTTTATCCATGTTGCTTGTTACTTCTGCAAAGAACTCTAATAAAATCCTAAAATGCAATTTCCCTTCAACAAAACTCTGCCTGATTGCATTGAGATTTTCTAAGTGCCTCGCTATAACCTCTTTAGTAATAGATTCCAGCGTTCAAGCTAACTGCCTGTATTTTCCTGCTTTCTGTCTCCCTCCTTTCTTGAATAGAGGAGTTACATTTACTATTTTCCAATTCGATGGGGCCTTTCCCGAACATAGAGAGTTTTGGAGAGTCAAAACCAATGCATCCAATATCTCGGCAGCCACTTCTTTGAAGACCCAAGGATGAAGTCTATCAGGACCTGGGCACTTGTCAGTTTTTAGTTCTAATAGTTTTCTAAGA
The DNA here is from genome assembly GCF_964194155.1 of Cetorhinus maximus. Taxonomy (NCBI): domain Eukaryota; kingdom Metazoa; phylum Chordata; class Chondrichthyes; order Lamniformes; family Cetorhinidae; genus Cetorhinus; species Cetorhinus maximus. The sequence goes on from NC_135884.1 coordinate 130,392,389, forward strand.
ACCCTTTCCCTGGTGATTGTAATTGTTCTAAGTTCTCCCCTCCCTTTCACCTTTTGATTCACAGTTATTTCTGGGATGTTATTTGTATCCTCTCCAGTGAAGGCAGATGCAAAATATCTTCAATTCATCGGCTGTTTTCTTATTTTCCATTATTAATTCCCCAGACTCCCTCTCTAGAGGACCAGTGCTCATTTTTGTTACTCTTTTACTTTTTAAATACCTGTAGGAACTCTTACTACCTGTTTTTATATTTCTAGCTAGCTTTCCCTTGTACTCTAATTTCTCCCTCATTATCCTTTTAGTCATTCTTTGCTGTTTTTTATATTCTGTCCAGTCTCTGACCTGCCACTAATCTTCATTGCATGCTTTTTCTTTCAATTTGATACCATCTTTAACTTCCTTGGTTAGCCACAGATGTTGCGTCCTTCTCCTCAAATCTTTTTTTCTCACTGGAATGTATCTTTGCTGAGTATTATGAAATATGTCCTTAAATGTCTGCCATTACATTCCTGCTGACCTATCCCTTAACCTAATTCTCCAGTTCAATTAAGCCAGCTATATCTTCATACCGTCCTAATTGCCCTAATTTAAGTTTAAAACACTAATCTTAGACTCACTCTTCTCTCCCTCAAATTGAATGCAAAATTCAATCACGTTATGATCTCTGTTACCTAGAGACACCTTTATTATGAGTTTGTTAATTAATCCTGTTTCATTGCACATTACCAAATCTAGAATAACCTGCTGTAGAACATGCTGCTCTAAGAAACTGTCCCAAAAACACTTTATGAACTAATTTTCCAGGCTATCTTTGCTAATCTTACCCATGATTATTACAGTTCCTTTGCCACAACCCCCCCATTATTTCCTCCTATAAATGCAATCCTACAGTGTGGTTACTGTTAGGGGGCCTAGAAATTACTCCCACAAATGACTCCCTACCTTTACTAATTTTTATCTCCACCCAAACTGATTTTACATCTTGATCTTTGGAACTAAGTCATCCCCCTTTAAGGTACAAATGCGATCCTTAATTAACAGAGCTATCCCTCCACCTCTTCCTGTTCTTCTGAAATGTCATGTACCTTTGAATATTCAGGTCCCAGCCATTGCCATCTTTCAGTCATGTCTCCAATGGCTATCATCAGATCAGATCATATTTATTTCTATTTGAGCTGCCAATTCATCTGATTTGTTACGAATGCTATGTGCATTTAGATGCAGAGCCTTGAGTCTGTCCTTTTAGTATTTTCGCAACCTCTAGCCTTATCTGCTGGCTCACTCTAATTCTGTTGTCGACTCACCCTTAAATTTGTATGCTCTATGCAAAAGAAATTATATTTTATAAAATGAATGGTACACAAAAATAGAGAATTGTAGATCATCTTCAGTAGACTATGAATAAAGTAGAAATTGTAATATATCCTGACGAAAGAATACTGGTGTAGCTTGGTTGCATGGCTAGATATTGTAAATTAACTAATTTCTTGCAGTGTAGATAATTTGCTTTCGTTTTTATAGATGACCGAGAGTGGAATAGGTCCAGTTCCTCCAGGAGAAAAGACAGAGACACGTCAGAGCGAAGTGAAAGAGGGTACAGAGACAATTGCTCAGATCGAAGCAGAAGCAACAGAAAAGGTGAACCAGGCACACCCAGGCACAGGTTAAAAGGTGAGCACAAATTAGTTTTTCATCCTGAATGAATGAAATCTTGATTGTATCTGCTGGAGAGGCAAATACAGTTTTCAACCTGATCATTATTGAATAGCTAACCTCGTGTCTGAACTTCCATATTCAGCGTAGCACACCTGAAAGAGCTGGCGGGAAATTAGCAGTGATTCATAAAATTACATGAAATATACAGTACAGAAACAGACATTTTGGCCCAGCCAGTGCATGCAGGTATTTATGCTCCACTTGAGCCTCCTCCCAGCTTTCCTCATCGAGCTGTGTCAGCATTGGCGTTTATTCCCTTCTCCATTATATGCTTAGCCAATTGATCCTTGCAGTTCTAGTATCGTTCTTGCAAATCTTTTTTGTACCCACTGCAGGGTCTTGATACCCTTTTTTATAATATGGTGACAAAAGTGAATAACGTACTCCACCAATTTTTGATACAAGTTTAGTATGACTCCTCAACTTTTCAATTCTACCCATCTAGAAATAAGCCCTATTGCCTGGTTGGCTTCTTTTTAATGGCCTTAGTAATGGCATTGCTACTTTTAGCAATTTGTGCATTTGTAGTCACAGAATCACAGAGTGCAGAAGAGGCCCTTCGGCCCATTGAGTCTGCACCGACACGTGAGAAACACTTGACCTACCTACCTAATCCCATTTACCAGCACTTGGCCCATCGCCTTGAATGTTATGACGTGCCAAGTGCTCATCATTTTTAAAGGATATGAGGCAACCCGCCTCCACCACCCTCCCAGGCAGCGGTTTCCAGACTGTCACCATCCTCTGGGTAAAAAAGTTTTTCCTCACATCCCCCCGAAACCTCCTGCCCCTCACCTCGAACTTATGTCCCCTCGTGACTGACCCTTCAACTAAGGGGAACAGCTGCTCCCTATCCACTCTGTCCATGCCCCTCATAATCTTGTACAACTCGATCAGGTCACCTCTCAGTCTTCTCTGCTCCGACGAAAACAACCCAAGTTTATCCAACCTCTCTTCATAACTTAAATGTTTCATCCCAGGCAACATCCTGGTGAATCTCCTCTGCACCCCCTCCAGTGCATCCTTCCTATAATGTGGCGACCAGAACTGCACACAGTACTCCAGCTGTGGCCTCACCAAGGTTCTATACAACTCCAACATGACCTCCCTACTTTTGTAATCTATGCCTCGATTGATAAAGGCAAGTGTCCCATATGCCTTTTTCACCACCCCACGAACATGCCCCTCTGCCTTCAGAGATCTATGGACACACATGCCAAGGTCCCTTTGTTCCTCAGAACTTCCTAGTGTCATGCCGTTCATTGAATACTTCCTTGTCAAATTACTCCTTCCAAAGTGTATCACCTCACATTTTTCAGGGTTAAATTCCATCTGCCACTTATCTGCCCATTTGACTATATCTTCCTGTAGCCCAAGACACTCCATCTCACTGTTAACCACCCGGCCAATCTTTGTGTCATCCGCAAACTTACTAATCCTACCCTGCACATAGTCATCTATGTTGTTTATATAAATGACGAATAATAGGGAACCCAGCACAGATCCTTGTGGCGTGCCACTGGACACTGGCTTCCAGTCACTAAAGCATCCTTCTGTCATCACCCTCTGTCTCCTACAACTAAGCTAATTTTGAATCCACCTTATCAAATTACCCTGTATCCCATGTGTATTTGCCTTCTTTATAAGTTTCCCACGTGGGACCTTGTCAAAGTCCCATATCCCTTTACTGCTCTACCCCATTTAGATTCTTAATTTCCGGGTAATATATGACGACCTTATTTTTCTTACAAATTGCAATACCTTAGACCTCTGTGTTAAAATTAATTTACCAATTATATGGCCATTCTGAAAACTTATTAATACCTTATAAGTTGTTGCAGTCTTCGGTGTTAACTATTCCCCCCACCCCACACCCACCCCTGCCCCCCCCAAAAAATTGGTATCGTCTGCAAATTTAGAAATTGTATTTTTGATTCAAAATCTAAATTATTAAAATAAACTATGAACAGCTGTGGTCCCAGTGCAGATCCATGTGGGACACCAGTTTCTGCTTTCTATCATTCTGAATAGTTATCCTTTACCCCAGCTAACTACCCATTCTGCTACTTGTCACCTGACACTGCACGCTCTGACCTTATTCGTTAGTCTATTTTGTGGCATCTTATTGAAGATATTTTGGAAATCTAGATAAATTACCTGTTCTATACTATCTTTTCTACTCCCTCTGTTACCTCTCCATAGAAGTCAGTGAGGTTGGTCAAGCAAGACTTTTCCTTTTGAAATCCATTCATTGTTATATCAGGTTTCTACATTTAAAAATTTTTTTCCTTTGTGTGAATTCCATTGATTTTCCTGCCATCTGTTTTAAGATCACTGGTCTACAGATCCCTGGACATATTTTATTGCCTTAGATATGGATACAATATTAAATATCTACTAGTCCTCAAGCACTGCACCTTTTTCTGAAGCATTATTAAAGATGCATTACAAAGCCTCTGCTATCGCTTTTCTCAATTTTTTTGAAATATGTGGGTGCAGTCCATTTGGACCAGGTGTTATGGCGAGTGGGGAGAGAGAGAAACTGAAACCTCCAATTCCCCTTTCCTTCTGTGTAGTTAATTTTGAAAAGACTAATGTCTCTGTTCCCAAATCCCTGTTAGTGTGCGGTCAATATTAAAGTCACCAGCAGCAGACTTTCATGAATTGGATTAGCCACATAAGTACTGTGCCTACAAGAGCATGTCAGAAGCTGGGAATCCTGCAGTGTGTGCTCACCTCCTGACTCCCCAAAGCCTGTTCACCATCTACAAGGCACAAGCCATGAGTGTGATGGAATACTCTCCATTTACCTGGATGAGTGCAGCTCTAAAAACACTCAAGAAGCTTGACACCATCCAGGACAAAGCAGCCTGCTTGATTGGCACCACATCCACAAACATTCACTCCCTCCACTACCGACGCACTGGGGCTGCAGTGTGTACCATCAACAAAATGCACTGCAGGAACTCGCCAAGCCTCCTTAGACAACACCTTCTGAGCCCACGACCACTACCTTCTAGAAGGACAAGAGTAGCAGACACACGGGAACACCATCACCTGGAAGTTCCCCTCCAAGCCACTCACCATCCTACCTTGGAAATATATCGCCGTTCTTTCACTGTCACTGGGTCAAAATCCTGGAACTCCTTCCCTAACAACACTATGGGTGTACCTACCCCACATGGACTGCGGCGGTTCAAATGGCAGCTCACCACCACCTTCTGAAGGGCAGTTAGGGATGGGCAGCCAGCGATGCTCACATCTCTTGAATGAATTTTTAAAAAATTTAAACAAGCAGGATTGTTGATTTACACACTCGCTCTGGAAAGTCTATCTCTGCGTCAATCATACATCACACACCTAAGAAAAATACAATTAAAGAATGTAGTATATTTCTATAAATATTAAAATCAAGCAGGTTAGCACTTCACGTGTCTTTCAGAGTCCAGTGAAGGAGGGAGCTTTTCCCTCGGAATTATCGTTCAGGTAAGTTCAGATGGCTGGAGTCAGATTTGGATTAACTGCAGGGTTCTTTTGAAGAGAAAACTGTTCAGCAGGTCATGTAGACAGGCAATGGTGGCTGTTGTAACGGGAGGCCCAGCTTCTTTACGGGTGAACTTGGAGCTTTTTGGAAACAGGGCGGAGAAGTCAAACCTGTTAGTTCATGAAACGCAAGATGGCACAGCCTTTCTCTGCAGCTGTGGTGGTGTTGATGTTGGCCTGCAGACTTCCCAGGTCTCTACTGGGTTTAGGAATAAAAGATTATCAGTATTAGAGAACAGTTTCAATCGCATGATTAACGGCCATTGATACACAATAGAAGGAAAATGGTGATCGTTTTAATCGTGAAGAATTAGTTTTGGTCACAAGGTCAAAGGCTATTGATATTCAACAGAAGGTAAATGGTGCTCTTTGAGTAGTAAAGAATTAGTCTCAGCCACATGATCAGAGGCCAATGATATTCAATAGAAGGTAAATGGTGGTCTTTTCCACTTTACTCGCGAATAACTGGTCTTGATAGCTTCCCTTTTACATCACAAACCTGGAGTCATAGACACAATGGTTTCCTAGATTCTGTGTTTTGGAGTAAGCTTGGGCAGTAGCAGATGTGAAATTCCGCAGAGGAGTGCTGTTTAGGCATCTCCATTCAAGGGGGAGACCCTGTCTGTTATAATTCAATTCGGAACTTTCCAGAAGCTTGTTTGTCTATTGAAGTTGCAAAAGTTCACCTGACCCTCTTGGCAGCCATCTTAACAGTTCATTAAGGTCCATTTTAAAAGGAAACCAGTTTTTAAAAAATTGTAATATCGCCATGTCTGTACTAGCATGACACAAGGGTTTTATGTTCTTTGAGTTTGATTAGTTCATGTAATATGCTTTATTTTTAATAAAATGAGATAAAATGTAGAGCATGTTCACAGTTCCACGTTTACTAGTAACATAGGCTGAGGCCAGGGAACAAATTATTTAGATCTAAAGAAATGTCTGCAGCACAGGAGTGGGTGGGGGGGCTATTGTTGGACGATTGGCCTAAAATAATGGGAAGGAAATACTGGGGTCTTATTTAATTTTTTGAATCACATTTGAAATCACCTTGTTTTATAGATGCTCTTACTCCTTCTCGATCTAGCTGGGATGATGATGACAGTGGAATTGCAAGTCAGTATTCTCATCGATCTCAGTGGGAGTCTCCATCTCCTACTCCCTCACAAAGGGATTCAGATAAGAGTGAAAGAAGTTATCGCTCTTCAGGTCGTGACACGGAGAGGCGTGATAAAGAAAGGTAAGTGAAAAATAAATGTGGAACTGAAAATATGGGTTCTAAATAAAAATAGATGAATGGAATAGTGGAATTATGCAATCTGTTCCAACTAACTTGGAGAAACCTTTTGAATTAAAAAAAAACTGTTGTTAAGGTTTGTAGTATTGACAAAGCATCTGGCACATCCAGTGACCACGGCAACGATTATAGACTAAAACTCTGAAACTATCCACTTGGGGCATGAGATAAATTTTCAAAAGTCAGAAGTTTAAATATCTTGATAGTTAAATGAATCAATTCAAAATGCGTTCCCATGGTGGCTGAACGAGTAGCTGAGGCACATAAACCAGGCAAGTCTCAGGTCTGTACTTTAAACTGTGCAGAGTTAGCTGATCTTGGGTAGAGTATGATGGATTCTCCCTTTGATGCTTTGATGCGTAAGTGTTCAGCAAGAGAAAAAAATGCTTTGCAGTCTAGGTTGGTGTTGTCTCGAATGTGATGTTAGGTCAAGTGTAGGTTTGCATAACAGATTGCACATACTGTAAATGAAGTCAGTGTTCGAGGGATGGATGGAGGCATTGGTTTTGTGGTGCACTCTCTTTACAGTCTCCAGAGTATGGATGAGGATTTTTTCAGCTGGCTACAGTGCCTCTGAAAGGATATTCCCGGTTGTTAAGGAATTTATCAAGGTAGTCTCATGAATTATGACCACTGAGCGAGGCACCGGAGAGTGAATATAGAATTGCAATAGAGCCTTAAAGGAGGAATGGCATAAAGTTGGTGAGAAAGAAGAAAATATAAAGCAATCCGGGTCCTTCTGTTTTAAGCAATTCAATGTAAGTTGATGGTCTTTGAACATTGCTGAAGCAGTTTATTTTCAATATAATACAGTTTTTGTTTTTTAAAATTCACGTTCAAGTATTTAGTAAGGGTTTTTTTCCTGCCATTTGGTAAACCTACAAAATAGGTGATACCATCAAAGGAGCACTCAGGTTCAGTATGGAATTTCAGGAAGAATCACGTGTGACTGTTCAGTTGGTAATGCTGTAGTTTTTCTCCTATCCAATGATATATTGATATAGTTCTAAATTTGAATATGGCAAGTGTCTCAACGAAAACCTGGTAATTTATTGTAGTCTATTTGATCCTGAGACATGGAAGCTGGCATAGATCATGTTCCCCTGTGATGGTTTAAGTGCTTCATGCCTAAATGTTTCGTTGATTGTTCTGAGATTTGTCATCATCCCTTGTATTTTAAGTAGGCTTTTTCTTTGTTCAGGTCTAGAAGGAACCATTATGAAGAGGATACACCCCTGCCAACACCATCGTACAAATACAACGAGTGGGCTGATGATAGAAGGCATTTGGGGGCGACACCTCGACTTTCCAAAGGGAAAGGTACATGTTCTGAATTTTTCTTAATACTGAAATAGATCTTTTACAAAATGTTCTCAACAAGGAAGATTTGTTGTAACTCCTCTCCAGTGCTCAGTGACTTTATCTTTACAATGTAGAGACTTGTAACTGATAGTTCATTATGGAGGTTGGATTTCCACCCATTCATAGGGAGTGGATGGAAAAATATAGCCCAACATGCTGTTTTCTTTAGAAACACATCTGAATTAGTAATTGAAGTGTCAAGAGTATCAAGGTGATACAAAATTTTGTGTAAAGAATGCACAGAAAATGCTTTTTGAGTTTTAAATGAAAGCTTAAGATATAGAATTTGTGATATGTCCCTAAAGCAGAGTTTTGAATTTAACGCGTAGCTATAATACAATTTTAATGTTGTAACAGTGATCATTTTGCTGTCTTAGACTAAAATGTTACCATTTCCAACCTATTCAGGTCGGAGGGAGGAAGGTAAAGATGGCATTTATTTTGAAAACGAAGATGAGCAAAGGCAGTGGGAGGAAGATCAAAGGGTAAGGTGCTTTCCTAAATTTCAAAGTACTGTTGGAAAAATAATTTAATATTTCTATTTATCATTTGAAAAATGCATCATCTTTAAAAAAAAACTGCCAGCATTTGAATTCTCACTTTTGTCTGATGTATGATAGAAAAGATGCTTTATATGTGCCATAAATTGTTTCTGTACAGGGAGAAAGGAACTATATATAGAACATTATAACATCTCTCTGAAATGCTAGAGCGTACTCTCATAAAATAACTTAATTTACGCCAATATTGGTGCACTGTGAACTGGAGAAAGACTGAACTTGAATTTATATAACATCCTCGGTGTGTCCCAAAGCTCTTCATGACTTTTCAAGTATCATCACTGTTGTAATGTAGGTAAATGTGGCAGCAACATGTGTAAATCAGATCCCAAAGAACAGCAATGAAATAAATGACCAGATAGTTTTTACGATGTTGATTGAGGATCAATGTTCACCATGACACCAAACAGTGTCAAAATCTGTTATGTCCACCTGTTGCCTTGGTTTAATGTCTCATCAGAAAGACAATGTAGCACTCTGTTAGCCCTGTACTGGGTGTACTTTGTGTGCTCAAGGCATTGGAGCCAACTAGGCCGAGATGGCTTTCACTGAGCCCAGAATGGGGTAAATTGATGATTTAGCTAATTCAGCGTTGTTGATCTATTGACAAAGGTCAAATGGACAAAATCCCCTTCACTCACAGAGCATCTATAAATCCCCTTCACTCACTCTTCTTCAGGATGACAATGCCATCCATCAACACTGGAAGGAACATTTCTATCAACTCCTCAACCGTGAATCCATAGTGGCAGCTGATACCCTATAGGCTATCCCCCAGTACCCTGTGCTAGAATTCATGGGTGAACCATAATCGATTGGAGAGCTGCAACAAAAAATCAAATGGATGAAAAATAACAAAACCTGCTGAGTTTTTCAAAGCTGGTGGGCTTTTGCTTACATCAAGACTCGATGCGCTAATCCTACGGATTTGGGAAGGAAAAGATCTTTTTCCTCACCCCCCCCCCCCTCCCCGCCCCCATGAGCTTCAGGAATGCAACAAATGTAACTATCTTCCTATCTTCCGGAAGGGAGATAAATCGCAATGTGAAAACTATTGAGGGATTTTCCTCTTGTCCATAGCAGGGAAAATCCTTACACGCATTCTCCTGAATCCCCTACTTCTTGTGACTGTGGAGAGACACAGTGTGGCTTTAAACCTCCCTGTGGAACCTCTGTCATGGTCTTTGTTGCCAGAAAAATCCAAGAAAAATCTCGAGAACACCACCAGGAACTCTTCATTGCATTCAACGACCTGACCAAAGCATTTGACTCAGTAAATTGTGAGACTCTGTGGATTGTTCTCTAGAGATTTGAATGTCTAAGAAACGTCATCACAATCATGCAACTGCTTCATGAATAAATGACTACTGCTGTCTTGAGTGGGAGATCTCAAACAGTCCCCTTCAAAATCCGGACCTGTGTCAAACAAAGCTGTGAGATAATCCCCATGCTATTTGCAATTTACCTGACAGTGGCTATTCACCTCATCAACGATCAACTATCCTCTAGGGCAGTAAAATACTGCCTAGGGGGAAAACTCTTTAATGTCAGTTTCCTCTGTGCCAAACTAAACTAACCACCATAGACATATGTGTCCTACAGTTTGAGGATGACTGCAGTGTTGTTGCCCACACTGCACCAAATTTTAAGCCATTCTCGATCTCTTCAATTCTGCATACAAGAGGCTCGGCCTGTCCTTATCATCCCAGACCTGGTCAGTCAAATATTCCACCTCCCATATATATTGAAGGAGAGTCTCTGGATTATGTTGAGCACTTCCCATAACTTGGCAACTGCCTCTCTCAAGAGGCCACCATTGACGAAGAGTTCCAACACCTGGTCAGCTAAGCTAGCTTGCCTTTGACAAACTACAGCAGCGAGTGTTTGACAACAAAGACCTCCACAAGTCAACAAAAGTCCTAGCGTAGAGACCAGTTGTCGTCACCACACTCCTGTACTGCAGTGAGACCTGGACTGTGTAGCAGCGCTCGAGAAATTAAAACATTAGAGCTGGCATAAGAGCGTTAGAGAAATTACACCAGCAGTGCCTCTGCTGCATTCACTGGATTTGATGGGGGCACTGTCAGAGAAATGCTAGTGTCCTCTTGAAACCAGCTCCACAAGCATTCAGGCAAAACTTCTGTGATGGACTGAACACTGTCCAGAAAGCTGAAAAGCGTCTCCCCCTGTTTTCTCAACTCTCAAATGGCCAGCATTCCAAGGGAGGACACAGAAAAAGCTACAAAGGCACTCTGAAGCTTTCCTTGAAACATGGCAGCATTGACATTAATGATTGGAGGAACTTGCTACGTATTGTTCAAAATGGCGACAACTTGTCCATCAAGCTGCATCATGCTTTGAGTCCAAATGCCTTAGTGATGAGGCAGAGTGGCAGCAGAGAAGGAAAGAAAAAGAAGAAAATCCTGCACTCTGAATCCCACCACCTCATGGACATCGTGCCCCATGTGCCCAAAGATTTGCAGGTCGAGAATTGGCCTGTTCAGTCACATGAAGACCCATGGTAGAAACTTGTGACACTGAGTAGATGTCATCCTCAAATTGAGGGACAGCTGCTGCTGCTGACAATCTGAATTAACACTGGTCCACTAGCCAAGCCTAAAATATGAATCAATAAATCACATTTAAATAAGATGTGATTTATTATAGGTGAATGCTTTCCAAGTGTGTTTTGTTCTTGCGCTATTATGTTTCCATATTTAGGAAGTTTCTTGTCTCGACTTGACACAAGCTATGTGACACTCACCTGTGCAGGTGGTAGGACACAGATTTGTGCCAATATTATCCATAGAGTTGAATTCAAAAATTTGTCGTATCACCAGGGCAGATCCGAAAGACAAATCTTATCTGGGAGAATGTGCTTTAGGCTGGCCAAGTGCATTGTTTTGCAGCTTATTCCAGAAGAATATTGTCTGAAAAGATGTCAACCGTGTTACGATTCAAGCTCATTGAAGATCATTTCCTGCACCACATGTAAATATTTTACTTCTGTAGGAATGCCCTGACCCTATGCGAAACAGAACCTGTGTTTATTATACCAGGTGGTGTGCCTGAGTGAATAATTAATCTTTTTTATTATTATCGGATAAAGTGTAGGAATTACTCTGTTTCTCACGTTAATTTAAACTATTGAACATGTTTACTCATGGATAGAGCTATTTACAGAAATAGCACTATAAATAATTTATTGAATTTGTTCAGTTTGTCACTTTGTTAACTGGCTCAAATCAGACAGATTAGTCAGATGAGATAAGATTCCCTCCAAAACCTGGAATAAAATGGATACTTTTCAGAGAGAGATCAGAATCTTACACCTTATCTATAGCGCCATATTCTGTCTCTACACTTAACAACTGTCCAGCAAGGTAACTGCTAAAGCAAATTCTAATCAGGAATGTCCTACATGGGCACTAGAAAAAAGACTGTACAGCTTTGCAATTAAAAATATTAGCATATTAAGGATGCTTTGTCCTTTAAAGGGTTTTCTCCTGCCAACAGTTGGCATTTTAAGAAACGCAGTAACAAAAAATAGCTCTTGTAGAGAATATTCCAGTTTTAACCAGAACCTGATCCTGTTCTTGGCATAGGTTTGGTGCTTGGAGGCTCAGAAAAGATGTTAAGGAGCCAAGTACAAAGTTACTTTACATTTGTGAACTTGTAATTTTTGATGTCTGGTGAGCTGGTGAACATTACTGCAGAGACTTCTGATGATAAACGTTATGTTGTATTTGTGATTCTAGGCAGTTTTGATGCAGGCCAAGCATGTTTCTAAGTGCTGTTATATTTATATAATAAATGTCCAGGTTTGTGGCATCAGAATCTAGATTAAAGTGAGAGCATCTTTCAGAATACTTAGTGTCAGCCATTGGTAGCACTGTTGCCTCCGAGTCAGAGGTTGTGTGTTCAAGTCCCACTCCAGGACTTAGCACAATGATCTAATGCAGTATGAGGTGGTGCTGCTCAGTCAAGGTTGCCGTTTTTCCGATGAGATGTTAACCAGAGGCCCCGCCTGCTTTCTAAGGTGAGCAGAAAAGATCCTATGGCACTATTTTGAAGAAGAACAGGAGAGTTATCCTCAGTGCCCTGGCGAATATTTATCCCTCAATCAGCATCACAAAAAGACAGGTTATCTGGTCACTATCACATTGCTGTTTGTAGGAGTTTGCTGTGTGCACATTAGCTGCCGCATTCCTGCATTACAACAGTGACTACGCTTCAAAAGTATTTCATTGACTGTAAAGCACTTTGGGACGTCTGGTGAGTGAAAGGTACTACGTAAGTGCAAGTCTTTTTTACTTGGGCTACTTTGCAATAGATAAAACTGAAAATGATATGAGAATGTTCCCTGAAAAGCTGTCTTAACTTTGTTTTTTGTAACTTGTTTTGCTGTGTGTATCTCATTCTTGTAGCAAGCAGATCGAGATTGGTACATGATGGATGAAGGACATGATGACTTTCACAATCCCCTGGCGTACACTTCAGAGGAATATGTGAAGAAACGAGAGCAATTGTTGCAGAAACAGACACAGAAGAGAATTTCTGCGCAGAAGAGGCAAATTAATGAGGTATGTATCATTTTTAATTTTTCTTCCTTCGCCCTCTGACTTTGATGAAGGCATCCCAGAAAAAGAATATTAAGATGAAGATAAACTTATGAGAGAGCAGTTCCGGGATATGCAAGATTATATACGGTACACATAAGCTAACAAAAAGCTCATATTTCTTAAAATGAATTTTAAGGGTCTCTCGAAGTATTACTCACTTAAGTTTATTTGCTGTCCCTCAAGTTAATTTACTGTTGAACTTATGTTTGTGTGTAAATTATTGACACTCATCAAAGGATTTTTTCTTTAAAAAAGTGTTCAGCTTGGTACTAAACATTTTCTCACAGCATAGTAGCTCTTTTTACTCTCTGAATTCAACCTCAAATAAATAAATTTAACAACTGAGTATTCTTGCTTTGAGTAGGTTCTCTGCAATATAAGGGAATAATATAATTCATGCAGGATCCTTGGATGTATTTTTTGGTCCCTGCTATTAATTAAAAATCCGGGCACTCTTTGTCCAAATTTTTCGTTTCGTTGTTTAGACCCAGAATCAACTTGCAGGCTTCATAATACCAGGGAGTAAACTTAACTGATTACATTTATCTTTTGGGAAATGAAATTTTGTGCTGGAGATCTATGCTGCATTTTCCATGACCTAAAATCAGACAGTACTGTGATGGAGTGGGGAAAGTGGAGCAAGGAGCCCTTAAATGACAGCAGAGGCTGGGTTTAGAGAAGCTGACCAATTTACTTTGATTCCTACAATGGTGCTGCAATATTAGGGAAGAACTGCATATGTTTTTACATAATTAATTCTTGGGATATGGGCAAAGCTAAATGATCAGGATTTATTGCCCACCTCTAATTACATTTGAGAAGGGGATGGTAGGTGCCTTTCTGACCTGCTGCAGTCCATGTACAGAAGGTACTCCCACAGTGCTGTTAGGGAATTCCAGGATTTTGCCTCAGCGTCGATAAAGGAAGGAGCGGCAATATATTTCCAAGTGAGGATGGTGTGCAACTTTGAGGGGAGCTTGGAGGTGGCGGTGTTCCCAGCTTGGTAATTGCTGTGATGCAGCTGAAAGACTATTGGAAGTCCTAATGGAGGGACATGACTGAATTGTTGCCTACTTCTCCTTCACCTCTGCTTTAGTTGCAGAAAATTGTGGCCCATAAATTAAAATTAATTTAATTAAATATTCATTAAAAATTTTGAAGAAGTTTTTTTCAGTGCATCTGCTACCTTCACAAGCAGCTGTTCCTCCTCCTGGCACTGTAGTGGTTGTCCTATTGCAGTGCCGCTGAATGTTGCCGCTTCGCAATGGCGAAGTCCCTCTTTCTTGTTGGTGCACTTACCACCAAGAGCCTGTCTTGCATGTTAATAAGTCCCTAATTAGGAAAATGGGTTGCGGCCATAATGGGCCTGGCCTATCAGGTGGAAATCTGCCCTAATTCACTTCCAGGGACAAGAAGTACTAGTTTGTGGCAACTGCTCTGGTTCATGTTTCCATTATGAAAATCAGTTTAAATCGTTAGCAACGCATGCTATATTTTTACTGTACTTCCTGTTTGGGTAGTTGCTGTATTGCTTACAAGTACAAATTGAAGGAGTTCCTCCAGGTTAATATAACCAACTTATGCTAACAGGGAGGACCAGCTTGATATCCATTCCAGGGATGGTGCTCCTGTTAAAGGAAACCAAAGCAGTGTGATTATCTAATAAGTATAGCAATAGTGATATAATGTAAAATGATTCCACTGAGAAAATGAGAGATTGTTCTTCAAAGGAATTCCCGTTCTTTTGATGATTGTAGTTACACATTACTGTTAATTCTATTAAAAAAAAATTCAAAATTGATTATTTCTGGTTTCTTGTAGTAGATACCTGAAAGTAAAACAAAGAAGGTGGAAAAATATCTTGTTGTTCAACCTCTTCTCTTAAAACAAGCCAGACAATTTTCTGTCAAATGCTATAGCTGTAATGACAATGATTATTGCTTCCTTGGTTCAAGTTACACAAAGCATGGGGCTAAATTCAAATAGAGTGGTGTCATTTGATACAAAGATAATTTTATTGGTAACACTCCACCTGTTTAAAAATTTTGTTTAATGTAAAGCCTTCAACAACTTAAAAATAATAATTCTGGGCCCCTGATGGTTCAACAGGTTTAAATTAGAGAGCAGCTGAACCAAACAGATGCTAGGTCCTCAGTTTAATCATTGAATTTGGTTAAATTAGCTGACCCAGGACAGTTATAGAGGCATTTGGTCTTGGAACCCCTGGGTTAGGTAGAAAGAATCGCCTAAGATTTTGGTTCCTGTTGTGCTATAATTTTTTGAAAATGCACAGTAGTCTGGTCCTTTTGCAACTTTACCAATTGAGCTTCAGATAACGTTACTGATTGTTGATACTTTGGTTACAGAGCATTTCAGAGAATTAGTTGATTATGTTTGTCAAATGATTGTTTTATAGGATAATGAACGATGGGAAACTAATCGAATGTTAACCAGTGGTGTGGTTCAGCGTCTGGAAGTGGATGAAGATTTTGAAGAGGACAATGCAACTCGAGTTCATTTATTGGTGCACAATTTAGTTCCACCGTTCTTGGATGGACGAATTGTCTTTACCAAACAGGTAGGTTTGATTTGAATCTACCAACTGCCAGATTTTTTTTTAGAATGCTTTTAAACCAAGTAAACAAGTGTTAGTTTTTTTTTGGAAAGACCAAAGTCAACTCCTTTTAAATCCATGCCAGTACAGTGTAATGTGGGAGCCAACAGATTGAGTTATGCTGCATGCTTCTGCATTGCTCTCTGCTAGTTGATAATTATTTTCAAATGGCTGTAAAATGTTTCATGTTTGAAGACAGCTTTCAGCCAATATTTAAAAATCTTTAAATAAAGATTTTAATTAAAAAGTTGTTTTACAGCCAGGTGCGAAGGCTACATACTCACATCTTCATTGTGGTTTGCAGTTAGATTTGTTTGTTCACGTCTCTCAGGATGTGCAATTTGCAGTTAGCTGTTTTGCAACTGCTATAAATTCGTATAAATGTAGTACTGTGATTAACTCATAGACAAAGAATAGCTGTTAGTGCTGTGTTCAGATCAGTAAATATTTGTTCATCATTATTTTTCTTAATCCCTTCAGAGTTTTGAGTAATCTGTTTTATTTAATTAACAGTTAAAATTATTTTGTTTCAATAGAACTGTTTGATCAGTTTTGATATTCCTTGCAGGAGCATACACAGGTACATGCTATTATTAGTTGCTTGGTACAGTTTTTAAGAGTATTGCTGAAAAGAGAGACATGTTGCCAAAGCTTTTCATCTTGCACTCATCAGGACAAGCACAAATTTCAAACAATTGCAACAATTTATACCACAGGAGAAGAGGGTGCTGATTGGTTGGCAAGTTGATATTGATTGGCTGGGGCTTTGCCATGGAGAAAGCAGTGGGGAACCACACACTCCTCAAACTCCCTGGTAATTCAAAAAAGACCAAGCCTTGAACATATTCCTTTTGCTTGCAGAGAATTGGTCCCTACGCATCTATGTATGTCTCTTCTAGCAAGTGTAAATGTACCAATTTATGAGCTCGACTGATTATCTTAAATTGGTTGTTAATGTAGCTATTAGCACACTCAGGGTTATGGAGAGAAGGTGGGAGAATGGAACCAGGTGAGTTGCTCATTCGGAGAACTGGCGCAGACACAACACAGTTTTAAAGAAGGTGCAGAAACAAAGAGCCCTGGGGGTGTATCCACTGCATTTTGAAGGTGGCAAGAGAAGTTGAGAAGGCTTTTTAAAAAGCACATGGGATCCTTGGCTTTATAAATAAAAGCAAGCAAGGAACTTATGCTAAACTTTTTTTAAAACCTGGCAAGGCCCCAGGTGGAGTATTGTGTTCAGTTCTGGGCATCACACTTTAAGACAGATGTCAAGAATGGTAACAGGGAATGCGAGACTTCAGATATGTGAACAGTCTACGAAGCTGGGGTTGTTCTCCTTATAATAGAGGTTAAGGGGAGATTTAACAGAGGTGTTCAACATCAAAAAAGGTTTTGATAGAATAAGGAAAGGGAAACTATTTCCTGTGGCAGAAAGGTTGGTAATTAGAAGACAGATTTGATGATCAGCAAAAGAACCAGAGGACAATAAGGACAATTTTTTTTAAGCAGCGAGTTGTCATTATCTGAATGCACTACCAACTAGGTTTGTGGAATGGATTTAATATTCAAAAGAGAATTGGATAAGTACTTGTAGGGGAAACATTTGCAGGGTTTTGGGGTTGGGGAAGGGAATGGGACTAAATGGATGACATTTTTGACACACAATGGAACTGAATGACCTCCTTCTGTGTTGTATAATTCTGTGGTTGTAAACTCTTTCCTAACTGATATACATTACTCAATGTGTTTTAATTTCTGTGCTAACAGCCAGAGCCAGTGATTCCAGTGAAAGATGCCACATCTGACATGGCAATCATCTCCCGAAAAGGAAGCCAGCTAGTTCGCAAGCATCGTGAGCAGAAAGAGCGCAAGAAGGTAAACAGATGGGAAAAACGATCTTGCTATTTTGAATTAATGGATAGAGTTCAGCAATAGATGAAAGGATTAGCCTCTCTAAGATGTGAAATTTCATTATGAGCCAAAGATTAAGAATTAACAGACCCTTTAACTCCAGTGACATAAATTTCCACTGGTTCAATGTTAGAAACCCATGTTGAAAAATTAACAGGAGCAAAAATCTATAAATCTCAAAGTGCCCACTGAAAAGCATGTGTTGTATTACGGTATTACACCACCCAGTGTGACCTAACACTTTTCCTAGTGTGCTAAAATCAATCATGTACGAAAATGCATGTATAAAGTATAAGTAAGCCCAAATGGAGTATGCAAATTGTATGTGGGATCCCAATGGTAAGAGATATAAATAAGACTGAAACGATCTAAAGGTGCTGCATGATCCTAAGAACATAAGGACAAAAGAGCATAAGAAATAGGAGCAGGGGTAGGCATTTAGCCCTTCAAGCCTGCTCCGCCATTCAGTGAGATCATTTCTGATCATCTACTTCAACACCATTTTCCTGCACTATCTCCATTGCCCTTGATGTTTTCAATTTGTAGAAATCTAGCGATCTCAGTCTCGAACATACTCAGCAACTGAGCCTCCACAGCCCTCTGGGGCAGAGAATTCCTAAGATTCACCATCAAGTGAAGAAATTCTTCCTACCCCAGTCCTCAGCAGCCTACCTCTAATTCTGAGACTATGTCCCCTGATTCTAGACCCCCTAGCCAGGGGAAACATGCTTCCTGCATCTACCCTTTTGAGCCTCGTAAGAATTTTATATGTTAGGATGAGTTCACCTCTCGGTCTTCTAAACTCCAAAACATGAAGGGCCAGTCTATTTAATCTTTCCTCATTGACAATCCTTCCAGCCCAGGAATTAGTTTGGTGAACCTTTGTTGCACTCCCTCTTTGGCAAGTATATCTTTCCTTAGGTAAGGAGATCAAAGCTGCACACAATATTCGAGGTGTGGTCTTGCCAATGCTCTATATAATTGCAGTAAGACGTATTTACTACTATCCTCAAATCCTCTTGTAATAAAGGCCAACATACCATTTCCCTTCTTAATTGCTTGATGTACTTCATGATCGCTTTCAGTGACTTCTGAACAAGGACATCCAAATGCCTTTGAAGTTCAACACTTCCAGCCACGCACCATTTAAGAAACACTCTATTTCTGTTTTTCCTACTAAAGTGGATAATGTCACATTTCTCCACATTGTATTCCATTTGCCAAATTTTTGCCCATTCACTTAGCCTCTCCAAATCCCATTGAAATGTCTTTGCATTCTCCTCACAACTCACATTTCCACCTAGTTTTGTGTCATCTGCTAACTTGGAAATATTACATTTAATTCTCATATCCAAATCATTGATATAGATTGTGAATAGCTGGGGCCCAAGCACCGATGCTTACAGCACTCCACTTGTCACAGCCTGCCAACCTGAAAATGACCCGTTTGTTCTTACTGTCTGTTTTATGTCCGTTAACCATTTCTCAGTCCATGCCAGTATATCCCTCAATACCATGTGCTTTAGTTTTGTTTACCAACGTCTTTCGTGGGACCTTATCAAAAGCTCTCTGAAAACCTAAATATACCACATCCACTAGTTACCCTTTTGAGTTACATCCTCAAAAAACTCCAACAGGTTTGTTAAACATGAGTTCCCTTTAATAAACCCACAATGACTCTGCCCAATTCTACCATTATTTTCTAAGTGTCTTGTTACCACATCCTTTATTATAGATTCTAACATTTTCCCTACAACTGATGTTAGGCTAATTCTGCACGAATCAGTATGGGAAATACACCAGTGTCACATCCTTGGTCAAGGATTTGGAAAGGGAATCACGACAGCAAAGGAGGGAGAAAAATAGACTGACCATGTTCTATAAATTATGGAATGGACTAGTGGGAATTGACAGAAACAAATATCTGGTGCCTTCTGGCAATGACAGAACATGAGGTAGCCATCCACAGAAATTACAAAGACCATTTGTTTCCAAGACAGTATATCAACAATCTTTCTTCCCAAGAACAATCCCACAGTGGAACAAGTTGCCAAAGAAAATAGTCACTTGAAATCTTCAAGGCCCATCTTTAGATTATTCCATTTGTAAGTTTTCATTATCAGGACTACCATTTCTGCAGGTCATGCCTGGTTTAGCTAGCGCTACCCATATAAATGTTGGTGAAATATGGATATTAATCTGTGATGCTGACACAACTAAAGCAGAAGTATTGAATTTTAAAAATCTAAGTTATTTAAGATTATGGTCCAAGCATCATAGTTTTCTTAGTTTTAAGTGCATTTTCATCCATGCTTATCAATTCTCACTGAAGACGTGCTATTTCTTTAATAAACCAAAGTTGATTATACTGAGATAAAAGCAAAATACTGCAGATGTTGGAAATCTGAAACAAAAACAGAAAATGCTGGAAAAACTCAGCAGGTCTAACAGCATTTGTGGAGAGAAAAACAGAGTTCACATTTCGAGTCCGTATGACTCTGAAGAAGACTAATGCATCACATCATGTCAATCGCTAGCACCTCGAGACAATAGTTTTAGATATACCTCCTTAAAGGCACATCATATCACAGCACCAAGCAAGGTGAAATATTTAGACATTTGTTAAAGTTAGTTGTATGCTTAATTATTTCATTGCATAGAGAAATGAAAATCTAAAATTGTTTTTCTTGCCACACTACGTAAATTTTAATGATGACACTGTAGAATTATAGGGCTTTTTTTATTCATGCAAGGGATATAAGTGTCACTGTCAAGGCTGGCATTTGTTGCCCATTCTTAATTGCCCTTGAGAAGGTGGTGGTGAGCCAGCTTCTTGAATCGCTGCAGACCATGTGGTGTTGTAGGTACTTTTAGGCGCTGTTAGGAAGAAAGTTTCACTTTTTTGACCCAGTAATAGTGAAGAACAACAGTATAGTTCCAAGTCAGGTTGATATCTGGCTTGGAGGGAAACTTGCAAGTGATGGTGTTCCTGTGAGTCTACTGCCTGTGTTCTAGATAGTAGAGATCGCTTGTTTGGAAGGTCCTGTTGAAGGAGGCTTGGTGGGATCCTGCAGTGCATCTTGTAGATGGGACACACTGCTGCCACTGGTGGTGGATGGAATGAATGTTTGAGGTGGTCGATAGGGTGCCAATCAAGCGGGCTGCTTTGTCCTGGATGACCTCAAGTTTTTTGAGTGTTGTTGGAGCTATACTCATCCAGGCAAATGGACCATATTCCATCACACTCCTGACTTGTCCCTTTCAGATGTGGACAGGCTTTGGGGAGTCAGGACATGGATGAGATACCGCCACAGGCTGAGTAGCTCTGGTGGAACCCAAACTGAGCATCAGTATAACTGAGTAAGTGCCGCTTGTTAGCACTGTTAAGGACACTATCCATTACTTTGCTTTGAGAGTAGGCCTATGCGGTGGTAATTGACCGGATTGGATTTGTCCTACTTTTTTGTGGACAGGACATACCTGGGCAATTTAGCATATTGTTAAGTAGATGCCAGTATTGTAAGTTATAGTTTTAGTAAAATAGTATTACTTTTTATTTTGGGAATTATCTTAGGTGTTCCTTTAGTATTCTTATTTGCAGTCAGTCACATTGCATTGAATGTTGATAGTTTGTGGATTCAGACACAGTGTCTCAAAACTGGCAACTTCCGTGCCGAATTTCCGATCTTGTCGGTTTTCAGAGAAAAAAAGTCAGAACTCTAATTCAATTAATAAGAGACACATGAAAACAAATGAATAAGTTTTTATTAAAGTTCAAAAAAAAAGAATGCATAATAGTGAAGAAATAACACTATCAAAACTTGTACTTTTTTCACTCTGCACGCTGTATCACTATCACTATTAAGACTTGTCTGTTTTATTAGCCTTTTGGGCCGGGTTGGATGGTACGGGTTGGGCGGATCAGGCTAAACCAGGTCAGGTGGGGTCGAAGGTTGCTTGAACCACTTGGACCACAGGAAAAGACCAGTGCGCAAAACCCATAACTAGTCCGGCGCGCCAATGCAGCACCTAGCCAAGTTATCCCAGTAAGTTATTTTGGTCATTTAATAACAATTACAATTGATGCATGGCAGCTTCTAAAAATGTCTGGTTTTAGGACAACTCCGGTTTTCGGATTGCAGGATATGAGATATTGTACCTGTATGTCACAGAGCTCATTTAAACCTAGGCTGACTTTATCAGAATTACTTCAATGAACATTTGTCTAAGTTTGAAAGGCTATTAGTAAAGCTCATACTGTGAAAAATCATTGTAGTTCTGGGAAAAGAGTAAGAAATTGCATGAAATAAAACAACTAAAGAATACAAAAATGTTAAAAGGTACAAAAAGTGAATATTAGAAACAACTTGAAAGGTTTATCAAAATTTTTGATTTTTTTTAATTAATAAGAGGAAGGGCAAGTAAAGGGCTCTGCAGCCCATTAAAGAAAAACGCAGATGAAACTATAATGGACAATAAAGAATTGGGAGACTTGTTAAATGAGTTCTTTAAATCTGTTTTCACATTGGAGGAAGAGGGCAAAATACTAGCAGTACCAGAACCAATACAAAAGACATGTGAAGGAGCACAGTACCTTTGATATACTGTAAGTAAAAATATATTGGAAAATAATAGTATCTCAGACAAATCTCCAGGACCTGAGGGTTTCCACTCCAGTGTATTAAAAGAAATAGTTGATGAAATTACAGATGCCTGAGTCACAATTTTCCAAAGCTCTCTGAATTCAGACAGCTTTTGGATTAGAAAATTGCAAATGACATTCCATGATTTAAGGGGAGAGAAAAGGAGGAACAACCAGGTAACTCCAGGCATGTCTGTTTAACAGTAGTTGTGGGGGGAGATTTGGAATTTGTCAACAGGGACAGTCACTAAGCATTTGGGCAAATATGGTCATGTCAACCTGTTGAATTTTTTGAGGCGGTCACAGCATGGTGGAGAGGGATATACCTCTGGATGTTGTCTATATAGCCTTCCAGAGTGCATTTGATTGGCTTGGGCTAGGGATAAAGTGAGCATTCTCTCATTAGTGGAATGTAACAAGTTGTGTTCTGTGAGGAAATGTACTGGAGCCTCAGCCTTTCACCATATATATAAATGATTGGTACAGAGCAATTTTTTTTCAATTGATGAGTTATTGATGGTTTCGGTAAAATTGGAATTGTACTGGTTTCTGACCATTGGTTTGATAATACAGACCTATGGAGTTGTAAGCATTCCTCTCATACACACTATAATTGTTTCTGATAGTTTGTCAGTAGCATTCCACATTTTTTCAAGTAAAACCAATAAAAATATCAGCAGTTGAATGCAATAATACTATTATCACAGGAGTACAAATGTTTTCCACATGCTGACAATATATATGTATTTTGTGTATTTGTTTTTTGACTTATTAAACTATACATCTGGTCAATTGAGCAACTAAAAATATTGAGCAGGATCTGCTTTGCCCATTCCACATATCTGCTGAAGTTGAAAGTACCAGTGATCATGTCGTCAGTACTAAGAATACGTATTTACATTTTTAATTGCAAATGTTTCTGTGACAGGCTCAGCATAAACACTGGGAACTGGCTGGGACCAAACTGGGAGATATTATGGGGATAAAACAGGTGGAAGAGAAGGATAAAGAGATAGGAGAAGATGGGAAAGTGGATTACAGGTATGTGCATTTCTCTGTCATTTATCCAGCAACAGTGACAACCACCATTTATATAGGATTTTAAAGTTAGTAAAACATTCTAAGGCACTTTAGAGGTGAAAAATGGGTGCTGAAGGCCAGCAGGAGACTTGTTGGCGTTTTTGAAGGTGGCGAAGAGGGGTAGTAAGCTGGGGGTGGTTATTTAAGGGGAGAATTCCTAGAATGTTGAACCAAGGCAATGGAAGGCTTTGTCTCTTAAGGTGGAGCAGAGAATGTTCGTGCAAAAGAAGGCCAAAGTCAAGATTTAGGGCCCATAATGACAGGGCTGTAAAGAGTCAGAGTTAGAATCGTTACAGGACAGTGAGAGGCTGTTTGGCTCATTGTGTCCATGCCGGCTCTCTGCAAGAGCAACTTGACTAGTCCCACTTCCCTGCCCTCCTTTCCCAACAGTCCTACATTTTTTTTCCTCTTCAGGTGCTTACCCAATTTTCTTTTGAAAGCCACAATTGATTCTGCCTGCCCCACATTCCCAGGCAGTGCATTCCAAAATCCTAACACTGCTGCTTAAAGTTTTCCCTCATGTAGCCATTTGTTCTTTTGCCAGTCACCTGGAATCGGTGTACATTGGTTCTCTGCTTCCGCCAGTGGGAATAGTTTCCCTCCGTCCACTCTGTCTCAACCACTCAATTTTGAACACCTCTTCAAATCTTCTCTCAACCTTCCCTAGGGAAAACAACCCCAGCTTCTCTAATTTATCCACATAACTGAAGTCATTCATTCCTGGAACCATTCTTGTAAATCTTTCCTGCAACCTGTCTAAAGCTTGGCATCCTTCCTGAAGTGTGGTGTCCAGAAATGGACACAATACTCCACTTGAGGCAGAACCAGTGTTTTATAACTCCCTTGACTTTGCACTCTATGCCTCAATTTATGAAGCCTTGAATCACTTTTTACCTTTTTGACCACTTTCTCAGCCTGTCCTGCCACCTTCAATGATCTGTGCATACATATCCTCAGCATCTCTCTGTCCCTGTACCCCCTTTAAATTGTATCCTTTATTTTCTTTTCCCTCTTCTCATTC
Source organism: Cetorhinus maximus (assembly GCF_964194155.1). NCBI lineage: Eukaryota > Metazoa > Chordata > Chondrichthyes > Lamniformes > Cetorhinidae > Cetorhinus > Cetorhinus maximus. The sequence continues at coordinate 130,416,757 of NC_135884.1, forward strand.
TTCCTACCAAATTGTACCACTTCATAATTCTTTACATTACATTTCGTCTGTCATGTGTCCGCCCATTCCACCAGCCTGTTTATGTCCTCTTGAAATCTACCACTATCCTCCTCCTCAGTTCACATTACTTCCAAGTTTTGTGTCATGTGCAAATTTTGAAATCGTACCCTGTACACCCAAGTTCAGGTCATTAATATATTTCAAGAAAAATGGGGATCCTACTGCAGTCCCCGGGGAACTCCACTGTATATCTTCCTCAAGTCCAAAAAACAACCATTCATGACTACTGTTTCCCTGTCACCTAGCCAACTTCATATCCATACTGCCACTGTCCTTTTACATGGGCTTCAACTTTGTTGGCAAGCTTTTTATGTGGCACTTTATCAAATGCCTTTTGGAAGTCCGCGTGTACCACATCAACTGCATTACCGTTATCAACTCTGTTTGAAGGAGAAACATCAAAGAAGTTCAGCTAAGTTAGTTAAATCTGGTTTGCTTTTAATAAATCCATGCCGCCTTTCCTTGATTAATGCATACCTATCCAGGTGACTGCTAATTTTTATAATGTTAATTTTTATCATAAGAAATAGGAGAAGGAGTAGGCCATTCGGCACCATGAGCCTGCTCCGTCATTCAATAAGATCATGGTTAATGTGATTGTGACCTTAACTCCACTTTCCTTCCTGCCCACCATAACCCTTGACTCCCTTGTAGATCATAAAATCTGTCTAACTCAGGCCTGAATATGTTCAATAACCCAGCCTCCACTGCTCTCTGGGGAAGAGAATTTCAGAGACGAACAGCTCTTTGAGAGAAAAAATTTTTGTCTTGGATCATTGTTTCTAAAAACTTTCCTACCACCGAGGTTAAACTAATTAGGATGTAGTTGCTAGGTTTATCCTTACAGCCTTTTTGAACAAGGGCGTAACATTTGCAATTTTGCAGTCTTCTAGCACCACCTGCGTATCAAGGGACGATTAAAAGATTATGGCCAGCCCCTCTGTAATTTCCACCTTAACTTCTCTTGGCATCATCCAGTGCATTCCATTCAGTTCTAGTGACTTATCAACTTTAAGTACTGTAAGCCTTTCTATTACCACCTCATTTATACGAACATAGGAACAAAGGAGCAGGAGGAGGTCATTCAGCCCATTGAACCTGCTCCGCCATTCAATGTGATCATCGTTGATCATCCACTTCAATGCCTTTTCCCATAGTATCCCCATATTGCTTTCTGTAATTGGCATTTAGAAATCTGTCAATCTCTGCTCTTAACATACTCAATGAATGAGCTTTCACAACCCTCTGGGGTAGAGAATTCCAAAGATTCACAACCCTCAGAGTAAAAAAAATTCGACTTATCTCTGTCCTAAGTGGTTTGCCCGTTATTTTGAAATTGTGTCCCTTGGTTCTAGGTTCCCCAACCAGGGGAAACATCTTACCAGTATCTACCCTGTCTATCCCTTTAAGAATTTTGTAGGTTCAATGAGATCACCTCTCATTCTTTGAAACTCTAGAGAATACAGGCCCAGTTTCCCCAATCACTCTTCATAGGACAGTCCTGCCACCCTGGGAACAAGTTTGTGAACATTTGTTGCACTCCCTCTATGGCAGTAATATCCTTCCTAAGGTAAGGGGACCATAACTAACACAGTACTCCAGGTGCGGTCTAACCAAGGTTCTATACAATTGAAGCAAGACTTGGCCACTCCTGTACTCAAACCCTCTTGTGATAAAGGCGACTGTGCCATTAGCCTCCCTAATTGCCTGCTGCACCTGCATGTTAGCCTTCAGTGATTTATTGACGAGGATACCCAGGTCCTTTCGTGCATCTACATTTTCTAATCTCTTAGCATTTAAGAAACACCTCTGTGCACCTGTTCCTCCTACCAAAGTGGATAGCCTCACAATTTTCCACATTATATTCCAACTGCCATGTTCTGGCCCATTCACTAATTCTGTCCAAAGCCTCTTGAAGCCGCTTTGTATCTTCCTCGCAACATACACTTCCACTTGCCTTTGTGTCATCCGCAAACTTGGAAATATTACATTTGGTCCCCACATCCAAATAAGACCATAAGGTGTAGGAGCAGAAGTAGGCTATTCGGCCACGTTAATATATATTGTGAACAGCTGGGGCCCTGAGTACTGATCCCTGTGGTATCCCACTAGTCACAGCCTGCCAACGTAAGAATGACCCATTTATTGTTGTTGTTATCAATATTTAACCCATCTAGTATCTCAGCTACCTCCTTTTTCATAATGACTTTGGCAGCATCTCCTTCCTTGGTTAAGACAGATTCAAAGGACTCATTTAGTACCTCAACCATGCCCTCCACCTCCATGTATAGATCCCCGTTTTGGTCCCTAATCGGCCCAACGCCCTCTTACTACCTTTTTGCTGTTTATGTATGTTATGATGTGGCAGATGATGTGTGCCAGGTGGACCAAATCCATGAGGAAAACTTGGTCGAGCTATCACAACGGTTTTGCAATTTGTATTTATTATGAGATGTGTGCACTGGATTCAGAAAAAATGAGTTCACCAACACCTTTAATTTTAAAAATTAAATTAAAATATTAACAAAAAGGAAAGATTTCAAGCACATACATACAACTACAATTATTTACTACAATAACAAACCCTAAAATTCCTAACTGACCTGACTCCCAGTTACAAACTCCTTTAAGGCAACAGTCCAAAATAGATTTTAGATTTTAAAACAAACTCAGCAAGTTAACACAATACTCACTCGACAGTGGCTTCCCAAACTTCAGTTACTTTACATAGAGACTTATGCACAAATGGTTGGAGGCTTCTTGAAGACTGTTTCACACATTCCTGTTAGATCTTACATGGCCTTTCCCACATAGCCTTTCATTCTCCTTTACATATGTTTCTCTCTTTTTCATATGTAAATTCTATTGTTCCATACGTCTTTGAAACTGTATCTTCCTCATAATATAAAAATGTTCATGTTGCCAATATTGTCAGTGACCTTTGGGGAATATAACCACACTCCTTAGCCTTGCTTATCTGGCTAGTTGTAAACAGACTAATATCCCTTTGAAATCCAACAATCCTTTCATTTACCTAAATAGCAAATTCCCATCACATCTTATGTGCTAAGCCAGCATCCATGTTTACTTATTAGCATGTCAAGCACATTCCTACACCTAGCTTCTTTTGATGATTGCAGTCTTGCAGTCTACTTGACTCCAAATGTAATTAAATCACACAGACAGACCCAACTATAATCACACCCATAAACCTACTTCACAATAAACCAGAAAAATATTATGAAAATTATTCTACTTTCGTCACATGTAGCTTTAGAAAACTTTTTGAATCCCCTTTATTTTAGCTGCCGGTCTTTTCTCATCCTCTCTTTTTGCCTTTATTACCTGTTCACTTCTCCCCTGAAGTTTCTATATTTAGCCTGGTTCTCGGTTGCATTATCATCCTGACATCTGTCATATGCCCCCTCTTTTCTGCTTCTTAATCTCCCCCTTGCACCATCTCTCCAGCCACATATTCATCTGCTCTATCTTCCTATTTCTACATTCACTAATTCAGGTGCTGATTGCTTGGTCTCTCTTTTATAATGGCGCTGGTTGGCTGTCAGTTTCTTCCTTATGTGACTGTTATTCATGTGAGGCCTGACAGGGTGTCTTAGCAGGCTACTTGACAATGGAAGGCATCAAAGACTTAATGTAACCTCATGTCCAAACATGAGCACCTCCAGCAGGGCTTGTTGAAGATATTGGGAATCAAACCTATGGCTTTCTTCACTCCACCTTCCCCACCTCCCCTTCTGAACCACCCCAACTTGAGGCTCAGCTCTATGTGTTCCAGCTGAGAGAATCTACAGAACTGCCTGTTTTATTATATGTCAGTAGATTGCTAGCCACTGATTGTCATTTAACCTAGCTTTATGTTTGCAATTGAAGTGATTACTGTTGTCAGAGCTTGGAGAGCCAAGTTGGAACAACTTGGTCCTAACAGACTGTAAAAGCTGGTGGAAGGATGATGGTGAATGAGAGACTGGGTAAAAAATTAGAACAAAATATAGGAAATAGCCTGTATTTCAATTTAGGGTTTTAGTAGAGGATGAGAAAAATGGGGAGGAGATGTTCAGAAGAATATCACTCTTGTCCATGAAATAAAAAAAACTTAAGTTTGTTTAATTTGTAGAAGACTAATTTACAGAAGGGAAAGCAGTAGGGATAGAGGATGTAATCATTGATTTTTAGAACATTTTAGATAATTACACAATTGGTCAAACAGTGAATAAAAATTGATACTGAACATTGTAAAGTATTAAATATTGGTTGGGAAATAGGTCATACAATTGCTTACCTTTCCTTAATGCTTTCACCTTTGCAGCCTGACTATCTAATTTGTTCGGAACTACATTGAGACTGCTCGCACAGATTTGTTTCTCACACTTTCGACTGTCAGTGTTAAGAACCAACCTGATCACTGTTTGAATCAGATCTCAGAAATAAAATAATGGTATTCTAATACACTCTGCCCACCAGTTGCCTATTTTCTCCTTTGTTCCTTTGTGCATACAAGCTAAATAAAACATTTACGAAAACTAGTACATGCCAGACATACATGGCCTCCACCATCCATCAGTAAATAACATCTTAACTGGCTCTATATTGTGTCTATTATATTTAGAGGCAATGTACAGGATTGAGGAGTCATGGTTTTGTTACAGATTACTATACAGAGTAAACTGATACCAAAAATGCAATATTAATGTCTTTGAAATATATTTCTAATGTTATTAATATGTAGAATTGATCAGAAGTTTGCTGACCATATGAAGGACAAAAATGTGGCAAGCAGTGAATTTGCAAAGAAGAAATCCATTCTTGAACAGAGACAGTACCTACCTATATTTGCCATTAGAGAACAGTTACTCAATATAATACGGTAAGTAATGATTTCATATTTAAATAGCGCATTGTTGATAGTTATGGGATCTGAGGTACCAAATGGCTTGCCTCAAGTATACTGTGGTAATTAATAAAAGTGTCAGAGGTGTGATGAGAATTTTTTTTATGCAATGAGCTGTTATGATCTGGAATGTGCGCAACTTGAACAAGTGGGGAAGCAGATTCAATAATAACATTCAAATGAGAATTGGATAAATATTTGAAGGGAAAAATTTGCAAGGCTGCGGGGAACTGGCAGGAGAATGGAAATAATTAGAGAACTATTTTAAAGACCTGGCACCAACATGATGGGCTGGTTGGCCTCCCTCTGTGCTGTGTCATTCTATGATATTAGGTGACTGCCTCATAATGAAACTAGCCAGTGCAGAATGATCAGTCTTGGTTCAAATGTTCAGTGGTCATTACTTCAAAATTGAATCCTATTTTCCTACTTAAATGATAAAAGCTAACATTATTACAATGTAAAGAATAATCAATAGTGATATTATATTGGCACACTTCATCAGTCTGTTTAACCCTTTTCTTGCAGTTACACAGCCAGCAGGGTGGAATGCATCTGTGGTGTAGACTTGCGCATTTCTTTTACCAGACTCCTGGGCCACTGGAGTTTGCCAGATTTTCTTTAAATATTCTTTCTTGGGATGTTTATGTGTCTGGCAAAGTTAGCATTTATTGTCCATCCTTAATTGCCATTGAGAAGGTGGTGAACCGCCTTTTTGAACTGCTGCAGTTCAGAGAGTGACGGTACATTGCAGTGTTGTTAGGTAGAGTGTTCCAGGATTTTGACCTTGTGATGATGAAGAAATGGTGATATATTGTCACATCGAGATGCTTTATGACTTGAGGTAGGGTGAGGCGGTGGCAGATGTTGGTGGTGGGTGGAGCTGGTGACATTCCATGCACCTGTTGCCCTTGTCCTTCTCGGTGATGGAGAATGGAGATTTGGGATGTGTTCTTGAAAAAACCTTTGCGAGATGTTGCAGTGTGTCTTGTAGATAGTTCACATTGCAGCCATGTTGTATTGGTGGAGTGAATGTTTAATGTGATGGATAAAGTTGAGTCAGGTGGGCTACTTTGCCCTGGAAGATGTTGAGCTTCTCAAGTGTTAGAGCTGCACTCATTCAGGCAGTTCGGGAGTATTTCATTACATTCCTGATTTCCACTTTGTAGGTGCTGGCAGGCTTTGGGGAGTCAAAAGGTAAGACAGTCACCATAGGATATACATTTTCTAATCTGCTGTTGTAGCCGTTTTATTTATGTGGCTTGTCCAGTTAAGTTTCTGGTCAGTGGTGACCTCAGGATTTTGAGAGTTGGTAATTCGATGATGGTGATGCCATTGAATGCCATGCGGAGTCAGTTAGACATTCTCTTATTGGAGATGGTCTTGGAGGTAGCTGGGCACTTGTGGTGCGAAAGTTACTTGTCATTTATCAGCCCTACCCTGGATGTTGTCAAGGTCTTCCTGCATGTGGACACTGACTGCTTTACCATCTGAGCTGTTGCAAATTGATTATATAGGATTCAGTTTTATCATCAGTGAATATCCTACTTCTGACCTGACGATGGAGGGAAGGTCATTGATGAAACAACTTAATGTGCTTGGGCCTAGGCCACAGCCCTGAGAATCTCTTGCATTGTTGTGCTGGGGTTGAGATGATCGGCCTCCAAAAAGCACAACCATCTTCATTAGTGCTAGTTATGACTCCAACCGGTGGAAAGCTTTCCCCCTGCTTTCCACTGACTTCAATTTTACTAGATGCCACACTGAATCAAATGCTCCCGTGATGTCAAGAGCAAACACTTTCACCGCCTCTTGAATTCACAAGAGCACAAGACGAGAACACAAGAATTAGGAGCAGGCGTAGGCCTTTCGAACCTGCTCTGCCGTCTGAGAAGGTCATGGCTGATCTGATTGTGGTCTCAACTCCACTTTCCTGTCTGCCCCTCATAATCCTTGACTTCCTTTTTGATCAAAAATCTATCTAACTCAGCCTTGAATATATTCAATGACCCGGTCTCCACTGCTTTTGAGGGAAGAGAATTTCACAGACTAACGACCCTCAGAGAAGAAACTTCTCTTTATCTCAGATTTAAATGAGAGACCCCTAATCTTTAATCTGTGTCCCCTAGTACTAGACTCTCTCAATGGGAAACATCCTCCCAGATCCATCTGGTCAAATCCCCTTGGAATTTTATATGTTTCAATAAGATCACCTCTCATTCTTCTAAACTCCAATGGGTATAAGCCCAACCTGTTCAACCTTTCCTCATAAGATAACCCCATTCATCTTAGAAATCAGTTAAATGAACCTTCTTTGAACTGCTTCGAATGCAGTTATATGCTTTCTTAACTAAGGAGACCAAAACTAGAAAGTGCTCCAGATGTGGCGATACTTCTCTATTTTTATATGGATTCCCCTTGCAAAAAGTGCCAACGTTCCATTTGCCTTCCTAATCACTTGCTGCACCTGCATGCCAATTTTTTGTGACTCTTGTACCAGGACACCCTAATCCATCTGTACCATTGAGTTCTGCAGTCTCTCTCCATTCAACTAAGATACTGCTTTTCTATTCTTCCTGCCAAAGTGGACAAGTTCACGTTTTCCAGCATTATCCTCTATCTGCCAAATTTTTGCCCACTCACTTAACCTATCTAAATACCTCTCTTTATGTTCTCTTGACAGTTTAATTTCCTACCTATCTTTGTGTCGTCAGCAAATTTAGCTACCATACATTTGGTCCCTTCATCCAAGTCATTGATATATTGTTAATAGTTGATCTTGTTCATGTTTGAACCATTGCTAGAATGAGATCCATAACCACGTGCTCCTGGGGGAACCCAAACTGAGCATTGGTGACTAAATGCTGCTTCATAGCACTGTTGATGACAATTCCCATTATCTTGTTGCTGATTGAGAGTGGGCTCATGAGCCATATTGGATTTGTCCTGCTTTTTGTGGGCAGGGCATACCTGCGCAATTTTCTACTTTGTTGAATAGCTCTCCTGGAATGGCTTGGCTAGAGACGTGGCTAGTTCTGGAGCACAAGTCTACAGTTATACAGCTGCGATGTTTTTGGGCCTGTGGCCTTGGCTCTATCCAGTGTGCACAGCCATTTCTTGATATGTGAGTGAATCAAATTGACTGAAGACTGGCATCTGTGATGCCAGGAGGAGGCTGAAATGGACCATCTACTCGGCACTTATGGCTGAAGATGGCTGTGAATGCTTCACCTTTGTCTTTTGCATTCAAGTGCTGGGGCCTTCCATCATTTAGGGTGGAGATATTCATTGAGCCTTTTTCTCTTGGTAGTTGTTTAATTGTCCACCACCATTCATGACTGACAGGGCAGTGGAGTTTTGATCTGATTCATTGGTTGTGGAATTGCTTAGTCGTTTGTAGCATGCTGCTGCTGCTGTTCAGCATGCATGTAATCCTATGTTATAGCTTTACCATGTTGGCACTTCAATTTCAGGTGTGCCTTGTGCTGCTGATGGCATGCTCTTCTGCACTCCTCATTGAACCGTGATTGGTTTCCTGGCTTGATAGTAATGATAGAGTAAAGGATATGTTGGGCCATGAGATTGTGTGGAGTACATGCAGAAGGCCCACAGCACCTCGATGCCCAGTTTTGAGCTGCTAGATCTGTTCTGAATCTATCCAATTTAATACAACGGTGATGTTGCACAACATGATGGAGAGTGTCCTTAGTATGAAGACAGGACTTGGTCTCCACGAGGACTGTGCAGCAGTTCCTCCTACCAATACTGTCATGGGCAGACGCATCTGTGACAGATGAATTGCTGAAGACAAGTTCAATGAGTTTTTAAACATGTTGGTTCTCACACCACCTACTGCAAGTCTAATCTGATACTATGCCAGCTACTGAACTACTCTTCATGATGGATATTGAAGTCATAACTGAAGTACGTTCTGTGCCTTTGCTACTCTCAGTACTTTATCCAAGTGGTGTTCAATGTGGGCAAGTACTGATTCATCAGCTAAGGAGGGGACAGTAAGTGATAATCAGCAGTTTTTTTACCTTTGACTCTGGAACCCAAGAAGTTTCATAATATTGTTGAGGGCTGTCAGGGACACTCCCTCCTTCAACTGTACACCACTGCACCATTACTTCTGGTGAGCCTTCCCTGCCAGCTGGGTGATGGTTAAGTATGACTATGACGGGCTCTGCTTGACTAGTCAGTGGGACAGCTCTCCTAATTTTGGCACAGGTTCACAGATATTAGTAAGGGGGAATTTGTAGGGTCAGCTGAGCTATGTGTCTTTGTCTTGTCCAAATCTGATGCCTAGATTGATAGCAGGTAGTCCATCCGGTTTCATTGTACTTTTTTTTGTTGAAGTTTGATACAACTGAGTGGCTCGTTCAATTTGGAAATTTGCTAAGTGTCAATTTGCACGTTCAATGAAGGTTATGTTTTAAAAACAAAAAGCTAAAAGCTACTGCGGATGCTGGAAATCCAAAACAAAAACAGAATTACCTGGAAAAACTCAGCAGGTCTGGCAGCATCGGTGGAGAAGAAATCAGTTAACGTTTCGAGTCTTCATGACCCTTCGGCAGAACCAGTTCTGCCGAAGGGTCATGAAGACTCGAAACGTTAACTGATTTCTTCTCCAAGGTTATGTTTTGCCTCTCCATGGTGCAGATGTTGAAACATTCCTGCCTTTCAGCTGCCTTTTGGATGTGAATTTAAACATTTCGTCAATTTCAATAATACTGTAACCAAATAAAAAAAGTGGAATTGAGCATAGGTGGAGAGACCAATGAAATGACAATTTTTCTCATCTTGAGCTAAATTAGTGAGGAACATTTTCCCTGTTCAATCACTGACAGAAAATATGTGAACCATTATAGTGTACGTAACATAAGTAACATCAGATGAGAAAAAAGAAACAAAAATGAGTAAAATAGAAGTGAATGACTGATGTGCATGTAAAAATAGCAGTGAATTAGTAAAATTAAAAGAAAGGAAGATGATGCAATTATTTTGTACCTTTCATGTCCTTAGGACATCCCAAAGCACTTCACAGTTAATGGATTACATTAGTACATAGTAGAATAATCTCTGCTACCATAATGTATTTGTGATATACAAGGTTGGTTGTGTTTTTAAATACATGCTACTTCTTCCCCTGATTCAATAAAAAAAAAACCCTTTGTGTGAATGCATAATTTAAAAGAAAGTGCTGGAAAATGTAAATTGGCAAGTATAAGGTGAATGCTATGAATTAGTACTTGTACTATCATTATATATTGACAGAAGATATCACATTGGTAGCTCTAATGATTGAATGTTGGGCTCCCAGTTACGGGATCACTGGTTTTTATTCCAACTGAAATTCAGACTTACTTTCTTTCACTGAAAGAAGTTAACCAATCTTTGGTCAAACTGCTAGAAACAATGGCACTTCAAACAAAAGGAAAAATGCAGAGCTGGTCCTGTATCACAAAGTATACTTTCTATTTTCTCAAAATAGGATGATATTGGTTAATGAAGTAAAAATCAATAAAAGACAGACTGTACCTTTGTCCTGGCTGTAACAACATCAGAGGAAAATCATTTGTGTATGTTGGGGTAGGCGAGAAAGATAAGGAGCTTCATATAAATAATTCCTTTTTCTTCTTCATTCTGTACAGTGATAACAATGTCGTCATTGTTGTTGGAGAGACTGGTAGTGGAAAGACCACTCAACTAACGCAGTATCTTAGTGAAGATGGCTATTCAAACTATGGCATGATTGGATGTACTCAGCCCAGACGTGTAGCAGCCATGTCTGTGGCGAAACGTGTTAGTGAAGAAATGAATGTGAATCTTGGAGAAGAGGTAATGAAATAGCGCTGGTCTGGTCTTTAGTGCTACATTAAGTTCAATTAATTATGTTTACCCAGGGGTACATGACACAGTAATTTTTCTTCATCCCTTTTTTTAAGGTATCTGTTGTGAAATCGTATGTTCAATGTATTCTGAAAGAGGTTGAAAAATATCTTTTTTAATTTAATCATTTTTAAAAATGTTAAACTCATGCTTATGCTTGCAGCACCTGAAATTTACAGTGAAGAAGCCCTATAGTTGAATGGCATTGATATTAAAACATACGAACTAGGAGCAGGAGTTGGCCACACAGCCCTTTGAGCCTGCTCCGCCATTCAATAAGATCATGGTTGATCTGACTGTAACCTCCCGCCTAACCCCCTTGTTTATCAAGAAAATATCTACCTCTGTCTCAAAAACATTCAAAGACTTTGCTTCCATTGACTTTTGAGGAAGGGAGTTCCAAAGACTCACGAACCTCTGAGAGAAAAAATTCGTTCTCATCTCTGTCTTAAATGGGTGACCACCTATTTTTAAACAGTGACCCCTAGTTCTAGATTGTCCCAGAAGAGGAAACATCCACATTGACCCTGTCAAGACTGCTCAGGATCTTATATGTTTCAATCAAGTCGCCTCCTCTTCTAAACTCCAGCAGATACAAGCCTAGCCTGTCCAAACTTTCCTCATAGGGTAACCTGCTCATTCCTGGTATTAGAAGTAAACCTTCTCTGAACTGCTCCTCATGCATTTACATCCTTCCTTAAATAAGGGGACCAATACCTTGCACAATATTCCAGATGTGGTCTCACTAGTGTCCTGTACAACTGAAGCATAGCCTCCCTACTTTTATGTTCAATTCTCCTTGCAATAAACGATAACATTCTATTAACTTTCCTAATTACTTGCTCTAACTGCATAGTAACCTTTTGTGATTCATGCACAAGGACACCCAGATCCATCTGAACCTCAGAACCTTGCAATTTCTCACTATTTAAATAATATGCTGCTTTTTTATTATTCCTGCCAAAATGGATAATTTCATATTCGCCCACTTTATACCCCATTTGCCAGATCTTTGTCCAATCACTTAACCTATCTATGTCCCTTTGTAACCTCCTTATGTCCTCTTCATTTCCTATCTATCTTTGAATTATCAGCAAATTTAGCAACCATACCTTTGATCTCTTCATCCAAGTCATTTATATAAGTTGTAAATTGGGCATTGAACAGGAATTTGGGAAAAGTGATTTTAAAAAAAATATAAGTTTTATGTGTTCTGCAGACATCAGAAGCACGAATGGACTTTAGTATTGTTGTGAGTAAATAGTCACGGGTGATGTGCTCCATAGATTGCTGTGCACCAGGTTAAAATATCTTCAAGACATTTCATCCATTTTATGCATTCTGCACCTTGATCTTTGTATTTATTGGACAGTATTTATTATTCTATTACCTGCCATCATCACTCTTTGAAGATCATTAATAGTGAGAAATTGTGAATTTTCTTTCACATTCCCAGCTTGTTTAAAAAAAGTAAACTAGTTGCGCACAATGCCTTTTACAAATTTTTCAGCATTTGTATTTTAGTGCATGCATCTTTATGAGTAATGGCACAGCAGCATTAAAAAGAAAGGATTTGACGATGTTGGCATCTAACTTTGACTAAACATAAAATGTTTGTGATTTTTGGTTTTAAAATAAAGGAGGCAAAATTCCTGTTGAAGCAGGTTTTGTGCTTGAAACTTTTTGTGCTGTGATTATCTGTAAGCGGAAATTTGCTCTAAAAGGTTGGCAAAGTTTGCTATGTCATCTCTGCTGCTTTCAGAAAGAGGATTATAACTAGCAAGAATCTTTCATTTTAAGAAGGACTTTTCCATGAATTGAACATGGCATTAGCCAATCAATTGGCACAGTAGTCATGAGTGTAAATTTTCCGATTGACTATGAGCAGGCCATAAATCAGGTGAATCCAGTTGGAAAATTAGGTGGTTCCCTGTCTACCTTGTGCATCAGGGCATTCCTGGGGTAGGAAACATTGACAGCCAGACAGCCTGAACAGGTGATAGCTTCACTTAAAGAGCACAGTTGGTTGACAGTGTAGCTTTAAAGCCATTTCCGGACTGTTTTTTAATTTTTCCTGCTATCACTTGAATTTAGTGGAATATTTTCGTAAACTACGATTCTGCTTTTTCCCCTCTACCACTTTATAACTGCAGCTGATGAAAATCCACTTGCAGGTAGTAGTACACACCCCCACATCTACAAACTGAGATCTGAGATGCGCATACCTCACTGGCAGATGGGTAATGGATGTGGAGGCTCCTATTCCCAAAGAAACCTGCAACATTTGGCCAGAAGGCATGAATAGAAAATGTGAATGCCCAGCCAGCCATAATGCTAGATGTGTCCCCAGAAGCTGCCCAATCAAAGTATGTCATGCATTTAGTGGTACTGCATGAAGCAAAGTATGTCAGATTAGTCAACAGCTGGCACAGTCAGATTGACTGGATCTGCCAAGATGCCATCATACATAGTTTTTGTCTCACTTACTAGGCAATGGTCTTACGGTTCTTGTCATCAGATAGTCATATGCAGAGCAAATTCATTTACAGCTAGGACGCCTCCAACTACCTTGCATAGGGTGGCATAGTCAGTGATTGTACCAGTTAGCTGTGACATCAAGGTTATTTTGATGCTCTTGTAGACTTACGGCGATGCTGCTATTTAGAAATGGTGCCATGGGGTGGCAAGGATTACCTTGCAACCACCTGCTGCAACATTACTTAAACATCAGTAACTATAAACAGGGTATCGAATATTGGATTATGACCTGCAGATGCATGTTAGCGCCAAGAGTTTCCTTTCAATTAATTTTTGTCTTTCACTTCTTAGCTCTTACCATTCAGTGTGGCAAAGCTTGCCAGTGGATTGAGATGCTTTCTGCACTTTAAAAAATAAATACTGTAATTCTTATTTATATAGCATCTGTCCTGTTTTCAGGAGGCCCCAGAATATTTTTACCCAACAAATTACTTTTAAGTGCCACCTTGGCTCAGTCATAACATTCTCACCTCTGTGTCTGAAGGTTGCAAGTTGAAGCCTCACTCCAGAGTCTTGAACATTTAACGTGTCTGATACTTCAATGCAATACTGAGGAATTTGGTGTTAAACTGAGGCCTAGTCTACCCTCTCAGATGGATGTAAAAGATACTACTCTACTTCAGAAGTACTTCATTGGCTCTGAAGGGCTTCGGGATATCCCAGGGAAATGAAAGGCACGATATAAATAGAAGCTCTTCCTTTATGTCTTAGAGGTGTAGCATCTGCTAAAGTCAAATGTGGCAGCAAATTTACACGTAAGATCCCACACGCTGCAGTGAGGCAAGTGACAAAGTAATCCAGTTTGGTGGTGTTGGTTGAGGGATGAATGTTGGACAGGACAGCAAGAGCTCCTGTGCTCCTCTCCAAATAGTGTCATTGGATTTTTTACATCCACCTCAGCGGGCAGACAGAGCCTTGGTTTAAATTCCCCCTCATTACTACACTGAAGCTTAGATTATGTGCTCAAGTCTTTATTTAGGACTTGTACCTACAACCTTTTAACTCAGAGGTGAAAATACTACCAATTTAGCTATATTGAGACATATTGCTGTAACCTGTGCTGGAGTCTTGGGGGCAACAGATAAGTTTGTGTTCATAGAAATTAAAATGCTGATTACTTAGACAAACATGTGCCAGGCAAGTTTATCATCCTATTTTGAAACTTCCCTTTAACTGTTTGCTTCCCTTTAAATTTCACTTCGCAATTTTTAATTCCTGTCACCAGTGTGCTTCCTATACATGTCCAAATTGGCAGTTGAGGCTATGCATAATTCTGGTAATGAGCTGAGCATGGAAAATTGGATGAAAATACACCACTTTGAGCGCTGTACCAATTTCAAACCATTTGGACGTAGACTGCATGGAAAAACTAACCTGAGATAACTGTTAAGCATACAGAGAAATTAGTGATTACTAAGTGGGGCTAGCCATATCCAAAAATTAAATACCACGGTTCTTAAAGTTAAAACTGCAAATAAGTACAAATTTTAATCAAGTTGAAAGAAATGCAAAGGATTTTTTTTTAATTAAAGAAATCTTAAAGACCTGTATTACTTCAACAAGGGCCTCCGTTTACCAACCTATGATGATCTCCATTCACATTGTTATTGGGCAATCAGGGCTTTTCTGTTTGGAAAAGGAATGAGGCAACACCGGTTCTGAAAAAATGTTCCATTAAGTCATGGTGTGCAACGCTTTATTTTTGTTCGTTGCTTAAGACTGTTGTTAGTTGAATTTCTTTGTCT
The DNA here is from genome assembly GCF_964194155.1 of Cetorhinus maximus. Classification (NCBI taxonomy): domain Eukaryota; kingdom Metazoa; phylum Chordata; class Chondrichthyes; order Lamniformes; family Cetorhinidae; genus Cetorhinus; species Cetorhinus maximus. Next base: position 130,431,901 of record NC_135884.1, read on the forward strand.
GGAAAGCTTTTTATAAAGTTCACAGTTGCCACATTTGGTATTTTTTTTTGGGGCACAAGTAGCTGTCATACAATATCAGAAGTCCAGTTGCATAGGCTTTCTTCATATTACCAATTTAAAAACACGACAGTGAATTTAAATTTTGAAACTATAGGAGTTATCCTGTAACCCATATTCTTTGCTGCTCCTTTGTTATTTTGTGTTTAAAAGAGTATAACCTATTCTAAACTTTTATATCTTTGTTCTACCCATGTTTCCATATCTTGAATCTCAAATCCTTGTACAAAGGAAGTAACAAGAAGTCAATTTAGACAAAATTGAAATGCCCTGAACTCATAAATGAAATGCTTTCAGTTTAACCAGTCAGAAAGTTAGTTAATTTCTGCAAATATGTCACTTTTGAGGTTTCATATTGTCCATTGTTATTATTGAAATGTTAATTTTGTTATCCTCCTTTTCTAGGTGGGTTATGCTATTCGCTTTGAAGACTGTACGTCCGAACAAACTGTCATTAAATATATGACAGATGGTATTCTGCTTCGGGAATCCCTGAGAGAGGCAGACTTAGACCATTATAGTGCTGTAATCATGGATGAAGCCCATGAGCGATCACTAAACACTGATGTCCTGTTTGGCTTACTTCGAGAGGTGGGTATGTAGCTGAGACATTAAGGCAACAATTTTGAAAAAGGAAAGCCCTTAAGACATTTTACACTTCTTTTGTTTGTGCAGCATTTTCATCTTTTCCATCTCACCAGCGTTTCTATACTAAATGTAATTTCCATTTCAATATGGTATGGAATTGTTTCCAGAATAGCTGTCTGGTGTACACGAATGACATGAGAAGGATCAGCTTCCATTTCTCCCATATCCTTTTACAGAATTTCCTCAGCTGAGATTCAGAAATTGTTGAGGTGAACCTGTGCAGGATGTCATACCCTTCCATCTTGTTGTGCAGCATGTTACAAAGGCATTACACTATGTAACCAGATGTGCTGGTTTAATAATTTTGAAACTGCTTTCACTAGGCATGTTAGTATTTTTAGTGATATCAGCTACTTCACTAATAATGCATGAGTGTAATTAACTTTTATATTTGTTCACCTTTTCCTAGGTTGTAGCTCGTCGTGCTGACCTAAAGCTAATCGTTACATCAGCAACTATGGATGCAGGCAAATTTGCAGCATTTTTTGGGAACGTTCCTGTTTTTCATATTCCAGGCCGGACATTTCCTGTGGATATTTTCTTCAGTAAGGTATGTTACCAGTTGGAGATTTTCACTTGTGTGTGGTTGTTCTTTCATTTAATGATTCCTTTCCACTAAGCAGGACCTCGTAAGCTACAAGTGCTAATATATTTTCAGGAACTGGAATCCACTTTATTTAGAATGCAAGGATAGACTTTAGAGTACTGGTGGCAGCACAAAAACAACTGCACATTTAGATTGATTTAAGTTTTTCTTGTGACTTTTAATTTCTGAGTTTATAGGGAAGATGGGTAGAGGCCAGCAATTTGAGGCTGAACCCATCCATGGCTAAAACAAAACAATGCCCTACAATAATCAGTGACACAGAAATGTTTACTTTTGCTTTTCACGGCATCATACCTCCAATGGGTGGGAACGCTACATAAGTTGGGGTTCCTAATAGCAATAGTCTGTAGTGTAAGTGCAGCACAAGGCACTAGGTGTAACCTGGAACTCAGGAGTAACAGAATAAAGGAATGGAAACATAAAGCATAAATAAGGTATAAGAATATAAGAAATAGGGCATTCAGCCCCTCAAGCCTGCTCTGCTCCTCAATAAGATCATGGCTTATCTGATTGTGACCATAACCCCACTTTCCTACCTTCCCTCCAAACCCTTGACTTCCTTGTAGATCAAAAATCTGTCTAGCTCAGCCTTAAATATATTCAATCACCCAGCCTCCATTGCTCTCTGGGATAGACAATTCCAAAGATTAACAACCCTTTGAGGGAAGAATTTTCTCCTCATCTCTGTCTTAAATACTTGCTTCATAAAAACTGTCAGTTCATTTGAACAGGAAAGTAAACTTGGCATCTGCCCCAATAAATTAATGATTCAGTTTTGAAACCTATATTGCAATTCCCTTTTGACGTTTCTTCTGGGTTAATTTGACATGGGAAAGTTTCCTGGTATATAATTTATATGTCTTGTCAGATGCATTGCACTGATAGAAATGCCAAACCTTTGAGGTGCTTCTGTTGAAATGTTTTAAAATGGATAGTCCATTTGTATGAAGATCAATGACATTACATTGAAATTGGCAGGTATGATGTGGTGGGCATCACGGAGACATGGCTGCAAGAGGATCAGGACTGGGAGCTAAATATCCAAGGATATACGTCCTATCGAAAAGATAGGCAGGTTGGCAGAGGGGATGGGGTTGCTTTGTTAGTAAGAAATGAAAATCGATAGCAAGAAATGACGTAGGGTTAGATGATGTAGAATCTGTGTGGGTAGAGTTGAGGAACCGCAAAGGTAAAAAAACCATAATGGGAGTTATGTACAAGCCTCCGAACAATGGTCAGGATGTGGGGCACTAGATACACCAGGAGATAGAAAAGGCGTGTAAGAAAGGCAAGGTTACAGTGATCATGGGGGATTTCAATATGCAGGTAGACTGGGAAAATCAGGTTGGTAGTGGATCCCAAGAAAAGTAATTTGTAGAATGTCTACGAGATGGCTTTTTGGAGCAGCTTGTGGTGGAGCCCACTAGGGAACAGGCAATTTTAGATTTAGTGATGTGTAATGAGGCAGATTTGATAAGGGAGCTTAAGGTGAAGGAACCCTTAGGAGGAAGTGACCATAATATGATAGAATTTACCCTGCAATTTGAGAGGAAAAAGCTGGAATCAGATGTAACGGTATTACAGTTGAATAAAGACAACTACAGAGGCATGAGGGAGGAACTGGCCAGAATTGACTGGGAGATGAGCCTAGCAGGAAAGACAGTGGAACAGCAATGGCAGGAGTTTCTGGGAGACACAGGAAAAATTCATCCCTAGGAAGAAGAAGCATACTAAAGGGAGGACGAGGCAACCATGGCTGACAAGGGAAGTCAGGGACGGCATAAAAGCTAAAGAGAAACAATACAATGCGGCGAAGAGCAGTGGGAAAGCAGGGGATTGGGAAGCCTACAAAGACCAACAGAGGACAACTAAAAAAGAAATAAGGAAGGGGAAGATTAAATATGAGGGTAAACTAGCCAGTAATATAAAAGAAGATTGCAAGAGTTTTTTTAGATATATAAAGGGTAAGAGAGAGGCAAAAGTGGACATTGGGTCATTGGAAAATGACGCTGGAGAAGTAGTAGTGGGGAACAAAGAAATGGCGGAGGAACTGAATAGGTACTTTGCGTCAGTCTTCACGGTGGAAGACACGAGTAACATCCCCAAAGTTCAAGAGAGTCGGGGGGCAGAGGTGAGTATGGTGGCCATTACCAAGGAGAAGGTGCTAGGAAAACTGAAAGGTCTGAAGGTGGATAAATCACCTGGACCAGATGGATTACACCCCAGAGTTCTGAAAGAGATAGCTGAAGAGATAGTGGAGGCGTTAGTGGTGATCTTTCAGGAATCACTGGAGTCAGGGAGGGTCCCAGAGGACTGGAAAATCACTAATGTAACCCCCCTGTTTATGAAGGGAGTGAGGCAAAAGACAGGAAATTACAGGCCGATTAGCCTGACCTCGGTCGTTGGTAAGATTTTAGAGTCCATTATTAAGGATGAGATTTCAGAATACTTGTAAGTGCATGGTAAAAAAGGGCAAAGTCGGCATGGTTTCATCAAGGGGAGGTCATGCCTGACAAATCTGTTAGAATTCTTTGAGGAGGTAATGAGTAGGTTAGACAAAGGAGAGCCAATGGATGTTATCTACTTGGACTTCCAGAAGGCCTTTGACAAGGTGCCGCACAGGAGGCTGCTCAGTAAGATAAGAGCCCATGGTGTTAGAGGCAAGGTACTAGCATGGATAGAAGATTGGCTGTCTGGCAGGAGGCAGGGAGTGGGGATAAGGGTGTCCTTCTCAGGATGGCGGCCGGTGACTAGTGGAGTTCCGCAGGGGTCAGTGTTGGGACCACAACTTTTCACTTTATACATTAATGATCTAGATGAAGGAACTGAGGGCATCCTGGCTAAGTTTGCAGATGATACAAAGATAGGTGGAGGGACAGGTAGTATTGAGGAGGCAGGGAGGCTGCAGAAGGATTTGGACAGGTTAGAAGAATGGGCAAAGAAGTGGCAGATGGAATATAACGTGGGGAAGTGTGAGGTCATGCACTTTGGTAGGAAGAATAGAGGCATAGACTATTTTCTAAATGGGGAGAGAATTCAGAAATCTGAAGTGCAAAGGGACTTGGGAGTCCTAGTCCAAGATTCCCTTAAGGTTAACTTGCAGGTTGAGTTGGTAGTTAGGAAGGCAAATGCAATGTTGGCATTTATTTCGAGAAGACTAGAATATAAAAGCAGGGATGTGCTGCTGAGGCTTTATAAGGCTCTGGTCAGACCACATTTAGAATATTGTGAGCAATTTTGGGCCCCGTATCTCAGGAAGGATGTTCTGGCCCTGGAGAGGCTCCAGAAGAGGTTCACGAGAACGATCCCAGGAATGAAAGGCTTAACATATGAGGAACGTTTGAGGACTCTGGGTCTATACTCGATGGAGTTTAGAAGGATGAGGGGGGATCTGATTGAAACTTACAGAATACTGAAAGGCCTGGATAGAGTGGACGTGGAGAAGATGTTTCCATTAGTAGGAGAGACTAGGACCCGAGGGCGCAGCCTCAGAGTAAAGGGAAGACCTTTTAGAACAGAGATGAGGAGAAACTTCTTTAGCCAGAGAGTGGTGAATCTATGGAATTCATTGCCACAGTAGGCTGTGGAGGCCAGGTCATTGAGTGCATTTAAGACCAAGATAAATAGGTTCTTGATTGGTGAGGGGATCAAAGGTTACGGTGAGAAGGCGGGAGAATGGGGTTGAGAAACTTATCAGCCATGATTGAATGGCGGAGCAGACTCGATGGGCCGAATGGCCTAATTTCTGCTCCTATGTCTTTTGGTCTTATATGTAAATCAGTTGCTCTGTATGGAAATAATAGTTATCCAGGGAAAAGCAAACTTATACAAGGAATGACTTGAGCTATGTAAAAGCTGAATAATAGCTTTTAAAACAAGTCTCAAATTATAATAGAGTACTGGATATTATGTAATTGCTTTAGATATTTATTGACCATACATATAGCTATTTAACAATGTGCAATTAATAAAAAGGTACAAAGCCAGTGCCTCCATCTATTAAAGAAGTTTTTGCAATACAATACAATGTATTAACAATGCTTGAGGTGCAGTGGTATGGAATTTTACTGTGAAATTCCAAAACCAACTTTTTCTCAGGGAGTTATTTTTTTTACCGCATTAATGAAGAGATGAACATTCATCTTTATTCACAATATTGACTTTTAACAGCAGCTTTGGGCTGCGGATTGTCCCTACAGTTGTACTTGTGTATGCAGTTCTTGTGTGGCACATGACACTTCCTCTGTTACACTTAACTGTAGCCATGTTTGTTTGCGCATTTTTTTTCACACATATAAAATTTTCTTTGAATGTTTTTTACAGAGAAAAGCGAAGTCAAATATTTGAAATGTAGAGAAACTTCTTGCACCAATAGCAAATGCCTTGCTAACATGAGACTCTAATTGTCTGTGGCAGGTATAATCAATGTCGTAATTTTTTTTTAAAAAAAGGAATCAAAGTCAATCATTTCAAGTCAGGTTCTGACTTGCAGGTTAAAAAGCAATTAAACTCTAACTGACTTGTTGGCCTGAGTCTTTTTAACAGTAGTTAAATTTTCTAATTTTAAAAGGACACAACTCCATTTAGCAGCAAAATAATGCATTGTGCGTGGCATGGTTTATAACACTTGTCATTCCAAGACATCATATTATCTAAGTAACTGTAAGCAGTGCTACAGCCAATTCATTTTTATAATAATGCCACATGTAAATTTTGCAATACTTCCTGTGCCGTACTTTCCTAGTTTTCAGAATTAGCAGCTAAAATTAATACTCCTACCATTACTGAAGATATACAAACATAGATATAAACATATGAATTAGGAGCAGGAGTAGGCCATTTGGCTCCTTGAGCTTGCTCCACCATCCATTAAGATCATGGCTGATCTAATTGTGGCCTCAACTCCATATTCTGCCTACACCCGATAATCTTAGATTCTTGACGAACAAGGGAGTCAATCTACCTCTGTCTTAAAAATATTCAATGACCCTGCCTTCACCGTTTTCTGGGGAAGAGAGTTTCAAAGACTCGTGACCCTCAGAGAGAAGAAATTTCTTTTCATTTCCGTCTTAAACAGGAGACTTCTTCTTTTTAAAAAATGCCCCTAGTTCTAGTCCCTCCCACAAGGGGAAGCATTCTCTTAGCAGCCACCCTGTCAATTCCCCTCAGGATCTTATATGTTTCAATAAGATCACCTCTCATTCTTCTAAACTTCAGTGGATTCAGGCCCAGCCTGTCCAACCTTTCCTCATAAGATAACCCCACCATTCCAGGTGTCAGTTGAGTAGACCTTCTCTCAACTGTTTCAAACACATTTATATCCTTTCTTAAATAAGGAGACCAAAACTATACACAGTATTCCAGATGTGGTCTCATCAATGCCCTGTAAAATTGTAGTAAAGCATCCCTACTTTATATTCCATTCTTCTTGCAGTATGCAGCAACATTCCATTTGCCTTCCTAATCACTTGCTGTACCTGCATACTAACGTTTTGTGATTTATGTACCAGGACACCTAGTGCCTCAGTTCTGCAATCTCCCTCCATTTAAATAATATGCTGCTTTTCTATTCTTCCTGCCAAAGTGGACAAGTTCATATTTACCCACATACTCCATTTGTCAACCTTTTGCCAACTCACTTAACCTAGCTATGCCCCTTTTTGCAGACTCCTTATGCCGCCTTCATAACTTACTTCCTACCTTTTTGTGTCATCAGCAAATTTAGCAACTATGCATTTGGTCCTTTCATCCATGTCGTTGATATAAATTATGAATAGTTGAGGCCCCAGCACTGATCCCTATGGCACTCTACTCATGACATCTTGCCAATTCGAAAATGACCCATTTATGCCTACTCTTTGTTTCCAGTTAGCATAGATAGAGGATTGGTTAGCTAATATGTTACCCCCTACACCATGAGCTCTTATTTTGCGTAGTAACCTTTGATGTGGAACCTTGTCAAGTGCCTTCTGGAAACCTAAGTACATCACATTCACAGGTACCCCTTTATTCAGGTTGCTTGTTACTTGCTCAAAGAACTCCAATAAATTGGTCAAACATAAAATTTCCCTTTCACAAAACCATGTTGACTCTGCCTGGTTGCATTGACATTTTCTAAGTGTCCTGCTATAACCTCCTTAATAATAGATTCCAGCAATTTCCTATGACAGGTGTTAAGCTAACTGACCTGTGGCTTCCTGCTTTCTGCCTCCCTCCTTTCTTGAACAGAGGAGTCACATTTGTTATTTTCCAATCTGGTGGGACCTTTCCTGAACCTAGGGAATTTTGGAAAATTAAAAACAATGCATCTACTATCTCAGCAGCCACTTTTTTCAAAACTCTAGGATGAAGTCCATCAGAACCTGGGGACTTGTCAGCTTTTAGGTCTAATAATTTTCTTAGTAGCCTTTCCCTGGTAATTGTAATTGTTTTAAGTTCCTTCCTCCCCTTTTACCCCCTGATTCACAATTATTTCTGAGATGTTATTTGTATCCTCTACAGTGAAGACAGATGCAAAATATCTGTACAGTTCATCTGCCATTTCCTTATTTTCCATTATTAGTTCCCCAGATTCTCTCTCTAGAGGACAAATGCTCACTTTACTTTTTTCCTTTCTAAATACCTGTAGAAACTCTTACTATCTGTTTTTATGTTTCTAGCTAGCTTTCTTTCATACTCTACTTTTTCCCTCCTTATCCACTTTTTCTTTCAATTTGATACCATCTTTAACTTCCTTCATTAGCCACAGATGGTGTGTCCTTCCCTTAGTTTTTCTTTCCCACTGGAATGTATCTTTTCTGAGAAGCCTGAAATATCTCCTTAAATCTCTGGCACTGTATTCCTAATGACCTATCCCTTAACCTAATTTCCCAGTTCACTTTAGCCAGCTCTGACTTCATGCCCTCATAATTGTCCTTATTTAAGTTGAATAAAAACTGATTTTAGATCCATTACTCACCCTCAAACTGAATGTGAAATTCAATCATCATATGATCATTGCTACCAAGGGGCGTCTCCACTATGAGGTTATTAATTAATCCTGTCCCATTGCACATTACCAGAGAGCAGGCCATACTCGATCCGGTAATGTGCTGCTCTAAGAAACTTTCCTGAAAACACACTATGAACTCACCGTCCAGGCTATCTTTGCATATCTTGATTTGTCCAATCTATATGTAGATTAAAATCAGCCGTGATCATATTGAATGGTGGAGCAGGCTCACTGGACTGAATGCCCTACTCCTGCTCCTATGTTGCAATGATTATCACCATACCTTCCTCACAAGCCCCCATTATTTCTTCCTGTATGCCCCGTCTACAGTGTGGTTACTGTTCAGGGGCCTATAAACCACTCCCACAAGTGACTTCTTACCTTAAGTATTCCCCATCTCTATCCAAACTGATTCTACATCTTGGTCTCCAGAACCAAGGTCATCTCCCTATTGTACAAATGACATTCTTAATGAACAGAGCCACCCCTCCGCCTTTTCCTGGCTTCCTGTGCTTCCTAAATGTCATGTAAGCTTGAATATTCAGGTCCCAGTCTTTGTCATCCTGCAGGCATGTCTCTGTAATGGCTATGAGATCATACATATTTATTTTTATTTATGCCACCAACTCATCTGTTTTGTTACGAGTGCATTCAGATACAGAGCCTTTAGTTCTGTATATTTTCCATTTTTGTAACCTCTAGCCTTATCTGCTGGCGCATTCTTAGGATTGCACACCCTATTCCTTCTGCCATGCTCTGATCATCATTTCCCTTATTCCTACCTTGCTATCTTGCCTCGTCTTCTCTACTTAATTTATCACATCTTCCCAAACTTGATTCCTCGCCCCCACTATTTAGTTTAGAACCCTCTCTACCGCCCTAGTTATACAAAACGCCAGAACACTTGTCCCAGCACTGATCAGGTGAAGACTATCCCAACAGTACAGCTCCCACTTTCCCCAGTACTGGTGCCAGTGCCACATGAATTAGAAACTCATCTCTCCTACACCAACCTTTGAGTCACGCATTTAACTCTCTAAACTGATTTACCTGATGCCAGTTTTCTCATGGCTCAGGTAGTAATCCAGAGATGATTACCTTTTGAGGTTCTGCTTTTTAATTTAGCCCCTAACTGCTTATACTCCCTCAGCAGAACCTCTTTCCTAGTTCTACCTATGTCGTTGGTACGTAGGTGAGCCACAACCACTGGACCCTTCCCCTCCCACTGCAAGTTCTGTCCAGCCCAGAGCAGATGTCCCAAACCCTGGCACCGGGCATTAATATAAATCAGTTTCAGACATCATTATTATTACTCATGCAATTACCCATACCCTGTCCTAATCCTCTGAAAAACCTTTTCTCTGTAAGGCCTACTCTCAGGTTAGGAGCCTCACTTGAATTTCTGGCTGTTTTTAAAAAAATTTCCCTCCTGATTATTTTCTTAGTGCCCAACTGCTTTTCCAATCAACTAAGGCCCAGATTCCCTTTCCCTGCCATCACAATAATAGGAACTACCTGCCTAACTCTGAGTCCTTGCCAGCCAGTTTTGTTATTCATTCACACTGACAAGTTTTACTGCTTGTAAAACAGTAAATTTCAATTTCCAAAGATTGTCAATAAAGTATCACGTAGATGACTCAAAAAAATAGACCATATGGCATTACAGGATAGACATTACAGTAAATAGGTAACTAATGAAATCTGTTAAACAGAGAGATATTAATGAGAGAGGATCAGAATGAGGGCTGGTCATGAGCTCCATGGGACTCTGTGTTGAGACCGTAGCAATTCATAATTTTCGTTAATGATTTAGGTGAGGCCATTAATGGACTATTCTTAGATTTGTTGATGAACTGAAAATGTTGGTATTAGTAATTTAGTCAAATCAATATGTTGTACCCAGATTTTAGACAAATAATAGGACCATTTGTGGAAGATGTTCTATAAGTGGCCAAGTGCAATGTGATGCATTTCGGATTGTGAAACTCCAGGAAAATTTATGGTATTCAGCCTACCTGTAAAAATGTGACAGATTAAGAAAGAACACTATGAGGTGGCTATACGGAAAGTGCGTTAGGTTATATTGCAAGGACAAAAAAATATAAAAACAGAAATGCTATACTTAGCTTATATAAGTCTTTGATATGACTGTGCTTGTAGTATTATGTTCAATTTTGTTTTCCACATATGGTGAAAGGATAAGATGCAGGTGATACCTAGCATTAGGGTTCTTTGTTGTGAATAGAATCCAAGTTAAAGCTTTTAGAGAAATAGAGCCTTGGAGAAGATATAATTAATCGCACGATTACTTGTGATAGTTAGGTGTAGTAGGACTAGAGTGCATACATATTGAATCCGTAGGTAGACTTAGAATCCACAAAACACTTCTTTTCGTGGAGAATATTTGCCCTCTGGAACAAACTATTGAAACTTGTAGAGAATATGAATTTGTAACATCCTTATGGAAAGGAGTCTAACAAGTTCCTGAAGGAAAGCTATTGCTCATTAATGGTTGGTTGCCAATGATCCATTTAAGCTGTGTGGCTGTGCAGCAATCCGAAAGTTCCCACTTAGGCCATACTCAAGTCAGTCCCACTACGGTACAACGTTTGTGGCTGCACAAAAAAATTTAAAGGACCCAGGCACTTAAACAATTTGGTTGTGCGGCACAAAAAGAATAATAGGGTAATTTGGCTACATCTTTGAGGAGTAAAGGATTACTGTGCTCTAGAGCTTGCTTGATTGTCATTGGGAATTGAGAAAATTGCCAGAACTTTTCCTGCAGGTACTTTGCTTTTTTATATTTTCAAGGAACTTGTGTGGGTCACTGTGTACATTGATTGGTTGGGCTGAATTGATGGGCCTGTGTCTGTTCTCACTGTTTTTGTATGGTTTTGCATTCCTGCATATTCATCAGTCAATGCAAATTACCAACAAACCTGATACTGACTCCCAACAGTGCAGCTCATCAGGAAATCTGCTATTGGCCCCAACAACTGAACCCAACAGCAGTTCAAATGCAGTTTCACTATTCAGTTAGTTCCTTATTTCCTTTTCTAATTAGTTGCTCACTAAATTTTAGATTCATAAAATAATCATTATATGTAATTTGTTCAATTTTATTATTTATTTATTAACTAGAATCACACTTTAAGAAATCTGCATATCAGTTAATTTCCCAGTATAATTATGAATGTATGACTTCATGTCATTTCTCATAAATCCACCCATGTTGTCTGTGTGAAATGCCATGTGAGATCAACTAGTATTTACTAAATGAATAAAATTGGTTGCTTTTGCTGTTCTCAAGTTCTAGTTGCCTACTAGCCAAAGAATCTCAATTTTAAAAGAAAACTGCTTCCAAATCTTAGCTTAGCTGGTCTGGATAGATCTAAAAGTCGAGTTCAAATGGTTTAAATCTTGACTTTGACTGATGTGTTATGTGCTACTTAAGGGAGTACTTTGCTTCTGTATATTTTTGCAGACTCCCACAGAGGATTATGTGGAAGGAGGTGTTAAACAGGCTCTTCAAATTCACCTATCAACTATTCCGGGTGACATATTAATATTTATGCCAGGCCAGGAAGACATTGAGGTGAGTGTGCAGCTAACAGACATTTAATAAATAGTATAATCTTTTCACTTTCACTCCTTTATCGAACTCAGAATGCAAGGCAAGTCAGAAAGGGGTGCATTTTAATCACAATAAGTTCTCTCAGGATCAATTGGAAGAAATGAGTGAAAAGGTAGCCTGGGGAGAATAACACTCCAATAGCTGCCAAATTGACTGGATTAAATGTTGACTTATTGTCATGGTCATTTGGCAGTTAGTGGAGGAAAATTTCCTTTCAATAAACTAAATTAATGACCAAATAAAAATGTCTTTTGTGTTTTAAAAAGGCAACTGTCATCCTGTATTTTTTTCCTTAAAATTGTTTTTGGAAATGCTAGGCAATGACTTTCACTGAAATTATTGTGAGAAAACTGTTGACTGTAAGTCTACTTTAGTATTAATGGTGCAAAAATATGGCTTAATTTATAATTTAATAAAAGCAGATCAACATGTCTTACTTTTTGATGAAGGTATGTGGCATATTGATTAGGTCAACCTTGTCCTATACAGTCTGATAGGTCGTGAATGACTAAATCTGTGAATATATATATATATATTTTTTTTTCTGAAGTCTCTACTCCATCTGTCTGGCTTTCTATCTGTTCCTTGTGTCTGTCTCTTTGTCTTTTGATTCCCCCTCTTTATTCTTGATCCGCTCCACTTTAAGTGCTTTGTTTTTGTGTGGAATTCCACTCCACAAGCAGTGAGGCGCTGACTGATGATGACTGATGACTGACACATGATCTTCACCATGTGACAAATTCACGAAAAGTGCAAGGAACAGCACCAACTGCTGAACATAGTCTTTTTCTGCCTCAAAAACCTTTGACTGTGAACTGCGAAGGCTTATGAGGTATTCTCCTCAAATTTAGCTGCCCTTAGAAATTTGTCACCATCCTCTGCCTACTCCATGCATGTCATGATCCTCACCACCACAAACCCTATCTCAGTGAAAACTGGGGTCAAACAAGGCTCTGTCTTTGTACCAACCCTCTTCATTTTTCACTTTGTAATAACTACACCTCACCTCTAGTGAATTTCCCACAGGCATGGAGATAATCTACAGAAAAGATGGGAAACTGTTCAACCAGCGTCACCTTTAATCCAAAACCACTGCAACCTCTGTCATAGAACTTAAGTATGCAGATGATGCTCATGTACACTCACTCAAAAACTCAACTCCAGGTCATTGTTGCCTCCTTCTCCAAATCATATGAGAAAATGGGCCTTTCACTAAAACTAAGGTCCGCTTCCAGCCAACTCCCCAGGCAAAACATCTCTCCCTGTTGATTAAAATCAGTGGTGAGATCCTGAAAAATGCGGGCCACTTCTGTATCTTGGAAACCTCCTCTTGATGAAGGCAGGCACAGATGACAAAATTCATCATTGCCTCCAATCTGCAGCTTAGCCTTCAGGTGACTGAGGAAAAGATTATTTCAGGACGAGGATCTCAAACCCAAGACTAAGGTAGTGGTTTACCGAAGCAGTGATTCCCACTCTCCGATTTGCTTCAGATGCACCTCAAAGCACTGGAGAAGTACCATCAGTGGTGCCTTTGCAAGATCCTCCAAATCTGGTGACAAGAAAGATGGTCCAACAGCCACATCCTCTTCCAAGCCACCCTACCCAGCAGCGAGGTGTGAATCACTCAAAACCAGCTTCGCTCGGTGGAACATGTCATTTCTATGCCTAATGTCTAACTCCCAAAGCAACTGCTCTACTTGGAATTTGGTTATGACACGAGACTCCCATGAGTTCAGCAGAAATGCTTTAGGGATGTCCTCAAAGCATTCCTGCAGAAGTCAAACATCCCCACCAACTCATGGGAGACCCTGGCTTGTGACTGACGAAAATAGAGAAGGCTCATTTGGGAAGGCATCGAATGCATTGAGAGATTTTGTTGGGAAGGTGCCAAGACGAAGTCAAGGCATCGAGGAGAGTGCACAAACCTCCGAAGAACCCATCCACCTAACTCTTCAAGTGCCATCTGCCCTGCATTTGGAAGATTCTGCATATAGTGCATTGGACTTATCAGCCATTTCAGAAACCATTGAATCGTAGAGGAAGCAAGTCATCCTTGATCCCAAGGGACTGCCTAAGAAGAACCTCTCAAGCAAAATGAAAAATGAAGAAACTTGTCACACGGTTGAGTGTCAGTTGAGAGTGTTGGCAAACTGCAGATTCTCTTTCAGAATTACATGAACATTATGCACCTGGCTATGTATACAGCCATTATTGCCATTTAAATCCCAGATTGCTTTAAAACACCACAAACATTGTTGTTCCATCCATTGACAGGTAGGAGTCAAACTAGGATGAGAATTATAAAGTCAAGGTAACAAAACCCATATCCCTTGCACTTGGTGTTACAGGTGAGTTGAATGGGATTGCAGGTTGGAGAAGGCATTTGATGTTGAGAAAAGGAGTCCTTGGTTTTGAGGATAAACCTAAAATAATAGGATGATTTTACTGCAGATATGCTATTGCTTGACTTGGAGAGTGGAAGAGCTCAGATCTGGAACAATAGTTAACATGTACATGAGTGGAGACACCAATAATAGCTTTATATTGCATAAATTCAATTTGAAGGATAAAAAGCATGGCCAAGGAACCCTTATGTAGTGGCTTCAGAATAGCAGTCTGGTTGTCTGGGACCTGTGTGGCATTTGGGGACCATACTCGTTTTCTGGTTGAGGATAGTGGGCTGTATTTCAACTTCATTTAATTAATATTTTTAATGTTAGAAAAGAGCCAACTCTTTTTTTTATAAATTGCTGCTTGAGATTGGAACTCTGAGCATGAGTCTAATCATGCATGTCCAAAGCTGAATTTTCTCTGGCCATAGAGCTGGCATCTTGTCACCTGGAGGAGGTATTGGTCTGAAGCTGACATCTAATGGCATCCAAAATGATAGACTGAGGTGAACCTACAAATCCCTCATGGTTAAAATAGGCAAATTGGATTGTTGTAACCTTCCTCCATAAATTCTCTTCTCAACCGCTTGAACAAGTAGGATGAGGATTTGAATCTACCTGTGGACTAAATTGTTGATACTGAAGTAAAGCACATGAGGATTATTTTATTAATATGTTTTGTTCTAATTAAGATGTGCCCCCTCCATCTAGGTGACTTGTGATCAGATAGTGGAACGACTAGAAGAGTTGGAAAATGCTCCCCAACTTGCTGTGTTACCAATATATTCCCAACTGCCTTCTGATCTCCAGGCCAAGATTTTTCAAAAGGTATACCTAAGTGTTTTCATTCACAAAATGTAATATTTTGCATAATCCAAACTCTAAGCTCTTAGAGCTATAAATTTCACCCCACGAGAGGAAACTAGAAGACAAATTATGCTGAATATTTTTGGCGAGCTGATGGGAATCCTGCATTCATACCAGGTATTTTTTTGCAGATGGTTAATTATCAACTATTACAACCACTGTCACTCTTCTGTGAACTGAGCAATGGATATAATTCAAAACAAAAACAAAAAATGAAGCTCTGAAGAAGGGTCATACGGACTCGAAACGTTAACTCTGTTTCTCTCTCCACAGGTGCTGCTAGACCTGAGTTTTTCCAGCGTTTTCTGTTTTTGTTTCAGATTTCCAGCATCTGCAGTATTTTGCTTTTATCTTAATGGATATAATTCTCTCTCTTCCTTAGCCCCCTCTCCTTCCTTCTGAATCCAAACTACTTAAAAATAAAATAAAAATATAGGTAAACTTCCTTTTCAGCTATAAAGATTAAAAATATTCAGGAGAACTAACTTTTCTTCTTATAGCTGGACTGAGAATTAAGTTTCATGCCTGTATAATATGAAATCAAAAGTTTAAAAAGAAATAATTTTAAAAATGCACCCAATGAGGTGGCATCTGGATATTGTGGTAGCATTATAGTGTTGATAAAAAGATCAGCTTTGTTATTTTAATTTCTTCCATTACATAGAACAACCGTCGACGTTGATTAGTGTTCCATCATTGTCAACTGCTTAAATCTCTTCAGCCATTTGTGCTTGTGCTTGGATTTATGCTTCCTGGTGTGATAAAGCTTTCTTTTAAACTTTTTGATTTTGGCTTATATTTATTTTGGTAGTGAATGTAACTGCAAAGGCGAACTTTAAATTCATACATTTTGGGGAAAGAACTATTTTCCTATTCAGCAGTACACTAAATTTGAATGCCACTTCTACTGTTTAGGAAATGCAGCACGATCTTGATTTTTTTTCTGATTTCTGGAATGTGTAAGTTGCTGGAATGTTAGTTCTCTTGAATATTTTTAATCTTTACAGCTGAAAAGGAAGTTTACCTATATTTTTGTCTTATTTTTAAGTAGTTTGGATTCAGAAGTAAGGAGAGGAGGCTAAGGAAGAGAGAGAATTACATCCATTACTCAGTTCACAGAAGAGTGGCAGTGATTGTAATAGTTGATATTTAAATAGTTTGTGTAAATCGTTAGTTGATGTTGGAGGGAAGACGCTGGTGTAGTGGTAATGTCGCTGGACAAGTAATCCAGAGGCTCAGGCTAATGCCTAGGGCACATGGGTTCAAATCAAACCATGGTAGCTGGTGGAATTTAAATTCAATTAATAAAATCTGGAATTGAAAGCTAATCTCAATCATGAGATTATAAGATTCATCATCATAATAAAATTATCATTGATTGTTGCATTAATGTCTTTTCGGGAAGGAAACCTGCTGTCTTTACCTGGTCTGGCCAGCGTGTGATTCCAGATCCAGATGACTCTTAACTGCCCCCTGAAATGGCCTAACTCAGTTCAAGGGCAATTAAAGATAGCCTTTCCAGCAATACCCACATCCTATGAAAGAGTAGACTGTAGATAAGTCCTTGAAGGCATAACTGGAGGCTTGAAATCAATGGAGAGGACAGTGGTGCCTGCTTATTTTTATGTATTTCTCCTTTTGTCAAGGCTCCAGATGGAATCAGAAAGTGCATTGTGGCTACAAACATTGCAGAGACATCACTGACTGTGGATGGGATCATGTTTGTTGTTGATTCAGGATACTGCAAACTGAAAGTAAGAGCATGTTAATATGGTACAGATTTGATAACATTTCTACAGGATTTAAAGGAGCATAAAATTATTTTAACAAGAAGGAATTCTTTTTTTCTTGAAACTGCATTCTTGAAAAATACTATCCAAAGGGTAAAACTTACTAATTTTTAATAATTTTTGCAGTTTAGTCTTAAGTTTACAGTATTGACCCAGAATGTCCAACCCCCAGATAGTCGTACCCAGGAGGTACCCCCAAGATGCCCTGGGGCACCCCTCGGAAGCCCCGACGCACCGATTATGCAGGAATTAGCTGGGAAATTTGGACTTCCAATGGGATATTCCTCTACACCTAGAACCCTCCGAAACTTCGGAGACTTCGGACAGTTCTGACTCGTTTACCAGAATAGTTACCCAGGAAAAGTTAGAAGGATTAAAACCAGTTCTAACTCCTGCATAACTAGACTACTGATCCCCCGACACTCCACTGGACCCCCCGATTACTCCCCGCTGACCCAAACTACCCCCACATCCACCTGCCACCCACCCTACCCCCTCACCCACCTGCTACCCACCCTACCGCCCCATTCACCACCCTACCCTCTCACCCACTTACCTTACAGACTTTTGCCATCTCTCCAAAGCTTCTCAAAGTGAATTTTTCTAACGACCGCAGCAGAAGTTATTCACTAAGCAAGCCAAATCCCAGAGGGAAACTTATCTTACTGATCATAACTCTTTTTTTGTATTTTGGAAACGAGGGGAAAACTACTGATCCCTAAAACATAGTCTCTCAGCAGCACTTAGGATTTCAAAATTAAAAGATATTTCAGTCTTCTGAAACATTCCCCCAAAAAACCCACTTGGTCAAAACACACAAACAAACTACTTGGCAACAACTCCCTTATAGATTTTTAACCATAAAAATCCAGTAATATTACCCAAGGCAAAAACAACTGCTACTTTAGTAAAGCATACCACACAACTTCTCACTCGCTCCCACTCAAACAAAACAAGAACAATACATTTCTTGTTGTTACAAATACATATAGTCTGCCATGATTTTTTGTACTGCTTTAATGTTTCTTGCCTCTTGTTTGTTTGACCTTTTGAACAGGTTTTTAACCCTAGAATGGGTATGGATGCTCTTCAGATTTATCCAATCAGCCAGGCTAATGCTAATCAGCGTGCAGGTCGAGCTGGGCGAACAGGCCCAGGCCAATGTTTTAGGTAACTACAAGTAATTTTCTGTAATTCTGTTAAGTGCATTTCCAGCTCCTTGAAGGATATCCAGTGACTATGACTGCATTGTGCACAGTTGTGAATGCTGGATGATGCCCACTCACAATTGTATAGCCTGCCAACATCCATATAGAAGCAAAGAAATGAGAGGTTGAGTTAGGTACCAGAGTCTTTGGTTGGTAGAAATCAACCTCTTCAGAGTAGAAGAAAGTTGGTGAGGCAGGGCAGAAAACCTTTTCAAGTTCTTTTTATTTCAAATAAGTTTTTTTAATAGAATAAAGCTATAATTAAAACTAACAATTTTGAATTATTTAACGACATAAGTAATGATGGTATAAACTAAAGAGAATGGAAAACTCTTCTCAAAAATGTTTTACTAGTACTCCACTCTCCCAAATTAACATTTTGTTGAGACCACTGCCCTCTAAGTTTGACCTTTATGACCTGCTTAATACTGAAGTTTAAAAAGAAGTTTGTTCTGATCTACTAAGGTGCAGAATAATTTTGAAATTGACAAATTGTGCTATGAACATTACAGAAATAGAAAGCAATCTTTTTACATTAGCTTAAAACTTTCAGTATTAATATAGACCTCAAACTAAATGGACTGAAAACATGATTTTATATGGATCAATTTATTTTTGTGAGCATTATTAAATTTGACCATAAAGAATTGTGAAGTCATACAGCTATAAATTATATAAGTTGTGTAAAATAACATTTCAAGGTATGAATAAAGAGATGTACATTCACTTCCCTCGATATAATAGATTGGTTTATTAAATTATGTAGGTTGTACACGCAAAGTGCATATAAAAATGAGATGCTGACCACCACCGTTCCTGAGATTCAGCGGACAAATTTGGCTAATGTGGTACTGCTGCTTAAATCACTGGGTGTGCAAGACCTACTCCAGTTCCACTTTATGGACCCACCACCTGAAGATAACATGCTGAATTCTATGTACCAACTCTGGATCCTGGGTGCCCTTGACAACACAGGTAACTGGAGGAGTGTGTTTAGAATAAAAACAGAAAATGCCAGAAAAAGTCAGCAGGTCTGACAGCATCTGTAGAGAGATAAACAGAGTTAACTTTTTGAGTCCGTATGACTCTTTAGAGCTTATTTGGAAGTGTATTTAGAAGTTTTTTCTGAACCTAACATTTTGCATACAGGGATAAAATATTGGAATTGTATTGCTATCAACTTTTGAAAAAGAAATATTGTCAGTCAAATTATTTCAAATACTCTTCAGGCCCTACATCATAAAAAAAGTAAAGGGTAATGAAAGACCATTCAGTCCATCAAGGCTGGTTTTATAAATCTGCAGATGGCCTATCCCGGCATCCAACTGCATTTTGAATGCCCGTAATGCCACTGACTTGTCAGCCTCACCTGGTACAAAATCCCAAATGATTATCGTCCTTTGAATAAACAAGTGTATGTGTTGCTATTATATATTGAGTTGGGTAGACAATGACGAAATCCAGGCTTGGGATCAACAGGTCTGCTAAGGGCTTCAAACAACATGCATTGGCCTCAGCCAAAGGTCCAAAAGAAGATTGCTGCAAATGGGTTGAATACAGGCTAGTCTACAATCAATCAAAAGGGTCTAACTGATTATTTTTTAAACTTGACAGTGGCAAAGTTGCATTTATTTCTCCCAAATTACCGTAAGGTTGTTGATAGTTTGGCTTTTTACTTACTGTAGTCCTGTAGTGATGGTGCTCCCAAAATGATGTCAGGTAGAGAATTACAGGGGTTTGACCCAGGGATGAAGAAGGAAAGACAACATATATCCAGAATAGTGTGTAATTTGGAAAGCAACTCTGATGTCATGATGTGTGTATGATCTTGCTGCACTTGTCCTTGGTGATAAAAGCTGGAAAATGTGTTAAAATAAGTTTAAGTGAGTTACTGCAGTGCATCCTGCAGCTACTGAAATGGTGACAGAGAAGTTAGATACTAAGTCCAGTGGCAAGAGGCACAAATTAAGAATGCCGAGTTTCTTGAGTGCAACTATAGCTGCACCTATGCAGTTGCATGGTGAGAATTCCGTTGCACTCATGATCTGAGCACTTTCGCTGGTGCAGAAAATTTGAGGGATCAGAAGATGAACCCGTTCATCCCAGATTGGCCAACTTCTGACGTATTGGGTGGTGTTTGATGTATCCCTAACTGAATCAGGAACTGAGCGAAGGAAACTCAAATCTACATCTGTTCCTGCTGTGGCCAACAGTGAGTGCTACTGCATTGTCCAATCAACTTATTTTTCAATATTTTATATTTTAATTATTAGAACAGTAAATGCCTTAACTAAAGAGATTATGTAATCAATCTTTTGATCTGGTCAATCTATTTTAGACCCACTAGGAACAAATGAAAGTCACTAATTTTATTATTCCGTAATATCCTCAGTGCTTTTTGGATTTTGTGTTGTCTCTGTAGGCAGCCTGACTCCAACTGGAAGGATGATGGTAGAATTCCCACTAGACCCCGCTCTCTCAAAGATGTTGATAGTATCATGTGACATGAGCTGCAGTGCTGATGTCCTCATCATTGTTTCCATGCTTTCAGTGCCTGCAATCTTCTATCGACCAAAGGTATGTGTGAGGCTTATTTGCTGAGATTTTATTTGTACTATGATTAATAGTGATGACCAGGATTGCAAGTGTCACAGTATTGCTTATAACACTGCAGTATTAATATTTCAGATTTTTAAAATCAAAATAGAATTATTATTGACCCAGTGGTGTTATTCTCTCCCCTTTCCTGTAGTTAAACTGTGTGGACTCCGTAGAACAATGGTCCAAAATGTTATGATTCTGATCAGGAACTCAGCTGTGTAGATGCAGACTTTGCATCATTCTATGGTACCGCAGATTGCAGAATTCCTTAAAGTAAACCTTTAGCAAGATGTTTGTTAGAATTGTGGCATTCATCAAAAAGCTGGGGATAATACTGCCTTGGGGAAATATTCTATGCACCAGATTAAGGGATAGAAAACGAGGTGCAGTCAGATGGATTATTTGATACCTAAGACATATTCATTTTTGTTCTAATGGAAACTCCCATATGATTTCATTGCATAAATAGGGCTACCATTTTGTTAAAATCATGTTAAAATATGACAGACAATGAAGTACCATATCACAACATATTTTCTGTCAGTTTTATTGAAAATTTATTGCACTATTAAACTCTAATGTTGATATTTAACCAAAGCAAAGGAGTAGAAAATGGTGTGAATTTGATTGAGTTTTTGGGTTAAAGTTGTTGAAATATAAAGCATTTTTTACAAGTCAGCCTGGCTTGCATAAAGATGTTGAAATTTCCTGCAATAATATGGAAATATGAAGGGAGAGGAGTGAAATGCTCCTCATTATCCAAGAAATGAAACATCAGTGAGGATCATATTTTGGCACCTGTGCATGTTAACGTATGGCAGGAGGACCAAAAAAATGGTGAACTGTGTAATGACTGCCAAAAACGCAGATTTCCACCAATACAAGTTCAGTCAATGCAATGAAAAAGAAAGTTCATGGAATCTAGACATCAGAGCCATTCTCTGTGCTATTCTTTTAACCACCCTGTAACATCTGAAACATTGAGAATCACAACTGATGCAATCTCATCACAAATCAAACAGCATTATTGACAAAAACTTAAACTTGAAAACAATACAGAGTGATTTAAATCATACAGTCACCTCTAGTTCGTCAGACTTGGTTGACTGCAGACTGATTGGATCTGATCTGATTAGGACCAATCCGCTTCCAGGGGAATTTCTCCTGTTGATGGTTTTACTCCTGACGGCACCATCTCTATGAGGGTTTTTATCCTAATTTTATACTTTGTCTGCATGGCAACTACTCTTGTGCTCAACCCATCTGAGTTGTTCGATTGGCATTCTGTGATTGGTTTAACTGCATAACAGCTGCCCTTGTGCCCAATCCCTTTGAATCACTTGATTGGCAGTCCCTGGTTTCTGGAGTGCGTGGTATCATGTTTTGAGAATTGTCAACTCAGCTCCACAGCAAATTTAAATAAATCTAAATGCATTTTCATACAGGTCTCACTGAGGTGCCTCTGTTAGTCCTTTAAGTGGCACCTTCAGAGTTATTGATATGTTTGTACACCGAGTCTTGATGATCCCGCACACTATACAATATATATTAATAACTTAGGCGAGGGAAGTGAATATACTATCGCCAAGTTTGCAGATGACACAAAAATAGGTGGGAAGGCAAGTGGCAAGGATGACACAGAGTCTACAGAGGGACATGGACAGGTTAAATGAATGGGCAAAAATTTGGCAGATGGAATATCATGTGGGAAAATGTGAGGTTATGCACTTTGGCAGGAAGAATAGAGGAGCTGAATATTAAATAAATGGAGAAAGCTGCAGCAGAGAGGGATTTGGGAGTCCTCGTGCATGAATCCCAAAAAACTAACAAGTTCAGCAGATAATAGGGGAGGCAAGTGGAATATTGGCCTTTAATTCAAAGGGAATGGAGTATAAAAATAAGGAAGTCTTGCCAAAACGATACAAGACACTAGGTAGACCACACTAGAATACTGTGGACAGTTTTGGTCCCCTTTTCTAAGGAAAGATATATTGGCATTGGAGGCAGTCCAGAGAACGTTCACCAGGTTGTTCCTGGGTATGGAGGGATTTTCTTATGAGAAGAGGTTGAGTAGGTTGAGTCTGTACTCATTGGAGTTTATAAGAATGAGAGGTGACCTTATTGAAACATACAAGATTTTTAGGGGGCTTGACAGGGTAAATGCAGAGTGGTTGTTTCCCCTTGTGGGAGAGTCTAGGACCAGAGGACATAGTCTCAGAGTAAGGGGTTGTCCATTTAAGACAGAGATAGGGAGGAATTTCTTCTCTCAGAGGACAGTGAATCTGTGGAATTATTTACCGCAGAAAGCAGTAGATGCTGTGTCGTTAAGTATATTCAAAGTTGAGATGGACAGATTTTTAATCAGTAAGGGAATCAATGGTTATGGGGAAAAGGCAGGAAAGTGGAGTTGAAGATTATCAGATCAGCTATGATCTCATTGAATGGCGGAGCAGACTCAATGGACCGAATGGCCTACTTCTGCTCCTACATCTTATGGTCATTATCTTGGCCCTACGCTTCTTCACCCACCCAGCCAGATCGATCAGTAGGTATGCCACCATTACCAATAGACCAGCGCCAAGACATGAGAAATGATCCGTATCAAGGAATGAAGTTACATTCATACTCTAATTCCAAATTTCAGACCGGAAAGGATTCAGAATTCAGATTGTTAATACGAGTCCTGGTTAACTCCATATGCTGTTGAAGTTGACAATAGTGTTTCCTAATCAGACCAATATCCTTTCGAAGTGCAGCCAAGTGTTCTGGGAGAGGGGGTATTTCGTAACAAGATTTGGTAACATTTTTGTACAGATCAACCTTGATCTTATTAGTAACACGATCATGTTGGTGGATATTGATTTGCTCTTGAACACCAAATTGAACAGGTTTTAGTGGAGTAACCAGAAAGTACTAAATTTGGCTGGGCAGATAATATCCCCAGAATGGTATTGTTTCTCATTTGTGGTTACACAATATTCCCCTGCACCTTGATATGCAGATTGGATATGCACTAGTATTTTTGCAACATTTTTACAGTACAGTTAATATCATGCTCTGTCGTATCATCATGTCACAAGATCCTATGGGGACAGACAGTAGTCTGCCAATGCCTTTTGTAACCATGGATCTTGGTTCCTGTCAATATATCACCAATGATTACAAGGTAGTGTGGCGTTGACTGTACTTTACATGCATGTTCCCCCGTATCACTCCAGTGTTCTCTCAATGGTACACTAGGGTGGGGTTCTCCTCTTTCGGAACCATGGGAAAGTACAAGATCCCCAAAGTATGCAACATGGTCCTAAACGACATAGCTGCTAGACTGCGTCTGCGGCAGGTGGTGAAGGAACCAACAAGAGGGAAAAACATACTTGACCTCATCCTCATCAACCTGCCTGCCGCAGATGCATCTGTCCATGATAGTATCGGTAGGAGTGACCACTGCACAGTCATTGTGGAGATGAAGTCCCACCTTCGCATACCCTCCATCGTGTTGTGTGTATTGCCACCGTGCTAAATGGGATAGATTTCAAACAGATCTAGCAACTCAGGACTGGGCTCCATGAGGCACTGTGGGTCATCAGCAGCAGCAGAATTGTACTCAAACACAATCTGAAACCTTATGGCCTGGCATATCCCCCACTCTACCATTAACATCAAGCCAGGGGATCAACCCTGGTTCAATGAAGGGTGCAGGAGGGCATGCCAGGAGCAGCACCAGGCATACCTAAAAATGAGGCGTCAACCTGGTGAAGCTATAACACAGGACTACTTGCATGCCAAACAACATAAGCAGCAAGTGATAGACAGAGCTTAGCGATTCCACAACCAAACGGATCAGATCTAAGCTTTGCAGTCCTGCCACATCCAGTCATGAATGGTGGTGGACAAGTAAACAACTCACTAGAGGAGGAGGCTCCACAAATATCCCCATCCTCAATGATGCAGTAGCCCAGCACAGCAGTGCAAAAGATAAGGCTGAAGCATTTGCTAGAATCTTCAGCCAGAAGTGCTGAGTGGATGATCCATCCCAGCCTTCACCGGAGGTCCCCAGCATCACAGATGCCAGCCTTCAGTCAATTCACTCCACATGATATCAAGAAATGGCTGAAGGTACTGGATACTGCAAAGGCTATGGGCCCTGACAATATTCTGGCAATAGTACTGAAGACTTGTGCTCCAGAACTTGCCACACCCCTAGCCAAGGTGCTGCAGTACAGCCGCAATGTTGGTATCAACCCGGCTATGTGGAAACAGCTATGTCTTGTACACATAAAGCAGGACAAATCCAACCTGGCCAATTACCGCCCCATCAGTCTACTCTCGATCATCAGTAAAGTAATGGAAGGGATCATCAACAGTGCTGTCAAGTGGCACTTGCTTAGCAATAACCTGCTCACTGACACCCAGTTTGGGTTCCACCAGGGCCTCTCGGCTCCTGACCTCATTACAGCTTTAGTTCAAACAAGGATAAAAGAGCTGAACACCCGAGGTGAAGTGAGAGTGACTGCCCTTGACATCATGGCAGCATTTGACAGAGTGTGGCATCAAGGAGCCCTAGCAAAACTGGAGCCAATGAGAATCAAGGCGAAAGTTCTCCGCTGATTGGAGTTGTACTGAGCACAAAGGAAGATGGTTGTGGTTGTTGGAGGTCAGTCATCTCAGCTCCAGGACATAACTGCAGGAATTCCTCAGGGTAGTGTCCTGGGCCCACCCATCTTCAGCTGCCTCATCAATGACTTTCCTTCCAACATGTTCGCTGATGATTGCACAATGTTCAGCACCGTTCGTGACTCCTCAGATACTGAAGCAGTCCATGTCCAAATGCAGCAAGACCTGGACAATATCCAGGGTTGGGCTGACAAGTGGCGAGTAGCATTCACGCCACACAAATGTCAGGCAATGACCATCTTCAACAAGAGAGAATCCAATCATCGCCCCTTGATGTTCAATGGTGTGACCATCACTGAGTCCCCCGCTATCAACATCCTGGGGGTTACCATTGACCAGAAACTGAACTGGGCTAGCCATATAAATACTGTGGCTACAAGAGTAGGTCAGAGGCTAGGAATCGTGCGACGAATAATTCACCTTCTGACTTCCCAAAGCCTGTCCACCATCTACAAGGCACAAGTCAGGAGTGTCAGGAATATTCCCCACTTGCCTGGATGAGTGCAGCTCCCACAACACTGAAGATGCTGGACACCATCCAGGACAAAGCAGTCCGCTTGATTGACACCACAGCCACAAATATTCACTCCCTCAACCACCGACACAGTAGCAGCAGTGTGTACCATCTACAAGATGCACTGCAGGAATTCACCAAAGCTCCTTCGACAGCACCTTCCAAATCCACAACCACTACCACCTAGAAGGACAAGGGCAGCAGATAGATGGAAACACCAGCACCTGGAGGTTCACCTCCAAGTCACTCACCATCCTGACTTGGAAATATATCGCCGTTCCTTCACTGTCACTGGGTCAAAATCCTGGTATTCCCTTCCTAAAAGCACTGTGGGTGTACCTACACCAGACGGACTGCAGTGGTTCAAGAAGGCAGTTCACCACCACCTCAAGGGCAACTAGGGATGGGCAATAAATGCTGGCCCAGCCAGCGAAGCCCACATCCCATGAATGATTAGAAAAAAAATTAGAAGCTGACGCGCATTCCCGTTTTACCAGGTAGACCTGTGTCAGTTTCCTTTACTTGTATGTAGAAGTGTTACTGTGATACCTCACCATGGCAGTCAGGTGATGTATCTGTATCCACAAGGGAATTTTCTCCTCCTCAACCAATCTTAAGTTTTCCTGTGTTTGCTGTACTAACTAGGATCATGCATAGGTCAATTTGTGCTGCCTCGGTGGAGGCATTCCAGCCTTCTGTAATCAGAACATTAATTTTTGATGCATGATCTACCAACTGTGTTACTATATCTTGCAAAATGTATAGTCCTAACTTGATCCTCACGAAGTCCTTGATTCTGGTTGGTATTCATATCCTGTAATATCCATTTCAGATGTGACTTAGTATCCCTCATTTTCTTCACGGCTGTTAAATCCATGCTATTAACCAGGACAACCCCATTTCTCACAATGAGGCCATGTCTTTTACATTGGAACTTGTCGTCTTTTCCCAAATGTGAGTACACTGAATTCTCACTATGGGTCCCGTAACTATCACTGTTTCAGGCCCAAAAATCATGCGCCCCTTCCTGCATCAAGACTTCCATCAGCCGCTGAGTTTCCCTTTTGCAAAACTGCAGCAGCCCCAAATAAGGGAGGTTCAATACAACAGGGATTATCTCATGATGAACATTACGATACAACACCAGAAGGGTGGAGACAGCGACCAAGCCATTCACTGTTCCTCGAGTTGAGGTGTGACATGATTGATCCTTGGGACCTGTTTCTCTGGGAAGTGGCTGTTTGGGTCGGGTTCGGATGTTTAGCCCCGCTGGGCTAACAGTTACGCTAAACCCATCTGCAAAAATCTTCACTTATGCACAGACCCCTTTGTCCTCAGCCTAAATGTTCCTCTAACAAAACACCTGTCTGTTTTCCCTCAACGAGTTTACCATTCCTATCATCTTAACTTTGGTGTTCAGTTACTTCCGTCTTACCGCAATCGAGCCTCACTTGCCCCACACAATACACAATCAGTGCCCCACGGATATCATTACCGTCAATGCGTGCAGTGACCTGTTGAAGCATGAGCCATAGGCCCAAGTGGTGTCATTACTCTTGACAGAGGCCCGCAGGGTGTCTACCCCCCCATCCCCGTCTTCATAGAAACGGGAATTTCCTCTAGGTTTCCCTTTTTCTTACCCTTTTGAGAAATATCTCTTGGTCTAATATCTAGGCTTGGGCTGACAAGTGGCAAATAACATTCGCGCCAGACAAGTGCCAGGCAATGACCATCTCCAACAAGACAGAATCTAACCATTGCTCCTTGATGTTCAATGGCATTACTATCACTGAATCCCTCACTGTCAACATCCTGGGGGTTACCAATGACCAGAAACTGAACTGGACTAGCCATATAAATACTGTGGCTATAAGAGCAGGTCAGAGGCTAGGAATCATGCGACAGGTAGCTCACCTCCTGACTCCCAAAAGTCTGTCGTCCATCTACAAAGCTCAAGTCAGGAGTGTGATGGAATACTCTCCACTTGCCTGGATGAGTGCAGCTCCCACAGCACTCAAGAAGCTTGACACTGTACAGGACAAAGCAGTCCGCTTGATTGGCACCACATCTGCAAACATTCGCTCCCTCCACCACCGACGCACAGTAGCAGCAGTGTGTACCACTGCAGGAATTCACCAAGGCTCCTTGGACAGCACCTTCCAATCCCATGACCACTATCATCCAGAAGGACAAGGGCAGCAGATAGATGGGAACACTGTTATGACAATGAAGTTGGTATAGCGGAGATATTTAAAATTCCCAGAGGGAAACTTTAAACAACTGTCATAACCTATAATTTTAAGTGTCATATTTGAGATGCAACTCTAAATTCAGGAATCAGACGACCAGTTCTCGAGGTTTTACATTAAACTAAATGAAACATTTTATTAATGCACACAGCTTATAATATATATACACATGGCTACAACTTACTACTATCATAACTTTTAACAAATTCCCAAACTAATCCCCATTAAGGCAACAGCAATCCATAGACTTAACAGGACACCAGGCAAAGCATTTTCACTGTACGAATTCAAAATGAGGTTCTTTTCACTTTGGTTCCTGTGGAGCCAGTTGGAGGCTTACAGCTGCCTTTTCATCTCACATTGCCTCTCCTCAGCACACCCGAAAACTGCTAAAGTTATACCTACCACCCCCATTGAATGTAAATTCTCATTGTATCACTAGCCACTTTGAACTCCGCCTTCTAACAATGAAACGCCTTTCATAGTACCAATTTTATTTGTAATATAAACATATTGCTTGGTATCTGCTAGGTAGGCATCAGTTTTCACTCCACTTCTTGAATGCTCTATTCAAAAAAATGCAAATGCACTCTACCTCTCTGTTTACATCTCAAAACTTGTACATATCAAAGCACCCAGACGAGCTGGCTTTAATCCAATTAAGACACACCCATAGACTAAACCTCTATTTTAAAAGAAAAATATTTTCCAATAATATATACATTAATAGCTTCATGACAAACACCACCACATGGAAGTTTACCTCAAAGTCACTCGCCATCCTGACTTGGAAATATATCACCGTTCCTTCACTGTCGCTGGGTCAAAATCCTGGAACTTCCTTCCTAACAGCACTGTGGGTGTACCTACACCACACGGACTGCGGCGGTTCAAGACGGCAGCTCACCACCACCTTCTCAAGGGCAACTAGGGATGGGCAGTAAATGCTGGCCCAGCCAGCGAAGCCCATATCCTGTGACTGTATGGACCAGAACCTGTTAGAAATGTCCAGCACCATGAAGAGCTGAGTGCTACTAGGTTTAGTTGCGATCAAATCTGCCACTGCTTCAACAGTGATTGCACATGCAGAATTTTTCTATTCAATGTGCGATAGCCAATGATCGTTTTCTGTGACCTGTATGGTTTCTTCACCAGCCAGATAGAATTCATATGAGTCAGTATGGGTTGCTAGAACTCCTGTTCTACCAGGGACGTTATCAGCCCTCTCAGGGTCCCTCGCATCTTCCAGTAGGTAGATATACTGCTTCCCTTCCACCTTCACTTCTGCAGTCGTGTTTGTGGGAGGTGAATGCTCCATTGTTTTGACAAAGTATGTCTTGGAACACTGGTGCTTTATCCCATAATTTTTCTCAATCAAATCCTCCCTACTGTGCAGACTGCACACACCATCTCATCTTTCTTTCCTGTATCACCCAGACACCCCTCTGACTTAATTCCTCTGCACTGCTCCACAAGCAGCTACTATCCATAACAAAAACAGAATTACCTGGAAAAACTCAGCAGGTCTGGCAGCATCGGTGGAGAAGAAATCAGTTAACGTTTCGAGCCTTCACGGCCCTTCGGCAGAACTGAAGCATAGTTAGGAGAAAGGAGAAATATAAGCTGGTTTAAGGTGGGGGGGGGGCGGGGGGGGGGAAGAGAGAAGTTGAGGGTGTGGTGATTGTGGAGATAAGCAAGCCGTGATAGGAGCAGATAATCAAAAGATGTCACAGACAAAAGGATCAAAGAGGTGTTGAAGGTGGTGATATTTGTCTAAGAAAAGTGCTAATTAAGAATGGAAGACAGGACACTCAAAGTACAGCTCTAGTGGGGGTGGGGTGGAAAAGACTAACAAGGTTTTAGTTTTAGATTTAAAAATAATGGAAATAGGTGGGGAAAGAAGAATCTATATAAATTATTGAAAAAAAAAAAGGGGGTGAGGGGGGAGAAACAGGGTGGGGATGGGGGGAGGGGGAGTTTAAGATCTAAAGTTGTTGAATTCAATATTCAGCCCGGAAGGCTGTAAAGTGCCTAGTCGGAAGATGAGGTGCTGTTCCTCCAGTTTGCGTTGGGCTTCACTGGAACAATGCAGCAAGCCAAGGACAGACATGTGGGCAAGAGAACAGGTGGAGTGTTAAAATGGCAAGCGACAGGGAGGTTTGGGTCTTTCTTGCGGACAGACTACTATCCATGTCTGATATTATATTGTGCGCCAATGTCCAATCGGATTCCAACACACCTACTCCTGGCTGACCCCATCTAAGGAGTAAGCGTTTCCATTCAGTTTTCAAGTACCCCACCTGTAAATCTAGAGGTTTAAATACATCCGCTGCTTGTTCATGCCAAGTCAATCCCTTCAGTACAAACAGGATGCTTCTTGACCAAGGTGAATGCACTGGGTCCAGGGTATCTACCATTGTACAAGAAGCCTCCATATCCACCAGGTAACATCATTATTTCCCTCCGCCCAGACACAAAGTTGGCCCCATTCATCATACTTAAGTGGGCACAAATAGTCAGGCTGTGCACAGCCCACTCATTGGGAGTTCTGGATCTTTATCATACCCCCTCTCCAGGTAGCAGTATGTATGATGCCTGACACTGCCACCTTCTGGAGTGCCTTTACTAATGTTTTCATTATCTTATCCCCAAAGGATTGCTCGGGCTGGGACTTTTCCTGTGCTCCCTTCTTTCATTATTTTACATTCTCGAGCAAAATGGCCGACTCCCTTTCAGCTGTAACACTCGTTACCTCTTTGAGGCCGAATGTTTTTCTTTTCCTGTTTCCAACGCTTATCCTGGATGTCATCCGTTGGGGGCCCTTTGACTTCATGTAATTTCCCTTTTGTCTTCCCTGCATCCCCAGCCTTTTTCTTTACCTCAAAATGACCTCCTGCCTCAAAAATGAGGGTCACCCTCCATTACATTCCCTAATCAATTTGGTCCCCAGTCAGGTCTTGAATTGGGCACTGAACTGGGTCTTGATGACTGGAAGACTTTTTGATATCAATGTCGGCAGCCAATGTCTGCGAGGCTCCCATCAAGTCTATCTCCGTTCAAATCTGCACTTTGATTCCATTCATAAACGGGTCTTATTCAGTTCACGAGTGCTTCTGGGGGCTTCCCTGGATTCTGTTTCATATTGCTCACTTATTCATATGGGCCCCACAGTATGCCCAAGGCCTCCAAATTCCACCCTTCTCGCTGAACTGTTCTCTATACACCGTTAAGTATCTCTGGCTTCAGGGCTGCCAACAACACTTTTACATGTTTTGCATCACTACAGGCATTTACCCTGTTTTTCCAACGCAAATGTGATTGGGGTGTCGTCTCCTTTTCCCAACTTTGTGACATCCCTCACCACGTCAGCTAATTATTTGTTCATTAGTTTATTAGTAAAGGGAACCTGATACCTACTTTGTAAGACACACTGATTCTGTTGGCCAACCAAGCACTTTTTCTGTCTCATAGGAGCCATCATCACTGAGGAGACATCAGCTGGAGGATGTGGGGCCTGGGCCAGGGTTGGCAGTCGCTGAATTAAGGCGTGTCATCAGGACTCTGCGTCTTCCAGTCCCATCAAGCAAAAAGTGCCCCTTGTCATACTCAGCTGTTGTTTCAGTTCCTTTGTTTGGGCTTAACAGTGCAGATGACTCATGGGCCTTGTATGACTCCTTTCACAAAACCCTAAATGCAGCTTTCATGTCTTGTATCTCCCTCTCAGCCCTTTCTGCTCCCTCCTCAGCATACTTAAAAATGTTATATTTTTGTTGATAGTCCGTCAACTGTGTTTGAAACATAATTTGGTACGTTGTTTTCACTATTACTTCACAATTTCTTCCTCTCCTCCTGCAGTTGCCCCATAAGGCAGTTCACTACCGCCTTCCTATCACAGGCCTTCTTTTGTAGTTCTGCCTTTTCTGACTCCAGTTGCCTCATCCTTTTCTCCTGATTCTACAATTGAGTTATGTAAGCGGCAAACCATACAGCTTTCATTAAGGCTGCGTTTATTTGTGCTGCAACATTAGGGGGAGCACTTTTTATACATGCACAGGGGCAGTGTCAATTGCAGAAAGTGAGAGATGCTTTCAAGTGCAGCTGGTGTCTTATAACTCATTTTATCATTTGCAACTAGCTAAACAGTCTTAATTAAGTTTTGAGATGCAAACTGAAACCTGTTATTAAGGAGTAAATTAAAACAGAATCATGTTAGGATTGACTGCTCCCCAAAATGCTCTGTTCATTTGACAGTCATTATTATTAAAATTCTCATCAGAAATACATTGGTATATTGCTTCAATAGGAATTTTTGCAGATGCTATCAAAAAGCCTTTGAGAAGCATCAAAATGTATGGACTCACTCCGTCTTGCATTATTTATTAGCGTTTACTATTTTCTACAAATGAAGGTATTCTTCAGTAGCTGGGCTCTCCAGGGAATCCCCTGTTCACACTTAATAATTCTTGTACCTGCCTTTATTCACCACGATTGTTCAGTGTTTTGAATAAAAAATAAATAAATATTAAATAAAAAAATCATTGCCCAATGTGGGGCTCGAGACAATGGCTCTGGGATTAAGAGCCCCATTAACTATCAAATGAGCTAGCCAGGCTATTAGGATTTTCTGCCCCTGCCATCGATCAGATAGGCATCAGGATCAGTTGTGCATGCGGCGGCGGCCGCATCACAGGCTGGGTGTGCATGCGGAAAAGTCCGCCCACCAGAGTGGCGGCAGGGTCAGCTATGCATGTGCCTGGCAGCTGCAGTGCGCATGTGCATCCGTTCTTGATGCCTTTCAGGTCAGCAGCTAGAGTTACAGTGTTTCATTAAACATGACTTTTTGAGTGAGCTCATTGTCCAGTCCCTGGCCTTCTCCATCAAGTTTTTGCTCCTGGTTATTTCTGATGCAAAGTTCTGAAGTCTTGATTTTCCCTGTTACATACTTGCTAAGTAAATCATTACCCTTAGTTTTACCCTTTACCTCTGATTGGCCCATTGTGTCAATTTACTCAATCTCTTGGCTGAAGCTCATCCATTTGTAACATCTGAAAGATTGAGAATGACAACTGACACAGTTTCACCACAAATCCAACAGCATTATTGCCAAAAACTTAAATTTGAAAACCGTACAGAGTGATTTAAAATATACACTTACCCCTTAGTTAGTCAGACTAGGTTGACTGCAAGCCAATTGGATCCAATCTGAGTAGGATTGATCTGCTTCCATCAGAACTTCTGTTGATGGTCTCGCTCCCAATGATGCCATCTTGATGAGGATTTTTAGCCTGATTTTATACTTTGACTGTTTTGGCAACTGCTTTTGTGCTCAATCCCTCTGAGCCACTCAGTTGGCAGTCTCTGGTTTTTGAAGTGCATGGTAACATGCTTTGAGAATTGACAGCTCAATTCCGCATCAAATTTAAAGCATATTCTTAAAATCCTCTGGGATAGTCTCACCACCTTCAACATGTTCATTTTGATGCATTTTTGCATCTTCAACATAGACAGGGGTGGATGAGATTTTTGTTTTCTTTACTGCCTTTTGAAAAGGGAAAGTCTGTGTGTAAAACTAATATCTTAGCTTTCTAAATCTACAGATGTGCTCATTATGGTATTTGTTTTAAAATTACAGGGTCGAGAAGAAGAGAGTGATCAAATGAGAGAGAAGTTTGCTGTACCAGAAAGTGACCATTTGACATACCTTAATGTTTACCTGCAGTGGAAGAATAACAACTACTCTACCATCTGGTCTAACGAGCACTTTATTCATGCCAAGGCTATGAGAAAGGTAATATAGCAGTTAAGTTGCTGCACTATTAACTTTTTCATTAATGTGCCCATTAGTGTTTCGATTTAAGTGCTTGTTATTTCAGTAACCAGATAAATTCATTAAGTGAGATACCAGATCTATTCTTTTTGTTTGTGCAAAAGATTAGGTCCTAATTGGTCTTTACCAAGGAGTTAGATGCTACCCAGGCTATGGTGACAGACAAGGAAACTCTGTCACTAAAAAAGTTCAAAATTGATAAGGAGGAAGTGTTGAATAGACTGTCGGCACTTAAAGTTGACAAGACACCGGGACCAGATGAAATGCATTCATGGATATTGAAGGAAGTAAGAGTAGAAATTGCAGGGGCACTGGCCATAATCTTTCAGTCTTCCCTAGACTCAGGTGGTGCCAGAGGACTGGAGAATTGCAAACATTACTTCCTTGTTCAAAAAAGGTTGTAAGGATAAGCCCAGCAATTAGAGACCAGTCAGTTTAACTTCAGTGGTGGGCAAGACTCTAGAAACAATTATCCTGGATAGAATTAGTAGTCACATGGAAAAATATGGGCTGATGAGAAAGAGCCAGCATGGATTTCTAAAGGGAAATCGTGTTTAACTAACTTGCTGGAGTTTTTTGAAGAGGCAACAGAAAAGGTCTATGAGGGTAATGCTGTTGATGTGGTGTACATGGACTTTGAAAAGACATTTGACACAGTATCACACAACCGACTTGTGAGATAAGTTATTGCACATGGAATAAAAGGGACAGTAGCAACATGGATACAAAATTGGCTGAAAAATAGGAAGCAGAGAGTAATGGTCAATGGATATTTATTGGGCTGGAGGAAGGTTTATAATGGAATTCCCCAGGGGTCAGTATTGGGACCCTTGCTGTTCCTGATGTATGGTAATGATCTAGATCTTGGTGTGCAGGGGACAGTTTCAAAGTTTGCGGATGATACGAAGCTTGGGAATGTTGTGAACTGCAAGAAGGATGGTGTGGAACTTCAAGAGGACATAGACAAGTTGGTGGAGTAGGCACATAGGCGGCAGATGAAGTTCAATGCAGAGTAATGTGAGGTGATGCATTTTGGTAGGAAGAACATGGACAGACAATATAAAATAAGGGGTGAAATTTTGAAGGGGGTGCAGGAACAGAAAGACTTGGGTGTATATATGCATAGATCATTGAAGGCGGCAGGACAGGTGGAGAGACCAGTTAATAAAGCATATAGTATCCTGGGCTTTATTAATAAGGGCATAGAGTACAAGAGCAAGGAGGTTATGCTGAAAAAGACACTCGTTAGACCTCAGCTGGAATATTGTGTACAGTTCCTTATTATAGGAAGGATGTGAACACATTGGAGAGAGTACAGAAGAGGTTTACAAGAATGGTTCCAGGGATGAGAAACTTCAGCTATGAGGATAGGTTGGAAAGGTTGGGACTGTTCTGCTTGGAGAGAAGGCAGCCAAGAGGAGATTTGATAGAGATGCTCAAAATCATGAGGGGACTCGACAGAGTAGATAGGGAGAAGCTGTTTCCACTCGTAAAAGGATCAAGAACGAGAAGGCACAGATTTAAAGTGATTTGCAAAAGAAGCAAGTGCGACATGAGAAAAAACTTTTTCACACAATGGATGGTTCGGGTCTGGAAAGCACTGCCTGGAAGTGTGGTGGAGGCAGGTTCAATCGAGGCGTTCAAGAGGACATTAGATGATTATTTGAATAGAAACAATGTGCAAGGAAATGGGGAAAAGACAGGCAATGGCACTAGGTCATAATGCTCATTTGGAGAGCCGATGCAAACATGATGGGCTGAATGGCAGCCTCCTGTGCCGTTAAGATTCTATGATTCTGATTCTGTTATCCATGGTGACCAGAAATGTACAGTGATCCAGGTGAGACTGCACCAACACTCTGTGCGAGCATAGTTGAATTCTGAACTCACCTACTTGCCCTCATCCTCATCAAACTGCCTGTTGATGATACATCTGTCATTGGTTCGAGTGACCACTATACAGTCCTTGTGGAAACAAAGTCCAGTCTTCACACTGAGGATACCTTCCAACAAGGTAGATGGGATAGATTCAAGCCACATTTAGTAACTCAGAACTAGGCACCCTTAAGGTGCTGCGGGCATCAGAGGCAGCAAAATACCATCATCTATAACCTCATGGCTCAGCATAGCACTCATACTACCATTAGCATCAAGCCAGAATCAACGAAGAGTCAAGGAGAACATACCAGGAGCAGCACCAGGAATACCTAAAAATAAGGTGTCAACCTAGTGAAGCTACAACACAATTGATGCTAGACAGGTCTCACAACCACAGGAGCAGATTAAAGCTCTGCAGTTATGCCATATCCAGTGGTGGATTATTGAAAACAACTAACGGGAGGTGGAGGCTCCATGAACATTCCCATCTTCAGAAATGGTTGAGCCCAGAATTTGAGTGCAAAGACAAGACTGAAGCAACATACAACTATCTTCAGTCAGAAGTGCTGAGCGGATGATCCATCTTGGATTCCTCCTGAGGACCCCACCATTACAGAAGCCAATCTTAAGCCAATTTGATTCACTCCATGCAATATCAAGAAACAGGAGAATACGCAAGATACTGCAAACGCTTTGTGGGTCCTGGCAATATTCTGGTGGTAGTGCTGAAGACTTGTACTTCAGAACTAGCTGCCTTCCAGCCAAGCTAGTCCATAATAGTTAGAACATTGGCATATACTGACAAAGTGGAAAATTGCCCAGGAATGTTCTGTCCACAAAAAGCAGGACAAAACCAATCCAACCAATTAGACTTCTCTCAATCATCAGCAAAGTGACAGTGCTATCAAGCGGCACTTACTCACCAATAATCTGCTCACCAATGCTAAGAGTTCCGCCAGGACCATTCAGCTCCAGATCTCATTACAGCCTGGATACAAATGCGGACAGAAGAGCTGAATTCAGAGGTGAAGTGAAAAATCACTTCCCTTGACATCAAGGCAGCATTTGACAATGAAGCATCAAGGAATGCTGATAAAATTGAAATGAATGGGAATCAGAGGGAAAGTGTTCAACTAGCTAGATTCATACCTACAAAGGAGCATGGTTGTATTTGCTGGAGGTAAACCATTTCAGCCCCAGAATATTGCTGCAGGAGTTCCTCAGGATAGTGCCCAAAGCCAAACCATTTTCAGCTACTTAATCAATGGCCTTCCCTCCCTCATAAGGACAAAACTGAGGGCATTTGCTGATGACTGTACAGTGTTCAATTCCATTCACATCTTTTCAGATAGTAAAACAGTCTGTGCCCACATGCAGCAGGACCTGGACATCTTCTTGGCACTTCTGGCTGGAAATAATTACATATGCTCCAACCTTGCCTTTTGCATTCACGTGGTGGGCTTCAGTTTTAGCGAGGATGGGGATATTCATGGAGCTTCCTCCTTTTGTTAGTTGTTTTTAATAGTCCATTACTATTCATGACTGAATGTGACAATACTGTAGAGCTTTGATCTGACCTGTTGATTGTGGGATCACTTAGCTCCATTTTTTGGATGCTGCTCAAGACAGCACCCAGCCTTAGGCTAATAGGTGATAACTAATGTTAAATAATTATTATCTCAGCAGTGAGGTGATGGATTTTCTTTTGAATATTGGTGAAAAGGGAGACATGTTGCCGAAGCTTTTCATCTTGCATTCATCAGAACAAATGCAAGAATGCCAAATTTCAATTGATCACAACAATTGATACTGCAAGAGAAAAGGGTGCTGATTGGTTGGCAAGTTGACTCTGATTGGCTGAGGCATTGCCATGGAGAAAGCAACAGGTTTCCCAAGCTCCTGGGTAATTCAAAAAGGCGCATATTTTTTCTTTTTTCTTTTTCTTTTTGTTTGCAGTGAATGAGTTCCTGTGTTTGAATGTATGTCGCTTCTAGCAAGTGTATATGAGCCATGTAACGAGCTTGACTGATTATCTTAAATTGGTTGTTAGTGTAGCTATTAGCACATTCAAGATTGTTCTGCAAGTGCTGCCTTATTGCGAAATCACATTTAACAGTAGATGTTTTAGGCTTTGCAAGCATGGGCTGGTTGAGTATAGTCTGTTTGATTTATTCAGACAATTGCCGGGATGTTGGCTTGTGTGCCTGGCATCGCAGCAGCATTGAGATTTATACATGACATTGCTCAATTGTCTGGTAAGCAGAATGTCTTTTTGGACTGGCGGCAGCATCCTGTTAGTGGAAAATACCACTTGTGTAACCACTTCATAGTATCATGTCGTATCAGCAATATTCAAGTTCTGTACTAAAAAGCAACTGATTATTTATTTGTGCAATGCTCAGAGATAACAAAAGGAATTGAGAAAGTTAAAAAATAATATTGGTGAAATTTTGAATTCTGCACCACAAACTGCTGATGCAGAGCCCATAAACTAGATCTGGAGTGCGATTAAACTAGTTGGTCCCCTGTCAGGCTAACAAATGCCTTGAAATAGCTCTTAAATAGTCCTTCTTGAGGAGTAATAATTTTGCATAAGATAGGTTGTTGGGTGTCTTGTGGAGCAAATGAATTCGAAGAGAGATATGAGAAGAAATAATGAAATTTGGAGCAAGTGTGAGATAGAAGTTGTGATGGGTTTATGGACTTGTCTGTCTTTGTTATCAAAGGTCCGAGAAGTACGTTCCCAGTTAAAGGATATAATGATGCAACAACGTATGAATATTGTATCCTGTGGTACTGACTGGGA
The DNA here is from genome assembly GCF_964194155.1 of Cetorhinus maximus. NCBI lineage: Eukaryota > Metazoa > Chordata > Chondrichthyes > Lamniformes > Cetorhinidae > Cetorhinus > Cetorhinus maximus. The sequence goes on from NC_135884.1 coordinate 130,470,645, forward strand.
TATCATCAGAAAATGCATCTGTGCGGCATACTTTCACCAGGCTGCAAAACTCAAGGTAAGAAAACTATTAAATTGCCACATGGTCTTAACTTTGTAGTTTTAGGGATGACTCTCAACCTCCACTCCGTCCGCATTTCACGTCCTACAGTGCAGTATCTGAAATTCCCATTATTTCATTATTCCCGACCTTCACTGTCATTGTACGTGAACTTAGCTTGTTGTTTCCTCTAAGGATGAAGTGCAGAAATGACCAATAATTATTGATGGCGTGTGAAGAGAGAGGACTATGGGTGACAATTTTTTGTGCGATACTGCTATTGTAGAATGGCTGCAGTGTTTGCCTATATAGTCACTGCATTAAAAGAAAAATTAAGATGTGAAGTACTTTGAGATGTTTTGATATGAAAGCATCATGGATTAAGTTTTGCCTCCAACCACGCTCTGAAGTTAATTGTTTCTCACTTTCATTTCATAACAGAATTCTGTGCCATATTCATCATCATTAAAGCAACTTTTTGTTGTGTTACATTCTTGAGTCTGCTGCCTGTATTGTAGCCAATACCAGTTGCCACTCACCTATTACAGCTGCCCTTGCTGATTTATATTGGCTACCCGTTTCTCAACACCTCCGATTTAATCCACTTGTTTGAATTTCTCCATGGCTTTGTTTCTGTAACCTCCTCCAGCCCTAAACTCTCAATTTTCTGAACCCCTGAACTTTCCAACCTTGCAAGGTATTAATGATTTTGACAACTTTGTTTTGAAGACAGGAGTTCTTCAAAATTTGCATACCTTAGACTTTACAGCCTTCAGCTTTTTTTTATATGTAAGAGATGAGTAGCTCTTCATATTTGTTTAATGTTTTGCAGGGTATAGGAGAGTATGTGAATGTGAGAACAGGCATGCCTTGCCACTTGCACCCGACCAGTTCACTTTTTGGCATGGGTTACACACCAGATTATATTGTGTACCATGAACTAGTGATGACTTCAAAGGTAAGATTCAGAGCTGAAAACTGAGCTCCGATGCTAATTTAGTTGAACATAAATGTTTGTTTTTTTAAATACTGCAAACTGTATGTCACATATTGCTTACTGCAGGGTTTAAGAGAACTTTAGTGGAAGCGTTAGTTTAAACTTTGTCGATAATGAATGGAATTTCAATAACAAAATATTTGCCAAAAAATATTTTCTACGTGTTTCACAATGCACCCTAGCAACTAAACTGGAAATTCGAAAAGCTGCACAGAATCTAATTGTAAATATGGATTTGAATGAAAATATGTCCCTCAAAGAAACAGATGTATTTGAAGAAAACAAAAGCAAAGTACTGCAGATGCTGGAAATTTGAAGTAAAAACACAAAATGCTGGCATAAGCAGGTCAGGCAGCATCTGTAATGAGAGAAACAGTGTTCATATTTCAGTTAGATGACCTTTTGTCATAACTGGTATGTTTGAGGAGCTCTGACAGTGTATTGTGATCTCAACCATATGTTGCCATATCCAGTGATTCATCCACCATATCCGGTGGTTTAGGGATGAAAATCTTAGAATTTTTTTAAAAATTGAACATTGTAGGTTATGCCATCCTGTTACTGTGTACTCTTAAATAATTTATAGTTGTATCAGAATTTCACATTTATCTTTTTCCAGATTAATAGCTTTTTATAGGAGTCTGTGGTAAATGACTTGGTACACTAAATCTCTGCTTTGACCAGTTATCTATCTGATGTTAGCTGTCGTGTAAGTATCATGCAGTGCTGTGTAGTCACCAATTTACTGTCCTCAGTTTTTGTTACTTTAGCTTCAAATGAAAATGGAAGGATAACATTATTAGAATTGCAATCTTTGTTGAAACAGCAATGCTGAATGGTAAATCTGCAGGGTGCATGATCCCTATTTGTCACCAGAAGGAAGGTGTTGCCTGGAAATACTTGGTTTTTGGCCTGCTGCATGATGAATTTGTTTCTGTTTTCCAGGAGTACATGCAGTGTGTTACTGCAGTGGACGGGGAATGGTTAGCTGAACTTGGACCAATGTTTTATAGCGTCAAGCAAGCTGGTAAAACTCGACAGGTAAGGCAGTTCAACCATACGATCATTTTAATGTTCAGTATACATGAACCATAGGGTGGTGCTAATTCTTTTGTTTTGATTGGCTGTATTAATGCAAAATAGATACTATTTTCACAAGAAGAAGTTAAATTGGAAGAGTATGAGAATTGATTAGTAGCTGAAAGGGAACCCAGAAGTCTTTTATAAGCACAAAGCAAAAAAAAGTGTTGACCCGGCATATAAGACGATCCCAATTTTCTGCTTCAAAAATCATGTTTTTGCATATACTTGGCGTATAAGTCAACTTCCCCCCCCCGCCACCTTTCCAGCCACGGTGTGCTACACTTGCCTTAGTAGTCAGCCTCAGTTTTTCACCCCACAAATGGATGTTTTATAACTGGGTGCAAGGGATCGTGCAGGTAATATGGACTATGTTGCGGAGATGCGTGGGAGATTAAAATATCCACACCAGAGCAGACCCCATGGGTAAACCACTGAGAAAGCGACCACCCATGCCAGTGGTTCACTTTTATGCTAGGCGTATAAGTTGACCCCTCTTTTTGGAGGGACTTTTCAAGGCTTCAAGGGTTGACTTATACACCATCATCTATGATAGTCAAAGTAAGGATGGAGCTGATTAGGGATCAAAAAGATAATGATCTTGTGGAGGCAAAGGAGATAGCTGAGGTATTAAATGATTACTTTGCATCTGTCTTTGCTGAAGAGTATGTTGTCAATAAAGCAATAAGGTCAGAAGCAGTAGTGAAATTGGATAAGATAAAAATAGATGAGTTACATTAGAGTTTGGATGTTCTCAAAGTATAACAATCATCAGTTTTAATGAGATGCATCCTATGTTATTGAGAAAGTAAGGGTGGAAAGTTTAGAGGCTCTGACCACAATCTTCTAATCATCCTTAGATATGGAGTTGGTGCCACAGAATTGGAGGATTGCAAGTATTACATTCCTTTTAAAAAGGAAAGGGAGAGGGATAAACTTGGCAACCACATCCCATTTAGCCCAAGGTCGATGATAGGGAAACGTTGATGTTGTGTATATGGACTTTCAAAGGGTGAATGGCAAATGCTTGGCAAATAATGGACTCCTTAGCGAAGTGGTGAAAGGCTATCTTTCGAATTGGAGGGAAGTACACAGTGCTGTTTCCCATGGGTCAGTATTGGGACCAATGTTCTTTTCGGTATATATTGATAACCTGAACTTGGGTATACAAGATGTCATTTCAATGCTTGCAGATGATACAAAAGTTGGAAATGTAGTAAACAGTGAGGAGTGCAGGAGCAGACTTCAGGAGGACATATACTGGTAATGTGGACAGACACATGGCAGAATATGTGTGTTTTAAAAGTCTTGAGTAAATCTTTATTCTTTGTAAGGCTTTTTCACAAGCCTTATTTTCTGTTGACACATTTTTCCATCACCCTTTTATGTCAACATTTATAATGTGAGGGGTGGGGTGGGAACCCATAGGAGCGTGCCAATAATTTATAATTGAGAAAACATGTTAACATTTGTTGCACTGCACTGACAGGGCCTCTGGCCACTAGGTGGTGGTATGGCAAAGCTGTAGTTACAAACCTTCCATCACTGGTGGTGGTTTTGACACACATTGCCCAGTTCTACTTGACCTTTTGTTTTTTTTTCTGGACTTTTACATTGTGCACTGTTTGAACTTTTAAATTTGGCTTGCTGATTTTCCCTGACCTGCTTACACTGCTTTTGGATGACTTAATTTTTTTCATGACTGAGCCCACTAACATTCCCCCTGCATGTTTTCCCTGACCTTCTGTCTCGACTTCCAGGCATTCTGCCCCTGTTCTAAGTGTTCCATTTACAGAATCTATTTTTTAAAAAGCAATCGTGGCAATTTGTACAAATACTGCAATAGCTGGCATATAATTAATTCCTGATTTTTTTCTTTGACTTGGTTCCAGTTCTATCTATCCCAAAGCACCTATGGCATATCCTTTCATGGTTCTTGTCCTGCTTGGCAGTCACGTTAGGAGTGCCCATGTAACAATGTGCAACTTGCACTCTTAATTTTTTAACTCCTTTACTGAAAGTGGGCATATGGCTACAAGCCTCCTGTGATGTGACATTATAAAGGAGTGGTTAACAGGTACTTAAACTTTTGAAGGCATGATTCTCTCCCTCCTTGGCTTGCTTGCACTCAGTCTTCTTCCTGTTCCATAAATTGCCTACCATCAGTCTTGTCTCCATCCCTCAAAGTGGAAAGGAAGTTATATAAAGAAATTGGGAAAACCTTACCAAGTACACAAAACTAAATAAGATTATTTCATATGGGCTTTAGTATTCCTGTGCTACTGAGTGTTAGATGATTTGCACGCACTATTTCTGAAATGTAAATTGGATGGTTATTCACTTGGAGAATAAAAAATGCTGTAATTATCAAACCATAGAAAGCTATGGCACATAAGATCATCATTTGGCCCATCATGTCTGTGCTAGCTAAAAATGAACTATCCAGCCTAACCCCACTTTCGAGCTCTTGATCCATAGTCCGGTGGGTTACGGCACTTCAAGTGTATATCCATTTAGTATTTTTTAAAAATGCAACGAGTCTGCCTCTACCACCCTTTCAGACAGTGAGTTCCAGATCCATACTCACTCCTGGGTGAAAAAAATTCTCCTTAACTTCCCTTTAAACCTTCTACCAATTACTTTAAATCTATGCCCTTGGTTTTGACACCTCTGCTAAGGAAATAGCTCCTTCCTATCCACTCTACCCAGGGCCCTCATTATTTTATACACTTCATTTAAATCTCCTCTCAGCCTCCAAGTTCCAAAGAAAACAACCCCCACCTATCTAATCTTTCCTCATAGCTAAAATTCTCCGGTCCTGGCAACATCCTCGTAAGTCTCCTCTGCTCCTTGTCCAGTGTGACTGCACCCTTCCTGTAATGTGGTGACCAAAACTGTAAGCAGTACTCTAACTGTGGCCTAATGTTCTTTACACAAATTGTTTTTTGTTTTATGGCTGAATATCATTTTAACCTGATTCAGCCTGCCTGCTTTAAAATAGTTTACAATATTTGAACTTTTGTTCATCCATTGTGCCAATTAGAAAATTTAATCCCATTTTTGGTAAGTGGCAGTACATTTTGCTAAAATGTTAAATAATATAAAGGGATTTATTGATGCACTTTATTTCTTCCTTTTCACCGTGTTACCATGATTTATGCTTTTAAAACTGTTGATTCCTGGCAGCCCACAAGCAGATATTTTGCTCTGCCCTTAATGTCTCATCATCACAGCCAAAACACTCCTGTTTGATGTTACATCACAGGAAGCTTGAAGCCACTTGCCCAGTTCTAGTAGGCAGGGGGTTGATAGGACAGACAGAGTAAAAAGAGGAGGTTACACACTGTTACAGAGGAGACTCTTAAGGTGACTGCCAGTCAAGACGGAAAGTATTATCAGATATGTCCTAGGTGCATTGGGATAGTTAGGATTGGAACTAAGCCTAGGAAACAAAACCAGGAATTAATCATGTGTGGCATTTTAATGAATTTCTGTGACCTCTTCGGTTTTTGAATAGATTCTGTGAATGGAGCAAAATGTGTAACTTTGAATTTGGAATGATTTGTAGCTTTAATAATATGCTCTCTTTCCCGTCCCCCCTCCCTGACACCCCTCCCGCCACCATCTGTGAACCAATATACCAGAAATAACAAATTTGCTGAAGTGAAATTTGGGAAATTTGAGAACTATACAACGTTGATTTATAATATCTGCAAAATAAATTCAAATAATTGTAATCTGGTTCCTGTTCTGATGTACAATTTGTACTGTTGTCAGCGGGGTGTTGAAGTGGGAAATACTGAATGTTTATTCCCTGGAGCCCAGTAAAAGATAGTATGTTGGAGGGAGTTATAATTCAGTATGCCTCTTGAATTATTATGCAATTTAATGATCTTCAACAGGAGAATCGTCGTCGTGCCAAAGAGGAATTGTCTTCCATGGAGGAAGAAATGGCCATGGCACAGGAACAGCTTCGGGCACGAAAGGAAGAACAGGAAAAAAAGAATATTCTGAACAGCACGAGGTACGGATCATTTTTGTAGTGATTCCTATAATATTCTGTTCAATGTTGCATCACTGTTGTTTTTAAAAGGCTGAGCATGACTGTAAGCTTTAAAGACCAAGCTATCCATGAGAAATTCATTATAGTTCAATTACAAATGAATTTGCTTATTAATGCATACTGTAACGTTGCTTTTCTGATTTTTTTCCATAATATGTTTATTAATTCAGCAACATTTTGTGTTTGAAATAATCCAACAATTGACTTTCATGCAATCAAACTAAGTTTGATAATTTATTTTAAAAATCCATTTTTATATATATATATATATATATATATATATAAAAACATTCAAATAGAGGCCTGGGTAATGTAAGTTCAAACTTCACGCAAGGGCTTTTAATGGTCTGGGGTGTGATTTTATACTGCAGTTTGAGTGATCTTCTTTCTTCTGATCTGTCAACTTAAAATTGCTGTTGTGACTTAATTGCAATATTTATTTGTCAAAATTTTCAGCATTGGTTTAGAAAAGGGTGACAAGAAGAAATAGTAAAGACAGAATTTATATGCAGGCTTCAGAATTTGGACAAGTTTGAGAATTCACTGACGATGAAGAAATGCAATGTGATGTTTTGTTTGCCATCAAAGATGGTGCAGTTTTTCTTGATTTTGGAAAGCTATATTTTTTCTTTGAATTTTATATTTGATTTTAATATAACTCACTGGAAGATGATATTGCTAACCCTTAGCTTTTAGCTGCGTGATCAACAGAGGGCACCGCAGTCTCATTAGTGCTCATGTATTTTCAAAATCCCAGGCATTTGTAGTTGGAATATCCCAAGTAAAGGATCAGTAAGCAATCTGCTTTGTATTTGTGCTGTATATAGAAAGAAAGAGCTTGCATTTGCGTAGGCCCTTCAGGTGTTCAATACATCCTAAAGTACTTCACAAGCAATGAGATACTTTTTAAGTGCAGTCAAGTGTAAACATGGCAGCCAGTTTATGCAGAGAGATATCAGGTTCGATTTGCTTTGAAACAGTTTTAATTTTGATTTTACAAATAGATCTCATTTTTATAGAAAACCAGCAGTGAAGAATTCTGCTTCAGACATCATGAAGTAGGCTTCGTAGTGTGGAGTATATTTAGTCTTTATTATGTTATGGCACAGTGGATCGTAAATGTTGAGCTGCACAAATCCCAGAGGGAAACTCGAAACAGCTGCCGCAACTGTTTTGCAATTTGTATTTTTATCTCAAGATGCATGCCTTGAATTCAGTAGTAATAAACCCACCGAGTCTTAGAGGTTTTTTTACAAAACTAATAAAAAATTTATCAATAAGAGAAATTATTTTAAACACATAGGTCTACAAATTACTACTATGATAACTCTTAAATCCCCAAATTAACCTAGCTCCCAGTTACACCTCCGTTAAGTCAACAGTAAAATAACATAGATTTCAACAGGCAAAGGCAACAGATAAAATCATTTCTTTTATTAATAAATTTTTAATTTAGTTTTGTAAAAAACCTCTAAGACTCGGTGGGTTTATTACTACTGAATTCAAGGCATGTATCTCGAGATAAAATACAAATTGCAAAACAGTTGTGGCAGCTGTTTCGAGTTTCCCTCTGGGATTTGTGCAGCTCAGCATTTACAATCCACTGTGCCATAGCATAATAAAGACTTGCTGTAAATCCTATTTAAAACAAATTCTCTTAGCTTCGGTTCCTGGAGACAGCAGCTTGGTACATTGAGGCTGGAGGCTTTTCACACTTGTTGGATCTTAGAATACCTTCTTCCTTACACATAACCTCATCTCCTTTATACATGTTTCTCTCTTTTTAATGTAAATCCCATTGTTCCAATGTGTCTTTGCAACTTTACTTTTCCCATAATATAAATCTTTCATAGTACTCATATTATCAGTAATATTTGGGAAAAATAAACACACTGTTTGGCTTAGCCTCTATTGGCTAGGTGTAACACCTTACCATCCCTTTGAAATTCATGACTCTAGTTTATCTAAAAATGCAAATGTTCTTCACACCTCACATTCTAAAACTTCAGCCATGTTTACATATTTAGCATTTCAAACCTAGTTTCCCTTCTTTGATACATCAAAGCACCCAGACCAGCTGTGTGTAATTCAATTAAAACCCCAAAACACACACACTTACACACAGAGAAACTAATCCAAACCCCACTATTAACCTATCTTTACAATAAATTACAATAATATTATGAAAATGATTATATTTTCATGACAATTAACAACTCAACTTTATGCATATATACACTAGAGGGTAGAGGTATGGAGCTGACTCCATCCTAGATCTTTACACATCTCTGTCCATCTCTAGACTGACCCTGGCTCTGGGTCATTTGCATTCTTGCATCATTATGTGGGCAGAACTGTACTCAGTCCCACATTAACCTGTATGTACCAGACCCTACTATTACACCCCCCCCACCACCCAAGTCTTTATCCCATGGATATGGAGTTACTTTGTTTTATTTCAAGCCTTACTTTATTATAAGTTTTGTCTATTTACCTTATCGTTACAACCTTAATGCTATCCCAACATTATTGCTATTGTATTAACATTAACAATATTCTCGCTACCCATCTTCCCTCTTCAAATCCTTGAAGTTAGAGTTTCGGGCGGTCTGAGGGCCTTATAATGCTTCCACATCTCTTTGACTGTCCTACCAGGGAAGTGGTAGGCTCTGGTGGTTCTGGCTCGCGTTGGATTGGTGTTTGGGTATGGTTTCATCCATTTCTTCCATTGCTTGATGTTAAACCACGCTTGGATGGTCTAGCTGGTTTGGCGGTGCATGGTTGTTGTTATTCTTGATCGTTTCTTGCGGGGTGGGAGAAAATGGTATTAGTCTGCTTGAAGGTGTCTTTTCTTCATTTTCTGTTTGGGCCATCGGGAAGCTCCCTGAGGCTGAGGAAGGGCATTCCTGTGGCAAGAAGAAGATTGAGTAGCATGCTCACCTCTGTTTTTTGTAGTGATGGTGTGACTGCTGCAAGGTTCCAGCATCCCTTGTAGTTCTGGCATGCTGACTGTTGCTGTGTTTGCACAAGGGTTGGTGTGTCCATCAACTGTGCCATTGTCGGAGTTGGAGGTAGAGGCTCCTCAGACTGTTCATCCTTCTCAGGTACCATTTCCACAGGAGGTGCTTTGTAATCTCACATGCCGTAAGCTGGTCTGACCACTGGGGACTTTCCAGGTCCTAGAATGATGATGCACAAACCTGCTCCGCAAAAAGAGAAGAGAGATCGCAGGTGAAATCAGAGTCTGAATACTCTTTAGTGTTTGAGGACCCAGGACCATGCTGTTCCGTCTGAGTAATGTCAGTGGTAGTCTTGACGGTTTCTGCCTCTAGAGGAAATTGAGGGATACGCAGGCATCTCTGCTCAGAAGAGAGAGAGGCTGATTCTGCACAACATACGTCAGCTCAAAGATCTGTTTGTTGCCATACCTCAATGGTTCAAGGATCATGCCGAAGACTGGGAGTCGGATGTCCCTTGGTCCATAACGTGGAGTGTCCGTCATGCGAATCCAAAGGCCTTGGAGCCATGGTTCCTTGTCTGACAGGACTGTTACACTGCCATGTGAATCTAGTTTAAAATTTGTTAGATGATCATTTACCAGGATGTCAGCATTCTAAAATGAAGAGTCACATTCTCTGATGCCACCCAAGAAGCATGGTTGTGTGTCCTCAGGGCTTTCAGTCTCGACCGCATGGATTACCTTTGCAATGTCTGTGCGGTGCTGGGGTTTTGACTTGCACAGTTTACCAAAATGTCCCTGTCGGTTGCAGTGGAAGCATTGGGCAGTGCTCGCAGGACACTGAGCTTTCCTGTGAGGGCACTTCGCACCCTCAGTGCTGGCAATGTTGCTATACTGGGTGGTTCAGGAATTGCTTTCCTTGACTTGGATGGTCCCTGCGTTTCTGTGACCTGATATGGCTCACTGAGGGTTGATTCCTGCCCCAAGTGTTCTCTCTCCTTAGGATGGTCCTGTGTTGCTCATGTAGCTCAGTCAGTCTAACTAACTGGATTGCCTTGTCTAAGGTAAGATCATCTTTAGCTTGTAAGAGGTCAGAGAGTGCATCATGTGCAATACCCACCATGATTCTGTCTCGGATGAGCTCAGACTTTAAATCGCCATATTCGCATCCCCCCTGCCAGCCTGTAGAGATCATTTATGTAGGAATCAACAGGTTCCCTGGGCAGTCGGGCGCTCTCCAATATTTTATTGGATCTCGGGTTGAAATAAACGTCGAAAGATTTTAAAACATCATCAAATTTGGCAGATGACTTATAGCTTGTTGTGCAATTATGCCATTGGCAATTGCTTCTGCTTCTGATTTTTTATATAGACCTATGGCAATGCTGTATCTTCAAAATCATTTCCTCCAAAGACTCCAATTCTGTGACTGGTCTGGGCCATGGGTGAATCCCAATGAAGCTGGAAGTGTGGAATTATGATCCATTTTGAAGATTTTTAGAAATGTGGGTACAGCTTTAAGAGATTACAGGCTTCCAAGTTGCTGTTCACTGCCAAACAACGGATCTTTCCACACTTGCTGGTTTTTGGTGGGCTTTCCAACTGGCAGCAGCGCACTCCTGCCTGATGAAGAAGGGTTTGCAATGGCTGCGTGGATTGGCTGCCTGCCGACTTAATTTAATCAGCGATTTTGTGTTGCGAGTCTGGGCGCGCATAAAGAACCACAGGCTTGCTGTCCAGGAAATCGGACAGCTGCGAGGCACCCAAAGTAGGCAAAATTAGTTATTAATCATTTTTCTTCTTTGCCAAACTCGGAAGCCATGTGTTGAGAGTCAGGGATCGGGATTAGTGGCGGGTTTCTTACAAACAGCGCTTCTTACTGAATGAATGAAAATGGGCCTGGAATTTAAAAACTTTTATCTCATTCTTGCAGGCCATGAGGTTTGCTTGCTGAAGCTAGAATTCAATGAAGTCGTATGCTGGAGTAAAACTTCTACCGTTTCACTTCCAGGCTCTTCTGTCTCTGGAGCTTTTTCTTTGTGGTGAATTTTCTCCACACCTCTAGCTTCAGTTGGAGGTTTGTTTCAGTTCAGAATCCGTTAAAGCTGTCCTTTTTCTTAGTTTTTCTGCTTTCTTGTGTGGATAAAAGGGTTTTTGATCTGGACATTGCCACCATGAAGAATCCTGCTTCGGACACCATGAAGTGGGCTTCATAGTCTTGAGTATATTAACATCAAGTCTTTATTGTCAACTCCTGACTATATTCATATATGCAGTAAGGGGTACAAGTATGGAGCTGACTGTATCCTACGTCTTTACACATCTCTGTCTAACTCTAGACTGATCCTGGCTCTGGGTCATGTGCCTTCTTGCATCACTGTGTGGATGGCACTGTACTCAGTCCCACATTAACCCTGCATGTACCCGACCCTACTACTTCACACAGAAAAGATCCATTTTATTTAATTACATGGCCTGAAATATTGTGTCATAAATACTATACTCAGACTACAATGAACCGGAAGTTATTGTGAAAGTTACTGAAAGTATACTGATGTGTTCAAAACACACTAGTCCTGGCAATTTCAAAAAAATACACTTCCTAGTGTCATCTGAATAAACTTCTAATTTCCTTTTTTTGCTTCTCTATTTTTTCCATCTAACTCTTCATTTCCACCATTTTCCTGCATTCAATTTCAGTAAAGCAGTTATTTTGAAAAGGAAACCATGGAAGTTATTCCTGCACATCTTTTTGGCTCCTCTTGAAAAATTGTTTTTTAAAAAATTATTTTATGTTTTAATTTTTACAGTTTCAAAAGTATCCCTTTGATGCTGTGCTTTATCTCCCCATTTTTCTTCTACAGATAAAGTGTCCTTTATCCAAAACCCTCAGGACCGATTGCATTTTGAATTTCAGATAATTTCAGTTTTTGGATACCGCATATAAACTTACATTACAGTAGCCTAAGCCTAGGCTAGCTATAGTCTAAAGTAAATAAAATGGCTAGAAAAGTAAGATGTAACACTGAATAATAAACACAGGGTACCTGAAAAAGTTTTTTGACATGTTCATCACAAAAATTGCAAGGTAAACAGTGCAAACAAATAACTAGACTTCCTGCGTTAAAGGTTGATGATGTTCAAAGAAAGTGCGATTTTTGAATGTGTTCAGTTTTTGGCTTTATGGGCAAAGGATACTTGACCTGTATTCGTTTGGATCTGCTTTTGTTTTCTCTTGATGTTTGTGGATATTTTGGCTTGTTATGCCACACCAAGATGCATTTCATTCTGTGCATCTTTAATTGTCTTTAATTGTCTTCATTCAGTCAAAGTGACACATCTGGTAATACTGTCTAATATTCCAAATTTACTATCCATTTACTTTTCAATAGCTGGAAATACTCAGCAGGTCCAACGGCGTCTGTGGAGAGAAACTCTCCACTGATGCTACTGACATGAGAATTTCTAGAATTTCTCCACGGATGCTATCTGAACTGAGTATTTCAAGCATTTTTTTTTTTCCCAGATCTCCAGCATCCATAGTATTTTGGTTTAGTATTTTGTTCTTAAATACCGACTGATGAATAATTTGGTTTATCTGGTTCTTTTTGAGCTCTTTTGTTTCGTATTTTTTGTTTTTAATTGCTCGTTAGAGGGACAGATAATCTAGTTCCTTTGCAATTCATTTTCTACACATTGTTAGCTTTCATATACCACAGTCCAAGTGTGAGGACCCAACCTAATCCAACAATTGTAGTGCCACAGCCTGTACAGCAAATAATCAATTCGAAATAATTTAAGTGGAAATTGGAACTTACAATAGCAGAAACTGTCTGTCACCATAAACAGACATGTTTGAACAGCTCTCTCTTCCAGTTTTCTCTTTCTGCCACTCTGCCACCCAGTGTTAGAAATGATGTATTCAATGTGCAATTAAATGAACCAGCATTGGCATAGGTGGCTGCCGGCCAAGTTGGCAGTTGTGGAAAAGTTTATATTCCATTGAGCTTGCAATTCTTTCTGACTGATTGAAATGTGGAGTTGATGGGGGAAGTGAGTAGCTATAAAGGAGAGCAAACAAAATCTTGGAGGGAGGAGGAGAAATGAAAAATATCCTCACTTTAGCAGTTAAGCTTTAATTAGAATAAATTGTGTGCACACCTGGGGAAGGAAGAGGGTTAAAACAATGTGTTAGCTTTTAAGTTTTAAAGATACGGGGCAGTGCTAGTGATAACTTCTGATTAAAGATCTCAAGATGCAAAGGAAAGTTGGTAATGCATAAGCACCTATTTGTTTTTGTAAAAGACAATTGCAAAATTCTGAGGAATTTTATTTAATTGTTTTTGGGTAACTTACCATAACTAGCAAAAATGATACTTGAAGAGGAATTTTATTTTAATTTGTGTTAGATTGTCACATGCTTCAGTTAGATGATATTCACTTCCATATGAAAAGTGAAAGACTTATATTTACAGAAGTTATGTAAAAGACTATGTGGCTGTGTCTCCATTTGTGCAATTTGAAGGAATTGGCAAGTAATTTTTCTAATGGAGATTTTGGTTAAAGTAAATTACACTATGTACATCACTGTAACCATCAAGAAATTAAAGAACAGGAAGATTGCAAACAAAAACAGAGTGAAAATTAATAAAATATTGGCAAAACATTATAATCTTCTAAAATGCACACCAGTTGTGGTGTGTGATGGTACAGCATATTGGAACTCTAAATGGTGGGATCTGGCGTATTTACAATCTTCACTGTCTTAGTACAGTGAGGTGCTGAGTAGAGGCACATTCTTCCCCACAGATGGTAGTTCTAGACTAGTGTTTTGTATGCATCATAGTGACATAGAACGGAATCTGTAGAGTTTAGGAGCAAGTCTCTATTTACTGGGAAAGAGGTGTGGCATGGAAAGTCATCAAGAGGAGAAATTAATGGCTGAATTTTGCAGTTGTAATGATGTTCCAACTATCTGTGTTTGCCGTCATTACCCCACTGAAACTGACAACTTCAGGAGTCCACACATGCAGAATAACACGGATATCCAGAAGTTGCTGTCAGTGATTCTATATTTTTCCAAAGGCTGTGCTGAGTTCTCTCCGAGTGTAATCTCCAAGCAATCAGTGAATTAAATAAAGCTTTCACTTTTACATGATGAGTCTTGCTGTAAAAACAATTGAAAATTTTACATCTTGTTGAATTTTTTTTATACTTCATGGGATGGAGCAGTTGTTGTCCATTTTTAGTTGTCCTTGAGAAGGTGATGATCAGTTGCCGCCTTGGACCTCTGCAGTCCATCTGGTGCAGGCACACCCACAGTGCTGTAAAGAAGGGAGTTCCAGGATTTTGATCCAGTGACAGTAGAGCAAAGGTGATATAGTCACATGTCAGGATGATGTGTGGCTTGGAGGGGAACTTTCAGGTGATGGTATTTCCATGTGTCTGCTGCCTTTGTCCTTCTAGATTGCAGATTTGGAAGGCTCTATCTAAGGAGCCTTGGTGAGTTGCTGCAGTGCATCTTGTACATTGTACACACTGCTATCACTGTGCGTCAGTGGTGGAGGGAGTGAATATTTCAGGTAGTAGATAAGGTACCAATCAAGTGGGCTGTTTTGTCCTGGATTGTGTTAAGCTTCTTGAGTGTTTTTGGAGTCGCACTCATCCAGGCAAGTGCAGAGTATTCCATCACACTTCTGACTTGTGCCTTGCATATGGTGGACAGGCTTTGGGGAGTCAGGAAGTAAGTTATTCACCTCTGAATTCTCAGCCTCTGACCTGCTGTTGTAACCTTAGTATTTAGATGGCTGATCCAGTTCAACTTTTGGTCAATAGTAACCCCCCAGGTTGTTGACAGTTGCATGAGATTAACTTGTAATTACTGCTAAGCATCCTCACTGGCCTTGAAAAGTTAGTTTGTCGAATGTCAAATTTATCATTATGATAAAATTTATACTTTTTGTTGGAGTTGTTTACATATTTTATCTTCTACCTTAATCTATAATCACAATCTTTCTTTCTATCTGAAAAATTAAATTAAAAGTGAAAGCATTCAGTGTTTTTAACTTCTGGGTTAGCTGTCAGTGTGATTGACTGCTTACCCTGCCTGCTGACATTATTGTTGTTGGATACCTGGAGATCCCCTTTGCCTGGCCCCAGATTTAGACTACCATCGGGAAATGGATTGGTACGTCTCTGAGCAGCCCTCTTCAATGTCAACAGGAAACTTCATGATTCACTACAAAATCTAGGCCAATGGAAAAATATGTTAATAAAATAATTCCAGTTTTTAAATATAATCCACATAATTTAAATGAACATTCCAGAAGTTAAAACAATCTTTCAAATTATTAATGACAAATTCCATAAGAAGTTAGCAAAGCACAGCATGTTGATATACCTTGCCATGACTATAGACAAGATTCTGATGTCAACTGTGCTACTGAGTTTTGGTGAGAAACTGGTTGCTTACACCATAGGCATGTAGGGAAATTCCAAGCACCTTGGGATCAGTCTGGAACATTTATTAACATTCACAAGAGCCCTGAAAGCATGTTTCTCTTCTGATTTTTCAGTTGGAAAACAATGGATGAATCTAAAATCAGGGTAGAAAATAAAAATTCTCTCCTCTTTGGGTCATGCTGTGGTGCACCCGTCCTGCAGCTGAAACAATGAATAGTTGATGTAGCCCAGAGGAGTTGCTGCTGTTCTTGGTCCAGTCACTGGAAGTGTGCAAATGGTCCACGATGTCTTCTTGTGGAGAAAGCTCATATTTCTGCTTATCACCTTGGTCTTGCTTTTAGGAAATTGAATACACCAACCTGTGTCCTACAGATCAATGACCAACACAATACAGGACTTTGGGGAGTGGAAGATCATTTTAAAAAGATTAAAATAATCCCTATAACAGCTTAATATTTTACATAGGTCTGATGTTTAAAGTCCATACAGTTGAAAGAAAGATGTTACAATTAACAGTTTATGATATGTATCATTTTATAGAAAATTAATTTGCATGGAGAGAATTTACAGAGAACTCTTATTTTTTTTTCCGCACACTGGCAGCAAACGTGAGTTATGATAATCTTTCATGTGAGTGAAAGAATGTCTGGAGTTTACTGCCACTAGTGAGATATTCTGTTTATTCTGTAGGAGTGAATGATACCTTGAGTATTGGTACAGCCTTTAAATAATTCTAGTATGCTGTGCAAGGCTTGCCAGTCATTAAATGATGTTTCACATAAGTGAACTGTCGTTTTTTTTTCCCCACCCATGGGCAATGAAATATCCATCACTCTTGTATAATTATAATAATCTTGCTGTTTATTCAGAAAATACTGCAGATTATTTCTTTTCGTTCATGGGATGTGAGCATTGCTAGCTAGGCCAGCATTTATTGCCCATCCCTAATTGCCCTTGTTCAGAGGGCATTTAAGACTTAACCACATTGCTCTGGGCCTGGAGTCACATGTAGGCCAGACCAGGTAAGGACGGCAGATTTCCTTCCCTAAAGGACATCCCCAAAGGATAATAGCTTTTGGTTGATTATTTTTCTAAAAATATGCAAAAAATTAGTGAGTTTGAATGAGAGAAAATTTCCTCTGATCCTGCTGCAAATATGCTTGTTCTAAGGGATTGCTGTACTTGCAGAAAGTGTTTTTAGTAGCTGCGCACTAATAGAAGTAATGTACTATTAAGTCAAAAATACAACAATTTCATGACAAATGGGTAGAAATCTGATAATCTTGTAACCCTGTGGGACACTTCTCCTGAACTCCAGTGGACAGAGAAATCTAATTGGCAAACCAATGGGTTAAATAATTAATAAAATCAAACTAAATCAAAGCCTGCTGAAACAGAAACTGGCACTGAAATGTCTGACGAAAATCGGAGGAGGAAATTAAGTGGCTAGCATATTTTTATATTATTTATTGAGGAATTATTTGTGGGTAGTGTGAATGAACTTGTAGTGCTGCCATTTGAAAATTTCTCCTTTTTCCCTTTTATTTTATAAAAAGCCTTTGTGCCCCACCATCATTTTCCATCAAAAGAGTAGCCAGGCAAACTAATTTTCTTCAGCTGACCCCTGAGATGTGAATGAGAACATAGCAATTGACCTTTCCATCACTTTTTCGCATTTCTTAAAAAGCACCACATCCTCTGCATGATGGTACAGCATATTGGAATACTTCAGCATTGTGCTGCAGTGAGAATTTTTTTGTATACTTAATGCATTGCTAATCAAATTGAGGTCATGTAACTCTGCTTTGTGGCCCTTGATCTGTGTAAGGTATGTGCCTGAATCTAGAACAACGGGTTTTCCAATGCTTTGACACTAATGTCTTGCAGTGATATGAAATTAAATTAATTTTTTAATGAACATTGAATAGAGACTTAAATGACATTAATCTATCATTAATCTGTCCTTGCACTTGAAGCAAAAGTAGTTAAAATGTTGTGTACATTATGCCCTTGTTTTGAAATTAAGGACAGATATTAATCCTTTTTAATGTGTATGTGAACTGGCTGTGACCCTAATATGGCAACTAAACACAGGGATTTGTATAATATATTTTCTGATTAAAAAAGACACTAAATCAATATTAGTAGTTCAGTGTACAGACTAATTAAACAAATAATTTATCTGCATTTTAGAACCGTATCCCAGTGGGCCAAAATATTTCAGACATTTTAGGAATGACATAAATGTTGATTGGAATTTCTTCATTTAGAATAAAAATAATTAAAACCTGGTGCTTTTCATTGTTAGTGATCCCATATTCAAATGCAAATAATGTAATTGTCAGGTGAGCAGATTGTATTTCCCCCTTTTAATATGACAGTACCCTGATTATTTTAAATTATGCATTCTGTAATATGAATCTAACAATGAAACTAATTACTTAATCATTGCTGGGTTTCAGAATTGCCAAAGTTTATATTGTAAGGTATTTTATAAATGTTCCAAACAATTCACGAAACCAAATTTAATTGTGTTATGCAGTGTTTATTTTCTTGTTGATTTCCTGTTTTGGAGAAGGCTTTGTTGTCTTACTGTTATAATACTTGCAATGCATTTATGAATGACTTATGTACCTATTACAGTATTATCCAGTCACCTGAATCTGAATTTGAATCCAGCTGAATTTTACTGACGTGACTGATGGTTTGTACGAAGTGAGTTAGGACAGTGAAAGGCAGCTCCCAGCGGGCTCAAATCCAGAACACAAAACTGCCTTCACAATTCATACAACATTTGTAATGGTGTTGTCTGCATGCAGGATTCAGAATCCCTATATTCTTGGGAAGGAAGAGAGAAGCTAATTTTTATTTTGATATCAGAAATGTGTTGCAGTATGCATGTGATACTTTTGAATGTTTTTATATGGATTTATCTGTAAATTACCTTGACACCCCACCCACCCACCTAGTGTGGTTGTACATTACAGTATTTTTAAATTCAAAATCAATTAATTGTAATTTTATACAGTTGAACATCCTGATCATCGATTCCTTTAAACCAACAGGTGAAAGTTACATTTGCGTAGATTAACTGGGAGAGAGAATGATGGGGAGGACCAGTGTATTTGGTCACTTTAAATAATGTCCTGAGACAATTATTTGTCAAATTTGGAACTTCACTCAGGCATCCACACAAGGAATTTCATCCACATATGTTGTGCAGATAAACAGAAAATTACAGTGCCAGTACCTTGTGGAGCTGAGGGGTAGAGTTGAATAATGTTCTTTGTACAGTCCTTGCTCTTTTTGTTTTGTATTGTCATTAGTAGAGTATTAGAGTCAGAGTCATTGCAGCACAGAAGGAGGCTAACTTGGCCCATCGAGTCCATGCTGGCTCTCTGTAGAGCAATCTGTCAGTCCCATTCCCCTGTTCTATCCCTGTAGCCCTGCAAGTCTATTTCCCTCAAGTGCTCATTCAATTCCCTTTCGACCGCCTTTGTATCCACCACCTTCATAGGCAACGAGTTCCAGACTATTACCAGTCGCTGTGTTAAAAAGTTCTTCCTCACATTCCCCCTGTATATCTTGCCAAGAACTTAAATCTGTGTTCCCTAATATTCATAACATAAGTTAATGGAAACATTTTTTCTTTATCTTATCAAACCTATCATAATCTTGTACACCTCTATTAAATCTCCTTTACTGCAAGGAGACCAACCCCAGCATCTCCAACCTAACTTTGTAGTTAAAACCCCTCATCCTTGGAACAATTTTGGTAAAGCTCCTCCACACTCTCTCAAGGACCCTCAGTCTTCCTAAAGTGTGGTGACCAGAATTGGATGCCATACTCTAGTTATGGCCTAACCAGAATGTTATGACCTCAGACTAGACCCCCAAATTTTGTTACAATCCAGCTAGGAACAAGTAACTTTTGTTTAAAGTAGATGCAAGTTGAAATCCCAGTTACCTACTAAGAGAGTAAAGCCACAAGATTCAATGTTTTCAAGCAAACAGAAGAAATTTTATTATGCAAGAGTCAACAAAGCAAACAATCAATACTATCTTTCTTATATTCTAACATCCAGAATTAGCATGAGGGTGACAGGAACTAACAGGCAAACCACAAACTGAAAACTGCACATTAAATGGCATACATCACCAAGATAGGTCCCCTGAATTTCTCAACAACCCACTCAGACATCAGTCATCCCTGTGTGTCATAAAAATTCTTTAAAACTCTGTCCTCCTCATGAGGGATTTCAGCTCCTTTCTTTTGTGGGCCTATCCACTGCTTTCCTTCAACAAAAGCTCCAATTCAGACTGCCCCGCAACTACTCACCACCTAGATGCACAATCTCTTTTCCCAAGACTGCATCCCTCTAGATTCACAAGGCTGCACCCAGCTTCTTATCACCAGCACAATCCCAGCTTCCTAGTTGCTCTGAGCAGAACCCCACTCTTCATGGGCTTTCCTTTACCCCTACTGCCAGCTCCACCGACTGACACTGCCCCTGGGTTTCTCTGAGCTCCAATATCCCCAGCTGCACTGAGAAAATGCTGTTCCTGGGCTTCCCCGAGTCCCAACTCTCAGTTGCACTGAGCACATTCTGCCTCTGGGCTTCCCTGAGAGCCATCTCTTAGCAGCACGGAGCTACCAATGGCGCCCGGGGCTTCTCTGAGTCCAAGCCCCCTCAGCCACACGGAGTTAACAGCAGAACTTCAGCTGCATGGAGCCAACTCTCCTCTCTAACTGCTTCCAATTCTCTGTCATGTGGACTCACTTTCGTGCCACATCTCAGTCCTGTGGTTGTTACCTTTGCACCATCTTTTGCAAGTGCACGCTCTGTTCCCTGCTTCTCTCTACGCTTGCGTCAGTGTCGGCCCTCATCTCCATGGCACCACGACAAGGAAGCACCGATGACAGAAGCTAGTCCATCTATGTTCTGTTGCAGTCAATTGTTATCATCGTCGCTCTCGCTGTTGGCCCCCACTCCACTTTCTACGCTTGTGCCGGAACCCCAGACATGCCAGGAGTTGTAGTCCTCAGCCTCCGCCCCGAAAACCCACAAAGCCAACCATACAGAATTTCCTCAAACGAGCTTTATGAAGTGCAGCATATCTTCCCTGCTTTTGTACTCAGTACCTCTATTTATGAAGTCCAAGATTCCATGTGCTTTACAAATTACCCTCTAAATATGTCTTGCTACCTTCAAAGATCCATGCACACAAATCCTCAGGTCCTTCTGCTCCTCCACACTCTTTAGAACTGTGCCATTAAGTCTATATTGCCTGTCCCTTTTTACTTCTGCCAAAATGCATCATCTCACACTTCTCTGTACGACATTTCAACTGCCACTTGTCTGCCCATTCTGATAGCCTATCTATGTCCTGTTGCAGTCAATTGGTATCATCTTTACCCCCACCAACCTTGGGGAACACAGTCCACCATCCCCCAGTCTAAAAAACAACCATTTACTGCGCCTTGCTGTTTTCTGTTGTTAAGCTAACTTTTTATCCAAGCTAGCACAGACCCACCTATTCCATGAGCCTCAATTTTGATAATCAGCCTTTTATATGGTACTTTGCCAAATGCTTTATTAAAATTCATGGAGTTAACATCATTGCAATCCCTTTATCAACCTTCTCTGCTACTTCATCAAACAATTCAATTGGATTGGTCAAGCACAATCTGCCTTTTACAAATCCGTGTTGCCTGTCCTTAATTAACTCAAACCTGCCCAAGTGCTCGTTGATTTTTTTCCCCTGATCATTGTTTCTAAAATCTTGACCACCACTGATTTTAAACTGACCAGCCTGTAGTTACTAGGAATGGCCTTGCACCCTTTCTTGAATAAGGGTGTCACATTTGCCACACTCCAATTCTCTAGCAGCTTCTTCAGCATGACATTCTGAATTACCATTGGGTTTTAACTTGATTATTTCTTTGAACTGCTGAGTGATTTGGAAGTAGTTTCAAGTGAATATTTGCTAATTGGATACAATGTAATGACATTCATAATGTGGCTGAAGAATTACATACTCAGCATTTTAAAATGGCAGATAATTGCATAAATATTTTCCATTGGTCAACTTTTGATATTCTTGTTTTATATCCGTATGTATATAAATCTAATTACTATGATCAATAATACTGTAATCAGAGTATTGTCTCTTGTTTATGAAATCGTTCTTTA
This sequence comes from Cetorhinus maximus, assembly GCF_964194155.1. Taxonomy (NCBI): domain Eukaryota; kingdom Metazoa; phylum Chordata; class Chondrichthyes; order Lamniformes; family Cetorhinidae; genus Cetorhinus; species Cetorhinus maximus. The sequence goes on from NC_135884.1 coordinate 130,492,437, forward strand.
TATTTAGGAAAATAATACAATTTTTAAAATAAGATCAAAAAGCCCAGTTCTTTTAAGATTAAGAGAAGCCCCACTGATCCTAAATCCTGTCTAAAGCACTTGTAGGTGACACTCACCTCTAAAATTTTGATTCAGCGCGATGTTCTAAATGTATAGTACATCAACAATCAGAAGTAATTAATTGTGCAAAAAAAACCCCACATTCTTATCAAGCTGACTCAGTCATTTGCTTTTTCTTTGCCTTTCCATCTCACTCTTTGGCTCCTGTTTACATCTATGCCCAAATCAGTAGCTTTGAGATACTTCACTATAAGCTGTGGAATTAAGTTACATGGGCGATAACAACCTACCTGTTAACCATGAGCATGTGTGTTTTTCAATTCTCTGATAGGCAGGCACTGTGTAATAATGTATTGCTTCCTCTCCCTGTGAAGGTGATAGTATTGCTAAAATAAAACCTAGAAATCCTAAAAGCTCTGGTTAGGCCCAACTAGAGTGTTGCGCCTAGTTAGATCACCACACTTTAGGAAAGATGTGAAGGTCCTTAAGATGGCGCAGAGGTAATTTACCAGAATGGCTCCAGGGATGGGAGACTTTAGTCACAATATTGAAAAGGCTCGGGTTGTTCTCCTTGGAGCAAAGGAGATTGAGGAGAGATTTGATAGAGGTGTACAAGACATAGATATAGTAGGCAGACATAGATATGGCAGACATAGATATAGTAGACAAGATAAAATTCTTCCCATTAGCTGATCATACAGGGCTAGGGGGGCACAGAATTAAGATTTTGGGCAAGAGATGCAGGGGGAATGTGAGGAAGAACTTTTTTATGCAGTGAGTGGTAATGACCTGGAACACTCTGCCCACAAAGCAGGTGGATGTGGAAACAATCAATGATTTCTAAAGGAAATTGGATGGGCATTCGAAGGAAACAAACTTGCAGGGCTGTGGGCATAGAGCAGGGTAGTGTGACTGACCAGATTGCTCAGCAGGGAGCCAGTGTGGACTCGATGGGCCGAATGACCTCCTGTATCATACATGACTATGATTCGAAATGACTAAGAGTATGGAAGAAGGTAACCTAGTAATTTTGTAGCTATGTAGATATCGAGAAAATTGAGGAGGCAAAATAGAAATCCTTGATTATAAATATAGTAATGCTTTGATTCAATCTTGTACTTCATGCATATCTGTTCTGAGCATCCCAGTTATGACATTATTGAAAACATGATTCAGAATGCAAAATGTAAAATAAAATGTATTTAATTATGTATGCAGAGTTGATGTTTGAAGTATGGTTTAGACGCAATTTAATTTAAGTGTTTTAAATAATGTTCATCTCCATACATTTTCTTTAATGTCATCCTTTAAAGATTGTGATTATACTTTCTGTCGTCCTTGAGACAGAGCTGCTGTTAATTTCAACACCACAAAAACATCAGGGATTTGAGATCATTTTTCATGTAATATTGTGGCTGGGCTGTCTTTAGTTATCAGGCAGCCATCAGTAGTTGCTGCCCCTAATATAACTCAGAGCGAGCAGCGGCCTTTCAGATTTACAAAATTGAATAGAAACAATAACTATCTAGCACATAGATTGCTGGGGGATTTGTCTGGCTTTTTCCAGGAGAAGACAATTGTTCCAGTGACTTTCATCTTGGTTCTGACAGATTCTTTAATTCAATACCCCCTCCCCTCTTTCCTCTCTCTTTCTCAAGTGAATGAAATAATACCCTGCCATTTCTGGGCCAGAGAGATAAGAGCAATATTCTCTGTTCCTGTAGTCACCAAATATGGAATATAAAACACTGCTGTCCCTTTTTGAGCTGGTTTTCAGAGAAGGAACTGGCAAGGTCACCTGTAGGGGTCACTGATGCGATATCAAATTATGATAGATTAAGAATGTGCAGACCGTGCATGTGAAAGGTATAACTGATTTGCTACTAAATTTATTCGTTTATCAAGAACATTCAGCTAACAGGAAATTCTCTCAAACATTAATACAGTATATGTGTTTTGCAGAAATATTTCACCTGGATGTTTGAAATTAATGATGAGACTATAAGGGACTATCAGAGGTACTAAAATGGAAAATCAAACAAAATGCATTTGCAGGACATCATGCAAGTGGTGACAAAATGTGATTTGCAATAGTAGTAAACTGCAAGGCAAATTATTCCAATTCTTCAGTTAATAAAAGTAAACAGTTGGGAATTAGATAGAAATCTGTTTCAGTTTTTCACTTTTCATTCACCTAGCCGTAATTCAGAGAATATTGTAGCAGCTGATAATTTGTGAGGAATCCAGGGCTTTCTTGTTCAAGATGTTAAAAAAGAGATTACATTGCCTAGTTAGATGACATTCTTTTTATGATTTGTGACTGACATTCAGCTCAGAGAAAAATAAAGCATTTGTTGTCTGTCTTTGTGGGAATTTGTTTTTCAAAGAGTATCATTTAATTTGGACCTATTTTAGCTTTCCAAGGGAGACATTGCTATTTTCCTTGATGCATTTTTTTTGTTGCCGTAGTTTCATTTTAATAACTACCTTCTATTTTCCATTTGTAGAAAAATGCAAAGTAACTTGAAAATTGTGAGTGTTTAAATATATATCATATAAAATGGATTCTGGATTTCATGGTGAAGAACCTCAGAGCAGTCAATAGACCTTTTATTTTTTGTGGATTAGTGGAAAACTGATTTCTTTTTTAAATGTTGAAAAGATGGTGGTGCAAAAAGACAACACACACTCCTTTCCATCTAGAGTTACCTAATCGGCAAAAGTGTAAATCCTGTTTGACGATACACCCATTGCCCATACCCTCCCCTTTCCTAATTTTAGGATATTTTGACGAGTTATGACACTAAATTTTAACCATTAACTGAAAAGTGAATCAAATTTAGATTTTTTTTTGATCTAAATGATTTCATGCTGGCTCCACAGGGCAACATCTGTTGAGTAATTGTTGGGTGAGGTGATATTCAACAAATTCCATGTAATGTGCTCTTGAAAAATAATTATGAGCATTGAGCCTTAGAATCTTAACATGTGTTATTTTTCTAAATAAATGTTTTTGAAACTAAACTTGTGAAATTTCATATTCCAATTAGCCATATAGTTTTAGAATTTCCACAATTCCTTCTTTAAATAATTAATTTTGTATAAGCACACAAAATGTAAAATGGTTGCTTTCTTTTTAACACTGTAAAGTAGGCTTGGTCCAACCTTTTCGCTTGTCGAGCCGCATTTCCATATTTTTCCCATTTGAGCAAATTTTGGAAAGATAAGGTTTGACACAATGTTAAATTGAATTTCAAAAGAAAAAGGAAAGAAACAACTTGCTGAGAAAAAAATGTCAAAGCCATGAATTGTTAAGTTGAAGAAGAGTAATTAATAAAAATGACCTGAGTGTTAGATAGTCAGAGTGTTCCCGACTCACCCTGAGTCTCAGGGTGCTCACTCACTCAACTCTGACTGTGAGAGTGGATGTGAGTATGTTGGTGTGTTGTGTTGAGAGTGAGTGAGAAACCGTAGACAGGGAGTAAGGCAGGCACACACCCCTCCCTCACTCTCTCTCTCCCACTCTCTCTCACTCTCTCTCTCTCTCACCCACACACTTGCGCGCAGATTCTGGCTCCCACACACACAGAAAACACACACACACTAACTCTCTCGCTCGCTCACTCTCACACACTCACTCTCTGACTCCCACCTAATGCCAACCCCCCCCACACAGACACACACTCTCACACCCACACATGTACTCTCACTCTCTGACTCCCATTCACCCACACACAAACTCTCTCTCTCTCTCCCCCCACATACACACATATACATGCTCTCACTCCCGTCCCCACACACACAAACATACACTCCCTCTCTCCCATACACACATACTCTCAATCTCTCACAAACACTCTCTCTCACGCCCCACACACACACTCACTCCCACACACACACTCTCTCACATCCCCCCCCCACACACACTCTCTCACACTCTCTCCCCCTCTTGCTCTCTCTGCCCCCCCTCTCTCACATGCACACACTCTCTCACTTTCACGCCCCCCCCCACACACACACACACACACACACACACACACTCTCATTCCCCACACACAGACTCTCACTCTCTCACTCTCTCTCTCTCTCTCTCTCTCTCACACGCACACATACGCACTCTCTCTCACCCCCCACTCACGCACGCACACTCTTACTCCCCACACACATACTCTCAATCTCTCACAAACACACTCACACTCTCACAAACACATTCTCACTCTCTCTATCTCTCACGCCCCACAGACACAGACACTCACTCTCTCTCTCTCTCTTATTCCCCCACATACACACAGTCTCCCACATACACACAGTCTCTCACACACACGCTGTCACTCCCTCCCATCCACACACACACTCTCCCATACACACTCACCCCCACACACACTCTCACTCCCCACATACACACATACTCTCAAACTCTCTCAAACATTCTCTCTCACCAACCCCCACACACACACACACACACTCCCACTCCCACACATACATACATAGTGTCTCTCAATCCCCACACACACACACTCCCACACATACATACACAGTCTTTCTCAATCCCCACACACATACTCACTCTCTCACACACACACACACTCTTTCTCTCTCTCTCAAACGCACACAGACACGCACACTCTCATTCCCACCCACACGCACACACACTCTCACTCTGACTCTCACTCAGCCCCACACACTCACACTCACTCACTCTCGCTCTCTCTCTCCCTCTCTACCTCCCTCTCACTCTTGCTCTCTCTCTCCCCCCCTCACACACACACTCCCTCTCTCACCCCCCAAACACACACACACACTCTCACATCCCCACACACATACTCTCACTGTCTCTCACACACTCTCATGCGCACACACACACTCTCATTCCCCGCACACACACGCTCTCTCTCAAACACTCACATTCTCAATCCCACACACACTCCCGCACACGCACACACTCTCACTCCCACTCTCTCACACAATCTCTCTCTCACTCCCCCCACACACACATACTCTCACTGTCTCTCTCACTCTCATGCACGCGCGCACACACACAATCTCTCACTCCCATACACACACACGCTCTCTCTCAAACACACACACACACACACACACACTCTCTCACTCCCACACACACTCCAGCATACACACACTCTCACTCCCACTCTCTCTCACATGCTCTCTCACTCCTATACACACACACACACACACACACTCTCTCTCACGCCCCACACACACACACACACACACACTCTCTCTCTCTCACTCCCACACCCATGCACTCTGACTCTCTCTCTCACACACACACACACAGAGACTCACACACACACACACACACACACACAAGTCTCTCTCTCTCATTCCCATCGACATACACTCACTCTCTCACTCCCCCCACACACATCTCTCAATCTCTCACAAACACACACTCTCTCCCTCTCTCTCTGTCACTCTCACACAGACACACACACTCTCACTGACTCGCTCACACACACACTCTCACTGACTCGCTCACACACACACTCACGGACTCACTCACTCACACACACTCACTCTGACTCCCACACATGCTCTTGCACTCCCACCGACATACACTCACTCCCCACACACGCATCTCTCAATCTCCCACAAATACACTCACTCTCCCTCCCTCTCTCATACACGCACATACACACACACACACACATATACATGCACTCTCTCTCATGCACACGCATTCACTCTCACTCCCACACATGCTCTCGCTCTCTCAGTCCCACACACACGCACTCATTCCCTCACTCCCACACACACACTCACGCACTCACTCTTTTTCTCACATGCTCTTACTCTCTCACTCTCTCTCACACATTTTACTCACTCTCTCCCGCTCCTGCTCTCATTCCCGCACACACTCTTACTCCCCAAGCCCCCTACCCCCCACACACTCACTCACTCCCACCCACACACTCACTCCCCACATACACACACTGTCTCTCTCACACACACACACACACTCTGACGCCACACACAAACATTCTGTCATGCCGCACACACTCTCTCACTCCCCATACACACACACATGCGCATGCGTGCGCACATGCTCTCTCTCACTCTCACACACTCTCTGACTTGCACACACACACACTCACACACTCTCAGTCTCTCACTCCCCACACACACCCATTCTCACTCTCTCACACACACTATCGCACACACTCACACTCTCTCTCACCATGCGCACACACTTTCTGACTCATTCCACACACACGCACACACTGTCTCACTCATACACTCTCATTCTCACTCTCTCACACTCACTCACTCTCTCTCTCTCTCTCTCACCACCACACACACACTCACTGACTCACTCTTTCATTCACACACACACGGGCTTTCTCTCACTCCCCACAAACACATACTCTCTCATGCACACATACTCTCACATTCTTTCTCACATACACATACACACTTTCATTCCTCCCACACACACACACTCAAATTCTCTCTCTCTCACACACACACTCTCTCTCTCACACACTATCTCACTCCCACACACACGCACTCACTCTCTCAATCCTACACATATACACTCACTCTCACTCCCACACACAAACTCAGTATCTCACTCCCCCCACACACGCGCATGTGCACACACTTTCACTATCTTTCTCTCTCTCACCACCCCACACACACTCACTCACTCTCTCATTCACACACACGCGTGCTTGGTCTCACTCCCCATAAACACATACTCACTCACACACACACACACACACACATATACTCTCTCACTCACACACCCACATACACAACCTCATTCCCCCCACAAACACACTCAAATTCTCTCTCTCTCTTACACACACCCACTCACTCCTACACATATGCACTCACTCCCACACACAGGAACCCCTCTCTCACTCCCCCATGCACGCTTGCACACATTCTATATCTCACTCTCTCTCACAAGCACACACACACCCCCACACTCACTCTCACTCCCACAACTGCGCGCACACACACTCACTGTCACACACACACAGTCACTCTTTCACTCCTACACACAATCTCTCATTCCCACACATGCTCTCACTCTCTCACATACACACACACACACACTCTCATTTATTCACTCACTCACTCTCTCATTCCCACGCACTCACTCTCTCACACACACCAGTCAGCCTCTTGCCCACCCTGCCCCTTCTGACCCCGGGCTCCACAACCTCTCTTTCCCAGGGCACCACTCACAATGCTCTTCTCTCTAATCCCCCACCCCGCCTGAAAGAAAACCTCTTTCTCCCCAGCAAACTCACCACAGCTGGTATTTGCTGCTCCTCCAATCATAGACTGTTGCTCTCCCATGTTTGCTGCTGATAGGAAGAGCAGTTCCTTGAAGAATCTTCCACTCCAACTTAACTGTTTGGCTGGCATTTGGAAAACTGGCTTCGGGAGCCGCATAGAGGGGTTTCAGGTGCCGGATGTGATAAGCCTGGTGTAAAGCCTAAAAATAAAAGCATGCAGCACCTGGCATCAAAGTCCAGTATTTGTGACATAGCATAACCTAATATTTTCTTCTGTTTATGGAAGTTATGAACACCTGACTTTCTGTTTCTTATTTCTGTTATCGGCATATGACAATGCAACTTTTGTTCAGCTGTCTCTTTACAGTTTCTATGTTTTCTGCAGTTGTGGACATAAATTGAGTGCTCAGGGTGGAAGATTTGTTGAGCATATTTACCACTTCCAGGTCCCACCCTAAAGTTTCTTTATTTTTCTGTCCTCCCTGAAATCAGTTACTCAGTGAGAGAGTGAGAGTGTGTGCGTGCATGTGTGGGAGTGAGAGAGTCAGTTACTCATCCTCTGGTACATTTCAGTGGTAGTGCCAGTTGTTCGGTATGTCAGCCAAGCGACTGTACTTCATCTCTGAGTTCAGAATCTGAGTGTTGACCAGAAGACTCATTGTAAGTGAGTTTGATCCTGTTTTTGCTCAACATCAACATACATGAGCGTATCAGGAGAGGAGGGCTGGAGTGTTCTTCAATAGTGACCAAGAATGAAATCACTGACTTTTTTTTCAACTTTGTTCCTTCTTTAGCACAGGGCAACTGAGGTCAATTGTCACATCCCTACTGTCAGCCTTGCTGAAATCAGTTAGCTTATAGAATGGATTGTACCAGGGTGTTTTCTGGCCATCATGGTCAGGTGCTAGACCGCAAAGTGAATTTACACATTAAGTCATCAGAAAGCAAGGTGAACTTTTATAACCAGCAATCTTCCACTTTAGCATGAGATTCTCACTGAAATCTGACTTGTCCTAAATTCAGCTGGAGATAATACAGCTGAATTATCCATCAGCTGATGGAATGATGGCAGCAACAACAACAAAAAAAACCCCGATAACTCTGACCTGTCTGTGTTATTTTTGCTTTTGGCACTGAAGTAAGTTGGTTCTATTTAACATGCCAGATCATTAAGCAATTTCCACTTGTGCTGAGACAGCAACTTGTAGCATTTATTTGAATTATTGTGCCATTTGCAGAAAGCACCCAGGAACTTCAACAAAATGAGGCTCATATATCTAGATAAAATTGTAGTCTGTTATGATTGTAAATTGGGTCAATATTTAGTACAGTAAGAATGATATTGATTGCAATACCTTTGCAATCTGTATTAACATACCAGCAAATATTAACATTTAAAGCTATAACCAATTACAAAAGGTGATTGAACACTCTCGTTTCTAATTACAGCCATACATAGGTGGTTGATCACACTATTAAAATTCCTGGATAATTCCTACAATGAAATAACTTGAAATGGTGGAATTTGAACATTGTGAAACATGATGTTCGGGCTAATAAACTTTATAAAATACATTTAATAGCTTTAATTAGGGGGACCATGTGCCAGTTGATTAACATTCTTTTCAGCATATGAGCTGTCGACACTCACCTTTGACTGATAGAATGTGTGACTCAGAGTTGGGCTTCCTTCTGACTCAGAGTCTGGTGTTAAGAGTTTGAAGTGTCTGAGCCCAGTTCCAAGTGGATGAATTCACAGCAGAAAACAGCTTTTGTTTATCACTAAATTAGCAGTCTTGTTCCGGTGCAACTGTGGGATATTTACATTTATATTTGTGCAGAATGGCATTGCGTTTCTTTGCATATGACATGTTCCCCACTGGATCTGGCCTGCACTGAGTGCTGTCTTGGGCTGCATTTGAGTACTTCAGTTGGCGTTTGGTGAGTGGGAGAGTTTGAAGAGTTAATTTAATTTAAGGGCTAATTTCTATCTATAATCTTGTCTTTCTTTAATTAAGTAATTAACTAAAAGTTTCTCTTTGGGCTGGGAGAAGGTGAATTTTAGTTCAACTTTAAAACAGGGCTCATTCAGGCTTTACTTGCAACTAGTTAATTGGATAACTGGCTTAAACAGGTTTTCAGAAGCTGGATTCAGGGAACATAAAAGCAGGCCATCCACAGTGCTGCCTTGGCTGCATTTGAGTGCTTTAGTTGGAGTTTGGTGAGTGAGGGAGTTCGGTGAAGAGGGAAGGAGGTGATCCTTTCATTTTTTACCTTTCCTCAGAAACAAGAATAGTGGCCTTGGTAAGTAGGACTTGGTGAGTATTTCCACTGTCCTTAATATTCTCTAAACTAGATGAAGTAAAAGTAAAGGGAGTAATTTAAGGGTAAGTCATGGTCAGGCAGCTTGGTCAAGTGGAATGCTGCTGTGGGAGGTCAGGGACACTTCCAGTGTCCATAGTGACCACGTGTGCAAGACGTGTCTCCAGCTACAGCTACTTGAAATCCGTGTTTCGGATCTGGAACAGTGGCTGGAGTCACTGTGGAGCATCCGCAGGGCTGAGATCTTCGTGGATAGCACATACAGTGAGGTGTTCACACTGCAGGCAAAGAGTGCACAGGCAGAAAGGGAATGGGTGACTGCCAGGTAGAGTAAAGGCACAAAGCAGGCAGTGCAGGAGTCCTGTGGGCCCACCTCCCTCTAACAGATTTTCCATTTTGGATACTGCTGGGGGAGATGGTTTATCAGGAGAATGCAGCAAGAGCCAAGTCCATGGCACCACAAGTGGCTCAGCTGCACAAGGTGGGGGAGAAAAAAGAGTGGGAGAGCAATAATGATAGGGGATTCTATCGTAAGGGGAACGAATAGATGTTTCTGTGGCCACAGATGTGATACCATGATGGTATGTTACATCCTTGGTGCCAGAGTCAAGGATGTCACTAAGCGGCTGCAGGACATACTGAAGGGGGAGGATGAACAACTAGAGGTCGTTGTCCATATCGACACAGGTGAAAAAAGGGATGAAGTCTTGCAAGCAGAATATAGGGAGCTAGGAAATAAATTAAAAAGCAGGGCCTCAAAAGTAGTAATCTCAGGATTACTCCCAGTGCCACAAGCTAGCGAGATCAGGAATAGGAGAATAGACCGGATGAATGCGTGGCTGGAGAGATGGAGGGAGGGACTTAGATTCCTGAGGCATTGAGACTGATTCTGGGGAAGTTGGGGACCTGTACAAGCTGGACGGGTTTCACCCCGGCAGGACCGGGGCCAATATCCTCGCAGGGGTATTCCCTAGTACTGTGGGGGAGGGTTTAAACTGGAGTGGCAGGGGAATGGGAACCTGAATGGGGAGACAGAAGAGAAGGAAACAAAGATAGAAATGAAAGACAGAAAGGTAAAAAGCAAAAGTGGAAGGCAGAAGAAATGGAGGCTAGCAGCAAATAGAGCCATGGTACAAAAAAACATGTGTGAAAAGGCAAGCCTAAAGGCACTGTATTTGAATGCTTGGAGCATTTGCAATAAGGTAGATGAATTAACAGCGCAAATAGATGTAAACGGGTACAATGTGATTGCGATTACAGAGACATGGCTGCAGGGTGACCAAGGCTGGGAACTGAATATCCAAGGGTATTCAATGTTTAGGAAGAACAAGCAAAAAGGAAAAGGAGGTGACGTGGCATTGTTAGTTAGGGATGAAATCAGTGCAATAGTGAGAGAGGATATTGGCTCAGAAAATCTAGATGTAGAAGCAGCCTAGGTGGAGCTAAGAAGCAACAAGTGGCAGAAAACATTAGTGGGTGTTGTATATAGGCCTTCAAACAGTAGTGATAAGGTAGGGGACAGTATTAAACAGGAAATTAGAGATGCATGTAACAAGGGCGCTACAGTAATCATGGATGACTTTAACCTACATATAGACTGGGCAAACCAAATTAGCAATAATACTGTGGCGGGTGAATTCTTGGAGTGTGTACGAGTTGGTTTTTTAGACTGTTGAGGAACCATCTAGGGAACAGGCTATCCTAGATTTGGTTTTGTGCAATGAGAAGGGGTTAATTAATAACCTTGTTGTGCGGGGTCCTTTAGGGAACAGTGACCATAACCTGATAGAATTGTCCCTTAGGTTGGAAAGTGAAGTAGTGCCATTCGAAACTAGGGTCCTAAATCTAAACAAAGGAAACTATGAAGGTATGAGGTGTAATTTGGCTAAAATAGATTGGGGAACTTCATTAAAAGGTGGATAGGCAATGGCTAATATTTAAGGAACAAATGTATGCATTGCAACAGTTATACATTCCTTTCTGGCGCAAAAACACGACAGGAAAAGTGGCCCACCCATGGCTAACAGAATAAATTAAGGATAGTATTAGGTCCAAAGAAGAGTCATATAAAGTAGCAAGCTTGAGGATTGGGAGCAGTTGAGAATTCAGCAAAGGAGGTTGATTAAGAGGGGAAAAATAGAGTATGAGAGTAAACTTGCAAGGAACATAAAAACAGAATGTAAAGCTTCTAAAAATATGTAAGAAGAAAAAGATTAGTGAAGACAAATGTAGGTCCCTTACAGTCCAAAATAGGAGAATTTATAATAGAGGACAAGGAAATAGCAGAGCAATTAAACAACTACTTTAGTTCTGTCTTCACGGAGGAACACACAAATAACTTCCCAGAAATGCTGGGGAATCGAGGGTCCATTGAGAAGAAGAAATTGAAGGAAATTAGTATTACTAGAAAAAACAACGCTGGTGAAATTAAAGGGTCTGAAAGCCCACAAATCCGCGGGGCTTGATAATCTACATCCGAGGGAGGTGGCCATGGAAATAGTGAATGCATTGGTTATCATCTTCCAAAATTCTGTAGATTCTGCAACAGTCCCAGCAGATTAGACAGTGGCAAATGTAACTCCACTAATTAAAAAAGGAGGGAGTCAGAAAGCAGGGAATTACAGACTGGTTAGCCTAACATCAGTAGTGGAGAAAATGCTGGAGTCTATTATAAAGGATGTGATAACAGGACACTTAGAAAATATCAACGAGATTAGACAAAGTCAGCATGGATTTATGAAAGGTAAATCATGTTTGGTAAACCTACTGCAGTGTTTTGAGGACGTAACTAGCAGAATAGAGAAGGGAGAACCAATGGATGTTGTGTATTTGGATTTTCAGAAAGCTTTTGATAAAGCCCCACAGAAGAGGTTCGTGTGCAAAATTAAATCACATGGGTTTGGGAGTAATATATTGGCATGGACTGAGAATTGGTTAGCAGATAGGAAACAGAGAGTAGGAATAAATGGGTCTTTTTTGGAATGGCAGGTGGTGACCAGTGGGGTACCACAGGGATCAGTGCCAGGGCCCCAGCTATTCACAATATATATCAATGATTTGGATGAGGGAACCAATGTAATATTTTCAAGTTTTTTTTCCTGTTTTTTTATTCACTCATGAAATGTGGGCATCGCTGGGTAGGCCAACATTAGCAGCAGTGTGTACCATCTACAAGATGCATTGCAGGAATTCACCAAGGCTCCTTCGACAGCACCTTCCAAACCCACGCCCACTACCATCTAGAAGGACATGGGCAGCAGATAGATGGGAACACCACCACCTAGAAGTTCCCCTCCAAGTCAGTCACCATCCTGACTTGTAAATATATCGCCATTCCTTCACTGTCGCTGCTGGGTCCAAATCCTGGAACTTCCTTCTTAACAGCACTGTGGGTGTATCTACACCACAAGGACTGCAGCGGTTCAAGAAGGCCACCACCTTCTCAAGGACAACTAGGGATGGGCAATAAATGCTAACCCAGCCAGCATGAATTGGCATTTAAGAGTCAACCACATTGCTGTGGTTCTGGAATCACATGTAGGCCATACCAGGTAAGGACAGGAGATTTCCTTCCCTAAAGGACATTAGTGAATCAGATGGGTTTTTACAACAATCAGCAATGGTTTCATGGTCATCATCAGACTTTTAATTCCAGAATTCTAGATTCAAATTTCACCATCTGCCGTGGTGGGATTCAAACCCGGGTCCCCAGAGCATTAACCTGAGTCTCTGGAACACTAGCCAAGTAACAATACCACTATACCACCACCTCCCCTACTGCTGGCGATACAAAATTAGGTAGGAATGTGAGTGGTGAGGGTGTTAAGAGGCTTCAAGGTGATTTAGGCAAGTTGAGTGAGCGGGCAAATACATGGCACATGCAGTATAACATTGGTAAGTGTGAAGTTATCCACTTTTGTATGAAAAACAATGGCAGAGTATTATTTAAATGGTGATAGATTGGGAAATGTTGATGTACAAAGGGACCTGGGTGTCCTTGTATACCAGTCACTGAAAGCAAGCATGCAGGTGCAGCTAGCAGTTAAGAAGGCAAATGGTATGTTGGCCTTCATTGTAAGAGGACTTGAGTACAGCAGCAAGAATGTCTTACTGCAGGTGTACAGGGCCTTGGTGAGACCATACCTGGAGTATTGTATGCAGTTTTGGCCTCCTTACCTAAGAAGGGATATAGTTGCCATAGAGGGAGTGCAGCGAAGGTTCACCAGACATTCCTGGGATGGATTGTCATATGAGGAGAGATTGGGCCAACTAGGCCTATATTCACTGGAGTTTAGAAGAATGAGAGGGGGTCTCATTGAAACGTATAAAATTCTGACAGGGCTGGACAGACTGGATGCTGGGATGATATTTCCTCTGGCTGAGGAGTCTGGAACAAAGGATCACAATCTCAGGATATAGTGTAGGCTACTTAGGACTGAGAGGAGGAGAAATGTCTTCACTCAAGAGGGTGGTGAACCTGTGGAATTCTCTACTGCAGAGGACTGTGGAGGCCAATAAGAAGGAAATAGGTTTCTAGACTATAAATGTGTCAAGAGGTATGGGGGGCGGGGAGAGAGCGGGAGTATGGTGTTGAGGTAGAGGATCAGCCATGATCATATTGGATGGTGGAACTGGCTCGAAGGGCTGAATGACCTACTCCTATTTTCTATGTTTCTGTGGTTCTGCTTGATGGTGACACTCTAAGATAGAATTTGCAAACCTGAAATCTAGCTTCATGCTTATGCCCTACATTTTCTCACCTGTGTATTCTTGATTATGTTATATGAGTTCATGCCTAAATAAGAAATACACACGCAGAATGTGATTTGTAGGTTATATGTGAACTTCATCAACTGTATGTTCTATCCTTTGGTATGTTTAATAAAATATTATCCAGAATGGGACAATGTTCTATTGCAGGTGACAGCATTTCAGCATTGCAAATTAAATAATTTGAAAATATGCCAACTTTGTTTAATCACTTCTACAATGGAACTATTAAGATTTTTGGCAGAATTTTCAAAGGAATTCTGGAGTTATTCAAGGGGTAGTTGGATACTGTGTTGGAAAATCATGCATTTCTATGGAAAGATAGGCTAGATCAATTGAATGGCCTCCTTCCATCTGTTTGAATTTTTGTGAGCACAAAGAATAGAACTTGAGCACTTCTCCTTATGCCAATAAAAAGCATTATTTTGACAGAATTAAACTATTATTTTGACAAAATTAAACTGAGTTTCTAGACGGGTTGGTTGCCAAACTTGATGTAAAAAGAATAAAGTAAAATTGCTGGAAATACACAGCAGATCAGGCAGCATTTGTGGAGGGAAGCAGAGTTTCAGGTTGAGATGAGCTTTTGTCAGAACTGAAGAAAGATAGAGATGTGATAGGTTTTGAGCCAGTGGACCAGTGGAGGGCACGGGAAGAACAAAAGGGAAGGTCTGTGATAGGGTGGAGGGCAGGAGAGATTACATGACAAAAGCCAAAGAGAGTGATAATTTTGGTAAGAAACAAAGGATGAGGCATGAACAGCGACATAGCAGCCAGCTGAATGCAACATGAAAGCATAAAGAAAGAAACGAGACAAAACCAACACAGCAAAAAAAAAATCGAACAAAATGGAGGCAGAAGTTATGTTCTAAAATTGTCAAGCTCAATGTTGAGTGCAGAAGTTGTAGAGTGCTGGTTTGAAGGATGAGGTGCTGTTCCTCCTGCTTGTGTTGAGCTCCATAGCAGGCAGTGGACAGAAAGGTCAGAGTGGGAGCAAGGTGGAGAATTAAAATGGAAAGGAAAACTCGGTCATGTTTGCAGACTGAACAGGGGTGTTCCGCAAAGTGGTCACCCAGTCTGCATTTGGTTTCTTATAACAAAATCTGATACTTACCTTGGTTTTGAATCGGCAGTCGCAGTTTGGGAACTGCAGTTCCCGGTGGGCCTCAGAACTTCTGCACATGCGATGGCTGGGAGATTGCTGCACATATGCAGTTTGTCCATTTTCACATTTTTAGGCCAGGAACCAGCCCTGTACTTCACAGCAAATTCTGTTCCTATACCCAATCCCTCCACATACTTGTTTCTTTAAGGATTCACGTTAGAAAAGTTAGAACTCAAAAATGGCTTTGACTGTTGCTAAGACTTTTCTGATTGGAAGATATAAAAGTGGATTATTTGTAATACTTGAATAAGGCTACACTAAGAGAGTTAGCAGGTAAATTACATGTAGGGATAAAAGCAGGATTTCGTAAGGATGATATGATTAAAGTAATTACCCAGCATTTAGAATTAAAAGGAGAGAAACCTGAAACGAGTGTATCACAGCTAGAGTTAGCTAAAATTCAGTTGCAGATGAAGCAGCTTGAGATAGAAAGAGATAGATAAAAGCAGAAGCTTGAACTTGAAAAAGAAATGGAAATGAAAAAGAGTAAAAGGGAGGAGAAAGATTGAGAGAAATGGAAATGCAAAAGCTTGAACTCCAGAGAGAGAAGTTAGTAAGGGAGGAAAGAGATAAGGAAAGGGAGAGTGTTTTAAAGAAGGAAAGAACTAAGACAGCATGAACTGGCTAAAGAAAAGCTTAGACTAAAGAAAGAAAGGAGAGAGAGTAGTTCAGAAGATGAGTCTGACTCCACTGAGGATTTTGATTAAATCTTCGTTTAGTGCCTAATTTTACAGAGGATGGAGTTGAAAAATATTTCACTTCATTTGAAAAGATAGCTGTGAAGTTGAAGTGGCCAAAAGATGCTTGGACCTTAATATTCCAGAATGCCCTGATAATACAGCTATGAATATGTACAATAGTTTGTCAGAAGAGCAGTGTGTAGATTATGAAGTGGTTAAAAGGGCAATACTCAATGCTTATGAGCTTGTCCCTGAAGCTTATCAATTACAGTTTAGGACCATAAGGGAAAAGCCTAATCAGACACATGTTGAATTTGCAAGAGAAAAAGAAATGCTGTGGGATCCGTGGTTATCATCACTGAAATTAGAAAAAAAAAATGAGAATGTGAGGGAACTTATGATTATGGAAGAATTCCAAAATAGCATTCCAGTAACTAATAAGACTTACTTAGATGAGCATCAAGTGTCAAAGATCCAAGAAGTGGCAGTTTTGGCTGATACCTGTGATATCTCTCTCTGACTTTTACGTGTGGAGAAATGGTCATATGGAAATCAACAGGAAACTAGAGGAACAGGAAGGAGTCTCGCTTTATTGAGAAGGCAGAAAATGCTCCAGTGAAGAAAATTGATAGTGTAGGGAATAAAAGGTGAAAATAAACAAATATGATTTTATTGCCATAAGACAGGGTATCTCGAAATCCATTGTTGGAAGCTGAAATGTAAACCGGTGGCAGCCGCAGGAATGCTTAAAGAGTTCTCAGAAAAGCTGTACCAGAAAAGAAAATAGGTTTTAAAACCATAGCAGTGGCACAGGTGAAACATGTTCCCTCAGAACCCACCAGAAAGGGGGATATGGCTCAGAATAGATAAGAGAATACTTCCTTGACGACTACTAAAGATAGCCAGGAAGTTCTAGATGTTTTGTCTCGAAGGGAGATGTGTTCCTTTACTCCTCCAACAAAACAAGTAAATGCATTTATATTTTGAGAGATACTGGGGCAGATCAGTCATTGATGGTGGCTGATGATGCATTTTGTGTTCCATTTTGAGATACTCAAATTTATAAACCTGTTCCTTTGTGTAAAGTCAATTTACAAAGTGACTTAGTAAACGGAATTGTCACAATGGGAATTATCCCTAGGTCACCTATTGAAAGGGTAGATTTTATTCTGAGGAATGATATAATGGGCAGTATAGAAGCAACTGAAGTGCCTTCAAAATTGAGAAGTAAGAATTGTCAATGGAAAGGACTGAAACTGCAAAATAGCCTGGAAAGGTCAATGACCAGAGACACTGATTTACAAGTGCTTGACAGTGTTGACACACAGGGTACTGTAGCCGGAATCCAGGCAAGTGGATGGCTTACAAAAGACCATTTAAAACCTGCAGAGGAGTGGAATGATATGGTTCATGAATGATGTAAAAGAATTGAAATATTAGAACAAACAGTAAAACTCCAGAGTGAGGATTTGGTTGGTGTTACTCAAAGACTGCAATGTAGAGGAGACCGATCACGAACAGCGAATACAGTATACTAGATTGAAAGAAATACAAGAAAATCGCTGCTTCACTTTGAAGGATGGTGAGAAGGGAGGAGGTCAAAAGGACAGACATTGCACCTCTCACGCTTGTATGGAAACATGCTGTGGGAAAGATGGGGCGGTGTTGGGGGTGACTGAGGAGTGGATAAGAATGTCAAAGAGGGAACATTCCTTCAGAATGATGGGGTTCTCCTTATCCTTACCTTCTACCCCCACCAGCCTCCATATTTAGCAGATCATCCTCTACCATTTCCACCACCTCCAGCGGGAAGCCACCACCACACACCTTCCCTTGCTCCCCCCCTTTTAGTATTTTGAAGGGAATGTTCCCTCCAAAATACCTTCAATGTCAGAAGTGAGACTCGCCCCACAGGTCCTGATCTGTATTCAAGGTTATAAGTATTGAAAGATGAGATTAGTTGTTCACTCTGAATTTGTGGCCTGATTCCTTTACATAAGAACATAAGAAATAGAAGCAGGAGTAGGCCATTCGGCCCCTCAAGCTTGCCCCGCCATTCAATAAGATCATGGCTGATCGGCCCCAGGCCTCAACTCCTCTTTTGTGCCAGCTCCTCATAGCCCTCAACTCCCCAATATTTCAAAAATCTATCTAACTCCTCTTTAAATACTTTCAGTGATCAAGCCTCCACAACTCTCTGGGGTAGAGAATTCCAGGCATTCACTACCTTCTGAAAGAAGAAATTTCTTCGCATCTTAGTTTTAAATGAGTGTCCTCTTATTCTGTAACTATGTCCTCTAGTTCAAGATTCCCTCGCTAGTGGAAACATCTTCCCAACATCTACCCTGTCAAGCCCCCTCAGAATCTTATATGTTTCAATAAGATCACCCCTCATTCTTTTAAACTCTGATGAATAAAGGCCTTATCTGTTTAGCCATTCTTGATAAGTCAACCCCTTCATCTCAGGAATCAATCTAGTGAATCTCTTTTGAACTGCCTCCATTGCCAATATATCCTTTCTTAAATACGGTGACCAAAACTACACGGTACTCCAGGTGCGGTCTCAGCAATACCCTGTGCAGTTGTAACAAGACTTCCTTATTTTTAAACTCCAACCTCCTAGCAATACAGGCTAAAATTCCATTTGCCTTCTTAATTACTTGCATCTGCCTGCTAACTTTTTGTGTTTTATGCACAAGAACACCCCGATCCCTCTGTGCTGCACTTTTTTGGAGCCTGTCTGCCTTTTACTTCTTGACTCTGTTTGATTGCTTTAAGCTTTTCTAAATGTCCTGCTATTTCTTCCTTAATAATGGACTTTAGCATTTTCCCAACGACAGATGCTAGACTGACTGGCCTATAGTTTCCTGCTTTTTGTCTTCCACCCTCTTGAACAGGGGCGTCACATTAGCGGTTTTCCAATCTGCTGGGACTCTCCCAGAATCCAGTGAGTTCTGGAATATTTCAACCAATGCCTCCACTACCTCTGCAGCCACTTCCTTTAAAACCCTTCAAGCCATCAGGTCCTGGCGACTTGTCTGCCTTTAGCCCTATTAGTTTGTCAAATACTTTGTCCCTCATGATAGAGACTATTACAAGATCTTTCCTTCCATTAGCTCCTTGCTTATCTGATATCTTTGGGATGTTTATAGTGTCCTCTACCGTGAAGACCAATGCAAAATATTGGTTTAAATTATCTGCCATTTACCTGTTCCCCATTATCAATTCTCCAGTCGCATCCTCCAAGGGTCCCACACTCACTTTAGCCACTCTTTTTATATACCCATAGGAGCTCTTGCTGTTTGTTTTTATATTTATTGCCAGTTTACTTTCATAATCAATTATCTCCCTCTTTATTAGCTTTTTAGTCATCCGTTGCTGGTTCCTAAAAAATTTCCAATCCTTTGGCCTACCACTAGTTTTCGCCGCTTTGTATGTCTCAGTTTTTGATTGGATACTCTCCTTGACCACCTTTGTTAACCACAAAGGGTGGTTAATCCTTCTCATCGAATCCTTCTTTTTGACCGTGATAAATTTTTGCTGAGTGTAATTAAATATTACATATATTAAATATTAAATATATGAGGACTCGAAACATCAACTCTTTTCTTCTCCGCCGATGCTGCCAGACCTGCTGAGTTTTTCCAGGTAATTCTGTTTTTGTTTTGGATTTCCAGCATCCGCAGTAGTTTTTTGTTTTTATCTCTGTAATTAAATATTTGCTTACATGTCTGCCACTGCTCATCCACTAATCTTCCCCTTAGTCTATTTTCCCAGCCCGCTTTGGACAACTCTTTCTTCCTATTTCTGTAATTGCCCTTATTGAGGATACTGGTTTGAGACCCGAGTTGCTCGCCCTCAAACTTAATTTGAAATTCAATCATGTTGTAATCGCTAACCCCCTAGAAGATCCTTAACTACAAAATCTCTTATTAATTCCACCTCATTACACATTACTAGATCTAAAATAGCCTGTTCCTGGGTAGGTTCTGTTACATATTGCTCTAAGAAACAATCCCTGATGCACTCTACAAATTCATCTTCCATGTTACTGCTGCCAATCTGATTTGTCCAGTCAAATCAAATTGATTAAAATCACCCATGACAATTGTAGGGCCCTTCTTACACGCCTCAATTATTTCCCAATTTATACTTTGTCCTACAGTGAGGCAACTCTCCGAGAGCCTGTAGATGACTCCCACCCATGACTTCCTCCCCTTGCTATTCCTTATTTCCACCCAAACTGATTCCACATCGCAATCTATTTCACCTATATCACTACTGACCACCGCACCGATACCATTATTAACAAAGCTACCCCACCTCCTGTTCCTTTTTGCCTATTTTTCTGGAATATTGAATACCCTTGAATATTGAGTTCCCAGTCTTGGTCACCCTGCAACCACATCGCTGTAATAGCCATCAAATTATATTCATTTATTTCTATTCGTGCCATCAACTCATCTATCTTGTTACATAGACTGCGTGCATTCAGATAAAGAGCCTTAAGCTTTGACTTTTTACCATTGTTACTCATTCTGGTTCTAATTTTTGCTGCACTCTTCTGTTTATATTTTCTGCCCCTTCCTGCCACTCTTTGATTATCGTTTGCCTCTTCACTATTCTGCACCTCTGCTCTTTCATTTCTTTTTGATTTTTTAAACTTCCCTTCAATTGAACCCCCCCACTAATTAGTTTAAAGTCCTATCTACAACCCTAGTTATACGATTTGCTAGGACTCTGGTCCCAGCATGGTTCAAATGAAGCCCGTCCCAACAAAACGACTGTCTCCTTCCCCAGCATTGGTGCCAGTGCCCCATGAATCAGAACCCATTTCTCCCACACCAACCTTTGAGCCACACATTTATCCCTCTAGTCTTACTTACCCTTTGTCAATTTGCACGTGGCGCAAGTCGTTAATCCGGAGATTATTACCTTTGTGGTTCTGCTTTTTAATTTAGCCCCGAGCCGCTCGTAGTCCCTCAGTAGAACCTCTTTCCTAGTCCTACCTATGTCGTTGGCACCTACGTGGACTGTAACAACTGGATCTTTCCCCGCCCACTCCAAGTTCCTCTCCAGCTCAGAAGAGATGGTCTTAACCTTGGCACCAAGTAGGCAACGCAGCCTTTGGGATTCTGTCTTTGCAGCAGAGAACAGTATCTATTTCCCTAACTATGCTATCCCCTATTACTACTACATTTCTCTTTTCTCCCCCCCACTTGAATGGCGCTCTGTACCACGGTGCTCTGGTCAGTTCACTCATCATCCCTGCAGTCTGTGCCCTCATCCTCACCAGGAGCAAGAACCTCGTACCTATTGGACAAAGGCACTGGCTGAGGCTACTCCAAAGCTAAATTCTGGACCCCCATACCTGCCTTACTCGCAGTCACACTCTCGTGTCCCTGACCATGGCCCAAATTTGATGTAATTAATCTAAGCGGTGTAACTGTCTCCTGAAACACAGTGTCCAGGTAACTCTCCCCCTCCCTGATGTGTTGCAGTGTCCGCAACACAGACTCCAGCTCATCAACTCTGAGCATAAGCTCCTCGAGCAGCCAATACTAGCTGCTGATGTGGTCACCGTGGATCACACCAGCATCCACCAGCCCCTACGTACTACAGCTGCAACACATCGCCTATCCAGCCATCTCTATTCTATTCAATTAATTAATTTGAATGTTAAATATTTTAAAAGTGAATTTCTTAACTGTACTCTTCAGCTATAATAATGTCTCCTGATTTAAACCACCTGGCCAATGAAAAGCGACACGGAATAGATACGCTGGCTCTCCTCACTGTTTTAAACTGAGCTCCCGGCTCTCTCCTCGCTGTTTTAAATTGAACTCCCGGCTCTCTCCTCGCTGTTTTAAACTGAACTCCTGGCTCTCTCCTTGTTGTTTTAAACTGAATTCTCTGCTCTCCTCATTGTTTTACGTTGTACTCCCAGCTCTCCTTGCTGTTTTAAACTGAATTCCCTGCTCTCCTCGCTGTTTTACACTGTACTCCCAGTTCTCCTCGATGTTTTAAACTGAACTCCCGGCTCTCTTCTTGCTGTTTTAAACTGAACTCCCAGCTCTCTTCGCTGGGAACTAAATGTAATATCTCCAAATTTGTAGATGACACAAAGCCGGGTGGGAGGGTGAGCTGTGAGGAGGATGCAGAGATGCTTCAGTGTGATTTGGGCAAGCTGAGTGAGTGGGCAAATGCATGGCAGATGCAGTATAAGCATCTTGTGAGGCTATCTACTTTGGTAGCAAAAACAGGAAGGCAGATTATTATCTGAATGGCTATAAATTGAGAGAGGGGAATGTGCAACGAGACCTGGGTGTCCTCGTACACCAGTCGCTGAAGGTAAGCATGCAGGTGCAGCAGGCGGTAAAGAAGGCAAATGGTATGTTGGCCTTCATAGCGAGAGGATTCGAGTACATGAGCAGGAATATCTTGCTGCAATTATACAGGACCTTGGTGAGACCACACTTGGAATATTGTGTGCAGTTTTGGTCTCCTTATCTGAGGAAGGATATTCTTGCTATAGAGGGATTGCAGCGAAGGTTTACCAGACTGATTCCTGGGATGGCAGGATCGACATATGTGGAGAGATTGAGTCGATTCGGATTATATTCGCTGGAGTTCAGAAGAAAGAGGGGGGATCTCATAGAAACCTATAAAGTTCTAACGGTACTAGACAGGGTAGATGCAGGAAGGATGTTCCCGATGGTGTAGGGGTCACAGTCTGAGGATACATGGTGGACCATTTAGGATTGAGATGTGGAGAAATTTCTTCACCCAGAGAGTGGTGAGCCTGTGGAATTCGCTACCACAGAAAGTAGATGAGGCCAAAACATTGTATGTTTTCAAGAAAGAATTAAATATAGCTCTTGGGGCGAAAGGGATCAAAGGATATGGGGAGAAAGTGGGAGCAGGCTATTGAGTTGGATGATCAGCCATGGTCATGATGAATGGCAGAACCAGCTCGAAGGGCCGAATGGCCTACTCCTATTTTCTATGCTTCTATGTTTTAAACTCGCTCCCCTCACTGTTTTGCTCCACATCCACAGGATTTCATCTGTTTAAAGCCACGAACAGATAAGTCAAGTTTTCTCCACAGTGCAAACAGTAATCAGTGAGGTGCAGTCTTTAAGTTTATAATGATTATTGTTTGAACAATGTATTCAAACACTGTTACTATGCTATATATATATTTATATATATATACAATACACACAAAAACATTTTATTAGCATGCATTTCCTATGTCACCTTTTTCATTGTAAATACCTATTTTTATGATCACAGCAGATGTTAATTGCCCCAGAAGGAAACTTGGCTTGTGGGCCATACCCTTTTTTATTCTGAAATTGAGAAGAAAATGCACTGATCTCAACAGTAAGAAGTCCAGTAACACTCTTTGGGATTTTAAAAATTAAAAGTAAAAGTATTATTAACAAGAAGAAAAGAAAACTTAAGCACACAAGGTTACAGTTACACAGTTAAAATTAGTCTTACAAAACATTCCCCCAAAAGATTCCCTACTTGGTCAGACTCATAAGTAAACACCTTCCAGGCAACATTCCCTAATAGATGTTTAATTGTAAAAATCCAGTAATATTACCCAAGGCAAACTGCTGTAGCTTTAGTAAAAGCATACTACATGACTTCTTAAACTCTCTTCCACTCTGCTGTGAAAATCCAAGATTAAGAATAAGACTGCTTTTTGCAGCCTTTTCTGGCTTGTCTGGATGGCTGATTCAAACTGCATCTTCTCCTAGCCTAGTGCTATTTTTCCAGATCTTCCTCACATAGCCAACAGTCAACCCCTAAGCTCTCCACAGTAACTCTAAAATACCTTTCCCCCCCTTTCATCTCGGGTTCCATTGTTCTTGCCCCTCTTTGAAACTCAAATTCTTCCAAATACAAAATCTTTCATGTTTCTATTTTGCCTCTGCTTTCGGGTCAGTGAAATGTAACATACCCTCTTCTGTTTACCCATGGAACTCCTGTAAGATGCAAATATGTTTCTTGTCACCTTTGACTTCTCTTTGATTTTCAAACGAACTCTCAACTTATCTAAAAATGCAAATGTTAGATCCAATCTATTTACTTGTACCTCAAACCAACCATAATATCTTTTTACAAATGCACACCTAACGCCTCTATCCTTTCATGTCTTAACCTCCTAGACAATCTGTCTCTTGTAACTTTTCCCCAGCTTAATTAAATCATTTACACACACAGACACAGCCTTCTTCACAGAATAACATAATATTCCCCCAAAATATTTTTAAAAATAACATCCATTTTCACACTATGTTCGCATTGATGATAGAAACTGACTATATGAACTTGCTGAGCTAAAATTACACTCTTCTTTCAATGATGCTGCAGTAACACCTCAGTTTAGCATTTTCTTACTGTTTGGCCAGTCCTGTAGAGGATTTTCAGGATGGGAGCCCATGCTGAATTTTCAAGACTATTTTCTGTTGTTAGAATATTTTTGGTTCTCATTACATAACAGATGGAGAGAAAATTTCCTATATACGTTACCTTTAACAAAACCGTGAGTTCATTTATAAAGAATGGGTTTATAAATATAGATAATGTACTGAGATAATCTTGCCCTAAATATTTTTTTCATTTTATCCTTTCATCAATATGAACCTATAAACAGTTTGGTGACTCAGGCCCAGCCTATCTGGACAAAATTTACTGAACATTGTTTTTATTTTTGGTATTATTTTACCCTTATTGAAATTGAACAGGAAAATACAAACAGCTGCAGGCATTTGATAGACAAGATAATTTAATATAGATGAAAAGAGAAACCTGGATTAATGTTTTGCACAGGAGCTGTAAACTGTAAAAGAAAACTGCATTTTTCAGCCATTCATCTAAATGGCTATTCTAAATACTTTGAACCCAGTAATTAAAGGTGATTTGATGCATTTAACTACACTCTTTCCTCTGGCACATCCCTTTTGATTTGAAATGAAGCAATAATCTTTATAATATTTGTATTTGTTTTATAGGTCGGTCAAGATTTATACTCCTGGACGGAGGGAGCCAGGGACACCAATGACGCCACGCCATACCCCAGCACGCTTTGGACTTTGATTGTTATCCAATTTTTGTTTTTAATGTTTTTTTTAATTTTGTACAAAAATTGTTTAAATATTCATGGCTTCAAATTTATATTTGTATATTACCACTAAAAAAATTTACATTTTTCTAGTGCCTCAATAACAGTATTTGTGGTTATGATGTAGTATGTGGGTTTTTCATTTCTTCATAGCTAAGTGCTAGTGATTGAAAAATTCAAGTTTACCATCACTATGGAAAGAGTACAGGTCCATTTTACAGCAGTTTTGTTGCTGTCATCGCTGGCTTTGCACCTTGGGCAGTAGATCTGTGTCCTCAGCATTCCAATGGATATCTACAGTTTTTATTTTTTATGTTGCAATTGTTTCACTGTTCAAACGTTACATGTTTTCACACTTAGATTTTCTGTATTTTTTTTAAATCCTGGAAATTCTGTTTCTTGTGGTTATGCGGATTTAGTCCTCTGAAAACATTTTCAAACTTAAGGATCTAAACTGTCACCTTTATTTAAGGGGAATAACCGTTTAAGAGAACTTTAACTCAACCGTACTTTTAACCTGCAACAGCTCCACCCCTTGTCCAAACAGTACGTATAACTGGTCTCAGAGGTTTTTGGGGAGTTAATGTCATGAGAGGACAGCATGGAGGAAAATGAGCAATCTCTAGATCTTGACTTTTTGGTAAAGTACTTTGTCACATGGGAGGTTGCCTGACCAGGCTGACATATAACTGCTGAATAAATGCTACTTTCCAGGGACCTGTATAGACAGCAAGATCCATTAGATATGTTATTCTTTACTGTTTCAGGGCCAAGTTTTGTTTAAATAGTCAAAATCAACTTGCATCACATTTCTCTTCTTTCCTGCCCTTAAATTGAATTTGCCCAGCCAGCCAGACATTTGTGTGTCAGTATTTGGTGAGAAGTCCCTGTGAGTATAATTCTGTCAGGGAAAAACTGCTTTTTGCTATTTTGACAAAACAGAGCTGGTTTTCTGTTTGTAACTTTGAGGGTTTAAACAGCAACTTTTGCCTGATTGTAAAGTCTGTGCAACATGAGGCAAACTTCTCTGGTGGAAGTTTGTGACTCAGTGGAACCCATACATCTTGACCTGCATGGTCAAAATCTCATAACCTTTTGTTTCCCTAAGCATAGCTCTATTTGAATCTATTTGAGTATTCATGAAGCTGCATACAGGAAAATAAGTGACGAGATTTTTTTGTATCCTTATCAGCCATTAATTTGATGCAGTGCTGCGTCTTCCTCATATGCAAATCTATGTTTAAATGTTTTCACGATTTTCAATCTGGGATTAATACATTATTTTGTTTCAATATTTATTACACAATTTAAATCTTAAACTGAGGCCAACCTCCTCCAACATGCTTATTTCTCTGAACCTCACTCTTCATTAATTGGGACCCTAAATGCCACAGTTATCATTGAGAGAAAATCAGGTTTTCTTCACATCTCCAGTATTGTTTTAGCTAAGATCTCTTCATGTTTCATCCAACTTGAATTTTTAAAATACTAGCTGATCTACTGTAATTTTGGCCATAGTAAGAGAATGTACTGCCTTTTATGGCAGATGTCTCATATCAATTATTGAAGAGGTGTCCATGATATACCACATTTGGTCCACAACCTCCAATATCCAGTTCTTGAAGCCCCATTTTAGCTAGTTTCTACTTATGTGCATAAGGATATTTTTCTGCTGTTGGCTTCAGCTGTCTTGAGCGTCACAGACCCCATAGATTGGAAAAGGCTACTTTTTAGGACCAGTTTTAATAATACCTTTCAAGATCCTCCAGCCATGAAAGTTCTCAAAACTGAAAATAATTGTGGAAGAAATACGAGCTTTAGAGAATGGATGGTGGAAGAGGAGAAACAGTGTGTGGTGGTGGAAATAACAGAGCCAGAGTGGATGGCAGTAGCACTGGTTGGCCCACGGACAACGCAAATTAGCTAGACATCATCAGTCCCACCAGTGAAGAGCCCTAACTGCAGCAAGATAGGGAGATGTTTGCCAGGTAGGCAGCCACTTTTTGTATAGGAGTTTCAATTATTACATTTGGTTACCTGGATTTTTGCGTATGGGTGTCTCCAGGAAGTGGTTCTTCAATAAATGTAAAAATGTCCTGTTGTAATATAAATCCCAGATCTTGTATTCAAAAACTGAGATTGTGGAAATGTGTGAAAATGTTTGTCCAATAAATGTGGAGTTGTTTTATTGGAAGCAAAAACAAGTGTGTTGGACGTGGGGTTAATCATAATTGTGCTCCCTGCTCAAAAGATTTTAATTATGTGACTCACTTATTGCTGTGGCACAGTTTTGGGTCATTGCTTTGAAAGTTGAAAATTAATGATTTGAAATTCATTGTATTCTGCATGAATTTGCCTGTAACAGTGGATATTTAAAAAAATTATCTCATAACATTGCTAATGGACCACTTTTTTTACACACTTCTTGTGCTTATTCTTCTTTCACAGCCGTTGTGACCCTCTCGCTGTATCTCTGTATGCTCTGCAATTTACATTGTAGTGTTTTATCTTTCTATTTCTGTCAAACTTTGTTCTCATTCTGATTTCTGGAAGTCTGAGGTTGTGCTCTTTCAGAACATGGGCCAGTTTTATGCAGTATAGCATGTGGCTTGAGGGCTATCAGTACGGAGGAAGGCTGGGGGAAAAATGGGGTGGCGTGTCTAAGGGTAGCAGACTAATGGTGGTGGAGTGCTGATTTCTGGCAGTATTTGTGGAGGGGGTTGGTATCTAGAGCTTGCTCACACTTTGTGGCTGGGGCCTGGATTGCTCTCGGAAGGAAATTTGCCTAGGAGCTGGTTTATTGAAGCAGCAAGTTGAAATTGGCAAAAAAAAACAGGTTTCTTTGAGTGGGTTGAGTGTTGTTGGTCATGCCCTACTTCTTGAGGATTTTTGATGCCACCATGTGGTTTGGTTATTGACTGGCCACCATTAACAGAACCGAACAAAAACCATTTTGAGAAGTATTGCAATCAGAACTGGAGCCAGGACAGTCAAGGAAACTGAAACCTGACAGGATTGCTTGGCCACGTCTGCGGTACTGGAACAGTGCACCAGTGGGTGAAAGTGGAGGATGAGCAATGGAAATGGAGAGGGGGCTTATAATTTCAGATACTAAGGTATTTCTGCCACTTCTTGTAGCACCAACAACAGTGTATAGTTGCAGTCTAGAAATCAACACGACAGCTGAAATTATTTTTTAATCTTTTGGTGGCTATTATGACTATTGGGTGCGTTTTAGTGACTTTTTCCTTTTTGGTTTGTCCATTTGTGACACTGACTAACAGCCATTCACCATTGCTTGCTTTGCAGCTGGAGGTCTGGAGTTGATATTAAAAAAAAGATATTCTTGTCCGACAATAATTTTTTCATGTATTAGTGCACTTGCTGGATGTAAGATTTTTAATTATAGTTGTGGAAAGTCAGTACTTTTGTCCTCTGGGAAGTTATTGCCAAGTATAGCATAACCTATTGTTGAAAAATTGGTGTTCTTGTGTCATTGCTATGCTGAAACTTTCTGGAAAACTCCAGGCCATATATCTTTTTTAAAAGTGTTCTTCTGTTAGCACTATCAGCATTTGCACCTTTAAATGTTTAATATTTGCAGGGGTAGTGGTGGAGGAGGCAACACTACAATAAGCTCAAAAGCCAGGGAATCTGGAGAATAATTTGGAAAATTACAAGAAGAATTAAACATTATGAAAGAAACGTTAAGTTGTTATCTGCTTGTGAGGCTGTCCACGTTGTTGTAAGCCCCCAAAGGTGCCACATCCTCAAGTTTTTTGCTTAACAAATGTTTTTCACAATTTGACTGGTGTTTTATTCTGAGATAACAAAACTTTGATATCTGAATTTTAAAAATGATGCAGCAATTAATAATATAGTCATTTGGGTCACACAGCATGTTGTTGCCCTTCACTGCCCCACGTCTTAGAATGCAATTCGCATGGTAAATTTGTGGTCTTTAACTCCCCAAGGTGTGGGGAGAATTGACTACGGTAATGAAAATGCAACGAAAACTGTTGGAAAAACTGAGTGATTTATCCTATATTGCCTATATAGTGCATAACATCTGACAGAATTTACTGTATGCAATGCCAGGCCCTGAGTCACTAGACAGTCAACTACCACTCTATCTCACTGGCTCCTTTATTGTAGAACTGGTTAGCAGGAAAATACTTCATAAACATGTCATGCAAAGGATGCAAGTCAATCCCTGAAAGCAGCTTTCCAGTCATAAAGACCCATGAAACCTTGTGTTTCCTTTGTGCCCAGTGTTTTCACTGGTTGCTTTAACAATGTGGTGGTGATAATCTGTGCCTATTTATGGTAATTTCTTTTAGTATTTTACTCTGCTGTAACCATTAGATGAACTTTAGTTTCTGTGATTATATCCTTCTCACAATCCTCAGGTGCTGTACACAAACATGTTGCCAACTGTGGAGTTCTTGGTAGCTTTAAAATAGGAATTAAATCGTTTGTGCATATTATTCATATAATTATTGTTTTTATTGTTCCTGCAATTCTCTGCTTCATTTCATTAACTGCAACATTTATCTGAAGGTTAATTTTTAATACTTTTTTTCAAGAATATATTTCTGGGCTCAGTCCTAATTTACGTCTTCATTCATCACCCCCGATTTCTCAATTAATTAACATATTTATAGCTCATACATTTATTTACATAATGAATTTAATTCACTGATCTATGTCATGGTTCAATTGTTTTTTTTTCATGACTATTTATTCATTGACTTATGCTTTGTCTACATAGCCAGCTCCAGCTCTCATCTCTGCCTATCTTCATTCATGCAGAATAACAAATTAAGAACCCAATCCATAACAAAATAAAAACATGATAAACCTTTCATTCACAGTGTAATATATTTTATCTTCCACAAAAATAGGCCATTTCTAACTTTCTAGTTAAAGTGGAAGCTTATCAAAATTAGTGTAGAAACTACCTGGAAAGGATGAGCAGCTTGGATTGCTTTTGAATAGAGAAAACTGAGGGGTGATTTAATAGAAGTCTTTAAAATTATGAAAGGAATTCATTGAGTAGGCAGACACACAGTTTCAAATTGGGGGAAACAGCAAAACAAGAGGGTATCAATATGAGTTGGTCTCCAAGAAATCAGAAGAAGCTTCTTTGTCTGGAGAGTGGCAAGAATTTGGAACTTGCCACCACAGGGAGTTGTTGAGGTGAGTAGTATCAATGCCTTTGAGAGGAACAATAACTTATATGTAATATGTACCTTTAATGTAATAAAACATCCCAAGGGCCATTATAAAGCAAAGCCACTAAGGCGATATTAGGGCAGATAGCCAAAATCTTGGTCAATGAAGTAGGTTTTAAGGAACATATTAAAGGAGGTCTGAAACAAAAGCAAAAATAGCTGGAAAAACTCAGCAGGTCTGACAGCATCTGTGGAGAGGAAGACAGAGTTAACGTTTCGAGCCCGTATGACTCTTCATCAGAACTAATTCTGATGAATTCTAATTGATTTCTCTCTAGTTCTGATGAAGACGTTAACTCTGTCTTCCTCTCCACAGATGCTGTCAGACCTGCTGAGTTTTTCCAGCTATTTTTGTTTTTGTTTCAGATTTCCAGCATCCGCAATATTTTGCCTTTATCTTCAAGGAGGTGCCATGTCCATAAGATATGAAAGAGATCATAAACTGTGTAAATCAAACCTTGCTTTTTGCTTATTTAAAAATGGACTTGCTGGACCAAAAGCATGGCTGCTACAAAGCACACGATTTGCAAGTTGGCTACAGTTTTGAAAACTTCTAACAGTAATTACAAGACAAAGCTCAACCCTCATCCTTGTGGAATCTCATACCTATCATTGTGTGAACCCATTGCAATCAATGGTACAAGGGAGCAGCAGACAGTCTGTCTCCCCAGCCTGGATGTATGACAAAAAGAGAGCCATTGAAACTTGTTTCACATGCGGAGGCGTTAATAGCCACCATCTACCTCCTAAGGTGAACATTGGGTTTTGACTAGAGACATAGAAACTGATTGTTAACCTGAAACTGACTCACCAATGGGGAACACCACATGACCTCCCTTTGGAAAGTTTTAATGTTACATTCCTGGACTCCCAGGGCAGTCATCTGTTAACATCCAGCCTGTCAACATCAAAGCAGGACTCCAGGTTGACAACAAAGCCTGCCTTATGCCTACGTCTCCTCAAAGCCTGGTTCTCTGGAAGATTCATACCATCTCTTGTAGAGCGGACCAGGTATACAAACCTCATCTTGCTGCATCATCACCAACTTTGAAGGAATTTGGCAACTCCTGCTTTCAGCTAACTGAACCTGCCTGAACTTTAACTCCTACGTGAATGAACCCCCACTGGACTCTAACATTCCGAACTCTGACAATCCTGTGAATTAATATTCCTGTCTTCGGTTTTTTTTTGTTCTGATTTATTCCCAGTTAAACACTTCTTTCCTATCTCCTTGTGTGCTTGTGTGTGTATATGTGGTTGCGACGACCATCCCCATGCGTTTGAATATATGAATAAACAATACTTCTGATTTAACCCTGAAGAGAGTTTTCTGTGAGTCACTTTAAAATTGACTTCACAAACAGGGGGTTTGGGGAAACATGCCACAGTCTATTTCAAAAATTAAAACACTTCTGCTTATGGACAGATGTCGAGAAAAATAAAGGAGTTCAATTTGCCTGCCTCTCCTGTCTGTAACAGAAGAAACAGAGGTAAGTGTTGGAGAGATTTTGGGAGGCAATTCCAGAGATCAGGGCCTAGGCAGCTGAAGGCATGCTCACCAATAGTGGAGCCATTAAAATTGGGAATGCTCAAGAGGCCAGAATTAGATTAGTGCAGATACCTTGGAGGGTTGGAAGAGATTACAGCAATGGGAGTGAGGAGTGTGAGGCCAAGTAGGGAATTTTAAAATCAAGGCGTTGTTGACCAGGAGCATAGTCCATGTAGGCCAGCGAGCATAGGGGTGATAAGTGAACTGGACATGGTGCAATTGAGACCACGGGCAACAGAGCTTTGGATGACCTCAAGTTTGCAGAGGGGAGAATGTGCGGGGCCCAGTCGGAGTGTATTGGAATAATAAAGTCTAGATATAATAAAAACATTAGTGAGGGTTTCAACAGCAGATGAGCTGAGCAGGATCAAAACTAGGAGCTCAGTTTGCCTGCCTGGTGTTAGGCAGGTGACAATAGGCGGTCTTAGTGATGCTGGGGGTATGTGGTCAGGAGATCATCTTGGGGCAAATATGACACTAAGGTTGTAAGCAGACTGGTTTAATATCAAACAGTTGCCTGGAGGAGGGGTGGAGTCAGTAGCTGGGGAAGGCTAGACATGGGGGAGAAGGAATTAAACTGATAGATGAGGAAAGATGGGAAGAGGCTCAAGTGGAGCCTGTTTCTGTACTGTGAGACAGGAAAGAGATGCAAACTGAACTTCTTTATCCTCTCACCGTCTGTCCGTAAGCAGAGGTGTTTTTGAATTATTTTAAAAATAGGCTATGCTGTGTTTCCCCAAACCTCAGTTTGTGGTGTCCAATTTTATAAGTAACATGCAGCAAACTCTCTTTATGATTAACTCAGAAGGTTAGTTTATGTCACATTCAAACCCGGGGTTGGGGGATGGATTTTCGCAATCTCTCTCACACACACACACACGCACGCAGTAAGGGGGATGAAGAAAAGGGATATTTTTGCAACTGTGGATGACAACAGTGAAAGAACCACTGAAATGAATGTTAATTCACATGATTTCCAGAGTCCAGAAAGTCAAAGGCCAGAGGGTGTTTCCTTTTTGGCAGAGTTCAGTTCAGCTGAGTTCCTGATTGGAGACAGCAGCATGAAAGTCCTTGAAAGTGGATGAGGATGCATCATGATGAGGTTTCTATATCTAGACTGGCAAGCAATGGCCAGATGCTTTTGAAATAAAACAGGCTTTGAGGAGTTGAAAGATGATGGCTGGCTGCTTGGTTAACCAGGGGCCCTGCTGTTGTTCTTTTCAGGTTGGAAGTCATCAGCAGACTGATCTGGGAGGCTATAAATGTAATATTAAAACTGCCCAGGAGGCTAGAAGCATGGGGTCATGTGTTTTGGCCCATTAATGAGTTAACTGCAGCTTCGCAAGCAGTTTCTGTGCCTCTGGCCAGCATCCATTGTTTCCCTTAGGAGTGAAATGGTGGCTGTTAACACATCTTCACGGAGAACGAGTTTTGATGCCCTGCCTTTGTTATCGTCCTGGCTGGGGAGCCAACTTGCCTGTTAGTCTTCTAGTTTCGTGATTATGATGTGGCCTTAAATGGGGTGTGAGATTCCACAAGGATGAGTGTGGAATTCTTTTGTTCTTATAATCTCTATTGGAAGCTTCCAGAACAGATAGTTAATCTTGAGTCATGTGACCTGCAGCAGCCATCTTGATCTACAAAAAGTTCATTTTGATATAGGAAAAAAGAATGAGGCTTTGATGTACAGTTTTCATTTCATCTCTTATTGACATAATACTATATAAATATCCTATTTAGGAACATTATTTCCATGTGATTCCCAGGGAAACTTGAAAGAGTAGTAACCTGTATTGTTTCTGTTTAATTTTCTCAATTTGTAATTATGCACCCTAACCTTTTGTGAGGGCCAGTTCTTATCATGCAGATTTTGTAGAATAGGATCTGCTATTGCATATGCAGTATACATTTGCAATTTAAAGTCATCTTGGAGGTATGACATATTTGTTTGATTTTTTAATGGCTGTAAGTTATTTCAATCTTGTTTCTGGCTTTTATAAGTTATTTTAATTCAATTTAATATAATAATTTAATGAACTGTATTACAGCTCAACTGATATGCTATCTCTGAGTCATAGAGGTCTACAGCACAGAAAAAAGCCCTTTGGCCCATCGAGTCTGCGCCGGTCAAACAAGTACCTAACTATTCTAATCCCATTTTCCAGCACTAGGCCCATAGCCTTGTATGCCACGGCATGGCAAGTGCACATCCAAATACTTATTAAATGTTATGAGGGTATCTGCCTCCACCATCCTTTCAGGCAGTGAGTTCCAGATTCCCACCACCCTCTGGGTGAAAAAATTCTTCCTCACATCCCCTCTAAACCTCCTGCCCTTTACCTTAAATCTATGCCCCCGGTTATTGATCCCTCCACCAAGGGGAAAAGTTCCTTCCTGCCTACCCTATCTATGCCCCTCATAATTTTACACACCTCAACCATGTCCTCCCTCAATCTCCTCTGCTCCAGGAAAAATAACCCCAGCCTATCCAATCTCTCCTCATATCTATAACTCTCCAACCCAGGCAACATCCTGGTAAATCTCCTCTGCACCCTCTCGTGCAATCACATTCTTCCTTTCATGCGGATTTCAGAACTGTACGCAATACTCCAGCATTTTGTACAGTTCCAGCATAACCTCCCTGCTCTTATATTCTATGCCTCGGCTAATAAGGGCAAGTATCCCATAAGCTTTCTTAACCACCTTATCTACCTGTCCCACTGCCTTAAGGGACCGGTGGACATGCATACCAAGGTACCTCTGATCATCAGTACTTCCCAGGGTCCTGCCATTCCTCGTGTATTCCTGTGCCTTGTTTGTCCTGCCCAAGTGCATCACCTCACACTTATCCAGATTAAATTCCATTTGCCACTGATCAGCCCATCTAACCAGCCCGTCTATATCCTCCTGTAATCTAGGGCTATCCTCCTCACTATTTACCACCCCACCAATTTTTGTGTCATCCGCGAACTTACTGATCAACCTTCCTACATTCAAGTCTGAATCGTTTATATATACCACAAACAGCAAGGGACCCAACACCGATCCTTGTGGAAGCCCACTGGACACAGGCATCCAGTCACAAAAACACCCCTTGACCATCACCCTCTGCTTCCTGCCACTCAGCCAATTCCGGATCCAATTTGCCAAATTGCCTTGGACCCCATGGGCTCTTACCTTCGTTATCAGTCTCCTATGCGGGACCTTATCAAAAGCCTTGCTGAAGTCCAAGTAGACTACATTAAATGCATTGCCCTCATCTACACACCTCGTCACCTCTTCGAAAAATTCAATCAAATTGGTCAGACATGACCTCCCCTTAACAAAACCATGCTGACTGTCCTTGATTAACCCCTGCCTCTCCAAGTGTAGATTAATTCTGTCCCTCAGAATTGCTTCCAGTAGTTTCTCCACCGCTGAGGTTAAACTGACTGGCCTGTAGTTCCCTGGTTTCTCCCTTCCTCCCTTCTTGAATAACAGTACCACATTGGCCATCCTCCAGACCTCTGGCACCTCTCCTGTGGTTGAATAATTGAAAATTATTGCCAGCTCCCCTGCTATCTCCTCCCTTGCCTCACTCAACAGCCAGGGATACATTTCATCCGGGCCTGGAGATTTATCTACTTTTAAGCCTGCGAGACCACTTAGAACCTCCTCCCTTTCAATGCTAACTTCTTTAATTATATCACAGTCCTTCTGCCTGATTTCCATACCCATGTCGTCCCACTCACTTGTGAACACCGACACAAAGTATTCATTTAGAACCCAACCTACGTCTTCCAGCTCCACAAACAAATTACCACTATGGTCCTTAAGGGGCCCTACTCTTTCCCTAGTTATCCCCTTACTCTTAATGTACTTGTAAAATAACTGGATTTTCCTTTATTTTACCTGCCAATGTTTCTTCATACCCCCTTTTTGCTCTCCTAATTTCCATTTTAAGTTCCTCCCTACACATTCTATACCCCTCTAGGGCTTCCGCTGTTTTGAGCCCTTGGTATCTGCCATAAGCCTCCCTTTTTCTCTTTATCCCTTGAAATCAAGGGTTCCTTGGATTTGTTGGTCCCACCCTTTGTCTTTACTGAAATATGTTGGCCCTGTACTCTCCCTATTTCCTTCTTGAATGAGTTCCACTGCTCTGACGCAGATTTACCTAAAAGTAGCTGCCCCCAGTCCACTCTGGCCAAATCATATCTGATCTTATTAAAATCATCCTTCACCCAATTTAGAACTCTGATTTTTGGCCTATCCTTGTCCTTTTCCATAACAACCTTGAATCTATCGGAGTTATGATCACTATCTACAAAATGCTCCCCCGCTGATACTTCTACCACTTGTCTGACTTCATTCCATAAAGTTAAGTCCAGGACCGCCCCCTCTCTTGTAGGACCTTTTACGTAGTGGCTTAAAAAGCTCTCCTGGATGCATTTTAAGAATTCTGCTCCCTCTAAACCTATCCACTATGACTAACCCAGTTAATGTTGGGGAAATTGAAACCCCCTACTATTACTGCCCTATTATTTTTACACTTCTCTGAAATTTGCCTACATAAGTGCTCTTCTATTTCTCTCTGACTGTTTGGGGGCCTATAGCACACTCCCAGCAATGTGATTGCTCCTTTTTTGTTTTTAAGTTCTACCCATATGATTTCATTTGAGGAGCCTTCTAAGATGTCATCTCTTCTTACCGCTTAATTATCTGATGTATCTGATCTCCTTAATGTTACCATTGGTTGGTTAATCTACCATAGCCATTAACCTTATCCTTTTCTCTTTTAGGTTAGTCTTGATGACCCATTTCTGCATTCTTGCTTGCTTTTCTCAAGTTATGTTTACTTCAGAGTTTAAGTTAAACCATGTTGAAGTTAAGGTGAATTTAGATCACTGAACCCATGGTTTACTCCAGCTTGATGACAAAATGAATGCTTGTCTGAGCTCAGGAGTTATTATTTTACAGTTGAAAGAAAGAAATCCAAGTCTATCTAAGGATAAATCTTTCTCTACCAAGCCATCAAAGTTTAGCTGCTTCAAAAAATTAGCCTGGATTTGCACCCATTCCTATGCTTATGCAGTTAACTTCGGCAGTTGTGAAGGTTATATGGAGCTGTGAATGGTCCATGATGGTCTGGGCTTATTAAACAGAGCCTGGTGTTTGCTATGAAGTGAGGATAAATGTGTTTTTCTTGTAGGAGCAGGAGTAGGCCATTCAACCCCTTGAGCCTGCCTGCTATTCAATTAGATCATTGCTGATCTGTACATTTACTTACCTTGGTTCTGTAATCCCTAATATCCTTGCCTAACTAAAGTCTTATGAATCTTTGCTTTGAATTTTTTAGTTTTCCTAACTTCAACCGCTTTTTGTGGGAGAGTTCCAGATTTCCAATACCTTTGTATGAAGATGTGCTGACTGACATCACCCCTTAATGGCTTAACTTAAAATTTAAGGTTCTATCCCCCTGTTCTGTGTACCCCCCTGCCAGAGGAAATAATTTATCTTTATCTACCCTATCAAATACTTTCATCATTTGGACTAGATCGCCTCTTAATCTTCTATATTCAAGGAAATGCAATCCTAGTCTATACAGATTGTTCTCAGTCAATCCTTTTGGTGAACCTGCACTGCATGCCTTCCATGGTCACCATATCCTTCCTCAAAGTGCAGTACTCTAGATGGGAGTTTCATCAGAGCTCTGTATAGCTGTAACATAACTTCCAGCCCTCTTGAGATAAAGGCCAACTTTCATCAGCTTTTTAATTTTTTTTTGCACCTGTTCCATAGATGTTAATGATTTTTGTCCTTGGACCCCTACATCTCTCTGCTCACCCACAGTTCTCAGTAGCTTCTCTGTATTTAGAAAATACTGTGTTTTTTATCTTAAGCCCAAAAGGGATGATGTCATGCTTTCCCACATTGAGCTCTATCAGCCACAGATTTTCCCCCTCACAATCTATTAATGTCACACTGCAGCTTCCTGCTCCCATTTAAACTGTGTCATTGCAGGACATCGAGTCACATTCCGCCAATTTGAGCATGTACCTAATATCTCTATTCTCTTGTCTCCTACCTCCTAACCAATTTCCTATCCAACTCAGTAGGTTGCCTCCGATTCCAAAGACACTCAATTTTATTAACTCTTGTTAACCTTAATTTTGCTAATCTCTTAGTAGAACTTTGTCAGATGGCCTCTGGAGGTCCACATAAATAACATGCATAGAAGTTACCTTATCTACCACATTAGTTACTTCTTCAACAAATCCAACTAAGTTTATTGGACATGACCTACCCTTTACAAATCCATGCTGGCTGCCAAATATGACATCACTGTCCCTAAAACAGATTCTAGTAACTTTCCCCACAATTAAATTTGGACCAGTAGGTCTATAATTTCTCAGTCTATCTCTTGCTTTTCTCAGTCTAGTGGCATTGGCAACTTTCCAATTCAAGGTGGGAATTCCTGAATAGTGTGTGTTTTCGAAGATCATTATTTAAACCCATCATCAATTTCCTCATCTTCCTTTACTCTGGAGTGGAAAGCATTGGGTTCTGGGGATTTTTCTTCATCGACATGTTTTTTTTATTTATATTGAATCTGGCTAGTTCCTCCCTGAGTATTGCTGAAAAAAGAGACTTGTCGAAGCTTTTCATATTGCACTCATCAGGACACTGCAAAAATAAGAGGAAAACAACAATTTTACTGTATGAGAAGAGAATGCTGATTGGTTGGCAAGTGGACACTGATTGGTGGAGGTGTTGCCAAGGAGAATGCACCTGTATTGGTGACTGACAGTTAACTGCCAAGCATTGTTTGAAATCTTACCTATGACCAGTTCTGCACAACATGAATTGGCAAAATGGTTGGACGAATTGTTACAACCTGTTTTGACCAAGTTTTTCACATCTATGGTGAAGGACTCCACATTTGCGAAGGCCTTACAGGACTTGCATATCGATAGCAGTGCTGTGCCCATGTGCTCATTTGACATTGCTAGCCTATTCACCAATGTTCCACTTAAGGAATCCATAGATATTTGCACTGCAGCACTATATCATGGCGATCTCGACCTGCCACCATTGCATGAATCGGTATTCACTGAACTTATGAACTCGGCAACTCACGTAGTTGAGTTCAGTTTTAATGACACCATGTATGCCCAGATAGATGGTGTTGCCATGGTATCCACTCTAGGTCCAGCTCTTGCAAACATCTTTGTTGGATTCCATGAGAAACGTGTCTTTGATGGAATGGCACCTAACCTCCTACCCCTTGCATATTTCCGATTTGTGGATGATACGTTTGCTACATTTAAATCCAGAGCTGCATGTAGTAATTTCCTTACATGTCTAAATGGGCTCTATCCTGCACTCAACTTCACCTTTGAAATTGAGCAGTCAAATTAACTCCCCTTCCTTGACGTACCAGTTGAGAAATCAACTAGGGGTTCTCTACCACGGTGTACCACAAGCCTACTTTCACTGATCAGTATGTGTGTTGGGATTCTTACAGTTCCACATGCTATAAGATTGGTCTTATTGGCAACCTTGTAAATAGGGCCCAAGCTATTTGCTAACTATGCAAGCTTGATGCTGAAATAGGGTGCATCAAGGCATCCTACAGGATAATGGCTACCCTGATCAGATCATTTTGTTCTGTATATCGAGCAAAGTCATGAATAGGCCCAAGGTCATCACTGCAAAGTGCTAGGTCAATGATTCTGAATACCTCTATTGATGTAATTTTCTAGCATTTCATTGTGAGGATTCAGGGTAACATTAGTAATGGTAAGTTATTGCTAAAAAGAAGAGACATGTCTAAGCTTTTTGTCTTGCACTTATCAGGACACTCACAAGAATTCCAATATAAAGGGGAAAACAAAAATTTATACTCTGTGAGATGTGCCCAGTCTACCTCAGATTACCCTGGAAGAGCAAGGTATCTCAAAACTTTGAGCAACAGGTGAAGCTAGACATTTCACGCTGCTACTATTCAGTAGCAACATGAGTGATATTCGCCACTAACAGGATGCTGCTGTCAAGCCAAAAAGACGTTCTATCACACAAATGAGCAATGTCGTATATGATTTTCAGTGCCAGTGTGATGCTAGCTATGCAGGCCATATCGGTGGATTGTATCAAACAGCATGTCTTTTTCACGGTTTGCAATGGGCAAAGCACAGACAGTACCCAACTAGCCAGTGCTTGCAAAACTCAAAACAGTATCCAACATTAGATGTGATTCCGTGATTGGACAACATATGCTAAATAATCCTGAGTGTGCCAAAAGTTACACTGATGATCAATTTAAGATTGTCAGTGGGGCTTGCAGTGTGGCACATTTGCATGTACTGGAAGCTACATATATTAATACACAGGGCCCTGTTCTTTGCAAACAGAAAGAACATGTACACACAGTGTGCCTGTTTCAGCTAAACAAAATAAGTGACAGCTATTTGCTGACTCATTCCTCAGGGCAATGCCATGACCAATCAGGGTTAAGCTGCCTGGTTTAAATTTCGAACAATGCTTGGCAGTTAACTGTCAGTCACCATCACTGGTGCATTCTCTATGGCAACGCCTCCACTAATCAGAGTCCACTTGCCCAACCATTCAGAATTCACTTCACATATAGTCATACAGTATAAATTGTCAACAAAAACAGAAATACCTGGAAAAACTCAGCAGGTCTGGCAGCATCGGCGGAGAAGAACAAAGTTGACGTTTCGAGTCCTCATGACCCTTCAATAGAACTAAGTAGAAATAGGAAAGGGGTGAAATATAAGCTGGTTTAAGGTGGGGGGGTGGAAAGAGAGAAGTTGAGGGGGCGGGGGGGGGGGGGGTGGTTGTAGGGACAAGCAAGCAGTGATAGGAGCAGATAACCAAAAGATGTCACAGACAAAAGAACAAAGAGGTGTTGAAGGTGGTGATATTATCTAAAAGAATGTGCTAATTAAGATTGGAGAGCAGGACGAGCAAGGTAGCTCTAGTGGGGGTGGGGTGAAATAAACCATGGGTGGAATACATTTAAAAATAATGGAAATAGGTGGGAAAAGAAAAATCAATTGCTGTAGTGCAGATCAAATTTTGCAATTCTAGCCCTTCAGACCATCATTTCCACACCATTAGATCACAAATGATGTGGATTAGGATGCTCCTGTCAGAGGACAGGTTTCTAGGTATCCAGGTTCAATCAAATGCCTTCAGAAAATGTCATAAAGTTGCAAACTTACTTGTATTGCTACTGAGGAAAGCCATCATCTTCATGTGAGATATGAAACATTTTTTGTTGCCTGATAGCAGGTGGTAAAGAGCGAGGGAGTTTCTGCAGCCATACTGCAGAAGGCAATGGTAAACCACTCCAGTACTTTGCTAAGCATAATCCTGGACCAATCCAATGGAAGTCCATTGTTGCCAGGGCCCTGTTAGGGCATGGTACCTGAAGGAAGAGGAAGAAGTGAGATAAGCCTGCAGTGACTTGTGTGTCGCTGTAATAAAAGTAGAAAATGCTGGAAAAACTCAGTGCATCGGCCAACACCTGTGGAGGGACCTGCTGGGTTTTTCCAGCGTTTTCTGTTTTTATTTCAGATTTCCAGCATTTGCAGTATTTTGCTTCTAATTTCTGTGCTGCTGTAATGTGATAATCTTCGGTCAATCGCTTGACCTATATGCATGTGGCAATGCCACAAGGGCTTTGACTGGTAATGCTCCATGAATATTTATGGTACTTCTAACACTGCTAAACCAGCAAAACATTTACAGATACCATAAACAAGCAAAAACTTCAAAACCAAAAGTACTTGTTCATATTCACATGGCTGCTAATTTCCAGTAACCTTTCCAACAATGCGGACTTTTTGAATAAATGTTCATACATTGCCTATTCTCAATCACAAATACCAGATATTATATGCAAGATGGTGACTATATTGGAAAATTATTCCACAGGAGCACCTAGTGGCCAGAGCTTGCATCTACATTATAACAGTTAGCAAAACTGAGTCAAAGTCATTACAACACAGAAGACGACTATTTGGCCTATTAAGTCCATATCAGCTCTCAGTTCAAATCAGTCCCATTCCGCTGCCCTATCTCTGTAGTCCTGCATGTTTATTTCCCTTAAGTGCCTCGCCAGTTTCCTTCTGAAATCATTCATTGTCTCTGCTTCCACTAGCCTCTTGGCAACGCGTTCCAGGTCATTCCTACTTGCTGCATAAAAAAAGTTCTTCCTCACATTCCCACTATATCTCTTCTCCAAAATCTTTAACCTGTGTCCCCTAGCCCTTGCACCATCAGCTAATAGGAACAACATTTTTTTGTCTACCTTCCCTAAACCTGTCATAATCTTGTACACCTCTATCAGATCTCCCTTCAACTTCCTTTGCTCCAACCACAACAACAACAATTTACATAGCACCTCAATATAACAAAATTACTCAAGGCTTTACAGGAGCATTGTAAAATAAAATATGACACCAAGCCACATAAGGAGATATTAGGTCAGATGACCAAAAACCTGTTCAAAGAGATAGGTATCAAAGACTGTCTCAAAGGAGGAAAGTGAGAGAGAGGAGTAGGGAGGTTATTCCAGAGTTTGGGCCTAGGCAACTGAAGGCATGACTACCATGGTGGAATGATTAAAATCAGGATGCACAAGACGCCAAAATTAGAGCAGTGCAGATATCACAGAATGTTGTGGGGCTGAAGGAGATTACAGAGAAAGAGAGGCAAGAGGCCATGAAGGAATTTTAAAACAGGATAAGAATTTTAAAATTGAAACATTATTGCTTGACTAGGTGAGATTGTAGGTCAGTGATCACAGCCGTGATAGGTGAATAGAACTCAGGTAATTAGTTAAGAAAGGGCAGCAGAGTTTTTGATGACCTCTCGTTTACTGAAGGCAGAATGTGGGAGACCAGCTAGGAGCGCATCAGACTAGTCAAATCTAGAGGTAACAAAAGTATGAATGAGGGTTTCCGAAGTGGATGAGCTGAAATGGGCAAAGTTGAGCAATGTTACAGAGATGCAAATAGGCGGACTTAGTGATGGCACAAATTTGAGATCAGAAGCTCAATTCAGGGTAAAATGTGACTCCAATATTGTGATCAGACTGGCTTAACCTCATTGTTGCCAGGGATAGGGATGGAGTCTGTAGCTTGGGAATGGCATTTGGAGCAGATGTAAGGGGACTAAGACCTCACGCTATACATTTTTATTAAATATATATAGATATTCTCATGGCTAATTTCTAAACTTTAAGAACTGGACAATGACTTTTTAAAAATGGCTGAAGCTATGTCTGTCTGTGACCCTCGAACAAAATGAGCTACCATGGCAGCATCGCAAAAACTTGAACCGCTTTATCTCTGAAGAGGCACTTATGAGCATCTGTTGGCTGAAGAGGCCAAATTCAAAGAGAACTACACAAAGGCCATCTGCATTTCATAAGCCAAGCCTGGCCAACTGGAACCTATTCGTCTGCTAGGACAAAGGACCCCGCAACCTCCCTTTCAAGAATTAATGGTTGGAACATTTAATAATCTTAGGGATCCAAACAAATGGATATACACCCTTCGTTAAAGCCAGAGTGGAGAGGTGGGAGTCATATGACATGAACCTCTAGCTGGTAAAACCAGTTATATTGCCTTGCTGTACTGAAAACTCAGTCTGCCATCTTACCATCTACAAACAGCAGCACAAAAACGGGGCTCCACCCAGATTGGCCCCATCAACACTGTCTCTACTGGAGATTCTGTACCATTACCTACAAGATAGGCATGCAGAGATGAATCAGTCTTCTCAGGTGAAGTCAACTTTACTGGAAAAGTGAATTATACAACTTATACAGTTATACAGTTTTAGGCCTGCCAACCTCCATGAAGGAATACCTCATTGGACTTTGATCCTGAACTCACGTGAAACAATAATTCTTTTTTCTGCGGTCATTGACTTGTAAATCTTTGTTTTCTCTGTCCCTCTTTTTCTGTATGAGTGCAAAGGAGACAAAATTGCTACCTTCCCCCTACATTTGAATGTGTGCAAATAAACTAACCCTTTGAGTTCATCCTATCTCGAGTTTGCTGTGGGATTATTATTAAAAATTGGATCACACCAAAATTGAGGGGTTGGGAAATATGCCACCACTTATATAGGGGAAAGCAAATCAAAATCAAAACACCTTTCTGTTTATGGATGGGTGGTGAGAGCATAAATCAGGGCCATTTAACTTAACCCCCACCCCCTCCTGTCCAAAACACAGGGATTGAAAATAATGGTTTCAGCCTTCTCAATATTTAATTACAGGAAATTTCTGCTCATCCAGTACTGAATGTCAAATAAACCATCTGATACTTCAGCAACAGTGGAGGAGTCAAGAGAAGTCGATCAACATCACAATAACAGATTATCTGGTCATTATCACATTGGTGTTTGTGGGAGTTTGTTGTGCATGCAATTGGCTGCCACGTTTCCTACACTACAACAGTGACTACACAGCAAAAGTAAAGCTGTAAAGTGCTTTGAGACATCAGGGTGT
Source organism: Cetorhinus maximus (assembly GCF_964194155.1). NCBI lineage: Eukaryota > Metazoa > Chordata > Chondrichthyes > Lamniformes > Cetorhinidae > Cetorhinus > Cetorhinus maximus. Next base: position 130,537,147 of record NC_135884.1, read on the forward strand.
GAAAGACCCTATATAAATGCAAGTCTTTTTCCCTTTGGAATTCCCAGAGGAAGATTTGAAAGATTATTTGATAGCTGTAATAGCAGGCACACATTTGTCTAAAATAATGCTACCTACGACCATCCGAACTTTATTTACCTAATTAATGTATGTCAGATTCTGTACCATGAAGTACACTTCCAGGTCATTCTTCTGCTGCAGCTCTTTAGTTCTATAAAAATCAAGGCAGGATCGATTCCAAGTTGGTGCATCTTGATGGTTCTTTAGGCATTCTTACCATAAATATAATTAGTGCCCTAGGCTGTTCCAGGTACTACTTTGAAAGACATTGACAAAGTTGATCCAGGCAAATCATCCATAATGATTTGGGATTCAAACCAAGGGGACACAAGTTTAAAAATTAGGAAGACTAAAAGGTGATGTCACACAAAGTCTAATTGAGCTATGGTTGTCAAGGCTCAAGAACCAATTGGGTGCAATTGGGTTATGGTGAGCCAAAAGGTAGGTGGGTTGACCTATATGGATTGGTGGAATCAATAATTTTTATATTTTCAGACATTTTATTGTTCTAAACAATCCCTTTGGCTATATTTACAGTATTGTTACTTCATGACTCATGCGAGCACTCCACTACAATTTGGAATAGGTTGTCAGTCTTACCCTAGATGAAATTGAATTCACATAGACCCATAGTTTCATGTAGCTGTTTCACCCCCAAACTTGTGTATCTAGTTCCCTTTATCTGGCAGTTATTGGTTTACTTGGGGGACACGATTTTCAGAACATTTTCAGACAACGGTCACACTTTAAAAATGCCCAGAAAAGTGCGACTTTGAGGGTGGTAAGCGTTTTCAAATAGAATACCTTTCAAAGAGCTCTCGGAAGTCCTATATGAGGATTTAAGATGAATTTGTGCGGGCTTTCCGAACTCCGTTGTCGGTCTGAAATATCGGCCAGGGTCCAGACCGGTGGTAACCCTGGTTTAATAAACTTGGCGTGTGGCGAAAAGAACAGACAAAATGACAAAGTGTCAAATATATATATATATATATATACATGTGTATTTATGAACAAAAAAAATCACAAAGTGTCACCTGGCGGTGTACTTGATGATGAAAAATAAAAATACAAAGTCTGTTCACAGGCACCTTTGGGGCGGGGGTGCCTGAGTCCCCTTGGGTTGCACACTATAGAGTGTTTGACATGGACAGAGTCAACACTGTGTGCGTGCCCAGAACCCTTTTGAACGCAGGCGACGCACGCCGGTCGGCATTTCCTCTCCGTGCGAGCGCCAACAGGTTGCTTCCGTTGTTTTACAAATAAGAAAATTGTATTTATGAGCAGCAAAGAAAAAAATCACAAAGTTTCACCTGGCGGTGTACTTGATGATGAGAAATAAAAATACAAAGCCTGTTCACAGGCACCTAGGGGGCGGGCGGGGTGCCTGAGTCCCCTTGGGTTGCACACTGTAGTGTTTGACATGGGCAGAGTCAGCACTGTGTGCGTGCCCAGAACCGATTTGAACGCAGGCGACGCACGGTTGCTGGCATTTCCTAGCCGTGCGAGCGCCAACATGTTGCTTCCGATGTTTTACAAATAAGAAAACTGTATTTATGAGCAAAAAAAATCACAAAGTGTCACCTGGCGGTGTACTTGATGATGAAAAATAAAAAGTTATTGGTTTACTTGGTTGACAAGTAGATGATTATTTGCTGATGAGCAATAGTTTGCCGTATGCGACTGCAGAAGTAAATATTTTAGATGCATAAAGACATAACATAAAATAAAATGAATATAAATGTTTTGTTTTCAATATTTCTTGTGTTGAGAATGTTGCACAAAAATGATGATTCATATTTCGATATGCAATTAAATATTTCTGATTTTCTGCAACTTTTAATAGTTTCTAACCACTTCGTCGGAGGAGAGGATAGTGAGACAGATTATTTTGTGATTCATGTGAAACTGTGTCCAATTATTGACTATGAAAACTGTGCCATTTACTTGTGAGCAATCATAGGCACCAGTTGATGTTAACACTGTTTTAATTACATTCTGTATTGTGGCCTGTGTTACCAATAATTAAATTATACAGATACAGAAATGGAATATTTAATTAGCACTCAATCAGCCAGAAAGGTGATTTGACATTTTCCATAATCATGATGGATGATCTTCTTTCTCCAGGGTGGCATTTAAATCATCAGGAAACAAAAAAAAAATCAGCTATTTTATGTTGAGGATGCTGAAATGACCTTTGCCTTTTCAAGCCTCCCATCTGTATTGTGTATCATGTTAATTTGTTTTGTGCCCATTCCAACAGCAGGACAAATGCTCCTTTAATTTGCTTAATGAAGTGATATGACACCATGCTTATGATGTTACACTTCATCCATTTAAAAGAATATGATAATGTTTCCAATATGCAACTTGAATAAGTATGCACGTTAATTCCTTACCTGTTAACCTTTTTTGTCTCCTTGACTTTTCAGACAAGACAGATGCAAACACAGTGAAGCTTTCAAGAATTAAAATGTTATGAATGCATATTCACAGGTTCCACTAGCATGAAATACACCACAACTAAATGTGACAGTCTCATTTCCTGAAGTGGAAAATAATAATGTGTTTCACATTACCACAAGGATTCAAATTTATGTCCTATTTATAGAATACCGTTTATAATGCAATTTATTTTCACCTATCCCCTTTAGATTCAAATTCTTGTAGCAACATTTAAGTATAAAATTCATTTTCTGATGCGTTAAAATTTCTTACCTCTATAAATGATACCTGGAATAACCAGCTGCTATTGGTTTGCCAGAGCAAGGATATTTAAAGAGCGGACAAAGATATTGCAGTAATAGTTTGCAAAATATGATCGTTAATTAAGTACTGTGTGTGTATGTGTGTGTCTGTGTGTATACATACTTTATATTGTCATACCATACTCTCCTTATGGTAGTCAATGAGATATTCTGGAAAAATAAAACCTCTTATCCCACTTGATTAAGAAAACTCTTGTCTCAAACTTGATTAAGTAGTACAAATTGTTAATCCTACTGGATATTTACTAGTGTCTCATGGTTTCCAAATGCTCTTTGTATGAAAATTCCAAAATCCAATATAATTTGATAAGGGAATTCATGTGAAATTAAGAAACAGCATCTCAGAAAATTTAAAAGTTTATAGGAAGCAGATGTATTTTTTTTGTAATAAAGAAAAAGTGCAAATGTCTAGAAATCTGAAAAAGACCATTCAAATGAGGAGCCTATCCCAGCAATGTTGACTTGTTTTTTAATGTGCATACTGATGAAACAGTAATTCCACAATTTTCCCTGTTTACATGCAAATCTTTGCTTTGTACCAAGAGCAGCCAAGAGACCTTTAGAGTTCTGACCCTAATCAAGCTATTTTGACATTTAGTTCCCTGGCATATCTGGCTCACTGTCTAACCCATGCAAGTGTTAGTGCAATGCTGATGCTTGGAGGAGGTGCAATGCATTAGCCTGCATCCTCTGGAGGATTGTCCTATTGTATTCTGCTGGGTTCAGATGTTGAGAAGGACCTAGAGAAAAGATGAGTTAGGATGGCACTGAGAGGTTGAACATTAGCAGGTGACAGCCATGAAGCCTGCTGAATATTTGTTGAGCTCAATGGTTACAAGTAATATGCAAACACCCTGCTCAGATGAGACACCAGCCTCACTTTCCCAGGTATGCTTGGCTTTACCTGGGCGAATAATCTCTAGGGCTTCTTGGGCAGCTTGGGTGAGGGTCACAACATCACAATAGTGGGATTTAACAACATGTTGTATACCTTAATTTTGCTGCATAATTAACAACTAGGTGGTGCATGAGAATAGGTAAGAAATGATAGACTTTCTGATTTTATTGACTTCCCTGTGAGGGAGCACAAATTTTTGATGAGTGTCTCTTACGGTAGTTGGGTTAAGGATGGGAACTTACCATTTGGGAAGTTATAGGCCCAGAAGACGAACTCCAGCCCTGCCAGCCAATACATTGGATGTCCAACATGTGGCCTTGTTATCTCTGTGCTTTGTGAAAATACCATTCATAAGCCAAATCTTTTTTATACATTGCATATGTATCTCATTTTCTTTTGTATTAAGTAAGCTTGTTCCCTGAATTAATCACTCATAAGATTTACAAACTATAGAAATAAAAGAGGGAACATGAAAGGGGACAAAAGGAGTGCAGCTGACTAATTGAGTAAAGGCTTGGAGTTTGGTGAAAGGGGGAGTTTGGTGAAGGGAGAGATGGAGTTTGTTTCCTCTTTCTATCTTTTTCACCCCATAGAAATTGGTTCTTGCTCTCCTACAGGGAAAGGAGCTAGCTGTTTGGTGAGTATCTGGTAAGTTCGTAAGTTCTATTCTGTCCCTAAGGTTTAAAATAGTACATAATTTGATGGTAATAAAATATGTAAGAAAGCAACATTAAATAAGTGATTAATATAATTAATTATTTAAACATGTTAAGGATGGCAGGACAGGTGATGTATCAAGGCTGCAGCATGTGGGAACTCCTGGATAACATTGTGATCCAGGGCAATCACCTCTGCAGTAAGTGTTTGCAGCTTGAGGAACTTCGGCTCAGAGTCATTGAGCTGGAGGATGAGCTGCAGACTGTGCAACACACCAGGGAGGGGAAAAGTTACCTGGATGCTTTATACCAGGAGGCAGCCATACCACTTAGGATGGGGTCATTTGATTTGGTCAGTGGCCAGGGACAGGAGGGTGTGACTGCAAGTGAGGCAGGTAAGGGGACCCAAAGGGCAGGAGTGCAGGAGTGTGAGCCTTTGCAATTTTCCAACAGTTTTGGGGTTCTCTCAGCTTGTTTGGAAGAGAGTGGGGGCTGCAGGTTGGATAAGCAAGCTGACCATGGCACTGTGGTACAGAAATCCATCAAAGCGGGGGAGCAAAAAGGAGTGTAGGAGTAGTAAGGGACAGAATAGTGAGGGAGATTGACACTGTTCTTTGTAACAAAGAGCGAGAGTCCAGACGGCTTTGTTACCTGCCCGGTGCCAGGGTTCAGGACATCTACTCAGGGCTGGAGAGGAGCTTGCAGTGGGAAGGGGAGGATCCAGTGATCATGGTCCATGTAGGTACCAACGACATAGGCAGGATGAGGAAGGAGGGGCTGCATAGTCAGTAGGATAAGCTAGGCACCGAATTAAGAAGCAGAAACTCAAATGTAATGATTTCTGGATTATTACCTGAGCCACATGCAAATTGGCATGGGACAAACAAGATTAGAGAAATGAATGCGTGGCTCAAAGACTGTTGTGGGAGAAATGGGTTCCAGTTCATGAGGCACTGGCTCCAGTATTGGGGAAAATGGTATTTGTACCATTGGGACGATCTACACCTGAACTGTTCTTGGGCTGGTGTCCTCGCGAGCCAACTAATTAGGGAATAGAGAAGGTTTTAAGCTGAATAGTGGGGGCCAGGGATCAAATTTGGGAAAACGTAGTAAGCCAAAGAGTAGAGAGAGGCAAGAGAGACAGGTATTAATATGGGAAATGATAAACAGACTGTGACAGGAAGGGATAGATAGTACAATTCTAAGAGCGAATCAGCAGATAAGGCTAGGTGCTACAAAAATAATAAAAAGACAAAACTAAAGGCTCTGTATCTAAATATACGGAGCATTCAAAACAAAACAGATGAACTGACTGAGCAAATAGAAATAAATAAGTACGATTTGATAGCCATTACAGAGACATGGCTACAGGATGACATAGATTGGGAGCTGAATATTGAGGAGCACATGACATTCAGGAATACAGGAAATTAGGAAGACAGGAAGAGGGATGGCTCTGCTAATTAATGATGGTATTAGCACATTAGAGAGGGATGACCTAAATTCAGGAATCCAGGATGTAGAAGCAGTTTGGGTCAAGATGAGGAATGATAAAGGCAAGAAGTCACTTGTGGGAGTGGTGTACAGGCCTCCTAATTGTAACTGCACAGTAGGACAGAGTATAAAAGAAGAGATAATGGGAGCTTGCCAGAAAGGTACAGCAATAATCATGGGGGATTTTAATCTACATATAGACTGGAAAAATCAGGTGGGCAAAGGTAGCACAGATGAAGAGTTCATAGAATGTTTTCGGGATAGTTTCTTAGAATAGCACATTCTGGAGCCAACCAAAGAGCAGGCTATACCAGACCTGGTATTAAGCAACAAGATAAGATTAATTGATAACCTCATAGTGAAGGCATCCCTAGGTAGCAGCAATCATAATATGATTGAATTTTACATTCATTTTGAAGGAGAAATGAGTGCATCCAAGGCTAGTATTTTAAACTTAAATAAGGGCAATTATGAGGGAATGAAAGCAGAGCTAGCTAAAGTGATCTAGCAAATGAGGTTAAGGAATATGTCAATAGAAGTTCAGTGGCAGACATTTAAAGGGATATTTCAGAATACACAGAATATATACATTCCAATGAGAAAGAAAAAAATCAAGCGGAGGGCCCAGCATCCGTGGTTAACTAAAAAAAGTTAAAGACAGTATCAGACTTTAAAAAAAAAGCAAATAATTATGCAAAGACAGGTGGCAGGTCAGAAAATTGGAAAGGATATAAAGAACAGAAAAGAATGACAAGAAGATTAATAAGGAAGGAAAAATTTGAGTATGACAGAAAGCTAGTTAGTAATATAAAGATGGATCGTAAGAGTTTCTGTAGATATTTAAATAAGAAAAGAGTTAACAAAGTGAGTGTTGGTCCTATGGAGAATGCATCTGGGGAATTGATAATGGAAAGTAGGGAAGTGGCGGAAGAATTTAAAAGGTGTATCGCTTCGGTCTTCACCATAGAAGACACAAGTAATATCCCGGAAATAGCTGTAAATCAGGAAATGAAAGGGAGAGAGGAACTCAGGAAAATTACAAACACCAGGGAAGTGGTATTGAGCAAGTTGTTGGGGCTGTAGGCTGACAAATCCCCAGGTCCAGATGGACTTCACCCTAAGGTCTTAAAAGAATTGGCTAGTGAGATAGTTGATGCACTGGTTTTAATTTTCCAAAACTCCCCGGATTTGGGGAAGTTTCCATTAGATTGGAAGATAGCAAATAAAACTCCTTTATTCAAAAAGGGAGGGAGACAGAAAGCACGAATCTATAGGCCAGTTAGACTAACATCTGTCATAGGGAAAATGTTAGAAGCTATTAATAAAGATAAAGATTTTCTAGGCAGGACCTAGAAAAATTCAAGGCAGTCAGGAAGAATCAACATGGTTTTGTAAAATGGAAATCATGTTTAACCAATTTATTGGAGTTCATTGAAGGAGTCACATGTGCTGTGGATAAAGGAGAACCAGTGGATGTGCTATACTTAGACTTCCAGAAAGCATTTGATAAAGTGCCACATCAAAGGTTATTGCAGAAAGTAAAAGTTCATGGTGTAGGGGGTAACATATTGTCATGGATAGAAGATTGGCTAGCTAACAGAAAGCAGGGTGTTGGAATAAATGGCTCTTTTTCTGGTTGATGGGATGTGACGAGTGGATCAGTGCTGGGGCCTCAACTTTTTACAATTTCCAAAATGACTTGGGTGAAGGGACCAAAGAAATAGTGGCTAACTTTGCTGATGACACAAAGATAGGTAGGAAAGTAAATTGTGAAGAGGATGTAAGGAGGCTACAAAGTGACATTGATAGGTTAAGTGAATGGATGAAGACCTGGCAAATGGAGTATAATGTGGGCAAATGTGAGGTTGTGCATTTTGGCAGGAAGAATAAAAAGGAAACTTATTATCTAAATAGTGAGAGATTGCAAAGTTCTGAGAATCAGAGGGATCTAGGTGTCCTGGTGCATGAATCACAAAAGGTTAGTATGCAGGTACAGCAGGTAATTAGGAAAGCTAATAGAATGTTATCATTTATTGTGAGGGGAATTGATTACAAAAGTAGGGAGGTTATGCTTCAGTTATACAGGGCACTGGTGAGGCCCATCTGGGGTACTGTGTGCACTACAGGTCTCCTTATTTAAAGAAAGATGTAAATGTGTTAGAAGCAGTTCAGAGAAGGTTTACTAGACTAATAACAGAAATGGACGGATTGACTTATGATGAAAGGCTGGACACATTAGGCTTTTATCCACTGGAATTTAGAAGAGTAAGAGGCAACTTAATTGAAACGTTTAAGATCCTGTGGGGCCTTGACAGGTGGATGTGAAGAGGATGTTTCCTCTTGTTGGAGAATCTAGAACTAGGGGGTCACTGTCTTAAATGAGTGACCTCTTATTTTTAAACAGAGATGAGGGGAAATTTTTTCTCTCAGAGAATTGAGAGTCTTTGGGACTCTTCCTCAAAAGACGGTGGAAGCAGAGTCTTTGAATATTTATAAGGCAGAGCTAGATAGATTCTTGATTAACAAGGGGATGAAAGGTTATTGGGGGGTAGGCAGGAATGTGGGGTTGAGGTTACATTCAGATCAGCCATGATCTTATTGAATGGCGGAGCAGGCTCGAGGGGCTGAGTGGCCTACTCCTGCTCCTAATTCGTATGTTTGTACATTTCACTGGTAGTAATTTATTATTCAGTTTATTTCACAAGTGTAGAAGACCAATAATTCATGAATTACGCAGATGTGGGCTTAAGAGAATTATGTTCTTCTTCGTGAGCAGAATGCTGGAACAGCATAATATTTCAGCTGATATGAATCTGCTGGTTTGTTTACGGTCAGAAGTGACTTTTAAAATTTGAAATTATACAACTTGAAGTTTATTTTGTGTGCATGTAATAGCATTAATATTGTTATCTCTCATAAGGTCGTACCTGTTCCATTCATATTCATTTCTTCCAGTGCTTAGAAGTAGTCAGTTATGGAAGGCTGGCATTCTTGAAGTGTTATTATCAGTCAGTATAGAACATGTTGCAGGATTGGTAGCTTTATTTCTGCACACGGATGAATTATAAACTTCAAGGTGGCATACATAGTGCATTTGCCTCCCACCTTTTGAAATTAAGTACACAATACCTGAGGCACTCAGAATTTAAGACATTGCAATCTGATATGTGACCTAATCGTATTATATTCAGTCCAAGTACAAACGTAAGCATACTAAACATGGTCCAAGCTCAGTGGGGGTTGCCAGCTAAAGAAAACTGTGGAATCAATACAGTTGAAAACTGTAGCCCTGTAAATTGATAAAATCAATTTGAGCAGTTAATTAAAAATATGTAATTGCAAAATGTAATTGCAAAATGCAAGATAGAGCATATTCTTTCATAGGAAGTTATTTACAGTTTTCATAAATACATTTTTGCGGAAGAGTGATCACTAAGCTTATATTTGCATTGTGACCTAGACTCTGTTAGTGAATAACTAAAGTGTTTTGTCACATCTTTGAAGATGTGACAAGCAAAATGGATAATGGGGATCCTGTAGCTGTAGTATATCTGGACTTCCAGAAGGCCTTTGATAAGGTGCCGCACAAAAGATTAATACACAAGATAAGATCACACGGTTAGGGGTAATATATTAGCTTGGATAGAGGATTGGCTAACCAACAGAAAGCAGAGAGTTGGGATAAATGGGTCTTTTTCTGGATGGCAAGCTGTAACTAGTGGGGTGCCGCAGGGTTCGGTCCTTGGGCCCCAACTATTTACAATCTATATGAATGACTTGGATTCAGGGATAGAAGGTACTATAGCTAAATTTGCAGATGACACCAAAATAGGTGGGAAAGTAAGTTGCAATGAAGGAATAAGAAATTTACAAATGGATATGGACAGGTTAGGTGAATGAGCCAAAATTTGGCTGATGGAGTTTAACGTGGATAAGTGTGAGGTTATCCATTTTGTTCGGAAGAATAAAAAGGCGACTTTTTATTTAAATGGAGAGAAATTTCAGAATGCTTCAGTGCAGAGGGATCTGGGTGTCCTCGTGCATGAATCACTGAAAGCTAGCATACAGGTACAGCAGGTAATAAGGAAGACAAATGGAATTTTGGCATTTATTGCTAAAGGAATTGAGTATAAAAATAGGGAAGTGTTGTTGCAACTGTACAAGGCATTGGTGAGACCACACCTGGAGTACTGTGCACAGTTTTGGTCCCCTTACTTGAGGAAGGATGTAGTTGCACTGGAGGCGGTTCAGAGGGGGTTCACTAGATTGATTCCAGAGATGCAGGGCTTGTTTTATGAGGAGAGGTTGAGCAGTTTAGGCCTATACTTGCTAGAGTTTAGAAGGATGAGAGGAGATCTAATTGAGGTATATAAGATGCTAAAGGGGACAGACAAAGTAGATGTGGAGCAGATGTTTCCCCTTCTGGGGCATTCTAGAATGAGAGGCCATAGTTTTAGGCTAAGGGGTGGTAGATTTAAATCAGAGATGAGGAGGAATCACTTTTGTCAAATGGTCGTGAATCTGTGGAATTCACTACCTCAGAGTGCAGTGGATGCTGGGACGCTGAATAAATTTAAGGAGGAGATAGACGGATTTTTAATTAGTAATGGGTTGAAAGGTTATGGGGAGAGGGCGGGAAATTGGAGTTGAGGCTGAAATGAGATCAGCCATGATCGTAATGAATGGCGGGGCAGGCTCGAGGGGCTGAATTGCCTACTCCTGCTCCTAGTTCTTATGTTCTTATGTTATAAATTCCTGTTAGTATTTAATTTGGCAAGTACTTTTTTAATAATGTAGTCATATAAGAAAAGTCATCTTTTAGACTTTGAAAATACAGCTAAAAAATACTACTGTGATATTCATGTAAGTTTATGTGAAAGTACTTTGCAATTTTAGCAGAGGCTCTAACTCATGAAATAAATAGGTTAATGCCTCTGTTAAAATAACGGAGCAATTTTATATGAATGCATTAAGCACTCATAAACTAATGTTGCAATCTGTTGATTTATATAATTTGACCATCTTCTTGTAAGCATGAATTTGGGCCTGATACACCCAAGGCAGATTTTTTATTACTTTTGCTTAAATTAATACAAAGTGCGAATGAAGTTTATCTCCAGATGAAGGCTATATTTGGTGATAATTCAGTAACCCAATTCAGCCTGATGCTGCCGCTGTGAAATGTGCTGAAAGCTTAGCAACTATATACTGTACTAAACTGAAATTAACACGTTACTATGAAAATCTAATCTCGACTGTCACACATTCAGATTCAACAGCCACTCGACTTTTTATTTCTTAATTTTTGTTATTGTGGGTGTAGCTGGAAAGTACATCCCTTGTCGCCCAGAGAAGGTTATATTGGGCCTTCTTCCTAAACTTCTGATAGTGATTTGATGCAATTGTAGCTTGATAGGCTGCTTCAGAGGGCAGCTAAGAGTCAACTGCATTGGAGCAAGATTGGAGTAGTCACACGTAGGTCTGACTCAAAAAGGTTAGCAGGTATCCTTCCCTAAAGAACATTTGGATATTTATGACAATTTGACAGCTCCCTGATGACTTTTGATGATACCATCTTTTCATGTTCAGATTTTGTGAACTGCATTTAATAACTCAAACTGTGATGGTGGGATTTGAATGCTCATTCTTTGGATTACTAGACTCATTACAGAGTTAATACATTACTGTAGCCATGACTATTCAGATGCGGAAATAAATGACTATTTATGTTGCTGGGGTAATTCAGAATTTTCACATGAGTACTATTTTTCACCTCCGCCCACCTTTTCAAAAATGTTCTGGAAAAATTGTAGCAAATTAGGCAGGTGAAATCATCACATTCATACCTGCAGAAAAGACGGATTAGGAACATTTACAACTGCAGCCTGCTTTGGTATTCTTGTCACAATGATGACAGTTATTAATCACTTCTTAGTGCATTTTAACAATAGTATATTCCCATTTAACCATTTTTAAAAAATGCCCATAGCTTTCCTATTAAGATATTGTAGACTAGTTACACTATTTTTGATTGCTGATTTCTTGAGAATAGTCTCTGTCTGGGTCTCTCTGTCTCTCTCTCTTTCTTGCAATAAGCTGATAACATTGCAGTTGAGAGCAAATGACATAACAATGCATTCAATCAAGTTAAGCTCACTCTCAGAGCTATAATTAGCTGTCACTGTTCTCTTAAAAAAAGCCCAACTAACTCATGACAATGTTATATTTAATGTATATTGTTTCTGTTCAATGCTCACCTCCTATCAAAACTCTATCTAGAATTTGTGACTATCAAGTTACTCTTTAATATCCATTCGTGGATCTGATTTACTGATTTTTAATAATATAGGGAGTTGTACCAGCCAAAAGAAAGTAAGATCTAATGCCAAGAGTGAACTTAAAGGTGTTAGTATATCAACATTTCATGGGACAGTTGCTTTAATTTATATCATATTTATTTGCCTTGCAGTGAAATTAACTAATTAAGTGATTATTAGTGAATTGTGGTGAAAAATGACTGCTCAAGTTTAGTTCACAAACTAAAGTAGGATCATGGTAACTTCATTTACAATATCTATTCCTTGTCTTTATCTTTTTCATACAGTTGGTCAAAATGTTCCTCTATCCAGAGGTTTTAAAACTAAATATCCTGGCACTATTAATATCTCATGTAGGGATAAATTTCTGCAATATATGTTGATGAGCTCTGGCAAAAGCTGATATTGAATAAAAATGAGTATTCTTAATTAAACAGCTAAGTAATCAGAGATTTCCTTTATTCCAGTTTTATTAAATTTGTGAAAAGACTGTCACTGTTAATCTGATTTGTGGCAATTGAGATTGATGTACTGAATATCTGTATTATCTTACTCTTAATTATCTTTCTCCATAGTAAGTCTGATGGACAAAACTTCACAACAAGCCCTTTAACAAGTAAATTGCCACTTTCACTTTGCAGCTACAAGGCTGCCTTCTATTGTGTCCACCTTCCTGTTTTAAATGACACCAAATACAGTAAAGAGTTAAAATTGATTAAAGCAATTTTAACAGTGAGCAACTCAAAAGGCGTGAATGCATTAGAAAATAAGTACAAGCTGAAAGCAATCAATAAGGAATCATTATTGGATTTGGTTCTAACCTACATAGGTTAGATGCACTATAAAGTGCATATGTGTTCTATTGTGCTCAAATGATACAGAGTGGTTAAAGAATTAGATTTAACATCCAATGAGCATCTGACTGTGTGAGTTTTGCAAACCACTCTTGATAAACGATGGGTTATGCTAAAACATCTTGAAATTGTTTCCAGTGGCAGTAGAGTCAGTAACCAGGATATAGATTTAACGTAATTGGCAAAAGAACCAGAGTCAACATGAGGAAAGAAATGTACATAAAGTGTCATGATTTGGATTGCACTGCCTGAAAGGGTGGTGGAAGCAGATTCAATAATACCTTTCAAAGAGAATTGCATAAATACTTGAAGGAGGTCGGGGTGGGGTACATTTGCAGGGCTATAGGAAAAGAGCGTGCATTAAGACTAATTGGATTGTTCTTTCAAACAGCTGGCACAGGCACAGAAGATCAAATGGCCATCTTTTGTGCTGTATCATTCTATAATTCCATATGCTGTGATGGCCTATGTGTTTTTGGGGGAAAAAAACTATATTTTATGTTGAGTGATGGTCCCTTTGAGAACTAGGTTTCTCTGGAAGATGATTTCTTGTAAGAAAAAGCTTGCTTTCAACAACTGATCATGTGACCAAGCTGCCTGGGAGATAAAGAATAGTTTCAAAAAGGGTAAACAAGAAGTTAATTACAGGAGAATGGATTCCTGGGCGGTTCTGATTTCAAGCAGTTTAATCTAGGACAAGCTGGTGACAGGGAGCATCTCTTTCAAGCCAAATTCTGTTGAAATTCTGTGCACTTGCTAAAAGGGTTTAAACCCTTTGATATAACTGAAGGACTCCAGTAACAGTGAGTTGGACTTCTGGGATAGCCAAGCTGAGAAGAGAGAGAGAGAGAGAGAAAGAGAGAGACCCCAGAATTAAAATGCATCAGAACCAGGAGAGTTCTGACTTGAGGTAGCTACGCTTGAGATGCTAGTGATGCCTGTGTACAACCGTGGGATAGTTGGAGGAGATTTAAAGGGACAACCTTACCTGTAAGTAAGTGGAAGGCCCAAGAAATCTCAAGCTTTATACAAGTCTTGAAACAGTATGCAGACCAAGTGGTTAATCTTCCAATTTCTGATCAGTATCTGACTTGAGATTTTTAAAGTGGTTGAAGTCAAATGGATGTAGAAGAAAATTTGAGTTAAGTTTGGTTTAAAGCACAAGTAATTGTGTTCATTGTTCTTTCAATACCTTTAACATATTTCACTATTTAAGATAGAGTTCTTTATTCTTCCATGGGACGTGGTCAGTGCTGGCAAGACCAGCATTTGTTGCACATCCACCATTTCCCTTGAACTGAGAGGTTTGCTAAGCCATTCAGAGGGCAAACAATCACAACAAGTTATACTGCAGAAGAAGAAAGTGCTGATTGTTTGGCTGAAGCATTGCCATGGAGAAAGCAGGAGACAACGATAGGCTCCCCAAACTCCTGGGTAATTTTAAAAAGGTGCAAGGCTTGGACATATTCCTTTTGTTTCCAGGGTCCCTGCATGTGGATGTATGTTGCTTCTAGCAAGGATAAATGAGCCACATTAAGAATTTAACTGATTTAAATTTTTTATTCTTTCATGGGATGTGGATGTCACTGTAAAGGCCATCCCTAATTGCCATTGAACTGAGGGGCTTGCCACACCATTTCAGAGGGCAGTCAAGAGTCAACCACATTACTGTGGGTCTGGAGTCACATGTAGGCCAGAGCAGGTAAGGATGGCAGATTATCTTCCCTAAAGGACATTGATGAACCAGATGGGTTTTTACAACAATCAAAGGTAATTATCAGGATCACCATTACTGAAACTAGCTTTCAATTCCAGATTAATTAATTGAATTTAAATTCTGCCAGCTACCATGATGGGATTTGAATCCATGTCCCCAAAATGTGAGCTTGGGCCTCTGGATTACTAGTCCACCACAATGCCACCATAGTGTTTGAGTTTTGTGCAGTAAAATTCTTTTGTTTTACATGGTGAATATTGTGGTTGCATTCTTTTACTAAATACCTGGTGTAGTATAAAGGATATGCTAATGTATGACATATGATGATGATGTACCACTGACACTAGCCAGTTATGTGTTAGGTTGGAATAAAACCTCGGAGCTACTGGAATAATACTTAGGAGCTACATGCCTACTCTGTAACCTGTTTAGATATAGTACTAATAAACATGTGTGTTAAGCAGATACCAGAATATGCCTACAGTCTGTCTAAGAACCAAGTCCCACACCTGGAGTCCAAAACAGAAGGACCCAATCTCAGAACATGGCAGCATCCGTGGAAACATCGATATAAAAAGACACATTGGTGTTATCGAAGGAACCTCAGAGTGAAGAAATCTTTAAAAGCAGCTCGAGAAATTTTGGAGGTTGGAGGCATACTGGAGAGAGGTGACTGTGCCTAGTGAGCAGTCCCTGCTCTTGCCCTGCTCATTTGACTGCCTCAAGGGCCCGCAGAGAGGCCAACAGTGGGAGTTATAGAAACACCATTTTCTCCAGTGTTGAGCAACATCTTGTCTTCACGAAAAAGAGTGAAAGCTCCAAGTTAGTTTCTTTCTATATGCAGCAGATCCAGCAGCAGATGACGTTATCTTAAGGCAGAGTGTGCAAGAGTCCACCATGGACTTTGATTCCATTATTAAAGCCTTTGACACCTATTTTTTAATTCATCAAGAAATTATCATATTTTTCCTAATATTATTGTGGGATATTTTAAAGCAGGTTTACATTTGTGTGTATATATGGTTCTGTGTGTGTGGTCAATTTAATTAAACTAGAGATGATTAGACTGCAAGGTTTAAATTATCAAAGAAGTGGGGTATAAACAGGCATTTGAAATGGAGATAAGTAAAGCTCAGGTGAAGTGTCAGCAGAGACGGTGTGAATGAAATTTGCATTCTTAGATAAGTGGAAAAGTTTTTGATTTTCAAAGGGACATGGAAAATGTTTACAGCTGTCAAGATAAGTAAGGCAAAGTGATTACATTTATTTTTCCCAAAAGTATTGGCCATAATGATAACATGAAAGATTTTTATATTCTGGGAAAAGTAACTTCTAAAGACAAAATGAAACAATGGGATTTACAGATCAAAAAGGGAGAAATATATTTAAAGAAGGATGGAAGGCTGTGTGAGGTGTGGCCATGTGAGACCTTGAAAGGTGACAGCATGAAGCAGACTTGGGGAAAAGCTTCTAGCCACCCTGCAGAAGTTTGCTGTTCCAGTACCCAAAATTGTATTGAAAGCCTTTGGAAGTTCATTGTCTAGTGGGTGCTTCTGGTAAAATTGTGGATGACTTTATAAATTTGGAATCTATTTGGAGTCTTGTCTTAAAGGGGGTGTGTAGTTGGTAGTCTGGTTAATTAAAAATTTTGAGAACTGTGATAGCTGTGTAACTGTAATCTTGTGTGTCTTTTTTTTTCTTCTTTTGTTAATAAATGTTTTAATTTAATCTTTAAAATCCCTAAAGGTGGTAATGGACTCATTACTTCTGACTTCAGTGCACAACCCTTCTCATAATGAATACAAATTGCAAAACCGTCGTGATAGTGTGGCCAAGTTTCCCTTGTGGATTTGGTCAGCCTGGCAACTACCACCTGCTGTATCATAGCAAATTGAACAAGCATACTTTAACCAGCACTCACAACAGCCTGGGTAATCGATTGAATTATTCCTGACCGACCTATATTGCCCAGCTAGTTCTTGCGGTTATGGGGCACTAAAGGATGAGCTAATCCGTGAATGCATTGTTGTGAGTGTTCAGGATGAAAAACTCTACAACTTTCTGCTGCATAAATGTGATCTTACATTGGATCAAGCAGTCCATTACGCGAGACAGGCTGAACTTAGAGCATTTAATCAGCTATAATTCGTGGCAACTCCGAGGCTTCACATGACTCCATAGATTGGGTAGGGCCATGGGCAGCAGCCCCACCCATATGAAAGCCCGTCAAACAAACTGAAAGGGCGGGAAACTCCACGCCAGCAGCCATTTTGAGATGCTTGCGTTGCGGCATGAAAACCCGGCATAGAGGCCAAGACTGCCCAGCAGGGGCTGCAGAATGTTTCCAGTGTGGCAAAACTGAACATTTCAAGTTTTCCTGCAAATTCAGCAATTTTAATTGAAGTCACAGACCAGCAAATATTTACGAAACACATTCCTTCCAAGAAATGGAAAGTCCAGAAAATGATGACCCAACATAGTTCCTAGGGGAAGTAGATTGTCTAACCTAGACTACTGATCAGTTACAGTCCAAGTTCAAGGCTTCAATACTTCTTTTAAAATTGATACTGGAGCGGCTGTTAACGTATTAGCAGATGACCTCAACTGGCTTCAACTGATGGCCTTTTACCCATCAGACATCAATTTACAAGGTCCTGGTGGAATAGGCCTTCCAATCAAAAGCAGGATTATTGCTCCCCTTAGCTACAAAGGTGACAGATCGTTGATTCTCTCTATGGAAGAGTCCCGGCACATTGGAAGGTGGCAAATGTAACTCCACTATTTGAAAAAAGAGGGAGGGAGAAAACTGGGAATTACAGACTGGTTAGCCTAACATCAGTAGTGGGGAAAATGCTAGAGTCTATTATAAAGGATGTGATAACAGGACACTTAGAAAATATCAATGGGATTAGACAGAGTTAGCATGGATTTATGAAAGGGAAATTATGTTTGACAACCTACTGGAGTGTTTTGAGGACATAACTAGCAGAATAGATAAAGGAGAACTAGTGGATGTGGTGTATTTGGATTTTCAGAAAGCTTTTACTAAAGTCCCACATAAGAGGTTAGTGTGCAAACTTAAAGCACATAGGGTTGGGAGTAATATATTGGCACAGATTGAGAATTGGTTAGCAGACAGAAAACAGTGAGAATAAATGGGCCTTTCTCGGAGTGGCAGGTGGTGATCAGTAGGGTACCGCAGGGATCAGTACTTGGGCCCCAGCGATTCACAATATATATCAACCATTTGGATGAGGGAACCAAATATAATATTTCTAAGTTTGCTGATGACACGAAACTTGGTGGGAATGTGAGCGATGAGGATGTTAAGAGGCTTCGAGGCAATTTAGACAGGTTGCGTGAGTGGGCAAATACATGGCAGATGCAGTATATTGTGGATAAATGTGAAGTTATCCACTTTGGTAGGAAAAACAGAATGGCAGAGTATTATTTAAATGGTGATAGATTGGGAAATATTGATGTACAAGGCGTCCTTGTACACCAATCACTGAAAGCAAGCATGCAGGTGCAGCAGGCAGTTAAGAAGGCAAATGGTATGTTGGCCTTCATTGCAAGAGGACTTGAGTACAGGAGCAAGGATGTCTTACTGCAGCTGTACAGGGCCTTGGTGAGACCACACCTGGAGTATTGCGTGCAGTTTTGGTCTCCTTACCTAAGAAAGGGTATAGCTGCCATAGAGGGAGTGCAGTGAAGGTTCACCAGACTGATTCCTGGGATGGCAGAATTGTCGTATGAGGAGAGATTGGGCCAACTAGGCTTGTATTCACTGGAGTTTAGAAGAATGAGAGGAGATCTTATTGAAGCATATAAAATTCTGACAGTGATTGACAGACTGGTTGCAGAGATGATATTTCCTCTGCCTGGGTTCTAGAACAAAGGGCCATAGTCTCAGGATATGGGGCAGGCCATTTGGGACTGAGATGAGGAAAAACTTCTTCAGTTAGAGGGCGGTGAACCAATGGAATTCTCTACCTCAGAAGGCTGTGTAGGCCAAGTCACTGAATATATTTAAGAAGGAAATAGATTTCTGGACTCTAAAGGCGTCAAAGGGTGTGGGGAGAGAGAGGGAGTATGGCATTGGGATAAAGGATCAGCCATGATCATATTGAATGGCAGAGCAGGCTCAAAGGGCCGAATGACCTATTCCCGCTCCTATTTTCTATGTTTCTATGTTCTTCACAATCAACATACATCCTTACTGAATTGTGATGTTGGCATATTTCTAGGAATCCTAGAAAAACCAGATCTTGTCTTTAATACTTTCGATTCTTGAATTCGAGTGTTACTTCTTGAACTGTCTGATGTGCAGCCTGTCTCGTCATCCCAATCTTGGTAGCACTCAAATGATTTTTTTCTTGTAGTTTCTAACAGTATCAGAGCCTTTCTGTTTCTCTGGAGAACTCCAAGTGGTGTCTGAACGAGATATGATCACCGCTGCTGAGTTTGCTCTAGGACTGTAGCTTCAGCTTGCCAGTCTCTTATCCATACTTTTTGTCCAGATACTAACATGGAGACTGTTTTCACTCTATGCCTGTGATTATACCATCTGGACTGTTTATCCTTTGAGTTTCCTCCTTAATGTCTTACTCGCTCATGTTCTTCTAAGGTGATGTTGGGTCTGCGCTTATGCTATAATGAATGAAGTTGAGTCTTTAGCCTTCTCCCCATTAGTAGTTCTGCTGGCACAAGTCTTTACTTAATGATGTCACCCTGTAATTAAGTAAGGCTGGATCTAGATTATTATTGTTATTCATAAGCATCTTGATAGTTTTTACACCTCCCTCTGCTTCTCCATTAGCCTTTGGATGATGTGGCGAACTGGTCACATGGTGAAATCCATATTCTTCGGCAAATTGTCTGAAGTGTTCATTTACTAACTGTGGACCATCGTGTGGAATAAATGCATTTTAAGGCTTTTACCATAGCTTCTGTGGTGATGGTATGGAGTCTGAAATCAAACAGATCCATTCCTGGCCTTTGCCAAGATCTGGACGGAAATGTTAATGAGAGTAATGGTGCCGTAGGTTCTTGACTATTGATGGCACAAGTATGGCATGTTGAAATAAGCTCTTTTATGGCTTTTGAGATTCCAGGCCACCATATTGACTGTTGTGCCCATGCTCTGCATTTTGTTATGCCCAAATGACCGCTGTGGAGCTTTTGGAGAATGTCTTCTTGCATCGCTCTCAGAATTAGAAGACTAGATGGTCATCATCGATTGTCAGATGTTTTCACTTCTCATGATATTACCTTAACACCTGATTGCTTTGGAAATATTTAGGCCAGCCGCCCTGACAGTATGCTCTAACCTAAATACATTCTGCTTCCTTCATCTGGGCTTCTCTAATCTCTGAGCTTGTTTTCTGAGGCTGGTCGGGTATTTGTTATCACGGAAGAATACGCTTCTACCTCAGAGATGAGCCCTGCCTTGTAGCCTGACCAGCTATAGCTCTCGACAGAGTGTGTGCAGTTGCTTGATATTTTACAGGCACATACTCTGTGTTTGGAAATTCATTCTGAAATACTACCCTGCTGTCATCTTACATTACTTCATCGACCTTCTGTAGAAGACCAAGCCTTGAACACACTTTCCTGCTGAGCAGAGAAATTTGTTGGTCCTGCAAGAAATAAAGAGTTTCATGAATTTCTTTGTCTTTGTGTCCAAGGGTTGTGGTGATCTGACCCTTTAATTTGAGGTTTGTGCATCCTGGTCGTTGTAGTTTTATTTCGGATGGCTGAATTTTGACTTCTTTAAGCCATTCCAATTTGTTGGATAAAACTATGGCTCTGTCCCCTGTGTCCAGTTTAAATTCTGCTTTGTATCCTTTGAATTCTAGTTCTACAGACCAGAACTACTTATTGGGATCTTTTTATTTCTCCTTGGAAATCTTCATCCCATTTTATTTTCCCAAGTTTTTTTCTCAGTCGCTTAAAATCAGCTTTTCTCCAATCTATTAACTTGGTTGGTTTTCATCATTCTTATATCCTTCTCTAACATCTTAAAGTGTATTATATTATGGTCAATATGATCGAGTGGTTTCCCTACTTTTACTTCTCTTATCTGCTCTGGTTCAATCCCCATTACTAGATCCAATAGCAAAGTGTCCCTTGTTGGGCTTTTTACATATTGGGTTAGAAAGGAGTTCTGTACATATTGTAGGAATTCCATTTCCTTATCCCCTTCTCTTACCTCCTCTGACCAATTAATATCAGAGCAGTTGAAATCCCCCATGCTTATTATTCTATTTTAATTTACTTAATTCCCTAATTTGTCTGAATATTTCTTCCCTCTCCTCCCTTCCACTATTAGGTGGTCTGTCGACTACATCTATTATTGTTATGCATTATTTATCATCTTTTATTTCTATTTTTTGTCTTGCTGCTATCTATGTCCCTTTTTTCTACTGCCATTATGTTATCCCCAAAGTGCAGCTACTCCACCTTACCTTTGTCGCTCTCTCGCTTTTCTAAATATATCTACACCATATAATGTTTAATATTCAGCCTTAAATTTTCTGCAGCCATGTCTCATTGATTCCTACAATGACTGGTTCCTCCCAATCAATGACTGCCTCCAGCTCCCCTGTTTTGTTATGGACACTGTGTGCATTGTTGTACAGACATCTTAAATAATATTGAATAGAATTTCCTCTCACTTTATATTCAACCATCTTTTAAGGATTCTGTTCTACAATATAGTCCCTTACTTTATTCTTTCCTATATTCTCCTGCCCTGTTCTGTTTACATTTATGCTGCTTACATTTCCTCTAGATCCCTCTCCCGGTCTTACTAGCTTCAAGCATTTGCCAAGTACCAATTTACCCTTTCTGCCAGGACAGATAAGGGAGAACCAGTGGATGTGGTGTATTTGGATTTCAAGAAGGCTTTTGATAAGGTCCCACCTAAGAAGCTAGTGGGCAAAATTAAAGAACATGGGATCGGGGGTAATATACTGGCCTGGATTGAGAATTGGTTGACAGACCGGAAACAGAGTGGGAATAAATGGGTCTTTTTCCAGGTGGCAGATGGTGACTAGTAGTGTATTGCAGGGATCAGTACTTGGGCCCCAGCTATTCATGATATATATAAATGACTTGGATGAGGGAACCAAATGCAATATTTACAAGTTTACTGATGACACAAAACTGGGCGGGGTTGTGAGCAGGTTGCAAAGAGGTTTCAGGGCGATTTAGACAAGTTGTGTGTGTGGGCAAACACATGACAGATGCAGTATCATGTGGATAAATGTGAAGTTATACACTTTGGTGTGAAAAACAGAAAGGCAGAGTATAATTTAAATGGTGATATATTGGGAAATGTGGATGTACAAAGGGATCCTTGTACACCTGTCAATGAAAGTAAACAGGCAGATGCAGCAAGCAATTAGGAAGGCAAATGGTATGTTGGCCTTCATTGCAAGAGGATTTGAGTTCAGAAGTCGGGATCTCTTACTGCAGTTATACAGGGCCTTGGTGAGAACACACTTGGAGTATTGCGTGCAGTTTTGGTCTCCCTGCCTAGGAAAGGATATATTTGCTATAGAGGGAGTGCGGCGAAGGTTCACTAGGCTGATACCGGGGGTAACAGGACTGTCGTATGAGGAGAGATTGGTTCAACTGGGCCTGTATTCACTAGAGTTTAAAAGAATGAGAGGGGACCTGATTGAAAAATATAAAATTCTAACAAGGCTAGACTGACAGGATGCAGGGAGGATGTTTCCCCTGATTGGGGAGTCTAGAACCAGGGGCCACAGTCTCAGGATATGGGGCAGACCATTTAGAAATTTCTTCACTCAGAGGGTGGCCAACCTGTGGAATTTTGTACCACAGAAGGCTGTAGAGGCCGGGTCACTGAGTATATTCAAGAAAGAGACTCTTGAAATTTTTGGATATTAGGGGCATCAAGGGGTATGGAGAGAAAGCGGGAATATGGCGATGAGATAGCGAATCAGCCATGATCATATTGAATGGTGGAGCAGGCTTGAAGGGTTGAATGGCCTACTCCTGCTCCTGGTTTCTATGTTTCTATGACATGGGTCCCATCCCAAAGGGTCAAAGGCGACAGGGAAATTTTACTTGGAACAAGAAAAAATTCTACTGATCCAGTTTAAACATATATTTACAGTATAATACATTAGATTACAAGGAACATGCTAAATTTTCTATTTTCTTTTTCCTAAAAAGTTAATATCTATGTTAAAATGTGCTCTACGTTACTCACCTTATCCCTTTATATGACCTTAAATGCTTGGGCTTATTGCAGATACAACAATCATAAAACTTCTTTGCTGGCAAAAAGTAACAGCAAAATCTGAATAACACAGTGGGGAGATTCAGAGGTCACATTGTTAGAATGCTAGAGTACTACTGTATCTATCTGTATGCAATCAATGTCATAAAATAGGATCAAAAAGCAGAATAATGCAGATGCTGGAAATCTGAAATAAAAATAGAAAATACTGGACATTCTCAGCAGGTAATGGCAGCATCTGTGGAGAGAAACAGAGTTAATGTTTCAGGTCAGTGACCTTTCACCAGAACTGCAATTGCAGCATTTTCTGTTTTTATTTAATAAAATAGGATGTTTTGGAAAATATAAGTTCTGCAGTATCCACAAGCTTTTTCTCGGAAAAAAATCACCTGGAATTGGAGAACAGTAATACCCTGTAGATGGAGTTCTAGATGATGGCTGTGGGTTTGGAAGGTGCTGTTTAAGGAGGCTTGGTGAGTTCCTGCAGTGCATCTTGTAGATGGTGCACACCGCTGCCACTGTGCGTTGGTGGTGGAAGGAGTAGATGTTTGTGCATAGGGTGCCAATCAAGCAGGCTGCTTTGTCTTGGATGGTGTCAAGCTTCTTGAGTTGGAGCTGCACTCATCCAGGCAAGTGGGGAGTATTCCATCAGATTTCTGACTTGTGCCTTGTAGATGGTGGACAGGCTTTGGGGAGTCAAGAGGTGAGTTGCTCATCGCAGGATTCCTAGCCTCTGACCTGCTCTTGTAGCTGCCGTATTTATATGGCTAGTTCAGTTCAGTTTCTGGTCAATGGTAACCACCAGGATGTTGATAGTGGGGGATTCAGCAATGGTAATGCCATTGAACATCAAGGGGCAATGATTAGGTTCTCCCTTGTTGAGAATGGTCATTGTCTGGCACTTATGTGGCAGGAATGTTACTTGCCACTTGTCAACCCAAGCCTGGATATTGTCCAAGTCTTGCTGCATTTGGACATGGACTGCTTCAGTAAATGAGGAGTCGTGAATGGTGCTGAACATTGTGCAATCATCAGCGAACATCCCCACTTCTGACCTTATGATGGAAGGAAGGTCATTGATGAAGCAGCTGAAGATGGTTAGGCCTAGGATAACCATCAATGATGTTAAAATGAGTGCTCTGCTTAGTAGAGAAACATCTGAAAGAATTGGATCAGAAATTCCAAAGGTTCACAGGTAGGTGCAAAAGAAAATGCAAGATTCAATGGCCACTATAAGTGAGACTTCCATGATAGATAAAATGAGGTTCCAGGCTAATTCTATGGTCATGTAGTGAGGATGAACTATAGGGCTTAGATATAACACCCTGAGCCCAGGAGAAGATATATGGCACCATTTTATGACTGCAATGTGGGCCATCTGAAATCTGGAAAGGATTGGAGTTGAAAATTTTTTAAACTTCTCTGTAGATTGTTAAGCAAAATCCAATTCAGTGGGAGTGGTTTCTCGGCCTCTTTCCAAATGCTCAGTGAAAATCAACCCAATGCTCTTTCCTTGACAGGTGTCAATTCCTTAAGGTTCAGTGGTGATTGCCCTATGCTGTTCTGTCCACTCTTATTTCTGGATATCTTTCTTCTATCTATATCTTTTTTTCTGATATCAACTGTGTTCTTTTGATTCTGAAAATCCAATTTCACTGCTCAGCAATCTCCTCCCATGAATAGTAGGGAGAGAAAATTGACATGGCTAGCCTCATCTTCAGTTTCTAAATCAGTCAAATCAAATATTAAAATCTTGTTCTTATTTCTCATCTTAATTTACAATTAATAGTAAATTACCATGCAGTAATAATGGTGACACTCGTTATAGTTCAGTGGAAGATATGCAAATATGCATGATTTGCACATTTGCCTCCCAAAATGCCTTCCTGACCCTACACAGCTTGATTGCTTCCAAGTAATTATGATGCTTATTCACAAAATTCCTGCACAATGTACAACTGTAGTTATATATTATGTACACGCATTTTAAATGGAATATTACAGGTATGCTGAGTGGAATTAACACTATTAGCAAAATATAATTTAACATATTTAATGTGTGCATTTATAAGAAAGTGCTCAGTTTTTAATGGGCAATGAAGATTACTGCACATTCCAAAAATGTTTGAGTTCACCATAAAATTATCAGTAGCCAGGAGGATGTTACCTCGCTACGTGAACATTCATATGAAAAATACCAGGCTTCTCATTAAATTCCTCCAGAGTTAAGTGATTCTGTTCTCGAACATTGTATAATAGTTTTGCCAACCTATCAAGTATAAGGGCACAGTGCTGTATCAGTTCAAGCTAGAACTGCTATTAGATTTTGTGCAGATATACCAGAGCCTGTAGAGCCCTGGCCTGGGTTAAGAACCTGCCACTGGCTATATGCTTTGACAGCAACCTAATGCAACTGAGGAGGAGGCTGATTTGGGTGTTGTGCTCCTGGAAACTATTTGGAGCTTCATGCTTTCATTTAAAAAGGTATGATGATAGTTTAAAACCTTTTTTAAAAATATGGTATGAATCAAGTCGGCTGATTATTTCTCACATAGTTTTGGCTTTCTTCTATTCCTGTTTGTTAAAAAAATGTATTGTTTAACAGTGAGCACTAATGACAGTGTTGGGGAAACTAACTGGGAGGAATTGCTGACCCTGCCAATGAAAGCAAACGGAACTAAGATAATGAGTTGAAACTGCATGGATGCTGGAATAGCCAATGTTGATGACAGCGTTTCTACAGATTTTGTAACGGTTCCTTCACAGTCGCATTCATTAGCTTTTCTAAGGCAATTTTCCAACCAACAGATTAGCAGTGGTGTTTAAAGAAAAACACACAAAATAAATCAAAAAACAATAGGAATGAACAAAAAAGTTGTCAAGGGTTATCACAATTCATTGTAGCTCTTCTTAAGAGAGCTAATGCACAGAGACCCATCAGCTATTCGATAAGAAATAAATGTGAAAGTGGAGTGACCCACCAAATTCAAGGCAGGTTACTATGCCATGTTGTGATGTACCTGGGGAAAGGGTTATCTTTAACTTACTTGCTTGGATACACCACAATATATATTTTTGAAAATACAGCACGAGGTAGTCAATAACATTTTTAAGAGATGTATTTAATCAGTATTTGAGAAATTACAAGCCACAGCAACTTTAAAAAGAATCAACAAAACATAAGCAAATCTTAGGGCGGAGAAAAGAAAGGGAAAATGGGGCATTTGGGGCCTGGGGTTCAAGGGGTAGGGGTGACAATGTTGTTGGGGGATGGATAATAGGGGTTCACAGGTCATAAGGAGACTAAGGATAGGCAGTGAATGGATGGGAATGGGGCATGAGGAGAGAGGGAGTCTGCAGAGTGGGGGGTGCAAGATGGGTAATGGAGAGAAAAAGATGATGGTTGGGGTGTGAAAAGCTGGGCAATGGGGTTGGAAATGGTGAGAATGGGAGACTGATGAGTGCAAGTGTGTTATTGGGACAGAAACTAGAACATCATTTAAAAAGGATTGCAATAGGTATTTGAAAAGGAGGGATATAATTTATATAAAATGATCTGGGTTGTGAGGAGATGAGGATACTGGAGAGAGCAGCAGCTCTGGAATAGGCACTTGGGGACTGGTGTCCTCTGTGCTGTAATTTTTTACTGTTCTATGAAAACACCCCTCAATTGAGTCTGTTACTGTTGGTTAGGAGCCGAATCTGCATGTTACTAGCATTGTTATTATAGTGATGCAACTTCAGTTGCTGGTGAAATAAAAGTTCCCCTCAGCTCCTGTTCCCCAGATCTCTTGTTTCCCTCCCATGAATCCCTTTCCCATTCTTGATTTTCCCACCTCTCGCCCTCGGTGTTGCATTCTTCCTGTCCTGTTTCCCTTCCTGCTCAAAGTGGCCTCCTGTTTCTTGGAACTTCTCGCATGACATCCGCTGGCACAAAGCCACGAGCAAAGACACTCAACCACCAAGGATCCATGCCTTACTAAGTACATACAACAATCATGTGACCGGCTGTCATGTGATCTAACCTCCAGGGATATCTCCAACCAGAACTGCCAAAACTAGCTGTCTGCCTTGTGCTTTAATGCATTTTGCAACTTCTAAAACAAATTCTGACGTTAAACTGTTTTCATTACATAGAGTGAGAATAGAAAATGGATTTTGGTTGGAAATTGGTAAAATTCATCTTGTGTGACAGAATATGATAAAGGACAGGATGCTTGCTATTTTCTTTTGTGAGCTGTTCATTATTTTCACTGTGTCTGATGAAGCTGACTATATCCTGTTTTGTATTTTAAAACAGGTATTTTATGTTGTTTTTTGCTGTATTCTTTGCTTGCTATTTACTCAAATCCCACCAGTCGTTTGAGATTAACCTCTGGTGTTACAGATTGGAATTTCACTATTTTGAAGTGGTTGGGATTTAGGCAAAATAGGAGAATAAAGTATGAGATTGGGAGTCGAGCATTTACATATTATTGAATTCATGCTAAGTGCCTTGGGACATTCATTTGTACTTTCATTACATTAGAAGTGCTATATAAATATAAGTTGTTGTTGCATTATTGCTTGAAATTCTAACTGTTGGGAGTCCAGGTACAATGCATTGCTTTGTTTGAACATTTGAATATTTCGCATAATCTTTCTTGGTATGTGTGAAATTACAAAGTTTGCCCCAAAAAGCAAAGACAATTAGAAACATGAATTTAACGCTTGTGTTGCTGTGATTTGTGTTGCATTAGCAGTTTAAGTTTTTGACCTGAGTAGAAAACAATGGAACAGCTTTTTGATGTTAGATGGAATAGATTTTGTTAGTGCCGATCACAACTGCTGGATGGGATTCTATTAAGCTAGGCTTATTGGTGCAGCCTTCCACTTAGCCAAGTGGGATGCTCATTGACCCCCCAAACCACCTTTGCCATGCTCGCAGGTAATATTTAGGACGTCGCTGATAGTGTAATGAAGCATTGTGACATCTGTAATTGTCAAAAACACTGTCTTACAAATTAAGACGTAATGTCTCAGAAATCAGCAAAAAAGAGAAAAGTTCAATCATCATAAACGACTTTGGATTTGCTGTAGACTTTTGCCATTTACAAGCCCATACATAACATCAAATGAATGATGATAAAGACGACAACTTCAAGCAGCCTCCTTCTTGTTCCATCCTACTTTGAGGCTTGTTATAACAAGTAAGCATCACCTGCAGTAACAAGGTGTCACAGGGGACATCTGAGAAATAAAACTGCATTAGTAGTGATTATTGGCATCTTCCATTTCTTTCAGACAACTTAAGTGTTGTATATTGACTAAAGTGCTCCAGAAAAATGTTAGCTATTGATTTAGCTGTAAGCCTGAAAGTGACGGTGTTCCTCTGAACTAGTACGTATTAACCTTGACTACTTGCAGTTAAAAGAGACACACAGTAGATGGCTGAGCAGGAAAACATTTGCAGCTATTGGCGAATAATTTGCACAACTTCTCTAGTAATATACATGCAACTTATAAATCATTTCCATTTAAGTATTCCATTGTTAAAAACTGATGTGGACAGGCAAAGTAGTCCTTGCCATGCAATGTTTAATTTTACAACGGTTGAGTACTTTTACCAGCTCTAATAGATTATCGAACCATTAAGGGAAACTGACACAACTTTAGGTGAGAAAGACTAAGAACTGTGGGGGAACAAAAGCACAAATCACTATAAGCTAGTGCACAAGTACAAAAAGGAACCAAAAAGGCTACTGAAATGTTGATCCTTGTATCAAAAAGGTTGGAATTTAAAATTGAAGCAGTGAATTGAGCTTTAGCCAGACCTCACCTTCAGTATTCAGTTTTGGATACTGAACCTCAGGAAAGATATATTGGCCTTGAGAAGAGGTAGAATGCAATTTCACCAAAATTGTAGAGAGCTTAAAAGGTTAAATTGTGAGGATGAGTTGCATAAACTTGACTGGTATTCCATTGAGTTTCTAAGAATTTTTAATCAAAGTGTTTTAAATGATGAATGGACTCGATAGAGTTGGTACAGAGTAACCATTTCCTCTGGTGGGAGAATCCAGGCATAATCTTAAATGACCTAGCTCTAATGTTAGTAGTGAAATTAGGAAGCATTTTGTCATGCAGAGGCAAATGAAAATCTGCGATTACTTTCCTAAAAGGCTATGGATGTAAGAATATTAAGGGAAGTGGAATAAAGAAAGCTAAATAGTTTTCAGATCAACTATGAGCCAATTTAATGGGGGAACAGGTTCAAGGGACTGAATAGCCAATTCTTGTTCCTAAATAATTTATGTCAAGCTATCTGTCATTGTAAGAAGAAGGATAACTGGGTGAGAAATTGGAACCATTTGCATCCAGTTTTTGAGGGCCATGAGTACCCTTAGAGTTCCAAAATAGAGTCCATGGTACATATGCACTCTTGTGGCAGGTCATGTCAGGCGCCATATTTGTGAGTGTGTTTGTGTACACATAGCCTGGCAGAAATATACAAAGTGGGCAGACCATGACGTCAGTCAGCACGTAGGGTGGAATTTTCTGCTCTGGAGACTAAGTGCAATGACAGGCAGGAAAATCGACGCATCTCCCACTGGCTGGAATGGTGGGTTTGCATGCCAGATCATCCACTTTTCAGCTCATTATACATGCATGAACGTGACCCACGTCGGATCTCGTGTCGGGGCGGGCTGTGATTTGTTATCCGCCCCGCCGTGACCTCACTGGATCATCTTTCTGGGCGCCATGTTTAAGCCTCACCCCCAAACGTCAATCACTTTCTGCAGCCCAGGACTGGTCATGGCAAGTGATGGCCCGAAAGGAAAGCAGCTGACTGCCTCCAAGTTTAGTGACAAGGCACTGCCGGTACTTCTGGATACCACATCAGGCACACCAGGCCAGCCCTTACCCCAGTGATGGAGGTCCACCAACCTCACCACTCTGGCTTGGGAGAATGTGACAATGTGGCCCACAGGAGAACCACCATTCAGTGCAGAAAAAGGATGAATGATCTCATTCGTTCCACTAAGGTAAGTCAACATTCTCCTGATTCTCAATTCTCACAGGCTATCGCAAGGTTACAGGGTTACAGTCCACAGGGGTCTAATACACTGCCAGCGCAAGGGACACCACCACTGACTCTTTCACACATTTGACATATTCATTCATCTCTTCTCACATTCCATGCAGCTCACATCCTCAGCCCTTACACAGATCCACTCAGGGCCCCCAGAAGGCAGGCATCCTTACTATCTGCCTTGGTAATCGTCCTGCTCACAGTCTGTCCATCTGTCTTTATGCAGGACAAGATCGCTCACAATGACAGGGAGAGATCCTGGAGCGGAGGGGGCTGTCTGAGCTCAGGCCCCTCACAGAGTTTCAGGAGTGCGCAGCAGAGCTGGCTGGCGAGGAACAGGACCCTGCCTGTGCCAAGGGTGACATCGGCATCTCCCAGTGAGGAGCCATCAAAATCTCTCCCTTCAGCCGACGAAGCTGAGTGCTTTGTTATGTTGGTCACTATGCAGATATCATTAATAATCTCGCCTCTCTTTGATAGGCACCAACATGAAGAGGAGAAGAGGCACAGGCAGCCCATCAGCCCCAGTCCCCCACCAACGCAGATGTGGATCCAGAGGACCCACTAGTATAGACCGGTCACAGCCGCACCCGCACCCTCCACCAGCGCAGAGAGACACACCTCAGTGGGACCTAGTTTTAGAGCAGGCTCAGAGTCACAATCTGGTGAGCACAGCACAGATTCAGGTCCAAAGCAGGCAGAAGCCGGGACATCCAAGGTCACTGGCATTCGCAGGACAGCTGGAGGCCAGACTTCCGTTGAGTCTGAGTCAGATGACGAACCTTTGGACTCGGCCCTAATACAGATGTTGGAGCTGCAAAGACAGGAACGGGAACATCTGGCAGAGTTGTCAGACGCTGTCACCAGATTGCAATGCACAATGGAGGAGTCTGTCTGTATTCTGTCTGATGTCGTTGCTCCAACATGCCAGTACACAGTGGTCAACACTGGTAGAATGTCAACAGCCATGGAGACCTTGGTCCAGGACATAGCACCTGATATACGGCAGCCATAGATGGGATCCATCAGTGGCTACACAAGAGGGGGACAGGGCACCTCGACCTCATTCCAGGTGCCCCTTCTCCTCAAGGAGTCAGTCAGGGGCCTGCAACCACCCATAGGGACAAGGACGAGCAGCTGGACACCCCGGGGCCAATCATCCTTGTGCCTCTGAGAGTGTCCAGCCGATCCCAATCCTATCTGCCTGTGGCTCCATCAGCTCCAGTTCCACAGGCCGAGGAGGGTGCACCTGCCCCACAGGAGGAAGCCCAAAGCAGACTGGAGCCCTTCAGGCCTTGGGCCTACTGAGGATGCAAGCCAAGATCATTCCATACAAAGGGTGTAGCAGTCAGCAAGCTGCCTCCACCTCCGGTGTGGATGTGGGGGAAGCACCAAGATGTAGCAGTAGGCTAGAGAAATTAAGAAATACTAGGAGCACAAAGGTAGTACAGGTGTCCACTATTTGTACATTCTTTGCACATGTGTAAATATATTTTCACTCATTCCACTTCTCATGTTGTGAATGCCTCTTCTTTCTGATGACATACTCCATGGTCACTCACGTGTCACTGATAGTCCCCCCCAATCCCCCCAGATGTTCTATCATCAGCCTCTACAACAGTCTCATTGCAATCTCTGTCCGTTCTCTGCTCAGTAGCCACCTGAGTGAAATGTTAGCCCCTAAGAACTTTGTGGTTGGCCAGGGCATTAATGAGTCCTGTCTCAGAAGCTAATGTCATGGACCCTCATGAGTTTAGAACCTGCAGGCTGCTTTAGTCCCCCAGGCGTCTGCATTGTAGAGTGATCAATGTATATTCTAGAGGATTTAATGGCAGCGAGCAAGGAATTGCTGCTTCTTTCATTGGCCTTCATGTAGTTTCCGACAGGTTTGATGTTGGAACAAAAACACACAGCTCTTGTGCGCCTCTGTTTGCCTGCAGTGTTATCTCAGATCCGCATGAATATTTGAACATCAGCCCAATATTAGTCCCCATATTCCCAACTCCATGATGCAGAGATATGCTGAGCCTTGTGATTCCTGCCGAAAGGTTACAGGATGTGAGTGCAGAGAACCCAGAAGACATGGGAGAATGTAGTGCAGAGTCAGAAGAAGTGTCTACCACCTTGTGACATTAACCCTCTGCCATCTCTCACATGGCCAGTTGACATGGCAATGTGCTAGTTACAATGGCATTGGTGTGCCTGGTTTCGGTGTGCATATGTTAGACTCTTGGAATGGAAATGTGGAGTCCTCAAATGGGATCAGAGCGAGGCTGCAATAGATCTGATGTTTGCTTTCTATTATCAACGATTTGGGCCCTTAAGAGGCCAGAAGTGGGGATGTTCGCTGATAATTGCACAATGTTCATCACCATTCACGACTCCTCAGATATGGAAGCAGTCCATGTCCAAATGCAGCAAGACCTGGACAATGTCCAGGCTTGGGTTGACAAGTGGCAAGTAACATTCGCGCCACACAAGTGTCAGGCAATGACCATCTCCAACAAGAGAGAATCCAACCATTGCCCTTGATGTTCAATGGCATTACCATCACTGAATCCCCCACTATCAACATCATGGGGTTTACCATTGACCAGAAACTGAACTGGACTAGCCATATAAATACTATGGCTAAAAGAGCAAGTCAGAGGCTAGGAATCCTGCGACGAGTAACTCACCTCTTGACTCCCCAAAGCCTGTCCACCATCTACAAGGCACAGGTCAGTCGTGTGATGGGATACTCTCCACTTGCCTAGATGAGTGCAGCTCCCACAACACTCAAGAAGCTTGACACTGTCCAGGACAAAGCAGTCCGCTTGTTTGGCACCACATCCACAAACATTCACTCCCTCCACCATCGACGCACAGTAGCAGCAGTGTGTACCATCTGAAAGATGCACTGTAGGAATTCACCAAGGCTCTTTCGACAGCACCTTCCAAACCCATGCCCACTACCATCTAGAAGGACAAGGGCAGCAGATAGATGGGAACACCACCACCTGGAAATTCACCTCCAAGTCACTCACCATCCTGACTTGGAAAGATATCGCCATTCCTTCACTGTCGCTGGGTCAAAATCCTGAACTCCCTTCCTAACAGCACTGTGGGTGTACCTACACCACATGGACTGCAGGGGTTCAAGAAGGCAGCTCACCACCACCTTCTCAAGGGCAACTAAGGATGGGCAATAAATGCTGGCCCAGCCAGTGAAGCCCACATCCCGTGAATGAAAAAAAAAAGATGGCGTGTCAGCATTTTCAGGTCAACAAAAATGACAGCTATGCAGCATGGGGAGACTGAAAATGGAGGCATGGTCATCAGTGCCTCACATATATCAGACTATGCATCTCCTGAACCTTTTGTGGTCCACTGATAGGTGAGTTGAACTGCTGCATTGCATCCACCATTGAGAGTTACAGGTGACTGTGTCGTGAGGATGTATGTAATGCTGGGGACTGAGAAGGATGAAGAGGCCTGAACACTTGTCTTGCAGGAACGATTGCTTATGCGGAGAAACCACAGGGCAGATTTGCAATGTATCTGAGACTTGAAGTAGATAACCAGCGATGATTGTTGTCCTTGAGGTGCCTTGCATGAATGCAGGAATACTGCCACAAGAGCAATGAGGATGGCAGTGCTGCACCTGCCTCTTAAAGGATGCCGTAGGCAGTGGAATACTACCAGAATATTTGCAGAGGCTGTACTATCTGAAGTCAGCTCACCAAACACCCTGTTGCAGTTATTATCCCACGACAGAAAGGCCACATGCTCCCGAGGCTGCATTCTCTTCCATGGATGAGGCCATTGTGACACTAGTGTAACTACTCACTCAGAGATTGATCTAATGCATTCATATGATGAGGATCACAACAAAACCCAGCATGGAGGGCACAGATCAAAGAGGCCACTATTGGCTAATTGTCATCCTTCCCCTGGAACCTGGTAGCTATAAACTTGTCATGTGCACACCTGCCTGGTCTGGCCTGTGCTATGGCCTCTTCCTATGGAGCTGCCACTCCCCTGCCCTCACCCAGATCAGCCCTCTCAGCGTTCTACTCATCAGAGGGGATGTGCAGCTCCTCATCTCTCTTTCTGGCAAGACATCCCACTTTGGAGCGCCAGGTTGTGTAGGGCGCAGCAAGACACTATGATGCGTGACACCCTCTGGTTAGAGTACTGTAGTGCGCTGCTTGACCTGTCCAAACATTGGAAACGCACCTTCAGGAAGCCAGTAGTCTGTTCACTCAATGAGCATGTTGCAGCATGAGTAGCGTTGTATCTTTCCTCGGAGGCACTTTGTGGGCATCGAATGGGCATCATCAGCCCCGTCTTTAATGGGTAGCCTTTGTCACCCAGGAGCCAACCTTAGATGCTGAGGGCCCTCGAATATCTGTGGCAGCTGGGCACGATGCAAGATGTACGAGGTGTGGGAATTTCCAGGGTCTCTCACACATGCCTGCATTATCTGCTTCTGCTGGTTGCAGACCAGCTGCACATTTAGTGAGTGGGTCCCCTTCCTGTTAATGAATTGTAGTGGTTGCTGCCAGGGAGATCTTAAAGCCACATGACCACAGTCTATGGCACCCTGCACCTGTGGGAATCGGGGGACAGCTGCAAATCCCATTGCTCTTGCAGACTGGCTGGCTTCATCTAGGCAGAATTGGATGTAATTGTGCACCTTGCTAAATAGGGCATCCAGAACCTCTCGGGCGCACTTGTGAGAAAATGCTTGAGAAATCCCGCAGGGGTCCCCAGTGGAGCCGTGCAACGAGTCACTCGTGAAGAAGTTCAGAGTGGCGGTCACTTTGAGAGCCATTGGCAAGGGATGGCCTCCCAGTCCCTGCGGTGCCAAATGCTCCTGGAGAATATGGCAGATGTGAACCATCACATCCCTAGATATGCGAAGGCGTCTACCTCACTGTCTTTCTCACATCTGGAGGATTGAGAGACGTCTCCTGTACACTCTTGGTCTTGCCAGATGCCTATGCACAAAGTCAGTCTCCGCTTCTGGGTGTTCAGGGGCCCGGTGGCCCTTGATCATCAGGATGAGGCCCTTGCCTTTGCCCAGCCTGGTGGTGACATGCCTCTCTTCTCCTCCTCCTCTGTTGCCTGATTGCCAGGATGAACACAACATTTCTTGTTCTATCCATTATGCCCTTGTGCTTATATCTGCGGAAACATGAACAGAAACATGAATGAATATAAGCCTGCAATGGTCACTTTATATTTGCTAATGAGGGAACCTGTGTGGAGCCAATCGGTTCCTATCATCACAGTCATTACATCCCCACCTAGTCCCCTTGCAGTCCAATACAGGCTTCCGGATCACCGCTAGCGCACCCACATCACCCACCAAGCCACCCCAAACGACATACATTCGACAGTGCTTTGACACAGGGGCTTGGATATCAATGAGTTCTTCCAGGCAGCAGAAGCCTCACTCAGAGCTCCATCCTTTGGATTATACAGGAGCTCAAACTTGCAATCGTGGTATGATAGTTTTGGGCGGGGGTTTGGGGAAGGCGGTGGGATGGGGGGTGGTGTTGTGGATGAGATTACAAATGGAACGTGTCAATTGCAAGATTTAGAGGTCTTAGGGCCATTAGGCAGATGCATTTTGCCCCATGGCCCCTTTTCAATTGGTTCCTTCTGACTCTGGGGATTTTGCACAAGAGGGACAAGGGTCTTTGCAAGCCAATCTTACAATGGCCCAAATCGAGATGATACTCTCGCATGAATGCACTACAAGAGTTAAGGTGCCACACTCCCTACGTTAGCTTTTGACTGTTCCTAACATGCCTCAGCTGCGCCTTCTTCTCTATTTTGGAAAAGCGGAAATTATTTGGTTGCCCCTTCAATTGGCCGACAAGTGCAGTGGTTGACTCCTCCCACAAGCCCTGAGAGCTCTCCCCTGGCCATTTTTTTTCCCAAACTTAATTTTCAACTGCGTCGTTGGATCAGCTTGAAAAATGGTGGTGCTGATCCCTCCCATCATGCTGGAGGAGCATCATGTTCAGGTTTCCCCCCCCTCCCTCCTTCCTCCCCCTCGTCCTTGATCCCATCGTGATTGTGGTTGATATCCCAGTCCTCCCCGTGAACCGTTTTAGGTTGATGTCCTGATGCCCCATGTTGACCTGACCCGCTCCCCATCTTGAGACTTTTTTTGCATTGTGACTTACAGAGACTCCCCCATCATGAGGCCATTGAGTGTCCACCCCTACATTAGCTCTTCCCCATCTACAAGCTACAGATGCCTCCCCTGACTGTGACTGTGCCACCTACAGCCCAGTATGAAGCCATCAACCCCCAGGCCCAACATGTGAGGGAATGACCATGCCCTGCTCAACATGCTGGGCATGACTGACAGAGGACTGACAGGCCTTCCCTCTCCCTGGACTAGGAGATGGATAGGCAAGGCAAGCACAGCCCTCTAAATTGTGATGCGGAGCCACTGGACTGCCTAAGCTTTCTGGCCCTGATTGCCTCTTGTGAACTGCCCAGGACTGCTAAAGCTTTCTGGCCGTGACTGCATTCAACCCCCATGATGTGCCTGCATGGAGTCTTCCCCCACGACCGCAGTCAAGCCTTTTCCCTCCACCCCCTTCCCTTGTCTCTGCCTTGCCTCACCTTCCCCCCCACCCCCTCACAGCCCAAGCTTTGCCCTCCAGCCCCATGCCCCCATTCCCCCTGCCTTCCCACTGGTCTGGAATGGTAAGCCATAGCACAGAGACCCCCATGTCTCCCCGCTGGCCTTGCCTGCGCAGCCTGGCACGGAGTCGGAGCAGCTGCGAGTACAGCGCAATGAGAGGTAAGCAAACGTACCTCAAGATCGCACGAAGTGGTGCTCCGAAGGTGCACGTCACTTATATCCGTTAGCAAATCGCGCCAGTCTAATTAACCGCCAGTCGGCCCTATGATCTGGAGCGGGGGAGTGATTCTGGCGAGCTGCCTTTATAATTAGTATTCGTGGTATTTAAATGAAAGCAAATGTGGTTCCTGACATGGCGTGCTGGTCTGTCCGATCTGCCATGGGAGTTGGGAGCAGACAATCACAAACTTTTTTTACGCCGGCAGGGAACTGACATTTGGCCCTCCTCCACATTTTATCGTCTCGGCCGCCACTGCTGGGACTTATTGATTTCCCTCAACATTGCGACCATAGGCAGCAAACGGTATGGGCCAGTGCCCACCATCCAGGTAATAGTCATGATGAATTCATCCTATGGCAGTGCACTCTACTTCTGCATTTGAGCCACCATTGCAACCCAAAGGGTGTCTATAGGTGACAAGAGCTATCCATTGACCACATGGCTGATGGCCCCAACGTGCAACACATGCACAGCACATGTACAATGAAAGCTATGCTGCCACACAATATGATAGAACAGACCACTGTTGTGCTGAAACAATTCTCCCACTGCTTGGAGCACATTGGAGGAGCCCTGCAGTACCCAAGTAGCCCGTGTCAAGATTTGTGGGGCCTGCCCCATGCTGCACAATCTCGCCACCAGTTATACTGCAACCAGCTGAGCAAGCGGAAGGAGGAAGCAAACTAGACAACCCCTTTCTGGATAGATTGTCCATGAAGAACTCCATCCGAGAATGGCACCAGTAACTGCAACCCTCATTCCATATTCACCAACAATTCCACACCTGATCTTCCCTCTGTCACTGACCATCACAATGTCCGCTTGGCCTCAAAGCTCAAATAAAAGGCACCACAACACACACATTCCAAACCAAATTTATCAATGAAATCATGTCATATTGCATACAAGCATCAACTAATCACACTTGCGCTTTCCCTTTGTGACATTCTTTCACGTGCCTTGCCAGTCTGAGTGTTTCTGTGTGTTGCTAACCCAATGGTTGCAATGTGGCTGGTGGAAGGCTACTGACTTTCAATGGAATGACTGCAAATGGCCTTTGAGGATGACCTCAAATGGCTCTGGCCATAGAGACTTTAAAATGCATCATCTCAGCATAAACAACAGTGGTGTGGGCTGGTTGGCTGACTGCTAACTGTAAGGGCACTGGAAGTGTAGCAGGCTTGGGAGAATGAATGCTTTTTTCCTGAGAGGACAGGAGGTTTGTGCTCCATAGGACCACTGCCTCTCCCCCGGGGCAGGGCCTCTGCAATCCTAGCAATCTGTTCCCTAAGTTGCTGGACTGCTGTGATATTTTACAAGCTCATTCCCACACTGTAATCCACAGCCATTTTGGCAGCATCTTGAGTTTGTATGGCAGCACTCGGAGACTGGGCGGCTGCTGCTTGTGCTACAATGGAAGCTGTGACATTGGCCATTAGTGTGTACAGATTCCACCTCTGTGCCATCCTCTAATTTGCACACAGTGTCAGGCGGTGGCTGTGAATTTGAAATTGAATAATAGTGCATCTTCGTTATCATGCTCTTCTTGCTGTTCCTCCACGGCCTGTCAGGTTGCACTCCTAGGCTATTTGAATGGAGAAAGGCATTGTGGTGAGGTGGGGAAAGTAAGATATACATGCTTACACTATCTGCAGCTTATAAATCAGAGTGTAGAATGAAAGTGAGGGGGGGGAGGTGCAGTGGGATGTGAGCAGGGTTTTTAAGTATGAGGTTACTGACAGCTTGTTTCAGCCCTGCTGCTGGTCACCTCCTCAGCAATGGCCGCTCCAGTGATGGCGAGCACTGTGTCCTCTAAGGGGGTAAGGATATGTAGCTGTATTTGACCCCACCAGTTAGCACCTGCTGTCTCCAGTTGTGCACCACCTTGTCCTGCAAGAGAGAGGCAAGTGTGCCAGTGAGTGGGGCAATCTGTTTGGATGATGGGGCTGTTATGGTAGAACTGGTAGTGTGTGCAAGCTGTGAGATGTGTTTCCGCGTGAGGCTTGCAACAGTGCTAAGTGTTTGAGCGTTCGGAGGAGCAAATGAATGTCAGCTGTGAACCCTGATTGATAGTGATGAGGATTTGATGAATTGAGCATTGACTAAGTCTCCTACAGAGTGGGGTCAGGGGTTCCTCCACCCCACTTCAAAATCACAAATAACCCCCAGGAAAAAGGGGGAGACATGGAACAGCAGAGTTAGGGGAGAGGGGTTGA
Organism: Cetorhinus maximus; assembly: GCF_964194155.1. Classification (NCBI taxonomy): domain Eukaryota; kingdom Metazoa; phylum Chordata; class Chondrichthyes; order Lamniformes; family Cetorhinidae; genus Cetorhinus; species Cetorhinus maximus. The sequence goes on from NC_135884.1 coordinate 130,576,337, forward strand.
TGGAACTAACCTCCCTTTCATTCCCTCACTGAAAAACCAAAGGCAAAAAATACAAAGATATGAGGAAAAGACCAGGTACATCCACACGATGTTCCGTCTGCAGGGTTGCTGAAGATGTCGCGCCGCTTGGCGTCAATAAGTAGTTATTAGATTTAAATTAATTTATTAAATAGTTCTAGAAGTGGAAGTTGCTGGGGTGAAGTGCTTTGCCTGTGGGATGTGGGAAATCTGTGATGCTTCAAGTGTCCCGGACAACTACATCTGCAGGAAGTGTACCCAATTGCAGCTCCTCACAGACCGCATGGATCGGTTGGAGCAGCAGTTAGATCCACTTAGGAGCATTCAAGTGGCGGAAAGCATCATAGACAGGAGTTTTGCAGACGTGGTCACACCCAAGGCACAGACAGATCGATGGGTAACCGCTAGAAGGGGCAGGCAGTCAGTGCAGAAATTCTCTGTGGTTGTCCCCCTCTCTAACAGGCATACCATTTTGGATACTGTTGGGGGGAGATGGCCTATCAGGGGAAAACAACAGCAGTTGCCAGAGCAGTGGCACCACAACTGGCTCTGTTGTTCAGCAGGGGGGCTCAAAGCACAGAAGAGCAATTGTCATAGGGACTCTATAGTCAGGGGCTCAGATAGGCGCTTCTGTGGTTGTGAAAGAGACACCAGGATGGTATGTTGCCTCCCTGGTGCCAGGGTCCAGGATGTCTCTGATCGGGTATGGGACATTCTGAAGGGGGAGAGAGAACAGCCAGAGGTCATGGTACACATTGGTACTAACGACATCGGCAGGAAAAGTGACGAGGTCCTGCAGCGGGAGTTCAGGGAGTTAGGCAGAAAGTTAAAAAACAGGAACTCTAGGGTTGTAATCTCAGGATTACTCCCTGTGCCAGTGAGGCTAGAAATAGGAAGATAGTGCAGCTAAACACATGGCTGAACAGATGGAGTAGGAGGGAGGGTTTCCGATATCTGGATCATTGGGATCTCTTCCGGGGCAGGTGGGACCTGTACAAGAAGGAAGTGTTGCATCTAAACTGGAGGGGCACCAATATCCTGACTGCGAGGTTTGCTAGTGTCACTCGGGAGGGTTTAAACTAGTATGGCAGGGGGGTGGGAACCAGAGCAATAGGTCAGCAGATGAAATAAATGACTGGGAACTAGTGAATATGACCAGTAGGACTAAGAGGAAGAGCAAGCAGGGAGAAATGACTGAACACAGTGGGACTGGGGGTCTGAAATGCATTTGTTTCAATGCGAGAAGTATAACAGGCAAGGCAGATGAGCTTAGAGCTTGGATTAGTACTTGGGACTATGATGTTATTGCTATTATAGAGACTTGATTGAAGGATGGACAGGATTGGCAGATAAACGTTCCAGGATTTAGATGTTTCAGGCAGGATAGAGAGGGATGTAGAAGAGGTGGGGGAGTTGCACTGTTGGTTAAGGAGAATATCACAGCTGTACGACAGGAGGACACCTCGGAGGGCTCATGCAGCGAGGCAATATGGGTAGAGCTCCGGAATAGGAAGGGTGCAGTCACAATGTTGGGGGTTTACTATAGGCCTCCCAATTGCTGGCGGGAGATTGAGGAACAGTTATGTAAGCAGGTTTTGGAAAGATGTAAGAGCAATAGGGTTGTTGTGGTGGGTGATTTTAACTTTCCCTATATTGACTGGGAATCACTTAGTGCTAGGGGTTTGGATGGTGCAGAATTTGTAAGGTGCATCCAGGAGGGCTTCCTGAGACAATATGTAGATAGTCCAACTAGGGAAGAGGCAATACTGGACCTGGTATTAGGGAATGAATCCGGCCAGGTGGTCGAAGTTTCAGTAGGGGAGCATTTCGGGAAAAGTGACCATAATTCAGTAAGTTTCAAGGTACTGGTGGATAAGGATAACAGGAGTCCTTGGGTTAAGGTGCTTAATTCGGGGAAGGCTAATTATAACAATATTAGGCAGGAACTGAAGAATCTAGACTGGAGGCGGATGTTTGAGGGCAAATCAACAACTGACATGTGGGGGGCTTTCAAATGTCAGTTGATAAGAATTCAGGACCGGCATGTTCCTGCTAGGATGAAGGATAAGTATGGCAAGTTTCAGGAACCTTGGATAACCAAGGATATTGTGAGATTAGTCAAAAAGAAAAGGGAAGCATTCGTAAGGGCTAGAAGGCTGGGAACAGATGAAGCCCGTGGAGAATATAAAGAAAGTAGGAAGAAACTTAAGCAAGGAGTCAGGAGGGCTAAAAGGGGTCATGAAAAGTCATTGGCAACCAGGATTAAGGAAAATCCCAAGGCCTTTCATACATAGGGAAGCACAGCCCTATTTATTCAGTCAACTGTCTGTCCAAGGAGGATACCCCATGACTTTCCATGCTGGAACCTGCAAAGCAGCCACTTGAGCTTCCACCAAATTGGCAAAGGCTGCGAACATTGATCCCTGCCCTGGAGGCAGCCACACTCCCTAAGGTAGACTTCATGGTGCTGATGCCATGTGAGATGACATTACACAGGCTGGGAGCTGAAATTCCTTCATACTTTCAACCATGGTGCTGAAATTCCTTGGCTGGCCTTCTAATACTTGAATTAACTGTTTGTGAGAGAAAAGCAATTTTCATTCCATAGTTGAGTGCCTGATGCCCTCATCTTATCAGAGACAGGGGAGGATCTTGCCAACCTGGTATCTATCACCAGAAAAAGGGTGACTGCTTGTTGCCCAAAGCCAATTTAAGGATCGTTTGTCAATTTTATTCAAATAAGGCACACTAGTTAAAAACATTCAAGCCTCATTCTGGTGACATCAGGGAAGTGGTTATGCTGCCCCACCTGCCCAATTTCCATTCTGAGTTAAAAACTGGAATTTAATTGTATTTTATGGAAGGAGCAGTATATTCCTGCATAATCTCTGATCATCATGAATGGTGCATCTGCTGGGATAGTGTGTGAATTTATTATTTATACAGCACAACAAAATTTCTTTGTGATAAGTTTGGGTAGCACATATAAAATTTTCTGGCTTCTCTTGTCTTCAGTATTGTTCCACAATTATGTCTTTGAGCTACACTGAGCCTTCACTGACCTTGGTATAACTTAAAATACCAAAAAGAGTATAAAGGATTTTCAATGTATCTTGTCACATAACACGATTCTTACAACAAATGAGCTAAAATCTGATTGACGCGTAGAGGTGTAAACCTATCTTTTGACAATTTAGCTTTGTCAAAGAGTGCTTGAGTCATCCTTTATAGACGTGGCTATAATCTTCTCACTGTCACATTTTTTTGACTTGGATTCTGTTACTGTGGAACTACTTCTGTCAGCATTCACCTTTGCAAACTTTCTTTTGTTGTTGGTCTTATTGGACAAATGCCACTTTTGTTAATAGCTTCTAATAGTTGACATTTGATTTTGGTGCTTTGCTTTTTTTAAGCTGGAAGGTCTTAATACATTTCTCCAGTATTGCAGTATTCATCATTTCTGTTGCTGAGGAACATCTATAGTAGAGTCCTGTATTTGTACAAGTGTCTTTTTGTCAACTTCATCTTGTTTGGCAAGTTCTTTGTGAGAAGCACATGGAAATCTCTTTTTCCCATCTCAGGCCATCTCAAATCCGGTTTGTTTTATTTTCTTACAGCTGGTTTAAATTTAGGGCAGTGGCTGAAATGCTTTAAAGTATCAATACTTCAATAACATGAAGAAAAGGAAAAATTGAAAACAAAAACTGCGGATGCTACCAATCTAAAACAAACACAGAAAATGCTGGAAATACTCAGCAGGTCAGTTGACCCCTGTTCCAACCTCATCAATTGGAAGGGCAGAGCAACAGATGGCAAATAAGTAAACTAAAATTTCCAGTATTTGAATCACCGGTATTCTCCTTGTTCCATTTTAGCAATTAGCAGTCTGGTATTTTATTCAGAGCACAGAGTATTTAAGCATTATACTTTATTAAATATTTTTACAAAAGCTGGTGTGACATAGACTGGTGGAATGGGCAGACATATGGCAGATGAAATCTAAGGCAGAAAAGTGTGATGTGATACATTTTTGTAAGAAGAAGGAGAAGAGGCAATATAATGCAAAGAGTACAATTCTAAAGGGGCTGCAGGAACAGAGACACCTGGGGGTATATGTGCACAAATCATTGAAGATGGCAGGGTAGGCTGAGAAAGTGGTTAAAAAGGCATATGGGATCCTGGGCTTTATAAATAGAAGCATAGAATATAAAAGCAAGGAAATTATGATGGCCCTTTACAAAATATTGGTTTGATCTCAACTGGAGTAATGTGTCCAATTCTTGACACTGCACTTTAGGAAGGATGTAAAGGCTTTAGAGAGGGTGCAAAAAAGATTTATGAGAATGGTTCCAGGGTATGAGGGACTTCAGTTACCTGGTTAGATTGGAGAAGCTGGGATTGTTTTTCTTAGAGAAGAGGAGGTTGAGAGGAGATTTGAAAGAAGTGTTCAAAATCATGAGCGATCCAGAGTAAATATGGAGAAACTGTGGCCATTGGTAGAACCAGATGACACCAATTTAAGGTGAATGGCAAGGAAGCACTGGCGAGCCACATTAGGGAAAACTTTTTTATACAGTAAGTGGTTCAACCATTAACCTATAGGTGTCCCCGATGGTGGTGTGAAATAAATATCAAGTAATGTCTCATTCTAGATCACTGTCCAGTCATTCCTGGTGGAATCACATGTGGGTAGATGTCTAGTGAGAACAGGATTATCTTTGCCAGTGATAATACACCTGTCCTCATTCCTTCCTTTGTTGAATCACCTCCCAGTACTCACTGTCTTAACTTTTGTGTGAGGACAGATCACTTGAGCAAAGCACCCAAGATCTTCTGGTACCCAGCCTGAATGGAAAAGCGGGGTTGGGGTGGGGTGGGGGGTGTGGCTGGCAGTGATTGTGTGAGAAGATTTGCTGTACGTTTTTTCTAAATACAAGTCCCCTTTTGCATTTTGTCCGTGTGGAAGAAATAAATAATCTACAAATATTATTTTAAGCACTGCACCGATATCATTGACATTTGTTGCCCTCAGAATGCAAATAACTTTTGCACAAAAGATTTCAACTAGCACGCTATTGTTCATCCTTGTTCAACTAAAAATGAGGTGTTTGCACAAAATTGTGAAATCTGAGGGTTTCCTTCTACAGATACATCCACATAGTCTATCAAACTAGTGCTTCCCAAAAATTTAAAACACTAGCCTACATGTTATCAAAAAACGTCCATAGCAATTGCTCCTCAGCTTCCTAGCTAAACAGAATGTACGCAAGTGTAGAAAATGGGCTTACTTTGGATGAATGTTAGAGTGCAAAATATATTGTGAAAGTATAATGTTTCTGACATGCAGCTTAGGAACCTGCACGGGGCGATTCGTCTGTTTGAGAATATGGCCTGAATAGTGGAACTAGGCCCATTTTTGTTATGTCAGTGGCAATATAATTTCAGTTGGTCTAAGATATAGGTCGCATAATGCCTGAGATCAGAAAGCCGGAAAAGAAGGTGGGGTGGTGCTGGGGAAAGCAAATTAACTGTTATGTGGCATATTTATGTGAGCACCACTGAGGCCATAGGAACAGCGTCAGCAGCTTCCAACACCAAAGTAATTGATGTTAGCCTCTACAAAGTACTTGCAAAATTGCATCCTTAGGAGTGAATAAGAAGCTTACCAGTCATAATTGTATATCATTTTTTTTTAATTCATTCATGGGATGTGGGCCTTGCTGGCTGGGCCAGCATTTATTGCCCATCCCTAGTTGCCCTTGAGAAGGTGGTGGTGAGCTACCTACTTGAACCGCTGCAGTCCATGCGGTGCAGGTACACCCACAGTGCTGCTAGGAAGGGAGTTCCAGGATTTTGACCCAGTAACGGTGAAGGAATGGTGACATATTTCCAAGTCAAGATGGTGAGTGACTTAGAGGGTAATTTCCAGGCGGTGATGTTCCCATCTATCTGCTGCCCTTGTCCTTCTAAATGGTAGTGGTCGTTGGTTTGGAAGGTGCTTTCGAAGCAGCCTTGGTGAATTCTTGCAGTGCACCTTGTAGGTGGCACATACTGTTGCTACTGTGCGTTGGTGGTGGAGGGAATGAATGTTTGTGGATGGGGTGCCAGTGAAGTGGGCTGCTTTGTCCTGGACAGTGTCAAGCTTCTTGAGTGTTGTGGGAGCTGCACTCATCCAGACAAATGGAGAATATTCCATCACATTCCTGACTTGTACCTTGTAGATGGTGGACAGACTTTGGGGAGGTGAGTTACTTGTCGCACAATTCCTAGTCTCTGACCTGCTCTTGTAGCCACAGTATTTATATGGCTAGTCCAGTTCAGTTTCTGGTCAATGGTAACCCCCAGAATGTTGATAGTGGGTGCTTTGGTGTTGGTAATGCCATTAAACATCAAGGGGTGATGGTTGGTTTCACTCATTGGAGATGGTCATTGCCTAACACTTGTGTGGCATGAATGTTACTTGCCACTTGTCAGCCCAAGCCTGGGTATTGTCTAGCTCTTGTTGAATTTGGACAAGGAATCGCGAATGATGCTGAACATCAGCAAAGATCCCCACTTCTGATTTTATGATGGAAGGAAGGTCATTGATGAAGCAGCTGAAGATGATTGGGCCAAGGACACTGCCCTGAGGAACTCCTGCAGTGATGTCTTGGAACTGAGATGACTGACCTCCAACAACCACAACCATCTTCCTTTGTGCTAGGTATGACTCCAACTAGCGGAGAGATTTCCCTCTGATTCCCATTGACTCCAGTCTTGCTCGGGCTCCTTGATGCCACACTTGGTCAAATGCGGCCGTGATGTCAAGGGCAGGCACTCTCACCTCAGCTCGGGAGTTCAGCTCTTTTGTCCATGTTTGAACTAAGGCTGTAATGAGGTCAGGAGCTGAGCGGCCCTGGCAGAACCCAAACTGGGCGTCAGCGAGCAGGTGATTGCTAAGCAAATGCCGCTTGATAGCACTGTTGATGACCCCTTCCATCACTTCACTAATGATCGAGAGTAGACTGATGGGGTGGTAATTGGCTGGGTTGGATTTGTCCTGCTTTATGTGTACAGGACATATCTGGGCAATTTTCCACATAGCCAGGTGGATGCCAGTGTTGTAGCTGTATTGGAACAGCTTGGTTAGGGGCCTAGCAAGTTCTGAAGCAGAAGTCTTCAGCACTATTGCTGGAATGCTGTCAGGGCCCATAGCCTTTGCAGTATCCAGTGCCCTCAGCCGTTTCTTGATATCACGTGGAGTGAATCGAATTGGCTGAAGATGGGTATCTGTGATGCTGGGGACCTCCAGAGGAGGCCAAGATGGATCATCCACTCAGCACTTCTGGCTGAAGATTACAGCAAGTGCTTCAGCCTTACCTTTTATTATTTGCAGGTGGAGGGCATTAATTGGGTTCACTTGGATACATATAAAGAGACATTTACTGAAACTTTGAAGCGGTTGAGTTAGGAGGTATATACTCGCAATGTTTCACTCTGCACATAAATGTAAGACCGAATAAAGATTGGCTCCAGTATCATCCCTTGCTAACTCATTTTCTGGATTATAACAACCAGCAGCTTTCTATGGCCCAGATGGGACCTCAGGGTTCTCCTGTTGGAACAGCTGGGTACAGATCCAATAATAGCCAATGAACCAGGCAGGCACTTCTGACATTCTCTCATAGGCTCAATGCCTGTCCTTGTTATTGAACTCCAATATACTTGTAGCAGCAGATTGGGCCTCCAACCATTTTAGACCCAATGTGTGGTTTGCATTTCAATAATTGCTCTTTGCTATTGATAAAGGTATAACTCTTGCAGTATTCAATCTTACTATCTTGAACTTTTGTAGTTCAACATTTGAAAATGGGTTTTGGCATGAATTAATTGTATTGTAATCTTACCAGGAAGGCACTAAAGGGGTTTTGAAGTGGATTCAGTAAGTGTTGGCCATGGGCAGTGTTTAGGTATGAGACGTACAGGTTGCATGTATGTACAAAGGGTGTACAGGAGTGAGGAAGAACAAAACAAGCAGTTGCTCAGCTTTTGTTATTCCATTTGCGCAGTGGGAGATTTGATATTGCTCATGATGAAAACTTTGCACTTTAATGGTGTTGGTGGAATAATCACTATGTTCAGTTTCCAGGGATTTTATCACTTTCTTTGTACCCATGGGGGACTGTTCCATTTATTTAATCAATACTGATTATAACTGGGTTTTATGGATCGGTTTTCTCAGCACACTATTTTTGGTATAACAATTACAGCAACACACAATGACAGATCATGCCCCCACTCATCCTTATGATTAGGTTGTATACATCTCAGGTTGCAGAGCCCTGGTTAGAAAATAATTACCCCATTTAATAATTAAATTTGACATTTTAGCGATTTGGCCTAGAGCAACACAACTGTGTATAGAACTACAGAATCTAAAGTGACTTCTACAGCTTCACATCCTTTCAAGTGCTGGTTTAATGAATGTTGCATTTGCTGGAAATGATCTCATAATCCAGCATGCGTCATAAGGAGACAATCTTTATACCTGCTTACCAGCAATGAGCTGTTAAGTAGGTATGCTTTGTGAGTGACTGGCAGCTCTGGCTTTCTTCAAGACTCAGAACATAACAGCATCCATCCATCTATGCACTGGTGACACCACATATACCTTCCTGTGGGCTTGAGCAAGTTGGAGCACCCAGTTATTTTACACCTGCATAATCTATCTGTCATGACCAAGACAGTTTCTTTCAGTGCATTTCATTCACGTTGACAAAGTGGGTATAAAAAAGGCATAACAGTTAGCCCAGCCCAGTACAAATGTTTTAGGAACAGTGTAAAGGCGTCAGAATAAATAGGTTAGTCGTTAAGTTTCAAAAGAGACAGCTCTACAGACAATGATTCAGCCAGTTTAATTTATTTCTTTAAAATGCCACCTGTGTTAGATTCTTATAATTGGTCTCCGTTATTCAGCCTTAAAATGGGTTGAGAGAGAAAAAAAATTGCTTAAGGGCATCAACTAGCATAGGTGTTTAATTGCTTCAGGAGCTAGTCCAATCCGCCAAATAGGATTGTGCTTTAAACACAATGAAAAAAGAACCAGAGTTATTTTGCTGACAAAAAACATGCAATAGAAAAAAGATAATGAGCTAAATTTTGAAGTGCGCACACCATGTGTATCACACAAGTCAGACAAAATTAATATAATGTTTCCAATTTACTTTTTTCCTTTCTTCTGAGGGTAAGATTTGCAGGGAATAAGTAGCAATGCGACATAGTCTCAGGATTCTCATTGGAAGAATCAAGAGAAGTGAGAAGAAATCCTTTTCACATATAAAGGTCTCCGATCACAGTTATAAATCTTTTTTGTACCTTTGCCAGTGCCTCTATTTCCTTTTATAATATGGAGAGCAGAACTATGCAGAGTACTTTTAAGTGTTGTCTAACCAAAGTTCTATGCAAGTTTAACATAACTCCTCTGTCTTTCAATTCTATTTTTCTAGAAATGAACCCCAGTACTTTGCTTCCATTTTTTTACAGCCTTGTTTTCCTGTGTTGCTACCTTTAACGATTTGTGAATCTGTATCCCTAAGAAAGAAATACACACTGCTGCCATTGTGTGTCAGTGGTGGAGTGAAAGTCCCATTAATTTCTCCAGTACTATTTCTTTACTAACACTAATTTCTCATTCTGACTCGATCCTCAGTTCCCCACAATGTCGTATGTGTCATCTACCATGAAGACAGATACAAAATACTTTCTCCAGTCTATGCTTGTAAGAAACCCACATTTGTTTTTTTTTACAAGACTGGGGCAAAATACGTTAATCAAATAAACTTGCAGTACAGATGTGTAAATGGCAAATTACAATAAAGATTGTGAGCTCCTCTATCCTATTTAGACTTTGTTTTCCAAGGCATCGAAAAGGAGGGGCCTCCATATTCCTTCCACCCAAATGCACTAAGTGTGGTTGGAAGCCCATTAAAAGCACACCAGATTTGAGAGTTTGTGAAGAAAATGGAAAGCCTGCTGAGGAGTTGGGAACATTCTGGAAGGTAAGTGTGAAATATTTTTGCACCCTTCAAATGTCACAATTAGGCGTGGTATTGTAATGCAGGTGTGTTTTATAAGGATAGGGATCTGTGCTTTAAAGGTATGTTGACTTTTACATTGAACAGCATTGTGTAATTGTTCACATGCATTACAGTACTTTTCCAATGGTGAATGCACCATAATGCAGTGGAAGATATAAAAAGGTGTCTGCTTCAGTCATATTTTTGAGCTCTGATTTAATTGGACTACCAGATCTGGCTATTTTAAAAAAAATTGCTTCTGAAGATAGAAAAAGATGACCTGGACCTGCTCCTCCATTGATTAACAGGCACTCACCTTTGAAATCGACATTTGTTTTGTCAATGGAGCTGGAAGATTTTATGACAGCTGCTCCATTATGAATGCTTGGCTGCATTTCAAAAGTTCTGCAGGTAGTCTTAGAAATATTGAAACTTTTACAAGCATACAATAACAGAATGTGGCTTTGATGTGGTTCCTTGTCTGTTTACAAACCTAACAGGCACTTAAAGGATTGCAGGGTTTTTTTCCCCTTGAGGCTTTTTTGCCTATGATACTGTGTTTGCATTCAGGGTTTTCTTAGATTTTTAGAGGCTTGATGCTTTTCCAATGATTTTGAAGTAATTCCCACTGTTACTGCATGGCTCCTGATGAATGTTCATGATGCACACTCGGTGAATGGCTATGGAGGAAACATGGGGAGCAAGGATGTCATGGGTGATCTAAGGGGGGCATGGAGGACACATAGTGGCAAAGAGGAGAATGGAGAGGCATGGTGGATAGAGGGTGGAATAGAGGAGGCATGGGTGATCTGAGGGGACATGGAGGATACATGTGGGCATGGAGGGGGCAGAGGATCTGAGGCTGCATTGAGGGCACACGAAGGTGTAGAGGGCCATGGGTGATCTGAAGGGACAGGGCCTGGAATGGGGTTTGGGTGGGGGTGAGGGAGGTGTGGGGTGAGGTTTAGACAGCTTTGGATCAATGTTGAGAGCTGGGCTGGTGTGTTGGAGAACCGAGGTGAGCCTTCTAACTGGCCCTCCTCCACATCCACACTCCTCATGCACTTCATAGTAGCTCTAAAATGCACTGCAAACCTGACATGTGTGAAAAGACAAAAATGGAGTATGAAGTCGCACATGGGTCGTTTGCAAGCTGCGAAAGTGTGCAGTTTGGGTTTTCACAGCCCTAGATGAAGAGTTGGCCCGGTGTTTTATTACAAAGAGATTGGAGTATATGTGTAAAGAAGTCTTGCGGGAAATAAAATGATCCTGGTTGAGACTACGCCTGACCTCACCTTAGGAATGATATACCTGCCTTAAGAGGTGTGTAAAGAAGGTTCACTAGACTGATTCCTGGGATGACGAGACTGTTGAGAAGAGATTGAGTATATTAGGCTAGTGGCCCCTAGAGTTTAGAAGAGGTGATCTCATTGAGGCGTATAAAATTCTTAAGTGGCATGACAGGATAGATGCTGGGGAGGATGTCTCCCCTAACTGGGGAGTCTAGTACTATCGGTCACAGTTTTTGCATAAGGGATTGGCATTTAGGATCAAATTAGAAGAAATTTCTTCAATCAAAGGGTTATGAATCTTTGGAGTTCTGTATCTTAGAGGACTGTGGATGTTCAGTATATTCATGGCAGAGATTAATAGATACTTGGACATCAAGGGAATCACAGGCTATAGGGATACTGCAGTAAGATGGAGTTGAGATAGATGATCAGCTTTGATCTTATTGAATGGCAGAGCAAGCTCAAAGGGCTGAATGTCTATTCCTGTTCCTATTTCATATGTTGTTTGGTATAAACTATACCCCAACGTTTCATGTTACTCAGTGCACTTGCTGCTAACTCAAATTATATATGGTGTGATGGAATACTCTCCACTTGCCTGGGTGAGTGCAGTTCCAACAACACTTAAGAAGCTCAACACCATCCAAGACAAAGTAGCCTGCTTGATTTGCACTCCATCTGCCATCATAAACATTCATTCCCTCCACCACTGACGCAGAGTGGCAGCAGTGTATACTGCAGCAACTTATCAAGACTCCTTTGACAGCACCTTCCAAACCTGTGACCTCTGCTACCTAGAAGGACAAGGGCAGCAGATGCATCAGAATACTACCAACTGCAAGTCCCCCCTCCAAGACATGGGAACACCATCCTATGATGTGATATCATGTGATATCACATGCTCCTTCACCGTTGTTTTGTAGATCCTGGAACTCCCTCCCGAACATCACAGAAGATGCACCTACATCAAATGGACCTCAGTGGTTCAAGAAGGTCTTGTCAATGGCACCACATTCTATATCTGAATTAAAACAAACTAAGCTCACACCAAATTGGGCATCACACAATGATGAGTATGTGTTCCACTGACCCTGCCTATCACATCTTTTGGCCGATGGGAAATGTGCAAGAGTGGGTTGTTTAGATATGTGCTCAAATTTTCAGTTTTTCCTTTAAGGGTAGTGCTGAGATTGAGACCTCTATGTAGCAAATATGTGTCTGTATATTGTTATCTAGCCATGGTATTAATCAGCAACAGACTCCTGACTATATTACTGCAAATGGTTTTGAGATTTTATCATATGAAAGCACTGCACAAAGGTAAATGAGAACATCCAGACTGTAAAATGGCTCCAATAGGCTTGCTTTATCTAATTACAAACACACAGAATTATCAGCTGATCATTTATTATCTATGTTGGAGATTTTTATGATTGTCAGTTTATTATTACATCCATAGTGCATGGAAAATATATCAATTTCAAGATAAATGCTATGTTCTATAGAGTCTACGAACAGGACTAATAGTTACACACAGGTAAAAGGTATAAACAGGTTACAAAAATCTGGATTGTGCAAAAAAGCATCATATATATATGATGGAAATAAGGTTCCAGTCCATCATCCTATTGAATACTAACCATAAGCACGGTAATAAAGTTTCCCTCTTCATAATCATGGAGCTATAGAATAATCAATTTTAAAAGAACTATTCAATTTGATTTCTCTTATTTATAGCAAGCTGAAAACTCTGCTAATAAATTAAGTAGATAACTGGTAATAAATGAGAAATCCTTTTTGTTTGAAATCTTATTTGCACATACATTCAATATGTGAAGATCTGAGCTTGAAATAGACTTCTTACTCGCTTGATGCACAAGTCCTGCAGGAAGGGTACAGCTCTCTTTCTTCCATTGCACAAAAATACAAACCGGTTCTGCCTGTGTGCTATCCTGAGTTGAGAGCCACCAGACCAGCAGAGGATTTTACTGTCAGTTGATGGTATCAGTTAAAATATTAAAATAAACAAAAATTAAATGCAGGCAAGTCTCGTGAGCGGTACTTAATAACGATTGACCATAACTATTCATGAGGATTAATTTCTGCAGATGGATTTACACTGTATTTTTCGGTGTTTCATTGACTTTACTGCTGAGGTTATGGCAGGAGACTGGCAGAATAGCACAGAAATTGAACACCAAAGTGGTGATAGCATAATAGCACTGACAAAAGTGCATTTGAAGTGGGAAATAATTTAATGAAGTTTGTAGACAATATACATCATGAGATTATGAGTTTACAATAGTTTTAAGTTTTGATATTGTTCTTGGTGATTCAGTCTGCTGCTTGGAAAACAATAGGTTCTTAAGACTGGAATGAGTAAATGGATTGCCCCTCTCCGATTTTCGGTAAACATGTTGAGACACTTGGATAGACTGAGTGGCAATATTAACAAATATAGGACATCTTGCACAGTTTAAAAAATATTACCAAGGTTCAAACTGTGGGGTGCAATGTTTTCAAAGATTAATTCAAAGACCACCAGTAGGACTCCTTAAATGAAGACTTTGTTTTGGATTTCAATTAAAAAATACTGCCCTTATTTTTTTCAGTATAAAAATAAAACAAAAACACTAATTTTACTGGTGCCACTCCTGGTTTCTATATCACACAGCATTGCGCTAACCTGTGTAAAAATTAAGAATCCTGCAATAAGCAGAACAAAATAGAAAAGGTTACTTGTGTAATCAATCACTTTCACTGAAAAATGTTTAAGTGATGGGTTACTTCTAATAATCCCTTCGTTCCTTTGTCATCTACATTGGAAACACTCTAACCAGGTAGATTGGTTAAAGAAAGTGTAATTAGAATCGCAAATCATTTCATAGTTGACTCAAAGTGACAACATACTGCATGGTATATTACTGAGTTAAACAGACCAGAAAAGTTCCAGATTTGGTCCAATCGGGAGGGGGTGTCGTGAGAGCAATGGCCTGCAGCTTTGATGCAGTTTTTGTACCTTTTTGGTAGTGACCTAAAGTTCCTTTGAAGGGCCATCAGTCCATTTAGGTCGCTTGCAGATGGAAATCCTGAACTTTGCAGGCCCAGCCCCCTTAAGTGCCCAAGGCAAACCCTATTCCAGCTAGGGTCGCAAAACAGGTGTTAGGCTCTTAGCTTATTCAAGGGATTTGACCCTTGTTTCAACAGCTGCCAGGGGCACATCCATAGTGCTTGCACCAATTGTGAGCTTAGTTCCCTAAATTAGACTTCTGTATCTATTTCCCATCCAGAAAATGGGCACAACAAGGTCTCATGTCTGCTGGAACCTATGCAAATCAAAGGGATCATTAATCAAAGGAAATTAGGAAATAAATCACTTTAAAAAATGCACTGCTAATTTTGGCCATTGAGTTACAATTTTAATGTACGTAACAGCCCTATTGATGGAACTTGAATGCCAATGGACAAGAAAGTCAGGCAGGGTGTAAGATGGGCTCCTATTCACTCTCCATCTCTTTGGCACCAAACGCCATCGATTTTACTCCCCCTATTCTATGTAATGATCTGCCTATTTTTGTTGCCCTTTTGTATCTGAGCTGTCAGGCCATTTGATGTTTGAATCCAGTTTTCGTGCACTTAATTTCTGCTTTTTGGAAAGATCATCTATTCAAATATGGTTTGGAACAGCACGACAAAGATTAAAAAAAAACTCTTCTTAAAACTGCTTCAGTGGCTGAACAGATAACTGTGGCCTGTGCCCAGGCTCAGTCTGGACTCCCAGGCTGCAGATTCCTAATCAAAGTTCCAGTTGGCAGCAAGAGCCTTGGGCTTTCTCAAGTTCCCTGTGCTGCTGAAGGTTCTCCTCATTGATCGTAGTGAGCTGTAGGCAATAAAAACAAGTGCAAATTAAGTAAGTCAGTTTTTTTCTACAAGTATGTGAACAAGCAATTAATTTTTGTGGTGCATACACATTTTTTCAGATCACTGGTGAGTCACCAGGAGGCACCTCTTGGAAAGTTGGATGATACACGCTATAATACTCCTATCGTTATAAAACAATTATTCTGCTGCTGAGGTTAGATCTGAATGTAATGTGGCCCGGCCTTTAAAGTCACATTCCCCAAGTGCTATCTATACACTGCATCCTGAGATCAATTAGAAGTTAATCACTTTGGGGAAGGGGCTTGCAGCTTTAGAGCTGCTTGTAAATTTATGGATCCAGGTGGGAAGAAAATTTATTTTATATTTTTGCTGCTTTGAAATACAATGTGCAAAGTGAGAATCTCATTTAAAAAATTAAAAAAAGACTTGATAATTGTAAAAAAAGAAATTCTTGAAATCAAAGAAACCATTGCTACTATTGTCTGTAGTTAATGTATATCAGAATTTCTGTAATAAATCAATCTATTAATTTGTTATTTTGAGCAGAATAGGCATTGGAGAGTAAAAGAATGTGATGCAGATGAAATATTTCCGCTGTGTGCTAGGTGTTGTGAAATCATAAACAGTTTTCATAAACATTTTTATCGTTAAAGTGGAACTGAAAAAATGCTGCTGGGATATAAGCTTTTGAAAATTGCTTCTGTGCCATATTACATGGTGCTTTTAAAACACATGAATAAATAGTTGTACTCAGTGAAGTAGGGCAGGTGCAAAATGAACACTTTGCAGAGTAGGAGGTGCTTGTAGATTTCTGGTTCCAGGTAAGAAGAAACACTGGGGGTAGAGGTGCACAAATTATTGAAGATGACAGGGGAGTTTGAGAAAGTAGTTAATAAAGCATACGGAATCCTGGGCTTTATAGATAGGGACATCGAATACAAAAACAAGGGAATTATGATAAACCTATAAAACACTGGTTTGGCCTCAACTGGAGTATTGTGTCCAGTTTTGGGCACCACACTTTATGTGAAGGCATTAGAAAGAGTGCAGAAAAGATTTAAAAGAATGCTTTATTACACGGATAGGTTACATACAAACTTACAAGATAGGAGCAGAAGTAGGCCACTCGGCTACTCGAGCCTGCTCCGCCATTCAATAAGATCATGGCTGATCTGTTTGTTTCGAGCTCTACATTCCCATCTACCCCCAATAACTTTTGATTCCCTTGCCTACAAGAATCTATCCCCTTCTGCCTTAAAAATATTCAGTGACCCTGCCTCCACTGCCTCCTGAGCAGGGAGTTTCAAACCTGCACAACCCTCCAAGTGAAAAAAATTCTCCTCATCTCTGTCCTAAAAGGACGACCCCTAATTTTAAAACAGTGTACCCTACTTTTGGACTCACCGACAAGAGGAACCATCATTTCCACGTCCACTTTTTCATGACTGTTCAGGATCTTATATACTTCAATCAAGTCAAGCCTTAATTTTCTAAACTCCAGTGGAAACAAGCCCAGTGTGTCCAACCTTTCCTCATAAGATAACCTGCTCATTCCAGGTATCAATCTAGTAAACCTCCTCTGAACCATCTCCAATGCATTTACATTCTTCCTTAAATAATGAGACCAAAACTGCACACTGTGGGCAGAAGTTTTCCGTCGGCGAGCTGGGGGCGGGGCCTCCTCGCCGACGTGGGATGACGTTGGGGGAGAACCCCCGACATCACCCCGCCCCACTTAAATCTTCAGGAAGGCGGGGGGACAGCGCGATTAGCTGTCCTCCCGCCGACCTATCAGTGGCCAATTGAGGCCATTGACAGGGTAGTTAAATCAATTAAAGGCCCTGCCCGTCCAACCTTAAGGCTGGCGGGCAGGCCAGGAGCCCCAGCAGGCTTCTGAAAAAACATGGAACCTCATTCACCGGCGGGATGAGGTTTCATGTCGATTTTTAAAAACTTTAATAAAGTTTCTGTGATATTTATTAAGATGTCCCATCTCGTGTGACATTGTCACATGAGGGGGACATGTTAATAATTTTTTTATTTTTCTATTTTTAAACTTTCAAACACTGTCAGCACTCTCCCTGAGGCAGCACTTAGTCTCAGGGAGATGTTTGGCAGTTGGGGAATTCCCCCCCGCCGGCACAGGAAGCACATAGTGCTTCTCATCGGGCAGCCGCGGGGCGGGTTTTAATTGGCCCGCCCACTTAAAATGGCGGCGGGGCCCGTTTCGGCGGCGGGGATTGGCTGCCCGCCTGCCGCTGAGCCGGTGGGGCCTGCCTGCCCATCAAGGGCAAAATTCTGCCCAGTATTTGAGATGTGGTCTCACCAATGCCCTGTATAATTGAAGCATGACATCCTTACTTTTATGTGCAATTCCTCTCATAATAAAGGATAGCATTCCATTAGCCTTCTTGGAGAAGCTGGGGCTGTTCTCCTTGGAAAAGAGAAGACTAAAAGGAGATTTGATACAGGTCTTCAAAATCATGAGGGGTTGGACATACTAGATAGGCAGAAGGATCCAGAACCAGAGGACACTGATTTAAAGTGATTGGCAAAAGAAGTAACAGCTACATAAGGAAAAATCTTTCTATGCAGCAAGTGGTTAGGATCTGGAATGCACTGCGTGGGAATGTGCTGGAGGCATGATTCAATTGAGGCCTTCAAAAGAGAATTGTGTAATTATCTGAACAGAAAATTTTGCAGTGTTATGGGGAAAAAGGAGGGGGACTGGGACTAGTTGAATTGATTTTGCAGAAGGCAGACATAGACATGATGAGCTGAATGGCCTTCTTTTATGCTGTAACTATTCTATGATTCCATGACATCATTAGAGACTGATTTGCATAATTAATGCTTTGGGCGGGTGTCCTTGCTGCCTGAAATTTCAAATTTCAGGTGGCCAGATAGGGGTAGGAACAGAATCCCCTGCTCCGTTTTAACTCTTGGTTTCTGCTTGGCAGGGTTTAAAATGAGCCACATGTTGTCTGAAGTATATAGCTTTCATTTTTGAAAAAATTATAATAAAAATGACTGGCATTTGTGCAACAAACAACCAAAATCAAGGACACTTATTTTTGACGACATATCACCTAACCTGAGCCCTAAAAACTCATGTTTCTGCCATTGGCAAACTAATACCTTAAATTCTAAGCTCCTGCTCGGAATCTTTTTCTTGAATTACCATAATTGTGCTGTTTTTATCCTGTTTGGAATCAGTTCAGCGCTTTTTAGATACAAATCTGACACAAATGCGCATTGCAAAATGGGCAAATGCATATCCATGATCATCTCTAACACTGATATGTACAGAATGGGGCTCAAGGTCAGCTTAAGGTGAAAGCAAATCAAAGCAAGTGTCCCTAATTCTTCGTCATCTTCTTGGTTTTGTGGTCTATGTCCTTGATTGGTTGGTTTAAAGATCAAGATGCATGAATGTAATTAGAAAGGAACAGTGGTTAAAATGTCTACAGCCTTTCTTTGTTATTAGGCTTGTCACTGTATAAAGAGTTGCTGTAGTAGCATATCCCATTTTGGTCCAGAGTATGAAAATGAAATGGGTATTGTTTCCTTCATGCCTAAAACATGATGACAATCTCTGAAGACAAAACCAATTGCCCAAGTTGCACCTGAAAGGTGTTGCATTCTATCACATGCTCACTCCTAGTTTTGATACAGTACCATAAAAATAACTGAAGATGTATAAAATATTTCTATAACACATCTTTCACATACATGAAAACGATCACAAATATTCTGTACTGTTCAGATAAAACACAATCATATTGTACTGTAAGTGTTATATTCCATATGCCATGGCAACATTTTTAAAAAAAAAGCCTTGGGATTTGTTTGCATAATTTGGCACAAAATACAACTACAAGTGATTTGAACCAGTGTTCGTTACAGGTAAGTGATGTTTTATTGCTTCTGGATATATTTGATGTAAATTATGAAAGGCAATTGCAAGTAAGAAGAGTGCTATTAACTAAGACAGATTTGTTTAACAGCTTGCCTAAGTGCCTGTCATTATTTATAATGTATGCAGACGTTTGATATTAAAGTGCTCAATATGGTGAAAGCATCGTCTGTTGAGTATAAAATAGACAGCATAGATCAGTCATCAATTCTAAAATGTGAACACTTTTGGAGGTGGTATAATTGCAGCAATATTCAAATGAAACATTTCAAAAACGTGACTTTTTTGTGAGATCTAATTGTTTTTTTCATGGTTCGTGATCATCAAAGTGATTGTGAGCCGGAGAAATAGAATGTTTTGTACTTGCTGACAGAATTGAATGCTCTCAGGTTAATTATGACATGAAGATGTTACAGCATGAATCTCCCTCCATTGGACCGACAATGTACTGACCCAATGGTCTAAAGAAAATCCCCCTGAGACTGATATTAACATCCTTATTTCCTACTCCCAGTATTAAATATTTTCTAATTATTGTCAAATTTAGGAATATTAGGAATTTTAACTTAAGAAAGAAGTGTGTTTGTGTTGGGATGGAATTAAAGTTTCAAAAATCACATTTCTAGCCAAAACCCGCCTCCAACTTGCCCACTTCTGGCTTAAACTGAGATGGAAATGTGGCGGGCAGTCAACCTGCTCTAAGGAGGCTGTTTAGTACTGTAAATTTGAGCCTCATTGTCATTCAGCTTTTTGACTTTAACTCTGATTGGTTAGGGCACCCAAAACTCAGGAAACACAACACCTACATCCAAGTAAAGGATTGCAGATCCAGGAGGTGAGTGCCTTTACATTTCTGGATCTAGTGTGCCTGCCTGAGGAGCCCCCCTGTGATTGGGAGCCCCTCACATGTAAGCCCCTGTAAGGCCATGACCTTCCCCCACAAGTCCTCCGACCCTCCTGAGGCTACCGATCCCACCCTATCAGGTTTTTGATCTCCCCGCTGAAGCCTCTGACTGCATCGCCAGGCCTCCATTTGGCTTAGATATCACTCCCCCTACAACCTGGGGCTTCTGAACTGAAGCCTCCATCCCCACCACCACCTCACTGGTCTCTGATCCGTTCCTGTGATCTGTTCATTTAGCACCTCACTCGATTGACATGTCCTTCAACCCCCACTGCGGATTTACTCGTTCCCGTGGTCTTCACTGATCGGTTTCCCATCTGACTGGAAGCCAAGCCTGGCTTCCAGTTGGGGAACCGATCAGTGATGTCAAGTGCATGCTGTGGAGAGGGTATTCTGGCTTCCAAGTTCTCCCACCGTTTGGGCTCTGACCCTCCCACCCCTGCCCCCAGTGGGTTAGGTAAGTAAAAAATTATCCCATTGTGTGGTGTGAGCTATGCAACAGATTATTATTATTTCTAGATCTAATTTTATGTGAAACATTCAACTGTTGAGCATATATATAGAAAAGGTATAATGTGGCCTAAAGTACATTAATTCCCCAGAAATATAAATCAGAAGTGAGTTCCCTGATTACGAAACACTACTTTTCTTACACCTTTCTAGCTCACCCATCAAGATTCACAATTGGTACAGAAGTGGTTCAGTTTCACAGTACTGCTGACAGGTTGGAGAAAGGAGATTCCAACAGTTACTGTAGAATTTCAGAGCATTGAAACAGGCTATTAACCCAGAAGTCTCCTCCCACTAGCTCCCAACTTACATTATATCACTCTATAGTGCTGCGAATATCTATTTCATAGTTCATATGTTTTAGAATATAACTTTTAGTTTTAGGAATTAGTTTTAGAATATAGTAAGATATATGGAAAAGCCTAGTTAAGAAACTGATAACCAAACCTAATGTTATGGCATATCAAACAATTCTAGGTTTAATTAACCTGTATTTATCTTACAAAGTCGGAGTTGATAGTGCTAAAAAAAACTTAAAACACTGGGTGACTCATCTCTGGACCTCTTTGTTGTCCCAGGAAATCTGGAGAGGGCAATTACATCCATTAGAAATATAATTTCTTCATATGGGTTACAGACTCAAAGAGTAGTGTTGAAGGTAAAATAGATTATTATCTGAGCCATGTGCAAATTGGCATAGAGCAAATAAGATGAGAGAGACAAATGCGTGGTTCAACGACTGGTGTGCAAGAAATGGGATCCGATTTGTGGGGCATTGGCTCAGTACTGGAGAAAGTGGGGGCTGTATCGTTGGGACCGTCTACACCTGAACAATGCTGCGATGAGTGTTCTCGCAAATCACGTATGTAGGGAATTAGAGAGGGCTTTAAACTAAACAAGATAAGTGAGGGATCAAGCTTGGGTAGAGGTAGTTATTCAAGGGGTAGAGTCAAGACAGGAGAGCAAAATATTAATATGAGAAATGAGGGTCAGAGAATGGCAGGAAGGGACACAGAGAAAAAACTGAAGGTGCTGTATCTGAATGCATGTAGCATTCATGACAAAGTAAATGGATTGATGAAGTAAATAAGTATGATCTGAATGCAATTATGGAGACGTGGCTGCAGGGCAACAAGGATTGGGTCCTGAATATTGAGGGGTACATGACATTCAAGAAGAATAGGAAGCTAGGTAAAGGTGGAGGGATAGCATTCTTAATCAAAGAGGGCATTGGTACAATATTTAGAGATGACCTTGGTTCTGGAGATCAGGATGTAGAATCGGTTTGGGTGGAGATGAGGAATATTAAGGGAAAAAGTCACAGGCCCCCTAACAGTAGCCAGAGTGTAGGACAAAGTATACAAGAAGAAATATTGGGTGCTTGTGATAAAGGGACGGCAATAATCATGGGTAATTTTAACCTACATATAAACTGGAAAAATCAGACTGGCAGTAGTAGCCTGGATGAGGAGTTCTTAGAATGTTTTCGAGTTTCGTAGAGCAGCATGTCCTGGAACCAACCAGAGGGCAGGTTATATTAGACTTGGTATTGTGTAATATGACAGGATTAATTAATGATCTCAGAGTAAAGGCACCCCTATGTAGCAGTGATCACAATATGACTGAATTTTGCATCCAGCTTGAAAGGGAGAAGAATGGATCTAAGATTAGTATCTTAAACTTAAATAAAGGAAATTATGTGGACAAGAAAGCTGAGCTAGCTGAAGTGAACTGGGGTACTAGGCTAGAGGATAGATCAATAGAGAAGCAGTGGCAGACATTTAAGGGGATATTTCAGAAAATTCAGAATAAGTATATTCATACTATAAAAGAAAAATTCTCAGGGGAGGACCCATCATCCGTGGTTAACTAAAAAAGTTAAGGAAAGCATCAAACTTGAGGGAAAAGCATATAAATGCGCAAAGATGAGTGGTGGGATAGATCACAGAATCACAGTGCAGAAGAGGCCCTTCGATAGCAAGAGATTCTACAGGTATTTAAAAACTAAAAGAGTAAGCAAAGTGAGTGTTGGTCCTCTAGAGAGTGACAGTGGGGAGTTAATAATAGATAATAAGAAAATGGCGGAAGAAATGAACAAATATTTTGTTTCCGTGTTCACTATAGAGGATACAAAAAACATTCCAGTAATAGCTGTCAATCAGGAGGTGAAAGGGAGAGAGGAACTTGGTGAAATTGCAATCATTAGGGAAATGGTACTGAGCAAACTGATGGAGCTGTGGGCTGACAAGTCTCCAGGTCCTGACAGACTATATCTTAGGGCAAGATTTTTAGCTCGGCAGGCGGGTGAGCTGACGTCAATGCACAGTCGCGTGATATTTCATTCGGCGGGTGCGTGCCGGAGTTGGCAGCGCGCCTGCCGACAATTAAAAGGCCTGTTAAGGCCATTAAAGGAGCAATTAAATAGAACTTTTCACTGCCCGTCCAACCTTACAGTTGGCAGGCAGGTGAAAAGGCCAAGCGGCCTTTGCACTTTTTAAGGAAACCTCATCCACAGGCGGGGTGAGGTTTCTTAAAGCAAATAAAAATAAAATAACATTTTTAAAATTTATTAAATAACATGTCCCTGCTCATGTGACAGTCACATGAGGGGACATGTTTTATAGCATTTTTAATTTCTTTATTTTTTTTTACATAACTCGTCATCTCCCTGAGGCAGCCCTGTGCCTCAGGGAGATTATGAAGTGTGCACTTGCGCACATGCACAAAGTTTGTGCTCGCCCTCTTCCCCCAGCCCACACAGGCAAGCGGGTGGGGGGAGGAGG
Source organism: Cetorhinus maximus (assembly GCF_964194155.1). Lineage (NCBI taxonomy): Eukaryota > Metazoa > Chordata > Chondrichthyes > Lamniformes > Cetorhinidae > Cetorhinus > Cetorhinus maximus. The sequence goes on from NC_135884.1 coordinate 130,599,697, forward strand.
GCAAGCCAGTTTAATATTGCCTTCCTTAATTGGCCCCCCAGCGTGAAATCGCCTTCTCGGCTTCCCAACCGAGCCCGCCCAACAAGAGCAAGATTCTGCCCCAAGGGTCTTAAAAGAGGTGGCTAACGAGGTCATAGATGTGCTGGTGTTAATTTTCCAAAATTTGCTAGATTCTGGAAAGGTTCCATCAGACTGGAAAGTAGAAAATATAATCCCTCTATTCAAGAAAGGAGCGAGGCAGAAAACAGAAAACTATAGGCCAGTTAGCTTGATGTCTGAGTGGAGAAGTTGTTAGAATCAATCATTAAGGAGGTTATAGCTGGGCACTAAGAAAAGCTCAAGGGAATCGGGAAGAATCAGCTTGGTTTTGTGAAAGGGAAATCACGTTTAATCAATTTATTGGAATTTTTTGAAGGAGTAACATGTACTGTGGATAAAGGGGAGCTTGTAAACATACTTTACTTGGATTTCCAGAAGGCATTTGATAAGGTGCCACATCAAAGGTTATTACAGAAAATACAAGCTCATGGTGTAGGGGGTAACATATTAGCATGAATATAAGATTGGCTGGCAGGCAGAAAACAGAGTATGCATAAATGGGTCTTTTTTGGTTTGGTAGGATATGACAAGTGGAGTCACGCAGGGGTCTCAACTTTTTTACAATTTACATCAATGACTTAGAAGAGGGGAGCAATGGCATGGTAGCTAAATTTGCAGATGACACAAAGATAAATAGGAAAGTACATTGTGTAAAGGACATAAGGAGGTTGCAGAAGGCTATAATAGGTTGAGTGAGTGGGCAAAAATGTGGCAAATGGCGTTTAATGTGGGAAAGTGTGAAGTTTTTCACTTTGGCAGGAATAATTTAAAAAATGTAAATGTGTTGGAGGTGGTTCAGAGGAGGTCTACTAGATTGATACCTGGAATGAGCGGGTTGTCTAATGAGGAAAGGTTGGACAGACTGGCCTGGTTTCCACTGGAGTTTAGAAGAGTGAGGGGTGATTTGATTGAAGTATACAAGATCCTGAATGGCCTTGACAATGTGGACGTGGAAAGGATGTTTTTTCATGTGTGTGAGTCCAAAACTAGGGCGCACTGTTTTAAAATTAGGGGTTGCCCTTTTAGGACAGAGATGAGGAGAATTTTTTCTCTGAGGGCTGTGCGACTTTGGAACTCTCTGCCTCAGGAGGCAGTGGAGGCGGGGGTCATTGAATATTTTTAAGGTAGAGGTAGATAGATTCTTGTTAGGTAAGGGAATCAAAGGTTACCGGGGGCATATGGGAATGTGGAATTCGAAACACCAGCAGATCAGCCATGATCTTATTAAATGGCAGAGCAGGCTCAAGGGGTCGAATGGCCTACTCCTTTTCTTATTTCTTAAGTTTATTATTTCTGTTTGAGACGATCCCAGCGCATGCCATGCTCCCATAGAGATGGGCTGTAGGGGTAGAAGGTTCTTTTGTTTAAAAATCTGTGAATGTTTGCTGACAGAAGCAAGCAGTTCATTTTGGGGAACAAAAAAAGGCAGTTGCAGCTTTGCTATGGTGTGGTTTGCATTTCACCAGTTTGATGAGCCCAGAGTAGATGAGTCAGTTAGGCCTGCCCTTCAAGTAGAGAAAATACTAACCTCATCATTCACCATGTGGCATATGGGTGAGGCTCAATCTCAATTTGGATTTCATGAGGGAAAAGCAGTTGGAAGATTTGCTTTAGCTTGCAGCTAATGGAAAAAATCTATAGTCGTCCTCACAGAGCCTTGTGGCAGAAAACAGTCAACAGGGTTAGCTTGGAAAGCTTTGGAAAACCAGTTGGGTATCTGCTGGCAAACAGAACAAGGAGCTGAGGCATCCACAGTTATGAGGTGGTTAAAGAAAAAGTGGAGGGTCACTAAATAAAAGGTGAAACCAAAAAGCTAACGGAAGGACCCTTATAGAGCCTTACTTCGGAAGCTAGCTGGAACACTGAGGAAAATTAAAGTGAATTCCGGAGGGCTGTGGCATACCTTTGGATTGGTCTCTGCAGAATTGAATGCACCTTCAGGATTGTTGTAAAGTATAAGAGGGAGGTAAAAGATAAAACTGAGTTCATAATATAAGTGGTTGTAAATGTGTGTGTTAAGTTAATAGTCCTTACTTTGTTTAATTCTTTTTGATATACAACAAAGTTTTCATTTTGTTTAGAACATTAAATCTTGTGGTGTAGTTCTGTTGGTTAATTGTTGGGTGTTTGGATTCCTCTTTAAAAGGTAATGGTCCCTAACAGGGATTGGAACAATAACATATCCTTCTATTTCTTTCTCGCTCATGTACTATGTAGCTTCCTCCTAAATGCATCTCTGCTATTCACCTCAACTAGTGCAATAATGCACTGAAAAGTACTCTATTGAGAAGGTAATGATGCTCAGAGCTGGGTTTAGATCAGGAAAGTTCTGAAATGTCACTCAGCTGGATTAGCCCTTGAATGAATTAAAGAATTTGAATGCTATGGTAATCTGAGGTGTAATACATCTTTAAAAGACTGTGAGCAGATTGACCATGTGACTGCAAGACCCAATAGCTGTATAGCATGGGCTACCACGTAAATGTTAATCTAGCATTGGATCTGGCTGGAGAAGCACACATCATGTTAATGTTCTGTTGTTTGTGTAAATAAATAGCTTGTGCTTCCTTTCATATTGGTCTCTGCATCTGCTGTATATTGTTGCCGACTCGCCTACCGACAGATAAACGTGCAACTGGTTCGCGAGCAAAGCGTCCCCATAGTCAAAACATAACAACTGGTGACGAGGCAAAACACCACCAGTCGATGACACCAAGGAAAGTCGCGAAAACTCAACTGTAGTGAAGTAGCTGTGCCCTGCAGGCCGATTGTTTGTACATGACAATTGTAAACCCTCACCATAGTCATTGAAGCTATCGTCCTCCAATACGCCACAATTTGGTTGCATCAAACCGTTTGATCAGATCACCAATGACTGGTCACATTATATTGAACGCCTCGCATTTTTCTCTTTGGCCAATGACATATTGCACCCAACACCCCAGATTCCAAGAGCTTTGATGAGTTGGTGAATCTAGTGAAAGACCATTTCCAACTGAAACCCTTGGTAACAACCCAGTGTTTTAAATTCAATTCGAGATGTCGTGCCTCTGGAGACACAGTTGCTTGCTTTGTAGCAGCCTTAAAACAATTGACAGAGCACTGTGAATTTGGGATGTCGATTAATGACATGTTAAGAGACCGATTAGTGTGTGGGATTAACGAAGACGCCATTCAAAAGAGGTTGCTGTCTGGGACAAATTTGGATTTCAGTAAAGCCCTGGAGTTGGCACTCGCAATGGAAAATGTGGTCAGGGGCTCAGAAGAAATCAAGGGAGTACAAAATGGCATCATTCTTCATGTCAGGAGGGAGACACTGGCGGAAGTGCAGGGCTCCGCGGAAAGGTGGGAAACAGCCGCCATTAACAGACCAGCAAAAAGCAATGGCTTAACGGATAAAAACCACGTTCATAATAGCAGGATTGGAACCAGAAAGCCTACAAATGAATGACAATTTAAAAGAACCGAGTGTTTCTACTGCCATCGCAATGGGCACATTATGCGATATCGTAAAGAAAGATTAAGGCCAAAGTTCAAACAAAAAGGCAGAAGTTGTGAAATTTATGTAATGGAGGAGCCAGAGGAAACTGAGTCAGACATTTACTCCCTGCACAAGTTAAAAATAGGTAAAACAGAGCCAATCTACGTGACAGTAGAAGTCAACAGAAAACCCCTTCAAATGGAGGTGGATACAGGCGCATCCAAGACAGTCATAGGAGAACAGTCCTGTTTAAGTATCTGAACGGAGGAGGCCACTCACTAAAGCTGGAAAACTCATATGGCAGGCTAAAGGCATATATTGGTGAAAACATACAAGTGAAAGGATAAGCAAGGTTCCAGTACAATATGGAGGCCAGTCTACTAACCTACCCTTGATAGTGGTAGCAGGGGAGGGTCCAACTCTACTTGGTTGGACTGGCTTAAGGAAATAAAATTGGAGTGGACTGAGATTTTCCAACTCAAAATGAAAGACCGACAAGAATTATTGCAGAAATATCCCCTTGTATTCAGGGAAGAGCTCAGGAAGTTTCAGGGACTGGAAGCCAGATCCCGAAGCAACCCCTAGATATTTGAGGGCGAAGTCAGTCCCCTATCCATTACGAGAAAAGGTGGATATTGGACTGGAAAGGTTGGGAGTCTTACAACCTGTACAATTTTCCGAATGGGCAATGCCCAAAGTTCCAGTTCTAAAGTCTGACCAGAGTGTGTGAATATGCGGGGACTACAAGTTGACCGTTACCAAAGTAGCCAGACTTGAGAGGTACTCTATGCCAAAAATTGATGAATTGGACTCCAAGCTGGCAGGGGGAACTGCATATACGAAACTCGACCTGAGCCATGCTTACCAGCAAGTTGCGCTAGAAAGGGCCTCTTGGGATAGTGTGACTATCAATACACATAGAGGGTTGTACCAGTATACCAAGTTACCCTTCAGAGTCTCATTGGCTCGTGCCATTTTCCAACAGACTATAGAAAATTTGCTTCAAGGTGTTTCCCATGTGGTAGTTTATCTCGATAATGTCCTAGTAACAGGACTGACTGATGAAGAATACCTGGCTAACTTGGAAAAGGTGCTGAAGCATTTCTCACAAGCCAGAGTACGTTTGAAAAGGGAAAAATGTATCCTCCAAGCAAAAGAAGTGATTGACCTGGGTCATAGGGTCGACTCGCAGGGCCTTCACCCAGTAGAAGACAAGGTGAGAGCTATTTGTGAGGCACCAGCCCCGAAAAATGCCACAGAACTCAAGTCCTCCTTGGGAATGGTTAACTACTCTGGTCGTTTTCTTCCAAATTTGTCAACAGTACTGACTCCATTATACTGTTACTCAAGAAAAACCACAGGTGGACTTGGCAACCCCCACAACAACAGGCTTTTATGGCAGTGAAGCAGTTACTACGTTCACCAGCTCTGTTGGTACATTTCGATCCAAAGAAAAAATTGATTTTAACATATGATGAATCCCCTTATGGAGTAGGGGCTGTACTCTCCCACCGGTTGGTGGATGTCTCTGAATGGTCCTTTGGCTACGTTTCAAGAACACTCAATGAGGCAGAACGAAGATACTCGTAAATAGGAAAAGAAGGTTTATCCATCGTATTTGGAGTTACGAAATTCCACCAATACATCCATGGTCGCCACTTCACCATAGTATCCAAGCACAAGCCACTACTAAACTTGTTTGGGGAAGATAAGGCAATACCCCCAATCGCCTCGGTACGCATCCAAAGGTGGGCACCGATTCTAGTGGCTTACGAATATACTTTTATCCACAGGCCAGGATGCCAAATTGCCAATGCTGACGTGCTGAGCCAATTACCCCTGAAGGACAGCAATGTGAATGTCCCCATCCCTCAAGAGCTTGTCTTGTTATTAAATTTTCTGGATTCATCACCAGTGAACACCAAACAGATCAGAGAATGGGCCAACCGTGATTCAATTTTGTCTCACGTCAGGGAAGTAGTCTTGTAGGGTTGGTCTAACGAGCCAAAGTCGGATGAAATGAAGCCTTATTTTAAGAGGAGATGCGAGTTCACCTGCCAGCATGGCATCTTTCTGTGGGGAGCGAGAGCCATTGAGTCTCCCAGAGGAAGACAACCATTATTAATAGATTTGCATAGCGCTCACCCCGGCATTTCCAGAATGAAAATTTGATGCGCAGCTACTTATGGTGGCCAAGGATGGACACTGAGATCGAAAACATGGTCAAGAGCTACATGCAGTGCTAACTGGTGCAGAAACTGCCTCCTTCTGCTCCACTCCATCCTTGGGAATGGCCAGGAAGGCCATGGGTCTGCCTTCGTGTTGACTACGTGGGACCTTTTTTGGCACAATGTTCCTCTTATTTATCGATTCCCATTCCAAATGGATAGATGTATACGAGGGATGACCACCCACATCTGCTGCCACTATAGACAGATTGTGTCAGAGTTTTGCGATACACGGTTTACCAGAGGTAATAGTGTCTGACAATGGAACGGCATTCACTAGTGGGGAGTTCCAAAGATTTACATCCCTCAACAGCATAACACATGTCAAGATCTTGTCATACCACCCTGCATCCAATGGGTTGGCAAGAGGGCAGTCCAGACCTTCAAGGCCGGAATGAAAAAACTAGAGGGGGACTCTATAGAAACGAAGTTATTGCGCTTCCTGCTTATCTACAAAACCAAGCCACATACGGCCATCGGTATTGCCCCCGCAGTCACTAATGAAGAGATGTTTCAGGACACGGTTAAGCGTTATAAGGTCAAATTTAGGGGGGAGGGTAGAGAGAAGTCATGAGGCCCAGAAAAATGAACACAATTATCATAGTTGTGAAAGAAGCCTCACTGTAGGGGAAGCTGTTTTCACGAAGAACTTTGGAGGTGGGCCCAAATGGCTATCAGGCGAAGTCAGCGCAGTGACAGGACCCCTGCCTTACCATATATCGGTTGAAGGTCGGATAATCAGGAGACATATAGATCACCTCAGGAAAAGAGAAACAGGTCCACAAGATGTGCCAAGCATTCCCTTTGGAGTCTGCACCACAGGTAGAAGGAACTCCTCTTGCTTTGGAAGTACCTGCAGAACTTATTGAGCCTAAGAGAGTTGAAGAGGCAAACTTGCAGGTTCCTACTGGGCAGCCTAGTGGACATATAACTCCTGAGAGGGAAGCCTCAGATAAACCATCCGAAGTTGTAGAACTACGACAGTCGACACATTTGAAAAAGCCTCTTGAGTGACTGAATTTGTAAATAGTTAATATATTGTAAAATGTGCTTTCAAGTAAAGGGGAAGGAATGTGGTAATCTGAGGTGTAATACATCTTTAAGGGACTGTGAGCAGATTGACCATGTGACTGCAAGACCCAATAGCTGTGCAGCGCGGGCTACCATGCAAATGTTAGTCTAGAGTACGGTCTGGCTGGAGAAGCAGACATCATGTTAATGCTCCATTGTTTGTGTAAATAAATAGTATATGCTTCCTTTCATATTGGTCTCTGCGTCTGCTATATATTGTAATCAACTCGCCTACCGACAGATAAGCGTGCAATCGGTTTGCGAGCAAAGTGACCCATAGTCAAAACATAACAAATGCACTCTCAGGACCCATCAAATATGTAGAAGCTGCTTCAAACATTGAGTCCACTTGAAATCATTCTATCTTATTGTGTTCTATGCTGGTTATTTGCCCAGTTAGGGCCAATTATTACAGAGCAGATGATTTAACCTTTCTAAGTTATCCATTTGCTAAAATTACAACTAATTCATATTCTGCAGGATTCTTCTTTCTTAATAAACATCTCCCCATGTGATTCTCTCCTGTAGATCAAAATTACATCAGCAATGAAATTCTGCTGCTTATTGCAATGAACTCTAAATGCTTGTTATATTTTGAATCATAATCAGCACCTCTAAGGGTTAGTGCAATAACTGAAGAGGGCACACTGTACTGAGATCCAAACCCACTTTGAATTTTCTGTAACTGAATCCTTAATGGTGCTGTAATTACCATTTCCCTTGACAAAATGTTGTACCTGCCTACAGCTTTCTTTTTCTGGCATCAAAATAGCAGCTTCTGATGATCCTCTTACAGATATCTAAGGAAAAGGTGAGCCTACACCAGTCAATCCAATGCAGTTTAATAACAATGTTCACACAGCACTACAATGGTACCCTTATTATAATGCTCTCTTGCTGGCTTCTCAACATGAGAGTCAACACTGTGGAGAGGCTCTGATAGCTTGGAGTTTTATTGTACCTCATCAAGATTTGTGAGGAATCATTAAACAAACTGCAACCTTCGTCATAAAATATTTAGGCAACCTGTATCCAATTTTAAGTGTCAGTACAGAAGCACTGCACAGCTAGAGAAAGACTGATAATAATGGTCAGTGGGTTTTTGGCTCATATGACTGTAATTAGGATGAGCTCCTTTGTAACTTTGTGTGATGTGTTTAACAGTAACCAATTGTCATCTTTGGCCTGTGCTGAGGCAACAAACCTTGTTCAGGTTATAAGGCTGTGAAATCTAGGATAAAGTTTCTTAAAAAACACTAATTTAAAATCTGAGATGCTTGACTGACACACCAGCACATGTAAGAGGCAAAAACAAACTGGAAGAAACTTGGGCTACTGATTTTAAGAAAACGTAGGCTGGGATTTTCCAGACCCGTCCACAGTTCCTACAAGTTTGAACCCAAAGAAATGAGGAAAACATGCAAAGTAAAGAATCTACTCATTAGTGCTTTACGTTCTTATTAAATGGTAGGTAATCTGATTGACAAAGGAAGCAAGTTTGCTCAGCAGCCTAACAAGGAGGGGAACCTTTAATCTCACATCCAACCATTTTGAATAAAGGTATGGAAAATTGTGGAAAAACTGGAATTTAGACATCAATGTCATTTACTTAAAAAAAACTTGGCATAGTATATCCATCATTAATAACATTTGTAAACAATTAAGCATAATGTTCACTGTGGATTACTGACATTACCAAAAACATAAAAAATGAACAGCAACTAATTTTGGATCAGCTCTATCCAAATTGAAGTTCTGATCATAACTTATGACCAATTTATTAAATAACACACCAAACAGGTGGAAAAACAACAGTTTAAACTTACATTATTGATATGTTAATCTATGCATTTGGTTTAAAGATTCACACTCATATTGCAAACCAAAATAAGAAGTGCTAACTAACAGTTTAAAGTGTTAGGATCTGTTTAGGGACCAGTAACTCCTTTTGTTTAAAGTAGACAAAGTTTGAAATCCCAGTTGCCCACTAGGCAAATAAAGCCACAAGCTTTAATCAAACAGAATAAACTTTACTATCCAAAGTCAGAAAAGTAAAACAATTTATAATATCTATCTTATAATCTAGAAAGAAGGTCTTGTGGCGCAGTGGTAGCGACCACTCTGGGCCAGAAGGTCCGGGTTCAAATTCCACTTAGTACTTTAGAGTCATGCAAGGTGTGTGAATATCAGCCTGTAAATCGTTCCAATACGCCTGATGGCAGGCGGTAAAGAGCGGGAGAGTTTCCTAGTCAGCCATACTGCAGAAGGCAATGGCAAACCATTGCAGTACTTTGTCAAGCACAATCAAGGACTAACCCAATGAAAGTCCATGGTCACCAATCCGTTTGAGGAACTCATGCGTATTTGCTCTAAGGTTAAAGTAATAGTGAATTTAGAGTGAGTTTTCTGGATATCTCAAGGGAGATACCAACTGTGGAAGGACGTCCAGTGATTGTTCAGAAATCTACTGGAAAAGAAACCTCTTTGCAACTGAACCAGCTTTAGCCTTGGTGTGGAATTAGTGGTACTGCTTTACTGGAGTGTTGAGTCTGTAAAGGTATTGCTGGGATAAAAAGGATAGCGTGAGTTTGAATCATTTTTTCCTTTGTGTCTGTGTTGAAATCTTTTCGATCTTTTTGTTGTCTAGTGTAATATAGTTAATGTTTCTTGTTTAATGAATGTTTTATCTTTGTGTTAAAAAGTCACCAGTAGACTCCTGTGTATCTGTTTTAGTAAGTACCCTCTATGGTTTAAAACAATTAAAAAAAAATACAGTCTATCAAGCCAGGTTCCATTCTGGGATCTGACTTGTCTAGTAATAACATCAGCTGGGATCATAACACACCATACTGCACATTAAATGGCAGATGTAACCAAGACAGATCCCACAGATTTCTCAGCATCCACGCAGATGCCACTGAGAGTCATAAAATCTTGTTAAAACTGTCTCCTTCACAAAGGATTTTAATTGCTTTCAAAGATCTAGCCTCTGAAATCCCTCAAAAGCCACTCCAACTTGGATTGCCTCCACGACTGCTCCCCTCCCAATGGTTCAATCTCTCCTCCTGAGACTGCGTTCCATGGGATTCACATCTCCCGCCTCTAATTGCCGGTACACTTCATCTCTTTCGTAGATCGCTAACTTCACTAAGCTGACACTGCCAAAATAAAACATTCTCTGGACTTCACTTCGTTGCAAGCAGTGTAGACATCACGTCTCCAGTTGTCCAGCTAAGTAAGCCCACCTGCTGTTTTATGACTCCACTTTTTCTAATCTAATTATTAAACAAACACAACCTTCTGAACTGCCATTTTATTTTAGGTGTTCTGGCAATCTCTAAAGCCCAACATTTTAGTTACTTTACCTTCACAAAAACGATCTTCACAAAACTAAACATTACCTCTAAACTATTAACATGAACCATGAACTAGATATTTGTCACAACACATTAAAAAAAATAAGGGAGGTGGTAAGAGAGAAAGAGGGCAAATATGATTCTTCTACTACACTGAGGATGCTGTATTGCATGTTAATTAATTGATAATCTAATTCCCTTTTCTGAACAGGCCAATTTGGCAGCATAAGTATAAACAATCCCCAATGCCAAGTCAGGCATTCTCCAACAAAGTCATACAGTTAACACAGCACAATAAATATCCATTTAAGCAACGTTTGTACCATTTTTCTGTGATTCCAGGTGGGGTTGATAAAACTGGCCTGCAGTAGATGATAAATGGCTGCAGGTTAGGGTTGACAGTTCTTTTTGCTTGAGTACATTGCTAAACAAACTGAAATGCTTTTAAAATTATTTTGCTACTTCCATCAAGCCAGTCAGAGTATTAGAATATGAGTATTCCTTACTTCTGTGATTTTGAAGTCTTTGACTTTCTTTTAAAGGTGTTCATTCAGCATTAGCAAAGTCTATGCAAGCTTGGAATAAAACTCATTTTATGTACAAGAACAACTCAGTTTAAAAAATGTTTGAAAACTTAAAAAGAAAAAAACTTATTACATATAGTAAGATTGTACCACATCATTATACACATTTTTCTTCTGAATTTCTCAACTTTTGTTGTAGCAATTGGATTGTTGGTGGTTCCCATTGTGAGCTGGCATTCTGGAATAGATGGAGGACACCAAATGTAGTACTGTCCTCACCACTTACATCATCCATACTTAGCATGACAGCCACTTATAATGGGAAATGGGCCTAATCATTTGACATTACTGCACAAGCCAATTACAAAGGCACCACTCGTAAGGCACTGTGCATGTCGACTATTTTGGGCAATTCTATAAGTACTAACCCATATTTACCAATTTAACAGACTCTACTGATTTCAGCCAAAGTCAAAGCTTCAAGAAGTTTCAATCAGCTGTTCACACCTTCTTAAAGCAAGATTACTTTAGTGAGGAAATTCTGGGTGCAAATGCTAACAATAGGAAAGGGAATTGCTAAGTGTGATTTGCTGCTTTCATTTTAAATATGTTGGCTACTTATCTTTTTGATTTTACCATCCATCATGTATAGCTATAAGCAATGGGGCCTGTTTTATTTTGAACAATAATCATAACCATGATCTAGAAAGATACACTGATAAAGGAGAAAGTGAGAGATGAACAAGTTATAGCATAGGAGGTTATAAACACAGCTTGGTCATATAAGGAGAGTTGGAAAGCTGAGCTGAAGTAAGAGAAGGGCAGAGTGGAGGCATTCAGTAAAAATAGTTGGGTGGATAAGAGGGAAAAAGAATAAGGCAAAGGTAAAGGTGACAGTTTTGGGTAATAGCATGAGAGACAGTACCTAAGGGGGAAACACTGACCAAGAGCAGTAGAAGAGGTATATGTAATAGCAGGAGAAAGGAGATACTAGACAACCAGCATTGGGTCTGAAGGCAGAAAGGAAGAACAAAGTGGGTAATATCAGGAGAGACTCAGGGGGAGAAGCATATGTTTGACAATATAGGAGAGATCAGAGAAGAAGAGATGCTATTTATAAAATAGTGGAAGCTGGGATAGTGAAAATGATATGGAAACCTCAATACAAAAAAACCTGATAAAAACTATAAATGATTTACAATTTGAATCTATACTGATGGTTTTAATGAAGATTTTGTTTGATACAGTGGGATAAAAGATCAGGAATAAACTTCACATTATAATCAGGTCTCAATCTCCAATTACAGCATCAACACACTGGAGTATTCATTATAAACTGCATCCAGATAGATTAATCAAATGGACCAAAACTACTGTCTGTTCATATTACTGTGCAAGTTCATTCAACTGCTTCAGTAGCTAAATCACAAAGTAGTTTACTAGATAATTGGCTGACCAAAAATTGAATGTGGTCCACTATTTCTTTCTTTAATGTGCAATTACTTTTGCTGATGTAAAAATGATTGAGATATATTCAAAATATTGTCAAAATGGATCAGCTTCTTTACAGAACATCAAGCATTATGCAGAACAAAGCCTATAGACACGAGGGTTCACCTCCTCAAACCTCTACAGTTTGAGACAATTTCCTTTTCAGAATCCCAAAAAATTACATTTTGTAACGAAAGGAAGTTGAATGCCGCAATTTTGAATACAAATAAAATTCTGTACTTTAAAAAAATCGATTTGCTATTTTACGATCTACTTGTGGTCGTAATAAACATTCCGGTGTGTTTTATGACAAAGAGAGGGCAGAGAGCTTAAAGCACTCAGTTGTGTCTTGTGCTTTAATCAGCTCTCCATCTCCTATTCCACCATAAACCATGGTAGAGTACTTCTTATTATCACATTAATTTTGAATTTTCAGTACTTTACAATAGAAAGCAGATAGTAGGTGGGAAACATTGTTCTGATAATGAACCATTTTTATTCCAGAATGTGAGCCATTGTTCTGCTATTGAAAAAAAAAATCAATTTTTATATTGGGGATCCAGTACTAATAGCCGTGACTGATAAACAGAACACAACCCTTGGATTCTCCCCACCCCTCCAAAGTGCAGTGCAAGACGATCTTGTTTGGAATTGAGGCAACAAACAATTCAGCAATGAAGTATTTCCTAAACTTGACATGGTGATTCACTATTGTCAGAACCAAATTTTCTAGCTAGAATAATTCATCAAAGTCCCAAAATCCATATATCTACCCAAACTCAATTTTCTCCTAGATTATGAATGTTCCAGATTAATTTTATTTTTATTTAAATCACGAGGATTAGGTTATCTGAAATAACCTGATATATAGTCCAACACATGCAAATGGGCTTCTTGTGATAAGAGGATCTATATGGAGTAGCAGATTCGGAAACTTTAACACAGCCACAAAAATAGGGCCTTAGTTACTGGTGCTTACTGTTGTTGCTATGCCATTCGTAAAGGGTATCAGAAACACATTCTAGTGTTAAAGATGATACCATTGTGAATGGAAGTGAAAATGATATAGGAAGCGAAAGAGATATACCATTATGATCATATGCAGGAAGAGAAGTTCATTTTAATTGAGAGTGAGGAGTATATGGAATAATTAGACAATCTTGCACTGCTATAAATTTGCATGCTCATCAAACTCAATGAAAACCAGGATGTTGTTCTTGGCCTGTAACTGTAATTACATATTACACAAGAGGTTATTGTTGGCAATAATGGCATTTATTTTAAATAGGTTAAAGTCGAAAGTCGCACGAACATGTTGAGCTGTCATGTGCTTTTATCAACTATAATCATTTCTAGCCTACTCTTCACTACATTCAAAGCATTACATAGACAGCGACTGTTCTAGGTTATTTGATGGTTTTATTATTTTCATTTTATAGATTAAAAGTTTTCAAGACAGTGTTGTTTAAATTTGCCCTTAATTGATTAAACAGAGGTAGAAAACAAGGCTATGCATATAAAAGAGATAAATTACTTTAAGTATACACCATTTCTTTGGAATTTGGATCTGCATTTAAAAGAATGAATACGATTTCTTCACCACTTTAATGTCAATTTTTCTTTAAAAGTCTGTTTTTAGCACCAGATATTACTTATGTCGTGAGTTGAATTTATTATAAGGGAAAATATGGTGCAAACCTGCATTCTATCTACGACACAACCTACTAGTGTGTTGGGACATTTTTTGACATAGCTTTAAAACAATATGATTGCCATGATTTCTTAGTCCGTCTTCATTACAAAAACAGGAAATGAAGTTAGAAGAAAAAATATCTGAAATACATTTAGAATAAAATGGCACAGAATAAAGTAAAAACAAAATGAAAGGCAGTATCGCACATAAAATCGCATTTAAGTAGGAGGCAATGCCATTAAAGCCAATTTCCATTGGCCATTGTGACTCTGATATTAGCTGAAGTTCTGACTATATTTAAGGATTCACTTCTGTTCAATAAAATATGCTGGTTAGTTTAAAATGCATGCAGTCAAAACTAGAAGTACATATCCAATTGGTGTTTCCTACTAAGCAGAAACAATTTTGTTATTCATAGGCTAAAATGAAAATGTTGCTTTCAAATTGAATATATTAGGAATTGGGCAGGGGGAGGGGGTAGCAGGACTGGAAGAGAGAACATGAATTCTTCATATTTCTCAGAGAGAAGCATCCACTACTGAAGAACTAAAGCAAATAACTGCAGTCCATAAATCAGTGTCATGTTTGCCAAGGTTTAATTTATTGCCTTTTGTCATGGGCTCCACGATTCTAATTGTCTCTCACTTTTCTGCTGTGACTTCGAAGGCCACAGTCCAATGAACTTAATTACTTACTGATGACAATGGTGCAGAGAAGGTTCGTGATTAAACCCTAAAGTGCTACAATGATAAGTGTGCAACTGAAAAAAATTAGATTGCTGGTGGTGTTGTCATATCCCCATGGAAAGAGTTAAGACAGGAAGACATTCAATTCCAAAAATAGGGGGAAAAAGAAGCTTAGAGTACAGTATCACAGCAGGAGGGTTGACTGCAGCAGGGTAGAAGATTCCTGTCAGTTTGAATTAGGTTGTTGATAAAATGAATTTGGCTGTGCTGTGAAGTAGAGCAAGCAAGCAAGCAGAAACCATAAGAATAAGAAAAGAAATATTGCTGAACCATTATGACTCGATAATCCATTCATATTTGTTGCAAACCATCCTGCTAGGCATACTTGCATTGAGAATTACACCTGGTAATTGAGAATTATATAAATGTTCCATATACTCATGCCACTTTATCAGAGCTGCTATTAAGGATAGATTCACCAGTTACCACTACAATTCTAAGTAAATATAATTCACTCGCTGAAGTAAATATGTGATAAATCAATTACAATTAGATGAATAGAAATACCAATGCTATATTTTTATGTGCACCCACTATATTTGGCCCAATTAATTCTATTTTATGCTACTATACTTGAAAGGAATCATTTTTCACAATTCCACATTTTGAATGTATAAGTTAAGTGAGAGAGAGAGAAATTTTTGCTTTGTGGTTTTTGTGGTCTTGTCTGTCATTTTTCTTTCTTTAATCTGCCTTCCACTGTATATAATGTGCTTATTCTTTGTACTCATGGCCAATGCCACTAGATTTTTGTGCTTTTTCTCTCACTGACTATTGGCAGCTATCCTTTGTTACTGCTTGATATCACTGATTAGTTCTTTAAAAAATAGACGATAGCGACAATGGCACAATCGCTTCAATTCGCAGATACTCATTAGAGGACCAATAATCAAGTATATTAAATCAAAAGTTTCTTTTAAATGAATTTCCTCATGATTTTTTAATTGGGCTTTTTTCACTTTCTCTCACAAATGCTGACTTGTGGTTAGGTGGACACTGGCCACTCTCAGGTCCTTTTTGAAGTGGTCAGTATTTATGCATGCTATTCAAATGAACCTAATCTTTACACGAGGTCCACATGTGTACTTTCCATCAGGAATTATTGGATAAAAATAAAGAATAATGAATCCTAGGTGATATCTGCATCTGCGCCCCACCCCAACCTCCACACCCCCACCCTGAATCCCCCATAGTCCAGTGTCACCCTGAGACCAGCTAACTCAACACAGACCAGAAATAGAAACAGAAAATGCTAGAAAAGCTCAGCAGCTCTGGCAGCATCTGTGGAAATAGAAATAGAGTTAATGTTTCAAGTCCATATGACTCTTCTTCAGAAGGGACCACGGCACCCCATAAACTCCAGTCCATGGTGCCTATTCAAGACTAAATCTAATGAGGTAGAAATTGTTGGGGAAAGTAAGGTGTGAAGGGGACATGGGGGGAGAAATTTGTTGACATACAACGCAGACTTGTGTTGATTTCCTGGGCAGGGCAAGGCTGTGAGTCGCTATCTGTGTGTCCCACACAACATTCTTCATTAATATCAATGGCGATTGCCACACATGCCGCACTGATAGTGGCCCGCAGCGCTATGTGAACAAGTTTCTCCCTCAAGGAATCTGCAAGGGATATAGGCAGGTTAAGTGCTTGGGCAAGAAGGTGGCAGATGGAATATAAGGTGGGGAAATATACGGTTATTCATTGTTGTCAGAAGAAGAGAAAAACAATATTTTTTGAAATGCTGAAAAACTTTTAAATGTTGGCATTTAGAGGGATGTGGGTGTCCTTGTACATGAAACACAAAGTTAATACGGAGGCACAGTAAGCAATTAGGAAGGCAAATGGTATATTGGCCTTTATTGCAAGGGGTCTGGAGTTTAAGAGTAAGGAAGTCTTGCTGCAATTGGAGGACTTTGGTGAGACCGCACCTGGAGTAATGTGTACAGTTTTGGTCTCATTACTTAAGGAAGAACATACTTGCCTTAGAAGCAATGCATTAAAGGTTTACTAGATTGATTCGTGGGATTAGAGGGTTGCCCTATGAGGAGAGATTGAGTAGAATTGGCCTATGCTGTACTTTTTGGATTTGGAATTCAGGAGAATTAGAGGTAACCTCATTGAAAGATAAGATTCTGAGAGGGCTTTAGAGGCTAGATGCAAAACATTTTTAACATTCCCATGAGCTGGGAACAGGGTAGGGTGGGCTGACAGCACATGGGAAATGCAGAAGCCTACAAGCCAATCAACTGAATTGCTTCTCATAAAATAATCTCTCATCTCAGGAATCTAGTGAATCTTTGTTACACCCCCTCTAGGACAAGTATATTTTCCTTTAAGTAAGGAGACCAAACTAATACACATATCCCAGGTGTGGTCTCACTTGTTTAATTGCAGGAAGATTTCCTTACTCTTCCATTCCACTCATCTTGCAATAAAGGAGAACGTACCAATTTATTTCCTAATTTCTTGCTATACCTGAATGTTATAGCCAAGGGTTATGGGGGGTGCAGACAGGAAGGTGGAGTTGAGACCACAATCATATCTCATCGAATGGCAGAGCAGGCTTGAATGGCCTACTCCTGCTCCTAAGTCCTATGTTGCTATGTTTAGCTGTCTGTGATTAGCGCACAAGGGAGCCAACAAGAGGGAAAAACATACTTTCACCAACCTACCTGCCACAGATGCATCTGTCCATGGCAGTATCAGTAGGAGTGACCACCACAGAGTCCTTGTGGAGACTAAGTTCCGTCTTCACATTGAGGATACCCTCCATTGTGCTGTGTGGTAGTACCACTGTGCTATATGGGATAGATTTCAAACAGATCTAGCAACTCAAGACTGGGCATCCATGAAGCGCTGTGGGCCATCAGTAGCAGCAGAATTGTACTCAACCACAATCTGTAACCTCATGGCCCTGCATATCCCCCACTTTACCATTACCACCAAGCCAGGGGATCAACCCTGGTTCAATGAAGATTGCAGGAGGGCATGCCAGGAACAGCACCAGGCATTCCTAAAAATGAGGGTAGGCAAAATCATCTTCAGCTGCTTCATCAATGACCTTTCTTCCATCATAGGGTCAGGAGTGATGATGTTCGCTGATGATTGAACAATGTTCAGCACAATTTGCGACTCATCAGATCCTGAAGCAGTCCATGTCCAAATGCAGCAAGACCTGGACAATATTCAGGCTTGGGCTGACACATGGCAAGTCACAATCGCACCACACAAGTGCCAGGCAGTGACGATCTCCAACAAGAGAGAATCTAACCATCGCCCCATGACATTCAACTTTGCTGAATCCCCCACTATCAACATACTAGGGGTTACCATTGATCAGAAACTGAATTGACTGGCCACATAAACACTGTGCCTACAGGAGCAGGTCAGAGGCTAGGAAGCCTGCGGTGCATAACAGACCTCCTGACTTTCCAAAGCCTTTCCACCATCTACAAGTCAGGAGTGTGATGGAATACTCTCCATTTGCCTGGATGAGTGCAGCTCCAACAACATTCTAGAAACATCACACCATCTAGGACAAAGTAGCCCACTTAATTGGCACCCCATCCACAAACATTCACTCCCTCCACCACCGACGCACAGTGGCAGCAGTGTGTACCATCAGCAAGATGAACTGCAGGAATTCACCAAGCCTCTTTAGACAGCATCTTCCAAACCCACGACCACTAACATTTAGAATGACAAGGGCAGCAGACACATGGGAATACCACCAACTGCAAGTTCGCCTCCAAATCACTCACCATCCTAACTTGGAAATATATCGCCGTTCCGTCACTGAAGCTGGGTCAAAATCTTGGAACTCTCTTCCTAACAGCACTGTGGTTGGACCTACACCACATGGTCTGCAGCGGTTCAAGAAGGCAGCTCCCTACCGCCTTCTCAAGGGCAATTAGGGATGGTTAATTAATGCTGGCCTAGCCAGCAATGTCCACATCTTATGACACCAAATCCCTCTGAATACTAGTATCTCATCTTTTCAAAAAAACCTTCTATTTTTCCTACCAAAGTGCGCAATACTGGGTTTCCTCACATTATACTCCATCCGTCACTTTTTTGCCCAGTCACTTGTGCCGTCTATTTCTCTTTGCAGCCACTTTGTCTTCCACACAGCTTATTTTCTCAACTAGCTTTGTAATATCAGCAAACCTGGATGCATTACACTTGGCCCCTTCATCGAAGTCATTGTTATAGATTGCAAATACAAATAGTCGTTTGGGAGTACAGAACTGTATTGCTGAAAAAAGACATCTTGTCAAAACTTTTCGTCTTGCACTCCTCAGGACAATCACAAGAATGCCAATGTCAGCGGAAGCAACAACTTTATACTGTATGAAAAGATATTGTTGATTGACTGGCAAGTAGACACTGATTGGTAAAGGTGTTGCCATGGAGAATGCACCAGTTAATGGTGACTGACAGTTAACATTGTTTGAAATTTTAAACCAGGCAGCTTGACTCTGATTGGTCAAGGCATTGCCCTGAGGAATGAATGAGCGAATGGCTATCACTTATTTTGTTTAGCTGAAATAGGCGCAATGTGTGTACATGTTCTTTCTGTTTGCAAAGAATGGGGCCCTGTGTATTAATATATGTAGTTTCCAGTACAGGCAAATGTGCCACACTGTGAGCCCGACTGATAATCTTAAATTGGTTCTCAGCATAATTTTTAGTACACTGAGGATTATTTAGCAAATGTTATCCAATCGTGGAATCACATCTTTTACAAGCCCGTGCTTGCAAAACTCACAATGCAGTGTCCAATATTAGATGTGATTGCACGATTGGATAACATTTGCTAAATAATCCTTAGTTTGTTAAAAGTTACGTTGACAACCAATTTGAGATTGTCCATCGGGCTCGCAGTGTGGCGCGTTTGTGTGCACTGGAAGCTCCATATGTTAATACACAGGGCCTTTGCAAACAGAAAGAACATGTACACACATTATGCTTGTTTCAGCCAAACAAAATAAGTGATAGCCATTCGCTAGTTCATTCCTCAGGGCAATGCCTTGACCAATCAGAGTCAAGCTGCCTGGTTTAAAATTTCAAACAATGCTTGGCAGTTAACTGTCAGTCACCATTAACTGGTGCATTCTCCATGGCAACGTCTTTACCAATCAGTGTCCACTTGCCAACCAATCAGCACTCTCTTCTCATACAGTATAAAGTTGTTGCTTCCACTGACATTGGCATTCTTGCGATTGTCCTGAGGAGTGCAAGACGAAAAGTTTCGACAAAATGTCCTTTTTCAGCAGTACTCAAGATTGCAAATAGCTGAGACCCAAGGTCCTTGTGGTACTTCATTAGTTACAACTTGCTAACCTGAAAAATTTGTTGTTACGATCTTTAAACGTTAATGGTTATTAACAAGAAGAAATCCGAAGACCTACCAATTAACCAACAGAACTATGCCATAGGATTTCAGTTTTTTTAACAAAAACAAACTTTTATTGCATATCAAAAATAATTAAACAAAGTGAGCACTACTAACTTAACACTATAGCTTATAAAGATTTATGGTATAAACTCAGTTCTACTTTTTAACCTCTCCCCTTGAGTTCCCTTATTTTACAAAATCTTGAAGGTTCATTCACTTTTCCTGGGACCAACCCAAAAGGTATGGCACCACTCTTCAGAATTCACTTTGACTTCTCATCCGTGTTCCAGCTATTCGTCAAGGTACAAGATTTCACTGGGGTCCTTCCATTAGCTTTTGGCTAAGTGAACCTTCAAATTTTTTTTTAACCAACCTCATGCCTCTGGATTCCACAGCTCAAGCACAGGCCTCCCTATGATTCTTGCTTAAAACATTAATGGAAACATTGGTTTCCAATAGCCCGCCACGATGGTTTTAAACTGCAGCCAAGCTGATTACTTCCAGAACTCCAACTGCAACAAGGTTAACTTTTATTGAGAGGATTACTGTAGATTTCATCCTTAAGCTTCCAGCTAACCAAATCTTCTAGTCGTTTTTCTCCGTTCCAACTTTGTCTTATACTGAATATCAGCTCCCAATCACAGGCTGGCTCATGGATGATAGATCTAGCATCTACTCTACTTCAGGTATAGGTCTGGCTTTATCGCCTGACTCCCATGGAGCTACAAACTACATAGGGCCCAAAGCTGACACAGTCTCTTAGTTGCTTTTCCAAACATCAACCTGTCTTGCCTGCTGGCTATGTCCAACTGAATTCACAGAGATAAACTCAAAACAAAGATTCTCACTAAGTTCCACCCATCTCTACAGCTTTCCGGCTGTTAACCTCTTAAGTCAACATGGCTCCAACCTTTTAAGTGTAATAAACTTCAAGCTTCTTGCTTGTTTGAATTGCATTTACTTCAGGGTTGCTTTTACCATTTTTTCAACCATATGCCCCCATTTCCACAGTTAAAACTTTAATTCCTAAAACTAAAAGTTATAATCTAAAACATATGAATTATGCACTAGATATTGACAACAGTTTATTCCAATCTTTTTTCTGTCCCTTAACCAATCCTCAATCCATGCTAACATATTACTACCAATCCCAGGATCCATAATCTTGTGTAACCACCTCTTGATAACTTGCCTCACAAGAGGTTGTTACACAAGGTTAAGTAATATCCAATATAATATTGGCTTTTGATGATTTTCAGGCAGCCACCTAAATTAGCATTAAGAACATAAGAAATAAAAAGAGTAGGGCATTCATTCTTTTAAACCTACTCCACCACTCAATAGGATCATGGCTATCTTCTGTCTTAGCCACACATTCCTGCATTATTCCCATGCATTTGCTAATGAAGGTCTAAGGTTTGTTGTAGGACCCTGCTGAAAAACTGGACTTCCCTGCGGAAGGCATGGTGAGATTTGAACTCATCTTCTTTGAATAATTAGTCCAAAGCCAGGTTGCTAGTCAACCAACCTATGCACTAAATTACCATACCCCTTGGTCCGCTAGGACTGTAACAGCAGTCAGGTTCCTACTGATTTCCCAGAAATTACCTCTAGAATGGCTGGAAGTGCAGGCATGATTACAATATGTGCCAAAGGGTGCCCTTATGGTTGGAACCCCTTAAATCTTCTAATGTATAAAATCTTCGAATTTATGGACTATGGTCAGGTTGATATAAAGTTTTTGAATTTGCTTCCTTGTTTAATCATACAATTGCTTTCTAAAATATGTAAGAATGCATGTGTGTGTAATGGCTTCATAAAATGCAAATATAAAAGTGAGAGGTCCATTAAGTTATAAAAACATAATAGGCATTGACTCTTAAATAATAACTGTCCATTAAATAGTTGATTGGGCAAAAATTTGTTGCCTTTTTCCAGGGGTTGGGGGCAGTGGGGGTGAGCAGCAGAATTTAGAAGGCAGCAGAAGAGGGACTGATCACAGCTGACAGGAGCACTCACTTGGCTCCACGTGAATTTAAAAATAATTGTACCTTCCTTTTCTGGCAGTGACAGCTTGCTAGTCCACATCCATGCCTGGAAAACATGAGCACAGCAGGCCACTCTGAGGAGAGCCTGATTTCCCTTTGGGTTCCTAGAACATGCATTCAGCCCCTCATCAGAATGACCATATAGACTGAAAGGAAAAGGGCCTAATTTCTGGTATCTGTCATGATCATTACTCAATGCCTTTATTGGAAAGTGTGCATGTATGGATGTTAGTGAGGAGAGAAATCAGTCAGCTGGGATACTGTCCAGAGTTGAATACCTATTGACACTCACTGGATAGGTTCAAAAAAGAGGATTGGTGAGCACTTAATAAACAGTATATCAAACAAGTTACTTCTAAGAATTTTTTCTGCCCTCTGTTCTCATTAGTAGCTTCCTGAGAAGAGGCAATAAATAGTTTGTGATACCATTTATTCATCCATACCTCTACATTGTGCCAACAAGTCAGTTCAGTTTACGGAAATAGTGATTGCATTCACATAACACCTTATTACATCTTTCAGAAACAGCTCAAAACGCTTTACCTACTGTACAATGCATAATACAATGGGACCTTTAGCATCCACCTGAACAGCCAGTTGTAAATTTGGTTTTATGTATCAACAATAGGTGACTTCTCAAATATTACTTTCCCTTGACAGCATTCCAGCATCAATCTAGGCTGTGCTCTGATGTGGGACTCAATCGCCTAGGTGGGATCACTGCAAACAGAGCAAAACTAACACATTTATTCAGATTATAACAAATAAAAATTGTATATTGAACAAAGATAGTTATCAAACCTGTAACTATTGAGGAGAGGTAACTTTTTATGCCTTGCAGTTACAGTGCTCTGTCATTAAAATGGATAGGTATGGGGTTACATTTATTGATCTGTAATTGTAATTACTTAAAAACTGAAAGAGAGACAGAAAAAAGAAGGCAGCACACTGATCATGACATTCATATCATTTATTCTGCTTACCCCTACATAAACATGACCAATTAAATCTGAAAATTGATTCTGAATAAAATTGATTCTGAAGCAAGGCCGGCCAATAGAAAGGACCATAGGAGTGATTGTAACTGTTATAACTGAGTGAGGAGGAGTGAACTGGCTCCCCTTTTATTCAGCCCTCTCAGTTGGTTGCAACAAAGATTTTAAAATTTCCAATTTCCAATTAAAATTTCCTTTTCCAATCCAAATATATTTATTTGTTAATAAGGAGCCAATCAAACCAAGTTTTCTTGTGTTAAAGAAAGAGTAAGTTTATTAGTTACTAAACCCAAGAAAAAATAATAATGATGCGATAACACACATACACACACACGCACAGATATCAGAAGTAGGAAAGTTAGAGTCCAATAGAAAGTTAAAAGAATATACGATTAAGTCCTTTGCTTGTTTTTCAGGCATAGATTGTTGTGGCCATTTGAAGTTAGGTGGTATCCTGTAGAATTCTGGAGTTGACTTTGTTCAGGTCTGCACTTTGTTGAATACACCCTTTTAGCTTCCAGAGAGAGAGAGAGACAGAGATCTTTCCTGTTCTTTTCCAGCAGTGTTTTAGATGACTGTCATGTTTCTTTCTCCTCCTGCTTGTTCTTTGATTCTGCTTGGCAGAAATGGTTTTTAAAACTCCTCTCCGTATATTCCTGGAAGGGAATTTGATTAGCATGTCTTGCATTCATTGTTGTAGACCAAGTAATCACATTTTCCACTCTTTTCATCTGAAACCTTTGACACATTTCAAGATATAAATCAACAGGAGATGGGGGTTATTTCATCCTCCACAGGGGTTTTGAATGCCTGATGAGTATCTGATCAAAGTCCTGCACTTTGTATCTTTAATGCCTTCCTTTCAAAAGTGTCCCTGTTTGAAGTGGGCCTTGACACCTCCGAGGTGTGAAATTCCAGGTAACAGGTCTGCAGTGCATTTCATATAGGCTTTCCAGAGAATTGGTCAACTTTACAACAGTTCAAGATGTCTGTGGTTAGCTTGTGAAGTTGTAGGTAGCTTTCACTCAGTCATAGTTTCCTGCCATCGTGACATAACTCATTCATCCGTCTGGAGTAAATGGTGGTAGTGGAGCAAAAATCAAGGTGATTGACTTACCAGCTTCTTCCCGCTCTGCTGCCACAAGATGGCCTCAGTTCTCTGCCTGAATTAGGTGAGAGCCTCATTAATCTATGAAAATTGGGCTTTAGTGAGTTTCATAAGATTCTGATGCCTTTTTAAGTCCACACTGGCTGAAGAGCACACTGTGGACACACAGTAAAGGCTGGAAGTTAAGATAAAGAGGCTGCAAAAAGATAAGCCCAAAAGTACTTTTGTAGAGCTAGAAGGAGCCATAACATGAGCTGCTGTTTCTCCAGGTAACACCACCACTCCATCCCACCCCACCCCTTCTCATGCCCTGCCCAGCTTATATCTTTTCTGGCTTGGTCAGCTTACCAGCCACCTGATTTTGCACTGGCCCAGAGGTGGTGAACTGCAGTGGGATGCCCACTTGGGATGAACAGCTTAGCAGTGGCATGTTGATGAGGCCTGGTTGTCAAAATACACAGGGCCTCCCACTGGGAAGATCTGGTTTTGCATAACTGTCCACCTGATAATTAAAATTGCCCCTCATGGCTTTTGTTTGAGCGCTTCATCGTGTTTTACGAAAACTATTTACAATAGCAATTCAGTAAGTGACAGGAAAGTAATATTATATTTTTATGGCTTTAAACTCTTTTTATGCCTGAAGGCACAGTCTGGTTACAGAGCCAATATACTTCTCGTGCAAATATTGCTTAAACTACTTATTTCTTCAATTTTCTGCAAGCTAAGAAGGTCTATTACACTGTCACCTAGCAACACATTCCAAAAGTACCACAGTATCTATATAGAAAACTCATTCTCCGAGACCCAAGTACTGTACACGTAGAGACAGATACCCCCACAGAATTAAAATGTCTCTGCTTAGGCCCACAACTTGTAAAACAAATGAGAGACTTCTTGTTCACAACAAAGCAGCACACATATATAATGACATTTTGTAGAGTTATAGCATGGAGAATCAGTGTAAAGAACCACTAATCAATACAGTGGTCTTATTGATCAATAGGATAGTGTGATTTTAAAAATTCAAATAAAGCACTTTCCTACTTATTACAGCAGACACAGTTTGAGATAAATACTTTATCTGTCTTACCCTCACTTCTGATAACTCATTCCATGGACAGCGTACTAATAACTGTCTTGATAATGCCTCAAGTGCAGTTATGATCAACTACATGGCATGATAACATTTACAAACATTACATCTGTGCATGTATTATTTTTATAATTGATCTTATAGTCGACATGGACGAAGATTACCTATGTGGGCACTAACAATAGTTAGTTTTGAACTTGTGCTGTGATCAGCATTTGCCTTTTATAAAGAGTGTTTTTAGTCATATACATTCACCCAGCTGAAGTGATATCAGTAAAGTTATCACAAGCAATATCTTTAGCTTGCGATAATTCCCCTGATACTTGATCAAGTTGATTACTACTGTATGTATCCTATATGACTGAAAAAACAAACATTACGAAAAGTTTACTTTAATAAATATATCTGTCAATGATAATTAACTTAGGAATTTTTCAGAAAATACACAACTTTTCTACATAAGTTGGAAAACTGGTGAATATATATTGATGTAGGGGGGTGGTGAGATGCAAGATTGAGAGGTGTAACAAAAAGGGAGCATTTTAAGGAAATAAGAGAGGCGGAAAATGAAAAAAGTAAATCTGGGGATGAAAGGGGAAACAGAAAAAGGTAGAAAAGGAAATGATGGACACTGAATAGCTTTCAGGAAAGGACTTACAATGGCTGAATTCAACACTCTCCCGCTGGCCAGTTTTGAAGGTTTGGGGGCAGTGGGGGGGGAATGGTGCTCGTAAAATCCAGTAGGTTGCTTTCCTGCTACCCATATGTCCCCAACCTGTCTGACGTTTTATGGTCGGAGTTGGTGGGGGAGAATTTCAAATTCAGTTTGAGGGCGAGCAACTCAGGTCTCAAACCAGTCTCCTCAACTTAAGTAAGGGCAATTACAGAGGTATGAAGAAAGAGTTGTCTAACGTGGGTTGGGAAAATATATTAAGGGGAAGGTCAGTGGATGAGCAGTAGCAGACATTTAAGCAGATGTTTCATAATGCTCAGCAAAAATTTATCCCAGTCAAAAAGAAAGTCTCGATGAGAAGGATGAACCACCCGTGGATAATAAAGATGGTCAAGGAGAGTATCCAATCAAAAACTAAGGCATACAAAGCGGCAAAGTGGTAGGCCAGAGGATTGAGAATTTTTTTTAGGAATCAGCAGCGGATGACTAAAGAGCTAATAAAGAGGGAGAAAATTGATTATGAAAGTAAATTGGCAAGAAATATAGAAGCAAGAGCTCCTTTTGGTATATAAAAAGAAGAGAGTAGTTAAAGTGAGCATGGGACCCTTGGAGGATGCGACTAGAGAATTGATAAGGAGGAACAGGGAAAAGGCAGATAATTTAAATCAATATTTTGCATCGGTCTTCACGGTAGAGGACACTATAATCATCCCAAAGATTTCAGATAAGCAAGGGGCGAATGGGAGGAAATATCTTGTAACCAGTCTCTATCACGATAAACTAAGTGGAATAAAGGCAGACAAGTCGCCCGAACCTGATGGCCTGCATCCAAGGGTGTTAAAGGAAGTGGCTGCAGAGATAGTGGAGGCATTGGTCGAAATATATCAGAACTCACTGGATTTCAGGAGGATCCCAGCAGATTGGAAAACTGCTAATGTGACACCCCTGTTCAAGAAGGGTGGGAGACAAAAAGCAGGAAACTTTGGCCAGTCAGCCTAACATCTGTTAGGAAAATGCTAGAGTCCATTATTAAGGAAGGATTGGAGGACATTTAGAAAAGCTTAACACAATCAAACAGAGTCAACATGGTTTTGTGAAAGGAAAATCAT
Organism: Cetorhinus maximus; assembly: GCF_964194155.1. NCBI lineage: Eukaryota > Metazoa > Chordata > Chondrichthyes > Lamniformes > Cetorhinidae > Cetorhinus > Cetorhinus maximus. The sequence continues at coordinate 130,626,810 of NC_135884.1, forward strand.
GTTTGACAAATTTGCTAGAGTTCTTTGAGGATATAACAAGCAGAGTTGATAAAGGGGAACTGGTAGATGTAACATATTTGGATTTCCAGAAGGCATTCAATAAGGTGCCACAAAAAAGATTATTGCACAGGATAGGAGCCCACGGTATTGGGGTTAATGTATTAGCATGGATTGAGGATTGATTAACACACAGAAGACAGAGTTGGGACTAATGGGTCTTTTTCAGGTTGGAGAGATGTAACTAGCCAATTTGATTCACTCCACATAATAGCAAGAAACGGCTGAGGGCACTGGATACTGCAAAGGCTATGGGCCCTGACAATATTTCGGCAATAGTACTGAGGATTTGTGCTTCAGAACTTACCGTGCCCCTAGCTAAGCTGTTCAAATACAACAACACTGGCATCTACCCAGCTATGTGGAAAATTGCCCAGGTATGTCCTGCACACAAAAAGCAGAACAAATCCAACCCGGCCAATTACCGCCCCATCAGTCTACTCTCGATCATCGGTAAGGTAATGAAAGGGATCATCAATAGCGGTTTCAAGCGGCACTTGCTTAACAATAACCTGCTCACTAGCCCTGGCGGAACCCAAACTGGGCGTCACTCAGCTCCTGACCTCATTACAGCCTTGGTTCAAACGTGGACAAAAGAGCTGAACTCCCGAGGTGAGGTGAGAGTGACTGCTCTTGACATCAAGGCAGTATTTGACCGAGTGTGGCATCAAGGAGCCCCAGCAAAACTGGAGTCAATGGGAATCAGGGGAAAACTCTCTGCTGGTTGGAGTCATACCTAGCACAAAGGAAGATGGTTGTGGTTGTTGGAGGTCAGTCATCTCAGCTCCAGGACACCACTGCAGGAGTTCCTCAGGGTAGAGTCCTCGGTACAACCATCTAGAGCTGCTTCATCAATGACCTTCCTTCCATCATAAGGTCAGAAGTGGGGATGCTCGCTGATGATTGAACAATGTTCAGCGCCATTCGCGACTCCTCAGATAATGAAGCAGTCCATGTCCAAATGCAGCAAGACCTGGACAATATCCAGGCTTGGGCTGACAAGTGACATGTAACATTCACGCCACACAAGTGTCAGGCAATGACTATCTCCAACAAGAGAGAATCCAACCATCGCCCTTTGATGTTCAATGTCATTACTATCACTGAATCCCCATTATCAACATCCTGGGGTGTTACCATTGACCAGAAACTGATCTGGACTAGCCATATAAATACTGTGGCTACAAGGGCAGGCCAGAGGCTAGGAATCGTGCAACGTGTAACTCACCTCCTGACTCCCCAAAGCCAGTCCACCATCTACAAGACCCAAGTTAGGAGTGTGATGGAATATTCTCCACTTGCATGGATGAGTGCAGCTCCCACAACACTCAAGAAACTTGACACCATCCAGGACAAAGCAGCCCGCTTAATTGGCACCACATCCACAAACATTCACTCCCCTCCACCACCGATGCACAGTAGCAGCAGTGTGTACCATCTACAAAATGCACTCTAGGAATTCACCAAGGCTCCTTCGACAGCACCTTCCAAGCCCAAGAGCACTACCATCTAGAAGGACAAGGGCAGCAGATAGATGGGAATACCACCATCTGGAAGATCCCCTCCAAGTCACTCACCATCCTGACTTGGAAATATATCGCCGTTCCTTCACTGTTGCTGGGTCAAAATCCTGGAACTCCCTTCCTAACAGTACTGTGGGTGTACCTACGCCACATGGACTGCAGTGGTTCAAGGAGGCAGCTCACCACTACCTTCTCAAGGGCAACTAGGGATGGGCAATAAATGCTGGCCTTGCCTGCGAAGCCCATAGCCAGTGAATGAATAAAAAAAAAACTAGTGGAGTGCCACAAGGATCAGTCCTAGGGCCTCAATTATTTACTATTTATATTAATGACTTGGAGGAGGGGGCAGAGTGTAATGTATCCAAATTTGCTGACAATACAAAAATAGGTGGGAGGGCATGTTGTGATGAGGAATCTGCAAGGGATATAGATAGGTTGAATGAATGGGCAAAAACTTGGCAGATGGAGTTTAATGTAGGAAATTGCGAGATCATGTACTTTGGTAGAAAGAATCAAAAGGCAGACTATTATTTAAATGGAGAGAGACTCTAAAAGAGTGCAGCATAGAAGGATCTGGGTTTTCTTGTGCATGAAACACAAAAAGTTAGCATGCAGGTGCAGCAAGTAATTATGAAGGCAAATGGAATTTTGGCCTGTATTGCTAGGGGTTGGAGTTTAAAAATAGGGAAGTCTTGTTACAACTGTACAGGATGTTGGTGAGGCCGCACCTGGAGTATTGTGTACAGTTTTGGTCCTTGTTTTTGAGAAAGCATATACTGGTATTGAAACTAAGGTAGTTCAAAGGAGATTCACTAGGCTGATTCCTGGGATGAAGGGTTTGGCTTATCAAGAAGGGCTAAACCAGTTACCCTTTATTTATTAGAGTTTATAAGAATGAGGGGTGATCTCATTGAAATGTACAAGATTCTGAGGAGGCTTGACAGCGTAGATGTTGAGAAGATTTTTCCACTAGTGGGGGAATCTCGAACTAGCGGACATAGTTACAGAATAAGGGGTCACCCATTTAAAACTGAGATGGGAAGGAATTTCTTCTCTCAGAGGGTAGTGAATGTCTGGAATTCTCTATCCCAGAGAGCTGTGGAGGTTAGAGCACTGAAAGTACTTAGAGGAGGTAGATGGATTTTTGAAATATCAGGGAGTTGAGGGCTATGAGGAACTGGCACGAAAGAGGAGTTGAGGCCTGGGGCAGATCAGCTGTGATCTTATTGAATGGCGGGGCAGGCTTGAGAGGCCGAATGGTCTATTCCTGCTCCTATTTCTATGTTCTTATTAGTTAACGGCCTCATCCCACCCTGCCGATATTTTACCCATGGCAGGGGTAGACTCACACAATGAGGGAAGCCCAGTGGCTTTAGCTGCGTGGGCTGGTGTTGGGCAAGTGGATCTCCTTTGTCGGTCCCTGGGCCCATTGCAGGCACACCAGCCCCCCCAAATGTCATACCTCCCATTTTACCCTCCCCTGCTGGTTTCCCAAACTTGGCCCCCCCATCCTCCCATCACCCAGGCCTGCCAGCCTAGCCTTGGTGATATGCCGGACTTACCTTTGAGTCCAGGCTCCTCTTTGTCAGGACTGGTTGTAGTCCCAGCACTGGCCATCACTCCCACCTGGTGCTGTTGGAGCTACAGAGCTGCCAGCCATCTGATTGGCTGGCAGATCTCTAAGGCGGAACTTCCTCCCGAAAGGCAGAAGTCTCACCTTGAAGCAATTAATGCTGCTCCCAAAGTTAAATTGCTGCAGGGTAGCTGTCAGAATCGTGGATGCACTCACCATCGACTTTTTACCTGGGGGGGTGGGATCATGGCACCCTGTAAAATCCAGCCCCTTATCTCTGGCTCATGAAAAGGAAATTGCAGAAAATCTGTATTTTCCTGTGAAAAATTGCCCATTTTTGTGTGATGTTGATGCCATAATATGCCAGTGTGGTTTATAGCCACATTCACTTCTCAAAAAATGGCCACAAAATTTTCCCCTCTTAAAATTGCCAGATGATATTGCCACCCACCTAACTCCATGTAAATGAGGCATAGCCAACGTCTCAGCACTTTTGCCCTTCAACCGACCTCCCAGAGAATATTTAAGTACTGGTATCCATAGGGCAATATTCTTTATACCAGGCAGAGTAGATTATTTGGATTTCCTGTTTCTAGAAGCGTTGACAAAGTTAATTTTGATTAATTCTTATTCTTAATACTCTCTGAACAGTTTTTGTGAGTACTGTGGAAAATAAATTTCTACACTGGGGAAATGGATTTCCCAACAGGAATTTTTCTATTTATGTGCTATCGGGAATAGGACGAGAATATAGAAGATGGTAGATTGTAGGATCTTAGAATGAGGCATCACTGAAGACATTTATTTCCAACAGGTGGATATCCATTCAGTAGAGTTTTGAAATGCAGGTCTTCTTAGATTTCTCTACCCATCAATTCTGAAGAAGGCTATGCTGTCTCCCACTGGAGACTATTGGGGAGTGATGTCAACTATTGATTGTAAACCTGCAACCCATTTTCACTGGGAGAACTGCTTTGATTTTTTTTGTCACTCAATCTTTCTAGGCAGCTTCATGTGACTGGTCACGTTAGACAAGCAGCAGTACACCATTATTAAAGTTTATAGATGTTCTACTCACATGTGAACATATGTAATGAGGTCCACAGAAGTATAAAAATGTTTATAGAGCAAACCAGAGGCATTTTGACATCTTGTTTCAAGTGTCTGGCAAAATCTGTTTGGTACATTGTGTGACAGTTCAGCAGAAGCCTCTAGAATCATTGTTACTTCCTGAGTTCTATAAAATATAGTTATGAAGAAAAGATTTGAATTTTCTCAAGTTGAAGGAGATAATGAAGATGACCAGAGAGGCCCTCCATCCACACAACCGGAGGAGGATACATGGGAAGGACAGGAGGTGAAGCAGGATAGCAATCAGCCTGCAGCCAAAGAAAAGAGGCAGTAACTTCATAGCTGGGTGCTTTCAGTAAATAAAATTCCACCATCTAAACTGCCTCAAAGATCTGCATTTCCAAAGGCTCCTGTATATTGCCTCTATAATACAGAATCACATGATCATGTCACCAGCCAACTCCACCAAGTTGCAAACATCAAAAGAAACAAAGTTGGAAGTCTACATCATGAAGCAATTTTTACTTTCCATAGCTTCCTATATTTGCACACACTTCAGTTGTAATTTGTTTTTACCACTGTGTTCTCCCTTCATGTTGGCTAAGAAAAAACTTGCAGTTATAAATTTCCTTTCATGCCCTCAACCACAAAGCACTTCACTGCCAATTAAGTTTTTTAAAAGTGCAATCCCAATAATGTGACAAAATGTGGCAGCCAATTTGCACATAGCAAGGTCTCGCAAACAGCCATGAAATAGATGACGAGATAATCTGTTTTATTGCCATTGGTTAAAGAACAAATGTAGGCCAGGGCACCAGGAGAAACCTCCCACTCTTTTTCAATATTTTTGTGTGATCTTTCACATTCACCTAAACAAGCAGACAGAGCCTTGGTTTAATATTTCATCCAAAATCCGACAATGCAACAGTCCTTTACTATGGACTGGTGTCAGCGTAGAATATGTTCTTCAGTCACTGAGTCAGAGGTTCAGGTTCAGTCAAGTTTAAGCTCCACTTCAGGGACAAAAGTGCTACCTCTGAGCCAAGGCTGACCTGTTTATTTGTTCCCTTACTTGTTCCTAATCTACTACTTCTAAGAGGAGCTCCCAAGTGCTGTGAGGTTGAGAGATGGGTGGCTGGGAAGATTCCTCTGGAATTTTCAAAACTAGTTCTGCACAAAAATTACCTGAAAACACAAACAAATGGTAAAGTAATGCTTTGGTCTATGGAAACACTATTAGGCATCTGAATCTTTGGCATAACCTTTTAGTTCAATAGCTAATAAAAGATGTGTAACTACTCAAGTCAGCGGGTATATAAAAACTTGATATGTGAAGCTTCTAAATAAATAAATTCTCTTCCTTCTAGTAGGTGGAAGGGCTGATGAATGGCCAATGACTCTTCCATGAGCCAACCACTGGGTGAGATTATTGTAAGGTTCTTTCCCTCACAATGGTTGGACTGTTCTGTCCAGCAGTCCCATTTGAAATGAAGAAACCTATTCTAGATTCTGATTCAGGTTTAATAGTTAGCCAAAACAACTCCATGCTTCAGTGCATGTATCCATGATGTCAATTCACCTCGATGATTTTTTTTTTATGGTGCATCTTATCTCTGCCATTAGTGAATACTTTGGAATTAGGCCATACAATTTTCCTCTCGAAAACATTTGCGCTGAGCAAGTTCTCTGTACCTGGGAAACGGGCATGGCAAAACCAAAAGGAAAAAACTATTTTTACTGTTACTTTCCCTAAACTTTTCTAAATGCTAGTCTGGATATGAGTTACGGTCGATATTTGGGTGGGGGGGGGGGGGGGGGGGGGGGGGGGGGTGGTGGGGGTGGTATTGCTACAATGGAAATATGTTTTGATTAAGCTGGAGATTTCATCAAGTATTTTTTAATCCTATATAAGTTTTACTGTGGTTTTAGTCTTACAGAAATCCATCAAAACTTTCACAGGAATATGAAACTATTATCAGGCCAAAATATTCGGCAATTTAACATGGTCCAACATAAAAGCCTGCACTCCAAAGCTCTTTTGCCATGCTGCATTAAGCTTCCACTCGATCATCACTGTAAACCTAATATCCTAAGGAGATTTTCAAGTTTTCTAACATGGCAGTTTGGAGCAAATAAACTGTCAATGTCATATTGGTTGGCCGACTTTTATACTATGTAAAAAGACAAAAAAACTCCCCAAAAAACTTATGCTTGAATAAGCATATCAAATAAATATTTCATTTTAATCCCAAATAGATAGAGCATTCAATCGATAAGAGCCCCATCTGTATGGGCTAAAAATTAATGAGGACAACTCTTTAAACCAAACATCTGGGGACAGTGCAGCTTTCTCTTTATTGTAAAACCTACACATTTCTATTAAAATATGGTAATTTGTCATAGCAGGTGTAGATTTCTGACCAAGAAAATTGCCTCGATTTTTACTTCAAAGGGGCTTAATTCAGATGAGATGAAATACTCTGTTGCATTAGTTTCACGGATCTGAGGATTATAATGACAGTTAATAAAACTGCATTAATTACAGAACAAAGGATTGAATCCGCACTCTCTGCCACGCTTCTGATGTTTCCGACCATCTCTAGTGGGACAATGGCAAATCTACAGCTCTTAATTTAAAATAATAAGGCAATATATTAAAAGCAGGTCAGATATGCCTTAATTGCAAGCTTCTGCATGCTCTGCTGGGTCAGATCTAAACTTCTATGGCAGAAGTCTGCATTTCGCAACATGGCTGCCTGCCAGATGCACATTTCACTACAATGGAAAGTAGGGAAATCATTAGTCAGTCTGAAATAATCAAAGATCAGAGAAGTAGGAAATGAAACAAGAGCTTGTCTAAATCCTGTTGGGTTTGCAGTGGCAATTTGTTGATTTAGACTTTGTTTTCTCATGCTTACTTTTCCTGCCAAACATGCCTTGCCCCCAACAAAGGCCTTTTCTCCTTGACGTCATCTACCAAATAAACAAGGCTGGAAATGAGTCTTTGATTTTCTGTGCCAGTGAAGTTATACTTACTGCAGGGTGAAAAAGATGAAGTATCAGTTTTCTTTCTCCAAAGCTAAATGCACCAAATGTAGAAGTGCTTAGCCGGGTATTGAAGAGGCACACAATGCAAAAACATGTAGGTTGAATAGCCAGTCACTGTTACATGTCTTTGCCTCCTTTTCAGAGCATATTGACTTTTACTGGGCTATGTTTCCCACTGCCTTTCAGTAGCACCCCAAATGGCTAATCTTCATCTGTGAGCTTAGACTCTAAGGCCTGGACTGTCATGCCTTTGTCTGTGTCGGAATGGAGGTGGGGGCTGGATTTAAAAATGGCTGATTGGACCCAATTCTGGGATTTCCGTCCTATTTCTGTGGTGTGGGATTTTTATGGCCTCAGGATGAAGGTAGCGAGCCTGCACTGAGCATCCTGTGCCCTTGTCTACTCCATTGCGGAGGTCGGCATTTCAAATCTCCCCAACCTGGTTTTTTCATGGAGTCGGGTCCATTTAATTGGAGATGTGGTTCACGGCACCTCTGAGTCGTCGTGAACCACAGGGGAACCCCAGTCCAAAGTGGAGAACCAAACAAAAGGCACCTGCGCTTGGAATTCTTTCATTGACAGGCTTTGAAATACAAAAAAAATTGTTTCCTTAGTTTCAATAATTAGATACTGGGTGGTATTTCATGGGGCCTGTAAGGGTGGGAAATGTAGCGGGAAATTAGGCTGAAGCTGAAATTTCAGTTTCCCAGTGGCGGGTTGAGATGAAGAGATTAAGTCAGTAGCGTGGCAATGGCTGGTAGGGCCTCAAGCTCTAACATGGCAGGTTCTTACTTGTAATATATTTACATGCCGTGAATACTCATGTGTAATTATGTTCTATATTCAAGATTAAGTCAGCATACACAGGAATTTCGTGGTGCCTGTTTCATTGAAAGGTAGCATGCAACAATTGGCTTTGGTTTTTCTGAGGCCAATGGTTTTCTTTGTTGAACAGTACAGGGGGGTTGGGGGGGATCAGGGGAATGGGAATGGCTGCTTGCATGGAGAATCAAGACCTGCAAGAATGAGTCTGGGTGGGGGGTGGGGGTGTGGTGTGGTGCCATGGAGTGGGCTCAGGAACATGGAGGAATGGAACAGGGATGCAAGGGAGGAGATGGTGTGATCGGGGAGGAGTGAAATGGGAAGGGCCTGACATCTTGGGTATAGTGGGGGGTTGTGGTGCAGACAGTCAGTCAAGGTAAGAATAAGAGGGACCTAAAGGGAGGGGCCAGTATCTCTACATGTGGGTTCATTTCAGGGTGTTGGCTGGTAGAGGGAATGTTCACAGTCACAGTGGGGAGGTCAATTTGATAGAGGGGGCAGGTTGAGTCTGGGATAACCAAAAGTCTCACAGGCAGGTCACAGGATCTAACAAGATATGTAAGGATGATTTGGGGAGGGTCTAGAATCAACGGGGAATGTCAATGGGGATGGGTGTAGGCTCAGGGAGAAAGATCACATTTCCAATTTTTTAATTCATTCAAGGGATGCGGGCATTGCTGGCCAGGCCAGCATTTATTGCCCATCCCTAACTGTCCTTCAGAAGATGGTGGTGAGCTGCCCACTTGAACCGCTGCGGTCCTTGTGATGTAGGTGCATTCACAGTGCTGTTAGGGAGGGAGTTCCAGGATTTTGACCCAACTGGATGCTGGCAGGCTCTGGGGTAGAAAGTTTATAGAAGAAAGGTGCAAAGTGATGCTGGGAGGGTTGAGAGTGATGAAGCCAAGTGTGAAAGTGACAGTGCGACAGTGGAGGGTAACAGGTTCTATCTCAAACCGTATAATGACCATTTTCCCAATGTCTCCAAAATCATGTGCGGTGCCAGGATTGGAGATCACAGGGAGGAACCCAGTGTGTGGTGGGTGGATTTTTGGTTGTGGACAGTGGAAGAATTTGAAAATCTCACTGTTCATCAGTTTTATAGATGAAATCCATAGACACATATGTTCTCATATCACTGTCTGCCTTCTTCACACAGTTCAATTGCTGAAATACCTACTGGTCTCAATCGTCCTCCAAACTCGGGAGTAGGAGAGGATGTGACAAAAGAAGGCTCTTGCTGGTCAACAACAGAGGCTGCTACACCCGCAGAAGGCAGGACTAGAGAGGGCAACTGGTCAAGATGCAGCCATCCAAAAAAAGCATCACGGAAGACGGGCACTGGCGTTTGGCAGCAAATTTGTGACTGTGATGCCAAGCTTCCCTGTTTGTCCAGGAGGCTCTTTTATAGCCTGCCTGTACCTGCAGGGATGGGGGAGGGGGGTGGGGGTGGTTATGGGGGGGCATGAAGTGGCTTGCGACCTTGGTGAGGGGTTAGGAGGGAGCGTTTGAGGGCCTGATGTTTATCATTAAAACTAGGCCGGTGTCCCAGTAAAAACAGGCGGGCATTCCAGCCTGCTGGCCTTATCAACCCCTCTCCATTGTTGCATGAGTCCTGTCTCCAGAGGCGGTGGGCCCATCTACATCCTGCCTCTGTCTCCTCAAAACGAAAACATGGTGGAAGGGGTCCCTTTTAAAGGGGACAAGCCTGCCAAATTGGGAAGTTCCTGACTTAACCTTTTCACTTGCCCCACAAAAATTCAGCCCGAAGTGTTGGAGGGCTAACCAGGTGTAGAGGGTATCATAGTCAAATCCTGTCCTTCCCTGATGTTCCCATGCATACTGTGAAGTAGGAGCCATTGGACAGCAGTTACGGGATAGGAATACTGAGTGATATTTTTCCACTCCCTAGGCTATAAGTGCTCAAGTCAATTTTAGTATCCAGTTGTTGCCTCATGGAAAGAAACTAGCTTACCACAGGCCAGAAATTGAATCATCTATAAAGTAAAAATGATCTTGACAGAGAATATGACTGTGTTGATAGGTCATTCTTATAAATTATTGATAAGTCAAGGATAAGTTTGTTTTGAAACAGAGGTGCAAAGAAAACCCAAAAGTAATTTTTTGAAGATTGCACAGCTGACTCAGTTTATTTTCCTCCCTTTACTGAAACTAGTGTATTAATTGCTGTATGGGTAGAAATAGCGATGACATCTTTGTTAAGTGGTTAGATTTTAATCCTGCCCATTGATGGTGTGCCCATTGATGGGGTGGTGTGTGGGCAATTAAAACTTAATCTGCTCTTCTGAACAAATCCTTTGTTAAATTTACAGATTGGTTACTGATGATGTCATTGGGGCCTGACTGCTATTTTAACCAGTGATTAACCAGGGACACGCCAGATCAACCTAACAGGAAGAAGAGCCGAGACTGGAAGCAACCGAATCAGGCAAGATTACCGTTTTAAAAAAAAACTTCTCTTGGGGACTCCACAACGACCAATGTTTAGGCCTCTCCTGCCTCAGGCTCCCACCCTTCTTGATTGCGAGGTCCCCCTGAAAGATCCTGAGCCTTATCCAAATGCTGAGGACTATTCCTTTGGTTGCTGCTGTTCAACATTTCGCTCCCACTTTCAGCGACTTTGAGCAGGTAACTGAGAGGGCGCATATGGTTGGTACTTGGGAGTTAGAATTACCTGAGGTTCACACTGCCAAGATCAGGACAGTTTTCCCCATCTTGGCTCCCACCCATCTGTCAGATTTGAAATGGTAGCTATAGTTCCTTTCTCATCAACTTTTATTCAAAATATGGCATTTTCTTTAATGAGAAACCTAGGTGAAATGGGCAATGACCATAATGCTGCATCTCATCAATCTTGGAAGACAGAGGGCTAAAAATTCAATAGTGCTGATTTTCAGGCATGTGGATCGTGATGCATAATTACCTTGTGCCCAATCGAGGTGATGCAGGCAGCACTCAATCTTCAAGCTGCCTGTTCATCAGAATGATTGTGACATGCAAGCAAGTGCTTGACGCACTGCTGACTGGCTGAATGCTCAGAAGGTGGCTGAGGGGGTGACGTGGCTAACACAGGTTACAGCTAGCCTTCAATTCTTAAAGGCAGCCGGCACCTCAAAAAAATGGAGGTGCATTCAGGCTGTAACAGCTGGTGGAACTGTACTAGAAGTGTTTCAGAGAAGGAACAAGAGTTCCAATGGAGCTGCTTACCAGAGAGAGAGAGAGAGAGCTGGTTCTCTGATGTGGCACCGGAGGTCTTAGTCCCGGAGGTGGAAAAGAGAGAGAAGAGAGAGGTCACATCTCCGCAGGAGGTCAGGCGGCCCTTCAAGCAAATACTGTGAAGGGAATGGGAGCAGGTAACCACGGAGGTCAATTCAAGGAGTTTGACCCTGAGGACTTGTTTGCAGTACTGTAAAAAGTTCAAGGGCTTCACGTGAGTGATCAAGTTCAATGAATGGATCCTCGAATGTCTTCTCCTACCCACTGCCTCACCATTCTCACTCACCGATGAGTGTACCATATCCCCATCATTCAGCTATTGGCAATCTCTAGCAATCACGAATCACCCTCACTTACAAATCCTGCAAGCCGAACATCCATACCACGCAGCTTCCATTTATCTCCAGCTATTCAGCCAAGACAGGCACATCACCTAAACACACTGCAACTCATTCACTGATACTCTTTTCTTGGTTGCTGGACAAGGCTCGAAGGGTTGAATGACCTACTCCTGCTCCTATGTTTCTATGTAGGAAACAGCTGCAGAGAACTGGCAGGGAACATGCACGCCCACATCATAGATAGTGATGTGAATTACTGGATTATCAGTTACCGAGGTCATTGCAACCAATGTTGCCGAGTACATTCAGGAGGACGGTATGTTCTTGCCTTATGCACTTGCTCAAATTTCAATTCACCTTCATCCTACCATCTGGCACAAAGTACTAAATGAAGATGGTGTGACCATGAACTTCTTGCTTTCCACCCAATCCCTTTCCCTTGTCCCAGTCCTCCTCTTCTGCATTTATGTTTTCAGATATCCAAGAATTGCTGCAAGGCCAGCTGTTGCAGCCTCACCATGAAGGGCATGAGCAAAAGCACACGTCTGATGAAGAGGCCCTGTCACTTGATCTGACAATTACAGCCATCAGCTCAGATACTGGCACTGCGCGTACTTTAGAGTGTAGTATAGAAGTGGGATTACCATGAGGTGAGTCGCACTGTACAATTGGGCTGCAGCAAGGCGGGGGGAAAGCATAACATATGTGCCAAATCGTCTGAGGGGAATGGTCAGAGAGAGGACTGCTGAAATCTATGTTCCTTTCCCAACTGTCTGCAATCGGTAAGCTTTTGAGAGGAAGATATGTGTGTTTTTTAACCACTAAGTGGGTGGACAATTTGAATAACCAGCAGCAAGCTTTTTATGGCTTTAAAGAAAGAGGATTGTTTATTTATGTGCTCACCGTGAAATCTAATACTAAGGCACTAACTAACACAGTCAACATAAAACATACTAAAGGAAAATACAGTTGAAGAGAATAGTGCACTTTTATAGGTTATAAGCAAAAAGAATAGTTCATAATTCACGTGATTGTCTTGTTCTTGAAAACACACATTGTAGGCCAGATAAAGAAGACGTCTTCACTCCTTAAGGGTAGTTTAGGGGAATTCAATAGCTGAAAGTCATATGCCAAAGTTGTTTCAGGATTCTCTTGAAGGGATGTAGTTTCTGTAAGTCACAAAGTTAGTTGCTTGTAGTCTTGTTACCAGGAGGTCAGTTTGCTGTATTGGTGGACCCAAAATGGAACAGGTTTGGAGACCTTGTGATGTTAGAGCCTCTGTTCCTTTTAAGGTATAGGTGTTATTACCTTTTTCTGTTGATGCCGTGAGTTATTTTCTGCAGTCACCATTTAAAGATTAAAAGGAACAAATATGACTGTCTCACCATGTGACTCATCACACTGTGGTCCCTTTACCAAATATGGTGGTGGTCTTAGGTTGATTAGCCACATCCTGGTATATAGTTGAAGATATTCATCCTGTAGAGTTTGCTTCAAGAAAGACCCATTCAATTTGGGAATGTTTTTGCTTGATGGTCTCAGGATGTATGTAGTTAACACCTTTTCACCTGAGATAAGCCCTTTTGTCTCTGTTAGACAGTGAGTCAGGTTTTGAGTACACAGGGCATCTAATCTGACCTTCAGCAGCCATCTTTGCAGCACATTGTCCACTTTTTAAAGGAAAAGTCAATTTTAAAGAATCCGCATTGAATAACCTGTCTTAAAAGTTAGGAATATGACATGCTGTTACCAGGCATGGAAAACTGATCCATGCTGCACTTCCTAAGTACTGTAGTACTCACCTAGGTTATGTATTCAAGATTCAGGAGTGGGACTTGAAGCCACAGACTCCTCATTCAAAAGTAAGAGTGCGATCACCGAGGCAAGGCTGATATCTCCTGAATAGTGAACATCTGGATTGCGGTCTGAAGGCTGCCTTTTCTGACAATTACACTATTTTTGCAACTAATATGGTGCAAACGATGGAAAATAATAACTGATTGAAGAGACTCTTTAGATTCACAAATGTTATAGCTGCTTTAGTTGTGGTATGACTCCTAAGCATAGAAATTAGATTGTGTTTGAATCAAAGAGTGATCTGGGTACAGTTCACACTACATATCTCTTAAGAAGCCAGTGGTGGGACCATGGGAAATTGGTCCATTGGCCTCGTTATTATGGTTTCAGTGACCTGTGGGCACTATTTGTAGAGTAAAGGGTTAACTCTAATAATAGATACTGAGCATGTGCATGGGGAGCTATGACACAGTGATGTTACCCACTGAAGGAAGATAGCTCCAGCTATGTCTTGGTCTTCTTCAATAAATGTAAATAAATGTGTTTTCAACAGAAGTCCATTGCCTCCAGCAAGATCCCTTCTAGAGTAAGGAGCTAACAAATCCCAAGATAAAACCATGATAACAGATGGTGGCAGCAGTGACTACACCCACAGAGACAAGTAGAAAACAGCAGGAAAAACCTCAAGTGAAGCCCAGCGACAGCACAGCTCAGCAGGTGAGGGCCTTCGAGGCTAACCCAGCGACCACACCACAGACAACAAAATAATGAGGGCAGTCCAGAAACTGACAAGACAAGCAGTGCGGGAAAGGACAATCTCGCATCAGGGTGAGAAATGGTTACTACTTTGCCCCTACCAGAATCGCTTCAAAACATAGAGGGCCCCAGACTGACTGAGCAATGGCAAAATTAGTGAAGACGTTTTACCTGGCACTGAAATGCCTCAGATCTTGCGAATAAAGGGAAAAAAGATCAAGTTAACACTTTGTTATACGCTGTTGGGAGCATAGCAGACGAGGTGCTGGACAGACAGGAGGTGAATGAAGATACAGCCTGCTACGAGGATGTCACTGGAGCCTTTTGCTCATACTTCAGTCTTCGTAAAAATATTGTCATTGAGAGGGCAAAATCTAATTGGCACAGTCAGGAACAGGGTGAAGGAATTGATTTATTCATCAATGAATTGTAACAGTTAGCTAAAAATTGTGAGTATGGAACACTAAAAGATGACCTGATCAGAGATAGAATAGTCGTTGGCATTTTAGATGTGAATCTCTCTGACTTCTTCTAATCTTGGGGAGGTTTAAATTTAAGCAAAGCTGTACAATTGGCCAGACAGGCCGAGGAATGGAGGCAGAATGAGGCTTTTGTCAGAGATGCGAGGGATATTTCCCAAGAACAGCCCGATTAAGTCTTTCAATTTGTGGGTTGTAAAACTGAAAGTATAGCAAGGCAACAACCAGGCAAGCATCCTGAAAAGGTGCCAACCACCATTTCCCAATGTTCCTATTCTGGTGGGAAGAAAGTCCACAGATGGGAAGAATGCCCCGCCCAAATTGCGTAGTGCAACATCTGTGGCAAGTTAGGCCATTTTAAAGTGGTCTGCCATTCCAGGAAATCTGTGTTTACAAGACGGAAGGAGAAATCTGCAAAAGGAACCTTCATTCATGGCTTTGACGCCCAGGAAATCATTTTCCTAGGAGAAATAAAGGAAAATAAAAATCAGTATTGGAATGCTGACATTGATGTAAATAGGCATCTGACCAAATTAAAGATAGGCAAAGGAGCTGGTGTCTCAGTGTTATCTGACAGAGTTTCATGGCTGAATAAAGTGACACTGCAATCGTCCTCTATTCAACTCCAAGGATCACAGGAAGATATTGCAGATCTTTCACTTATCTTTGGGGACAGGCTAGAAGCAGCAGGAACAGGGTGCACCAAGAATGATGGTGATAACCTACCAGATAATATTCTAAACCTTAATTTACCCTTTCAGGAAAGAGTGCAAGAGAATGAAGCTGCCACAGAGACAGATGATCTGTTGGGAGAAGACGTCCTGGACCTCACTACACTCTTTGACTCCACTGCCAATGATCATGAAGTCTTTGTTGACACTTATGAGAAGTACCCTTTTGCTGAATTTGTCTGCTTATTCCACTGAGCCCACCGACGACATGCAACAATTGCAAGCAGAGAGCAGAAAGCTATCCCAGGAGAATGAGACACTTAACTCCAAATTGGATCAAACCTATAGTGAAAGCTCAGAGGTTAATAACCCATGCAAAGGTAAGCAAGACCCTGCACTTGAATCTCATCAGCAAGCCATGGAAGCACTCAAGCTTTCTTTCCGTAAAGAAGCAAAGGCCCAAACCACAGTTTCTACAGCTGAAGAGCACCTTAGAAAAACTTAAAGTCGAGCATCAAATGGAGCTTAAAAATATTAAAATTAAGCATGAGTTGGAGAAGTCTAACTATCTAAAAGAGAAGGCTGAACTGAAAGCCCAGCTATTAGCAGTCACACAGCACACTACTGAGCCACAAAGAGGGATTTACACATTAGAAACAATGCAACAAAAGAAAGTGAACGTATTGCAGTATGGAAGAGTATAAATGCCATACTGCATTTAAGGAAATGGCCACAGCATCAGACAAAAGAGTTGGCTACAGAACAACTATCTGAAGTACTGACACTAGCTGTCTTTCCTATTACCACTGAGACTCTTGTAGTACAAACGCCCGACACCAATATTGAGCTTTCAAGTAAGTCTGTAGACCAGAGTACTCCGCAGGAATTTCCTATAGATTACAGTCCTGAAGTTTATTCCATTGTGGATGATGGTGCAATCCTACTTGCTGCAGCTGACCCTGAGATCTCATTGTCTGCAGTGGAGCGACCTCACGCTGAAGCAAGCATGGAAGCGATACCACTACCTATAGAAAGAGAAATTCCTACTGTTAATAGGAGCAAAGTCCTCCTTCCCTCATCTCCAGCAGTGTCTTCAGGATGTTCTTCATTCTTCTTTTCGTCTACCGGATTCATTCCTCAATCAAGTATTGAATATTTCTCTTGTCGTCACAGCAGCGGTGAATGATACAGCTGCAAAGTTCTACATAGGAACTGAAAGTGCTTCATTTTGTGAAGCCAGTGCTTTCACCTATCCCCAGTGTGCAATGCAGATAAGAGGGAGAATTTCAGTTCACTGACTGCCTTTTCAAGGGGTTGTTATAGAACAAATCCTGGAGGGTTCTCTCTTGAATCAGATTTTCCTTAATGACACTTCACTGACTTTACATTCAGATCATTGTAAGTGTCACAGCCCAGGAGCCAGCTGTCTTGAGAAGCTGCTATCCCACTCCATCCTTCTAAGGAGACGGCCAGGGACATCCTAAATGTCCTTCAAGAAAGCCGAGAACAATGTTGGGAATTGAAGCCTTTGCGGGGGAGTGGGGACTGGTAGGAGGAGTCGGATGGAAACTGTAAATAGTATATGATGTTAACAGTTTGTGGGAAGAGTGAACGGGATGTGGGGAGATGTAGAATAAAGGGTTAACTCTACTAATAGCTACTGAGCATGTGCGTAAGGAGCTATATCACAGTGATGTCACTCACTGAAGGAAGATGAATGAGAAGCATCTTAGAGAGTAGTTCCAGCTATGTCTTGGTCTAATTTAATCTTTATAAGTAGTTAGTATGTAAATAAATGTGTTTTCAACAAAAACCATTGCTTCCAGCAAGATCTCCTCGAGTAAGAAGCTAACAAATCCCGAGATAAAACCACGATAACAGACTAGCCACTAGTCGGAGCACAGACAGCTAGGTTGAGATGTTAGCTGATTACAGCAGGTATGTCTGGGTGGGCCTGGATGAGGCATTCTGGAGAGGGTGGGGTGGCCATCTTCTGGGCATCCCTTAGTTTGGCTGATGTGCACCTGAGAAACCTGACTGCAGCTTCAGTTGAAAAGATTTCAGAGGGACTAGAAATAGGCGTTAGATCGTCCAATGTACATAGGCAATAGACCAGTGACCGAGACAACTACAGGATGCCCTAGCTAATATGGCATGGGATTCAGTTCTGGTGCAGACTGTGGACTGAAAGGTGCATGCCATAATGCACACTTCAGTGACCATTTTCCAAATTAGCCTCCAGGTAGTAATTATTGTGTACTAGCATATACTGAACACATTAATTTATTAATCAAGATAAATATGACTGTTAGGAAATGAATGTACAGCAGTTACTAACAGAGCTCATTCAAACAGATTATATTTTGAGTAAATGTTTCCAGGCGTAATAATTAACATTACACTTCTTCCTGTATTCCGAATTTTCTGAGAAGTTGAGGGTGGGAGACAGGAAAAAGATTTATTTTAATTGAAGGCATTAATAATTCACAATCTATAAAACAGCCTATAAGGATAATTAAAATAAAAGCATTCTAAATAAATCACAAAAATTAAAACTAACAATAATGTAAATGCTTTTCCGGAATGTCAACCCAGGACTCTAAGGGGAAGGAGTGTTCACAGAACAGCTAAGGTGGGTGGAAACCACTTCACATGCCAATCAGAGTCTATTTCTTTTACTACAAAGTTTGCCAGGTTCGATAAGGTACCACATAATAGACTAATGATTAAGATCTGAGTATGTGGAGTCAGGGGACATGTAGCAGAATGCGTGGTGAGCTGGCTGCAAGACAGGAAACAGAGAATAGGAGTAAATGGTAGCTATTCAGAAAGATAGAGGGTGGAAAGTGGGGTCTCACAAGGATCAGTGCTTAGATCATTGTTCTCAATTTATATAATGATTTAGACTTTGGAATCAAAAACACAATTTTTAAATTTGTGGTAGGATAGACAATGTTAGAAGGACTGCGACAAATTACAAGAAGACACTAATATAGTTGCAGTGTGGGCAAGAGAATTTCAACAAAGATAAGTATTATACTTTGATAAGAAATATAAGGAAGTTACATATTACTTGGAAAATAAGAATATAAATAGGGCAGAGGAGCTAAGGGATCTCAGAGTAATACACAAATCACTGGAAGTTGTGATGCAGGTGAATAATGTCATAACAAAAGCAAACCAAGCTCAAATTTATTTCTAGGGGGAATAGAATTGAAAAATTGAGAAGTTATGCTAAACTTGTATTGCACCTTGGTGAGACAACACTTGGCATATGTGTACAGTTCTGGTCACCATATTTTAATAAAGATTTGGATGGCATTGGAGACAGTACAAAAAAGGTCTACAAGGATAATACCAGAAAGGCAAGGTTATACCTATCAATCAAGGAGGAACAGCCTGGGTTTCTTTTCTCTTGAAAGGGAAAGTTGAGGGGTGACCTAACAGAGATCCTTTAAAATTATGACAAGTTTTGACACATTAGACACAGAGAGAATGCTTCCACTTGTGGGGAAGAGCAACTAGAGGTCATCAATATAATAGTCACCAAGAAATCAAATAAGGAATTCAGAAGATTCTTCGACATCCAGGAAATGGTGAGAATATGGAACCTGCTACCACAGGGAATTTTTGAGGCAAGAAGTATAGATTCAGTTAATGGGAGGCTAGAGAAGCATATGAGGAAGAAGGGAATGGAGGGTTATGCTGACAGAGTTAGGTGAGGAAGGATAGGATGAGGCTCGAATAGAGCATAAACACTGGCATGGATTGTTTGGGCTGAATGGCCTCTATGTTCTATGTAATCCAATGTAAAGGTAAAACACAGAATTTAAAATACGAACCAGCTTAAATGGATGTTAACCAATAATGTAACTCTTCCAGTAAAGAGGTCACCACGGAGAGCTTCTCAAGCAGTTGAATATCTTAATAAATTTGGTTTTTCAATGTTGAATGACAACTACATCCACACAAGAATGAAAGCGGTTAAGGACAAGGACAAGGGCAGGCGGTTCGTATTTTCTACAGCACAGAATCATCTATGGTGTACAAATCAATGACTAATCACAGTGTGAGGTATGGGGCTGAGGCTATATTCAGATCAGCTATGAGCTTATTAAATCGCGGAGCAGGCTTGAGGGGCCGAGTGGCCAATCCTGCTCCTAATTCATATATTCGTATAGGACCAATATGAGTATTTTTCTTGTGTAGTATGTGTTTTAAGATTGTTTTCTGAAACAAGATTGCTAAACAGTCATTATAATGCAGCTGAATGTTTAAGTCAAATGTACAAATGTTAAATATATACTAAAGTGCGTCTTGTAGAAAACTGATCCTATATAAGAAGCCCTGCTGCTCTCAGTCATCATAATCTTTCGTGACTAAATTATGTATTTGCTTTCCAGCTTGAGTTAAATTCCTGCACACTATTCTCTTTGTACACTACCTAAGTCCTTTAAATGAAATATGAAAAAAAAGTATTGCGACAAGTGGTGATAGGGTTAATTGGCTTTTTTCTTTGATAAGCATTTGATTGTGGAGTGAGTGTGACCTTTTGGTTGTCAGTCATGCATTAAATTTTTTCCTTTACGCTGGATAATGGAAAACTGTAGATTTCCTTTAAGTAAGAAGCAGTTGAATTGATTTTCTGTGGTGTAATTACCAGTCAATGACAAATCCTGTTGCTTTATTAAACAGCTACATTAGGTTTCAGGTAAATGCTTTCACAAATACTTTTAACTATCAGGACTCAAGAGAGAAAAAAGACAGCCTAGCAACAGCTCACTATTGAATGAAATAGCAGACCTCCGGACTTATCCTTCTCAACTTGTAGGAATAAAATAATAATGCAAGATTAATAATGAAGTTTAATTTTGCATTTTGAAAATGTGGTCACAAATAGTTACAGGTCAAAGATATATACAATGTTATAAATATATAAAAGGAATATTGTCATTCTGTTTTCTTCCAACTCTTTTAAATATCGTCATTATGACATCAAACATAAGTATGTTAGAAACAAGCCTCAAACTTATATAAACTTATTTTTTCTATAAAAGTTCAACTATCATGAAGAAACGTATGTAGGATGTGCAGTACTGAAGAATTGGTTTGGTGGTTGACTGAGGTGGAGTATCAATGCATTGTATCAGAATGCCAAGCACAGAATTAAACAAATGTTATCAATCCTGTGATTTCCTAGTCTTAGCTAAGCAATTAACAAGAAGGCATCAACAGCAGAAAAGAGAGAGTGCAACTCTCAACCTTGAACACTTCCGTGCATCTTCTGGTGGCTGATCAGGATGTTGCTGGGAACAGATTGTTGGTCAAGGAGCGGGGCTTGAGAAGACATAAAGAGGGGCAAACAAAACCGGGGATGGGGGTCTAAGCTTCATTCCATCCTCAATTCCTGGTTCAACTGCTGATCACCCAAAGTCTTCCCCTGGCCCTAATGCTAACTGATATTGTAAATGGTTCCCTTGCCTTGGGTACCATTTCTATCTTTCAAAACTGCTGTTACCGTTTCCCTCCTCAAAAAACCCAACCTCGATCCCTGTCTTTGGAAACTGCCACCCCATCTCCTACCTGCCTTTCCTCTTTGAAATCCTAGATGGGTGTCATATTCCAAATTGATGCTAGAGAAGTGAAATGTCCTAATAAAAGTCACAAATTATATCCATTCTGCCTGTGGTGCATTATTCCACCTTGACCTGCCTTGCATTCTTCAACTTGACCATGCCATCCTCCTCCAATGCATATCTGGTGTAGTCTAACTCTACAAACACTTGATTCTATTCTTACCTATCCAATCGTAATGAGAGCATCTCCAGATATGGTCTCTCTTCCTGCCTTGCACAGTTATATTCAACGTTCCTGAGCATCTATCCTCTTCCTCAGACACAAGTTGCATTTTGGAAATATCATCTGAAGACACTGGTCAGTTTCTACATTCACGCGATGGCACCCAGCTCCACCTCTCGTCACTACCCATCTAGACCTTGCCAATGCCTTTGTTGTTTGACATTCAGTCTTAGATGATCTGTAATTTAATGCAACTAATTAATGGGAAGACCAAAGCCATCACCGTGGCCCCCACCATTAAATCTGTATCTTAGCCACTGATTCCATTCCTGGGCCAGGGCTCTGTTGTATTTGGCAACCAGATTTGTGCGAGGACAGGGAGACCATAATTAATTACATTTTTAATAGTCTGCGTGACTGAGCAACGCAACATCCACAACAGAATAACTAACAAGTTACTGTACAGACAACAGGAATAGGAACTGGATTAGGAGCTTTACTGAAACAGACCAGACTTCCAAAAGGGAAAAAACTCAAGTATCACAATTTACTAGTTCAATTTATCATTTTGCCCAAAGTTGACAGTGGATTACACTAAAAAAAATGTTAGGGAAAGTTTTGGTCATAACGAGTTGAAAGAAAGAAAGTAAAAACAGATTTGAATTTAATTGAAAGCTTTCATGACCATTGGATGTCTCAAAGCGCTTTACAGCTAATGAAGTACTTTTAAAGTGTAGTTGTAGTGTGGGAAACATAGATGAAAATGTAGAAATATACATATTTGGAAATGTTAAAAAATGGGAGCCATGGGTAACCAATGAAGCTGTATGGAATCCATCACCCATCATGGTAAAGGTGATCAAAAAGTAGCATGATAATGGGGAGAGCTACAAAAACACTACCTCACTTGCCTGGGTTTGTATTGTTCTGTCAAGTGTACAATAGATCACATTTTGTTGTAACATTTACTTATTATGGTCTGGATAACTAAGCAATAGGACACTCTAAATGAAGATCCAGGTCATGGGATTGGCATGGTTTAAAATCTGGGGCTTGCAGTTCCTTCAATTCAGAACAAATAATTTGCTGTAACTAATTGTTCCAGTCAATCTATTCCAGCACAATAAAGCAATCAAAGGATGCGTGCTGATTTTTATTCAACATCAGATAGTGGGCCATTGTTTAAATATGGTTCCTGAGTTTTTCAGTTTCAGGAGAGAAGATTCAAGAACTAGGCTCTCCGAATGGTGCAAAAGCAAACCCTGAGGCAAGAGGAGAGACTTGTGTGGATGCAACTTTTAGTTATTGGAATATGAAATGGATGTTTTCATAATTGTTCAGGTTTTTATGTTTATTATGTTTATTTATGTGCTGGGTGCGGAAACAACATGATTATTCAAATGAGTTTAAAATGCATTTCCCAGCAACTTGTTTTTCTGGTGGTTGTGGTTTATTTATTGGTAATCTTCGATAACTTTGTACTGAATGTATATTTAGAAAGTGATTCAGTGATCTTTTATTTCACAGATAGTGTTTGTGATCTGTTTTTAGTCAATGGGACAATCAGGATTGCATAGAAACAAATTCCTATATCCAACAGATGGACACCAAACACAACACTTTTAATCTGGTTAAATCTGGTTCAATTGTTTGGTGCTGTTTGTAAATTTTAGCATATCTGGGGAGATTAATAGTTTTGTTTACTACATTATTCTTCAGATTTTCAAATTTTAGAGTTTGATTCTAACAATTAAACAAGATTTGTCCAGGTAGCATCTATCCTAGCTGGAAAAACTCAGCAGGTCTGACAGCATCAGCGGAGAGGAATACAGTTAACGTTTCGAGTCCGTATGACTCTTCATCAGAACTGATGAAGTTCTGATGAAGAGTCATACAGACTCGAAACGTTAACTGTATTCCTCTCCGCTGGTTGCTGTCAGACCTGCTGAGTTTTTCCAGCTATTTTTGTTTTTGTTTCAGATTTCCAGCATTCGCAGTATTTTGCTTTAATCTTAGCATCTATCCTATATCTGGTATCGCACTTACCTGGCATGGGCAGAGTTAGCATCCAAATTCTGAACTGAGCTATGCTGTAGTAGTGCGGTAGTGCAAGTTGCTCTCTTGTACACTACTCAAGTATGATTCTTGAAAGAGTGTTAGCAAGTTATTTAACCATCTCAGTCAAGCTCGACCTCTGTCCCCATCTGATGCCCATTCATACACAAGCATATACTTCTAGTAAGGGTCACTTAACGGTGATCAGAAGAACTTCCCTTGTCCAACCTAGATTTGCTGAGGCCAATTTTACTGGTGTTAACTCAGCACAGATTGCTGGCCCGGTCTGCATGGCTGTTATTTAATGTATGAACCCACTGAGCCATTGGTAAATTGTTTATGATTCAGAAATTGCTTTAAAGCAAATCACTGTTAAATAGAATGGGCTTCCATTTGCAGTTGAATGTCGGTGTTCATGTGAATTGTGTCAGATTCCAATGTATAGCCAAGGGCACTGATGAAAAATTCGGCGTGATGACATTGGGTTGGCAAACCTACATCATCACACCAGTCTCTAATAATACAGAAGGCTTGCAGGCGCTGAGATCGGCAGCCCACCTGCCATTTTGAAGTCATTAATTAACAGGCTATTAAGCTTGTTCAGAACCCTGTTCTTTGCCATTTTTTGTTGCCCACTGAATTTTTCGGGCATCGGATGTAAAAATTTTGGAAGTCTTTTATGCCAGCTATAATGAGGTGGCACAAAAGCGGTAGAAACGGCCTGCCACCAGGACCATGGGTGAATGAACCAGCAGGTTTTGCTGGGGAAGTTGGCAGCATCTGTATGTTTTTTAATGACATTTTAAACTTTTTTGCGCCTTCGATGAATATCAAGGACTAATTCTGAGAGCGAGGGTCTTTAGAATTCTAGCCGTGACCGCGGCATTACCTCTTCGCCACATGACATCCTGGCCTAGAGCGCCAAGTGGGCATGGATCGCCCTTTGCACCAGTTTCTCAGAACCCACAAGTTATGTAATCACACCTAGGTGTGATTCATATTCTACTGTGAATGAAGCTGCAATGAAAATTCAACACTATTATTTTTTATATAGTAACTCAAAGTCAGAAGAGCTGACTATACTGTGGCATCTAAAAACAGGCACGGGAAATATTGCCCAAGATAAATCCGAAGTTGGAAGGCAGCAAAGAGATGAGTTTGTGGTCAGGAAGCAAGCTTCCTTTGCATCTATAATTGGCCTCCATCTCACTCAGTTGTCCATCTAATGCTTGAATGGATGTGCAGAGATGGCTGGGAGTGGGAGTGAGCGAAACCCGCAGTTTCCGTTTTGCCTCCCTCACCCCGTCGAAAAATGTAAAATCCAGCCCTAAATTTTTACAAAATGAAATATACTAATATTCAGGGATAAATACTTACTCGTCATCTTGAAATGGGCTCCGGAGCTGATGCATGACATTAGGGTGCTCTGCTGGGTGGCTGCGCAAGGCCTGTACAAGAGACATGAATTAACAAGGTTCAATAATTGGAGACAAATGGGACAGTCACATTTTTAGATGCCGCACTCAAAGTGCCTATGGAGTCTAGGTTCAGATCTTTTCCTGACTTCATTTTAATAAAAGAACTTCAGTGAGAAAAAAATGTTTTTATGATTATGAAACCTTTCAAGAATATATTGATAACAAATCGCATTACACTTGCATTCCAATGACACTTTTTTGGGAACAGTTTTGCCTGGACCAAGCTGGCACTCAAACTGTACGACTTCTCCATCCTCCTGCAGTGCTTTCAAGGAATTACACAGCTTACCTTTAACCTCTCATTTGTTATCCTCTTCTCATCCACTTCAACTTTTAATTTCTTGTTCTCGTGCTGTAGTCGTTCATTCATTTCCTGTAGATGGCTGTGTTGTGACAAAGATTACAATAGCAATAACAGAAAGGGTCATTACTGCAGCAAAGATAAAAGAATAATAGAATGTAAATGCGATATCTAACAATGAAAAATATTTCAACCAAAAAGCCATCTGGTAGTCATTAATTTGATGTTGGAAGAAACTGTGCCACAACACTTTTGCAAACCCTAGATTTTATGTCACAATAGTTTTGTAAAATACTGATTTTTGTAAGAAAAGCTTAATTCTATACTCAATCATAGATTAAAAATCTTATGTGCTGATTTTTCCACTAAGGTGGTGCTCATGTTATTCTAACACAAGGCAGCATAAAAACCACAGAACAAATATTTTATTTTTCAGTGCAAGCCAACATTTTCATATATTCAAGTTAAATGCATTTCATACCAGGTTCACTTACACTCCTAGAATTAAAATGTATCCAGAGATCCTGAAGCTGGCTTTTTATATCATCATAAATTAAATACTATAGATAATGATGTAATGGCACACAAAAAAGGGGAGTAATGGATATGCTTGGCTCAAACTTTGGTATTCAGTATGGTGGAAAGGTTCTTTCGAAATGAGTATATATCTTAAAAACGAGAATCTCTTCATTGCCAGAGCCTGGTTATGCCTCCATGTTTATCAGTTTCCATCATAAAATAATAGCAGTTCTTACTGACCTGCTAAATGGAAAAACATTGATACCTATGAAAGCAGTGACATCATAGTATCACATATAAAACCAGCAACATGTATAATAACACAGAACCATGATATTTAACAGTAGCTTAATCCCCTCCTCCAAAAAATTGACAATTAGGAAACCATGTACAATGATTTAATATTGAAATGCCCATCCTTTAATCATTGTTAAATAAAGGGCATATAAACTTTAGTTGTTGGTTAGGATGTTCTACAACTCAGTCACATGTAAAGCTAAGTATTTGATGGGCAGTGGCCCTGGTAAGTGGGACTTGGTGAGTATTTCTACTGTGCAGTCTTTGAAGTAAAGTTGGTGTTTAGTTTAGATTAAGTAGTGTTTAAAGTATAAGTAGTAAGGTCCCTAATATATATTTAATATTCCTTAAACTAGAGGAAGGAAAAGTAAAGGGAGTAATTTAAGGGTAAGTCATGGCAGAGCAGCTCGGCCATGTGGAATACTCCTCCTGTGTGATGTGGGAAGTCAGGGGTGACCACGTGCGCAGGAAGTGTCTCCAGCTGCAGCTGCTTGAAATCCATGTTTCGGAGCTGTAGCTGTGGCTGGAGTCACTGTGGAGCATCCACAAGGCTGAGATCTTTATGGATAGCACGTACAGTGAGGTGATCATGCCACAGGTAAAGAGTGCACATGCAGAAAGGGAATAGGTGACCACCAAACCGAGTAAAAGCACTAGGCAGGTTGTGCAGGAGTGCCCTGGATCCATCTCCTTCTCTAACAGATTTTCCATTTTGGATACTGCTAGGGAAGATGGTTTTTCAGGGGAATGCAGCAAGAGCCAAGTCTGTGGCACCATGAGTGGCTCAGCTGTACAATGGGGGAGAAAAAAAGAGTGGGAGAGCAATAGCAATAGGGAATTCTAATGTAAGGGACATGGATAGACTTTTCTTCAGCCACAGATGTGACACCAAGATGGTATGTTGCCTCCCTTGTGCCAGGGTCAAGGATGTCACTGAGAGGCTGCAGGGCATTCTGAAGGGGGAGGGTGAACAGCCAGAGGTTGTGGTCTATATCAGTACCAATGACATGGGTAAAAAGAGGGATGAGGTCCTGAAAGCAGAATATAGGAAGTTAGGAAATAAATTAAAAAGCAGGACCACAAAGGTAGTAATCTCTGGATCAGTCCCAGTGCCACGTGTGAGAGAGGTCGGGAACAGGATAGACCAGATAAATGCATGGCTGGACAGATGGTGTAGGAGGGAGGGATTTAGATTCCTGAGGCATTGGGACTGATTTTGGGGAAGATGGGACCTGTACCAACTGGACGGGTTGCATCCCAGCAGGACTGAGACCAATGTCCTCACAGGAGTATTCACTTGTACTGTGGGGGAGGGTTTAAACTACAGCGGTAGGGGGATGGGGAGATGCAAGAGTGGGAAACAAAGATAGAAAAGTAGAAAGCAAAAGTGGAAGGCAGGGGAAACAAGGGGTAGCAGCAAATAGGGCCATAGCACAAAAAAGGTGCGTAAAAATGTTAAAAAGAAAAGTCTACAGGCACTATATCTGAATGTAGGGAGCATTCACAATAAGGTAGATGAATTAACAGCGCAAATAGACATTAACGAGTGCGATACGATTGCGATTACGGAGACATGGCTGCATGGTGACCAAGGCTGGGAACTGAATATCCAAGAGTATTCAATATTTAAGAAGGACAGGCAAAAAGGAAAAGGAGGTGGGGTGGTGTTGTTAGTTAAGGATTAAATCAGTGCAATAGTGAGAAAGGACATTGGCTCAGAAAAGCTAGATGTAGAATCAGTCTGGGTGGAGCTAAGAAGCAACAAGGGGTTGAAAACATTAATGGGTGTTGTCAATAGGCCTCCAAACATCAGTGGTAAGATAGGGGACGGCATTAAACAGGAAATTAGAGATGCATGTCATAAGGGTGCCACAGAAATCATAGGTGACTTTAATCTACGTATAGAATGGGAAAACCAAATTAGCAATAATATTGTGGCAGATGAATTCCTGGAGTGTGTACGAGATGTGTTTTTTAGATCAGTACATCAAGGAATCAACTAGGGAAGAGGCCATCATAGATTTGGTATTGTGCAATGAGAAGGGGTGAAGTAATAGTCTTGTTGTGCGAGGTCCTTTAGGGAACAGTGACCATAACATGACAGAATTCTTCATTAGGATGGAAAGTGAAGTAGTCCAATCCGAAATTAGGGTTCCAAATCTAAATAAAGGAAACTATGAAGATATGAGGGGTGAGTTGGCTATGATAGATTGGGGAACTTCATTAAAAGGCATGATGGTGGATAGCCAATGGCTAATATTCAAGGAACAAATGCATGCATTGGAACAGTTGTACATTCCTTTCTGGTGCAAAAACACAACAGGAAAAGTGGCTCAACCATGACTTACAAAAGAAATTAAGAATAGTATTAGGTCCAAAGAAGAATCATATAAAGTTGCGAGAAAAAGGAGCAAGCCTGAGGATTGATGCAGTTTAGATTTCAGCAAAAGAGGACCAAGATATTGATTAAGAGGGGAAAAATAGAGTATGAGAATAAACTTGCAAGGAACATAAAAACAGACTGTAAAAGCTTCTATAGGTATGTAAAAAGAAAAAGATTAGTGAAGACAAATGTAGGTCCCTCACAGTCTGAAATGGGAGAATTTATAAGAGAGAGCAAGGAAATGGCAGAGCAATTAAACAACCACTTTAGTTCTGACTTCACAGAGGAAGACACAAATAACTTCCCAGAAACCTGGGGACCCAAGGGTCTAATGAGAAGGAGGAATTGAAGGAAATTAGTATTAGCAAAAAAAAGTGCTGGAGAAATTAATGAGACTGAAAGACGATAAATCCCCAGGGCCTGATAATCTACATCCCAGGGTACTAAAAGAGGTGGCCATGGAAATAGTGGATTCATTGGTTGTCATCTTCCAAAATTCTGTAGATTCTGGTGTTATCCTTACAAATATGTATATATCTGTAAAGGTGTAGCTGTGGGTGAAGGCGTAATGTAATGTAGTTAATCTTTTCTGGTTAATGTTTTATTCTTTTGTTATAAGTTCATCAGCAGACTTCTGTGACTCTGTTCAGTAGCTACTCTCCATATATCTAAACAAAATATAAATGTTAAGATCTATCATGCCGGGTTCCACTCTGGGATCTGGCTTGTCCAGTGATAACATCAGCTGGGATCATAACTCTGAAGCAAGCATGCAGGTGCAGCATGCAGTAAGGAAGGCAAATGGCACGTTGACCTTCATTGCAAGAGGATTTGAAGACAGGAGCAAGGATGCCTTACTGCAGCTGTACAAGGCATTGATGAGACCTCATCTGTAGTATTATGTGCAGTTTTGGTCTCCTTACCTAAATAAGGATATACTTGCCCTAGAGGGATTGCAGCGAAGGTTCACCAGACTCATTCCTGAGATGGAAGGATTGTCGTATGAGGAGGTTAGGTCGACTAGGCCTGTATTCACTGGAGTTTAGAAGAATGAGAGGGGATCTCATTGAAATGTACAAAAGTCTGACAGGGTGGGACAGACTGGATGCAGGGGTGATGTTTCCTCTGGCTGGGAGGCATCTAGAACAAGGGGTCACTGTCTCAGGATACGGGGTAGGCCATTTAGGACTGAGATGAGGAGAAACTTCTTCACTCAGAGGGTGGTGAACCTATGGAATTTTCTAGCACAGAAGGCTGTGGAGGCCAAGTCACTGAATATATTTAAGGAGGAAGTAGATAGCCTTCTAGACTCTAAAGGCGTCAAGGGGCATGGGGAGAGAGTGGGAGTGTGGCATTGAGATTGAGGATCAGCCATGATCATATTGAATGGCGGAGCAGGCTTGAAGGGTTGAATGACCTACTCCTGTTCCTATTTTCTATGTTTCTAAGTCTTTGTATTACACTGAACGTTTCTTATGGGGAGTATCCCCTATGCATAGATGCCAATCATGAAAGGAAAAAAGAACCAAACATCTCAACCTAGTCTATTTCTCATTCACGGTGACAGATTCTAAAACTCACTGAGCCACATAACGATGCGTAATTACATTTATGCCTGTGTCTGATAGATATTGTATTGGATAGTATCAAAATTGCAAAACCAAAATAAAAAAACTGTAAAACAAATGGAGAATACAGGTAAGTTATATATAAAACTTCATACTGAGGAAATAAAAGTCAAATTTTTTGTTTTTTTTGGTTGACTAGACAAGGTGAGCCTTTGTCATGTCCAGAGCCTAGGTTGACGCCGGGTAGTCTGTCCATTTATTTTATTCTTATTCAACTTTTCTTTATTTATTCGTTCATAGGATGTGGGCGTCGTGGGCTAGGCCAGTATTTATTGCCCATCCCTAATTGCCCTTGTTCAGAGGGCATTTTAAGAGTCTGGAGTCACAGAGGTAGTGGCATAGTGGTATTGTCGCTGGGCTGGTAATCCAGAGACCCAGGGTAATGCTCTGGGGACCTGGGTTCAAATCCCAACACGGCAGATGGTCAAATTTGAATTCAATAAAAATCTGGAATTAAAAGTCTGATGATTGTGAAACCATTGCCGATTGTCTAATATCCTTTAGGGAAGGAAATCTGCTATCCTTACCAATATGTGACTCCAGACCCACAGCAATGTGGTTGACTCTTAAATGCCCTCTAAACTAGGGCAATAATGCTGGCCCATTTAAGAAAAACTGTAGGTCAGGTAAGGATGGCAGACTTCCTTCCCTAAAAGGTTTTTACAACAATGGTCATCATCCGGCTTTTAATTCCAGATCTCACCATCTGTTGTGGTGGGATTTGAACTCAGGTCTCTGGAATACCAGTCCTGTGACAATACCACCATACCACCGCCTCCCCCAGATTGTGGTTTGATACAATAGAGTGGCTTTCTAGGCCATTTCAGAGAACAGTTAAAAGTTAACCACATTGCTGTTGATCACATGCAGGCCAGACCAGGTAAGGACAGCATATTTCATTCCTTGAAGGACATTAGTGAACCAGATGGGTTTTTACAACAATTTCCTGTCGTAACATTTAACATAATGGAGAGATGGTTGATCTGAAGGCACTCTCAAATGAGCTAACCTTGCTTCATGCTGTGAGGTCAGCTCATTATATTAACATTTTCCTCTCAGTCCATTGCTAAAGATATGCTGTGAAAATGCTGACTTTGCAGAGCAGGCTTTCCAGCACCAGCAGCTTTGAAAGGTTGAATCATTGTGTTGCCCAGGACTCCAGAAAATCCAAATTAAATCTGGAACATTCCCTATTTATGTATTTGTTATCTTAAAGTAACAGCAATGCAATAAGCTATCATGACTTTAAGTAGAAATGGGAAGACAGTAATCAAAACGTGCAAAGGTCAAATGAATCATAAGACATGTTAGAGGCCTAACCAGTCTGGGGAAGCTTGGTAGATGTGAAGAGGAAAGGACAACTGAAGTTCTGAACTTCATTTAAACATCATCATCTCTGGTCTGGGGTTCTTGATAAAAAATAGTTACTTGCACAATTGTACCATCCCACATCTGAATAGGCAGAATAGCAACTGACCTAACTGGTTTTGATCAGTCTAGTCTACTGTTAAAAATAATTTTGTTCATATCTGTCTTTGTAAGCCAATAAACAAGTGTCTGAAAGGGACTTAACTGTTTCTCCTTTCTGCCCAAAGGTGTGTTATCAGCTAGCACAAATCTAGTACAATACTAGTAACCCTAATACCAATACAGGGAAGTCTGACATTTACACTAGCCGGTTCCCAGTGTTAGTACTTACTCTTTTTCAGTTGTTAGTTGGAGGATTTGCTTTGTTTGCTCTTTGATCTTATTTCCAAGTTTTTCATTGGCTTGCCTGTTTAAAAATAAAGTGTTTTAATTAATGGTAGTCAATACAGGAAAGACACAAAAAAAACATAATAAAGAACCAAAATGGAATGATATTTTGGCCAGGGCTGATGTAGAGTGAAAGTATCAGTAATGTTTTGTTTTACATGCTGCATATTTTCAGCCTTTTTAGCTTTTCTTTCAAAACTAAAGCATTTAGTTTTTCTTTATGCTTATCATGTTGCTACAGAAAATTTTACAGTTGAATTTTAAAAAAAATTCGAAAAAATCAAATTTGCAGAAGTTTTTGTAATACACAGTGGATCTCCCACAAGATATTCATCATGGTCAGAAATTTAGAAAAAAGAAAAATAACCAGCCGTTTCTACTCTTCAGAAAAGAATTGCATCATCTTGCTCTGATCTGGTTGGAGTAGCTTGGCTTTGTGTGTTTGGTAAATATCAACACATATCCACAAATATTATTTTACCTGTTCTGATTCTAGGTTTTGTTAGTTATGCCGGATTTATTTCATCGAATAAACTAGATCAATGACTGTTTACTGCAATTAAGACTTGGTGAATATTCATTCTTTAAAATTACTATCTATAGTTAGAGATTGGCCTGGGGCTGGGGAGTTCCATTTAATTCAATTTTAAACATTCAATTCTGATATAAAATACATTTAATATGTACAGAATGAAGATAACAACATGCTCAAGGGGTTTAGATTATGTCATGAATGATGAAGACATAGCTTGAATGGTTTGTGAAGTTTATTTGTGAGCTCAGGCAGAGGGGCCAATGCAGATACCAGATATTACCGAATAAAATACATATGCTCAGGGCAGCACTGGGCCCAATTTAATTGTACCAGCATTTCAATTGATTCTCAATCCTCGTCATGATCAGAAATGGTGTGACAGACAGCACAATAATCAGATTCATATCAAAGTCACATGAATGATGCAATTTTGTTGCTAAGCATTACATGATGTCCGTGTGACACACAATGATCCCTTTATTAGATTATTTTTGTTATTAATTGATTTAACCTAAGGCTAATGGTATCGCACCATCAATGGATGAGTTTTGTGATGCTGCTTATTTCTGTGATGTGATTAGACGATGTCAGTCACATTACTCAGTAACATTGGTCCGGGTGGTTACTTAGCAACAATCACAATGTTCTCATAGACCAATCATAGAGTGCAACAAAACACTACTCAATAACAATTCAATTCTGGCAACTTTTACTTAGTAATATATAGTTTGGAATTACCTTAAAAGCAAGATTTTCATTTAAATCAAATTAAACTTCCAGTTCTAGTTTGATTTAAATACATTTAGTACATACAAAATAAAGATGCAACACACTCAAGAGGTAGAGATTATGTTATGAATAATGAGAGCATAGCTTGAATGGTTTGTGAAGTTTATTTGTTCTCAGAAAGGATGCATTTCCAGGCAGTTTTATTCAATATAGAAATATATGATAATCTTTTTGAGTGAAGTTAGTTATTCAGGCTGATACCTTCTAACGTGGTTGTTATTTTCCCTTCACCATCATTAGTTGCTCATATTGTGGTGAACAAATTTTGTCATAAAGCTTCATATCCCATAATGGTAAGCTTGTTTTTATGCAAGATTAATTGCATCTATTTTAATTTAAATAAATCAGCTAAAGAGGTGATATTTACTGAAAAATACCTGCTCTTTTTTAGTATTTTTCTACATGTGGAATGGGACTTGATGGGAGAGAGAGCAATTGTAGTAAGCATTTTGGGAACCCGAGTGGCTCAATTGGTGAGACAGGAAAGATGCAGGATTCTGGAAATCCCTGGATTCAAGTCCAACTTTAGGATTTGTGGGCCACAGAAGGAGCTTTCATGTGATTCAAAGCAGGCTGTTAGTCAGTCTGTAAAATCCTTCCGGCACTCCACACCATTCTCCAGGGGAGAAAAGAGTGTGAAGATATGCAAAAAAAAAAGTATTTTGATAATTGAAGATGCAAACCTGCATTAAATCAACATAGAAGGAATCACTGGTTCTGTTTATTAATTCTCGCAGTGATAATTCATTGTCTCAGCATAGTCTCAGATACTTGTGCTTCAACATTGGTCAAGGCTCTTGAACTGCCAGCTCAATAGCACATACATGTGAAACATTCCAGAATGTTAATGTCTTAATTGTTATGTCTTTACAAACAATAAAATAAATTAAAATCATTTTTAAAAAATGTACTTACTTTTGGTCCTTTACCCATTGATTAACATTTGCTACAACCAGTTCACTTTCTCGATGTAATCTTGAACTGTCTGACCTTGCACCATGCAGGGACTTTCGTAAGGTCTCAAGCTAAAACAATCCAAAATGTAGGTTAGAATAAACTGACTGCAATAAATTTAAACCTCATGTATAACAATATAAGTACTGATGGTGCAGTGATAGTGTGCTGGAGCATGGGTTTCTGACTTCACATGTTGAGTTCCTATTTCAGCTGGAGGGAAAAATTGCTAGGCAGACACGAGAGAGTTCCCAGGATGCAAAATCGGAGATGTCATCCTAACTGCTCCTGGGCAACTTAATTTTAGAGTGGTTTTGGCATAGGCCTTACACCAAGTTACAACGGCCTGGGTTTTGCAATTGTAATGAAAGAAAAACTAGTCAGGATGCGGGGCACAAGATACACCAGGAAATAGAAAAGGTGTGTAAGAAAGGCAAGGTTACAGTGATCATGGGGGATTTCAATATGCAGGCAGACTGGGAAAATCAGGTTGGTAGTGGATCCCAAGAAAAGGAATTTGTGGAATGTCTACGAGATGGCTTTTTGGAGCAGCTTGTGGTGGAGCCCACTAGGGAACAGGCAATTCTAGATTTAGTGATGTGTAATGAGGCAGATTTGATAAGGGAGCTTAAGGTGAAGGAACCCTTAGGAGGAAGCGACCATAATATGATAGAATTTACCCTGCAATTTGAGAGGAAAAAGCTGGAATCAGATGTAACGGTATTACAGTTGAATAAAGGCAACTACAGAGGCATAAGGGAGGAACTGGCCAGAATTGACTGGGAGATGAGCCTAGCAGGAAAGACAGTGGAACAGCAATGGCAGGAGTTTCTGGGAGTATTTTGGGAAACACAGCAAAAATTCATCCCTAGGAAGAAGCATACTAAAGGGAGGACGAGGCAACCATGGCTGACAAGGGAAGTCAGGGACAGCATAAAAGCTAAAGAGAAAGCATACAATGCGGCGATGAGCAGTGGGAAACCAGGGGATTGGGAAGCCTACAAAGACCAACAGAGAACAACTAAAGAAGAAAAAAGGAGGGAGAAGATTAAATATGAGGGTAAACTAGCCAGTAATATAAAAGAAGATTGCAAGAGTTTTTTTAGATATATAAAGGGTAAGAGAGAGGTAAAAGTGGACATTGGGCCGCTGGAAAATGACGCTGGAGAAGTAGTAGTGGGGAACAAAGAAATGGCGGAGGAACTGAATAGGTACTTTGCGTCAGTCTTCACGGTGGAAGACACGAGTGACATCCCCAAAGTTCAAGCGAGTCGGGGGGCAGAGGCGAGTATGGTGGCCATTACCAAGGAGAAGGTGCTAGGAAAACTGAAAGGTCTGAAGGTGGATAAATCACCTGGACCAGATGGATTACACCCCAGAGTTCTGAAGGAGATAGCTGAAGAGCTAGTGGAGGCGTTAGTGGTGATCTTTCAGGAATCACTGGAGTCAGGGAGGGTCCCAGAGGACTGGAAAATCGCTAATGTAACCCCCCTGTTTAAGAAGGGAGTGAGGCAAAAGACGGTAAATTACAGGCCGATTAGCCTGACCTCGGTTGTTGGTAAGATTTTAGAGTCCATTATTAAGGATGAGATTTCAGAATACTTGGAAGCGCATGGTAAAATCGGGCAAAGTCAGCATGGTTTCATCAAGGGGAGGTCATGCCTGACAAATCTGTTAGAATTCTTTGAGGAGGTAACAAGTAGGTTAGACAAAGGAGAGCCAATGGATGTTATCTACTTAGACTTCCAGAGGGCCTTGGCAAGGTGTCGTACAGGAGGCTGCTCAGTAAGATAAGAGCCCATGGTGTTAGAGGCAAGGTACTAGCATGGATAGAAGATTGGCTATCTGGCAGGAGGCAGAGAGTGGGGATAAGGGGGTCCTTCTCAGGATGGCGGCCGCTGACTAGTGGAGTTCCGCAGGGGTCAGTGTTGGGACCACAACTTTTCACTTTATACATTAATGATCTAGATGAAGGAACTGAGGGCATCCTGGCTAAGTTTTCAGATGATACAAAGATAGGTGGAGCGACAGGTAGTATTGAGGAGGCGGGGAGGCTGCAGAAGGATTTGGACAGGTTAGAAGAATGGGCAAAGAAGTGGCAGATGGAACACAACGTGGGGAAGTGTGAGGTCATGCACTTTGGTAGGAAGAATAGAGGCATAGACTAAATGGGGAGAGAATTCAGAAATCTGGAGTGCAAAGGGACTTGGGAGTCCAAGTCCAGGATTCTCTTAAGGTTAACTTGCAGGTTGAGTTGGTAGTTAGGAAGGCAAATGCAATGTTGGCATTTATTTCGAGAGGGCTAGAATATAAAAGCAGGGATGTGGTGCTGAGGCTTTATAAGGCTCTGGTCAGACCACATTTAGAATATTGTGAGCAATTTTGGGCCCCGTATCTCAGGAAGGATGTTCTGGACCTGTAGAGGGTCCAGAGGAGGTTCACGAGAATGATCCCAGGAATGAAAGGCTTAACATATGAGGAATGTTTGAGGACTCTGGGTCTATACTCGATAGAGTTTAGAAGGATGAGGGGGGATCTGATTGAAACTTACAGAATACTGAAAGGCCTGGATGGAGTGGACGTGGGGAAGATGTTTCCATTAGTAGGAGAGACTAGGACCCGAGGGCACAGCCTCAGAGTAAAGGGAAGACCTTTTAGAACAGAGATGAGGAGAAACTTCTTTAGCCAGAGAGTGGTAAATCTATGGAATTCATTGCCACAGAAGGCTGTGGAGGCCAGGTCATTGAGTGTATTTAAGACTGAGGTAGATAGGTTCTTGATTGGTAAGGGAATCAAAGGTTATGGGGAGAAGGCGGGAGAATGGGGATGAGAAACATATCAGCCATGATTGAATGGTGGAGCAGACTCGATGGGCCGAATGGCCTAATTTCTGCTCCTATGTCTTATGGTCTTATCATTGTTCGCCATCTGTAAAACTGTAAAACTAACAGCAAGATCTGGGGTCTGCAGTTAAACATGGAAACGTTGAAGTTGCTGTCAGTGATTCCCTGCTCCTTCACAGAGTGAGCTGTTTAAGTCCCTACTGAGAGCAATTTTCTAGGAATCACTGAGTTGATGAGAACTTCCCTGTGTTAGTGTAATGTTGCTGTTGAAAACACCTGAAAAAACAACGCCAGTTAATGGGATGTAACTGGATTTTTAAAGGTGTACAAAGTTATAACTATTGCTGAACAACTTCTCTGCCCCTGGAAAACTAGTTTTATATTTGAGTAATGTTGAATTTTTTCAATTCCAAAGTATCTTAATATGATTTTTTCAAAAGTCTGTTTATGATCATTCAGCTTCTAATGCATATGTCCCAATCTTCATTTCATTCTTTGCAAAATTGATATTAAGTGAAGGATGATTAGTACATTTTACTTCCTGGTCTGCTGTCTTTGAGGGTTCTTCAATGTGACTGGCTGCTTACATTGCTTGATAACATCTCTGTTGCTGGATGCATGGAGATCCCCTTGACTTGGTGCCAGAAACAACTTAACACGTACTTTGTTGGCACCTTCCTTCGAGGTCAGTAGCAAGCGCTGTCACTTTGCCATTGATCACAAAATCTGGCTCCATCTTTTTCAAATGCAAGGGGCGCTATTTTTTGTTAAATGTATCCATATTCTTCACAGGGATTCTTTGACATTAATTTCTGAATCATGTTTAAACATTATCAATACATTATCATAAAATCTTTAACAATGTACCACAACAAGTCCATGGTGCATCTATGACAAATTCCAGTGATGGAAAAATGCACAAAATAGATCAATAAAATAATAAAAGAATCCAAGAAGAAAAATAATCAATTACATTGGCAGTCATATAGTTTGGGAACCTGAGTGGTTGGGGTATCTCTCTCTACCTGTAACTCAGCTATAAAAATGTAAGGAGGGCGAATGTGAAGGGTTGTTGCGTGAATAAGAATAGTTCTGCAGAACTTAGAATTTTATTCTATTCTTTTCATGGTTAATCTCTAAGATTGCTCAGTGGTCACCTAAAGCAATAGTTCCTCTGCTAAGTGCCATGAATACCCCATGAAAAGAGAATATATTTGATGTAAATAGTTAACATCCATTATTCTTTCTAGCTTAGATACAGTTACATTTTTTTGAAGCGCTATAACATTGTTTGTTAATTTCAGGAGATTTCATGTTCCTTTACTCGGCCTTTACGCTGGAATGGTGGCGGGGGGGGGGAGGGGGGCAGTGGCGGAGGGGGATGGGGGGGAGCGGTGGCGGGGAGTGATGGCATGCCTATTGAGTCTGTCATGGTGCCAAATACAACTTAAGAATTGGTGTTTAGTCTTATGTTTATCCTCGCCCATCTGCACTCAAAATAGTTTAGCACTATCAGAAGTTTCCATTTCATGGGTATATTTTTACATACAGATGTTATGAACTGGCTAGCTAAATTACTCTACAAATTCCCCAATAAACAGCAAGTAAAACATTCACTGCCAGCCAATGTACAATCTTGTTATGTAGTCAGAAAATAAGAATAGTAGTGAATACATTCGTTTATGCACAAAAAATCTCCCACTGAGATCTTGTAATACTATATCTTGGACACAAGATGTCACTAAGCATTCAACTTGCGAGTTACATCACGTGTTAGAAATTGAGTACTGCAACATTGAGGCATGAGTAGTTTTGAATAGTTAAATTACAGACCAAATCAAAAACATTTTCAGCATCACGAGCTGATGAAGCTGATAATATATATAGAATAGGTTACTAACTTGCACTGTGATCCAAATTTAAAGTAGTATAATGTTATTATATTTGACCAATACTTGCTCATAATTTTTGTATATGGTACAGAAATTCTTTCATAGACCCTAAAGAATTAGTAGAAGCTTGATTCCTGTTTTAATAATTATATTTTAGCTTCTTTGCCTAGCAGTTCATTCAGGGGATTCACCACTATTAGAATTCATATGGAAGAAAAATTAGTCTGGTTTGACACAAAAATGTATGTGTCCGGTTCAAATGAAGTCAAACAATATTTCCATAGTCATTTATTAACAGAAGGCCCTTTCTGAAATAGAGACACTTCAGTCTAAATTTTCCATTACAGTTAATTACCCAGCTAAACATTCCACTATCGAGAATAGACACTAACAGAGAACATGATAGAAATAAGGTGGAAAAAAAAATCACACTCTGGCGACATGAATTGTAATACATAGTTGAAGCACTGACTAACACACTTTTCAACATCAATTTAAAGCCTGGCTATGTGGACAAGGGGTGGTGTAATGAATATGGCAATTTTAGCCATTGTGGATGACATGCTATATAAGAGCTGTCATGGCTGACAACATTTTGAATTCACTTTGTCCAGCAGATGCACATCTCTCTGGGAGTGTCAGAGAACAGACAGCTAGTAAAGGAATGCAGTGTCTTGTTTTAATAGAAATGTTCATGCAGTGAAATTAGATTGAGCTGTAACCTACATTTCTTATTATGAAAACTGCATTAAACAGAATCTTTGAGAACAAATCAAAATGGCTCCTTAAGGCAGATACTGATCAGTGATTTGTGTTTAAGGGAAGCTGCTTAATCCGGCTGAAGTTCTATTTAATTAAGATAGAAAGAAGCTATTGTGCAAAAAAATGATCGTTTTGTTTAGGCAGGTGCCTGTTTAACTATGGGTGCTAAAGAGAAATGCTATTTACATAAGGCACAGTTCTCCTCATTCCTTGAATGGTGATCTCCTTCAAATACAATACAGTCTAAGGACCAATATACTTGCATCTTTCATTTACTTATAGGAAGCGCAATTACATTCTCAAAGCAGATATGCAGCTCTCTTGCATTCATCTGTTCTTTTCACTTTGCATTCAGTCATTTTTTTACCTCTGCCCTTCTATGATTGAAGTGTGGAACAAACTCAATTCAAAAAAATGTTTACATTCATTTTTAAGAAATGGCAAAAACCGGCACATGTAAATCTCACAGTGTTCTAGATATGCCTTGAAAAGACGAATTCAATTGACTAGTAAAGGCTAAAGACTAAGACAGGGTAAATGTAGTTTGACTCTAGTGGTGATGTGTGACCTTGCAAAATTTACCCTTTGAAGTCCTTGTGTTGCCTTTCCTGTGAAGAGGATTGATTATTTCAATTTGTAAAAGTTTACAAGAAGTGATTTTCCTTTTAAAGCTATTTAAAATTGACTGTAGTGTTCTCTTAAGCTTCTTCTTTCTAAATTAGCCAGAAATCACTGGATATTTAGGGCTGGATTTTCACAGAGTCCGGAAGACTCTGCAGGCCTTGAATTCAGAAGTCCCACCCCATTTCCAGTTGAAACCATTTTCCTTGGTAGTGGAAAGGGGCGGGGCATGATTCACACAGGTGCAAATCATGAATCTGGTGGACCATTTAAAATTAATGGAGAGTTGAAACAGACCCCGTTTTGGCTGTTTCAAGGACCTTCACCCGCAGTGTGGGATATACGAATTGATAGACACAAATGCTGTTGAAGGGTGGATAAGGTGGACAACTGTCATGGCCCAAAGTTTTTTAGAATCCTCCGCTCTACAAACTTTAAAAAAAAGACTGTGGCTATCAGTGAGAGTTAAAAAAAACCCTCCGCTGATTGCTTTGATTGACAGGCATAGGTTAGAAAAAAAATTAGCATTTGTTTGTGCAGTTTCAACAGAGATCTTTGTTAACATTTCCCAAGGGATAGTATGATGCCATTATGAATGCTTGGTTTCAAAAGCTACAATTATTTCAGTATGGGGTTCTGTGTTCACACTTTGATTGACAGCTTAAAGAGGCTATTAAACTATTGGTTTTCTTTGATGTGGTTAGTGAAATAGATGTTTGTTTTGATAAGATATTAACCACTTGATAAGATTTAAATGTTTTGAATTGATTTTATGAATGGGAGTTTTTTTCCTCTACCAAGTGTATAGGAGTAAGAGCTGTATTAGATTATTAAAAAAAATGTTTTTCTCATCGCCAGATGGCTCCTGAGCCCTGCCCATATGAATACTGGGTGAGTCACTGTGGAGGTGGCATGGGGGTACGAGGGACTGTTGGGGTGGTCGGGGGTGTGGGTGAGGGTGTCTGAGAGGTGAGGGCTAGAGTTAACAACTTCCAAACAACTGGACAAAGTCCCAAAGAACCAAGGTGGGCTTTCTAACCAACACATCTTGGCATTCACCTGGCCCCATGGCCGTCTACGGTCCACTTCCGGGGTTGTTGGGCTTGACTCCATCCTTCACCCCCACCCTGAGCAAAAATTAAATATAACAGGGTACATTTTATTGAGAAGGGTTCGGCATGTCAAGAAATTTCCGGATTTAAGCTACCCGCCTCGGTAACCAAAATCTGGCCCTTAGTTTTAAATTGAATAAAGTTACAATTGGAGCCAAATATTTGTTAAATAATCTGAAAGTATGCATTACCTCTTCAGTTTTGGAGTGGTATTTTTCACGAAGGGAAGCCAACTCTACCTTCATTATCATTAATTCTTCTTCTTTACTGGTAAGTTCCTTCATGGTTTCGTGGGTCTTCCTCTGTGACATCATCATCTGGTTACTGAGTTCCATCAATCGATTTTCACAAATATGAGCCTGGAAAATGTGAAGGATCTTATGGGTCATCTGTGCATTGCAATACAGTCTTTTATGGCCACTTTTCTCAATCTGACAACTAAGACCCCTGGGTTTTGTGTTTTTTTTTAACAGTTTTTTCTTGTTTTAATCACCAATTGTGCACAAACTTTGTATCTCTATTCTTCTAAGGTGTCCTTTTGCCACTTATCATTTCCTGACCAAAAGTGCAGGAAGATTTTTTTTTTGCAAATTACTTATGCTGGTCTTTAATAGCTTCCTAGGGAATATGTAAAAGACTGGACCTTTTCTCTTGGTGGGACACCACCTGTCTTCTGCTTAGCTACTCTCTCACAAGGCTGGACACTAACTATGCAGTTACTTTTTTAAATTCATTTACAGGATGTGCGCTTCACTGGCTAGGCCAGTATTTATTGTGCGTCCCTAACTACCCTTGAGAAGGTGGTGGTGAACTCCCTTCTTGAACTGTTGCAGTCTCTAATTACCATTGAGGAGGTGGTGGTGAGTTGTCTTCTTGAAACATTGCAGTCCCTGTGGTGTAGGTACACCTATAATGCTGATAGGGACCCAGCGACAGTGAAGGAATGGCGGTATAGTTCCAAGTCAGGATGGTGAGTTGCTTGGAGGGGAACTTCGAGGTGGTGGTGTTCCCATGTGTCTGCTGCCCTTGTCATTTTAGATGGTAGCAGTTGTGGGTTTGGAAGGTGCTGCCTCAGGAGCCTTGGTGAGTTCCTGCAGTGCATCTTGGACATGGCACAGACTGCTGCCACTGTTCGTTGGTGGTGGAGGGAGAGAATGTTTGTGGATGTGGTGCCAATCAAGCAGGCTGCTTTGTCCTGGATGGTGTGAAGTTTCTTGTATGTTGTTGGAGCTGCACTCATCCAGGCAAGTGGGGTGTATTCCATTATACTCCTGACTGTGCCTTGTAAATGGTGGACAGGCTTTGGGTAGTCAGGAGGTGAATTACATGCTGCAGAATTCCTAGCCTCTGACCTGCTCTTCTAGCCATAGTATTTACATGGCTAGTCCAGTTCAGTTCCTCGTCAATGGTAACCCCCCAGGATGTTGATAGTGGGAGATTCAGTAATAGTAATGCCATTGAATGTCAAGGGGCGATGGTTAGATTTTCTCTTGTTGGAGATGG
Source organism: Cetorhinus maximus (assembly GCF_964194155.1). NCBI lineage: Eukaryota > Metazoa > Chordata > Chondrichthyes > Lamniformes > Cetorhinidae > Cetorhinus > Cetorhinus maximus. Next base: position 130,669,408 of record NC_135884.1, read on the forward strand.
TCATTGCCTGGCACTTGTGTGACGCAAATGTTTCTTGCCACTTGTCAGCCCAAGCTTGAATACTGTCCAAATCTTGCTGCATTTGGACATGGAGTGTTTCAGTATCTGAGGAATGGCAAATGATGCTGAACATTGTGCAATCATCAGCAAACATCCCAACTTCTGACTTTATGATGGAAGGAAGGCCATTGATGAAGCAGCTGAAAATGATTGGGCTGAGGACACTACCCTGAGGAACTCCTGAGATGATTGGCCTCCAACCACCACAACCATCTTCCTTTGTGCTAGGGATGACTCCAACCAGCGGTGAGTTTTCCCCCCTGATTCCCATTGACTCCAGTTTTGCTCGGCCTCCTTGATGCCACACTCAGTTAAATCTGGCCTTGATGTCAAGGGCAGTCACTCTCACCTCACCTCTGGAGTTCAGTTCTTTTGACCATGTTTCGACCAAGGCTGTAATGAGAGGGAAGCTGAGTGACCTGGGCGGAACCCAAACTGAGCATCAGTAAGCAGGTTATTGCTAAGCAAGTGCTGCTTGATAGCACTTTTGATGACCCCTTCCATCACTTCACTGATGATCAAGAGTAGACTGATGGGGCAGTAGTTGGCCAGGTTGCATTTGTCCTGCTTTCTGTGTACAGGACATACCTGGGCAATTTTCCACATAGCCAGGTAGATGCCAGTGTCGTAGCTGTACTGGAACAGCTTGGCTAGGGCCATGACAAGTTCTGGAGCAGAAGTCTTCAGTGCTATTGCTGGAAAATTGTCAGGGCCCATAACCTTTGCAGTATCCAGTGCCTTCAGCCATTTTTTGATATCATGTGGAGTGAATCGTATTGATTGAAGACTGGCATCTGTGATACTGGGGACCACTGGAGGAGGCCGAGATGGATCATCTACTCGCCACCTCTGGCTGATGATTGTTGCGAATGCTTCAGCTTTATCTTTTGCACTGATGTGTTGGGCTCCTCCATCATTGAGGATGGGGATATTTATGGATCCTCCTCCTCCAGTGAGTTGTTTAATTGTCCACTACCATTCATGGCCAGATGTGGCAGGACTGCAGACCTTAGATCTGATCCATTGTTATGGATTTGCTTGGCCGTGTCTATTGCTTGCTGCTTATGCTGTTTGGCACGTAAGTTGTCCTGCGTTTTAGCTTCACCTGGTTGACACCTCATTTTTAGGAATGCCTGGTGCTGCTCCTGGCATGCTCTCCTGCATTCTTTATTTAACCGAGTTGATCTCCTGGCTTGGTAATAATGGTAGAGTGGGGGACATGCTGGGCCATGGGGTTACAGATTGTGGTTGAGTACAGTTCTGCTGCTGCTGATGGCCAATAACACCTCATGGTTGCCCAGTTTTGAGTTCCTAGGTCTGTTCAAAATCTATCCCACTTAGCATGGTGGTAGTGCCACACAACACGATGAAGAGTGTACTCAATGTGAATACGGGATTTAGTCTCCACAAGGACCGAGGGGTGGTCATTCCTCCCGATACTTTCATGGGCAGATGCATCTGCAGCAGGCAGGGTGGTGAGGATGAGGTCATGTGTATTTTTCTCTCTTGTTGATTCCCTCACCTCCTGCCGCAGACCCAGTCTAGCAGCTATGTCCTTTAGGACTCAGCCAGCTCAGTCTGTGGTGGTGCTACCGAGCCACTCTTGGTAATGGACATTGAGGTCCACTACCCAGAGTGCATACTGTGCCCTTGCCACCCTCAGTGCTTCCTCCAAGTGGTGTTCAATATGGAGGAGTACTGATTCATCAGCTGAGGGGGGTAGGTTCGTGGTAATCAGCAAGAGTTTTCCTTGCCCATGTTTGACCTGATGCCATGAGACTTCATGAGGTCTGAAGTTGATGTTGAGGACTCCCAGGGCAACTCCCTCCTGACTGTACACCACTGTGCAGCCACCTCTGATGGTGATGGTAGTAGTGGTGTCTGGGACATTGCCTGTAAGGTATGACTGTGTCAGGCTGTTGCTTGAACTAGATGCATTTTTTTTTGACAATCAAAAATGGTTTCATGGACATTACTAGACTTTTAATACCAGATATTTTTATTGAATTCAAATTTCACCATCTGTCATGGTGGGATTCGAATCCGGGTCACCAGAGCATTATTCTGGGTCTTTGGATTATTAGTCCAGTGACAATACCATCTGAACCACCGCCTCCCCCTTGGGGAGAGACCACGGGGACAGACCAATGTTGCATCATTATGAAATTTGCAATGTGCCGCACCACTAAATTTCTCAGTGTGTTCCTAATAATAGGACTAAGATTTGTTGGCATGTACAATTCTGAAACTAGTATGTGGCAAGGGTGGGGGGAGGGGTGGTGGGTATGGGTGATGGGAAATTGTCCACTTTGGGGCAGTGTTCTGGTGGGGTGGAACTTCCACCTGCTCCTCCATATGCAGCTTAGCCTCAACCTGGTTTCCTGATTTGGGCTCAGTATTCCTGTTGAGAGGTCCTGCAAGTGCGGTGGTGGAAATTTCAGTGGCGCTGTAGCAAGGGCCATATCAGGAATGGTGGCAATGAACTTTAAGGAGGCAAAAATAGCCTGAAAATTGGAAGGAAGGCTCCATTGAAAGCCTTGGTCAAGACTACAGGCTTCAGCAGGTAAATATGACTCTACTGGGATTGTTCTGAATCTTTACCCTCAATTACTGATATCTACTGTTACCTTCCACATGTTGTCCTTGGCAGTGGAAGTAATAGAGGCAAAAAGAAGCACAGGTACAAACAGATCTAGTATGTAAATGTTTGACGCTGGCACTACAGGCATTTGCAACAGCCACTTGATAGTTCAAATGTTAAATTGAACAAGAAATTGACATTCCATTCAGCTCAACTGATTTACAAAATAATGTAGAATCATCTGCAGGAAACCATTAATACATTTATTCCGAACAGCCTAAGCATACACCATTTCTTCACTAAGATGAAGCGTCAGCAGATAACCTTTACATCTAAAATGCACAAGAAAATCAATGGGAGATGGCTTAATGCAGAAACTAATATAAGTTTGATTTGCAAAGCATTTTTAATTAAGCTTCTGCTGATTAAGTGTGCCCAAAGTGTGAGTATGTGGAGGTGAGATTACATTAATATTGGCTGCTGTTGTATTAGTGCTATATCCAGGTTAATCCTTAAGCAATCTCTATGTCACTTGGTCTATAAAAAATAATTTCATCACAGTCTCACGTTTAATCAGTACTGAGGATGACCTTAGCAGAATTCATTGCATTCTAAAAAATTAATTATTTCTTCATGTATTCCACCTGCTCTATGTTCTTCAACTGTTAATATCTCAGATGACTCACAGCACAATTACATTTGCACAGTATTATAGAAAAATTATAGTGTGTAGCTCTTATTTCACATCTGATTGGGTTAATGAATCAGGTCTTATTGTTAAAGATCTATGATGGATGTGCACTATGAAAAGATGGCTTAAAGTAGGGTTAACCTTGCAATGCCTTGTTTATCAAATAAATGCCAACTGATTAAACTATCATAATGAGACTGTAGGCAAATGAACTTCAGGTCAGCTTGAATGACTGGGAAAATGTAGTTATGAGTTAAACACAAGCAATAATGTTGCAATACAATACAGCGTGTAACAAAGAATTTTGTTAAAATAGTTCACTTAGGAATTATGCAGGAGTATGTTAATCAGCATGCTAAAATAGTACTCAGAGAATTCCAATCTCAAAGACTTTTTGTCCAAGTGCTGTGAAAGTATATCTAGCTTGTAGTTTGCTACTACATATACCAGCTGGAAATTCTATTATGTCAATCAATAGATTTTCTTCAAGAAGAGGACGTAAAGAGGCTACAAAAGGACATAGATAGGTTAGGTGAGTGGGCAAAGATCTGGAAAATTAAGCATAATGTTGGAAAATGTAAGGTTGTCCAATTTGGCAGGATGAATAAGAAAGAAGCAAATTACCTAAATGGTATAGTTTGCAGAGCTCTGAAATGCGGAGGGATCTGGGTGTCCAGTGCATGAATTGCAAAAAGTTAGTATGCAGGTGCAACAAGTAATTAGCAAAGCTAATAGAATGTTATTGTTTATTGCAAGGAGAATTGAATACAAGGGTAGGGAGATTATGCTTCAGTTATACAGGGCATTGGTGAGACCACATCTGGAGTACTGTGTGCAGTATTGATCTCCCCATTTAAGGAAAGATTTAAGGAAAAAATCATTGGAAGCAGTTCAGAGAAGATTTGCTAGATTAACACCTGGAATGGACGGGTTGTCTCATGAGGAAAGGCTGGAGAGGCTAGGCTTGTATCCACTGGAGTTTAGAAAAGTAAGAGGTGACTTGATTGAAGCATATAAGATCCTGAGGGGACTTGGCACAGTGGATGTGGAAAGGATGTTTCCTCTTGTAGGAGAATCTAGAACTTGGGGTCACTGTTTCAAAATAAGGGGTTGCCCATTTAGGACAGCGATAAAGAAAACTTTGGAATTCTCTTCCTCAAAAGGTGGTTGAGGCAGAGTCCATGAATATCTTTAAGGCAGAGGTAGATAGATTCTTGATAAATAAGGGGGTGAAAGGTTATGAGGGTAGGCAGAAATGTGAAGCTGAGGTTAAAATTAGATCAGCCATGATCTTATTGAATGGTGGAGCAGGCTCGAGGGGCTGAGTGGCTTACTCAAGGGCAATTAGGGATGGGCAATAAATGCTGGCCTAGCCAGCAATGCTCACATCCTATGAATAAATAAAAAAAAACTCCTGCTCCTAATTCCTATGTTCCTATCATGCTGTAGATTATAAGAACATAAGAAATAGGAGCAGGAGTAGACCAAACAGCCCCTTGCGCCTGCTCTGCCATTCAATGTGATCATAGTTGATTTGCCACAACTCCGCTTTCCTCCCCTTCCCATATCCCTTGATTCCCTGAAAGAGCAAAAATCTATGTCAGCCTTAAATATACTCGTTGATGGAGCATCCCCACAACCATCTGGAGTAGATAATTACAAAGATTCACAACCCTCAGTGAAGAAATTTCTCTTCACCTCAGTCCAAAATGATCCTTATCCCTGGACTGTGCACCTGTTCTAGATTCCTCAGCTAGGGAATACAACCTCTACCCTGTCAAGCTCCTTCAAAATCTTGTACATTTCAATGGGATCACCTCTCGTTCTTCGAAATTCCAGAGAGCATAGGCTGAATTTTCCCCTCCTGGCATTGAGCGACCACATATTGGGGGGCCCAAAGTGGAGGCGTGTGGGGCCACAATTTTAAAACTTACCTGCCAATTCCTGACAGACACCATTTTCCCTGGGGTGGGAAATGTGGTGGGTTGCAACCTGATGCTCAAGTAAAGTGATGCTGGAATTGTCACTTAAATGCATGCAGAAAATCCAATTTGCTGCATTTTTAGTATTTACATGAAGATGGGTGGTTTTCCCGAAGCCTGTGGAAACCACATCAGATAATTAAATTTGTGAATCTTGGTGGAAGCCTGTTGTGGAGTTGGGAACCTTTTGACAGGTAAGTTTAAAAGGTCTTGCCAACTTCAAAAGTCATAACGTAATGGTGTATGATGATTTAGGTATGTCTTTAATACAGTGATTGATAGGTAAGTGACTACTAAAAATTAACCAGTGCAAGTGTTCACATGCATTAGTGAACTTTATCCAGTGGATAAATTTCTCTTTTGAATTCAACAGTACTGAAAATCTGATTTAAATGGGCCAGCTGGGGACTGTGGTTTGAGTATTACTGTGATTTAAAGTTCAGAGATCTTATCAGATTTTGAAAAAAAACCTGAACAGCTGCCAGACTTCTCCGATTGAAACTCGATTGAACCTTTGAACAAGTGGAGCAGATGTCAGTCAACTTCATTGAGTCTATTGTATTAAACCCTGTAGGGTCTGTTTATTCAGCTGTGTAAGGTAACCATTGTGAATGCATAGCTGAGCTCTAAACTTCACTAATGGATTTAGCTCAACAGGTGTTGTTGACACAGCTGTGAGGGGACTGTGGACTTTGTTTAATTGACCTTTTAATTTATAAAGGATCAAATGTCTTGAAAAGTTTTTTGAATGGGGCTTTGTTTATTTTGACAGTGTAATGAACATAAGACCATAAGAGGTAGGAGCAGAAGTAGGCCATTCGGCCCATCAAGTCTGCTCTGCCATTCAATCAGATCATGGCTGATCTGATAATCCTTAATTCCACTTTCCTGCCTTTCCCCCATAACTCTTGATTCCCTTACTGATTAAAAACTTGTCTATCTCAGCCTTGAAATACTTAACGACCCAGCCTCTACAGCCCTCTGTGGTAAAGAATTCCATAGATTGACTACCCTCTGAGAGAAGAAGTTCCTCCTCATCTCTGTTTTGAATGGACGCCCCCTTACTCTGAGATTATGCCCTCTGGTCCTAGACTCTCCCACAAGGGGAAACAACCTCTCAGCATCTACCTTGTCAAGCCCCCTAAGAATTTTATATGTTTCAATAATGTCGCCTCTCATTCGTCTAAACTCCAATGAGTACAGGTCCACAAGGGGAGTTCAATGACAATGTGTTTGATTGACAGTTTATGAGCTCCTAAGGGGATCAATTTTCACGAGTAGTTTAATGGCTGATTTTAAAAAAACATTCCTAAGCATTTCAAAGACTTCCCAGTGTTATTATATGACTCATGAGTTCTGTACATGGTGGATACTGGGTGGGTTGGCATGAAGGATGCATGGGACGCATGGAGGGGGCATGGGAGATATGAGGGCACATGGGGTGTGTGGGGCAGTGAGCGGTGAAGGCTAGCGGGCCCAGCAACTATGTGGAGAACTGGGCTGGTGTCCCAGTGACTGGAGACTGCCTTGGCATCTGTCTGTCTCCATTCCCAACATAGACTTGCATTGGGAGACGAGGTCCCAAATCCAGCATGCACCAAAGTCTTGGAGACAAAACTCTAAGTAAATGGGCTGACTTCCTGAAGTTGGGAATATGATGTTGGGAAATGGCCTGAAGCACGCTTCCCGGGCCAAAGACGAAAATTCAGCCCCATAGGTCCAATTTACTCAGCATCTCATCATGGTCGACCTTCCCAGGAACCATTCTAGTGAACCTTTGCTGTACTGCCTCCAATGAAAGTATATTCTTTCTTAAGTATGGAGACCAAAACTGTGCACAGTACTCCAGGCGGTGTCTCATCAAAGCCCTATACAATTGTTGCAAGACTTCCTTATTCTTGCATTCAAATCCCCTTGCAGTAAAGGCTCACATGCCATTTGCTTTCCTCATTTGCTTGCTGTACTTGCAGGCTAACTTTGTGTTCATTGTATGAGTGCAGCCAAGTCTTTCTGAACATCACCATTAGAAGTTTCATGTATTTTAAGAAATATTTTTGTTTCTATTCTTACTATGAAGTGAATAATCTCACACTTACCCACAAAATGCTCTGTCTTCCAGCTCATTGCTCACTCAATCTGTCTATATCTCTTTGCAGCCTCTTTATGTCCTCCTCCCAGCTTACATTCCTACTTTACTAACTCCTTTATAAAAAATGTTATTTTTAAATTGTAAGGGATCACTTCTTGGCAAAAAGAAGTACAGCTGCTTTTACAACTGGACATAACTTCAAGTTAGGTATGAAATATATATTATTTGGCTCTCTTTACAGATCCCAGAAATTGAGGAAAGGATTGGACTTGGCTTAAATGCTGTGTGTGGCAAAACAGACTGTCAACACTCACTGTAATGGCAACTTGGTCAAATTATTGGAGTATAACTATTACGCTTTGAATTGCACTCCAGCAAGGACTCAATGTACCCAGAGAGAAGAGGACACTGAGAAACATTGGTGAGGGAGAAAAATTTATTAACCTGCAGTTATAAACTGAGAGTAATCTACATATCTGTAATTTCTTGTTACCCTTACCTCTTCTTCTGCCCGCCGATTCAGTGCTTGCATCTTCTTCAGTTCATCATGCAGTCTTCTCATCCTTTCCTCATATGCTGCACTTTCCTCTGCTAACTGCATATTTCTCTGTTGGTTACGTGCAATATCATTTTTCAGGCTTGCTAACTCTCGGCTCTTCTCACCTAGCTGCAATGGAAAGCACAGTTAGCATTTGTAACGCTAATTTGAGAAGGCCACAAGAATATAGGTGACAGAAATGTCAAGCTTATGTAGCAAACACTTTGAATATTATGTCATGGGCGAGCCTCATTTCCACTTATATTTTTAATACAATAAAAACAAGGTGCTGGAAAATCTCAGCATGTCTGGTAGCATCTGTGGAGGGAGAAACAGAGTTAATGTTTTGAGTTGAACACAGCTCTTCTTCAGAAGAAGAGCATATTCAACTTCAAAATGTTAACTCTGCTTCTCTCTCCACAGATGCTGCCAGACCTCCTGAGTTTTCCCAGCATTTTCTGCCTTTGTTTCAGATTTCCATCCTCCGCAGTATTATGCTTTCACCTATATTTTTAATCCTGTTATATTTTTTGTCATTTGCTGCATCTTCCTTTAGGGCTGCCATTATTTTACACCATTTTCAAACAAAGTAACTTTATCACATACCTCTGTCAACTGCAGATGTGGAATCACTCACCCTACAATATTCTCAGCTGAGAAGGAACTTCATCTTGGCTCACATTAACTAATCCAAAGCTTTCTCTTTGTAGCATAATGTGTTACCACTCCAATTCCTCACAGTACTCAGCTATCATATACGTCCTTACATTTTGTGAAAGTAATATTATACATTTCTACCGTTATACATATTTTTATTGTGCAATTAATTATGCGCATCTAAATATGCACAATGAACAGAAATTTATGATTGTAAATTATGTCAATATAATCAGTACAGTTGCTTCATATTTGGAAGTAAATGGGTGAATGAGTACCAGTCCAAAGTAACAACCAGCATGAATTTAGAAGGGGAGATTCTTCCCGATAAATCCCTCACTTTTTTGAAGAGGTTACAGACAAAGTAGGTAATTGTTCTCCATATAATATGATTAATTTACATTTTCAGGGAACATTGAAAAAATTCCACAAGGAAAATTCTAGTTAAACAAAAGCTTCTAGAATCTAGGATAGAACTTGGGTAAAAATACAAAGAGAATACTTATGAGAGATATAGCCAAACTGGGAAAAGTGTTGGATGGAGTTCTGGTGTGACAAGGAGTTGAGGAGACCTTGGGCATCCTACGAGGAGGTTATGAGGTCCTTCAATAAGAACTTCAGCCCTAAGAGGAATCTAGTCATTGAACGGGCCAGATTCAACCAGAGGAGCCAAAGGCCAGGTGAATCCATTGATTCATTTATTAACGACATATTGATCGGCCAGCAGTTGTGGCTATGGAGCTCTAAAGCATGAGTTAATTCGCAACCACACCATAGTCGGCTTGCTCGAAGACGCGCTGTTGCACCTTTTGCAATCCAAAGAGGATTTAACATTAGAGAAGGCCGAACAGTTTGCAAGGCAGGCGGGGAGATGTCAAGGCTCAGGAGAGGTTGATCCAGTATGTAGGTTCAAAGTCAGGAGCCCTGCTCACCGAAAAGCCCAAGAAAAAGCCTGCCAAAACTGCTAAAAAGAACTTGTCCACCTATTATAAAATATTCCACAATATTGCCACAAAGACTGCCCTGCAGGGGAAGCTGAATAGTTTCTCTGTGGGAAGCCTGGACATTTTAAACAATTCTGCAGATCTAAAACTCAATTTAAGGTAAAAAAGTTGGAATAAGCTTCCAACTATTTTGAACTCCAGGAAATTGGAAGTGCAGCATTCCAACCTGATTATTTCTTAGGAGAAATTAAAGATCCTGATAAGTAGTTCTAGTCTGTAGAGTCGGAAGTCCAAGGATACAAAACAGAATTTTAATTGTACACTGGAGCAGGGGTCACAGTCTTATCGGACAACGGACTGGCTTCAGATCTGGCTTGAGGAAGTAGAAATCCGACCATCTAACTTAAAGTTACAATGACCAGGAGGCACAGACCTCAGAGTGAAGGGTCAGTTCACTACAACTCTTAGGCATGAAGATAAAGCAATTAATGAAACTCTTTATATCTTAGAGAACCAGCAAATTTCTCTGCTTAGCAGGTCAGCGTGTTTTGGCCTCGGTCTTCTACAAAAGGCTGATGAGGTAACAACAGAGGACAATTGGAGCAATGTTCATGGGTGAATTTCCAAAGATGCTCTGAGGACTGGAAAAGCCCTTTACTGCAGCAGAAATGGAAGTCCACTCATTACAAAGTGAGTCACTCTTTATTGCAGAAACACCATCCAGTGGACCATAGGAGGAGATTGCAGGTCTCTCACTTCTCTTTACAGACAGGCAAGGAGAGGCGGAAATAGGAGGCACTGAGCAAGACGGTGGCCATCCGCTAGAGGAGCTTCTGGACCTTGGTTGGCTCTTTCGGGATAGAGTACAAGCGAATGAAGCTGTCGCATAAGCAGACAATCTGTTGGAAGAAGAGGTCCTGGATCTTACTGCGCACTTTGACTCCACTAGCTAGGGGGAGAAGAAATGAGCTGGTGGGGTTGAGCAGATGAGCAGATGGGCCCAAATGGCTCCCAAGGGAGGTTAGCTGCTCCCTCGCCCACAGTAGCCCATGCAGTTAAAGGTGCTGAGCTTCCTGCATGTCATGGCCTTCTCCCACTGTGGGTAAAATACCGGCAGCAGTGTTCATGGAGACAACTCACTTATGTGGGGATACATGGCATATTCTTTACTTTGTTTCATTAGACACAGATAAACTTTCCTGGTTGAATTAAGTGAATTGATTATAACTTCTGTTCCACATGTTTACCTTACTGTGAAACAAAGCACATTAACAATTCTTAACAGCCTTATTCACCAAGTATTAGATAGGTCCACCTATGGAGAGATTGAGTAGCATACATATAAAAGCCATGAATATATGGTTCAGGCCACAAGGGTTATGCTTACCGGTGCAGTGTCTACCCTGAGCAACTCTACAAAGTAACAAACTCAAATGGTTTATAGGAGCCATTGAATTTGAGAAAATATCAAAGAGGAGGAGGCTTGAATTTGTAACAATCAGTAACAAACCTGTTCCATGTTTTCTTTTTGTGTACCATGACAAGCTGTTAGCTCTCGTCTGAGTTCACAGATGAGTTGGTCTGCTGATTTCAGTTCTCGGTTAGTCTTTCGTGCCTGGTCCTGGACTGTATTCAGCTCCGACTGAAGCATGGTTAATTTATCTTGTTGTCGAGTTGCCTGTGGCATGACATTATTACAGCAAATTAAAGCAGGTAAATTTTGAAACTGACTGCAATTTTGTTTTTTACTTAGACAAAAAGCATGGGGCTCTTTTGCAATAATAAACGTCTAAGAGATTGAATGAGAACCTCAGACTTGATAAGCCGCATGTACCAGTAGGGAAACAAAAGTTTGGGTCACAATTTGGATTTGGATTGTCTGCAACTGTATTAAAATTTAAATGTTATTTTGCTCCCTCATATTGAAAACATTGTATACCGAAGGGGATTTAATTTTACCAGTAACCTTGTTGTTCATGTTCCTTATTGTTGTTCTATTCATTTAAAGTTGGTGAAATTGAGTAGCTGGAGAGTGTGGAGTAAGAAAATTGGTGGCGAGAATTGAAGATCTGTTTTATAGTACCTCTGGGACAGATTTATGTTTGGAAATCTTTAGCTTACCAACACAAGTTGAGTAATAACACAAGAAATATATATACATTGACTTACATTTAATATCCGTACTTTGGGCTATCTTAGTTTGATATTTACTTAAATATAAATTAAAACACATCACATGCTACATATGTTGTAATGCAATGGCATCAAGTGGTCATGTGAAGAATATGATGGCAGGAATCATGCATCAATGCAGTCAGTAGAACATTCTACATTGTGGCTGACATTCTAGGCTGTTGTACAATACACAGCCATTACTTTGTATGTAAAATCCAAAACCATTGTATCTATTGTTATATCACTTTTATTAATACTGGTTATAATTGTTCTAAACATTGGAAATTTGTCATAGTATTACAATATGTTTAACTGAGAGATTGGTCCTGAAATAATGGCATAGAATACCAATGTACATGTTGGCATAGATTTTGCTGTGAGCAAATTTGCTGTGTGCCATTCACCACGTTTACTGTTGCCCACAGACTTTTAGTGGGCCTCCAGTCAACTGGCATCTATTTGAATTTGATGCCCTCTTCAGAGGATCTGTGATCCCTATGAGCAGAGCAAATAGCTGGGAGGCTTTCTAATCACTCAGATTGAAGAATCTTCATTGAGACACACAGACTGCAAAGCAGGAAGTAAAACACAGGAAATATAAATTACATTTCAATCATTTACAGGAAGCATGGTATTAAAGGAAAGACATAAAATAGCAAGACAGAAAACACTGGAACAAACAAGGCATGCAAAAGAAATGCACACTTTAAGATGCCTCATGCACGTCAATCTTAAAGGCATCACACAGCGCAAGAAGGTTGCTAACAGCAAACAGAAGTGAGGGGGAATATTGCTTCCTACACCATTAAAAACTCAGTTACTCCTGACTGAACAGGTTCTAACTTTTTCTCTGATGAAGAGTCATACAGACTCGAAATGTTAACTCTGTCTTCCTCTCCACAGATGCTGTCAGACCTGCTGAGCTTTTCCAGCAATTTTTGTTTTTATTTCTAATTTTTTCAGCTGTTTTTAGAACAAGATTAATGGGTAATTCGCCTAAGTTCAGGCCATGACAGTGATCTCTGTGCAGATTTCTTTGGTGAAGTCTACAACATTGCACTCTGTGGAGACACATGGTATTAGTCACAGCACCTCCTGGATTTCCACATTTAACTGTGGATGCCAAAAATTATTGCTGATACCCTCATGGTTATTCATATAGCAAAATCCAGAACATTAAGTTTGTATGAAGTTCCTCTCTCTACCACTTAAATGGAGAATTTAACTCATTTATTTTAAATTCATTAACATTTCCGCTAAAATAGTGGAGCAATGAATTTCAGACAAGTACTGCCAGTTTTGCTTCTTTTGCTGATGTCACCAGCAAAAGTGAGATGAAGACTTGCATAAAGAAGTTCCCACCCAAAATTTCCACATCCGGCTCCCATCTGCCCGTAAATCACCAGTGTGATCAAAACTCAATGAAAATTGTGCGCCCACATGAAATTACACAAAAAAGAGAGAAGCACGAAGAAATGAACCCGTAAGGCTGTAACAGAAGTTAAGTTCATTAGGTATCTAAACCCAGCAAGCAAACTCAGGATCCTAGGTCACTGATCTTGGATCCCACAAATAACTTTGGGACACTTTGGGTAGAATATTCCCTCCATTGGGGGGTTTGTGTGGGGGTGGGCATGGACCCGGTCGGCACCCCTGATCGGGTCCGCGCCGCCATTTTATCTGGGCGGGCCAATTAAGGCCCGCCCAGCATGATGCTGTGCGTTCCCTGTGCATGCTGGGGGGGTTCCCTGAGTTGGGAGTGTGAGCGCAGAAATCTTCCTGTGGCACAGAGGTGCCTCAGAGAGATTAGTTTTAAGTTTTAACAGTGCAATAAAGTCCTGAAAATTTTTTTATGACATGTCCCCTCATGTGAAACTGTCATATGAGCTGGGACATGTGCATTAATTTCAATAAAAATATTTGAAAACATTTAAAATCATTCATAAAACTTCATCCCGCCCGTGGATGAGGTTCCATGAAAAATGTGAAGGCCACCTGGGCTCTAAATGACACGCGGTGACATCAGGACACACACCTGACATCACCCTGCGTCATTTTACATCTCAGCAAGCGGGCCCCACCCCCAGCTCGCCGAGCCAAAGATTCTCCCCTATATTTTCTGAATGTTGTACAATTGGCAAAAACAAACTTATTGTGTTTAGATAATATCTTTGTTATCAAGTCAACTTGTTAAAGGGTGGTTCGGGAATTGGAGGCATATTGCACTTCTGCAATTGCAGTATATTGTTGGGGAAGAGTAGAAAGAGCTTTAATCTGCATGTAACCACATGTCTTACTTAGGAATGCTCAATACTGACACCAGATGGCTGAAACAGAAAATATTCTATTCCAGCACGCGTGTTTCTTCATCTTGTTGAGGAGAAATTTGCAAAATAAATACTAAAAAAAATGGACAACTTGTTATCTTGAAACTTGGTCTGACCCTGCACTGTTCGTCATTCAGAGCTTTTTATGTTGAAAGCGACATCTCAAACATGTGCGTTGTACCTGTTCGGGATTCATTCTTGTATATTTCTATGACAGACTACAGATGGAATAAAGCAATAATACAATTCTTACCTCTTCAGTGTAATACTTGTTCTGTTTGTGAGCTGTTGAAAGATTTGCCTGGGCCACCTGAAGCTCTGATTCACAGTTTTTGTATTCGTTAAATAGAGCTTGGTGCTTTCTCTGGAACTGTGCTAAACTATCTTCCAGACTCAAAATATGTTCCTCCCTCTCCTTCAGCTGGAAGAGAAAATTTTGTGGCATCATTTTTGCTGTGGTGTTCTGTTTCTTCTTAGTGACTCTTCTGTCACAAAAATTCAATATTATAAGATTTATTATTAATTATCAAACTTACATTAACATTTTTGGAGATCCTATTAGTCAAAAGAACTTTAAAGAAGAAATTAATTCTATGGTTAAATATAAATATACTTGCAATTATTGCAAGTTTGAATTCTTAATGGCTCTTATTTGCATGGCCTATAAATCTCCACCTGGACAAATACATGGACCTGGTGACCCGGAATTTACTTAGTGGCAGTGGCCCTGCTGGAAACTCAGAGGCTAGCCTGCCTCCGCTGGCCCTTGAAAAATGCCTGAATTTTCTGCTGTTCAGGCAATTAGTTGCCTGAAGCCATGGCTTCTGCCCTTCTGAGACAGGATGTCCCACCTCCAAGAGCAGATAGCCAATAGAGAGCCAGCAGCCCTTCAGTCCTAACAGCAGCACCGGTGAGTGGTGTCTACTGTTGGGATTGCAGCTGGCCCTGGACCAGCGACCATCGACAAGGTCCAGAGTAAAGGTAAGTGGGATCAGGGATCGGTGGAGCCAATCAGGCAGGTCCCGGTGAAAGGGGATGGATGGGGGTAGCTTGAAAATGTTGGTGGACCTTGTTGCTGCTTGGGGTGGGCCCCTCCATGGGCCAGAGATGCCTGATCAGGATGGACTCTTGCACTACCCCCCACACCCCCCTTGCCCTAAGCCCGTAGGGAGGCTGCCAGGTTTTACTAGGCAGCCTCTCTAGCAGCAACATGCCTACCTGCTGCTGGTAAAATATCAGTGGCGGTGGGAAAAGGCCCTTAAGTGAACATTAATTTGCCATTTAAGGGCCTCAATTGATCTAAGGGCAGGCAGTTGGCTGTCACCTACCCAGCCACTGGAAAAATACCAGTGGAGGTGGGAAGGCGACAGCTATGGCATGGCCCCTCCACCATTCCACATGATTGCAGGGGGCAGTAAAATTCTGCTCAATGTGTTGGAGTGAGATCCAAATTCCCACTGAGTGTTTGATAGCATTATGCACCTGCAAAAGCTCCTATGATGATCTACTTTTAAAAAATTTACACAACAATTTTAACCAAGCTAAAAACTAAAATTCCATAAAGGTACTACAGCATATTTTGAACATCAATTTAAGGTTACACAGAGCTTTTGTAAGATTAACAAATGGAGGAAATTGGCAGTTGAATCACCTTAAAGGATGCTCCATTTCTTATGCACTGTTTAATTTTAGAATCAGAATTAGTTTGGCTTATTGTGAAGAACAGCTAAGCTACAAGCAATGATAACAGAGTTAGCAAAGTTAGGTGAATTTGGAATGGAATGTTTAGTACACAAAAGTATATTTGCTGAATAACAATGGAAAATACATGATAACTTCCTATATTCTACTGTATTATTTCAGGTGGGGAAGAAGTAATCTCATCAGGGATCACCTTTAGCAAGAGACAAACAAAACTTTATTTAGCTTTTGCATAATAATTAAGCATCTAGTTATTCATTCATGCATAACATATTCAACATTCAGCTCTAATTTTATTCAAGATGCCCAAACACCTAGCAACTCAAGACTGGGCAACCTTGAGGTGCTGTAGGCCGTCAGCAGCAGCAGAATTGTACTCAACCACAATCTGTAACCACATGGCCCAGCATATCCCCAACTCTACCATTACCACCAAGCCAGGGGATCAACCCTGGTTCAATGAAGAGTGCAGGGGACCATGCCAGAAGCAGCACCACGCATACCTAAAAATGAAGTGTCAACCTGGTGAAGCTACAACACAGGACTATTTGCATGCCAAACATGAAAAGCAGTAAGTCATAGTCAGAGCTAAGCGATTCCATAACCAATGGGTCAGATCTAAGCTCTGCAGTTCTGCCACATCCAGCCATGAATGGTGATGGACAATTAAACAACTCACTGGAGGAGGATGCTCCACAGATATCCCCATCCTCAATGATGGGGGAGCCCAGCACATTTGTGCAAAAGATAAGGCTGAAGCATTTACTACAACCTTCAGCTGGATGATCCACCTCGGCCTCCTCCAGAGGTTCCCAGCATCCCATGCCCCAGACTTCAGCCAATTCGATTGACATGTGATATCAAGAAATGGCTGAAGGCATTGGATACGGCAAAGGCAATGGGCCCTGACAATATTCCGGCAATAGTACTGAAGACTTGTGCTCCAGATCTTGCTGCGCCCCAGCCCCCAGTATAGTCACAACACTGGAATCTATCCAACAATGTGGAAAATTGCCCAGGTATGTCCTGTACACAAAGAGCAGGACAAATCCAACCTGGCCAATTATCACCCCATCACTCTACTCTCGATCATCAGTTATTGATGGAAGAGGTAATCAACAGTGCAAGTGGCACTTGCTTAACAATAACCTGTTCATAGCACTCAGTTTGGGTTTCGCCAGGGCCACTCAGCTCCTGACCTCATTACAGCCTTGGTTCATGGACAAAAGAGCTGAACTCCCGAGGTGAGGTGAGAGTGACTGCCCTTGACATCAAGGCCAGATTTGACTGAGGGTGGCATCAAGGAGCCCGAGCAAAACTGGAGTCAATGGGAATCAGGAGGAAAACTCTGCACTGGTTGGAGTCATACCTAGCAGAAAGGAAGATGGTTGTGGTTGTTGGAGGTCAATCATCTCAGCTCCAGGACATCACTGCAGGAGTTCCTCAGGATAGCGTCCTCGGCCCAACCATCTTCAGTTGCTTCATCAATGGTCTTCCTTCTATCATAAGGTCAGAAGTGGGGATGTTTGCTGATGATTGCACAATGTTCAGAACCGTTTGCAACTCTTCAGATATTGAAGCAGTCCATTTCCAAATGTAGCAAGACCTGTACAATATCCAGGCTTGGGCTGACAAGTGGCAAGTAACATTCGCACCACACAAGTGCCAGGTAATGACCATCTCCAACAACAGAGAATCTAACCATCACCTCTTGGCATTCAATGGCATTACCATTGCTCAATCTCCCACTATCAACATCCTGGGGGTTACCATTGACCAGAAACTGAACTGGACTAGCCATATAAATACTGTGGCTATAAGAGCAGGTCAGAGGTTAGGAATCCTGTGGCGAATAACTCACCTCTTGACTTCCCAAAGCCTGTCCACAATCTTACAAGGCACAATAAGGAGTATGATGGAATACTCTCCACTTGCCTGGGTGAGTGCAGCTCCAACAACACTCAAGAAGCTTGACACCATCTAGGCCAAACTGCCCACTTGATTGATAGCCTATCCACAAACATTCATTCCCTCCGTCACCGACGCACAGTAACAGCAGTAGCAGCAGTGTGTACCATCTACAAGATCCACTGCAGAAACTCACCAAAGCTCCTTAGGCAGCACCTTCCAAACCCACGACCACTACCATCTAGAAGGACAAGGGCAGCAGAAATATGGGGACACTACCACCTGGAAGTTACCTTCCAAGCCACTCACCATCCTGACTTGGAAATATATCGCTGTTCCTTCATTGTTGCTGGGTCAAAATCCTGGAATTCCCTCCCTTAGAGCAGTGTGTGTGTACCTCAACCACATAGACTGCAGTAATTTAAGAAGGCAGCTCACCAACACCTCCTCAAGGGCAATTAGGGATGGGCAATAAATGCTGGCCTAGCCAGTGAAGTCCACATCCCGTGAATGAATAATAAAAAAAATCAAAATTCTTGCAATTTCTGGTTTCTACTGTGTTGTAAGTCAGTGTAAGTTGCAATATTCATGGGTGTAAAATACTACATCACAGCCCATGGTCAGTGCAGATTATGGAACATTCTTGGGTCATGGAACAATGCTGCTGAGTTTTTTTTTAAACAGACTGTCAGAAAATGTGTTTTCAGATCGAGAGGAATATAATTACAGGGCAAGGTATTGCGTTACAGTGCAATGTGTTCCTTACTTGCAGAATATAACATAGTTCAGGATGAATTTATCCAAATATAGGTTAATGCCATTTTAAAAATTTTGTTGGGTTTATCCACTGAAAGGGTTAATTTGTCTCAATTCATAAACACTCCAAAATATATTCAGATCTATTCTATAGAGTAAGGTATTCATCAATTCAGCTAAATGTAAGCCTGTCTCAAGGGAAGCATGTGTTTGAAGACCAGAGGTTTTCATTACTGACTTTTACATCTATTTGTTTAACCTTTAGCAACCTGCTCAAACAAATATTTAATACTAGGGGAGCACAGTGCACAGTAACAGCGATGGTAATTCTATGCAGTTATCAATATCAAAATAATAGATGCAAATAAATGCTTCTTGATAAATAGGTATTACCTCATCATAATTGTTACTGCAAATGCTTAGAATTGTGAATTTTCAGTGGAGTTCATAGAATGTGCGAGAGAGGAATGGAATGGAATTGAATTGATGGCTGTGAATGGAAAATGTCTAATCCCACCAAACTTTGCAGAATCAGGCCTAGTTAAATATTTATAGTAAGCTCGTAGTGTGAATAGTGTTTGTTATTAGAAGCTTGCACTTTATTAGGGACTTGAAGACTCCCAGCAGCAATGGTGGGCCTTCTTTAGTGGAAGAAATTTCTGTGCAATTCAGAGAATGGAGCAGAGGTCTAGCAATGCAGCATTATTCACTGTTGCATCTGTAGAGCTGATGGCGAAGGAAGCAGGGCAGAGGAGACAGGCCTGTTTGACAAGCAAAATGCATGGCAAGAAGTGGCATTGCATATTAGCCTGTCTCACCCACCCTAAAGACATGGCTGCAAGTAAGGACAATGTTTAGGGATCTCACCATATCAACTAAGGTAAGCATCCTCATTATTAGTATACACTAAGTAGGTGAGTAAAGTGTGTACACCACACATTATTTCTTACATAACTCTATCATACAGTCTTTTGAACAGTTACCACTGCCCATTTTGCAGCAGGGCACAATATACAGCATAAAGGCAAAATACTGCAGATGCTGGAGATCTGAAATGAAAACAGAAAATGCTGGAAAAACTCAGCAGGTCTGATAGCATCTGTGGAGAGAGGAACAGAGTTAATGTTTCGAGTCCGTATGACTCTTCTTCATACAGACTTGAAACGTTAACTCTGTTTCTCTCTCCACAGATGCTGTCAGACCTGCTGAGTCTTTCCAGCATTTTCTGTTTTTATCATACTATGCAGCATCTTTGTTCCTATGCTCCATACTTGGATGATTTCACCCCAAAACTATTTAATCTAAATTTTACTGCATGATGCATGTGCACATAATGATCCTTTATGATGAACTACAGGGTGACAACTATAACTCTTGTAACCCTTCAACTCTGATTTTTGCTTGTAGACCAAATAATTCAATAGCAAAAGAGACTAGACAGAACTTGGAAAGGCAATATATCAATGCTTGGATATATTTGAAGATGTACGGTGGAATCATCCCTGAATTGCGCTAAGTGTGGTAGTGGACATGAAAAATGACATTCTTCCCGCTGGCCACAATGGCAGGTCTTTGCACCGCATTGTCATCCAGTATCTTATTAATAATACATTGATGGTAAACGTGCTGGATCACTGGTGGGTGGACTTGGATTTGCCCGCCACACCATGACCTCAGCACTTCCTCGTTCCAGACGCCATATTTAAAGCGCACCAGAACGCAGCCTACTTCATGTAGACAGACCAGGACATGCTCCAGGCAACAGATGACCCCAAAAGCAAAGAAGACAACAGACGTCAAATTTAATGATGCCTCACTGGAGCGCCTTTTGAACACCTTTGAGGCTCGCTGCGATGTCCTCTAGACCCACTCTGGCCGCAGGAGGTCCACCAGAGTCACTAATCTGGCCTGCGAGGCGGTGGCAGTGGCGGTCAGCACCAACAGAGCACAAAGAAGGTGCAGTAAGAGGATGAATGATTTCATCCATTCCACTAGGGTAAATCAACCACCACATCACTCTCAACACACACCCAAACACATCACACATCCACAGGGATCTCACAATTCAACGGACAACACCACTAACTCTCTCAAACACACATTTCCATCAGGCTCGTATTCTCTGGAGCTTGTGTCCGCTCACCACACGACATTCCACGCATCCTTATCCTCTGCCGTGGCATGCGTCCTGCTCACACTCTCTCCATCTGTTTTCATGCAGGAAAAACTGGCTCACAACATGAGAGGTCCCAGGCCGGGGGGGGGGGTGGAGTGGCTGGTATTAGGCCCCTCATTCACTTTGAGGAGCGTGCCATTGTGTTGGCTGATGAGAACGTGGACTGTGTCTGCGGTGATGGTGAGGTCATCAGTGAACACCCACATGAGGATCCTGCACCAGATCATCCCTCTCTCAACGCAACTGTGAGTTCTCTCATCTGTTTTTGACTCTGCTGCAATACACTAATTATCTCTACTTAGGTTCACAGGGGGCTCTACTAAGTGACCAACACCCTCAGCCAGCCAGTCCTTCAGCTCCATCCAGGAAGAGGACACCTTCTCCACCGAAGAGCTGGAAACAAGCAGCCTAGAAGACCCGTCACAGCGCTCATTCACACCCTCTAGCAGTGCAGAGACATATACCTTGGTGGGACCTAGATGTAGAGCAGGCTCGCGTTCACAACGTGGTGGTCACCGCATAGACACATGTCCGCAGGTTCAGCCGAGTTTTCTGGCACTTGGGGGACTGCTGGGGAAGGGGCATCTGTCAGTTCGGAGTCAGATGATTAGCCTCTGGATTTGGCCTTTCAACTCCTCGTGGAGAATCAGCAGAAGGCGGGGGAACATTACACAGAGCCGGTGGAAGCCCTCAACAGAGTGGCACGTGTCCGCCTGCTCTCTGATGAAGTGGTGCCCACAGGTGTGCACATGGAGGTCTCCACGGGAAGGATTTTTTTTAAGTTCATGGGATGTAGGCGTCGCTGACTAGACCAGCATTTATTGCCCATCCCCAATCGCCCTTGTTCAGAGAGCATTTTAAGAGTCAACCACATTGCTGGGGGTCTGACCAGACCAGGTAGGTAAGGACGGCAAATTTTCTTCATAAAGGTCATTAGTGAACCAGATGAGTTTTTACGACAATCAGCAATGGTTTTGTGGTCATCATTAGACTTTCAATTCCAGAATTTTAATTGAATTAAAATTTCACCATCTGCCATGGTTTGAACCCGGGTCCCCAGAACTTTACCCTGGGTCTCTGGAATACTGGTCCAGTGACAATACCACTATGCCACCACCTTCTCTTAGAAGGACGGCTGTTGCCTTGGAAACCCTGGTCCAGCAGAATGCCGAGATGTGTGCAGACCTGCACTCCATCGTGGTAGCCATGGATGAGTTCTTATGATGGCAACGTGAGGGGGAAAACAGGGCACCTTGATGTTCCTCCAGGTGCTGCTACCCCTCAAGGAGTCAGGTCGGGGCCCTCGGGCACCTGAACGGAGGAGAAGCGGCAGCTGGATACCCCTGGGTCATCCATTCAGGAATCTCAGAGACTGTCTGCTCCCTCTGAGCCCCATTTGCCTGTGACCTGCTCAACTTTGTCCTCTGTCACTGCAGAGGGAGCAGCCCACAGCCAAAGCAAGCCGGGGCCCTCAAGGCCTCAGCTCTCCAGGGGATACATGTCAAAGTCATCAGAGGCAACGGGGCCAACCATTGCACAGGCTGTCTCCATCCTGCTGTGGATGTCAGGGCAGCACCTAGAACAAATGGTAGGCCTAGAAAGTTTAAGAAATTTTGATCACAAGTGGTTGCACGGGTAAACACATTTTGTCACTTTATAATCCGAAAATATATTCACTTTTTAAAAAATTCATTCATGGGACGTGGGCCTCGCTGGCTGGGCCAGTATTTATTGCCCATCCCTAGCTGCCCTTGAGAAGGTGGCACTGAGCTGCCTTCTTGAACTGCTGCACTCTATGTGGTGTAGGTACACCCACTTTCACTGAGTAATGTGTAATATTGTCTTTTAGCTTCATTTACAGGCTTTGCGAGTGCTCCCCCTGCATCCCCCCCACTAACAATTCAGCTGCACGCAGCCAGACCAGGAGTGAATCTGGAGGGGCAAGTGTGTGTGTGGGGCAGGGCTTTTCAGACCCTTGTGCAAGCACTCTCCCATGCTCACGGAGCCTTCATCCATTACACTCATCTCACTGTCCCAAGCATTTTCAATGCTGCCTGCTGGGGTTCTCTTTCAGTTGTCCATCTGAGCTGACCTGCATCTCCACCCACCCACTTATTGCATTCCCATGCAACACCTGTGCCCATCCAACACAGGGCTCTGCTCACTTTTGATTGGCACAGCATGGTAGCCGTTAAGTTTTTGATAAGCTCACCCGTCCTTTCCCCTCCTCCAGTCACTCATGTCCTTTATCCCAGCACTGTCGACCCCCCCTGGCATCGCTTTCAACCTTCCCACAGTTACCCTACAGCCCGAACCCTTCTCCCTCATGAATGTTCAGATGAACGTGCATGTTCCCTACCTGAAAATCCCACCCCCATTGACCACCCCGACCTCCTCCTTCCCACCCCCAGGGTCCGTGTATGCCTCCATGTCCCCACCAAGTACCCTCGCCACCCCTTCTACTGGTACTGACGCACCCTCACTGTCCCACCCTACCGGTTCCCACTGCCCCCTCTCACACTCAGCATTCCATCCTACCTCACCCACTCTGAGTTGGCTCTCCAGGAGGCTCACATTGACTCCACAGACCCCTCCGGTGCACATTCACTTGGACATTCCACCCCCGCCTTATACCTTCCTCCCCCCCTTACATGCTCCCCCTCAACTTCACCCCTGCCTGACACCTTCACTCCCCCTTCAAATATCACCCCCCGTGACACCTTCGCCCCCTTAACCTCACCCCCCGACACCTTCGTCTCCTTCCACAACCACATCCCCTGACACCTTCTCCACCCCCCCATCCCAACCTCACCTCCCCCTCTGTAACACCCTTGCTCCCATCTCACCCTCCGGTACAACTTCCTCTCTCACTCACAACTAGACCTTCCTTTCCCCCTCCCCACTTCGCTGCTCATCGTAGGTGTCCCTGGAAGGTGGTGTGAGCACATGACGAAGTCCCATGCCTTAAAGATAATCAAGGACTCAGGCTCAACCATCTTTTGAGGAAGTTACATCCTTCCCCTTGACATTAGATCTCAAAGGACTTAAATTTAAAAGAAGAATGGTATCTGAACATCATTTTTTACAGTTCTTAAAGGGTGTGTCAAGCATCCAGCACAAGGCTGTGGGCAAGTGTAATGGAGCGCATTATTTTGTGTAGCCACGGACAATGACCTCTTGTCATTATAACTGCCAACTCTTAGGCCTTACGAAGCGCAGTCCCCAGTGACAGAGGTCCTAAACCTTACAAGGCGCTCTCTTTTGAGTTTCAACATGTTGACTTCATTGGAAAGGAAAATTATGCATGGCTTATAATGGTCAGCCAATTTGTTATCTCCTGTTTTGCGTCCCTACTGAAATTGGAAGTTCCACCTGGCACTTTTACATTGAATAAGTGGATTCTGTATTCTTGCCTAACATTATATATCGTCATAATGGTACTAGGGTCAAATTGCTGTGTGCAAATTGGCTTTTTAAAAAAATATTCATTCATGGGATGTGGGTGTCACCGGCTAGGCCAGCATTGCATTGCCCTTGGTCAGAGAGCATTTAAGAGTCAACCACATTGCTGTGGTTCTGGAGTCACATGTAGGCCAGACCAGGTAAGGACAGCAGATTTCCTTCATTAGTGAACCAGTTTTACAACAATCAGCAATGGTCTCATGGTCATCATTAGACTTTTAATTCCAGATTTTTATTGAATTCAAATTCCACCATCTGCCATGGTGGGATTCAAACCCGGGTCCCCAGGGCATTACCATGGGTCTCTGGATTACTAGTCCAGCAACAATACCACTAGCCATTGCCCCCCCTGGCTGCTGCGTTTCTTACATTACAACAGTGACTACACTTCAAAAGTACCTCATTGGTTGTAACACTTGTGGAAGTATTGAGGTTGGAAAAGATGCAATAAAATGCAAGCATTTCTTTTATTATATTACAACAGGACTAGAAATGTTCATCTGTGGGAAGATAGTTATGGCACAATAAAATAGGCATTATTGGTAAAAATAAATCCCACCTTTGCATTAAAAACCACCACCAATGTGTTTTGCAATCATTCCAGTTGTGAGTGAGGCCCAGCTACTGTAGAGCTGGAGCAGCATCTATTATCTATACACATAATCTATACACATTAGTTACAACACTGACATCTATCCAACAACATGGAAAATTGCTCAGGTATGTTTTGTCCACTAAAAGAAGGACAAATCGAAACTGGCCAATTACTGTCCCATTCGCCTACTCTTAATCATCAGAAAAGTAATGGAAGGTGTCGTAGGCAGTGCTATCAAGCAGTGCTTACTCAGCAACAATCTCAGTTTGTGTTACACCGGGCTGCTTGGCTCCAGACCTCATTATAGTCTTGGTTCAAACATGGACAAAAGAGCTGAATTAAAGAGGTGAGGTGGGAGTTATTGCCCTTGACATCAAGACAGCATTTGACTGAGTGTGGCACCAAAAAGCTGTAACTTGAAGTCAGTGGGAATTAAGGGGTAAACCCTCTATTGGGTGGAGTAATAGCTAGCACAAAGAAGATAGTTGCGGTGGTTGGTGGAGGCCATCATCTCAGCCCCATGACATCACTGTAGGAGTTCCTCAGGCTAGTGTCCTAGGCCCAAC
Source organism: Cetorhinus maximus (assembly GCF_964194155.1). Classification (NCBI taxonomy): domain Eukaryota; kingdom Metazoa; phylum Chordata; class Chondrichthyes; order Lamniformes; family Cetorhinidae; genus Cetorhinus; species Cetorhinus maximus. The sequence continues at coordinate 130,694,616 of NC_135884.1, forward strand.
CATATTCAGCTGTTTCGTCAATGACCTTCACTCCAACATAACGTCGGAATTGGGAATGTTCACTGATGATTGCATAATATTCAGTACCATTCGTGACTCCTCAGATTATGAAGCAGTCTGTGCACGCATAGAGCAAGACCTGGATAATATTCAGGCTTGGGCGATAAGTGGCAAGTGACATTCATGTCGTACAAGTGCCAGGCAACAACCATCTACAACAAGTGAGAATCTAACCATCTCCCCTTGACATTCAATGGCATCACCATCTTTGAATCACCCACCATTAACATCCTGAGTGTTAATATTGACTAGAAATTTAACTGGACTAGCCATATAAATACTGTGGCTACAAGAGCAAGTCAGAGGCTGGGAATTCTGCAGTAAGTAACTCATCTCCTGATTCCCCAGAACCTGTCCACCATTAACAAGGCACAAGTCAGGGGGGTGATGGAATATTCTTCATTTTCCTTTATGAGTGCAACTTCAATAACACTCAAGAAGCTCGACACCATTGAAGATAAAGCAGCCTGCTTGACTAACACCCCATCCACCACCTTAAATATTCACTCCCTCCATTACTGGCGTGCTGTGACAGCAATGTGCACCATCTACCAAATACAATGCAGCAATTGCCCAAGGCTTCTTAGACAGCACCTTCCAAACCCTCAGCCTCCACCAGCTAGAAGGCAGTTGATGCATGGGAATACCACCTGCAAGTTCCCCTCCAAGTTACTTTCCATCCTGACTTGGAACCCTATTGCCATTCCTTCACTGTCGCTCAGTCAAAAACATGGAACTCCCACCCTAGCAGCACTGTGGGTGTACCTACACCACATGGACTGCAATGGTTCAAGAAGGTGGTTCACCGTCATCTTCTCAAGGGCAGTTAGGGATGAGTAATAAATGCTGGCCTTGCTGGCAATGCAAGCATCCTAAGAACAATTAAATAAAACACATCATTGGGGACACTGCCGCATCTGGCATCTCCCCAGCAGTTTTCACATAATCTGGTCTTTTGTTTTGTTTGGGTGCGTAGATTTGTTCCAGTCGTGGTTCCTGTTATCCCCTGTAACAAGAAGAGGAAGAGCGCCAACCGTTCAGGTACTGGCTTTGTGGTTCTGCGTACTCCAGCTTGAGTCCTGTGATCTCTGCCATTGCAACATGAGCCCGAATGATTTCGTTACCTCTGTCGACAGTGTGTCGCCTTCTGCAGAACATCAGCACCAATGTTCACCTTCCACTGGATTGCAAGCATTCCCAGGTGCAGCTGTACATTAAGTGCATCCAACTCACTTTTCTTTAGACCTGGCATCCTCCTTGCACTCTGACAATCTCGTCAGATTGCTTGGGAATTTCTGCTCTATTCCATTGCAGATCCAGTAATAATCATTTTCAGGGAGTACAAATAATGATAGTCAAATGTCTTTCCTTTTGTTGGAGCCTATTGTTCTGTCCTGAGCTACTGAAATAAGTATGATGAAATTTCGAAAAATAAAATTCTGAGTTCTTAATTTGCAAATATTTGTGTGTTCAAAATGATCTGTATTAAATCTTTGTCACTAAACATCTGCCTCTCTATACTGTATACTGTGCTTGTAAAAGGTTACACGCACATTTAATGTTCTCCACTTACCAGCAGGGTATTGGCTTTAAATTTGGCATTCAGTTCGTCAGTTTCTCTTTCTAGTTCTCCTACTTGGTCTTTCAATTTCTGCGATTGCCTTTGTAACTCCTCTTGTCTTATTTGTTCAATTTTTAATTCTTCTCGAAGTCTGTTGCTCTCGCTTTCTTTCTGGTGAATCTAAAAATAGGCAAAATCATAAGTAAATAAAGAGGATTTGCTTTAGGTGATAAAACCCTGGGGTCAATTTTAGTGACCCTAACTGAAGCCGAGGTGGGGGTTGGTGTTGGAAGGAAAATTGCACATTAGGATGACTCCCCAATAATTTCCTCCCTCTGGGCGAGTTTCCCAGGAATGGACTGCCACGGACTTTGCAAGTTGCTTCACAAAGACAGGCAGCCAGTTAAGGCCCCACTGAGGGACCATTTTCAGAACCTGCCTGCATTTTCTCAGCAATGGACTGGCCTCTGATTGATTCTGGGGGCTGGCAGCAACTTGAGGCTTCCAGGTGACAGGCCATCCTTTCGCTGACCGATGAATAAACCACATGTATGAAAAGGCTGCAGCTGTGGCCAAAACCTTTTGTGTGGAGCGGTTTCCCCTCCACACTCAAGGCCCTAACAACTGTTGGCCTTCTTTAATTTTAAATTTTTAGCAGGCTTCCAAGGGCACCACCATTTTGAGGCGCCTTCATGCTCGCCCATAAGACATAGGAGCAGAAATTAGGCCATTCGGCCCATCGAGTCTGCTCCGCCATTCAATCATGGCTGATAAGTTTCTCAACCCCATTCCCCCGCCTTCACCCCGTAACCTTTGATCCCCTTACCAATCAAGAACCTATCTATCTCGGTCTTAAATACACTCAATGACCTGACCTCCACAGCCTTCTGTGGCAATGAATTCCATAGATTCACCACTCTCTGGCTAAAGAAGTTTCTCCTCACCTCTGTTCTAAAAGGTCTTCCCTTTACTCTGAGGCTGTGCCCTCGGGTCCTAGTCTCTCCTACTAATGGAAACATCTTCCCCACGTCCACTCTATCCAGGCCTTTCAGTATTCTGTAAGTTTCAATCAAATCCCCCCTCATCCTTCTAAACTCCATCGAGTATAGACCCAGAGTCCTCAAACGTTCCTCATATGTTATGCCTTTCATTCCTGGGATCGTTCCCGTGAACCTCCTCTGGACCCTCTCCAGGGCTAGAACATCCTTCCTGAGGTTCGGGGCCCAAAATTGCTCACAATATTCTAAATGTCGTCTGACCAAAGCCTTATAAAGCCTCAGCAGCACATCCCTGCTTTTATATTCTAGTCCTCTCGAAATAAATGCCAACATTGCATTTGCCTTCCTAACTACCGACTCAACCTGCAAGTTAACCTTAAGAGAATCCTGGACTTGGACTCCCAAGTCCCTTTGCACTCCAGATTTCTGAATTCTCTCCCCATTTAGAAAATAGTCTATGCCTCTATTCTTCCTACCAAAGTGCATGACCTCACACTTCCCCACGTTGTATTCCATCTGCCACTTCTTTGCCCATTCTCCTAATCTGTCCAAATCCTTCTGCAGCCTCCCCGCCTCCTCAATACTACCTGTCCCTCCACCTATCTTTGTATCATCTGCAAACTTAGCCAGAATGCCCTCAGTTCCTTCATCTAGATCATTAATGTATAAAGTGAAAAGTTGTGGTCCCAACACTGAACCCTGCGGAACTCCACTAGTCACCGGCCGCCATCCTGAGAAGGACCCCCTTATCCCCACTCTCTGCCTCCTGCCAGACAGCCAATCTTCTATCCATGCTAGTACCTTGCCTCTAACACCACGGGCTCTTATCTTACTGAGCAGCCTCTGGTGCGGCACCTTGTCAAAGGCCTTCTGGAAGTCCAAGTAGATAACATCCATTGGCTCTCCTTTGTCTAACCTACTCGTTACCTTCTCAAAGAATTCTAACAGATTTGTCAGGCATGACCTCCCCTTGATGAAACCATGCTGACTTTGCCCTATTTTACCTTGCACTTCCAAGTATTCTAAATCTCATCCTTAATAATGGACTCTAAAATCTTACCCTTCTATTTTAGTAGCGCCCACCTCACCATCTTCACGTCTTTCAAACCCACTTATTGTCGCTAACTGCATGGTAGATGTGGAGGTGCTCAATTGGGATCCCGCTTCAAGTAAAGTGCAAGCTCAGGATCCATAAATGGTCCCGATAATATGTTCCTGAGGTCTGCGAGCTCATAACCTGCATATGGTACTGACATCGGACTTCAGGAAGTTCACTGGTGCAACTTTACGTGAGGTGGCCTCCTAATTGGTCACCTCCCAGTTTGCTGTTTAATTAAGGATGGGAGGTGGACCAGGGAAGTGAGAGGCCCCATAGGAGTGCCCCCAGCAAAATGTCCAGGAGGCAACCCCACTGGGAGGATGATGCAGGCAGTGTCTCAAAATGGAGGCACTCACGAAGCTTTCTTCTTCAGTGGGGAAAAAACTGACAAAATATTGTGAGGGGATTAGGGTGGTGACTTGGCCCTCTAGAAGAGTGACTGCGGCCACTCCTGGGCCTCTGTGAGCATTGTGGCCTTCCGATGCTGCCAATAAATTCAGCATGCCGACCTCCAGGTGAGAGGTCACCTCCGTAGTGTTGCTGGTTTCCTAACACAATGAGGTGGGAGGGTCCATGTGACGCTGGAACAGTTGCTATGCTGGGGAAAAATGGGCCTTGATTGGGGGCTTAATCGATTTCATTGCCCGCCTGCCTCTGAGGACCAGGCTGCCAATTTCCATGGCAGCCTCCCCCAGGTAAGTACCACGCAATTGGGACAGTGTTGGGAGCTGGCCTGATAGGGGTTTCCCACTACTTTCCTGGTCCCTACCCAAATCCAATCCTATCTCCACAGATCTCCATAGTGCCAGGAAAATTCAGCCCATTGTTCACCCACCTGCTCTTGTAGCATTTTAATCTGCTCTCTGCTATTGTTGACTTCTGTCTCCATCTTGCAGATTGATTGCTGATACTTGAGTCCTTCTGTGACTGCACTTTCATGATTCTGTTTATTCTGAGCATTCTCAGCTTTGAGTTTTACAATCTGTACCCTATGTATATTAATAAAAAAGAATGAATTCAATTAAGGGTGCAGTTGGCACTGTGGTTGAAAACTACTCATAAAGGTGCACAATTTCATCCCTTAAATGCTCACCCAGGGTCACATATGTGACATTCCAGGATAGCAATATGCAAAGATTAAAGTTTCATTTTCATACTTTATAAATAAGTATTAGTTGACACCAATGCTCAATTATTACATAGCACTGTTAAGAGCTCAGTCCCACAGTTACACTGCGGGTGGGATCGTCCCAGATTTTCACTAAGTGTGGTAGTGGGCGGGTAAAACATCGTTCACTGGCCGCAATGGTGGCTTTTCACGCCGTATCATCCCAAATCCGCTGCATTCATTATCCATTCCTGGGAAACACGCCGTTTCCATGGTGGGTGGGGTCTCATTCAGCCGCCATGCCATCATCTCGCTGCTTCAGCATGCCTGGTACCATATTTAAAGTTTAGTCGCGCGCACACCTCTCAGTCCTTCCAGTCCACAACTGCTGTAAAGAAGACATGGCCCTGAAAGGCAAAAAGATTGCAGCCCCCAGGGTCAATGACACGTCCCTCGAATGCCTTTTGGATGCAGTGGAAGCTTGCCGTGATGTCCTCTATCCCCGTTCTGGCCGTAGGATGGGCAGCAACATCACTAATCCAGCTTGGGAGGCGATGGCAGTGGTGATCAGTGCCAACGCCCTGCAAAAGAGGACAGCCACCCCATGTCACAAGAGAATGAATGATCTCTGTTTCGACAGGATAAGTCACTTTTCTCATCATTCTCAAAACTCACATACTCACAAACCAATCACACATCCACAGGGCTCTCACTCACTGCTGGTTTAAGGGACATCACCATTCACTCTCTCACACACACCCTCATTGTCCTCATCCCGTCCATGGGACCACTCACCACCCACATATGCCAGGCATATTTATCATCTGGCCTGGCAGTCGTCCTGCTTACACCCTCTCCATCTCTATTCATGCAGGACAAGCTGGCACACAACAAGAGGAAGAGGTCACAGGCCGGTGGAGGAATGCCCGAAATCACAGACTTCGAAAACAGAACCATCCAGCTGGCCGGTGAGGATCTGGACTGTTCCTGTGCTGACAGTGAGGTTGGTGGTGCTCTTCCAAGTGAGGATCCAGCAGTGCAACATCTATCAGACAACCATTCTGTGACTGATATGTTCTATTTCACAGGCCACTGCCATGCACTGATTATCTCCCCTTGCTTCTGCAGGCATATCTGGAAAATAGCCAACAGAGTCCACCACCCAGGGCCTCCGACCAAGCCCCAAAGAGACGTCTGAAGAGAAATCTGGAGGCACCTGCCTTGAAGTCCCATCACAGCGCTTACCCGCACCGACTACCAGCGCAGAGACACACACCTTGGTGGGGCCTAGTTTTACAGTAGTCTCGGGACCACAATCTGGTGAGCACTTCGCACTGACTGATCCACTGCAGGCAGCGGCAGGGACTTCCCAGGTGTCTGGCACTCGGAGGACTGCTGGAGGCCAGAAATTTGCTGAGTCTGGGTCAGATGACGAGCCCATGGACTTGGTAATGACACAGTTGCTGGAGCTGCAAAGGCAAGCTCAGGAACAACAGGAAAGGATGTCCGCTGCACTCCTCAGATTGCGAGGCACGATGGAGGAGTCTGTCCGTCTTCAGGCTGAGGTGATAGTGCCAGCATGCCAATACACCGAAGTCAACACTGGTAGGATGGCAGCCGCCATAGAGACCTTGGTCCAGGACATCACTCCTGCACTGCTGCGTGGGCTTAACTCCATCGCTGATGCCATAGTTGGCCTCCAACAGAGTGTACGTGAGAGGGGTGCTGGGCAGCTCGATCTCACTCCCCTTCTGCTCACAGAGTCAGCCAGGGGTCCTCGGGCATCCATAGGGAGGAGGATCAGCAGGTGCACGCTTTGGGGCCATCCACCCAGGTGACTCTGTGAGTGACAGGCCCATCCGAATCCTAACTTCCTGTGACATCAGCAGCTCCAGCTCCATAGGCCAAGGAGGGTGCCATTGCCACACAGCAGGACCCCGAAAGCAGGCCAGGGCCTTCCAAGTCTCGGCTCTCCAGAGGACACCCGCCAAAGTTATCACAGACAGTGCGTCACAGTCAGTAGACTGCCTCCACCTCTGCTGTGAATGTCTGGGAAGCACCAAGACATAGCGGCAGAGTTAGGAAAGTTAGGTAAAGTTAGTTGCACAGCCTGGCCATGAGCGTTGATCACTTGTACATGCTGTTCAGTATTGTCAATAAACTCCTAAGAATGTCACCCTGCCTATGGCTCCTTGTTCTGATGGACAGTGTCCTTGTCATTCAGATGTGAAACCTTTCTGCACAAGATAAAAGGCAGGTGTCTCAGTCCAGGGCCTTTTCCCTGTGCTCAGTGATGGTCCAGCCTCACACTCCCTGGAAACATTACTGATGCCAGCATCTCGGTGGTGCTGGGCATTGCTGCCAGAATGTAGTGGGCAGGTGCCACAAAGTTCTCTCATTCTCTCTGTGTGCTCTCAGCACCTTTAAGGTGGGGCTGGCCTCCATCACACCAGCATCTGCGACCAGTGATGCTGTGCACCAGCTTCTGAAGGGCTCAGGTGCTGAAGACAGACACAGCATCAGATGTGTGTAAGGTTTCATGGCTGTGTCTCTGAGATGGCCCTGGTCATGGAGCGCAAGCGAGCTGCCCTCAGCGAGACATTCTCAGAGGCTATGTGAAGATCTATGGAGTGTCCTGACTGCATGTGGTCATTATCCTCCTGCAATCGAGTGACTATTAGGGCCTCCACTGCACCTCCGTGACAGGAGCATTCTCACAGAAAGTATTGGCACGGCCAGACTGAAGTCAAACGTTCACAGCTGCGACGTGAGAATATACGGGGACACCTCACGGCATGTCGTCATTATCCTCCACAAATCTGGCAGCTATGAGGGCCTCCCAAGTGTGCCTACTTCGTCTAGCCAGTGGGAGAGCCTCGCCCCCGTCATCGTCACCACCGAGGACCCCCCTCATCCTGAATCGCGCTTTAGTTCTGTAGGTCTGGTTTTCGCGCCACGCTCGGCGGCAAGTTCCTGCCCCACATGAAGTACAGCGCTATTATCCTTGTGTTGCAAAGCCTGTGAGTCTTTTGCAGTGCTTTCCATGGCAAGGAAGATTTCTAGGGAACGCCTAAAGTCGGTACTGATTTCGGCGAGCAAGCGGTGCTATATGGCGTCGCCCTTGATTCCACATACCAGTCTGTCCTGGAGCATATCGTTTAATGCGTCCTCAAAGTTGAGTATTCCATTAACTGTTTGAAGTTCACCACATAGGTTGCGATGGACTCTCCTAGGGCACAAACTCTTGAGTTAAATTTAAAGCGTTGCTTTATCATGGATGGTTTTGGCTGGAAGTGTGCTTTTACTCAGTCCACTTCCTCACAATCTGACTTGGAATTGGGTGCACTCGGGGCAGTCAGATTGCGAATCAGATTGTATGTTTTACTGCCACACGCACTTAAGAGGATCGCTTTCCACTTTTCTTCAGTGGTTATTTCATTTGCTACAAAGTAAAATCCGAGGCGCTCAACACACTGGCTCCAATCTTCAATATTAGCATCATATGGATTGATTCTTCCAAACAGCGGCATGGCTGGTGAGTAGTTTTTAAAATGATTTACGCACAGTAACAGGGCGAGGTGCACAGTCGAAATTGATTTTACCCTCATCACCAAATGTGGTGCCTCAATGGAGCAAACAGGTTTTGTAAAGAAATGGTAAAACTTTATTACGGAGACATCTAGCAGAGCTTGCACCTAGACTTGATCCCTCGTCTGAAAGACTCCACCCCCTTGGATTTCCCGTACTAAGAGCTCACTGGTCAAAACCGCTGAAGTACATCACATGACCCGTGATTGACAGGAGGGAAGGACGATACAGGCAGTTACCACACTTTCCTAACCAGTTAGTTTCCTGTGTCTTTTGTGGGAGCAGGCAAAACAACATGCATGCAGCGAAAAGGCCTGACCCTGCCCTAAATTTAAATAATGTTGGGTAGGACATAAACACATGGGGCTGAATAATATGGTGGGGTAGACGGCACGCGCCACCCTGCCCTGCGACACCCCCCACTCCCCCACCGGGAGCAACGCTGGCGTGGAGCCCACATGCTCCACACTGATCCGCCCCTCATTAGGGTGGATGTCCCACCCTTTGGAGCTGCTGCCGGCCAATCCAATTGGCAGACAGCTCCATCAGTCCCGGCAACTCCAGGAAGGCATCAGTGGCGGCTGCCAGGACTGCAGAAGGAAAAGAAGATCAAGGACCATGGATCCCTGCAGCAGATAAGTCCAGGATCTTCGGCCAGGAGGGTTAGGGTAGGTTAGGGAGTGGGGTGGGGGGAAAGTGTGGATATAAGGGAGGTAGCGTCTAGGAAAGAAGGAGGGGTTCAATCTAAGGGTGGGGGTCACTCCATTATCAGGGAAGGGCAGCTCATGCAGAGCAAACTCTCCTTCTTTCCCTGCTTTTAAACAGGGAAGTTTAAACATCGGGTTTCCTGCTCCTGCCTGGCTGCCCACACCAAACATTTTAAGGCATGGGCAGCGTATTATTAGGGTCAATTTTCTTGATAGCAAGCCTTAGTGACTCTTCAATACACATTTAAATGTGACAGATGGGCTGCTGATTTCGGTGCCCGCCCACCCCTCCTGTATTTGGGTGGCGAACTCAGGGTGGGTGGGAAGGTGGTAGTGTGGGCACCCGCCCTCTTTTACATGCCCCACCCTCGCAGGAAACACAACCGCCGGACCAGAGAAGGCAGACTTGGGTTAAAGTCTCATCTGATAGACAATAGCTCCAACAACTAAGTGGAGACTCATAAAAATAAATATGAGGTTGATGTTCATTGGAAAATCCACCTTAACATGTCCCACATTTATGTCTACCACCACCTTCTCAACGGCAGTTAGGGATGGGCAATAAATGCTAGTCTTGCCATCGACATCAACATCCCATGAAAGAATAAAACAAATGTGATACATCCCCAGCCCCCAGGATTCTTGAGAGAGGCACTTATTTTACTCATGGAATTTGAGTGTGATCCTAATGTGCACCATCTTGTTTTCTGTGGCAACGTCTGCTCATTGAGACCTAGGTCTAGATATTCCTCTATTTATCTCCTAATTGACAGGCTGATTTGGGAAGGCTAGGAAAATAAAATGCACCAGTGAGGCATTCCACCAAATTTGTGTCCCTGATAACATCTGAAAACATTTTCCTCAAGAAGTGAGATCAATCACTGCAAGTACTTTGACAAAACAAATTTACAAGTTGTTGTCATTTCAGACATTCCTTTGTTGGTGCCTTTGGCTTATGAATTTGCAAGAACTTGGATATATTAGAGGTGTTCAATGTTACTAGGAGAACGGCAAATTATGCATTAAAGAGAACCTTCAGATTATATTGTAACTGCAAAATCTTTCCTTGTGACTAATTAATGAGGGTAATTAAAAAAACCTACTTGAAGTGCTACTTCAGTTTTGTGGGACCAGCAGGACTCCTCCAGGCTTCTCTAAGCTCTTCTAGGTTGCCATACCAGGTGCCTCCCTCCCAACCCACAGAAGGAACATCTCCAGTCCAATGTACCTGTTTTCTAGATTTGGAGATGAGCTTGGTTACCTAATATTGAGGCAGCCCGGAACTGGCAGTCTGTCCTCGGGTATTTGTTTTCCACTAGCAGCCTCTGGCCCTATGATAATATGAAAACTATATGAAAGGCCAACGTACCCCATGTGACTGTCCAACATTCTATGATGTAGGATGATACTAGTCTCATTTTGTATTTTATTTTTCCTTAAAACAGTCTATTCCAAAGAATAGCTAATGTATTTCGGCCTTGCTGTCTACAATGATGAGAAACATTGATCTGAAAATCTATGGGATAATTCTGTTGTAATTTAGTGTTACAAATGTATTCCTACTGAAGTGTTCAATATAATGGATAAAATGGCCTATCTGTAATAATGCGTGAAATCACGAGCCATTTTTCGTGCTGCGCTATATTTACTCATTCATTCTGTCAAAAGAAATATTTCTCACTGAGAAAAGTCTTAACAACAAACAGACATCACAAACCACTAACTCCTATAATGGTTAATCAATACTGCTGACTCCCAGTGCCTTTCTCCTCCACCCATGCCACCAGACCAGCATAAAGTCCAATCAATATACTAGCAATTATGTTTGCCAGGTTTGTGGCAGAAGATACTTAAGGAATTATTTCAGGTTTGACAAATGTCCAGTTTATTCTTCATCCCATCACTTAATTACTAATCCTACCTAATACCTATTGGCATATCATGTAGTTAACACTTCTGTTCGCTGACTGCACAGACAACCTTTTCTTTAAATGATGATAGGAAAGCAATGCAGCAATGATATCGGCTTGCTTTTCTGACAATCCACAGAAATGAATACTTACTATTTTATAGCTCAAATATTCCAAATTATTAAAAGGCTTTAATTAAAATGGTTCAAGTTATATCATTTGCTGTTAGTCAAATAGAAGAGTTAAATATGGAATATTTAAATAAAAGACAATAAAACTTTTAAGTGAAATGATGTTGTTTGATAGGTTAGCTCATGTGATTTCATACAAATAAAAGGAAATCTGCAAACATTGGATTACAAAGAATATTTTCAAAACCAAGTGTCCTGCTATTTCTGGTCCCACAAAAATAAAGTAGCACTTCAAGTAGAGATTTTTTAAATTGCCCTCATTAATTAGTTACAAGCAAGGATTTTGCAGTTACAATATCATCTGAAGGTTCAATTTGATGCATATTTGCCCTTTAGCAGCTACCAAGAATAATATCCACAGTGCAAAACATCCAAAATTTCATGTAAATTATATTGTGTATTTATGTGCCCAATCTCATTAGGTCATATTGGGCTTCTATTAGCTTTTTTTTAGAATGCAGTAATATTGCCCTAAACTATAAGTTCCCAAACTGGAGACACAACAAGGTTATCGGGGGTGAGTGGAGGACACCAGCTGTAACTCATCAACAGGTGATTCCTTTAATACATATATTCCCTGTTGGTATCAAATGAGACCTGGTCCTTGAAATGGACTGGCCTCCTGGCAGGACTATTGACTATCAACTCCATAACTCCTTTACCCAAAGAACACTAGAAATCAGCTGCATTACCCTACAAGTTTGTCATAGATTGAATGCAAATCTCCACCATCTTATTGGGATGCCAACCACAATTTGTAATGGTAGAATGAAATTAAAGGCCATTGTATCTGAATATGGTGTGGCCTAAGTTTGGCGATTTTAATATATCAAATTTGATCCAATTTGTATGAGTGCATATTATTTTCATTTGATGTTTATTCTGTGTATTTTAAATATCATGTATTTGCAGTTTGAGGTTTAGAAACAAATGATTTGGTCAAGAGTTTGATGGTGAACAGCTGCACACTCTTTAAAATACAAAGCTGTTCCAGTAAACAATCCCAAGTCTAAAAGGAAAAAGATTTTATCTGGTTAGTTATTGGGCAGATTGTGGTCAGTTTTTGAAATTTAGTTTGTTGTGAATGTTGTAAGGAATATTCTTAAGATCTGCATTTACAGTTCATGACTAAGGTCTCAGTCAAGGACTTCAGCTGACCCAGTTAGGTCAGTTTCTTTCAAAATTAAAATTCTCCCCAATGTAAATAATTAACTTACAGAATTTTTGACAAGTTGGAAACATTTAACAGCATACTTACATAAACATACAAAATATGCATGTTTGGAAGATTAGCAAAGGTTTTTTTTACTCATTCATGGAATGGAAGCCCATTCATGTGGGCTTCACTGGTTGGGCCAACATTTATTGCCCATCCCTAACTGCCCTTGAGAAGGTGGTGGTGAGCTGCCTTCTTGAACCGCTGCAGACCATGTGGTGTAGGTACACCCACAGTGCTGTTAGGAAGGAAGTTCCAGGATTTTGACCAAGCGACAGCGAAGGAATGGTGATATATTTCCAAGTCAAGATGCTGAGTGACTCGGAGTGGAACTTCCAGGTGGTGATGTTCCCATCTATCTGCTGACCTTGTCCTTCTGGATAGTAGTGGTTATGGGTTTGGAAGGTGCTGTCTAAGGAGCCTTGGTGAATTCCTGCAACGGGCATCTTGTAGCTGCTACTGTGCATCAGTGGTGGAGGGAGCGAATGTTTGTGGATGTGGTGCCAGTCAATCAGATTGCTTTGTCCTGGGCGGTGTCCAGCTTCTTCAGTGTTGTGGGAGCTGCACTCATCCAGGCAAGCGGGCAGTATACCATCACACTGACTTGTGCCTTGGAGATGGTGGACAGGCTCTGGGGAGTCAGTAGGTGAGTTATTTGGTGCACGATTTCTAGCCTCTGACCTGGTCCTGCAGCCACAGTATTTATATGGCTAGTTCAGTTTCTAGCCAATGGTAATATCCAGGATGTTGATAGTGGGGGATTCAATGATGGTAATGCCATTGAACATCAAGGGGCGATGGTTGGATTCTCTCTTGTTGGAGATGGTCATTGCCTGACACTTGTGTGGCACGAATGTTACTTGCCACTTGTCAGCCCTAGCCTGGATATTGTCCAGGTCTTGCTGCATTTGGACATGGACTGCTTCAGTAGCTGGGGAGTCGCGAATGGTGCTGAACATTGTGCAATCATCAGCGATGTTCGTTGATGATGCACTGCAGGAATTCACCAAGGCTCCTTAGACACCACCTTCCAAACCCATGACCACTACTATCCAGAAGGACAAGGTCAGCAGATAGATGGGAACACCACCACCTGGAAGTTCCCCTCCAAGTCACTCAGCATCCTGACTTCTGACCTTATGTTGGAAGGAAGGTCATTGAAGCAGCTGAAGATGGTTGGGCCTAGGACACTACCCTGAGGAACTCCTGCAGTGATGTCCTGGAGCTGAGATGACAGACCTCCAACAACCACAACCATCTTTTTTTGTGCTAGGTATGACTCCAACCAGCGGAGAGTTTTCCCTCGATTTCCATTGAATCCAGTTTTGCTGGGGGTCCTTGATGCCACACTCGGTCAAATGCAGCCTTGATGTCAAGGGCAGTCACTCTCACCTCACCAGTTCACTTCTTTTGTCCATGTTTGAACCAAGGCTGTAATGAGGTCAGGAGCTGAGTGGTCCTGGCAGAACCCAAACTGGGCATCATTGAGCAGGTTATTGCTAAGCAAGTGCTGCTTGATGGCACTGTTGATGACCCCTTCCATTACTTTACTGATGATCGAAAGTAGACTGATGGGGTGGTAATTGGCCGGGTTGGATTTGTCCTGCATTTTGTGTACAGGATATATCTGGGCAATTTTCCACATAGCCGGGTAGATGCCAGTGTTGTAACTGTACTGGAACAGCGTGGCTAGGGGTACGGCAAGTTCTGGAGCACAAGTCTTCAGTACTATTGCCGGAATATTGTCAGGGCCCATAGCTTTTGCAGTGTCCAGTGTCTTCAGCCGTTTCTTGATATCACATGGAGTGAATCGAATTGGCTGAAGACTGGCATCTGTGATGCTGGGGACCTCTGTAGGAAGCTGAGGTGGATCATCCACTTAGCGCTTCTGGCTGAAGATTGTTGCGAATGCTTTAGCCTTATCTGTTGCACTGCTGTGCTGGGCTCCTCCATCATTTAGGATGGGGATATTTGTGGAGCCTCCTCCTCCAGTGAGTTGTTTAATTGTCCACCATCATTCATGACTGGATGTTGCAGGACTGCAGAGCTTAGGTTTGATTCGTTGGTTGTGGGATCACTTAGCTCTGTCTATCACTTGCTGTTTATGCTGTTCGGCATGCAAATAGTCCTGTGTTATAGCTTCACCAGGTTGACACCTCATTTTTAGGTATGCCCGGTGCTGCTCCTGGCATGCCCCCCTGCACTCTTCATTGAACCAGGGTTGATTCCCTGGCTTGATGGTAATGGTAGAATGGGGGATATGCCGGGCCATGAAGTTACAGATTGTGGTTGAGTACAATTCTGCTGCTGCCGATGACCCACAGCGCCTCATGGATGCCCAGCCTTGAGTTGCTAGATCTGTTCGAAATCTATCCCATTTAGCATGGTGGTAGTGCCACACAACACGATGGAGGGTATCCTCAATGTGAAGGCGGGACTTCGTCTTCACAATGACTGTGCGGTGGTCACTCCTACCGATACTGTCATGGACAGATGCATCTGCGGCAGGCAGGTTGGTGAGGATGAGGTCAAGTATGTTTTTCCCTCTTGTTGGTTCTCTCACAACCTGCCGCAGACCCAGTCTAGCAGCTATGTCATTTAGGACTCGGCCAGCTCGGTCAGTAGTTGTGCTATCGAGCGACTCTTGGTGGTGGACATTGAAGTCCCCCATCCAGAGTACATTCTGTGCCCTTGCCACCCTCAGTGCTTCCTCCAAGTGATGTTGAACATGGAGGAGCACTGATCCATCAGCTGAGGGAGGGCAGCACTTCCTCAAACCAGGAGAAGGTTTCCTTGCCCACTTTTGACCTGATGCTACGAGACTTCATGGGATCCGGAGTCGATGTTGAGGACACCCATGGCAACTCCCTCCCGACTGTATACCACTGTGCCGCCACCTCTGCTGGGTCTGTCCTGCAGGAGGGGCAGGACATACCCAGGGATGGTGATGGTTGAATCTGGGACATTATTTGTAAGGTATGATTCTGTGAGAATGATTATGTCAAGCAGTTGCCCCTGATGTTTGAAAAGAGGATTTTGCAGGGTCGACAGGGCTGCCATTACCATTGTCATTTCTGGTGCCTAGGTCAATGCCGGGTGGTCTGTTCAGTTTCATTCCTTTTTTGTGACCTTGTAGCGGTTTGATACAACTGAGTGGCTTGCTAGGCCATTTCAGAGGGCATTTACTTAAGAGTCAGCCACATTGCTGTGGGTCTGGTGCCACATGTAGGCCAGACCAGGTAAGGACAACAGATTTCCTTCCCCAAAGGGCATTAGTGAACCAGATGGGTTTTTACAACAATCGACAATGGTTTCATGGTCATCATTAGACTTATAATTCCAGATTTTTATTGTATTCAAATTCTAGCATCTGCAGGATTCGAACCCAGGTCCCCAGAGCATTACCCTGGATTACTAGTCCAGCAACAATACTGCTACGCCATCGCCTCTAGCCTAAGACTGGCAAACCCCTCAGAAGAATGGTATAAACATTTAAAGTAGTTGTTAATGTTTCCCTGAGGTTTCTGCCGATTTCATGCTGAGATTATGGCAGGAAACCAGAAGAACACTCAAGAATTTCATGACCATAATCTGGATTCCTATTATATGGAAGTCAGAATAAACCGGGACCCTGTGAAGAATTGCTTACGTCGGGATTTTGTTTTGTACCAGTCGATTGCTCATGATGTTGCACACAGGTAGTGAACAGCAAGTGCAGACTTCAAGTGAAACAAAGTTAGAGGGTGGGGATAATTGGGTCATGGGCCACATATATAAATCTCATGCCATTTTAAAGTCATATACGTTCTCCTTATTTTTATAGAATAATTTGTATGTATATTATTATTTATAGCTAAAAAGCAACATACACAGCAATTTGGGGAGCAGGAAAGTTGAGTTGGCTGAAGCAGAGATGTTTTTCTGCAGTACAGGCTGAGTAGGTGGGAGATGCAAAACTGAGCTCCTGCAATGCCACAATTAGTGGGAGGATGTAATTAGAACTTGCAAGGTGACAGACATTTCTATTACAAATATTGATATAGGAACTTATAATGACAAAAATTAACAGGAAGTATGTGCAGCTGTAAGACTTGTTAAAATTCATTATATAGTTGAGTGAGAAAGTTACTTATTGTCAGTTTAGCTACTTTACCAGTCCTGAACATGTGAGGTGAAAATTGGAACTTGATAAAGTTTGTTTATGTTAGCAGTTTGTGATATATATATGTTAATTTGACCATAAATTTACTCTCATTTTTAACTGGAATTTTGTATCCAAGTCAATTTAACTAAAATATTACAATGTGGCAAAATTAGCAGTAACCTGTTTTCTGGTCAATAAAACATTAAATAGTTCACCTATAATCATCCATCTCTTCTTTGTTGTTAATTGTCTGTTCTTTCAGTGTTTTAAGCTCTGATTGTAGTTTACGATTTGCCTGTTCATGTCGCACAATCTCTGCGATGCGATCACTGAGCTGATTTTGTGTGGTTTGCAGGCTACTCCCCATCAGTAAAAGTTTCTCCTCATGGTGTGCCAGCTCCTGTACTGTGAGGAAAGAAAAATAGTCACACACTTATGCAGGTTCATAATCTTGTCAATGCTTCAAGGGTATGCCCTGCAGTAAATGCTTTTGAATTTAGTACAGGACACAGGCACAGTCCTATGACCTTAAAACAAACTGGAGCTTTTTTAAAAAGGCATGTGAAGCTCTTTATCCTTTTCTAACACTTATGATATACAAAAATGTAAAATGAACAAATATCATTTAAGTTTGTCTATTTAATGGACTAATTGGGAAACTTGGATTTTGTCTGTTATTTTGTCTTTTAAGTCTATTTCCCATTTACTGGCACAAAAGTAATTTAATAAAATGATCCATACTGTTTTAATTAATCCATTAAATAGACAAACTTAAATGATATCTGTTCATTTTATATTTTTGTATATCATAAGTGTTAGAAAAGGATAAAGAGCTTCACATGCCTTTTAAAAAAAGCTCTAGTTTGTTTTAAGGTCATAGGACTGTGGCTGTGTCCTGTACTAAATGATCCATACTAAATTGGAATATGTTAAATGAATATTGTATATAACTGGATCTTAATGCAAGGAGACACACCAAGCAATTTTTCATACCTAAGTCATTGTTTTTTAACATAATGGGCTGGATTTTGTGACAAGAATAATGGCGAGGTTAACGGCACTCACCGCTATGGGCGGGGGGAGGGATAAAATCGGACAGCAACTTCTGATATCCGCACTTGTGCAGTTAGATGCAGAAATCTGGAAGATGCTACCAGAGATACCCTGCTCCTCCACATGTATGTTGTTGCAGTCCTCCCCAAATGACTTGGCACTGAAATGAATGCAATAGCATGAATTTGGGCTATTTGCCCATAAGTTTCACAAGAAAAACAGTAGACAAAGCTAGAGTTAGTGCATTTAGGAGTGAGTGATTTTTTAATGCCATGATTGCTGCCAAGCAACATTTCTGGCTCTGATTGGTTGAAGAGCCTTGCTAACAGATGCCACAAAGCCATTGTAGGGGGCGTCGCATTAGATCACATGCCAGATTACAGCATGTCTGCGCTCTAAAAGCCTGCAAAAACCTTTGTCAATAAGGGGAGTGGCGAATGCCATTCCTTCGACACTGCCTGCAAAACCTGGCCACTGTATACTGGCTTAAACATTTAAATGTAGATCTAGCTCAGCACTGATGTGACATAATCTTGCACAGCTGGTATTGTCGCTGAATAACATAGGTTAAATTGTCAATGTGGTATGATGGGCTGCATTGATGATGTGAAAAAAACTATCATAATGATTCTGAGAAGTACAATTGTTGTTGTACTAGAGTAAATATGTGTTTTAAGTTTTAATTGTATTTTCCTACCAAAGGTAACATAACATTAATACGTTCAAGCCATTATTAATAAATATTTTGATACCACTATTTTAACTATCACGTTTGCTAGTTGTGGAATCTTGCTGTATTCAAGCTGGCTACAGGTTTGCCTACATAACAACAGTGATTGTATATCAAAAGTCATTCATTGGTTGTGAAGTACTTTGAGACATCCTGGTTATGCGATAAGGTGCAAGATTTCTTTCTCCTGTACATGTCATTAGTGCACTATACCTTACCAGAATTGTAAACTGACTAAAAAATGGAAAAGGAGACAAGAACTCTGTTATGAAAAATGCTGCATGATTGTGAAATTGGGCCAGCTAGCAATACAACAAATGTATCGGCTATGTATTCTAAAACACTAGACCTAGAAGATCTAACTCTTCAATCATGCAGTGCTTTTGCACAATGATTTTTGGCCTCATTTTGGGTTAAATTAACGTTACTGATAACTGCAAATTACATGTTCAACACAAGAATCAATTAAAAATTATTTACAAATACTTGCAGCAGCAGCATATTGGACACCATTGTTAAACTCCAAAAGGTGTTACTTTACTTTTGTTAATATAGGTAGTTTTAATGCTGTATTCATATAACAAAAGAAAAACATTCAGCAGTGCTGCTCACCATGCTTGCCTTAGTTTTTGTATGGGTCAGCAGGATTGAGGTATTTTCAAAGGAGTTAATACCACTTTTGTAAAATGATCAGGAACAGGTTATGTAGTGCACATTGTAGTGAACACAATAAACCACCAGCAGGGGGTGTCAGTTACTGCTGTTTCACTACAATAATGTGGTTTTCCGCCATCCTCTTCTCTCTAAGGAGGCATTACAACAGACGGTTACTGAACTTGCCTGGTCCATAAATCTGTGTCGAATGGATCAAAAATTTAATCAAAAGGTACGTAGAAGCTGAAAAATTCCCCATTTACTCCATTTCCACTTCTCTTTTTGGTGGAGGGGGGGGAAGGAATGATAAAACAGTGTCTTTGGACAGCTGGGGAGAAGACGTGACCCAGAGGGAAAAATCGTTAGGAGGACAAAATATGTAACAGAACTGAAACATACAGAGAATGTGGAGCACCTCTCTTGTAGGCTATTGATTCTTCTTTGTAATTTTGCATACCTTTAACATCAGTCCTTGCATGTGTCTTAAAAATAATCATATGCTTTACTCGTGTCGCCAAATTAGTAAAATTAACTTTAATGTAAAGAAAATGAAAGTTAAAGAGAGAGAATTCACAGCTGCTAATACCTTTTTTAAATTCTCTAAGGCCTGATAAGGATTGACCTCTCCCCATGGGTAGTTTTAATAAGCTCCAAAATCCCATCCCTTGTTAGTAGAGCCAGATAGTAAGAAATAAAAAGGTTCATCAATTCATTGCCTGAGGCAGTGCTACATTTCTCATACAGCACAGGACATTTCTGATGATAGGCAAAAGGTTAAGAGCTGCTGTATCTCTATAATGTACAAAAGATATATGAGGTCTAGAAACAAGATACCCAAGTCTTCTCCAGGTCAGAGTCACAAAACAAAAACACTTAGATGTGAGATACAAAACTGAATAATTAGAAAAATTATAACAATTCATTCAACATTTATCATTAGAAGCAATATTTAAATAGAGATATATTTTTGTAATTGTTATCAAAGGATCCAGTCAAGTGCACCAAATAGAGGTCATTAATAAAAAATGTCAAAAACAAAGGAATTTATTTTGTGTAGTAGGGGAGGTGTCCTGGGCATATGGGTTCAATGTGTGCAGCAATCCATAAGTGCTTTCTTATTTTTAACAGCTTCATTTATTTAAATAAACAATTACCAACTGAATAAGGTGAAGGAGACCAGATCTTCAAAATATCTTCTAATCTCTAGCATTTTACCACAGGCACTTATTGAACCACTGTACTAATATTATTTTACTTTGTTAGCTACACATGCAGAAATTGTATTTTCTATTCAAAATTAAGATATTTTTGGAAGCGTATCGTTTCTTATGTAACACTTTACTTTCAAATCGTGAATGAAAAATGCCCATATCTGTTTAAATTTGAGTAAACACCATAAATCATGTTAATTTACCAAACTTTATAAATTTCAACATATACAAATACATTTATTGACAAAATGTAATATTGTACTTGAGTTAAAGAAGTTAGTTACATGCTATAATGCATGCTAAGTAAATTTTATGATACATTATGAAAAAGATTTTGTCTGCTTCAACAAAATGAATCATAGTTTCTGAATAATAAACATGTTTCTATGAATGCACTATTTGTTGTGTTTAATTACAGTTTTATATATCACAGAAATTTTACACTGAAATTCCTCATCTCTGGAACTATTCTCGTGAACCTTTTTCTACACTCTCTCCAATGCCATATGGCACCCAGAATTGGATGCAATATTCCAGCTGAGGCCAACTAGTGTCCTATACAAGTTCACCATAACCTCCTTGCTCTTGTACTCAGTGTCCCTATTAATAAAGGCCAGGATACAGTATGTTTTATTAACAACACTTTCAACCGGTCCCGTCACATTCAATCACTTATGCACATATAGATCCAGGTCCCTCTGTGCCTGCACCCTCTTTAGAATTTGCTTTTATTTTATATTGTCTCTCCATGTTCTTTCTACCAAAATGAATCACTTCACACTTCACATTGAACTTGTTCACCCATTCCACCAACTTGTCTATGTACCTTTGAAGTTCTACACTATCCTCTTCACAGTTCACAATGCTTCCAAGTTTCGTATCATCTGCAAACTTTGAAATTATGCCCTGTACACCATGGTCTAGGTCATTAATATATATCAGGAAAGCAAGGGTCCCAATGCTGACCCTGGGAAACTCCACTACAAACCTTTCACCAACCGAAAAACATCCATTAACCACTACCTCCTGTGTCCTGTCACTGAACGAATTGTGTATCTAGGTTGCTACCGTCCTTTTTAATCCATGAGCTATAACTTTACTCACAAGTCTGTTGTGTGGAACTGTATCAAATGCTTTTTTGGAAGTCTATGCACACTACATCAACTGCATTGCCCTCATCAACAACATTACCTCTTCTAAAAGCTTCAGCAAGTTAGTTAAACATGATTTTCCCTTAAGAAATCCATGCTAGTTTTCTTTAATTAACCTACATTTGTCCATGTGACTTAATTTTGTCCTGTATTATTGTTTCTAGAAGTTTCCCCACCACTGAAGTTAAACTGACTGGCCTGTAGTTGCTAGGCTTATCTTTACAACCTTTTTTGAACAAGGGTGTAATGTTTCCAATTTTCCAGTCCTCTGTTACCACCCCCAAATCTAAATAAGACTGAAAAATCATGGTCAGTGCCTCTGCAATTTTAACTCTCACTTCCCTCAGTATCATTGGATGCATCTCATCCCAACCTTGCGCATTAGCAACTTTAAGTACAGACAACCTATCCAAACCTCTTCCTTATCAGGTTTAAACCCTTCTATGTCCGAATTACCTCCTCTTTCACCATGGCATGGGTAGCATCTTCTTCCTTTGTAAAGACAGATGCAAAGTTTTCATTTAATAACTCTGCTATGCCTTCTGCTTCCATAAGTAAACCCCTTTTCTAATCCCTACTTGGTCCTATTCCTCCTAGTATCATGCTTTTAGTATTTATATGCCTATAGAAGACCTTGGGATTCCCTTTTATGTTGGCTGCCAGTCTCTCTTCATATTCCTTCTTTGCTTCTCTTATTTATTTCTAACCTCCCCTTTGAACCTTCTATATTCAGCCTCGTTCTCAATTGTATTTTCTACCTGACATCCATTGTAAACACAGTTTTTCTTTTTTATCTTATTTCTTCTGTCACCCAGGGAGCTCTGGCTTTGTTTGCCCTACCTTTCCCTTTCGAGGGAACATACCTTGACTGTACCCGAAATACTTCTTCTTTGAAGGTGGCACGTTGTTCAGCTATTGTTTTTCTGGCCAACCTTTGATTCCAATTTATTTTGGCTCTTACCTCATTGAAGTTGGCTTTTCCCCAGTTAGTTATTCTTAATCTGGGTTGTTCTTTGTCCTTTTCCATAGTCAGCCTAAACCTTAGGATACAGTGATCACTGTCCCCTAAATGTTCTCCTATTGACACTTGATCCACTTGGCCCACTTCATTCTCAAGAACCAGGCCCAGCAGTGCCTCATTCCTCATTGGGCTGGAAACATACTGCTGGAAAAAATTTTCCTGAACACATTCTAGGAACCCTTGCCCCTCACTGTCCTTTACACTACTACTATCTCAGTCAAGATTCAGATAAAGTCCCCCATTATAACTACCCTCTAATTTTTGTACCTCTCTGCAATTTCCTTGCAAATTTGTTCCACTACATCCTTGCCTCCAGTTGTTGGCCTGTAGAAAACAGCAAGCAATGTAATTGCCCATTTTTGTTCCTTAGCTCTAACCAGATAGATTCATCCTTAACCCCTCTTGGACATTCTCTTTCTCTAGCACTACAATACTCTCCTTAATCAATCTGCCAGCCCGCCCCTGTTTCTTCCTTTTCTATCTTTCCTCGAACCTTGCATCCAGGAATAGTTAATACCCAGTCCTGCCCTTCTTTGAGCCAGATCTCTGTTATAGCCACGTCGTATTTCCAACGTTACAGACAATCTGTGTCTGTAACTCACCAAACTTATTTACCACACTCTGTGCAGTCACATACATGCACAGTAAGAGAATGCACAGTTAAATTTCTGAAAGAAATTAGTATTAGTAAAAAATAGAACTGGAGAAATTAATGGGACTGAAAGTTGATAAATCCTCTAGGCTTGATGATTTACATCCCAAAGTGTTGAAAGAGGTGGCTGTAGAGATAGTGGATGTATTGGTGGTCATCATCTAAAATTCTACAGATTCTGGAATGCTTCCTGCAGATTGGCAGGTAGCAAATGTAACCCCACTTTTTCAGAAAGGAGGGACATAGAAAACAGGGAACTACAGACCTGTTAGCCTGACATCAGTAGTAGGGAAAATGCTAAGATTTATTATAAAGGATGTGATAACTGGACGCTTAGAAGATAATGGTAAGATTGGGCAGAGTCAACATGGGCCAGAATTTTACGTGCTGCGATCAGACACGCGGCAACCTGACCTAGCGCAAAATCGCAAGAGAAAACATCGGGCACCCCGATGTCATAGCAATGTAGCGCCATATTACAGTCAGTGGGCATGCTACCGAATCCTGCAATCAAAACTCCAGTTAATCCAATTAAAGCCACAATTGACCAGGACTTTTATTGACCCGTGCACTTTTACGCTTGGCGTACGGGCCAATCAACCAGGTGGCTTTCACTTTTTTGCATCAGTCTTGATCCAGAGCGGGATAAAATGCCCAGGAGATGTTTGAAGGTTGAGCAGTTAGGAGTATCGCTGTCAGTTGTTTGTAGTTGCATTAGAGATAGTTTGTGGCATTTTTTGTGTGCCAATATCCTTTGGACAATATTGCAGCTCCCTGAGGCAGCTCCACAGCCATTGTCAGCCTTTAGGAGCTCATTGTATGCCACCCGCCTCACTTGTCTCAGCACCTGCCCTCTTCCCACACACCCCCCAACCCCCCCAGCAGCGCTGAGCCTCTCTCAGTGCTTGTTTCACGCTGGCTGCCAGTTAATTGGTCAGCCAGTGTGCAATTGCGTGTGATCGTGGCCAGAAATGCATATTGCGTTCTCTTCCGGGCCCACCGATCGCGTGTGCATGATAAGCACAAAATTTAGGCCGTTGATTTAAGAAAGGGAAGCTATGTTTGACAAATCTGTTGGAGAGGCTTTTGAGGATGTAACTAGCAGAATAGAATAGGGGGATCCAGCAAATGTATTTGGATTTTCAGAAGGATTTCGATAAGCTCCCACACAGGAGGTTAGTAAGCAAAATTAGAGCACATCGCAATGGGACTAATATATGGGCATGGATTGAGAATTAGTTAATGGACAGAAAACAGAGAGTAGGAATAAGCGGGTCATTCTCAGGTTGGCAGGCTGTGAACAGTGGGGTACTATAAGGATCCGTGCTTGGGCTGCAGCTGTTCACAATCTATATTAAAGATTTGGATGTGGGGATTAAATGTAATATTTTCAAGTTTGCTGATGGCACAAAACTAGGTGGGAATGTGAGTGTCAGGAGGATGCAAAGAGGCTTCAAGGGGATTCAGACAGGCTAAGTGAGTGGAAAAGAACATGGCAGATGGAATATAATGGAGAAAAATGTGAAGTTATCCACTTTGGTAGAAAAAAACAGAAATGCAGAGTATTTCTTAAATGGTTAGAGACTGGGAAGTGTTGATGTGCAAAGGGACCTGGGTATCCTTGTTCATAAGTCACTGAAAGCTAACATGCAGGTGCAGCAAGCAATTAGGAAGGCAAATAGTATGTTGCCCTTTACTGCAAGAGAATTTGAGTATAGGAGTAAAGAAGTCTTGCTGTAATTGTATAGAGCCTTGGTGAGACTGCACCTTCAGTGGTGGGGAAGCTTCTAGTGAAAATTATTTGGGATAGAATTAGTAGTCACATGGAAAAATGTAGGTTGATTAGGAAGAGCCAGCATGGATTTCTAAAAGGGGAATTGTGTTTAACTAACTTGCTGGAGTTTTTTAAAGAGGTAACAGAGAGGGTTGATGAGGGTAATACTGATGATGTGGTGTACATGGATTTTCAAAAGGCATTCGATACAATGCCACACAACAGACTTATGACAAAAGTTATAGCTCATGGAGTAAAAGGGACAGTAGCAAAGTGGATACAAAATTGGCTGAGTAATAGGAAACAGAGGGTAATGGTCAATGGATATTTTTCAGGCTGCAGGAAGGTTTGTAGTGGAGTTCCCCAGGGACCTTTGCTTTTCCTGATGTATATTAATGATCTAGATCTTAGTGTGCAGGGGACAATTTCTAAGTTTGCAGATGATAGGAAACTTGGAAGCATTGTAAACTGTGCGGAGGACAGTATAGAACTTCAAAAGGATATAAACAAGTTGGTGGAGTGGGCAGATAGGTGGCAGATGAAGTTCAATGCTGAGAAGTGTGAGGTGATTCATTTTGGTAGGAAGAACATGGAGAGACAATACAAAATAAGCGGTATAATTCTTGAGGTGTCCAGGAGTAAAGAGACCTGGGTGTATATATGCATAGATTATTGAAGGTGGCAGGACAGGTGGAGAGAGCAGTTAATGAAGCACAGGATTTTATTAATAGGGAATAGAGTACCAGAGCAGGGAGGTTATGCTGAGCTTATATAAAACACTAGTTAGACCTCAACTGGAGTATTGTGCACAGTTCTGGGTGCCACACTATAGGAAGGATGTGATCGCATTGGAGAGAGTGCAGAAGAGGTTTACAAGAATGGTTCCAGGGATCAGAAACTTGAGTTATGAAGATAGATTGGAGAGGTTGGGACTGTTCTCCTTTGAGAGGAGAAGGCTAAGAAGAGGTTCATTGGAGGTCTTCAAAATCATGAGGGGGTTGGATAGAGTAGATAGGGAGAAACTGTTCCTGCTTGTCAGGGGATCGAGAATGAGCGGGCACAGGTTTAAAGTGAATTGCAAAAGAAGCAAGTGTGATGTGAGAAAAAACTTTTCCACACAATCGGTTCTGGAATGCACTGCCTGGAAGTGTGGTGGAGGCAGGTTCAATTGAGGCATTCAAGAGGGCAATAGATGATTATTTGAATAGAAGCAGTGTGCAAGGGTATGGGGGAAAAGCAGGAGAATGGCACTAAGTGATGATGCTCATTTGGAGAGCTGATGCAGATATGATGGGCTGAATGGCCTCCTTCTACGCCGCAACAACTCTGTGATTCTGTGACCTGAAGTATTGTATACTGCTTTGGTCTTCTTACCTAAGGAAGGATATCCTTGCCATAGAGGGAGTGCAACGAGGGTTCAACAGACTGATCCCTGTAACAGTGAAATCGTCTTATGAGAAAAGTTTGAGGAGACTGGGCCTACATTCTCTAGAGTTTAGAAGAATGAGAGGTGATCTCATTGAAGCATACAAAGTTCTTACAGGGCTCGACAGGGTAGGTGCAGGAAAGATATTTCCTGGCTGGGGTGTCTAGAACCAGGGAACACCGTCTAAGAATAAGAGGTAGGCCATTTAGGTCTGGGATGAGGAGGAATTTCTTCACTCAGAGGGTGGTGAATCTTTGCAAATCTCTACCCCAGAGGGCTGCGGAGGCTCAGTCACTGGGTGGAATTTTCCGTGCCTATTGGTATCGGGGTCATGGCAGGTGTGAGAAGATATTCTGGCAAGAAGGTGAAAAATCGGTTTCATGACATTGTGAAATCGTCTGCGTCACCTATCAATGGCGGGCCGCCGCCAGACGTTGGGAACTTCATTTTAATATATCTGCATATCATTATAAGCCCCGCTTGTCGGAATCATTCCCCCAAAGCTGGATCATCCAGGCACACCTGCATGCAATCACACTGACTGGTTTCACAACTGAACATAAGCAGCGAGCTGCACTTCATTCGGGACTTGAGGCTTGTTTGCCTACCTTGCTTCGGGTAGCACGCGTGGTTATCAGCGCCATGCTTCACAGGCAGCGCCACATCACTTTTAGGGGGGCTCAGGGGCAGGTCTCTTCTTACAAGACCAGCCATAAGGCAGGGGTGACTTTTCAACGGCTGCAGGGCTAGGGCTTGCTTGGGGAAGTGGAAGAAGTGGCCTCAGACAAGGGAGAAGGCTGCAGGTCTAAGGCTGTACTGGGGAAGGGAGGGGTCCCAGGGTGTGTGTGGGGGCACATGTTTATCTGTGCAAGTGGCCTCAAGAGGGTGAGGGCTGAGGGGGTAGTCTCCAGGGATGAGGCCAGATGGAGATGTTAGGGTGTGTGTGAATGAGTGATTGCTGATGTCCCTTTAGCTGGCAGTGAGTGAGATGCCAGTGAATGTGTGATGGGCTTGTGAGTATGTCAGTTTAAAGTAATAAGATGGTTGTCTTACCCTAGCGGCACGGATGGGATCATTCATCCTCTTTCTGTACTGGATGGCAAACCTCTCCTGTGCAGCATTGGCACTAACCATACTCCCAAGCCGGAGTGGTGACACTGATGGGCCTCCTGCAGCCAGAGTGGGGGTAGAGGACATCATGGTAGGTTCCAATGATGTCCAGAAGGCGCCCCAGGGATGCGTCATTGAATTGGGGGACTGCAGTCTTCTTGCCTTTCAGGGCCATGTCTTCTGTGCAGCAGTCCTGGGCTGGAAGCACTGAGAGGTGTGCACACGGCTGCACTTTAAATATGGCACCCGGCATGAGGAAGTGGCGAGGTGACGGTATGGCGGGCGAATCAGAGGCCGCCCGCCAGCCAAATGAAGTGTTTCCCAGAATGCATGGTTAATGAGGCAGGAATAGGATGATACGGTGTGAAAACCCACCATTGTGGCCAGCGGGTAAAACATCCTTTTTCACACCTGCGGCCACAGAAACGCCTATCTATCCCCTAACCATTGAATCACCAATCACTTCCTTGTATCCCCCTGTACACCTGAGCCACCGGTCATGCCATGGACTTGGCTCTGGCTGCACTCCCCAGATGAATCATCACTCTTATCAGTATTCAGAACTGAAAACTGGTTGGAGAGTGGGATGCATTCAGGGGACTCCTGCACTACCTGCCTGTCCCTTTTTGACTGCCTGGTGGTCACCCATTCCCTCTCTTCCTACGTACTTTTAAGCCATGGAGAGACCACATTGATAAAGATGCTATCCACAAAGCCCTTAACCTCATGGATGCACCATGGTGATGCCAGCTGCTGCTCAAGTTCTGAAACCCAGAGCTCAAGCTGCTGTAACTCGGATTTCCTGCATAAATGGTTATCCAAGACATAGGAAGTGTCCTGAAATCCTCATATGGCACAGGATGTGCATTCTAGAAATCTGAGCAGCCCTGCCATTTCCTTATTTATTAGTTAACCTTGCTACTGCTAATAGATCCTAACAATACTAATAAAGTTTACCATTGCTAATGAACCTTACCGCTATTAAGGAACCTTACTAATACTGATAAATCCTACTAATACTTAACATACCTCACCATTAGTAATAAACCTTACTTGAAAATAAAAGATGATACTCACCAGCTACTCACTTATTACTATTTAATATTTTTATCATTTTTAATGTGCTAGTTGTTTAGAATCAGTTCCTAAGCATCAATACTCACCAGCCAATCAACTTATGACTTTCCTCTGATGTCACACCTTGAGTTTTGTTCCCAAACAAGGCTCTGAACCCACAGACTGTGTAATAGATAGTCCTGCTCTCGCTGAACTCTCGGCTTTTCACTGGTCCTGCTCTCGCTGAACTCTCGGCTTTTCACTGGTCCTGCTCTCGCTGAACTCTCGGCTTTTCACTGGTCCTGCTCTCGCTGAACTCTCGGCTTTTCACTGGTCCTGCTCTCGCTGAACTCTCGGCTTTTCACTGGTCCTGCTCTCGCTGAACTCTCGGCTTTTCACTGGTCCTGCTCTCGCTGAACTCTCAGCTTTTCACTGGCCCTGCTCTTGCTGAACTCTCAGTTTTCATTTATTTCCACTTACTTATCATGGCAATGGGGCTTTACTTTTCAATACTATCAATATTATTAACTCCTAGTCCAGGTTGTTCCTTTCCTATCCCAAACTGAGGCATCCCATGCAGCTTCATTGATTAGTTCTAGTCAAAATTTCTCCAGTATCTTGTCCATCTTTCCAATACCAGTTTCCTACCACAATTCAATCAAGTGGCAAATGAGTCCAAAATCAACAAAATTTAAGTTACTCCACGTCTTCATGCTGCAGTTGCAATTAACTAATTATGAACAAAATTGTTAGTTATCCTTTTGGATGTCCACAGTTATTGCAAGCAAATTATGCAAAGTATTACAAATTGATTCTCAAAAAGAAAAGAACTTGCATTTATATAGCGTTTTTCATGACTTCAGGATATCCCAAAACACTTCAAAGTCAATGAAACACATTTTAAGTGTATTCTCTGTTGTAATATAGAGAAACATGGTAGCTAATTTATGCTCAACAAGGTCCCACAAATGGCAAAGAGATGTGACATTATATCTGCTTTTCATGGGGTTGGTTGAGGGGTAAGTATTGGCCCCATTACCAGGATAATTCCTCCAACCTTCTTCAAAAGATGCTGTGGGATCTTTTACGCCCCCAATTTAGGAGCCAATGCTGCCTCAATTTAGGATCTCATCTAAAAAACAGCACAATGCAGCAGTCCCTCAGTAGTGCACTGGAGGGCCAGCCTAGCTATGTGCTCAAACCGCTGGAGAGAGCCTTGAAACCATAACCAGGTAAGTGTGTGACTGGAACAAAGCTGACACCATGATAGTACACAATAAATTGAGAGTGAATTGATTAACTCCTTCAAAAAGGAGATAGACAAATATCTTTTTGGAAACAGGATTGAAGATTAGATTGAGGTGATATGCTTGGCTTCTGCCTCAGTAAAACTCTGTCCACAATTCAATTGGGAGGAAGGCAAGGGAATCTACTTCCTTCTTTCCACATATCCAGCAACAACTTTTGGGGAATATTTCAGGTCTACCAAGGAATTCCAAGCTTTACATCTTTGTTAAACTCAGCAGAAGTCGCACCTATGTAGGTATTGGTTCTATATCGCCTCTAAGAAAGCTAGAGACATTTCCAGGAGGCAAGGTCATCAATCCAGAGAAAATCAGTTAGATTCTATAAGCCTTAGTTATCTCTGTGGGGAACAAATAAGTTTAAAAAAAAACTTTTATCTTTGGTCTGTTAAGGGTGTCACTTCAATTGCTTGGCACTTCTTTACACCAGGAACCTCTGCAGTGCCCCAGGCTACAGCTGCTGACCATCTACACCAATTATTTAAATTTGGGAGGAAGTCCACGTTGTATGGCAGCAGAACAGGGACCTGGGAATTTTGGGTCCAAAGTAACGGGGGTTGAGTCTACTATAATGTAGGAAATATGTGATCTGTGGAAGAATCAGGTAGCCGGGCTATTCTCATTCCATACTTATTATTAGGGATGGACAATAAATGCGGCCTAGCCAGTAACCCCCACATCCCATGAACGAATATATAAAAAAAACTTTATGTCCATAGGTTTGCTTTCTGAGACACATTATCATTCACCACAGACAAATTATGGAGAATCGCTTATTTCCATCACCTTTGCTGTTTGTTACAGATAATTGGCACTTACTGAGAACCAAATATCCACAATATAAATTTTAATAAGCTACTGTCATTGTATAAATGTTCCAAATTCTGGATTAGATTGGTCTATATGTATAATTTGCGGCTTGTAAAAAAAATGTACCTAAAGAGGGTTTCTTGCTTTTGGTGAGTAGTCTACAAAGTTGCAATTTATTTGAAGCATAGCTATATATCTTTTTATTCATTCAAGGGATGTGAAGGCAGCTTTTGTTGCCCAACCCTAATTCCCTCCCACCATATCCTGCACAAATGACAGATTTAAGCTGTTCCAGGATGTCAACCTCTTGCAAACTGCCCAAGCAATCTATTATGCAAAGCTATACTGATCAAACATCCACACAGAAATATCTCCTGAAAGTCGCATGCTGATCACTTCATAGCAGGACCCGAGACTTGTCAATCTAGAAGTTCAGGAAATTCAGTCCCTCTTGTGTTTATATTTCTTATTTGTTGGTTTGTTGTTTAGATTTTATGCGCCTGGGGGTTTGGGAAGAGGCTTGTTTTAGCACTATTGTCTCATTGGCTGATAATCCTAAATTAGAATGCCAAGGCTGTTACTATCAGCCATTGGAAGTTAATGCAAACTAACGGGAACATGGATTCCTATGTGGTCCTTGAGACTCGGTGATGTGCATTTCTGCATCCCATGAAGCCAAAAGCTTACTCAGTCTGCTCTACAATAGGCATTCACTTCAATACAATATATAGTCTATACTAGGGGATACAGTTTCAAAATAAGGGGTCTCCCATTTAAGACAGAGATGAGGAAGAATTTTTTTCTCTCAGAGGGTCATTAATCTTTGGAATTCGCTACCCTAGAGAGCAGGGGGTCTGGGTCATTGAATATGTTCAACGCTAAGTTAGATAGATTTTTGATCTGCAAGGGAGTCGAGGCTTGTGGAGGACAGGCAGGAAAGTGGAATTAAAACCACAATCCGATCAGCCATGATCTTATTGAATGGTGGTGCAGGCTCAAGGGGCCAAATGGTCTACTCCTGCTCCCATTTCTTAAGTTCTTATGGCTAAAAAAAACTTAATTCAATGTACAATAAACATACACTTGAATATTCAAACTCCATCACTACAAGAAGATTTTGAATCAATAAAAATAGATGTCTAACAATCTTATCTGGCTAGGGCAATTAATCTAACTCTGGCTTAGCACTGAATCTGTCTTCTACCTCTGACCTTGAAGTGATTTCTTTATTTTCTTTATTTTCCCTGATTTATTGTAACAAGTTTAACGCCTAACAGCTGTACCCCTAGCCAAGCTGTTCCAGTAGAGCTACAAAACTGACATATACCCAACAATTTAGAAAATTGCTCAGGTATGTTCTTACAATTATGAGTTTTATGAGATTATTACATTTGGGACTATAGCTTTAAATTTAGGGTAATAACAAACTGCTCACCTATGCTCAGTTTGGGTTCCACCAGGACCATTTGCTCCTTGACCTCATTACAGTCTTGGTCCAAACATGGACAAAAGAGCTGAATTTTTGACCAATGGTGGCATCAAGAAACCCTAGCAAAACTGAAGTCAATGGGAATCAGGGGGAAAACTCTCCACTGGTTGGAGTCATATCTAGCACAAAAGAAGATGGTTCTAGTGGTTGTTCCAGATGAATCATAGTTCCAGGACAACACTGCAGGAGTACCTCAAGGTAGTGTCCAAAGCCCAACCATCTACAGCTGCTTCATCAATTACCTTCCCTCCGTCATAAGGTCAGAAGTAGGGATGTTTGCTGATAATTGCACCGTGTTCAGTACCATTCATAACTCCTCAGATACTGAAGCAGTCCATGTCCATATGCAGTAACATTCTGGCTTGGGATGATAAGCGACAAGTGACATTTGTGCCATACAAGTGCCAGGCAATGACCATCTCCAACAAGACAGAATCTAATCATCCCTCCTTGACATTCAATGCCATTACCATCACTGTTTCCTCAACATCAACATTCTGGGGGCTACCATTGACCAGAAACTTAAATGAACCGTCCACATAAATACTGTGGCTACAAGAGCAGGTCAGAAGCTGGGAATTCTATGATGAGTAACTCACCTCCTGACATCCCAAGCTTGTCTACCTTCTACAAGGAACAAGCCAAGGATGTGGCGGAACACTCTCCACTTGCCTGGATGAGTGTGGCTCCAACAAAACCCAAGAAGCATGACACAATCCAAGACAAAGCAACTCGCTTGAACATTGACTTCCTCCACCACCGGCACAAGCAGCAGTACCATATACAGGATGCACTCAGCAACTCGCCAAGCCTCCTTCAATAGCACCTTCCAAACCTGTGGCCTTTACCACCTAGAAGGAGGGGGGCAGCAGACGTGTGGGAACACCACCATTTGCAAGCCCCCCTCCAAGTCTCACATCCTCCTGACTTGGAACCATATCGCTGTTCCTTCACTGTTGCTCATCCAAAAACCTGAAACTCCCTTTTTAACAGCACTATATATGTACATACAGCAGATGGATTGCAGTGGTTCAAGAAGATGGTTCACTATCACCTTCTCAAGGGCCATTAAGAATGGGCAATAATGCTGGCCTTGCCATCAACGCTCACATTCCTTCAAAAAATAAAAAGCTAATACTGTGCAATGAAATTGTTGTCAAACACCACAGAGATCAAGTCATGTTGCAGATTAAATCACAATATGCAAACTGCAATAAATATGAAACCACATAAAACTTAAATAAAAGCACTGACATTGGCAGCAAATCTGAAAAGTTAAGATTCAACATAAATAAATTAGTTATTCAGCTTCTAAATACTTCCATATCATAGTTTGGTAATAATGAAGGAAGTTTGAAATTACGACAAAATTTGAAATAACGTTAGTATTGATGGAAGATTTGCCAGTGGCCTGGTCTCAATTACAAGGTGGTGAACCCAGAAACTTTAGGACTTATAATTAGTAGGTTTCAACTTACTCATAGCTGGAGATGCTGCTATGTTTTAAGAATATTGTAGATTTATTTTAACAAATGATTGAAATAATTTCTCATTAGATTCATGAAAGATGTATTGGTACACAATTCCAGATGGTAGGTTGCAAAACAAACTTGGGTTAAATATTCTTCCCTGGATATTTCTATGGGCAGATGATAGAAGACATTTACAAATGATGATGCCTGTTCCAAGCTAATGCTGCATATTTTTTACATATCACAAACAATAGTTACTTTTCAACAGAGTAAAGAAACCAAACTTTCCTGGGGATTGGTGAATATAATGGATTCCTTTGAGCCTGATCATGAAGTGATTTGTTCATTTCCATGTGCCTTCCTTTTCAGCCTGCCAACACGGTGCCTCTTTTTTAGTATATATTTGACTTTCTTACTAAAATTTGGAGAACAAATATTTCCATAGCTCCACCATTGTTGTGCCCCTGAACTTGAACTTTCCCCACCAAAAACTGCTCAGTGTTATCTACTTTTAACTTGAAGGGAAACTATCCTGAGAAATTGGTAAATCATCTTTCCCTTTTGATTTAAAATTAATGTATTTGAGGAGTAGGGAGATGCTATACACATCAGATGCTACATATGGATGATCTGTACACAGAAATTTGATAGAAGTTGGCCTATTCATATTCCCTTCATCTCTTATCCTAATACTGTGAAATATTTGAATCAATCATATTAGGACAGTTGCTCTTTCTAGGATTTTATTTGGAGAATCTAGTACTTTATATTGCATGCTGAGTCAGATGTGCATTATTTGATTTTGTAAGACAATCACTGTATGGAAGCTCACTGCAGTAAACCTAGTGTATAATTTATGTAATAAAATCAGAACAAAATAAGGCCGTAAATGCATGAATATTTTGTATAGTATTCTTGTACTGTTACTGCTGTTTAAGTCAACAGCTGTTTCAAAAATAATTTAAAATAAAGAATAATGGTTACAATATTATAAAATAATAATAGAATCGAGATTCTCAAATGAGCTCATAAACCATGACAAGAAATCTATAACAGTTTATAAACGTTATTTGAACTCTAATATTAGATTGCAGCTTTGAAAGAATCACTCTAAGGTACATACTATTTTTCATGTGTACCCTAAGCTCCATGTAATACCTTTATTCAGCTTCAAGTGCTTCTGTGTTAATAGTACCCTTTGTGTTATAGATAATGTGCACACTGAAAAATTACGGCCAGAATCTTGTGCTGGTACTGGGAACAGGAAAGCGGACAGGGGCACTTAATTGTGCAGGAGATGAAATGTCAGTTTCCTGACCAAGGGATGAAAGTAGTGAATTAAGGTGGCAGCAGATTGTGCTTCCCAACAGCAAGTGGCGGGAACCTATTTTTAATGCATTAGCATGTTATGCATACTCATTAAAACAAAAAATTGCCAGATTAAATTGTACCTTTGCGATGAACTCTGCAGCAAATGAAAAACATGTGCGTTCAGATTCATGACTGGTTAAAGGTGGCATGCAATCCTGGTGGATTTGGTCTGAGTAGGAGCTGCTTATCTTGTACGGGGAGCTGTTCGGCCAGAGGAAAGGAGGCTTTGATGCACTGAGATCGAATGACAGCTGTGGAGGAGTGGGTTAGCAGCAGTTCCAGGGATCCAGAGGGGACAGTTAAGAAAGACGGTAGCTGCACTTCCAGGTGGAAAAACTTCCAGAACGACAGCCAGAATGATGCAGCTGGTTTGCAGGAAGTGGATGCCTGTTCAGGTGCCATTTAAATTTGGTGCCCAGACCTTTGACCACGTGAGGGAAGGATGGATTGGCAAATTCCTGTCTGCCCCCGCTATACGATTGAACCGGCCCCTTGCCTCTGCATAGATAATTGGCCGGCCGTCACATGATTGCGTCTCTGAGCGGAAGAACTGCAAGCTTCTGGTCCCATCGTTAGGACGTTCAACACAACAAGATTCCAGCCTACCAATTGATTAACAGACATAATATTGTTTATTCTTCCTCTCCAGCACTATTGCCAAAGTGTTAGCAAACGTTTTACCAATATTCTATCAACAATTAGGAAACAAAGTCATTTTTGACAAAAACAATCAGCTGACCAAGTAATTAAATGATAATGTTTAAAATCCTACCCGTTATCCTCCTGGGACCTTCACTCTGCCCCTCATTATAGGTATTTGAACTGTCAATTGAGTTTAGTCCACATGACATTGCACAAGGCTATAGGTCCAGATAACATTCCATCTGTAGTGCTGAAGACCTGTCCAGCAGAGCTACCCACAAGCCAATAGATGTGTAGTTATGACACTGGTAGGCATCTATTCAACAATGCAGAAGATTGCCCAGCTATGTCTTATCCATAAAAAGCAGGGCAAATCTAACCCAGCCAATTAATTGGAAAGTAGGAATATAGGATGATATGAATAGGCCATTTAACCCCTTGAGCCTTTTCCACCATTCTAGTAGATCTCAGCTGATCTGTACATCTGCTTCATTTAGCCACCATTTCGCCTAAGAAAAATCTACCGTATTCTTGAAAATTTTAATTGATTCAGCATCCATAGCCTTTTGAGGGAGATTTTCATTTCCCATAGTGTCAAAAAATGCTTCTTGATTTCATTCCCAGCTGGTTTAATTTTAATTTTAAGGTTATGGCCTCTTGTTCTAGATTCTTTATCAGATAAAATCATTTCTCTGATCTAATCCCTTTATCATTTTAAACACCTCAATTTGATCACCCCTCAACCTTCTATACTCAAGGGAATACAAACCAAGTTTATCCAAGCTGTTCTCATAATTTAATCCTTTCAGCCCTTACATCATTCTGGTGAATCTGCACTGCACTGACTCCCAGGCTTTTCTGAGTTGCGAAAAATGTACTGAATGTAGTTCAGATGGGGTCTGACCAAGTTCTCTACTACCAAAACACACTTCTTCACTTTTACATTCCAACCTGCTTGAGTTAAAGGCCTTCACTCCATTAGACTTTTAGATTACTTTTTGTACCGGTGCCCTCATTTTATGTGCTTTGACAGCTCCTGGTCTCTTTATATTAAGGGAATACTCTGATTTGTATTTCTTGATCCAAAGTGGATGACCTCACCACAATGAACTCCATCTACTAGGTTGTTGCCCACTCACTTAGTCTGTCTATGTTCCTTTGTAACTTCCTGCTCCCTATTAGCTCTTGCCAATTAATCAGCACTAGAAGTAATTAGTAATGCCATCAAGTGAAACCGACTCATGAATAACCTGCTAACCGACAATCTATTACAAGGTCAGAAGTGGGACTGTTAATTGACAATTCTACAGTTTTAAGGCCCATTCATAATTTCTCCAATAATAAAGCAGTCATGCCGTTCCAAAGTAATATTAAGGGAAACATTGAGACTTGGGTTGTTGACTGACAGGTAGCATTTGTACTACATATAAGTGGCAAATAATGATCTCCAACAAGAAAAAGCCCAGCCATTTCCCAACCTTCAAAGGCACCATCATTCTCGAGCCCCCCATCATGAACATGCTAGGGATTATCTTTGGCTAGAAGCTTAACTGAACTAGCAATGTGAATACCATGGCTACAAGAGCAGAGCAAAATTTGGGTACTCTGTGCTGAATAGGTCACCTTCAGGCCACTCAAAGCTTCTCCATCACCTAAATGCCTTACGTCAAGAGTGTGAGGGAACACTTGAGAAGATCAACGTCCCAGTCCATTGGGTTGGTATTCCTGCTTCTTAATATGGACGCCTACACCGCTAGTTCACTGTGGTTGCAGTACATACTATCTACAGCATGCATTGAATCACATTGCAGCAGCTTGCATCATTAAAACACCTCTAACATCCCAAAGGAAACTGGACACTGTGCAGAAGCTGAGAGTGAACTTAGTGGTGGGGGGGGGGGGTGTGATCAAAGCTGTAATAAGAAAACAATAGCTTGTATTTATATCACATATTTAACTTAAGAAAAAAAAGCTAACACACTTCACAGAAGTATAATCACTGAGCCAATGGTGGAGATAATAGGAGGAGTGAATAAAAATTTGGTCAAAAGAGAGAAAGGTGAAGAGGCAGGAAGTCTTACGATTGGAATAACACAACTTAGGGCTTGCAACAAAAGAAGTAGGTTCTGATGAGGACAGCTGTAAAGGTTTGGGAATGCGACAATTGGGAAATTATGGCTTATTGAAGACTGGGAGGCAGACAAGCATTCTGACAGCTTAAAAGCACTGGAAGAGCGATAGAGGAGGTAGAGAGGTGGAGCTATGTGTAATCAGTGTCCATGTGGGAGCTGAGCCCATAATATTGGATGGTATTGTCAAAGATCAGATGACAAAAGGAAGGGGCCGAGGATGGATTAGATGTTGCAAGGGGAAGAAGAAAGGCTCTGCTACAATTGGTAAATTGGGTATAGAATAGCCAAGTACACCTAAATAACAGCTGTCCCTTTGAGCTAGATAAGAGGTGAGGCAGTGGAGAAGGATGATGTGGTCAATAGTTTCAAAGGCTGCTGAAAGGTCAACGAGGACAAGAAGGGAGAATATAATTTGTAACTCGTATTAGGGCTTTCTCAATTCTGTAGAATGGTAGGAAATGTGATTCAAACAAGGAACTGCAGGAAAGGTGAGCATGGATTTGGTGAAGAGAGCATGTTGAAGGGCTCTGGAGAGGAAAGTGTTGATGGAATGCTTTGCATGAAAAACAGAAGAGTTGATGGTGGGTTTTCGAAGGGGGCTTAGCAAAGGGAAAAAGCCTGCTGACAGGTCTGGTTTGATAGGCAAGTGGAAAGGGGAGAAGTAGCAGAGACAGTTGAACAGATAGTCTCAATCTCAATTATATTAGACTGGATTTTGTTCTAAGCAGCAAATGAACTGTACAAATCTTCTGTTAGAATTGCACTTGTCCACAGAGTTTCCATGGGTTTTACACAGCAATTTTCTGTCAGCAGGATATCCAAATGGTGCAGCCTCTATAGGCCATCCAGGGCCTGGGTGAACAGTGCAAGTGACTACTGTGCATCTCTTTAACCAACCAGACTGAAGAATCATTAATGAGCAGCACAGAGTCTGAGGAAGGAAGGGTCAGTTAGAATAGTGAATTCAATGTCAAATCAAGTACAGAAACTAAAATAAAGAAAAGGAAAGAAAGATTAAATTAAGACACAGAGATAGAAGAGGCAGAAAAAGAAAGTTAAAAATAATCCAACAATAATTAAAATCTGAAGGAATGAGTCTCCACACTTGTTAAAGTTAATTTTCAGTGCCAGAGCGGTTGATTGGAAGTAATTAAGACTTATTGCATTGCTAAAAGGGTACTTTGACTGAAATGACTTGACTTTTTGTGCTTAGCTTAGTCTGCATATACAATGTTAGTACAGGAATTTCATGCTGCTTACTACATTTGAATGGGCACACCTTGGATAGCAACTTCTGGATTTTCATGTTTAACTGTATATGTGTGCTCAGTGAAAGCTGTTGTCTAATTTTCACAGCAACATCCACCCCATTATCTATGTCACCGTTAGATAGGTGTTGCAGTGAGATCTCAGGTGACTCACTACCATTTAATGGTTGTATTAACTCAATGAAACAGAAAAAATAATGAAAAGCATACGAGCAAAACCTTAATCCACCTAGAGTAAAATATACAGAAAATGTTCAGGGAACTGAAAGTTGCATTTCAATAGTTTAAAAAAAAAAGATACATTTTAGATTGGAAAATAAGGATATGCTCTTTTTTGCGTCAATCAGGTATTACATTGGAAAGTATATACCAAGAACATACCAGCAAATCCCAGCATGCCTTACCAAATTCTCTGCAGTTTTTATTGCTCTTTTGTAGATCTTGTTTCAGCTGCTCTATCTCTGCCTTAAGGGAAATGTTTTCATTTTCTTTTTGCTGCTTTTCCTTTTCCAGCCTCTGAAGATCCATCTCTAGGCCTTTCACCACAGTGCCTTGCTTCTCAATTTCTGTTACCTTCCCTTTGATACTATCATGAGCCTGAAGCAGGTCTGTTTCGGACTTCCTCAAGAGGTCATCTCTCTTCTGTATTGCCTTTGGAGGAAACCATGCAGAGTATGTATAGCGCAAATTCACTTCTAAGGGCATTATTTAAGTGGCCCAAAACCTATGCTTAATCACTTGGATCAGAAGTTGATCGTGCCCATCAGAAGCTGCATTAAAGCTTAAATCAGAAACATCAAAGTGACTATACAGCTTCAAACAACACATCAACCACAGAAGAACTGTGTTAAGAATAAATCTATAGGCTTATGAAGGTGACCAGCTGCAGATCCATTTTAAGGCCCTGAAATATGAATCAGCAGCAGCAACTTCATTAACTTAATAGGTAGGGTTTGAGATTAATATTGGTGCTAAAGTAATCTTATAAACCAACATATGCTTTTAAAAAATCTGTTTACCCACATTGGACTGCACTTTTAATCAGAAAGCAATTTAGGTAGCTGAAAGGTTTAAATCATAGAAATCATCAGCAGTCTATTTAGTTTAATCGTGTTGCAGTGTTTCTATTTTGCGAAGTAGTGTAAAAATGAATTATATCCAGGTTATTTTTGACACAACCCTCAAATGAACAAAAAAGTAACCCTCACAAGATAGTTGCTGGTATGAAATATTTTTCCTAACAAATGACGAACGTTGCTACATACCTATGAAATGATTAAGCAACAAAAACATTTCAACTCAATGAATACTACTTGTTCGTAATACTTGAGTTGTGAATGCCAGTTGTATATTAGTTTTCCCCCATGTTTCATATACTTGATGATATTGTACAGCCAACCTTCTGAAATGCAAGTATGATTAAATTAAAACTTTTTTTTCTGGGTTAGTTTGTTGTGTATCATGGGGCTATATGTTAAAAATCACAGCATCTGTTTGTTTTGTTTTACTTAAAAACACCCTTTTTATTACATTTCTGGTTAATTATAAATGAAAAACTTTTAGGGCAGCAAATTGTCACAAATTTGCCTCAAGCTAGTATCAGTTTTGACCAGTGTTTATGCTAAAGTGATAATGACTTTTTCCACATCGTAAGATAAGCAATCAATTTGCTAGCCAGCAGAGGCTAGATTAGAATGATTCTCAGGACAATGCAACACACATTGATCAGGAATGTAGAATCCTGAATAAAATTAGTAATGAAGTAGGTATTCCAGTAATTGGATTACTGAAAACACACACGATAAAATTACCCCCCTTATTGATAACACATAAAGGAGAAATTCTGTCTTTGGGACGAGGACCTTTTTAACTACATCTGTGAATATCCATATATTACCATTACTAAAGAATATTTTCAAATCTGTTATTTTCAAAATGATCAATTAGTGCTTTTAAAACAGTCTCAAATGGATTATAGTTTGATATTCATATCCTTGGCACTCCAACAAAAAGACATTGCAGTTTAGTTAAACATGTTTTGCAATACTGCATATTAAATTCCATATTATTTCAGGAATATACAACTGGATGGTAATATTTGCCTCTCTGCTTCAATTGCTCACCTGCTCTCGCTGGTTGTATAGTTTTCGACTGTTGCGGAGGTCATTTTCCAGTTGAATGATCTGCTGTCTCAGTTTGGCTGACTCAATTTGGTGTTTTTGCAACTCAGAGGCCACATCAAGTTGCAGGCTTTGGACAACTTTCTCCAAGCGTGCTACATCTTAGGTAAAATTTTAAATTCAAAATGTTACTGAATATTATTAAAGAATTTGGTGACTGTAAAAATGAATCAGTTGTGCTATATTGTATTATCTAGTCACAAAAAGGGCAGATGACAAAGGAAGGGGCCAAGGATTGATCAGAGGGTTTAGTAGAAAGTGGCTGATTAAGGTTGCTGTCTACAGCATAGGGAACAAATGTGATACTTTAATCAGTTTGAGATTCTGAATTCCAGCATAAGACATTCTGACTACTAGTAGAAAGATAGCAATATAACTGTCAAATTGTGACAGTTACACTCAATATGGGAATGTTGATTTTTCTTATATATTACTACCTTGGTTCTTAGCAAAGGATCATTGGAATTTAAGAATTTGCCTAAAATGAATGGTCTTCAATACCTGAAAATCTAATTCAGTACGCTTGTGCCCTTCAGTAGTTTTGGAAATTGAAAAATGTTGCACCTTTTAAAATGTTGCACTCTTCCTATCCAATCATATTTACCTGTTTATTTTTTTTCGTTCATGGAATGTGAGCATTGCTAGCAACAACATGCATGCGTTGTCCATCCCTATTAGAGAAGGTGGTGATGAGCTGCCACAGTTTAAACACCAGATAAGACATGACTGTGACTCCAAATTATAATGTGTGTTTCTGAATGTCCTGTAGGATGGGGAGAAAAGGGATGCAAGAGTATGGTAAAGTAGTGTCATGGAATACACTTTATTTGCCTGGATGGGCACAGTGCAATAACACTCAAGAAACTCAACATTATCCACCAGTGTACTGTTGTTGTAGTGTGTTCTCTCTAGAGGATGCACTGCAGCAAGTCACCAAGGCCTTTTAAAAATTCATTCACGGGATGTGGGCTTCGTTGGCTGGGCCAGCATTTATTGCCCATCCCTAGTTGCCCTTGAGAAGGTGGTGGTGAGCTTCCTTCTTAAACTGTTGCAGTCCATGTGGTGTAGGTATAACCACAGTGCTGTTAGGAAGGGAGTTTCAGGATTTTGATCCAGTGACAGTGAAGGAACGGCGATATATTTCCAAGTCAGGATGCTGAGTGACTTGGAGGGGAACTTCCAGGTGGTGTGTTCCCATCTATCTGCTGCCCTTGTTCCTCTAGATGGTAGTGGTCGTGGGTTTGGAAGGTGCTGTCGAAGGACCCTTGGTGAACTCCTGCAGTGCATCTTGTAGATGGTACACACTGCTGCTACTGTGCATCGGTGGTGGAGGGAGTGAACGTTTGTGGAAGTGGTGCCACTCAAGTGGGCTGCTTTGTCCTGGATGGTATCAAGATCCTTGAGTGTTGTGGGAGCTGCACTCATCCAGGCAAATGTATTCCATCACACTCCTGACTTGTGCCTTGTAAATGGTGGACATGCTTTGGGGAGTCAGTAGGTGAGTTACTTGTCATAGGATTCCTAGCCTCTGACCTGCTCTTATAACCACAGTATTTATATGGCTAGTCTAGTTCAGTTTTGAGTAAATGGTAATACCCAGGATGTTGATAGTGGGGATTAATGGTAATGCCACTGAACATCAAGGGGCGATGGTTGGATTCTCTCTTGTTGGAGATGGTCATTGCCTAACACTGGTGTGGGGTGAATGTTACTTGCCACATGTCAGCCCAAGCCTGGATATTGTCCAGGTCTTGC
This sequence comes from Cetorhinus maximus, assembly GCF_964194155.1. NCBI lineage: Eukaryota > Metazoa > Chordata > Chondrichthyes > Lamniformes > Cetorhinidae > Cetorhinus > Cetorhinus maximus. Next base: position 130,737,459 of record NC_135884.1, read on the forward strand.
TGCATTTGGACATGGACTGCTTCAGTATCTGAGATGTTGCGAATGGTGCTGAATATTGTGCAATCATCAGCAAACATCCCCACTCCTGACCTTATGATGGAAGGAAGGTCATTGATGAAGCAGATGAAGATGGTTGGGCCGAGGAACTACCCTGAGGAACTCCTGCAGTGATGTCCTGGAACTGAGATGACTAGCCTCCAACAACCACAACCATGTTCTTTTGTGCTAGGTATGACTCCAACCAGCAGAGAGTTTTCCCCTGATTCTCATTAACTCCAGTTTTGCTAGGGCTCCTTGATGCCACATTCGGTCAAATGTGGCCTTGATGTCAAGGGCAGTCACTCTCATTTGACCTCTGGAGTTCAGCTCTTTTGTCCTTGTTTGAACCAAAGCTGTAATGAGATCAGGAGCTGAGTGGCCCTGGCGGAACCCAAACTGGGCGTCAGTGAGCAGGTTATTGCTAAGCAAGTGCTGCTTCATAGGACTGTTGATGACCCTTTCCATTACTTTATTGATGATGGAGGGTAGACTGATGGAGCGGTAATTGGCTGGGTTGGATTTGTCTTGCTTTTTGTGTACAGGACATACCTGGGCAATTTTCTACATGCCAGTGTTGTGGCTGTACTGGAACAGCTTGGCTAGCGGCGCTGCTAGTTCTGAAGCACAAGTCTTCAGCACTATTGCCGGAATATTGTCAGGGCCCATAGCTTTTGCAGTATCCAGTGCCTTCAACCGTTTCTTAATATCACGTGGAGTGAATCGAAATGGCTGAAGACTGGCATCTGTGATGCTGGGGACCTCCGGAGGAGGGCAAGATGGATCAACCACTCAGCACTTCTGATTGAAGATTGTAGCAAATGCTTCAGCTGTATCTTTTGTACTGATGTGCTGGGCTGCTCCTTCATTGAGGATGGGGATATTTGTGGAGCATCTTCCTCCAATGAGTTATTTAATTGTCCACCACCGTTCATGACTAGATGTGGCAAGCCTGCAGATCTTAGATCTGATCCATTGGTTGTGGGATCGTTTAGCTCTGTCTAGCACTTGTTGCTTATGCTGTTTGCTGGTGCTGCTCCTGGCATGCCCTCCTGCACTCTTTATTGAACCAGGGTTGATACCCTGGCTTAATGGTAATGATAGAGTGGCGGATATGCCAGGCCATGAGGTTACAGATTGTGTTCGAGTACAATTCTGCTGATGCTGATGGCCCACAGTGCCTCATGGATGCCCAGTCTGGAGTTGCTAGATCTGTTTGAAATCTATTCCAGTTAGCACAGTGGTAGTGCCACACAACGCGATGGAAGGTATCCTCAATGTGAAGGCGGGACTTCATCTCTGCAACAACTGTGCGGTGGTCACTCCTACCGATACTATCATGGACAAATGCATCTGCGGCAGGCAGGTTGGTGAGGATGAGGTCAAGTATGTTTTTCCCTCTTGTTTGTTCCCTCACCACCTGCCGTAGACCCATTCTAGCAGCTATGTCATTTAGGACTCGGCCAGCTTGGTCAGTAGTGGTGCTACCAAGCCACTCTTGGTGATGGACATTGAAGTCCCCCACCCAGAGTACAGTCTGCGTCCGTGCCACCTTCAGTGCTTCGTCCAAGTGGTGTTCAACATGGAGGAGCACTGATTCATCAGCTGAGGGAGGGCAGTACGTGGTAATCAGCAGGAGGTTTCCTTGCCCACGTTTGACCTGATGCCATGAGACTTCATGGGGTCCGGAGTCGATGTTGAGGACTTCCAGGGAACTCCTTCCCGACTGTATACTCTTTGTGTCATCAGCAAACTTAGTGAACATACATTCCGTCCCTTCATCCAAGTCATTGATATAAATTGTAAATAGTTGAGGCCCTAGCACTGATCCCTGTGGCACTCCACTCATCATATCCTGCCAACCTGAAAAGGATCCATTTATCCCTACTCTCTACTTCCTGTTAGCTAATCAATCCTCTATCCATGCTAATACGTTACCCCCATACCATCAGCTCTTATTTTGCGTGGTAACATTTGATGTGGCACCTTGTCAAATGTCTTCTGGAAATTTAAGTATAGCACATCCACAGGTTCCCCTTTATCCAGGTGGCTTGTTACTTCCTCAAAGAACTTCAATAAATTAGTCAAACATCATTTTCCTTTCACAAAACCATGTTGATTCTGCTTGATTGCTTTGAGATTTTCTAAGTGCCCTGCTATAACCTCCTTAATAATAGATTCCAACAATTTTCCAACAACAAATGTTAAGCCAACTGGCCTGTAGTTTCCTGTTTTCTGTCTCCTTCCTTTCTTGAATAGAGGAGTCCTATTTGCTATTTTCCAATCTGATGGGACCTTTCCAGAATCTAGGGAATTTTGGAAAATTAAAACTTAAATTAAGACTTAGACATATATCACCATTCATTCACTGTTGCGAAGTCAAATTCCTGGAAAACTCTATCTAATTGTGGGTGTGCCTTCCACATAGATTGCAGCAGTTCAAGAAGAAGGCTCAACACCACCTTAGGAACTCTTCAAAAAGGAATGGACAATCACGGAAAGCTTCTTAGTGATGTCTAGTTCTGAGAATGAGTTTTAAAAAATATACCACAATCAGCAATGGCCCCAGCACTGATTCCGCTGGCAAGTGACTTTGACATAGATTTATTCAGAACCACTGTTTGCTTCGCTGGTTTAGTTGTGTTTCAATCTACCTCCAATTCCATGGCCAGAATTTTTAGCTGAGCGGGCGAGCACGCGCCCGACCCGCTCGAGAGTAAAATGACGCACGTTGACATCAGTGAGTGTCTCCGACGTCATCGCGCACTTGTCCGATATTTCGGTCGGTGGGCGCGCGCAGGAGTCGACAGTGCGCCCGCCGACAATTAACAGGACTATTAGGGCCATTAAATGAATAATTAAATGGAAATTTTCACTGTGAATCAGCCAGGCGGCCTTTGGATTTTTTATGAAACCTCATCCAGGGGCGGATTGAGGTTTCCAACAGGAATTTAAAATACAGTAAAAATACTCGGAGCTCATTTATAACATGTCCCTGCTCATGTGATAGAGTCACATGAGGGGACATGTTTTTAACATTTTAAAATTCTTTATTTGTATTTTTAAAAATCTTCAGCTCCCTGAGGCAGCTCTGTGCCTTCAGGGAGTTTTCAGTGCGCGCACCCAAGCGCATGCACGAACTTCTGCACTCGCCCTCCACCCAGGCAGCACTCAGCGTTGCAGTGTGCAATTCACGCTGGCTGGCTGTTAATTGGCCAGCCAACGTGAAATCGAGGTTGGGGCCCGATTGCGGGCGGTGGTCGGCTTTGAGACCGCTCTTGGGCCCCCCTGTCACACCCGCCCGACGAGGTAAAAATCCTGCCACATGTCTTCCTACATTTGTATTGCATGATATTAAAAGTCATACTGAAGCCTAAATGTATCATATCCTCAGTATTATGTTGTCAACAGGCTTGTAATTTGTTCAGAATGCCAATATATTTGCTAGGCAACAAGTCTGATCCATAAATCCATGCTTCTTCTTCTTAGCATCGCACACCTATCTAGATATTCAATTATTCTCTTTTGGGATATGTTCTAATACTTAAGCCACAAATTCGTTATGGATATTATGTTAGCTATTCTTATGTTAGTCCTTGGCAACACTGATTTTTCAGGTCTTGGAACAGACGCCTGAGTTCCCCTTTGGTGCTTAACTCCTTTAGAAGAGAGAATTCGAGCCAACTTTGACTTCAGCAACATAGATGATTTGCTCAGAGTCTACTTTAACTAGGAAAACTGGTATTCTCAGACAGTATGACCATTCAAGGACTTGCAATGAACATAGGCCCAGACTTGGCAGTAATAACAACAGTGAAGCTATCAGCACTCACTGTTATTAAGGAATAAATCAGACAGCAATCTTTGTGATCTGCACATACTCAGTTAAATGTGGAAGTCAGGAATTTGCTGTCTGCCTTGCCCTATTCCAGGATCTGGATTGTCACATTGCTTATCAAGTATCCAGTACTGGAAGAGCTGAAACTTCCTCCAACTAAACGTTGGGAAGACCGAAGCCATTGGCTGGGATCTAATGCTGGGCCAAGGTCCCAGCGTAAATGTCAGGGATATGCAATACCAGCTTTCCCCTCAGCCATTTAACAGCCAGCAGGCCATTAAATGGCTTGAGGAGAGACTTCTGTCTACATCTGGAGAGGAATGTCTGGTCTCTGAAAGTTGCTGGTCAACCAAATGGCCGGCAGTTTCCTGGTCCCAGCAGTGCCACTGGGAATGGTGGCCGCCGCTGGGACTGTATCTAGTCCTGATCGGTATTCATCACTGGAGCCGGATGTGAAGATAAGGGTGGAGTGGGGGATATCACCTGAACCAGGCTGGCATACTGTGGCGAGGAGGACGAGGGGAGGGGGTGGGCATGCCAGGGGAGGAGGGCAACGTGTGTGGGTGGAAGAAGACCACAGGGTGCGGCCTCTGATGGATTCTGGGGGCCCATGAGGATATACATTCCTCCTTGCTTGCCACCAAGCCATGCAGTGAAAGCTACCTGGCTTTATGTTTGGTGCCAACCTCCACTCATTGTAAGTTAAATCCCGGTGGCCACTTAAGGGCTTCAATTGGCCCATGAGTGGGTGAGCCTCCTGATGCTTCACCCGCTGCGGGTAAAATTGTGGCGGGAAGGGGAGAATGTAAGCATCAGGATAGAGCCTATGGCACTGCGCCCAAATTTATGCCCCCCCCCACCTGCCAACATCGATCCATCCCCTCCCACCCCATGGGTATGTATATCTTTTCTTGGGTAAGAGGACCAAAACTGTACACAATACAGTCTCAGCAGTCTCACCAATGCTTTATACAATTGCAGCAAGACCATAAGAAATAGGAGCAGAAGTAGACCATTCGGCCGGTTGAGTCTGTTCCACCATTCAATGAGATCATGGCTTATCTGATAATCCTCAACTCCACTTTCCTGCCTTTTCCCCATAGCCCTCGATTCCCTTACTGATTAAAAATCTGTCTATCTCAGCCTTGAATATACTTAACGACCCAGCCTCATAGTCCTCTGCAGTAAAGAATTCCACAGATTCACTACCCTTTGAGAGAAGAAATTCCTTCTCATCTCTGTCTTAAATGGGCGACCTTATGCCCTCTGGTCCTACACTCTCCCACAAGGAGAAACAACCTCTCAGCATTTACCCTGTTAAGCCCCCTAAGAATCTTATATGTTTCAATAAGGTCACCTCTCATTCTTCTAAACTTGAATGAGTACAGGCCCAACCGACTTAACCTCTCCTCATAAGGAAATCCCTCCACATCCGCAGACATCCTAGTGAACCTTCTCTGGACTGCCTCCAATGCCAGTATATCTTTTCTTAGATATGGGGACCAGAACTGTTCACAGCAAGATCTCTTTACTCCTGTACTCAAATTATCTTGCAATAAAGGCCAACATACCATTTGCCTTTCTAATTGCTTGTTGTATCCTCATATTAACGTTAAGTGACTCATGAGCAACAACACCCAGGTCCCTTTGGACATCAACACTTCCCAATCTCTCACCATTTAAGAAATACTCTGCATTTCTATTCTCACTACCAAAGTGAATAGCTTCACACTTTTCCACATCATAATCCATCTGCCATGCTTTTTCCCACTCACTAAGTCTACCTATATATCCTTGTACCCTCTTTGCATCCCAATTTTCATTCCCAACTAGTTTTGTGTCAACAGCAAACTTGGAAAAATTAAAATTTGCTCCCCACATCCGAATCATCGATATAGAGTGTAAATAGCTGGAGTCCAAGCACTGGTCCTTGTGGTACCCCACAGGTCACAGCCTGCCAACCTGAAAATAACCCATTTATTCCTACTCTCTGTTTTCTGTCCGTTAACTGATTCTCAATCCATGCCATTACCCCCTATCCCATGTGCTTTAATTTTGCTTACTAACCTTCTGTGTGGGATCTTATTGAAAGCCTTCTGAAAATCCAAATACACCACATCCACTGGTTTCCCCTTATCTATTCTGCTAGTTACATGCTCAAAAACACCACCAGGTTTGTCAAACATGGATTCCCTTTCATAAATCCATGTTGACCCTGCCCAATCCTACCATTATTTTCTAAGTGTCTAATTATCATATCCTTTATAATAATTCTAGCATTTTCCCTACTATTGATGTCAAGCTTACAGGTCTGTGGTTTCCCGTTTTCTCTCTCCCCCCTTTCTTAAATAGTGGGGTTACATTTGCCATGTCCCAGTTTGCAGGAACCATTCCAGAATCAATGGAATTTTAGAAGATGACCACCAATGCATCCACTATCTCTACAGCCACCTGTTTCACTCTGGGATGTAGACCATCCGGTCAAGGGGATTTATCAACTTTCAAACCCATTAATTTTTCCAGTACTATTTTTTTTACTAATAATATTCTCTTTCAGTTCCTCATGCTCACTGGTCCCTTGGTTCTCTCGTATTTTTGGGACGATTTCTATTTTTCTTCTTTGAAGACAAACATAAAGTATTTATTTTGTTTCTCTGCCATTTCCTTATTCCCATTATAAATTCTCCTGTCTCTGCCTGTAATGAACCTACATTTGTCTTTGCTAATCTTTTCTTTTTTACATACCTATGGAAGCTTTTAGTCGGTTTTTATGTTTCTCGCCAAGTTACTCTCATTCTATTTTCTCCTTCTTTATCAGTTTCGTGGTCCTCTTCTGCTGAATTTGAAAAAATTCCCAATCCTCAGGCTTACTACTTTTTTAACCACTTTATAAGCCTCTTCCTTTGATTTAATGTAATCTTTAACTTTTCTTGTTAGCCACATTGCATCATTTTGCTTGATGGGTTTCTGTACCTTAAAAGGTATATTTGTCGAAAATCCTGTATTAATTCCTTAAACGCCAGCCATTGCCTGTCTACCGTCAAACCTTTTAATGTAGTTTCCAAATCTACCACAGCTAACTTTCCCCTGATACCTTCGTAGTTTCCTTTATTTAGATTTAAGTCTCTAGTTTCAGATTGAACTACATCTTTTTCAAATTTAATGCAAAGTTCTATCATATTGTGGTCACCCTTCTCTAAAGGCTCCTTTACAATAAAATTATTGATCAGCCCTTTCTCATTACACAATACTAGATCTAAAATAGCCTGTTCTCTTGTTGGTTCTTCAACATGCTGTTCTAGAAAACCACCTTGTATACATTCCATGAAAAGTGAGTGGCATATTACATTCAAATGCCAACTCCTTCACTTTGGCTTTCCCAACCATCGCCTGCACAATGTTCCTCAGGCCAACATACCTTGCAGTTCCACCCATTGCTCTTTCTCAAAGCATCTCCTCACATCCCATCTGAACAGCCACCACTGACACTCATCCTCATCTTATTGTCATCTCACAATGATCCCTCACTGTCACCTCTAAATATATTGTCCGACAATCCTCTCAAAACATTCATTTCTCATGCTCATAACTCGCTTTTCTCTCTCTTTGAAGAGAGTACAGAACACCAAGGAGGGGCAGAGAACTGGGAGAGGCCCTCCAGCGAATGCTAACCTGACTGCTGCGGAGGAGCCAGCGATGCCCACATCCCATGAACAAATGAAAAAAAAGGTGGTCTTGGAGATCAGCAGAGTGGAAAGGTGCATTGGCCATTGGAGATACATACCTAGTGGCAGAATCAGATCTCACACAGCCAAATGACACAACACTCATTCATGAGACTTGATGTCATCAGTAACTGAAATTTGATCATCTGCCTATGACGATTTTGAACTCTTGTAGTTCTAAATCATTTCTTTCATCTGCCACAGGCCCTTCAATACTCACACAGGAGGGTGCAGGAAAAGTCTTCAGAGGAGATCACACATTCTGAAGAAGCACTGCCACACGACTCATGCACACTCTCCACCAGCTCAGATATCCACACCTTGGGTGGACCTCCAAGCCAGATAATTGGATTGTCATAGTGTGCCACACATCACAAGTGGGCAGGAGCAGGAGCAAGTGTTGGAGAGTGGGACAGCAGCGGAGGGTCCCTGTTGGAGGATGCAGGACACTTCAAGCTCTGCTCAGCTGCACGCAGATGTTGATCCTCAGGGGCTATCAACAAAGCAAACTATTCTGGAGCAGCAATAGAAAATGTGTGCGGTTCTGTCAGCATTTCTAGAGGCAATGTGCAACATTGGAGAGAGATTGGAGAAATCCTAAAGCACGAGTGTCATGATGTCTCCGACCTTTGTGCTAATGTACACCTCCATGGAAAAAGTGGTCACCCACATGGAACATCAGACATTGCAGGCAACCAAGTGCATGATTTTGACCAACGGCCTGCACACTTAACCTGCCAGTTTAAATAGGATGGAGGAAAGTTTTGCCTTGGCCCTTCAACTCCTCGCTAAAGTGCAGCAAAGTGCTCTCAGGCTCTTGGTTAGCAAGCGCAGGTAGGCCACGAGAGGGAAGCTGGAGAAAGGGAAGATAGAAATGGGGGAGGGAATTTTACCAAATCAATTAGAAGGTGCTTAGCAGCAGAGTGGAAGCTGTAAAATGTGAGCAGTACACATTTGGCTGTATGTCCAATGCCTTTCCGTTGCTTCTGGATTTTACCGATGGCGGCAACCACGGAGGGTGAACTTCACACACCGAGGTGGCGGAAAAGCAATTCAGATATTTAACAGTTAAATTAACTGGAGTCTTGCAGCGCATTTCTGATTTTACTGATGGTGCATGGAGATCATGGGGCTTCAGAGTCTCACCTGGTTAAAGGCAAGGAAACAGGAAATCAGCCAGGCATCGAGAGAGTCAGAGTGCAGTGCCAGGGAAAGTAGTGCACAGGGCACATTGCTCAATGATGGCAGAGGGGTGGAAAGTGCCAATGCTAAGGGAGCATGCTGCCAGGCTGACTAAGGGGGAGTGGTACGTGCTCCAAAGGAACAGTAGCGGAGGGGAGCAGTCTGGGTGTTGAGGGCATGTTGAGAGAGCAGCTAATAAAGCATTGTAATAGGGGCATTGAGTACAAGAGTAAGGAGGTCATGTTGAATTTGTATGAGAGACTAGTTAGACCTCATCTGGAGTACTGTGTCCGGTTCTGGGTGCCATACTTGAGGGAGGATGTGAAGGCATTGGAGAGAGTACAGAGGAAATTCACAAGAATTATGCCAGGGATAAAGAACTGTTACTATGAGGATAGATTTAAGAGGTTAGGACTGCTTTCCTTGGAGAAAAGAAGACTGGGAGGAGACCTGATAGAGGTATTCAAGATCCTTAGGGTTATGGATATGGTAAATAGTGAAAAATTGTTCCCGCTCAAGAGAGCATCAAGAACTAGACGGCACAGGTTCAAAATAATTGGTAAAAGGAGTAATAGTGATATGAGGAAAAACTTTTTCACCCGGACGGTGATTGGAGTCTGGACAAACCTCCTGAGAGGATGGTGGAGGCAGGTTCGATTGAGGTATTCCAAAGGGAATTGGACTGCTATCTTAAAAGAAAGAATCTGCAAGGTTATGGGGATAAGGCAGTGGAGTGGGACTAGGTAGAATGTTATCTCAGAGAGTCAGTGCAGACTCGATGGGCTGAATGGCCTCCTCCTGCACTGTAAAGATTCTTTGATTCTATGGATAGAAGGCTGAGGACTAGTAGAAAGTGCACCTGCCATGGGCTTTATCTACCCAGGCTTCAGGGCTCCCGTTGAGGAGAAGGGCAGCTCAGAGGGAGGGAGGTTCAGGCACCGGAGGGGGCACATTAACAACCTCAGGATCCTAAGAAAGCCAGTTTCCTAATGGTACCCTCGGGAAGCCCACAGAGAAGTACGGCAACATACTCCTGTGCGCCGAAGAGGCTATCTCCAGGGTACAATGTATTGTCCAAGGCTGAACTATTTGCAGATGTCCACCACTGATCTCCATGCCATGCTCCAGGATGAGCTGAGATTCATGGGGTTTTGGTGGACATTCAATGTCAGAGGTGCTGAACGTCACAGTGGCTCACAAACTCTATGCATCTGGCTCTTTCCACAGGAGATATGTATGGGATCTTGCAGTGTGCAGCACATCGGTGCATCAAGGTGGTGACAAATGCCATGTTCAAGAGGGCCGGCAACTATATGTGCTCCCGCACTGACCTGGAAAGTCAAGTGGAGAGGTCCATTGGGTTCAACGCCATTGCTGGATTCCTCCAGGTACAAGGTGTCATTGAGTGCACGCATGCTTCCCCGGACCAACCAGCCTTCATCAACAGGAAGGACTTCAATTTGCTCAATGTTCAACTGGTCTGCAAACACCGAAAGCGGATCCTACAGATGTGATTCCTTGCAAGCAGCCTTGACACCAACATGCTTCGGCAGTTCCAGGTGCCACTGTTTTCTTGGACCCCCGCATGCTTTCTAGGATGGATACTCGGAGATAAAGGCTCAAGACATGGCTGCACATGCCTGTGACGGACCCTCAAACTAATGCAAAGAAGAGGTACAACTTCTGCCATGAGTCAACCCGAATGACCACTTCAGCAGGCCATTGGGCTTAAGGTGCTGCATGGGGGGTGGGAGGTATTGAACAATGAGGATATCGTTGATTGTGGTGCCTCCTCTGCTGAACAGGATGTGGAGGAGGCTGCTGAACAGCTGATGCAAGATGGAGGACCCCTTGGACCACAAGCAAGGCACAGAGAGATGCGTGCAAGAGAAGCTCAGGACAGGATAATACATAACCACTTCTTGTGACCCTTATGCCTTTTCAGAAACATTTTAATCTAACCTTTCCTTTATTTTGTAATCCATTGTTTAGCGTTCAGGTACACAGTGCACAGTGGCAAGGCTGAGGAGCTGACCAATTGTGGCTTTGTCCACTACAAGTCCATTGAAGAAACAAGGCTGCAGATGAGATCTTACAGGGCAGCAAGGATTGGAAGGAGAAGCAACATGTGTGAGCCCTTTATTGAATGGCACAACAGAAGCAAGACTTTATATTTAAATGATTTAATCACCCATGCATCTATGTGCTCTTCTTAACTCTCATATGGGTGCTCCTACATGATGCTCACCCTGTGCTTGCAGCTGAAATGGAGGTATGCTGCTGACCTTGCTGCCATAGCTGGGGATGATCTTCGTGGCCATCCTCTGGCTGCTTGAGGCACAGATGCAGCACCCTCCTCTGTTGTTATGGTTACTCAAGGCGCTTGAGTCACTGGCAGAGGGGCTGAGGAGCTGTGGTCCACACCAGGAGTGTCCTGAGATGCGCCCCTATATGCAGAAGGTAGCTGCTTCTCCTTTCTTGCAAAGCATACTTGTCTTTCCCTGCTGACCTGAGAAGGAAGAGGACCTGCTGAAATTCCAGACACCTCGACCTCCTCTCTCCTTGCCACTGCTCCATAGGCAAGGCGATGGTATGCAGATTTGTGGGCATCTTCGGCATTCACTGATTGGTTTTCTGGATCTGGCTCTCCATGAGGGTCGCTAATCTCTTGATGGAGGCTCGCACCTATCAAAGTCATGGCAGCACTTATTGCCTGGACGGATGTCTACATTGTCTGCACGTGGGTGCTCATGGTCACTGGCAGCAGGTTCTGTGTTGCTAATGTCTCCAAAGGCATGTCATCATCATGGGGCTTAGCCTGGGCCTGATCTCCCACAGTCCTCTGAATATCAACTGGTCTTGGCTGTCACAGCCTCCATCAGCTGGTCGGGTGTGTCTGTGATGTACTCACCAGGTTGTGACCTTGAATCTAACTACGAATGCAGAACCACCGATGTGAGAGTTTCTGCGCTGGTGGAGAGTGCGGGTGAAAGATATGACGCTGCACTCTCTGAGGAACCTTATTCCTCCTCAGAGGTGGCTGCCTGCCCCGATCTCTTGAGCTCTGCATGTTTCAGCATAACCCTGATCTGCATCAGAAATATTGAAGGGTTATGGGCTTCCGATTTCCTCAACCCAACTATGCCTGATGTGGAGCTTCATGTGTCCAGTGGTGGAGACATGAGCACTATAATTTGTGTGTGCCAGATGCATCCTTGTGCCCCTCCACATTCATTCATCCTCTTGGTTGGGCACTCCCGCCGGTCTTGGCCCTTTCCTTACTGTTGTGTGCCATTTTCTCCTGCAAGCACACGAATGAAGACTGTTAGCTTCCTCATGGATACAAGAACAACAGCTATGCTGGTGGCAACCCAGCAGTCCATGATGGGGGCACATGAATGCCTCCTGTATACAGTTACTCTTGAGGGACATTGTGGGTGTCAACAATCAAAGACTGGCGCTTTCATCGAGCTGCTGCCTGATTCCTTTGCCACCGGCTGGGTGATCGGGCCGAATGAAGGTCACCGATTTGCTTGCAGCACTGCATCTAGGTTCTTTGGGTGACTCCATGGTTGCAGTTCCTCCTCTGCAATTTCTGTCCTGGCTTGCTTTGTCAGGTGGGCTGGCCTCCTCTTCCCATCCCTGGGGAAGAGGACTTCCCACCTTGCCCTTGCAGCCTGGAGAAGCACCTGCATGGGGGCAGCACTGAATCCTAGGGCCACCCAGGATCTTTCTTCTGCTATTCTTGCTGCAGCCTTCCAGTTAGCTGCTTGACTGAATGCAGCAGTCTGGCAGAGACCGTCTCTGAGCAGTCAGGAGTGAATTCAGGGCTAGCAGCCCTATAAATATGGTGCCACGGCTCCTCTGAGTTAATTGGCTGGGCACCTTGAGATTGTGTGCAGCCCAGACACTGAACCCCCAAGTGGATGTGGCACCCACTTCCGGTTCCGTGCAGCAAAAATCCAGCCTGGGTCTCTGCTGTAGGCACTCCCAGTCCTCCTCCCTTGCTGAGCCTGTCAGTGCCCCACATGCTGACTCCTCTCTGAGGACTGAGTCTGCCCCTGTAGGGGAGGCAGTGTTTTTTTCTTTATTCTTTCATTGGATGCAGGCATCACTGGCAAGGGCAGCATTTATTGCCCATCTCTAGTTGTCCTTGAACTGAGTGGCACACTAGGGCATTTCAGAGGACAGTTAAGAGTCAATCACATTGCTGTGGGTCTGAGTTACACACCAGGTAAGGATGGGAGATTTCATTCAATAAAGGACATTAGTGAGCCAGAACCAGAAAGGTTTTTTTTTACAACAATCAATGATACTTGTCATGGTCACCATTACTGAGACCAGCTTTATATTCCAGATATTAGTTAAATTTAAACTCCACTAGCTCCGGTGGTGGGTTTTGAACTCATGTCCTGAGAGCATTAGCCTGGCCCTCTGGATTACTGGTATAGTGACAGTACTACTATGCCACCATTTCCCCTGCAGGGACAGATGTAAGGATCCCCAAACTTAAAGGATGTCGCCACAAGCATCTGAGCAGTCAGAGCAGGAGAACAAAAAGCCTGACTCTAGCTCTGCTGAAGCACCACATAGAAGTAACAGGAAAGGAAAGAGAAACAATTTGTAGTTTCAAAAGGAAAATCACTTTGGTGTTTAAAAGTCTGTTGATATGTCAATTTTACTGTCAATATTTAATCACTAACAAAATTTATTTCAAGTTTCTGTTGTCCAGATATCTCCACTGATGCCTTTCACCTGCCTAGTGGCCACCAGCCAACAGCCTTGAGGAAAATGGTGGGCAGGATTATGCCCACAGGCTTCAGGTTCTCCCGCACTGACCCCCGCCCCCAATTTAGTGGCTACAGGGCAGGCTTGCCACCCTATTAAAGATGGCGGGTCGGCTCTGGAAACTGAAGGGCCTACAGATGCCCTTTAGCTACTGGGTTTAAAGCTGGAAGGGAAATAAAATCTGAGCCACTTGTTGGCCCTCCAGTACTGAAGGAGCAGAAACTGGCCTTTCAAGGTAAGTGAAAGAGAGGACAGCATTCCAATATGGAGGTGACCTCTCTCCAACTTATTAAAATTAAATTAAAAAAAAAAGGCCTCAGCATCTGGGCCACTATTAAGGGGGCGGGGGGGGGGGGTGTACACCAGGCAGTGATTCCCTCCACAGGGCGACCTGCGGCTGAAGCTGAAGCCAGGCAGGGAGGGCCTCTAATCCTGCCTGCAGCACCCCAGTCTGCCACCAGGCAGTTCCCCAATGCCTGTGGGGGCCAGGAAGCAGTCAGCCTTTGACTATAGGCCTTAATATGCCTTTAACAAGGTCTACTGGCTACCTGTCACTTGCAGGAAGATGGCCTGTGGGCAGGATGAAGCCAGGGAACTGGCAGGCTTGCTGGCAGCACTAAATTCCATGACCACCTGCCTCCGTGCCTGCTCCAGTATGTCAAGAGTAATATTGACTGGGACACAAGGTGGAGCAATCTCAATGGCAGCAGGCTCCATGAGACTGTGCCTGTGCATGATCGCTGTCTTTCTGCTCTTGGCAAGTAAAGCTCAGATTGCATGTAAATGTCAAGTGGCTAGGACCTTCCCTGCGCACTCCCCTCCTGTGAGCCACTAAGTTTTGCACACTTCAGGGGCCCCTTTCACCTCTGGGACAACTGGAAAGTCTGGTGAAAATCTCTTTAACTACCTTAATTGGCTTCTTGATGTTGCCAGGCAGATTGCCGGCACAGCTCTGAAGCTCTCTCTGAAAAACATGCGAGGAGACAGGAATGTGTTGTGGATTTTTGCCACTTTCCTGGGCCCCCACCCCCAAAATTCTTGCATATTTAATTCACTGACCAGTCCTTAGGGCGTTTCGCATGTGTTCAGGTAGGTGCACCAGCCAAATGGCGAAGTTGGTGGGTTCCAGCTGCGTTCCCGACTTGCTGCAATTTTTTGATGTTTTAAACTCCGCATGCATCAATATCAGCAACTGCCCCCCTTTACAGGTTAAAATTTCTCCATGTATGCCTCAGTCATGATTTTGCAATTTGAAGAGAGACACAGTTCCTTGTTCTGCTCACATAGGTCCCAGATCGCCTGGCGAGGGTGCTGTGCTGAAATGGCTTTCTAATTATCCTAAATTATTAAAATCCCACCAAATGTCTCTGGGCAGCTGCGGGCAAGCATGAATGGCAAGCATTGTTTGTTTGTCACTAACCACAAAATCAAGGCCATAAACTCTGCAGAAATGTATACAGTGGAATACAGAAGTCCATCTGTGACTATTCAACTTTAATATCATATATCAAAACCATGCATGTCTGATGTCTTTTTCCAACTGTACAGAAATATTTTGGGTGGAATTTTAACCACTGAAAATGGGTGGGCTTGTGTTGGGTGGGATATTAAAACATTGAAAACCTCAATCCCGAGGCAAACCAATGACAAATTCGCTCGCAGGAGCGGGGCATCTTATTTAAATATTTTAATGAAGTGGCATACATTAGATTTTATTCTCTTTCCAGACTTAAACCCAGTAGCTAAAGGGGGGCAAGGGCTGCTGCAGGGAAGAGAGGTGTTTTTCCAGTATTACTTGTGGGCAGGAGCAAGAGTGCTTCCTCCTGGTCCACAAAGCTAACCTGCTTACCCTCTAGACCCTCCCTCACCCACATCCCTCTCCAGCCCTTCCATCTCTCCTACACTCCCCAGCTGTGGATTCCATTCTCCTCCCTCCCCTTCCGAGCTCCACTCCCCGCCAACCCTCTGATCTCCCTGCCCCATCTCCCCGCAACCCGGACACTGGTCTCCAATCTTGCCTCTCAATCTCTGCGCTCCCCTCCACCTCCCCACTCCAATATCAGCGCATAATGCTTCTGAATTCCTATTATATGCATGAGATAATGAATCTAGTTATTTCATTGGATATTAGAACCCACTTCGGAAGAATAAAACTGGACATTGACAGAGTTTTGGTTTGCTTGCAATTTGGTGTAATGTGACATTTTGTGTACTTCAATAAAACAATCTTGGAAAAGGCAGTGAAAAAGTTTCAGGAAATGCATAATTTGAGAAGTTTTAATACTATTAAAAGGTTGTTGGCGCAAAATATTATCATAATAAATTGAACTAAAAATGAATTAGGAAATCATTTTCAATCTCTTTTGGATAATCCATTTTCAGACAATGCTATTAATTGACAGCCATATCCCCTTTTGATCACTGAACTAAATTTCAGATACATGCCAACTTGATTAACATCATATATTCAAATTTCAGTGCAGATGTTGGAATGCTGTAGTAATGTTCATCTAATACTAATACTTCTGAGCATTGGTCTTTAAAGAATATTTTCAGTCTGCACCAACTAGAATTTGCAAAAATACATGATTAGGATGGTCTAAGAAGAGTCTGAGAACTTCTAATTAAGATCTAAATTTTTTTAAAAATCAAGATGTTTGGATGTTGGAAATCGGAAGTAAAAACAGAAAATGCTGGAACCTGTAGCATCTGTGGAGAATTGAACAGAGTTAATGGCCAGGATTTTACATTGGTTGGGCGGCTCGGCGGGACCGGGCGGTCATGGGGCCCGACCCGCTGACAGCGATCGGCTCCGCACCACCATTTTACACAGGCGAGCCAATTAAGGCCCGCCCAGTGTAATATGCGACTCCGGCGTCAGCGTGAAGGGGCGGGCAGGGGCGGGAGCTCAATGTCCGCTGGGTCCAATGGCACTCAAATTCAAAAGTGGCCGCGGCAGCCATGCAAAGGCTGTCATTGACTCGGAGGACCCTTGGCATGGAGAACCTCAGTGCTGAACACGGCAGGTGGGAGGGCAGGTCGGCGAGTGTCTTGCTGCCCTCCTAGAGGAAGTGGCAGCACACCGGGATATACTCAGCCCCAGGGACAGGAGTAGGAGGGCCCCCCACCTCACCAAAAATGCCTGGGAGGAGGTGGCATCCAGGGTCAGCTCCCACGATGTGGCAAGGCGCACATGGGTGCAGTGCCATAAGCGCTTTAATGACTTCCTGCAATCAGGAAGGATGAGTACTGTATTGGCGTGGGTCACTTAGCACAGCACCTTCCCGGATCTCAGAGTTCTTAGAATGTGAGTGAGTGGCAAATGTCAATGAGACAGCATCTGGGCAAGGGGTTGAGCCCTGGCTGCTTGGAATGAGTGTCATGCAGCTCCAGGGTCACGAATCGGCTGAGCTCTGCGAGGTATTCCTCAGGTGGGGTTGGCCAGGCTGCAATGGCAATGCAAGTACAGGGTGGACTAATCAATGCTCCTCTCTCCTTTCAGGAGAAGACATCCCACAATAATGCTGAAAGGTTGCAGACTGGCGGAGGACTGGCCCACCTTCTAATCTTGTTCAGGTATGAGGAGGCACTGGAGCCAGAGAGGCGCCATGTGCCTAGCTCAACCGGCCGCAGTGAGGTTGGGGTGCCACAGAGAGGTAAAAGTGCAGTGCACTGAGTTCAGAATGTCTGTCAAAACAACCATTCCACAGTTATCTCTATATTGATGTGAGCCTTGAACATGGAATCCCCATTGATAATGGAACGACAAGGGCACCCTGATCCGGGCGTCAGGCATGCACAATAACAGTGTAATGACTTCAACTAATGACATGTCCTTGTTCTTCCTTTCAGGCTCACCAGAAGCCCGTCGGGATCAGGACCCTGAAGGCCCACCACTCACCCCAAAGGACACAGACGAGAGAAAGGCACCAGCGTCACACCCTCTCAGCCACGCAGGTACCAGCACCTTGGTGGGCATTAGATCGGTGGATAGTATCTTGGTGCACAGTGGTGAGGTCACTTCACACTCGCTTGAGGTGCAAGAGGAGGCAGAGTGTGCCCAGGGCGCCGACAGTCGGAGGACTGCTGGGGACCAGGAACATGCTCAGTCGGTGGATGATGATGTGCCTCTGGAGTTGTCCCTGAGGTAGCAGATAATGGAAGTCCAGCAGGGTGTGCGGGAGGATCTGGTGGAGATACATGAGGGAATGCATACCATGGTCTCCGTTGTGGAGGAGTCCATGTTGAGCATGAGCAATGCAATGACCCTCATGGCCGAGCGCACAGCCTTCTCCATGGCAATTCTCATGGAGAGGCTGCTCCAGGAGCTCACTCAGGGATTCCTGGGGATGCGCTCGGACCTGCAAGCCCTCACACCGGCAATAACCTCAGATGGTCACTGTCAGTGTGGGAGATGGATTGGGCACCCAGTATCCCAGCTAGGTGCCCATCCATCAATGGTGAGCAGGGAAGTCCAAAATGACATGACGTTGGCGCATGAGCTGCTTGTTGTCCCTACAGGATCCTCTCAGGGCGCTCTGGATGATGGCAGCAGCTCCTCTGCCCCTCTGCCAGTGACCGTGGCATCCAATGAGGCTGTGGCGTCTGAGGAGATGCCAGCCGTGGCACTGGCTGCTCCCTCCCAGGCGGGGCCAGCACAGGCTCCACAGGACAGAAGACGCCCGCCAAGATAATCAAGGCCAACAGGACAGCAGAGTGAGCAGGCTGTCTCCAATGCTGGTGCCAGCGAGGGGGGAGCACCTAGATGTAGCACCCACAAATGCAAATATAAAGCACCTTAGGCATGACACGGGTTTATCACTGGTGATTTTTTTTGTCCCATTTATAAGTTAGTTATTAGCGGGTGTGATGGAGAACGCCTTTCCATTTAATTTGTTTTATGCATGCCAGGCACCACACCATTAAATGTGTTTGTGTTCAACAAGCCTCTAGGTGCTTCATTAGTTCTGCAGGTGAAGAGTAACCCATGGTGTTATGAGTGACTTGTTTGTCATTGAGCTTTATTGAAAGTGCATGTTGTTCACGAAGCAAATGTTCCTGTCAGGTATCGAGTATGGAGCCTGCAGCCCTGGCATGTGGTGGTGGTTAATCTTTGGTAGGCTAGCTGAAGGAGCATTGGATTAAAGCCTCCCAGGTGTCCCTAACTCCCTGGAGGTTGCCCAGGTCGGTGTCTATCTCCTCAGCATTCTCCTGAGCGTACTCGTCCTCGGATGCACTACTGGACTCATCGTCTGCTGCTAGAGCAGCTGCATCAACATCTTCCTCCACTGCATCCCCCCCCTTTCCAACCCCAGATTGTGGAGAGCGCAGCATGCAACCAGTATCAGTGACACATGATCTGGGGGGTATTGCAGTGCGCCCCCTGAACGGTCCAGGCATTGGAAGCGCAACTTGAGAAGACCGATGGTTCTCTCTACCACCGCCCTTATGGAGGCATGGCTTGGCTCCTATTGTACCGCTGCTCGGCCTCTGTTCTTGGATGGTGAAGAGGCATCATGAGCCACCTTTTGAGGAGATAGCCCTTGTCATCCAGCAGCCACCGATCCAGCCAGGCTGGAGCACTTAAGAGCCTCGGCACCTGGGAGTGTCTCAGGATGTAAGCGTCATGGGAGCTGCCTGGGTACCTTGCACAGACTTGCAGAATCTGCATCCTATGGTCACACACTATCTGCATAATCATGGAGTGGAAGCCCTTCCTGTTGACGAAGGCACCCGGCTCACCCGCCGGCACCTTGATGGCCACATGTGTGCAGTCGGTTGCACCCTGGACGCGGGGGAAACCCAGCAATGGCGGCGAAGCCTCTGACTCGCTCAGCCTGGCTGGCCTCCTCCGTGTGGTAGTGAATGAAAGACAATGCACGCCTGAACAGAGCGTCTGTCACCAGCTTGACACAACTGTGGATAGCTGATTGGGAGACTCCACAAAGATCACCCACCGGCCCCTGGAAAGAGCTGGAGGCATAGAAGTTGAGGGCCACTGTGACTTTCAGTGCCACTGGCATGGGGTGTCCACCCACATTATTGGAGCTGATCTCAGGGCTGATCATCTGACAGATGGAGGTTCTGGACTCTCTTGAGAGGTGGAGCCTCCTTCAGCATTGCACCTCAGACATATTGAGGTAGCTGCATCGCCGCCTGTAAACTTTGGCAGCAGGATAGTGGCGTCTTCTGCAGCCCCTTCCGCCTTGGACTTCCTGTTGGCCCTGCGTCCCTTGTGCCTGCGCCTGTCCTCCCACAGGTCGCTCCCCTGGAGGCTGAATATGGACTCCTGGCCTCCTCCTCCTTTTGGCCCTCTCCTCCTCCTCCTCAGAGGAGCTGCCTCCAGCGGAGACCACAATCCCTATTCCCAGGGTAAGGGAAGGCTGTCTGATACCTGAAAGGCCCCAAGTGTCCAGAGTCCTGAGCTGAAGCCTGTTATTTCTGTCAAAGCAGCTCTGAAGCAAAATGAAGCTGTCCTGTTCACACAAGCAAGCAGCAGTAAGTTATAATCTAAAGTACTAACAACTCGCATTAGCAAGCCCACTCACCCCTCTTATCCCGCCCATGGATGAGGTTTTTGAAAATGTGGCTGACCCATCTGCCCGTTGTGCCCGTGCGATGCCCTGAAAATCACACGGGCTGTGAAAAATCAAAGACAATTGGTGCCTCAAGAGCCTTAACTGGCCAGTTAATTAATGGCGGGGGCGCCTCCGTCCTCATAGTGCACCCGCCTACCAAAGTATCACGATGGTGCGCAGTGACATTGGGATGCATGCCCGATGTCATCGCACGCCATTTTACGATACAGCGTGTCAGGCCCGAGGCCCACACGTTGAATGTAGAATTCTGGCCAATATTTCGGTTACTTTTTGAAAGAACAATTCTAATGAAAGATCAGTGACCTGAAACGTTGAGCAGGATTTTTAGGGTGGGACTGGAGGTGGGTGGGCAATGAAAATATCAGTGGCAGGTTGTGTGCCAATTTCCTGTCCCAGGCTATTTCATCACGGCAGGGGAAGGCTGGCCCCAGAATCCAGCCGGATTCCCAAATTAGTCCAATTAAGATTGTGAAAGAGTTCATTGGGAGCTCGTAGAGGACCATGTTGAGATTTAGATGGGGGCTTATGGGCTGCATGTTGGTCAGAGGCAGACCAGGTGCATGGAGGCAGAACACAGCGGGGAACCAGTCATGACTGTCTCCAAGGAATTAGGTGCGCACAGATTCAAAATAATTGGCAAAAGTAGTAAAAGTGATGTGAGGAAAAATTTTTTCATCCAGGGGGTGGTTGGAGTCTGGAATGAACTTCCTAAGAAGGTGGTGGAAGCAGGTTCGATCGAGGTATTCAGAAGGGAATTGGATTGCTATCTGAAAAGAAAGAATGTGCAAGGTTACAGGGAAAGGCAGGGGCATGGGACTAGGTAGAATGCTCTTTCAGAGAGCCAGTGCAGACTTGATGGGCCCAATGGCCTACTTCTGCACTGAAAAGATTCTATGATAAAAGGGAGAACGCTGAGAGGGGTTCTCAGCTGCTGGCACACAGGTGCCATTGGGTGTACTCAGGTTGCTTGGAGAGTGTTGACTATGCGCTTGGGCAGTGCAAATGGACGTCACTTCCCAGGCATCATGGAGGGCTTAAAAGGAAGGACAATGGTTCCACATAAAACTGAGATGCCATCTGAGTGCAAGGAAGGCAGCAACTAGCAATGGGATCGTGACTGAGATGTCAAGTCGAGTGATGATGAGGAGCAACATCCCCTGCAGGAAGGTGAGTGCCCGGGCATGAGCACAATGGAGCGGATCAAGGGGCAATGAAGGCCATATCCTCAGCATAGGATCTACTGCTGATAGATCGGGTCGGGGAACCAGTGTTGCCGGGGACATTGTCTTTTTAGGCAAATTCTCACAGAGATTTGTGTTCTCATCACGGAAGACCTCACGTCTCGCAGCACTGCTCATCATGGCCTGCCAGTAGCTGCCAAAGTCAGCATGGCCACTTCTTCACCCCAGGCTCCTTCCAAGGATCAACTGAGGACCTTGGTAGCAATTCATAATTGGCTGCATACCATATGCCAATGTTCTCTTTGCGATAGCTGGGGCCTCGCAGGCACAAAGGCCATCACCCCTGGTGCGGGACATCATTCGTTTCATCCATGCAGCCAACAAGGCACTGACTGACCAGCCAGTGAGATTCATCAACTGAAAGGGCTTCCACTCCCTCAATAGTTAGCTGGTCTGTGACCATAATGAGAGCTTCCTGCATGCGTAAGCTTGCTTTCCTGGCAGCTGCCATGACTCTTTTTCACCCCTTGGCAGTCCAAACTACATGGTTGGATCCTAGCCAACAAGGAATACCCTCAAAGAGATGGTATCTCATCCCATTATAGGAACCCGAGACAGAGGCACAGAGGTGCTATAATTGTTGCCATCTGCTCGCCAGGACCAACATTGAGCAGGTCATCAGGCTTCCGAAGATGTGCATCCTCTGCCTAACCAGTTGGGTGGTACCCTGCAATACACCCCTGCAAGAATCTTGTGTTTGGGGTGGTCTATTGCACTTTCCATAACATGGCCCTTCTGAGAAGTGTGGATCTTGAAGATGGTGGTACGTTAGATTGAACAGCTCATCAAAGGACAAGGAGGAGCAGGGCATGGAAGCGGAGGAGGAAGATGCAGAACATAAGGTTGTCCCAGTCGCACAGGGACGTGGCCAGATCTGGCACTGGACTCGAGGGTCTCAGCAGGATGCTGCCAATCTCAGGGATCATCTGATCCAGTTACTTTTCAGCTGAGCCCTTCTAACCCAGTGGGACAACATGGTCTGGAACTCACTCTGAGATGCCTGTGAGAACACCTCCATTGAAAATGCAGCCTGGAAAGATCCATTCTTACCATCAATGAAGAATGCACATTTGTCTAGAGGTTACACTGTCCCTGTTCAGGGACCCATGCTCTCCTTCAATACTTCATCCTTCTTTTCTTGCCCCGCCATTAATAAATGGATGCTCAAACATTTGGCATCATCTGGACTTAATACAACTTTAAAAAATAAAAGATATAAACAGAAAATGCTGGACTTACTCAGCAGGTCAGGCAGCATCTGTGGAGAGAGAAACAAAGTTAATGGGGTCTGGAAACCGATGTTGGGACTGGTTCCAGGTCCTGAACTCGCCCATAAGGGGAAGAAATCACAGGCCTGGATTCTTGAAAAATAGGAAAAGTGCACAGTTACAGGTGAAAAATCTCAGTGACCCACTCAGTATTCTGCCTGAAGCGGTGGCTGAGGGGTTATTGAGTGCCCTGGGCACACATTCCTTTCATTTTCAGGAGAAGCATTCACCCTCAGGCTCCTCTGTTGGGGTTTGAATATCCAGAAGCCTGCCATGAGGATGTGGCATTGCAGTCACCTTGCCAGAGTAAATAATGTCATTGAAACCTTTCCTGCACTGCATCCAGTTCCTCCTGACCACACTCTGCTGATGTTCTCAACCACCCCTATCCTATGCTTTGGGAGGGTGCCCTTCTCCTGCCATCCTCTGGAAAGAGGACCTCCCTCCCCTCCCTCATTGACTCAAGGCAGACCTCCAGGCTTGTATCTACAAAGCCAGGGGCTGCCCTGGCCTGGGTTCCAGCCCTCTGCCTTTCCTGCTCCATAACTGCCAATGATTCAGTGAAGCTACAGCCACAATACAGTGAGCTTAAATTGGGCCTGCATGCTTTTAGTCCCACATTCCCCGAGCCATGGCCGCTAATTGGTCACCTAATTATCAGGCCAGCCCCTCGAGAATCCAGGCTTGTGATTGCTTCCCCTTGTGGGCGAGTTCAGGACCTGGAAACAGCCCTAACATCCGTTTCACACCCCATTAACTCTGTTTCTCTCTCCACCGATGCTGCCTGACCTGCTGAGTAATTCCAGCATTTTCTGTTTCTATCTTTTCTTCTTTAAAGTTGAGTTAGGTTAAGCAAGGCGGTGAAACTGAAATCACATTAAAGGGGTAGCTACATGCCTGGTGGAAACTGGCTGGATGGATAGTTAACAATCAACCGGTGAACTATCTGTTCAGATCCTGACTATTTGCCGTTTTAACCTGTAGAATTCTGCAACTGGGAGCGGTGCCTGCTTAAAACAGGCACAAGGCTCATAATTTATGCAAATTTGTATTGTATATGGCATCCTGTTCTATCACAATTGTTCCAATGCAATTCTAACGGGGCTCCTTAGCAGGGAGGCCGTAGTTTCCTGCTAGGCAGAAACAGGGTCTTTAGCTGGTGTGAGGACATAAGGTAAGTCTAAAACTTTCCTTTGTGGGGAAAGAAGAAGCAGGAGTACAGTTTCTGGCCCCACAAGGGAATCTGTGGCCTACCCTGCCTCAGACTTCCGAAACCACCTCCCCAAACCATCTCTTTGTCACTTACCAAGGAAGCAATGAGGATCCAAGTACCTTATGCTCTTCATCTGGCAGGAGTTGCTCTCCATCTTCCTCTTGCCCGATATAGGCAGGAAGTGAAACGGTGACAATTAAATAAGGCCCAGCAATTAAGTTGCCCTGGCCTCCTGCTACATGGGAACTCTGCCAGTGGGAAATCAACTAGCTGGAGTGGTTTCCTGTCAGAAACCTGCTTGGAGTTAAAATCTGCCGCATAATCTTTCAAAGACCTTTCTATCCATACAAATAAGAAGCAAACTATGCTTGTAAGATATTGAAACATTATTAATTACTTTCACCTCTAATTTATAATAAATATATTACCTTTGATACCATTACTCTTTTGTTCTGTAACAGTGGTTAACTGTGCATTCATCTTGTGCATCTTTCCCTGATATTTATTGATTTCCTCAGCAAACTCAGAACTCTGAACATTGACTTGTGCAAGATCCTGGAAGCACAAATTTTAAAATGAAGGGATGATTTAATCAGTTATATTAATAAAGCATTTTCACGTAGTGCTCCCCAAAGTGTTGGACAGAAATAATGTTTATGATCTAAATAAAAAAAAAAGAAAAAAAATGGAAATTTTACATCCTTCCCCCATTAATTTACTTACTTATTTTCTCCTACTGTACCATGAGGCCACATAACTGTTACTAAAGAAACATAATGGAGTCAACATTAACCTACTCCATATTTCCACAAGTGCCTATCCGTGCACGGATTGCTTATTTAGGGAAGATGAGCTGTTTGGCTATGTGGCAAGAACAACATTGCTTGTAGTCGGTGTTACTGAGGATCTTAACCACAAAATATCTGTTTTGGGTGGATGTACTGGCACTTGCGAGTCACCACCTGCCAATCTGGAAGCCAGTGCACAAACTGGGGATTTGGTGGGTGGGGGGCATAACTGTCTATGGCAGATGGGGCCAAGTCTTATTTTGCATCCATAGAAATTGGCTGCAATATGGACCAATTTCTTCCTTTATTTTTTTTAAATCGGTCACACTTGCATGGTAAACAAACTATATTTGGTGGGTGGAATGTTCCAGAAAACAAACTGATGTGGTTTTGATGCATCAGGAAACAGATTCAACTTTTAAAAGATTTTGTCCTTTCTCTTGTTGAATAAATAAAAGTGATCACGTTTCTTAAAACATGATGTTAGATGTCAAAAGAAGCAAGATTATAATTGACGTGAAAATTAATCTCACAAAACAGCAGTTGAACAGTGTCAGCAGGGGTTACATCTCCATGAACCGTGGATGACTGGCATTGTGTGACAAAGTAGTTTAGCTTGAGATCTCAAACCCCTTCAGCGTCTAACCCTGGATGCAGCATGCTAAAAATTTACAGGTTTTCAAAGAGATATTCATAATATGTATGGAACTCTCCCACATAATTCAATGTCCACCACTCATATTTATTGCCATTACATGACTGGAGTTCAAAATCTGATGTAGTGCTGTTGGGTGTAGCTAGTATATATTAGTCTGAGGTAACTCAATGATAATAATGAACAATACTTATTGAAATATTAAAGTACTTATTTGACACCCTTACCTTAGGAAGAATGCAGATTTTTTTTTGCCTGCTTCACTGATTTCACAAGATGGAGAAGAAATATTTGTTTTACTGGGTGAGTAGTCTAAGATCTGCAGTAGGCTATTTAATTCTGTTAGTAAGATTCCATCCATGAGGGGCATGTCATTATATGCATGTGTTTGGCTTGAGTATCTTACATGGATGTGTAATGAGCAGAAAGCACACAAGAATCTTGCTGTATAAACTGCTGTATGATATTTTGTTATTTCATTATATTGAGAATAATGGATACCCAAGAGTGTTTACAAGGCAGCACTCCAAATAATAATTCCGCTGATGTAATAAACTGGGAGTGTAATGCGTAAAGATTGGAACAATTTATGACTTATGTTTGGCAAAATATCCTTTGGTGAATACAAATGACTCTTTTTTGGGAATTAAGTCAAATATTCGGGACCTAAACAATCATGAAATAGGTGGTGGTCATGTCACTCGCATGATGATGTATAGTTTTCAGGTTTGCGCTTCATTTAAATTTGCTGGGCTAGTACTCAGGACACATTGCACTGGTAATCGGACAGTATACCTATTGACGGGAGGAGATTTTGGACTGGCCTGTGCTACTCCTGATGACCTGCACTTTTTATGAGGGTGGGGCGGGGTCCGGTTAGAGATGAGGTGTGCAGTGTTCAGTCGGAAAGTTGCTTCTTGTCTGTAATGCAAAACTGGTTTGAGTAGGACATTCTTTATATTTGAGGAAGTAAGGAGGAAGAACAACCATCCTATTTCCATCAGATAGGTGAAGAGTGCCCCACCTCACTGTCAGGGAAGCATCATATGAAGTGGCTGAATGTGTAAATGTGGTAACGTACCACTTTTGGCCTCAGGGATGTGTAGATGCCTAAAGTCCAGTATTCTAATGAAAACTGGTGGGAACAAGACATCAGGCAAACTTCCAGAATGTAAGACATTTAAATGATATTTAAATATACCTTCAAGTAAGCGCATTAGACCTTTTAAAGCTCCTCAGTGCCAGTTGCTGTTAATTATTTGTTTTGACCTGAGTTCCTTTTATTAGTATCAATAGGTTTCCTTTGAACTGATATGTGTGCAGAAAAAGGGGACCAGCAAAAGGATGTCTGGAACCTGAGGGTTACTTTGAGTCCTCTAGCCTGCACCTCAACCTTTGAAGAGAGAGATACTAAAATTCACTTTGGCAACTATTGTTGATGGAGAATACTCTTCCCAATAACAACACCTCAATTCAAAAAAAGAGAGGAATAAATCTGGTGCAGCAGTGCTGGAGAATTATAAAGTGACATGCCCCCAAGGGTTGGTATTGGGACCAATGCTTGGACTTAGGTGGAGGAAGCATGATTTCAAAGTTTGCAGATGGCACAAAACTTGGAAATGTAGTAAAAAGTGAGGAAAATAACAGCAGACTTCAAGAGAATGTAGACAGACTGGTGAAATGACTAGTGAATTTGGGAGGAAGAATGAGGAAAGGCAATATAAACCAAATGGTACAATTTTAAAGGGTGCAGGAAGAGAGAAACCTGGGGGTTCATATACATAAATCTTTGAGGGTGACAGGCCAAGTTGACAAAGCTGCTCAAAAAAGGATATAGGATCCTTGGCTTTACAAATGGAGGAATAGTTGCAGCAAAGTTATGCTGAACCTTTATAAATCACTGGATAGACCTTAGCTAGAGTATTGTGTCCACTTCTGGGTGTGATACTTTAGGAATGATGTCAAGGCTTTGGAGAATGCATGGAGGACATTTAACAGAATGATACCAAGAATGAGAGACTACAGATGTCATTGTTCTCCTTAGAGAAGGTTATGAGGAGATTTAATGGAGCTGCTAAAAGTTATAAATTGATGATGAGTTCTGTCACTCAAAAAGCTGACAAACCATCTGTTCTATTTTGTTTCCTAGAGGCCTCCGGGGCATGATTTTAACTCATGCTTTCCATTCACTTATGCAGAGTTAAAATCAGGCCCTGGTCATTGTTCCTGGTTTCTAAAGCAAACAGTGAGACATAGAAAATAAAGTGAGTAAAAGTGGTTTATAAGTTTTAAAACCGTACTTAGAATACATAGAATCACTAGAGCTAGAATATATTGGTTAAATTTAGGTTGAAGGGCATTTCAAAAAGAGGAGTCAATGGGGAAGAGGAGAGAATGAAGAAGGAACTATGTGAACAAATATTTCAACATTTGAACAGCAAGTAAATATAATAAATATTCAGTGGAAGCCTTCCATTTCATAAGATGATGGTTTGAGAGTCAACTCTGTGTTAAGTCTGTCTACCATATTATGTTACTGCTCTGCAGCAAAATTAGAGAGTCCACTCCAGGGTGCAAGCCTGGGAAAAATATTTGGAGACTCTGGGCTGCCGAAACATTAGGGTCCCCCTCTAGACCTTCCAGATTGAGTTCAAAGGAATGCAAAGCACAAAGTTTGGCACCGGCTTGGATGCAGGAGTTGCTAGAAAGATGGCATATTTAGATATCACTTCATCTTTGGGCTCCACTCTTTGTCAGGCTTCACTCCCTTAGCCTTCAACTCTTCCAAGGTATTGACAAGGTAGTGAAAATATTTGCCCATAGCTGGGAGTTTGGTTCAAGATTGCTATGGCATGTCTACACGCCAGTGGATCTGCACACTGCATATCTGGAGGCCAAACTTTCCAGAGTTCCTCTGAAGCTATAGACTGGGGCTACGAGGGACCCATTTTCATTGGCCTGAATCTTCCGAGAAGTGGCAATTGCTGTCAAATTGCCACTCTGCTCCTACTTTTCTGCGCCACGTTGGAGCTCCACATTCCTGGCTGGGTCTTCAAATCTTGGCTTCTCCAGAAATGCAGGATGCACCTGAAATTGAACTGCTTCTTCGTAGTGCAGGATCATCAGGGGAAAGGCAAGCCATGCCCCTTTTTTATGGCATTACCTGCCATATTCTGCTAAGTGTCTGCTAACATGCTGAAAAGCTGGGATATTTAAGCAGCTTTTCAGTGCATTAGTGTGTGATTGAATGGGTGAATGTGTAGGTGGGTAAGGGACCAGGGTGGGTGAGGTAAGAGGATAAGGTGGCAGGTGGGTAAGGTGGCAGGTCAGATGGGTGGTAGAGTGGCATGTGGGTAGAGTGGCAGCTTGGTAAGGTGGTGAGGTGAGATCAGGTCAGGTCTGGGGGCAGTCGGGGTGAGTCAGGAGGGGTGTTGGGGGGTCGGGTTGGTAGGCAGTCAGGGATTCGGGAGGGGAGTCAAGGGGAGGGGGGGTTGTCAGTTGTATAGTTACCCAGGAGTTAGACTGGGATTTTTCTGTCTAACATTTCTTGGGTAACTATTCAAGCAAGTAAGTTGGAACCATCCAAAGTCTCCAACTCTAATTCAGAGCAGGCGGCTTCTTCGGAGGGTGCTGGGGAGCTGGGGAATTGCTCATCAGAAGTTCAAACTTCCTGGGCAATTCCCATGGAGTTAGTGCATCAGGAATTCAGAGGGGTCCCAATATATTTCCTGGTGTATATCCAGTTTCCAACAATCTGAAGATGGAAGATCTAGGCCAATGTGTTTCTGCAAGAAGGTACAGTAGAGGATATGGCCAGTCCTCAACTGAGCCTCCACATGATAGTGAATATATAGTACAAGTTACATAATATAGTAGATATATTTTGAAGTGCCAGCTAGCAACACTTTGCGAGATCAATTAGTCATCTTTAAAATAGTTTAAGTATATTTTAGTAGTATTAAAGTTTAATAAAGCTACTTTCAACATCTCAGTAACAATAGATTTATTACAATAATAATTGACTTAGAAAGTTTGAAATTTCCTTGACGTGGGAATTTTTAAGTTGGCTCACAGTTACACTTGGAGACATGGCAGTGGCACTCATATGACATTTCTGTCAATATTAAAGTTGGATGAATGAAGTTTTCGACATTTAAACCACTTAAGTTCATTGTTAGCAGTTTGAGAAGTGTTAAAGTGACATTTTTATAGATGCTTTAAAATTGGATACTACTTTATCATTGCTGCTGAGAAAATTGCATTCTTGGGAATTGGATATTTTAGAAGTGTCTATTTCTGCAATTGTGTAAATTGTAAATTAGAACTTAAGAACATAAGAAATAGGAGCAGGAGTAGGTCATTCAGCACTTCGATCCTGCTCCGCTATTCAATGAGATCATGGCTGATTTTCTACTTCACCGCCATTTTCTTGCACTATGCCTGTAAACATTGATGTTTTTAACACGTTGAAATCTATCGATCTCAGCCTTGAACATACTCAACGACTGAGCCTCCACAGCCCTCAGGGGCAGAAAATTCCAAAGATTAACCACCATCTGAGTGAAGAAATTCCTCCTCATCTCAGTCCTAAATGGCTTGCCCCTTATTCTGAGACTGTGCCCTCTGGTTCTAGACCTCCCCAGCCAAGGGAAACATCCTTCCTGTATCGACCCTGTCGAGCTCTGTAAGAATTATGTATGTTTGAATGAGATCACCTCTCATTCTTCTAAACTTGAGAGAATAAAGGCCCAGTCTACTTAATCTTTCCTCATAGATAATCAGACTTCCACCTAGTTTTGTGTCAATAATTATAAATAAGAACTGCCAATTTATCTGTTTTTTGAACTGAAGGAAAATATGGCACTAGATTATAAAACAAATCATGAAAGTCTGTTTAG
The DNA here is from genome assembly GCF_964194155.1 of Cetorhinus maximus. Taxonomy (NCBI): domain Eukaryota; kingdom Metazoa; phylum Chordata; class Chondrichthyes; order Lamniformes; family Cetorhinidae; genus Cetorhinus; species Cetorhinus maximus. The sequence continues at coordinate 130,767,690 of NC_135884.1, forward strand.
TCAAATATTATAGACATTTTAAATTCTGAAATTCAGCAGCATGGAAACTCCAAAACATTATTGTTATAAGTTTAGCATGACCTGGGCAGGAAGATGGAATTTGGAATGTTCTTGCCCCTTCCTGGATTAATTCAGAAACTCTGATGCCCTTATTTCACCCCTCTCCTATTTTTACTTAGTTCTGTTGAAAGGTCATGAGGACTCGAAACGTCAACTTTGCTCTTCTCCGCCGATGCTGCCAGACCTGCTGAGTTTTTCCAGGTATTTCTGTTTTTGTTCTGATGCCCTCATGACTAATCTATTGTGACTTTTGGAGGTGGGGCTGGTGAGATGCCTGGTTCCATGTAAATCCTCCCAGTTGCACCCAGTAGGAATTAGGTCTGCATGTAGCAGGCCTACATTTCATATAGTGGCTGCCATGCCGATTGTAGCAGCAATCAACATCAACATTGGAGAAATCAATTGCCATTTGGGAAGCAGCAAAAGAAAGAAAGACAGAGTTGTGCAAAATGAACACTCAGGATGGACTGGCATGCATCCCCCTCTCATCCGTATTCCAAATCTGGACTTTTATGCGCTTTTTACTCTCTGTGCCATATGGACTGTGTATTCAACTGCCCAAACATTAGAAATCCTTCCCTATCCTCTCTGCTCTACATATAACTTCTCCTTCCTTAAGACCTTCCTTAAAACATACCTTTCTAACCAAGCTTTTAGACATCCCTCATAATAGCCCCTTCTTTGGCTGAGTGTCAATTTTTGCCTTATTCCACTCCTGTGAAGTGCCTTGGGACATCTTCCTACATTAAAGGCATATTTAAGTGCCTGTTGTTATTATCAAACTACTTAGTCTCCTGCAAATAATTTTGTTCCATAGTTCATTGTTAGTTCAGTTCTTCGTTTCCATCTAACTTACATTCATTGATTCCTTTCATCCCATAATTTTTTTGATTAGTGTTGACTCAGATGGTAATAGTACATTTTTTCACAGGCAGTACTAAAATAATCTCATCCTGCAATTTCACACTGATGCACTCATTATTCTTACGATGGACTAGTACTAGACAGTGATCACTTGCATTAGCAGTTTCCATCAAGTGCTATTGTACTCAAAAATATATTTTTTGCAAAGCTTTAATTCATCTTATTATGGGTTTCCCCTTATTAAAGTTTGAGATTTTCAGGGTATCTCAATGTGCTTCCCAGCCAATGAATTACTTCTGAAGTACATTTATTGTTCTTTTTTGGGGAACTACAGCAGCTAATTTGAGCATGGCAAGATCCCATACACAGCAATGAAATAACTAACCAGCTAATTTATTTTGGTTACGTTGAATGATTGGCCAGAAGACACTTTTTCTTTGTAAAGCTGCCATGGAATCTTTTACATCCATCTGAACAGCGAGTTTAACATCTCAATTGAAAGGTGAAAACTCTGATATTGCAACATGTCTTTAGTACTGTGGGGGTGGCCTATTCTCCTGGGAGAAGGGGCGCTTTGAGGGGCACAGGGAGCCTGAGCATTAAGGAGTCCCCGATACCGCAGTCAGGCCCTCAGCTTGGGGAATATTTGGCAGCTTTGTCAGGTGGCATGGACATTTTCCGCTGCTGGTAAAATACCAGCAGTAGTGGGAACAAGCCCTTAAGTGGCCATTAATTGACTACTTAAAGGCCTCAACTGACCCAAGACTGGGCAGGCCACCCGAGATCCACCCATCTGCTGGTAAAAATACCCCGCCATCCCACCTGATTTTAAATTCTGGCCTTTCAATCTATTAGAAGCAGATCTCAAGTTAAGGAAATATATATTCTATGTAATGTCCTCCTCTTAAAGGTACCATGCCCTAAAAGGGACCGTGGACTTCCATTGGGTTGATCATGATTATGCTTGGCAAAGTACTGCAGTGGTTTGCCATTACCTTCTGCAGTATGATCGACCAGGAATCTCTCCCGCACTTAATGCCTGCCATCAGACCTATTTTAATGATAATCAACCTGTTTCACCACACTATGAATGCACCTTCTGTGGAACCTAGAGCTCCTGGCCCAGAGGCAGGGACGCTACCACTGTGCCACAAGACCTCCCTATGTAACATACAATATGATTATACCCACTGCTTTATTGTGATTGGAGAAACGTAATTTCATTTTTATTACACATGATTATGCAATGTTAGAGTTTTTTTGGGTTCAAGTTATGCAATTATATAAATCAAGTAACCTTGGACTGGATCTTACACCGCCGCCCCTCTCCCCGCCCCCAACCAGCTTATTTGAAGGCAGGGAGCTCATAAAATAAAGCACGTGGCCTTCCTACTCACCCCTGACCTGTTTCCCATATTATGGTGGGTGGGGAAGGCATCAGGCCGCCCACCCGCCCTTGGGCCTATTGAGGCCCTTAAGTAGCAAATTAATGGCCACTTAAGGGCCTTATTCCACCTCCACCTTTATTTTACCCACGGCCAGGGAAGTCGAAGGCCAGTCGGGTAAGCCCAGCAGCTTTCACTACTTGGCTGCTTTTGGGCAAGAAGAAGGGACCTCCTGTTGGGATCCCATGTGCCCATTGGGCAGATCCATCCCCAAGATCATACCAGCCCCTTTAACCTTCCCAACCAGCCTCTCAAACCCAGCCCCCCCACCACCCTCACTGGGGTCTGCTAGCCAGGTCATTCCAAAACTCCAGACTTACCTTGAAGTCCAGGCTCCATCAATTCTTCTTGGGGACTGCCTGTAGTCTTACTGGCCAGCAGCTCTCTAAGGCAGGGCTTCCTTCCAGATGGGGGCGGAATTCCCACCAAGAAACAATTAAGGCTGTTCCCAACATAAAATGCCTGCAGGGAAGCAGGCTTTTGGGTGGGTGGGTGGGTTGACAACCGACTTTTCAGTTGGGGTGAAGGTTGGGGAATTTGGTGCCCCGTAAAATCCAGCCCCTTGATTAATAAAATGTTTGTTTAGCTGTATACTCAGTTTTATGTTTTACTTTCCTGTTGAAGCCTAGGATAAAAGGAAGACAGTAGAAGTTGTAGAGTTCTGGAGGGGAATTTTGTTACATTGGTCCAGAGGTCTGGAAGCATTGGGAGTTTTGTGAGGGTGTCCTTAGATCTGGGAGTAGTGGGAGGAGGGGTTTCAGGGTACAGGAATATTAGGAATGGCCTTATGGTAGTATGGAATTAGTGGGATAGTGAGATGATGGTGGGGTTCAATCTTTTAGTCCCACACCCCAGCTTTTGGCTGTAACCGTGTAAGTTCCTTATCCTCCTGTACCTGCCAAACTCCCCAAATTATTTATGGAATTAATTTCCACTACCTTTTCAGCTAGAGCATTCCACATCCCGACAACTTTGAGCAAAATAAATTCTCCTCTTCTCTCTGGATCTCTTGTCAGTGATTTTCAGTTACTGACCTACTTGCCAGAGGGAATAGTCTTCCTCTATCAAAACCTAGCATCATCTTGAAAACCTCTATTAGGTCAACTCTTAACCTTCCCTGTTCCAAGGAAAAAAGTCCTAACTTTTTCAACCTCTCTTCATAACTGAAGTTCCCCATCCCTGTAACATCCTGGTAAACTTCTATACCCTCTCTAAGGCCTTTGCGTTTTTCCTGAAGTATGATATCCAGAATTGTCTACTGTATTCCAGCTGATGATTTATAAAGTTCTAGCACGATCTCTTTGGTTTTATATTCCATACCTCTGTTTATAAACAAAATGAATCCAAAAGTTTTATTTAGCAACCTTATCAAGTTGCCCTGCCATCATTAAGATTTCTGTATATGGACACCACGATCTCAGCTCATCTACACTCCTCAAACTGTGCCATTTACAGTATATACCGTCTTTCCATATTAATCCTCCCAAAGTGCATCATGTCACACTTCTCGGTATTGAACTTGCATCTGTCATTTCGACACCTTGTGATGTTAATAGCTGCCAGTGTGTGCTAGCTGTGGTGAGACTTGCAGCAAGTGCGTGAGGCTTGAGAATTGCTAAGTTTGTGAGAGTGGGGTGAAGCTATGTAGGGTATGAGTCATGATTGATGGAGATTGTTGGCCAGTGAGTGATAGGGTGTTGGGTGAGGGGTATGATGCATTGCTGAGGCTAGTGGTGCAGAGGGTGGGATATAGCAGTTGAAGATGCATTCGTTTGCTTTAACCACTTCAGTGAACTTTTTGAACCACTGCATCCAGGACTTTGGGGCTTGACTCCTAGCACTGACCAACAGTTATCTTGATCCACTGCCTTCTGACAGTTTGTCTGGAGGACCTTCTGGCCCCCTGTGGATAGGACACATCTCTTCTCCTTTGTACTCCTCAAACAAGGCCTCAGTGCAACGTTAGAAAATCTTCCAGCACGCTCTCATCCATGTTGTGCCATTATTACATCTTTTTTCACTTCAGAATGAGTACCATGATGACTTCCAGCCATTGCTCCAAAGACAATACAGCTGCCTTTTAAGAGGTGCAGGCTAGCTTTAACTGTCGCTAGATTCTTACAGTTTTGGATGTCTGTTGAGGCATGCAGACATTTAGCATTGTGGTTAGCAATAACTACCCACTGCAATCATGTTAATTAACAGGCAGCACTGCAATTCTGTATCATGATCCCCACTGCTGTTTTTGGGGGCTATTGAATTTAGCTCCCGTTATGTTAACAAAATGTCTGAAGGCTCAACTTAATTCTGACTGCTATTTTTCATAACTTTTTTCTGGTTCTTGTATCAACTTTTTCAAATCCCTCCTGTAATTTCCATAATTTTCTTGTTATTAACTGAATCTTGTCCCTGACATTTGCCATAAGCCTTTCTCTGTTTTATTTTAACTTGATTTCCTTTATCATCTAAGATTAGCTTTGGATGCTTTAACCCATTAAGGGGACATGGCAAGTCAGTGCTGGAAATGTCTTTTGTGGAAACTGTTGTGAAAGTACAACAAACACTTTAAGCAACTTAAAGACATCCTGGGTCTCAGTTGAGAATGTGGTTCTAAGCCTTTTCTTGGACTGGGGGTTAGTGGGGTGGGGGTGTGTGGGTAATCAGGGCAGGAGTAGCAAGAAGATGTGGGGAGAATTGAAGGAGAGAGTGTCAGGTGAGTGCCTGATTTTTACAGTGTTCAAGCAGATTGTGTTCTGAACAACACCACACTTTACATTGGAAACAAAGTTAGGAGCACTCAGAGGCACAAATGATAAATAGGTATTTTTTTAAGCAGATAAACAGGTAGAGCAGAAATAAAGGCTAGGATTTTACGAGCAGAGCCAAGGAGTGACTGCCCCCACTGGAAGGGGGCGGCACTGTTAGAAATTAGGAATAGTCTTTGAATATACACATATGTAATTAGTTTGAAATAGGTAAAGGACTGGGTTAGTGTTCAAGTTCATTGTATTTTAAGTTTACTTTTACTGGAAATTGTTTAAGGTTTCACTGTCATGGAAATCAGCCTAGAGAAATTATTTTTAGATAAGGTGGGCTAGTTTAAAAAAAGGGCCTTAGTTGGAAAAGTATGAAGCTGTGTTAAACTTTTCATTTAACTTTGAATAACTAAGATGCTCGCTGAAATACATGTTTCCAGTAGTATGTGAGAACATCACACATGACTGCAATGTGCACCTTTCACCAGTCTAATAAGGGGAAAGAATAGTCTATCTGATAGTGGGATGTTATGAGAGAATAAAACTAGTCTGGGAGAGAAAGCTTGAGGTGATAAGGATTAGATGAGGTAGAATATGACCGTATGATACCATATGATATGAGTGAAGGTCCAAAAGAGTAATGACAGGTGATTGACATCAAAGGGTCAAGGACAAAGAATTCAACATCCCTTGGTGTATTTTGAAATAAAATAAATCTTCATAGGACCAAAAGGCCTACCAATAGAACAGGCTCCTACACCTGTGTAGGAGCCCTTCAGCATGGTGGGGCCTGCCAAACCTCAGGCAGCCAGAAGATGGCCAATTTTCCAAAATGTGCACAGGTGCCACAAAGGCATCAGAGCGCTGGCAGATATATCAGGACGGCAAAGAGGTGGCAGCTCAGGTCAGTGCTGCATTCGGCAGGCATCTGGTGAGGCAGCGGGCTTCATAGGAAGGCTGGACAGCGTGGCCCAACCATTTTGCAGCATGGAGGGGGAGTTCAGGTGCCAGGGAATTGAGGTCAGCAATGCCCACATCCCATGAAAGAATAAAAAAACATCAGTTACCGATTTTAGGAGGAGTAGGCTACAAGTCTAGTGGGAATGGTGTGCGATTCTGAAAGAAAGGTATTTAAGGCCTTTAAAACAAGTCAGGCAAAGCGGTTGAAATGGAAGCTCCACAACAGAAGGCAAAGAAAGTAGATGGTAAAACAGTTGTCAGCAGTGAGAAACACAAATTGACCAAAATTGGCTGAAGTTAAGCTTTGTATGAAATGTTTTAAAGTACTTGTTGTGCTCTTGCTATTTATGTTTACCATTTTTTCCACGAGCTGGCAATTCATATAGGTGCAACGAACTCACAGCGGAAATGAGGTGACAATGCCTTACTTAAACGTGTTTATCCATTTTATGGTTGGTTATTTTTCAATCTGTCAGATGCAGAAAATTGGATGATATTGAGTACTATCATTGCTGAATTTATTTACAGCAAGGCAAGTTTGCATAAGCTTTTTCTATTATAAATGTGGACTATTTTTATTTGTTTTTGTCTATTTGCTTTTTAGATGAGTGTAATGCAGGTAGGACTACATTTATTGCCCATCCCTAGTTATCCTGGTGGAAATATTCCTTGAACTGCTGCAGTCTTTGCTGTGATATTGCTCCCAAAATGATATTAGGTATGAAGGATGGAGTGGAGCTTCTTAGATGACTTGTGTCTTATAGAAATATCCATTGACTTGAATATGTGTTGTAGTCTGCATGAGGCTGAACTGATGTACGAGAGGTTGCCTTTAGTCTTAATGGAAGTAGTTGTTACGGAGTGAGTAACAGGTGGCTGGATGTTAATTTTGTGTGAAGGGGATCTATTGAGCTGAGGTGTTGACTTAATATGGCAAAGTTCTTGTTGAAGTTTCTTGTCACTGATTTGAGGGTGGAGGAATGATGGAAAGATTGGTCGTTCAAGTATGTCAGTGAGTGGACTTGATGTATTGGTGTGCCATTGTGAGACTCTTAAGCTCTACTCCATCTTTCAAACCTACAAAGACAAGAAACCATCACACAATAAACCAGTAATTTACAGTACACCATGCGATTATGGGCTTGTCTACTTTGGGGAAACAGGGCGAAACATACACACTAAACTCAAGGAATCTCAAACCTATTTCAAACACAGTGAATTGGACAAGTCTGCTATTGTCAAACACTTAATAAGCTCAACTTAATAACCACCATATTCAATGGTCAACACTAGATTTTCCTCATCCATCACACACTGGCATCCAAGACAAGATCATGGTGATCTATCAGTACCACACTGTCCCCCAAGACAACAACCTTCTTATCAGTGACATCTGGCTACCCTTATTCAAGAAACACATTATCATTCATTCTGCACAGTTGACCAATCAACAGCAAGAATGTTAACATGTACTGATCTATTACAAATATTATACGCTGACCAATCAGCAGTAAGATCCTGCCCATATTTCCATCCTCCAATATATATAACTATCATTTTCACTTGTTCCAGCTATACCTCCAGACAATGGGCAGAGTATGCTGCCTGAAATGTTGAGGCCTACCAGTTCTTCTAAGGAACTCTTTTAAGGTAACAACTGCTATGTTCAGAACAAATTTTACATGCTGTAACTGTAAAATTGTCTTACTCAATGTAACATTGAGTTGCTGCAGTGGATCCTTTAGGTTCACAGTGAATTGCTCTGTCCAGCATGCTGTTAAGTTTCTTGATTGTTACTGTGGCTGTACTCATCCATGCATGTGGTTTTTTTTTCTTTTTTATTTGTTCATAGAATGTGGGCGATTTTGGCTGGGCCAGCATTTATTGCCTATTCCTAATTGCCCTGGAGAAGGTGGTGATGAGCTGCCTTCTTGAACCGCTGCAGTCCATGTGTTGTAGGGACACCCACAGTGCTATTAGAAAGGGAGTTTCAGGATTTTGAACCAGTGACAGTAAAGGAACGACGATATAGTTCCAAGTCAGGATGGGATGTGAGTTGGAGGGGAACTTGCTGGTGGTGGTGTTCCCATGTACTGCCCTTGTCCTTCTAAGTGGTGGAGGTAGGGGGTTTGGAAGGAACTGTCAAAGGAGCTTTGGTGAGTTGCTGCAGTGCATCTTGTAGATGGTGCACACTGCTGCCACTGTGCATCAGTGGTGGAGGGAGTGAAAGCTGAAGTTGGTGAATGGGGTGACAATCAAGCAGGCTGCTTTGTCCTGGATGGTGTCAAACTTCTTGAGTGTTGTTGGTGACGCACTCATTCAGGCAAGTGGAGAGTATTCCATCATACTCCTGGCTTGCGCCTTGTAGATGGTGGACAGGTTTTGGGGAATCAGGAACCAATTGTTACATAGCATCAAGCTGCTACCCTACTCTTGTAGCCTTGAGGTTGATATGGCTGGTCCAGTTTGGCTTGGGATTAATGTTGACCCCCAAGTTGTTGGTAGTGAGGAACTCAGCAATGGTGCACTAGTACTCCAGAGACCCAGGGAACCTGGGTTCAAATCCCACCACGGCAGGTGATGAAATTTGAATTCAATAAACAATCGGAAATTTTAAAAAGTCTAATGATGACCATGAAACCATCATTGATTGTTGTAAAAAACCCAATCTGATGGAAGATCTGGGCCGACGTCATGCATCACAATATATACTCTCAACATCTAGGGAGGTAGTGATCAGAATCTAATAGGAGCGAAGATAATGACAGAGATATAGATAGTACAAACAGCAAAGTAACTGACGGAATAAAGCCAACAGAGGATGAGGATGGAGCTCAGGGAGATAAATTGGTTAAAAATATTGATGCAGAGGCAAGATAAACTGAATTTAAAGAAAAAGGCAAGCACAAAATAAGTAAACAATAAGCAAAAGGATGCCAAAAGGTGAGCTTAGGAAAGATGTTAACAAGCTAATTAGAAAGCAAAGAGAAAAGATGAAGGAATAGCAGCAAAGAATGCAACAAGAAACAGTAAAGAATTCTACAGGCACAATAGGAATAGGGTCACTGAGGGATATGCATGATAAATTCACAGGAGATGATATAGAAATACAGAGATACCAGGTAGATTGTTGGTCTCAGTTTTTCTTGAAGGGATGAACAAAGATCCAAATACAACAGTGGGAGTCTTCAAGACGGTTTTACAAAAGTAGATATAGGAGGAAATGAAGTGGATACCCAAAAAACAATATTAAGTAAAAATTCAATAGACAAAGCAATACTGAGATTTTAAAAATTTAGAGATACGGAATACAATAAAAATAGTCTGCATGAATTTCTAAAAGGATAGTCTCATGTTTATCCAATCTTAGGGCATTCTTTGAAGAAACAACAGCAGAAGTAGACAATGGAAATGCAAGTGGAAGTTACATACATGTACTACAGTACGCCTTCAACAAGATACCACAAAATAGACTCATGACTAAGTTCTTGATGTGTGGAGTCAGGGGCCAGGTATAAGAAAGCCATTTATTTGTTAGAAGGTAGAAAACAAAATGGTGTAGAGGAGCAAGAGATATATATGCAGTGCTGGTTTCCATACTACAGAAAGGGTGCTGAAGCACTGTAGAAAGTGAAGCAAAGATTTAGAAGGGTGACAGGGTGTAACTATGAAGAAAGATTGATCAGACTTGGGGATTTTCCTCTGGAGAAGGACAGACTAAAAGTTGGCCGAATATGGGTCTTTAAAATGATCAAGGGCTGAATTTTCCCCCTGTCGGGGGGATTGTGGAGGGGCGGGCGGGAGCGAGTGCGAACCCGATCGGCGCCTCCATCTTACGTGGGCAGGCCAATTAAGTCCCGGCCAGCATGACGCACACCCAGAAGCGCTATGCGCTCCCTGTGTTGGCAGGGGGATTCCGTGAGTCGGGGCCTGCGATCTTATGCGCATGCGCGCAAAAGAGCGCAGAAATCTCTCGGAAGCATGGAGGTGTCTCAGGGAGATTAGTTTAAGTTGTGAAGAATGTAATAAATGTAAAACAAAATTTTAAGGACATGTCCCCTCATGTGAAACTGTCACATGAGCTGGGACATGTCCATTAATTTTTTCAAAAGATTTTATTTAATTAATGAACCCTTCATGAAACTTCATCCCACCCGTGGATGAGGTTTCATGAAAAATGCGAAGGCCGCCTGGGCTCTATGCCTGCCCGCCAACCTTAAGGTTGACGGACAGCATTCTTAACAGCTTTAATTACTTTGTTAATGGCCTTAATAGGCCTTTGACAGTTCGGCGGGTGCACAGATGATGCGGCTGCGCGGCTGCCGAACTGACAATCTAAATGCCGCGCGGTGACATTGGGATGCCCGCCTGACATTACCGCGCATCATTTTACGTGTTGGTGAGCGGGCCCTGCCCCCGCTCGCTGATGGGAAAATTCTTCCCCAAGACCTGATAGGATGGATAGGGAGAAACTGATTCAATTCATGGAAGATATAAGATGTCCACTAAGAGATCAAATGAAGAATTTGCGATGAATTTCAGAGAACAGTGAGAATATACAGATAAAAGCAAAATACTGCCGATGCTGGAAATCTGAAACAAAAGCAAAAATTGCTGGAAAAACTCAGCAGGTCTGACAGCATCTGTGGAGAGAAAGACAGTTAACGTTTCGAGTCCATATGGCTCTTCTTCAGAGCTGAAGAGAAATAGAAATGTGGTGAAATATACACTGTTTAAGGGGGGTGGGACAGGTGAAGCTTGAAAGAGGGCCAGTGATAGGTGGAGGCAAAGGAGAGATTGCAAAAGATGTCATAAACAAAAGGTCGAAGGGGTGTTGATGTTGGTGATACTAGCTAAAGGTGGTGCTAATGGTGACATTAAGAGTAGAAAGCAGGACGAGCAAGTGACAGATGGCCCTAGTGGGGGTGGGGTGGGGGGAGGGGACGGTGTGGGAAAAAAGATCGAAATGGGCTAAAAGGTGGGGATAAAACAATGAATAAAAATACATTTTAAAAATAATAATTGAAATAGGTGGTAAAAAATATATAAAAATTAAAAAATAAACACTGAAAAAAGGGGATCAAAAAAGGGGTGAAGATAGAGGACAGAGTTCATGATCTAAAATTGTTGAACTCAATGTTAAGTTCAGAAGGCTGCAAAGTGCCTAATCGGAAGATGAGGTGCTGTTCCTCCAGTTTGCGTTGAGCTTCACTGGAACATTGCAGCAGGCCAAGGATGGACATGTGGGCATGAAAGCAGGATGGTGTGTTGAAATGGCAAGCGACAGGGAGGTCTGGGTCATGCTTGCGGACAGACTGAAGGTCTGCAAAGCAGTCACCCGGTCTGCATTTGGTCTCTGCAATGTAGAGGAGACCGCATTGGGAGCAGCGAATGCAGTCGCACAAATTGAGGGAAGTGCAAGTGAAGCACTACTTCACTTGAAAGGAGGGTTTGGGCCTTTGGACAGTGAGTAGGGGAGAAGTAAAGTGGCAGGTGTTGTACCTTCTGTGATTGCATGGGAAGGTGTTGAGGTGTAGGGGGTGATGGAGTACTGGACCAGGGTATCCTGGAGGGAACGGTCCCTATGGAATGCCAACAGGGGGTGTGAAGGGAAGGTGTGTTTGGTGGTGGCATCATGCTGGAGTTGGCGGAAATGGTAGGGGATGATCCTTTGAATGCGGAGGCTGGTGGGGTGAAAAATGAGGTCAAGGGGTCCCTACCATGGTTCTGGGAGGGAGAGGAAGGTGTGAGGGCAGAGGCATGGGAGATGACACGATTGAGGGCCCTGTCAACCACCGTGGGTGGGAAACCTCTGTTAGGAAAGAAGGAAGACATGTCAGAAGCACTGTTTTGGAAAGTGGCATCATCAGAACAGATACGACGAAGGCGAAGGAACTGAGAGAATGGGATGGAGTCCTTACAGGAAGCAGGGTGTGAGGAGTTGTAGCTGAGGTAGCTGTGGGAGTTGGTGGGATTGTAATGAATATTGGTGTACAGTCTATCACCAGAAATTGAGACAGAGAGGTCAAGGAAGGGATGGGAAGTGTCAGTGAACTGTAAGGACTTCATCCCATTCTCTCAGTTCCTTCGCCTCCGTCGCATCTGTTCCGATGATGCCACTTTCCCAAACAGTGCTTCTGACATGTCTTCATTCTTCCATAACCTAGATTTCCCACCCACGGTGGTTGACAGGGCCCTCAATCGTGTCATCTCCCGTGCCTCTGCCCTCACACCTTCCTCTCCCTCCCAGAACCACGGCAGGGTCCCCCTTGTCCTCATTTTTCACCCCACCAGCCTCCGCATTCAAAGGATCATCCTCTGCCATTTCCGCCAATTCCAGCATGATGCCACCACCAAACGGATCTTCCCTTCACCTCACTTGTCGGCATTCCGTAGGGACTGTTCCCTCCGGGACACCCTGGTCCACTCCTCCATCATCCCCTACATCTCAACCCCCTCCCACGGCACCTTCCCATGCAATCACAGAAGGTGCAACACTTGCCCCTTTACTTCCCCCCTCCTCACCGTTCAAGGGCCCAAATACTCCTTTCAAGTGAAGCAGTCCATCTGAAGCAGAGGTCTGTCCACAAGCATGACCCAGACCTTCCTGTCGCTTGCCATTTCAACACACCACCCTGCTCTCATGCCCATCCTTGGCCTGCTGCAATGTTCCAGTGAAGCTCACCGCAAAATGGAGGAACAGCACCTCATCTTCCGATTAGGCACTTTGCAGCCTTCTGAACTTAACATTGAGTTCAACAACTTCAGATCATGAATTCTCTCCTCCATTCTCACCCCTTCTTGATCCCCTTTCTTCAGTATTTATTTTTTAATTTTTATATATTTTTTAACCATCTGTTTCAATTATTATTTTTAAAATTTATTTCTATTTATTGTTTTATCCCCACCTTTTAGTCTATTTCGATCTTTTTTCCCACACCATCTCCTCCCCCACCATACTCCCACTAGGGCCATCTGTCACTTGCTCATCCTGCTTTCTACTCTTAATGTCACCATTAGCATCTCCTTTAGTTAGTATCACCAACATCAACATCCCTTCGACCTTTTGTTTATGACATCTTTTGCAATCTCTCCTTTGCCTCCACCTATCACTGGCTTTCTATCCAGCTTCAACTGTCCCACCCCCCTTAAACACTATATATTTCATCACATTTCTACTTCTCTTTAGTTCTGAAGAAGTCATACGGACTCGAAACGTTAACTCTGTCTTTCTCTCCACAGATGCTTTCAGACCTGCTGAGTTTTTTCCAGCAGTTTTTGTTTTTGAATGAGAATATATACTTGCTGCCACAAAGAGCGGTTGAAGCAGAAAGAGTTTTACACATTTAAGGGGAAGCTTGATGTACACATAAAGGAGAAGGAATATCGGGGCAAAATGGGAAAAGCTAATTAGAGTGACAAGAGATAATTAGAGTGGGAGGGGGCCCGGTTCTCTGCTGTAGATTTTATGTAATTATATGTGATTTCAGACTAATGCTTTGAGTAATCATACATTTTTAACTCTCAGTGTAATTTCAAAGACTTTGTGTATATTTTAATATAGGCCAGAAAATATTTCGCTTTTCATGTAATATTACTGTTTCTCAAGCAGATGAGTAGTTTCACATTATGATCCATTGTTCACAGATCACTTATGTCTCTTCATTTAGAGTTAATGCTCAAAACAATGTCAAACATGTGTTAGTCCACAACAGATGAGAAAAAAAAGAACAAATCATAATACCTTCTTTAATTGTTCAAGATGAGCAACCTGGAGATCGTAATCTGTATCAGAGTGGCTGTGCGTGGCTTTGTAGGAAGCAAAATCTGTTTGGGTTTGTACAAGAGACTCTTCCCATCCAGTAGCCTGGAATGAAAATATCTTTCATTTTAGTTGTAAAATAACCTTCTAAGTTGGCAGTGGATGCATTTTTGGGCAACTTACAAGCATTTTATTCACATACACCTTATGACTGCAAACCTTTCTTTGGATATGTTGTCAGTATTTCCACTGAAATCCCTTACAGTATTGCTCTAATACAGATAGTTGGTGCATTGTCTCAAGAATAAAGGCTAAATTATACTTGGCAAATATAAGAAATAAGAGCACAAATATTCCTCAGGAAAAAGTTGACAAAGTTGCAAAAATAATTTGAAAGGACTGAAGAAAAATATAGTCAATTGGCCTAATGTTTTCGTAATGCATACAAAATCATAAAGTTCCATCATCTCAGACTTTAATTTACCAAAATAAACCCTTAGTTTAACTTTAAAACATCCAATGTGCTGGTTTTACAGTCAGCAGTGAAGCAATGGCTCTCGCCACTTGCCTTAAAGAAAGTTGCCCACAAGGAGCTTGTGATCTCTGTGGTGTGGATTTCCCTTTTCTTGATGGCAGTTTAAATTTGGTGCCAAGTCAAGGGGATCTCCAGGTGTTTAACAGCAGCGATGTCAACAATCAGGATAAGCAGTCAATCATATTGAAGTATTTTCACAAACAGCAAACCAGGCAGTTAAGAGAACTGAAGCTCTTAACTTTTAATTTAAATTTTAAGATAACAAAATAATTGATTATGGCCGGATTAAGATAGAAGCAAACATATTATAAACAAATTTAAAAATTATTTTAAAAATGCGTTTTTTAAAATTATACTAGTGGAATTTGATATTCCACAAATATAAAATAAGATTTTCAGTTTAGCTGCAATTATGAAGTAAGTACACTGTTAAAGACCCAGTTACATCTCAATCAACAAGGTTTAACTTTCTCAAGGGTTTTTACAGCCGGACTAACAGAGTAAAAGTGGAACATTTGTCAATTCACTGATGTTTAAGGTTTGCACTCTGAGGGGACTGCAACAGTGCACCGTCTGGTGGAGTGTAGAATCACTCTTCTGGATTTTTGTGTTATTCTGTGACTCTCAAAGCTGCTGTCAGTTTTAGTGGAGTGATAACAGTGAACATTGACAGTCTCCCTGTCATTACCACCACAAATCCTGGCATATTCTTATGGTCTAACCAACTGCAGGAGCTAATTGGCTTAATCTATTGCTTTGTATGCTCCAAAACAACTTGAACAATCCAATCAAACTAAACACTCCCTAAACAGGTGTACATGTTCTTTGGATTGGAAAAATTGGCGACTAAATTCAAAAGTTTGCAATGTACAAAATGTTTGCAATGTACAAGTATTCTTGCAAACCCATAGGGAGCAACAAAGGAGATTTTATCAAGGCTTCAATGTATCATGCTTTGAACTCTTAGAACTATAATCACATTTCAGACAGGATCAGGGAAAATGTCTGGTATTACAAACAATTTGCAACACAAGGTAAAACTTGAATTTGGAAGTGTTTTAGAGCAAAACATACGATAAAAAGATGTTTAAAAAGCACCAAAATAAATCAACTTAAAATTTCAAAGAATCTCCTGAACAGAAACACTTTATAGGGTTATATTAATCTTCTACTTTGTTGTGAAAAATTATCTTCATGGAATTAGCTTATTCATGAATGCCTTACAAATTCTATAACAATGGGGTAAAATTTTATGCCACAGCCATCCAGTGTGTACCTAAACAACAGGCATCCAAGAGTTTAAAACTGGGGGAATTGGAAAACTTGATGGCCTATTGTTACCCAGGCCTAACCTGATGCTATATTCAAGTTGGCCTGTAAATGGGCAAGCAGCCTGCCTGCAACAGGTGTAGGTCTGCTTTTCTATTTAAACTGGGATTCAATGCCTGTTGTAGGACCTCAATATGAAATCTAGGCACCAGTAGGCAGAGCTTGTCTGACACTCCCCTCTGCTTCCTCAATTCCAGGGCCTACCTCTGGGGCAGCTCATCAGATCTGGCTGAAATTCATCAGGCCACAGTTAACAAGCTGTATTATTACATTGGCATATTGGCATCTGCAGCCTGCCGCTTTTATTGAATTGAGTCCGATGTTGAATTTGCCTTGAGGATCAAGAAAGGATGGATGAGTGGCTGGAGTGATCTCTCCACTGGCTTGCAGCCAGCTTCAGGTGCAAATCGGATTTCTGCCGT
This sequence comes from Cetorhinus maximus, assembly GCF_964194155.1. Classification (NCBI taxonomy): domain Eukaryota; kingdom Metazoa; phylum Chordata; class Chondrichthyes; order Lamniformes; family Cetorhinidae; genus Cetorhinus; species Cetorhinus maximus. Next base: position 130,783,823 of record NC_135884.1, read on the forward strand.
TTGGCATCTTTCACTGTACTTCCTCAATAAAGTTCAACTATTCAGTGTTTTAGTTTTGTATAAATATCACCAAACTAGCAAGTCCTTCATATATTTAAAGAACAAAATAATTTCTGCTTGTTTGCTATGCTTATTCAACCAAGTAACTATCAACTATATAAATATAAAAACAAAAAACTATCAACTATCATTGTTTATGTTATTTGTCACAAGTTGGTGACAGGGGAAACAGAATGTAAGCTCATTTAGAACATTTACAAATTCTTAAATGAAAAACAATGGGTCAGTTCATGATTAGACATGGAAAGTATTAAAATTATTTCAGCCTGCTGTAACTAAACAAGCTGAGGATTGGCTTCTTTCTTCATAGTTCTACCTGCTTTCTCAATGGTAAAGGCATTGGGTTGAGTAAATGAATCAGTAGATAAGCACAGACTTTAATAGTGCATGCAATAAACCAAACCATGCTGTATCCAGGTAATCTAAAGATGTAAATCAAAACCAAGCAAGGTTGAAAAAAATCAATCTTTTTGCGTTACCCCCAGGGCAAACACGATTTATAAATGCACCATTCAGATAACCTCCAATAGATTGTTAACAAGGTTTTAATGTCACACCTGTCTTAAAATGCAGTGATTTTGCTTCAAAAGCATGTAAACTATTTTTATTGCTAAAACAAGAAAAATCAAGCTCATGGCGAAACATGGTATTCCACAGCTATATATCTATCTTTATTTCTGCAGTGAAATCACTTCCAATACTGTATAATAAACCAGTGATAAACAAAAATGTTTGCATTCAGTTCATAATGCTTAAAGAACACATCACAATCTGAAGGTTACTTCATTAATGACAGAAAGCCTAATAAACAAAGTGTGTCAAAAGTAAAGGAGTTCTTCCTTACGAATGAGATAAAATATAATTTCATTTCAGGAAGTATCTGCAGTAGAACAGGGACAGCAGTCAGTATGGGGTTACCTGGGCTAAGTCAATTGTGCAATGACATCTTAGGACATATAGTCTGGTCCCTAATAATGTGAAATGGGTTTTTGGAAACATCAGTTCTTAAAAATGATTAAAACAAATTTTCTAAATAGAAGTAGGGCATAAACAGAAAACCACCTTTTGAGAAATGCAACAAAGGAACGATTGAAATAGATTTGTTGGTAGATATAGGCGGATGGAGGCAATTAGAGGGTACCATAGTAGCTTCTGAACTGTCCTTATGTCTCAAATACATGAGTAAAAATCCAAACGAGATCATTGGATCAAAATTTCCATTCTATAGACTGTAAAGATGCTTCAAGATATGCGTTATTTCAAAACAGATATGTGTGAGCCTAGACACCTGCGCAAAATTCCCATAACTTGGTGGAAACTGATGATTGCTCAGGTAGTTCAAGGGTAATGAGAGCGACAATTGGAAAAAGTGGCATTTGTGCTGCTCTTACAAGGTTGTGTAAAGGAACATCGTCAGGGTGAAGGAAGCTTTATTCTATAGCTCGTCTGTGCTTATGCGGTGCTTAATGTCCCAGCTGGATGCCAAAATACAAAGGTACCCCATTATTCAGCATCTCTCAATCCCTGACCCACATACACATCCAAAGACACAATCTCCAATATTCTGGACAATGTCAACTTCCAAACCAGTGCTTCCAATACATCTTTCTTCCTTCCTTTTTCCTCAAATGAGGATTCCTCTTCAGCATGGTTAACAGGGCCCTCTACCATGTCCATCCCCTTGTCCTCACCTTCCACCCTACCAGCCTTCATATTAGAGGATGATCCATTACCATTTCTGCCACCTCCAAAATGATACCATCACCAAACACATCGTCCCCTACCCTAGTAAGATCATAAGAAACAGGTGTAGGAGTAGGCCATTTGGCCCATCGAGCCATCTCCACCATTCAATAAAATCATGGTTGATCTGGTTGCGGCCTTAACTCCAATTTCTCGCCTGTCTCCCATAACCCTTGATTATCTTGAAGATCAAAAACCTGTCTAGCTCTGCCTTGAATATATTCAGTGAACCAGCCTCCACCACTCTCTGTGGAAGAGAATTCCAAAGGCTAATGATCCTCTGAGAAGAAATTCCTCATCTCTCTCTTAAATGAGAGACCCCTTTATTTGAAATTGTGGCCCCTAGTTCTAGATTCCCCCATGAGAGGAAACATCCTCTCAGCATCTACCATGCCAAGTACCCTCAGAATCTAATATATTTCAATAAAATCACCTCTCATTCTTCTAAACTCCCAATGAGTATAGGCCCAACCTGCTCAACCTTTCCTCATAAGACAATCCCAGGAATCAGCCTAGTGAACCTTTACTGAACTTCTTCCTTAAGTAAAGAGACCAGAGCCGTACACAGTATTCCTGGTATGGTCTCACCATTGTGCTGTACAGTTGCAGCAAGACTTCCCTACTTTTATACTCCACCCCCCCCCCTTGCAATAAAGGCCAACATTCCATTTGCTTTCCTAATTACTTGCTGTACTTGCATGCTAATGCTTTGTAAGTCATGTACAAGGACATCCAGATCCCGCTGTACTGCAGCATTCTGCAGTCTCTCTCCATTTAAATAATATCCTGCTTTTCTATTCCTCCTGCCAAAGTAGACAACCATACATTTTCCCAAATTGAATGTTGTAGTTTATTGCAAGAGGAATGGAATATAAAAGTGGAGATATTTTGCTACAGTTGTGTAGGGTGCTGGTGAGACTACATCTGGAGTACTATGTACAGTTTTGGTCTCTTTATTTAAGAAAGAATATAAATATGTTAGAAGCAGTACAGAGAAAGTCCACTCAACTGATACCTGGGATATTGGGCCTGTATCATTGGAGTGTAGAAGAATGAGAAGTGACCTTATTGAAACTTAACAGGGTGGATGCTGAAAGGATGTTTTCCCTTGTGGGAGAGACTAGAACTAGGGGACACAGTTTAAAAATAAGGGATCGCCCTTTAAGACAAAGAGGGGGAGAATTTCTTTTCTCAGAGGGTCGTGAATCTTTGGAACTCTCTTCCTCAGAGACAGGTGGAGGCAGGGTCATTGAATATTTTTAAAGCAGAGGTAGATAAAATTTTTGATTAATAAGGGAGTCAAAGGTTATCAGGGATAGGTGGGAATATGGTGTTGAGGCCACAATCAAATCAACCATGAACTTACTGAATGGCAGAGCAAGCTCAAGGGGCTGAATGGCCTACTCCTGCTGCTAATTCGTATGTTTGCATGCTCTAGGGGACCAAAACTCACCTTTGCCACTCTTATCCTTTTCATATACTTGAAGAAGCTTTTACTATCTGTTTGTATTTTTCTAGCTTGTTTTCTCTCATGCTCCAATTTCTCCCTCTTGTTTTAGTTATCCTTTTCCTGTTTCTAAAATCATCTAGCCTACCACTAAAATTTGCAGCATTGTATATCTTTTCTTTTAACTTGATACCATCCTTGACTTCCTTAGTTAGCTACAGATGGTGCATCCTTCTCGTAGCATCTTTTTTTCTCAATGGAAGATGTTTTTGAGAGTTATGAAATATCTACTCAAATGTCTGCAACTACTTCTGTACCATCTTGTCATTTAATTTATTTTCCCATTTCATTTTAGCCAACTCTGTCTTCAGACTCCTGTAACTGTTGGGCAAACAAGGGCTGAGGCTTCTCCATTGCAACCTTCTGGATCCCCATAATTGCCACTTGCAATCACATCCTCCTGTCCGTGACCACGGACCGAATGTGAAGAACCTAGCCTAAGGGCTGTGACTGCCTCCTGGAACAAAGTGTCCAGGTAACTTTCCACTTCCCTGATGCATTGCAGTGTCTGACGTTTGGACTCTAGCTCATCAACTCTGAGCTGAAGTTCCTCGAGCTGCAGATGCTTACTGCAGATGTGGTGCCATGGATCACACAGATGTACACCAATGTCCTCCCTCTCCTTCAGCATTTCAAAGGGACATCCATCTCCTGGTCCGTTCTTCAATCATTCCCAATACCACTTCTTCACCTCAAGGCACCTTTCCGAAATGCAATACCTGGCCTTTTACCTCCTCCTTACACAGCCACAGTGAAGAAATGGCGATATAGTTCCACGTCAGGATGGTGTGTGGCTTGGAGGGGAAATTGCAGGTGGTGGTGTTTCCATGCATCTGCTGGTCCCCTAGAGGTCGCAGGTTTGGAAGGTGCTGTCAAAAGAGTACTGGTGAGTTGCTACAGTGCATCTTGTAGATGGTACATGTTGCTACCACTGCTCTCCTGCACTCCTCATTTAATCAAGGTTGATGATAATGGTACGGTGATGGGTATGCAGGGCCATAAGGTTACAGATTATGGTTGAATACAATTCTGCTGCTGCTGATGGCCCACAGTGTCTCACGGATGCCCAGTTTTGAGCTGCTAGATCTGTTCTGAATTGATCCCATTTGCATAGTAGTAGTGCCACACAACATGATGGATGGTATCCTCACTGTGAAGATGGGACTTTGTCTCCACAAGGAGATGGATGGGATGATGACCCACATCAATCTGTTTCATCTTCATTTATTAAAGGGACTCTGCAAGGGTCAGAACTGAAGGAGTATTAAAGTATCATGATAGAGCCAGGAACTTCACATATGGAGTTTCAAATGGAAGGGAAGCATCATGCTTTTCAAATGCATCCCTGGACACCATGTTGTGGGCTCTTTGGGAATGCAAGGAGATTCTGTCTCCCACACATAGGAGGAAAAAGGCCTTCAGAGAACAAACAGGCCTGGTAAGAAGTGATTGAGGAGTTTAGGAGCAGGAGTGTGGTGCCTCATTCCTGGATACAGAGTCACAAGAGGCCTAATGATCTGATCAAGGCAGGAATGGTTAGTGGCATGGCACATTCAAGTATAAACTCCCTCAGCTCTGCCTTCCATAGCCTTCCCCACATCATTTCTCAGACCAATAATTCTTGCAGGTGCATCCATCCTTCTCACTCGAGGCACTTTCTCACTTCTCTATCTGATCTGCCACCACTGACACATGCTCAACTTATTACCATGTCACACTCATCTCTCACAGTGACCCTGCACGAATGCTGTCCTTCCATCCTTTCAATAGATTCCGCTTCTCACTCTTACAGGAAAATAGAGCACAGAACACCGGGGAGAGACAGAGAACTGGAGGTGGCCCTCCAGTCATTGCCACCTTGACAGCTATAGAGGAGACAGTGGACGTAAGATGGGTCTCAGCATGCCTGGTCATTGGAGATAGTGAGATGAAGGACTCCCAGCTACCTGGTGACAGAATTAAATATAACACAGCCACATGGCCTACAAGACTCATTTATGTTGACCTGATATTAGCAACCACTATAATATGATAATGTGCATAATGATAACTTGGAATCCTATCTTCTTGCCTCTTCTGATTCATGCCTTTCATCTCCTACAGTCCTACCAATGTTCACAGGAGGTGGTGCTGCAGATGGATGAAGACTCCTAAGGGGAGATCACTCTGAGGATGTAACTCAACACAACTCATGTGTACCCTCCACCACCTCAGATAAGCACACCTCTATGAGGCCGCCAAGACAGCGAGATGGGTTGCCAAATGGACAACATCACACATCACAAGTGGTCTGGTGGTGGAGACAGGGACAGCAGTGGAGAGTCCCTGTCAGGCAGCACAGGACTCTACAAGCTCTGTTCAGCTGGACACAGATGCCAAATCTCGGTGGAAGCCTCTGAAGAAATCTATTCTGGAGACTCAGCAGAAAATATATGAGGTTCTGTCAGCCTTTTCGGAGGCACTGCCACTGCACACCCTCAAAGAGAGGGAGACATGATGTCACAGGCCTTAGGGTTGGTGTCAATGTCCATGGAAAGAATGGCCACTTGCATGGAGCATCAGATGCCTCAGGAAACCGAGTGCATGCTGGACCTCACTAATGACTTGCACAATCAAGCTACCACCTTAAGCAGGATTGAGGAAGACCTTGCCTTGGCCATTCAGCACCTCAATGAAGTGCAGCAAAATGCTCTCCAGTTCTGGGCTAGCGGGCAGGTGCATGTGGGCCGTGAGAGGGAAGATATGCTAAATTTTTATATTTCTATTTAAATTGTAAACTTTGAGCTTCATTGTTCCATTCTCCCCAGTTTTTCCTGCTACCTGCCAAGTGGCCTACTGCCTTGTGAAGAATGGTATAACAGAAATTAATTTTAAGCAATGGGTGTTTATGAGAGGGATGAATTGTTGCCTATGTAACTGTTTTATGCTAGGGTCAGGGTGGGTGCAGAATTGATGTGCCAGGTGGCTGCCTTACCTCAGATTAGTCGCTTGGTTGTACATGTTGTATATGAATTGCATTGCCGGTGCAATGCCAGTTACGCAGGCTGTACATCCCATCGACTGGTCAATGATATCAAACAGCACATTCTTTTGGGGCGGGTGAACAGCCAGGGGTCGTGGTCCACATTGAGACCAATGACATAGGTAGGAAAAGGAATGAGGTCCTGAAAGCAGATTTTAGGGAGTTAGGAAGGAAATTAAAATGCAGGATCACTTCTAGTGCCACGTGCTAGTGAGCATAAGAATAGGAACATTGAGCAGTTCAACATATGGCTGGAGAAATGGAGTTGGGGGGGGGCGCTTTAGGTTTCTGAGGCATTGGGACCGGTTCTGGGGCAGGTGGGGCAGCGTCTGGAGTTCAAGAGAAGTGCGAGAGGAGTCAGGAGTTGAAGAGAAGCGCGACAGGAGTCGGGAGTTGAAAAGCAGCGCGAGAGGAGTCGGGAGTTGAAGAGGAGCGCGAGAGCAGTTGGGAGTTGAAGAGAAGCACAACAGGAGTCAGGAGTTGAAGAGAAGTGCGAGAGGAGCCGGGAGTTGAAAAGAAGCGCGAGAGGAGCCGGGAGTTGAAAAGGAGCTGGGAGAGCAGAGGTGACTGAGGGAGTTCGGTGAGGAGGGAGCGAGTTGATCCTTTGAGCACAGTGAGTACGGTGAGGTAAGTATTTACTACTTTTATCACATAGTTTTTAAGTTCTTATTTTGTGGTTCATTATTTGTAAGGGCTATATTCTGTAACAACGAGGAGCAGGGAAGAAGGGCCCTAGTGTAATTGATATTATTTAATATTAAGTATCTTCCAAAAGGTTTAATTTAATTTAAAGGGGTAAGTCATGGCAGGAGGGCTCAAAGCCGTGGTGTGCTCCTCCTGCTCTATGTGGGAAGCCGGGAACATTTCCAGTGCCCGGGGCCAGCATTTGTGTGGCAAGTGTCTCCAGCTGCAGCTCCTGGAAGCCCAGGTTTCGGATCTGGAGCGGTAGTTGGGGACACTGTGGAGCATCCGCGAGGCGGAGAGTATCGTGGATAGCACATATAGAGAGGTGGTCACACCGCAGGCTAAGAGTCCACAGGCAGGAAGGGAATGGGTGACCACCAGGCAGAGCAAGAGGACTAGGCAGGCAGTGCAGGAATCTCCTGTGGCTATTCCCCTGTAAAACAGATATTCCGCTTTGGATACTGTTGGGGGGAATAGCTTCTCAGGGGAAAGCAGCAACAGCCAAATTCGTTGCACCGTGGTTGGCTCTGCTGCACAGGGGAGGAGTAAAAAGTATGGGAATGCAATAGTTATAGGGGATTCAATTGTAAGGGGAATAGATAGGCGTTCCTGTGGCCGCAAACGAGACTCCAGGATGGTATGTTGCCTCCCTGGTGCTAGGGTCAAAGATGTCTCAGAGCGGCTACAGGACATTCTGAAGTGGGAGGGTGAACAGCCAGAGGTCGTGGTACACATTGGTACAAACGATACAGGTGAAAAAAGGGATGAGGTCCGAAAAGCAGAATATAGGGAGTTAGGAAGTAAGTTGAAAAGTAGGACCTCCAAGGTAGTGATCTCAGGATTACTACCAGTGCCACGTGCTAGTCAGAGTAGAAATCACAGGATATATCGGATGAATACGTGGCTGAAGAGATGGTGTGAGGGGGAGGGTTTCAGATTCCTGGGACATTGGGACCGGTTCTGGGGGAGGTGGGACCAGTACAAACTGGGCGGGTTACACCTGGGCAGGACCAGGACTGATGTCCTAGGGGGAATATTTGCTAGAGTGGTTGGGGAGGGTTTAATCCAAAATGGCAGGGGGGGTGGGAACCAATGCAAGGAGTCAGAAGAGGGGGAATCAAGGGCAAAACAAAAGACAGAAAGGGGAATAAGAAAAGTGATAGGCAGAGAAATCAAGGACAAGAATCAAACAGCACCTCAGTGAAAAATAGTGAGAACGGGACAAGTAATGTTAAAAAGACAAGCCGTAAGGCTTTGTGCCTTAACGCGAGGAGCATTTGCAATAAAGTGGATGAATTAGCTGTGCAAATAGATGTAAACAGGCATGATATAGTTGGGATTACAGAGACATGGCTGCAGGGTGACCAGGGATGGGAACTGAACATCCAGGGGTATTCAGTATTTAGGAAGGACAGGAAAAAAGGGAAAGGCGGTGGAGTTGCATTGCTGGTTAAAGAGGAAATTAATGCAATAGTGAGGAAAGATATTAGCTCCGACGATGTGGAATCTATATGGGTAGAGCTGAGAAACACTAAAGGGCAAAAAAATGTTAGCGGGGGTTGTATACAGACCCCCAAACTGTAGTAGTGATGTTGGGAATGGTATTAAACAGCAACTTAGAGAACATGCAATAAAGGAACATCTGTTATTATGGGTGATTTTAATCTGCATATAGATTGGGCAAATCAAATTAGTAACAAAACCATAGAGGAGGAATTCCTGGAGTGTATTTCTGGACCAATACGTTGAGGAACCAACCAGAGAACAGGCCATCCTAGACTGGGTACTGTGAAATGAGAAAGGAATAATTGGCAATCTAGTTGTGCAAGGCTCCTTGGGGATGAGCGACCATAATATGATAGAATTCTTCATCAAGATGGAGACTGACATAGTTGACTCTGAGACTAGGGTCCTGAATCTTAATAAAGAAAACTACGACGGTATGAGGTGTGAGTTGGCTATGATGGATTGGGAAACGTTACTTAAAGGGATGATGGTGGATAAGCAATGGCAAACGTTCAAAGAGCGCATGGGTGAACTGCAACAATTGTTTATTACTGTCTGGTGCAAAAGTAAAATAGGAAAGGCGACCAAACCATGGCTTACAAGGGAAATTAGAGATAGTATTAGATCCAAGGAAGAGGCATACAAATTGGCCAGAAAAAAATAACAGACCTGAGGATTGGGAGCAGTTTAGAATTCAGCAAAGGAGGACCAAGGGATTGATTAAGGAGGGGAAAATAGAGTACGAGAGTAAGCTTGTGGAGAACATAAAAACTGACTGTAAAAGTTTCCATAGGTATGTGAAGAGAAAAAGATTGGTGAAGAAAAATGTAGGTCCCTTACAGTCAGAAACAGGGGAATTTATAATGGGGAACAAAGAAATGGCTGACTAACTAAATACATACTTTGGTTCTGTCTTCACAAAGGAGGTCACAAATAACATACCAGAAATGTTGGGGAACACAGGGTTTAGTGAGAGGGAGGAACTGAAAGAAATCAGTATTAGTAGGGAAATGGTGTTGGAGAAATTGATGGGATTCAAGGACCTGATAATCTACATCCCAGAGTACTTAAGGAAGTGGCCCTAGAAATAGTGGATGCATTGGTGGTCATCTTCCGAGATTCTATGGACTTGGGAACAGCTCCTACAGATTGGAGGGTAGCTAATGTAACCCCACTATTTAAAAAGGGAGGTAGAGAGAAAGCAGGGAATTATAGGCCAGTCAGCCTGACGTCGGTAGTGGGGAAAATTCTAGAGTCCATTGTAAAAGATTTAATAGCTGAGCACTTGGAAAACAGTGGCAGAATCAGACAGAGTCAGCATGGATTTATGAAAGGGAAATCATGCTTGACAAATCTACTGGAATTTTTCAAGAATGTAACTAGTAGAGTTGATGAGGGGGAGCCAGTGGATGTGGTTTATTTGGACTTTCAGAAGGCTTTCGACAAAATCCCACATAAGAGATTAGCGTGTAAAATTAAAGCGCATGGGATTGGCGTTAGTGTATTGAGACGGATAGAAAACTGGTTGGCAGACAGGAAACAAAGAGTAGGAATAAACAGCTCTTTTTCCGAATGGCAGGTAGTGAGTAGTGGGGTACCGCAGGGATCGGTGCTGGGACCTAATGACTTAGATGAAGGAACTAAATGTAATATCTCCAAATTTGCAGATGACACAAAGCTGGGTGGGAGGGGGAGCTGTGAGGAGGATGCAGAGATGCTTCAGTGTGATTTGGACAAGCTGAGTGAGTGGGCAAATGCTTGGCAGATATAGTAGAACGTGGATAAATGTGAGGTCATCCACTTTGGTAGCAAAAGCAGGAAGGCAGATTATTATCGGAATGGCTATAAATTGAGAGAGGGGAATGTGCAACAAGACCTGGGTATCCTCGTACACCAGTCGCTGAAGGTAAGCATGCAGGTGCAGCAGGCGGTAAAGGGTTTGTTGGCCTTTATAGTGAGAGAATTCGAGTACATGGGCAGGGATATTTTGCTGCAATTGTACAGGGCCTTGGTGAGACCACATCGGGAATATTGTGTGCAGTTTTGGTCTCCTCATCTGAGGAAGGATGTTCTTGCTATAGAGGGAGTGCAGCAAAGGTTTACCAGACTGATTCCTGGGAAGGCGGGATCGACGTATGAGGAGAGATTGAGTCGGTTAGGATTATATTTGCTGGAGTTCAGAAGAATGAGGTGGGATCTCATAGAAACCTATAAATTTCTAAGAGGACTAGACAGGGTAGATGCAGGAAGGATGTTCCTGATAGTGGAGGAGTCCAGAACCAGGGGTCACAGTCTGAGGATACGGGCTAGACCATTTAGGACTGAGATGAGGAGAAATTTATTCACCCAGAGAGTGGTGAGCCTGTGGAATTTGCTACCACAGAAAGTAGTTGGGGCCAAAACATTGTATGTTTTCAAGAAGGAGTTAGGTATAGCTCTTGGGGCGAAAGGGATCAAAAGATATGGGGAGAAAGCGGGAGTAGGCTATTGAGTTGGATGATCAACCATGATCATAATGAATGGCGGAGCAGGCTTGGAGGGCCAAATAGCCTACTCCTGCTCCTATTTTCTATGTTTCTATGTACAAGAAGGGCAGGTTATTCCTAAACAGGACAGGGACTAATGGCTTTGTGAGGAGGTTTGCTTGTGCTGGTAGGGAAGGTTTAAACTAGATTGGCAAGGGGATGGGAACCTGAGGGGAAATTCAGTGTAGAGAGGAGAAAAACTGGCAGTGCGAAGTAGAGAAGTATTAACTGATAAAGAGGATATATCAGAGAATAGTATCAAGTTAAATAGAATACTTGTAGATAAAAACAAAAAATGCTGGAAAAACTCAGCAGGCCTGGCAGTATCTATGGAGAGAGAAACAGAGTTAACGTTTCGAGTTCGTATGACTTCAGCGCTAAAGAGAAGTAGAAATGTGATGGATTTTATACTGTTTAAGAGGGAGTGGAGCAGGCGGAGCAAAATAGAAGGTTAGGAATAGGTGGAGCTAAGGAGAGATTGCCAAAGATGTCATGGACACAAGACAAAGGAAGTGTTAATGGTAGCGGTAAAGACTAAAGAAGGTGCTAATAATGGCATAACGATAAGAGCAGAATGCGCTAGTAACAGAACACGTGTCAACGCTCTGTGAAAGCACAACATAGAAACCAGTGACAGATGGCCCTGTGGGGGTGGGCAGGGTGGTGTTGGGGAAAAAGATTTTAAAAATAAATAAATAAGAATTTAAATTAAAATTTAAAAAAAAATTGGATTAAAAAAGGGGTAAAGAGGAGGAAAGAGTTCATGGTCTGAAGTTACTGAACTCAATGTTAAGTCCTGAAGCCTGTAAAGTGCCTAATCAGAAGGTGCGGTGCTGTTCCTCCAGTTTGCATTGGGCCTCAGTGGAACATTGCAGCGGGCCACGGATGGACATGTGGGCAAGAGAGCAAAACAGTGTGTTAAAATGGCAAGCAACAGGAAGGTCTGGGTCATGCTTGCGGACTTAATGCAGGTGTTCTGCAAAGTGGTCACCCAGTCTGTGTTTAGTCTCCCCAATGTAGAGGTGACTGCATTGGGGGCAGCAAATGCAATAGGCTAAATTGGAGGAAGTGCAAGTAAAGCACTGCTTCACCTGAAAAGAGTGTTTGGGGCCTTGGATGGTGAAGAGGGAGGAAGTAAAGGGGCAGATGTTACACTTTCTGCAATTTCATGTGAAGGTGCATGGGAAGGGGATGAGGAGTTAGGGGTGATGTAAGAGTGGACCAGGGTGTCACACAGGGAACAGTCCCCATGGAATGCTGACAGGGGGGTGAAGGGAAGATTTGTTTGGTGGGGGCATCATGCTGGAGTTGGCAGAAATGGTGGAGGATGGTCCTTTGAATGTGGAGGCTGGTGGGATGAAAATTGAGTACGAGAGGGACCGTGTCATGGTTCTGGGAGGGAGGGGAAGGGGCGAGGGCAGAGGTGCGGGAAATGAGTCAGATACAGTTGGGGGCCTTGTCAACCACAGTGAGGGGGGGAGCCCTTAGTTAAGGACAAAGGAAGACATGTCAGAAGTGCCGTTTCAGAAGGTGGCATCATCTGAACATATGCAATGGAGGCAGAGGAACTGAGAGTATGGGATGAAGTCCTTACAGGGAGCAGGGTGTGAGGAGCTGTAGTTGAGGTAGCTGTGGGAGTCGGCGGGCTTGGAATGAATATTGGTAGACAGTTTATTACCAGAATTGGAGGCCGACAGGTCAAGGAAGGGAAGGGTCGGAGATGGACCATTTGAAAGTGAGAGGGTTGGAAATTAGAACCAAAATTGATAAATCTTTCCAGGTCCAGAACACTTTGAGAGTTTGATAGAATTAGAGATGGCAATAGTAAGTCATTAGATGAGGTCAGAATAAGAGTGAAAGTTAAAAAAGCCTAAATCAGGATTAGTATGCATGTATGTGAATACACAGAGTGTGATTAATAAGATTGGTGAACTACAGGTACAGGTTGACAAATGGAATTATGATATTATTGCTAATAATATCATATTAGCTCAAAGAAGGGCAAGACTGGGCCCTAAATATTCCTGGGTACAAGTTGTTTAGGAGAGACAGGAAAGGAAGAGAAAATGGTGGAGGGGAGGGGAGTGGAGGGGGGGTGGGGGTGGTGGTGGTGGGGGTGGGGGTGGCAATATTGCTTAAGGATGGCATTATAGTACTGGAGAGAGAGAGGATGTTTCAGAGGGGTCAAGGACGGAATCTCTTTGGCTCGAGGTAAGGAATGATAAAGGTGCAGTAACATTGATCGATGTAGTATATGGACCACTGACTAGTGGAAGGAATGAAGAGAAACAAATTTGCAAAGAAATTACAGAAAGGTGCAAGAATTATAGAGTAATTGTAATGGGGGACATCAATTATCCAAATATAGACTGGGATAGGAATTGTGCAAAGGGACAAGAGGGGAGAGAGTTCCTGGGAGGTGTTCAAGATAATTTTCTACAGCAGAATGTTTCTAGTCCGAGAGCTCAGGTGCAGTTGGACCTTATTTTGGTGAACAAGTTGCCCCAAGTGGATCAAATATCAGTGGGAGAGCATTTAGGGGACATTGACCATTGTATCAATGTTTAGACTGGTCATGGAAAAGGACAAGGAACAATCCAGAACAGGGATAATAATTGGGGGAAAGCCAACTTCAATGGGATGAGAATGCATCTGAATCAAGTGAGTTGGAATCAAATGTTGGCAGAAAAGATGGTGGCTGAACAATAGGCCACCTTCAAAAAAAAAGCATTGCAGACAATGTCAAGGTATATCCTTGAAGGGGAAAGGTATGACAAATAAATCCAGAGTGCCCTAGATGACGAGAGAGATAGAGATGAAGATGAAAAGGAAGAAGTGCACGTATGACAGATGACAATGGAGAATCAGGACCAGAGGGTCAGTGAAAAGCCTAATAAGAAAAGCAAGAAGAAAAAGCATGAAAATAGATAGGCAGCTAACATAAAAGGGAATCCCAAGGTTTGCTATAAGCATATAAATAATAACGAGGTGGTAGAAGAAAGAGTAGGGCCGATTAGGGATTAAAAAGGGACTTGCATGTGAAGATGGGAGAAATAGCGGAGCGTAAAGTAAAGTAAACGAGTACTTTGCATCTGTCTTTGCAAAGGAAGAAGACACAGGCTGAGGTGAGAAAAGAGGTAACTGGTACACTAGAAGAATTTACAATCAAGAAGGAGGTGTTAGAAAGGCTATCTTTACTTAAAATAGATAAGGAATCAGGACCAGGTGAGATGCAACCAAGAGTACTGAGGGAAGTGAGAGTGGAAATTGCAGAGGCATTAGAGATAATCTTCTAATTTTCCTTAGACACAAGGGTGGTGCCAGAAGACTGGAGAATTGCGAATGTTACACCCTTAATCAAAAATGATGCAAGGATAAAGCCAGCACTTACAGACTAGTCAGTTTGATTTCAGTGGTAGGGAAATTTCTGGAAACTATAGTTCAGGACAAAATCAATAGTCACTTCGACAAGTACTGGATAATTAAGAAAAGCTAGCATAGACTAATTAAAAGAAAGCATGTTTAACTAATTTGCTGGAGTTTTTTGAGGATGTACAGAGAAGGTTGTTCAGGACAACGCTGTTGATGTGGTGCATATGAATTTTCAAGGTATTTGGTACAGTGCCACACAATAGACTTGTGAGTAAAATTTTACTTCATGGAATGAATTGGAAAGTAGGCACTTGGACTAGGAAGAGTGTCCTGCAGTCAGCATCACGGTGAAGCAGTCTGGGAAGAGTGTCCTGCAGTTAGCATTGAGGTGAAGCAATCTGGGAAGAGTGTTCTGCAGCCAGCATTGCGGTGAAGCAGTCTGGGAAGAGTGTCCTGCAGTCAGTTCTTGTGATGTCACTCTTGTTATTTTCAACAAGACAAGAGGGCAGTGGAGAGATCAGAACCAGCGCGAGTGTGGGGAAACTTCAAAAAGTGACGTCAGCACAAAGGTGAGAGCTGATTGGTGAGTAGTGGGTAAGTGTTTTTCTCCAGTTTAAAATAGATTATGCTAAGGAAAGGTAAGGGTTCTAGTTTTTATTTAAAGTACATAAATAATTTAACTTTTTTTTACTGTATTTAACTTAAAGTAAGGTTTTTTTTTCAACTAGAGACATAGCAGGGCAGCTCAGTCCCATGTTATGTACCGCCTGCAACATGTGGGAATCCTAGATGCTCCTCTGACCGACCATGCGTGCAGGAAGTGCCACCAGCTGCAGCTACTTGAGCTCCGGGTTTCGGAGCTTGAGCGGCAGCTGGAGGCACTGAGGTGCATCCACGAGGCTGAGAGCTTCGTGGATAATATGTTTTTAGATATGGTCACTCCACAGCTTACGGAAGTGCAGGCAGAGAGGGAATAGGTGACCGTCAGTCAGAAAAAAGGTGTCAGGCAGGTAGTTGAGAAATCCCCAGGGTGCATTTCGCTCAACAACCGTTTCTGTGTGTTGGAAAACGGTGAGAGTGATGGTTGCTCTGGGGAGTGCAGCTACACAGAGTGGGAGGAAAAAGAGGGGAAGAGCAATAGTGTAGGAGACTCGACAGTAAGGGGAACAGTCAGGTGTTTCTGCGGCCGTAGACGTGACTCTAGGATGGTATGTTGCCTCCCTGATGCCAGGATCAAGAATGTCACTGAACTGCTGCAGGGCATTCTAAAGGGGCAGGGCAAACAGACAGAGATCGTGGTACATATTGATACCGATGACATAGGTAGAAAGAGGGATGAGGTCCTGCAAGCAGAATTTAGGGAGCTAGGAAAGAGATTAAAAAGGTAGTAATCTCTGGATTACTTCCGGTGCCACGCGCCAGTGAGTATAGGAATAGGATGTTAATCCAGATGAATGCGTGGCTGGAGAGATGGTGCAGGAGTGAGGGCTTTAGATTTCTGGCTCATTGGGACCATTTCTGGGGGCGGTGGGACCTGTACAAGGCGGATGGGTTGCACCTGAACTGGAATGGGACCAAATCCTTGCGGGGAGGTTTGCTAGTGCTGTTGGGGGGATGGGATCCTGAGAGGAGGTTCAGCAGGGGGATATGCACAGCCAAAATTAGAAGAGAAAGCAAGTGAGTCTGGAAGGCATAGAAATTATAGGCTAGTTAAGGCACAAGGGAGTTTGGCAAACTTGGATGGTATTTGTTTTAAATCAAGGAGTCAGATGAAGAAGGCAGATGAATTGAGGGCACAAATTAACACATGGAAGTATGAAACCATTGCGGTCACAGAGACATGGTTGAGAAAGGGGCAGGATTGGCAGCTCAATATTCTAGGATATAGGGTCTTCAGGCGGGACAGGGAAGGAGGTAAAAGAGGAGGAGGTATTACAATATTGATCAAGGCATCAATTACAGCAGTAAGGACGGATGACATCTTAGAAGGCTCCTCAAATAAAGCCATATGGGTAGAACTTAAAAACAAAAAAGGAGCAATCACATTGCTGGGGGTGTATTATAGGCCCCCAAACAGTCAAGAGAGAAATAGAAGAGCAGATGTGTAGACAAGTTTAAGAGAAGTGTAAAAATAATAGGGTAGTAATAGTGGGGGATTTCAACTTCCCCAACATTAACTGAGTTAGTCATAGTGTGATAGGTTTAGAGGGAGTGGAATTCTTAAAATGCATCCAGGAGAGCTTTTGAAGGTCCTACAAGAGAGGGGGCAGTCCTGGACTTAATTTTAGGGAATGAAGCCAGGCAACTGGTAAAGGTATCAGTGGGGGAGCATTTTGCCGATAGTGATCATAACTCCATTAGATTCAATGTTGTTATGGAAAAGGATAAGGATGGGACAGAAATCAGAGTTCTACATTGGAGGAAGGCCGGTTTTAATAAGATCAGATATGATTTGGCCAGAGTGGACTGGGAGCAGTTACTTTTAGATAAAACTGCGTCAGAGCAGTGGGACTCATTCAAGAAGGAAATAGGGAGAGTACAGGGCCAACATATTCCAGTAAAAACAAAGGGTGGGACCAACAAATCCAGGGAACCCTGGATGTCAAGGGATATACAGGATTGGATAAAGAGAAAAAGGGAGGCTTATGGCAGATACCGAGGGCTCAAAACAGCGGAAGTCCGAGAGGAGTATAGATTGTGTAGGGGGGAGCTTAAAAAGGAAATTAGGAGAGCAAAAAGAGGGCATGAAAAAGCATTGGTAGGTAAAATAAAGGAAAATCCAAAGTTATTTTACAAGTACAAGAGGATAACTAAGGAAAGACTAGGGCCCATTAAGGACCATAATGGTAATTTGTGTGTGGAACCGGAAGACGCAGGTAGGGTTCTAAATGAATACTTTGTGTCGGTGTTCACAAGTGAGAGGGACGACGTGTGTATGGAAATCAGGCAGAAGGACTGTGATATAATTAAATAGATTAGCATAGAAAGGGAGGAGGTTCTAAGTGGTCTGTCAGGCTTGAAAGCAGATAAATCTCCGGGCCCGGATGAAATGTATCCCAGGCTGTTGAGCGAGGCAAGGGACGAGATAGCAAGGGTGCTGGCAATAATTTTCAATACCTCTCTGGCCACAGGAGAGGTGTCAGAGGACTGGAGGACAGCCAATATGGTACCGTTATTCAATAAGGGAGGAAGGGATAAACTGGGCAACTACAGGCCAGTCAGTCTAACCTCAGTGGTGGGGAAAATATTGGAAGCAATTCTGAGGGACAGAATTAATGTACACTTGGAGAGGCAGGGATTACTTAAGGACAGTCAGCATGGTTTTGTTAAGGGGAGGTCATATCTGACCAATTTGATTGAATTTTTCGAACAGGTGACCAGGTGTGTAGATGAGGGCAATGCATTTGATGTAGTCTACTTGGGCTTCAGCAAGGCTTTTGATAAGGTTCCACATGGGAGACTGATAACGAAGGTAAGAGCCCATGGGATCCAAGGCAATTTGGCAAATTGGATCCAGAATTGGCTGAGTGGCAGGAAGCAGAGTGTGATGGTCAAGGGGTGTTTTTCTGACTGGATGCCTATGTCCAGTTGGGTTCCACAGGGATCAGTGTTGGGTCTCTTGTTGTTTTAGGTATATACAAACGATTTAGACTTGAATGTAGGAGGGTTGATCAGTAGGTTTGCGGATGACACGAAAATTGGTGGGGTGGTAAATAGTGAGGAGGATAGCCTTAGATTACAGGAGGATACAGACGGGTTGGTCAGATGGGCTGATCAGTGGCAAATGGAATTTAATCCGGATAAGTGTGAGGTGATGCACTTGGGCAGGACAAACAAGGCATGGGAATACACGATGAATGGTAGGACCCTGGGAAGTACCGAGGATCGGAGGGACCTTGGTATGCATGTCCACCAGTCCCTTAAGGTAGCGGGACAGGTAGATAACGTGGTTAAGAAGGCATATGGGATACTTGCCTTTATTAGTTGAGACATAGAATATAAGAGCAGGGAGGTTATGCTGGAACTGTATAAAAAGCTGGTTAGGCCACAGCTAGAGTTTTGCGTGCAGTCCTGGAATCTGCATTATAGGAAGGATGTGAGTGCAGAGGAGATTTACCAGGATGTTGCCTGGGCTGGAGAGTTTTAGTTATGAGGAGAGATTGGGTAGACTGGGGTTATTTTCCCTGGAGCAAAGGAGATTGAGGGGGGACATAATTGAGGTGTATAAAATTATGAAGGGCATAGGTAGAGTAGAGAGGAAGGAACTTTTCCCCTTGGTAGAAGGATCAATAACTAGGGGGCATAGATTTAAGGTAAGGGGCAGGAGGTTTAGAGGGGATGTGAGGAAGATTTTTTTCACCCAGAGGGTGGTGGGAATCTGGAACTCACAGCCTAAAAGGGTGGTAGAGGCAGAAACCCTCATAACATTTAAGAAGTATTTGGATGTGCACTTGTGATGCCATGGCATAAAAAAGGCTATGGGCCTAGAGCTGGAAAATGGGATTAGAATAGTTAGGTACTTGTTTGACTGGCGCAGACTCAGTGGGCTGAAGGGCCTTTTTCTGTGCTGTAGCCCTCTATGACTATGGCTTGGACAGGAAATTGGCTGAGTAACAGGAAACAGAGGGTTGTGATAAATGGTTGTTTTTCAGATTGGAGGAAGGTATGTAGTGGAGTTCCCCAGAGGTCAATGTTGGGATGCTTGCTCTTCCTGATATATATTAATGACCCAGACTGTGGTGTTCAGGGCATGATTTCAAAATTTGCAAACGATATGATGATTGAAAATGTTGTCAGCTGTGATGAGGATAGTCTTGAACTTCGAAAGGACATAGACATGTTGGTGGTAGATTGGGCAGACAAGTGGCAGATAAATTCAATGCAGAGAAGCGTGTGGTGATTCATTTTGACAGGAAGAATATGGTGAGACAGTATAAAAATAAAGGGAGAGACTCTAAATGTGGTGCAGGAACAGAAGAATCTTGGTGTATATGTACATAAGTCATTGAAGATGGCAGGGCATGTTGAGAGAGCAGTTAAAAAAGCATTTAGTATCTTAGGGTCATGGAGTACAAGAATAAGGAGGTCATGTTGAACTTGTATAAGAAACTAATTAGGCTTCATCTGGAGTACTGCGTCAAGTTCCGGGCACCAAACTTGAGGAAAGATGTGAAGGCGTTGGAGAGAGCACAGAGGCAATTCACAAGAATGATTCCAGGGTGAATGAACTGTAGCTATGAGGATAGATTGGAGAGGTTGGGACTGTTTTCCTTGGAGAAAAGAAGGCTGAGAGGAGACTTGATAGAGGTATTCAAGATCCTGAGGGGAATGGACAGGGTTAATAGTGAGAAACTGTTCCTACTCAAGAGAACATCAAGAACTGGAGGTCACAGATTCAAAATAATTGGCAAAAGGAGTAAAAGTGAGGCGAGGAAAATTTTTTTCACCCAGAGGGTGGTTGGAGTCTGGAACAAACTTCTTGAGAGGGTGGTTCAATTGAGGTATTCAGAAGGGAATTGGATTGCTATCTGAAAAGAAAGAATGTGCAAGGTTACGAGTATAAGGCAGGAGAGTGAGACTAGGTAGAATGCTTTTTCAAAGAGCTGGTGCAGACTCGATGGGCCAAGTGGCCTCCTTCTGTGATTCTGTGAGCATGTCCCTTCAGCTGCTTGCAATAGGCAGAGTACTGACTGTACTCAACCAGCCTTTGCTTGCAAAGACTCAGAACATAGGGCAGAATTTTCCATTCAAGAGACTAAATACGGTGGGGGGGTGGGAAAGTCAGCGTGATTTCTGCGCCAATCTCCTGTCTTTTAGCTTACTAATTATGCATCAGTGAGAAGCTCGTTGAATCTTGTGGCAGTGAGAGCAGGGATTCATCCACCCTGCCCCTCATTACCTCATAGGGTCGAAGTTCTGGTGCCATATTTAAATGGCACCAGCACACACATTCACTCACTGCAGGCCAAGTGCAGGCTGAAGGTCCAAATTGGCATGGCACCCAAAAGAAATAAACCCTCTGCTCCACAATTCAGTGAGGCCTCTTTGGTGAAACTCCTCCAGACTGTCCAAGAAAAGCAGGAAGCCCTCTTTCCGAGGGATGGGAGCAGATGGTCCACCAACTTGACCATGCCGGCCTGGGAGGAGGTTGCCAGCAAGGTCAGCTCCAGTGGGCAACAAAAAAGGAACGTCCTGCAGTGCCGAGAAAGAATGAATGATCAGATCCGCTCCACCAGGATAAGTGAACGTTCTCCTCACTCCAAACTCACACTCTGATAAGGGCCTCAGGCAATCTTAAGGCTAGAGTCCACAGGGATGTCACATGATACCACATGTCCAGCTACTTTAAGATTCTCATATGTGTGTCTTTATCTCTTACGGGAGAAGGCTCAGCACACACAGCAGGCATGCATGTTTCTGAACTGCTCTTTCACGCCGAACTGCGCGTAATGGTGAGCTTTATTGAAAAGGGCATCGGTCACCTCCCTTATGCATTTATGTGTCACTGATTGTGAGATTCGACAGAGGTTCCCAGTGCAGTCCTTGAAGGATCTGCTGGCAAAAAAGCTGAGTGCGGCAATAACCTTTAGAACAATCAGCACTTGATGCCCTCCCATCTGTGCAGCGTAAGATCCTCACGGAGAATGTAGCAAATATGAGATACCACATCCCTAGACAACTCATAAGTAAAGGCGTCTGCAGCACTGTCTTTCACTCATCTCCATGTATGAGCTGTGTCTTCTGTAGACCCTTGGTCGTGCCAAATGTCTTTGTGGATTTGGTCCCTTGTCGTCAGCACCTGGCTCTTCCTGGCGCCCCAGCAGCTCTTGTTCCTCGGGGTGACAGTCTTCCATGAGCAATGCCAAACGACAATGAGCCCTTCTTCTCTTCAGTCAAATTTACAGCTAGCAACCAGCACATTTCCCACTCCTCCTTGTTTCTGTGGACGGATAGATTTGAGGCATCATTGCACCTTCCCCTAGAATGCTCTCCCACCATCTCCAAGCAAGCAAGTCAGTGTGAAGCCCTCAGTCTAGACATGGCATCCCCAGGCCATCCTTTGCAGGTGAAGCATTTCCTGGAGGTCCACAGGTGGCTGAGCATCTTCCTCTGACATGTCTGCGCATTCAGAGGGTCTTGATCAGGGTGAATACATCCATGTGCTATAACACTCAGTCAGGCTATTTTCAGCTTGCCTCCATTAGCCTAGACACTCACCATCAATAGCCTAACCTTGTACTAATGTCATGACGGTAAGCATTGTGCACTGTAGGCCATGACCATTTAAATGAGAATATTGAGGCTTGTAGTATGCATGTAGCTTCTGTCCAACAGCCATGGCCCTTGATTGTTTAATCTTCCTTCCCTTTCTACAAGCCTCTGTCAGGAACTGATGGCCATTCAGACCAACTCAAATGTAGCCCCATGACTTAATGGATTCTTGCATGAATGCACACCATTAGTAAATGAGCAATACTCCTCCAATGGGTATTTAACCCTCAAAACCAGTACTTAGCTGAGCCTTGTTCTCCATGGCTTGAGCAAACAATTAAGAGGATGGCCCAAAATAGTAGTTCTCAATGCCTCACACATGCCTTGAGACCCCTTCCATATTGTTTTTTACAAGCTAGTTTTTCCAACTGCATCATTACTCAGTAAAACCAAGGATGGTGCATACGCAAGATAAGATCACACGGAGTTAGGGGTAATATATTAGCTTGGATAGAGGATTGGCTAATCAACAGAAAGCAGAGAGTTGGGATAAATGGGTCCTTTTCTGGATGGCAAGTTGTAACTAGTGGGATGCCACAGGGTTCGGTCACTGAGCCCCAACTATTTACAATCTATATTAATGACTTGGATTCCGGGATAGAAGGTACTATAGCTAAATTTGCAGATGACACCAAAATAGGTGGGAAAGTAAGTTGCAATGAAGAAATAAGAAATTTACAAATGGATATGGACAGGTTAGGTGAATGGGCCAAAATTTGGCAGATGGAATTTAACATGGATAAGTGTGAGGTTATCCATTTTGGTCGGAAGAATAAAAAGGCGGCTTATTATTTAAATGGAGAGAAACTTCAGAATGCTTCAGTGCAGAGGGATCTGGGTGTCCTCATGCATGAATCACTGAAAGCTAGAATGCAGGTACAGCAGATAATAAGGAAGGCAAATGGAATTTTGGCATTTATTGCTAAAGGAATTGAGTATAAAAATAGGGAAGTGTTGTTGCAACTGTACAAGGCATTGGTGAGACCGCACCTGGAGTACTGTGCACAGTTTTGGTCCCCTTACTTGAGGAAGGACGTAGTTGCATTGGAGGCGGTTCAGAGGAAGTTCACTAGATTGATTCCAGAATGCGGGGCTTGTCTTGTGAGGAGAGATTGAGCAGTTTAGATCTATATTCGCTAGAGTTTAGAAGGATGAAAGGAGATCTAATTGAGGTATATAAGATGCTAAAGGGGATAGACAAAGTAGATGTGGAGTGGATGTTTCCCCTTATGGGGCATTCTAGAATGAGAGGCCATAGTTTTAGGCTAAGGGGTGGTAGATTTAAATCAGAGATGAGGAGGAATTACTTTTCTCAAAGGGTCGTGAATCTGTGGAATTCACTACCTCAGAGTGCAGTGGATGCCGGGATGCTGAATAAATTTAAGGAGGAGATAGACAGGTTTTTAATTAGTAACTGCTTGAAAGGTTATGGGGAGAGGGTGGGAAATTGGAGTTGAGGCTGAAATGAGATCAACCATGATCGTATTGAATGGAGGGGCAGGCTCAAGGGGCTGAATTGCCTACTCCTGCTCCTAGTTCTTATGTTCTAACCTTTGTGATTGTGACCAACACCTTCCAGCCTCCCTGTCACCCACCAAGTTCCTCCCATCCTCCTCCACAGTCACCGCCTCCTAATTCCCATCCCTCTTGTTATTAACTTCAAGGTTCAAGAAGGCAGCTCACCACCAACTTCTCGAGGGCAATTACGGATGGGTAATAAATGCTGGCCTAGCCAGCAATGCCCACATCCCACAAACGAATAAAGAAAATCCAGCCTCCACCTGTTACCCTTGACTCCATCATTGTTCACGTCGATATTCCTGTTCTCCCCCCTTTTACCTTCAATAATGATGTCCCCATGCCCTTTGTTGATCCGACCCTCCCCTTCTCGAGGCCACCTGCACCCTTACTTTCTGAGACCCGCCCTATGAGACCATCCAATGCCCCCCATGACTTTATAATTGCCAACTTATCGAATCCAGATACCTCCCCTGAATGTAACTGTGCCCTCTGCTTCCTAATACTATGCATTGAGCCCCCAGGACCAAATATCTTGGTTGACTGACCACGCCTTACACACCATTCTGTGCATGGCCATCACCGTCCCGAGAGGCCATCCCCTCCCCAAGACTGGGATCGAGACATGCGTGCTGCGTAAAGCCCTCTAACATGGCCCACACAGCCCGAGGGCAGTCTGCTCAACATGCCCCCGATAGTATGGGCCTCAGCTCCAGGCCAGTCTCTGATTCCTCCTTCACCACTCCACTCTGTTTCATAACCCCTCCGCTCCCAGTCCTGCCTCTATCTTCCCCCTTCCCTTCAGTGTTCCACCGCCACCACCCCCAGTCCTGCCTCCATCTTCACCTTTCCCTTCCGTGTTCCACCAATCTTCCCCAGTCCTGTCTCCATCTTCCCCCTCTTTGCTGGCCTTGCCTCCCACGCCTAACCTTGGTGTAGCTTGTGAAACAAGCACCTGAAATCTTGCAGCATTGCTCTTAAAGATAGGCAAAAACAGCATCTACGTACTTCAAAGTCATTGATGAAGTGAAGCTCACTTCATGCCACTTACATTCAGTCGGAAAACAGACTGTTCCAATTATCCGCTGGTGGAGTACTTAATTAGGAGGGGGAACGTAATTCCAGCGAGCTTGCCTTTTAATGTGCATTCATGATATGCAAATTAATGCAAATGTGGTTCCCGACATAAATCAGCAGCAAACTCATCCTGCTTTTAACCCACCATCAAAATGGGAAAACAAAATTCCAAACTAATTTCCTTTCGGTGGGAAACTGACTTTTTCCATCACACCAAATTTAGTACTCTTGCCTGGTACGATTCCCACCGATGGTGGGAGTGGAAAATTCTGCCATAATGCCTAACGTTAAACGTGATTCCTCAATTGGGCAGTATTTGCGAACAATCCTGAATTTGCTAAGAATTACACGAACAACCAATTTAAGATTATCAGTTGGGCTCACAATGTAGCACATTTACTCCTGCTAGAAGCTACATATATTCATATGCAGGGACCTGTCCTCGGTAGGTAAAAAGATTACATCCAGACATTGCACCTTTTTTGAATTATCAAAAGCATGGGAGACAATCGTTCCCTGGTGCATTCACAATGGCAACGTCATGATTAATCAGAACTGACTTGCCAATCAGCACCCCTTTTCTCATGCAGTATAAATTGTTGTTCCCTTTGAAATTTGCCATTCTTGTGTCTGTCCAGATGAGTCCAAAACAAAAAGCTTCGACGGCATATCTCTTTCTTTCCAGCAATTTCAGATTAACTGAAACATGCTTGAAAAGTATCCCAGGCGTCCCTGAAAGTAAAATGTACTGCTACAGGTGCCTTCGTCACATCAAGCGTCTCCTCCTCCAGTTGCTCCTCCTCCAAAGATGTGACAGGATCTGCATCCAGTCCTTGATGCTGCACAATGTTGATAAAGGTGCAGGAATCCATAGGCCATGTGAGGGGAGATTTGGAAACAGAAAGGACAAGGCAGTAGTACAGGGTAACAATATGGGTAAGGATAAACAGAGTGTGACAGGATCTGCATTCAGTTTTTGCAGCTGCGCAATGTTGCTAAAGGCGCAGAAATCCACTATCATTCTGGAAAACCTTGCTGATGCATCCTAAAGAGCACTCCCCAGATCTGTCCAGACACTTGAATTACATCTTCATTAACTCAATGGCTTGCTCAATTACAGATCTTGCGCTCATGAGGATTAGCTAACTAATAGGAGACAGGGAGTTGGAATACGGGAGGCATTTTCAGGATGGCAACCTGTAACTAGTGGAGTGCCACAGGGATCAGTGCTGAAGCCACAATTATTTACAATATATATTAATGACTTGGATGAGGGGAATGAATATACTATCGCTAAGTATTCAAATGACACAAAAATAGTTGGGAAGGCAAGTGGTGAGGATGACACAAAGAGTCTACAGAGGGATATAGACAGGTTAAGTGAGTGGGCAGATGGAATATAATGTGGGAAAATGTGAGGTTACACACTGGCAGGAAGAATAGAGGAGCTGAATATCAATTGAATGGAGAAAGGCTGAAGAAAGCTGCAGCACAGAGGGATTTGGGGGTCCTCATGCACGAATCCCAAAAAGCTAGCATACAAGTTCAGCAGGTAACAGGAAAGGCAAATGGAATGTTGGCCTTTATTTCAAAGGGAATGGAGTATAAATATAGGGAAGTCTTGCTAAAACTATACAAGGTACTAGTTAGACCACACCTAGAATACTGTGAACAGTTTTGGCCCCCTTATATAAGGAAAGATATACAGGCATTGAAGGCAGTCCAGAGAAGGTTCTTTAGGTTGATCCCAGATATGGAGGAATTTTCTTATTAGGAGAGGTTGAATAGGTTGGGCCTGTACTCATTGGAATATAGAAGAATGAGAGGCGACTTTATTGAAACATAACATTCTTAGGGGGCTTCCAATACTCCTTATTGTAGATGCTGAGGAGTTGTTTCCCCTTGTGGGAGAGTATAGGACCAGAGGGCATAATCTCAGAGTGAGGGGTCGCCCATTTAAGATAGAGATGAGGAGGAATTTCTTCTCTCAAAGGGTTGTTAATCTGTGGAATTCTTTACCACAGAGGGCTGTAGAAGCTGGGTCGTTAAGTATATTCAAAGCTGAGATAGACAGATTTTTAACCAGTAAGGGAATCAAGGGTTATGGGGAAAAGGCAGGAAAGTGGAGTTGAGGATTAGCAGATCAGCCATGATCTAATTGAATGGCGGAGCAGACTCAATGGGCCGAATGGCCTACTTCTGCTTCTACTTCTTATGGTCTTATGTGGCTTCGGCTGTCCCTTTCCTGGGCATCAGTGAAACAGCTCCTCACAGGTGTCATGAGGGTGGCCTTTGTGTCCAAGGAGCCACCTACTGACTCTGCTTGGAGGTATGATTATCTGCAGGAGACTTAACTGGTGCAGGATGAAGGCAGCTCCCAGGTATCTTCCAGAGACATGCATTATGATCTTTCAGTGTTTGTATATCATAATGGAGTGGAACCTCCTTTCTGGTTGATGATTACTCCTGAGTGATCTAAGGGAACCTTTATTGTCACATGTGTGCAATCCATGACTCTCTGTTCCTGTGGGAATTGTTTAACAAATCTGAGAGCCCTCTCCTACTGACTGGCCTCATCAGCAGTGAATTGGATACAAGTGCCAGCCCTGGCAAAATGGCATTGGTCACCTGGAAGGTGCACGTGTGGGGACCAGATTGTGAGATTCTACACGTATTACCAGCAAAAAACCTGGAGTGAGCCAGAGGAGAAGAAAGTAAGGGCTGTAGTGATCTTGATGGCCACTGACAATGCATGCCCACCTGGTCCACTTGGCAGCAAATGTCAGCAACAACCTAACGGCAAAGTCTGAGCCTCCTGAGGAACTCATGCTAAGTCAAGTTCAGAAAACTGATCCTCTGCCTGTTTTCCCCTTTGTCAGGGGTATTGCATCCTGCTGTGTGCACAACCCCTGTGGCAGGTGGTTAAAGAGAAGGTTGCTGTTGCTGCTGCTCCTGCTCTTCTTGTTCCACATCGGAGGTCCAAGGTAGAGCTACATAAACATCTCCCATGCTGCTGTGAAGGCTGACAGCTGGGAAGTGGAGATCAAACCAAAAAAAAAACCTCAAGTCTTGGAAATAACCTCCAAATCAATGAAAGCACACTCGCATAACAACTCCTGTGAACAAAATCCTTTCGTTGAGGCAAGCTGTCATATCTCAGTATTTAAAGTCTTTCTTGTCTGTCAATTGCTTAGCTTTGTCAATCCCTGCTGTGCTCTTGTTTTACTTGGTGAATTCCAGGAATCCCTGAAAACATGTGTACTCCGAGTTAAGGCAGACTCCTAGGTTAAAACTACACTTAATTGACATTTAGCATACTTATATCTCAGACACACCTGTCCCACAGGAGTTTCCCATGCTCTGATGAATGCGCTCAGGATAAACACGCAAGCCACTGGGTTTCTGTTGGCTTCCTGACATGCTGGCAATTTCTGGTCTTTTAACCTGTTGCCACCTAGACCCCTTCCCACCCTGGCGGGTTATAATTCTCTCAATTAATTCTGTTTCTTTTGCCACAGCATGACTTGTTGCGTATTTCCAAAATGTACTGCTTTTTATATTTCACTATTTTAGGATTTAATTAAAATTGACTGTGTTAGGCTAGAAGTTTGAAAATTTTAAACAAACACAAGCTTTTGACAAGTAAAGATCATTGCGGTCACATTAAGAAGCCAAAAACATACAAAATTCAACCTCAGCTTCTACAAGGCACAAGGTAAAGTAGTTCATGGAATATAAAACATGATAGTCACCTTCTGTAAATCCCCAAGAGTTGCTTTAGTTTTCTTTTATTACAGAAAGTAACAATGAAGAGAAACATTTCAGGCATTAACTCAACCAACAGGAACACAAATCAATACTCTTATATCCAAGTGACTTTGTGTGACAAATGCAAGCCTTGTACCTTGATGACATATTTGCAAATTGAATAGTCAAATAAATTTTCAACTAGAATCAATACAAAGAGCCAAGGTAACACAAAAAATGCCGATTTCACAGAAGCTTTTTAATGGATCATTGGTTTAGCTGTCTATTAAACTTAATTCCCTGATTTTGATTTTGTTTTTTATTACTTTACCTTTCAGATTTCATTCTAAGTCATTTAAGGAAAAAAAACAGCCTGTTCCTAATTAAGGTTCATTAGATTAACCCTTACAATACTGCACATCTAGAGGGAATTCTGTATCTTTTGGGCTAGCTAAAATTTCAGAGTCTGATTTTATAAATAGGCATAGTTTTGGCAGCTGATGTATGGATGGATTTTTCCATTAGAAATCTATCTGCAGGTTGAGAGAAACATAACACACTTCTAAACCACCCTCACCACCATTCCTTGTTCATGCACGTAACGAGCTTGCTACTACTGTAATACTGTGACATGTGAGCAGTACAGTAGTCAAATACACCACTGACCATCCACACAGCGGCATTACTGTCCCAAAACATTACTAGGCCGTCAGTTCAGAATCACAATCCTGTATAGATGTACTGGCATCTCTCCAATCCATTGTAAATGTCCTACTCTACAGGCACAGTGGTAATCCTTCCACTTTATTACACTACCTTACGAAACACGGCATTATTGCTCTACTCCAATATGTCCTCTCTACCCAAACACGGCAGTATGCCTCTACTCAGTACTATACTATAGATAGTAATGTAGTGTGGTTGTGCGGTCAAGCAACCACGACCAACAAATGAGGTAGGGGGCTCAGTCAAGCTAAAAGAAAAGGCTATACAAATACAAGTAAAAGTGGAAATCCAGCAGACTAGGAAAGCTATAACAAACAACAAAGGGGTACAAGAGGTGCAAAAAGGCAATATTAAAAAAACTTGCCAGAGAGATAAAATCTACCAGCAAAACTTTTAAAATATATTGTGAAAGAGAGCAGTAAAGGGGAGTGCGAGCTCATAAAAAAATGAGTGCAGGTGAGATTACGAGGAATAATAAAGAAATGGCAGATTTGTTAAATGGGTATTTTGTATTTGTTTGCACAGTGGAAAAATAGGACATTATATCAGCGGCACAAGGTAACCTAGAAACAAGTTAAGGGGAATAACAGTACTTTTAATATAGGTTAAAAAACATGTAATGAAGAAAATAATGGAACTTCATCTCCAGGACCTGATGGTTCCACCAGATATTGGTAAGGAAATTGCAGATGCTTTCGTCATAAATTTTCAAAACTTCTTAGATTCAAGAATTGTGTCTTTGGATTGGAAAATTGAAAATGTCACTCCATTATTTAAGAAGTGAGATTGGGAGAAACCAGGTAATAACAGACCAGCCAATTTAACATCCATTGTGGGGAACTTATTGGAATATATCATCAGAATTCCATTGTCTCCATTGTTTCTATGTCCAGATTCCACCTCAGAAGGATCAAAACATCTAAGCTGTGTCAATTATTAGCAACAATGACTTGTAGTTAGAAAAAAAGAGATTGAAATATGAAAGAATGGAAGCAGTTGGCCTTGCGTAGCACCTTTAACATACAGAAATGTTTTGAGGAGCTTCATAGGCAGAAGGTTTTTTTTATTGATTCATGGGATGTGGGCATTGCTGGCTGGGCCAGCATTTATTACCCATCCCTAATTGCCCTTGAGGAGGTGGTGGTGAGCTGCCTTCATGAGCCGCTGCAGTCCATGTGATGTAGGTATACTCACAATGCTGTTAGGGTGGGAATTCCAGGATTTTGACCCAGCTACAGTGAAAGAACGGTGATATATTTCCAAGTTAGGATGGTGAGTGGCTTGGAGGGGAACTTCCAGGTGGTGGTGTACCCATACATCTGCTGCCCTTGTCCTTCTGGATAGTAATGGTCATGGGTTTGGAAGGTGCCATCTAAGGGCCCTTGGTGAATTCCTGCAGTGCATCTTGTAAGTGGTACACACTGCTGCCATTGTGCGTCAGTGGTGGGGGTAGTGAATGTTTGTGGATGGGGTGCCAATCAAACGGGCTGCTTTGTCGTGAATAGTGTTGAGCTTCATTAATGTCTTTGGAGCTGGACTCATCGAGGCAAGTGGAGCGTATTCCATCACACTCTGGGCTTGTGCCTTGTAGATGGTAGGCAGGCTTTGGGGAGTCAGGAAGTGAGTTACTTGCTACAGAATTCCTAGCCTCTGACCTGTTCTTGTAGCCACAGTATTTATATGGCTAGTCCAGTTCAGTTTCTGGCCAATGGTAACCCCCTGGATGTTGATAGTGGGGGATTCAGCGATGGTAATGCCATTGAATGTCAAGGGGTGATAGTTAGGTTCTCTCTTGTTGGATATGGTCATTGCCTGGCACTTGTGTGGCGCGAATGTCGCTTGCCACTTGTCAGCCCATGCCTGAATGTTGTCCAGGTCTTGTTGCATTTGGACATGGACTGCTTTAGTATCTGAGGAGTCGCAAATGGTGCTGAATATTGTGCAATCGTCAGCAAACATCCCCACTTCTGACCTTATGATGGAAGGAGGGTCATTGATGAAGCAGCTGAAGATGGTTGGGCTGAGGACACTATCCTGAGGAACTCCTGCAGTGATGTCCTGGGACTAAGATGATCCAACAACCACAACCATCTTCTTTTGACTCCAACTAAACCAGTGGAGAGTTTCCCCCCTGATTCCCATTGACTCCAGTTTTCTTAGGAGTCCTTGATGCCACACTTGGTTAAATGCTGCCTTGATGTCAAGAGCAGTCACCCTCACCGCACCTCTGTAGTTCAGCATTTTTTGTCCATGTTTGAACCAAGGCTATAATGAGGTCAGGTGCGAGTGATCCCTGTGGAACCCAAACTGAGGGTCAGTGAGTAGGTTATATCTAAGCAAGTGCTGCTTAATAGCACTGTTAATGACCCCTTCCATCACTTTACTGATGATCGAGAGTATACTGATGGGGCAGTAATTGGTCGGGTTGGATTTGTCCTGCCTTTTGTGTACAGGGCTTATCTGGGAAATTTTCCACATTGCTGGGTAGATGCCAATGTTGTAGCTGTACTGGAACAACTTGGCTAAGGGCGTGGGAGTTGTGGAGCAGAAGTCTTCAGTACTATTGCCAAAATATTGTCAGGACCCATAGCCTTCGCAGTATTCAGTGCCTTCCGCCTTTTCTTGATATCATGTGGAGTGAATCGAATTGGCTGAAGACTGGCATCTGTGATGCTGGGGACCTCCGGAGAAGGATGTGATGGATTATCCACTTGACACTGCTGGCTGAAGATTGTTGGAAATGCTTCAGTCTTATCTTTTGTACTGATGTGCTGGGCTCCCCCATCATTGAGGATGGGGATATTTGTGGATCCTCCTCCTCCAGTGAGTTGTTTAATTGTCCACCACCATTCATGACTGGATGTGGCAGGACTGCAGCGCTTAGATCTGATCCGTTGGTTGTGAAGTCACTTAGTTCTGTCTATTGCATGCTGCTTATGCTGCTGGCACGCAAGTAGTCCTGAGTTGTAGCTGAGGTTGACACCTCATTTTTAGGTATGCCTGAAACTGCTCCTGGCATGCCCTCCTGCACTCTTCATTGAACCAGGGTTGATCCCCTGACTTGGTGGTAATGGTAGAGTGGGGGATATGCCCGGCCATGAGGTTACAGATTGTGGTTGAGTGCAATTTTGCTGCTGCTGATGGCCCACAACGCCTCATGGATGCCCAGTCTTGATCTGTTTGAAATCTATCCCATTTAGCACAGTGGTAGTGCCACACAACATGATGCAGGGTATCCTCAATGTGAAGACAGGACTTCATCTCCACAACGACTGTGTGGTGGTCACTGTTATCGATTCTGTCATGGGCAGATGCACCTGCGGCAAGCAGATTGATGAAGGTGAGGTCAAGTATGTTTTTCCCTCTTGTTGGTTCCCTCACTGCCTGCTCCAGACCCAGTCTAACAGCTATGTCCTTTAGGACTCAGCCAGCTTGGTTAGTAGTGGTGTTATCGAGCCACTCTTGGTGATGGACATCGAAGTTCCCCATCCAGAGTACATTCTGTGCCCTTGCCACCCTCAGTGCTTCCTCCATGTGGTTTTCAACATGGAGGAGTACTGATTCATCAGTTGAGGGGGGGATAGTACGTGGTAATCAGCAGGAGGTTTCCTTGCCCACGTTTGACATGATGCTATGAGACTTCATGGGGTCCAGAGTCGATGTTGAGGACTCCTAGAGCAACTCCCTCCCGACTGTATACCACTGCGCCGCTACCTCCTTGTATCTGGGACACTATCTGTAAGGTACGATTTGGTGAGTATGACTAGTCAGTGGGACAGCTCTCCCAATTTTGGCCCAAGTCCCCAGATATTAGTAAGGACAACTTTGCAGGGTTGACAAGGCTGAGTTTGCTGTTGTCTCTTCCGGTGCCTAAGTCAATGCTGTGAGGTCCATCCGGTTTCATTCCTTATAGGCTTTGTAGCAGTTTGATGCAACTGAGTGGCTTGCTAGGCCATTTCAGAGGGCATTAAAGAGTCAACCACATTGCTGTGGGACTGGAGGCCAGGCCAGGTAGGATGTCAGATTTGCTTCCCTAAAGAATATTAGTGAACCAGATGGGTTTTTACCAATGGTTTCTTGGTCATCATTAGACTTTTAATTCCAGATTTTTATTTCAAATTCTACCATCTGCCATGGTGGGATTCGAACCTGGATCTCCAGAGCATTGCCTGGATTACTAGTCCAGTGACAATACCTCTACACCACCGCAGATAAAGAAAGAGCTTGTATTTAAAAAGTACCTATCACCTCCTCAGTACTTTATGAAATTACTTTTGAACTGTAGCCACTGTTTTGTAAGCAAATATGGCATTAAATTTGTGTGAAGTCCCATAAACAGCTATCAGATGAACGATCTTTAGGAGAAGTAACAGAAGATGTGGTCAAAAAAGTTTATGTTGAGATGGTTTTGGAGATGGGGAGAGAGAGCTAGGCAAAATGGGTTTGAGGAGAGAAATCCAGAATGCGGCAATTGACAGACTCTTATGATACATTCTGATGAATGTGACCCATCACTCTTTAGCATATTTCTTCATTTTCAAAGCAAAACATTTTAAATGGGCAGTGGTGAGCCCTGTAAAGTCTGTTCAATAACCTTTAAAAAAAGACAACCTAAGTGAATCTCAGTAACTTCTAGTTCAGGAAAACAGCACAAAATGGTACCACAACAATTTATTTTAAAGTAACAGTGCCGAGCTAAGGGCTTCTTCCATGCATCTCACTTAATTGAATATAATAATCTTTTTTTGTTTGAAAAGATACAAGAGAAACGTTCAAATTCTAATGAAGTGAGAATCTTCTGATTTCACTCTTTCATGAAATATGCATGTTGACTGCATCTCTTCTTCATCTATATTTAAATGTCTACTCACTGCACAAACCTGAACTGTCCCTAGATGCAAATCATCTACCTTCAAGAGGGTGCAGTATTGCATATTATCCTATCTGATGATCCCAATGCTTAGGATGTCCTGAATTTACCTAATCAATCTTTGTTTTAATGTCAGTGAATAAACTGTTATTTCACTTATTAATCTAGAAATTTGATATGGAAAGGTAGCTGAAGATCTAAAGACCGCACAATAATAAATAACAAAACTGAAGTACAACACATTTGACACTCAGGTTAAGCGGCATCATGGAAGTGCTTGACAAACTTTTTTCTTCTTGCAAATTCAGAGAATCAGGAGGAAAACTCTCCGCTGGTTGGAGTCATACCTAGCACAAAGGAAGATGGTTGTGCTCGTTGGAGGTCAGTCATCTCAGCTCCAGGACATCACTGCAGGAGTTCCTCAGGTCCTAGGCCCAACCATCTTCAGCTGCTTCATCAATGACCTTCCTTCCATCATAAGGTCAGAAGTGGATATGTTCGCTGATGATTGCACAATGTTCATCATCCTTCGCGACTCTTCAGATATTGAAGCAGTCCATGTCCAAATGCAGCTAGACCCGGACTAAAACAAAAAATGCTGGAAAAACTCAGCAGGTCTGACAGCATCTGTGGAGAGAAAGACGGAGTTAACATTTCGAGTCTGTATGATACGGACTCGAAACGTTAAGTCCGTCTTTCTCTCCTCAGATGCTGTCAGGCCTGCTGAGTTTTTCCAGCATTTTTTGTTTTCGTTTCAGATTTCCAGCATCCGCAGTATTTTGCTTTTATCTTAGCTTTGAGCTAAGACTTGGGCAATATCCAGGCTTGGGCTGACATGTTGCAAGTAACATTCACGCCACACAAGTGTCAGGCAATGACCATTTCCAACAAGAAAGAATCCAACCATTGCCCCTTGATGTTCAATGGCATCACCATCACTGAATCCCCCACTATCAACATCCTGGGGGTTACCATTGACCAGAAACTGAACTGGGCTAGCCATTTAAATACTGTGGCTACAAGAGCAGGTCAGAAGCTAGAAATCATGCAACGAGTAACTCAACTCCTGACTCCCCAAAGTCTGTCCACAAGGCACAAGGCAGGGGTGTGATGGAATACTCCCCACTTGCCTGGATGAATGCAGCTCCTACAACACTGAAGAAGCTGGACACCATCCAGGACAAAGCAGTCCGCTTGATTGGCACCACATCCACAAACATTCATTCCCTCTACCGCCAACGCACTGTGGCAGCAGTGTGTACCACTTACAAGGTGCACTGCAGGAATTCACCAAGGCTCCTTAGACAGTACCTTCCAAACCCACGACCACTACCATCTAGAAGGACAAGGGTAGCAGATAGATGGGAACACCACCGCCTGCTAGTTCCCCTCCAAGTCACTCATCATCCTGACTTGGAAATATATCACCGTTCTTTCACTGTCGCTGGGACAAAATCCTGGAACTCCCTTCCTAACAGCAGTGTGTGTGTACCTACACCACATGGGCTGCAGCAGTTCAAGAAGGCAGCTCACCACCACCTTCTCAGTCAGAAGAAACACTGGGCATAATTTAATGCTTCTCCCAGATGTGGGCAGGGAAACGGGGGTGGGGGGAGCTGTTTAATTGGGTGGGAAGGGGCAGGGTGGAGAGCCTGTTATCTTCCTGACTCACCATGATTAAGTTATGGTGGGGAAGGCCTTCTCATCGCTAGCCCAACTGAGGCCTTTAAGTGGGCAGGAACCTGTCAGCCTTCCTGCAGTTTGGGAGGAGCGGGGTGTCTCCTGGCCACAGCTGTGGGAGAGGCTCCCTATTGAGAGTCTCCCTCCACAATAGTGGCCTGGCAGCTGTGGCTATTCTTTCAGCAGAAGTTTCAAAAGTGCCAAGAGAGCGCCCTCTCTCCTTTACCTGCAATAGCAGGTTGTAGCTCCTTCCATGCTGCAGGGCTTCCTATTGGTCCTCCAGCTTCAAAGGCCCACCCAACATCCTTAATTGGATGGCGAGCACACCCTCTGGCACTAAATGGCCAATCAAAGTAAAATCACTGTCGGGACTGTTCCCAACATGGTACAGATCAAGACCCCCATTTGATCCTGACATCAGGGTCCCGACACAAAATGCAAAATCTTGCCCAAGGTATTTTTATGGATGTAACAGAATGGGATTTTATATACTTTTAAAATACAAAGGAAATTTTGTTTCTGTTATTTTAACTGTCTAATGTACGTTCGGCAAGTCAACTTCTGTCACGCAGTATAATTTTTTTCTACATTACAAGGCACAAATACTCCGCGTCTTTATGACCTTCATTACACACATAACTGAAAGCTTATTAAAAGAGAGTGGATTTTTAATTTGCAACTATTCAAACATTATTAATTGGTTTCAGGCAGGTGTTGTGGATTGTGCATCATACCAGCAATCTGATGACTGTATTATGTTACTGCCATGCAATAATTATGTGGAGCAAATCACACCTGCACAAGTGCTGGCTCGAGTAGCATTCCATAGTTTGTCTCTTATCCTCGTTTAGAGAATAACCTAGGTGGATCTGCATTTATAATTTAGGCAAGGGAGAGAATTGAGAGTATCCTTCAATTGTCCCATTAAAAAACAGAACTGTGACCATAACAGGAAAGTAATTTATTAAAAGGAACAGAAACAGAAATCACCAGAAAGAAAATAGTTTCATATTCCTTACACCTGTAATTAGGCCTGTATTATAAAATGTTTAATGTTGGTTTCAAGGAATAATTTTAGTTTCATCTAGCTGGTTTTGTTACACTGGTTGATTTTTCTACAACTTGTTTTTTGTGAAACCATTTGTTGTTATGCTGGAAATAGAACACAATTGACAAGTGAGGGATATTGATTGTCACTTCAGGCTGGGATTAATTACAGCTTTCTCTGCTGGGAAGAATACCCTTTGACAATGGGACAATTTAGGGAATAGGGTGGGAAAATCATGAATTCTCCTGAGTTATTATTTCACTTGTCTCTGGTCCACAAGGTTAACCATAATTGCAAATCAATTCACAAAGTGACCATTTGTCAGTGGGTTAAATTATGTAGTTGTGCATTTGTAACTAGCTACGATCATTTTATTATGGGTTTAAGAACAACCACGGGGAGAACTTTCTCCCGTCGAGCAGGCTGGTCGGGAGCGGGCGCGAAGCCGATTGCCGCCCGCGATCGGCTGCGCGCCGCCATTTTACGTGGGCTGGCCAATTAAGGCCCGCCCATCATGATGCACACGCGGAAGCGCTGTGCACTCCCTGTTTGAACTGGGACATGTTTATGAATTTTCATAAAAATTTATATTTAATTAATGAAACCTTTCATGAAACCTCATCCCGCTCGTGGATGAGGTTTCATCAAAAATGCGAAGGCCACCTGGGCTCTTCACCCAGCCTGCCAGCCTTAAGGTTGGACGGGCAGCTTTCTCAATAGGCTTAATTAGCTCATTAATGGCCCTAATAGGCCTTTGACAGTTCGGCAGGCGCGCAGCCGACTCCGCTGAAGAACAGAATGATGCACACCCGACATCACTGTGCATCATTTTAAACATCAGCGTGTGCGGCCCGCACACCGAACAGAAGATTCTTCCCTATATCTAAGTGATACCACATGCTATGCCTAGTTTATGCTCTTCTGTATTAACTCTGTGGTTATAATAGACTTTTAGACATGTTAATATTTGTGTGTCCTGTCATTTTGAACATAAATGGCTTTTTAAATTCTATAAGCTTCCCCATAAAAAGGCGACTTCCAGGAAACAAATAACAGAAGGGAAAAAATTATGTCTCGACTATTACAATCTACAACTGAATAAATGCCTCCACACCCACCTCATTGTGATGAACTGTGGCCTGTTCCCGAAGGCTGCGAATGATCTCCTCACACTGGGTCACATGTTCCCTGTTTGCAGACAGGCCTTCTTGTGCGACATGCAGCTGTTGAGTCAGCTGATCAATGCTGTCCTCATAATTTTCCACTTGTCTGCACTTGGTTTCATACTGGTGCTGCACTGTATGCATGTCATTCCGTAGCTTGTGGAGCGTCTCGTCGCGGCTGCAAAGCTAATTAAATGGATAGGGAAAAGTTCTCGAATTAAAATTCCTCCTCTTGATCGAAAATTTTAAATTTAACTTTAGTGGCCCAATAACTGATCTGGGACATTCCTCTCCTGTTTGCAATATTCATCTTGACATTCCATTTTCCTCATTCCCAATAATGTGGTAACAAGGTCAGTGATTTTACAAATATTATAGTCAGTCTAAATGTGTTATCAGGGTCATAAATAGGATATGAATTAGGAGGGGAAATCAATATTTTTCCACTATTCATGAGAAGAATGGGTTAAGGGGTGGTTCCGCTGCATAATATACACAATTACAGATCTGTGAGTGAAGGTGCAGTCCACAAATTGGGATTCCAGTGACCACAGCCTTGTTAATCACTCCCATATATTCACTGCATTGTTTTACATATAATTGCACAGATTTCCTTAGAATGTTTGTTTTCCAGGTGAGAAATATCATTTAATTATGTAGAATAAACATGCTACTGGCTTCAACAGGCCCTCATGATTTTGCTAGCCTTTTGCAACATCTTTAAAGTTTAGACCAAGAAAATTCCAAAAACAGGAGGTGACAGGCCAGAAAGGCAAATGCCTTCAGAGGTACCACAAAAATAATGTGACTTTTCTCCTAAAGCTTGAAAACAGGGCAAGTGACTACAGTTACTGATTGGATGTTTCAGACAGATTTGCGACATTGCAGCCTTTCTCTGTTCTACTAACCTGTCTGTTGGCATCTTGTAAATCTGCTTCCAGGCTTTGCATTGAATTTTCCAGCTCTGTGATTTTGTTTATACAAGTCTGGTATTTTTGTTTATAAAGATCCAACATGGCTTCAAGTGATTTGCAGTTCTGATTGGCTGCGGCTATTTGGTTCTCAGAGTCAAACTGCTGCTGTCGAAGCTGAGCCATTTCCAATTCTTGTTTGCGCATAATATCTTCACACTGAGATACCTGAAAAACATGCAAAGATGGTGGGGACACAGAATTGTAAGAACTGATTGGCAAAGGCTACCAATGAATCTGAAAAAGGTAATTTATGAGACTAACAAACATTCAGAAACATGTGACCAAATTTTAATAGATCACTGGGTTACTTTCTCCAATGTTATTTTTTTCTGACTCCAAAGATTACCTCTAGGGGTTGATTTACTTTTGTACCAAATTACCGATGTTGTGGCATAAAGCATAGGGCGGAATTTTCTGTGCCCGCTGGCATCGGGTGTCATGGCGGGCGTGAGAGGACAATATGGCGGGAAGGCCAAATATCGGTTTTACGATGTTGTGAAACCAGTTTGCAACTGACTGCTCTGTCCATAAATGGCAGGCCATGTTTCCCACTGCTGCACATCGGGAACTTCATTGTAATATATCTGCATATCATTATAAACCCATCTTGCTGGGATTAATCCCCACGCTGGATCATCTGAGTATGTCAATGTTTCACAACAGCATTTATAAGGCGCGCGCCTGGTAAGCTGCATTTCGACGGGAACTCAGAGGTGAATGCACAGTAACATTGTGCAGTGCTCGCGAAGGTCGCCTGTTGGACCCCAAGTTTGAGGTGTCCCACATTCAGGCGTGCGCACAGGCAAGTCCCAGTTGGCTGACAGTATGTTGCTGGGGCAAGGGCTGCATTGTATTTGAGGTGGGTTGGGGGGTGGGGCTAGGGCTGCACTGAGGTTGAGGCGAGTTGGGAGGGGGTGCAAGAGTTGCATTGCGGTTGATGGCAGCGCACAGTCACATGCCAGGAGGGATGCGGCCATGCATTAGGGAAACCTTGTATAAAGTGACCATTCCTCTGCAGCTGAGACAGTTCAGGTGCAGCCACAGTGACATGATTTGAGTCAGGCCTCCAGCTTATCTGTCCACTTAAGCAATGCAGAGGCATGAAATTGCCACCAAATGCTCCAGAGCTTTTCACCCCTTGGGCACAGACTGCAAACTAATGAAAGTTTTAGTGGGCTGCAGAACAATTGGACAACTGGGCATGTTGTACAATCTCCTTGCAAAAGCTGGCCATGGAGCAGTCACTGGTGGAGGCACTCACAACCCCTTGCAATGTCATCATTCAGGTTTAGACCAGTCTCCCCCATGGTTCAAGCTAACAGTGCAGCCTTGCAGTGTGGGCTAGGGGAAAGCATGCGCCTGGGCTGAGAGCACAGCATGTAGTCCAGTGGGCAAAGCTGCTGCCAATCGGTCAAGTGGGGTGAGGCGGAGATGGGTGGGGTTTCAGGCAGCCATGCAGCGCATTAAATTCTGGCAATCAAAGTGATGGCCAGCACTCTCTGGGTGCATTACGGGGCCTTCAGACTTAACCGAGAGAGGTTCTTAGTACACCCAAGCTAACCACGTGTATCTCCCTTTCATCCTGCAGGAGGAGTATATCAGGAGCATGGAGCCTGGTGACCTAGGTATATGCCTCATGGCTTACACAGAGCAGAGATGAAGGAGAAGAGAGTGACGGAGGCGTCTGGCTGGGCAGAGGAGCAGCACCTTCAGGAAGAAGGGGCGATGGGACTCCCGCGTACACTGCTGAAGGGCCACAGCAAGCAGTCACTGGTCAGCGCCTAGCTATACCCAGGGTCTACAGACGGCGCTTGTCATTCCTCCAGATGACCAAGAACCAGTGCCACCGAAGACTGCGTACGTCCAGGGAACTGGTCAGTCACATCTGTCACCTGGTGCAGGATTTGGCATCACGGGGACATGGAGGAAATCCAGTGCCAGTGGCCATGAAAGTGACCATGGCACTCAATTTTTATGCCAGTGGCTCCTTTCAGGGTCCCACAGGTGACCTCTGTGGGATATTGCAAACCTCCATGCACAAATGCATCCATGAGGTCACAAATGCCATTTTTGCGAAGGCACACAACTTTGTGCATTTCAGCCGGGATCAGGAAAGCCAAGATGCAAGGGTGCTGGGATTTGCCCAGGTCTCAGGTTTTCCACAGGTGCAGGGTGCATTCGACTGTACTCACGTGGCGCTCAGATCTCTGTGGCAACAAGCAGTCAACTACATCAACCACAAGGGCTTCCATTCACTGAATGTTCAGCTGGTGCGTGACCACCACAAATGCATCCTGCAGGTCTGTGCAGGGTTCGCAAGGAGTGTCCACGACTCCTACATTCTCAGTAGGTCTCAGATCCTTGACGTCTTCCAGGGTCCAAGAAACTGCAGGTTTGGCTCCTTGGGGACAAGGGCTACCTGCAGAGGACGTGGCTGATGACACCTGTGTGGCGGCCTCAGACTGCAGCAGAGGGAAGGTAAAACGAGGCTCACGCTACAGCTTGCACCTTAGTGGAGCAAACCATTGGAATGTTGAATATGAGATTCTGGTGCCTGGACCGGTCTGGTGGAGCTCTGCAATACAGTTGAGAGAGGATGTCACGCATCTTCATCGCCTGCTGCACCCTTCACAAACTGGCGCTGCAATGGGGAGAGGAGCTGGCTGAGGAGGAAATGGGGGAGCTGCACTTCTCTGATGAGTAGGTTGTCTATGGGGATGAGGGTGAGGAAGTCCTCGAAGGTAAGGATGACCGCGAAGAGGCTCTCGCACTGGCCAGAAGAGGCAGGCGCGCTCGGGAGGCCCTCATAGCTGCTAGATTCGTGGAGGATGACGACGACATGCAGTGAAGGGACATCATAGATCCCACATTGCATCTATAAACGTTTGACTCCTGTCTGGCTGATGGCAGCACACACATCCTCTGTGATAAGGCTGCTGCCATAGAGATACAGTGGATGCTCATAGTCCCTACTTTCCAGGATAATGATAGCAACATGCAATGGGGACATTCTGTCCTCACATAGCTTATGTGAATGTCTGACTCCTGTCTGGCTGATGACACCTTGCTTGCGCTCTGTGAACAGGATCATAACATGGAGATACAGCGGGGAAACTTTAACTTCTCCTGATCCTACGGCATCTTTCATCAGCTGAACCCTTCTCGACCACACTGTCACCGGACATAGATGCTGATGAGATGGGGGGGCCAGCTGCATCTCAAAGTGCTGGGAGCACACAGAGAGAATGACAGAGCTCTGTGCTGCCGGCCCAAGATGTTCTGGCAGCAATGATTAGCCTCACCAAGCTGTAGGCATGATCTGACCAGTTACAGTGAAGGCACACCATCAGTGTGCTGGGAAGGTTGCACAAAGCACAGGGAAAAGGCCCTGGACTGAGACAAAAACAAAAAACTGCAGATGCTGGAAATCCAAAACAAAAACAGAATTACCTGGAAAAACTCAGCAGGTCTGGCAGCATCAAATTTAAATTTATACCTTTTATGCCCTGTTAGTCTTATTTCACCCCACCCCCACCAGAGCTGTACCTTGTGTGTCCTGCCATCCATTCTTAATTAGCACATTCTCTTAGATAATATCACCACCTTCAACACCTCTTTGTTCCTTTGTCTGTGACATCTTTTGATTACCTGCTCCTATCACTGCTTGCTTGTCCCTACAACCACAATCCCCCCACCCCTTAAACCAGCTTATATTTCACCCCTCTCCTAATTTTACTCAGTTGTGTTGAGGACTCGAAACGTCAACTTTATTCTTCTCCGCCGATGCTGCCAGACCTGCTGAGTTTTTCCAGGTAATTCTGTTTTTGTCCTGGACTGAGACACCTGTCTTTATCTTGTGCAGGGACCAAGGTTTCACATCTGAGCAACACACACTGTTCATCAGAACAAGGAGCCATAGGCAAGGAGACATTCTTGGGAGTTTATTAACAAAGTGAACATTGGGCTGTAACTTCCTCAGAGTGGCAATCAGTGTTGGATTGCTGCTCCATTCCAACTTACCTATGCCGAGTTTCTTCAGTGCCCATCTCATCCGAGCTTCCAACTCAGGTTGGGCGAGATACCGGCAGCGCAGCTGTCTCCAAAGTCCAGCAACGAAGTCCAGAACCGTCGAATTGAAGGAGGACATGGCCCCTTTTTTACGGCATTAGCTGCTGTAAAGCAGGCAAGCTTAAAGGTCCAATTGAAATTGACAGGCCAGGGAGAAGTTAAGTGCTTAAGTGAAAAGGATTTGGGGAGTTGGGGGTGTTCAGATGACAGGTGGGGATGGGGGTAGGGGGGCGGACATCGGGAGGGATGCGACAAGCTGTGCATTCGGGGGGGGTTGGGCCGTTGGACATTCAGGAGTGGGTATGGGGGTCGGACATCGGGAAGGCCGGTGGGGTTGGACATTGGGAGGTCTGCTGGGGGTTGAACATCTGGAAGGGGTGCAGTAGGCTGGACATTCAGGAGGGTGGAAGGCTGGGGGCATCGGACATTGGGGGGGGTGTTGGGGTCGGACATTCGGGGCTGGGGAGGTTTCAATTTCGGGGGGTGTGGGTCGGACATGGGGGGTTGGACATAGGATAGGGGGGTTCAGACATTGGGGGTCTGGGGCGGTTTGGACCTCGGGGAGCTGGGGTGTCGGACATCATGCGGGTGGGGGGGGGTTGGAATTTCGGGGGGTGTGGGTCAGACATGGGTGGCGTGGGGGGTCGGGGAGTAAGAATTGGACCCGTGGTGGGGTGGGGGGGGGGGGGGGGGGGTGTCAAATGAGGAGTTCCGTGCGGATGGGGAGAATCCCATGGGGCGTCGGCGGGTGGGGAATACCTTTGTGTGGGGTGTTTAGTCAGGGGTGGGGTAGTCCCCTGCAGGGTCGGGGCTATTGGGGGGAGTCCTGTGGAGGGATTGATCTGGGTCTTTACAATAGTTATCCAAAAGTTAGAAGAAGTTTTAATTCTTCTAACTTTTTCTGGGTAACTATTGGTAATAACCCTGGCGGAACCACCCAAAGTTTGCAACTTAAACTGTATTTTCGGACGGTTCCCAGTGCAGTGCAATTGTCCAGAGGAAGAGTGCACATCTGGGTAATTGCCATGCAAACCCTTACCTGGGAACTTCCCAGAGGGATTCCCCAGCATATCTTTGGGGTACCCCACCCACCAAATCCGACACTGGGTAGCTCGGAGGCTGTGGCCCATTATGTACAAGTGTTTAACACCCGTGCCCAGGCTGTGTAACTACATCTTCTTAACCTTCCTAACCCTGCCACTATGTCTTGGTGCTACCCCAACATCCACAGTGGAGGCGGAGGTGGCCTGCTGACTGCTCTGCCCTGTTTGTGATGACCTTGATCGGTTTCCTCTGGAGGGCTGAAACTTGGAGGGCCCTGGCCTGCTTTTGGAGGCCTGCTGTGTGGCAGTGACACCCTCTTCGGCCTGTGGAGCTGGATTTGCTGGGGTCGCAGGAAGAGGGGATTTGGATGGGCTGGAGACTCCCGGAGTCACTTGGGTGAATGGCCCTGGGGTGTGCACCTGCTGACTCTCTTCCCTATGGGTGCCCAAGGGCCCCGGCTGACTTCTTGAGGAGAAGGGGAAGCTGAAATGAGGTGGAGCTGCCCTGCACCCCTCTCGTGTTGACACTGTTGGAGACCAACTATGACATCAACTATGGAGTTCAGCCTGCGCAGCAGTGCAAGATCAATGTCCTGGACCAAGGTCTCCTTGGCGACCGCCATCCTACCAGTGTTGACCTCGGTGTGTTCGCATGCTGGCACTAAAACCTAAGGTGGGCAGACTCCTCCATCGTGCCTTGCAATCTGAGGAATGCAGCAGACATCCTTTCCTGATGTTTCCAGGCTTTTCTTTGCAGCTCCAGCAACTATGACACGATCGAGTCCAGAGGCTCATCATCTGACGCAGACTCAGTAGATTTCTGGTCTCCAGCAGTCCTCCAAGTGCTGGAAACCTGGGAAGTCCCTGCCTCTGTCTGCTGTGGATCAGACAGTGAGATGTGCTCAACAGATTTTGACCCAAGGCTACTCTAAAGCTTGGTCCCACCGAGGTGTCTGTCTCTGCACTGGTGGAAGGTGTGGGTGAGCACTGTGACGGATCTTCAATGAGGGTTTCAGCAGATTCCTCTTCTGAGGTGTCTTCAGGGCTTGAGTCGAGGACCTGGGTCGTGGATTCCTTCAGTTGTTTCCCAGAAGTGCCTGCGAAAGCAAGGAGAGATAATTAGTATATGCCAATGGCCTGTGAAAGATGACACATCATTCACAGCATGGTTGTCTGATGGATTTTGCACTGCTGGATCCTCACTTGGTAAAGCACCGCCGACCTCACCGTCAGCACAGGAATGGTCTAGATCTTCACTGGCCAGCTGGATGACTC
The DNA here is from genome assembly GCF_964194155.1 of Cetorhinus maximus. Lineage (NCBI taxonomy): Eukaryota > Metazoa > Chordata > Chondrichthyes > Lamniformes > Cetorhinidae > Cetorhinus > Cetorhinus maximus. Next base: position 130,828,703 of record NC_135884.1, read on the forward strand.
TATTTTCAAAGATAGTGAGGACCTTGATTTCAGGCATTCTTCCGCCAGTCCATGACCTCTCCCTTTTGTTGTGTGCCAGCTTGTCCTGCATGAATACAAATGGAGAGAGCGTAAGCTGGATGCCTGCCAGGCCAGATGATGAGTATGCCTAGCACGTGTGGGTGATGAGTGGTGCCATGGACAGGATGAGGACAATAAAGGTGTGTGTGAGAGAGTGAATGGTGATGTCCCTTGAATTGGCAGTGAATGAGGGCCCTGTGGATGTGTGATGGGTTTGTGAGTGTGAGAATTGAGAATGACTTACCCTGGCAGAATGGAGGAGATCATTCATCCTCTTTCGTCACTGGGTGACTGTCCTCTTTTGCAAGGCATTGGCACTGACCACCGCTGCTACTGCCTCCCAAGCCAGATTGGTGATGTTGCTGCTCTTCCTGCGACCAGAACAGGGGTAGAAGACTTCATGGCGGGCCACCCTGGTGTACAAAAGGCGCTCCAGGGACACGTCACTGAATCGGGGCGGCTGCAGTCTTCTTGTCTTTCGGGGCCATGTCTTCTGTGCAGCAGTCCTGAGCTGGAAGCACTGAGAGGTGTGTGCGTGGCTGCACTTTAAATATGGTACCTGGCCTGTGGAAGCGGCGAGGTGACAGTGTGGTGGGCGAATCAAAGGCCGCCTGCCAGCAAAACCGCGTGTCTCCTGGCAATGCATGATTAATGAGGTGGGATCGGGAAAAGCTGCTGTTTCGGCTGGCGGGTAAAACGTTCTTTTTCTCGCCCGCTATCGCACTTAGTACAAACCTGAGACGATTCCACCCATCGAATAGGGCTGGGTGGATTAAAGCATGGGCTTAACCAAGGACCCCTGGCAAATCTGAGGCCCCCAGTAAAACTCATCACAACACAGAAAAACTACATACAACAACTGGATTGAAATATTGTACATTAAAAAACGCTGTCAGAAGCACGTAGCAGATTCATTACAATATAAATGCTGATATTTGATATTACCAGTGGAGGTGGTGGGACAGTGGAGGGTTGCAAGGGCGGAGTGGGGGCCTTGAGTAGAGGGCTGGGGAGTGCTAAGAGGCCCCAATAATTATTATTTAGACACTGGAAGAGAGCTTTATTTTTCTGAAATAATCGTAGTGGTGTTTATTGGGGAATGGGCCATTATTGGATGCATTCTAAAATGGGATATAGTTATAAGTTTAATTTCAAAACTAAAGATAACTTTCAGTTCATTTGAATAAAGCCACTAGCAAACACGTAGGTATTTTTCCTTATTTTCGCAGAAGGAGCCAACATTCTCTGCAGAGGAAACATGGCAGCATGGGATTTCCTTTTGTCGAAACAAGTTGCCATGCCGGAGTTTCTGGAGTCAGCTGAATTAGCATAGCCTAGATGAGTTCTCAATACCAGGAATACAATCACTGGGGCTTTACCACCATGGTGCAAATATTTGCATTCTGCTGAATGATTTAAGGATCACTATAATATATTTGGGAATTTCTAGCAGCACTTTAAAGATGTCTGAAAGTTTGGGAGAATGAGGGATGGTATACTGAAACATATAGAGAAGGATTTTTAGATAATATATAGCATTTTTTTATTGGGCAAAAGGAAGAACATAAGTTGTTAAATTGGATAGGTGTGATCAAATGGGTTGTCCTTTAAATCCTCCCTAGAGTGTTGCTGCTTATCTGGCTAATTCTATTGACTCCAGGTAACCCTGCAGGCCAAAGCCCAAGTGGGTAGCGTGGTCTTGATGAGAAAGTAAGATGGAAATTATCAGTGATCTGTTCTGCTAAGTTGCATGATTTTAGCTGGTTAAACTCCAGAAGAACCCCTGCGCACACTTTGGTGGGTGCAGACTCTAAACCTCGGGTCTGGAAATCAGTGTCTAACTTTTCTGAACATAAATGGTGACAGTGTGCATTCATGGAATTGAAAGCAAATTATTGAGCTGGGTTAGGAAATTGGGTGAATGGCAGGAGACAGAGAGTAGGGGTAAGGGCAGTTTTTCTAATTGGCAGCATGTCACCAGTGGTATTTTACAATGATGTGCGTTGCAGCCTCAACTATTCATCCTGTTTATTAATGACTGAGATGATGGGATAGAAAGCCAAATATACAAATTTGTCAATGACATAAAGATAGGTGACATATAAGCAGTATAGATAAATGCATTAATTACAGAGATATTAATAGATTAAGTGCATGGAGAAAACTGTGGCAAATAGATTTTAATATAGACAAATGTGAGGTCACCTAGTTGTGACCTAAAAAGGATAGAAGGTGGTACTTTCTAAATGGTGAAAAGCTAGAAATAGTGGAGATCCAAAGAGATCTGGGAATCCATGTACATGGATCATCAAAATTTCATGAACAGGTACAGGAAGTAATTAAAACCACAATAGAATATTGGTCTTTTATATCTCAAGGACTAAAATACAAGAAGTCATGCTTCCATTATTCAAAGCCCTGGTTATACCTGGAGCACTGTGAGCTGTTCTGGGCACCACACATCAGAAAGTTATATTGATTGTGGAGGGAGTGGAGTAGATTTACCAGAATCATACCAAAAGTTAAATTACAAGAAGAGATTACACAAACTAGCTCTGAAGAAGGGTCATACGGACTCGAAACGTTAACTTTGTTTTTCTCTCTCCACAGATGCTGTCAGACCTGCTAAGTTTTTCCAGCATTTTCTGTTTTTGTTACACAAACTAAGGCTGTATTCCCAGGAATTTAGAATATTAAGAGGTGATATGATCAAGGTTTACAAGATATTAGGAGGAACAGATAGGGAGACGAGAGAAACCTTTTCTGTTGGTTGAAGAGTATTGGACTAGGGAACATAGTTTAAAAATTAGAACCAGGCCTTTCAGGAATGAAATTAAGAAACAAGTGCACATGCAAAGGATGGTAGAAGTTTGGAACTATCATCTGCAAATGGCAATTGATGCTAGAACCATTGTTAAATATGAGATTAATAGATTTTTGTTAATCAGTGGTATTAAGGGATATGATTGAATTTCACATTCATTTTGAGGGGGAAACGAGTGCGTCCAAGACTAGTATTTTAAACTTAAATAAGTACAATTGCGAGGGCATGAAAGTGGAGCTAGCTAAAGTCAACTGGCAAATGAGGTTAAGGGATAGGTCAATAGAGGTTCAGTGGCAGACATTTAAAGGGATATTTCAGAAAACACAGAATAGATACATTTGAACGAGAAAGAAAAATTCCAAGGGGAGGGCCCACCATCTGTGGTTAACTAAAAAAGTTAAAGACAGTTTCAAACTTAACCATATAATTACGCAAAGACAGATGGCAGGTCAGAAGATTGGAAAGAATACAAAGTACAGCAAAGAATGACAAAAAGATTAATACAGAGGCAAAAATTAGGGTAGGAGAGAAAACTAGCTAGTAATATAAAGACGGCTAGTAAGAATTTCTATAGATATTTAAATAAGGAGAGAGTTAAAGTGAGCGTTGGTGCTATAAAAAATGCGCCTGGGGAATTGATAAAGGAAAGTAGGGAGATGGTGGACGAATTAATTAGGTATTTTGCTTCGGTCTTCACTATGTAACATCCCAGAAAAAGCTGTAAATCAGGAAATGGAAGGGAGGGAGGAACTTGGGAAAATTACAATCACCAGGGAAGTGGCATTGAGCAAATTGTTGGGGCAGCTTGCTGACAAATCCCCGGGTCCGGATGGACTTCACCCTAAGGTCTTTAAAGAAGTGGCTAGTGAGATAGTTGATGCATTGGTTTTAATTTTCAAAAATTCCCTAGATTTGGGGAAGGTTCCATTAGATTGGGAAATAGCAAATGTAACTCCTTTATTCAATAAGGGAGGGAGACAGAAAGCAGGAAACTACAGGCCAGTTAGCCTAACATCTGTCATATGGAAAATGTTGGAAGCTATTACTAAAGACGTTATAACAGGGCACTTAGAAAAATTCAATGCAATTAGGCAGAGTCAACATGGTTTTGTGAAAGGGAAATCATGTTTAACCAATTTATTGGAGTTCTTTGAAGGAGTCACATGTGCTGCGAATAAAGGGGAAATGGTGGATGTACTGTACTTAGATTTTCAGAAGGCACCTGATAAAACAGAAAATAGAAGCTAATGATATAGGAGGTAACATATTGGCATGGATAGGAGATTGGCTAGCTAACAGGAAGCAGAGAGTTGGCAGAAATGGGTCTTTTTCTGGTTGGCAGGATGTGATGAATGGTGTAACATAGGGATCAGTGCTGGGGCCTCAACTTTTTTCAATTTATATAAATGACTTGGATGAAAGGACCGAAGGAATGGTTGCTAAATTTGCTGATGACACAAAGATAGGTAGGAAAGTAAATTGTGAAGTGGACATAAGGAGGCTACAAAGGGACATAGACAGGTTAAATGAGTGGGCAAAGGTCTGGCAAATGGATTATTATGTGGGCAAATGTGAAATTGTCCATTTTGGCAGGAAGAATAAAAAAGAAGCTTATTATCTAAATGGCAAGAGATTGCAGAGCTCTGAGATTCAGAGGGATTTGGACAACCTAGTGCATGATTCACAAAGGTTTAGAACGCAGGTACAGCAAGTAATTAGGAAAGCTAATAGAATGTTATCATTTATTGTGAGGGGAATTGGTTACAAGAGTAGGGAGGTTATGCTTCAGTTGTACAGGGCACTGGTGAGACCACATCTAGAGTATTGTGTACAGTACTGGTCTTAATTAAGGAAAAATGTAAATGTGTTAGAAGCAGTTCAGAGAAGGTTTACTAGACTAATACCAGGAATGGGTGGGTTGTCTTATGAGGAAAGGTTTAACAGGTTAGGCTTGTATCCACTGGAGTTTAGAAGAGTAAGAGGTGATTTGATCGAAACCTTTAAGATCCTGAGGGGTCTTGACAGGGTGGATGTGGAGAGGATGTTTCCTCTTTTGGGAGAATCTAGAACTAGAGGTCGCTGGTTAAAAGTAAGGGATCGCTCATTTAAGACAGAGATGAGGAGAAATTTTTCTCTCAGAGGGTTGTGAGTCTATAGAACTCTCTTCCTCAAATGGCGGCGGAAGCAGAGTCTTTGAATATTTTTAAGGCATAGTTAGATAGATTCTCAATTAACAAGGGGGTGAAAGTTTATTGGGGGTAGGCAGTAATGTGGGGTTGAGGTTACAATCAGATCAGCTATGATCTTATTGAATGGCGGAGCAGGCTTGAGGGGCCGAGTGGCTTTCTCCTGCTCCTAATTCGTATGTATGTAGACCCAAAGTAGTCAAAAACTCAGATTTTCTAAACCTTTGACTGTCCTTGAATGGTCTCAAAGGACATGATTAGTTATGAAAGCAGAGGGAGAGAAGAAGGGTGCAACTGAATGCTTCCCCCAAGCTGGGGAGTAGTGCACCAAACACTCCTTCCAGGTGAAATAGCGATTTACTTTAACTTCTTTCAATTTAGTATACTGTATTCATTGCTCACCAGGGGTGAGAGTGGCCCAAGACAAAAAGGTCCGAAAATATTTTGTGACAGAGAATTATGTAATCATAGCACTTTTTATGATCTATATTGAAATGCAAATGCTTTTAGGCCACTTCAAATAGGTGGAATTATTAGACTTCAAGTGTGCAGAAACATTAGTTTTCCCTTTGTTTACCTTCTATTGTCAAGACTGGACCAATACATTCATATAAAACCACCAAAGTAACTTTAGCATTGCAGCATTCAATGCAGTTAGTGCATTTAATGCAGGATGAAGTTGGTACTTACAATAGAACCTGACCTTGCTGGATTATATATATATATTCAAGAAAGGAAGCAAAGGACCATGGCAGTGTTTTGCAAACTCTTTTCCAATGTGACCCCATAATAACTCTCCACCACATTCTTAAGTGCAATTTAAGATAGGGATGGGTCACCTTGCCAGCGATGCCCATATAACATGAACAAACATATACAAAAACTGAAAATTAACATGATCCTAGAAGCCAACAAAAAACAAAACAGCAATTATAGAATCACATAATTGTTACAGCGCAAAAGGGGGTCATTCAGCCTGTCGTGTCTGCACCAGCTCCCTGAATGAGCAATTCACTTAGTACCATTTCCCCAACTTCTTCCCTAACCCTGCACATTCCTCTTTTTCAGATAACAGTCTAATTCCCTTTTGAATGTTTTAATTGAACCTGCCTCCATGTGAGAATGGATGTTATTTTCAGAAATATTTTTGGGGAGTATTGCGTTATTCTGTGAAGAAGGATGTGTGTCTGTATGTGTGTGTGCAAATGATTTGATTAAGCTGGGGAAAAGTTACTAGAGGCAGGTTGTTTGAGAGGTTAAGACATGAAAGGATGGAGGTGCTAGGTGTGCATTTGTAATGAGATATTATGGTGGATTTGGAGTACAAGTAAATAGGTTGGGTCTAAGGTTTGCATTTTTAGATAATTTGAATTCATTTGAATATCAAAGGGAAGTCATAGGCGACAAGAAACATATTTGCATCTTACAGAAGTTCCATAGGTGAACTGAAGAGGATATATTACATTTTATTGATCTGAGAGCAGGGACAAAATAGAAACATGAAAGATTTTATAGTTGGAAGGATTTGAGTTTTAAAGAGTTTCAAAGAAGTCTTGGGCGCCAAAAAGCAGTCTTGTTCTGAAGTCTTGGATTTCCACAGCAAAGTGGAAGTGAGTTTAAGAGGTCGTGTGGCATGCCTTTATTAAAGTTACAGTGGTTTGCCTTGGGTAATATTTCTGGATTTTTATAGTTAAACATCTATAAAGGAGTGTTGCCTAGAAGGTGTTTACTTGTGGGTCTGACCAAGTTGAGCATCTTTTGTGGGAATGTTTTGTAAAACTAATTTTAACTGTAATCTTATGTGCTTAAGTTTTCTTTTCTTCTTGCTATTAAAACTTTTACTTTTAGTTTTTAAAATCCCAAAAGTGCTACTGGACTTGTGGCTGCTGAGATAAGTATGTTTTCTTCTCGTTTGCAGAATACAAAAATAAGGGTAAGCCAAGTTTCTCTCTGGGATTTGGTTTGCTTAGCAATTAACATCTGCAGTGGTCATAACACTCCACCACACTCTCAGACAGTGCGCTCCAGACCCCAACCACTCGCTGTAAGAAAAAGTTTTTCTTTGTGTCGCTTTTGCTTTTTTTACAAATTACTTTAAATCTGTGCCCTCCAGTTCTCGATTCTTTCACGAGTGGGAACAGTTTCTCCCTATCTACTCTGTCATGAGTTGGAATACCTGTATCAAATCTCCTCTCAACCTTCTCTTCTCTAAGGAAAACAGTCCCAACTTCTCCGATCTCTCTTCATAACAGAACAACTAGTGTCTTATACAAGTTCAACATAGTTTCCTTGCTCTTGTCCTCTATGTTCCTATTAATAAAGCCGAGGATATTGTATGCTTTCCTAATCGTGCTCTCAATCTGTCCTGCCACCTTCAATGAATAATGCACATATACACCCAGGTCCCTCTGTTCCTGCACCCACTTCAGAGTTCAGCAATAAAACAGCATAGTAATATTTGTATGTTATTATTAAATTTCACATATTATAGATCAATATATAATAATACATAATATAAATATGAAAATCTGTATTTTTAAAGTGCTTCGTAAAAATGTTGTTTTATATACTCATGTAGATTTCAGCCAAACTTTCCATAGTCTCTGGTGACAGCAGACTCACTTAAGCCCCTCTCTCCTCCTCCACACACACTCACTCATGCCCTTCCTCCCATCCTACTCAGCCCCCCACTTACTCACTCATGTCCTCCCTCTCCACTGGCTAATTCATGCCCTCGCTCCCCACTCACTCACATCCTCCCTCTCCACTCAGCCCAACACCCGCACCCCCCCCCACGCAACTCACACATCCCCCCCACTTCTTTCTCCATCCTCTGCCCTACCCAGATTTCCCTATCTTGCCTGGATGTGGGAAGAGCTGGAGTGGGGAGAAGTGGCTTTCAGGGCCCCAAACCCCAGGCCCCAGATCCCAGCCCTGCTCTCCCCGCTCCTGATCCCAGTTTTCCCTCCAGCCCCGCTTTCGCTCTCCCTCCCTGGCCCCACTCTTGATACCCCAACCCCACCTCCCCACCTCTGGCCTTGCTCTTGGTCTCTCCTCATGGCCCTGCTCTTGGTCTCTTTGCCCCCCGACTCCAGGTCCTGCTTGTGGTTTTTCCTCCTCCGACCCTGCTCTCAGCCTCCAACCTTGCTCTTGGCCTCCCTCAGGGCCAGATCTTTGCCTCACCTCCGACCCTGTTCTTGGCCTCACCCTTGGCCCCGCTCTCAGCCCAGTCCCATGGCATCAACTCCCCCAACGAAAGTGGCAGCAAGTGGATGGCCCAGTGCAGGAAAGTGTTCTGCAGGCTGCACATGGGAGCAGCAGCTACTAGGAGGCGTGGCCTCTGCATCTCCCAGTCACAGAAAGTCAGAACGGCAACAGATTCAAAGGGGAGGAGCTGAGTTATGGGTCCCCCAGGTCACTCCAAGGGCAGAAAAAAAATTGAAATGGTGGAATTCCGTTTTCCAAATAGCCGAAATTTCTCATCCCGGCTCACTCTACTAAACCGGGGAGACCATACAAAGAATTGGTGACTGGTTTGTGGAACAACTCCGATCACTCCATAAGTACGACCGCAAGCACTTGGTTGTTTGTTGCCTTAATTATCTATCCCTCTCCAACTCTGAACTCTCTGTCCTCGGCCTCTTACACTGTTACAATGAAGCTGAACATAAGTTCAAGATGCAGCATTGCACCTTTCAGTTAGGCACTTTACAAAACCCAGCACTGAGTTCAACAATTTTAGATTGTAAGCACTGCCACCATTTTTGGACAGCAGCTGTGATGATTCTGTTATTCCCACATACAGCTCCTCCAGATCCATCTCCTGTTTCTTAACTTGTCCTATTTCCATCCATTTTTGCCTTGCATCATTATCCCTTTTGTCATTTAGTCTCACCTGCCTTCTGCCCTATCAGAGACGTTCCCTTCTGTTTATTCCTTCCATTTCCTTTTCTTCACTTCTGTATTTGGTTAAAATTTGTCACAGCTCTAACTTTTCCCAGTTCTGATAAAAGATTATCAACCTGATATGTTAACTTTGCTTCTCTCTCCACAGATGTTGCCTGCCCTGCTGAGTATTTCCAGCATTTGCTGTTTTTATTTAATAAAATGCAGTATTTTGCTGTAAATACAGAAAAATATATTCTTACTTCTTGGACCACCTCTTGGTGTTGCTGATGTGCATGCTGTAGGTCAGAATTCAGTCTGTCAACTGTGGACTTGTACTGCTGCAGTTTGGTCAACTTCTCCTGTAATTCCTTTGTAGATGAGTCAAGTTCTTTCCGGAGTCGAGCAGTTTCATGACTAAAATGGTCTATGTCTGATTCATGTGCCTGTTTGAAAACTTCCAGTTCCTTCTGAAGTTGATCCATGGATTTCTCCTGACTGTGATTCTAAGGGCAGAATTGGACATGTTTAAATTACATTTTATTTCAATAATGATATTGTACTTTATTGACTCGTGCATCTGCACTGATGAAGATGCTTTTTCAATTAGTGTTATTGTTATGATCCCAGTTGAGATTACCCCTGGACAAGCCTGATGCCAGAGTGGAACCCAGCTTGATAGATGCTAACTTTTATTTGGTTGTTTAGATACGTGGAGAGTAGCTACTGAACAGAATCACAGGAGTCAGCTGATGAACTTTTAAAAAAGAGTAAAACATTTATTCTACAAGATGAACTATATTATAATACGCCTTTACCCACAACTATACGTTCACAGATGTATACAGAGTTGTAAGGATAACACAAGCTACAAAAGCTATCTTATACTCTAATGTCCACAGTAGGTGCACAGTCCATGTAAGCCTATGGCACCCTGTGGTCAGACACACCACACTCTGAAACCAAGTGACAGATGCCACCTCAAATAGATGCCATGGATCTCTCCACAACTCTGCTCTCCCCAGACGCTTATCACACCGTGAGTCAACCGGTCTCACTGCACTCCGTCCTTCACACGAGGGTTTCCAATCTCCACTCTCCAAGAGCTCATCTTGGAATCTTCTTCCAAACCGACACTTTCGTTCAGATGCCTTCTGCAAGGGTTCACCTCTAGGGTTTCGAACTCTCCTTCTGATGTTCCCCTTCTCTGGGTCACCACATGCATTCAAGCTGTCTTCCATGCACTCTCTCTCATCAACTTAGCATTAACAGTACACTGCTGCTCCACATGCCCATAGCAAAGAGTTACAGATTTTCAGTTGTTTCTTTGGGCCTTCTTACCTCTTGCAAGCTGTTCTCGTTTTAAATCTGCTTTCTGCAGCTTTTGTCTCTTTAAGTCTGAAGCTTGGAGCCTTTTTCTCTGCCCCTCACTCTTAACTTCATTAACAGATCCCTTTCCCAGGTTCCTGTCCTTCCGTTGACTAGAAGGTCTTCTTTGGACTTCCCCTCTTCCACTCTCCTGGATTTTGGGTTTTTTTCTTAGCTTGGGACTGCTTTCTGTCCCTTCTAGGCTGCTTTTGCTTCACAGCTGTCTTCAAACCAACTGAACTCCAACAGCTTCCAAAACAACTGCTATTTCTCTTCTTCTGTGTGTCTCTGTGGGAGGGACCTGCCTCTCTGGCCCCCTGATGCTAGGCAACAGCCAGTTTTCTACTGTTGTATTTGTTTAACTTCTCCTTAGGGATCAAAAAACTCCTCATTAGAAATGGAAGCACCTTTTTAAAGTGAAACTAAAACTCCATTGACCTTTCTTAACACACAGATACAGAAACACAAATCAAACTTAAACTTTAAAGCTAAAACTCATTCCTAACACCTATAAACACCAATATAACTTGCTTAAACTATCTCTATTTCCTAACAGTTATAACAATTTTGGACATGTTCTTGGTCTTCAGTTATAGCCAGTGTATATTTCTCTTAGCAGCTAATTTTTACAGACAAGAAAGGAATTTAAAAAGTATCACATGAAAAATATATATAATCATTATTTATAACTCATAATGCAACATATAATTCGCTTTTTACCAGTCTTAGCTCAGTGGCTCAGACACTAGAACACATATTCTGGGCTGATATTTCTGTACAGTACTGAAGGAGTACTGTATTGTCAGCGGTGCTGTCTTTTGGGTGAAACTTTAAACCGAGGCTCTCTCTGCCATTGTTGTCAAGTTGGTAAGTTGGTAACAGACAAGAAAGGAATTTAAAAAGTATCACATGAAAAATATATATAATCATTATTTATAACTCATAATGCAACATATAATTCGCTTTTTACCAGTCTTAGCTCAGTGGCTCAGACACTAGAACACATATTCTGGGCTGATATTTCTGTACAGTACTGAAGGAGTACTGTATTGTCAGCGGTGCTGTCTTTTGGGTGAAACTTTAAACCGAGGCTCTCTCTGCCATTGTTGTCAAGTTGGTAATACAAGTGAGAACCAGGCTGAATATAGAAAGTTCAGAGGGGAAGTGAAAAAGCAAATAAGAGAGGCAAGGGGAGAGTATGAGAAGACAGGCAGCCAACATAAAACTGAATTTGAAAGTCTTCCATTAACATATACACATCAAAACACTAATAAGATTAGGGATGGGGCTGATTAGAGACCAAAAAGGGGAGATATGGAGGTGGGAAGGCATGGCTGAGGTACTAAATGAGTACTTTTCATCAGTCCTTATCAAGAAAGAAGATGCTGTCAAAATTGTAGTGAAAGAGGATGTAGCTGAGACACTAGATGGGCTAATAATGGATAAAGATGAGGTATTAGAAAGGCTGGCTGCATTTAAAGTTGATAAGTCACCAGGACTGGATAGGGCGCATCTGAGGATACTGAAGGAAGTAAGGGTGGAAATTGTGAAGGCACTGGCCATAATCTTCCATTCCTTCTTAGTTACAGAGGTGGTGGCTGAGGTCTGGAGAATTGCAAATGTCCCATCCTTGTTCAAAAAGGGCTCTAAGGATAAACCCAGCAACTACAGGCCAATCAGCTTAACCTCGGTGGTGGAAAAACTTTTAGGAACAATAACCTGGGACAAAATTAACAGTCACTTGGACAAGCATGGATCAATTTAGGAAAACCAGCATGGATTTGTTAAAGGCAAGTTGTATTTAACTAACTTGATAGAGTTTTTTGATGAGGCAGCAGAGAGGGTCGATGAGGGTAATGTGGTTGTTGTGTACATAGACATGGTGTTTGATAAAGTGCCACATAATAGGCTTGCTAGCAAAGTTGAAGACCATGGAATAAGTGGTGTGAATAAGTCAGTGGCAGCACAGATATAAAGTTGGCTGAGTAACAGGAAACAGAGTAGTGGTGAACGGTTGTTTTTCTGGCTGGAGGAAGGTATACAGTAGGGTTCCTCAGGGGTTGGTGCTAGGACCACTGCTGTTCTTGATAAATATTAATGATTTAAGCTTGCCTGTGCAGGACATAATTTTTTTTAAAAATTCTTCATGTGATATGGGTATCACTGACAAGGCCAGCATTTGTTGCCCATCCCTAATTAACCTTGAGGGCAGTTAAGAATCAGCCACATTGCTGTGGATCTGGAGCGATAAGTAGGCTGGACCAGTAAAGAGGGCAGATTTCCTTTCCCAAAGGACATTAATGAACCATATGGGTTTTTACGGCAATTGATGGCAGTTGTCATGGTCAACATTACTGAGATTAGCTTTATGTTTCAGATCTATTAATTAAATTTAAATTCCACCAGCTGCAATGGTGGGATTTGAACTCGTATTCCGAGAGCATTAGCCTGGGCCTCTGGGTTACTTATGCCAGTGACATTATCACTATGCCACCATCTCCCCCACAGGGCAGGGCCCTTTGGCAGGGCTTGCAATATCAGGAACCAGTACATCAGGGGATCTGTGAAGTTTGTGGGAGAATTGGAGAAAGTAGCTGAGAAGAAAATGAAATGGCATGGTCATCTCTTGAGGAAAGAGAGAAGAAATATGGTGAGGCAAATGATGGGGATGGGAATGCCAGGAAGAAGGAAAACAGGAAGGCCTAAGATCAAATGGAAAGATGCGATGGCGAGAGACTTAGGCCGGAATTTTCCGCCACTGTTGGCTTCGGGTGCCATGACAGGCGTGACCGGACAATATGGCGAGACGGCCAAAAATCGATTTTATGCTGTCATTAAACCAGTTTGCGATTGTCTGCTCCACCCATCAATGGAAGCCTTTCGTGCCTCCAACGTTGGGAACCTAATTTCCATGCATTTGCATCTCATCATCTTGCCTGCCCCTGGAATCATCCCCCCACGCTGCATCATCTGGCAGGTCAGCATTTCACAAGCGAACATAAGCAACGTGCACCTAGCGTGCTGCACTTTTCTCAGGGCTTTGAGGTTTGTTTGTCTACTTTGCATCAGGTAGCACCCGCGGTCATCAGCGCCAGGCTTCACAGGCAGCACCGCATCGCTTTTAGGGGGGCTCATGGGCAGGTCTCTACTTAACAGATTAGCCGTAAGGTGGGGGTGGATTTTCAATGGCTGCAGGGCTAGGGGAAGGGGGAGAAATGGCCTCAGGCAAGGGAAGAGGCTGCAGGGCCAAGGGTAGTACTGGGGAATGGGGGTAACCTAGGGTGTGTTGATCTGTGCAAGTGGCCTCAAGATGGTAAGGGCTGAGGAGGCAGTCTCCAGAGGAGGAGGCCAGATGGAGATGTGAGGGTGTGTGTGAAAGTGAGTGGTGATGTCCCTTGAGCTGGCAGTGAGTGAGATGTCAGTGAGTGTGTGATGGGTTTGTGAATTTAGGCCGATGAGATGGTTGCCTTACCCTGGTGACACAGATGGGATCATTCATCCTCTTTCTGCACTGAGTGGCCAACCTCTTCTGTGCAGCATTGGCACTGATCACTGTTGCCACTGCTTCCCAAGCCAGAGTGGTGACACTGATGGGCCTCCTGTGGCCAGAGCGGTGGGTAGAGGACATCGAGGCAGCCCTCCAAGGGGTCCAAAAGGCGTTCCAGGGACGCGTCAGAGAAATGGTGGGCTGCAGTCTTCTTGCTTTTCAGGGCCATGTCTTCTGTGCAGCAGTCCTGGGCTGCCAGCACTGAGAGTTGTGCATGAGGCTGCAGTTCAAATATGGCGCCTGGCATGGGGACGCAGCCAGGTGACGGCATGGCGGGTGAAATCGGAGGCAGCCTGCCAGCGGAATGGTGCTTCCCGTGACTGCATAAATAATGAGGTGGCAAGGGGACGATACGGCGCGAAAACCCACCATTGCAGCCAGCAGGTAAAACGTTGTTTTACACGCCCGCTACCGCACTTAGTGCAATTCTGGGACGATTCCACCCTTAAATGCAGTGGGACTGGAAGAGGAATGAGTGACTGACAGGAGGAGGTGGAGAAGGGTGATCAACTTGCATCATGGCGACCCTAAGTAAAATAGGAGAAGCCAAAAGAATTGTGAAATTATACACTTTTGTTAAAAAAGAGGTGTGGCTATATAAAATAAAGTTCGGTATTTTTCTGGCCTCACCCACGGCAGGAAACATCCCGGGCAGGACGGAAAATTTGGAGAGGCAGCCAAAAGTCCATTGACTTTCGGCAGGAATTTGGATGGGACCAGAAAATCCCGGCCATAAATCGTACAATTCTAAAGGGGGTGTAGGAAGAGAGTGACCTGGGTTATAGGCATACAAATCATTGGCAGGGCTGGTTGAGAAAGTGGTTAAAAGTCATACAGGATCCTGGGCTTTATAAATTGAGGCACAGAATGCAAAAGCAAGAAGTCAAGATGAACATTGATAAAGGAATGATTTGTCCTCAATCGGCCAATTCTGGGCATCCCACTTTAGAAGAATGTGAAAGCTTTAGATAGTTCCAAGGAAGAGGGGCTTTGGATACATGCATAGCTTAGAGAAGTTGGGGTTGTTTTCTTTAGTGAAGAAAAAGTTCAGAGGAGATTTGATAGAGGTCTTCAAAATCATGACAGGTCTAGGACAGAAACAAAAGAAACAAATTATTCTCATAGGTGGGTCAAAAAGCAGAGGATGCCAATTTAAGATGAATGGCAAAAGAACCGACGGTGATATGAAGATTGTTTTTTATAAATGGTTAGGATCTGGAATGCACTGCCTGATGGAATGTGGTGGAGGAAAATTCAATCATGATTTTCAAAAGGGAATTGGATAAGCATCTGAAGAGAAAAAATGTGCAGGGCTACCAGGGAAAGGGTGGTGGAGTGGGACTAGTTGTGTTCCTCATGCAGAAAACCAACACAGACATCTTCTGTGCTGTAACCATTCTATAATTGTAAGTGAATGTAAAAGATCACATGGCACTACTCAAAGAAAAGCAGGATTATTTTCGGTGTCCTAACATGGATCCCTTAGCTAACATCAATAAAAATAAAAATTTCCACTTGCCTATTTCACCTATGCGCAAATTGGCTATCTTGTTTGTCTGCTTTATAAGAACGCCTATACAACAAAAGTGCAAAATTGGCTGTGAAATGCTTTACAATGTCTTGAGGTTGTGTAGAACCTTATGTAAATACACATTCTTTCTCATTTGGTTGTAGTAAAAACACAGGTAAATTCTGTAGTACATTATATCAGAACAAGTTTACAACAGCTCTTAACCAAATTGTTTAACATTTAAAAAGGAAACTGTTCCATATTTGTTGTTTAATTTGTTTGGATGCCACAAGGAAAATGGCCCTGCAATAGATGTATTATGCATTATGTTGTTAAGCCAGATACAGCATTCTGCACTGAATTTGTGCATGCCTTTGGAATCTGTGTGAACTGATCAGTACAATGCTCTTTTCAATTTCTGTTTATGTGTGCATCTACCCTTATCTAAATGTACATGTTTCTCTTACAAAATAAAAGAATACATATCATAATTTATTATGAAAATACGATAGATGAACCTACTGCCTGAAAGCATTGTGGAGGTAAATTCAATTGTGGCTTTCAAAGGGGAATTAGATAATTATCTGAAGGGAAAAAAATTTGCAGGGCTAGGGGGAAAGGCAGGGGAGTGCTCTTAGTAGCTCTTACAAAGAATTTGCATGGGCATGATGGGCTGAATTGCCTTCTGTGCTGTTACCATTCTATAAGAATCTGACTGTTTTGTTAGTTTTCTTTTATCACTATGGTCAGGACACTTTTAATTGAAAGCCTGCATTTTATTTCCAAGTTGCATTGAATATGTTTGCATTTGTGACAATGATATTAAATTCTATATATAATATGTACATAACAAATCGGATTTGATAATGGACCCTTCTCTGCATTTCCCTTCAGAATGTCCATTCCTTTACAAACCCTTACCAACTTAGTCCTTATAGTGAAACATTTTATTGATATCCTGTCTTCAATTGAAACTTCTTCTCAAAAATGCCAACCCCTTGCCATTGATCGGTCTCCTGGCTGACCATTCCTTCCATCACTTCCCTTGATTAACTGCTGGGATAATGCCTTGGTCCTCGCTGACAAGACGCATACTGGTCTCTATTCCCAGTTATTTGCCTTCAAGCATTTCCACAACCCTCACCTTTCTGTTAAATTCCTCATTGTTTGCCACCCCATCCTCAAGTTCTCTGAAATATCATCCCTCTTTTCTTCCCTCAGCCTCAGAAACTCCGCATTCTTGGTGATTCCAGTCTTTATTTCAACAACCCCTTGAGATCCCTTCAGAATACCCCATCCTCCCCTAAACCCCACCTCCATATAAACCCTCCCACCCATATTCATGACCACCCTCTAAACTTCGCCATTTCTTATGGCCTTTCTGCACTCGTGGTCTTGATCATTGACAAGACCATAACTGACCATATCCTGAACCACCCATCTCTTTCAAACACCCCTTTCTTCTGCATCTGCCTCTGGAAAAACAAGCTCTTCTCCAAGTTGTTGACTTTCAAACCACTAAATGCCTAACCTTTAGCTCTCTAATTGTCCATAGCTGATTTCCTCAACCACTTTGTCACCTCCGCTTCTGATGCTATAGTAAATTCTATCCCGTCTTCCATCCTGGTTGTCTTTCTGGTATGCCTCCCATCTGCACTCCCCAAATTTCAGAAGTGCAAGCCTGAATATGTCTGGCACACAACTGTCTTGGCTATCCATTACCAAATCTGGCTAGACCACATCAAGCTTTACCAGAGATAAAAACAAAAAGCTAAAAGCTACTGCGGATGCTGGAAATCCAAAACTTTACCAGTCCTGGTATCTTTTCTCTGCTGCCAAGTGCCTCCTTAAAACCCTCTCCTTTGCCCTCTCGCCTCTCACAAAAAATGCAAACAGCTTATGGATTTCTTTGTCACTAGGGTAGAGACCATTCATTCGGCTGCCTCTCCCGTTTGAACATTGCCCTGATCTGTGCCCATTCCTCCAATCAGGCTCCCATAGCATCAAAATGGCCCTAATTAAAGTGGCATGTGGCATTCACTATTACTGTGGCTATGATGCATTATCCCTCCTTGACCTCTCAACAGTAATTATCAAATTCAACAAAAATTAACTTCTTTCAACACCTTTCCTTTGCTGTTGAGCTTGTTGGGAATGCTTTTGCTTGGGTCCACTATTAACTAACCAAGAGGTGTCAGCTGTGGCTCAATTCATAGCACCCTCACCTTTGAATCAGAGGGTTGTAGGTTCATGTCCCACTCCCGGAAACCAAGAACTGTGATTGTACTCAAAAGAGTTGCAATCTGTGACTGTTGATAACTTGAAAGAATTAACTAACCAATCATTGTCAGAGCATCTTTCCAATTAGTCCCATCAACACAGGCATTGCCCAATTCCTCAACACCTCACATTTAAAATTTTCATTTGGTGTCAAATTCCTTCATGGCATTGCTCCTCCATGTTTTTTTAACGTCTTCCATGCAACGACCCTCTATCCCCAACAAATTTCTGTTCCTGACTCTGGCTTCTTGTACAAACCTAATTCTGTTGTTCTACAAATGGCAGTTATGTTTCATCTGCCTAGGCTCATTCTCCAGAATTCTCTTCCTAAGCCCCTCTACTTCTCCATCTCCCTTTCCTCCTTTAAGACCTTCCTTAAAATCCACCTCTTTGAACAATGCTTTGGTAACCTCCCATAATATTTTCTTATTTACCTCAGTGTCTAATTTTTCCTCATGTCTTTACTTTTCCCTATGTTAAAGGTGCTATATAAGAGTTAGTTGATATTGTCCATTTTGGGAGGGTAGGGTGAACAGTTAGAGAATAAAAGAATTTAATTAAGGTAGCAACAAGAAATACCCTATAAATGATAAGAATAATGCACAACTAATTATGAAGAGGATACACGATGCAGAATGAAAGGATACAAAGTTTACTCCCCAAATAAGGAAGAGTTTATATGCATGAGAGACAATACTCTGTCACTACTTCTTATGGCGTATTGTTCATAATTAACATCTGAACACAGAAAACTAGTTATACCTTACAAATTATGCACCTCCTTCATCTAACATTAGCAAAACTGATTCTATGTAATTTTCTACTCATGGGCCTGCGTCTTCTGAGGAGCAGCAATCATTGTTCATCGCAGCTCCACTCAAACATTCCCCTGACTCGATGCTGTTCCGCATTTCTTCCAGGACTTTATGAGCTTGGCTTTCCCAGAAATACGGAGCACAGCATCCCTGAGAGAGATCCGTTGCAGTGGAATAGAGTCAGGAGGGAAGATAGCTGGACATGCCCACTTTTCACAGCACTAGCTGCCATATGGTAAGTTTAAAGGTTCAATTTTATAGTTAGTGAATGATGAGAGGATGAATGTGTGAATGGGTAGGGTCAGTATGTGGGTGAGGTAAGTGGGCAAGTGGGTCAGGTGGATGAAGTAAGTGGGTAGGTGAGTAAGATGGGTAAGTGGGTAGGGGTTAGATGGGTGAAGGGGTAGGTGGGTGAGGGGGTAGGTGGGTGAAGTGGCAAGTAGGTTAGCTGGCATTGAGCGAAGTGCCAGGTGGGTGAGGTGGAAGCTGAGTGTGGTGATAGATATATGAGGGTGCAGGTGAGTGAGGTGCCAGGTGAATGAGATGGTAGGTAGGTGTGTTAGCAAGTGTCATAGAGGTCTACAGCACAGAAAAAGGCCCTTCGGCGCATTGAGTCTGCGCCGGTCAAACAAGTACCATACTATTCTAATCCCATTTTCCATTGACCACCCTAATGTCAACACTCTTAATATCACTTGGGGTACGGACAGTGCGAAGGGCACAAAATTCTTGAACTGCATTCATTTTTTTAGCCATTACGTAAGAAGCCCAATGAGATTTAATCTTGGGAAATGAAGCTGGTCAAGTGGATGAAGTAACAGTGGGGGACTATTTTGCAGATAGTGACCATAATACAGTTAGATTTAGCATCATTATGGAA
This sequence comes from Cetorhinus maximus, assembly GCF_964194155.1. Taxonomy (NCBI): domain Eukaryota; kingdom Metazoa; phylum Chordata; class Chondrichthyes; order Lamniformes; family Cetorhinidae; genus Cetorhinus; species Cetorhinus maximus. Next base: position 130,848,058 of record NC_135884.1, read on the forward strand.
AAGGACAAAGAACAGGAATAAAAGTTCTAAATTGGGGGAAAATAAATTTTACAAAGCTGAGAGCTAAACTGGTGAAAGTGGGCTGGTAAGGCTACTAAAAGGGAAAACAGTATCAAATCTGTGGGAGGTATTCAAAAGCGAGATTCTGTGGGAACAATGTAGACATGTCCCCACAAAGAAAAAGGGTGCTACTGCCAAATCTAGAGTCCTCTGGTTATCCAGGAGCATACAGGCCAAGATTAAGCAGAAAAAGAAAACTCATGATAGTCACAAAAAGCTTAATACTGTAGAAAACCTAGAGGAGTAAAGTAAGTACAGGGGTGAAGTAAAAAAGAGGGCATTAGATGATTATTTGTATAGAAACAATGTGCTGGGGTATGGGGAAAAGGCAGGGCAATGGCACTAGGTCATAATGCTCATTTAGAGATCTGGTGCAGACATGATGGGCCAAATGGCCTCCTTCTGTGCCGTTAAAATTCTGTGAAAAAGGAAATTAGGAAAGCAAAGAGAGGATACGAGAAAACATTGGCAGGTAAAATCAAAGAAAACCCAAAGATGTTTTACCAGTACATTAAGAGCAAGACAATAGCTAAGGAAAGGGTAAGGCCTATCAGAAATGCATGTGGTAACTTATGCGTTGATGCTGAAGATATGGGCAGGGTTCTCAATGAGTACTTTGTCTCTATCTTCACTAAGGAGAGAGATGATGCAGACATTCTAGTTAAAGAGGGGGAGTGTGAAATGTTAGATACAATAAGTATAATGAGAGAGGAAGTACTGTAGGGGCTGACATTCTTGAAGGTGGATGAATCTTGAAGGCCGGATAGATTGTATCCCTGTTAATGGAAGCCAGGGAGGAAATAGCGGATGCCCTGGGGGTCATTTTCCAATCGCCACTATATACAGGTGAGGTACCAGAAGACCGAAGATCTGCGAACATTCTACAATTATTCAAAAAGGGTGTGAGGGATAGGCCAGAAAATTATAGGCCGGTCAGTCTGACTTCGGTGGTGGGCAAATTATTGGAATCAATTCTGAGAGATGGATGGGCTGTTACTTAGAAAGGCACAGGTTGATCTGGGATAGTCAGCATGGTTTTGTAAGGGGAAGATCATGTCTTACTAACTTAATCAAATTTTTTGAGGAAGTAACAAGGAGGATTGATGAGGGTATTGCAGTGGATGTTGTCTACATGGATTTTAGTAAGGCATTTGACAAGGTCCTACATAGCAGACTGGTCAGAAAAGTGAGACCCATGGGATACAGGGGAAGATGCCTAGTTGGATCCAAAATTGGCTCAGCGACAGGGAACAGGGTAATGGTTGATGGATGCTTTTGTGAATGGGAAGCGGTTTCCAGTGGCATTCCACAGGTCTCAGTGTTGGGGTCCTTGCTGTTTGTTGTATATATTAATGATTTGGGCTCAAATGTGGGAGGAATGCACGGGAAATTTTGCGAATAACACAAATATCGGCTGTGTAGTAGATATTGAAGAGGATAGCTGTTGTCTCCAGAATTATATCAATGGTTTGGTTGAGTAGGCGGAAAAGTGGCAAATGGAATTCATTCTGGAAAACTGTAAGGTAATACATTTGGGGAGGACAAACAAAGCAAGGGGCTAATAAACGGGAAGGTATTGAGTAGGGTTGAAGAAGTAAGAGACCTTGGAGTGCAAGTCCATAGGTCCCTGAAGGTGGCAGGACAGGTGGATAGGTGATAAAGAAAGCATAATGGAATGCTTTCCTTTATTGGACGAGGCATTGAATACAAAAGCAGGGATGCAATGCTGGAACTGTACAAAAACCACTTGTTAAGCCACAGCTGGAATTTTGTGTACAGTTCTGGTCATCACATTACAGAAAGGACATAATTGCTCTGGACAGAGTACAGAAGAGATTTACAAGAATGTTGCCAGGGATTGAAAATTGCAGCTATGGGGAAAGATTGAATAGGCTAGGGTTGTGTTCCTTAATACAGGAGGCTGAGGGCTGACCTAATTAAGGTGTACAAAATTATCAGGGGCTTAGATAGCGGAGACAGGAAAGACTTGTTCCCCTTAGCTGAGAGGTCAATTACCAAGGGTAATTGGTAAGGTGATTGGTAGAAGGATTAGAGGGGACATGAGGAAAAGCTTTTTCACACAGAGGGTGGTGGGCATCTGGAATTCATTGCCTAAGTTGGTGGCTGAGGCTGAAACCATCAACTCATTTAAAAGCTACTGGATCTGCATCTGAAGTGCTGTGACCTGCAAGGCTATGGGCCAGATGCTGGAAAGTTGGATTAAAATGAGCGCCTAGTTTCTTTTTTGGCCGGTGTGGATACGATGGGCTGAATGGCCTCTTGCTGCGCCATAACTTTTCTATGTTTCAATGGTGACCAAATGGCCTCCTTCTGCACTGTAACAATTCTGTGAATTCTGTGGGTGAGGTGGCAGGCGGCTGAGGTGACAGGTGATGAGGTGGCATGGTCCTCACATGCGTCTCAGTCTTATGTCTAGTTTCTGATGAACTGGAAGTGGGTGAATTGGCAGGTAAGTAATACCTATAAAAACAAAAATTGCTATCTCATTATAAATTTGATCTGTAAAACTAGAAATGTGGGCCGGAATTTTCTAGACGCTCATGCTGGCGGGATCCTCTGGTCCTGCCAATGTGAATGGAGATTTCAATGGCTCGCTAGCCCTGCTGCAGGGGAATGCGATGCAGGGGGGCTGGAAAATTCCGGCCGTAGTCTTTGTAGATTAATTACACAAATGGCACAAGCTCATGCCAGAGCGCTTAATTGTGAATCTCTGATTTATTGTTTAAGTCACAATGAAAGATAAAACATTCTAAATTGAAGTGTGACTTTCCCGTACTAGCTGGAGATAGCTGAAGATTCACACTTTCCTATCTTTTGATGACTTGATAGTGTCTAGTAGTAATCGCTTTAGCAATGTAATTTTAGAACAATTGTACATAGAAAAATTAGAGTTTCTACAATAAATGTAAATCTTCTATCCTGTAGAAACCTTACCGCCCTAACATTGTAGGCATAATGCCTGAAAATTACCTTAAAAGTATCCTCAAAATGGAGTAGCAGCCAAACTATGGTATGTATTAAAAAGCCTACAGCTGTGAATGCCTGAGAGAGCAAGGCATTTTTACTGAACAGTGTGAAGCATAACAAAGGTCATATACTAGAGATAGCTCAGATGATGGAGATGAGCTACTAACTTCCTAACTGACAAATGAACACCAGTTCTTTGTTCTATTGGAAACAGAAGGGAATTACCACCTGTCATATCTTGGTCCTGAGGTTGCTAGGAACTGGGGTAACCACAAAAGTCTCTACGTTGCCTGTTTGAAATAATTAACACCAGAAGAGGTAAACTGTTCTGATACATGTGTCACTCAGGTTGATAACTGATTCCAGAAGCAAGAGACACTGCTTGCAGAATATAATGTCACTCAAGACCCATGTACAGCAACAGCACCCATGGATTCCCTGGACGAAAGCAGATTAATGTCTTGGCGAGAAACCACTGAAAGCCTGGATTTTCATGTTCTAGCAGGAAACCTGGAACTTGTTTAGCTGACTTGGCACTCAAGGCTAGTGCAGATGCTATTGAGGTCTACCTCCTAACTAACTCAAAAGTGACAACTACCATCAAGAACAAACACAGAGTGCAAAAGCTGCCCAAACTCTCTCTGCAAAATGCCGCTCCACAAGCCACCTTACTGGCAGCTATTATCACCAAAGAGGTGGATACAGCGCCAACAGACTCCAAGTCTAGGAAGGCTACCAGAATCAATGGTATCTACCTAGAATTTCTCAAGAACTAGGATATGGATGGATGAATGTAGTTTCCTTAACTTACCTCCAACTTCCTTGACACTGAAGTTCTTCTCCATTCCAAAGTCACTGACATCCTACAGCTAGAAAAGCAGCCGATGATCCCAAAAGCTACTTCCTCTGCTCTCTGTCTACAGGGTGGTTGAATGGCTCCTGCTTAACTGGGATAAAACTTGTTTTAGAAGCCACTCCCAAACAAGCAGGTGGACTTCAGGGAAGGAAGAAGCTGCTCTGACCAGTGCCTTGCACTCACGACCAACATTCAGGCGGGGTTCCAGGAGCAGCTGAAGACTGGAGCTGCTTTCATTGACTTGTCATCAACAAACAACTGTTTGACAGGAAGGCTTGCTACTGAAGCTTTCAACAATGATTCAATTTCACAAAATTCTTCAGCTTATCCATAACCCAACAAGCAACTGTATTTCCATATCTATCTTGGAGACAAGACCAGCTAAACATGGATGCAGGGTTTGGTGCTCACACTGGCCTTTATCACCAGCGGGCATGCCCTGCACCAAATCCTGGGTGCTTGTCTATGCTGATGTCATAATACTTCTGATGCAGGCATCAATGTTAGAGGAAGCAATTAAGATACTCACAAGCATCCTGGACCTACTGGAATGCTATTTCTGGATCTGGAACCGCTGTCCCAATTTAGAGAAGACAGTTGTGTCGGCATTCTATCTGAACAATAGCATTGCCGGGAAGGAACTCAACATTTTCTTCTACGGAAGGTAAGTTACCCATGAACCCCACCCAAAAAACCTGGGCGTCACTTTAGACAGCACTTTCACTTACCAGCCTCATGGCATCAACACCGGCCACAAAGTAAAAACCTGAGTGAACCTGGTGCAGGAAGTCACTGGACCACCATGGAGGAGCACAGCCAGAATTCTTCACACCACTACAGTGGCTCTAGTCTACTTTACTGCACAGCCTCAAGGTCCTGCAGCTCCACACAAGATTGTGAATGTAATGATGAACCTCATCCCTGGCTTTGATTTTCTTCAAAGACAGTGGACAGCACTTAACCAAAACTGCACAGGGCTTGGACGATGCAGCCACCCTCTCCACAAGTGGAAGATGAGGGATGTACTGAAGTCCGATTGTGTCCATGAGCCCCAGACCATGGAATACATCACATCAACCTGCCCACTAAGATGTATTGTGGGAGGCACCTTATTTCTCCATTTGGTATCTCAGGAGGCCATTAAAAGGCTAGCCAAATTAGAAATTACACTATAAACTTTTCCTATCATACAAAAGTAGTAGTCGTAGTATCAACTGAATGAAAAACTTATGCAAGTGTGCTTTGAAACACCTTTGATGGTTTTGTGCCTTTAAGACATAAGTTTAGTTTAGGCTTTGCTTTTGATTTCCTTGTTATATTAGTCATCTATCTGCAATGTACATGAAAAGAATTTCTACTAATTGAACGGTATAACAAAGGAAGATAGACTACAGAGATCAAGCTGTATGGTGATGTCAGCCAGACAAAGGTAAACTGAAAGTTCACTGAAAATGCAAATTTTCCTGAATCAAGAAAATTAAGACTTAAGCCAACTGGTCTTGATAACGTTACCAGTGCATAAGATGGATTTACTTGGTGGCAGGAACATCCATCATCAAGCAGGGCCAGAGGAATAGTAGAATATTAATTCATATCCACCATTTGCCACAAAATCAGTTCCAAATTATGGCTATGTCTATGTAGAGAGATACTAAGTGGCGACCAGAAAGTTCTCCCTCAGAAGGGCTTTGGATCATCTTGGGCTGGCTATCCCTGCCTCCCTTTGGTCATCCTCGACTGGACAACCCTCCATGTTGGCAGTCATGTCTTCAGTTGCTCCCCAGCTCCAACGCACACATCTCTGTCTCTTCTTTTAAGGCTGTCCTTAAAGCCCACTTTGATTTTTTTTGGTTACCCAGATCAATATCTCCTTTGGATCAATGTCCTTTTTCTGGTTAGGTCTCCATGAGCACTTTTGGACACTCTTTGTTAATTGGACTACATAAATGAAAATTGTTGTTGTTGCAGTTGTCTAACGAACCAGAGTGTTGACAGAGGTGTGAGGGGAGCCTATTTGGGAAATGGTGCAAAACAGGTTAATATAAGGAAGAGGAGAAAATTCATTGAAAACTGGAAGGAAGGCCAAGTAACCAAAGTAAGTTGAGAAATGGCACACATTTATGAATTTTTCCAATTTAAACCGTTAGAAATCTTTGCAGCTGTATATGTAACTTCTGGTTTCATGCATGTTAACCAAGTGTGGCAATTTTCTTCAGTGCTGAAAGTACACTGCTGCCTTATTTGCTTAATAAAAATTAACAGCAAGCTCTAAGGTGTGATGAATCATAAAAGAATGTAACATACTACAATTCAACATGCAACTATAATGAGAATAAAGAAACCGCCTAAAGCTATTTAACATGAAGGTTTTTCTCCTCCATCCAATTTGTAACAAATTAATCAAATGTTTGAAGTCAGAAGAATTTATTTACGATGACATTTTAAAGTTGAATGTCACAACTTTCTTTATAGTTGACATTGCTCTTTATTAGCTACTTTTCATAATCAGTATTTGAGTAACTGATCTCTCTCCCATAAGGATACACAGCTTTTTATCAGTTTAATTTTCATCTGCTCTATACATCCTGTCACAACTGGTTTATCCAATTTATGTTCATGCAAAACCTCTGCCAATTAACTCTAACACATTTTATGCATCCTACATCTGCCATTATCCAAGACTGTATTGTTAATTCACTTGAACTACATATCTGGCAATACATGGCAAATGGTGAATTATTTGAGAAGTCACATCTTTCATGTGATAAGACATAAAATATTTACATATGCTTATGATAAGATAGAAACCTCTGAAACAGTGCAAAATTAGGCTATAATTAATATTGATAATGCATTCCCTTCATCCTTGTTATGTTTGATGTTATAATATGTTGAATATTATCATTAATATTTCACAAAGCAATGGGGTGAGTTTTCAAAGGATGAAAAGGGAGGTGTCTGGATAAGATATGTTTATTTTAAGAAAGTAATATTGATTATGTAGACAAAAAGACATTGTGAACTGTCAACAATACAACATCAGGAACAAAAATAAATGGCTGCAAATTTGCAAAGATAAAAAAAATTAAGGAAGTGTTAGTTATCAAAATTCATTAAAACTGAGCATTCGCATACTTGTCAAATCCCAATTTCTCAAACTAACTAATCTGAAAACACCCTTTGGCAATTTAAAATAAGCCAGAAATATGAACATGTTCCTATGATAGTCTTCTTTTTTGCCCCTTGATTAATTTTGAATGGAGCTCAAACAGAATTTGCATATAATTTTAGTGTGTCAGACCTTGACATGGAACCCTTTCATCAACCAAGCTTGTCAAACAGGAAATTCTGAATCTCATTTAGATTCTAATATCATTTTCATGATGCGGTGTAGAAAAAAGTCTAAGATAAACCGCTTCATCAATCAAAATTAAGAAACACTTTTCCAGGAGAGTGCTGGTCAATCAGAATTCCAATATCCCTGGATGATTAAACATACCTGTTCTCTAAGCTGGAGGAAAGAAAGCAAATGTCCAAGTAATTTGCTGGCAATGAATACATTACTGCATCACCTTTAGTGACTAACCTCAACCTTTTTTTTCCCTTTTTTCTGAGATTGTTGGCATACTGGTTATCATTCTGTACAGGACTGCATGCCTGATTACCTGTAAAATGCGTTGCCACAATCTCTTTCCAAATGAAGCAGAAAGAAATCATTAAAAATTAATGTCATGCCGGTTGCTTCAATACGAGACAAAAGTTCATGTAAATCATTTTGAAATATCACGTAATTTTCACTGTATATGAATGACAGAAATGAATACACTTTATTACAATTTTAATTGTCATAATTCTAAAGATAAAAGGTCAGATGAAGAAGAAAGGTAGTAACTAATGGTGTTTCTAGTTTGTAATATTGAAAATTAACCCTTTTAGTACTAAATTTCTTCTATTTTTTCCAACACATACATGTGTTTTTCACCTCCAGATATGCAGAAAATTTAAGATTTTAATTAGCACAGATGATTTTGGTGCTGACCAGGTACACCACAATGGCATGTTCTAGTACCGTACATTCCTATATTCTTAATACAAACAATACAAGTGTCCTAGGAATAGAATAACTATACTTTGAGGCTCCTATTTCTATGTTATAGATTTCATGGGAAATAGCAAGACTTTTGCCAATGTATAATAAATAAGAAATTTGATAAAATAGATTGAACTGACCCATTTTAATTCTAGTTGAGAAATAGTTGTAAGGTACAGTTCTAGCATGATTAGGATACAATTAGTGAATTTGGAATGATAATTGATATTCTAGAGAAATACAATTACAAATCAACTATTTTACTTAATGCTGCTTTTTTATAGAGGGTCAAGACTGGAAAAATCCTTATCTTTAACAATAATCAGAATTATGAAACACAGCACTCACTCTAATACTTGTAAAGTTATTAAAGTAACATTACTGGAATGGAAGGGGCTAGCATTTTAATGTACCTTGTCCGTTGTGGTCCACTTTGACTCTCAGCAAGTATAGAGATGGCAGACGGGGTAAGATGGGCATGGGGTGCAAAATGCACTCACAAACTTAAATTTGAGACCTCTGATATTTTAGTTTGGATGTCATGTGGAGAAGATTTTGGGAGGATTTTGTGGGAAGGTAGAGTGAGTCTGGAGCATGGGTGGCCACGGCTTTCTGTGTAGGGCTCGAAGGAGGTGGTGGGGGGCAGTTTTAAAATGTAGTATTGAGTCTAATGGTACCATTTCCAATGCAAATTTGCTGGCCATCATTTAAACAGCTCACTGCACTTCTGTGCTTGAAGCGCATGCTGGAAGCAAGTAAGAACTTCATACACTTATGATTGTTGGATCCCACTATATCAATAGCACCCTGATTGGCTTTAATTCAGGAGAATAATAAGGTCCTCCAAGGTAAGTTGGAATCTTTCCTTTGTGGGTTCAAGAGGAGCAGGAATCCTCCTTTAAGTCCTTTTGGGAAAGTTGTGGGCAACCATGCTCCAGACTCCTGCTTCCCTCCCACGAGACCCTCCCAAAAACTTTTCCACATGACTTATCTGCTTGCAAGTGTATTAAAATATCTGAGGTCTCAAATTTGAGTTTGAGAGTGCATTTTGCACTTATCCCACCCTTTGCACACCCTTCCCTGTCAGCCTGCCCTATACTTGCTGAGAGTTAAAGTGGACTACAATGTCGATTTTTCCTACACCACTTCTTCAATCCCTATTTCTTCTGATGACCCTGATTCCTTACTGGGAGGAGGTCCAAAGTGTACTTGCTCACTTCCAATATCTAAGCCAAATGATGCTATTATTCATGCAGGAGGATTAGGTGGTTACTTCAGTAGTGTGAGCATTATATTTGAGACCATGCCATTCTTTCCTTGACATCTAAACACATTTACATCAGCAGGGAAGCTGCAGTAGCAATTAGAGGTTGGGCGTTGGCTGATTTCCCCTCTGAAGAAAGGCCACTGAGACAAACTGTGGTGCTTTTGTGCCACCTTGGCCAAAATAAATTTGCCTCCACGTCACTGAAACAGAAGGTCAATTAGCTCATGACACACCAGCAACAGAACTGGGATCTACCTAGTTTGCCCACACAACAACACTTACTGCAGTTCAAAAATAATTAATATAAATTGAGTACACTGAGATGTTGAAATGCCATGAGTATTATTAAAAGAGAGTATATTTAATTAAGAAGAAATAACGTTTTCTGAGCATCAGGTTTGAATGCTACTTCCAATGAGTTCATGAAGTATAAGATTAAACAAATGAAAATAAGTTGCAACAAATCTTCTCTGGTTAGTCAACAGTGCAACCGCACACATTATTTGACCGCCCTATAACCATGTTCCCCAGTCTCTTTCTGGATTCATTGTGAATGAGCACCTTTGCAGAATATTAATATGCCTGGAGTTTTTGAATTCTAAGTACATGATTCTGTATTTGTTCACATTAAAGGGAAGATTTTCTGCTTCAGTGCTTCTGGAATCTTCCCTTAAACAACATCTACCACATATTTGCCTAGTTTATCTAAATCAGTCTCCAACTAATCCACACAAACAATTTTGTACCATTAATGAGTTTAACAATGGGTCAGTTTAAGCCTCCTCTCAGAGCCCGGTGGAACTTGCATCATAATTGGGATTCAGTTAGAACCATTTCTATTGAGAAACTAATAGTTACCCTACATAATAATGGTCTATTAACCTATTTTTTTCCTAACAGCCATCTTTGCAGTATTTTATCAAACATTTTTGGAAATCATGGTACACAACATAAATTCGACTGCCTCCATTCACTAGAATGGCCAATTCCTTAAAGAACTCAATCAAATTAGTGAGGTACAACATATTTTTCTTTAAGCCATGTTAACTTTCCCCAATAATTGTTGAACTCACCAAGTGACCATATATCACATCCTATATAAATGTTGTTAAACAGCTTCTCCACAACCAAATCTCCAAAAGAAAAACACAGACTGCGAAATTTGGTTCCATAGTGCCCATAGTTTTGTTTCTTAACACATGTCCACATGTGTGCAAGGAATGACCACAGAGTGGATAGATTGTGACATCAATTATGCAATGCTGATTTAATGACAACATTGCCATTTTGCAGCTCAATGTTCCAGCTAAGCCCCTTAGGTCAGAATTTTATGGTCCCCTGCAGGTGAGTTTGCAGGTTGGGGGCTGATAAAATACCATGGGTGCCAATCCCACCGTCTATCCATCCATCCCCAACCTGGCCCCAACTTAACAGGTGGTGGGCGAGGCCTCGTGCAGCCTGGCCACACTCACGTCAATTGAAGCCCTTCCTGCCTGGTCACAATTTTTTGGCAGGCAGGAGCCCTGCTTGGGCCTTAGGTGGGAATGTGGGTTGCGCCTTCTTCATAGGGGCCTTTTCTGATTGGAGGCCCCCCGCACAAGGTCTTCGCCCCATCCCCGGATGTCTCCTAACCTGGACTCATGAGAACCCTCAACTTAGCTGTCATCCGGCTCCTGACTCTTATTCTTCAGGACTGGATGCAGTCCCAGTAGTGGCAGCGCTGCCACTCGTAAAATCTTGAATTCAGCAGCAGGAAGGACCTCCTGCCACAGATTCAAAGGGATCATCAATTTAAAGGGCTATTTAAGGGAATCATTAATTCCTTTCAAGTTATTGCTGAAAAAAGATACATGTTGTCAAAGCTTTTTGCTTGCACTCATCAGGACAATTCACAAGAATACCAAATGTAAAGGGAATAACAATTTATACTAAATTTGAACTCCTCTACTCCCATCTACTCCCAGCTATCCCGTCACAAACCAGCTTCCACTGAAGATGCTGAATCCTTGAAAGTGTGCCAAGCTGATCTAACACACGCATATTGCAGGATTCCTAATGACATGGCCGATTTTCACGTTTAACGAAAATGTCTGATAGCGTTGCAAGACCTCAAGGCCAACCCAGGCATACATATCTGTAAACCCGACAAAGGGAGTGGAATAGTCATCCTTAACAAGTGTGATTATATCAACAAAATGCACGCCATTCTTAATGATGGGTCCAAATTTGTATCCATTGCTGCTCAGCATGCCTGGACAGCCTTGCTCGAAAGCAAGCTAAAAACACTTGTTGGACTTGTAAGAGCAACAAGCTGCTAGGTGATACATATGATAGCATTTGTCTTCAATGCTCACTGCGTCTGCATATGTATGGGCCCAAGACACAGAAAAGTGATGTCCCTTTATACCCTATCTTATCTATGACCGGTTGTGCACAACATGAATTGGCAAAATGGTTGTATAAGTTGCTACAACCAGCTTTGAGCAAGTTTTCCACATACACAGTGAAGGATTCCTTTACATTTGTGAGGGCTGTACAGAACTTGCATATCAATAGCGACATCATGTCCATGTACTCATTTGGCATTGCTAGCCTATTCATCAATGTACCGCAGTACGGCATCATGTATGCCCACATAGATGGTGTTGCCATGGGACCCCCCCTAGACCCAGCTCTCGCAATCCTAGGACAATGACTTGACCAATCATAGTCAACCTGTCTGGTTTGAATTTAAATAAAGGTTGGCAGTTAACAATCAGTCATCAGTTAACACTTCTACCAATCAGATTCCCCATGCCAAACAATCAGCACTTTCTTTTCATGAAGTATAAATTGTTGTTCCCTTTACATTTGGTATTCTTGAAAATTGTCCTGGTGAGTGCAAGTTCGGTACTACTAAATGGCTACTTTCAGGTTAGTTGCTGTTTGATTTCTACTGGTTGTTGCTATAATCATAGAAGCGTTTGGTGGTTTCCAAGGATGCATTAAGTTACTAAAGTCTCCAGGGAGTGGTGCAGCAGGTGTTAAAGGAATTTATCATGAATTCGAGGCTTCTGCATAAACCACCTTCTTCCAGACATGCATCCCCTTGGCCTATGGCATGACAGGGAGAAAGAGCAGAGCCAACAAAGTGCAGAACAAGCAATTTTCCTCCCTGAACCTCGTTGAGGAACAGTATGATAGACATCTTCACTTCACTAAAGATAGCCTCATTGAAATCTGCTACTTGTTGCATCCAGAACTGCAGTCTCAGAGGAGGCTGAGAATTTGGCATCATCAGGGGCTGGGGAAGATGATCGTGGTCTTGGGCTTTTATGCGTCTGGCTCCCTCCAGGCTGAGCAGGGAGTATTTGCAACATCCACCAGTTTGCCATCAGGGAGGACGCAGGTTCTGTATTTTTAGAGAGCTCATTATGTTTCATTCTCTATTGCCAAAGAAAAGCAGATGGAGCAAACATACAGTTTGTGAAGATTGCAGGCTTCCCAATGATGCAGCATGCTAAAGGTTCCATGCACATTGTTTATGGGTACCGCATGCCAACTCTGTGGTGTATCATAAATGAAGAGGATTCCACTTACTCAGTGTGCAACTGATGTGTGATGATACGCAAAGAATCATGCAGGTCACTGCCGGTACCCTGGCAGCAGTCATGAAGTCTTCATTCTGTGGCATTTGAGCCACCACGATAAATCAGAGGGTTACTGGCAACAAGGGCTCATGAGTCTTGGGTGAAACCCATGCACACATGGGCAGCATGCATATAATGAACGCCATGGTCTTATGCGAAATGTGATAGAGCAGATCATTGACATGCTGAAACAACGCTTCTGCCGCATGTACCCCTCTGGAGGAGAGCTGCAGCACACAGCAGAGTGCATGTCGAAATTGTAGTGATCTGCTGTGTGTTGCATTACCTCGCCATTGTGACCTTTGCCACCAACTGAGGAAGGGAGGAAGCCACCAGTGAAGCTCTTTACTGGCCAGCTGTCTGTGATCAACTCATTTGTCTGCGATGCCAGTAAACACAACTCCAATCGCCCATTCACTAACAGTTCGAATTTATCATGACTTCAAGGCTTCTGCATAAATCACCTGCTTCCAGACATGGGTACAGTAACATGCATCCCCTTGGCCTACAGTTTGACAGGGAGATTGAGCAGAGCCAACACTATCACTGACCATAACAGAGTCTGCTTGGCCACAATGCAAAAATGTAAAAGCCACCATAAAAGAAACAATCCAAACCAATTTCATAAATTACACCTACCACTATTCCATACAAGAATCAACTAATCACCATTGTGCATTCTCTTAGTGCTCACCTCCTGTATGCTTTTGCCTGTCCCACTGCTCTTACTAAGTTGTCCAGAGGCTGCAGTATTACTGGTGGAAGGCTGCTGACTTACAGTGACGGAGAATGCAGATCACGGTGGAGAATGCAGATCACCTTAAAGGATGATCTTGAGTAACTCTGGGCCCCTCTAGTGACCTGGCACTTGTGCTACCCTTGCTGCATGTTCGGGTTGCAAGCCACTCATATCCAGTGTCTGAGTACATGCAGGTCCCACCTCTAAGTTATCCTCTAAAGTATGTGCAGTGTCAGTATCTGAACTAGTGGCTGCAGGTGTGAGACCGTGTGACGATGTCTCATCTTGATGACTGAATTCTTGTTCTTCCACCTCCTGCTGCCACACCTCTGCATAGCCAGGTTGCAGTTCTGAAAGAAGAAAGGCACAAGGATAGACTTTTGATGAATGCAGGGCGGGTGTGGGGGAAGGGGAACACAAAAGGTGCATGCATATACCATCTGCAGCTTGTAAACCAGAAGAATTTGTAGGACAAGGGGCAAGTGAGCTATGAGAAGAGTTCGATATGAGCATATAGTCATCTTTGGTAGTTTCAGTCTCACTGCTTGTCATGTCCTCATCAATGATGGTGAACATCGTCTCCTCCATTGGGCTAAGGACATAGCACAGTACCTGTTCGCAACTGGTTAGGAACTGCTGCCTCCAGTTATACGTCACTTGTCTTGCAAGAGATGGAAGTGCATCAGTGAGTCTGTCGCATAGCGTTTGAGTGACGTAGCTGTCTTGATTGAATAGCTAGCAGTCTGTGCCAGTTATGAGATGTGGATGTGAGGCTTGCAGCAGTACTAAGTGGTCAACACTGGATCAAAATTCTGGAACCACCTGCCTAACAGCACTCTGGATGCACCTATAACTCACAGCCTGCTGCATTCAAGAAGGTGCCTCACCACCACCTTTTCAAGGGCAAAAAGGGATCAGCAATAAACCTTTCCCTTGCCAGCAATGACGACATCCCATGAATGAATAAAAAGTGTGCTGTGGAAGATATGTTCGGTATGAATATTAAGTATGAGTTGTGAGTGATGGATATTGTTGATAGATGGGGATATGGTTGTGATGCATTGAGCAGTGTGTGAAGTTGGTGGTGCTATATGGCATTTGAAGATACATTCACTGACCTTGACCACTCATGTGAGGTCATTAAACCTCTTGCAGCAAAGCATCCAGCTTTTTGGGGTTTGATTGCTAGCATTGATCGCCTCAGCTATCTTGTCTTGTCACTGTCATAAAGTTTGTCTGGAGGGCCTCCTGGCACCCTGTGGATAGATAACGTCCCACCTCCTCCTCCAAGGCCTGCAGTATCAATAAGCTGGAGCGCACTTCCAGTCATGTTGTGCCATTCGTGTGTTTTTCCAAGGTTATCAGTTTCAGAATGACTTTCAGCAGCTGCTACAGCCAAAATGCACCTCCACTTTCAGAGGTGTAGGCTGGCAGGCTGGTTTTACGTAGTGCAGGTTAATTTGAATTTGTGCTAGCCTCTCACGATTTTGCATCCCCTTCTCAGGCATGCAGCCACTCAACTGTATGCTTAGCACTTGTTGGACGCTACAGTCATTTAATGTAGTAGGCAGCCTAAAGTTTGCATGTTGCCTGCATCGGAAGCAAGAACATAAGAATATAAGAAATAGGAGACGACGATACGGCTCCTTGAGCCTGCTCTGCCAATCAATACAATCATGGCTGAGCTCCTGTCTCAACTCCACTTTCCCACCTGCTCCCATGTTCCTTGATTCCCTGAGACCCCAAAAATCTATCTTTCATAGGCTTGAATATACTCAACGATGGAGAAGTCACAAATCTCTGGGTTGGAGGATTCCAAAGGTTCACAATCTACTGAGTGAAGAAATTTCTCATTTCAGTCCTAAATGACAAACCCTTATTCTGAGATTGTACGCCTGGGCTTCAAATCCCCAGCTAGGGTAAACAACAGTTGTCTACACTGTCAAGTTCCTTTAGAATCGTGTATGTTTCAATGAGATCACCTCTCATTCTTCTAAATTCATTTAACTTGTCTATACCTCTTTGCAGCCTTTTTTTGTCCTCCTCACAGCTTACATTTCCACGTAGTTTTGTGTTGTCAGCAAACTTGGATACATTATTCTTAGCCTCTCTGTCAAAGTCATTGATATACATTGTAAATAGCTGAGGACCCAGCATTGATCCTTACTGCACTCCACCAATTCACAGAATCACACAGTGCAGAAGAGGCTCTTCGGCCCATCGAGTCTGCACCGACACGTGAGAAACACCTGACCTACCTACCTAATCCCATTTAACAGCACTTGGCCCATAGCCTTGAATGTTATGATGTGCCAAGTGCTCATCCAGGTACTTTTTAAAAGGATGTGAGACAACCCGTCTCCACCACCCTCCCAGGCAGTGCATTCCAGACCGTCACCACCCTCTGGGTAAAAAAGTTTTTCCTCACATTCCCCCTAAACCTCCTGTCCCTGACTTTGAACTTATGTCCCCTTGTGACTGACCCTTCAACTAAAAGGGAACAGCTGCTCCCTATCCACCCTGTCCATGCCCCTCATAATCTTGTACACCTCGATCAGGTCGCCCCTCAGTCTTCTCTGCTCCAATGAAAACAACCCAAGTCTATCCAACCTCTCTTCATAACTTAAATGTTTCATCCCAGGCAACATCCTGGTGAATGTCCTCTGTACCCCCTCCAGTGCAATCACATCCTTCCTATAATGTGGTGACCAGAACTGCTCACATTACTCCAGCTCTGGCCTCACCAAGGTTCTATACAACTCCAACATGACCTCCCTACTTTTGTAATCTATGCTTCGATTGATAAAGGCAAGTGTCCCATATGCCTTTTTCACCACCCCACTAACATGCCCCTCCGCCTTCAGAGATCTATGGACACATACGCCAAGGTCTCTTTATTCTTCAGAACTTCCTAGTGTCATGCCATTCGCTGAATACTTCCTTGTCAAATTACTCCTTCCAAAGTGTATCATCTCACACTTTTCAGGGTTAAATTCCATCTGCCACTTATCTGCCCATTTGACCATTCCATCTATATCGTCCTGTAGCCCAAGACACTCAACCTCACTGTTAACCACCCGGCCAATCTTTGTGTCATCCACAAACTTACTAATCCTACCCCCCACATAGTCATCTATGTCGTTTATATAAATGACAAATAATAGGGGACCCAGCGCAGGTCCCTGTGGTACGCCACTGGACACTGGCTTCCAGTCACTAAAGCATCCTTCTGTCATCACCCTCTGTCTCCTATAACTAAGCCAATTTTGAATCCACCTTATCAAATTACCCTGTATCCCATGTGTATTTGCCTTCTTTAAGTCTCCCATGTGGGACCTTGTCAAAGGCTTTGCTGAAATCCATATAAACTACATCAACTGCACTACCCTAGTCTACACACCTGGTCACCTCCTCAAAAAATTCAAATCAAATTTGTTAGGCATGACCTCCCCCTGACAAAGCTATGCTGACTATCCCTGATCAAACCTTGCCTCTCCAAGTGGAGATAATTCTGAACAAGAGAATCTTTCTCCAATAGTTTCCCTACCACTGATGTGAGCCTCACTGGCCTATAGTTCCCTGGCTTATCTCTACAACCCTTCTTAAATAGCAGAACCACATTAGCTGTTCTCCAGTCCTCTGACACCTCCCCCAAGGCCAGAGAGGAATTAAAAATTTGGTAAAAATTAAAAATTATAGCCTAATTTGAAAATTCCTCATTTATTCCTACTCTCTGCTTCCTGTCTGTTAAACAATCATCAATCCAAGCAAATACATATTATCTCCTGCTCAATAAGCCCCTATCTTGCGTATTAATGTTTTGTGTGGCACCTTATCAAATGCCTTTTGGAAATCCAAGTACTGGTTCCCCTTTAGCTACCCTACTAGTTACATGCTCAAAAAACTTTAATAAATTTGTCAAGTACAATTTCCCCCTTGGTAAAACCGTGCTAACGCTGTCTAATCATACTTTTTGCCATTCCTATGCCTGTTCCCGGGCGTTATTGGATTTTGGAGCCACAGAGTTATAACTTTCAGGGTCCAATTTCTTCTCTTTTTAACATAATGGAATACAAGACATTTCCTTATCCATGTAAATCAGCCCAGATTTCAATGAACTTTGAATGCACAATCCAATGGCTCCCCTATTTCCTTCAGCATTTTGAGTTTAATGACACTGAGGCCTTCAACACGTTTGATTTTAAGCACATTGATGTTGGCTAAACACCTTTCCTCAATAACTTCTAATGAACCAATTCTGGCTACATGCTTATCTTGGGACTAAAACATCATGTTCAGATATACAAACTCATGCAAAGTATCTATTTTCCCCATAAATCATATCTTTGCTTTCATAATTTACCTGTATAGCAATTCCCTTAAGAGAATAATGTGGCCCGTTATTGCAGTCTGACTTCTAACAAATTAAAAAAAGCCTTGGAATCACTTCTCCTGACCCCAGAAGTAAGTAAAAAATACTTGCCTCCAGGGTTTCTCTTGGCCTGAGCTGCTCTTCCCCCTGTTATCACCTGACGGAAAAGCAATAGTGGCTCAGGCTGTCAGTTAAAATTGCTGTTAGGTTCTGATGACATCATCAGAACTGGATTTACATCCAAGAAGACTGCAGGCTTTGTGAGGGTGTCCATGCCATTTTCTATATAAAAATGAGAAAAATCAGAGCAATGCAGTCTTGGCAGTTTTCCAGCTGATAAATAAACTGGGAAAATACTGCTTGCCAGCTGCCCGGTTTCCTCTGGGTGGATAACAACTCCGTTAGCATTTAATAGGTAGATATCTATTTACTGAATCAGGCTGCAGGAGACATTCTGTGATTCACAACTACTTTATTGTTAAACTGTAGTTCAGTACAGACACCAATTTTCACTCTTCCCTTCTGGATCCTCTCCCTGTCCAGAAGCAAAACCTCCCTACTAGGGAAAAACCCAGCTCTTAAGTACAGGCTTCAATGAGCATCACCTGCTCTCAATTCACTCTGAAGCTTGTCCTGGTTTACTCTTAAAGGGACCTGTATTTCTAACATTGTCAGTTAGTCTCTGTGTTCACATTTTTTAAAAGCCTCTTTTCCTGGCCCACAGAGAACAAAAGAGCTTGTCAAAATAAACATACTAGAAGTCCTCCTTAATGACAAACATTGCTAAAGAATTCTGATGAAGAGTCATACGGACTCGAAACGTTAACTGTATTCCTCTCCGCAGATGCTGTCAGACCTGCTGAGTTTTTCCAACTATTTTTGTTTTTGATGCTAAAGAATTGCCTGCTGTTTGGACCTTAAAAGAAATTGCTGCATATAGAATCACAACTCAACATAAATTGACCTTCAAAAGCTAATACCATTTAGGCAGCTTTTGCTTAGGACACCTATTAAAATTGTTTATGTCTGAGTCTTTTCTGTGGGGTAATGGCCAAAAGATCTTGAACCATGACATCTGGACAATAGGAGTAGAGATGGGAAGGACCAGTCTACTGTAAAGGAACTTTTTGTAAAAGTAACTTGAAAATCAGGCTTGCTCCCTTTCAGGTGTATCATGCTCTCTGCCCAATCTTTTGCTATAACATTGCAACCCAAATGATGCAACCTGGTGTCAACTGTGGCTCAGTTGGTAGCCTTCTTGCCTCTGAGTCACAAGGTTCTGGATGTAAATCTTACTCCAGGACTTGTGCATAAAAATCAAAGCTGACACTCTAGTGCAGCACTGAAGGAGTGCTGCAATGTCAGAGGTACTTTCTTTCAGGTGAGTTGTTAAACCAAGGACCTGTCTGCCAACTCAGGTGGATGCAAAATATCCCATGGCACTATTTTGAAGAGGGGGGGAATTATCCCTGGTGTCTTGGCCAATATTTATCAATCAACACCACAAATACAGATTATCTGATCATTATCAGGAGTTTGCTGCATGCCTATTGACTGTCACGTTTCCAACATTACAACAGTAACTACACTTCAAAAAGTACTTCATTGGCTGTAAAACACTTTGCGATGTCGAGCAGTCATGAAAAGCAAGTCTATAAATAAATAATAAAATAAATATATAAATGCATGTCTATCTTTCTTTTTGGTCCAATATGTCAAGGCGAAGGAACAGGAGAGTCTGTCCTTATTTGTCTATTTCCTTCCAACACACCTCCTATTTCGTGTCAGCTGATACACGCTCCTTTACTATGTTAGCTTCAAAAATACTTTAAAGCTTGTAACATTTTATAGGTTTATCATTGAACCCGATGAAGATGCAGATATTGGATAATGTTCTTGGCATCTACTGATAAAATTTGGATAGCACAAAACATATTGGCCTGGACTAAATGCAGTCCGTCACGGCATGAAACATGGCGGCTGCCAGCCGGATCCATTTAACCACAGGAGAGGCCCCCTCCCCATCAATCTCCTGGTAGCAGCAAAACCTCCCCTGATTTTGTTTTTTCATCCTGTAGGAATTGGTTCTTATTCTACCACAGGGAAAGAAGCTAGCTATTTGGTGAGTATCTGCCAAGTGGTTAAAGTCTATTCTATTCCTATGGTTTAAAATAGTACAGGAACTTGTGGTAAGTTTAACAAAATATATAAAAAAAGGAAAATAAATAATTGAATAATGTAATTAAGTAGTTCATTAAAGCACATTAAGGATGGCAGGGCAGGTGACGTGAAACGGCTGCAGCATGTGGAGCTCCTGGATGCCAGTGTGATCCAGGGCAAGCATGTCTGCAGTAAATGTTTGCAACTCGAGGAGCTTCGGCTCAGAGTCATTGAGCTGGAGACTGAGTTGCAGACACTGACACATCAGGGAGGGTGAAGTTACCTGGATGCTTTGTACCAGGAGGCAGTCACACTCCTGAAGATAGGGTCTTCTGATTTGGTCAGTCGTCAGGGACATGAGGTTGGGACTGAGAGTGGGGAAGGTAAGGGGACCCAGTGAGTAGGATTGCAGGAACCTCAGCCTTTGCCATTGTCCAATAGGTTTGAGTACTCTCAGTTTGTTTGGATGAGAGTGGAGGCATCAGAGTGGATGAGCTGATAGACCATGGCATTGTGGTTCAGGAAGCCATTCAAGTGGGGGGAGCAAAAAGGAATGTAGTGGTAGTAGGGGACAGTATAGTGAGGGGGATTGACACTGTTCGCTGCAGCAAAGAGTGAGAGTCAGGCGGCTGTGTTGCCTGCTTGATGCTAGGGTTTGGGATATCTTCTCAAGAAGAGGGTGCTGGAGAGGAACTTGCAGTGGGAGGGGGAGGATCCAGTCATCATGGTCCATGTAGGTACCAATGAAATAGGTAGAACTAGGAAAGAGGTTTTGCACAGCTAGTATGAGGAGCTAGGCACAAAATTAAAAAACAGAACCTCAAATGTAACAGTCTCTGGATTATTACCTGACCACGTGCAAATTGACATAGGGTACATAAAATTTGAGAGAATATGTGATTCAAAGACTGGTGTGGGAGAAGTGGGTTCTGGTTTGTGGGGCAGAGAAGTCAGTACTGGGGAAAGTGAGGGCTGTACAGTTGGGATGGTCTACACCTGAACTGTGCTGGGACCAGTGTTCTAGTGGGCCACATAATTAGGGAAGTAGAAAGGGTTTTAAACTAAATAGTGGGGGCAAAAGATCAAATTTGGGAAGATGTGTCAAATCAAAGAGTCGAGACAAGGCAAGAGAAAGATATCAATGTGGGAAATGATAAACAGACAGTAACAGGAAGGGACAGTGAGTACAAATCTAAGAGTAAATCAGCAGGTAATGCTAGAGGTTACAAAAATAATAAAACGACAAAACTAAGGCTCTGTATCTGAACGCATGTAAAATTGGAGACAAAACAGTTGAACTGATAGCGCTAATAGAAATAAATAAGTACGATCTGAAAGCCATTACAGAGACATGGCTGCAGCGCTGTCGGGATGGGGGCAGGTGGAGCGCGAGCGCTGAAGTCTGCACATGCGCAGGAGTGCGCTCACTGAAAGCTCCCTGAAGGCACAGAGCTGCCTCAGGGAGCTGAAGATTTTTAACATGAAAAATAAAGACTTCAAAAATAAGGAAAACATGTCCCCACATGTGACTCTGTCACATGAACAAGGACATGTGAAGAATGAGTTTTAAAAATTTTAATTTCTTTTTAGTCACTGTTGGAAACCCGATCCCGCCTGTGGATGAGGTTTCGCAAAAAATGCAAAGGCTGCCTGGCCTATTTGCCTGCCTGGGCAGTGAAAAATTCAATTTCATTGATTAATGGGCGTAATAGCCCTCTTAATTGTTGGCGGGCGCGATGCTGACTCTCGTGCAAGTCCGCCAACCGAAATATTGGGCGAGTGCGCAATGATGTCGGGACGCTCGCTGGAGGTCATCGTGTGCTATTTCACGCTCATGCATGTTCGGCGTGCACCCGCATGCCGAGCTGAAAATCCTGCCCCAGATAATCAGGCAGGGTCAACGTGGTTTTATGAAAGGGAAATTATGTTTAACCAATTTATTGGAACTCTTTGAAGAAATAACATATGTTGCGGATAAATGGGAACCAGCGGATGTACTGTACTTAGGTTTATAGAAGGCATTTGATAAGGTGCCACATCGAAGGTTAATCCGAAAAATAAAAGTTCATGATGTATGGGGTAACATATTGGCATGGATAAAAGATTGGCTGGCTAACAGGAAGCAGAGAATTGGCATAAATGGGTCTTTTTCCCGGTTGGCAAGATATAACGAGTGGTGTGCCACAGGGATCAGTGCTTGTGCCTTAGCTTTTTAGAATTTATATAAATGGCTTGGATGAAGCGACCTAAGGTATGGTTGCTAAATTTGCTGATGACACAAACATAGGTAGGAAAGAAAGGTGTAAAGAGGACATAAGGAGGTTACAAAGGGATATAGATGGGTTAAGTGAGTGGGAAAAGGTCTGGCAAATGGAGTATAATGTGGACAAATGTGAAATTGTCCATTTTGGTAGGAAAAATAAAGAAGCATATTATATAAATGGTGAGAGATTGCAGGTCTCTGAGATGCAGGGGGATCTAGATGTCCTAGTGCATGAATTGCAAAATGTTAGTATGCAGGTACAGCAAGTAAGTCTTAAAGCTAATAGAATGTTATTGTTTATTGTGAGGGGAATTGAATACAAAAGTAAGGAGGTTGTGCTTCAATTATATAGGGCATTGTTGAGACCACATCTGGAGTACTATGTATAGCACTGGTCTATTTGTTTAAGGGTGTAAATGCATTGGAAGCAGTTCAGACAAGGTTTACTAGACTAATACTTGGAATGGGTGGGTTATCTTCTGAGGAAAGATTAGACAGGCTAGGCTTGTATCCACTTTGGTTTAAAACAGTAAGAGGTGACTTGATTGAAACATACAAGATTCTGAAGGGTCTTGACAGGGTGAATGTGAAGAGGATGTTTCCTTTTGTGAGAGAATCTAGAACCAGGGGTCACTGTTTAAAAATAAGGGGTCGCCACTTAACACAGAAATGGGGAGAAATATTTTCTCTCAGAGGATCATAAGTCTTTCTCTTCTTGAAAAGGTGGTGGGAGCAGAGTCTTTGAATATTTTTAAGGCAGAGGTAGATAGATACTTGATAAGCAAGGGGGTGGGTGGGAATGTGGAGTTGAGGTTACAATCAGATCAGCCATGATCTTATTAAATGGTAGAGCAGGCTAGAGGGGCCAAGTGGCCTAATCCAGCTCCTAATTCATATGTACATATGTAAGTCAGAGGGCGGAAAGGGCTGAGGCGGGATTCTGGTTGCCAGCAGCAGGACATCAATTAGTCTCCATAATGGACAGCCAATTGACACCCGTTATTCTGAGCCCATTGCAATTTTTAATGGTGTCTCAGGGATTAAATCAGGGTCACGTGGTTTTCCCATGTCCTTGAAGGCTGCAGATCAAACCCTCTGTGCTTGATCAAGAGACCCAGCATCGGGCCGGGCCGGGTGCTGCTGAAAAGCACACCCTGCCCTTGCCTCCAAACATCCTGCTGTCCCTTGACCTTCACCCCATCCTGCCTTTACTCACCTTTGGACTGGGGTTCCATAATGATCACGGATCTCTAGTACGTAGATTGCCGCTGGCAATGAGGAGCTGCCGACCTCTGACTGGCTGGCAGCTCTCAGTGTGGGGAACATCCATCACTGGGAACCTCAATCACAGGGAAGGCCTGATGGTGGAACTAAGGCGCTGAAGGGCTTCTGACTAGCCTCTGTCATGGAACTGACAAGGGTCCTGCTGGTTCTCCGACTGGTGGGTGAGAGCCGCATCAGCCCAACAGGATTCCAGCTGCTGAAAGTATTGCAGTCTGGCATGATTAGAATTGACTACCCTTTTATAGTTAATGGTAGTTCCAAAATAACATTAAAGGCAAAGAAGAAAGATTTTTAAAAAATCTTTTTTACACGTTCAGTCTCAAACTGCTATTGCAGTTGAAAGCATTTGGTGATTTCAGGTGAAAATATTATCGTCATCTTGTGTTACCGAGGCTCATATTTCCACAGAGTCGTGGAGACCTTTCAAAATGGCAGGCGAGACTGGATGTGGAAGTCTTAGCCCCATTTTTGCTGGTAGGGGAAAGGGGTATGACTTAGACATGAGGAAAACCTGATTTCAGCAGGGCCAGTTGAGCTCAGTGCTGAGTTCAAACTGACCCCATTTTGCTGTAACAATAGCCTTGATCCACAGTGTGAGAGTTAGGAATTTTTAGAGTATACATAAATGCATTTGAAGGGCGGATAAGGTCTGTAGAACTGTCAAAGCTGTGAAGTTATTTAAATGCCTAGCCTTTTAAAACTTAAAAAAAAACAGCCTGCCTGTTTCAGAGAGAGGTAGAAAAACTCCTCTGTTCCAGCAGTTCAACAGGTGGTTGCTGACATTAATTGAAGGGCTCTTTATGAACGTTTGGTTGCTTTCCACAACCTACATTTATTTCAGCACGTGGGGCTCTAAGTTCACAGTTTGATTGACAGCTCAATGAGGTTATTAAAGTATGAGCTGACTTTGATGTGGGGTTATAAACAAGAGTTTGTTTGTTTTTATAAGGGATTAAGTACTTGGGAAGATGTACAAGTTTCAAATCAGCTTTCATGATTGGCAGTGTTTTTTTTATTACAGTGAAGGCTGTAATAGATATTTAGATCTTTATTTTATTTCTTCTCTACAAGGCCCCTGAAATCTGCCATGGTGGATACAGGGTGTGTTGGCATGGACAGTGTAGGGGCCAAGGGTGGTGGTGGATGGGCATAGGTTGGCATTAATTTGTCATGGGGCTATAAGGGGCCAAGGGTGGTTGGTGAATTGGCATGAGTTGGCAGTAAGTTGGCATGGGGGCTCTAAAGAGGCTATGGTGGGTTGACATGTTTTGGATGGAGGGAATGAGGGGCCATTAGGGGTAGATGAGGAGCATGAGTTGGCATGGATTGCCATGGGAAGTGGAGGGGGTGTGCGATGGCGAGGGCTAGAGGGCTTAAAACATAAGCAAACAACTGGGACAAAGTCCTAGGGCAGGATTTTACATTCTGTGGGCTGGCGCGCACCCGACCTGATCAGGCATAAAATAGCACGCAATGACATTGGGCGAGTGTCATGACGTCATCGCACGCTTGCGCGATATTTTGATCGGCGGGCGTGCATGAGAGTCAGCAGTGCGCCTGCCAACAATTAAGAGGCCTATTAAGGCCATAAATCAATTAATTTAAAACTACTTTTTGCTGCCTGTCCAACCTTACAGTAGGCTGGCGGGTGAATCAGCCAGGTGGCCTTTGGATTTTTTAGAAAACCTCATCCACGGGCTGGATGAGGTTTCCAACATTAATTTTAAAAAAATAAAAATGTTTTGACAGCATTTTTATTATGTCCTTGTTCATGTGAGTGAGTCCCATGTGGGGACATGTTTTGCACATTCTCTGTTTTTAAAATTCTTCAGCTCCCTGAGGCAGCTCCCTGCCTTCAGGGAGCTTTCAGTGCATGCTCTCCTGCGCATGCGCATACTTTGCGCTCGCAATCCTCCCGCTCCTGCCCTGGCAGTGCTGAGCTTCTCAAGGCGTGCATTGCAGAGATATTAATGTATATAATGTTATTGGGGATTATTTTTTAAAATAAAGTTTTACTCTCTGTGTGTGTTAATTGGATTAAAGCCAGCTGGTCTGGGTACTTTGAGGTATAGTAGTTTTGAGATGTAAACAGTAAGGAAGAGGGTACATTTGCGTTTTATTGAATAGAGCATTCAAGAGTGGGAGTGAAACCTTGCATCTAACTAGGAGATACCAATAAAATTGGTACTATGAAAGGGGTTCAAAGGGCTTAGTGAATCCAATGAGAATTTACATTCAAAGGGGAAGGCTGGGTATAACAAAAAGGAATTTGTGTGTGCAGGTCAGAGGTATGTAAGATCTAAGCCTGTAAGCCTACCACTGTGTCTGCAAAAGAACCAAATTGAAAGGTAAAAGCGAAAAACTGCGGATGCTGGAAATCCAAAACAAAAATAAAAATAAAAATACCTGGAAAAACTCAGCAGGTCTGGCAGCATCTGCGAAGAGGAACACAATTAACGTTTCGAGTCCGTGTGACTCTTCAACAGAACTAAGTAAAAATAGAGGAGAAGTGAAATATAAGCTGGTTTAAGGGGTGGGGGTGGGACAGGTAGAGCTGGATAGAGGGCCAGTGATAGGTGGAGATAGCTAAAAGATGTCATAGACAAAAGGACAAAGAGGTGTTAAAGGTGGTGATATTATCTAAGGAATGTGCTAATTAAGGGTAAAAAGCAGGACAAGCAAGGTACAGATAGCCCTAGTGGGGGTGGGGTGACGGAATCGAAATAGGCTAAAAGGTAGAGATAAAGCAATGGATGGAAATACATTTAAAAATAATGGAAATAGGTGGGAAAAGAAAAATCTATATAAATTATTGGAAAAAAAAGGGGGGATCGGAAAGGGGGTGCGGATGGAGGAGAGAGTTCATGATCTAAAATTGTTGAACTCAATATTCAGTCCAGAGGGCTGTAAAGTGCCTAGTTGGAAGATGAGGTGCTGTTCCTCCAGTTTGCGTTGAGCTTCACTGGAGCAATGCAGCAGGCCAAGGACAGACATGTGGGCATGAGAGCAGGGTGGAGTATTGAAATGGCAAGCAACAGGGAGGTCTGGGTCATGCTTGTGGACAGACCGAAGGTGTTCTGCAAAGCGGTCACCCAGTCTGCGTTTGGTCTCTCCAATGTAGAGGAAACCGCAAAATTATTTTTACTTAGTTCTGTTGAAGAGTCATATGGACTTGAAACGTCAAATTGAAAGGTACCTCATTTTGAATTTGTAAGGTGAAAAATGCTTTGCCTGGTGTCTGTTTAAGTCTATTGGTTATTGTTGCCTTAGTGGAGATTAATATGGGGATTTGTTAAAAAGTTATGATAGTAGTAATTTTTAGCTATGTGTATGCGTTTAATTTGTCGTAAATTAATAAATGTTTAATTTAGTTTGATATAAAAACCTCTTGAGAACTGGTGGTCTTATTCCTGAATTTAGAGCTGCAACTCAAAACATACCAATTGAAACTATAGGTTATGACAGTTGTTTAAAATTTCCTTCTGTGTCATAACCATTGGGGGCTCTTTGCGGGATAACAGTTATAATTCCTTGATTGGTTTGGAATTGGAGAATCTTAAGGTTATGAGTACAAGAAGCATTTGGAATTCAGGAGTTGGTGTGGTATTTTAGAAGCGGTGAGACAGCAAGATAGCTTTGGCAATTGCTAAGACTTGTCTGTGAGTAGAAGATCTAACTCTGATTGGGTTGCAACAAACAACCAAGAGTAAGTTAACAGAGTTGGCAGATAAGTTAAAATTGGGGTTACCTGCGGGTGCTAGGAAATCAGATATAATTAAAAGTATAACACAGCATCTACAGTTGGAAGTGATACCTGACACTAGTGAGTCACAGCTGGAGGTAGTGAGATTTCAGTTACAAATGAAGACACTCGAATTTGAGCAAGCAAAGGAACTGAAAAAGCTTGAATTAGAAGCAAAGGAAAGAGAACAGGTAGAAAGGCAGGAGTGAAAAATAAAACAGGAAAGGGAATTAGAAATTGTGAAGATAGAGAAGGAGGAAAGAGATAAGTAGAGAGAGAATTGGCAGTTAAAAAAAAAACACCAGTAGGTGAAGAAGGATTATCTCCAGAGTAGAACCCAGTGGGGAGTTGTTTAAATTTGTTTGAGCTCTTCCAAGGTTGAAGAAAAAGATATTGAAGCATACTTTATTTCATTTGAGAAGCTAGCTAAACAGATGAAATGGCCACAGGAAAACTGAATGTTATTATTACAGTTTAAGTTGGCATGTAGAACACATGAGGCATATGCTTCGCTATCAGAAGAAATGTCAATGAATTATGATGTGGTGAAAAAGGCTATCTTGAGTGCATATGAGTTGGTTCCTGAAGCATACAGGCAGAAATCTGTGAATATGAGAAAACAGCCTGGGAAAAGTTACATAGAGTTTGAAAGAGTAAAGCAAAGTAATTTGACCGGTGGATGCGGGTGTTAAAAATAGAGACAACGTATGTAGCTCTTAGAGAAATAATTCTTTTGGAAGAAGTTTAAGATTCAATCCCTTCAGTAATGAGAACCCATGTGGAGGAACAGAGAGTTGATTCTATAAGACAAGCAGCAGAGATAGCTGATGATTATGAGTTAGTTCATAGAGCTAAACCTTCTTTCATCACCCTTTCAAATTGGAAAAGGATAAATACTGGGAAGGTGAAAGGAAGGAAGGTAGTCAGGGAAGAGAAGGAGTAGCTGGAAGTTCCCACAAAGTTTTTTCTCAGAATAAAAAGGAAGGTTCTGAAGGTAGAAGTGACATTCAAAAATTGAGGTATTTTCATTGTAATAAAGTGGGGCACACAAAGTCAGTGTGTTGGAAATTGCAGGGAAAATCTGTTGGAATTATTGGGGTACAGAAAAGCTGTGGAAGTAAAAGTACTGTGGGTTCTGAGGTTCATGTACAGGAGAAACCAGTGGTTTGTTTACAGGTGAAACAGGGAGAATCAGTGACAGGTGAAGAAGTGGGAATATGTTCACAGTTACTCAAGAAAATTCTGAGGAGCAGGTTGCAGAAATGTTTAACGATTTTGTGTGTGAAGGGAAAGTCTTTCCATGTGTACAGGGTGGAGTAGGTAAAGATGTTAAAATTTTAAGAGGCACAGGGCTAGTCAATCTTTAATGTTCTGGGATAATGGTATTTGTTGTTCAAAGGGAGTATTGCAGGTGCAGGTAATAATAAATGGGGTTCATGGAGATGCTAAATCAATTCCATTGTGGAAGATAAATTTAAAGAGCAAATGGAAGACAGGTGAAGTTATTGTTGGAGTGGTTGAAAAATTGCCCATTGCAGGGGTTCAATTTATTCTGGGTAATGATATAGCTGGTTGCAAATGTGGGTGATGCCTATGGTAGTTGAGCAGCCTGTAGAAGTGTTTTCAACAGAGGTGTTGCAGAAGGAACATCCTAGATTGTTTCTTGATTGTGTTATAACGGGGTCAAAGGTTCAAAGGGAAGAACAAGAAGGGCAAGAAGGGCAGGCAGTTAAAAGGCAAAAAGAAGGCATTGAAATCTAATTAGCTGGCACTGTGTTTGATAACATTGTTCAGGAAGAAAGAATATAGGACAATTCAGCTGAAGTGTTTAACTCAAGGAGGGTAGTGGAGTTATAGAAACATGATTTGCAATTAAAACAGTTATATCAGAAAGCTTACTCAGAAACAGAAGCAAAAGGTATTCTAGTATTTTATTACCTTCAGGGAGATATTTTAATGAGAAAATGGAGGCCAGGTCATGTCTTAGCAAATGACAGCTGGAGGGAGGTGCATCAGATTGTTATCCCATTAAGGTATAGAAATGAGATTCTGAGGATTGTTCATGAAATTCCAATGGAGGGGACATTTAGGAATTAGGAAAATACAGGAAAAGATACAGAGGTATTTTTTGGCCAGGATTGCATAGGGATGTAGTGAAATTCTATAGAACTTGTCATACATGTCAAGTAACAGGAAAACCACAGGTAGTGATTAAGCTGGCGCCTTTAACCCAATACCAGCATTTGAAGAACCTTTTACCAGGGTCATGATTAATTGTGTCGGATCCCTCCCTAAGACTAAACGTGGAAATTAGTACTTACTGACAATAATGGGTGTGTCTACCAGGTTTCCTGAAGCGATACCTTTAAGAAATATTACAACTAAGAAGATTGTGAAGGAGTTAATTAAAATTTTTACAACATATGGTTTGCCTAAGGAAATACAATCGGATTAGTGGTCAAGTTTCATGTCGCAGCTGTTTAAGGAAGTAATGAACAGTTTGGGGATAAAACAGTTTAAGTCAACAGCTTATCATCCGGAATCACAAGGAGCTTTGGAAAGATGTCATCAAACTTTAAAAACTATCGTGAGAGCATACTGTCAGGATTATCCACAGGATTAGGATACAGGAATTCCATTTTTGTTATTTGCTATTAGAAATGCTTCTAATGCATCGACGGGTTGTAGCCCTTTTGAACTAGGTTATGGTCTTGAGGCGAGGGGACCACTGAAATTAATTCATGAGAAATTGGTAGGTCAAAATTCAGAAACTATTCTCCTGGATTACGTGTCAAATTTCAGGGAAATATTGAACAGAACACGTGAGTTGGTTAGGGAACATTTAAAAACATCACAGCAAGTGATGAAAGTGAAGGCAGATAAGAAAGCTAAAACTTGCAGTTTTGTTTCTGGAGGGAAAGTACTAGTTTTGTTACCAGTACTAGGTGATTTATTAAATGCAAAATTTAGTGGGCCTTACAGGATCGAAAAGAAATTGAGTGAAGTGAATTATTTAATAAATACTCCAGATGGAAGAAAGAAGCAGAGGGTGTGTCATATAAATATGCTTAAAAAGTATTTGACAGGGAAGAGGAACAAAAAGAGGTATTAGTGATGGTGGATGATGAGAAGGAGGTAGAAGTGCAAGACTCTGAAACTGATTTTCCTCTAATCAAAGTGGATAATGAGGGAGTGCTTGAAAATTTAAATTAAATACAGTTACCTTCCAAGCAAGTGTCAATGTGATTTGGAAAAGATATTGCAGTCACACAAACCTATTTGCGGGAATAAATTAGGAAAGACACATTTAGCTATACATGATGTCTCTGTATAGGTTTTATCTTCAATAAGGCAACATCCTTATAGATTAAATCTGGCAAAGTTATCACAAGTACAAAAAGAAATTCATTTCATGCTTCAAAATGATATAAGTGAGTCTAATTGCAGTAACTGGAGTTCACCTATTGTGCTGGTACTGAAAATGGATGGAACACAAAGACTGTGGGCAGAATTTTGCCGTTGGTGAGCAGGGGCCCGCTCGCCGACATGTAAAATGACACGAGATGACGTCGGGGGGAACCCGACCCATTTAAATTTTCAGGAAGGTGGGCCCGCAGCAAAATCAGCTGTGCACCCGCCGACCTGTCAATGGCCAATTGAGGCCATTGACAGGATCAATTATACAATTAAAGGACCTGCCTGTCCAACCTTAAAGTTGGTGGGCAGGCCAGGAGCCCCGGCGGGCAATAGAAAAAACATGAAACCTCATCCACCGGTGGGATGAGGTTTCATGTAGGGTTTAAAAAAGCTTAATAAACTTATAATGTAAATTATGAACATGTCCCATCTCATGTGACATTGTCACATGAGGGGGACATGTTAAGGAATTTTTTTATTTCCTATTTTTAATATTTCTAAAAGTGTCAGCGATCTCCCTGAGGCAGCACTTAGCCTCAGGGAGATGTGTGCTCTTTCGTGCGCATGCGCGAAAGAGCGCACTCTCGCTTTTGGGAATCTCCCCCCCACCGCCAGCACAGGAAGCGCATAGCGCTTCCCGCTGGACGTCATGCTGGGCAGGCCTTAATTGGCCCGCCCATGTAAAATGGCGGTGGGGCTTGCTTTTCTGGCGGGAATCGGCTCCCCGCCCACCGGTGATTGGGTCGGGCCTGCCCGCCCGACAGGCCGAAAATTCTGCCGTGTGTGGACTATCGAAAGGTGAATGTGGTGACAAAAGTAGATTTATATCCTGTACCACCGTTGGAAGATTGCATTGAGAAAGTGAGACAATTGAAATTTATCACAAAGATTGACTTGCTAAAAGGATATTGGCAGGTACCATTGTCGGAGAGGGCAAAGGAGATATCAACTTTTGTAACGCCAAGTGGACTATATCAGATTAAAGTCATGCTACTTGGTATGAAGAATGCACCTGTGACATTTCAAAGACTGACAAACCAAGTAATTGCAGGTATAGGCAATTGCACTGTTTATATTGATGATCTAATCGTTTTCAGCCAAACGTGCGAGGAGCATTTACAGCATCTGAAAGAATTATTTACTCGACTACAAGAAGCTAATTTGGTAATGAATTTGGCTAAAAGTGAATTTGCAAAAGTGCAAGTTACATATCTAGACCATACCATGGACATGGCAAGGTGGCTCCAAGAGATGCGAAAGTCAAAGCTATCGTGGATTTCTCAGTGCCTAAAAAAAAATTAGAAGTTTTGAGATTTCTGGGCATGAATGGATTTTACTGGAAATTTGTACCAAATTTTAGCCGAGTGGTTGCTCCATTGACTGAACTATTAAAAAGGAACATGAAGTTTCACATGGGCACTGAAGTGACAGAAATCATTTGATAGTTTGAAAACTCTATTAACTATGACACCAGTGCTGACAGTACCCAATTATGCCAAGCAATTCAAGTTGGCCGTCGATGCAAGTGATATAGGCGTTGGGGTCATATTGTTACAAGGAGATGACACTGGAATTGAAAATCCGATAGGGTATTTTTCATGGAAGTTGAATGTGCAACAGAGAAGATATTCAAAGATCGACAAAAAGACCTTGGGTTTGGTGTTAGCATTGCAGCATTTTGAAATTTATGTTGAAACAATTCATCAGCAACAATTGTTTATACAGACCATAATGCTTTGAAGTTTTTGGACAAATTTTGAGACAAAGGTGCAAGGCTTTTTAGGTGGAGTTTATTATTACAACCATTTAACCTACGGATTAAACATGTTGCCGGTAGAGAGAATCTGTTCACAGATGCGCTATCAAGAGTTTAAAGGAAAATTGGACATTTTTAAAAACTTGAACACTGAACTGGAGTGATTTCAGCTGATACCAGGGGCTTGTGTATATATATTGTTATGTTACTGCATGCATCTAGTACTGTAATAAGTATAGGAGATAGTGTGAGATGGGTTATTAAAAAATGAAGCTATCTTTTAGAATTATGATGGTTCATTTTTGATAGGAAGGGGGATGTCATGAAGAGATATTAATGTATATAATGTGATTGGAATTTTTTTTTAAATAGAGGTTTAGTCTGTGTGTGTGTTAATTGGATTGAAGACAGCTGGTCTGGATGCTTTGATGTTAGTCGTTTTGAGATGTAAACAGTAAGGTAGAGGGTACATTTGCATTTTGTTGAATAGAGCATTCAAGAGTGGGAGTGAAATCTTGCGCCTAGCTAGAAGACACCAAGCAATGTTTATATTATCAATAAAATTGGTACTACGAAAAGGGTTCAAAGGGCCTGGTGATACAATGAGAATTTACAACAAAGGGGAAGGCTGGGTATAACGGAAAGGAGTTTGAGTGTACAGGTCAGCGGCATGTAAGATCTAAGCCTATAAGCCTACCACTGTGTTTGCGAAGGAACAACTTGAAAGGAACCTCATTCTGAATTTGTAAGGTGAAAAATGCTTTGCCTGGTGTCTGTTTAAGTCTATTGGTTATTGTTGTCTTAGTGGAGATTCATTTGGGAATTTAAGAAGTTATGATAGTAGTAATTTGTAGCCATGTGTATGTGTTCAATTGTTGTAAATTAATAAATGTTTCATTTAGTTTGATATAAAAACCTCTTGAGAACCGGTGGTCTTATTCCTGAATTTAGAGCTGCAACTCAAAACATACCAATTGAAAATATAGGTTATATGACAGTTGTTTAAAATTTCCCTCTGGGATTTTAAATAACTCAGCCTTTATCAACTGCTGTGTCATAACAGCGCGCCTTTCAAGCTGGTTGGCCATTAATTGGGCAGCCAGGGTCAAATTGCAGTCGGGGGCCAATCGCGGGCGGCAGACCATTTCCCGGCCACTCCCGGGCCCGCCTGCCGCGCCCGCCTGACGACCTGAAAATTCTGCCCTAGATTACTGAGGCAGGTCTTTTAAAACAGCCTGCCTCAGCACTTGGCAGCCCCTGTGGCTGCCACCGATCTGCTTCCAGGGCTGAGAGCCAGACTTCATCCTGCACCCTCCCTGCCACCTTGTAATGAAGATCCCGCCCTTTGGGGGTGTTTCTCCCAAGGTAGGTGTAGTGAGCCTGGAAATTTCCTGATTCATACTACCTGCCTCGGGAGCAAAAATCTGGGCCTGATTATCTGTTTTCTAGTGTTTAAAAAAACATAACAAATGATGATATGTGGAAATAACCTTTTAAGTGGAATATGAAAAAAATATCAAAATTAAAATTCTAATTTTGCATTTTATTCATTATGATGGCAAAAATGGCATTATTAATGGCAGGGATGTGATATAAGTTAATGACCCAGACCTGGATGTGTAGGACACAATTTCAAAATTCATAGATGGCACAAAACTCATAAATATTGTTATTCTTAAAAGGGTGCAGGAGCAGAGGGACCTGGGGATATATGTACGCAAATCTATTGTCGGTGTCATGGCAGATTGAGAAAGTGGTTAAAAAGGCAGATACTGATCTTTATAAATAGGGACATTGAGAACAAAGCAAGGAAGTTATGCTGGATCTTTTTAAAACTCTGGTTTGGTCTCACCTAGCGTGTCATGTTCAATTTTGGGAACCACAATTTAGGATGGATGTGAAGGCATTGGGAGAGGGTGCAGAAAAGATTCACAGGAATGCTTCCAAGGATGAGGAACTTTTAGTTATGTGGATAGGTTGGAGAAGTTGGAGTTGTTCTCATTGGAGAAAAGAAGGTTGGGAGGAGATTTGATGGAGGTGGTCAAAAACATGAGTGGTCTAGGCAGCGTAGATAGGGAGAAACTGTTCCCATTGATGGAATAGTTGAGAACCAGAGGACAACGATTTAAGGTGATTGGCAAAAGAAACAATGGTGACTTGAGAAAAAGGTTTTTTACATAGCAAGTGGTTAGGATCCTGGAATGCACTCTCTGAGAGTGTGGTGAAAGTAGATACAATTGGGGCTTTTAAAAGGGAATTGGACAGAAAAAATTGCAGGGCTACGAGGAAAGGTGGGGTAGTGTGGCTGACTGAGTTGCTCTTGCAGAAAGCCGGTATGGACACACGAGGCCAAATGGTCTCCTTCTGTGCTGTAACCATTTTATGAGAACACATTGATGTAACTGTAATGTAATGTAGTTCCACTTAAAACTAAAATAGAAGTGGATAGAAATAAATTTGAAAAATGCTTTCAAAGTAAACGAAGAAGGACACAAGGAACTTCTTTAGCCAGAGAGTGGTGAATCTATGGAATTCATTGACACAGAAGGCTGTGGAGGCCAGGTCATTGAGTGTATTTAAGACCGAGATAGATAGGTTCTTGATTGGTAAGGGGATCAAAGGTTACAGGGAGAAGGGGGGAGAATGGGGTTGAGAAACTTATCAGCCATGATTGAATGGCAGAGCAGACTCGATGGGCCGAATGGCCTAATTTCTGCTCCTATGTATTACGGTCTAACTTTTTATGCATTCAGTGCTTTAAATCATGTGGTAGCAACACTGCCCCATCAAAAAAACAGTACAATTAAGGCCAAAATAATTCAGTGTATCACATGAAAATTAATCAAATTGTCTACTTAAAATCTAAATATTTAATATAAGATAGGTCCAGAGTGCACTTGTGTACCATTAATAACAGACTAGATCAAGAAGCCCTTAAATACTTTGATTTCATTCTTCCTAAAAACAGGAACATGACACAATGAGGAAAAATAAAAAGGTTTAACAAGTCTTTCTGTCTGCCCCATCAGTCTACTCTTGATCATCAGCAAAGTGATGGAAAGTGTCGTAGACAGTGCTATTAGGCGGCACTTACTCAGCATTAACCTGTTCACCAATGCTCTGTTTGGGTTTCACCAGGACCACTCAGTTCCTGACATTATTATAGCCTTGGTTCAAACATGGACAAAAGAGCTGAACTCAAGAGATGAAGTGAGGTGAGAGTGACCACCCATGACATCAAGGCAGCATTTGACTGAGTGTGGCATCAAGGAGACCTAGCAAAACTGGAGTGAATGGGAATCAGGGGGAAGATTCTCCACTGGTTGGAGTCATACCTAGCACAAAGGAGGTTTTTGGAGGCCAATCATCTCAGTCCCTGGACATTGCTGCAGGAATTCCTTAGGGTAGTGTCCTACGCTTAACCATCTTCAGCTGCTTCATCAATGACCTTCCTTCCATCATAAAGTCAGAAATGGGGATGTTCGCTGATGATTGCTCAATGTTCAGCACCATTCGTGCTCCTTCAGATAATGAAGGAGTCTGTGCCCATATGCAGCAAGATCTGGACAACATTCAGGCTCGGGCTTATAAGTGGCAAGCGATATTTGCAACACACAAGTGTCAGGCAATGACCATGTCCAACAAGAGAGAATCCAATCATATCCCCATGAGACTCAATGGCATTACCATCGCTGAATCCCCCACGATCGACATCCTGGGGGTTACCATTAGCCAGAAACTGAACTGGACTAGCCATATAAATACTGTGGCAACAAGAGCAGGTCAGAAGCTGGGAATTCTGTGGCGAGTAATTCACCTCCTGACTCCCCAAAGCTTGTCCACTATCTACAAGGCTTAAATAAGGAATATAATAGAATACTCTCCACTTGCCTGGATGAGTGCAGCTCCAACAACACTCAAGAAGCTTGGCACCATCCAGGACAAAGTAGCCCACTTGATTGGCACCCCATCCAGTACCTTAAACATTCACTCTCTCCACCACCGATGCACAGTGACAGCAGTATGTATCATCAATAAGATGCATTGCAGCAACTCACCTAGACTCCTATGACAACACATTCCAAATGCACGACCTCCAACACCTAGAAGGACAGAGGTTGCACGGTAACACCACCACCTGCAAATTCTCCTCCAAGCCAATACCATCCCGAGTTGGAACAACGTTGCCTTTCCTTCATTGTCCCTGGGTCAAAATCCTCAAACTCCCCTCCTAACAGCACTGTGGATGTACCTACACAACATGGACGGCAGCAGTTCAAGAAGGCTGTGCCCTTCTTGAACGTAAAATTCTGCTCCTGAAATTTCTTATTAAATTAATCTATAAAATCCTTTAAAGTAGGACAAAAAGGTTGATTTCACTGGGCTGAATTTTATGTTCCCAAATTGTGCAAGTTGCCACCCACGCTGGGTCAAAATCCTGGAAATCCCCTCTTAACAGCACTGTGGGTGTACCTACACCACATGGACTGCAGTGGTTCAAGAAGGCAGCGCACCATCACCTTCTCAAGGGCAATTGGGCAATAAATGCTGGCCTAGCCAAAAACGCCCACGTCCATGAAAGAATATTAAAAAAAGTTATTTATTTGGCAATTTTCGGAGACTCAAATTTCTCAGGAACTACGGCATTAACATAAGAGAAATGTATCTGAAAAAGCATACCTGATACGACACTGACTTTAGTTTTATTTCACACATTTACTCTTTAGGCTATAAAAAGTAGCCACTGCCATTTGATTGGAGGTTTTATCTTCCACCTCATGCAAAACTTTACCTCTCACCTGTTGGTTACTGATTTTTTGCTCATGCTGCAGGTTCAGTATAGCCTGCTCCTGTTGACTCATTTTCTTATCATGTTCTTTGCAAGCATCACGTAAGCTCTGTATTTCAGTCTGTAGATTGTTTACCTCTGTCTTCAGATTAACTGCTTCTGCTTTCTGGTGTGTGAGCTACAGGACAGAAAAAAATATGAATTACTGCGCCTGAACTTTCCCCTCATCGGCATGCACGATCTTCGGGCCTGGGAGCGGCCGGGAAACAGGCCCCCGGCTGCGGTCAGCTCCTGACCGCGATTTCACACTGGCTGGCCAATTAATGGAATGTGAAACAAAGCAGTCACCCAGCAGAACACCTTCAGTCTGTCTGCAAGCATGACCCAAACCTTCCTGTCGCTTGCCATTTCAACACACCACCCTGCTCTCATGCCCGCATGTCCATCCTTGGCCTGCTGCAAAGTTCCAGTGAAGCTCAATGCAAACTGGAGGAACAGCACCTCATCTTCCGACTAGGCACTTTATAGCCTTGCGGACTTAACATTGAGTTCAACAACTTCAGACCATGAACTCTCTCCTCCATCCTCACCCCCTTTTTTCAAATATTTATTTTTAAATTTATATATATATTTTTTCCCCACCTATTTTTATTATTATTTTAAAAATTTATTTCCATTTTTATTCATTGTTTTATCCCCACCTTTTAGCCCATTTCGATCTTTTTTCCCACACCGTCCCCTCCCCCCACCCCACTCTCACTAGGGCCATCTGTCACTTGCTCATTCTGCTTTCTACTCTTAATGTCACCATTAGCAGCTCCTTTAGCCAGTATCACCACCATTAACACCGCTTCGACCTTTTGTTTATGACATCTTTTGCAATCTCTCCTTTGCCTCCACCTATCATTGGCCTTCTATCCAGTTTCACCTGTCCTACTCCCCTTAAACAGAATATATTTCACCACATTTTTATTTCTCTTTAGTTCTGAAGAAGAGTCATACGGACTTGAAGCTTTAACTCTGTCTTTCTCTCCACAGATGCTGTCAGACCTGCTGAGTTTTTCCAGCACTTTTTGTTTTTATTTCAGATTTCCAGCATCCGCAGTATTTTGCCTTTATCCTAGTAACTTTTAACCCCAGAAGTGTCCTTCATGGTGAGGGTATTCCTGGAAATTCTCCCTCTAGCTTAAGCTTCCAGCCTCATTTTAAATCCTCACGAATTCGGACTTTTCGATCTGAGTGCGCGCTCCCACCCACATTTCTGAGCGGTGAACCAGCAACACTTTTCGTCTCCATCTGCTCCCTCTCTCTTGCGCGGTTTTAGAGATTATTTCAGATAATGCTTTTCATATATAAGCGCTGAATGATGGAATACTGCTGGAAACAACAGCTTCTGACTTTTTAAAAATTTAAACTATGAATTAAAATGTTTTTTAACAATGTGCAATGATTCCTAAAAAGGAATGCAATGTGTATTTGCAATAGAATGGGGGAACTGCTGGAATTAACTGCAACTGCTCTGCTAAAGAAAATGTAATGGACAAAATTAATGAAGTACTCGTTTCAAATGGGACCTCACCAAGCCTTGTAAACACCTTTCCCCAAGCTAGCTAAAAGTGTGGAATTTTCCATCCCTCTGTTAGAGTCATGCAAAGGGAGGTTCTGATCTTGCTTGATTCAGCTTTGCCATATTGCCTAGGCAATATGGAGATCTTGTCAATCAGAGCAAAAGTCAAAAATAAACTACAGTCAAATAAGGGTATGCAATATTGAGGTCATTCTGATTATGGCACTTGCTCAGTCAGGAACAAGTATCAGGAACAAGTATTGTGGTTTATGGTTGTTGCTATCTGAAATCAAGATTGAGGGAAATCTACCCCACTGTCTAGGTTTATAAATGAAGAAAGGTAAAGACACCAGAGGATGTTGGATCCTTTGGAACCATAACTGCAGATGAATGAAAAGGGGAGAAAGAAATCCACTGATAAAAGCCTGAGGAAGTACTTAGTACTAAAATTCTTTTAGCCTTTCGTTAAAGCAACAGTCCTCCACTATAACACACACTTCTGCAATTTCTTGCGAATACTGATATGTTTTTAAAAATTAGCACTGCGTTGTTAAGTTTGAACAAGACAGAACAAGGTGATGAAACAAGAAGCAGACATTTATTGAGCTAGCTTGAAAATTGGCCTGAAATTCACAGCATCTATCACCTTGAAAATGGAAGACCAAACTTGGAAATAATCAGGCACACTTTAATGAAAAAGCCTTTCTCAAAATGTTCATACCACAATGAATAACTCTTCTAGTCTGATCCAAAAATAATTATAAACAAGCTACATACATGGATTTTCTGGAAACAGACCCCTGGGCAATAATGAGCATCCCAAATGTAGTTCAGTTATGAATAAATGAATGAATGAATGAATAATTGAATAAACAAATAAATAAATAAAGTCACAAATGTACAATATACAAGCAAACAGCTATTATAGTCTATTGCTTTTAGAAACTGTCATTCCACTAAGAAAGTGCATACATAAAAAAATTCAAGCAAATCTATAGAGTGAGGGCAATATTATTAATTTATTTTCACTGCTTAGAAAAGTGAAAGTTACTTTTAGAGGTCAAGAGGCGCATTCCAATTTGGAATCACAGTTTCTACAATAATTTTTAAACCTTTCTTTTTGGTAGCAAATGTCTGTCCCAGGTGAAGTGGCAAAGTGGATTTGAGTTTGAAAGGTTAGTGTGGGCCAGGGCGTATGAGTGTAAATTATGGTTGCAGAGAACTAGGTTAGATGTCAGGGGGAATTTATTTTCAACGAGTTGTCAACTGAAGGAACAAGCTGGCAGCCCATGGAGAGGATGCAGATTCACCACAAAAGTTCAAGTGGGAGCTAGATGAGTTTATAACAGAGGTTGACATCACTGCATACAAAGGCAGATGGGCTACTGGGGGCATTTGTCTCCCAGGTACTTCTCCCAGGTACTATCAATTCCTGGAACTTGTTTGATCACTTTCAGGGCTCGGAGAAGAAATTTTCAGAGTTTCTATTAGCCTAATTTTTTTTCCAGTTCATTGCCTCTGCCATGACATTGTGTGGCTGGCTTGTGGGGAAGGGGCGGGGTTGGGTAGCGGAAAGCGTTAGGGGAGGAGGAATGGGAGTCATGGCATGTTTAAGCTTCATCTTGACAGAAAGGGACAGACTTGACGCACCAACTAATCTTCCCACTATTAATTTCATATATTCACACGATCTGTCAGGATCCCAGAGCGGGACAGGTAGCAGATTTTAATTGGCAGCTCAAATGGCCAATCCCTTTCCACATGCAGAGTCGAGGTAGGGTCAGCAGTAAAGTCATTTGCTTTATGCAGAATTTGACAGACGTCTTGTAAAGAATTTACACAAAAAGAGGGAAAGCCCCTACTCAAGTCAGTGGTCAAATAAAAAGAGGGGTCACAAAAGTCACACTGATCACAAGAATATATTTAACCAGGTAACAGGCATAGCTATGAGGAATATTATCAAATAGATCGAAATAGTAAACATTACTCTGTTTATGCATTAAAATATAAATATAGAATGAATCAATCTATTGGTTTTTAATTGGCCTCATCGCAGGGGAATATTCTTAAGCGTGCCTTTTGGATGATAGAAGAAATGGACCTGGGACCATGTGCCAAATTTTCTGCCTGTTGGGCAGGTGGAGTGGGAGCGGGAGCGGACCCGATCGACGCCCGCGATCAGGTCCGCGCCACCATTTTACGCGGGCGGGCCAATTAAGGCCCACCCAGCGTGAATCTCGGCTCCCGAGGACAGCGAGAGTGGGCAGGCAGTGGCAGGACTGCAATGATCGCTGGGTTCA
The DNA here is from genome assembly GCF_964194155.1 of Cetorhinus maximus. Lineage (NCBI taxonomy): Eukaryota > Metazoa > Chordata > Chondrichthyes > Lamniformes > Cetorhinidae > Cetorhinus > Cetorhinus maximus. Next base: position 130,889,337 of record NC_135884.1, read on the forward strand.
ATGGTGACCCGGTAGCCTGTTTTAAAAAGTAGCAGCAGTCTTTCAAAGGCTGCGAATCATGGCCAGTGGAAGGGCTTCCCAGAGCACTGCTGGTGAGCAGGCCAGGCAGGAGGGCAGGACAGGGGGGCACTGTGCCTGAAGATTGCCTTGCTGCCCTTCTCAAGGAGGTGGCAGCACGGTGGGAGGTACTCATACCCCAGGATGGGAGGAGGAGGCCCCCCACATGACCAAACGTGCTGGGAGGAGGTGGCGGAGGTGGTGAGCTCCCACGACGTGGTGCGGCGCACCTGGATCCAGTGTTGCAAGCGCTTCAATGACTTGTTGTGCTCAGGAAGGGCGAGTACCATGTTGGCATTGGTCACTTAACCCAGTAGGTAGGCTTCCCCCCTGGTGCCACCCCCCCCTCCAAGTCTGAGTGTAGTGACTGCATTGAATCATTGACGGCATGTGTCCTTCGCTGGGTGGGCCAGAAGATATTGCCCATACCTAGGTCCCCCTGAGACGGTGGTGAAGAGATGGGTTCTGCCCACCGCAGCACGTGGTACACTGAGACCCACACTACTGTTTTGGGGACAACCTGGAGGAGCTGCACCTAGGCGCAGTGCTGGAACTCCAGGACATGACAATGTCAGGGTGATGATATGCTGGGAGGGGAGCTTCAAGGTGGCGTGGCAACGATCAATCTGCTGCCCTCTGCGCTCCACGTGCCTGTGCCTCCTTGCTGTGGAAGGTTAGACTGTGTGGTGCCTAAGGAGATGTAGGCAGCATTCGGCCAAGGGGGTGGTGAGGGTGGGGGTGGGTGTTGGGAAACAGGCCTATCATCTTTGTGTGTGTTCGGCAGCAGCGGGGTGAGGAGGCACTGGAGCCCTGCAGTGTTCCAGTCTGGTTGGGGTGGGCCGTCCGCGAAGAGAGTCCAGGTACAACTAGCACTAATCAATGCTCTTCTCTCCTGTTCAGGAGAAGAGTGCACATAATGCCACCGAGCGGGTGAGGACTGGCGGAGAGCCGGCACAGTTGGCGATTCACAGCCGCTTTGAGCAGGAGGCCCTAGATTTGGAGAGGCTCCATGCGCCCAGGTCCACCAGTGTCGGTGAGGCTGGGGTGCCACAGGCAGGCATATCTGCTCAGCAGTGAGGTCACCAATGTTCTCCCAACAGCCATGGCAGTGCTGAATGTTCAGTGATTGAAGTTTGCAACATGGCTTGATCATTGCTTATGGAAGGATGAGCGCATAATGATCCGGGGGACAGGGATGCACATTGACAATGTCTCTATGTTAACTGATCCAATGTCCTTTCAGCATCAGTGGAGCAGGGCCAGAAGGAAGAGCAGCAGGGGCTCCTTCTCACACCTGAGGGCCCCAAAGTCTCACCACCATCACACCATCTCTACCAGGCAGGCATCAGCGCAGATACTAGCACCTTGGTGGGAATTAGAACATCGGCTACTGTCCTGGGGCACAGTGGTGAGGGCACTTCACAGTCGCTGGAGGAGCTGACAGAGACAGAGAGTGCCCATGGCGCCAGCAGTCGGAGGACTGCAGGGGACCAGGCACATGCTCAGTTGGTGCCTGATGATGTGCCTCTGCAGTCGTCCGTGACGCAGCAAAAGCAGGAAATGTGGCTGGGTGTGCGGGAGCATCTGGTGGAGATACACGAGGCTATGCTTGGCTTGGTATCTGTGGCGGAGGAGTCTACGCGGACTATTGCCGAAACAATGAGCCTCATGGCCAAGCGCCATGTATCCTTCATGGAGCGAGTGGCGACTCTCATGGAGAGGCTCCTCCAGGAGACCAATCAGGGCTTCCTGGGAATGTGCTCGGACCAGCAAGCCCTCACATCGGCATTGACCTCAGCTGGTCATTGCCAACGTGGGAGATGGTCTGGACACCAAGTTTCCCAGCTCGGTGCCCATCCATCCATGGTGAGCAGGGAGCTTTGAAGCGACCTCACATCGGCGCAGCAGCTGCCTGGAGTCTCTGCGGGCTCCTCTTAGGGTGCTCTGGGTGAGGGCGGCAGCTCCTCTGCCCCTCTCCCAGTGACCGTTGCGTCTGGTGAGGCTGTGACGACTGGGGAGATGCCAGCTGTGGAACTGGCAGCTCCCTCCCAGGCAGGGCCAGCACAGGCTCCGCGGGCCAGAGGACGACCACCAGGGTCATCGAGGCCAACAGGACAGCAGTGAGCAGGCTGTTTCAGATGCCAGTCCTAACGAGGGGGCAGCACCAAGAGGTAGCACCCTAAAACATAAACATAAGGCATCTTAGGCACACCACGGGTTTATCACTGGTGCTTTTGTGTTGGCCCGCAATGAAGTCTTTATCGTGTGATTTTTAACATTTTTGTCATTTTGTTTTCTTAAGTTCCTTTGGTTGTAATATTAAATTCAGACATGTTACCATGGCTGAGGTTGCCTCTTTTCTTCTGCAGGTGGATGGTTTCCAAAAATGTTATGAGTGTTTCGTGGGTCATTCAGCTTTATTAACAAGGCCCTTAGTTAACATTCCTAACCAGGCAGATTTTGCACTTAGGTATCGAAAATGGAGCCTGCAGCACACGCTTGTCCTGTAGGTCCATCTGTGGTGTGCTAGCTGAAGGTTCATTGAATTAAACCCTCCCGGGTGTCCCTGCCTCCTTGGAGTATGCCCAGGTCAGCGTCTACCCCCTCAGCATTTCCCTGTACATGCTCATCCTCAGAATCACTGCTGGACTCATCGTGTGCAGCCGCAGTCACTGCGCCTATGTCTTCATCGTCCACTGCATCCCCCCTTTCGAGCACGAGATTGTGGAGAGCACAGCATGTAACCACTATCACTGACACACAATCTGGGGGGTGGTGGAGTGCGCCCCCTGAGCGGTCCAGGCATCGGAAGCGCATCTTGAGAAGACCAATAGCGCTCTCCAGCACAGCCCTTGTGGAGGTGTGGCTCCTATTGTAATACTGCTCAGCTTCTGTTCTTGGATGGCGGAGAGGCGTCATGAGCCACCTTCTGCGGGGATAGCCCTTGTCACCCAGCAGCCATCCATCAAGCCGGGCTGGAGAGCTGAAGAGCCCCGGAACCTGGAAATGTCTGAGGATGTAGGCGTAGTGGGAGCTGTCTGGGTACCTTGCACAGGCTTGTAGAATCAGCATCCTATGATCACACACTATCTGCACGTTCATGGAGTGGAAGCCCTTCCTGTTGACGAAGGCAATGGGCTCACCTGCTGGTGCCTTGATGGCCACATGTGTGCAGTCTATAGCACCCTGGACGCGGGGGAAGCCAGCAAACGATGCAAAGCCTCTGGCTCACTGTGTCTGGCTTGCCTGGTCCCAATGGCAGTGGATGAAGGTCAATGCATGCCTGAACATAGCGTTTGTAACCTGCTTGACACAAGTGTGGACAGCTGATTGGGAGACACGCAAAGATCATCCACCGACCCCTGGAAGGAGCCAGAGGCATAGAAGTTGAGGGCAGCTGTGACCTTCAGAGCCACTGGCATGGGGTCCACACATCCACACAGTTCGTGGAGATCTCAGGTCCAATTATCTGACAGATATAGTTGACTGTCTCCCTTGAGAGATGGAGCCTCCTTCGGCACTGCACCTCAGACATATTGAGGTACCTGCTTCGCCGCCTGTATACCCTGGCAGCAGGTTAGTGGCGTCTTCTGCGGCTCCTTCCCCCTTGGACTACCTCTTGGCCCTGCACCCCTTGTGCCTGTCCTTCCAAAGGTGGCTCCCCCTGGAGGCTGAGTGTGCACTCCTGGTCTCCTCCCCCTTGTAGCCCTCCCTTCCTCCTCAGGGGAGGTGCCTCCAGTGGAGGGTTCAGCTCCCATTCCCAGGCTAAGGGAAGGCTTCTTGAAACCTGTAGGTCCAAAAAAAATTCCTCACTGCAGAGTGCTGACCTGAAGGTTGTGAGTCCAGATCAAGCAGCTGGTATGCGTTTTTAATTACTGCAGATCACACAGGCAAGTATCAGTAACTTTGAAAAAACAACATTTGGCAGAGCACACTCGCGGCCCCACTGAGCCCTCTTATCACGCCCATGGATGAGGTTTATACAAATGTGTCCTACTCGCCTGCGCATTGCGCCTGTGCGCTGACCTGAAGATTGCATGGGCGCCAAAAAATCGCTGTCGATTGGCACCTCAAGGGCCTTAAGTGGCCCGTGAATTAATGGTGGGTGCGCATCGGAGATCAACGCATGCCCGTCCAATGAAATATTGAGATGGCGCACGGTGATGTCGGGATGCTCGCCCGACGTCACCACGTGTCATTTTACGCGCGGCCCCGCACGCCAATGGGGAAATTCTGGCTATGGTATCTAGTTCACAAAGCAGGGGATTTTCATTGTTCCATCCCCTGGGCTATACTACGGTATGGCTGAATATTAGGCAGTCAAGATAAACTGCTGACTATGTGGGATGCATGGTCTGCTTCATGAGGACAACGCTTTTCTAAAATTTTCTCACATATTAGCAAAGAGCTAGAAATGGGTCTGAATGATTGGTCCTTCATAAATGCCAAAACAAGACACTAGTAGAAGCTGAAAGCAATTCTCTTTACAGCACTTACCTCCTCCTTTGCACCCCTCAAGTTTTCCTCTGCAGTCTTCAAGTCTGCTTTCAGTTTCAAAATAGCTTGACCCCTACTGTTGACCTGATGTATAGCAAACAATTTCAGTGATGTTCAATGAAATGATAAACTTTAGTTTCACTATAAAATTTTAGCCTGAGCGCTCACAGCATGTTTTGGACAATTAAAAAAAAAAATCTTTGAGAAGTTTAATAACCAGCAACATTCTGTTCTAGAACTCTGCAGTCACAATATTAAACTGAGCAAACTAGGCTTCTTTGTAGAATCTTACAGTTATAAATCTAAAATGTGCTGCTTCTTGATAAAAAAGCTGCTAATGAATGTCTTAACAATTCATTTCTCTCATTTTGTTTTAGTAAATGCTTTATCTTGGTATCTATTTAAAAATGAGATAAAATCTAATTTTAAAAAGCTAATATTTTTACCTTTAACTGTCTTTCTAACAGTGTCCTGTAATAAATTTATAAAACTTGTGCAGTGAAATATCAATGGAAATAAAAATCATACTTCCCTAGGTATGACTCAACAATAACAAACTGACATCATTGCAAATGTTTATTTGGGTTACAACAGCTACAAAATATTAAGCCTTTTTTATCTTTTCTGGAAACAAACTAAATTTAAGTTTTATAAATAGAACATTCCATAGAACATGAGACTTATCAAAACCCACTTATGACTTCATCCCTCAAGAAATTCTAACCACTAAGAAAATATTTATTTCACATGACTAGTCATGGCATACTTTCTGTATCCAATTTTAAAAATAGTTATTTCTTGGGGCTCAAACCCTAAGCTTTTACAGGATGTTCACATCCATGTTTTAAATAAATTACAGATGAGTATATTCACATCAAATTTGCACAACTATTAAAACATCAAATAAAGTCCAGGAATAAATATAAAAAATAATCTTCAACCATCATCACTGAAACAGATTGTCTCGTAATTTGTCTTATTGCTGTTTGTGAGGCCTTGCTGTACGCAAATTGGCTTTATGATGATAACTCCAGTTCAAAATAATTCATTGGCTAGGAAATGCTTTGGTACATCCTGAAGATGTGAAAGGTGCATGAAAAGCAAGTTTTTCTTTCTTTATTATAATGCTCCAATGTGATAAAACGTCACAAAGTGCTCACATAATGGCCTAGAAAATTGCTTTCACATCATACATCAAACTGGTGACTAAGATTCCAGAATGTGTACCCGTCCTATTAGAAAAGACTGAAAGCTTTATTAGGAATGAGAATTCCAAAAAAAGCTGCTGTATTCTATATTCTTACAGCATCATCTTAATACCATTCCGCTACAATTTTTAACTAATCCCTAATTATTAACTTTTACCAAAAGAGTTTCCATAATCCCAGCAGGAATCACATCATGGGAATCCCAAGCTGCAAGCAAATCTCACAGGGAGTATGTATTGGCCCCAGACTTACTTCTCTAGCAAGGTCACTTCACCCTTTCGCCTAATTTTTCCAAGCATGTGGTGGTGTCAAGGAAATTTACTCATTGTTATTATATATTGGTACACTGCCCAAAATATTATCCACAATGGGTCTATGATTTTCCACTATGAATTGATAGTTTTTTGCCACCAGTGCAGATTTGGAAAATTATCCCTTCAGGGCAAATTCAGTCACTAATTGAGTCCGTGTTATTGGGTGCTCAATTTTGTACTTTTTGGAAACGTTGGTCTCCATATTAACCCCTTTCCCCTTCCACCTATGAAGGGAGAATGAGGATCATGGGTGGGGGCTTGGTAAGAATTAATTACAGGGAACTTGTCACACATGTGCCCACCACCTTTTTAATGATGGTGGATATAATTAAGTTACAGTGTCCTGAAGTCAAGAGGCAAGAAACTTAATTGACATATTTAAATTGAGCTCCCACAGTGCAATTGGGAGCTTGTTTTAAAATTCACTGCTGCTGCCTAGGTTTCCTAGGGACTGGTAAACTCAGTGGCATGGGAGACAGTAGCTGCTGGCTGCACAAGATGTGCCTTCCTCAGCAGTCCTTTGTGGGTCAGAAGGAACATGAATGCTCCCTCCCAGACCATTAAAGAAGCCTTTCATCTCCCTCAACTCAAATCCTGGCCTCTCCCTCCCCCTTGCTAATCATGGTCTCTTTCTTGCCACTGCTTTCATTCATTTTATTCATTCATGGGAGTTGGGTGTTACTGGCAAGGCCAGCATTTAATGTCCATCCCTAGTTGCACGAGAAGGAAGTGATGAGCCACCTTCTTGAACCGCTCTAGTCTGTGTGGTGAAGATACATCCACAGTCCCCTGGAAGGGAGTTCCGGGATTTTGAACCATGAAACAATGATAAATGAATGGTGACATAAAGTTCTGAGTCAGGATAGTGACTTGAAGGGGTAGTTGCAGATGGTGGTGCTCCTATGCGTTGCTGCCCTTGTTCTACTGGGTGTTGGACTTCATGGTTTTGAAGGTGCTTTTGAAGAAATCTTGGCAAGCTGCTGCAGTGCATCTTGTAAATGGTACACACAATAGCCAAGGTGTGACTGTGATGAATGGCGCGAATGTTAAGGGTGGTAGGTGGTATTGCCAATCAAGTGGGTCGGTTTCTCCTGGATGTTGTCGAGCTCCTCAAGTGTTGTTGGGCTGCACTCAATTGGCAAGTGCAGAGTATTTCATCACACTTCTGACTTGTGTCTTTACAGATGGTGGACAGGCTTTGGGGAGTTGAGAGGTGGGTTACTTAACACACAGAATATTCAACCTCTGTGAGTATTTACGTGACTGGTCCAGTTAAGTTTCTGGCCATTGATGATTCCTAGGCTGTAGATGGTGGGGGATTCAGCAATAGTAATGCCATTGAATCTCAAGAGGATGCGGATAGATTGTCTCTTGTTGGAGATGGTCATTGCTTGGTACTTGTAAGTTACGATCCAAGCCTAAATATTGTCCAGATCTTGCTGCATGTTGTTGTGGACTACTCCATTTTCTGAGGAGTGACAAATGGAAATGAACACTGTGCAATCATCAACAAACGCTCTCACTTCTGAAGGTCACCGATGAAGCAGCTGAAGGTGGTTGATCCCAGAACAAAACCCTGAGAAACTTCTGAAGTGATGTCTTAGGGTTGAGATGATTGACTCCCCAAAATCATAAACATTGTCCTTTATGATGACACCTTCTATTACTTTGCTCATGATTAAGAGTAGACTAATGGAGCAGTAACTGGCTGTATTGGATTTGTCTGTTTTTTGTGGACAGGACATACCTGGGCAATTTTTCACTGTGTCAAATTGATGGCAGTGTTGCAACTGCTCTGGACCAGTTTGGCTAGGGGTGGAACTAGCTTGGGAGCATGTCTTCAGGTGCTGCTCCTGGTATTGTCTCCTACACTCCTCATTGAACCAGCGTTGGTCCTCTGACTTGATGGTGATTGTACAAGGAGGGATATGCTAGCCCATGATATTGGTTTTGGTGGAATTCAATTCTGCTGTTACTGATGGCCCACAGTGCCTCATGGTTGCCTAGTTTTTGAACTGTTGGATCTGTTCTGAATTTATTCTATTTAGCATCGCGGTAGTGCCATGATAGGAGACATCCTCTCCATGGATACAGGACTTAAATTCATCAGCTTCCAAAGTGTGATTCGAACCCATGCCTCTGGATCTTTAATCTAGGCCTTAAGATTACTCGCCAAGTAATGTAACCACTATGCTACCTTTCCTGTCTGTGCTTCTCTCTCTTCCCTGCCAATTGCTGCGTCCTCTCCCGCTCTCAGTTCCAATTGCTGGGCACTATCCCTGGTTACAGCCTCCTGCTGCTGATCTAGGCTGTCCATTTGACCAAGCTTGAGTTAGAAACTAAAAAATGTTAATGAGGTCCTGTCTTTTAAGTTCAGCAGGACCTCCATATTGCTGGCCTTGCTGGGTTCTTTGGCTGTTTACGGCCTCCCCCAAACTCTCTACAAATGTCAATTGTGGATTTTATGATTATGAATTAAAATTACCTCTAGCTGTGCTGCTTTGTGTTTCTCACTAAAGAGAATCAGGTCTGCTTCTAGCTTCTGCTTCTCCACAGTACTGTTGGAGAGCTGCACTGAACGTTGGATTGATTCTTCTGTTACAGCATCGAGCTCTTTTTTCACTTTCTCGAGATTATCTTCTTTGCGTAACAGCTGCATACACAAACATTTTATTACAAAATGTAATGAATGTATCACAAGTTATAACACTCATATTCTACTTAACATACTAAACAAATGTAACATTGTTACTTTTGTAAAAACACAACCATCTGATATGGGTCCATTTTGCATCTTAATTTGGTATTGATACCTCATTGAAAATCCATTTCCAGTTACCTACCGATGGCAGGGCCTGGGGAACAGAGGAAGTCCAAGTTACTTGTTTCTGCTTTCAGACAAACTTAACCAAATATGCAGAGCAGCATCAGTGAGACAGATCTGTTTCTTCACATTTTTCTACACATCTCCTGGAGTAGAATTTGCAACTCTTGTATGCTTACAGGTTTAAAGAAAAGGTTGTTGCTTAAAAATTGTAATCAAAAGAAAAGTAGCATATAAGAAAATCCAATTTATTTATTTGATTAACAATATATTTCAAGTATACATAGTAAGATATTGGGCATGTTAGCACACATTGTTTGGGCGCTACGAGTGTTCCAAGAGCTCCATAGTGCCTCTGTGGCGTGTGTATACATCTGTGTGGCAAATTACTCCAGATGTCACCTTGGTGATGGCATTGGGCATGCACACATAGAGCCTCCACTGGAAGTATGCAGAGCAGGCAGATCATGCCATCAATCAGTGTGAACTCTGATCTGCTGCCAGAGTTACCATTTTTGAGCACAACAGTACAGCCAATGTTCTTGCTTAATCTTGCGCAGTTTAACATGGATTCAGCCGCAGGAAAGACTTCCTTGCCAGTGGTACTCAAAGGGACCATCAACTACTTACAGGTTAGTTGTTGATTGATTTCTTTTGGCTGTAGCTATGATTCCACGTGTGTTTGGTGCTTTCTATAGTTGTTTCAAGTTGCAGAAGTCCACAGGAAGTAGTGCGGTAGGTACTATAGGAGCTGTTGCTAACTTCAAGGCTTCTGCCCAAACCAGCTGCTCCCAGACATGAGTGCATTATTAGGCATTCCCTTTGTAATACAGCAAGACTTGGAGAATAAACAGAGCCCACACAGAACATGATTCACTGCTGGGAAAAGGAGAATGAGGAAAGGGAGAAGGGCTCTCAGTAGAAGGCCATATTCGCCTGGGTGTTCTGAGAGAAAGTGTCCCACCTGGATCTCTGCATAGAAGAATGGGCAAGATGTATGCACTTCATGTAAGGACAGCCTGACTGAAATCTATAATCTGAAATAGCCACAGCTGCAACTTTGGAGCAGGATAAGACTGCAGTGTCAATGGCTGTGAAGGTGACCATAGAAATGAACGTGTATGCTGATGGCTCCTTCAAAGCTGGAGCTGGAGATATTTGCAACACCTTGCAGTTTGCCATTCACTGTTTCAAAAGGGAGGTAACTGGAGCCCTGCATTTCAAGACAGTGAAATATATTTCATTCTCTCTTACCAGAGGACAGCAGGTGGAGTGAGTACAGAACTTTGACAGGATTGCAGGCTTCACCATGGAGCAGGGTACCATTGACTGCATTCGCATCACATTGTGGGCACCACATGTCAACTCTGCACCATGCTAGAACCAAAAGTAATTCCGCTCCCTCAACGCCCACCTGATGTGTGACCATAAGCAACAAATCATGCAGGTCAATGTCCGATATCCTGACATGATGCCTCCATATTGTCATAGCACCGGTTACAGCACCGAAAGAGGCCCTTCATCCCATTGTGTCCACGCTAGTCATCAAGTCCCTATCTACTCTAATCCCATTTTCCAGCACTTGGCCCGTAGTCTTGCATGCTATAGCATTTCAAACGTTCATCTAAATAATTCTTAAATGCTGTGAGGGTTCCCACCTCTACCACTCTTTCAGGCAGTGAGTTCAAGATACCCAACACCCTCTGGGTGAATTTTTTTTCCCTCAAATCCCCTCTAAACCTCTTGTCCCTTACCTTAAATCAATGCCCCCTGGTTATTGACCTGTCCACTAAAGGAGAAAAGTTTCTTCCTATCTCCCCTATCTATGCCCCTCATTATTTTGTACACCTCAATCAGGTCCCCCCTCAGCCTTCTCTGCTCCAAGGAAAACAACCCCAGCCTATCCAATCTCTTTTCATAGCTGAAGCACTCCAGCCCAGGGAACATCCTGGTGAATCCCCTCTACACCCTCTCTAGTGCAATTACATCCTTCCTATAATGTGGTGACCAGAACTACACACAGTACTCCAGATGTGGCCTAACATTTTATACAGCTCCATCATAACCTCCCTGCTCTTGTATTCAATGCCTTGACTAACAAAGGCAAGTATCCCATATGCCTTCTTAACCACCTTATCTATCTATCCTGCTGCCTTCAAGAATCTATGGACATGTTCAACAAGGACCCTCTGATCCTCTGTATTTCCTAGGGTCCTATCATTCATTGTGTATTCCCTTGCCTTGTTAGTCCTCTAAAAATGCATCACTTCACAATTTTCAGGATTAAATTCCATTTTCCACTGTTCTGCCCATTTGACCAGCCTGTCTATATAATCCTGTAATCTAAGGCTTTCCTCCTCACTATTTACCACATCATCAATTTTTGTGTCACCTGCAAACTCAGTGATCATACCTCCTACATTCATGTCTGGATCATTAATGTACACTAAAAACAGCAAGGGACCTGGCACTGAACCTTGCTGTACGCCACTGGACACAGGCTTCCAATCACAAAAACAGCCTTCAACCATTACCCTCTGCCTCCTGCCACTAAGCCAATTTTGTATCCAATTTTCCAAATTGCCCTGGATCCCATAGACTGTTACCTTCTTGACCAATCTCCCATGCAAGACCTTGTCAAAAGCCTTACTGAAGTCCATGTAGACTACATCAACTGCACTACCCTCATCTAAACACCTAATCACCTCCTCGAAAAATTCAATCAAATTTTTTAGACATCATCTCCCGCTGACAAAGCCATGTTGACTACCCTTGATTAATCCTTGCCTCCTCAAGTGGAGATTAATTCTGTCCCTCAGAATTTTTTTCCAAAGGTTTCCCTACCACTGATGTTAGACTCATTGGCCTATAGTCCCTGGTTTATCCCTACCACCCTTCTTGAATAATGATACTACATTAGCTGTCCTCTAGCCCTCTGGCATCTCTCCTGTGGCCAGAGAGGATTTGAAAATTAATGTCAGGGCCCCTGCAAACTCCTCCCTTGACTCCCACAGCAACCTGGGATACATCTCATCTGGGCCTGGGGATTTATCCACTTTTAAGCCCGCTAAAACCGCTAAAACCTTGTCCCTCTTCATGCCCCCTGTTTGCTCTCCTAATTTCTTTTTTAAGTAAGTCCCTGCACTTTCTATACTCCTCTAGGGCTTCTGCTGTTTTGAGCCCTTGGTATCTATCATAAGTTTCCCTTTTTTCCTTACCCAATCCTTTACATTCCTTGACATCCAGAGTTCTCTGGACTTGATTGTCCTACCTTCATCTTTACTGCCTTCACTGTGGCAGTCCAATGTGCCAGCTGTATTTGAGCCATCCCAGCAAAGCAAAGAGTGACTACTGGCGACAAGGACTATCTGCTGACAATATGGCTGATGACTTTGGTGCAGAGCCCATGCACACATGCGCAGTATGCATGCAATGAAATCAAGCTGCCAAATGAAATGTGATGGAGCAGAAACAATCCTTGATACTGGGGACTGCCTAAGAGAGCTGAAGCAATGCTTCTGTTGTCTGGAGCACACTCAGCAGAGCAGGTATTAACATTCATAGTCTGTTACAAGCTGCACAACCTCGCCATCATGAGCAGACAGCCCTTGCTCCAGCTACACAGTGACCTTGCTGAGGAACAGGTACATGTATAGGAGGCAGAGGAAAAATAAAGGAGAAAACCTAGACAGTCCCTTCCTGCCTAGACTGTCCCTGAAGAACTCATCTGATTTTGGTACGAGTAACTGCAATCTCATTCCCAATTCACCAACAGTCCCATGATTCCCGGAGCAGAGAGAGAGACAGAGAGAGAGGTGCAGCCTGATTGTGAGGGAGACACACACAGCGGTGGATGAGAGACACTGAATGTGAACATGCAGATCTTTGTTAAAACCCTGACAGGCAAGACCAAAACACTTTGCATTTGGTGCTTCATCTGAGAGGGGGCATGAAGATCTTTATGAAAACCCTGACTGGCAACACCATCATCCTTGAAGTGGAACCCAGTGACACCATTGAAAATGTCAAAGCCAAAATTCAGGATAAAGAAGGAATCCCACCTGACCAGCAGCATTTGATCTTTGCAGGCAAACAACTGGAAGATGGTCACACGCTATCTAACTACAACATCCAGAAAGAATCAACTTTGCATTTGGTACTGCGTCTGAGAGGGGCAATTTTTAAACTGCAGTTGTACTTAGCTTCATTGTTGTTGGTAGTCGTCTTGCCTCTAGTTTAAAAGTTCATTAAAATGTATTCCATGTCATTCAAAATAAAATTGTTGCAAACTTAAAAAAAACAGTCCCACATCTTACCTTCCCTCTGTCATAGACTATCATAGTGGCCACTTGGCTACAATGCAAAAAGCAAAGCCCCCCGCCAAAAAATATTCCAAACCAAATTTATAAATGAAATTATATTTTATTGCATCCAAAAGTCGACTAATCACCGCTGTGCATTTCCTTAGTGCCTGTCTTCAATGTATTGCTACCCCAGTGGCTGCAACATTTCTGGTGGAAGGCTGCTTCTTTCACTGGAGGACACTATAGATGGCCTTGCAGGACACCCTTGAACAGTTCTGGGCCTATAAAGTCTGTTTTTTGACATCTTGGCATGGGCGGCAGCAATCTGGGCGCCGGCTGTCAGGCAATAACAGTCTGGGCCAAAAACAGAAAATGCTAGAAAAACTCAGCAGGTCTGACAGCATTTGTGGAGATAGGAAAACAAAGTTAACGTTTCGAGCCCGTACGACCCTTCTTCAGAACAGCTTCAGAGCAGTCTGGGCTGGCCGGCTGTCAGGCAACAGCAGTCTCGGCCGGCTGGCCTTCAGGCAACAGCAAGTGCACTATGGAATGGCAGGGCGAGAGGATGAGCATTGTCATCTTGAGAGAGGAAAGCAGGTTCAGGCTCCATGGAGGCACTGACAATCTCCCAACAATCCTAGTAATCTGTTGGATGACAGATTGCAGGACTGCTGTGAAGTCTCTGAAGACTAATCCACAACCATGCTGGGAGCAGTCCAAGCTGGCATGAGAGCACTCTGAGCCTCTACTGCGGCATTCAGATATTGAGTGGCTTCTGCTTGTGCTGCAAAATAAGCTGTGACATTGGCCAACATAGGTGACATCATGGTTGGGTTCACAAGTGTGCTAAAGGAGTTAGCAATCATTTCCATACTGTAAATGACAGGGTCCAAGTTTTTCAAAGCCCTATACGAAATTAGTTCTGGACTTCTCCATGCTCCTTGACATTGACTACAGGTTCTCTTGTAGGTTTTCCAATGCTTCTCATCATATGCAGATTCTACCTCTAATCTATCCTCCAAGATAAGCACAGTGCTACATCTGCACTGGTGGCTGAGATTGTGAAATCAAGTGATGGTGCTGTGTCTTTATCATCACACTCTCCTTGATGTTCCTCCACTGCTTGATCAAGTTGCACTTCCTGGATATCTGACAGGAAAAAAAGCATGAGTATAGTTGTGATGAGGGGAAGGGGAAAGTAAGGGATGCATGCTCACACCATTTGCAGCTTATAAACCCGAAGAATGTGTGTGATGAGGGGGGAGTGGGATGTGAGGAAGTGGATGAGGTATGAGGATACTGTCATCTTCAATGATTTCACCCCAACTGCTGGCTACAGCCTCAGCAATGGCTGTCCCAATAATGTCCTGCACCATCTTGTCCATTGGGGTCAGTGCATGCAGCCATACCTGAATCCACAGGGTAGGTGCTGATGCTTCCGGTTGTGTGCCACCTTGACCTTCAAGAAAGAAGGAAGTGTCAGTGAGGGTTGAGCAATCTTTTTGGATGATGTGTCTGTCACAGCCAAATAGCTGACAGTGTGCACAAGCTGTGAGTCTGGGTGTGAGGCTTGCAGCAGTGTTAAGTGTGTGAGGGTGAGGTGAAGCATACGAAAGTTAGGTGGGAAGCTTGACTGACAGAGATTGTTGGTAGGTGAGTGATAGTGATGAGGTGATTTGCATAGTGACTGAGACTACTGATTCGGTTGGTAAGATATGGCATTTCAAGACATATTCATTAGCTTTAATCACTTGTGTAAGGCCATTGAACTTCTTGCAAGACTGCATCCAGGTTCTCAGGGCTTGACTCCTGGCATTGACATCCATAGCAATCTGCTCCTATTGTCTTTTAGCTGGTTGGTTGGTCTGGAGGGCTTCCTGATCCCCTGAGGGCAAGGACATCTCTGCTCCCTTCCTGTCAGAAAGCCCTGAAGCCCATTCTCTCCCTTGTTGTGCTATTCTCCACTCTTTCCCATGTGAACTATATAACTCCCAGCACCTGCTCCAGGCAGATTGCACCTCTCTTTTAAGAAGTGCAGGCAAGCTTTAAGCATTGCAGGTTAGCTTTAAGTAGTGCTCGTCACTCATGCTATTAACCTCCTGCTGCTATGTCTCTAGTCGATGAACAGCATGGTTAGCTCTGGCTGGACTCAAAGGTCATTTAAATTAGCAGGCAACATGAAGTTGGCGTTCCGCTTGTATTGCAATCAATTGGCACAGGTTAATTGCACATTGCGAATCCCATTTTCGGAAGCTATCCAATTTATCTCCCACAGACTATTATGTGGGCCTTTTCTATGTGGCACATTTCCAAGTGTTCGCTCAGTATCCTAATTAAAGGGGCATTGTCACCCTTGTAAGTTTGCTGGGAGGTTTAAGGATGCATCATCATCTATGTAACCCTATTAAATTTGTATTCTGTTGTTGGTAAACATTTGTGCTGACAAATGTATATCGTTATGAAAGCATCATTGTTGTTTAAATTCAACATTATTTACTTGAGCTCTTTTTCTCCTTAAAAGATTGACACTCAGGTATGATACATTATATATTTTTCATGTTTTGGCAATAACAAAATAACTGGCAAATTAGCTCTTCATAAATAACCATCCTATGAATGCAATAAAGTCTGACAAAACTTTTTGTTACCTATATCTCAAGCTGCAATATCAAAGGAATACTTAACGTATTAATCAGCTGAAATTGAAACATGCAATGTTTCCATAAAGATTTATAGGAATTTAAAAACTCAGTTCTAATATCATTCCTGGATATCACAAACATAACTCAAACTAGCATTTGAGGTATTTAGCAGACATAAAAGCCCTGATTTTAACATAACCCACCCAATTAGGAGAAGGCAGATTCAGGTTGGACCCTCATTTTACCACTTGCCCAATTTTAAGCTCCATTGAGAACCAAGTTCAAATAGTTTATGAACATCATCCAAATCCAAAGGTGTATTACATCTTGAGACATGCTCACACCTGTGTTTTTTTCGTACAATATGCACAGTTAGAGGTTGCTGAGTACAGCTTATTGAGTATGTTACATTTTTCATGTTAGTTATCATGCTTGAATGGAAGGCACAGTATAGATGGGAAGCTCTTATGATCATACATTTTAAAATGAAGTTGTATTGTACTATGTAAGTTAAACTGTATTTTATTTAACTACATGTCACAGGGCATAAGCTTATCCAGCATATATCTTGTGAAATGAAAGAAAATATTATTTAGGGTATTGCACTGCATTTTTGACAGCAGTTACTTAGTTTACATATTTATGTGCGTGCAAACATGTAGAATGTGAAATTTGCATCCATAACGCTGCTGGAAATGGAAGCTGAAGGCCCTCCGAGTGGGTTGTGTTGCGCTTCCAACTGCTTCTGGCATTGCACCCCATGCTGGGAAGGTAGCTCTGTGTGCATCGTAAGCCTCTGAAATAGTGCTGTTTGATGCTCTTATTGCGAACTTGTACCATGCAAGTCCATTTGACATATTTGCTTGCTAATCACCAAAGAACACAGCTGCAAGAGGGAACCAGCACTACCGTTATTTGAAGGGCCAGGCATCCAACTTGCAGGTAAGGTAATTTAAAATGACTTTTGCATTTGCAAAGTCTCTGGAACTACTTGAATGTTTTTGAGGAGTTGTTGTGAGTTCTTGAGTATGGTAGGGAGTGTTGCTGCATCCTCACAGGGAGGGCAGAGGATTTGGTGACCTGCTCAACAAAGGCTGCAACAGGTATGGGGGCATGAGTTGCAGTACTTCTGGATCTGTAGCATGATGAGGAGATGGTGCAGAGGCTGTGGAGAAGGCAAGCTCCACATGATACCCTTTGCCAAGTTGAAGCCTGACTCCTCCATGTTCCTTGTCAGTGGCAGGAGACTGTCTGGCAAGCTAGCCAACACATCCAGGATTTCGCTGTGCACACCCATCAGTACTGTATGCAAACTAATGAGGTCCTCAGCTTTTCCTACATTACTTATTGTTTCCACATCATAACAGTGACTA
Source organism: Cetorhinus maximus (assembly GCF_964194155.1). Lineage (NCBI taxonomy): Eukaryota > Metazoa > Chordata > Chondrichthyes > Lamniformes > Cetorhinidae > Cetorhinus > Cetorhinus maximus. Next base: position 130,906,556 of record NC_135884.1, read on the forward strand.
CACTTCAAAGTGCTTCATTGGCCATAAAGCATCCTGAGTTTGTATAAGGAGTTATATAAACGCAAGTGTATTTTTAAAGCTAAGTTCCCTGTAGCAGAACTCATTTGTGACCATACCCTCTGGTGTGCTGGCACATGAGCTATCCTTTCCCTGACCTGGTTGCAGGCCACTTATGCCTGATAATTCATCATGTGCATATCCCATCTCGCTAGCCTTGGAAGTACATGTAATGCCTATATTTGAGTGGGTGGCTGCATGTGTTAGTTGGAGTGATGGGGCCTCTTCATAAATGCTTTGTTGTTACTCTGTCTCCCTCTCCAGGGTGTGCTGTGGCTGGGCAGGGGGCAGTTTCTGGGTGTCTGAAGGTAGGAAATCAGAAAGGGGAACATTGGTGTCCATGAGGTTCATGGCCACACCATCTGCAGCTTGCTCAAGCCAAATAGCAAGATTAGGGCCAGCTGGGAATTGAGATAGGCATAAGCACTGTCATCCTCAATGTTCTCAGCAATACTAATGCCATAGACTCTGTTGCAGGGTTCTGAAGATGCAAGCCTCCTTGTTCCCCCCACGAGTTCTGCTCTTCTTTTTTCTATTGTGTGCCACCTTTTTCCAGCAGGGAGGGCAGAATGTCAGTGGTAGTACTGCACCGTGCTTGGGTGATGTTCCTCTAATAGCCGAATTATTGGAGGTAAGTGGAAGCAGTGGGAACTGGGTGTGAGGCTGGCATCACTGGAGTGTGCGTGAGGGTGAGATGGAATAGCAGGATGTTAGCCTGAGTCCTCCGTGCCAGGTACTGCTAATGGGTGAGTGATGGGAGTGTGATACATTGTACAGCACGAGAGGTTGGTGGTGCAGATGGCAGAAGATGTTATTTGAAGATGCATTCACCCACCTTGACCACCTACCAGAGGTTATTTGGCATCTTGTAGCACTGCTGTGAGGTCCTTGAGGCCAGGCTCCTGGGATTTACCTCTCTGGCAACACCACTCCCAATTCATTCTAAGGATGTTCCTCAAGGGCTTCCTGGCTCCCCATGGAACCATGTCCTCCCTCCTCCTGTGCACCTCCATGAGGCCTCCAGCACACAACTGTGAACCATGGGAGCCCTCTAGTGCCCTGGTGCTCCATTTTCCTTCTTCAGAATTGCAGCGATGCATTAAGCAGTGAATCGTGCAACTTCTCTTTAAGAGGGTCAGACTATCTTTAAGAAGGTGAGGCTGACTGCATCACAAGCTATCAGCACATACTGTCTGCTGAGTGCTTAGGCAACCAGGAGCACACGCCCCACTCAGAACAATGCTACAATTTGCATGTTGTCTACCTCCACTGCATTAGGTGTGGGCAATCACAATCACCATGCCCAAAAAATGGTGCTTTCTAGCTGCTTGTCTTTACTTGTTTTTAATGGAACTTGTCTCAATGAGGACAAGTTTAGACTTTCTCAAATTTTTTACCCATTGAATGGGTACAAAAAACCAGCCCACAAGTCTTATTCTTCAGAATGTACATAACTCTTCTCACAGACTGTAAGGACCCTGTTTGATATAAGCTTGGGGTATCTCTAATAAAGAGACCGTCACAGAGTCAATGCATTCACATCACACAATAATCCACAGTTCAGCATCAATTGTTAACCTTATTGATACGTCCATGATTTGTGAGCTCATACCGAAAGCTTAATGCCAACACTAGATTTCAAAACTGGAAAAATATTCTAATCCTCAGTATCGACTTTCCTCAGTGTAATAACTTGATGAGCATGAAATACAACAAAGAATAACTCACTTCAGAATAACAGCTGCTATACTGATGTTCCAAGTCCTCTTTGCTGTTTTGTAAAGTAGAAAGTTTCTCCTCTCTGCTTAAAATCTGCAGAACATTCATTAAAATAGTTCAATAGTAAAGGGAATTATCTCATTCTAACCTGCAGTTAACCAGGTCTGACAAGAAAAATTAAATTACCATCCACATGATTTTTAATACACAATAGCGTTGAAACTGGTTTATTATATTGTCATATTTAAACACCTTTCTGAATTTTTTCCAGAACCAGAACCATTACTGCATTTAAATTCTTCCACTTACTCAGTCCTATTACATACCTTATTCTACTTCTATTACCTTATTTGTGCACTGTATATATAGTACGCTGGCATTTCATTGTTGAAGAAAACTCAGCCCACAAGTTACTGATGAATAAAAATAATAATCCCAGACTTGTTTAAACAAAAACACAGCTCACTGTGGCCTAATCAATATTGTGTTCAAATTTACCATTACTTCTTTACTCTTGTACTTTATGCCCTATTTATAAAACCCAAAATAATGCTAAAAGCAAAATACTGCGGATGCTGGAAATCCGAAACAAAAACAAAAATAGCTGGAGAAACTCAGCAGGTCTAACAGCATCTGTGAAGAGGAAGACAGAGTTAACATTTTGAGTCCGTATGACTCTATATCAGAACTGAAGAGAAATAGAAAGGAGGTGAAATATAAGCTGTTTAAGGGGGGGTGGGACAGATGGAGCTGGATAGAAGGCCAGTGGAGGTGGAGAAGGTGGAGGCAAAGGAGAGATTGCCAAAGATGTCATAGACAAAAGGACAAAGGGGTGTTGACAGTGATGATATTAGCTAAAGGATGTGCTAATGGTGACGTTAAGGGTAGAAAGCAGGATGAGCAAGTGACAGAAGGCCCTAGTGGGGGTGGGGTGGGGGGAAGGGATTGAATGGGATAAAAGGTGGAGATAAAACAATGGATGGAAATAAATTTTAAAATAATAATAGAAACAGGTGGGAAAAGAAAAAATATATTTAAAAGAAATAATAATAATTATTAGAAAAAAGGGGAACGGAAAGGGGGTGGGGATGGAGGAGACAGTTCATGATCTGAAGTTGTTGAACTCAATGTTAAGTCCTGAAGGCTGTAAAGTGCCTAAGCGGAAGATGGGGTGCTCTTCCTCCAATTTGCGTTGAGCTTCACTGGAACATTGCAGCAGGCCAAGGATGGACATGTGGGCATGAGAGCAGGGTGGTATGTTGAAATGGCAAACGACAGGGAGGTCTGGGTCACGCTTGCGGACAGACCGAAGGTGTTCCGCAAAGCGGTCACCCAGTCTGCGTTTGGTCTCTCCAATGTAGAGGAGACCGCATTGGGAGCAGCGAATGCAGTAGACTAAATTGAGGGAAGTGCAAGTGAAATGCTGCTTCACTTGAAAGGAGTGTTTGGGCCCTTGGACGGTGAGGAGGGGGGAAGTGAAGGGGCAGGTGTTAGAGTCATACAGACTCGAAACGCTAACTCTGTCTTCCTCTCCACAGATGCTGTCAGACCTGCTGAGCTTTTCCAAAATAATGTTAGCCTTTTTTGTAATGATTATGCTTATTTTTCTTACACTTTCATGGAATTGCATACTTGAATTGCACTCCCACCCTATGATTCTGCTCATGGAGAGTCAGAGATTATGCTACGACAAGGGGAAGGGGAAATGTTCATGTAAGCTGCACAACTACACAACAACCTACAGGCCCCTGTGCAAGGCTGGCACACAAGTTGGCCCTATATGCACAGTTGCACGAAAAAAAAATAAAGGGGCCATGCATTTAAATAAATCACTTGCGCACTCCAAACAAAATTAGAGTGAACATTGGAAGGGGTATGAAGTTATGGAAGTGAGAGAATGGGCATGTGGCCGAAAAGGGTTGGGAAGGATGTTTGTGAGACATGTCAATACTGTGAAATGAATGGTTCTGATTTTTTCTGAGCTAAGTATGACAAGCTTTTAGTTGAAAGACTTCCATATATATGTGGCACCAATAATGGGTAAAAAATGCAGTTAGAAAATTAGCTCAGCTAATCACAGTTGGCTCATAATGATAAACATTAAGCACAGCAAAATATTAGTTTGCCACTCTGGAAGTTGTTAAGGTGGGACAGAGTTTCAGGAGTCTAAAGGGAATAACAGTCAGTGTAACATGCAATCACTGATAATACTTGAAGGTAGCTGCATACACCTCTATTCGAGTTCCAACACCTGTAGTATAATTTGAATTAATAATAATTAACTTTAAAGAGTATTTATATAGCCATACAAGATCACATAACAAGTTTGTGATTCTGTTTTTTATTGTGAGAGAAAACCAGTTAAAATATAATTTTGTCATTTCTGAACGGTGTTATAAACATATTGAGTGCACACACTTAATGGCATTGATCCAATCAGTAGGAATGGCCAACAATGGCATGAGTCACCTGGATACTTTATGAAGTAAGTCCAGTGGCCAGACAAATGAATCTCAAGGTAAAACCAGAAAGTAAATAGCAGGTCAGTGAGGGAAAAGACAGGCTAACAGGCTATTGACATTTCAGATATGCGACATTCACCAGTACTGAAGATTGAAAGATAAACAGGCATTTTACTAAGGTTGGAGATGCAACACTTGTCCCACACTTCCTTCCACACCACTGGCCACGGCTTAAAGTACTCCGTCCATTTGAGGCAATAATACTTATACTTCCTCTAAACTGATACACATTTGCTGGTCATGGTGTAATCTCTTCCACAATGAGGAGGCCAAACAGATAACAGTGACCCCTTCACTGAACATCTCCATTCCGCCCTCAGTTGTGACCCTGATCTCTTTGTAGCTAATGCATCTACTATGTATTACATTAGATGTTTCATCACAAACTTTCATTTCAGACCTCCTCCAATGGGTAAATCCATTATAATACTTGTAGTACCAGGTATAGCTAAAGGTGATAAGAGTTTTCAATTTAAAGGGTCATAGTTTGCTCTCACAGATTTACCCACCCTACACAGTGTATACTGAGAGTATATGGTTTAAAAAATATCAACAACTATTTTAATGTCTTAAAAGCTTGATTCTTTTTATACTTTATCTCCCTTCTAAGCCTTTTGATCCTATTTTAATTTATTTTGTTGCTTTGGGGCATCCAAAACATTTAACAATCAGTATTTTTAATTCTTTTTTTCAGATCAATTTTGAGCCTTCCTCCCCTCTCTCCATGGACCCTACAACTCTGCTATTAAAATTCTTATTTTTACCAGTGAATCTGTTCTGATCTGAGGCTATCCTGTTCAGACCCTCATGACGCTTGTTGCTCGCATGACTGCAAGCAGCACTGGCAAATTTGCATAATCAGTCACTATTTTTTGTAAGGTATTGATTCAATAACTTAAAATTGGAGAGCAAACAAACTGTACATCATAGTTAAACCCAACAACAGTTCAGATTAAGGTTGCCGATCCGCCTGGATTGCCCTAGAGTCTCCAGGAATTTTAATCTGACGGACACTGCTGCGAGCAACCAAGAAATAAATAATAGGGGCATTGAAAAAAGGGCCTTTATTTTATTAGTTCATTTGCAGTTAGGTAAAATATCTCTTTCAGTGGGCAGGGCAGTTGGAGGCAAGTCATGTGATGAAATTTTCAGGAATACATCCAACCAGAGTTGGCAAACCCTACCCTAATGTGTATGTCAACCTGTGCTCTAAACTCGTCACTTCCTCCATTTCTGCTATTGAACGTCCCCAACTCACTGTGCTTACTGCTCCACACTTTCCTAAGCAAGACTCCATTTTCTATGCTTTTCTCAGTCTGATCCTGTGAGATGCGAAGGGTTACCATTTCTGACTTGGACACGACACTGTAAGAAAAGCTACTATCCTCTGTGCTAATAATTTCCCCTTCAAAACCCACTGACAGGAAAAAAGACATTGATCATTTTGACCATTTGTTACTGGTTTGTTGCATTTGCATCTTTATGACGTTTATGCGTCTTGTTTGTTTTCATTTCATTACTGTTCTGTGGTGTACTATTTATCTTCACACCTAGGATTGTAGCCCACAGCCCCACCCTGCAGTAAGAGACTTTTCTACTCCATGCAATGAGCTCATTTTACTCCCGCCTAGGGAACTTTCCCACCTCATACTGCCCCAGGTAATTTTTGCACACTATCAGCTGTGGCTGTGGTAGCACTCTTGCATCTGAGTCAGAAGTTGTGCAATCAAGATCCACTCCACTGACTTGAGCACAAAATCTAGGCTGACAATCCAGTGTAGTAAAGATGCTGCATTTTTAGAGGTGTCAGCTTTCAGCTAGGATATTAGACTGGGACCCCATCTGCCCTCCCAGACAGATATAAAAGATTCTATGGAAATATTTTGAACAAGGGAAAAGGATTTCTGACCAATATTTATCCCTTAACAACATCACCAGGGCAGATTATTCAGTCAATGCTGTTTGTGGAACATTGCTGTGTGCAAATTGGCTGCCATGTTTTCTCCAGCGGAAGTAGGATCATTGAATATTTTTAAGGCAGAGCTAGATAGATTTTTGATTAACAAGGGGATGAAATGTTACCAGGGGTAAGCGGGAGGTTGCAATTAGATCAGCCATGATCTTATTGAATGGCGAAGCAGTCTTGAGAAGCCAAGTGGCCTACTCCTGCTCCATGTTCATATGTTCATATTACAACAGTGACTTCAAAGGTACTACATTGGTTTTAAAGCACTTGGAATAATCTGAGGTTATGTAATGCAATCTAACTAACCCGGCACAGCTCCACTCCTCCTTGCTCCCTCTCTCCTAACTCTCCCCACTCGTCTTCCCCTCTTCCATGTCTTCCACCATCTACCCACCTCTCCCCTTTTAACCCTCCCTACTGCCACTCCAAACACTTACTTCAATGTTCACGTTTGCTTTCATCTCTTTTAGTTCTCCAGCTATCCGATGCATAGCTTCCCGAGATTGTTCTAGTTGTTTTGTGAGCTTCTGAACTTCTTCCGATTTGTTTTGCAAATTGGCTCTCAAAGAGGCAGATTCAAAATCAGTTGCATTCAATTTCTCCTCTAATTTCATCCTCTATAAAAATAAAGTATTTAGTTTTAGTCAAAAATTTCAACTTCAAAAATGTCAAAATCATAATGGCTGCAAAATTCCATAAGACCTGAAAAACAGGTGCAGAGATCATGATGCATTACTAACACAAGTCCCTTGCTTCTGATGCAGGCAGTGTGCAAAGTCTGAACTGCCTGTTCATTGAAATAATTGTAGTGTGCAGCCAGTGAGTGTGCTGTTGAGTGGCCATATGCCTCAGTAGGCAATACAAAATTGTGAGAGGCTAGCACAAGTTCAAGGAAGCCTGTAATACTTAGAGTCAGCTTGCCTCCCTTAAATTAGAGGTACATTGTTGATAGAGCAGGTGCTGCAAGTTATTTTAAAAGTGATTTTGACATGGGAAAGACATAATAATGCCACAGGATGGCAGAGAATTGGCTTTAAGATTTTCTGATGCTTCAAGTGTCCCGGACAACTACATCTGCAGGAAGTGTACCCAATTGCAGCTCCTCACAGACCGCATGGATCGGTTGGAGCAGCAGTTGGATGCACTTAGGAGCATTCAGGTGGCGGAAAGCGCCATAGACAGGAGTTTTGCAGACGTGGTCATATCCAAGGTACAGACAGATAGATGGGTGACCGCTAGAAGGGGCAGGCAGTCAGTGCAGAAATCCCCTGTGGCTGTCCTCCTCTCTAACAGGTATACCGTTTTGGATACTGTTGGGGGGGAGATGGCCTATCAGGGGAAAACAACAGCATTAGCCAGAGCAGTGGCACCACGGCTGGCTCTGTTGTTCAGCAGGGGGGGTCGAAGCACAGAAGAGCAATTGTCATAGGGGACTCTATAGTCAGGGGCTCAGATAGGCGCTTCTGTGGTCGTGAAAGAGACACCAGGATGGTATGTTGCCTCCCTGGTGTCAGGGTCCAGGATGTCTCTGATTGGGTATGGGACATTCTGAAGGGGGAGGGAGAACAGCCAGAGGTCATGGTACACATTGGTACTAACGACATAGGCAGGAAGAGTGACAAGGTCCTGCAGCGGGAGTTCAGGGAGTTAGGCAGAAAGTTAAAAAAACAGGACCTCTAGGGTTGTAATCTCAGGATTACTCCCTGTGCCATGTGCCAGTGAAGCTAGAAATAGGAAGATAGTGCAGCTAAACACGTGGCAGAACAGATGGTGTAGGAGGGAGGGTTTCTGATATCTGGATCATTGGGATCTCTTCCGGGGCAGGTGCAACCTGTACAAGAAGGAAGTGTTGCATCTAAACTGGAGGGGCACCAATATCCTGGCTGCGAGGTTTGCTAGTGTCACTTGGGAGGGTTTAAACTAGTATGGCAGGGTGGTGGGAACCAGAGCAATAGGTCAGCAGGTGAAATAAATGACTGGGAACTAGTGAATATGGCCAGTAGGGCTAAGAGGAAGAGCAGGCAGGGAGAAATTACTGAACACAGTGGGACTGGGGGTCTGAAATACATTTGTTTCCATGCGAGAAGTATAACAGGCAAGGCAGATGAGCTTAGAGCTTGGATTAGTACTTGGTATGATGTTATTGCGATTATAGAGACTTGGTTGAAGGATGGACAGGATTGGCAGATAAACGTTCCAGGATTTGGATGTCTCAGGAAGGATAGAAAGGGATGTAGAAGAGGTGGGGGAGTTGCACTGCTGGTTAAGGAGAATATCACAGGTGTACGACAGGAGAACACCTCGGAGGACTCATGCAGCGAGGCAATATGGGTAGAGTTCCGGAATAGGAAGGGTGCAGTCACAATGTTGGAGGTTTACTATAGGCCTCCCAATTGCCGGCAGGAGATTGAGGAACAGTTATGTAGGCAGATTTTGGAAAGATGTAAAAGCAATAGGGTTGTTGTGGTGGGTGATTTTAACTTTCCCTATATTGACTGGGAATCACTTAGGGTTTGGATGGTGCAGGATTTGTAAGGTGCATCCAGGAGGGCTTCCTGAGACAATATGTAGATAGTCCAACTAGGGAAGGGCAATACTGGACCTGGTATCAGGGAAAGAACCCGGCCAGGTGGTCGAAGTTTCAGTAGGGGAGCATTTCGGGAAAAGTGACCATAATTCAGTAAGTTTCAAGGTACTGGTGGATAAGGATAACAGGAGTCCCTGGGTTAAGGTGCTTAATTGAGGAAGGCTAATTATAACAATATTAGGCAGGAACTGAGGAATCTCACTGGAGGTGGATGTTTGAGGGCAAATCAACAATTGACATGTGGGGGGCTTTCAAATGTCAGTTGATAAGAATTCAGGACTGGCATGTTCCTGCTAGGATGAAGGATAAGTATGGCAAGTTTCAGGAACCTTGGATAACCAAGGATATTGTGAGATTAGTCAAAAAGAAAAGGGAAGCATTCGTAAGGGCTAGAAGGCTGGGAACAGATGAAACCCGTGGAGAATATAAAGAAAGTAGGAAGAAACTTAAGCAAAGAGTCAGGAGGGCTAAAAGGGGTCATGAAAAGTCATTAGCAACCAGGATTAAGGAAAATCCCAAGGCCTTTTATACATATGTAAAAAGCAAGAGGGTAGCCGGGGAAAGGGTAGGCCCACTCAGGGACAAAGGTGGGAATCTGTGTGTGGAGCCAGAAGAAATGGGAGAGATACTAAATGAGTACTTCTCATCAGCATTCACCAAAGAGAAAGACTTAGCGGTCGATTTGTCTAGGGAAGAGTGTGTAGATAGCCTGGATCATGTTGAGATCAAAAAAGAGATGTTAGGCGTCTTGAAGAATATTAAGGTGGATAAGTTCCCAGGGCCAGATGGGGTACCCCAGAGTACTGAGGGAGGCAAAGGAGGAGATAGCTGGGGCCTTGACAGAAATCTTTGTATCCTCAATGGCTACGGGTGAGGTCCCAGAGGACTGGAGAATGGCCAATGTTGTTCTATTGTTTAAGAAGGATAGCAGGGATAATCCAGGAAATTACAGGCCGGTGAGCCTTACGTCAGTGGTAGGGAAATTATTGGAGAAGATTCTTCGTGACCGGATTTACTACCATTTGGAAGCAAATGGGCGTAATAGTGAGAGGCAGCATGGTTTTGTGAAGGGGAGGTCGTGTCTCACTAACTTGATCGAGTTTTTCGAGGAAGTGACAAAGATGATCGACGATGGAAGGGCAGTGGATGTTATCTACATGGATTTCAGTAAGGCCTTTGACAAGGTCCCTCATGGCAGACTGGTACAGAAGGTAAAGTCACACGGGATCAGAGGTGAGCTGGCAAGATGGATACAGAATTGGCTTGGTCATAGAAGACAGAGGGTAGCAGTGGAAGGGTGCTTTTCTGAATGGAGAGCTGTGACTAGTGGTGTTCTGCAGGGATCAGTGCTGGGACCTTTGCTGTTTGTCGTACACGTAAATGATTTGGAGGAAAATGTAACTGGGCTAATTAGTAAGTTTGCAGACGACACTAAGGTTGGAGGAGTTGCTGATAGTGAAGAGGATTGTCAAAGGATACAATGGGATATAGATCAGTTGGAGACCTGGGCGGAGAAACAGCAGATGGAGTTTAATCCGGACAAATGCGTGGTAATGCATTTTGTAAGGTCTAATACAGGTAGGAATTAAACAGTAAATGGCAGAACCCTTAAGTGCATCGATGGGCAGAGGGATCTGGGTGTACAGGTCCACAGGTCACTGAAAGTGGCAATGCAGGTGGATAAGGTAGTCAGGAAGGCATATGGCATGCTTGCCTTTATCGGCAGGGGTATTGAGTATAAAAGCTGGGAAGTCATGCTGCAGCTGTATAGAACCTTGGTTAGGCCACACTTGGAATATTGTGTGCAATTCTGGTCGCCACATTACCAGAAGGATATGGAGGCGTTGGAGAGGGTGCAGAGGAGGTTTACCAGGATGCTGCCTGGTCTGGAGGTTATTAGATATGAGGAGAGGTTGGAGAAACTCGGATTGTTCTCACTAGTGAGACGGAGATTGAGGGGCGACTTGATAGAAGTTTACAAAATTACGAGTGGCATGGACAGAGTAGATAGTCAGAAGCTTTTTCCCAGGGTGGAAGAGTCAATTACTAGGTGACATAGATTTAAGGTGAGAGGAGAAAACTTTAGAGATGTGCGGGGCAAGTTTTTTACGCAGAGGGTAGTGAGTGTCTGGAATTCGCTGCCAGAAGAGGTGGTGGAAGCAGGTACGATAGTGGTGTTTAAGAGGCAGATTGACAAATACATGAATAGGATGGGAATTGATGGATACAGACCCCGGAAGTGCAAAATGTTTTAGTTTGACAGGCTATATGATCGGTGCAGGCTTGGAGGGCCAAAGGGCCTGTTCCTGTGCTGTACTTTTCTTTGTTCTTTGTTCACTGGGGGCCTTGGTACAGGAGGCAGAGAGCGAGGGACATGTCATCTATCCACAGGAGGTGAGGGGGCCCTCACTATCAATGAGCTTAATGTGGATGATTGTATCCACATCATGGCCTTGATGGAGACCTGGGTGATGACACTGGCCTCCCCTGGCTATACCTCCACCATTGGCCCCATCCAAATGCAATGGTGGAGTGGCTTTTACCATCAAATTACACCTTGGTCTGTCCTTCTTCTTTTCTGGAACCTTCTCCTTTGAACATCTCAAGTTATTCCACCCCTCTCACATCTCATCTAAAATCCACGATCTAAACAATTCATGCAAGTAGCACGCTATGTTACTCATTGAGATAACTTCACTGCTTCCCTCCCTCAGCCTCTGCAATGATTGACTTTGCATCCTCAGCAATTTCAACCTCCATCCCAACTCATAATGCTTTCTCCTGTGAATTCACTGCCTCCTTACTTCCCTTAATTTCTCTCTTCATAAGCACAATCTTACTGCAGCGGCGAGGTTATTGACGGCGGGACTGGAAGTTTGGGGCATTTCGGCTTGTAGGCAGGATGACTGGCCACGCGCAATCATGCAGTGGCCAGCTAATTAGGAATTCATGTGTAAAGAGCATGGGGAATCATGCGGTGGGGTAGACAGGAAGTCGACACCCCTGCTCTTACCTCACAGGGTTATAGGTCTTGGCACCATATTTAAATGAAACCCAGGCAGGCATTCATTCCCAGTAAGCCATGAGCATTATTCTTGCTGTCTGAGAGGAGGCTTTGGGAACTGCAACTGCTGCCACCCCCTTTCCACCTGCTACCTGGATCCCTGCAGTTGCTGCCACTCTCTCTCCTCCTGTTGATACCTGGAACCGCTGCTATCCCATATAAAAATGGCAAATGTCTGAGCACAGACAGAGAGTGGCCCCAAGATTCAGCGATGCTTCCTGGCAGGGTCTCCTCCAGACTGTCGGGAGGTCCTGTTTCTCAAGGATAGCAGTGGGAGGCCCTCCCTGCTGTTCTGAGAACTTTTGACCAATGGGGAGCCCTATATTTATCACGGGCCACTCTCTGGTCTCCACCCACCTCACCGTGGCCAACTCCACCCTCAAGATTAATTGCAGAGAATTCTTGTTGGTGCAGCCATGTCCATGAACACTCGCACAGTGACTCTGGAACTGGAAGCCATCACCCTCACCCTCCCTTAATCACCTTTGTCCTTCTCTTCATCTACCCTTGCCCTGCCTTAGGTGACCTTTCAACCACCCTCATCACCCATGGCCAGCTCTCACTGACCCTGGAGCTTCCCCGTGACACAGTGGAACTCCCCCCGCACACCATCCCCCCATCCCCTCCACCCCCCGTTACCCTTGACCTGCCATCCATCATCCTTGACCCTCCCTCTATCATCCTTGACTTTCCTTCAGTTATCCTCAACTCTGAGGACTTCAACATTGATCTGCCTTATATAATCCTTGATCGCCCCACAATCATGTTTGGCTTACCATCTTTTAACATTGACATTCCCTGTGTAGTCCAGCTTCCTCCCTCTTTCCTCTGCATGGCTTTGTGCAGCTGCCACCTTACTCTCTCCCTTGGACAGCCATGTCCTGTTCCCCTTTGACTATCACCATGTGATCTCAATCATCAATGCCTCCTCTTCAGGAGTTGAACAAAGCTTCCCATAGAGGAAAAAGCAGCTCCTACTCACTTAAAATCCACCAGGAGACCAACTTGCCTACTGCACACCACGTTTAAGCAGTTGTGAATCTGAAGGCATGTGTTTCTTGTTGCTGATTACTTAATTGAAAAGGAACACTTCATTCTGGTGAGGTTGCCTTTTAACGACCATGCATGGCATGCAAATGTATTAAAAAGAGGTTCCTGACCCTTGCCGTCGAGAAGCTTGATCTGCCGTCAATCTGCCGCCAACTTAATTCCATAGTTTTACCCACTGTCAGGAAACTGACTTTTAGCCTCCCACACAATTCCGTGGCAGTGCCTGCCGCATTTTCTGCTACCAGGGTCCCCACAAGATTCAGCCCCATATAAATTCAAATATCCATATTCACAGCCACCCCTTCGACCTTGCTATCTCATGTGACCTCTCTATTGTGTCAATTCCACGTGTGTCATTCATTGCTTTATACCTCTCTTCATCCACATCCCCCTTCCTTTGCCGAAATCCACTTCCTTCTATATGTCACTTACAACCGCACTTTCAAATTGCCAACTTTATAGCTTTTGGCTCATCATTCACGACACAATTTCTTCAGCTACCAACCTGCTCAATCATAACCCCACCTCTACCTTTGATGTTGTTGTCCCCATTAAAACCTTTACCCTCTTTCACCCTGGTCATTTCACTTGGTAGCGCCCTCATCTCATCTCCCTAAATTCTAAGGACTGTAGACTTGAACATTTGAACCATCCATCCCTAGATCTGGCTGCGTCAGATAAAACACTACTGGGCCCTGCTCTTCTCTCTCAATAAGGCTCACTATTCCAGGGTCATTGTGGAATGCAAGGATAATCCAAATTTCCTGTAAGGCTTTCCCCTGCTATAGACCCAAATGTGCTTCTTTCTCGAATTTCTCTCTTATATCCTCTCATGCCCTTTCTGAGCTCATATGGTCTGTGCAATTCATCTATTGCTCATTTGACCCTATTTCCAACTGACTGACCATCCAACTTCCTGTCAGTCCAAAGTTTGCTGATACTGCTAATAGTTTCCTCTCGTCGGGTGCTGTTCTCCTCTCGTTCAAATCTGGCATCATCAGTCCTCTCCACAAAAAGCCACATTAAACCCCTCTGTCCTTGCAAATTAATTATCCATAATCAGCCCTTGAACATATCACTACAAGTCCATGTTCATCTTTTCCCTAACTCCATGTCTGAATTCCTCCAACCAAGTTCCTGCCTCCACAGAGCACCAAAATGGCCCTTAGCAAAGTCAGAAATGACATCCTGTGTGTGTATGACATTGGTAAACTATCCCACTCATTGTTCTTGATCTGTCTGCTGCTTTTGACAGGGGTGACCACATCACCCTCCTCCAATGCCTCTCCTTAGTCATTAGGCTGAATGCGACTGCATTCATCTGGTTTCTTTTTTATCTATCCATTCATAGCCAGAGAATCACTTACAATGGCTTCACTTACTACTCCTGCATCATTACCTCTGGAGCCCCCAAGGATGTATTCTTGGCCCCTTAATATTTCTCGTCAGATGGCAGCCATGTCTCAGTTGGTAGCATTCTTGCTTCTGAGTCACGTGGTTATGGGTTCAAGACCTCCTCCAGCACTTGAGCAAAAGCTCAAGGCTGATACTCCAATGCAGTACTGAGGGAGACTGCACTGTCGGAGATGGCATCTTTCGGATGAGACATTAAACCAAGGTCCCATCTGCTTGCCAAGGTGGATGTAAAAGATCCCATGGCACTATTTTGAAGAAGAGCAGAGGAGTCACCCCTGGTGTCCTGGCCAATATTTATCCCTTAACTACCAAAAAAACCCCAGATTATCTGGTTATTATCTCATGGCTGTATGTGGGAGTTTGCTGTCTGTTACTTGGCTGCCACATTTCCTGCATTACAACAGTGTCTACACTTCAAAGGTACCTCTTTGGCTGTTAAGTGCTTCAAGACGTCAAGTGGTCATGAAAGGCGTAATATAAATGCAAGTCTTTCTTTTTCTCATTGATATGTAGTCTCCAGGTGTCACCACTCCAAAATACAATGTCAGGTTCCACAGGTACACTGTTGCCACATAGCTCTACTCCACCTCCACTCTTAACCCTGCCACTGTCTCAGAGTTGTCACACTGCTTGTCTAACATACAATACTGAATGGGCAGAAATTTCCTCCAACAAAATACAGGGAAAACTGAAGCCATTGTCTTTGGTATCCACCATAATCTCCATTCCATAGCCATCGACTCCACCCTTCTCTCGGGCAACTGTGTGAGGCTGAACCAGATTGTTTGCAACGCTGGCGTTGTGTTTGATTCCAAGTTGAGTTTTCCACCACATTTCTGCTCCTTCACCAAGACTGCCGACTTGCACCTGCATAGCATCACATGGTTGATGTTGGTGGAAGGATCGGGAACCAGAGAGCACAGGTTTAAAACAATTGGCAAAAGAATCAGAGGTAATATGAGGAAAAACAAAATTATGCAGCGAGTGGTTATGATTTGGAATTCACAGCCTGAAAGGGTTATGGAGGCAGATTCAATCATGGCTCTCAATAGAGAATTGGATAAGCACCTGAAAGTAAAAACTTTGCAGGGCTACAGGGAAAAGACTGGGAAGTGTGACTAGCTCAATTGCTCTTGCAGAGAGCTGACAGGCCAAATGGCCTTCCTCTGTGCTCTAACCATTCTATGGTTCAATGACTCCACCTCTGCCTCAGTTTGCCTGCTACTGAATCCCTCATCCTGAAACCTGACTACTGTAATGCTCTCCTGGCCAACCTTACATCTTCCACCATACATTGACTTAAGCTCATCTAAAACTCAGCTCTCCATATCCCAACTTGCACCCGATACCCCTGTGTTTGCTGACCTGGATCAGTAATGCCTCGATTTTAAAATTCTCATTTTGGTTTTCAAATCCCTCAACCCTGCCTATCTCTGCAACCTCCTCCAGCTCTAAAACCCTACAAAATATCTGTGCTCCCACAATTGTTGTCTCTTGCACCTCCCCAGTGTTGTCTCTTACACCCTACCAATGGCAACCGTGCTTTAGTTGCCCAGGCCCTAGGCTCTGGAATTAACTCAATAAACATAAGAAATAAGGACATAAGAAATAGGAACAGGAGTAGGCCATTTGGCCTGTCGAACCTGCTCCACCAATCAATAAGATCATGGCTGATCTTCTTGAGTTTCGATTTCCACATTCCCATCTACCCCCGATAACCTTTGATTCCCTTGTCTAACAAGAATCTATCTACCTCTGCCTTAAAAATATTCAATGACCACACCTCCAACACCTTCTGAGGCAGAGAGTTCCAAAGTCGCGCAACCCTCAGAGAAAAATGTTCTCCTCATCTCTGTCCTAAAAGGGCGACCCCTAATTTTAAAACAGTGCCCCCCTAGTCTGGACTCACCCAGAAGAGGAAACATCCTTTCGACATCCACCTTGTGAAGGCCATTCAGGATCTTGTATACTTCAATCAAATCACCCCTCACTCTTCTAAACTCCAGTGGAAACAAGCCCAGTCTGTCCAACCTTTCCTCATAAGGCAACCCATTCATTCCAGGTATCAATCTAGTAAACCTCCTCTGAACTGCCTCCAATGCATTTATATCTTTCCTTAAATAAGGAGACCAAAACTGCACACAGTATTCGAGGTGCGATTTCACCAATACCCTGTATAACTAAAGCACAACATCCTTACTTTTATGTTCAATCCCTCTCTTAATTACATGCTGTACCTTCATACTAACGTTTTGTGACTTGTACTAGAACATCTAGATCCCTCTGCTCCTCAGAATTGTGCAGTCATTCTCCATTTAAGTAATACTCTGCTTTTTTGTTCTTCCTGCCAAAGTGAACAACTTCACATTTTCCCACATTGAACTCTATTTGCCAGATCTTTGCCCACTCATTCAGATTATCTGCAACCTCCTCATGTCCTCTTCACAACATTCTTTCCTGCCTACCTTTGTGTCATCTGCAAATTTGACCACCATGTCATCCAAGTCATTGATGTAAATCATAAAAAGTTGAGGCCAAAGCACAGACCCCTGTGGGACTCCATTCGTCATATCCTGCCAATGTGAATAAGACCTATTTATGCATACTCTCTGCTTTCTGCCAGCCAGCCAATCTTCTATCCATGCTAATTTGTTATCCCCTACACCATGTGCTTTTATTTTCCGTAATAACCTTTTAGTGTAGCACCTTATCAAATACCTTCTGGAAATCCAAGTGTAGTATGTCTACAGGCTCCCCTTTATCCACCACGTATGTTACTCCTTCAAAAATCTCCAATAAATTGCTTAAACATTTTCCTTTCACAAAACCACGCTGACTCTTCCCGATTGCCTTGAGCTCTTCTAAGTGCCCAGCTATAACCTTCTTAATGATCGATTCTAACAACTTCCCCCCACGACAGACATTAAGCTAATTGGCCTATAGTTTCCTGTTTTCTGCCTTTCTCCCTTCTTTCCTCCACTTCTCTCTCCTCCTTTTAAATGCTCATTAAAACCTAGCTCTTTGACTAAGCACCAGGAGCCATAAACAGCAAGAGAATTGAATTCTACCACAATCTGTAACCTCAACGACAAATCCCTGACTCTTCCATGACCATCAAGCTAGGGGATCAACTCTAGTTCAATGAAGAGCATAGGAGAGCATGCCAGGAGCAGCACCAGGAATACCAAAAAATGAGGTGCCAACCTGGCGGAGTTACAGCACAGAACTACATGCATGCTAAATGGGGAAGCAACATGCTATAGACAGGGCTAAATGATCCAACAACTAATGGATCAAAGCAAAGCTTTACACTCCACCAAAGCCAATTGTGAATGATGGTGGACAAATAAACAAATAATAGGAAGTGGAGGCTCCAAGAACATCCTCATCCTCAGTAATAGTGGAGCCCTGCATGTGAGTGCAAAAGACAAGGCTGAAGCATTTGCAACCATCTTCAGGCAGAGTCCTGAGTGGATGATCCATCTCAGCCTCCTCCTGAGGTCCCAGCATCACAGATGACAGTCTTCAGACAATTCAATTCACTCCACCTGAGATCAAGAAACAGCTAAAAACACTGGATATAGCAAAGGTTATGGCCCTGACAACATCCTGATGGTAGTGCTGAAGGCTTTTGGTCCTGAATTGGCTGCACCCCTAGCCAAGCTTTTCTAGTACAGTTACAACATGGGCATCTATCCAACAGTGGAAAATTGTCCAGGTATATCCTGTGCACAAAAAAGCAGGATAAATCCAGTCCAGCCAACTTCTGACCAATCAGACTACTTTCAATCAACAGCAAAGTGATGGAAGGTGTCAATGGACAGAAGAGCTGAATTCTGGAGTTGAAGTAATTGTGACTTTTTATAAAATTCACTCATGGGATGTGGGCTTCGCTGGCCGGGCCAGCATTTATTGCCCATCCCTAGCTGCCCTTGAGAAGGTGGTGATGAGCTGCCTTCTTGAACCACTGCAGTCCATGTGGTGTGGGTACGCTTACAGTGTTGTTAGGAAGGGAGTTCCTGGATTTTGACCCAGCGACAGTGAAGGAACAGCAATATATTTCCAAGTCAGGATGGTGAGTGACTTGGAGGGGAACTTCTAGGTGGTGGTTTTCCCATCTATCTGCTGCCCTTGTCCTTCTAGGCGGTAGTGGTTGTGGGTTTGGAAGGTGCTGTTGAAGGAGCCTTGGTGAATTCCTGTCTGTGACATCAAGGCAGATGTCTTGCTGGTCTTGCCAGGGATACCCACATCCCATGAAAGAATAAAAAATGTTTTTGATCAGTGGTCCTGACATAAGATGCTCAGAAATAGGAGCAGGAATAGGCCATTCAGCCTCTCGAGCCTGCTCCGCCATTGAATAAGATCATGGCTGATCTGATCGTGGTCTTAGCTTCACTTTCTTGCCTGCCTCCCATAATCCTTGACTCTCTTCTCGATCATCTCTTTGAATGGTTCAATGTCATATTTTGTTTGATAACACTCCTATGAAGCACCTTGGAACTTTTACTACACTAAATGCAATGTATAAAATGCAAGTTGTCATTGTTTTAATTACCAGGGATGTTAACTGCAAATAAATACATAATGCTGTGCCAAAATGTGCAGTGCTTATGTAGGATTTTGCAATAATTATGTTTACAATTAGATATGACAGTAAAAAATGTTTTTAAAAATACAGCTTTTTTCAATGTATGACACATTAACATAACATTAAAAACAGATAACTTTTGCAAATTTACACAATATTGACTTCTACTGTTACAAGGATCCAGCACTGGAAAATTCTTCATAGGGTGGTACTTTTGAGTGGTGCCCACCTAAGCCACAGGAGAACTGGTTTCTAGTTCCACAACCTTTACAGAAATTTCAAAAGATTCAAAAGAGCTCTGGATTGGCAAACTGATGCTCTGGAAAACCAATCTGACATCCATCTATGCCAGCCAGTAACATAATATAATGCAAGCTGCCCGTGCCAGTCTGGGACATTGTTAGTGGGACGATGAATTTGTACTCTAGTATAATTTGGGATGGTGGAGTGAAGATCAGCTGTTGTTTTGTGCAGCAATGCGTCCCGTTTAGCTTGTACAATGTACTCCAAAGAACTCCGTATAGAAGATCAGGGAACAGCTGAAGGGCCTACGCCTGCTTAGTGCTTTACTAAGAGTGTGGGCCCTTATCTCCGGCAACACATCTTTGGTGAATGACACTGGCTATTTCTCAGCAGAGAATTCAAAGTCCTCTTGAAATACTATTCTCCAAAATAGTTGTAGCCTTAGGGATAGATGCAGAGGAATAGAAGGATAAAGATGCACTGATGAGATCATAAAAGCCATTCTGGTAGAACTTAGACCTTGTCATACCCAAGCGCAATAAGGGCCAATTTAAGGACCCTTGGCAAAGGATGCATCTCACCTGATACTTGGGGAAAAATTTTCCCTCATCGGGGTGTGGGGGGAAGTGTGGGAGCGGGTGCAGGCAGGTACGCCTCCAATTGGCACCCCCGATCAGGGGCCCACTGCCATTTTATGTCTGCCAGGAAGCACTATTCGCTCCCTGTGTGGGTGGGCGGGGTGGATTCCCTCAGCCAGGAGTGCACTCTTTCACGCATGCATGCGAAAGAGAGCACAGATCTCCCTGAGACTAAGTGCTGCCTCAGGGAGATCAGCTCTGATTTAAAACTTCTATTAAACATGTTTAAAAATTTTCCCTGCCATGTCCCCTCATGTGACACTGTCACATGAGTTGGGACATGTCCATAAGTTTTATTGAAACCTTTCTTAAAGATTTAAGTACCCTCATGAGACCTCATCCCACCCGTGGATGAGGTTTCATGCTTTTTCCGAAGCCTGCCAGGGCTCCTGGCCTGCCCGCCAACGTTAAGGTTGGACGGGCTGATCCATTAACGACCTTAATTACTTTTTCAATGGCCTCAATAGGCCGTTGACAGGTCGGTGGGCGCACAGTTGACTTGGCTGTGCCCCAGCCGACCTGAAAATGGAAATGACGCGGGGTGACGTCGGGAGTTCCACCCGACGTCATCCCGCGTCGGCGAGTGGGCCTTGTCCCCGGAGATCCTGCCCTAGGTTTGCTGATTTTTCAGTCATCCCTGATGGCCACCTAAAACAGGTATTAGACCTCTTATACTTGTAAATAAAGGGCCTGCTTTAGGCATCCTCTACTACGTTTGATATCACAGAAGCGGGGCTGCTCTGCTCAAGATTCATAACTGATTACTGTGACCACCACCAAAGGATACCAGGTTTTGGTTCAGATGAAATTATAAGTATAAGCATGAATTTTTTAAAAAATGTTGCTGTGGCATCAGGAGGTGTAGGAGTGCTTGCCAAGTTCCACGATATCTTAATTGCCCATGCCCCATTGCCACTCCATCTCCCCACCTAGGACCTAACTTCAAATATTAATTTACTTAAATCATTGGAGACATGAAAGGCACTGGCAATCTGCTCAATTAATATTAATGTGGGGTGAAGCACAATTCTGAGCAGGTCTTGGGCTTCTGGCACCGGTGCGTGTTACTGTCACTTTCACGGCCGAGTCCGGCTGCTGATGAATTTATACCTCACCGCTTCATGAACAACTTTGGGCTAATGCACTGGAAATGCAGTGGTTCTGTTACAGTCAGAAGAGACAATTAATTTATGCAGTTTAAGTACAACTGAGTAATATGGAGACAGGTCCTTATTCATGTGAATTAATGATTGACCACTTTGCTATCAGCAAGCTAATTAAGGAAGATGCTACGAGTAGTGATTTCAAACCACTTGCAATGTATGGAAGGACTGTTTGAAAAAAACACTGCATTTCACACTTGCCAGATTGCTCAGACTCTTGGGATATAATGGTCCAAAACTTGGTTCCCCAAGGGCTTGGATGCAGGGGGGATACCCAGAAGATGCACTGGGGGACCCCTCTGGAAGTCCCCATGCAAGGACTGTATGGCAATTGTCCAGAATGTTCAAACATACGATAGGCAATTACCCTGCATTGGGAACCATCTGATACATTGATTTAAATCGAAGACTTTGGATGGTTCCGGCTCTCTTAGCAGAATAGTTACCCAGGCAAAGTTAGAAGAATTAGAGCCAATTTATTTTTCCTTGACACTTGGTGGATTTTCCATTGCACTGAATTATTTTGTTCACTGTGCTCCTTATTTTCTTTTTAACACTTGCTCGAGGTCATTAATTTGTTTACACAATGCTGTCAATTTGGTAATACTTCGTCGGCTCTCAATGATGTGTTCCTAGTTGCAAAGCGTTAGGCTGGAAACTCCAGAGAGGCTCTCTGTGCTTGTTCACAAATAAACTGACCTTGCCACATATTAAATTATAATATTAAAGTTTTGCTGTCAACATGCTACTCAGGACACAGTGCAACACAACTGAATTCACCTAAGCAGAATTTCCAACACCAACAGTACCTACATAGCTGCTAGCACCTTGAGAATAAAGGAGCAGTTTGAAGGTGGAAAGGAGGACTGTGCTAAAGAAAGATTAACTTTTCCTGGCTCAAAAATCAAGAAGGGGGAAGCAAGCTGCTGCTAATGAGAAGTAAGGGCCACCAATGTTAAAGAAATGCATTTATTTTTAGGCTCTTTCTTCAAATTTGCCACTGCCACAATTTCCTGTTAAATAGAAATTGCACCACTTTAAGACAATGTGGTATAGATCATTTTGTGTGGCAGTATTTTACTCAAATTAGGGAGAGCAACTCGCATTGAAAAATTATGGCACCGCCTACCCTCTGAACTGCCAACCCAGGCTGTGCCACGTCAACCCATTTTTTTCCATTCTCGCAAATGGAACTAAAATTTATTTTAAGTGAAATTTAGTTGCAGCCACATATACAACATTTCAGATGTGTGTAGAAAACAAAATAGAAAAGGTTGTTTGTAGCTTCTAATTCATTCATCTTCCTCCTATTATAACATTACTGTTTTACCCTCAAAGAAGATAAATATTGATCAAATCTTACAGACCTGCAGCAAACACATTAATCAGATGCTGCTGATTTTTTTAATCACTCCAGACTTTTAATAACTGTATATTCAGAAGCTTCAGCATCTCCTCAGGAAACCAAATGCTCAGATGATGAATTATGATCCCATAAACTGATAATAATTACCATAGTACAGATGTAAATAAGTATAAATCTATTAAGACTGAAAAGAAAAACTACATGGTTTGATACAATATTATCTACTGACTTTGCAAATCATTAAATGTACAAAATTATTTAAAAAAAAAATTGACCTGAAAAGCTATAAATTATAGTTTATCCACTGTGTATATTAAATGATGCAGATATTGAAACTGGAGCAGATCATTCAGCACAATGAGCTTTCTCTACAATTTCAGTTTTTCATGGCAATTCTATTTTTTAAATTGTAATTTCCTGCCGATGTTACATTTTGATTGGGTATATAGGAACTCTACCCAATTTTAGGAAGAATGAATGGAAATACTGAAAACCTAGGCATGAATTACAAGACTGATGCTACTGCCATAACTATGGAAGAAAATCACAAGTGGTTTATGTAGTATAAGGATCTGGCACAAAAAGGGTTAATGTGGGACTGAATATAGTACCGCCCACAGAGTGATGTAAGACAGCATATGACTCACACCAAGGTCAGTTGTGTATGTTGGACAGAGCCGTATGTACCAAGCAGCATAGAGACAACTCCTAGCTTGTACCTTTTACTATGGGCTGAATTTTCTGTTTTGGGGGGGGGGGAAGACCGGGAATGGACCTGATTGCGGGTCCGCGCCGCCATTTTATGTGGGCGCGCCAATTAAGGCCCGCCCAGCGTAATGCCTGACTCCCGAGGATAGCGGGTGTGGGTGGGCGACGGTGGAAGTGCATTGTCCGCCGGGTCCAATGGCGTCCCAGTGACCTGTTTATCAGAAGCGCTGGCAGCCTTTGCAAGGCTGCTCACAATGTCAAGTGGAAGGGCTCACCAGAGGGCTTCTGGTGAGCAGGCCAATCCGGAGGGTAAGCCAGCAGAGCAGGTGAGGCTGGGGGATAGGGCAGCGGGACAGGACAAGTCAGAGGGTAGGGCGCGGGGCCAGTGTGCCCCTCGTTTCTTGGATGACTGCCTCACTGCCCTCCTCGAGGAGGTGGCAGCACGGCGGGAGGTGCTGGTTCCCCAGGATGGGAGGAGGAGGCCCCCCCCACATGATGAAACGTGCCTGGGAGGAGGTGGTGGAGGTGGTGAGCTCCCGCGACGTGGTGCGGCGCACCTGGATCCAGTGTCGCAAGCGCTTCAACAACTTGTGCTCTGGCAGGGTGAGTACCATGTCAGCATTGGTCATGTAATCCAGTAGGTCGGCTTACCCCACTGCTGCCCCCACGCCCCCCAAATCTGAGTGTAATGACTGCATTGAATCATTGACGGCATTTGTCCTTTGCTGGGTGGGCAAGAAGATACTGCCCATGCCGAGGTCAGCCTGAGAGGGTGATGAAGCGATGTGTATTGCCCCCACAACATGTGTTACACTAAGTCCCACATGACTGGTTTAGGGGCAACCTGGAGGTGCTGCACCTAGGCACTGTGTTTGAACTCCAGGATATGTCCAAGTCAGGGTGATGATATGCTGGGAGGGGAGCTTCAAGGTGGCGTGGCAACGACCCATCTGCTGCGCTCTGTGCTCCACGTGTTTGTGCTTCCTTGCTATGGTAGGATATACTGTAATGTGATGTAGGCAGCATGCGTCCAAGGCAGAGGTGGGGGGTGTGCAGCAGGCCTAGCATCATTGTGTGAGTGTTCGGCAACAGCTGGGTGAGATTGATATGTCCCACTGTGGTTGGGGTGGGACCTGCGTGAAAAGAGTCTATGTGCAATTTTTACTAATCAATGCTTGCGTCTCATTTTCAGGAGAAGAATGCTCATAACGCGGCAGAGCGTGCGAGGACTGGTGGCAGCCAGGCGCAGGTCGCCATTCTTAGCCGCTTCAAGCAGGAGACCCTGGATCTGGAGAGGCGCCATGCGCTAAGGTCCACTGGTGTCGGTGAGGCTGGGGTGCCATGGCTAAGTATTTATGCCCAATACTGAGGTCAGCATTGTTCTCCCAACAGCCTTGGCACTGCTGAGTGTTAATTGATTTAAGTTTGCAACATGGCTTAACCATTGGTTATGGAAGGATGAGAGCAGAGTGATCCGGGGGAAAGGGATGCACTTTGACATTATCTCCACGTTAACTGATCCACTGTCCTTGTTCTTCCTTTCAGCATCAGCGGAGCAGGGCCAGGAGGAGGAGCAGCAGAGGCACCCTCTCACACCTGAGGGGTCTTAGGTCTCACCAGAGTCACACCATTTCTGCAAGGCAGGCACCAGCACAGATGCTAGCACCTCAGTGGGAATTCGAACATCGGCTAGTGTCCTGGGGCACAGTGGCGAGGGCACTTCACAGTCGCTGGAGGAGCTGGCAGAGACATAGAGTGCCCATGGCGCCAGCAGTCGGAGGACTGCAGGGGGCCAGGCAAATACTCAGTTGGTGCCTGATGATGTGCCTCTGGAGTTGTCCGCGACGCAGCAGGTGCAGGAAATGTGGCCAGGTGTGCGGGAGCATCTGGGGGAGATATGTGAGGCTCTGCTTGGCTTGGTCTCCATGGTGGAGGAATCTATGTGGGCGACTGCCAAAGCAATGAGCCACATGTCCGAGTGCCATGCATCCTCCATGGAGATAGTGGCGACTCTCGTGGAGAGGCTACTCCAGGAGACTCGTCAGGGCTTCCTGGGGATGCGCTCACACCAGCAAGCCCTCACATCAGCATTGACCTCAGCTGGTCAGTGCCAGTGTGGCAGATGGTTTGGGCATCAACTCTCGCAGCTCGGTGCCCATCCGTCCACGGTGAGCAGGGAGGTCCGAAGCGTCCTCATGTTGGTGCAGCAGCTGCCTGGCGCCTCTGCGGGCACCTCTCAGGGTGCTCCGGATGAGGGCAGCAGTTCTTCCGCCTCTCTCCCAGTGACTGTAGCATCCAGTGAGGCTGCGGTGACTGGGGAGATGACAGCTGTGGAACTGGCATCTCCCTCCCAAGCGGGGCCAGCACTGGCTCCACAGGCCAGAGGACGACCGCCAAGGTCATCGAGGCCAACAGGACAGCAGGCTGTGTCAGAGGCCACTCCGAGCGATGGGGCAGCACCAGGACGTAGCACCCAGAAACGAAAACATAAGGCCCCTTAGGCACACCACGGGTTTTTCACTGGTGCTTTTGTGTTGGCCTGAGATGAGGTCGTTATGATTTGCTTGTTTGGTAACACCATTCTCTTTTTCTTGGAATAAGTTGGTTTGCTTGATAGAATAAATTCAGATATGTCACAATTGCTGAGCGTGCCTCTTCTTCTGCATGTGTATGGTTTCCAAAACTGTAATGAGTGCTTGGTTGGACATTGAGCTTTATTAACAAGTGACTGTTCCTGACCTGGCAGATTTTGCACTTAGGTGCCGAGTATCGAGCCTACAGCCCAGGCTTTTCTTGGAGGTCCATCTGTGGTGTGCTAGCTGAAGCTTTGTTGGATTAAAGCCTCCCGGGTGTCCTTGCCTCCCTGGAGTATGCCCGGATCAGCGGCTACCCCCTCAGCATTTCCCTGTGCATGTTCATCCTCGGACTCATCATGTGCAGCCGCAGCCACTACGTCGACGTTTTCATCGTCCACTGCATCCCCCCTTTCCAGCGCAAGATTGTGGAGAGCGCAGCATGTAACCACTATCACCAACACACGATCTGGGGGGTACTGGCTCGTCAGAAATAAAGAAGAAGAGAAAGAGTAAATTAAATATTTCGGGAACATTATGACTTGTTATGATATGGCAGGTGGTATTTGCTGGGTTGACCAAATCCCAAAGGGCAACTTGGTCAGGTTATCACAACGATTTTGCAATTTGTATTTATCCTGAGAAGGTATGTGTACTGAAGTCAGAAGTAAAGATTCCACTATCACTTTTGGAGATTTTAAATAATAAATTAAAACATTTATTAACAAAAGAAAAGGAAACTTAAACGCACAAGATTACAGTTTCACAGTTACATTTAGTCTTATAAAATTTCCCAAAAGATTTTTACTTAAGACTCTCAAATAAACCTCATTTTACAGGCAACGGTCCCTATAGATTCTTAAGCTATAAAACATCTAGTAATATTACTGCAAGGCACCCACTGTTGCTATAGGGGAGGTATGTCACAAGCTTCTCTCTCCCTTTCCCCTGATAATGGAAATCCAAGGCTTGTAACAAAACCTTGCTTTCTGGAACAAGCAAGGACTTCTCTGGGGTGGCTGGAGGCTGCTTTTTCACTGTACACTCTTCAAGGTCTCACATGGCCATGCACATTCATACAGCTTTCAATCTTTTCTTAAATAAATTTCTTCCCTTTCATCTTTACCCATTGTTCGTAATATTGTTTTGTAAGTTACCTTTCCCAGAATCTAAAAATCTTTTATGTTGTCAATATGGCCACCACTTTCTGGAAAAATAAACTTAATAACTTTGCTTTATTTATTTATGAACTTTGCCAGTTATAAAACCTCCTTTTTGTCTCTTTGAAATTCAACAACTAAAAATTCCCTCCTCATTTATCTGTTAATGCAAATTCCTATTGAGGCTGTATCGACTGGGATCCCATCTTAGCTCTTCCATCTCCACTTCAAAATGCCTGCTTTTACACCTAACCTCTTTGATGATTTAAACCTTGCAGTCTGACTGTCTTCAGTTTAATTAAATTAGTCACACACATCCAATATACACACAGCCCCCACAAGCCTGCTTCACAGTATCCCACAGTAATATTGGAAAAAATGATATTTTCTTTACAGATAGTTCAACTCTGTAAAAAGCAAGCACAAGCAAGAATTTGACAGACTCGTGAGTCAAAAAAGTAAAAGCTGCATGAGAGAAGTCTGCAGGTAGCCAATCCAGGCAGCCATTGTTAAAGAATGCTTTTCAAGTTGAGCGCCATTGCTATTGTTGCAGAGCATGCCAAAACTGGCAAGTGTGGGTAATTCCTTTGTCTTCGGCTGAACTGTGACGCTATCTTGAAATTCAGACAGCTGTTAAAGCAGAACATACACTTTTAAAATTTTGAACATGGATCAGAATTCCATGCTTCCAAATCTATTACTAATCCCAGATCAGTCACAAAATTAGGGACTTTGGTGGAAAAGGTTCTTAAGATACAACATAATTTCAGGTTTAAATAAAAAGTCAGAAGAAGAGCTGGCGAACACACTGCTTTACTTGGTACTCCCGATTGTGGATGACATTATTGCAAGATACGGAATTAACGAATCATCAACAAAATTCAAAGAGGTACTAAAATTCACCATTTATTTTAATCTAAGAAGCAATAAAGTACTCAAAAGAGCTAAAATCAATAAGAGAGTCCAACAGCCAGGAGAACCTGTTGATTCATTCATCAATGAGCTGTACAGGATGGCAGAAGGTTGCGAGTACGGAGATTTAAAATTGGAACTCATCAGAGACAAAATAGAGGTAAGAGGAGCAGATGATGCACTCTCTGACCTCCTGCAAACAAAGGAAGATCTAACTCTGGAAAAGCCAATCCAGATAGTTAGACAGTAGGAACTCTGTGAGCAGCACAGGACCATCTTAAAGGGAGAGAATAAGTCATGGTGCAGAGGCCAACCCACAGTCCAGCTATTTAAGCAACAAAACACAGGGACACTCTAACTCAGGGAGAGCAATATCCAAACTGGCCAGCAGAGCAAACATGCCAATGCTGTAAAGCGATGTGCCTCCACAGGCGAGGTCAATGTCCTGTGAGTTCAGCCCAATGTTCCAATTCAAACTGCGCTACGGCAAACTGTGCAAGACAAAAACTCTGAAATGCACAGAAGGCCCAAAGATTATCCACGAAGTTGAGACTGCAAGCCTGGAAAAGACACAGGCATGCTTCTTGGGTGAGGCAAAAGATCTTGGTTTCTCATTTTTGAATGTGGACATTTTAGTCCATGGCCATTTAACAAATTTTAAATTTGACACAGGAGCCAGCGTAGTAGTCCTGCTGGACAAAGAGCCGTGGCTAAAAGATCTCTGGCTTCGAACAACAGACACACTACGTTATGGGCCTGGAGGAATCCAACTTCCAGTCATAGGCGTGATTCTGGAAACACTAAGGTATGGCGGCAAAGAAACCTTCGAGTTGATGTTTGTCAGCCTTTCTCTCTCTTGAACAGAGATGCCTATCTAGCCCTGGACCTCCTCAAAGTGGCAGAATATGTCAAGACAACCACTGTTGTTAGTCATACAGAACTGCAAGTTCCTGAGTGCTCAAACAAAAAAAGTGTATCCGGACTGGGATTTCAGCTCTGAATTGTCTTCTCCCTTTGCGGAGCAGGGTTGTCTTGTTACAGGTGCTGGAAAACCTACAATGGTCAGATCAGCCAACTAGCCAGGAGGTAACCACGACGCCTCGAGTGGAGGATGTAAAAGAGAACAACCAGTAGTCCGATGAGCCTCAACCACAGGTTCTGACGACGGTATAGTAGATCAATGCTGTAACCACAGAACATATGCTGCAACTGCCAGCCAGCATGCCAAAGCCACAAAAGATGTTGGAACCTGATAGCAGCCATCCATTGTCGACAGCGAAACGCAAAGGTGAGCGTACGACTAAACCTCATTCTCATCACGGGAATGCTCTTTCTTAGCCACAGAGGACATTGAGGCGATCCACATGACAACAGAAAAAGCGAAAGAAGTGACAAGGAGACGAGCACAATATTTGTCCACCCCACAAGAAACAAGTTAGAGTAGCAACCACTGATCAACGCAACAGCTGAACCGACCAACTGTGGTTTAAAATTAAGAAATGGAAGAAAAAGATTAAAGGTACCCAGATGCCAGCTCAACCTCCAAACCTACAGAAAGAACCAGCAGTGACAGAGTCTATCTTCCTTCGACAGTGAGAATGAGATATGGAAGGGTTTTAAGGCCTCCAGACCACCTGAATCTTTGAATTCAAGGACTTGAAGGGGTGAGATTGGGTGGTAATAATGCAGTAATAGTGGAAATGTATTAGTACTGAGAATGTATGATAGTGTTAACAATGGGAGACATAAAGTAAACTATAACCACTTAAAATGCATGGATAAAGACTTGGGGGAGTTGTAGTATTAGGGTCTGGCACATATAGGGTTAATGTGGGACTGAGTATAGTACTGCTCACACAGTGATGTAAGAGAGCACATGATCTGCATCCAGGGTCAGTTGAGTGTTGGACAGGGCTGTGTGTACCAGCAAGCATGGAGACAGTCCTAGTTTGTCCCTTTACTATATCTTTGTAAATAGTTTGAAAAGTCAATAAAGACTTACAGTTAATCTACATATGACTATGAAGACTTCTTCTGACCTTCTGAACTATAACCAACACCCTACGACAGTTTATAGCCATCTGAATCCCAGGATTATGATACTTCTGTTCATTCCCTTGCTCACATTTATTATTATATACATTTAAATGCTTTCTATGTAGTTTTCCAGTATGGTTTTTTTTTTGTTTATATGATAATAAACAGTACTTAATCGGAATTGAGTGTTAATGTACTGTGGATATGTGTGCAACATTGCAGTATTTTTCACCACATATGCAGTGATGTTTTGCTTGGCCTACTGGAACAGATTAGTACATTCAACTATTCCAATCACAGAGTCATTTTTTTTCTGGGAAATCTGGTTACAAAGATCAGGATTTTGTAGCAATATTTTGTTGCAAACCAGAGGAAATTAAAAAGTTACAAGCTTCTTCTTTCCACAAGTTAAATGTACACAGTTCTATACCTTGCAGCTATTTAGTTTGTGACTAATCTATTGAGGCCACCATTTTAAATTAGGTCTTTAAATTCCCGAAAAAAATTCAAAATAACTTTTAACGTTGCTATGCTTAGATCACATACTAGAGGACCTCCTACAAAGAAGTGAAAGGTAAGTATCATAAATATACATCCCTTACAGATAAAACATCCAATCAACAGAAAAATGTAACTGAAATAAAGTAAACAGAAAGTGCATGCTAAATGCTTGAATTTTAAAATATATTACTAGTGCGCCTCCTATGACGTTGGAATGATAGAGAAGTCTGGAGAAATCCAACCTGTGCTCCACCTGGTAGATTGGGAGTGTATTTGAGGCTGCAGATGGGAACTGAAGTGAGGTGCTGAGAATGAAGGGTCCTTTTTTGAATGAGGGACCTGGAGCACTGGTGGGGGTGGGATCTGGTCAGAGCTATGGGAAGCCAAATCATGGGTACATTTGGGGTCATAGGTCCCAGCTGGTAGGTGGCCCAATTTCAAGTAGCAGCTACAAGGTACTGGTCAAGGAAAGGGTGCAAGGAGATTGGGAAACAAGTGTTCCATTGGAAAAAAAGTAATATGAGGAAATTACTTTATGGTGCATTATACCACAATGCCGCATAATTTGCAAATCCTGGAAGCTGCAAGCACAGGAAGATAAATACAATGTAAATTACTCACCATAGAGAAATGGGAAAGTGTTATAAGAACATAAGAAATAGTAATAGGTCATTCAGCCGTTTGAGCCTGCTCCACTGTGGCTGATCTTCCACCTCATTTACACCTTCCTGTTCCATCCCCATAATTCCTTGATTCCCATAGTATTTCCGTCTTGAATATAATCAATGGCTGAGCATCCACAGCTCGATTCACAACCCTTTGATTGAAGAGATTTCTCCTCATCTTAGTCTAAAATGATCAACCCCTTATTCTGAGACTGTGACCCCTATTTTTGGATGCCTTGCCCAGGAGAAACATACTCTCAGCATCAGCCCTGCCAAGTCCCTTTAGGCTTCAATGAGATCATTTCTCATTCTTCCAAACTCTAGGGAATGTAGGCATGTAGGAAATTGTTCGTGTACAGTTAAGGTACATTCCCACAAGAGGCAAAGTTAGGAACCAAAGCCAGGGCTCCCCGAATGATAAAAGAGATAGAGAGTAAGATGAAGCAGAAAAAGGGGGCATATGACAGATGTCATAAGAATCAGACTAAAGACAGAAAGTTCAGAGGGAAGTGAAAAAGGAAATAAGAGAGCCAGATTAGCAACTAACATAGAGAGGAATCCAAAAGTTTTCTACAAGCACATACATAATATAAGGGTAGTAAGAGGAGGGGTGGGACTGATTAAGGACCAGAAAAGGTGATCTAATCAGGGAGACAGAGGGCCTGGTTGAGGTACTAAATGAATATTTTGCATTATCTTTACCATGGAGAAAGACACTTTCAAAATCATAGTGCAGGAGGAGGTAACTGAGGTACTGGATGGGCTAAAATTTGACAAAGAGGGGATATTAGAAAGGCTGGCATTACTTAAAGTTGATAAGTCACCAGGACCAGATAGATGCTGAAAGAAGTAAGGGTGGAAATTGCAGAAGTACTAAACATAATCTTCCAATCCTCCTTAGATATGGGGAGTGGTGCCAGAGGACTGGAGAATTCCAAATTTTACATCCTTGTTTAAAAAGGTGTACAAAGTTGAACACAGCAGATACAGGCCACTCAG
This sequence comes from Cetorhinus maximus, assembly GCF_964194155.1. NCBI lineage: Eukaryota > Metazoa > Chordata > Chondrichthyes > Lamniformes > Cetorhinidae > Cetorhinus > Cetorhinus maximus. Next base: position 130,938,490 of record NC_135884.1, read on the forward strand.
CCTAACTTCGGTGGTGGGAAAGCTTTTAGATGCAATAATCCAAGATAAAGTCAATAGGATAAGGGTGGATTAATAAAGGGAAGCCAACATAGATTTGTTAAAAGCAAATCATGTTGAACTATCTTGATTGAGTTTTTTGATGAGGTAACAGAGAGGGTTATGAGGGTAATGCAGTCGATGCAGTGTATACGGATTTTCAAAATGCATTTGATAAAGTGCCACATAATAGGTTTCTTGTCAGCAATCTAGAGGGCTATTGAATAAAAGGGACAATGGCAGCATGAGTACAAAGTCGGGTGAGTGACAGGAAACAGACTAGTAGTAAACAATTGTTACTTAGACTGGAGGATGATACACATTGGGGTCCTCCAGGGATCAGAACTACAGCTATTGCTTTTCTTGATCTACATTAATGACTTAGACTTAAGTATACAGGGCACAATTTCAAAATTTGCAGATGACAGGAAACTTGGGAGTATTGTGAACTATGGAGGATGATGATAGATTTCAAGAAAATATAGACAGGCTGGGGGAATGGGTGGGCACGTGGTAGATGAAATTTAATGCAGAGAAATATGAAGTGATACATTTTGATAGGGAAGACAAGGAAAGGCAATATAAACTAAAGGGCACAACTCTAAAGTGGGTGCAGAAACAGAGAGATCCTGTGGATATATGTGTATAAATCGTTGAAGGTGGCAAGGTAATTTGAGAAAGTGGTTAATAAGGCACATGGGATTCTAGGCTTTATAAGTCGAGGCATAGATAACAAAAACAAGGATGTTATGATCAACTGTTGTAAAACACTGGTTCAACCTCAACTGGAGCATTGTGTCCAGCACCACACTTCAGGAAGCATGTGCAGGCTTTAGAGAGTGTGCAGAAAAGATTTGCAAGAATAGCTCCAGGGATGAGAAACTTCAGTTAGGAGGATAGATCGGAGAAACTGGGATTATTCTCCTTAGAGCAGAGAAGGTTGAGAGAGAGAATATTTGATGGAGGTATTCAAAATCATGAAGGGTAGAGTAGTTTAAGAGAAACTGCTCCCTTGAACAGAGGGTTTGAGAACCAGGGGGCACAGATATTAAGACAATTGACAAAAGAACCAAAGACGACATGAAAAAACATTTTTACACAGCAAGTGATTAGGATCTGAAATGTAATGCTTGAAAGGGTGGTGGAAGCAGATACAATTGGGGGACTCATTAGGGAACTGGATAAGCTGCTGAAGATAAAAGATGAACAGTGTCACGGGGAAAGGGCCAGGGATTGGGACCAGCTGAACTGCTCTTTCATATAACTGTCAGACCTGGTGGGCCAAATGGACTCCTTCAATCCTGTAACCATTCTCCTCAGTCTCAGGAGCCTAACCCTCATCCCAGGTCTTGTGAACCATTGTTGCCCTCCCTGTAAGGCTCGTATATCCCTTCTTAGGTGCGGAGACCAAAGCTGTACACAATGCTTCAGATATGACCTAACCAAGGCATTATAAAGTTGCAATAAAACTTCTTTCCTCTTATGCGCCAATCCTTTTGTAATAGAGGCTAATAAAGGCTAACATACCACCTGCTTTCCTGATTGCTTGCTGTACCTCATGTTAACTTTCTGTGATTTGTATAGAAGGACACTTAGGTCACTCTGAAGACCAAATTTTCCAGTATTATACCATTTAAAAATTATTCAGTATTTCTACTTATCCTATCAAAGTGGAAAAATTCACACTTCTCCACATTATTTTCCATCACTTCTCGCACAATCACTTAATTAGAACCATAGAACCAAAGAACACTACAGCACAGAAAAACAGGCCATTCGGCCCTTCTAGTCTGTGCTGAAATATTATTCCGCTAGTCCCATTGACCTGCACCCAGTCCATAACTCTCCAGACCTCTCCCATCTATGTATCTATCCAATTTATTCTTAAAACTTAAGAGTGAGCCCGCATTTACCACGTCAGATGGCAGCTCGTTCCACACCCCCACCACTCTCTGAGTGAAGAAGTTCCCCCTAAACCTTTCCCCCTAAAGCCATGTCCTCTCTTGTTTTTCTCTCCTAATCTAAGTGGAAAGAGCCTACTCACATTTACTCTATCTATACCCCTTATAATTTTGTAAACTTCTATCAAATCTCCTCTCATTCTTCTACGCTCCAAGGAATAAAGTCCTAACCTGTTTCATATTTCCCTGTAACTCAACTCCTTAAGACCCGGCAACATCCTAGTAAATCTTCTCTGCACTCTTTCAATCTTACTGATATCCTTCCTGTAGTTAGGCGACCAGAACTGCACACAATACTCCAAAGTTGGCCTCACCAATGTCTTATACAACCTCACCATAACATCCCAAATCCTATACTCAATACTTTGATTTATAAAGGCCAGCTTTGAAAGCCTTCCTCGCTGTCCACAACGCCTCCAATCTTAGTGTCATCAGCAAACTTGCTGATCCAATTTACCGCATTATCATCCATATCATTGATATAGACAACAAACAACAATGGTCCCAGCACAGATCCCTGAGGCACACCGCTAGTCACAAGCCTCCAGTCTGAGAAGCAATCATCCACTACCACTCTCTGTCTTCTCCCACACAGCCAATTTTGAATCCAGTTTACAACCTCTCCATGGTTACCAAGTGTCTGAACCTTCTGAACTAACCTCCCATGTGGGACCCTGTCAAAGGCCTTACTAAAGTCCATGTAGACAACATCCACAGCCTTTCCTTCATCTACTTTCTTGGTAACCTCCTCGAAAAACTCTACAAGGTTTATTAAACACGACCTACCACACACAAAGCCATGCTGACTATCCTTAATCAGCCCTTGGCTGTCCAAATAATTGTATATCCGATCTCTCAGAACACCTTCCAATAATTTACCTACTACTGACGACAGGCTCACTGGCCTGTAATTACCTGGTTTACTTATGGGCCTTTTTAAACAACGGAACAACATGAGCTATCCTCCAATCCTCTGGCACCTCACCCGTGGCTAAGGACATTTTAAATATTTCTGCCAGGGCCCCTGCAATTTCTACACTAGTCTCCCTCAAGGTCCAAGGGATTATCATGTCAGGCCCGGGGGATTTATCTACCTTTATTCGCTGTAAGGCAGCAAGCACCTCCTCCTCTTTAATCTCTATATGTTCCATGACACTACTGCTTGTTTCCCTTCCTTCCTTATACACTATGCCAGTTTCCTGAGTAAATACTGATGCAAAAAAACTGTTTAAGATCTCCCCCATCTCGTGAGGCTCCACACATAGACGACCACTCTGATCTTCAAGGGGATCAATTGTGTCCCTTACTATCCTTTTACTCTTAATATACTTGTAGAAACCCTTCGGGTTTACCTTCACATTATCTGCCAAAGCAACCTCATGTCTTCTTTTTGCCTTCCTGATTTCCTTCTTTAGTATTTTCTTACATTTTCTATACTCTACAAGTACCTCATTTGCTCCTTGTTGCCTATACCTGCTATACACCTCTCTCTTCTTCTTAACCAGATCGCCAATATCCCTTGAAAACCAAGGTTCCCTATGCCTGTTAACTTTGCCTTTAATCCTAACAGGAACATGCAAACTCTGCACTCTCAAAATTTCGCCTTTGAATGCCTTCCACTTACTGAACACATCCTTGCCAGAAAACAACTTATCCCAATCCACTCTTCCTAGATCCTTTCTCATTTCCACAAAATTGGCCTTTCTCCAATTTAGAATCTCAACTCGAGGACCAGACCTATCCTTATCCATAATTAACTTAAAACTAATGACATTGTGGTCACTGGACCCAAAATGTTCGCCTACACATACTTCTGTCACCTGACCTGTCTGGTTCCCTAATAGGAGATCAAGTATTGCATCCTCTCTCGTTGGTACCTCTATATATTGATTTAGAAAACTTTCCTGAACACATTTGACAAACTCCAAGCCTTCCAGCCCTTTTACAGTATGGGAGTCCCAGTCAATATGTGGAAAGTTAAAATCTCCTACTATCACAACTTTCTGTTTCTTACATCGGTCTGCTATCTCTCTACAGATTTGCTCCTCCAATTCTCTTTGACTATTGGGCAGTCTATAATACAACCCTATTAGTGTGGTCACACCTTTCCCGTTCCTCAGCTCCACCCATATGGCCTCTGTAGATGAGCCCTCCGGGCTGTCCTGTCTACGTACAGCTGTGATATTTTCCCTGACTAGTAATGCCACTCCTCCCCCTTTCATCCCTCCCCCTCTATCACGTCTGAAACAACGGAACGCCGGAACAGTGAGCTGCCAGTCCTGCCCCTCCTGCAACCAAGTCTCACTAATAGCAATAATGTCGTAATCCCACGTGCCAATCCACGCCCTAAGCTCATCTGCCTTTCCGACAATACTCCTTGCATTAAAATAGATGCACCTGAGAACATTTCTATCACTTACAAACCTTTGATTTCTGTCTATACATGCATTCCTCGCTTGACCTTTATCCTCCTCCACCTCACTATCTGCTCTAACACTCTGGTTCCCCTTCCCCTGCAAATCTAGTTTAAACCCCCTGGAGCAGCACTAGCAAACCTCCCCGCAAGGATGTTAGTCCCCCTCCAGTTCAGGTGCAAACCGTCCCATCGGAACAGGTCACACCTTCCCTGGAACAGAGCCCAATTGTCCAGAAACATGAAGCCCTCCCTCCTGCACCATCTCCTTAGCCACGTATTTAGCTGCATTATCTTCCTATTTCTAGCCTCACTAGCACGTGGCACGGGTAGCACTCCTGAGGTCGCAACCCTGGAGGTCCTGTCCTTCAACTTTGCACCTAACTCCCCAAACACTCTTTGCAGGACCTCCTCCTCCTTCCTATCCACGTCATTGGTCCCTACATGGACCACGACATCTGGCTACTCACCCTCCCCCCTGAGAACACTGAGAACTCGATCCGAAATATCGCGGACCCTGGCACCAGGGAGGCAACAGACCATCCGGGATTCTCGATCTCTCCCACAGAACCTCTTATCTGTCCCCCTAACTATCGAGTCCCCTATCACTACTGCTCTCCTCTTTTCCCTCCTTCCTTTCTGAGCTGAGGGTCCAGTCTCGGTGCCAGAGACGCGACCACTACAACTTGTCCCTGGTAGGTCGTCCCCACCAACAATATCCAAAACGGTATACCTATTGTTGATGGGAACGGCCACAGGGGTGCTCTGCTCTTTCTGTCTATTCCCCTTCCGTCTCGTGACAGTCACCCAGCTACCTGCCTCCTGACTTTTAGGGGTGACTGTCTCCCTGAAACTCCTGTCTATTACTGCCTCTGCCTCCTGTATGATCCGAAGTTCATCCAGCTCCAGCTCCAGTTCCCTAACTTGGTTTGTCAGGAGCTGTAGCTGGATGCATCTTTTGCAGGTGTAGTCATCAGGGACAATTGTGCTGTCCCAGACTTCCCACATGCCGCATTCGGAGCATTTGACTGCCCTAACTGCTGCCTCCATTACCTACTCCTAATTTAATTAAAGAAACTTACCTGGCCTTACCTCACTGGGAGCAAGCTCGTCCTCAGCCTCTGCTCGCCGAAGCCTCTCAAGCCAAAGCCTCAAAGCTCCACTCCTTCACTGGGCCACTCACACGTTGGTTGCTCCTCTTCAGCTTCCCCTCCTTTTATTTTCAATCTCCCAATCACCTCTCCTCTCGCGCTGTTTTCAATCTCCTAATCACCTCTCCTCTCGCGCTGTTTTCAATCTCCCGACTGACTCTCCTCTCGCGCTGTTTTCAATCTCCCGACTGACTCTCCTCTCGCGCTGTTTTCAATCTCCTGACTGACTCTCCTCTCGCGCTGTTTTCAATCTCCCAATCACCTCTCCTCTCGCGCTGTTTTCAATCTCCCGACTGACTCTCCTCTCGCGCTGTTTTCAATCTCCCGACTGACTCTCCTCTCGCGCTGTTTTCAATCTCCCGACTGTCTCAATATATAATCTGTATATATCCTTTTGCAACCTTTTTGCATCTATCTCACAGCTTATTTTTCCACCTAACTTTATATCATCATCAAATTTAGATAACTTACACTTGGTGTGCCATCTAAGTTGTTGATATAGATTATGAACAGCTGAGGCACAAGCACTGATCCTTGTGGCACTCCACTAGGTTGAGCTTGCCATCCTGAAAATTACCTTTTTCCTACTCTCTGCCTTCTGCCCAATAACAAATCCTCAATTCATGATATTATATTACCCCAACCCCATGAGCTCTAATTTTGTATAATAACCTCTTGTTTGGCACCTTATTCAATGCCTTTTGAAAATCCCAATACCACATGTCCACCTGTTTCTCCTTATCCACCTTGCTACCTCAAAAAATGTTAACTGGTTTGTTAAACACTATTTCCCTTCCATAAATCCATGCTGATATTGCCCAATCATATTTTGATTTTCTACGTATCCTGTTACCAAGTTGTTAATAATAGTTTCCAGCATTTTCCTATATTGACATCAGTTAAGTGGCCTTTAATTCCCCATTTTCTCTCTTCCCCATTTCTTGAATAGAAACTTTTTCTACCCTCCAATCCAAGGGGACTGTTCCAGAATCTAGGGAACTCTGGAAGATCAAAACCAATGCTTCCATGATCTCTGCAGCCAGCTCTTTTATAACTTTAAGATGTTGCTGGTCAGATTTAAGGAATATATCAGTTTTTTGGTCCATGAATTTCTCCAGTGCTATTTCTTTGTTAATACTAATTTCTTTAAGCTTCCCATTCTCATCAGACCCTTGGTTCTCCATTATTTTTGGATTTTTTTTGTGTCTTCTACCATGAAGACAGGTAAAAAGTACTTATTTAATGTCTCTGCCATTGCCTTATTCCCCAATATAATTTCTCCTGTCTGTCTCTAAGGGACCCATGTTTACTTTTTCTAAACTCTTTCTTTTTACAGACCTATAGAAGATTTTACGATTTGTTTTTATGTCTCCTGCTAGTTTACTCTCATATTCTTTTTTCTCTTTCTTTATCAATTTCTTGGTTATCAATTATTGGATTCTAAAATCTTCCCAGTTCTCCAATTTACTAATCTTTTTGGCAAAATTATAAGCCTCCCTTTAATCCAATATTACCTTCAAATTAACTAGAAACAGAAAATTCTGGAAATTCCCAGCAGGTTGGACAGGATCTGTGGAGAGAGCAACAGTTAATGTTTCAGGTCGATGACCTTTAGTCAGAACAGATCCACCAGCTCTACCTCACCATTACCCATCACCTCTTTCGACCCCTCCACTGTCTTTACATTCTCAGACTGTTTGTTCAACATTCAGTACTGGATGAGCAGAAACTTAATCCAGCTAAATGTTGGGAAGAAGATCAAAGTAATTGTCTTTGGTCCCCACCACAAACAACTGTCCTGTAGCCACTGCCTCTATCCCTCTGGCAACTATCTGAGGCTGAACCAGACTGACCCAAAATAAGCTTCCAATCATGAATCAGTGCTACCACTCAACTGCCTGTTTCCAAATCTGTAACATCACCCAACAGTGCTCCTGCCGCTGAAAACCTTTGTTACCTCTAGACTTGACTATTTCAATACACTCCTGGCCAGCCCTCACGTTTTACCCTTCATAACCTTGATGCCACCCAAACCTGTACTGCCCGTGTCCTAATCTACACCAAGTCCTGTTTACGCATCTCCCTGAGCTTGTTGACCTATACTGGTTCTCAGCAAAGCAATACCTTGATTTTAAAACTCTCATCCTTGTTTGCAAATCCCTCCATGGCCTTTCCCGTCCCTATCTCTGTAATCTCCACAACTCTCTGAGATATCTGCAGTCATTGAATTCTGACCACTTGTGTATTCCCGATTTTAATCACTCAAGCACCGATGGCTGTGCCTTCAGCTGCCTTGGCTAAGTTCTGAAATCTTCTCCTTAAACCTTTCTGTCTTACTACCTTGTTTTCTTCCTTTAAGACACATCTTAAACCTACATCCTTGACCAAGTTTTTGGTCCCCTGCCCTAATAGCCTTTATGTGACTAGGTGTCATATTTTGTTTTATAAGGCTCCTGTGAAGTGTTTTGGGGGGATTTTACTATTTTAAAGGCATTATATAAATACAAGTTGCTGTTGTTGATATCTTTAACTTCTCTTGTTAGCCATGGTTGGACAACTTTTCCCATGGGGATTTCATTCCACAAAGGAATGTATATTCGTAGCCATGTTGCAGGAGGTATTACACAAGAAGAGCATGTAGAGGTAGGATACCTAATGTATGAGAGATATTTATCTATTAGCTGATTATAATAAAAGTCTCACAATGTGAGAAGCATCTAATCCATACTGAAATCTAGATACCTAATCATAAGTGTATGAAAAACAGCTTATTTTCAAGGAAAAGACATATGGCACATGAAACTGGTTATATTTATAATCTTCTGGAGCTAAACTCAGTTTTCTAAATTTACAGAATAATGATCTGTTATACTTTATAAACCTGTCCCCATACTCTTAACAATTTTAATTTAGAGACTGTAGAAATTAGGATTTTTTTAGATGACAAACGATCAGACTTTATCAAATCTTAAAAGTACATGTTGTAAAACATTCTAATTTCCGTCACTTCAATCCATCAGTGAAACTGGGTACCAATTTTTTTTATTCATTCATGGGGTGTGGGCATCGCTGATTAGGGCAGCATTTATTGCCCATCCCTAATTGCCCTTGAGAAGGTGGTGCTGAGAGGCCTTCTTGAAGCGCTGCAGTCCCTGTGGTGTAGCTGTCAGGGAGGGAGTTCCAGGAATTTGACCCAGTGACAGTGAAGGACGGTGATATATTTCCAAGTCAGGATGGTGAGTGGCTTGAAGGGGGACTTCCAGGTGATGGTATTTCCATTTGCCTGTTGCCTTTGTCCTTTTAAATGGTAGTGGTCATAGGTTTGGAAGGTTCTATCTAAGGAAACTTGGTGAGTTCCTGAAGTGCATCCTGAAGATGGTTCACACTGCTGCCACTGTGCGTTGGTGCTGGAGGGAGTGAATGTTTGTGGATGGGGTGCCAATTAAACCGGCTGCTATGTCCTGGATGGTGCCAAGCTTCTTGAGTATTGTTGGAGCTGCACTCATCCAGGAAAGTGGAGAGTATTTCATCACACTCCTGACTTGTGCTTTGTAGATGGTGGACAGGCTTTGGGGATTCAGGAGGTGAGTTACTCTCCACAGGGTCCCTAGCCTCCGACCTGCTCCTGTAGCCACAGTACTTATATGGCTAGTCTAGTTCCGTTTCTGGTCAATGGTAACCCAGCAGGGCAAAGATGAGGGCTATGCAACTTTGGAACTCTCTGCTTCAGAAGGTGGTGGAGGCGGGGTTACTGAATATTTTTAAGGCAGGGGTAGATAGATTCTTGTTAGGTAAGGGAATCAAAGGTTATTGGTGGTAGATGGGAATGTAGAACTCAAAACACAAACAGATCAGCCATGATCTTATTGAATGGTGGAGCAGGCTCGAGGAGCCGAATGGCCTATTTCTGCTCCTATTTCATATGTTGATAGTGGGGGATTCAGTGATGGTAATGACATTGAATGTCAAGGGGTGACGGTTAGATTCTCTCTTGTTGGAGATGGTCATTGCCTGGCACTTATGTGGTGCAAATGTTACTTGCCACTTGTCAGCCCAAGCATAGATATTGTCCAGGTCTTACTGCATTCGAACATGAACTGCTTCAGTATTTGAGGAGTTGTAAATAGTGCTGAACATTGTGCAATCTTCAGCAAACATCCTCACTTCTGACCTTATGAAGAAAGGAAGGTCATTGATGAAGCAGCTGAAGATGTTTGGGCCGAGGACACTACCCTGAGGAGCTCATGCAGTGACGTCCTGGAACTGAGATGATTGACCTCCAACAACTACAACCATCTTCCTTTGTGCTAGGTATGACTCCAACTAGTGGAGAGTTTCCCCCCTGATTTCTGTTGACTCCAGTTTTGCTAGGTGCCTTGATGCCACACTCGGTTAAATGCTGCCTTGACGTCAAAGGCAGTCACTCTTGCCTCACCTCTGGAGTTCAGCTCTTTTGTCCTATGCAATAGGACCTATATCAACAGCTTCAATTTAAGAACATATATATTTCTGTTAATGCATCTGTGCAAAAACATTTACATCATACAAGATATAAAATAATTTGTTCAATTAATCCAATTAATTTAAACTAAGGAATACTCCATGTAACTCAATTAACCCTTTAAGGCTTTTTAAAACTACTCTTCATTGGAATTCACAGTAGATTTATATGTAAAATGTTTCTCTTGGAAAAAGAAGGCTAAGGGGTGACCTAATAGAGGTCTTTAAAGTCATGAAAGGTTTTGGATAGAGTGGTTACAGAGAAAACATTTCCTATTGTTTGGAAGAACATAACTCGAGGCCATCAATGTAAGTTAATCATCAAGAAGTCCAACAGGGAATCAGAAGAAACTTCTTCACCCAAAGAATGGTAAGAATGTGGAAATCTACCACAACCTTGAGTGGTTGAAGTGAATAGGATTTAAGAGGAATTTAGACAAGCATCTGAAGGAGAAAGGAACAGATGGTTATAATGGCAGATTTAGGTGAAGATAGATGAAAGGAGGCTGGGGTGGAGCATAAACACCAGCAAGGACTGTTTGGGATGAATGGCCTGTTACTGTGCTGTATATCCTATGTAATTCTCACAGTTACATCTCACCTAATTTTTCATTGTCAACAAACTTAGAAACATTATTCTCGGCCTCTTTGTCTAAGTCATTAATATAGATTGTAAATAGCTGAGGCGTCAACACTAATCCTTAACTATAGCCCACCAACCTAAAAATGCCCTCTTTATCTCTACTCTCCTCTTCCTGTCCTTAACCAATACTCCATTCATGATAATATTACACCCAAATCCATGAGCCCTCATCTTGTGTATTAACCTTTTGTGTGCACCTTATCAAATGTCTTTTGGAAATTGAAGTATACTACATCTATTGGTTCCCCTTTATCTATCCTACTCATTAAATCCTCAAAATAACTCCAATAAATTTGTCAAATATGAGTCAACCATGTTGACTTTGTCTGATTTTCTAAGTGCATTGTTAAGACTTCTTTAATAACAGATTCCAACAATTTCCTGCTGACTGCTGCCAGACTAACTGGTTTGTAGTTCATAGTTTTTCTTTCCTTCCTTTCTTGAAAAGCGGTGTTACATCTGTTAACTTCTGATCTGCTGGGACCGCTCTTTGCAGCTGCCTCTTTTAGAACACTAGGATGTAGGTCATCAGGTGCTAGGGATTTGTTGGCTTTTTGTCCTTAATTACCTTAAGTTCGTCACTCATTAACTCCTTGGTTACCCTCAATTTCTGGTAAATAATGTGTGCAGGCACAAAATACTTGTTCAAAGGTTCTGCCATTTCCTTATTCCCTGTGATAATTTCTCCTGTCTCTGCCCCCAAGGAACAAACATTTACTTTAGCTACTCTCCCCTTTTTTATTACTTGTGAAAGCTCTTACAATTTGTTTTTCATTTTCTGGCTAGTTTAGTTTCATATTCTATTTTTTCCCTTTTTTTAATTAACTTTTGGGTGGTGCTTTGTTAGTTTCTAAAACACTCCCATCCTCAGGCTTACTACTATTCATTGAACACTATAAAACTCTTCTTTTAATCTAATACTATCCTTAACTTCTCTAGCAAGCCATGGATGGAACTTTCTCATTAACCTTTCAGCTTTTTAATGGAATATATTTTTGTTGAACATTTTGAATTGCTCCTTTAAATGTTTCCCACTGTTTATTTACTGCCATACCTTTTAGCCTATTTACCTAATCAACTTTAGCCAGCTGTCCCCTCATCCCCATATAAGTGGCTTTGTTTAAACTTAAGATTCTTGTTTGCAGGTGGAGTATGTTGCTTTCAAACTTAATATGGAATTCAATTGTATTATGATCACCTTTTCGCAGAGGATCTTTTACTTTGAGATGACTAATTAAACCTGCCTCGTTGCACAATACTCTGTCTAAAATATCTTTATCCCAATTGGTTCCACAACATATTGCTCCAGGAAACTGTCACTAAAGCATTCTACAAACTCATTTTCCAGACTATCTTTGCCAATTTGATTAGTCCAGTAAGTCCCACACGATTATTACATTGTCTTTGTTACAAGCTCCAATTATTTCTTATTTAAAGCTCTGTCCAACAGTATAGCAACTATCAGGGGACCTATAAACTACTCTCGCCAGCATTTTCTGATCCTTGTTATTCCTAATCTCTGTTTCTACTTCTTGATCTTCTGAGCCATGTTCCTTTCTGACTAGTGTTGTTATGTCATTCTTTACCATCAGGACTACTCTTCTTTTTCCATTCTGCCTGTCTTTTGGAAATATTGTTCACCTTGCAAGAGATTACTATATAACAGTCAAATTGACTGTCTCATTTTAATTCAGTAGATTGTTATTTGCCTGAAGTATAATGCTTGATATCTTTTCTTAAGTTAAAAAAATGTAATCCCTAATTTGTGATGTAGAAAACATCATCAGTTTCCATATTTTCTTCACTATCAACCCACTGGGAATTTAACATTATTATTCTGCTACTGTAGCTGTATTCTACAAAAAGTAACATCAAATACTTCAAAGAACAGAATGCAGACAGAATTTTATTACCCAACTACCTGGTGGCTGCATGGAATGGACTACTGGGCAAGTTTCAACAGAACAGGAAATTGATTTTGAAAAACAAAGAAATAGTACACAAGTCAATCTAAAATACAAGTGTCTTGGCTCAGACAAAACAATTGGAAGCAAAGTGTTCACGGTCTGTTATGGCAACATTCTCTCAATAGGAAAGAAAGTTCAGCTAGCTCACATTTTTTGACCTTAAGACACAACAAAAACCTGCAATAGTTTCCAATTCATCTATTTATATTTTGGAATGAAGGTCTGGTATATAGTCTAATAACATGGCCATTTCTAGAACTAATGGGCTGCAATGCTTTCAATTACTAGCAATAATCATAATTTACTAATTTTATAAGTCACATTAGATCAGCAGAAGCTATGCAGAAAGATACATGTGCTTTGATCAAACTGGAACAAATACTTATATAAAACTATTACCTCACAAATGTAAATACATTGTTTTATGAAGTTTTGCTGTATTTTGAACTAAATAAGAGATTGTTACTGTTGCTGCAATTCTTCCTTGTCAAAATATTGAATGTGATGTTTATAATTTTTTTTTTGCAATCTTGCTTTTCATCCCAGAATACTGCATTCAATACTGCAATCACCAAAATTTGGGGAAAAATCAGCGGGTCCAGCTAATCCTGAATTAGTAAATACATACTTGCACGATTGTTAATTATTCTCTAAATACATTGTTAGATATTGCACTATTACAGAAAAGTGGAGTTACCTTTGTCTGGAGCTCTAAGACTTCGTTTTGTAGGGCCTGAGTCTCAGACTCCAGCTGGTAGATTGTCTCCCGCTTATGTTCAGAAATCTTCTCAGCTGACTCCTGAGCAAAGTGAAGAGATGAAAGTTCTGTATTCAGCTGTCTTATTGTATCTTGACATTGATCCACCTACAAAAGGGATAAGATGTCATGTCATATCATGTTATATGTGAGGGTTAATACAAACCAAAATATTTGAAAATGTTAAAAAGGTGCATTTATCATTCTAAAGTTACAAAAAATATTTCTGTGTACTAGTCTATTATTAATAACACATTAATAACAAAGAAAATAACACATCTGTTACTATGTTTTATTCCTTAAATCAGCAAATTAGATGCAGCCCTAATGTGTCATGAGGGTTTTCTCTATGAAATCATGGATTAATGGAGTTCACATTTATGTCATGATCCTGGACCAAGCCCCAGGTTTCTGGTACAATCCGGTGAGAGGCCAGTAACTTTTTGTTTAAAGTACACAAAATTTGAGATTCAAGATACTTGCTAAGAGAATAAAGACACAAAATTCCATAGGTTCTGAACAAACACAAGTAAACTTTACTATATAAGGTCAGAAAGATAAAACAATTTGCAATATCTATCTCATACTCTAATATTCAGAGTTAACATCAGGTGTGATCGAACACACCACACTGCACAATAAATGGCAGATGTGACCAAAACAAATTCCATGGATTTCTCAACAACCCACCCAGACGTCAGTAAACACTGTAAGTAACCAATCTCGTTGAAACTCTGTCTCTCTCATGAGGGATTCTAGTCTTCACCTTTGAAGATCTCAACTTGGAATTCTCTCCAAAAGTCGCTCCAACTTGGAATGCCTCAACAATGGCCCACCTCGCAGCATTTCAATCTTGTCTCCCGAGACTCCGTACCCTGGATACCAGAGTTTGCCCCCCAGCACTAACTCACAAGCAAAACTTCAGCTCTTCGGCCATTCCGAGCAGAACACTACTGCTCCAAAGGGTCACCTTCGCCCCAACTGCCCTTAGCATGCAGTCACCAACCTGCTGCTGCCTCCTTCGACTGCCAGGACTTCTCCTGAGCCTTCTTCATTTGTCAGGACTTCTCCTGAGCCCTCTTTGATTGCCATGGCTTTCCCTGAGCCTTCACCACTTAAAGTCTGCCAGCCGCAGCTGCTTTTCTGCTTGGAACCTCTCTCTCTGCCACTCTTTTTAATTGGGACCTCTCCATGTCCCCTCTCTCTTTTCCGACCCCTCCATACCCCCTCTCCCTTGGGGACTTCTCCATGGCCTGTCTCCTTTTTGTAACCCATCCCTGCCCTTTCTCCCTTTGGGACTTCTCTCTATCCCCTCTCCCTTTAGGACCTCTCCCTGCTTGCCGCCTGGGCCTCTTCTTGATTATGACGCTCTGCTCCTGGTCACATGACCCTGTTTTCATGCTGTTTTCTGTTTGCGCAGATGCACTGGGCCCGTCCTGGGCCCAAAGAATGCCAGATTGCACATGTGCTGCCCGCTCCTGGCCCGCGCATGCATGAAACTCCCGAGGTTCATCAGGACTTGAAGTTCCTGACTTCTGCTCCACAAGGCAGCAAGTTGGATCTCGTAACAATTTCCCATTCTCAATGTCAATGCTTGTTCCAGATTGCCTTCAGATATCAATTTTAGAATGTAAAATGCTATCAAAGGGCAACTGAGGGCCACTGGGAAGTGTGCAGATAAATTTTGTTCTATGCATTATCCAGGAAACTAGGAAGCAGGTTCAGATATTTTAAAAGAAAAAGCCACACACACTGAATGTTAGAATGCAGGTATTTTGAGCCATTTGCTATGGGACAAGAGCGTAGCTATGCGACCTGCAGTTTTTTTTTTCTAGAACTTTGCGTAATGTCAGTGATGAACGCTCAGGGCAATAGTTACCATTAAGAATTTGTCCAAAGAACATAAATGAGGTTTAAAATTAAGATTCTCCCCATAAACGTACATTCCAAAAATATTTAGTTATTTACTTTTTTTTATATGAAAAAGCATTAAATCCTGTAACCATTTTTGGTAAATTTCCTCTTTATGCCTATCAGTTTAGTATTGATAAGGGTAGTTTGGGGTGAAAATTATGGTGGATCCCCACTCATAGAAATGTACATACTAATTTTACAGTGCTACAGTCACTCAAACATGGATGGGTACATTCAAATGAGGCAGGTATGATAGTATGACATCATGAGTAGAAATTCACATGACATGCCCAAACTTGTCAGAATTGTTATCCCTCACATCCACTAATGTGTCTTCTCATTTCCTGTATCTTAAGTTACATATTCAAATATTGACATTTCAAATGGAAGCACAGTGAAACATAGGCAATTAATAGATAATAGAAATCCTATTCAGATTTATCAACCAATGAATTTCAGGTATTCAGTTTTCAATTAATCACAGCACTGAATTTTCAGGAAGAATCTCTGTCCCATTTATCAGACGTCTGGTTGGTATTACTGCAATCTATGAGAATCAATGGGTATTTCCCTCCTTGCACAGGTGCAGCATAGGCATGTTAAAGTGAAAGACCATGAACTGAAAACAAAATCAAATACAGCTTAGAATATAACAGTGACCTCTGCTGTGGCTTCATGATGGCGTGTTCTGTACTCTTGCAGCTGTCTCTCTAAGCTGTGGACTGCCTTATCACTGATCACTCTCTCTGACTCTGCTGATTTAAGCTGTTGCCTTAGATGTTCAATCTGCATCTCATATTGAAAAATCTATTGTGATAGAAAAAAAAGAGAAAATTTATTACAGAGACACTTTCTCTCTAACAGGGAAGGCATCTTTAATAATTAGGACACAGTATCCTTAATAGATTCAGATACCAGTGAAGTAGAACATCAACAATGAAGCCTAAAATGTATGTGGTTCTTTGCAGTTTTTAGAAAAGAAATAATGATAATCTTGCTGTTCCTTAAACAAGGTAATTCTATATTCAACAACAAAAAATACTGCATGTGGCCTATGAACATTTTTTAGATCCAGAATGCATAAATTACTAAAGGGAAAAATTATGGAATTTAATAAACATTCTGACAAATATGTAATTTAATCTTTGGTTCAAATGCTTAGAAGTGATAGTTTCACATAGTTTTGTTCAAAAATATATTTTCAGCACAGCATACTGTCAATAATCATTTTATTATCCCAGAATATCCAAACTCCAGTGAGGTTATGATACAAATCTCCAGTCTGGTACTGCTGGTCTTATTGAAAAATTCTTAATTTACATCGGCATAATCCAAAAGTGGAATAGAACTATTTTGCTTTTGCAATATACAACCAGAACAACTGTTTATGCAATGCCTTGAACATAAAATGTCTCAGGATGTTTCACAAAGGAAATAGATAAACAGTTGCCAAGTCAAGGAGCCATTTCTGAACGTTACAATTTTCACTGGTAGGGGAAAGGGGGCGAGGTGTGAATGGCACAGACATGAAACATGAATCTGCTGGGCCATTTGAAAATAGTGCTGAGTTTAAACAGACCTCATTTCCGCTGCTCCAAAGACCCTAATTTGCAGTGTGGAGTCATGAGTTTATGGCGGAGATGTAAAGGTTCTTGAAGGATGAATAAAGTCTGTTTAAGTGTCATGATTTAAAGTTATTTAACCCCCAGCCCTTTAAAAAACAGCTGGAGTGCATTGATTGACTGGCCATCTGGTGCAGCTTAGAAAAAAAAAATCACCATCCATTTCTGGAGTGTCAATCAATTTAATTGCTGACATTTACCAAGGGCTGTTATTACAGCTGAGTCCATTATGAATGCTTGGCTGAGTTTCCAAGTCCAAAATCATTTACCTCAGCAGGGGGCTGAGTTCACATTTTGATTGACAGTTTTAAGGGGCAATTAAAGGATTTGATGTCTTTGATGTGGTTACTGAATAAGAAGTTTGTTTGTTTTACAACAGATTGACCGCTTGAAGGGATTTAAAATCTTTGAATGGGTTTCTTGAATGAGATTTTGCTCTGTATCAAGAGTGTATGAGTAAGACTCTATGAGATCATTTTTTTTCTTCTCCATATGACACCTGAGGCCTGCTCTTAGTGGATACTGGGTGAGTGGCTACAGAGGTGGCATGGGGGCCATGAGGTAGCATGGAGATGGTTTGAGGCAATGAGGTGGCATGGAGCAGGCATGGGGGTATGAGGTGATATTGAGGGGCAAAGGGATGTGAGATGGAATTCAGAGGGCATGGTGTGTGTTTGGGGATTGAAGGGTGAGGGCTGAAGTCTCAGAGAGCTGAGGCAAGCCTTCTAACCAGCCTGCACCAGCACTCATCTGCCCCTGTGACTACCTCGGAACTACCTTGAAGGTGGCAAGCCTGGCTTAATCATGCCCCGCCTCCCCGGTGGGGTACATATAAGGCCAGAGATCAAAAAACTGAATATGTGGGAGGGATGCAAGGCTAGGGGAGAATGCAAAGACAGTGTAGGGCAGGCTTGAGAAGAGTTTTTGTAAATGAAGATGATAATTTGAGTGTAGGGACAAGGAGCTAATGTAGTTTAATAATGACATGTCGACTCATGTCAAAGTGAAGCAAATTTTCTAAAAGCTGCAAAGAATTAAAGTCAGCAAAGATCATCTCAGTTAAGGAAATGAAAAAACTTTGAGGTAGATTTTGACTTTGTGAGATTGTGTGAAACGGGTGATAATGAATTGGCAGCATGTTTAACACAATTGCACAATTTTAAAATTTACCCCAGTAAAAGAACACAAGGATGTGAAAATAACTTAGTAAGGTACTGAAAAGACATGAAAACGATAGATAAAAATAAATATCTCCAACAATAATAATAATACTATTACAAGATATTTCTTATCTTTGGGCATTAAATTAGGTAAAATATGTGGCATTCTACATACGTACAGATCTTCAGCAGACTATTCATTCTAACACAGAGATCGCCTTAAATGATGTGGGAAATTATTCAAAGACATTTCAGTACCCCTTTGGACTCACGTTTATGATGTTTTCTTCAAAATGCAATTATATTTTATGAATTATTGGAATTCCAATAACCAGAAGCTTCTTCAAAAGTAAAGACTGCAGGCTATTATCTAGCCCATGGGGAAACAAAAAACTTAAAGGAGCTGCATCTTCCCAGGGAAGAGCTTGTGCACCAAGAACACTGGCTTTCGTCAATTAGTATTCCAAGCTAAGCTCACCCTTTGTTTGTTTATTGTGTCCCAACTGTTTTCAACCTGGATTCTAAATAGGTTAACTCTAGACCCTTGACAAAGAATTTTGCAGAAAAAAAAATGTACATGTAAAATTCCTGTATGAAATTGTATGCTGCTGCAGATCAATTTTGACCCACCTGACTCTAGCCCTTTCTCCCTCCTCTGCCATCTCTGCCCAAAAGTAAACTCTCAGCTGTCTTCAGACATTATGGAACCTTAACTGTTCTAAAATAAATTAAAATTAAACCTGAGGCTTCAAAATTAGAACATTAATAATTATTTTCTCCGATGAAGACATTATATAGTGCAAACCCTTTAAATTAATTACACTGCATATTTCAAATCATGAATTTACGAGATTATGGGCTAAAAATTTTTTTTTTCCTTTTTTCAGCACAGGGTTCATAATCTTTGATTTACTCCCGTCCGATCCCATTGAGGCAGGCAGCATGCAAATATCCTGGTGCCTCCTCATTTGCCTGATTCTAGTGTTCAGCTCAGCGCGATCCATAATGTTATCTGGGTGAAAGCTCAACAGGTGGCTGAGTAGTATGCATGGTTATCACATTTTCCAGCTAGCCTGCAGCTCTTATAGGCAGCCTGCCCCTCTTAGAAGGGGAGCTTCACGCAATAGAAGTAAGTTACTGCTGACTGCCACTCCTGCACTTGGCTGCAAAGAGAAGCTGAATAAATGGAGCATCAGAGAAGAGAGACAGAGCTCCCAGGTTCATGCATGCAACGTGGGGGGTTGCAGGAGGCCCGCAAGGAAAATCCTCCAAAGGGAATAGGAGAAGGTGGCAAGGGAGGTCAATGAAGTACAATGACCTCACATGGGTGGTCAAGGTCAGTGAATGCAATTCATACCCAATGCACCACAAAGATCTCATGCTGCTTAATGCACAAAACCTCCATCTTTACCCATTGACATGTGATGCCCACATAGCCATATATGTGCAGTTGATGGCTCCCTGAACCATTGGGGAATCCTGCTATACTGGCAATGCCACATGCCCGTTCATCCTACTTCTCTCTAGTTATAGAGAGAAAATGATGAACTTGGCTCTCCTTGTGTGCAGAGATCCTCTAGGGTGGTGATGTACAGCATTCCCTATACTATCTGATGGCATAGAATTTTACAGTGACAGTGACTTTGATGGCCCCTGGCAGTGCCGTTTTTGTCCTGGTGTGAGGCTGGAGGTCCAGTTGAAAGAGTTGGCACAGTTCTGTGACTACGCCCTTCATTAATCTCGGGAGTTTCAGGCATTGCTCCTGCGTAAGGTGGAAGCAGGAAAAGTGCTTCAGAAAACATGCAATGAGTAGGACCTTTTGTGGACAGTCCTCCTCTTTCCCACCTTGTGCAGGGCTTCCCCTCTTTGCAGCTCCTGCAACTACAGTCCCCTTATCTGTTGCAACCTTTCTGTGGACAGGTCACCAAATTCTATGGGGAGACTCTAATTATTAAGCTTGTTCTTTTAGGCACAAGGACACTAATATGCATGTTTTAAAAATGTTGACTCAAATTGTGTTTAAAATAAACTAAAAAGTTCACTACTGTACCCCAATGTAACCATCAAATGGTTTTGCATAGTTTTTTAAAAGTCATTTTCAGTAATTTAAAATTGGGTTACTCACAGGTGGTGATTGACAGGTGATGGATTGACACTGTGATTAAAAATGCTAATTTTTTGAGATAAACCCATTTTCAGTTGTATTAATCAAATGGTACCAAGTTAGGAATCTTAAATGTATCAAGGGATATCTTATGAAGCAAAATTTAAGAAAAAATTCCATTTTAAAGCACCTTCTGATTATGCTGTTTCACGTCAAATTTTGCATTCGGCGACGCACAATGGCAGATATCCGAAGAAAAAGAACACTTCTCAAAACAGGTGCAAATTGCATTCGGTACAAATTGAGTTTCTGTGATCTTTTGTGCTAGTTTAAAAAAACACTGCACTAGATTGGCAATTGTGCCCAAAGTGGAAATTCTACACCCCCATGTTCACGTTTATAATACAAACTTCCTATGCGAATTTTCCATGCTGCAATTACATCCCTCCGCCATTATGCATACCTGTACAGTATCAATACAAATGACTAAAATAACTTGAAAATACTTTCTGAAATCAAACTAATTCAGCTCTACTTGGCAACTGTTCTGTGCATAAATGTGCTACTATTGTGATAAATAATGCTCTTTTTGGGCTAAGCTCTGAAACATTTATGTCAAAGCTGTGTTGCAAGCCATGCATAACACATACCTTTCCTTCGGTTGCATTAGCTTTGTCCTGCAAGTCAATCTTTTCATTTTTCAACTCATGAATCAGGTCTTCTTTTCTTCGCAACTGAAGAAAAAATGTGTAATGCACATTTATTAAGAATAGTATGATTGGTACAACAAAAGTCACAGCAAAAGTTAGTTTTCTTTGCTGCTTTTTAATGCAAACCTTAAAAAATGCAATATCAAAAAGTAAATTGAAATCCATACACAAAGAAATGACTTATATTTCTGTTATACCACCTGCCTTTCACTTACGTACAGCCTCACCACAATACACTAAATAAGGAGCAACAATGGGATAATTTGTGATCAATTTGATTGAATCAGGACGTGCAGCTTCAACAACACTCATCTCTTCTTCTCCTGCCTGTAAGCCATATGATGTAATTTTTGGGCTGGGGAGGTGGTCGGGGCTAAAAAATAAACACTCAAGAAGCTTGACACCATCCAAGACAAAGCACACTGCTTGATTAGCACCCCATCCACAAACGTTCAATCCCTCCACCACCGACGCACAATGGCAGCAGTGTGTATCATCTACAAGATGCACTGCAGGAACTCACCAAGCCTCCTTAGACAGCACCTTCCAAACCCACAACTGTTATCATCTAGAAGGACAAGGGCAGCTGACACATGGGAACATCATCACCTGGAAGTTTGCCTCCAAGTCACTCACCATCCTGACATGGAAATATATCGCCATTCCTTCAGTGTTGCTGGGTCAAAATCCTGGAACTCCCTCCGTAACAGCACTGTGGATGTACCTACACCACATGGACTGCAGCTCACCACCACTTTCCCAAGGACAATTAGGGGTGGGCAATGAATGCTAGCATTGTCAGCGATGCCCAAATTCCATGAACGAATATATATATATATATACACATATATATAAAGTTCCTTACACTACATACAAAAGAATCAGATGTATGTAAAAAAAAAAATCTTGGGATATAGGCATTGCTGTCAAAGCTGGTATTTAATGGCCATCCCTCATGGCCCTTGAAAAGGTGATGGTGGTCTTCTTGAACCACTGTAGTGCTTGCAGTGAAGATGCTTCTACATTGCTGTTAGGTAGATAGTTCCAGGACTTTGATCCATTCTCCATGAAGGAACATTAGTGCATGTAGAATGGTGTATGGTTTAGAGGAGAACTTGGAGGTGATTGTGTTCCCATTGTTACGGTCTCCATAGAGACCGATAGCTTTTAAAAAGAGATTCGCACTTCCAGCTAATAGCTGAACTGATGACACAACAAGATTTCACATTTTAAGATATTTACTGTAACAAATAGATCAAAAACACTATTGACTAAATACTATTTTTGTAGACAACTTATACTTCAAAATGCAGAATAGAACTTTTAACACAACCAAAAACACACTTCACAGGTATACATTATGTAAGTAAGACTGGGTATTAGATTTTAGTGTAACCCAACCATTTTCAGGTTAATTTCATGTTACATTCATTGTAATGAGCTAACAAGGTCAACACACCATTTTGTGCTAACACTGAGATAAGAAGCCATTTTGATGCTTTTAACCTTTTACAACAAATTAACCCAAAAAGTATTACAAAGCAGTCACTGACTAGCAACAGGTGATTTCGTAAGAAGGAAGTACCTCAATTACTCTGGTAATTGAGAGATAAGTAATTAATAATCAGTAGTTAATTAGAAGTCACTTTTCTTATGAGGGAATTAAAGTGCTGTAACAGTTGGGAAAAAATGGCATAAGCCTTGGACTCCCTCCCTTTCAGGAACACACACTGTCCTTGATTGCTGAGTCTGTCTTAATGAATGACACTCCTGTAAAGACATCAAGATAAGATACATAGCTTAAAGGAAGGCATTGTTCTAAGTTTAAAACAATGTGCGTAGTTAGCTAGAACCAATGGAGTTAACTCATCACATTATTGACGAATTATAGACCAATTAGCCATTTCCAAAACTTGGCGAAGGTGGGCTTACAATGTCTTTTAAGTATAAAAATCAAGGTTTCAGGAAGCCATTTTGTTAGCATGTTATCCACGTATTGCGTGACCAGCGAGTTATCTTCAATTCACATCTTTGGCCTGATCAACCAAGGAAAGTTGTGGGAAGTCTGTTTAATTGTTAAAGTTAAGCTTTCTCCTCTCACTGTTAAATGAAACCTTGCTTTGTAACATCTTAATTTGTTACCTTTCTAGCTTTTAAGGCTTAATAAATCATTTAAAGTGTTCGTTCTTACCGGGTGGTTAAGTCTTGTAGAGCCTGATGATTTAATTCAAAATTGGGGATTTATTGCAAACAACCTGTGCCCCATAAATTAATCTAGAGTTACACGGTCCTTTAAGTAGACCATTCAATTTTCCTGAAATCAGTCCAAAATGGTTCTTAGCTCCCGAAGGTTTATTTTAAATCTTTTCCTTTCCCAGCCTGGAAAATTTTAACTCCAGAACTGTCTTTCACGGTGCAAGTTTTCCTGGAGACTTCTCCCTCTAGCTAAAGCTAGACAAATCTTCTAGCCTTGTGTTAACTCCTCATGAATTTGGTCTTTTCACTTCCACCCACATTCCTGCATGGTGAACCATAGAGATTTTTGGCTCTCTTTCTTTCCCTGACCCAGGCAGACTAACTGTATCTGCGAGTTTTCAGGGACACCTTAGAAAAACCTTCCCCTCTCAAAGCCCATTTCCATGGCAATATTAATAACTTGGACCTTGTACCAAGGGAAAATTGATGAGACCCCAACTATCTCTCATCTTGCAACTAAGTGAACAATTTAATGCACAACTGTGTACAACCTGACATTTTCAACACTTTTCTGGGACTTTGGAGACTCAGTCTATCTAATATAAGCACACAGGCTACCGCCATTGTCTTGAAGTGTAAACACATTGCACCTTCTTCCCAGTAAAAAATCTGGACTTGTTTAATTTATAACAATCAAACCACCCAGGCTTACTGTTAGGCAGACTTCAGAACAGGTTACATAACCCCCTTCATTTTACCCTAAATTTAAGACACAGACCCAAAATATAATTGTAACCGTATAACTTTAATACCATGCACAAAACAAATAGAAGCATAGAGACTAGAATGAGGCCATTCAGCTGCCCCATTGAAAGAGTTGCTGCTGCCCTTGTCCTTCTTGGTAATGCAGGTCACGGGTTTGGGACATGCTGCCAAAGAAGCCTTGATGACATGCTGGAGTGTATCTCACAGATAGTAGCTGCAGTGCGTACTGTACACCATATGTACAGGGAATGGGTGTTTAAACTCATGGTTGGGGTGCTGATCAACAGTTTGGATAATGTCAAACTTCTTGAAATGCACATATTCAAGCAAGTGGAGTATTCTGTTATACTCCTGACTTATATTTTTTATGTGGTAGAGAGTCTTTGGGGATTCAGGTAAGCTACTCACAATAGAATAACAAGTTTCTGACCTGTTATAGTAGCTAGGTCACTTATGTGGCTGATTCTGGTCAATGGTGATCCCGACAGGATGTTGATGGTGCAGAAATTTGGCGATAGTATGGTACTAGCAACATCATTGACTATTAAGGGGAGTTGATCTTTCAAGTACAGTTAATTAGGCTCGGATCCAATGCCAATTTCAGTTATGGAGCTTGAAGGCCTACTAAGCAGCTCTTACCAATATGGTAGGTGGCACCCCTCTCGAATGGAGTGAGCGTGCACATGTCATCTGCCATATTGGGCCCTGGCGCCTGATTTTTGCCTGTAAAATTGGCACAGTGTGATCCAATTTCTAAGTCAGTGACTCCTGTCAGCAAGAGAGCTATTAGTAATAGTTCAAGGAGGATGTGCAGGAGGGAGAGGAGAAGGGAGGGAATTATGATATGGAAAGGGGGAGGGCCATAGATCATATACAAATCATTTCAAAAACGCACTGAAGAGGGAAAAATAAGGAAAGACTTGCATTTATATAGCACATTTCATGGCCATTAGGCATCTCAAAGCACTAGAAAGCCAATGAAATACATTTGAAATGTTGATACTGTAGGAAATGCGACAGCCAATTGGGCACAGTGAACTCCCACAATCAGCAATGTAACAATGACCAGATAACCTGTTTGTTGTGATGTTGAGAGATACACTGTGGCCAGGACAAGGGGATAACTCCCCTGTTCTTTTTATGAAATAGTTCCATGGGATAAGAATATAAGAAAATAAGAAATAGGAGCAGGGGTAGGCTATTTGGCTTCTTGTTCCGCCATCCAATAAGATCACAGCTGATCTGATTATGGCTTTAACTTCAATTTCCTACCTGCCCCCACAATCTTTGACTCCCTTGTGAATCAAAACATCTGTCTAACTCAGTGTCAGGGGCTAAGACTTTCCTCTATATTTTTATCAAATATATATATCATCCTGGCTGATCCATAATTAAAAAAAAAAACTGGACAAAGGCTTAAACTAACTGAAGCCATGACTGGCTATGTCTCAGAAGGAATTTCTGGTCTTCAGACCAGCGGCAACCATGTTATCTCTAAAGAGGTGCTTATGCCCCTGTGACTGCAGAGATCAAATCCCAAGGAATCGTGCAAAGACCCTTTACATTTCCAGGGCCAGGCCCCTGGCAACGGAGATGATCGTCTGTGAGGACACAAGGACCTGGAATCCTCTGTTATTGATGGCTGAAACATTAACCATCTCAAGAATCCAGACCAAGATTATGCATCCTTTCTCCAAGCCAAAGTGGAGAAGTGGGAGTCATGTCACATGACACCTCCCCAAGCTGCTAGAACCTGTAATATTGCCTTGTGGAGCTGAAAAAAGGCAGACTCCCATTTTCCATCTAGCAGGCAGCAGCAGAGAAAGGGCTCTGCCCAGGTTTTTAAATACCTGGCTCCCCACTTACACCGTTTCGTACTGGAATTTCTGAACATCTGTACCAGTGCCTACAAGACTAAATCATCTCTGTGCCTATCCCATTGAGGAACTCATCTCCACTGGAAAAGGGGACTATCCAGCATCCGTCTTCAGTCTGCTGACTCTGTGAAAGAATACACCATTGGACTTTGATTCTGGACTCATGTGAAACAATAATTCTTATCTTCTCTGTGGTCTTTGCGCTGTACCTCTTTCTTTCCCTCATCCCTCTCTTATTGCCTCTCAGTATCTATCCTGTCAAGCCCCTTCAGAATCTCATATGTTTCAATAAGATCACTTCTCATTCTTTCAAACTCCAATGAGTATAGGCCCAACCTGCACAACCTTTTCTCATAAGGCAATCCATTCATCCCAGGAATCAGCCTAGTGAACCATCTCTGAATTGTCTACAATACAACTATATCCCTCCTTAAGGAGACCTCTGGATGCAGTACTCCAGGTGCAGTCTCACCAATGTCCTATACAGTTGAATAAGACTTCCCTACCTTTATACTCCATCCCCTCTGCAATAAAGGCCAACATTCCATTTGCCGCCTTAATTACGTTCTGTACCTGCAAGCTAACTTTTTGTGATTCATGAACAAAAACATCCAGGTCCCTTTGTACAGCAGCATTCTGCTGTCTCTATTTAAATAATATTCTGCTCATCTATTATTTCTGCCAATGTGCACAACCTCACATTTTCCCACATTATACTCCATCCGCCAATTTTTTGCCCACTCATTTAACTTATCTATATCCCTTTGCAGTCTCTTTGAACTGGATTTCCATGTAGAGGTGAGTAGTGGGAGTTGGGAAATTTCCTGGTTCGGTGTGCCTGCCTCATGAAAAAGTGCCTCGAAAGGTGCCATTTTTGGGTCTGGGGGTGGGGGGGCAGGTGCATACTGGAATCAGGCCTGACGTCCTTGGAAGCAGTTTGGAGGTGGCCATAAAGGCTGCTGAGTGTCGAGTCAGGCTGGTTAAAAGGCCCACCTTGGTGCTCTGGGACTTAGTCCCAGTGTTTTATTTAATATTAGGACCTATAGCCCTTGTTGTGATATCACTTTCAGGGAATATGCAAATGAGGATGTAACCAGGATGTAAAGCATTATGTGACCAGCTGCTAGTGGTCTGTATAGGAATTGCAAATGTGCTGTCCTTGTGATTAATAGTTGCTGTATCTCTGCTGAGCCATCCTGTAATGTACCTTCAAATAAACTAAACCTATGTGTAATTTCCCAGTCCTGGTGTGAGATTGATGAGTTTGTACAAAGAGGACATAGAAACACAACATGATGGCAGCCATGTGAATTTGAAGACCACAGGACTAGCCACAGACAAGATTTGATGCAATACAGAGGCTGTATGTACATTGCCCCTCAGGGTTTCAGAGGCTCTCTACATGAGGTGCTTTGCAGAACAGTGAGTATTTGAATTGTGGAACAGCCAGATGGGTGGTTAATGGGAGCAACAAGCCAGTTTTGAATCTGGCAGTAAAAGCTGCAGAGCCTCAGGTGCCATTCCGTGCAAAAGACAGACGCATGCAAAACTGGAAAAAACCTGAACTGCAGCCACAAAAAAAAAAGGAATAAAAAAAAGAGTAGAGAGGTTACAAATTGCATGCACATCGGGTACATCTGTAAAAGACAGGTAACATCAGCAAGATGATCAGCAAATTCCTCAGCATGAATTGGAAGGCTACGGAAGTCCTCTCCGAATTTATGCTGTTCAGATAAAGGATGGCACTATGCTTTTCAGATTTACCTGTCACAAAACCGGAGAGGCAAGCAGTGAAAATAAAGATAGCCATTGGAAGTGAAGGGTTGCATAGAGTCAACACTTTTGGCCTGTCTGAGGAGGATCAGAAGGACCCTGTTTCTGATCCTCCTCAGAAGAGGAGCATGCTGGAGGACCAGCTTCATGTAAAAGTGAACATCAGGATTCATTGTCTGGAGCTGATGTGCTACAGACAGTAGCCACAAGTATCAATTGATCAGTAGTCAGCAGATGTTGTAATAAGGGCAAGGACTGCGATTTTTCAGAAGCTGAATGGATAATGGAGCTGGTCATAGCTTCAATGCTGATTCAAACTTTCCAAAAAGACCTTTTGGGAAAAAAAAGATCATGATACTGACACACTGCTAAAAGATGGCAGAAAAATATGAAGCCATTGTGGCTGGACACCAACACCTGCAGCTACCAGTATTGGCAGAGTAGCTAGGATGCAGGAAGCAAGCAAGCCATGTGGGAAGTGTGATCTACAGCAGCTACTGTGTAGCTGTCCTGCATTCCAAGATTTTTGCAAGGTATGCATTACAAAAGGACATTGGGTTTGCCAGATAGGAAATTTAGTTCTAGAGGTACGACCAGAGGTTACAATAAGATACAACCAAACAAGAGTATATGCAGCATACTGGCAGCAACAACAGGAAGTGTGCCAGAGATCTGCATAAGCACATACACAAGGTTAGCGTCCAGGCAGATGAGGGTGAAGATTCAGAGTGTAAAATTCTTCAACCGGAAAGCAAACAGGTCTGTGAATGTGACACAACGTGTGGATGAATTCAAACAGTTAGAGGCATTTGCTATCATCAGCATTATTTGCCTAAAGAAAAGCAGCAAACACACGCTCACAGCCAAAGTCGAAATGGGTGCAAGTGCAAACATCTTACCAGTCAGAATCCTGAAGGATATGTATCTGGATCGTTGGAAATCAATAATACAACCTACAACAGCCAAACTAACTGCGTAAAATGGGTCACCTATTCATTGCAAATTGAAATTGAAATGCAGCTACGGCAAGTCTGCAACGGAAACCATAAGTATTTATCTGGTGGACACAAACAGACCAGCAATAGCAGGGTTACTGATGCGTATGGAACTCAGCATTGTGACCATACACAAGATCACTACTATACCAGCTGCAGCAGAAGAGGCCAAGAATAGTCTAATTGAATAGTCCATGACCTACAACAGATAAACCCAGACGGATATGATGCTACAGAAAACTTCAGAGGTGATGCTGTACTACGCCTCAGAGAAGAAGCAATTCGGTCATAGAGTTATACAGCACAGAAACAGGCCCTTCGGCCCATCGTGTCCATGCCAGCCTTCAAGCACCTCTCTATTCTAAACCCATTTTCCAGCACTTGGCCCGTAGCCCTGTATGCTATGGCATTTCAAGTGCTTATCTAAATATTACTTAAATGCTGAGGGTTCCTGCCTCTACCACCCCCTCAGGCAGTGTGTTCCAGATTCCAACCACCATCTGGGTGAAAAGAATTTTCCTCAAATCCCCCTAAACCTCCTGGCCCTTACCTTAAATCAATGCCCCCTGGTTATTGACACCTCTGCTAAGGGGAAAAGTTTCTTCCTATCTACCCTACCTATACCCTTCAAAATTTTATATACCTCTGTTAGGTTCCCCCTCAGCCTTCTCTGCTCTAAGGAAAACAACCCTAGCCTATCCAGTCTCTCTTCGTATCTGAAACGCTCCAGCCCAGGCAACATCCTTGTGAATCTCCTCTGCACCCTCTCCAGTGTAATCACATCCTTCCTATAGTGTGGTGACCAGAACTGCACACAGTACTCCAGCTGCAGCCTAACTAGTGTTTTATACAGTTCCAACATAACCTCCCTGCTCTTATATTCTATGCCTCGGCTAATAAAGGCAAGGATCCCATATGCCTGTCAATCTACCCTCCTAGATAGTGCAGTGTGCACAAACAGAAGAAGCTTAAGAGTTAGTTTGACATGGAGTGTAACGTCATTATCCGTGTGTGCATTAGCACACCGACTGGTGTGGTTCTATCACGTGCGTACTGAAAAAAGATGGTACAATCTGGGTATGCTTGGACCCAAAAAGTCTAAATCTCATTCCTAAAGAGATGCCCATACAGGATTCCAGCATGAGAGGAACTGAACCCCAGATTCACAGATGCAAAGGTTTTCTTCAAGTTGGACAGCAAACATGGACATTAGTTGGTTCATTTGGCAAAGCGATCTCAAGAAATCACTAGTTTCAGGAGGCCAATCGGAAGATACTGCTTCCAGAGATTACCTTTTGGTTTATCCATCAGCTAGGATCTGTTCCAGAAGCATATGGACAGAACCACAGAAAATATTCCTGTATGTGTAACCATTGCTGATGATATTGCAGTGATGGGCAAATCCAAAGAAGAGCATGACGTAAATCTGCACTCACTGATGGCAGCAGCTCGTTGTGAAGGACTTGCCTTCAACACTAAGAAATGGCAGGTGAACGTAGGTCAGATTAACTTTTTAGTTTCTTTTTATACAAGTTTTGGGATTGTTTCTGGCCCAGGCAGACTCAAAGACAGGACAAAGAGGACTTGCAGAGATGCCTCGGATTTTTCAACTTTTGAGTACCACACATTTGCTGATAAAGCATCATCACTAAGAAAGGTTTTGAGGAAAGCTGTTCCATATGTATGGCAGGAGGCCAATCAACACATGTTCGAGCCACTTAAACAGGCATTATTAGAAAGGAAATGTGTTTTACAATTCTACAACCCAAGAAAACTCGACGCATCTCAAAAAGGGTTAGGAGCGTGCATCATCCAAATTGGCAAACCAATTGCATTTGGCTCCAAAAGTCAATCGCAAGAACAATCCAATTATTCGAACTTAGCATGAGACAGTCACTTTGGTATTCGGTGTCACAAGATTTCACGTACTTATTTAATAAATGATTCATTGTGGAAATTGACCACAAACCATTGGAAGTGATTTGGCGCAAGCTACTGACGAGTGCACCACCAACAACGACTTCTGATAAAAAATACACCGTCAGTTTTAATGTCAGTTACAAACTGGGTGGCAAAATTACTTCAGGCACACCAAGCGGGTTACCAAATCCAAAAAAGACTGCGGATGTTTCCCTAGACCTACAAGTAGATGACATAGACATCGAAGTAGAAGATGTACTCAATGCTGATCTGATGAGTTTTGGTCAACACAAACATAACCTGTGGTGGCCTAGACAAATAGGGAACCCACTTAGTACTAAAAGGGTTAATGGAGAAATTGAATTAAATGCCTAGGCCTAAGAGAAAAATACTGCAACCTTGAAGAACAATACCATCTTGTCTGACCACTGTTGTAGGATGAGCCCTGAGACATTCCATGTTGTTCTTTCTCAGGCCGAATGTAATCAAAGTTGTGATAACCAAGTGCATAGGCACTGCACCTGTTGTGGTGGGAACGGAAATTAACTAAAACATGGATTGGTCAGTTAACGTATGCAAATAAGCGGATTGAGATGTGCAAAATTTACTGATTGGCTGTAAAATGCTTTTAAGCAAGTGTTTGTGTATTCTGCTTTGAGACGGTACAATAGCTCTCGTTGTATTGTTCTCCCTTGTGCACAAGTAATAAATGGGGTTTCTACGTATTAATGATGCCTTGGTGTGATTAATCTCCGACAAACCAACTGCAGAAGGAAACAGATGACTGAAGGCATTATGGAGCGTTATTGTAGAAGATTGGCCTGACACAAGAAGTGCCAGACACCCTCAGATGTTTTTGGCTATACAGAGACAAACTAGGTATTTCAAAAGACATAATTTTTGAAAGGAAAACTGGTGCTTGTATCTGAAGCTCTTCACCAGGACATATTGTCACAATTACACCAGGGGCATATGGACATAGAGTGATCAAGGCACTTGGCAAGGAAACTGTGTATTGGTCAGGGATCAACAATGATATTGAGAAGGCAGTGAGGATGTGCGAAACATGCCAGTGTCAACAACTACAGCAACACACAGAACCAGTACTCACCCTCACAAGATTCCATCATCCCTTGGTCTAAAATTGCAATAGATTTAGTCACTATCCACGGTGACAACTTTCTCCTAGTTACTGATTACTTTTCCAAGTTTCCAATCATCAGACAATTGAATCAAGTGCATCTGTGGCACGCACAATGGGTGCAATATTCAGTTTGGTCAGTACACCTGAAGAGATCATATTGGGCAACAGGCCACAATACACTGGCAGACCTTTTAGGGACATGTACGCTAAATGGGGCATAAACCATGTGACAGCCTCGCCACACTATTCCATATCCCATGGCCTTGCCACATGAATGGCTTGCACCGTTAAGGCATTAATCAGGAAGTGCTGGGAAGAAAACAAGATCTCAGTATTGCCAAGTTACACTAAAGAGCAACTCCTTTAGATATGGGTTTATCATCACTAGTGGAAATCATGTTCAGAAGACAGGTTAGGACAACCTTGCCAAGCTATCACCTGCCGCAGTGCTCAGAAATACAGGAGAAATGACTCAATAAACAAGGGAGAATAAAGATGGCTCACAACTAACATGCAGGTGCTGAACTGCCTAGTCTGCCCATAGAACAAAAAGTTCAGGTCATACATCCCACCCAGTGAACCTAGTCACCCATGGAAGTTTCCAAATTGTGCTTTAAACCTAGATCCTATGCGGTCATAACACCAAATGGAGCTGTTAGGGAGAAACAGAAGTCAGCTAAGGGAATTGTAGACTGTATAACACTGAGCACTCTCTAAAACACATCCACAGCTGAATTCGGAAAATGAAAACAATCAACACTATGATAATACACAGGATGCCAATGCACCAACAAGCCACGAATATCTTAGTGATCAGTCTACAGCATAGGAAGGTCATACCATCATGAGATCTGGGAGGATTAGTAAGCCATCCATATGTTATATAGATTCTTGAACTCTTAAACAGAGATCTCTCTTTTGGGTAAATAGTTTTGGCAACCGCCCTACTGCGCATGCATTTTTATCCTTAACGTATATAATGTTATCTTGGGGAAAAAAGGGGGTGTTGTGATATAACTTTAAGAGAATATGCAATTAAGCAAGTAACCAGGCTGTAAAGCAGCATGTGACCAGCAGCGAGTACTTTGTGTAGGAATTGCTGTTGTGCTGTCCTGGTGAGTAAGGTTGCTGAATCTCTAAAATAGATCTGTCTGTTGAGCCATTCTGTAATGTAACTTCAAATAAACTTAACCTATGTATAGTTTACTAGTCCTGGTGTGAGAAACACAATAGCTCTCACCCCTCATATCCTACCCACCTATTCCCCGTCCATGCCAACTCATGGTTCCCACCCACCCCCAATTGACCCTCATCCCCTCCATGCCAAACAATCCCCTTTCACCCACCCCAATGACCCCATACCCTCCATGTCAATGCATAGCACTTTCATCACCCAGTATACACTCTGTGCAGAACCCTATGTAACAATGGCAAGTGTGGAAAAGCTTAGCGAACCTGGACCTCTATTAATCTGTTGAACCAGGTGCACACAAGGGAGAACATTGCTTGATTTTTCTTTTTAGATCTATTATGTCAATGACTCAACATCTATTTACACAAGGTAAAGAGGTGTCAAGTGCTTGTAGTTTCTGCTATTGGTACTTCAAAGGACTGGTTGATTGACACTTGCATAGGATTGTGGTGAAAGCAGGTTTTTAAAGAAAGTTATAAATGGTTGCTTTTTAAGCTTTTCCACGTGTTAATCTTACTGTAGGGTTCACTGGCTCTGTACTGAGTGTATACTGGGTGAATGGGTATGGAAGTGCTATGAGTTGGCATGGGGCCATTGAGGGTGTTTGGAGGGTCATGGGTTTGTATGGAGGGTGTGGGGCAATTGGGGGTGGGTAGGGACATAAATTGGCATGGGGGCACTGGGAATGGAGCGGGAATCCTGGAACTGGGTCCCCTCTGGCATTTGAAAAGGTTCATGGAGTCTCCCTGAGTGGCCCAGGCGGAATCCAAACTGAGCATCAGTGAGCAGGCTATTGCTAAGCAAGTGCCGCTTGATAGCACTGTTGGTGACCCCTTCCATCACTTTACTGATGATGGAAAGTAGACTGATGGGGTGGTACTTGGCTGGGTTGGATTTGTCCTTTTTTTAATGTACGGGACGTACCTGGGCAATTTTCCACATTGCTGGGTAGATGTTAGTGTTGTAGCTGTACTAGAATAGCTTGGCTAGGGGCGCGGCTACTTCCTTGATAATGGATTCCAGCATTTTCCCAATGACAGATATTTGGCTAACTGGCCTATAGGTTCCTGCTTTCTGTCTCCCTCCTTTCTTGAATAGAAGCGTTACATTTGTGGGTTTCCTGTCTTCTGGGATGCTTGCCAAAGCATAGGGAATTTTGGAGGATTACAATCAATGCACCCATTATCTCTGTGGCCACTTCTTTTAAGATGAGAGGATGCAGGCCTTCGGGTCTAGGGAACTTGCTAGCCTTTAGTCCCTTTAGTTTTCCTCGTACCTTTTCCCTAGTGATAGTGATTGTTTTAAGTTCCTCCCTCCCTTTTGCCGCTTGATTTTCTATTATTATTGGGATGCTTTCTGTTTCTTCTACTGTGAAGACATATATAAAATATTGTTCAAAGCCTCTGCCATTTCCTTGTTTCTCATTATTAATTCCTAGTCTCAACCTCAAGGGACCAATGTTTACTTTAGCTGTTCCCTTCCTTTTTATCTACCTGTAGAAACTCTTGTTTTAATACTTCTTACTAGCTTACTCTCATTCTAATTTCTCTGTCTTCATTATTTTTTAGTCATCCTTTGCTAGTTTCTAAAATTTCCCCA
Organism: Cetorhinus maximus; assembly: GCF_964194155.1. NCBI lineage: Eukaryota > Metazoa > Chordata > Chondrichthyes > Lamniformes > Cetorhinidae > Cetorhinus > Cetorhinus maximus. Next base: position 130,972,889 of record NC_135884.1, read on the forward strand.
ATCTTCTGGCCCACCACAAATGTTCACAGCATTGTAAGCATTTTCTTTCAGATACCATTCTTAACTTCCTTAGTTGGCCATGGATCGTTCATCCTTGTAGAGTTTTTCTTTCTCAATGGAATATATCTTGGTTGAGAGTTATGAAACATCTCCTTAAATGTCTGTTACTCTTTCTCTACCATCTTAACTTTTAAACTATTTTCGCAGTCCACTGTAGCCAACTCTGTCTTCCTACATTTTGTAATTGCCCTTCTTTAAGTTTAAGACATGAGTTGCAGACCCAAGTTTCTTCCCCTCAAACTGAATGCGAAATTCTATCACGCTGTGATCACTCTTGCTTACATGATCCTTTCCTACTAGATCATTAATTATGTCTCATCACACATTATCAGACCTAAGAATGCATGTACCCTGGCTGGTTCCAGAATGTATTGTCCTTAATACACCCAATGAACTCAGGCTCCTTGTCAATTTGTTCTGTCTAATCTATACGAAGATTAAAATTGCCCACAATTAATTTTTTAGTATCATTCTTTCATGGGATGTGGACATCGATTGCTAGACCAGCATTTGTCACCCATCCCTAATTACCCATTAGAAGGTGGTGGTGAGCCGATTTCTTGAACTGCTGCAGTCCATGTGGTGTAGGTACACGCACAGTGTTTGTTAGGGAGTTCCAGGATTTTCACCCAGTGAAGGAACGGTGATTTGGTTCCAAGTCAGGGTGGCGTGTGGCTTGGAGAAGAACTTGCAGGTGGTGATGTTCCCATGCACATGCTGCCCTTGTCCTACTGGGCGGTAGCGAATGCAGGTTTGAAAGGTGCTGTTGAACGAACCTTGGTGAGTTGCTCCAGTGCCTCACAGTGCATATGGTACACACTGCTGGCACTGTGGCCAGGATTTTCTGTGCCTGTTGGCGTCGGACATGTTCGGTGCCGTGAGCAGACAAGATAGTGAGAAGGCCAGAAATCAGTTTCATGATGTCGTGAAATCAGTCTGTGACCGTCCGCTCAGACAGTCGATGGCGGCTGCGTTCCCTGCCATCAGATGTTGGGAACCTCACTGTAATACATCAGCATATTATTATAAGGCCGGCCTGCCAGACTCGATTCCCTGCCCCTCCCATCACTGGATTGTCTGCCCACATCAATGGGAAAACACGATGGTGCAGAACACGTCTTGACAACTGTGATGTGCAGAAGTCAGGACTTACTGCCAGGGCCTTGCTCGCATCGCAGATATCCAAGGAGCAGAAGATGCTGGAGCCAGACAGCAATGGGGTCCTGGAGGAACGTCATGGTATACTGGGTGGATTCTCATGGATATGGCCCAGCTGCGAAAAGTTGGAAAGTCACCGTTGACGGTCTGCTCACAGTGGATGATGGTCAAGGGGGTGGGTGAGGAAGGTCTAGGATCGACTGGGAGAGGAAGAGGTGTTGTGGGGTGGTGGGGGGGGAAGCAAGGTTGAGCGGGGGTGTGGGAGTACGGGGGGAGGAGAGGTTAACTGGGGAGCAGATGGCGACTGGGGAGGTAGGTGTCAGGGAACAAGTGCGGGGAGGAGTGCAGAGAGGGGAGGGAGTCCGGTGGGGGGGGGGGGAGCGGGGAGGAAGGAGTGCGGAGAGGGGAGGGAGTCTAGGGGAGGGAGGAAGGAGTGCGGAGCGGGGAGGGAAGATGGAGTGCGGAGACAGGAGGGAGGAGGGAGTCCAGGGGGAGGGGAGTGCAAGGAAGGAGTGTAGAGAGGGGTGGGAGTCTGGAGCGATGGGGAGGAAGGAGTGGGGATGGGAAAAGGGAGTCCGGGGCGGTGGGGAGGAAGGTGTGAGGAGAGGGGAGGGAGTCTGAGGCGGTGGGGAGGAAGGTGTGCGGAGTGGAGAGGGGAAGGAGTCCGGGGCGGTGGGGAGGGAGGTGTGCTGAGAGGGAAGGTAGTCCGGGAGGGGGAGGAAGCAGTGCGGAGAGGAGAGGGAGTTCGTGGAGGGGAGAAAGGAGTGCAGAGAGGAGAGGGGGTCCCGGAGAGTGGGAGAGAGGAAGGAGTCCGGGGGGTAGTGCCAAGAAGGGATGGAGTCAGAAAGGGGGAAAGAGTAAGACCGGAGGAAAGGACAAAGGGTGGTGGAAGATGTAAGGGTGTCCATGGCTGCCTCCTGGGGAGCGAACTGAGGGTGAGCATGGTATGACAGAATGGTGAGAATGACTGAGGGCAGAGTGAGGCAGTAGGGAGGGAGGGTGAGGGTTTGATGGTAGTGGTAGAAGGGACAGCGAGGATGGTTGGTTGGGACTTGGAGGCAGACATGGACCCAGGGGGAGGGAAGAAGGAAGTCGAGGAGGTGAATGTGGATGGGGGTGGGATTTTCAGGAAGGATGGGAATGTGCACGTTCACCTGGACCTCCCAGAAGGAAAAGCGTTGTGGCTGGTAGGTCACAGAGATGGAGGTGGAAGGTGATGCCAGGGGTTCAACAGTGATGGGGGGAAAGAAAATGGGTGACATGGGGAGGGGGAGTGCAGGAAAAAGTGAATCCAGACCATGCTGTCCAAATCGAAAGTGAAACGACAGTCGTGGTGGGTGAGATCAGCTGATGCGTGGGAGTGTGATCATTGGGTGGGCGGAGATGCAGGTCAGCTCAGATGGACAACTGAAAGCGAACCCCAGCAGGCAGCATTCATAATGCTGAGTATGATACGTGAAGGATCTGTGTGCATGGGAGAGTGCTTGCACGAGGTTCGAAAGACCCTGCCCCCCGCCCAACACACACACACACACACAAAAACGCCCCTCCCTCCAGAATCACTCATTGGCCAGCTGCTCCCTCTGCGGTGACAGAGGACGAGGTTGAGGGACTCACAGGCAAAGGGGACTCGGAGGGAGAGGACAGCCTCTGAGATTCCTGAGTGGATAGCCCCAGGGCTGTCCAGCTGCTGCTCCTCCTCCCTTCGGGTGCCAGGTGGCTCCAGAATGATTCCTTGAGGGGAAGGAGCACCTGGAGGGACGTCGAGGTGCCCCGTTTCCCTCTCACGTTGCCACTGCAGGAAGTCACCCATGGCTCCCGCGATGGAGTGCAGGTCTGCACACATCTTTGCGTTCTGCTGCACCAGGGTCTCCATGGCATCTGCCATCCTCCCCATGGAGACCTCCATACATGCACATGTGGGCACCACTTCAACAAAGAGCAGGTGGATGCACTCCTCTAAATCGCATGCCACTCTGCTGAGGGCTTCCAACAGTTCTGCATGATGTTCCCAGATCTTCTGCTGACTCTCCAGGATGAGTTGGAAGGCCAAATCTGGAGGCTCATCATCTGACTATGACCTCACCATTACTGAGAAAGCTTTTAATTCCAGATTTATTAGTTGAATTTAATTTCCACCAGCTGCCAGGGTGGGATTTGAACCCATGTCCCCTGAGCCTCTGGATTATTGGTCCAATGACATTGCCACTATGCCACCATCACCCAATTGATCAATCTTCCTTTAATTTTTTGGTATTCATAAATTCATTAGTATGCAAACGAGAACTGATAAAGAATCAACTTGAATTAGCTATCACATTATAGGGTGTAATTTTACATTCTGGAGAATTCTGCTGGCTGGCGGGATAGCTGGCGTGATTGCTGTTGGGTGGCAGGATGGCTGAACATGCGCGATCTTCCGCTGGTCAGCTCATTAATTATGTATCTGCGAGGAGCTTTGCGAATCTTGTGGCCAAGTGGGCAGGAAGTTGCCTGCCCGCCACTACCTCATGGGGTTGAAGGTCCTGCTGCCAGATTTAAATGGGACCCAGACAGACATTCACTCAGTGCAGGCCGGGTGCTCCATATTACTTCTGCAGAGTCCTTGTGGCTGCAGCTCATACTGGAGAAGCTGGCAGATATGAGCAACCACATCCCAGGACATACGAGGGCACCTTCGGCATTGCCTTTCAGTCAAATCAAGATAAGAGCACCGCCAGAGATGCACCCATGGTCGGGCCATTGCTCCCTGTTGCAGTGGTCCATTTTTACAAGCAACGTGGCCTTCTAGAGGTTCCACTGCCTCTTGCTGCTCAGGCTTTTGTTCCTCTTGGTCCTGTACCAACTGGCAATGGACCCTCCTTCTCCTCATCTGGATGAGAGCTATTACCAAGGCAGGGTTGCCTGCAGCCTGCATCATCGACGCCTCAGTAGATGTGTGAATGCATTGAAGTGATACATTTAGTGAGCGTGTGCTTTACAGGTTTCCCTCTATCTGCAAGCCAACAGGCAAGTGCTAAGCCCTTCGCTTGACCTCCCCATCCCCACTCCATCCCGGTAAAGGACATTCTGGAGGACCAGAGGTGGGTGTTCCTCCCATTCATACATGGCTGCGTATGGAGTCATTGCTCTTTGACCAGGGTGATGGCAACCATGTGCAAGAAGACTCCCTCTGACACTATTCCACTTGTCTCCACTACCCTCAAGATTCTGTAGAAGGACCGCTGCCGAAGTAGCATAGAAAGACTAACCGCATGAGCCATTATCAGCCAACACCATTCACCCGGAAGGATGGAGTTTCAGAGTTGCGAGTTGGCTGCCATCCACCAGCCGTGGCCCTTGGAGGCATCCACCTCCCTCCCTCCCTTCATTCCTCTCACTGCAGTCATTGGCAAATAGCACAGAATGAATGGCATCTCCAGACCTTGCTGGGGTCTCGATGTTATGAGACCAATGAGTTGGGAACAAATTTGCTGCAATTCACCATAGAGAGTAGAATAACTGATCATGATTGACATTCAGTTGGCCACTTGTGCTGACCTTGAAGTCCACCCACCCAAAAAGACCCTCCTCCCACTTCGAGTAATCTCATTGACTAACTGCATGGTCAAGGTTGGATTGGAAAAATGTCACCTTTCAAACTCTTTCCACCACCTTCTACCATTCCCCCTGTCACCCACCAACATCCCCCCCATCACTCTTGACCCACCCAATATCACCATTCCTCTCCCTTCTGTCACCCTTGACCCCCCACCATTACCCTGGACTAAAATACGATCCACCTCCACGTGTTTCCCTCCCCTCAGAGCCAACGCCTGTTACTGTCCCCATGCTTCTTCCGTTATCCGAGCCATGTGTCTAGTCCCCCTCAGTGACCTCCCCACCAATGAGACCTTCACCAGAGTCTCAGCCTGGACCTGCAAAATTCATGTTATAACTAAGCACATACAAGGTGCTTTTCCATAGATTAGGAAGTCAGAGTTGTATTCAGTGGATCTTATGTTCTTATGTTGAAGGCTCACAGAACAAAACCTAATAACTGACCTCCATCGACATTGCATTTTGCTTATTTTGCACCGCTAAATTCTCCACCTCCAGTCGTGCTTGAAGCTGTCCATTTTCTTCCGCCAATTCATGGCAGTGCTCCTGCAGTCGGACCCTTTCTTCCTCAAGCTGTTTGATTGTCTGTTCAAGTCTTATCATCTGCAAAAATAGATATACACAACATAAATCTTAGCTCCTAATTGCCGTGAATGAACAGAGCAATCATTTAGTTTACATCACACAAACAGAAGTGTTCACTTGAATGGTTTCAGCTTTAAAACACGAAACCATTACTGATCAACATGTGCCCTAGATTATGTCCTTTTGCTTTATTTCATATGACATCAAGTGAGTAAAATGCAATGCTAGTTAACATTCCCTGAGAGCAACTGACTATAACCTTATGCACCACGTAGTGACACATGCATCAAAAAGACAAGAGGAAAAAAAAATAGATTATTTTTTAGGCATTGTTGACTACATTGTAAAGTAATTCCGGAATGCAGTACAGAGTGGATGCTAAGTGAAAATTCACTGCAGTAAATTACTCTTTTGTACATAAGTACACTGTGACTTTGTTAAAACCTTATAATATATTTCTACCAGTCACATGGCATAATATTTTACTTGCATTATTTTTGACTGAAGTTACTAGGGGCTTTTGAAAATTTGCTGACAACTAGAAGTAAATCAATTTTTAAATAATTTATAATAAGAAAGTACATGAAATAAAATAACAGAGACTGATGGAATAGAAAACTATGGTGAAATCTGAGATTAGAGTGAAGTTGATAAAGAACTTGAACTTTGCTTATGTCATCTGAAGCCAATTGGGTTATCGTCTTATAATTTGCCTAAGGACCACTGCCATTAAAACAGGTACTGAATAGCGTACAAATCAGTAAACCAGTTTTTGCAGTATGCCAAAACTTACTACATATGTATTTTGATCTGCACATCTTCAAGTAAAACATTTCAAACAGTTTTACTAACCTTTTTGCCCTATGTCACATTGCTTCAGCTCTTGTAATCATGTTTAATGCCTGCTGCATAACATGAAGTATGTGAAGTGCACGTGCTTGCTAATTTGATATTCGGTATACTGTACTTAATATTTAAAAAAAATCAAACACTTGGAAGTGAGTTATCGACTGCAATTTAACTCTAACGATACAGGTTTTAATGAATTGTGGTCTCTAGTGCTTGTTACGCAGAATGTATGTCCATAGGATAGAGACAAATCACGCGACCTAATCCCAAAACGTAACAGTCCCATGAATGAAAGAAACAACTTTACAACAAACTCCCTGCTAGCGTTGCACTTTGAATTTAGCAATAGTTGGGGTTTCCAATTTTAATTAAATGTATTCCTGGAAGTTTCATCAAACAACTTGCCCTCATGCTCCAGCCATTATTCACCCAACACATCCATCCTTGTGGCTCCCTGCCTTCCTACTCCAATTGGGAAGCAAAAAGACTCATTGCCCAATTGGATGATACTTGACTGTCAGCCAAACAGATTTTTTCCCCCCATTTTCAATATTTTTATATCTGGTAATGAGCAATGTTCAAAAATGAAGAAGAAACAATATTTTTTAATGTACCTGCAATATTTCTCCAGGGTTGCACACAGCAGTGTCCTGGAGATTGATCTTCAATTCCTGGAGACTTCAGGACAATCCTGGAGGGTTGGCAACCCTAGCTATAGTGAAGCATTATGATACCAACAGTGATCTTATCACTAGTAACCACAAAGTAAACACATGCTGGAACAATTGTTTCAAAACAATTAAAAGAACAATTTGTGCCAGAGGATGTTGAAATCTATAATATATATTGGCAAGTGTAGGTAAAATATTTCAACATTTTATGATTTTTAACCTGACTTGATGTAATTACTTAGAGGCCAGAATTTTGACGTCGGTGTGTGGGGGTGGGCTTGACACGCCAATGCGTAAAATGATGCCTGGTGATATCGGGTGTGTGTCCCGACGTCAGTGCACGTCATTTAGATATTATGTTCAGCGGCCATGTGCCGGAGGCGGCTGCGTGCCCGCCAAACCGTCAACGACTTATTAAGGCCATTAAAAAGCCAATTAAAGTACTTATCAACCCTGCCCGTCCAACCTTAAGGTTGGCAGGCAGGCGAAGAGCTCAAGCAGCCTTCACGTTTTTCAGGAAACCTCATCCACGGGCGGGATGAGGTTTCCTGAAAGTTTTATTAAATAAATAAATTCTGATAAATTGACAAACACGTCCCAGCTCATATGACATTGTCACATGAGAGGACATGTGTAAATAATTTTTATCTGTCTTCATTAAAGAATTTGAATCAGAACTTAACCTCCCTGTGGCAGCTCCATGCCTCAGGGGGATTTCTGCGCTCTTGCGCGCCAACTCTCCCTCCTCCCACTGCCCGCACAGGTAGTGCTGAGCACTACTGGCTGTGTGTCATGCTGGGCAAGCCTTAATTGGCCTGCCCATGTAAAATGGTGGTGCAGAGCCGATTGCGGGCGGCGATCGGCTCCGCGCCTGCCAGCGCCCGCTCCCAACGGGCCCGCCTGCCCGACATGGAGAAAATTCTCTCCATAGTGTACTCCTGTTTGTTTGACACTGTCCTTTGCAATCATTGAGATTTTTCAAATAACATGCATCACATTTATATCTATTTAACCTACTGTAATTTAATTTTCAGTTATCCATATAATTCCAAATCAAATTATTTTATTTCAGAATGGTTAGCATAAATATGAGATCCATTTTACAACACATAATTTGAGTGGAGAAAACTTTTTTAAAAATCTTTTTGTTTGCTTTACATTTTAAAATTCTTCACCCACTAGCACAAAGGTGGACACTAGGCAGTATTCTGTAGCACTAAGATCAAAGTCACCACCAGAGCCTGAGATAGTGATCAAGAGGATCAAAATCAATTTGACTATTGATTGACTGGTTAGGAATTCTGTTGTTCTGAATGAACTTCCATTCATGGGATTTGCTTTTATCAAGATATGCAATGGGGAATTAATATTTTTATGTACACTGACATAAATCAAACAACCTCATAGTACTAACATGTTGTAGAATATCATCAGATGGATGTTGCCACTTTACGCGATGTGGTTAAGAGTTACACCAGTTTCAAAAGTAGCTCCAGTTTTATCAATACTATACAGGAAGGAGAAAGGTCTTTTCCATGATTATATAGAAGGAAGTGCAGCTTTCAGTGCAAGAGATAGTGGGAAGGTAGCAGCTACTGTGTGGGTCTTGATAAAAATACTTCATTTGTGAAAAACTACTGCAATAGATGAAAGCAAATTTGGTGGAAAACATTGGATGCATGGAGGAACATCAACCCCAGACAACAAGAACAGGACAGCAAAGCAATCAGTCTGAGATGGGTCAAATATCACATTTTTAATGCAGGCAGAAGAGTGCCCAATGAGACTATATTTTTTTTGTTGCATGATTTGTACTGAAATCTTGCCAAAGAACTGTCAATCCTCTGCAGATCAGCACAGCAATCAAAAAGAATAACCTAATAGTCATAAAGCTACAGGAAAATTGAGGCACTGATTCACATTTTAATATCTGTAATTTCTGTAAGAGCAGTATTTCTGAATACCAAATCACAATTTCTGTCAAACGATAGCACACTATTTCTCAATTCTGTTTATTGCATCTGAATTTTCAGGCTCATATGCAAGTCATTACTCCCTAAAGGTTGAAAAAATACAAAACTTCAGCTCTTCCTTCAGAAAAAATCAAACTGGAGATAGGCTTACTTCAGTTTCCATATTCCCGTTGTATTCCCTAGTTCCATTCATCAAAGAATTCTATTACATCAATAATAACATAAAATAGTGAACAAAGAATACAAAGTACATGACAATATAGTGATAATATTTATTGAGGTCAAGAACTAGACTAGCAGAACAATGTCAGGATATGGCTGTGAGGACAGCATTCCTAGATGTAGATAGAGTGAGGCATGTTCCTTATGTTACCTGAAATACGATGATTTATGTTTGGTGGCATATTTGTCTGTAAGAAATATTTCGTCATCCCAGTGTGCACCTCTCATGGCTAAAGGAGTGGCTAAGCCCACTGAGTCACAGGTCAACTAACCATTGCAAAACTTACAAAAGGATAGCCATAGTTCCATCAGTAAATGCTGAATTTTTCTTAATTTTAATATACTCAACCCTCTAATTCATTAATTCCTTTGTGATGAAAATATAAGTTAAGGCCAGTGTTACTGCACAGCCATTTAACCCTGTACTTGATGGACTGTTTCATTTATTTGCAATTATTTAGCATTACGGGCGGAATTGTCTGTGCCCGCTGGCTTCAGGCATGCTCGGTGATGTGAACGGACAATATGGTGAGAAGGCCAAAAATTGGTTTCATGGCGTCATTAGATCATTATAAGGCTAGCCCGCCAGACTCATTCCCCCATGCTGGATCGTCCGCCCACATCGCAACGTGTTTTACAACTGCACATAGGTGACGTGCACCTGGCGACCTGCACTTTGCTTGGGACTTTGATGTTTGTTGCTTGCTTCGGGCAGCACTTGCAGTCATCAGCGGCAAGCTCCGCAGACAGCACGGCAGCACTTTTAGAGGGGGCTCATAGGCAGGTCTCTACCTACCAGGCCAGCCATAAGGCAGGGGTGGGGTGGCTTTGTATGGCTGCAAGGCTAGGGCTTGCTTGGGGAAGGGGGAGAAGTTGCCTCAAGCAAGGGAAGAAGCTGCAGGGTGAGGGAGGGGGTATCCCAGGGTTTTTGTGGGGGCATAAGTTGATCTGTGCGTGGCCTCAAGGTGGTGAGGCTGAGGAGGCAGTCTCCAGGACAGATGAGGCCAGATGGATATGTGATGGATACTTCTCTTCAAGCAATGCCTACTTTGAAGAAGTATTGCTCTTCTCGCCGTCAGGATTTTCATATCTCTCTTTTGCCTTGTTCACCTTCATTGCTTTCCACTTCTCTCCTGGTGTTTGACAAGGTGTTTACGAAAACCCGCTTTCACAGTCATATTTCCTTCCTCAGTGACTGTCTCCGTCTCCGACTTACCCCATGTGGATTTCAACTGAAGTTCCATCCCCCATGTTTCGAACCCACCCAGGATTACAGGTATCTCCGGGATATACAACACTCCTCAGACTGCTGTTCTTGTCGCATTCTGAGATCCACACTCAGTGCCATGCGCCGCCATATGAACACACTTGACCTCTCCCTCCAGCAGCACCGCCGCACCCTTTTTCGAAGCTGTGCGTGCCCCCAGTTTCATTTTATTCTTCGTCTCATCTGACGCCTCAACAAGAAACTTTGTCTCTTTCTTTCAGGTGCAAAGGAACGCAAGCTCCAACAACTCATCGACACCAACACCTATCCAGGACCCTCCACCCCTGCCTGTCCCTCTGTCCCCATCCCGTCTTTCAATCCCAGCCCCGGCCGTGTATTCACCATACCCCCTGACCTTCTCCTTTCCGACGCTGAATGTTCAGTGCTCAGCAAAGGACTTAGTTTCATACCCTTACGCCCTCATCTCAATGAATTTCGGGCTCGGCATGATGCTGAACTCTACTTCCGCTGCCTTCGCCTCCGTGCTCACTTCTTTGGGCAGGAGTCCTCTCACCGTTCAATGGATCCTTTTACCTACCTCCAATATTCTCCCTCTGGATTCTTACCTTCTCTTGATCTTTTCATTGAGAACTGTCGGCGTGACGTTAATCGTCTCAATTTCTCTGCTCCTCTCACCTACTCTAACCTGTCTCTCTCTGAACTTACTGCACTCTGTTCTCTCAGGTCCAACCCTGACATTGTCATCAAACCCGCTGACAAGGGTGGTGCTGTTGTTGTCTGGCGTACTGACCTCTACCTCGCAGTGGCTGAGTGTCAACGCGCAGACACTTCCTCCTACCTCCCCGTGGACCATGACCCCACCACTGAACACCAAGCCATTGTTTCCAGGACTGTTACTGACCTCATCTCCTCTGGAGATCTTCCTTCCACAACTTCCAATCTGATAGTCTCCCAACCTCGGTCGGCCTGCTTCTACCTCCTACCCAAAATCCACAAACAGGGCTGTCCTGGCAGACCGATTGTGTCAGCCTGTTCCTGCCCCACGGAACTCATTTCTTGCTATCTTGACTCCATTCTCTCTCCCCTTGTCCAGTCCCTTCCCACCTACATCTGTAATTCCTCTGACACCCTACATCATATCAACAATTTCCAGTTCCCTGGCCCCAGCCGCCTCCTCTTCACCATGGACATCCAATCCCTCTACACCTCCATCCCCCACCAGGATGGTCTGATGGCTCTCCGCTTCTTCCTCGAACAGAGGCCCGAACAATCCCCATCCACCACTACTCTCCTCTGTCTGGCTGAACTTATTCTCACACTGAACAATTTCTCCTTAAACTCCTCTCACTTCCTCCAAATAAAAGGTGTGGCTATGGGTACCCGCATGGGCCCCAGCTATGCCTGTCTCTTTATGGGGTATGTGGAACATTCCTTGTTCCAGTCCTACTCCGGCCCCCTCCCACAACTCTTTCTCCGGTACATCGATGATTACTTCGGTGCTGCTTCATGCTCTCGTCTGGACCTGGAAAAATTTATTAACTTCGCTTCCAATTTCCACCCCTCCATCATTTTCACATGGTCCATCTCTGACACTTCCCTTCCCTTCCTTGACCTCTCTGTCTCAATTTCTGGTGATAGACTGTCCACCAATATTTATTACAAGCCTATCAACTCCCACAGCTACCTCGACTACAGCTCCTCACACCCCGCTTCCTGTAAGGACTCCATCCCATTCTCTCAGTTCCTTTGCCTCCGTTGCATCGGTTCTGATGATGCCACTTTCAAAAACAGTTCCTCTGACATGTCTTCCTTCTTCCTTAACCGAGGTTTTCCACCCACGGTGGTTGACAGGGCCCTCAACCGTGTCCAGCCCATCTCCCGCGCATCCGCCCTCACACCTTCCTCTCCTTCCCAGAAACATGATAGGGTCCCCCTGGTCCTCACTTATCATCCCACCAGCCTCCGCATTCAAAGGATCATCCTCCGCCATTTCCGCCAACTCCAGCATGATGCCACCACCAAACACATCTTCCCTTCACCCACCCCGGCTGCATTCTGCAGGGATCGTTCCCTCCCGGACACCCTGGTCCACTCCTCCATCACCCCCTACACCTCAACCCCCTCCCATGGCAACTTCCCATGCAACCGCAGAAGATGCAACATCTGCCCCTTTACTTCCCTTCTCCTCACCGTCCAAGAGCCCAAACACTCCTTTCAAGTGAAGCAGCATTTCACTTGCACTTCACTCAATTTAGTCTACTGCATTCGTTGCTCCCAATGCGGTTTCCTCTACATTGGAGAGACCAAACGCAGACTGGGTGACCGCTTTGCAGAACACCTTCGGTCTGTCCGCAAGCATTACCCAGACCTCCCTGTCGCTTGCCATTTCAACACTCCACCCTGTTCTCATTTCCACATGTCCGTCCTTGGCCTGCTGCATTGTTCCAGCGAAGCTCAACGCAAACTGGAGGAACAGCACCTCATCTTCCGACTAGGCACTTTACAGCCTTCCGGACTGAATATTGAGTTCAACAATTTTAGATCATGAACTCTCTCCTCCATCCCCACCCCCTTTCCGATCCCCCCCTTTTTTTTCCGATATATTTATATAGATTTTTCTTTTCCCACCTGTTTCCATTATTTTTAAATATATTTCCATCCATTGTTTTATCTCTACCTTTTAGCCTTTTTTGATTCCTTCACCCCACCCCACCCCCACTAGGGCTATTTGTACCTTGCTTGTCCTGCTTTCTACCCTTAATTGGCACATTCCTTGGATAATATCACCACCTTCAACACCTCTTTGTCCTTTTGTCTGTGACATCTTTTGGTTATTTCCACCTATCACTGGCCCTCTATCCAGCTCTACCTGTCCCAACCCCCCCCAAACCAGCTTATATTTCACCTCTCTTCTATTTTTACTTAGTTCTGTTGAAGGGTCATTCGGACTCGAAACGTTAACTGTGTTCCTCTCTGCAGATGCTGCCAGACCTGCTGAGTTTTTCCAGGTATTTTTGTTTTTGTTTTGGATTTCCAGCATCCGCAGTTTTTTGCTTTTATCTGTGGATATGTGAGGATATGTGTGAGAGAGTGAATGGTGATATCCCTTGAGCTGACAGTGAGAGGCCAGTGGATGTGTGTTGGGCTTGAGTGTGTCTGTTTAGAGTGATGAGATGGTTGCCTTACCCTGGCAGCATGGATGAGATCATTCATCCTCTATCTGCATTGGATGGCCAACCTGTTCTGTGCAGCATTGGCACTGATCACTACTGCCATCGCCTACCAAGCCAGAGTGGTAATGTTGCTGCCCCTCCTGAGGCCAAAGTGAGGGTAGAGGACATCACGGCGGGCCTCCACAGCATCCAAAAGGCACTCGAGGGATGCATCACTAAACCTGGGGACTGCAGTCTTCTTGCCTTTTGGTAATAAAAACAAAAAACTGCGGATGCTGGAAATCCAAAACAAAAACAGAAACAGAAATACCTGGAAAAACTCAGCAGGTCTGGCAGCATCGGCAGATAAGAGTACAGTTGACGTTAAACGTCTTCTCTGCCAATGCTGCCAGACCTGCTGAGTTTTTCCAAGTATTTCTGTTTTTGTTCTTGCCTTTCGGGTCCATGTTTTTTTTGCAGCAGTCCTGGGTTGGAAGCACTAAGAGGTGTGTGAGCAGCTGTACTTTAAATGTGGCGCCCGGCGTGACGTGACGGTGTGGCAGGCGAATCATAGCCCACCCACCATCGAAATGGTGTGTTTCCTGGGAATGCATAATTAATGTGGCGGGTTTGGGATGTGAGAAGTCACATTGCAGCCAGTGGGTAAAACGTCGTTTTACTCGCTCTCCACCACACTTGGTGCAAGTCTGGGACAATTCCGCCCTATGTTTCTAGTGTATAGTTTATGTAAAGGTGAGATGCTTATTAAGGCCTTTACCCCACTTCATTTTCTTAACTCTTCCTGTTCATGCAACACTTTTAGCTGTGTCGGATGAACTGGTGCTGGGCCTCTGCCTTTATCACACTGAAAACAGCCACTAGACGTGCATGATATTAAAGAGATAGCATAGATCAGAAGAAATGTGAAGGTCACATGCCTTCAAACAATGGAAGGGAAACTATCAGAACCAATGGTTATTTTGAAGCAAAGAGTCTGACTGTGCAGGTGGGTATAACACCAGTAGGTAAGTTCATACAATCCTGTAATCAAAAGGTCGAATCCAGGCAAAGCTAGGGACTGCCCTAATTTTCTGACCTATGCTTCCATTGTGTGCAGAATTGTTGAAGTTACTCTCTGAAATAATTCATAATGACTGAATAAGGTGAAACAACTGAAAGAGATTCACTTTCAAGATCATCAAAAACCCAAGGTGTCAAACTGAGGACTCTTGACACTATGCTCCATGTTATTGGAATGCATAATTTGCTACCAGTATTCAACAACTACAAATGTTATGATTCTCAAAATATCAAAATAACAAAGCCTGTTAACATAAAATTGATCCTTACAAATATCTCCACTCACTTCTCAAGAAATGAAATGCTACCACAATTCTTCTTAATCGGTCTGTATCACTGTTTCGGACTGACTCCTGATTAGAAAAAGGTTACCTCAGGCATATCATAATTTATCATAGACAAAAGTATTCCTTTTTGTCAGAGTTGTGTGCAGCAGCTCTAATCGTGGATTTGACAGAAATTACAACATGAGATAATCAGCTCGAGCTGATTTCAGCATATCTCAGGTTAGTCTAGGTGCCAGGTACAAGAGGCAGAGCCTTTACCACAAATAGCATGACAGCCATCGCTTTGCAATATACTATTAGGGAAAGCCTGAGGCAATAAACCCTCAATTCATTGGTTACTTTACTGATAAAGAATGAAGAAGAGCCATGGAACTAGAGCATGTTGAGCATTACGCTCACCAATCTCCCACTGGCTAAAACTCCTGGGATTCCCTGGAAATGAATTGTTGATGAAGAGCTCCTAGTATATCAGGTCTAGTGTTGGAAGATCGGCAAAAAGGAGGGGGTAAATCATACATAATCACATATATGGTCAGAAAGGGCTGCAGCTAATATTTCAAAGGATGTTACCATTTTAAGGTAGGTGGCCACAATTAAAGGAAATAAAAAATGTTGCAGCCTTAAAGAGGCTGTAAATATTCTAACAGCTAATCTGTTTTAGTGGCATTGGCCAAGGGATGAATATTGGCCAGGGCACGAGAACAGTTCATTGCTTTTCTTTTCAACTTGTGTCCATGGATCTTTTATGTTCGCCTAAACAGACAGACACAATCTTGGTTTAAGATCGCATCAAAAAAGTGGCGATGCTACACTGACTTATGTCTGGTTTATGCATTCAAATCCTAGAATTGGCTTGAAACCACAATCTTCTGACTAACATGCACGGTAAGATATGTACTACTGGCTCAAGAGAGGCTCTCAAAACCTGCCACTCAAGAAAGATACAGTTTAAGAGGATAGTACACTTTTACAAACTGTAAACAAAAAAGAGTAGTTCATAATTTATGTGTTTGCCTCATCGTAGGAAAAACAGCTGTTACAGGTCTGTTGAAGGTGCCGTTTTCACTCCAAAAGGGCAGTGTATGTGGTTTTAATAGCTGGTGTTGTATGTCAGGGATTATTGTAGGATTCCCTTGAAGAGACGTATGTTCATCAGATTGCGAGGTTAATCACTTGTAGTTTTTCTTGCCAGGAGGTCAAGTTTTTACAGGTGGATTTGGAATTGGAATCAGGCTGAGAGACTTTTAACATGTAGCAGTCTCCAGATTTAAAAAGACATAGGTGTTACTGCCTTGTTCTGCAGCTGTTATTCTACAGTGGGTGTTCTTGGAAGACTGACAAGTTTCTCCATGGTTCTTGGGGTAATAAAACTTGTTATCTGAAGACAGTTTTGGTCACATGATCAACTGCCATTGTCCACATAATGGGTTGCAGCCAGGGTGATTGATACACAATGGGGGAATTATTGATAACCAGTTACAATTAGTTCACTGGAAGACCTTGGGCAGAATTTTCCCGTCAGCGATTTGGGGGCGGGGCCCGCTCGCTGACAGGAAAATGACACAGGAGGAACCCTCTGACGTCATCCTGGTCCATTTAAATATTGAGGAAGGCAGGCGGACAGCGAAATCAGCTATCCGCCCACCGACCTGTCAATGGCCAATTAAGGCCATTGACAGGATAATTAAGCTTGTTAAATGCCCTGCCCATCTAACCTTAAGGTTGGCGGGCAGGCCAGGAACCCCAGCAGGCTTCTGTTAATACACGAAACCTCATCCACTGGCAGGATGAGGTTTCATGTCCGTTTTTAAAAACTTCAATAAAGTTTATGTGCTTCTTATTAACATGTCCCATCTCGTGTGACATTGTCACATGAGGGGGACATGTTAATAATTTTAATAATTTTCTATTTTTAAAGATTTTTATACAGTCAGTAATCTCCCTGAGACAGCACTTAGTCTCAGGGAGATGTGCGCGAAAGAGCGCACTTTGACAGATGGGGAATCCCTCCCCCCCGCACAGGATGCGCATAGTGCTTCCTGTCGGGCAGGCCGCTGGGTGGGCCTTAATTGGCCGGCCCACTCATAATGGCGGCGGGCCCCGTTTTGGTGGCGGAGTTCGGCTGCCTGCCTGCCACTGAGCCGTTGGGGCCCTCCCGCCCATCAAGGTAAAAGTTCTGGCTCTTATTTGACATTCTATCGTCATGGCGCCAACACGTCTGGCAGTCAAGATTTTCCATTGGATAAGGATGGTTCCTCTTTGCTGACGAAACCCATTTGCATTTGAGAACTTTCCAGAGGCATTTTTATACATGAGTTAATTCATTGTTTGTGCATCAATTTCAAAAGTCACTTGACCATTGGCAGCTATCTTAACAGTCACCTTAGCGTCCATTTTCAAATAAAACACAGTTGCAGAAAATTATATACTGAATGCAGTTCACGTTTAAAGTTATGAATAGGACATGCCTTCACTGGGCATGACAGCATATATACAAATAAAAAAGCACATCATCTCTCCTATGTAATTTCATAAGAGATTTAGATGATCCTGATTCATTAGAAAAGGAATTAATATAAGCAGCGTAATGAATCTACACAAGATCATTGTGTGATTTTGAACTTAGATTTTGGAACAAACATATCCCTTCTTTATTTCTATTTTGTACCTCTAAAGATGTCACCCAACTGTTGATTTTCATTCAAATGTACTGAACTACACTCAACCTGCATCATGGATTACAAATTCATTCTTAATGAGAGGTTTTCAACAATATAATACAAATTCCTCAATATATGTGAAATCATCTGCAGAGACTAAACTGTTATTAATGTTCTCAAAAAATTATATTACAAGATGTCAAGTTTTACAAATGCAGCAATGCATAAAGATTTAATATGTATGCATAATTCTGACATTTTAATACAACAGATGAAATTATGTAAAATAGCTTCAAGTACTGTGGAAGTTATACATGATCACTGTCAAGTTAATAATTCAATTAAAACTAAACATTCATCTTAACTGATTTTTCAGTTATGGCATCCTTTCGTTTACTTAGTGATGCAGTTTGATAAAATATGACCAAACAAAATGGAACAGACATGCCTTATACTTTCACTAAATGCTTTGTTAATTGCTTATTTCTTTAAAAGTAGAGCTTGAGTTCCAAGAGAAAGGAATTAGAAAATTATAATCACATCAATTGTAACTCTAGCTTGATACATAATTTAAGATTTAAGACTTAATAGATAATAGTGCGACTGCAAATAACCCATTATAGTAATAAATAAAAATCAATATAAATAAACCAAGGTTTTTGCAAAATTCTGAATTAACAAGAAAAGTATAAGTTCATTTTCTTAGTTAGAAAACAGTAATTGATAAAGCTATTGTCTAGCTTGCCTCTGTTCATTGGTTGGTGGTTAAAACCCCACGTCAAATAAGCGTTCAGAACCCAATTTTGTGCAGAGGCCGCAGGTCCCAGGAGCAGCACCAGAGGTGGGTGACGTTTTTGTTTGCGTGTCATGTGACCAGCTGAATGCGATCACGTGCTGGCTGGCCAATTAACTTAGTAGAGGTGCAGGGCCTGGCCAATCAAAGAGTGGAGGTGGGCAACGAAGTACCAATGGTGGCATCTGCTGACTCAAAGTGGTGCTGAAGCTAAATTTAGAGGGCTGCCAATCATTCTTGCATTACTGCCTTTTTTAAAATCACAGAATTGTTACGGCACAGAAGGAGGTCATTCAGCCCATTATGCCTGCACCAGCTCTCCAAATGAGCGTCATGACTTAGTGCCATTCTCCTGCTTTTTCCCTGTACTCTTGCACATTGTTTCTATTCAAATAATCATCCATTGCCCTCTGGAATGCCTTGATTGAACCTGCCTCCACCATACTTCCAGGCAGTGCATTCCAGGCTTGAACCACTCGAAAAAATTTCTTCTCACGTAACACTTGCTTCATTTGCAAATCACTTTAAATCTGTGCCCTCTCGTTCTTGATCCCTTGACGAACAAGTATAGTTTCTCCCTATCTACTCTATCCAGCCCCCTCATGATTTTGAATGCTTCTATCAAATCTGTCTTAGACTTCTCCTCTCCAAGGAGAACAGTCCCAACTTCTCCAATATATCTTCATAACTCAAGTTTCTCATTCCTGGAACCATTCTTGTAAATCTCTTCTGAAATCTCTCGAATGCGATCATATCTTTCCTATTGTGTGGCACTCAGGACTGTACACAATACTCCAGCTGAGGTCTAACTAGTGTCTTATATAAGCTCAGCATAACCTCCCTGCTCTTGTACTCTATGCCCCTATTAATAAAGCCTAGGATACTGTATGGTTTATTAACTGCTCTCTCCACCTGTCCTGCCACCTTCAATAGTCTATGCACATATACACCCAGTTCTCTCTGCTCCTGCACACCCTTAGGAATTGTACCCCTTATTTTATATTGTCTCTCCATGTTCTTCCTACCAAAATGAATCACCTCACACTTCGCATTGAACTTAATCTGCCACATATCTGCACACTCCACCAACTTGTCTATGTCCTTTTGAAGTTCTATATTGTCCTCCTCACAGTTCACAATGCTTCCAAGTTTTGTATCATCTGCAAACTTAGAAATTGTCCCCTGCACACCTAGATCTAGATCATTAATATATGTCAGGAAAAATAAGGGTCCCAATACCGAGCTCTGGGGAACTCCACTACAAACCTTCCTCCAGCCTGAAAGATATTCATTAACCATTTCCCTCTGTTTCCTGTTACTCAGCCAATTTTGTATCCATGTTGCTAATGCGCCTTTTATTCCATGAGCTATAACTTTTCTCATAAGTCTGTTGCGTGGCACTGTATCAAATGCCTTTGAAATTCCATGTACACCACATCAACAGCATTACCCTCACTGACCCTCTCTGTTACCTCTTTAAAAAGCTTCAGCAAGTTAGTTAAATGCGATTTTCCCTCTAGGAATCAATGCTGGCTCTTCCCAATCAACCCACATTCTTTTTGTGGCTACTAATTCTATCCCGAATAATTTTCTCTAGAAGCTTCCCCACCATTGAAGCCAACTGACTGGTCTGTAATTGCTGGGCTTATCCTTACAATCTTTTTTGAACAAGGGCGCAATGTTTGCAATTCTCCAGTCCCCTGGCACCTCCCGAGTCTAGGGAAGACTGAAAGATTATGGCCAATGTTCCTGCAATTTCCACTCTTGCTTGCTTCAATATCCTTGGATGCATCTCATCTGGTCCCAGAGCCTTGTCAACTTTAATTACTGGCAGTTTATCCAACACTTCCTCCTTATCAATTTTGAACTCTTCTAGTGACAGAGTTTCCTCCTCTGTCACTGTGGCTTGCAAACAAACGCTACATTCCACCAGGATGAGCTCTCCACAACACTTTCCTCTTGGTGCTTGGATGTAGCAACTTGAGAGGGTGTGCTAGCTGGGGAGGTAGTGGCCACCCAGTAGGTAGTAAGGGGGTCTGGAAGCAGCATATCCTTTCAGATACATGGCTACACCTCGACGAGAGGTGTCTGTCTGTTTTTGTTGAACCCCACAAGGCCCCTGGAGAGTGGATGAACAGAGGATACATTTGTAAGCCCCTATCGTAGGCCAAAAGGCCGCCACCAGGATAATTGCAGTGCTAGTCTTCGTGGGGATGAAGTGTTCCTCCTTCTGTTTGCAGGAGAAATGCGCATTCATTAAAGAGAGGGCCAAAACCAGTGGAGGTCTCCCCGAGCTGCGTAGCCTGACCCCCAGCAGGGAAGGTGGCATCCCTGAGACTGGCTGGGCCTCAAGGCAGCCTGTGTGGCATCACAGGAGAGTGATTGAATGAGTGCAGGCATTGCATCTGGGTCACACGAGGCATAGTGCTCATGTGTCCACCACTGAACACATGTAGCTCCATATCAGACATGGTTGGGATGAGGACATGTGAAGTCCTTAACCCCTAAATATTTGTGTTTGCACATGTAGATCTTGGTAATCCCAAAGGACATGCAGCTGGGTAGAGTTGGGCAATCTGCCCACCTCTGGGGAAGAGGAGGGGTCCTCAGAGAGAGCACCGTCACATCAATCACCTGCACCCTCCACCAGTGCAGAAACTCTCATGCCAGTTTTCCAGTGTTTTCTGTTATTATTTCAGATTTTCAGCACCTGCGGTATTTTGTTTTTATCTCATGTTGGTAAGTATGTGCTTGTAATTAGATTTAGAGTCACAAGAGCTTATCGCAGATGTGCCCGGGCAGCTGATGGATGCTGTGACAGCTGAGGCCACTGACATCAGAGGACATTGGGAAGCCCTAGGCTAATGACATGCCCCTAGAGTCATGAGCAACATGGTACCTGCTGGGGGAGTCCATCCAGGCCATGAGTGTTGCCATTTCTCTGACTGGTGCATATTTCACAAGGAGCAGACTACACAGTGGATGCTGCAGATGCAGGCAGAACTGTATGCCATCAGCTTGGCCATGAGCTCTATGCAGTAGTGGCAGGACTAGAGGGGTTGAGGCATCTGGAGTCTCCGCCAGGTTGTCGGCCCTCTCTGTTCAGCAGGGAAGCATAAGTTTGCCTTCCATTGGAGGAGGTGCAGTTGCCTTCTGCATCTGGGGGCTCCTCTCAGCGTGCTCCATGCGGACAGCCGCTCTGCCAGTGACTCCAATGCCTCAAGTTGCTGTGATGACAGAGGAGGCTCCTGCACCCTCAGTATGCTCAGGCCCTCCAAGCCTCAGGCAGCCAGAGGACAGCCGACAAGGTCATCTCAGGCCATGGCAACAAGGTCAGCAGGCTGTCTCCACTGCAGCTGTATGCGGAGGAGTGGGGCCTCATAGGTGCACTTGTAAGCAAGTTAAGCAACCAAATGCATTTGGGGTCCATTGTTGTTTAGACTTTGTACATGTTAAGGCTTTATTATGTTGCGCTAGTCAATAAGAGCTAGAGTCCCTGCTTTTGGTCATTCTTTCCATTCTTGCTGCCTTGTTAGATGTCATCTGCTGCCTTTCTCCCTCAATAGGCTGCTAGTGTTGGAGTAGGCCATGTCTGGTCAGCTCCTCAGCCTTGTCAGTGTGCGATGAGAACCTAGGTGCGATGCAATGGGGTGCAAAATGAACCACACGATAGCAGATTCGCATAAAGGTGAGGCTTATAGCACAGATTCTGAAAGGGCGTCAGAGGAACCTGGTATGTATGAGGTTGCCACGAGCCTCCCTTACGTGTCTTTCAGTTCCCTTTGCCTCTGGTCCAAGAGGCTCCTCATTCTGTGCTGCCTGCTCAGAGCCTCCTTGTCAGATGAGGAGGGGCGATTGATCAAGTCCTTATTATTCAAGGCCTCCCACTCTGTAGTGCTTGGTTGTGCAGAGCACAGCAGACCATCACAATCCTTGTTGGGGCATACTGAAGGGCTCCACTGGCCTTTCTCATCTTCAGCAGCCTAGACCAGCTCAAATGTCGCTCAGGTGGACCCATGGTGAGTGATATACCTCTCCTCTGCTGCAGTGCTTCCTGTGGACTGTGCACATACTTGAAGGATCCACTTTCAATAGTTACAGACCAGTTGTGCATTTATGAAATGGAATCTCCCTGTTGATAAAGGCCACAGGAGCCTTGATAGCTACATGCATGCAGTCAATGACATCTTGCACCTGGGGGAATCCAGCGACGGTCCTGAAGCTGATCCCTTCTCCACCTGGCTGTGCCAGTTGGTTCAGTTGTGCACATTGTGACCGGCCCTCTTGAACAGGGCATTGGTACCTTGATTCACCAATAGACTGCAGCCTGTAAGATCCCACACATACCCCTGGAGGAGTATAAGTTG
This sequence comes from Cetorhinus maximus, assembly GCF_964194155.1. Classification (NCBI taxonomy): domain Eukaryota; kingdom Metazoa; phylum Chordata; class Chondrichthyes; order Lamniformes; family Cetorhinidae; genus Cetorhinus; species Cetorhinus maximus. The sequence continues at coordinate 130,995,574 of NC_135884.1, forward strand.
AGAGCTATGATGATCGTCAGGGCCGCTAGCGTTCTGTGTCCACCCATCCCATGGGTCTCAGCTTGTCCTGCAGCATGGCACATAAATTGGTGATGGCCTCCCTGGAGAGTTTCATCTGCATTGACACTGTTGCTTGGACAACTGCAGATACTTGAGCTGTGTATGGTAGGCTTTTTCCAGGGGATAGGCCCTTCTTTGCGTAGGAGGCTGTGGCGAACCCCCACTGAACGTTTCTCTGGTGTGTTCACCCAGTGGTTGGCCTTTTTGGAGATCCTGGAGTTTCTGCTGTGCCCCATCAGTACTTGGTTCTCCCCTCTGTGCTGTTCCCCCTACTCCCAGGAGCCATGAAGACTGGGTGTCAGAGTCATAGAGGTCTACAGCACAGAAAAGGGCCCTTCGGCCCATCGGGTCTGCGCCAGTCAAACACATACCTAATTATTCTAATCCCATTTTCCAGCACTAGGCTCATAGCCTTGTATGCCATGGCATCGCAAGTGCACATCCAAATACTTATTAAATGTTATGAAGTATTCTGCCTCTACCACCCTTTCAGGCAGTGAGTTCCAGATTCCCACCACCTTCTGGGTGAAAAAATTCTTCCTCACATCTCCTCTAAACCTCCTGCCCCTTACCTTAAATCAATGCCCCCTGGTTATTGATCGCTCCACCAAGGGGAAAAGTTCCTTCCTCTCTACCCTATCTATGCACCTCAATTTTATATACCTCAATCATGCCCCCCCTCAATCTCCTCTGCTCCAGGGAAAATAATCCCAGTCTATCCAATCTCTCCTCATAACTAAAACTCTCCAGCCCAGGCAACATCCTGGTAAATCTCCTCTGCACTGTCTCTAGTGCAATCACATCCTTCCTGTAATGTGGATTCCAGAGCTGCACGCAATACTCTAGCTGTGGCCTAAGCAGCGTTTTATACAGTTCCAGCATAACCTCCCTACTCTTATATTCTATGGCTCAGCTAATAAAGGCAAGTATCCCATATGCCTTCTTAACCACCTTATCTACCTGTCCCGCTACCTTAATGGACCGGTGGGCATGCATGCCAAGGTCCCTCTGATCCTCAGTACTTCCCAGGGTCCTACCATTCATCGTGTATTCCCATGCCTTGTTTGTCCTGCCCAAGTGCATCACCACACAGTTATCCAGATTAAATTCCATTTGCTACTGATCAGCCCAGCTGACCAGCCCGCCTGTATCCTCCTCTAATCTAAGGCTATTCTCCTCACTATTTATCACCTCACCAATTTTCGTGTCATCCGCGAACTTACTTATCAGCCCTCCTACATTCAAGTCTAAATCATTTATATATGCCACAAACAGCAAGGGCCCAACACCGATCCCTGTGGAACCCCACTGGACACAGGCATCCAGTCACAAAAACACCCCTCGACCATCACCCTCTGCTTCTTGTCACTCAGCCAATTCTGGATCCAATTTGCCAAATTGCCTTGGATTCCATGGGCTCTTAACTTTGTTATCAGTCTCCCATGTGGGACCTTATCAAAAGCCTTGCTGAAGTCCAAGTAGACTACGTCAAATGCATTGCCCTCATCTACACACCTGGTCACCTCTTCGAAAAATTAAATCAAATTGGTCAGACATGACCTCCCCTTAACAAAACCATGCTGACTATCCTTAATTAATCCCTATCTCTGCAAGTGTAGATTAATTCTGTCCCTCAGAATTGCTTCCAATAGTTTCTCCACCGCTGAGGTTAGGCTGACTGGCCTGTAGTTCCCTGGTTTATCCCTTCCTCCCTTCTAACAGTACCACATTGGCTGTCCTCCAGTCCTCTGGCACCTCTCTTGTGGCCAGAGAGGTATTGAAAATTATTGCCAGTGCCCCTGCTATCTCCTCCCTTGCCTCACTCAACAGCCTGAGATACATTTCATCTGGGCCTGGAGATTTATCTACTTTTAAGCCTGCCAGGCCACTTAGAACCTCCTTCCTTTCTAAGCTAATTTCTTTAATTATATCACAGTCCTTCTGCCTGATTTCCATACCCACGTTGTCCCTCTCAATTGTGAACTCTGACACAAAGTATTCATTTAGAACCCTACCTACGTCTTCTGGCTCCACAGACAAATTACCACTACGGTCCTTAATGGGCCCGACTCATTCCCTAGTTATCCTCCTACTCTTAGTGTACTTATAAAGGAAAATCTAAAGTTATTTTACTTTACTTGCCAATGCTTTTTCATGCCCCCTTTTTGCTCTCCTAATTTCCTTTTTAAGTTCCTCCCTACACATTGTATACTCCTCTAGGGCTTCCACTGTTTTGAGCCCTCAGTATCTGCCATAAGCCTCCCTTTTTCTCATTATCCAATCCTGCATATCCCTCGACATCCAGGGTTCCCTGGATTTGTTGGTCCCACCCTTTATCTTTACTGGAACATGTGGGCCCTGCAGTCTCCCTATTTCCTTCTCGAATGAGTCCCTCCTTACAGGATCCCATCTCCCTGCCAAGTTAGTTTAAACCCTCCCCAACAGCACTAGCAAACCTCCCCACAAGGATGTTGGTCCCATTCTGGTTCAGGTGCAACCCATCCGCCTTGTACACGTCCAGCAGCCCCCAGAAATGGTCCCAATGTCCCAGAAATCTAAAGCCCTCCCTCCTGCACCATCTCTCCAGCCACGCATTCATCTGGACTAACTTCCTATTTCTATACTCACTAGCGCGTGGCACTGGAAGTAATCCAGAGATTACTACCTTTGAGGTCCTGTTTTTTAATGTTTTCTAGCTCTATAAATTCTGCTTGCAGGGCCTCATCCCTCTTTCTACCTGTGTCGTTGGTACCAATATGTACCACGATCTCAGTCTTTTTGCCCTCCCCCTTTAGAATGCCCTGCAGCCGTTCAGTGACATCCTTGACCCTGGCACCAGGGAGGCAACATACCATCATGGATGCACGTCTACAGCTGCAAAAATGCCTGTCTGTTCCCCTTACTATCGAGTCTCCTACCACTATTGCTCTTCCCCTCTTTTTCCTCCCCTTGTGCACCTGAGCCAGTCACAGTGCCATGAGCGTGGCTGCACTCCCCAGAGGAACCGTCACTCTCACAATTTTCCAACACAGAAAAACGGTTTTCAAGCGAGGTGCACCCTGGGGATTTCCTATCTACCTGCCTGATGCCTTTCTTCTGACTGATGATCACCCAATCCCTCTCTATCTGCACTTCCGTAAGCTGCGGGGTGACCATGTCTAAAAACGTGCTATCCACAAAACTCTTAGCCTCGCGGATGCACCTCAGTGCCTCCAGCTGCTGCTCAAGCTCCGAAACTTGGAGCTCAAGTAGCTGCAGCTGGTGGCACCTCCTGCACTCATGGTCGGTCAGAGCACAAGGACCGTCTAGGACTTCCCACATGTTGCAGGCGGTACATAACACGGGACTGAGCTGCCCTGCCATGCCTCTAGTTGAAAGAAACCCTAGTTGAAAAAGTATTTTGTTAACTGTGAAGTGCTTTCAGATGTTGAGGTTGCAATAAAGCTGATCTAAGAATATTTGTCCTCAGCCTTTGTCCTTCCCAACCATGTTGCTGCTTCAAAATTAGATTTGATGAATTAGGTAATCTTCTGATGCATTGCAAGTCAGGTGTTATACTGTTTTATAGTAATATGAACATTCTGCCATTTAACTTTAACATTAATTTGCTGTGAAGGCGAATCTGTGTTTCAGGTAATCTGTGCCTTTAAGGCCATACGTCTATTTGCAGTAAAACCTGAGATCAACTGGAAGTTCATTGTTGTTAGTGAAGGTTATCTGTTCTTGTAATATACATGGTTGACTTGGCGCAATGATATGAAGTAAGTCATAGCCATATTAGCACAGCGCTTTAGTTGCATAATGCATGATACACCGGGAAGGTGCGGGAATCAAGGAGAATAATATCTGGTATCCACAGTTCTTAAATGGCTACTGGTTGCCTTTAAAGGGAAATGGGTTTATGGTGAAAAATAGCTGAGTCCAAACCATCAGAGGAAGGAGCGTTGGTAATCCTGCTACAGGAGGGTCCTACTAAGAAGGCTTCTTTTTGGAGTAGACCGTTATCTTCTACAGAAGAGCAAGCTCAGAGTTTGGTAGATGGAGGTAGCAAAAAGAATCAATGCCACCATATGGCCCATCTTGGACTCTTTTTTCTGACTCTCCCCATTTCTTGTCATTCAGGGGTTATGTCAGGAATTAAAAGATTATCATGCAAGCAAATAACAAATGAGAAGTTGACACGTCAAAATTGTTCCTTTCAATGGAATCGACATCGCAACATTTAAGAGACTGGAAGTGTAACACTTTAGTAACCAAATACTAAAGGTGGTCACAAGTATTTTGTTGATCATGACTTGTTTGCGGTGTTTCAATATTGGGAACTATGAAGTTTGCTATGGCTATCAGATTTCAAGCTTATAATCAAATATTGATGTTCTTTAGAGCAGTTTAATTTGCTTACAATCACAAGGTTTTGCTTGATTAATGAATAATTCTTAACTATTCCATTAAATTCTACAGGAAATAAATATTTTGGCAAAAGCATCTTGATTCGACTACAACTGACCTTTTGTTCTGCTTGGTTTATTTCAGTTGTGTTTGACAAATGAAGAAAGGAAGCATTTGGGCTAATAACGAGTTAACTATTGTGCAAGCATCAAAGTAAAATGTAAGATTCATAGTGGCAAGTTTTTAACTTGCTAAAATAATGAATCATTATAGCAAAATGCAACAGTTTCGAACATTTCACAACTTTCTTTAGCACAATAAAAAAATAATGTGCAGCTGCCTTTTAAAAAATTTTACTGGCAAATGTTATTATACTGGTGAAAATGACAAGCTACTAATCTTGTCATCTCCCTAGCTGGAAAGAAAATGGCAGGGGCACATAAATAATTATCCGATTAAATGTGCAATGTCAGTTGTTTGGGAAGATCAATTTCAAACAAAGCTCCTCCAGTAGCTTTGCTGAGGTGATATTCCAAAAACACAAACCATTTTTGGTGCAATTTCAACTTGTAAATTCCACTTCCAGCAATGACTTTAACCTTCTCTGTGGTTACCTTAAGTGTACAGTTGCATTTTGCAGCAGCTATATGCAAAGAGCCAATTTCATCATGAGTGTTAATCAATAAATTGGATTCAAAGCCTCTAGATAGTGTTTACTGACCACTTTTTGTTAAATTTACTAACCTCATTGCTTTAAAGAGAAGCTTATTTGTGCGTAATATTGCCATTGTACCTTGTCTTTAGCATGTTCCCGCTTACTCTGTTCTTGGCAGAATTTTGACTCCAGCTCATGAATTGTCTTTTCATATTGTGCAGCAGTTACTTTCAAGTCTTCATGTGCATTGTTCATTGTTTGTATTTGTTCTGCCTTCCCTGCAACCTGCCAAGTAACAACACTGAATGAAAGGCAATGCTTGCATCTACTCATACCACATACATTTATGTATAGATCATTACATAAAACATTGAATTATCAGAAAAAGAGAGCAAACCTTGTGAGGTAGAATAACTAACTGTCATGTGGTATTCTCTGACCTTCTGTTTATTACTGTATCCATCTGTAATATCTACTGCAAAGACTGCTGCCTAAAACAGCTCCGATTTTAACCCCTCACACTTGATGAGAATGGGGTGTACTGTGGGTAGAAATTAGAGTAGCATTCATACACCAGTTCAGATACATGCTCTGCTCCAATTTTTCAGGCATCATACTCTGTTAATGTTGAAAGTGTGCTGCAATAGAATATGTGCTTTGAGTTGGTAATTAAGCACAGCTGTCCCCATTGGGGAAGGACTAGGGAATCATTGCAAGAATGTATAAACCAGTTCACTCTGGGTGTCTGGGAGGAACTGGGAGAGTCTGTGACTTTATTTTGCTGTCTTGGAAATAAATCTGTTTTAAGGTACAGGCTAGCTTTAGACTTATTTTTCTTCAACATTCAATTACCAGAATTAACGTACAAGACCTGCAAACCAGGCAGGTGAGGGTCTTCGGTATTTGTTGCTGGCTCCATAAACAATGGACATCATGGAGTAGTAGGCCCAGGACAGAATTGAAAAGATTAGTATAAATTTTATTTTTCAAATATTTCCTCGTGAGCCAGGAACATCAGGAATGTTCCACTGGGCTCCTCGAGGAAAACCTCACCCCACCAGCAACTTCCCTTCCCCATTGCAATTGCTGACCACCCTCACCCCACCACTTAACTGACTGCAGGTTCCCAGTGACACAGTTTTCCCACTCCTGCCCACCAACTTAGGACAGGAGTTGGTGCTGCATGTTAATGACGCACAGGAGTTAAATTTACCTAAATATCATTTCAATGATCCAAGGTGACTCTGATGCTCTCCTTGTGGCCTGGTTCATTGCTTATCCCACGCTAAAATCAGAGCTTAAGCTCTTCCAGTAGGACAGAAGCAGGCTGATTTGCAATCTCCATTGCATATAACGGGTGCATTTGTATCAATGTGATTTGACTGCTATAAGTCTGGACAATAAAACCATCTGAATGAACTTGGCTGAAAAGTCTCTCATTTCTGACTGCCTCCCATAGTTGCAAGCAGTTGACAGAAACTATCTGAAGTCCCTATCAGCTGTTTGCACTGTTAACAACTAGAAGAGACCGTCAAGAAGTCTTTAGACAGCTTCAATCAACTGATATGTTTAACATGAGATCAGACCAACCTTGAATGCAGCCAGGAACCCACAAAATAATCCCCAACAAGGAATTATGAATGGGGGTGGGGATAGAAGAGTGTTTGCAAACCATGATTGTGGGGGAGGGGGAATGCCTGGACAGGGAGGGCCAAGGATTCCTTGTGGGGTCAATTGGAGAACCCCTACATCTCCTGGTCCACTAATAATTTAACTAGGCTTGGATCCTTGCTGCCGCAGGCTTTTGCTGACAGGCCATAATTGGGCCTGTGGGTAAAATGCCGTGCACGTCACATTTGTCATTGGGACAATGCTGTCTTTTAAATTAAATCCACACCCCTCTGGAGTAGGTGGCTTTTCCATGCCTGAAGTGGGGGCAATAAAAAGGTGAGAAGCAGGATTGTTTCGCCAGCCACTGCTGAAGCCCCTACCATCTTATAGCTCTGCACCCCCAGCCCTTATCAATCCTGACCGGTGAAGCAAAATTGGCCCTAAAGTGTTCAATCAATTAATCCATTCTCTAATGAACTGTATGGCTCAGTTATCATTGTTTCTTCCTATATTAATTCTTATTGAAAAAGAGAAAAATTTCCCCTCTTGATAAATAAATTGTTTTGTAGTTTTGTTTTTACATATCAATATGCCCTCTTGCAAACTAATTGGTTAATTATAACATTTAATATTCCATTGTCTGCCATTTTAAAAAAAATCACATAGGTCTCAATCAGGTTTATCTGAGTTTCACATTGATTATATATTTAAAAAAATCTAAAAGAAAAGATGCCTTTCAACCTACTTTCAGCACATCCTGAATGATCCAGTAAGTTTACAATCTATTAACGCCCAAGCACAACAAAATATAGCATTATTTCTGTGTTAAAGTTTGAAAAATCATGTTAAATTTCTCAGCAGAGCTATTGACCAAATTGAGTTCAGTCACACATTTATAGTTTTTCATCTAAAAGGGTAAAAATAACAGGAACAACGTGTCGGAAATGAAATTTCAATTCATTCAATCCTTTATACACTTCTCCAAGGAGGTAATCGATAAGAGTTTAGACAGAGAAGTAGATTTTTAGCATTAGATCAATAGTGAAATACTCCCCAACTCCTAAATGTATTGTAGCAAATTCGAACAAATCAGTGGCCTTAGGCCAAAAAGATTGACCGTCAGCAACTGTATTTGAAGTTTCTGCACTGTAAATAAAAACACATCAGGGGTGATTTTAACTCTACCTACCGGAGGGTTAAAATCTCCAAAACACAAGGCTAATACAACCCTTTATCTGTTATTCTACTTAACCTTACTCATTCATTCACACACAAAGATATTAATCTGAAGGCAGCTTCCATACCAGTGGCATTGGGTGTGGGGGTAGATGCAGGACTGGTGAAATTACGTGGGGAAAACCAGAAGTCAACAGGCTGGAATCTGCGATCTCAACTCGACTGAACCAATTAGTTTTGCCATTCGGGTTTCCTGACTGCAAGCTGCGCAGCAGACATGGTGTACACTCACCAGATGCAATCTAAGCTGTTTTTAAAGGGACAATTCACAAATGGAAATTGAAGGTATTCAGGGTGAATGGGGGACATAGAGCAAGGGCAGCTGCCAAATTTAACGATGCCGTACTGAAGTTACTGCTGAGTAGCAGCCAGGAAGAGCAGGAGGGGCATACTTTTCCACAGCAATGGGGGAAACATTCTAGTGGTGCTAGTCTCACCAAGAAGGCATGGTTGGAGATGGCTGAGGAGGTGAGCAGAAGAATCATTGTGCCCAGGTCATGGATGCAATGTAGCTAGCAGTTTAATGGCCTCACTAGGTTAGGAAAAGCAAGTACATCTGCGAATTCAACTACATCCTGCATTTAAGCATGCCCCTCACTCTTTCAGATTGGCTTGTTAAGTGTTCTTCAGCACCTGACACCCATTCAACTTCCAGCAACATCTGGCATTTACTTTCTATGCACTTTATCGCCTCCACATTTATCCATCCACCACTGACCCCAATCCTGGTGCCTGAATTTCATAGTCACCCTCACCGAATATATTGCATCCATCAGGTAAAGACTCACCTTCAACCACTCAGGTCTGTTTTATTTTTGCTCCTTGTAGGCAAAATGAGTACAAAAAACAAGCGACAGAGGAAGGACTGGAAGTGGGCCACCACGAACAGCACTACTCACAGAGGAGGACACCCTGGAGATAGGTAGTACATCTGCATCCCTCTCAGTGGGAAGAGAGGGCTCACAGAGACCAGGTGACAGAATGACAAACATCCCTGACATATATATATGCTGACTTCATTTGATAAATGACTGAACCATGAGAAGACTGAGTATGGTTATTGTCATGTCCCTTTCTTTTGTTTTCCAGGGCCTTTGACACATGTACACCGAGTGTCATATGTCATCCACGAGGAGGATTCCTCAGATGACCTAATTTCTTCTGAGAATGCACCATCACAGGGTCTAGAGTCATGCTAGAGTGTAAAAATAACAACAACTTATATTTATAGAGTGCCTTTAATGCAATAAAACCTTCCAAGGCGCTTCAGAGGAGCATTTTCAAACAAAATATGACACCGAGCTACATTAGGAAATATTTGGTCAGATGATCAAAAGCTTGCTCAAACAGGTAGGTTTTAAAGAATGTTTTAAAGGAAGAAAGTGAGATAGAGAGGTGTAGGGAGAATATTACAGAGCATAGGACGTAGGCTACCAATAGTGGAGCGATTAAAATCGGGGAAGCTCAAGAGGCTAGAATTAGATGAACACAGATGTCTGGGAGGACTGTGCATTTAGAGGAGATTACAGAGAAAAGGGGAGGTGAGGCCATGGAGCGATTTAGAAACAAGAATAAGAATCTTAAAATAAAAAAGTTGCTTGACCAGGAGCCAATGAGGTTAGCAAGCACAAGTGAACAGGACTTGGTGCAAGTTAAGGCATGGGCACAATAGTTTCAGATGACCTCAGATGGGTTACAGAGGGTAAAATTTGGGAGGCCATCCAAGAGTGCATTAGAATAGATGAGCTGAGACAGGGGCAAAGTTGCACTTCTGTGGGTCCATTTGGGTTTTCACTTGGTGATTCACACCTCACAAGTGAGCATGAGCAGACACTGGTGGCAGGGATAGCTGTGAAGAGTCTGTATTGGGGACGCAATTGTCTCCAAGCCCTAGTCAGCTGGATACAGATGCTGAACCCCAGGGACGTCCATTAAGGTGATAGAGATGCTTCAGCAATTTCACCAGATACTGAGACATGCCATATACACTCTCTACAATAGTGGGACTTTCCAAAGCTATCCCTGTCACCTGTATCTGCTTATACTTGTGAATTGTGCATTATCAGATGAAAACCTAACTAACTTTCTAAATGGATTCACTGAAGTTCGAATATTTACGTTGGTGCATAGCTGTAGGAATTGTCCTCATTCATCTGCAGTGATTCTAGCTCTACAGGTGAAGGCCCTGGAAGACAAAAGAATTGTTGTGAAGTAACACTGTAGCAATCACCGTACTCGACCTTCTCATAGTTCCTTCATTGATGAAAGAAGTCAGTAAATGTATGTCACAGGCATTTGTAATTCTGCCACCAGTTCCATCATTCCATTTCTGGCAGAGAGGGCTGCAAATATATCATTCTTCTCCATAGCCTCCTCCTCCGTCTCTGTGCACTGTACAATTTGTGGCTGACTACATCCAGACCTTTCCCTTGTATTTTGCACTCTCTTCAAATAGGGACGAGAAACTAAATCTGTGAATGAATGAAGGTCACTTGTTCACCCCATGGATGCAGTGCAGTCATTGAGGTGGATTATCAGACAGATGCACTAGATTGCATCAGACCTTTTTTGCAACTTGTGGAGACAAGAAACCTGGAAGAAAACATTTAATGACTCAAATCTGAATCAAATTGAAATCAGAGAAGTCAACTTTACTTCCACATTCAGCACATGGAATATCATCCACCTAAAATCCACCTTTACATTTATACCTGGGCCAGTGAATTTTGGGAAACCCTCCAGCTTTGCCTACAGCCCGCAATGTTTTCAGGTCTAAGTGTGTCAACTACATCCCATTTAAACTGACACAGAAGTGTAAATTCACCAGTTGGTAGAATGAAAATTAGGGGTAGAATTTTTGGGTCGGTGAGCGGGGTCGGGGTCTGCTCGCTGACGCGTAAAATAACGCACGGTGACATCGGGCGGGCGTCCTGACGTCACTGCGCGCCATTTAGATTTTCGGTTTGGCGGGCGTGCAGCCAACTCGGCTGTGCGCCCGCCGAACTGTCAAAGGCTTATTAAGGCCTGTGAAAAACTAATTGAAATAATTAAATGAGCTGCCCGTCCAACCTTAAGGCTGGCAGGCAGGCGAAGAGCCCAGGCAGCCTTCGCATTTTTCATGGAACCTCATCCATGGGCGGGATGAGGTTTCATGAGGTGTTTAAAAATTCAATAAAAATTTTCAAAAAATTCATTGCCATATCCCAGCTCATGTGACACTGTCACATGCGGGGACATGTTTTAAAAGTTTTTAATTTCTTTATTTTGATGTTTAAAACATAAACAAAGAGCGCAAGCCCCGACTCAGGGAACACCCCTGCCCGCACAGGGAGCGCTCAGCGCTTCCAAGTGAGCGTCACGCTGGGCGGACCTTAATTGGCCCGCCCATGTAAAATGGCAGCGTGGCCCCAATTGGATTCGCCCCCAACCCCACCTCCCCCAACCCAACCCCCCCCCCCCCCCCCCTCCCCCCCTCCCCCAACCCAACGGAGAGGCGGGGGGGGGGGTAATTTCTGCCCTATGTTAGTCTTGTCAGGAATACATGGGCTAACATTCAGCCCCACAAAAATAAAAGATCGAAATGGTTTCAGGCCATTTATCTGGGGGTAGCTTTCAGCAGTCACAGTTATATTCAAAATTTCAATCAGGGTTCTATATACTTCACAGGACCCTATGTGCATATTAAAAGTTAACTTCAACCTGATGGGCTACCGCTCTAAAGTCCCCTACCCAGAGGTAATTTTTAGGCCACTGCATTTACACTGGATGGCCACAGTGAAAACTGCCCCAAGGTGAAGAATATCACAGTTTAGAGAAGTGCAGGGGCAGCATTTTCCCCCCGTCTGGGGGGGGGCTGTGCAGGAGCAGGCACAAGCGGGTGGGTTCCCGATTGGTGCCCCTGGTCGGGGGCATGCCGCCATTTTACGTGGGCGGGCCAATTAAGGCCTGTCCAGAGTGACGTCCGCCCAGAAGCGCTGTGCTCTCCCTGTGCGGGAGGGGGGTATTCCCTGAGCAGGCCTGTGCGCTCTTTCGCGCATGCACGTGGAAGAGCGCACAGATCTCCCTGAGGCAAAGTGCTGCCTCAGCGAGATCGGTTGAAGTTTTAAAAATTTATTAAAGGTAAGAAAACACTTTCCTGACGTGTCCCCTCAACATGAGCTAGGACACGTCCATAACTTTTATTTAAAAATTTTCCGAACATTTTAAATCCCTTGGATGAGGTTTCATGCTTTTTCGGAAGGCTGCCTTGGTTCTTTGCCTGCCTGCCAACCTTAAGATTGGATGGACTGGTTGGTCCATTCATCATTTAAATTACTTTTTTAATGGTCTTAATAGGCCCGCCGAACTGAAAATCTAAATGATGCGGGGTGACGTTGGGACGCACGCCCAACGTCACCCTGTGTCATTTTACGCATCGACCGGAAAATGCTGCCCCAGAAGTTTGTAACCAAAATTATACCTAGCTGTTAATTGTATAGCAATTGAGTATTTAATTCTATTCAGATGATGAGCATTAACTGGGGATTCACTTTTTGTTATCCCCGATAGAATGTATGTTAGAGGGCAGATTGGTGACATATGTAGTTATGCCATTGTCTTGATGGACCTGATGGCAATCCTCACCCTTCAATTTGTATATTTCATTTTAGAGGGTATTCTTATATTAGATTTATCACAAGTTAAGCTTTATCCATAGATGTTCAAGGATAATATTAGACTGTGGCTTTACATAAATTTCAAAATCAACCAATTCTATTGGGTCCCTAAATATTTTTGGTGTTGAAGTTACAAATAGGTGGCAGCTTGTGTGCTTGTTGGAGTAGTGGAATGAGAACCACATCAATAAATTAGAAAATACATTTTCTGTAAGCACATCCCATAATTGAAACAACCCCTCTGTGATAAGAGATTACTTGAAATTTAAACAGGACACTGTCTAAAGCGACAATTAATTATAATGGCTACAACACATTATTGGCGTTGGAAGTTTCTAATCACAAAGCATGCATTATTTTTCCTAAAAATAGAATGTAGCTTCAAAAATTTTGAGGTTTACTTTGGTGACTAAAATCCACGTTGATTTGACTTTTAATTAATTTGTTCCATGCTTTTCACTTGTGGTTACTTCCAATCAAATACGCACAAATAACACTGGCGATGGACATGTAGCAAAATAAAGCTTGATATCTCTAGAAATGAACTGAATGAGTACAAAGTTGTTACTGAAGGTTATAGCAAAATCTATAGGCACAAGAACAAATAGTCTGATATCCACTATTTTTAAAGTTAAGTTTTTTCTCTATTATGGTCATGTAATTTTCTTAACAGAAGTTATCAAAATGTAATGCAATCTAAATATGCAGTTTTGAATTTTTAATGCATTCACTTTTGTTCTAAAATAAATGAGCATTATCTACAAATATGTAAATCATTCCATTAAACAGTATATATTGTGGTTATTTTTTACTGTACAATGACTTGGGATTATTTTCACAAGAGCTATGGGAGCTTATTAAGAATGCAATAATAGAGTGTAAATTTAAAATCGGTTAAAATTGATATTCAAATCCACAATGATGATGGAAAGCAGGGCATGGCTGTTCTGATTACATACAACAAAAATCAACCAAATTATTTTGTGAAAAGCACTGAAATTGAGTTAATCAAACACATCATTTATTTTCATCATTCTGAATATGACATAACATAGACTGTTAGAAGAACCAGATTATTTCTAACGTGCACTTTTTCTCACCAGCTTTCAAATCACTATTTTTAACTTTTCTGTCCTTTTGGAGGCATTGGCCCTTACTGGGGTATGATTACATAGGCAGAGGTCAGAAAGTTTTCCAGGTGACTGAAACATTTGCACATACTGGGTATAAAGCCAATATGAAATTGCACCATCTTTGCAATGGTTTCATGACCTACATATATGCTATATATCGAAAGTTTCTGATATAAAGCGATTGCAGAAAAGCAAACAAATCATCGTTTTAGGCTGCAATTTAAAAATATAGCTAATCAGAATACATTCTAATTTTAATACAAATAGTGACTGTTATCCATTAAATGGGCCTAAATTTTGTGGTTGTAATGACTGTGAAATTGTCATTACTCAGTGAATCTAATAGCAACTTCTGGGGTAGAATTTTGCCCTTGTCGGGCGAGCTCAGCAGGGGTGGTGGGACCGGTTGGGAAGCCGACTGCTGCCCACGATTGGGGCCGGACCGCGATTTCACGCTTAGCGCTGCCTGTGTGGGCGGGGGAGGAGGGCGTGCATGAACTTCTCGCATGTGTGCAAGTGCGCACTTGAAAATCTCCCTGAGGCACAGAGCTGCCTCAGGGAGATGAACAGTTTTAACAATTAGAAATAAAGATTTTAAAAATGTTATAAAACATGTCCCCTCATGTGACTATGTCTTATAAATGAAATTTTAACATTTTTATTTTATTTTTATTTGATGTTGGAAACCTCATCCATGGGCAGGATGAGGTTTCCAAAAAAGTGCAAAGGCCCCTTGGCCTTTTCGCCTGTCCACCAGCAGTAAGATTGGACAGGCAGTGAAAAATCTGTTTCAATTACCTTATTAATGGCCTTAATAGGCCTTTTAATTGTCGGCGGGTGCACTGTCGACTCCGGCACACGCTCGCCGACCGAAATATCGCGTGACTGCGTGTTGACGTCGGGACGCTTGCCTGACGTCAACGGGTGTCATTTTACCCACCCACCGAGGTAAAAATTCTGCCTCTGGTGTCCACAGATGAGCAGTTAAATGCAGAAATCCAGAAGTTGCTGTTAGTGATTCCTTGCTTCTCCACAAGGTGCGCTATTGAAGATTGCACAGATGGAAATCAATTAGAAATCACTGGTTTTCATGAACCTCCACTCTTGATGCTATTAGTCGCTCTGTAAAAACCTTGAAAAAGTAACGCCTCGTTGATTGAGGTGTAATTGGGTTTTTAAAAGGTGACTAAATCATAATTACCGCTGAACAACCTTTCTAGCACTGATAAATACATTTTACATTTGTGAGAGGTCAAATTTCTCCATTCCTTGCTAAAAATTGCATAGATTTTTAAAATAATTTTTAAAAATGAGACATGATGTCAAAACCTTTTTTACTTGCACTCATCAGCGCAGAATTGCAAGAATACAAAATCTCAAAGGGAACAACAATTTAGCCTGCATGAGAAGAATGGTTGGTAAGTGGACTCTGATTGGTAGAGGTGTTGCCCTGGAAATGCATCAGGAATTCTGTATTCTTGTGATTCAGTCCTGATGAGTGCAAGCCAAAAAGCTTCGACAACATGCCTCTTTTTTCAGCAATACTCAAGTTCTGTACTACCAAGCGACTAAAACAAAAAATGTTATTACTTTTTGAAGTTTATTTATAACATTTCAGTGTCTGCCTTAATTCAATGTGTACATCCCAGTCTTTATTTTGTTTTCTGTAAAATTACCAAAGGCGAATGATAAAATCTGCTTGTGACTTCCTGAATTTCTAAGTGATAATTTTTCAATGTGATTGGCTGCTTAGCCTGCTTGATGACATCACGTCCAGAGAATCCCTCTAGCTGGTGCCATAATGAAATTAATGTCAGAAAAGGTGAAATTCATGCTCCAGAGGTTGCTAGATTTTTGTGGGAAGCTTACTTCAAAGATCAATGGTGAGGGCCATCACTTTGGCACTGACCCCAAAATCTGGCTAAATTTCATACGCAGGATACTCAGTATCATATTGCTTATCTTCAATTCTATCAAGAAATGGCTGAGTGCGCTGGATACAGCAAAAGCTATGGGCCCCAACAACACCCCAGAGTAATAGGAGTATGCCACTTCTTCCCAAAAGCCTGCTCCACCATTCAAGGAGATCGTGGCTGATCTGCAACCTAACTCCATATACCCCTTTTTGCCTCATACCCCTTAATATCTTTGGCTAACAAAAATCTATCAATCTAATTTTAAAATTGACAATTGATCTAGCTTTGACTTTCATCTATGGCAGAGTGTTCCAAACTTCTACCATTCCCTGCATAAAGAAGAATTTCCTGATTTCACTCCTTAAAGGTCTGTTTCTAATTTTTAGGCTATGCCTCCTTGTCTTAGACTCCTCAACTGGCAGAAATGATTTCTCCCAAGCTACCCCATTTGTTATCCTTAATATCTTGAAAGCTTTGATTAAATATTTAACCTTCTAAATTTCAGGGGATACAACCCTAGTTAATGAAATCTCTTCTCGTAGCCTAACCCTTGATTTTTCCATTGGAAGTGGGATTTGACTCTCGGTCATGAACTTGCCCCCAACTCCAGCAAGCCATGAAGTGCGATTTTCATGAGGTCAGGGTCTTAATGACTCTAGAGATGGTGTTGCCTCCCAATTAGTAGTGGGGAGGGACAACAGAAATAGAGGTGGGATACCAGGGAAGTGGGCCACGCTTTGGCCTGAATCAGCAGCCATTACTATGCATGGCGTTATAAAAAATGCCAGCATATTCATGTTCAATGTGGCCAAGGCAAATGGAGAGTTGGTGTTAAACTCCTGGTTGCCAGTTGGTGAACATACATAAATACATATGAACATGCTAATTAGGAGCAGCTGTTGGCCATTTGGTCTCTCGAGCCTGCTCTGTCATTTGATCAGATTATGACTGATCTGATTGTGGCCTCAATTTTACTTTCCTTTCTACCCCCTATAACCTCTGACAATCAAGAATCTATCTAACTCAGCCTTAAAAATATTCAATGACCCTGCCTTCACTGCTGTTTAAGGAAAGGAATTCAACAGACTAAGGACCCTCTGAGAGAAAATATTTCTCCTGATCTCCGTTTTAAATGGGAGGTCCCTTATTTTTAAACTGAATCCCCTGGTTCTAAACTCTTCCAAAAGGGGAAACGTCCTCTCAGCATCCACCCTGTCAACACCCCTCAGGTTCTTATATGTTTCAATGAGATCGCCAATCATTCTTCTAAATTTCTGTCCAGCCTTTCCTCATAAGATAACCTCTTCATCCCAGGAATCAGTCAAGTGAACCTTCTCCAAACTGCTTCTAATAAATATTCTTTCCTATGTAAGGAGACCAAAACTGTATACAGTACTCCAAATGTGGTCTCACCAATGTCCTGTACAACTATAGCAAAATTTCCCTACTTCTATACTCGATTCTCTTTGCAAAAAACGCCAATATTTCGTTTGTGTTCCTAATCACTGCTGCACCTGCATACACACCTTTTGTGAATCATGTACCAGGATGCCCAAGATCCCTCTATTCCAAAGAGTTCTGCAGTCTCTCTCCATTTAAATAATATACCGCTTTTCTATTCTTCGTGCCAAAATGGACAAGTTCACATTTTCCCACATCATACTCTATCTGCCAAATTTTTGCCCACCCAGTTAACCTATCTATTATCCCTTTGCAGACTCCTTATGTCCGCTTCACAATTTACTCTCCTACCTTTCTTTGTGCCATCAGCAAATTAAGCAACCATACATTCGGTCCCTTCATCTAAGTCACTGATATAGATTGTAAATAGTTGAGGCCCCAGCACTGATCCCTGTGGCAGTCCACCAGTTACAGCTTGCCAGCCTGAAAACGATCAATTTAACCCTATTCTCTTCTTCCTGTTAGCTAACCAATCCTCTATCGATACTAATATGTTACTCCCTACACCGTGAGCTCTTATCTTTTAGTAACCTTTGATGTGGCACCTTATCAAAAGCCTTTTGGAAATAGGATAAAACCAGAGCCAAGTTTTACTCAGTTTAGATTTATTCACAGAGCATAACATTGCAGGTATATACTTCCTGACTCAACCACAGCACTGCATCATTAAGTTTATACGTGCTCAGGTAACAACCCAAACAATGCCCCTCATCTGCACATAATTTTATGCCAATTGTGATTAACTAACATAAAAGCAAAATACTGCAAATACTGGAAATCTTAAATGAAAACAGAAAATGCTGGAGAAACTCAGCAGATCTAACAGCATCTGTGGAGAGAAATACAGAGTTAACATTTCGAGTCCGTATGACTGAAGAAGAGCCATATGGACTCGAAACGTTAACTCTGTCTTTCTCTCCACAGATGCAGTTAGACCTGCTGGGTTTTTCCAGCATTTTCTGTGATTAACTAACAGTTGGGTTCTGGGTAATGTAGGGAAAGGTTGGGTACTAAAATTTTACTACTGCTCAGTACTTTTTTGCCCAAACTTTACTTTTTTGCATTAAATAAAACTGTTTCAACGTTGGCACTCCTGTCTCCACCAGTTGCAGCAGCTCAGCTTCAAAGGGCTCTTAATGGCCCCATGAAAATCTTGGCAGGTCAGAGCGTGAGTTCTTAATTAAATCCTTAATAACCTCAATCTGCCCAATTAACAAGACCGGTGACTTTGCTTTCCGACCCACACTCAGCTCTCCCCCGTTCTTGGGAAAATCAGAGTTGCAAACAGAGGCAGATCAACACGTGGGCTACCAGTGCCAATTTTCTTTGCTGTCCTGCCTCTGTTGGGATGGGAAAATCAGACCCCCAGTATCGCTTTAGTAAATCTACGCTGTACTCCCTCCAAGGTGCCCAGAACTGCTTGCTTCCTGATGGTCTAACCAGGGCTTTATATAGCTGAAGCACAACTTTTACCCTCTCGTATTCTATTCCTCTAGACATAAAGGCCAGCATTCCATTAACCTTTTTGATTATTTTCTATACATTGTGACATTTTAATGATGTGTGTGCCAGAACCCCCAAGTGTCTTTGGATCTTTACTTTTTCTAGCTTTTCACTATTTAGAAAGAACTCTGACCTATCCTTTTTTGGTCCAAAGTGGTGACCTCATTTGCCTACACTGAAATTCATTAACCACAGTTTTGCTTATTCACTTAATCTATCAATATCTCTTTGTAATTCCATCTGCACTGCTTACAATGCTAGCTATCTTTGTGTCATTAGTAAATTTGGATATGTCGCTTTTTACCCCATCATCTAAGTGAATAGCTGAGGCCTCCTTGCAGGACACCACAATCATATCCTTCCAATTAGAGTACTGACTCATTATCATTACTCACTGTCCCCTTACCTCAGCCAATTTCCTAACCAGGATAATAATTTTTTTTAATTCATTGGATGTGGGTGTTACTGGCTGGGTCCCCTAATTGCCCTGGTTCAGAGGCATTTGAGAGTCAACCACATTGCTGTGTGTCTGCCAGACCAGGTAAGGACAAATTTCCTTCCCTAAAGGACATTAGTGAACCAGATGGATTTTTACAACAATCAACAATAGTTTCATGGTCATTATCAGAGTTTTAATTCCAGATTTTTATTGAATTCAAATTCCACCATCTGCCATGGTGGGGTTCGAACCCAGGTCACTAGGCATTACCCTGGGTCTCTGGATTGCCAGTCCAGTGACAACACCACTATGTCACCACCTCCCGCCCGATTTGTCTGCAACTCAATGGGCTTTAACTTTAGCTAACGGTCTGTTATTACTGACCTTATCAAAGGCCATCTGAAGTCTATATAAATAACATCCATTGACATTCCTCCATCGACTACTTGAATCGCATCTTCAAAAAAATCAACTCATCAGGCACGACCTACCCTTTACAAATTCACACTAGCTCTTTCTGATCAGCTGAAAATTTTCCAAGGGGTTCAATCATTCAATCCTTAATTATAGACTCCAACAATTTCCTGACAACAGATGTTAAACTTATTGGCTGGAATTCTCCCATCCCGCTCGTGGCGGATTTCATGGCAGGCGGGAGCAGAGAATCCAACGGGAGGCAAAAAAAAAAAAATCGGAAACCCGCCGTCGTAAAAACAGGTCGCAATTCTCCCAACGGCTGACTAGTGGCGCGAACGCCATTTGCATTCATTAGCATGTCATGAATGCTCATTAAAACAGCTGCTCGTCGGCATCTTGTCATGCCTTCCAATGTTCCGTCACGCCAGTGGGAAATTACGTTGGCATCAAACCAGTTTGAAAAAGGGGTGGCATGCGCAAGTAGGACCTCAGTTCATTGGTAACTGAGGTGAGTGGAACATACTTGCCATAGCGCTGCGTCAGTCTTGTTGTGCTGAAGGCCACTGTAGGGTTGGACTGCTCCTTCTCTCTGTTTTCATTGTCCCGAGGAAGACCACTGTGCTGTGGTAATCATGCAGGCCTCCACTTTCAGGAACTAGCACTTCAGCAGGGGGTGGGCTGTGAGGCGAGGAGTCAGGTTGACAAACACGAAGGGGCAACAGGGATGGAAGGCTGTGGAATGACAGTCAGGGGGAAGGGCGAACACAAGGGGGGCCTTTCTGCGTTTGCCCTCTAATCTCTTTTTGCCACTGGAGTGAGCAGGAGTCTGCCTAGAAAGAAAAGAGGAAGGCTTCCTTGCGATGAAAGCCAATGGCTTCATTAGCACTGTTAAAGGGCTATTCAGAATTTAGTGGCTACACATCACAGTCACTGCATCTCAAGTGTAACACATAGGAATGTAGAATTTGGGAATGCAGGCAACAGTGAGGGAGATGCAGCTGTACCATATATGGCATTCCATCAGTGAAGGCCTGTCACGTATTTACCAGATGTGACACACCTATTGGGACAAAGGGCATTCATTGACCATGAGCAACTGATTGGTCATTAATATGCCACATCAGAGATTGGAGCACAGAGCTAGGTTGGGTCAATCATCTCACTTAAACTTTAGAATCACATGCAGGGCTCAAGGTATCACATATCTGCGATACCATTTTGGTCACCTCGATATGTGGGCTAGTGTCTCAGAGACAAGGCGGCATCAGTTATCATGCAAGTAGGGCAGCAAAAACTATGGACCCTTATAGTCTCCAAACGTGTCATGCTGTGAGCTTCGCTTTCTTGCCCCTTGAATCATTGTTTCCAATGTTTCCTTTCAGAGAGAAGGCAAAAGCTGATATGGATCTAGGGCTCAATGTTGCCTTTGTCAGGATCCTAATGCAATGGAGGAGGCGAAAAAGGGAGAGGCGGCTCCACGCACAGCTTCAGCAGGAGAGACATGGTCAAGCAGAGCCACAGCATGAACAGGAGGGTCAGGAGGAGAGACCCAGGCAATGGGGGTGACTTGCCAGACCTAGAGTTTATCATCCAAGAGTCTCCTATTTAAAAATGAGTAAGAGGCAATGCTGTGCATAACTGCGCTTGTCCCGAGATCTGGTACATCACATATGCCACATTCTTCATGAAGACCTGACACCATGTGGAGTTGGAGGGTGTCCCTTGCCAGTGGCTTTGAAGGTGACTGTTGCACTCAATTTCTTGGCCTCTGATTCTTTCCAAGGATCAATAGGTGACCTGTGTGGTATATCTCACTCTGCAACACATCAATGCATAAAAGAGGTCACAGATGCCCTTTACAGGGAGGCCCATCATTGTGTCAGGTTTGCTCTGGATGAAGATAGCCAGGCTACAAGATTCACCAGCTTCGCCACCAGCTCAGGCTTCCCTGGAGTGCAGGATGTAATAGACTGCACCCAAGTAGCTATACAGGCTCCGTGGCAGCTGTCCCTAATGTGTATAAACCACAAGGGCTATCATTCCATCAATGTGCAACTGGTGTGTGATCACCAGAAGCATACACTGCACGTTTGTGCATGCTACCCTGGGAGTTGCCATGACTCCTATATCTGAGTCACTCCCAGGTGCCTGAGATTTTCAAGGGGCCATTACATCTGCAGGGAAGGCTGCTTAGGAATAAGGGATACCCACTGAAGTACTGGCTGATGATACCGGTGCGTCACCCTCAGAGTCGTTCCAAGGAAAGGTACAACGCTGCTCACCAGGTCCACACGTTCCTTTATAGAGCAGACCATAGGGCTTCTGAAGATGCGTTTCAGATGCTTGGACTGCTCAGGTGGCTCACTCTAATACACTCCCAACAGGGTTTCCCGCATCATCGCAGTATGTGGTGCCTTTCACAATCTGGCTATGCAAAGAGGTGACGCCCTGCCAGAGGACGACCTGGAGGAGGATGAAAGCTCATTAGAGGATGAAGATCCAGAGGCCCAGGAACCTATGAGGCTGCTGAGGATCAGTATGAGCATGATCACGAGGAAGGAAGATGTGGAAGATGTGCCCGTGACACGTTAATCGCTGACAGGTTCCGGGAAGAGTAAAGTCAAGTAAGGGAATATGGCCACATCTCTCTTAGTCCTCAATGATACTCACGATAAGAGGTTGTGGTGGAAGAATTAATCCAGGCAGGTCTCTTGGTTAAAGCTGGTTTATGTTCAAGACAACTCCTCAGTGCTACTAACTTCCTAGTAGCTTCCACACAAAGTGTTCCAGTTGTACTTTTTTATTCTATCCAGTTGGGTTAATTAATGCCCATCACCTGTTTAACTACCAATTGGTTTTAACAAGATGATTGCCATATTAACACTCAGTGCCATATTCTTCCAACTTAGGGGATGTCCACCCACTTGCAATAAGAACGAGACCCACATTCACACTTGCCACATGAATCGCCAGGCCATGATCTTTGCTTTGGTCCGTGGGGCCCTATGAGTGGGCTCACTCTGGGAACTGAGAGCCCACTTAGGAACAAGATCAATAAAAGAGAAAACTTGAAGCCTTTGCCACCATCTAATGATGCCAACACTGCTGCGACTAAGATGTGGACATGCCTAGGGATCTCCTTCTCCCGTGCATGTCTTTTCTTCTGCCACTCCCACTGAACTGCATATGCTGCTAGATTATCAGCGCTGATGTGCTGCACTCATTCAATGGTAATCTTTGAGGAAGAAGGATGAGAAACACTTACATCACATACTTCTATAACAGATTTAAACGCATTTCCCTGATATCACACAAGGAGTGCAGGTTCTAGTTCAACTGAGGTTGACATCAGATGAACATTAATCTGACATTGGGACACTATCATTGAGTCCTGCAGGAGATGGTGCACCCAGAGGGAGGTCAAGGTGCCTCGTTGCCATGTCGCCTACATCCTGATGGTGCCCACCAGGGTGTGTGGCCATGGAGTGCAGGTCCAAGCACAAATCCGGCAAGACCTGCTGGATCATGGTCTCAAAGGTAGTCACCAGCCTTCCCATGGTTACCTCGAGGCGCTTGTATGTCGGAGCCACAACATCAGACAGAACGCGGACGGACTACTCCACTGTTTGCTCTAGTTTGCCGAATGTTTCGCTGGCTGTCATTGCATCTCCAGCATAGATTTGGTGGCTGCTTCTAGAGGCTCATAATCTGACTCGGACTGAGCGGGTGGCTGGTCTCCAGCAGCCCTCTGAGTGCCAGAGACCTGGGCTGTTCCTGCCTCTGACTGCTGCGGGGATGTGTCAGTGAGGTGTTCCCCAGAAAGTGAGCCCGAGCCTAATCTACATTTGTGCCCCACCGGTGTGTGTGTGTCTGAGCTGGTGAAGGGTGCGTGTGAGTGCCATGACAGTTCTTCTGGAGCTTCGTCCTCAGATGAGGTCCGGGGGCTCGCATTGGTGGTGCTGGGATAGCCTGGGAGTTTCGATGTGGTTGTGCCTATAAAATAGAAAAGCAGGTTTCAATTAATGAGCAAGAGCTGGATAAGACTGCAAATGACTCACTGTGAATTTTTAAAAATTCACTCATGGGATGTGGGCTTCGCTGGCTGGGCCAACATTTATTGCCCATCCCTAGTTGCCCTTGAACTGAGTGGCTTGCTAGGCATTTAAGAGTCAACCATTTGATGAGGCGAGGGATCTGTGATCCATAATAGGTTGGTTGGAGAGGCCGATCTTCCCTTTCCCACAGGGGTGACCCCTGTCGTCTCCAGCCAGCTTGGCTGCAGCCTCCTTGAATTCACTGAGGGCGAGGACGTCGGACGTCCTCCCCTGGTCAGCGCTCTCTCGCTCCTATTGTGCACCAGCTTGCCCTGTGTGAAGAAGAAAGGCATGTGACGATAGGGGTGGAGCAGAGGTTTGGTGAGATGCCTGTTCCCTGTGTGTGGTGAGCCCTCCCCAAAGGGCCAGAGGATGGAGTGTGAGCAACATGATAGATGGGATGGTGGTGATGTGAACGTCTTGGTGAGAGAATGAGTGTTGATATGTGTCCCCCACTAATGGTTGCGTGAAACCTCTAAAGAGAGTAGCTGTTTGCGTATGTGATACCATGATGAGAGTTTGATATTGGAGGGTGTTGAAGGATGACTAACCCTGGCAAAGCAGATGAGATCATTCATCCTCTTCCTGTACTGGGTGGCACTTCAGGTGCAGGTGTCAGTCAAACTAACCTGCTCTGCTACAGTGCCCCAGGCCTGAGGGGTGAGGCTGCTGTGCTTCCTTCAACCATCTGTGGGGTAGAGCATGTGCTGTTGTCCCTGCACCCCTCTGACCTGGAGGGCCTGTTGGACGAAGTGGGGTGCAGACTTCATGCTGAGGCTCTCAGCCTTTCTCTTATGGGTTGCAGACATCTGTGGTGGGCTGGAGAGATTCCGATTGTTATGTTGGACTGGCGTTTAGATATGGTGCCCAGACCTTCGAACCCACCAGCTGACGGCAGGTGGATGATTCACCTCCCAGATGATTCAGAGCAAAATGCACCTCTACATAATTAATGAGGCAAGCGCAGAATTGGGCGCGAGTTGCAGCCATTACAGACAGCGGCTGGGCGCTGCCGAAACCACACGCCACTGCATTTAGTTTCATTATGGGGGAATTCCGCCCATTGTTCTATAATTCCATTGCTTCCTTTTGTTACCTTTCTTAAACATGTGAAAATTTCTAACCTAAAAGAATGGCTCCCAAATTGAGAGAACTTTGGGTGATTATAGTTAAGACAACTACAATGTTCTCACCTGCTTCTTTTAAAATCTTTCTACGATAAGCATTTGGTCCTGCGGATTTGTTGCTCTTTAGTGCCTTAATTTTTATTAATTTCTCCATTACTGTTATCTTGCTTATGTTAGGTTGTTAAGTCCCTGTCCCTGATTCATTAGTAGCTTCTCTGGGATGTCTAAAATAAGTGTATAAAAAGTGGGAGCAGGAATAGGCCATTCGGCTCCTCAAGCCTGCTCCACCATTCAATAAAATCATGGCTGATCTGATTGAAGCCTTAACTCCTTTTTCTGCCTACCCCATAACACTTGACTCCATTGCTGATCAAAAATTTGTCTAACTCAGCCTTGAATATATTGAATGACCCAATCTCCACCGTTCTCTGTGGAAGAGAATTCCAAAGACATACGATCCTCTGAGAGAGGAAATTTCTCCTTATCTCAGCCTTAAATGGGAGACCTTTTATTCTTAAATAGTTCTCTAGTTTTAGATTCCCCCATGAGAGGAAATGTCCTCTCAACATCTACCCAGGCCAGTTCACTTAACCTCTGTCATAAAAGGCTGCAATCTATTTTTAAGCAGATTATAGCAGGGCACTTAGAAAACCTTAATGCAATCAGGCAGAGTCAATATGGTTTTGTGAAAGGGAAATCGTGTTTGACTAATTTCTTAGAGTACTCTGAGGAAGTAACAAGCAAGGTGGATAAAGGGGAACCTGTAGATGTTGTGTACTTGGATTTCCGGAAGGCATTTTATAAGGTGCCACATCAAAGGTTATAACACAAAATTAGAGCTCATGGGATAGGGCGTAACATATTAATAAGGATAGGGATTGGTTAGCTAAAAGGAAACAGAGATTAGGCAGAAATGGGTCATTTTTGGCTTGGCAGGCTGAAACTCGTAGGGCAGAATTTTGCCCTTGGATGGCGGGCGGGCAGCTGAACTCCACTGCCGAAATAGGGCCAGCCGCCATTTTGAGTGGGCGGGCCAATTAAGGCCCGCCCAGCGGCCTTCCCGACAGGAAGCACTATGCGCTTCCTGTGCGGGGGTGCGGAGAGATTCCCCATCTGTCAAAGTGCGCTCTTTCGCTCATGCACGCGAAAGAGCACACTGCTCCCTGAGGCAAAGTGCTGTCTCAGGGAGTTTACTGACCGGTAAGAAAAGTAAAAAAATAGAGAAATATTAAAATTATTAACATGTCCCCCTCATGTGACAATGTCACACGAGATGGGACATGTTAATAAGAAACACATAAAGTTTATTGAATTTTTAAAAAACGGACGTGAAACTTCATCCCGCCAGTGGATGAAGTTTCATGAATAATCTGGAGCCCGCTGGGGCTCCTGGCCTGCCCGTCAGCCTTAAGTTTGGACGGGCAGGGTCTTTAACAAGGTTAATTAGCCTGTCAATGGCCTTAATTGGCCATTGACAGGTCGGCGGGTGGACAGCTGATTTCGCTGTCCGCCCGCCTTCCTGAAGATTTAAATGGACTGGGATGACGTCGGGGGTTCCTCCCGATGTCATCCCGCGTCATTTTCCCCTCGCCGTGCGGGCCTCACCCCCAAATCACCGAGGGGAAAATCCTGGCCAAAGAGTGCCACAGGGATCAGTACTGAGGCCACAACTATTTACAATCTAGATCAATGACTTGGATGAAGGGATGGAATGCAGGGTTGCTAAATTTGATGATACAAATATAGGTAGGAGAGTAAGTTGTGAAGAGGATATAAGGAGTCTGCAAAGGGATAATAGATAGGTGAAGTGAGTGGGAAAAAATTGGCAGATGCAGTATAATGTGGGAAAATGTGAATTTATCCTCTTTGGCAGGAAGATTAGAAAGGCAATATATTATTTAAATAGAAAGAGATTGCAGAACTCTGTGGTACAGAGGAATCTGGGTGTCCTGGTGCATGAATCACAAAAAGCAGTTATGCAGGTACAACAAATGATTAGGAAGGCAAATGGAATGTTGTCATTTATTGCAAGGGGAATTGAGTATAAAAGTAGGGAATTTTTGTTACAGCTGTACAGGGTGTTGATGAGATCACATCCGGGCTACTGTGTACAGTTTTGGCCTCCTCACTTAAGAAAGGACATAACTGCATTGGAAGCAGATCAGAGAAAGTTCACTCGACTAATTCCTGGGGTGAAGGTGTTTGTCTTATTAGGGAAGGTTAGACAGGTTGGGCCTGTATGGCATTGGAATTTAGAAGAGTGAGAGGTGATCTTATTTAAACATATCTAAAGATCCTGAGGGGAATTAACAGAGAGGATGTTTCCCCTTGTGGGAGATATTCCAACTAGGTGACCCCTTAAAAATAAGGGTCCCCCATTTAAGACGGAGATGAGGAGAAATGTTTTCTCTCAGTGGGTTGTTAGTATCTTAAATTCTCTTCCCCAGAGAGTGGTGGAGGTAAGGTTGTTTAATATTTTTAAGGCTATGTTAGATAGACTCTTGGTTAACAAGGGAGTCAAAGGTTATAGGGGGTAGACAGGAAAGTAGAGTTGAGGCCACAATCCGATCAGCCATGATCTTATTGAGCAGGCTCAAGGGGCTGAATGCCTACTCCTGCTTCTAATTTGTACATATGTTCATATGCACCTTATCAAGTCCCCTCAGAATCTTATGTTTCCAGAAGGTCACCTCTCATTCTTTTAAACTTCAATGTGTATAGGCCCAATCTGCTGAACCTTTCCTCGTAAGATAACCTGCTCATCCCAGTAATCAGCCTAGTGAAGTGCCTTCAATGTAAGTTTATCCTTCCTTAAGTAAGGAGATCAAAACCACACACGATACACAAGGTATGGTCTCACAACCGCAATGTGGCCTCTTTCTCTACTGTAAATACTGATGTAATTATTCAGCATCTCTGCCATTTCTTGGCTATCATTAACATCACTGCTATCAGTTTTCAAGGAGCCCACTTTGCTTCGACCACATTCTTTTCTTAAAGTAATTGTTCAACTTTTTTGTATTGATTTCAATCCCTTGCAAGTTTCTTTTTAAACTCCCTCTTTCAGCTCTTAATACCTGCTTTGTAACCCTTTGCTACTTTATATTGTTTCCAATCTCTAGAATCTGTGTTATATTTAGCATTTTTGTACACTTTTTCTTTAAGTTTTATGTTGTCTCTTACTTCTTTAGTTGGCCTGGCTGCAACACTGAAGACTTGTCATCCAGAATTAGCCGGGCCTTCAGCCAGACTGTTCCAGTACAGTTACCACACTGGAATCTGCCTGATGATGTGGAAAATTGTTCAGGGATGTCCTGTCCACAAAAAGCAGGACAAATCCAATCCGATCAATTACCGCCCTATTAGTCTGCTCACAATAATCAGCAAAGTAATGTAAGGTATCATTAACAGTGCTATTAGGTCGCACTTACCAATAATCTGCTCACTGATGCTCAATTTAGGTTCCGCCAGACTACATGGTCAAATTGCTCATTCCAACCTTGGTCAAAAAATGGACAAAAGAACTGGGGCAGAATTATTCGCTGAGCGTGCGAGTGCACGCCCAACCCGCTCAAGCATAAAATGGCGTGTGATTACGTCGGACGAGCGTCCCAATGTCATTACACGTTCGCGTGATATTTCAGTCGGTGGGCACGTGCGGGTGCCGTGTCTGCGCCCGCCATTAAATAAGAGGTCAGTTAAGGCCATTGAAAAGGCAATTGATGCTGATTTTTAGCTGCCTGTGTGATTTTGCTCTTGTCGCATGGGCAAAATGGGCAGGTGGCCAGCAGACAATTTCAAAAACCTCATCCACGGGTGGGATAAAAAGGGTCAGCAGCATTGCCAATGTGAGTAATGAGGAGTTTGGTAGATAGTTTGCTGCTGGTGACTTATTGGTTATATGGCAGCTTCATCTCTGTTCGGGGCTTCATTATTAGCATTTCCAGGCTTCATTTCAGGACTCCTTGGTGTCTCCAAGGACCCTGGAGGATTCATACCATGTGGACCCTTGCAGCTATCAGACAGCCTTCTCTTACCTTGGTAACGGGGATCGTAGTCTCTGCTGGTGGCACCTCCTCTGAGGAGGAAGAAAGGGGCAGAAGGGAGAGGTGGCCAAGGGTTCTAATGCAGCTTCCAGGGGAGCGACCTGTGGGAGGAGAGGCGCAGGCACAAGGGTCGCACGCAGGGCCAGCAGGTAGTCCAAGGCGGAAGGGGCCGCAGAAGATGCCACTATCCTGCTGCCAGGATTACAGGCGGTGATGCAGCTACCTCAATATGTCCGAGGTGCAATGCCAAATGAGGCTCTACCTCTCAAGGGTGACAGTGATCTCCATATGTCAGGAGATTGAGCCTGAGATCACCTCTGACTGTGTGGACACCCCATGCCAGTGGCTCTGAAGTTCACAGTGGCCCTCAACTTCTATGCATCCAGCTCTTTCCAGGGGTCAGTGGGGGATCAGTGTGGAATCTCCCAATCAGCTGTCCATAGTTGTGTCAAGCTGGTGACAGAAGCTCTGTTCAGGCAGGTATTGATTTTCATTCATTTTGGTATGGGCGAGGTCAGCCAGACTGAGCAAGCCAGAGGCTTTGCAGCGATTGCTGGGTTCCCCAGCATCCAGGGTACAATCAACTGTACACATGTGGCCATCAAGGCACCAGTGTGTCTGCTGGGTGCCTTCATCAACAGGAAGGGACCCCACTTCATGAATGTGCAGATAGTGTGTAACCATAGGATGCAGATTCTGCAAGTATGTGCAAGGTACCCTGGCAGCTCCCATGGTGCGTACATCCTGAGACACTCCCAGGTGCCGAGGCTCTTCAGTGCTCCAGCCCGACTGGTTGGATGGCTGCATTATCCTATCCCTTGAAAATGTGGCTTATGATGCCTCTCCGCCACCCAAGAACAGAGGCAGAGACACGGTATAACAGGAGCCATGCTTCCACAAGAGCGGTGATAGAGAGAACCATAGGTTTTCTGAAGATTCGCTTCCAATGCCTGGACCGCTCAGGGGGAGCACTACTATACCCTCTAGGGCAGATGTCTCTGATAGTGGTTGCATGCTACGCTCTCCATAATCTGGCACTGGCAAAGGGGGACCCACTGGAGGAAGAGGATTTTTAGGCAGCTGCACAGATGATGAATTCAGTAGTGAGTCAGAAGAGGAGCATGGTGAAGAGAACACTGAGGGCATGGAGGCAGACCTCCATGGAGGCAGGGACACCAAGGACACCTTGATCCAACGCTCCTTAACCAAGCTGCCAAATAAGCACTGCCACCTCATGCTAGGGCTGCCGCCTCCATCTCGGATGTCTGCAATGACCCTATCCTTTGACCCCAAAGTCCACTCAGTGCTTGTACAATAAAGTTTGAGCTATCCATGTCCAGCATTAAATACTGGCACACCCTGCACCACATTAAATAAAAAAGGTGAAGTGTACTCAGGCCATTATGACAAAAGAAAATTTACCTCATGTTGACAGTCAAAACAAATTAACAGAATCTTCTCTGGTCTTCAACACCAGACCAGTAAACATAAGCAAAACACTGCACAACAGAAGATCGCATGTGACCAGTCCCTGTTGTGCTCATGGTGTCTTAAACTTACGTTTGCGAGTGCTACATCTTGGTACTCGCCCTTCACTAGCACCGGCATTGGAAGCAACCTGCTGACTCTGTTGTCCTGTTGACCTTGATGACCTTGGCAGTCGTCCTGTGGCCAGTGGAGCCTGTGCTTGCCCTGCCTGGGAGGGAGTGGCCAGTTCCACGGCTCGCATCTCCCCAGTCGCCGCAGCCTCATCAGATGCTACGGTCACAGGCAGAGGGGTGGAAGAGCTGCTGGCATCATCCAGTGCGCCCTGAGAGGAGCCCGCAGAGATGACAGACAGCTCGTGCACCAATATGAGGTCACTCTGGATCTCCCTGCTCACCATTGATGGAGGGACACCTAGCTGGGGTACTAGGAGCCTCATCCATCTCCCACACGAACGCTGACCACCTGAGGTCAGTGCCTGTGTGAGGGCTTGCACATCCGCACGCAGCCCCAGGAACCTCCGATTCTGTTCCTGGAGCTGTCTTTCCATGAGAGTCACCACTTTCTCAATGGAGGAGGAAGTACATTGGCCATGAGGGTCAATGCAGTGCTGATGCTCTGCATGGACTCCTCCATAACAGAGACTGTGGCATGCATACCCTCATGGATCTCCGCCAGATCCTCCCGCACATCTCGCTGGACATCTACCATCTACCACCTAATGGACAACTCCAGAGGCTCATCATCTGCCTTCGATTCAGTATCGTCCTGGTTTCCAGAAGTCCTCCGACTGCCGGCGCCATGGGCACTCTGCCTCCGCCTGCACCTCAAATGAATGACGAGTGCCCTCACCGTTGTGTACCAACATTCTAGCCAAAGATCTAATGCCCACTGAGGCGCTGGTATCTGTGTTGGTGCCTGGTTTAGAGAGGGGGTGTGACGCAGGTGCATCTGGAGCCCAGTGGTCATCTGGCGTCAGGGGTGGGTCTTCGGGGCCCTGCGATTGGGTGCATGGTGGCAAACCTAGGGAGAACAACGACACATCATTAGTTTAAGTCATCACACTGTTACAGTGCATGCCAGGCACCCTAGTGAGACCATGGAGATCTGCATCATGGCGCCATTGTCTTTCAATTTTCAATAGGGAATCCAGTTTTGAGGCTCCCATCAATGATGAGACTACACAAGAATGTTTGCATCATCCGAGACTCTCACCTCTGTGCACTGCACTCTTACCTTTGTCTGACGCCCCAGCCTCTCTGCAGCCGGTTGACCGAGGTGCATGGCACCTCTCCAGCTCCAAGGCATCCTGCTCATATCTCGTTAGGATTAGGAGGTTTGTGGGGCCTCCGCTGGTCTGCAACCTTTCAATGTTGTTATGGGCCGTCTTCTCCTAAAAGGATAGAGGAGCATTGATTAGTCCACTCTCTGCCTGCAGTGCCATTGCAGTCTGGCCAACCCCACCTGAGGAGCACCTTGCAGGGCACATCCGAGCCGTGGCTCTCGAACTGCAAAGCACTCAGTCCAAGCAGCCAGGGCTCACCCGCTTGGCCAGCTCCAGTGTCACTGACATTTGGCACATAGACTCTAACACCCCTGAGCTCCACGGGGGGACAGCCAGCCCTTAACACTTCCCCACACTGATCCATGCCAACACGATACTCACCCTCCTGAGAGCATCAGGTCACTAAACCTCTTGTGCCACGTGCTGTGGGTGTTCCAGGTGTGCCACGCAACATCATAGCTGCTGACCTGCGCTGTCACCTCCTCCCAAGCTCTTTTTGTAAGTTGCGGTGGCCTCCTCCTGCCATCCCTGGGGACAAGGGCATCCCTCCTGGCAGCCACCTCCTCCAGGAGAACCGCGAGGCACTCATCAGAGAAACAGGGGTCCGAGTGCCCACCTGACCTGCCCTCCCGCCTGACATCTGCGCCCGCATTTGAATCCATAATTTATAATCTCCTGTTGACAACAATGAAGGTGCTTTCATCGCTGGAAGCCTTCCAGGGCCTGACTGTGCCGGTTTTAAACCAGCCACCAGATCACCATTGGACCCGGCGGCCGACAGGCCCTCTCCCCTGCCCAACCCTTCGCCACCATTAGGGAACCGCCGTTCATGCTCGGCGGGCCTTAATTGGCCCGCCAGCATGAAATCACGGCGGGGGCCAATCGCGAATGGCGGCACATTTCTCGCCCACTCCCAGGCCTGCTGATCGCGCCCGCCCACCAAACTCAAAATTCTATTCCTGAATTCCAGAGGTGAGGTGGGAGTAACTGCACTTGACATCAAGTCAGCATTTGACTAAATGTGGTATCAAAGAGCCTTAGTTAAATTGAAGTCAATGGGGATCAGTTGGAAAATTCTTCACTTACTGGAGTCCTACCTAGCACAAAGGAAGATGGCTGTGGCTGTTGGAGGCCAAAAATCTCAGCTCCAGGGCATTGCTGCAGAGTTTCTCAAAATAGTGCCATAATTACTATAATCATGTATGGTGTTACAATCTCTATAGAGACCTTTTTTTCATTCATTCATGGGATGTGGGTGTCTCTGGCTAGGCCAGCATTTATTGCCCATCCCTAATTGCCCTTGCTCAGAGGGCATTTAAGAGCTGACCACATTGCTGTGGGTCTGGAGTCACATGTAGGCCAGACCGGGAAAGGGCGGCAGATTTCCTTCCCTAAAGGACATTAGTGAACGAGATGGGTTTTTACAACAATCAACAATGGTTTCATGGTCATCATTACACTTTTAATTCCAGATTTTTATTGAATTCAAATTCCACCATCTGCCATGGCGGGACTCGAACCCGGGTCCCCAGGGACCTTGGGGGGAGAATCTTTCCTATGGCGGGCGGGCTGGGCGGGGGCGGGCACAGAGCCGATTGCCGCTGCATGCTGCCTAATTGGCCCGCCCAGCGTAACGCATGGTCAGTAGCGCTCAGCGCTACTTGTGTGGGCAGGGGGAGGAGAGAGAGTCGGGGCCTGTGCTCTTTCGCGCATGCACGCGAAAATGCACAGCAATCTCCCTGAGGCATGGAGCTGCCTCAGGGAGACTGAATGGATTAGAAAACTTTGTAATAAATAAAGTAAAAATATATTCAAACATGACCCCTCATGTGATAAGTGTCACATGAGCTGGGACATGTTTGTGAAGTTAGGAAAATGTTTTCATTTATTTTATAAATACTTCACGAAACTTCATCCTGCCCGTGGATGCGGTTTCCTGAAAAATGCGAAGGCCGCTTGGGCTTTTCGCCTGCCCGCCAACCTTAAGGTTGGACAGGCAGTGTTCTTAACAAGTTTAATTACTTTTTTGATGGCCTTAATAGACTGTTGACAGTTCAGCTGGCGCGCGCCTGCCGAACGAAATGTTAAGATGATGCGCGATGACGTCGGGGAGCATGCCCGTCGTCATTGCATGTCATTTTACATGTCGGCCTGTTGGGCCCATCCCCTCATGCTGACCGGAAGATTCAGCCCTGGGCTTCTAAATTATTAGTCCAGCAACAATAATTTTTTTAAAAATTCAAACTTCCAGTTATTAGTTGAAAGAATGACATATCAAGATTTCACGCCATATCAAATGGATAAAAAACGCTATTGACTAAACGTTATTTCTGTCTGTAGGCAACTTAGACTTTAAGCTTTTAGAATGGCTCCTTGATACTTATCACACACCTCCCTCTCCAAGGAATTACAATTCTTATAGAAAACAGTTCCCAGTTACTCTGAGCTTCCAATGGGTTACTTCCTTTTTATTTTCCCAGCCGGGCAACTTCTAATTCAGAACTATCTTTCACTGTGCGGTTACACTGTAGATTTCTTCCTCTAGCTCCAAGCTAGGCAAATCTTCCAGATTTCTTTAACTCCCAAAATATAAAATCTTATGAACTAAGAGATACATTCCTAAAACCCAATAATCTTAAAAATGTCACAATTGTAACAATAGTAAGTGACCAACACTTTTCATTGTGGACAGCAGGAATAATGGTGAGAGGCCAGAGGATGAATGACACTATGCTCAGCAACATCTTCGGGCAGACTGGTTCAATGATTTAATATATTAGATCCTGACATGACAGCTGTGCCGGATCCTGCCTTGGCTTGCGTTTACACGTTGAGCATTTTCAGTAGGGTTGAGTGAATGACTATTTGGAAAATGAAGTGTGGTCAAGATAATTTTTTTTAACCTATTTATCTAATATATTTCCCACAAAGGATAATTGGAGTGGAAATCATTTCAAGGGAGCTGTGGAGGTTTCAGAATATTTGTGCAACTTTTCATCTATGGATGTTGCGTGCTGTGGAGAGTACAAGGCATGGAAAAAGCAAAAAAATGCTTTAGGGTAAAAAATAATTCCATCATCAAACAAATAAGGTTGGAATACAGCAAGGTCATCAGTCCATTTGTTGATTAGTTCATGGTATATAATTGGCTCAGTCCGTTTTCATTAATTTTTGCTTTGAATTCTAGTTTGTAATGGCTTCCTTGGTCTCAAAAAAATAGAACTTCTCCATGGGCAGGATATTGAGTTCGGCGAGCGGTGTGCTGCTCACTGACGCGGGATGACGTTGGGTGGAACTCCCTACGTCACCCCGCGTCATTTCAATTTTCAGGTCGGCGGGGGCGCAGCCGAATCAGCTGTGCGCCCGCCGACCTGTCAGCGGCCAATTGAGGCCATTTAAAAACTAATTGAAGTACTTAAAGGACCTGCTGGTCCAGCCTTAAAGTTGGCGGGCAGGCCAGGAGCCCTGGCGGGCTTCAGAAAAAGCATGAAACCTCATCCACGGGCGGAATGAGGTTTCATATAGGTTCTTAAAATTTTAATAAAAGTTTAATTAAAAGTGATGGACATGTCCCAGTTCATGAGACAGTGTCACCTGAGTGGACATGTCAGGGAAATTTTATGTTTCTTTATTTCACATTTTTGAATTTGGAGCCGATCTCCCTGAGGCAGCACTTAGCCTCAGGGAGATGAGTGCGTTCTTTCGCGCACATGCGCGAAAGAGCGCACTCCCGGCTGAGGGATTTGCCCCCTGCCTGCACAGGGAGCGCATAGCGCTTCCTGGCGGACATCATGATGGGCGGGCCTTAATTGGCCCGCCCATGTAAAATGGCGACGTGCCCCCAATCGGGGGCGCCGATCAGAGGCACGCACGTATGTGCCCGTTGCTGAACATCCCCCCCAAAGGGGGGAAAAATTTTCCCCATAAATTAGTTTGCTCTTGCTCTATTCAACCGTTGTAGATGTCCTTGCTATTTGGATATTGCAGCACCAGACAACTGACAGGAGCACATTGGTCAAAATCAGAAAGGACATTAAGGTGAGAACTTTGGAGGATAAACGGTTGTCATGTTGACCAACATCTTATCAGATGGCCTGCATTATTTTGGGGTTGAATTTTGGGAGACTCGAGTGAACAGGTACAAAAAGCAATTAAAAAGGCTGATGGAATGTTGACCTCCATCTCAGGGGGTTAGAACACAAAAGTGAGGATGTGATTCCACAGACCTTTGGTCAGACCCCATCTGGAGTAGAGTTTCAGTTTTACTCATCACAACACATGATATATTGGCTTTGGAAGATGTACATCATAGATTCACCAGAATAATGGTTAAATTATGAGGAAGGTTGATTTGTATGATCTAATCCTGTTCCTATGTTCCTTCATTATGGAACTTTACACTTCAACTGGGTTTCTCAAAAAAAAATTCTTTTAGTATCAAGGTTTTCAGCAATGCCTCCATATTTTATTAAATGTGATAAATGGAATACCATTTGCAAGTAGCTCAGACTCTGAATATACCAGTCAAGTTTATATTAATTTGTGAAGCTCTGAGCTTCTATCTCAAACAGATGGCAAAAATATTTTGACTTCCAATTCGGTCTACTTTCCTATCCTTCTGCCTGAAGACTTGGATTGTTAAGGGTTAAAATGCTTTGTTTTCACCTGCAGACACAGAGTATAAATTTAAAACTGTCTACAGACAAAAAAACATTTACAAATTTTGATTCCATTTATACCAGAATGTCTTCAATTTCTCAAAGCTGGTCTGTATGCAATTCACATATCCTTTTCAAAGAATTTTATGCCCAATCATTGAAGCAAATCTGGAATAAAACATACTTCAAAGATATGGCTGTTGCTATGGTGATTCAAGAGCGAAGCTGACTGCATATAGTCACATGTCCTGAAAACATAAAGTATTATTAAAAACCCACAGAATGCTCTCAGTTAACCTAAATAGCTGCAAGACATCTTTGTGTCTCAACTGCAGTTTTGGTATAATATTCAGGTTAGGCAATTTAGAAAACATTTATTATGCAGATGAAATTGCCAGTATATGTACACTTATAAGATTTGTGCATATATCTTCACAATAACATTTCTTGGCTTATACATGAGTTGATAACACGCCTGTTTTACGGATGTAAAATGGGCACAAAAGCACATCCTGTGCCAGATCCATCATATTGGTTAAGACAGAAAAATAATGTGTAGGGCCCACACCTGAAACTACCTTTAGGACCTTTGTACTTACAAGTAGACTAATTACTGTTTAAGACACCCTTTGCAAAATTGCCAAATGCAACAGACAATGGGTCAGCTGCATTCAGGAAAACTTGGTCTATATGATGCTACCGCCAAACT
Organism: Cetorhinus maximus; assembly: GCF_964194155.1. Taxonomy (NCBI): domain Eukaryota; kingdom Metazoa; phylum Chordata; class Chondrichthyes; order Lamniformes; family Cetorhinidae; genus Cetorhinus; species Cetorhinus maximus. The sequence continues at coordinate 131,032,453 of NC_135884.1, forward strand.
GGTGTTTTAAAAATACATACTTAAATGTGGAGCAGGGAGGAGCAGCCATATGCCTCCCCTTGCCCCCTATCCTGATGACCCCCCCACCAACTTGTTTGCCTCCCTCTCTCTCGACAGCCAATAGGAGATACTAAGAAAACAAAGGGGAAAGTGAAAAGGAATAAGAAAGGAAAAAAGCAAAGATTCAGGCAGGAAAATGATTGAATGGAAAATAAAGATAAGAAAAAGAGGGATGGGATTAACTGAACCCGTTGAACAGAAGGTGCTATTCAAAGGGATGGACAAACACATTCCTGTCAAGGGATGGTGGGAAGGGAGAATCTTGTTGTGGAGGCATCTCAGGTTCTGACCGGAGTGGGAGAGATAATTGCTGTCAGGGCTTAGCAACCCACACTATAATGCACTGCATCCTCCTAATTACCTTGGGCACATTATAGCAGGTCCACTAGTTTACACAAATAATTTACAGCTAATTATATTCTTGAGCAAGTGATTTCAAAATTTGCCATTGTTCATCAGCAAGAATTGATATCTGTTCACATTTTAGTAACCAGAGGCATTTTGATATATTAACTATTTTATTTATTTGCCACATTTGTTATTTGTTATATGATAGTTAAATAAGTGCAACTGCAGTGCTGATACCTGAATACTGAAGTATTATATATTTTTGTCTGTTGGGTACAGACTATTTGGATGTGAATAGAGGGTTCTGTTGCTATCAGTGACCTTCACTGCATACTTAAGTGCTGTCTACAATTTGGAAAACAAACCTTATTTAATGCATTATTTTGTGCAGACGGGTTGCTGTTTGAAAATGAACTGCTCCAGATTCAATTTAGTCTAGGTGTAGGTAGACACTAAAACAAATAATATATCGGGTAATATATTTTGAAAACAACAGTTCTTAGAATACTGCTTTGCAGGTAACAATAATGATACATATAAGATATAGGATTTGTAGTTTAATTCTTGCTGTAGATTTATGAAGCATTAAGAATTGCATCTGCGGTTATGGAATACTAAGTGTTACATGTTATTTCTTTGTCTGCATTTCATTCTCACATTCTGTGAGATGATGTTGAGTTTTAAACACAATTCCAATATTGAGTTTTTATAGTATGGGTTTGGGAAAATGATCTTGTGTTTCATTAGTTGCTCACCCCTGTTGCACATCGGGTGAGTACATTATTAGTTAATCACTGAATGCCAAGAAAGTGAGCAAGTATTGCATTCAATTAAAATACTGTTTCAAAGTTAAAAGCTTTTGATTGGCCCAGGGAAATTTATATAATTCTTAATAATATAACCCTGAAATTCTACAGGGCTTCTTCCAATCTCCTACCACAATTTCCGTGGGAAATTGAGGGAACCCCCCCACCCCCAGAGAAACAGTGCAAGACTGGAGGAAATCCCTTGGAATTTCAGCGCTGATCGACAGTTATTTCATTAAACAGGGTACTTAGAGAAGTATGGAAATAATAAGACAATAATCTAATCAAAGGGTCCAAATGACATCATCAACTGCAGGATTAGATTACCTTCTTAAATTTGCTTTCAGGTATCCATTATCATTTTTAATATATACCATCCAGCAAATTTCCATCTCAAAGTATTTCTCGTATAACTGTGGAGATCAATTTCTTTGATGTGAAAGATTTTGATGTTACAATTTGATAGTGCTGCATGACAAAGAACAAAAGATATTATCATGTTTACTGTTGGGATTTGAAGGTGTTGTGATCCACCCAGAGCAGATATTCACACAGTTTGTGAACCTCCCATGGCAATGCTCATGGTCAGACAAAATAAATGGTACATCGTAATACATTGAAGGATATACTGGCCATAGAGGGATTACAACGAAGGTTCACCAGACTAATCGTATGAGGAAAGGTTGAGGAGACTGGGCCTGTATTCTCTAGAGTTTGGACGAATGAGTGGTGATCTCATTGAAGTGTACAAAATTCTTACAGGGCTTCACAGGCTAGATGCAGGAAGGATGTTTTCCCTGGTTAGGGGATCTAGAACCAGGGGACACTGTCTCAGAATAAGAGGTAGGCCATTTAGGACTGAGATGAGGAGGAATTTTTTCAGTCAGAGGGTGGTAAATCTTTGGAATTCTTTACTGCAGAGCGCTGTGGAGGCTCAATCATTAGGTATGTTCAAAGCAGAGTTTGATCGATTTCCAGATACCATTGACATCAAAGGATATGGGAATAGTGGGAAGATGGCGTTGAGGTAGCAGATCTGCCATGATCTAGTTAAATGCCGGAGCAGGCTCAAGGTGATGAATGGCCTACTCCTGCTCCTATGTTCCATGTTCCTATTCAAATAATACTTTTCAATTGATATTCTTATCTAACAAATACCAAATCAATCTCAACCTTGAAAATCTTAACTGACTCAGTATTTACAGATTTGTTGGGGAATACAGTCCTACCATTGTATGAGTAAGTGTTTCACGATCTCACTCCTGAATAGCCTAGCTCTAATTTTAAGATTACATCTTTTTGTTCTAAATTCCTCCACCATCGGAAATAGTTTCTCTTTATCTATCTTGGTGAATCCTTTTATCATTTTAAAAGCCTTGACTAATTCACTCCTCTATCTTTGAAACTCAGAGTATAGAAACCAAGGGAAGAGTTTTCTCCCTGTTGGGCAGGCCGGTCAGGAGTGGGCGCGGGGCCAATTGCCACCCATGATCGGCTGCGCGCCGCCATTTTGCATGGGCGGGCCAATTAAGGCCCCCCAGCGTGACGCGTGCCCAGAAGCGCTCAGTGCTACCTGTGTGTGCAGGGGGAGGAGGGAGAGTTGGGGCCTACGCTCGCGTAAGAGCTCAGAAATCTCCCTGAGGCATGGAGCTGCTTCAAGGAGATTAATTTCATAATGTGAATTTTAAATAAAGAAGCTAAAAAATCATTTACACATATCTCCTAATGTGATAGCATCACGTGAGCTGGGATATGTTTTTCAAACGTTCCAAAATATTTATTAATATTATAAACCCTTCACGAAACCTCATCCCGCCCATGGATGAGGTTTCATGAAAAATGTGAATGCCGCCTGGGCTCTTCGCCTGCCTGCCAACCTTAAGGTTGGACGGGTAGCTTTCTCAATTGGCTTAATTGTTTGATTAATGGCGTTAGCAGGCCTTTGACAGTTCGGCGGGCGCGCAGCCGAACGGAAGATCAGAATGAGGTGCGGTGACGTCAGGACGCACGCCGAATGTCACTGCACGTCATTTTACGTGGGGCCCGCCCCAGCACACTAAACAGACGATTCTGCCCCAAGTTTATGCAAACTGATTTTGAAATTTAATTCTTCTGGTGGATCTCTGCAGTGTCCACTTCAAAGCTTTCCTTAAATCCGATAGCCAAAATTGAACATCGTACTCCGGATGAGGTCTTACTAAGACTCTGTACAGCTGAAGCATCACTTCATTAATCTTGTGTTCCAACTCACTTGAGATAAAGGCTATCATTCCAGACACCAAAATCCCTTTGCTCCTCCATAGCTCCTAATCTTTCACCTTAAATGAAAATATTCCAATTAATCTTGCTTGGATGCTACGTGTACGACCTCATTTCCCTATATTGAACTTCATCTGTTATAGTTTCTCTACTCAGTTAGTCTATGTCCTTTTATAACTTGCTGATCCTGTCTATGCAACTTATTGTGCCTCCTAATTTAGTGTCATCTGCAAATTTGTATATACAATTCTCTATTCCTTCATCTAAGTTCATAATAATGGTGAAAAGCTGAGGCCCCACTACAAATCCTTCAGGAACACCACATGCCAAAATACACCAATTAGAGGATGTTCCCTTTACCTCTGCTCTCTGTTTCTGACTTCCCAAGTAATTACCAGCCTAAATCATAAGATTGCCTTCAATTCCAAGCTGTTTCATCTTTGTTGATAATTTATGTGGAACCTTTTCAATTATCTTCTGTAGGTCCATGTAGACAATATGTACTCTTCCCTAAGCACTGGTCTTCTGACCTCCTCAAAATATTCAACTAAATTAGTTAGACATGACTTATCTTCATAAACTATGCTGGCTTTATCTGATCAGCTCATAAATGTCCAAGTGCTCAGTCACTTTGGGTAGAATTTTCCCCCCGTCGGGGGGGTTGTGCGGGGGTGGGAGTGGACCCAATCGGCACCCCCGATTGGGTCCGTGCTGCCATTTTACGTGAGCAGGCCAATTAAGGCCCGTCCAACGTGCCGCGCACCCGGAAGCGCTATGTGCTCTCTGTGCGGGCATATGGGTTTCCTTAGTTGGGAGTGCGCTCTTGCGCGCATGCGCGTGAAAGATCGCAGAAATCTCCCTGAGGCACAGAGGTGCCTCAGGGAGATCAGTTTTAAGTTTTAACAGTTCAATAAAGTGTTGAAATTTTTTTTTAAATCTTTCACCTTAAATGAAAACATTCCAATTAATCTTTCTTGGGTGCTACGTGTACAACCTCACATTTCCCTATATTTCAAAATATTCAACTAAATTAGTTAGACATGGCCTACCTTCATAAACTATGTTGGTTTTATATGATCAGCTCATAAATGTCCAAGTGCTCAGCCACTTTGGGTAGAAATTTCCCCCCGTTGGGCGGGCGGGAAATCTAAATGACACACGATGACGTTGGGATGCACGCCCGACATCACCCCGTGTCAATTTACGCCTTGGCAAGCGGGCCCCACCCCGCTCGCCGAGCCGAAGATTCTCCCCTTTGTTTCTAATGATAAATTCCAGTAACTTCCCAGGAATTATATAAAACTAATTGGCCTGTAGTTACCCGGTTTGCAGCAGCATTTGCAGTTTTCCCATCCAAAGATTCACAATTCCTAAAGCTAAAGAACTTGGGTCAGATTCTCGCAAAGTCAGGCTGACTCAGGAGGCCTTTAAAAATGGTGGGTGGGAACGAGATTGAGAAGACCCGCCCTCATTTTTCACTTTTGCAGGCAGGGGGTGAAACACACAGGCGGGAGGACTGAACTCAGCAGGGCCATTTGAAATTCAAACAAACCCCATTTCCACTGTTCCAACCTGCAGTGTGGGAGTCACAAATTTATGGAGTAGATGTAGATGCTCTTGAAGGGTGGATAAGGTCTGTAAAATTGTTATGATCAGAAGTTTCTTTATCTGCACTGTACTTTAAACCTTACAAAAATTAACAGGCTGAAGCTGTCAGTTAAAGTTTAAACAAGCCCCTCTGCTGAACTGCTTTGATTGAGAGGTGACCTGGTGTACCATTTGTTCCTGAAGTTTCAATACAGTTCTTTGACGACATTTCCCAAAGGCTGTTATTTCAGCTGAGGTCATTATGAATGCTTAACATTATACCTTAACAGGACTGGGACTAATGTCCTCATGGGGAGGTTTGCTAGTGTTGTTGGGGAGGGTTTAAACTAGATTGGCAAGGGGATGGGAACCTGAGGGGGAATTCAGAGTGGAGAGGAAAAAAACTGGCAGTGGGAACTACTAACTGATAAGGAGGATATATCCGAGAATAGTATATAGGTAAATAGAATATTTGGAGAGTTTTATAAAATAGTAGGCAATAGCGAGTAATTAAATGGGGTCAGAGTAAGGGGGAAAGTAAAGCCTAAATCAGGGTTAATGTGCAGGTATGTGAATGTATGGAATGTGGTAAATAAGTTTGGTGAGCTACAGGCACAAGTTGACAAATGGAATTATAATATTATTGCTATGACAGAGACCTGGCTCATAGAAGGGCAGGACTGAGTGTTAAATATTCCTGGGTACAAGGTATTTAGTAGAGACAGGAAAGGAAGAAAAGGGGGGACTGGGGGAAGAGGCAGTATTGATTAAAGATGACATTTCAATACTGGAGAGAGAGGATGTTCCAGAGGGGTCAAGGACGGAATCTCTGGCTAGAAGTAAGGAATGAAAAAGGTGCAATATCATTGATTGATGTAGTATATAGGCCACCAACTAGTGGAAGGGATGTACAGAAAACATTTTGCAAAGAAATTACAGAGTTGTGCACGAATTAGAGTAATTATAAAGGGGCACTTCAATTATCCAAATATAGACTGGGATAGGAATAATGCAAAGGGACATTAGCAGCAAAAGTTCCTGGAATTTGTTCAAGATAATTTTCTACAGCAGTATATTTCCGGTCCAACAAGAAGGCAAGCACTGTTGGGTCTGGTTCTGGGGAATGAGTTGGCCTAAGTGGATCAAATATCAGTGGGAGAGCATTTAGGGGACAGTGACCATTGCATCATAAGGTTTAGGTTGGCCTTGGAAAAGGACAATCCAGAGCAAGTATACTTAAATGGGGGAAAGCCAACTTCGATGGGTTGGGAATGCATCTGGGTCAAGTGAGTTGGAATCAAATGTTGGCAGAAAAGATGGTGGCTGAACAATGGGCCACCTTCAAAGAAAATGTATTGCAGGCAATGTCAAGGTACATTCCCTTGAAGGGGAAATGTAGGACAAATAAATCCAGAGTGCTCTGGATGACGAGAGAGATAGAGGTGAAGATGAAAAGGAAGAGGTGCATGTACAACAGATGTCAGATAGAAAATACAATGGCGAATCAGGCTTAAAATAGAAGGACCAGAGGGGAAATTAATAAACTAACAAGAAAAGCAAGGAGAGAACATGAAAAGAGACTGGCAGCTAACACAAAAGGGAATCCCAAGGTCTGCTATAAGTATATAAATAATAAAAGGTTGCTAAAAGGAAGAGTATGGCTGATTAGGGATAAAAAAAGGGACTTGCAGGTGGAGGCAGGAGAAATAGTGGAGGGATTAAATGTACTTTGCATCTGTCTTTATAAAGGAAGGAGATGCTACCTAGTGATATGAGGAAAAAGCTTTTCATCCAGAGGGTGGTTGGAGTCTGGAAGGAACTTCCTGAGAGGGTGATAGAAGTAGGTTCAATCAAGGTATTCAAAAGGGAATTGGATTGCTATCTGAAATTAAAGAACGTACAAGGTTACAGGGTTAAGTCAGGGGGGTGGGGCTAGGCAGAACACTCTTTCAGAGAGCCAGTGCAGACCTGATGGGCTGAACAGCCTCCTTCTGGACTGTAACGATTCTGTGATCCTGGGAGGGTATAATTGCACTGTAACAAGTTTACATAGGCAGTTCCTATTAAAAATCCAGATATTGGAACTTTGAATAAAAATAAATTATTGGATGTGTGTGCAGAGATGGTATAGAGATTTTCTCTCGCGGGGGAACCAGAGTGCAGAGTTTCAGGATAAAATGTGACAACCTTTGACCCAGAAGTCGTATAGTAAGGAAAAAGTGTAATTTCTTTAAAAGGCCTATAATTGTTTTTAAGAATGTTTGAAAAGGACTATTAAGAGTTTGCATCAATTGTAAAGGGATTGTACATTTCATGGATAATAAAAATATTGGTCCATGTGATCTAGCAATCCTTGACCTTGAAGCACTATCAACAGGAAGACATTAAGACTAGAAGACTAGTGGCTGGCAGACACAAAGGAGAGCTGCAGGCAAAAAGGAGGACTACAAGGTGAGGAGCTGGAGGGTGAAGTGCAAAGATGCAGACATGAAGAGAAAGCAGATGGAGACAGAAAAAGGAACACAGAGAATTCACATGAGGTAAGAAGCAAATCACTCTGAGGAAGTTGTCAGTTTTTCTGTTTGGAAGTAAAGGAATCAGAAACTCTTGGAGGTACTGTGCAAGCTAGTTAAGAAGGTCTAAAACGTGGAAAGCTATATAAGGTAAAGTGTTGTTTTTTTTCCTAGAAGTGGCCAAACTGTGAAATGGGGTGTTACTGCTTGGTCGGTGGAAAAGGAACTCTGAAAAGCCACAGCAACAGGACTGTCATGATCCGAGGGAGGGACGGTTCGTAGGAGTGTGCTTGGCTGATGATAATTGTGGTTGTGTAACTTGAAGGTGAAACGTGTTGTTGGATAAGACTCCTGAACTACTCTGTGTGAATAAGGGAGCATATTGTGGAACTGTGTAGCTACTTGAGTGTGGAATGGGGCATACTTTTATTCATAACTGTCAAGGATCTGGGCTGAACTAATCGTAAAAATGGAAAAAGCAAGAGGAAGAATTAAAGTATAGAATTTGTTATTCTAAGATGAAAGATTGGAGTAGGCCAGCAACTTACACTTTATTTTTTGTAAAAGTGATGCAGTGCAAAGCTCTGAGTTTGATTCAACTTGATATGTATTAAAACACTGGAACAGGTAGCATCTTTATTTATTTCAGGAGTGATGCAATCTCAAGTTATTTTGTCCTTAAAATCATGACGTTTATAAGGTTGTTATGTTTTGGGACTGTCTCTTTAGTTTAAGGCAAAATGAAGGGGGCTATGTGCTCTGTTCTGAAATCTGCCTGACAGCAGCCTGGGTGGTTTGATTGTTACTGGGAGTAGTTGGGGAGAAATTTTTCCCATTGGAGGAAGGATCAAGAAACAGAAGGTATGGATTTAAGGTAATTGGCAAAAGAAGCAATGGCAAATGAGGAAAAACTTTTTCATGCAGCGAGTGATTAGGATCTAGAACATGCTGCCTGAGAATGTGGTGGAGGCAGGGTTAATTGAGGCTTTCAAAAGCGAATTGGATCATTATCTGAAAAGCAAAAATTTGCAAAGCTACAGGAAAAAAGCACTAGGTAAATTTCTCTTTCAAAGGGCCAGCACAGCCATGACAGGCTGAATTGCTTTCTTCTGTGCTGTAACCATTCTATGATTCTAACTTTGTTTTTCTCTCTATATTTGCCACCTGAGTTGCTGCCTATTTTTAGCATTTTCTGATTTCATTTATATCGCCACTCCAGTTAAGTTTCTGATCAATAGTAACCTCCAGGAAGTTGATGGTGGGAGATTCAGCCCTCACAATGCTATTGAATATCAAGAGGAGTTGGTTACATGCTCCCTTGTTGGAGTTGGTCATCACCTGGCACTTGTGTGACGTAATTGTTACGTGTCACTGATCAGCCGAGCCTCAATGTTGTCCAGCTCTTGCTGCATGTGGGCACAAACTACTTCATTATCCGAGGGAGTCCCACTCTCATGCTGTTTCCTCATTATACCAAAGCAATGAGTACTTGGGAACTTGTTGGTGCTTCCCTTCACCCTGACACCACTCTACTTAGTGAAGTTGTGCAGGGATCAGTGCTAGAGACTTCAGTGCTTTACATTAATTCATTTAATTCTAACCCAATGCAAACTGGCCAAATTAGCAGATAATACTAAACTAGAGGAAAGAGCAGTCGAGTCAGAAAAATAAAGCTAGAGGCTCAAAAAAAGGAGTTGGATAAAATCTGAAAATATGCAGATCAGTGCTAGATAGGGTTGCCAACTGTGGTTGGATGTTTTCTTCGAGGTTTCATCACATGATCTTCGACCTCCATTTACCCTGCTGAGTTAGACAGCCTTTGACTTTTTTCTCATTCTTTCATACGATGTGGGCATCACTGACAAGGGCAGCATTTTTTGCCCATGCCTAATTGGATGAGAAGGCACTGGTGAGTCGCTTTCTTCAACTGCTGCAGTCCATCTGGTCTAGGTATATGCACAGTGTTATTATGAAGGGAGTTCCAGGATGTTGACCCAGTGACACTGAACGAACAGCGATATAGTTCCAGGTCAGGGTGGCATGCATTGGAGGGAATTTTTTTAAATGCCCCTATGACATTTCTCCAGGGTTGCTTGCAGCAGTGCCCGGTAGATCACTCTTTAGTTCCAGACTGCAGGTGATCCTGGATGGCTGGCAAATCATTGGCAGATGAAATTCAATACAAGAAGTGAAATATATTACACAGTGAAGAATAAATATATGTCATGTGTATCCTCTGAAGTAGAAATAGTTACGGTAAAACAGAAATGAATCTTAAACCTTAAACATTTATTTCCTCTATCACCGGTGCACTGTGGCTGCAATGTGTACCATCTACATGATGCACTGCAGCAACTCAACAAGCCTCTTTGGACAGCACCTTTCAAATCTTTGATCTCTACCACCTAGAATGACGAGGGCAGCAGACACATGGGATCATCACCACCTACTAGTTCCCCTCCAATTAACACACATCCTGACTTGGAACTATATCATGGTTCCTTCACTGACATTGGCTCAAAATCCTGGAACTCCCACCCTTAATAGCACTGTGGTATATGTGTAGCACATGTCCTGTAGCAGTTCAAGAAGGGAGCTCACCATCACCTTCTTAAGGACAATAGATTTTGGCCTTGCTTGTGACACCCACATTGCACAAATACATCTAGGGAGTGGTAGTAGATTTGGCAAAGACACTAGAGAATCTAAAACACAAAACTGGCCACTGTAGACAGACACGATCTACAGTTTGTGGGTGATTTGCAGTGTCGTTGCCCACTCTGCACAAGATATGCAAGCCACTCTCAATCTCTTCAATTCTGCACACAAGGCATTCGGCCTGTCCTTGAATGTTGCAAAACAAAACTCATATATAAACCCACACTTGGTCAGCAAAATATTCCATCTCCCAATACATGTTGAAGGAAAGACTCTGGAATATGTTGAGTACTTCCCATATCTTGGGAGCCACCTCTCTCAAAAGGCCACCATTGATGAGGAGATCCAACACTGGATCAACTGCGCCAGCTCCGCCTTCAACAAATTATGGCAGTGAGTGTTTGACAACAAAGTCCTCTACAATTCGATTCACTCCACATGATATCAAGAAATGGCTGAAGGCACTGAATACTGGAAAGGCTATGGGGCCCTGACAATATTCTGGCAATAATACTGAAGACTTGTGCTCCAGAACTTGCCGCACTCCTAGCCAAGCTGTTCCAGTACAACTACAACACTGGCATCTACCTGGCTATGTGGAAAATTGCCCAGGTATGTCCTGTACACAAAAAGCAGGGCAAATCTAACCAGACCAATTACCACCCCATCAGTCTACTCCCCATCATCAGTAAAGTAATATAAGAGGTCACCAATAGTGCTATCCAGTGGCACTTGCTTACAATAACCTGCTCACTGATGTCCAGTTTGGGTTCTGCCAGGGCCACTCAGCTCCTGACCTCATTACAGCCTTGGTTCAAACATGGACAAAAGAGCTGAACTGCCGAGGTGAGGTGAGAGTGACTGCCCTTGGCATCAAGGCCACATTTGACCAAGTGTGGCATCAAGGAGACCTAGCAAAACTGGAATCAATGGGAATCAGGGGGAAAACTGTCCACTGGTTACAGTCATACAGAGCACAAAGGAAGATGGTTGCGGTTGTTGGAGGTCTGTCATCTCAGCTCCAGTACATCACTGCAGGAGTTCTTCAGGGTAGTGTCCTAGGCCCAACCATCTTCAACTGCTTCATCAATGACCTTCCTTCAGGTCAGAAGTGGGGATGTTCGCTGATGATTGCACAACATTCAGCGCCATTTGCGAATCCTCAGATATGGAAACAGTCCATGTCCAAAATGCAGCAAGACCTGGACAATATCCAGGCTTGGGCTGACAAGTGGCAAGTAACCTTCGTGCCACACAAGAGTCAGGCAATGACCATCTCCAACAAGAGAGAATCCAACTATTCCCCCTTGATTTTCAATGGTATTACCATCACTGAATTCCCCAATATCAACATTCTAGGAGTTACCATCGACCAGAAACTGAACTAGACTAGCCATATAAATACTGTGGCTACAAGAGCAAGTCAGAGGCTAGGAATCGTGCGACGAGTAACTCACCTCTTGACTACCCAAAGTTTGTCTACCATCTACAAGGCACAAGTCAGGAGTGTGATGGAATACTCCCCGCTTGCCTGGATGAGTGCAGCTCCCACAACACTGAAGAAGCTGGACACCGTCCAGGGCAAATCAGCAAACTTGATTGGCACCACATCCACAAACATTCACCAACAACGCACAATAGCAACAGTGTGTACCATCTACAAGATGCACTGCAGGAACTCAGCAAGGCTCCTTCGATAGCACCTTCCAAACCCACAACCACTACCATCTAGAAGGACAAGGGCAGCAGATAGATGGGAACACCACCACTTGGAAGTTCCCCTCCAAGTCACTCACCATCCTGACTTGGAAATATATTGCCGTTCCTTCACTGTCACTGGGTCAAAACCCTTCCTCCCAGTACCGTGGGTGTACCGACACCACACGGACTGCAGCGGTTCAAGAAGGCAGCTCACCACCACCTTCTCAAGGGCAATTAGGGATGGGCAATAAATGCTGGCCCAACCAGCGAAGCCCACATTCCGTGAATGAATTAAAAAATAATCGTGTACAGAACAGTTGCTGTCACTACACTCCTGTACTGAAGTGAGATCTGAACTGTGTTTCAGTGACACACAAGAATGCTAGAGAAATTCCATCAACAATGCCTCCGTCGCATCCTGTGGATTCAATGGGAGGATCGTGAAAAAAATGCTTGCGTCCTGAAATCAGCTCCACAAGCTGTTCAGGCAAAACCCCTGTAAAATGAGCCACAATGGACTGGACATAAAGAAAAGCTTTTTCATGTTGCGAGTGGTTATGATCTGGAATGCACTGCCTGCGAATGTAGTGGAGGCAGAATCAGTTGTGGCTTTCAAATGATGCTTGGATCATTATCTGAAGAGGAAAAAATTGCAGGGCTATGGGCAAAAAGACAGGGGCGTGGCACTAGGTGCACTGCTCTTGTAGAGGACCAGCACAGACATGATGGGATGAATGGCCTCCTTCTGTGCTAAGAGGAGAGAGCGAGAGGAGGACTCTGGGACAGGCAGTCAGCAGCACCTAGAGGAGAGAGCGAGAGGAGGACTCTGGGTCAGGCAGTCAGCAGCACCTAGAGGAGTCGGGAGTTGAAGAGGAGCGCAAGAGGAGTCGGGAGTTGAAAAGGAATGCGAAAGGAGCCAGGAGTTGAAGAGGAACGCAAGAGGAGTTGGGAGTTGAAGAGGAGTGCGAGAGGAGCCGGGAGTTGAAGAGCAGCGCGAGAGGAGTCGGGAGTTGAAGAGGAGCGCGAGAGTCGTCGGGAGTTGAAGAGGAGGGCAAGAGGAGTCGGGAGTTGAAGAGGAGCTGGGAGAGCAGGGGTGACTAAGGGAGTTCGGTGAGGAGGGAGCGAAGTGATCCTTTGAGTACCGTGAGTACGGCCGGGTAAGCATTTACTATTTTTATTGCTTATAGTTTTTAAGGTCTTATTTTGTGGTTCATCTTTTGTAGGGGGTATATTCTGTAACAACGAGGAGCAGGGAAGAAGGGCCTGAGAGTAATTGATATTAAGTATCTTCCAAAAGGCTTAATTTAATTTAAAGGGGTAAGTCATGGCAGGAGAGCTCAAAGCCGTGGTTGCTCCTCCTGCTCTATGTGGGAAGCCGAGCACATTTCCTGTGCCCGGGGCCAACAATGTGTGCGGGAAGTGTCTCCAGCTGCAGCTCCTGGAAGCCCAGGTTTTGTAGCTGGAGCGGCGGCTGGGGACACTGTGGAGCATCCGCGAGGCGGAGAGTACCATGAATAGTACGTATAGAGAGATGATCACACCGCAGGCTAAGAGTCCACAGGCAGGAAGGGAATGGGTGACCACCAGGCAAAGCAAGTGGACTAGGCAGGCAGTGCAGGAATCTCCTGTGGCTATTCCCCTACAAAGCAGATATACTGCTTTGGATACTGTTTGGGGGAATGTCCTCTCAGGAGAAAGCAGCAACAGCCAAATTCGTTGCACCGTGGTTGGCTCTGCTGCATAGGGGAGGAGTAAAAAGTGTGGGAATGCAATAGTTATAGGGGATTCAATTGTAAGGGGAATAGATAGGCATTTCTGTGGCTGCAAACGAGACTCCAGGATAGTATGTTGCCTCCCTGGTGCTAGGGTCAAGGATGTCTTAGAGCGGCTACGGGACATTCTGAAGGGGGAGGGTGAACAGCCAGTGGTCGTGGTACACATTGGTACAAATGACATAGGTAAAAAAAGGGATGAGGTCCTAAAAGCAGAATATAGGGAGTTAGGAAGTAAGTTGAAAAGTAGGACCTCCAAGGTACTGATCTCAGGATTACTACCAGTGCCACGTGCTAGTCAGAGTAGAAATCACAGGATATATCGGATGAATTCGTGGCTGAACAGATGGCATGAAGTGGAGGGTTTCAGATTCCTGAGGCATTGGGACTGGTTCTGGGGGAGGTGGGACCAGTACAAACTGGACGGGTTGCACCTGGGCAGGACCGGGACTGATGTCCTAGGGGGAACATTTGCTAGAGTGGTTGGGGAGTGTTTAAACTAAAATAGCAGGGGGATGGGAACCTAAGCAAGGAGTCAGAGGAAGGGGAATCAAAGACAAGAACAAAAGACAGAAAGCGGAATAAGAAAAGTGATAGTCAGTGAAATCAAGGGCAAGAATCAAACAGGGCCTCAGTGAAAAATAGTGGGAACGGGACAAGTAATGTTAAAAAGACAAGCCTTTGTGGCTTTAAGGCTTTGTGCCTTAACGCGAGGAGCATTCACAATAAAGTGGATGAATTAACCGCGCAAATAGATGTAAACAGGTATGATATAGTTGGGATTACGGACTCATGGCTGCAGGGTGACTATGGATAGGAGCTGAACATCCAGGGGTATTCAGTATTTAGGAAGGACAGACAAAAAGGAAAGGCGGTGGAGTTGCATTACTGGTTAAAGAGGAAATTAGCGCAATAGTGAGGAAAGATATTAGCTCCGACGATGTGGAATCTATATGGGTAGAGCTGAGAAACACTAAGGGGCAAAAAACGTTAGTAGAGGTTGTATATAGACCACCAAACTGTAGTGGTGATGTTGGGAATGGCATTAAACAGGAAATTAGAGACGCATGTAATAAAGGAACATCTGTAATTATGGGTGACTGTAATATGCATATAGATTGGACAAATCACATTAGTAACAATACCGTAGAGGAAGATTTCCTGGAGTGCATACGGGATGTTTCTCTGGACCAATACATTGAGGAACCAACGAGAGAACAGGCCATCCTCGACTGGGTATTGTGTAATGAGAAAGGAATAATTGGTAATCTAGTTGTGTGAAGCCCCTTGGGGATGAGCAACCATAATATGATAGAATTCTTCATCAAGACGGAGAGTGACGTAGTTGATTCTGAGACTTGGGTCCTGAATTATAATAAAGGAAACCAAGATGGTATGAGGCGCGAGTTGGCTATGATGGATTGGGAAACGTTACTTAAAGGGATGATGGTGAATAGGCAATGGCAAACATTCAAAGAGTGTATGGGTGAACTGCAACAATTTTTATTCCTGTCTGGCGCAAAAGTAAAACAGGAAAGGTGGCCAAACAATGGCTTACAAAGGAAATTAGAGATAGTATTAGATGCAAGGAAGAGGCATACAAATTGGCCAGAAGAAATAACAGACCTGAGGATTGGGAGCAGTTTAGAATTCAGCAAAGGAGGACCAAGGGATTAATTAAGAAGGGGAAAATAGAATACGAGAGTAAGCTTGCAGGGAACATAAAAACTGACTGTAAAAGTTTCTATAGGTATGTGAAGAGAAAAAGATTGGTGAAGACAAATGTAGGTCCCTTACAGTCTGAAACTGGGGAATTTATAATGGGGAACAAAGAAATGGCTGACCAACTAAATACATACTTTGGTTCCGTCTTCACAAAGGAGGACACAAATAACATACCAGGAATGTTGGGAGACACAGGGTTTTGTGAGAGGGAGGAACTGAAAGAAATCAGTATTAGTAGGGAAATGGTGTTGGGGAAATTGATGGGATTGAAGGCCGATAAATCCCCGGGGTCTGATAATCTACATCCCAGAGTATTTAAGGAAGTGGCCCTAGAAATAGTGGATGCATTGGTGGTCACCTTCCGAGATTCTATAGATTCTGGAGCAGTTCCTACAGATTGGAGGGTAGCTAATGTAACCCCACTATTTAAAAAGGGAGGCAGAGAGAAAACAGGGAATTTTAAATTCAGTCAGCCTGACGTTGGTAGTGGGGACAATTCTAGAGTCCATTATAAAAGATTTAATAGCTGAGCACGTGGAAAACAGTGGCAGAATCGGACAGAGTCAGCATGGATTTATGAAAGTGAAATCATGCTTGACAAATCTACTGGAATTTTTCGAGGATGTAACTAGTAGAGTTGATGAGGGGGAGCCAGTGGATGTAGTTTATTTGGACTTTCAGAAGGCTTTCGTCAAAATCCCACATAAGAGATTGGCGTGTAAAATTAAAGTGCATGGGATTGGGGGTAGTGCATTGAGATGGATAAAAACTGGTTGGCAGACAGGAAACAAAGTGTAGAAATAAACGGGTCTCTTTTTGAATGGCAGGCAGTGACTAGTGGGCTACCGCAGGGATCGGTGCAGGGACCCCAGTTATTTACAATATATATTAATGATTTAGATGAGGAAATTAAATGTAATATCTCCAAATTTGCAAATGACACAAAGCTGGGTGGGAGGGTGAGCTGTGAAGAGGATGCAGAGATGCTTCAGTGTGATTTGGACAAGCTGAGTGAGTGGGCAAATGCATGGCAGATGCAGTATAATGTGGATAAATGTGAGGTTATCCATTTTGGTAGCAAAGACAGGAAGGCAGATTATTATCTGAATGGCTATAAATTGAGAGAGGGGAATGTGCAACGAGACTTGGGTGTCCTTGTACACCAGTTGCTGAAGGTAAGCATGCAGGTGCAGCAGGCGGTAAAGAAGGCAAATGGTATGTTGGTCTTCATAGCCAGAGGATTCGAGAACAGGAACAGGGATGCCTTGCTGCAATTGTACCGGACTTTAGTGAGACAACACCTGGAATATTGTGTGCAGTTTTGGTCTCCTTATCTGAGGAAGGATGTACTTGCTATCGAGGGAGTGCAGCGAAGTTTTACCCAACTGATTCCTGGGATGGCAGGACTGACATTTGAGGAGAGATTGAGTCGATTAGGATTATATTCGCTGGAGTTCAGAAGAATGAGGGGGGATCTCATAGAAACCTATAAAATTCTAACAGGACTAGACAGGGTAGATGCAGGAAGGATGTTCCCGATGGTGGGGGAGTCCAGAACCAGGGGTCACAGTGTGAGGATATGGGGTAGACCATTTAGGACTGAGATGAGGAGAAATTTCATCACTCAGAGAGTGGTGATCCTGTGGAATTCGTTACCACAGAAAGTAGTTGAGACCAAAACATTGTATGTTTTCAAGAATGAGTTAGATATAGCTCTTGGGGCAAAAGGGATCAAAGGGTATGGGGAGAAAGCGGGAGCAGGCTATTGAGTTGGATGATCATCCATGATCATAATGAATGGCGGAGCAGGCTCAAAGGGCCAAACGACCTCCTGCTGCTCCTAGTTTCTATGTTTCTAACCATTCTATGATTCTATAGTGGACAAAAATCAGCTTCCTACCAAGTCTTGTTTTCTGAACTTGCAAATGGCCAACATTCCAAGCGAGGACAAAGAAAATGCTACAAAAACACTCTGAAGCTCTCCTTGAAATGCGGCAGCATTGACATTAATGACTGGGAGGACCTCGCGACCACTCGTTCAAAATGGCGGCAACTCGTCTATCAAGCTGCATCATGTTTTGAGTCACAATGTCTTAATGATGAGGCAGAGTGGTGGCAGAGAAGGAAAGGAAAGGAAGAAAATCCTGCACTCTTGGGACATCCTGCCTCATGTGCTCAAAGATCTGTGGGCTGACAATTGGCCTCTTCAGTCATAAGACCACTCATGGCAGAAAGTCGCAACCCTAAGTAGACCTCATCCTTGAATCAAGTGACAGCTGATGACAACCACGAGAGCAAGTGGGTACAGGCTAAAACTGTTTAACGGATATTTAGACATACATCTGGTTTAAACTACCTAGTGTAGTGGATTGTAATTATATCCCATTGGTGGTTAAAAAGCTTTTTGGGCTGGAATTTTACTTGGAGAGGGTGGGCTTGCTGGCCCCCCCGCCCCCAGCTTAAAAGTCAGGGGCAAGCCCACCTCCATGTGGCCGGGAAGACCTAAACCAATTTTATAGTCGCCAGTCCATTAACTGGCTCAGGGCAAGACTTTCAGCCCCACTTGGGACGAAGTTCCACCTCAGAAAGCTTTTAGCCAATCAAATGACTGGCAACTTTCTGGTCCCAGCTGGAGAAATGGCCATTGCTGGGACTGCGGCAGCCCCCAACAATGGTCATTACTGGAGCCAGGTTAGAAGATGAATTAAAAGGTGAATCACTAAGGCAATGCTGGCAGGCCCTGGCGACAGGGGAGGTCGAGGTCAGGATCAGGAGGGCAGGGCAGGGAGAAACTCAGAGGAGTGGTACTATGGTGGGTGATGTCTCCATTGGTGCAAGGTGCCCGAATAGGAGAGAAAACCCCAGCCCCCAACAAGGCCATTAGGGTTCAACTGGAGGTCGTGACATGTTGCATGGGCACCCCCTGCCACTGGTAAAATCCAGTGAAGGTAGGTTGGTGTTGGGCACGGTGCCCCACTATGGCATCTGATTTTACAAACTCCACCAGTACCTCAACGGAAAGGCTTGCTGGTATATAGATGCAATTTGATCTGGGGAACCAATTACATTTACTGCTTCCAATCCCTGAAGCAACAGTTGCCACTATGGTGCTCAGTACTATGGCTTACATAATAAAGGAAAGGCTAAGCAGCCCACTGTTTCAGATGTTAAAGTATGAAAAAAGGGTTGGGAAGAGCACCACCTGAATAATTTCCCAAACCCCTTGTTAATCAGAAGGAAAAATTTGCTAGTGATACACAAGCTGGCGAGATGAAATTGGAACAAATTACTTAAACAGACATTCTTGCACACAACAGGGATATCCAATAGGAAACACTAGCTGGAAAGCAATGGCTTCAGGGTTCATAAGCCATGCAACCATACCCAAGCTGGTGTTGTAAGTATTCTGTTAGTACTTATGTCAAAGAAACTGAAATAGAAGGTTGTTGATGTGGCTAATCCAATTTCATAATCTTACCTGGACACATTGCAATACAACTTCTCAGAAAAGTTTACTCCAAAATAAAGAGTTAGTTAAATCCAGGGAAGTTGCTGTTGCAAAAGAGCAAAGAATTCCTAAAATTTGGAAAAACTCGGCAGATCTGACCGCATCTGTGGAGAGAGAAACAGAGTTAATGTTTCGAGTCCATATGACCCATCTTCAGAGCTTCATACGTACTCGAAACGTTAACTACGTTTCTCTCTCCACAGATGCGGTCAGACCTGCTGAGTTTTTCCAGCATTTTCTGTTTTTTTATTTCAGACTTCCAGCATTTGCAGTATTTTGCTTTTACTTCCTAAAAGTTGTTTTCCAGGGAGGAGGGAGCAAGGCAGACACCAGAATTCAAATATATTTGCTAACTTTAGAGAAAAACATGACTTGACAAGTGGGCTACACATATCCATCTACATTGATAACTGGAAATTCACAGCCACATTCTCCACAATGATGGTATAACTCGTCAAACATATTTCAGGGTTGAGTATCAGACCTTATTGTAGGTTCAGCCTTTGTAATGAAGCTCTGTGCGCCAAACTAACAGGGGTAGTTAACATAAAAATGTAATGCTGCTGGAAACCAAAAATCAATCAGGATTCCATTTTAATTACACATTGCCTAGTGCTTTCCTGCCAGGCCAAAATTTCATTTATCAACATGGGATTGACTGGGTGTAATTCATTATCAGATGTTGAATATCACACAGTAGAAGGAAAGATCCTCAGATGACTGAAACTTGTAGGCAGGTCCATTGAAACTCCTTCCTATGCCTGCCCTGCAACAGGCAGAGGAAGTACAATGTAAGGTAGAAAGACAATTTTCGGGAACCTGATCTTAGTCAAGAATATTGAGTAACAATTTCAATTAACTCCCTGTCTAGGGCTGTTACCTGGAATGGTGCAGTCTGGATCTTCTACAGTTAGATTTTGCTGTGATTCACAGAGCTAAGAAGGATAATATGGTACTGATGCACTGGGCGGAATTTTCCCAGATTTGCACCAAGTGTGGTAGTGGGCAGGTAAAACGGTGTTTTACCCGCTGGCTGTCATGGCGGGTTTTCACGCCGTATTGTCCCAAACCCGCCTCATTATTCATGCACTACCGGGAAACACACCGTTTCCATGGCTGGCGGGCTCTCATTCGCCCACTGGACATCATTCCGCTGCCACATCATGCCGGGCGCCATGTTTAAAGTCCAGCTGCAAGCACAGCGCTCATTGCTTCCAGCTCACCACTGCTGCACAGAAGACATGGTCAGCAAAGTAAAAAAGACTACAGCCCCCCCGCTTCAATGGCGGGTCCTTTGAGCGACTGCTGGATGCTGCAGAGGCCCACCAGGATGTCCTGTACCACCGCTCTGGCTGCAGGAGGGGCAGCAATGTGACCAAATCAACTTGGGAGGCGGTGGTCAGCGCCAAAGTCCTTCAGAAGGGGACAGCCACCCAATGTCGCAGGAGGATGAGTGATGTCCTCCATTCCACCAGTCCTCTCATCACTCTCAACTTACACACTCACAAACCCACCACACGTCCACAGGGATCACACTCACTGCCAGTTCAAGGGACATCACCATTTACTCTCTCACATGCACCGTCATTGTCCTCATCCTGTCCATGGGACCACTCACCACCCACACAGGTCAGGCATACTTATCATCTGTTGCTTACTCCTTCTCCATCTCTATCTATGCAAGACAAGCTGGCACACAACAAGAGACAGAGGTCGCAGACCGGGGGCGTAATGCCCGAAATCAAGGTCTTCATGGACTCTGAAAACAGAGCCATCCAGCTGGCCAGCCACGATCTGGACTGATCCTGTGTTGATGGTGAGGTCGGCGCTACTCTACTAAGTGAGGATCCAGCAGTGCAACATCCATCAGACAACCATGCCGTGAGTGATGTGTCCTGTTTCACAGGCCACTGCCATGCACTAATTATCTCTCCTTGCTTTCGCAGGTACATCTGCCAAACAGCTGACAGTCCACGGCCCAGGTCCTCCAATCAAGTCCTGAAGAAACCTCTGGAGAGGAATCTGGAGGCACCTTCCCTGAAGTCCCGTCACAGCTCTCACCCACACCCTCCACCAGCGCAAAGACACACACCTTGATGGGGCCTAACTTTAGAGTAGTCCTGGGATCATAATCTGGTGAGCACATGGTACTGTCTGATCCACAGCAGGTGGAGGCAGGGGCTTCTGAGGTGCCCGGCACTTGGAGGGCTGCTGGAGGCCAGAATGCTGCTGAGTCCAAGTTGGGTGACAAGCCTCTGGACTTGGTCATGTCACAGTTGCTGGAGCTGCAAAGGCAAGCTAGGGAACATCAGGAAGGGATGTCTGCTGCACTCCTCAGATTGCAAGGCACGATGGAGGAGTCCATTCGCCTTCAGGCTGAGATGATAACACAGGCATGCCAACGCACTGAGGCCAACACTGGTGGGGTGGTGGCCACCATGGAGACCTTGGTCCAGGACGTCACTCCTGCACTGCTGCGCGGGCTCAACTCCATCGCTGATGCCATGGTTGGCCTCCAACAGCGTGTACATGAAAGGGGTGCTGGGCAGCTTGCTCACTCCAGCTACCCCTGCTCCTCAAGGAGTCAGTATGGGGTCCCCAGGGACCCATAGGGAGGAGGATCAGCAGATGCACACTCTGGGCCCATCCATCCAGGTGACTCCGAGAGCGTCCGGCCAATCGAACTCCCTTCTTTCTGTGACCTCAGCAGCTCCAGCTCCACAGGCCGAGGAGAATGCCACTGCCGCATAGCAGGACCCCAAAAGCAGGCCGGGGCCCTCCAAGTCTCGGTCCTCCAGAGGACGCCCGCCAAAGTCATCACAGACAGGGTGTTGCAATAAGCAGGGTGTCTCCACCTTCGCTATGGATGTCCAGGGAGGGGAGCACAAGTACGTAGTGGTAGGGTTAAGAAAGTTAAGGAGAATTAGTTGCACAGCATGGGCACGGGTGTTAATCACTTATACATACTGTTCATTATTGCCAATAAACTCCCAAGAATGTCTCCCTGCCTAAGGCTCCTTGTTCTGATGAGCAGTATTCGTGTCACTCAGATGTGAAAACTTTCTGCACAAGATAAAGGCAGGTGTCTCAGTCCAGGGGCTCTTCCCTGTGATCTGTGAAGCCTTCAGACCAAAGTGATGGCCCGGCCTCACACTCCCTGGAAACACTATTGATACCTGCACCTCAGCGGTGCTTAACATTGATGCCAGAATGTAGTGGGCAAACGCCACAGAGTTCCCTTATTCCCGTGATGTGCTCCCAGCACCTTTGAAAAGGGCCTGTCCCCCATCTTTTCAGCGTCTGTGACCACTGATGCTGTGCTCCAGCTCCTGAAGGGCTCAGATGCTGAAGGCAGACAAAGCATCAGATGCTTCTAAAGTTCCATGCCTGCATCTCTGTGATATGACCCTAATCACAGAGCGCAAGCGAGCTGCCCTTGGCCAGACAGGAGTCAGACATTCTCAGAGGCCATGTGAAGATCAATGGAGTGCCCTCACTGCATGTCATCATCATCTTCCTGCAATTGAGTGACTTATAGGGCCTCCACTGCATCTCCATGACAGGAGCATTCTCACAGAGGGTATTTGCATTGCCATATGCCAGTCTGGAGTCAAACGTTCACAAATGCGATGTGAGGATCTATGGGGTCACCTCACTGCATGTCATCATCATCCTCCATAAATCTAGCAGCTATGAGGGCCTCCCGAGCGGGCCTGCTTCATCTAGCCAGTGTGAGGGCCTCATCCCTGTCATAGTTGCCTCCGAGGACCTCCTCAGTCTCATCCTCATCAGCGTCCTCATCGGAGGAGACATGCAGCTCCTCCATCTTCTCCTCAGCCAGCTCGTCTCCCTGTTGTAGTGCCAGGTTGTAAAGGGCGCAGCACAAGTCAATGATGCATGACACCCACTGCGGATTGTATTGCAGGGCTCCACCAGACTGGTCCAGGCACTGGAACCTCATCTTCAGCATCCCAATGGTCTGCTCCACCAAGTTGTGAGCTGCAGCATGAGCCTCATTATCCCGTCGCTCTGCTGCAGTCTGAGGCTGCCGCACGGGTGTCATCAGCCACGGCATCTGTAGGTAGCCCTTGTCCCCGAGAAGCCATCATAGAGTCATGGAGTTATACAGCACAGAAACAGGCCCTTTGGTCCAACGTGTCCATGTCAGCCATCAAGAACCTATCTATTCTAATCCCAATTTCCAGCACTTGGCCCGGAGCCCTGTATGCTATGGTGTTTGTAGTACTCATCTAAATACTTCTTAAATGTTGTGAGGGTTCCTGCCTCTACAACCCCCTCAGGAAGTGTGTTCCAGATCCAAGCCACTCTCTAGGTGAAAAAATTTTTCCTCAAATCCCCTCTAAGCCTCCTGCACCTTACCTTAAATCTCTGCCCCCTGGATATTGACACCTCTGCTAAGAGGAAAAGTTTCTTCCTATCTACTCTATCTATGCCCCATATAATTTTATATGCCTCTATCAGGTCCCCCCTCGGCCTTCTCTGCTTTAAGGAAAACAATCATAGCCTGTCCAATCTCTCTTCACAGTTGAAACGCTCCAGCCCGGGCAACGGACTGGTGAATTTCCTCTGCACACTCTCCAGTGCAATCACATCCTTCCTATAGTGTGGCGACCAGAGCTGCACAAAATACTCCAGCTGTGGCCTAACCAGCATTTTATACAGTTCCAACTTAACCTCCCTGCTCTTATATTCTGTGCCTCACCTAATAAAGGCAAGTATCCCATATGCCTTCTTAACCACTTTATTAACTTCTTAACCACTGTGCTGCTGCCTTCAGGGATCTATGGACATGTACACCAAGGTCCCTCTGATCCTCTGTATTTCCCAGGGTCCTACCATTCATTGTGTATTCACTTTCTGTGTTCGTCCTCCCAAAATGCATCACCTCACACTTCTCAGGATTAATTTCCATTTGCCACTGCTCTGTCCATTTTACCAGCCCATCCAAATCGTCCTGTAATCTAAGGCTTTCCTCCTCACTATTTACAACATCACCAATTTTCGTGTCATCTGCGAACTTACTGATCATACCTCCTATATTCACGTCTAAATCATTAATGTACACTACAAACAGCAAGGGACCCAGCACCGATCCCTGCGGTACACCACATGTCACAGGCTTCCAATCGCAAAAACAACCTTCGACCATCACCCTCTGCCTCCTGCCACTAAGCCAATTTTGGATCCAATTTGCCAAATTGCCTTGGATCCCATGGGCTCTTACCTTCTTGACCATTCTCCCATGCAGGACCTTGTCAAAAGCCTTACTGAAGTCCATGTAGACTACATCAACTGCACTACCCTCATCTACACAACTAGTCACCTCCTTGAAAAATTCAATCAAATTTGTTAGACACGATCTCCCCCTGACAAAACCATGCTGTTTATCTCTGATTAATCCCTGCCTCTCCAAGTGGAGATAAATCCTGTCCCTCAGAATTTTTTCCAATAATTTCCCTACCACTGATGTTAGACTCACTGGCCTGTAATTACCTGGTTTATCCCTACTACATCTCTTGAATAATGGTACCGTATTCGCTGTCCTCCAATTCTCTGGCACCTCTTCCTCCTAGCCAATGAGGATTTGAAAATTAGTGTCAAGCCTCTGTCATCTCCTCCCTTGCCTCACATAGCAGCCTAAGATACATCTCATCTGGGCCTGGGGATTTATCCACTGTTAAGCCTACTAAAACCGCTAATACCTCCTCCCTTTCAATGCTAATTTGTTCAAGTATATCACAGTCCCCCTCCTGATTTCGACACCTGTATTGTCCTTCTCCATAGTGAACACAGTTGAAAACTAATCATTTAAAACCTCACCTACGTCCTCTGGCTCCACGCACAAATTGCCATTTTGGTCTCTAATGGGCCTTACCCTTTCCCTGGTTATCCTCTTGCCCTTAATGTCTTTGTAAAATGCCTTGGGATTTTCCTTTATCTTGCCCACCAGTGTTTTGTCGTGCCCCCACTCTTCGCTCTCCTAATTTCTTTTTTAAGTATCCCCCTACACTTTCTATACTCCTGCATGGCCTCCGCTGTTTTCAGCCCTCTGTATCTGCCATAACCCTCTTTTTTGTTTCCTTATCCAATCCTCTATATCCCTTGACATCCAGGCTTCCCTGGACTTGTTTGTCCTGCTCTTCACCTTTACAGGAACATGTTAGCCCTGAACTCTCACTATTTCCTTTTTGAATGACTCCTATTGATGTGATGTAGACTTTCCTACAAGTAGCTGCCAGGTCCTGTCTTATCATATTGAAATCGGCCTTCCCCCAAATCAGGACCTTTATTTCTGGTCCATCTTTGCCCTTTTCCATAACTACCTTAAATCTTAAGAGTTATGGTCACTATCCACGAAATGCTCCTCCTCCGACACTTCTACCACTTGCCCGGCTTCATTCCCTAAGCTTAGGTCCAGTGCCGCTCCTTCTCCTGTCGGACTTTCTATGTGTTAGCTCAAAAACTCTCCTAGATGCACTTAAGAATTCCGCCCCCTCTAAGCTTTTCACACTAAGACTATCCCAGTTAATATTGAGGAAGTTGAAATTCCCTACTATTATTCCCCTATTATTTTTACACTTCTCTGAGATTTGCCGACATATCTGCTCCTCTATCTCCCCCTGACTTTGGAGGTCTATATTATACTCCTAGCAAAGTGATTGCCCCCTTTTTGTTTTTTAGTTTTACCCATATGGCCTCATTTGATTGATTCATTGATCAATAGTGCAATGCTGTCTCATCTCTTACACCACCCACCCCACCTCCCCCTCCACCCCCCCACCCCGCCCCACCCCACCACCACCACCCCCCCGTCACACTTGAAGATTCTATACCCTGGAATATTGAGCTGCCAGTCCTGGCAACAATATCATATTCCCATGTGTTAATCAATGCTTTCAATTCATCTGCCTTACTTGTAAGACTCCTTGCATTAAAATATATGCAATCCAGCCTTGCATTATTTCCTTGTGCCTTAACAGGTCTATATTTGCTCTGCCTTCTAGACTGACTTAGTTTCTCTGCTATATTTGGCTGTGCATCACCCACTTCTGTACCTCCACTCTGTATCCTACCCCCCTGTCAAATTAGTTTAAACCCCACCCCCCCAACAGCACTAGCAAACCTCCCCGCAAGGATGTTGATCCTGTTCCGGTGCAACCCGTCCGACTTGTACAGGTACGTTTGCCAGAAACAGACCCAGTGATCCAGGAAACTAAAGCCCTCCCTCCTGCACCATCTCTCCAGCCACACATTCACTATCCTCCTATTCCTATACTCACTAGCACGTGGCACAGGGAGTAATCCAGAGATTACAAACTTTGAGGTCCTGCTTTTTAATCTGCTACCTAGCTCCCTAAATTCTTGTTGCAGCCCCTCATCCCTTTTTCTACCTATGTCATTGGTATCAATGTGAACCATGACCTCTGACTGTTCTTCGCCTTCCCCCTTCAGAGTGCCCTGCAGCCGTTCTGTGACATTCGTAACCCTGGCACCAGGGAGGCAACACACCATCCTGGAGTCACATCTAAGGCCACAGAAGCGCCTGTCAGCACCCCTCATCATTGAGTCTCCTACCACTATTGCTCTTTCACTCTTACTCCTCCTCCCCTTGTGTAGCTGAGCCACCCACAGTGCCATGAACTTGGCTCTGGCTGCACTCTCCACAGAACATTCATCCTTCCTATTTTACAACACAGAAAAACAGTTCTTGAGTGAGATGCACTCTGGGGCTTTCCTGACTACCTGCCTGCATCCCTTCTTCTGACTGGTGGTCACCCATTCCCCCTCTGACTGCACTTCCTTAAGCTGTGGAGTGACCACATCTAAAAATGTGCTATGCACATAATCCTCAGTCTCACGAATGCCCCGCTGTGTCTCCAGCTGCCGCTCAAGCTCCGAAACCCATTGTCAAGCTGGTGGCACTTGCTGCACATGTGGTCATCCAGACTGCAAGGAGTGTCTAAGAATTCCCACATGCTGTAGGCCATACAACACATGAGACTGAGCTCCCTTGCCATACTTTTTGTTTGTTTTTGATTAAAAGACTATTTCCATAAATTTAAACCAAGTAGAAAACTATTTAGTTTTTCCTAAAAAAAAACAAATGCTGAAACTCTTACCTTCTGTAATGTCGCTTTAAAGTGGAAAAATACAAAAAACTTACCCACCACCTACCAATCAGCTCTCTCCCTTGTTTTGATGTCACTCCTTTTGAATTCCAGCGCTGCCAAGTGTCTGCATGAGATCTGGCTCCCTCACAGTGAACTCCGCTCCGCTCTTTATACAGCCATTCCGCTCCCTCACAGGTGAACTCTCGCTCTTTATACAGCCACTTCACTCCATTCCCTCACAGGTAAACTCTGCTCCACTCTTTAAACAGCCGCTCTACTCTTTATACAGACACTCTGTTCCCGCTCCGTTCCCTCACAGGTAAACTCCCACTCTTTATACAGCCACTCCGCTCTTTATACAGCTGCTCCGCTCTTGCTCTTTTTTGTTGTTTTACCTTTATTATTTAATTTCCCCCATCCTTAAGTTACTAATTTAATAATAATCAACAAGTGATAGTTATTCAGCTGCTAATTTAAATCTAAAGCAAAGCTAAAAGCTGAAATACTCACCAGCCAATCACCTGCCTGCTATCCTGTGATGTTATTATGTTTTCTCAGTGTTAGTTTGAATCGCTATTTGGGGCTCTGTCTCTCTCCCCCACTCTTTATTCATTCTCTCTCCACACTGTTTTCACCCAGGGCTGCTCTCACTCCTGCCGCTAATTGTGGGACCTCTGTCTCTCTCCGCGCTGTTTTCACCCAGGGCCATTCTTGCTCCTGCCTGCAGGAGCTCTTGTTCATCCCTGATGAGCTCTTGCTCATCCATGCAGCTTCTGTGGACACTGGAAGACTCCAGGAATGTGTGACTGACTAAGGATGTAGATGTCGTGCACACTCCCTGGAAACTGTACGCACACCTGCAGGATGTGTCTCTGGTGATTGCATACCAGCTGCACATTCAGTGAGTGGAATCCCTTGCGGTTGATATAGTCCACTGTGTGTAGCGACAGAGACCTGAGCACCACATGGGTGCAGTCAATCACACCCTGCACCTGTGTGAATCCCGAGATCTGGGGGTATCCAATGGCAATGGCCCTTGCATCCTGGCTGTCACAGTCCCAGGTGAAATGCATGAAGTTGTGTGCCATGGAGAAGATGGCATCCGTGACCTCATGGATGCATCTGTGGGTGGCAGCTTGTGATATCCCCCAGAGGTCACCTGTGGGGCCTTGAAAGGAGCCACTGGCATAGAAATTGAGTGCCACAGTCGCTTTCACAGCCACTGGCAGTGGATGCCCTCCATGTCCCCGTGGCGCCAAGTCCTGCAATAAGTGGCAGATGTGAGCGACCAGGTCCCTAGACATGCGCAGTCGTCGGTGACACTGGTTCTCGGTCATCTGCAGGAATGACAGGCGGTGTCTATTGACCCCGGGTGTCGCTAGGCGCCGACCAGCCACAGCTTGCTGTCGCTCCTGGGCAGCATGTACGGGAGCCCCAGCAGCTCCTTCTTCTTGAGGTTGCACGGCCAAGAGCCTCAGTCTTCTCCACTCTCTGGGCCATCAGGCATACAGCTGGGTCACCAGGCACCATGCTCCTGATGTGGTTCTTTTGCGCCATGAAAGAGAGAGACGTGGTTAGCACCTTTCCTGGCCTTGTGTGACGGCCCCTTAATGCTTCCCAGAAAGTGTTGGTGACCCCTCGGATGGCCACAGATGAGTGCGCTGCATGGCTGTCCTGTCAGTCTGCGACATGGGGGAGACTGCTCCTAACCAGGAAGCTGAGATTGCAACCGATCGCACCACATTGTCCGCGCACACCACCTATCATGCCCACTGCCAGCAGGGACGGAAAATTCTACTCACTATCTAGAAATTGAGGTTCGATTGGAGGAGACTGATCAAAACTTGTCACCTGAGGTGAACTCCGGTGATTGGGATAATTTGTCTTCAAATGCCTCTTATCCTGAGGAAAAAGATGTATTGTTGACCACGTTAGCTTATTTACTATATCACTTAAACCTCAGTTAACCGCCACACTATTCAAAAGGGGAGAGCCTATATATGGAGAAATGCATGCCATTCAAAAAGGATGAAGCCCCAGAGTAAATGCCAAGCAACAATCATGAAACTGACTATAGCTGTAACAATCTACATATATATATTTTGAATGCTCCGAAGTTAAATCCGTTCACTTGTTTGACAGATCATGACATGGGTATCTTGATGTATTTATATACCGAAAAGGTTACACAGACTGAACAAGATCTGGACAATGGCTCAACCCAATCCCAGGGAAGGAGATAGGAAAGTTAGATAAATAAGGCACAACCCAGAAGGTTTTGTGGTGGAAGAAAGGCGCATGATAAAGTGCTGTCGGTACTGACTGGTATCTTTGCTTCTTCTTATTAATTGCAGCGTATTATAACATCATTGGAGTTTTGTCTGAGAAAAACTGAAGCCCTCATTACCTAGTGCCAAGTTCTTCACAGCATGGAATGAACATAATGATTACTAAGGACAGAATTGTCCCAGATTTGCACTTAGTGCGGTAGCAGGTGTGAAAAAATGCTTTTTACCTGCTGGCCGCAATGGCGGTTTCTCGCACCATATCATCCGCTTCCTGCTTCATTAATTATGCAGTCACAGGAAACACGTCGTCTCGCTGGTGAGCAGCCTCTGAATCGCCCACCATGCTGTTACCTTGCCGCTTCCTCATGCAGGGTGTCATATTTAAAATGCAGTCGCACGCACACTTCTCAGTGGTTGCATCCCAGGACTGCTCCAGTCGAGACATGGTCCCTAAAGTCCGTAAGATTGCAGCCCCACGATTCTGTGATGCATCCCTGGGACACCTTCTGGATGCTGTGGAGGCCCACCATGAAGTCTCCTACCTCCACAGGTGGCCCATCAGTCTCACCACTCTGGCTTGGTAGGCGGTGGCAGAAGTGGTCAGTGCCAACGCTGCACACAAGCGGTCAGCCCTCCAGTGCAGAAAGTGGATGAATGAGCTCATCCATGCCGCCAGGATAAGTCAACTGTCTCATCAATCTCACTCACCCACTGCACATTCACTGGCATCTCATTCCCTGCCAGCTCAAGGGACATCACTGCTCATTCTCTCACACACAGCCTCACATTTCCACCTGGCCTCATCTCCCCTGGAGACTGCCTCCTCAGTCTTCACCATCCTGAGGCAACTTGCACAGATCAACATGTGCCCCCGCACACACCCCCTTCCCCAGTAATGCCCTTGCCCTGTAGTCTCTTCTCTTGCCTGAGGCTCCCCTTTCCCTAAGCAAGCCCTGGCCCTCCAGCCATTGAAAAGCCACCCCTGCCTTACGGCTGGTCTGGTAGGTAGAGATCTGCCCGTGAGCCCCCCCCAAAAAGTGATGTGGTACTGCTTGCGAAGCCTGGCGCTGATAACTGCAAGTGCTACCCAAAGCAAGGTAGGCAAACACACCTTGAGGATCTGAATGAAGTGCAGCTCGCCAGGTGCATGTTGCTTATGTACAGCTGTGAAACATGTCGGCATGATTCCCGGATGATCCAGCCAGATGGGCTTATAATGAGATGCAAAAGTATTGAAATTATGTCCCTATGTGCAGCGACGGGAAACATAGCTTGCCATTGATGGGCAGAGCAGACGATCACAAACTGGTTTCGTATGGCATGAAACCGATTTTTGGCCTTCTCGCCATATTGTTCGCTCATGCCCGCCAATGGCACCGGACAATTCCCCCCTAAATTTATATACCTCATAAACTGACTTCAGAGGTTAGCAGGATGTCTAATAATATGGGGAATGCCTTCAAATAATGCTACTAAAAATGTGTTTGACCAATACAGACTGCACACTCCATCCCAGTAGGAGCAAAACGTACTTAGGCAAGCCTAGGAACTTAGCTACAGGTTGATAAGACCTGTTTAGGGACCCCAAACTATGTGTAGTGGTACTGCTGGAGTTTAACTGGGTAATAATGTGCAGTGGAACAGCACAGAGTACTGGTATGGCCAGGACTTCCTCAACATATTATACATTGATTATTTTGCTTCAAACTATTAGTTCAGCCATTATTTCAATATTTCTCAAATTTTACAGAAATTATGGAGAAAAAAAACGTACTGCAAATATAAAATGTTTGACAAGAATGTCACAGCCACTCATCAATCCAAATAACAATTAGTTGCTATTTAAAAAATAAAATGTGTACTTTTATAATTTTAATAACTTAGTGGATGAGGAACTACAGAATTATAAATTGAATTCTATTTCACTGCTCTCAAAGTCACCCCATTTGTGGAACATCATTTATGAGAGCGCTCATCACGCATTCTCTAAGTATAGCTCATAGAATTTGCCGTGTAATAAACTGGTTGTTTCACAGACTTAATTATTGCGGATCTGGATCCACAATAGTATCCAACCATAGGATGGTGACAGAACATTTATATGGAAACAATGAATGTGTTTTTGAGTGTAGCAGAAAGATAGCTCTCTCCTAGATTTCAGAGAAAATGCAGGCAGCTTGCCCTACAAGGAGCAACTTGAAAAGTAAATAGGAATAAAGTGCAACCCTAATTTC
This sequence comes from Cetorhinus maximus, assembly GCF_964194155.1. Classification (NCBI taxonomy): domain Eukaryota; kingdom Metazoa; phylum Chordata; class Chondrichthyes; order Lamniformes; family Cetorhinidae; genus Cetorhinus; species Cetorhinus maximus. Next base: position 131,064,044 of record NC_135884.1, read on the forward strand.
AACACATACTTAAAGGGGATATGAGAGATATACAGAGGAGAACTCGTTTATACCAGAACATGAAGAAAAATGTTAAGTGAAAAATATTATGCTGAGTGTAGAAACCATAAATCACAAAATCACAATAAGATTAAGAATCAAACCAGGTCAAAAATTAAGGAATTTTCTACAGAAGTCAATAACATCCTTGATAATAGAGAAAAAAACCTCTTATTTTTGTTTAAAAGAGGAAATTCATACTCCAAGGAAGGTCCAGTATTATTGGAGGTGATGGGAGTCTTGCCCAATGGCTGGAGAGGCTTAACAGCCCTGCATCGCCTCTTTAGAGAAGACCCACAGCATTGGAAGTCACTCAGGCACTTAACTGGACAGTGGCGGGCCTTCCCTGGGGGCAGAAGTCGCACTTGACGAGAACTGCTGGCTAATCAGAGGCTGGCAGCTCTATTGAACAGCAGCTCCACCAGGGAGGTGGTGGCCGCTTCCAGTACAACACCCACCTGATGCCTATGATCGTCGCTGGATCCCAGGCCACAGGTGAGTGATGGTGGGAAATGGGTCATGAGGGAGGCAAGGTGAGGGAGGTCATCAGCAAGGACATGGGTGTGGCTCACAGCAGGCACTCCCCCCTTCTCGATGCTGGGTCCCTCGATCAGGCACTGAGTGTCTTTTAATGAGCAATCACCTCAGGGAATCAGCAATTAACCAAGGATTTGTTGTTGTGCTCCCTGAATGGCGAGTCCCGCACTTAGGGACCTCAACTGGCAGCAGAGCTAGAAGGCCGTCCACTGGTCTCGTATGATTATTTTCTGGTTGACTATGAATATGAAGAGTATTCACTAAGAACTTTGAACACATGAAACTTCTGGAGCAGCAGATGCTTTTATTTGTAAAATTTGAAGGTTAATTATTTCCTTCCCTGTATTCTTGAACCAAGTAACAATAATGACAATAAGTCAGATAGACAGCGAAAAAAATATCAGGGCATTGCCAATGTGAGAATCAATCATTATTTTATCAGTCTTTTGCATTACTTTTCTGTGGTCATTAGTTGTTGGCCAGGTATTGTTGCCCCACTTGAAAAGTTTGACATCATTTGTGTTCAAAAGTATTCATTTGCACTCATTTGATATCAGTTGCGCTCAAAAGCAATCATTTAGCTATCATTTAACAGGATTAATGACTTCAGAGTGAAGGCACCCCTAGGTAGCAGTGACTACAATATGATTGAATTTTACATCCAGTTTGAAAGGGAGAAGAGTGGGTCGAAGACTAATATTTTAAACTCAAATAATGGGAACTATGTGAGCATGAAAGCTGAGCTAGCTGAAGTGAACTAGGATACTAGGCTAGGGGATAGATCAATAGAGAAGCAGTGGCAGATATTTAAGGGAATATTTCAGAATACTCAGAATAAGTATATTCCTACGATAAAGAAAAATTCTAAGGGGAGGGCCCATCATCTGTGGTTAGCTAAATAAGTTAGGGAAAGTATCAAACTTAAGGAAAAAGCACATAGCTGTGCAAATATGAGTGACAGGTCAGATGATTGGTCAGAATATTAAGAGCAGCAGAGAATGACTAAAAGGTTAGTCAGAAGAAAGAAACGAGAGTATAAGAGGAAGCTAGCTAGAAATGTAAAAAAGGATAGCAGGAGTTCCTACAGGTATTTTAAAAGGAAATGAGTAAGTAAAGTGACTGTTGGTCCTTTAGAGAGTGACAGTGGGGAGCTAATAGTAGATAATAAGGAAATGGCGGAAGAAATGAACAAATATTTTGCTTCTGTCTTCACTATAGAGAATACAAAAAACATTCCAGTAATAGTTGTAAATCAGGAGGTGAATGGGAGAAAGGAACTTGGTGAAATTACAATCACTAGGGAAGAGGTACTGAGCAAATTGATGGAGTTGCAGGCTGACAAGTCTCTGGGTCCTGATGGACTACATCCTAGGGTCTTAAAAGAGGTGGCTAATGAAGTAGTAGATGCATTAGTGTTAATTTTCCAAAATTCCCTAGGTTCTGGAAAGGTTCCATCAGACTGCAAAGGAACAAATATAACCCCTCTATTCAAGAAGGGAGGGAGGCAGAAAACAGGAAACTATAGGCCAGTTAGCTTGACGTCTGTCGTGGGGAAGGTGTTAGAATCGATCATTAAGGAGGTTATAGCTGGGCACTTAGAAAAGCTCAAGGTAATCGGGAAGAGTCAGCATGGTTTTTGTGAAAGGGAAGTCACGTTTGACCAATTTATTGGAGTTCTTTGAAGGAGTAACATGTGCTGTGGATAAAGGGGAGCCTGTAGATGTGCTGTACTTGGATCTCCAGAAAGCATTTGAAAGGTGCCACATCAAAGGTTATTGTGGAAAATAAAAGCTGATGTTGTAGGGGGTCACATATTAGCATGGATAGAAGATTGGCTGGCTGGCAGAAAACAGCGAGTATGCATAAATGGGTCTTTTTCTGATTGGCAGGATGTGACAAATGGAGTCTCACAAGGGTCTCAACTTCTTACAATTAATATAAGTGACTTAGATGAGGGGAGTGAAGGCATAGTAGCTAAATTTGCAGATTACACAAAGATAGGTAGGAAAGTATGTTGTGAAGAGGACATAAGGAGGTTGCAGACAGATATAGATAGGTTGTGTGAGAGAGCAAAAATGTGGCTGATGGAGTATAATGTAGAAAAATGTGAAGTTGTTCACTTTGGCAGGAAGAATAAAAAATGAAGAGTATTACTTAAATGGAGAACGGCTGCAGAATTCCGAGGTGCAGAGGAATCTAGGTGTCAGGTGCATGAGTCACAAAAAAGTTAGTATGCAGGTACAGCAAGTAATTAAGAAGGATAATGGAATGCTATTGTTTATTACGAGAGGAATTGAACTTAAAAGTAAGGATGTTATGCTTCAATTATGCAGGGCATTGGTGAGACCACATCTTGAATATTGTGTACAGTTTTGGTCTCCTTATTTAAAGAAGGATGCAAATGCATTAGGGGCGGTTCAGAGGAGGTTTACTAGATTGACAACTGGAATGAGTGGGTTGTCTTATGAGGAAAGTTTAGACTGACTGGGCTTGTTTCCACTGGAGTTTATAGGAGTGAGGGATGACTTGATTGAAGTATATAAGATCCTGAACACTATTGACAAGGTAGACATGGAAAGGATGTTTGCCCTTGTGGGTGAGTCCAGAACTAGAGGACACTGTTTTAAAATTAGGGGTTGCCCTTTTGGGACAGAGATGAGAAGATTTTTTTCTCTCAGAGGGTAGTGCGACTTTGGAACTCTCTGCCTCCGAAGGTGGAGGAGGTGGGGGTCATTGAATACTTCTAAGGCAGGGGTAGATAGATTCTTGTTAGGCAAGGGAATCAAAGGTTATCAGAGTGAGGTGGGAATGTGGAATTTGAAACACAAACAGATAAGCTATAATCTTATCAAATGGGGGAGCAGGCTCGAGGGGCCCATGGCCTACTTCTGCTCCTATTTCATCTGTTCATCAAAGCAATCATTTAGCTATCATCTAACATTCCAAGTAACGTAACTGACATCAATGTCATCAATTTCCCCAAACCACAGCACTCAAACATTTGTGATTAGCAACATCATTTAAGCATTTGGACACCAAAAATGATCATAGAGTTTATATTCCAAATTTCTGAATTTCAATAGCTTCAAATATCACAAAACTAAGCTAACTTTAGAAAAACAGGCTCTGTTTTAATGAGAACAAAATTACCTGGAAAAACTCAGCAGGTCTGGTGAGTTTTTCCAGGTAATTTTGTTTTTGTTTTGGATTTCTAGCATCCACAGTAGTTTTTTGTTTTTATCTCTGTTTTAATAAGGTTCTTTTATGTTTTTCTTCATAACCTATTACTTGTGCGGCACAACCCTGCCCCCAACCCGACGTGCCACCGCCTCCCGTCCCAGATTGCAGTACTTCTCTCCCCATCACTCACACCCCTGAGGAACTTTTCCCCCACCACCACCTCCCGCCCCCAAGTAACTTTCTCCCCACCAGCCACCCCGAGCAATTTTATTCCGCCTTCCGAAACTTTCAAAAGGCAAACTTTTCAGGTAGGGTGAGCCAGCATAAGACAGTATTAGGTCATAGAGGTTAAATGGGTTTTAAAGATTCAGGGAAAATCACAGACCATTTTCCCCATAGTCTGGGCTTCTGAACCCTATTTTACAGTGACATCAGGATCCTGAAGCCTGTGGGAAAAATCCTGGCCTGGGTGCCTGAAATGGAGGGTAGGATTTTCTGGTCCCGCCAGTGGTGGGGCCCACCACTGGAGGGGCTGGGTAGTCCCAGCCGGAAGGTCTTTCAGTCCTTTGCATTTACCTTGATAGGTGTAACAATCTAAACCAGAAAAAATGGCCCATTCTGCAGCATTTCTATTTCTTTCTCAACCACCTCTCTCTCTCCCCTCCTCTCTCTCTCCCCACCCTTCCCTTCTCCCTCCCCCTCCCCCCTTATTCCTCTCCCTGTCCCCTTCCTCCCTCTTATTCCCCTCCCTCTCCCCTCCTTCCTCTCCCGCCTCCCCTCCCCCCTTTCTCCCTCCCCTTCTCCTCTTCTCCCTCCTGTCCCCTTCTCACACACCCCCCCACCCCACCCGTGATGTACCCCGTGCTGAAGAACTTTGGTCTGACTTGAAAGATTTTGCATAATCCACTTGCTCCCATGCAAGGGTGCAGTAGTATGCATTTCTCTTGGACTACAGCATGACAGGGAGAATGACGGAGGCAAAATAGAGCAGGATAAGCTTCTGCAAGAGGGATGAGGAGGAAGGGGGAGGGGGAGAAGAGCTCTTAGCAAGGGGCCATGTCTGTCCAGATTTTTTAAGGTGTTTACCTACCTGAACCTGAGTGAGCAACAGTGTGTCAAATATCTGCATTTCACTAAGGACTTCCTCTCATGCTACATGCTGCTCAACCTCACCACAATAAGTACATAGCCTTGTCCCCAGTAATAGTTGAAGTACAGGAGGAGGAAGGGATAAGGCAACCCAAACAGCGCCTTTCTAGTCTGGCTTCCGTTAATGATTCATCCGACTGCGATTCCAGTAAAAGCAGTCCCAATTCCCCATTCTCCTCCTTACCCTCCCTTTATTGCTGACTATCACTGCTGGCACCAATGAAAAATATAGGTCACCAAAAAATAAACATTCCAAACCAAATATATAAATCAAACCATCCAACATTTCATACAAAAGTCAACCAATCACCCTTGTGCATTCCCTTAGTACCTGTCCTCTGTGCACCTTTGCTTGTCCTAGTGCTCCTATGCAGTGCTACCCCAGTGACTACAGCATGGCTGGCACAAGGCTGCTGATTTCAGTGGGAGTGCCTTTAGATAACCTCAAGGAGCCCTGGGTCCAGAAGGCTTGGCTTCAAGTTGCAACATCTCAGCATGGACAGCAGTAGTTTGGGGTGGCTGGCTCACAAGCCTCAGCAAGGCTATGGATGTAATGGCAGGGTTGGGATGATGAATGCTGTCATCCTGTGAAAAAGCAGCAGGTTTGTGCTCCACACCCCTGGAGTGGCACCTCAACTAATCCTAGTAATACGTTAGATGATAGATCATTGGACTGCTGTGACACCATGCAAGCCCCTTTTAAGACTGCTTTAACAGTCATGATAATACGCACTGGCAGCAAGCTAATTTTCCATTAAAGAGGTCTGAGCTTCCACTGCAGGACGCAGAAGTTGGTTTCTGCTTATGGAAGCTGAGACATAGGCCATTAAACGCTTCATGATGATTAGGAGTGCAAGGATTTAAAAATGGGGGCAGTGTAATTGGCACCAAAGTAGAAATATCACCTCAAAAATTGGAGTTTTTAACACTTTAAAAGGACAAAGAATTAATGGTTACACTTTCTGACTACTACAGGAAGTGCTAACAAGAAACAGCACAATGGGAACAGTCTGCTTCTGACAATATGGGTGGGGACTGTACATACTGGCTGTATCGCTCAGCTGGACACAAACAAAAACTGATTATAACTGGATCTGACCTTTCAATTCACTAGGTTTAGCTGCCATTTTTAACAAACCTAATTCAGCTGAATTCTGCAATGAGTTTGATTTATCTATTATTTCACCCACTATATATTTTTTCATTGAAGGAAATGGAATTAAAATAGGAAAAGCAAGGTTTTTGAGATGGTATCATGCATTACAGCTCTACCCTTTCACATCTGTTGGCTGGTTCAAACCTGTTTTAGCCTAAGTACATAGAAATTTCTTCTCTCTAATAACTAAAGTATACCAATTGAAAGGAATTTTGAAATTCCACCCAATTTTAAAATGACAATTCAAAAAACAGAATCACCTACAATTCACCACCAGTTGAGAAATCTTGCTCAGAGAAAAGGATGACTGTTCTGGGAAATAAATGTGATAGATTATCTCTAATGTAGAATCGTTATTATCTTTTAAGTGATAGGCATTCTCCACACACTGTAGGGATAACCATAGCTTGATTGTTTCTGGGAAAGCCACATGCCAGGGATGGGAAAACGTTTTTTTCCACATGGTTTTTCCAGCTGCTTAGCTAAGTTGCCAAGTTGACATTGGAGATGTTTTTAGCCACGTGAGGCACATATTATTTGCTGGCGGCACTAAACCAATATAAAAACACTAATGAGTAGGACACCTGGTTGATTTCTTTCTCCGAGGGATACAGAGGTCAATTGTGGTGCTTGAACTGCTACTCCTACTGAGATCAACTAATGTAGCACAGACCAGGCATCAAGCTGAAAATGTTCTGGTCTGTGGGGCTTCATGTGGGAAGGGTGCATTGCCTTCACCCACCTTTGTTAAATGGAAGTGAGCAAGTAATTTTCCTCTGCTTTTTTAAAAATGTCTTTAAAATATTCTATTCACTCCTAGCTATAAAATAAGGACCATAAGTACAACCTAGGAAATTGTATTCCTAAATTTACATAGCTAGCAAAATATATGTAGCAGTTATGTAAATTTATTGCCAAATTTTATTTTGACAGTAGCACAGCAGGGAACAAACTAGCCTCAACCGAAACAATGCACTCTAATTAAAACAGTGCTTGCACCAATTAAACACTATTGTTAGACTAGTGTAATTGCACAATTCCCAAAACAATTATGATTTTCGCTTTGTTAAATCAATCAGCTCTAACTGCTCTACAAAATTCTAAAAGCACTGGGGAAAAATTCTTGCCAATTTACTCAAATTAATTAAGATTGTTTAATCACATTTTTAGTTTGCATTTTTAATTAAAATGAAATGGTTGCAGTGAACTTTCCATATAATTAACAATTATTGTATGATTTAAAAAAAATAAGTGCAATGTGTTGCTCTCATTTGCAACCCTTCTTCCAGAACTTCAGGACTAAAACAAACACACACCTGCAAATCCTTCACAGACATACAACATACTGTAATAAATCATATTCATGTTCTTCCTTAATTTCCATCGTGAAACCATTAACAAATAATTTTCCTGTTGCCCTTGTCCCACCTGAAAAATGGATTGGCACTGACTTTGTACTTTAGTAGCAGTGAAATAAATATATACCAAATTCTCAAAGGCATATTTCAGATTACTAGTATTTCATACACTCCATGAAGAAAGAAACATATTTTCCAGGCTGCATTAGAATTGCACATAAAACTATTGAAAAAACATTTACTCACCCAATACACATTGTAGCCAAGATAGAGGAAGACAACAAAAGATACAAATTTCAAAGCTCTGAGATGGAAGTGACAACAAAATGACTGTCATGAATTCCATAAAATTATATTTCTTTTTGTCAAGAATTATTTTTTTTACCATCCATCGTCCCACAAAAGACAGAAAAAATTAAACACAGACTACATACTTCTTTTTCCTCCAATCTTCTTATTGATTCTCTCCCCTTTGCCACTCATCTCCAATAAATAGTGACTGATACCGGAGTATTGTTCTCTAAGTTGTTCCCTGGAACCTCAGCAGTGAGTGAAAGGGTGCCGTTGGCTCAGGTGGGGTGGAATGGGAGAGAAATAAATCATTCTATAATTTCTAGCAGTTCTCTGGTACCTCATCAATGAAATATAGGGGATTAGTCATTATTGTGGGGAGGGGGTAGGGAAATAACAAAAAAGCAAGAGTCACTTAATTGGTCAAATAAGCAGGTATGTATGTTATACCATTGCCCTGTAAAGAAGGGTATTCATGGTGATCTCTGATTAATATATTAAAATTCTTGAGATGGCAAATAATGCTAATATACCCTAATTACATTGGAATAAATGGGTAACATTGCTGTGGTAACTTGTTCTTATTTGCTTCACAATTGACACTACACCCTCTAAAACAATGCAGCACAAGAATGGTTATTATGTTAACTTTGTTCCAGAAGTGGTGTCCCGTCATTTTTTCTGAATAACAATGGGCAAGGCCATGGAATATTTCCAAGTTTATACATAAAATCTAGTGATAATTATCAGTTTTTAAAAATATGATGGTGTACACTTCCTCTAGCTTTACTTTGGTGCCACACATTTAGATTCACTTAAATTGCATGCATATAAAACATATTTGGGATTAAATTCAACTAGTCAGTAACGCAAAGCAGGTGATAGCTCAATAAAAACTAATATTGTGCTGAGTATAATAGGGTTGCCAATTCACTATACTCTAAAGATGAATTTTACCCCAATAAGATCAAAGCTTAATCACTGGCAAGTGGATAATTCAAAACAACACCATTTATATTTATTTGTATTTACAGAGTACTTTTCACATAGAAAAACATGTCCCATGGTGCTTCTTAGAAACTGGGGTAGAAGGGCATACAACAAAGAATTAGGAGGAGTGACCAAAAGATTGGCCAAAGAGATGGATTTTAAAGAGTCCTGTAGGAAGGAAGGGATTGGAGAATCTGAGGAAAGAAATTTTAGAGAATGGGACTCAGGCATCTAAAAAGACCTACTGCTAATAGTCTAGCGAAGGAAGGGAGACGCACAGTAAGTCATAGTCAGAAGAGTGGAGAATTTGGGAATTGGAAGATTACTGGAAGAGGTTACAAAAATAGGGTGTCGTCAGACTATATCAAAGACAAGGAACAGAATTTCAGATGTGAAGCATTTAGGGAGCAGGATCCAATGTAGTTCAGCAAGGGGTATGGTGTTAGGACTTGGTACACAATAGGATCACTTGGCAGAGTCAAGCTTAGGTTTTTGGGACAGCATAATTGAGACAGCAGATGTCAAATCATGCATGAGGGTTATACTAGGAGATGAGATAGGGCCAGAGGTGGGCAATTTTATGCAGACAGAAGTAGTTGGTCTTTATGATGGAGAATATATGGGACCAGAAACTCAGTTCGAGAGAAAATCGGGACTCCAGGGTTTTGAACAATCTGGTTTAGCCTGAGACAGTGGCCAGGGAGCAGGATGGAGTCAGAAGTAGCAGAGTTTGTGGTGGGCCTATAGATTAGAAGTTCCCAAACTTTACTTATTGTTACCCATATCCAGACCAACAAGCAGTCTATATAGACCAGCATACAGGTCTAATCTTTAATCCTTTTAATATTCAAAAACTGTACAAAATGTACAAATTATAATACACATATATACAACTTAAGCAATGGCTTAATAGCACTACTCACCACTAATGTTAGATTAATGTCAAATAAACAGGTTGTTTATTTGAGCATAAGCACATAATGTTTGGGGCTATAGTGGTAGTCTGAGTCATAAGTTGTTTTTTATGTTGAGGTGCTGACGATACTTTGATTTCATTCCAGTGAGTGAAATCCACTTCACAGCAGTAAGTTGCAGCAAATGGTATTAAAATCTGGATGGCTCCGTCTGACAATGTAGGGAAATTTTTTTCGGATTTAGACCCAAAATTAGGTGTAGGGAAAAAGTGTGTGTGTGTAACATTTTAATAAAGTGCTTTAAAAACACAGATTTTCATGTTTATATGAATCATTATCAGGTGTTAGTCTTTCTACTTTGCATTTGCTTTGTTGCTGTTTTGTTTTTGCTGGCGTTGGGAGTCATGTTAATTTTGTCTTAAATTTAATTGTTAAAATGGGGTCACATTGGAAAATAGTTTGGGAAGCGCAACTTTAGGACATTTTCTAATTTAAAGATTCTACTTAAGTTGTTGTTACTCTCTAGTCAGAAACAGCTTTGAAAATTGCGTTGTTCTTAAAATCCCCGACAGGTTACTTATTTTGGCAGAATTCAAAGCTGACACTTGGGCCATTTCCACTATTTCTCCAGGAGTTCTGCTGATCTTCTGAAGAAGTTATGGCAAGACATCAGGAAAACTCTCATTGAAGTTGTGGTCCATATGTCTGTCAAGGAATAGGTGCTTGTCCTTTAGTGCGGAGGCAGTGGCATAGTAGTATTGTCACTGGGCTAGTATCCCAGAGACCCAGGGCAATGCTCTGGGGACCCAGGCAGATGGTGAAATTTGAATTCAATTAAAAATCTGGAATAAAAACTCTGATAATGACCACAAAACCACTGGTGATTGTTCTTTAGGGAAGGAAATCTACTGTCCTTACCTGGTCTGGCCTACATGTGACTCCACACCCACAGCAATGTGGTTGACCCTTAAATGGGATGGGCCTAGCCAGGCCAGGAGCTTTTGTATTATCACTACATCAAGTGTACATTGCACTGGGAAAGCATAGAAATCAATGCTTTCTGTCAGAAAATACAGTTGAGACTCCATAATTAGGGGAGTTTGTAAATCTTTAGATTTTATGCTTATTTTTTAATTCAGTGATATTGTATTTTAATTCCTTTTGGGCTTTTGGACATTCCCACTTCCTAAAAGAGTTAAATTATTTGATCCTCGTTATAGCCCTGACACTTTTCTAAAAGAGCATGTGGATTCCTTCAGGGGTCCTGCTTATACTTGTAAAACTTTGTGAAGGATGCTATGGTCTCAACAATCCAGAGTTCTTAAGAGAGTTAGATATGCTTCATTTCTAGATAGTAAGGAAGCATTTGAAGTTAAGAGGTTTACATGGTACAATAGAAATATATTATAAACTTGAAGGCCTAAAATGCTAACAGTCTGGTTCATTTCCAGTGAAATAAGGGTCCATAGGTTTGGTGGGATATAAATGAATAATTAGGGAGAGAAGTTGTATAAGGTCTGAAAATGGGTACGGGGACTGCATTTCACGATTGACCCGTGTTGGTACACTGTGTTGCATTTATGCTCCCTACTCTTTTAAATGATGTCTACATGAACTGCAGAGTCTTTGGCTGCACAAACCAGCAGGGCACTCAAACATTGCAAGTGTCTAATCTTACTTAAAGGCCATTTGCATTTGCTAAAGTGGAAATGTGTGGTGGAAGTTTTTTCAAAGTTGAATCTGTGTTCTGATACTTTGAGCAATGGCTCAACACCCAAGAGAGCGTGCACCAACATTTCCAAACAATGCAGTGGAGGCCTCACTGAAAGAGGTGGAATGGAGAGAGAAGTCTTGAATTCACAGAAGAGGAGGTCCTCCAGACACATGCTCAGGAGGTAGTGTGAAGAAGTAGTGGCAGAGTTCAAAGCCAGGAGTATGTTGTTTGTTGAGCAGGGATATGGTGCAGAAAGAAGTATAATAATCACACAAGAATGATCATAGTGACTGACTTCTTACTCACATGGCATATCCTACCAACTACACCATATAAGTGCCAAGCACTTATCTGTAACAAGAGAGACTCTAATTACCTCCCCTTGCCAGTCAATAGGATTAACACTGTTGAATCACCCACTGTCAGAGCCTGGGGGCCACTATTGTCTAGAAATTTCACTAGACCAGCCACATATATGTGACTACAAGAACAGGTCAGAGGCTGGGTATTCTGTGGCAAATAACTCACCTATGTCCCCGAAGCCCTTCCATCACCCTACAAGGCACAAGTCAGGAGTGTGATAGAATACTCTCCACTTGCCTAGATGAGTGCAGCTCCAATGACTCTCAAGCAGCTCAACACCGTCCAGGACCCACACCATATGGACTGCAGTGGTTCAAGAAGATGGCTCACTGCCACCTTTTCAAGGGCAATTAGGGATGCACAATAAATATTGGCTTGCCAGTGACACTCACATCCCATGAATGAATCACTTCACTACAACCCTATCACTTATCTTACAACAATCTCTATCAATCAGGACTTAACCAATGTACCTCTAATTTCTTTTTGAGTGTGTAGGTGTTTATTTTCAACTGCATGGTGCCTTTAAATTTTTTGTGAGGCTGTGCATGTGTGGTAACTTAAAGGAGATGTGTAGTGACTTAAAGGAGTCGACTTGTGCTCAGCCTGTCCAGGAAGGCCACAGAGCTTAAAGGGAATGTTGGACTCAATCCTAATACTGATGTGCTTTACCTCACTCTCGCTTAGCATTACACCCACATACATTGGAAGCAATTCAACTATGACAGCTACATCAGCCAAACATATTGCAGGACACACACTGACACACTTCCTTATTTCTTGCAGGAGAAGGTTGTGCATAACAGCAGGCAGCAGCAAAAAACTAGAGAAGGATAAGAATGCCTGCAAGTTTTTAACACACAAGAAAATGGCAATGCTGGCCATCATCAGAAGGGGCATCACAGAGACTGTGGCCACTGGTGGCGATGAAGTGAAGGATGACGAGGGTGTCTACATACCTAATCCTCATCCTCTCATCCCGCTTCTTTATCCCTCAATCTCTTCAGACTGAAAGGCTGCTGAAGGTGTAAGTACACACTCCTTACTTGCTCCTCTCCCTTCAGCAAAACACAACCATTGTCCCTTTTTCTCATTTTAGATACCCAATAACTGGAATCTGCCCAGGCATTGGAGTAAAAGGAAGAAGACACTGAAGATGAAAAGGCAAGATCACTCAATCCTGTGGAACCCAGCATGCTGCAGTATCTGATGTCCAATGTCTCAGCTTCCATTGCAGGCAAGCAAATTCCAGCAAAGGTCTCAGTGATGCAGTGCTACCTACCAAGACTGCTACCATCATGGCCCTGGAGACTATTGTTGAAAGGGGCTTCCAGGGTGCATCAATCTGTTCTCCAACAGATTATGAGGATTGCCGAGTTGCTGCCCGGGAAAATAGCAGTGGCTCCGACGAGTACAAACCTGCTGTCCTCTCTCAAGCCATTGCATCCACCCTCTTATCCCTTTGTCAATGCCCTTACTGTTACCTGTCAGCTGGCAGCCAGACTGCTGTAGCCCAGGCTGAAATGCTACAGTCTGAAGCCAGGCCTTCCAGGCCAGATCTATTCAAGGCTATCTCTGAGGCCACTTTCAGTGTCCTCAATTGAAGGTAGGCAACCATTCGCTGTCCATGCTGCAGCCACTGGGGAAGCATGTTGTAAACAAAGGCAAATGGACGAGGCACTAACCGACTGCAAAAGGGTAATTAGTTTACAGATGTATACATTATCTTTCAATATTCCTTCTATGTGTAATTTTTTCACCCAGGTGATGGTGAGGGGTTGGAACTCACTGCTTGAAAGGGTGGTAGAGGTGGAAACCCTCACTGCATTTAAAAAACATTCCAATATGCACTGGAGGTGCCGTAATCTACAGGGCTAGGGACCAAGAGCTGGAAGGTGGGATTAGGCTGGATAGCTCGTTTTCAGGTGGCATGGACATAGTGGGCAAAATATGGCTGTTCTGCGAATATTTCCATGCACCCTTGCCGATCACAGCAGCCCCGCAGCCATTTAATATTCCGAGGAGCATTAATTGGCTGGAGATGGGGTGGGGGTGGGGGGGTCCTGCCTCTGTGATTGGCCAGCAGGTCTATAATCCCAGCAATGTCAGTGGCAGCAGTGGCTTGGGTTAGGAATACAAGCAGCCTACAGATTCTAAGTTCCAGAGTCCAGGGCCAAGTAAGTGCAGGGGTCTCACAGTATGGAGGGGAGGTGATGCCTGAGGAGGGATAAAGAGAGGGGCTGGAGGTCTTGATGGAGAGGCTGGGTGGGGGAGAGAGCACTTGCAGGGGAAAGACCTTGAGGAGGGGCATGCCCAATGTAGACAGGGGCCCTTTAGGGTTGTGCCCCCCACTTCCAACCTGAGGCCCGAGCAGGGTGACCAGCCGGGCATAGCCTCTGTCCCTGAGCTCCTCCTGCCAGCCTCAAGATTGAGGCTGGGTGAGAGTGGCCCTTAAGTGGCCTATAATTGGAATTTTAAGGGCCCACGTCACCTGCACATGTGCTGGCAGGGAACCATAAAATTATGTCCAATGTTTCTATTATGTCACGATTTGATTAATAAATTTGGATTGGAATGTGCATTTTCTGGTGGCTTTAATTTTTGTGTTGTTGGAAAGTGTGATGTGATAATCAGAGCAGAAAAGGCTGGTCTATGTTGGATCCTTCCTTCAACTTCCTGTACCTCTTCTTCATAATGTACTTTCTCCTTCTCCATGTCCTCTTCTTCATGCTCCTGAGCTCCTTGAAATTATGAATTTTTTTATCGAATAGACAAAGAAAATGGGGGGAGTTTTAATCAAAAAAATTAGACGGGTTTGGGGCGGTTCAGAGGGAATTAACTGTGAAAAATGCTTTCCTGACCCAAACTCTCCTCCGAGCTACCCTTTTCTGGCTTTAACTGAGGCTGGAAGGTGGTTGGGGTGACCAATCCACTCCAAGATGGAGTACTGGAACTCTAACTCTCCTTGGCCGGCTTTCACAAGCGTCAAGAAACCTGGCAGCTCAACTGAGGTGTGGACCTTGCTGCCAGCTGTTGTTAGGTGCTAAGATGTCATCAAGTGTCCTTCCCATCAGAAATGTGCCTGCCAAACTGGACCTGATTTTCAACCTTTAGGATGCTGATTAGCACCTAAAACAAAGGCGTTACAGAGACCAATTTCTCCCTCGTACTCTCTTAAGCCTCCTCCGCAGAGTGATATTGAAGAATTAATAATAATTTTTGGAAGGCTTTATTGGTTTACTGTTAATTTGTGGATTAGCTTTCTTTTCTTTGGTGCATTTTATGCTCTTACAAGTAGAATGTCAGAGGTGTTGAATTGATTGCTAGCATTGTCCCTTTGTAGCAACCTCAAAAAGCAAAACTCTGTGCCAATTTAACGTTTTCAGTTCTCATAACAGCTATCCTGTTCTCAGGATGAGATTGTCAATTAATCCAACTTCCAGTGCAGTTTGCCAACAATTTACACTTTAAGGGCGTTATGCTTTATTTTGCTTTATCTAACATAATGAAGCTGACTGGTAGTGATTGACAAATATGTGAGGATTATTTCATCTGCTTTCCCTTGAGATTTCCTGCAGGCACACATTCCAAAAGTACTACCTATTACTGCATCCCTAAATCTTTCCACTGACATTGTATTGCCACCGCTATCAAGGCACAATACACTTGACCAACCAGTGTCTGAGATATTAGAAAATGAACACTTTTAGTATTCTGGAATGCAAATACTGTGAGGATTTGCAAAGTCATAGGAAATTGTCCTTTTCAAACATTCTTCTCTGACTTGAGGGGTGCTGGATGAAACTATTGGAAGAAACATTGAAATCTGGTTGCTCACTGCTCAAAATTTATGTGAATTTAGCTAGTCAGCATCTCAGCGGATTGAGAGAGCCAACAGGAGATGATATTCAGTTATTCCTGCATTTCAAGCAGAGAAAATACTAACTTCATAGTTCACTGCAGGTGGGGCTCTATCTCAGTTTAGATTTCATGAGGGAAAAACAACTGGAAGATACAGTGGTCCTCACAGAGACTTGTAGTACAAGGCAATCAACAGAAAGGTGAAAAACACTTAGAAAGTTGTGGGAAGGCAGTTGGGTATCTGCCGGCAACCTAAATAAGGAGCTGTAACATCCACTGTTGTGAGGTCTGTAATGAACAAGTGGAGGATTGCATAGCCAAAAAGCTAATGGAGGGACCCTGATAGAATCCTACCTTGGAGGATAGCTTAAACACCGAGGAGAATTAAAGTGAATTCTGCAGGGTTGTGGCATATCTTTGGATTGGTCCCAGGAAAAGTGAGTGAGCCTTCAAGATTTCATAAGATAAAATAACTCATGGGGTGTGGGGAAGTAAAAAGTCGAACTGAGTTAATAGCGTAAGTCTTTACAAGATATAGTGTTGTTATTGCTGCTTGCTTTGTTTAATTTCCCTTTCGATACAATAAAGGCTGCTTTGCTTAAAAACATGAAATCTTGTGGTATAGTTCTGTCAGTTAATTGCTGGGTGTTCAGATTTATTTTTTAAACATTAATCCTCCCTAACAGGATATTAACATGACTAGCAGAAAGGCTAGTAGAACTTTATTCCATGTTCATAAAACAAGCTTGAAATCTATGGGATATACCAGCTCAAGCAGAAGTTCTGATGTGCCAGGTTCAAATCGCAGAATCACAGAACTGTTACAGCGCAGAAGGAGGCCATTCGGCCTATCGTGTCTGCACCGGCTGTCTGAATGAGCATTATGACTCAGTGCCAATCTCCTGCTTTTTCCCCACAACCTGCACATTGTTTCTATTAAAATAATCATCTAAAGTCTCTTAAACGCCTTGATTGAACCTGCCTCCACCACACTTCCATGCAGTGTATTCTAGATCCGAACCACTCGCTGTGTGAAAAAGTTTTTTCTCGCATCGAATTTGCTTCTTTTGCAAATCACTTTAAATCTGTGCCCTCTTGATCCTTTTATGAACGGGAACAGTTTCTCCCTGTCTACTCTGTCCAGCCCCTTCATGATTTTGAACACCTGTATCAAATCTCCTTTTAGCCTTCTCCTCTCCAAGGAGAAGAGTCCCAACTTTTCCAATCTATCTTCGTAACTGAAGTTTCTCAACCCTCGAACCATTCTTGTAAACCTCTTCTGCACTCTCTCCAATGCGTTCACATCCCTCCTAATGTGTGGCGCCCAGAACTGTACACAATACTCCAGCTGAGTTGTAACTTGTGTCCTATACAAGTTCAGCATAACCACCTTGCTCTTGTACTCTATGCCCCTATTAATAAAAGCCTAGGATACTGTATGCTTTATCAACTGCTCTCTCCACCTGTCCTGCCATCTTTAATGACTTATGCACACATACACCCAGGTTCCTCTGCTCCTGCAAGCCCTTTAGAGTTGTACTCGTTATTTTATATTGTCTCACCATGTTCTTCCTACCAAAATGAATCACCTCACACTCCTCTGCATTAAACTACATCCGCCACCTACCTGCCCACTCCAGCGATTTGTCTACGTCCTTCTGAAGTTATGCACTGTCCTCCTCACAGTTTACAATGCTTCCATGTTTTGTGACCTCTGCAAACTTTGAAATTGAAATTGAAATGCACACCTAGATCTTGATCATTAATATATATCAGGAAAAGCAAGGGTCCCAATACTGACCCTGGGGAACTCAACTACAAACCTTCCTCCAGCCCAAAAAATATCCATTAACCATTATTTGCTCTTTCCTATTTCTCAGCCAATCTTGTATCTCCATTACTACTGTCCCTTTTATTCCATGAGCTATGACTTTTCTCACAGGTCTGTTGTATCGAATACCTTTTGGAAGTCCATGTATGCCACATCAACAGCATTACCCTAATCAACCCTCTCTGTTACCTCTTCAAAAAACTCCAGCTAGTTAGTTAAACACGATTTTCCCTTAAGAAATCCATGCTGGCTCTTTCTAATCAACCCACATTTTTCCATGTGATTATTAATTCTATCCCAAATAATTGTTTCTAGAAGCTTCCCCACCACTGAAGTTAAACTGCTGGTTTGTAATTGCTGGGCTTATCCTTACAACCTTTTTTGAACAATGAGTTTCCTCCTCTGTCACCAGCGACTGGGTAGTATCTGCTTCTTTGGTAAAAACAGGTGCAAAGTTTTCATTTAACACCTCAGCTATGCCCCCTGCCTCCAATTGTAAATCCCCTTCTTGGTCCCTAATCGGCCCTACTCCTCCTTTTACCACCCTTTTACTATTTATGTATCTATAGAAGGCTTTGGGATTTGCCTTCATGTTAGCTGCCGGTTGTTTCTCATAATCCCTTTTCACTTCTCTTATTTGCTTTTTCACCTCTCCTCTGAACATTCTGTATTTAGCTTGGTTCTCAATTGTATTTTCTACCTGACACCTGTCGTAAGCACACTTTTTTTTCTTTATTTTAATTTCTATCTCTTTTTTCATCCCTTTTGAGGGAATATATCTTAACTGTGCCCAAACCATTTCTTCTTCGAAGGTAGCCCATTGTTCAGCTACAGTTTTTCCCGCCAATTTTTGGCATATCCGGCCCAGCTCCGTTCTTGACCCATTTAAGACAGCTCTCCCCCAGTAAATTATTCTTGCTCTGGATTATCCATTGTCCTCTCCTACCGTCATCCTAAACCATATGATACAGTAATCACTTTCTCCTAAATGTTCCTCCACTGACACTTCACCTACTTGGCCCACCTCATTTCCAAGAACCAGGTCTACCTGTGCCTCCTTCCTTGCTGGACTGGACACACAGAAAACTTTTCTGAACACACTCTAGGAACTCTTGCCCCTCTCTGCCCTTTACACTGCCACTATCACAGTCTATATTCGGGTAATCAAAGTCCCCCATTATGTCTAGTCTATAATGTTTACACCTCTAATTTTCCTGCAGATTTGTTCCTCTACATCCTTCCCACTAGTTGGTGGCCTATAGACTACACCGAGCAACGTAACTGCATTATTTTTGTTGCTTAGCTCTAGCCAAATTGATTTTGTCCTTGAACCCTCTGAAACCCTCTGGGATATCCTTTCTCCGCACTGCAATGCTCTCCTTAACTAATACAGCCACCCCTCCTCCTTCTCTTCCTGCCCTGTCTTTCCTGAACATCTTGTACCCAGGAATATTTAAGACCCAGTCCTGCCCTTCCTTGAGCCAGGTCTCTGTTATTGCCACAACATCATAATTCCGCTTGGCAATCTGCGCCTGTAACTCACAAATCTTATTTACTATATTCCATGCATTTAAATACATGCAGTATAGACTTCAGTACTTTCTGCCTAACTCCGACTCTGCCTATTAACTTACTATTCTAGTGCTATCTGTCTCTCCAAGTATTTTGTGCACCTTGGCATTACTCTCTAATGTTCTCTCCTAGCTCCCACACCCCGAGCTTAAAGCTCCCCCAAAAGCACTAGCAAAACAAGCCACTCAGTCCTGGTTCTGTTCAGGTGCAACCTGTCTGGCTTGTACAGGTGCCATCTCCCCCAGACCCAGTCCCAGTGCCCCAGGAATCTAAAGCCCTCCCTCCTGCACCATCTTTCCAGCCACACATTCATCTGCCTTACTCTCCTATTTCTGTACTCACTTGCACGTGGCACTGGGAGTAATCTGGAGATGACTACTTTTGAGGCAGGACCACATCCCTCTTCCTAACTAAATCATTGGCACCAACCTCTGGCTATTCATTCTCCCCCAGAAGAATGTCCTGCAGCCACTCGGTGACATACCATCCTGGAGTCACATCGATGGCTGCAAAAATGCCTGTCTGTTCCCTTAACTAATGAATCACCAATCACTATTGCTCTTGCTTTCTTCTTCCTCCCCTCCTGTACAGCTGAGTGGCTCATGGTGCCACAAAGTTGGCTCTGGTTGCAGTCCTCTGAGGAACCAACCAGTATTCAAAACGGAAAACTGATTAGCAAGTGGGTCCCCAGGGGACTACTGCACTACCCACCTGAATCTCTTGGACTGCCTGGTGGTCACCCATTCCCTTTCTGCCTCCATGCTCCTAACCTGCGGTGTGACCAGCCCTCTGAATGTTCCTTCCACGTAGCTCTCAGCCTCATGGATGTGCTACAGTGACTCCAGCAGCCGCTCAAGCTCTGAAACCCAGAGCTCAGGTTTCTGCAGCTGGCAGCACTTCCTTCACATGTGGCCGTCTAGATCACCTATAGCATCCCACATATTACAGGACATGCCATTCAACATGACAGAGCTGCCCTGCCATGTCTTAACTTAATTTTACTGTGGTTAACTTATATTACTTTATGTTACTAGCCCTGACTTCCCCTTATTCCAGTATTTCTTACTCAAAACCAAGTAGCTACTTCTTTAAAAGTAATACGCTTTTCTAATTTACAGCTATTTAAAGACAATCCCTAACAGCAGTTTCTTATCAATGATTGAACTTATGATTTTCCTGTGATGTCATTGTTCAATTTTTTTTCTCAAACACAGCTCCAAAGGTGAGGTTTACACCCAAGTCATTTTCTGCTCAGCTGCTCCTGTTCCTGACTTAGAATAATTCCTATGTATACCACACCTTTTTCCCCCCGTGCACTGAATTCCCACGTGGCCTAATTCGCTACTCACTTGGTCTCCGTCTCACTCCGGCATAGTCGCCTGTCACCTCGCGTGCCCCTTACTGACCCTGAAGATGACGACATATTTACTGAAGTGAAAAGTGGATGTAGCAGTAAGAGGTACACTTTTGCAGGCAGCAGGGGACTTTTCAAGCCGATATATTTAGCCATTGTTTTAAGTCCTATAAAGTTCCAAAAGGTTAGGCTTATGGGATCATATAGCCCAGTGTTTTACGACGGTGGGAGGTGCTTGCTTAGGTTCACGCACTGAAGAGTCAAGTTGGTGAGTTCCGTTAATTATGGCTCTGGAAATGAAAAGTTGAAGATAGGTTGTATCTCCAGGAAGGAAATTGATCTGAACAAAATTGGTTTCCGCGATCTGTACAGAGTGTCTGAGATAATTATTGCCTTGTTTGATTTTTCTATCTCCACAGGGATTAATGGGAATGGGATAATGAGTACATGAGCTTTTTTCTAATGCTGGGCAGTGGGCTCCTAAGTGTGAAATTATAGAATCATATATGATACCGCACAGAAGGAGGCCATTTGGCTCATCATGCTTTTGCCAGTTCATTGGTAGAGCTATTCTCACTGCCCTACTCTTTCCACATAGCCCTATATTTATTCAATTCTCTTTTGAATGTTACTATGAATCTGCTTTTATCGCCCTTTCAGGCAGTGCATTCTAGAGCATGGCTCACCATGTAAAAGAAAATGTTTCATCATGTCACCTCTGGTTCATTTGCCAATCACCTGAATATGTGTCCTCTGGTTACCGACCCTTCTGTTACTGGTAACAATTACTCCTTATTTAACAAATCAAATCCATTCATGATTTTGAACAGCTTTACAAAATCTCCATGAACCTTTCCTATTCTAAGGAGAACAAATCCAACTTGACCAGTCTCTCCACATGACGAAAGTCCCTCATCCCTAGTCCTATTCTACTTAATCTCTTCTGCACTTTCTCCATGACCTGGAATCTTTTCCAATATGTGGGACTTTAAATTGAACATAATTATACAGCTGAGGCCTAATCAGTGTTCTGGAGCTATAATAGTTTAGCATAAATTCCTTCCTTTTGAATTCTATTCCTTCATTAATAAAGCCATGAATCCCAAATACATTTTTTAAACAGTCTTATGAACTGGTCCTGCTATCATCAAAGATTTGTGTACATACACCACCAGGTCTCTCTGTTCCTGTAGCCCCTTTAAAATTGTACCATTTATGAAATGCATCACCTCACTCATCTCCATGTTAAATTTTATCTGCATGTGTCTGTCCATTTCACAAGTCTACCCATCTCCTCATGAAGTCTGCCCTCATTGCATACTACAGGCAAAGCCAATCTTTTTATTTATTCATTCATGGGATGTAGGTGTCGCTGGATAGGCCAGCATTTAATGCGTGTCACTAATTGTCCTTCAGAAGGTAGTAGTGAGCTGCTTTCATCAACCGCTGCAGTCCATGTAGTGTAGATACACCCACAGTGCTGTTAGGGAGGGAGTTCTAGGATCTTGACCCAATGACAGTGAAGGAACAACGATATATTTCCAAGTCAGGATGGTGTGTGGCTTAGAGGGGAACATCCAGGTGGTGGTGTTCCCATGCATCTGCTGCCCTTGTCCTTCTAGATGGTAGTGGTCCTGGATTTGGAAGGTGCTGTCTTAGGAGCCTTGGTGAGTTCCTGCAGTGCATCTTGTAGGTGATACACACTGCTGCCACTGTGCGTCGGTGGTGAAGGCAGTAAATGTTTGTGGGTGGGGTGCCAATCAAGTGGGCTGCTTTGTCCTGAATGGTGTCAAGCTTCTTGAGTGTTGGAGCTGCACTCATCCAGGCAAGTGAGGAGTATTCCATCACACTCCTGATTTCTGCCTTGCAGATGGTGGACCGGCTTTGGGGAGTCAGGAGATGAGTTACTCACCGCAGGGTTCCTAGCCTCTGGCCTGCCCTTGTAGCCACAGTATTTATATGACTAGTCTAGTTCAGTTCCTGGTCAATGGTAACCCCCCAGGGTGTTGATAGTGGGGGACTCAGTGATGGTAATGTAATTGAATGTCAAGGGGCGATGGTTAGATTCTCTCTTCTTGGAGATGGTCTTTGCCGGGCACTTGTGTGGTATGAATGTTACTTGCCACTTGTCAGCCCAAGCCTGGATATTGTCCAGGTCTTGCTGCATTTGGACATGGACTGCTTCTGTATCTGAGGAGTCACGAATGGTGAACATTGTGCAATCATCAGCGAACATACCCACTTCTGACCTTATGATGGAAGGAAGGTCATTGATGAAGCAGCTGAAGATGGTTGGGCTGAGGACACTACCCTGAGGAACTCCTGCAGTGATGTCCTGAAACTGAGGTGATTGACCTCCAACAACCACAACCATGTTCCTTTGTGCTAGGTATGACTCCAGAGGATAGTTTGCTCCCAATTCCCATCGACTCCAGTTTTGCTCAGGCTCCTTGATGCCACATTTGGTTAAATGCTGCCTTGATATCAAGGGCAGTCACTCTCACCTCACCTCTGGAGTTCAGCTCTTTTGTCCATGTTTGAACCAAGGCTGTAATGAGGTCAGGAGCTGAGCGATCCTAGGGGAACACAAACTGAGCGTCAGTGAGCAAGTTGTTGCAAAGCAAGCGCTGCTTTACATCTTTTTACTGATGTCATGTAAATATAATAATTCTCATATTATTATTGTGATTTATTGTAAAGGTAGGTTAATAGTGGGGTTTAGAGGGTATGTGAGTGTGTGTGCTTGTGGGATTTAATTGAATTGGAGACAGCTGGTCTGGAGCTTTTGAGTTTTCAAAAAGGAAGCTAGGTTTGAAATGCTAAATACATAAACATAGCTGAAGTTTTAGAATGTGAGGTGTAAGGAAAATTTGCATTTTTAAATAAACCAGAGTAGTTTGAATTTCAAAGGGATGGTAAGATGTTACATCTAGCCAGAAGAAGCTAAGTTAAACAGTGTGTTTATTTTTCTCAAAGGTTACTGATAAAATTAGTACTATGAAGGGATTTATATTATGACAAAGGTAGAGTTCCAAGAATATATGGGAACAATAGAATTTGCATTAAAAGGTAGAAACATGTATAATGGAGAAGAGGCTATGTGCCAGAGGAGAAGGCATTCTAAGGACTAACCCAAGTCTGAAAAGCCTCCAGCCTCTGTGCATCAAGTTGCTGAATACAGGAACTGGAGCTGAGAAAACTCACTTTGAAACTTACTGTCCAGGATATTGTGTTGCTTTGCCTGGGTCTGTTTAAATCTATTTGTTTTTACTGTTGCATTATTGGAGGTGTAACTGGGAGCCATATTAATTAGGTGTTTTAGGGGTTATTATAGTAGTAATTTGTAGACCTATGTATGTGCTTAAAATCTCTTCTTATGTTAATAAATGTTTAATTTAGTTTTCTAAAAACATCTGAAGTCATGATAGTCTTAATTCTTCTGAATTCAGGGCACGCATTTCGAAATAAAATATAAATTGCAAAACAGTTGTGACAGCGTCATCACGTTTCCCTCATGGATTTGATCCATCTGGCACATATCATCTGCCACATCATAACAAATTGGGGGCTATTTGCGGGTTATATTTGAAATTACTTTGTTGGTTTGGGGTTGGTGAATCTTAAGGTTACAAATACAAGAAGCACTCTGAATTCAGGAGTTTGTGTGAGGCATTTTTAAAGTGGTGAGACTGCAAAAATGGCTGGATCCGTGGCTAAAACCTTTTTTGAAGTAGAATAACTCTGATTGGGTCACAAGACATATCTAAGGGTAAATTAACAGAGTTGGCAGATAAGTTGCAGTTGAGGTTACGTGTAGAGACAAAGAAAGCAGACATAGTTGAGATAACAGCACAGCATTTAAGAAGGGATACAAGAGAGACCACGTTCTCCAGGGGGTGAGTCAATTAAGTTGGCTAAGGTCCAGTTGCAAATGAAGCAACTTGAACATGAAGAGGAAATGAAAAAACTTAAACTTGAGGCAGAAGAAAAAGAAAAGGAAAAAGAAAGAGCGTTCCAAATGGGACTGACAGAAAGCAGCAGGAGAAAAAAAAGACAGGAATGGGAACTCAAAATGGGGAGGTTAGAAAAGGAAGAAAGAGAGAAGGAAAGAAAAAGAGAGTACCAGCATAAAAAGCTGGATCTTAAAAAGGAGAAACCAGATGCTGAGGAAAGTTCTGTTGATGAGAAAACCTTTAATGTAAAACCTAGTGGGGAGATGTTTAAATTTGTGCAAGCTCTTCTGAAGTTTTAGGAAAGAGATGTGGAGGCGTTCTTTATTTCATTTGAGAAGATAGCTAAACAGATGAAATGGCCACAAGAAAAGTGGACATTGTTGTTACAACCTAGGTTGTCGGTAGAACACATAAGGTTTATGCTTCATCGTCAGAATAAAGTCAGTGGGCTATGATGTGGTAAAAACGGCTATTTTGAGTGTATATGAGTTGGTTCCGAGGCCCACAGGCAGAAATTTAGGAATATGAGAAAACAGCCTGGGCAAACTTACATTGAGTTTGAGAGTAAAACAAAGTATTTTTGACAGGTGGATATGGGCATTAAAGATAGAGACAACGTATACAGCTCTTAGAGAAGTAATTCTTTTGGAAGAATTTCAAGATTCAATTCCTTTGGTCGTGAGAACTCATGTGGAGGAACAGAGGGTTCAAACAGTGAGGCAAGCAGTAGAGTTAGCTGATGATTATGAGTTATTTCATAGATCTAAACCTTTTTTTCGTCACCCTTTTAAATCAGAGAAGAATAGAAAGTAGGAAGGTGAAAGGAAGGTGGGTAGTCAGGGAAGAGATGCAGTAGGTAGAAATTCCCAGGAAGTTTTTTTCTCAGACTAAAAGGGAAGTGCTGAGAGTAGACGTGACACTCGAAAATTGAGGAGTTTTCATTGTAATAAAGCTGGGCAGACAAAGTCAGTGTGCTGCAAATTACAGGGAGCATCTGTTGGGATTATTGGAATGCAGGAAAATTCTGGAAATACCAGTACTGTGGGATCTGAGGTTCAGGCAGAAGCAAAAACAGTGATTTGTGTACAGGTAAAACAGGAAGAATCAATGACAGGGAAAGAAGTGGGAATGTTTTCACAATTTACCCAAGGGTGTTCTGAGGAGCAGGTTGCAGAAATGTTTAAATATTTTGTATGTGAAGGGGAAGTCTTTCCATGTGCACCGGATGGAGCAGGTAAAGATATTGAAATTTTAAGAGACACAGAGGCTAGTCAATCCTTAATGTTGTGGGATAGTGATGTTTGTTGTTCAGTGGGAGTATTGCAGGAGCAGGCGAAAATAAATGGGGTCCATGGAGATGCTAAACCTATTCCATTGTGGAATCTAAATTTAAAGGGTAGGTGGAAAACAGGTGAGGTGATTGTTGGAGTATTGGAAAAATTGCCCATTGCAGGGGTTCAATTTATTTTTGGTAATGATATAGCTGGGTCACAGATATGGGTGATGCTTATGGTAGTTGAGCAGCCTGTAGAGGTGTTTTCAACAGAAGTGTTACAGGAAGTGTGTCCTGGATTGTTTCCAGGTTGTGTGATAACAAGATCACCCAGGCTCACAGGTTGAAACAGGAAGAACAGGAAGTTAAAAGTCAGGCAGAAGATGTTGAAGTCCTATTAGCTGACACTGTTTTTGATAATATTGTTTGTGAAGAAAGAATGGTGGATAATGCAGCTGAGGTAGTTAGCTCAAAGCAGTTGATAGAGTTACAGAAAAAGGACATGCAAATAGGACAGTTATATTAGGCAGCTTACTCGGAAACAGAGGTTGAATGTATTCCAGAATGTTATTACCTTAAGGGTAATGTTTTAATGAGAATGTGGCAGCCGTATCATGTTTCAGCAGATGAAAGCTGGAGGGAAGTGAATCAGATTGTTATACCATTTGAATATAGAAATGAGATCTTGAGAATAGCTCATGAAATTCCAATGGGGGAACATTTAAGAATTAGAAAGACGCAGGTGAAAATGCAAAAACATTTTTATTGGCCTGGATTGCATAGAGATGTAGTCAAATTCTGAAGAACGTGTCACACATGTCAGGTGATAGAGAAACCACAAGCAGTGATTATGCCAGCACCTTTAATTCCAATTCCAGTATTGGAAGAGCCTTTTACTAGGGTCATGATTGATTGTGTAGGACCTAAGACTAAAAGTGGAAATTCAGTACTTGCTGACAATAATGGATGTTACTCACAATAAGGGGTTGTGGTGGAAGAATTAATCCAGGCTGGTCTTTTGGTTCAAGCTGGTTTATTTCCAAGACAGCTCTTCAGTGCTACTGACTTCCAAGTAGCTGCCACACAAAGTGTTCCAGCTGTATCTTTTTATTCTATTTAGATGGGATAATCAATGCCCATCACCTGTTTAACTAGCAATTGTCTTTAACAAGGTGATTGCCATGCAGTGTGATTATTTATACATTGACAGGTTTCTCTCTTTTCCTTTTAAATTAAAACTTTGAAATAAACTTAAAGAACATATTTTTTAACAAACAGAAGAAAATAATATCACGTATTTCCACATCTTTAGTTCCTGTATTTCCTTTACCAAATATATATAAACAATTATAAAACAAAAGTTTCTTTTCATTGCATCATTATAACATAAGACATCCCTCTTCTAATACATTGAATAATTTCTTAGAGCAGGCACTTCTTTTTGTAAAACAGTCTGATAATTGATGACTTGTGTCAACTCATTGTATCTTAGAGATTTCTCTTCTCTCTAACATTTCTTTTATGCTGGCTGGGTCTATTCTTAGCCTTTTTTTGAGCAACACTTTTCGTGGAATGAATGTTGTTCCAAAGAGACCGGTTATCAACATAACATTCTATGGGCAAACTTATCTCACATTGCCCCTTATATAATATTTCTGTCAGTACATTGGATAAGTAAACCCCCATATCTAATGCTTCTACTAAGGCCAGTGTTTCAGCAGCTAAGTTGCTTTTCACTACCCTTTTGATTTTCTTGGCCTCCCAAGCCAACGGGCAACATTTATCATTCTTTTCCATCAAGAATATGATAAACCCTGCTGTGCTAGAGTACCCATTTGGAAGATTGGCATGTGAAGCATTGCTAAAAATGACCAACCTCATCTTCTGGATCACCTGAGGCTGGAAACTTGAACACACATCTCTCAGAATTTAATTTTTTTTAAAGTGTTTTATTTGCTCTCAGAACTTGCTCAGCTGTAACATGTTTCATCATGGTACTCAGCTCCAACGCATCATAACTAGCATCAGGCCTAGTCTGAGTGCACAACCAGTTCAACTGCCCAATCAAACGTCTCAACTGTTCTGTTTCTTCCTTGGTAGCAGGATCCTCTTTTTGAGGATCTAACCCGAGTTATTGGGATATGGTTAACATTTTCTAGATAAAATTGTTGATTCAATGTCACTCCTAACTTGCTCTGCTTAATGTCTAAACCTATGCATTTAAAGGCCTCTGAAGCCAGACTTCTGACTTTGAATTCCTTCTTTATCTTCTCTATTACCCATTGTTCAAATTCTACAGAGCCTCCCCCCCAAAGGAATTCATCAACATACATGATAAAGATTCCAGCTAGTTTCTCCTTATGGTACCAGTGGAACATCGCGGAGTCTGCCTTTAACTGAATGCAACCTGTTTTCAAAAGGGCAGACCTCACGGAAAAATACCATACTCTTGACGCATCATTCAATCCATAAACACACTTGTTCAATTTTAATAGCTTTCCTTCTACATCCCAGGCTTCTTTGGGTGGTTTCAAAAAAACTTCCCTTTGAAACTTCTCCCCCTAGCAGCTACTAGAATCTCTCGGTCATAAGGACTTCTACTCCTACTGAGATTCAAAGCTTGCTCTCTCGTCCTCGTTCTTGTTAAGCTATTGCCTCTACTCACATTCCTCTCCCTTTCTGGACTACTACTATATGATCTTCCTCCCATGCAAGCAGAACACCGTTCGCAAGTCCGTGATTTTTTTCTAGGGTCACAGCAGCTTTCTGGTCCACTGTCAGAACTCATAATGCTCTTTCTGGGTTTCCACATCTTTACCTCGGTTTGCCAATCGATAGGTCTTGTCTCCTGTCCTTCATCCTGCACATTTAGTCAATATTTGTATTTACCAGTGGCCTTTCCTGCTCTCCCTATGACATTGACCTCCCGCCACACACTGGGCCTTTCTGGCATGTATGTTACCTTTGTTCCTACTTTGGGTAGTTGCCCTTTTGGACAAATAGCGTTGTCCTGTACCTCAGTGTCAGTCAGCCCTGTATCTACCATTGTTTGCTCCTCATAACTACCCAGTGTGTGTGTATGTGAAGTGCATGGTGCCTCCTCGTGCTCTATGTCCTGTTCAGAACCTTTAAAGGTATGGTCAATACAAATTAACCGCGAAGAATGTACCCTAACAGTTTGATTGCCATGTTGCACAATTACTACTTTCCCATTACTCCCTATTACCTTGCCAGGTCCTTTCCATTCTTTCTGGCCTTCCTTTTTATAATATACTATGGGCAGAATTTTCCCATCGGCGATTTGGGGGCAGGGCCCGCTCGCTGACGGGAAAATGACACGGGATGATGTCAGGAGGAACCCCCGACGTCATCCTGGTCCATTGAAATATTGAGGAAAGCAGCGGACAGCAAAATCAGCTGTCCGCCCGCCGACCTGTCAATGGCCAATTAAGGCCATTGACAGGATAATCAAGCTTGTTAAATGCCCTGCCCGTCCAACCTTAAGGTTGGTGGGCAGGCCAGGAGCCCCAGCGGGCTTCTGATAATACATGAAACCTCATCCACCGGCGGGATGAGGTTTCATGTCCGTTTTTAAAAACTTCAATAAAGTTTATGTGCTTCTTATTAACATGTCCCATCTCGTGTGACATTGTCACATGAGGGGGACATGTTAATAATTTTAATATTTTTCTACTTTTAAAGATTTTTGCGCTGTCAGTAATCTCCCTGAGACAGCACTTAGTCTCAGGTAGATGTGCGCTCTTTCGCACATGCACGCGAAAGAGCACACTTTGACAGATGGGTAAACCCTCCATATCCCGCGCAGGAAGCGCACAGTGTGTTTATTTTTCCCAAAGGTTACTGATAAAATTAGTACTATGAAGAGATTTATATTATGACAAAGGTAAAGTTCCAAGAACATATGGGAACAATGGAATTTGCACTAAAAAGGGAGAAACATGTATAAAGGAGATGAGGCTATGTGTCAGAGGGGAAGACATTCTAAGATCTAATCCAAGTCTGAAAAGTCTCCAGCCTCTGTGCATCAAGTTACTGTCTACAGGGACCAAAGCTGAGAAAACTCACTTTGAAACTCACCGCCCAGGGTATCGTGTTGCTTTGCCTGGGTCTGTTTAAATCTATTTGTTTTTACTGTTGCTTTAATGGAGGTGGGGTTTTAGGAGTTATTATAGTAGTAATTTGTAGACCTATGTATGTGCTTGAAATCTTTTCTTTTGTTAATAAATACCATTGTGCCACCACTTCTCCTGGGTCTGTCCTATCAGAGGGACAGGATATACCCAGGGACGGTGATGGTGTCTAGGACATTGTTTGTAAGGTATGATTCCGTAAGTATGACTATGTTAGGCTGTTGCTTGACTAGCCTGTGAAGCAGCTCTCCCAATTTTGGCACAAGCCCCAAGATGTTAGTAAGGAGGACTTTGCAGGGTCGACAGGGCTGAGTTTGCTGTTGTCGTTTCCAGTGCCTTAGTTGATTTTGAGTGATCCGTCCCGTTTCATTCCTTATAGGATTTGTAGCAGTTTGATACAACTGAGCTGTTTGCTGGGCCATTTCAGAAGTCATTTAAGATTCAACCACATTGCTGTTGATCTGGAGTCACATGTAGGCCAGACCAGGGAAAGATGGAAGATTTCCTTCCCTAAAGGACATTAGTGATCCAGATGGGTTTTTACAACAATCGACAATGGTTTTATGGTCATCATTAGTCTTCTAATTCCAGATCTTTATTGAATTCAAATTCCATCATCTGACATGGTGGGATTTGAACCCCTGTCTCCACAGCATTACCCTGGGTCTTTGGAATATTAGTTTTATCTGTGGATATTCCCACTTATATGCTTTGACAGGATATACATTTCCGGCATGGCAGGCTTTAGAAAAGGCAACATCTACCCATGACTAGGTTTGAATTAGTAAGGAACACTCCTAGCAGCCCCTTCAGCAATTTGAATTGCAACATTTTACATTATCAACATTCTAATTGTTCTTAATAATGTGAATACATAATACAAAGTCACTAGGAACAGGTTTCTGACTTGACTTTTGTAAAATGTTATTGGCTCACTGAAAGCCTGAAGATGATCATCATCTTTTAAAATACGCACAATGCCACAAGCACACCGATTCTCATCAACACCCGTGGTGAACATCATTAAGATGTTTCCAGGAAAATTAATTGAAAGACTCATTAAAAACAAATTAAGAAAAATGTGTTGCAGAATTTATCTGCTCAGTTCATAAATCAATCCAAAGCTCATTCCAGACTCTAATAATTAACTGCAATTTATTTACTTTGTAGTGACTGAATGAATTATGATAAAGTCATGTGATTATATTGGTAATGTTAGCCATTCAGAACACCAGTCTCTCATTAGTGTATCTTCTGGAATATTAAGTAGCTATATCTATAATATGAGCATTACAAACATACAGGAGATAAATTAATGGTTTCAAATATAAATCTAAATAAATAACTTTTGTTAATAAAAGTATAAAGATTACAAATATTTTATACTGAATCATTTAGCACCAGTTCGAGCTAAATCTAGATCAGGGCATTACTGTGTAAATATCTGACCTAACCAGATATATGCTCCCATTGTCACGATATGGTTCTGAAAGTTTGCTTGCCCCATATTGCCTTGCCAGTTTATTTTACCAAGATTTATCTTTAATTTTAGCACATTGAACACAAATGACAGATTTTCAAACCAAACCTTTTTAGGTAAAAAAAAACAAGAGTAAAACAAAGAAAAATG
Organism: Cetorhinus maximus; assembly: GCF_964194155.1. NCBI lineage: Eukaryota > Metazoa > Chordata > Chondrichthyes > Lamniformes > Cetorhinidae > Cetorhinus > Cetorhinus maximus. The sequence goes on from NC_135884.1 coordinate 131,095,360, forward strand.
TCTGGACTATTAGCTTAGTAAATTTCCTTTCATGTCAAACGCAAAGGGCCTTTAGAGCTTAGATTTCACATTGCAATGCCATCCCCAAAAAGCTACATCTCTGTGGCCATGGGTTGAGTCTAGTACTGAATAACACTTGTGTTTCCTGGAAGTGAATAATATTCACATAATTATGGTTGGTACACTCAGTTTGAGCAGAATCTACGGAAATCTGAAAAATATAGTACTGATAAACTAAAATAATTTGAATTTTTCCTTGTTTTACCAGCTTAAAACAATGCATATAATTTTCATCACCTTCATGTCCCTGAGTTCTTCCAAGTCAGAATATACTTACTACTATTGTTGGTATGGATTTGACATAATTACTTCCCCCAGATTAGTGTGACCTAGCAGCATGGAATTATACTGTTGGTTCCTCATCACCTGATCATGAAAGAACTCTGCGCATGCTTATGTGTATACTTGTTACTCAATAGTCTCCAAATACTCATTAGATTTTTAATGTTAGCAATCTGCAGACAAGACAACCAGTTTAAAACAAAAATTCGATTTAAAAATTGGATAATCTTGGAATGCTTCAAATTCACTTCACAACAATTAGATATTGCACAGCTGCTGAAAGGCTAAAGCTGTATATTACTTAAGTGGCATAAATTGGTTTGCATTGCACCTATATCTTGATCATAAAATGGGCATAAGGCTATGAATTTAGCAGTGCCCCAGCCTACACACAATCTATGCAAGCATTGATCCCGCTGCTAGATTTGTAGGGTCTATATTTCATTTTTTCAGGCACGTGTCCCTGACAGATGCTGAAAACAAGTGTTAGACCTCTTTAATACATTAACAGGGCCTAACACCTGTTAAGGTCCCTTTGCAGGCATTAGGTTTTGAGCCTGCCTCACTCAGGGGATTTCAGCAGCCCCCACAGTAAGTATACAATTTTTAAAAAATCCCTTCCTATGGAGTCAGGATGAGTGAGAGTGTTTCCTCCTTCCACATGCATTGCAATACTGTTCCTGCTAACCGCGTTCCCCCACTCATTAGCCCACTCCAACCCTCCTTCCATGAATTAGCTGATCGCCACTGCCAGCCAGGCAGGCGGCACTGAATTGCATTCGCCTATCAGGTGACCTGCCTGTGGAGGTGTGACTAGTGCTGGGTTGAGTAGCAGGTGAGGGTCAAAGACCAATTACTTTCAATCTTTGGGTGTCTTGCTTCGGGCAGGTGCTAAGGCGCAGGTCCTGAGCCTGGGCCCCAAAACAGGCCAAGGCAAACTTGTATCTTTAGGTTAAGTGTTAAACCAAAATTACATAGTTAATTGAAATTGTGGACCATAACTGAATGGTATGTAAAATGACTCAACATTCATGCATTCAAAAATTCAAACAGCATCCACTGCCTTTTGGGAAAAGAGATTTACAGATTTTCACTACCCTTTATGTGAAAGAAAGCATCCTGATTTCAGTCCCAGCTGGTTAAGGGTGAAATCTTACTTCAAAATACTTGGTCCTTAATTATACGAATAAAGGTATGGGTAGACTGGAATTTTCTTTAAGGAGATAATATAATAACCTTTCTTAAAATCTCTATATTTTCAGCCTTTATGCTTTGAAATTGACTAATTACCTGAAGGCGGAACTAACAAAAGCAAAATTGAAAAGATAATTTACGAAATGTATTGAAAGAGTATTGTTGGTGCAAGGGACAGATTGATAGGTAGAAAGGCAGACAATTATATCCCATCCTCACACTGCTTTGATTAGCTTGTTATGTTTCAATAGCAGCAATAAGTAGAGGTGTGTACTGTCTAATAAGAGTTCCTGCTTACCCAATTAAAAAAAAAAATAAAATCAACAAAAACAATCATAAATTATTTGCCTATACAAAAATATTCAACAGGATGCAGTTTTGCACATTTCGCAGACAATTGGGAGGGTCTCACGTTCTTGCTTGTTGTAACCACAATTGTGCTTTCATACAAGAACGACCGGTACATTTAAAAAAAATTCATTCAGGGAATGGGGGCTTCGCTGGCTGGGCCAGCATTTATTGCACATCCCTAGTTTCCCTTGAAAAGGTGGTGGTGAACTGCCTTCTTGAACTGCTGCAGTCTGTGTGGTGTAGGTACACCCACAGTGCTGTTGGAAAGGGAGTTCCAGGATTTTCACCCAGCGACAGTGAAGGAAGAGTGATATATTTCCAAGTCAGGATGGTGGGTGACTTGGAGGGGAACTAGCAGGTGGTGGTGTTCCCATCTATCTGCTGCCCTTGTCCTTCTAGGTGGTAGTGGTCTTGGGTTTGGAAGGTGCTGTCGAAGGAGCCTTGGTGAAGTCCTGCAGTGCATCTTGTAGATGGTACACACCACCGCTACTGTGCGTTGGTGGTAGAGGGAGTGAATGTTTGTGGATGTGGAGCCAATTAAGTGGACTGCTTTGTCCAGGACGGTGTCCAGCTTCTTCAGTGTTGTAGGAGCTGCACTCATCCAGGCAAGTGGGGAGTATACCATCACACTCCTGACTTATGCCTTGTAGATGGCGGACAGGCTTTGGCGAGTCTGGAGGCGAGTTATTCGTCACATGATTCCTAGTCTCTGACCTGCTCTTGTAGCCACAGTATTTATATGGCTAGTCCAGTTCAGTTTTTGGTCAATGGTAACCCCCAGGATGTTGATAGTGGGAGATTCAGTGATGGTAATGCCATTGAACATCAAGGGGCGATGGTTGGATTCTCTCTTGTTGGAGATGGTCATTGCCTGACACTTGTGTGGCATGAATGTTACTTGCCACTTGGCAGCCCAAGTCTGGATATTGTCCAGGTCTTGCTGCATTTGGACATGGACTGCTTCAGTATCGGAGGAGTCGCGAATGGTGCTGAACATTGTGCAATCATCAGCGAACATCCCCACTTCTGATTTTATGATGGAAGGAAGGTCATTGATGAAGCAGCTGAAGATGGTTGGGCCGAGGACAGTACCCTGAGGAACTCCTGCAGTGATGTTCTGGAGCTGAGATGACTGACCTCCAACAACCACAACCATCTTCCTTTGTGCTAGGTATGACTCCAACCAGCGGAGGGTTTTCCCCCTGATTTCCACTGACTCCAGTTGTGCTAGGGCTCCTTGATGCCACACTCGATCAAATGCTGTCTTGATGTCAAGCACAGACACTCTCACCTCACCTTGGGAGTTCAGCTCTTTTGCCCATGTTTGAACCAAGGCTGTAATGAGGTCAGGAGCTGAGTGGCCCTCGTGGAACCCAAACTGGGCATCAGTGAGCAGGTTATTGCTAAGTAAGTGCTGCTTGATAGCACTGTTGACCCCTTCCATTACTTTACTGATGTTGGAGAGTAGACTGGTGGGGCAGTAATTGGCCTGGTTATATTTGCCCTGCTTATTGTGTACAGGACATGCCTGGGCAATTTTCCACATAGCCGGTTAGATGCAAGTGTTGTAGCTGTACTGGAACAGCTTGGCTAGGGGCGCAGCAAGTTCTGGAGCACAAGTCTTCAGTACTAATGCTGGAATATTGTCATGGCCCATGGCCTTTGAAGTATCCAGTGCCTTCAGCCATTTCTTGATATCATGTGGAGTGAATCGAATTGGCTGAAGACTGGCATCTGTGATGCTGGGGACCTCTGGTGATGGCCGAGATGGATCATCCACTCGGCACTTCGGGCTGAAGATTGTTGTGAATGCTTCAGCCTTACCTTTTGCACTGCTGTTCTGGGCTCCACCATCATTGAGAATGGGGATATTTGTGGAACCTCCTCCTCCAGTGAGTTGTTTAATTGTCCACCACCATTTACGACTGGATGTGGCAGGACTGCAGAGCTTATATCTGATCCGTTGGCTATGGGATCACTTAACTCTGTCTATCACTTGCTGCTCATGCTGTTTGGCATGCAAGTAGTCCTGTGTTATAGCTTCACCAGGTTGACACCTCATTTTTAGGTATGCCTAATGCAGCTCCTGGCATGCCCTCCCACACTCTTCATTGAACCAGGGTTGATCCCCTGGCTTGCTGATAATGGTAGAGTGGGGGATATGCCGAGCCATGAGGTTACAGATTGTGTTTGAGTACAATTCTGCTGCTGCTGATGGCCCACAGCACCTCATGGATACCCACTCTTGAGTTGCTAGATCTGTTCGAAATCTATCCCATTTAGCATGTGGTAGTGCCACACAACACGAAGGAGGGTATCCTCAATGTGAAGGCGGGACTTCGTCTCCACAATAACTGTGCGGTGGTCACTCCTACTGATACTGTCATGGACAGATGCATCTGCAGCAGGCAGTTTGGCAAGGATGAGGTAAAGTATGTTTTTCTCTCTTGCTGGTTCCCTCACCACCTGCTGCAGACCCAGTCTAGCAGCTGTGTCATTTAGGACTCGGCCAGCTCGGTCAGTAGTGGTGCTACCGAGCCACTCCTGCCGATGGACATTGAAGTCCCTCACTCAGAGTACATTCTGTGCCCTTGCCACCCTCAGTGCTTCCTCCAAGTGATGTTCAACATGGAGGAGTACTGATTCATCAGATGAGGGAGGTCGGTACGTGGAGGTTTCTTTGCCCATGTTTGACCTCATGCCCTGAGACTTCATGGGGTCCAGAGTCAATGTTGAGGACTCCCAGGGCAACTCCCTCCTGACTGTGCCGTCATCTCTTCTGGGTCTGTCCTGCCAGTGGGACAGGACATATCCAGGGATGGTGATGGTGGAGTCTGGGACATTATTTGTAAGGTATGAATCCGTGAGGATGACTATGTCAGGCTGTTGCTTGACTAGTCTGAGAGACAGCTCTCCCAATTTTGGCACTAGCCCCCAGATGTTAATCAGGAGGACTTTACAGGATCGACAAGGCTGCGATAGCTGTTGTCGTTTCCGGTGGCTAGGTCGATGCCGGGTGATTCTGGTATATGAAATCAATAATTTATTACAGTCAGTTAAGTGTAACAATCCATGAAAAATATTTAGATGCTGTAAAAGCAAGCCAAATCTTTCATGCTGTATGACTAAAGCTGATCATTTTTGATCATCTGAGACTGTGAATTAAAGTTGGGAATCATAATAATATTGTTTAACTGGAATGTTCAACACACAATAAGGAACCAGGTGTATGGCTTCTGGGGAAAAACTTTCCCGCCGTTGGGGGGGAGGTGCGGGAGCGGGTGGGTGCACCTCCAATCGGCGCCCCCGATTGGGGGTGCACCGCCATTTTACGTGGGCAGGCCAATTAAGGCCCGCCCAGCGTGACGTCTGCCAGGAAGTGCTATGCGCTCCCTGTGCGGGCGGGGGGGGGATTCCCTCAGTCAGGAATGCACTCTTTCACACATGCGCGCGAAAGAACGCATAGATCTCCCTGAGGCTAAGTGCTGCCTTAGTGAGATCAGCTCCGATTTAAAACTTTTAATAAACATGTTTAAAAATTTTCCCTGCCATGACCCCTCATGTGACACTGTCACATGATTTGGGACATGTCCATAAGTTTTATTGAAACCTTTCTTAAAAATTTAAATACCTTCATGAAACCTCATCCCACCTGAAGATGAGGTTTCATGCTTTTCCCGGAGCCCACCAGGGCTCCTGGCCTGCCCGCCAACCTTAAGGTTGGACGGGCAGGTCCATTAATGACCTTACTTAGTTTTTCAATGGCCTCAATAGGCCGTTGACAGGTCGGCGGGCGTGCAGCTGATTCAGCTGCGCCCCCACCCACCTGAAAATGGAAATGACGCGGGGTGACATCAGGAGTTCCACCCGACGTCATCGCGCGTCATTTTATGTGTCGGCAAGCGGGCCCCGTCCCTGCCCCTGCTCGCCGACTAGAAGATCCTGCCCCTGGTTTGTGCGGGAAAAAAATGAATGTCAAAGGTCTGCAAAGTATTAAAGTCATTTTTAGATGGGAATTAAAAAGAGAATGATAAAAAAAGAAAGTTGTTTGTAATAGGCAGAGGACAGACTGTACTCAACCAGGTCATGCTTGCAAACCAAAAAACAAAATGCCAACTGTTTGATATGACTCTGCAATTGGGCAGCACTTGCTGAACAATCCTGAGTGCGCTAATAGCTACACTAACAACCAATGTAAAATAATCAGTTGAGTTTGTAATATGGCTCGTTTACGCTTTTAGAAGTGACATATATGCATATGCAGTGACCCGTTTTCTGCAAACAAAAGAAATAAGCTCAAGCCTTGTGCCTTTTTTGAGTTTCCCAAGAGCTTGGGGAGCCTATAGTACCCCATTGCTTTCTCCATAGCATTGCCTCGGCCAATCAGAGTCAACTTACCAATCAATGAGTGCCCTTTTCTCCTGTATTATAAATTGCTGTGATCATTTGAAATTTGGCATTCTTGCATTTGTACTGATGAGTGCAAGACAAATATATTGGGCCATATTCAAGTTCTGTTTTATAAAACTTAATTAAGGTGAATGGGGAAGTTTAGAAAATAAATGTAGAGCGGCACATTCCAATCGGTCAGTTGACAACAAACTCAATAGTTTACATTAGGTTCTAGATGTCAGATGGTCTCAGGTTGGACAGCTAAGTCCAGAAATTTGTGGGTCATCAATGTGATGATGGAAGTGTAGAACCTATGCCCGTAGTCATCCTAGGATGCTGACCCCATGAGAAGTCCTACGGTCAGCTAATTTCCATAATGGTGATGGGTTAGCATTCCTGTCACTCGAAGGCCAGGTACGTAGGGGCATCAGGGGAAAAATTAGAGAAAAGGATGGCTTATACAAGGGGCTGAATCCATTTAAAAAGAAGAGCAGGTTTTTCAATTAGGAATCCAATGGCAGCTGTGAGAAAAGGAAAAAAGTGAGCATGTAACTTTTCAGCAACAAATTTTGAAGTGCTCCTGTCACAAATTAGAATTTGGAACCAATTATTGGAGTAGCTGGTAAGAAATATCGCAGGTAGCAACATGATTCACATGGAAAAGTGTGGCTGGGAGTGGCACTTCTATAACCCAGGCCCGATTATGCCATTTAAGCAAGTTTAATTACCTCACAGGTCAACCAAGGTAAGTGTGTTAACAGAGTTACTAACTGAGGCATAGGAAAAAAATGGGTATTCCCTGGCCCAATATTCAGCAACTGTCCTGTTATCTTATTCCTTGTCCCAGAAGCAATGAACTTTGGTAGTGCTCGTCAACTGTCTACACATCCTGTACACATGCTACTACCTTGAATGTCATTTATATGGTTCTTGCTCATTTGCCATGGCTTATCATAATAATCATTCATTCTATGCATCTTAACTGATTGTGACGTCGCGATCTGGAGACCACAGCAGCCAATTAGCACATACAGACCAGCTATTAAAAAAAAGTGGAACTCCTTTAAAGTGAACGTGGTGAATAGTGGAGGAAGTCTGCTATCTTCTTGTTAAGCATCCAAGTTCATGGATAAAATAGGTGTCGGCAAATAAATGTTTCAACATAAGCGATAGGCAGTCTTGTGTTTCAAGTCTTCCAATTAAGCTTTGATACAAACATTTTCCAATCTTATTTCTGTCTTTTCTTTCTCTGCCTGCAGCAGAGCTTTGTCCTTGTCCTTCATTTTGGTTTCACTGTTAGCCACGTCTGTCTCCAGCGAAGTCTCAGCTTGTTTCAGTTCTGCAATTGTGCTGCTCATGGTTTCATTATCCACGCACAGCTTGAAACACACGACAACTTTCCCTTCAATCATAATCAGCTGGCTCAGCGCTGTCACTTGCTGTTGCAATTCAAGAAATGGCTCAAGAACTTTCAAAAAGATTTATTTATAAGACTTCCGTCAGGTTCGTTGCCTGTCTGCTACCATCATGTGGTTTGCTTGGATATTGTCTTTTATCCTTTCATAGCTTCATTGTTTTTTTTCTCCCTCTTTTCCAGCTCTGCACACTCCACAACTTGAAGATTAAAATATTTGTCAAAGGCTTTTAATATCTCATCAAAGCTGGCTGAGGATTCATCAATGCCTTGCATTAGGATTACTTCATCAGCAGGTTCACCAAACGAGTATAAAAATGTATTAAATCTGGACTTCCTCTGATTTCCTACTTAATTCTGATGTACTCAGGTAACTTAAAAATTTTCTTCTCCAAGCCACCCAAGTTTGCGCAGAATTGGTCTGGTAATGTTGATTTGTTATCCATGGTTGCTTTAAAGTTCGGGTGAGTGCAGCTTTAAATGCTCTGCAGCAGTAACCGTTTACTCAGTCTCCCTGCACTTATCACATTTTGGTGGGCTCCCATGGTGATGGCAGTCCTGACCTCTTTAGGCTTTAGTTTTTTCAAACAATTTGTTAAATCAATAGTTTGGGGCCTTCCCTGCAATATCGAAGGATTTTAGGACATTTCACAATTGGTTCCTGGCTTTGGTTGAGGTTTTTTTTAAAACTTCCGCTTTTTTCTACCCTTACAAAGAGTTCGGCCACTACGTGGTATGGCACTGACTCTGAACCCGGCTGGCTGCGATGATTTCAAAAACAGGCTGCTCTGACTTTTTTGAAGCACTAAAGACTTTTAAAACTACTTCTGGCTCAGAACTGAATTTTTTGCTCACCCTTGCTGGGTCCCTTGACTCTGCAATCTGTGGGTAATCACAATGGACCTCCACGAAATCTTGAGAAGTCCTTAGCTGCACAGTGGAATTTTTTCTTCTGCCTTTTCTGCTTCCAATTCCACAAAGGAGCTTCTTTCAGGTGATACCCAGTTGTACCTTCACTTCAGATGCTTTCAGTCAGATCAGAATGCTGCTCTTTTAGTTTTCCAGCTTTTGAATTTCTGCTCCAGCTTCACTGAGGTTCTGGGCTTTTTCAAGTGCTGCTGCCATAATGTATGTTGTATGTCTGTTCAGTAGGTCTTACAAAGGTGTTCTGAATCTTGTGATTGAACATTAAGTATTTATTCATAACACATAACTATGTACATATATACAGGTTATAGCCCAAGCTACGAGCTACCTCCATGCTTGCTTCAACACAGGTTTCTGTCTAGCCCACAACTGAGTTTGGTCTCAGGTCATGTGTCTCTTTAAATCACACTGTGGGGGGGTTCTGCTTTCCAGTCCCACATTGATCCTTGGCATGCCAGATACCCTTATACTACACCCTTTCCCCACCACTGCATGGATTGAGATACTTCATTCTCCTACTGAGCCTGTATCTGGCTACTGGTTCGACCGTTTTTTCAATCTGTTCCTGGCCACAGGTTACATATGCACCTGCGTATGATCATGCAGACAATGTGCTAATGTCTCGCAGCAGAGCCAGGCCCCCAATCATCTTGAAACGCTTTTGCCATTGGACCAAGGCCTTGCTCTGCTGAGACCGTGTGGCAGTTGGCATGCAATGACTACCCCATTTAAAAAACATCATGCACATGCATCTTCCACTGGTGAAAATGAAGTTTAGGATCTGGAACAGTGGACACTCAAGGGCAACCCCAAAAGAGATGAACCTGAGTGCACACCGCCATCATAGCTCAGGAACTCATGTGCCTCAATGTCAACAGTGACACCCAATGACAGGCGCAACATGCAGGAGAAGGCCTACTGCGGTGTGTGCATCATTTTCTATAAGGATCTTCCAGAAGAGGAACAACACCTCCACAGGGTGTATTTTGCCATCAAAAATTAGCTTTTCCAGCGTTTCGGCGACTTTCACTGTGGGATAAGCAAGCGTCTCATGACTCATGACAAGTTGTTCCAGTAAAGCTACAACATTGTCATCTGTCCGGCAATGTGGAAAATTGCCCAGGGATGTCCTGTACACAAAAAGCAGGACAAATCCAACCCGGCCAATTACCGCCCCATAGGTCTACTCTCCATCATCAGTAAAGTAATGGATGGGGTCATCAACAGTGCTATCAAGCAGCACTTGTGTAGGAATAAGCTGCTCACCGGCGATCAGTTTGGGTTCCGCCAGGATCACTCAGCTCCTGACCTTATCATAGCCTTGGTTCAAGCATGGACAAAAGGGTTGAACTCCAAGAGGTGAGGTGAGAATGACTGCCCTTGACATCAAGGCAGCATTTGACCGAATGTGGCATCAAGGAGCCCTAGCAAAACTGGAGTCAAGGAGAATAGGGGGCAAACTCCCCGCTGGTTAGGTTCATACCTAGCACAAAGGATAATGGTTGTGGTTGTTGGAGGTCAATCATCTCAGTTCCAGGACATCACTGCAGGAGTTCCGCAGGGTAGTGTCCTCGGCCCAACCATCTTCAGCTGCTTCATCAATGACCTCCCTTCCATCATAAGGTCAGAAGTGGGCATCTTCACTGATGATTGAACAACAATCAGCACCATTCGTGACTCCTCAGTTACTGAAGCAGTCCATGTCCAAATGTAGCAAGGCCTGGACAATATCCAGGCTTGGGCTGACAAGTGGCAAGTAACTTTCACACCACACAAGTGCCAGACAATGACCATCTCCAACAAGAGAGAATCTAATCATCACCCCTTGACTATCAATGGCATTACTATCGCTGAATCCCCCTATCAACTAGCAACATCCTGGGGGTTACCATTAACCAGAAACTGTACTGCACTAGCCATATAAATACTGTGGCTACAAGAGCAGGTCAGAGGCTAGGAATCCTGCGGTGAGTAACTCACCTCCTGACTCCCTAAAGCCTGTCCACAAGGCATGAGTCAGGAGTGTGATGGAATACCCTCCACTTGCCTGGATGACTGCAGCTCCAACAACACTCAAGAAGCTCGACACCATCCAGGACAAAGCAGCCTGATTAATTGGCACCCCATCCACAAACGTTCACTCCCTTCACCAATGACACACAGTAGCAGCAGTGTGTACCCCTACATGATGCAGGAACTCACCAAGGCTCCTTAGACAGCATTTTCCAAACCCACGACCGCTATCATCTAGAAGGACAAGGGCAGCAGATAGATGGAAACACCAGCACCTGGAGGTTCCCCTCCAAGCCACTTGCCAACCTGACTTGGAAATATATTGCAGTTCCTTCACTGTCGCTGGGTCAAAATCCTGGAATTCCCTTCCTAACAGCATTGTGGGTGTACCTATACCACATGGACTGCAGCGGTTCAAGAAGGGAGCTCACCACCACCTTCTCAAGGGCAATTAGGGATGGGCAATAAATGCTGGCCTCACCAGCGAAGCCCACATCCAATGAATGAATTTTTAAAAAATGACTGCCCAGCTCACTTTACCAAGGGATCAGCATGTCACTGTCATCATTGCATCCCCCTACACTTGAGGCTACAGATGAGACCAAGGAGGTATTCTACACCGACCTTGAGCAATCCCTAGCCTGAGTCCCAGTAGGCAACAATCTGATCCTCCTCGGAGAGGTGTTGCTTCAGACTCCTGAAGCAACTACTCTGCTCGGAACTTGGTTGCAGTAGGAGACTCCAGAAGGACAGCAGAAACCTTTACGGATGTCCTCAAAGCATCCCTGAAGAGGTCAATCATAAAGACTGACACATAGGAGACACTGGCATATGACCAACAAAAATGGAGAAGACTCATTCGGGAAGGCACTGAAACACATTGAGAGACATTGTTAGAAACGTGTAGAGACAAAGTCGAGGTGTCGGAGGTAGCGCACAAACAGCCAAACATCCCATCAAATCAACCCTTCAAGCATTACTAGCCCAGCACATAGCAGAGTCTGCAGACTGCTCATTGCACTTATTGTCCCATCAAACCAGAGTGGAAGCAAGCCACCCTCGATCCTGAGGGACTGCCAAGAAGATACTAAATTGAAAGAAGTGCAAGCAAAACACTGTTTCACCTGGAAGCAGCATTTCAGACCTTGGGTGGTGAAAATGGAGGAAGTAAAAGGGCAAGTGTACATCCCCTACACTTATATGGAAAAGTGCAGTTTAAAAGAGGTGTGGGGATGACAGGATATCGCAAAGGGAATGGCCCCTTTTGTTTTCCTCTTATTTCTCCTTTCTTTTGCTTTTGGACTGCAGTTATTCAGGATCCTGCCATTAACACCTCTTCTAGGTAGATCTTTTGTTTCTGTACTGGTCCACGTACCACACCCTTTGGTCTTGCAGCATGAAACCTTTCATCACTTAATTTCTCTTGCCTCTCTCCTATCACAGACCTTCCTTCTTAGAAGTTCTTTTTCTCACCCTCCCCTCCCCACCTCCACCCCACTTCCATTTGCTCAAAACCTATTACACATTTTTGACTTTTACAGTTCTGTTGAAAGGTCACAGACCTGATATGTTAACTCTCTCCACAGATGCTGCCTGATCTACTGAGTATTTCCAGCACTTTCTGTTTTTATTGCTGTCCTAATATCTCCTTACGTGGCTAAATGCCAAATTTTATTTGATTATACTCCTATGAACTGCCTTAGTACATTTTACTACATTAAATGCATTATATAAACACAAGTTGTTGTTTTGGGTGTAATACATTGTTTCCAGCTCCTTCTTTAACATATTTTTGTCCATCTTTCAAAGACAATGCCTGACCTTCATCCTTAAAAGGAGAATGTAAACTGTATGTTATTTCCTTTTTAATCAAATGAAATATCCAGTCGGATTTCCAACATGTGCAGCATTTTTATTTTATTATTCTGTTGGACTCTTGAATAAAATGTGATAAATTGAGCAAATCACTGTGAGGAACATCATCAAAGTGTTGATGTAGGTGATTCATGACTCACATTAACACTATTATTGCTTTATCAAAAAGCACCATTTTAAACATCAACAAAAGGGCTGCTGATGAAAAAGAGGCTTTTATTTTGCTTTAATTGTCCTGTCTCCTGCATCATTGTTGTCCCTGATCTGTTATCACTATCAATATAAGCCAGATTTTTCACAGCAATGTGTTTAAATTATATAATAGGTCAACAGCTCTTGGGCAGGCACTGTTTGACTCGTACCACAGGACAACATATTTAGAAGCAAAATGTTTAATTACTTGCAAGACTGTTAGAATTAGAGTCAAAAATCTAATATTCATTATTAACCTTTATTAAGCAAAATAATTCTTTAACTTAATAAGGTTTCAGGAAAAATAATCCGATTATACAAATTTCAAGGCTAGATATTCCTTATTGGTTTTTCTGAGACAAACAGGGCCAGAAAACTGCATCCTTACTTCCCCTTCCCGGTGATGAAGCACAAAAGCATACAATGTACCTGTTCACGTATAGGCAGATGAACATAAAGAGCATGTACATGATGGAATACATCTTCCAATGTATTTCCCAGTATTTGTATCAATGGAAAACTAGATGCAAGGGCCACCTGGCAGGCCCAGTAGTTACATGATTTGCAAATAACTCAGAACAAATTGATAGCAAGACTGACTACTATGGCAGTCTAGGTGTTGCAATAAACAGGTCCAGAAAAAAGGAAAACAATGAGATTTTTATTTTTATTTTACTAGTATCTCTCAGACAAGCCCCTGAGACTGCCAGTATATGATGTGCCAGGTCAGACTTCCTGTAGTCACATTGAATGGCAGGCCAGGCCTCAGGGTTTGCCAGCATATATGGTGTGGCAGGGCCAGGAAACTGCCAGAGCACCTGGTATGGGCTGTCTCAGAGTACCAGCATGCATGTTGTGTGTGGGCCTCTCGGATTGCTGGGTACAATGGTGTGCCAAACATGGGGCTGTTAGCTACAGCCCTCAGAGGCCTGATCTAAGTATTTTCTGCTTTGAATTTAGCAGGACTCCCTGGTATAAGGGAGAGCGCCCACGCCCACTATATTAATGACCCAGGGTGCAAAATTGGCCTAGGGTCACTAAGACATCTTCTTGATGAATAGAAGTTCTTCCCAAATGGAGATCCGTCCCGATTGGAAAGTCGAGGTTATATCTTAGCACATTTAATTATAAGAGTGAACCCCAAAATGACTGCTATGTACCATTGCTGCTTGTCATTTTGTTTTGCTAATTCACTGTGTAACTGAGAATGATTAAGCCTTACTAATCTAAACAAATGTTCATATATACATCCAATGGGTCTTAATATTAGCATTTTAATGTGATCTATTATATATATAATTTTGTAAAGCAATCTATTGGAGTTGTAGAATATATTGGTCTTGAAATTCCTTGCTTTCCACCATCCCACCATTTCCGGGAGATCCTTGGTTGCCTTGTAATGATAGAAAGCTCCATCTGCCCAATAAAAGTAAATGACAGCCAGTGGATAAACATGCCTTACGCCTGGAGTGTCCACTCTTTAAGCTGGACTGGGACCCAAAGTGTCAGTGAGGTCCAGGTCACCAAGTTAGCTTCCACATTCAAAGGATTATCCTCCGTAATTTCTGCCATCTCCATCATGATGCCACCACCAAGCACATTTCCCCCTCCCATCTCCTGTCAGCATTCCGAGGGGACCATTCCCACCGTGACATCCTGGTTCACTGCTCAATCACTCCCAACACCTTATTCCCTTTCCCACATCACCTTCCCATGTAATTGCAGGAGGCATAACACCTGCTCTATTATCTCCTCTCTCCTCACCATCCAAGGCCCGAAACATTCCTTCCAGGTGAAGCAACAATTTACTTGTGCTTCTTACACTTAGTATATAATATTCACCGCTCACAATATGGTCTACTCTACATTGGGAAGATTGGGCGGAACACTTCTGCTCAGTAAGCAAGGATAACCCCGAGCTTCTGGTTGCTTGTCATCTTAATTCACCACCTTGCTCTCATGTTTACATTTCAGTCTTCTGCCTGCTGCAGTGTTCCAGTGAAGCTCAACACAAGCTCGACTTCCGATTAGACAGCCTTCTGGATTCAACACTGAGTTCAACAATTTCAGACCATGAACTCTGACCCCCATTTTCATTTTTTTTTTCCTTGTGCCGGTCTGAATCTTGTATTTCATGCTTTTGCTTTCAGACAATTATTCTGCTATACACACTCACTCTGGGCAAATGCTTTGTTTCTTTACTTCAACCATTACCACTTGTTTTGCATTTTGTTCTAAGACATCTTTGCCGTTTAATTTCTCCCACTCTATCCTATCTCAGAGCTTCCTTTTTGTTCTTCCTCCCCTCCCTCCATTCAGCAGCATAAAACCCATCACACTTCTACCTTCCTTCCGTTCTGAAGAGCCATATTCGACTTGAAATGTTAGCTCTGTTTTTATCTCCTCAGATGCTGATAGACCTGCTGGGTATTTCCAACATTTCCTGTTTTTATTTCAGTTCTAGTGGGCAATGCTGAGATTGTGTCTAAGGAATTTTGGAGGTGTGATATGTATGTGGTTGAGTTAATCACACAGCAAATGCTATAAACAATTCCAGTATGGGCAAGAGCCATCAGCTATGGGAGTCATATCAAATATTTTGGCGTATTAGGAAATGTTATGAAGAATGTTTCTGTTATTTACCATTTACAAAGCAATCGACCAGTAAGTCACAAGCTACAAGAAAAGGGCCATTTATAAACTACCTTTAACATAGAAAAAATATCCAAAGGCACTTTACAGAGGAAAAACTAGAGAATATTTTAAACTATCAATATGTACAGTTTCCTTCATTTTCTGTCAGCCAAATTTTGCACATTGAGATCCCAAAACAACAAATGAATGAATAACCAGGCAATCTGTTTATGGTTGTGTCAGTTGAAAATTTAAATTTATTTGATGTTTTTCTGAAAATGTCAGTTTTCCTGCCATGGAGGTTTTGAGTAGAGTCTCCCTTCCTGTTAGGGTGCTTCAATAACATTAATGTGGAAAATATCATAGAGAAGCTTCCGTTGCAGACATATGGAACACAAATGCCAACCAGCATGAGGGACACTTCTAGACCTACCTGAATCCAGGAAACAATGCTACAGGCAGGGAATGCAAATTGTTCAGCCTGCAGCATGGTTTCTCAAGCTTGAATGGCTTCAAAGTGATTTGAAGCCTCCCTTTACCCTTTTCAGCTTACTGTTTGCAATGGAGCTGCTCTGGGGTGCATAATTGATACACAAAGATACTTTGGAGAGAGCTGAAGGATCTTCCTGCCAGCAGGAAAATTGACATTTTTATAATATAAAGGCCAGTAAATAGAAGAATATTATTCTCTTCTATAACATAAGGGGAAAATATTTTGACGAAAATGTGTCTTCTTTTGAAGTTTTATTCTTTGGCATCAGAAGTGCATTTAATGTGGAAACCCATCAGACATAAATAAACAATATTACAAGGTTCAACTTATAACTGAAATCTAAAAGATGAGCCTTTTTCCAATTCACTTTGTACAATCTTCAGATTTTTGTATCTGGTATTTTCACTATCTCTTCCACATGGATCAGTTTCATATAAGTGAATGACAATCGTTTCAAAAATGGCAGGCGATCTGATGTTTTCA
This sequence comes from Cetorhinus maximus, assembly GCF_964194155.1. NCBI lineage: Eukaryota > Metazoa > Chordata > Chondrichthyes > Lamniformes > Cetorhinidae > Cetorhinus > Cetorhinus maximus. Next base: position 131,111,670 of record NC_135884.1, read on the forward strand.
GATTCCTACATATCAGGAAAAATGCCTACATGATAAGAAATTATGCTCTCTGGTAGTCCATTTTTTACTCATGATATTTATAATAAAAGCATACTTGTAACTTTAGCAATAAACAATACTCTGCAAAATTAGAAAGTGGATTTAGAAGAAATCAAAAATCTCATGGAAAAAAACAGTTTTCAACGTGCTAACAGTGCATCACAGATTACAGTCTGGATTTTTCCCACTTGTGAAAGTGATAGTATAATGTGCTAGCCATCATATTGCTTGAAACCTTGAAAAACGGGGAGGATTTTATGCAGCATGAATACTAAAATCATTGAAAACAATCAACTTTATGGAATTGTTGTCCTTTAAAAAAGAAAAATAATCTGAATTACTGTAGAACCTTAACACACCTTCAGGACATCCCATTGAGTGCTTTACAATCATTAAATTGCTATTTAGCAAACGATTCAACAGAAACAAAGACAAGTTAGCTGCAGAATTACTGTTGTGTAACTATTTATACATTCATCTATCAGTTAACTCCCAAAGAAGGATATAACTGCACCACAATCGCCAAACTTAGAATTAACAAAACCTGAGACATTATTATTAAATTTTATCTGATAATCATAAATCTGAAAAGCTGTATCTGTGTACTGAATCTAATGTTCACTGTTTAATTTTCAAACGTAGTCAACACTGTTGTAGTACTACATAACACCCAGTTGGTGGCTCTCTTTGACTATGTGTTCACACCTGCTCAGTATAATATTGTACTGCCTGCAAGATTTCAAAATGGCACCTTTAAAATTTAGAATGCTATCAGACATTAAAACTGACTCATAATGCAATGACTGTCTAGGAGACAGATCAGACCAGACAGCTGGACAAGACAATGAGTATCGCACAGCATTAACCGTTAGCAGAATACATGAAAAATCTTTGTTTCATCAAATATTCAATTATTTCCAGTTCTAGTGCAGCAAAAAAAGGCTAAATTCACCCATGATGATTATAAATGATAGCATACGGCCACACATCATATGTATATTCTGATTTTCAAAGTTCCGATTTGTTGTTCCTACCTCATTCATTGCAAGATTATATTTGGTTTTCATGGTCTTCAGTTCAGCATGCACCCCTTCTAACTGCAACTTGGTCTCTTCCGCCTGAAATAGATGAAAATTGAGTGTAAATTTAGAAGGATGAGCTGTGCAGCAAGGAAACCGAGGCAAACAAGAAATTTCTACCATTGCACTCTTCATATGCTTGAGTTCTTTTCTTAATTAAAACCATTAATCAGATGACATGAAATTTCAGTTATGAAACTGACACTATACACTGACAGCTGACACATGTCAAAATGAAACCTGTGACCCATACTGTTAAATTCCAAATGTTCACTCTTTCTAGGGTTCCACAACTGTGTATACAAATTGCACTCACAACTGCAAACTGGAAACATACTGTCCCCATTAAGCACTCACTGAAGGTGGGATTTGCAGCATCGAGTCAGTGCTAATATAAGATGGACTTAACACCAAGGATCCATGCACCGACATTCAACAAATTACAGTATTTAGCCACAATACCAGTGATGGATTATGCAAGTGAAGCAACACTTTACTACATTCACCAAACATGTTTTGCAACTGCTTCATTCAAATACTTAAACTTGATGAGGTTAAATTTGAAAGATTAAGATTTCTCTTAATGTCATCATTGATTAGGTAAAGCAAATGTGGTCTTCTCATCAAAAGTGAGGACAGTCAATTTCAGGCACTAAATTTTCTCATATAACACAAACAATTTTTCCGCTAGTAACAACACAGGATAATTGATATCTGTGAATAAACTACAAGATTTTTTTTAATAAAGGGGGGTTCAGGTGCACAATAAACCATGACCATAAAGCTTAAGCAATTTAGACCTTCTGAAACCCAATATTAGATGACACCTTTAAGCCGATTCCTAAATCATTTTTTAAATAGCAGTTGCTTTTATCAAAACATGTTAATGAAATTTAAATAGTGAATTATGCATTTTTGCATTCTACCTAACTACATTTTGTCAGAAATTTCAGCTTCTGTTTATCATTATCATCATCACAGTTCTAAATCTTGACACTCTCTGCTTTATGGTGTTTGGAAGAGTATTAAAATCCTTGCTGACACTTTGTCGGAGTATTGCCAGAGAACAATTCGCAGTAAGTTAAAGCAACATTACATGTACAATAACATGCCTTTGAGTAAACTTGGGCACATTTAGAATTGCAACATTTTTGTTATTTGATATAGAGTAGAAGTGTCAATCCTATGAGAGATGCCTGTTTCTTAGGCACTGTTCCATATCTGCTTTGCTTCTGCAGGAATATTTAAAAATCCCATGGCATATTAAAAGAAGATGATAGTTCTCCAGGTCTCCTGACTAACATTTGTCCCTCAGTCAACCTCACCAAGAACAACTGAAACAAATGAAGAGGGCACTCAGTAGAGCAAATACCTCTGCCATACTGTGTTAACTTAACATTATTACAATTACACACCTCTTCCTTGTGGATTTTCTCTGCCTGATTGATGTCCTGTAAATACAAAGCTGCAAAAATAAATCTTTTTGTTAAGAACTTCCATCTCACTGAGGAGGCTTCAGGCAATCCACATCCAACAACCTGCTTTGAAAATTCTGCTCACATTTTGACAACTGTGACAAATTCCACCACAGCAGCTGAGATAATCAACAACATTCTAAAACAATCAACAACATTCTAAATAAAACTATCGACAACATTCTTAAAAAAGTCAATTTTCCCTAGTTCCCAATGTTGACGAATCCTTTGAAAAATTCCAGGATCTGGATCCACATCTTCGCCAAAAACAAATCAGTTCTTCCTTGGGCCATACTCTGTGTGCCAAGTTTCATTGAAATTCATCCATTAGTTTTTGAGCTATATTGTTTACAGACAAACAAGAGTGAAAATATTACCTCTGCCCACCTTCAGTCGTGCAGGTAATTATTGTGTAATTGTGCTGTGTAAAATGATTACCACAATTGCCTACACAACCACAATCACTGCACTTCAAAACTTTAATCATGCAATGTAGTTAGAGATCTTTCCAAGAATTATAATGGCCTAGACATTCTGCTCAGTGGCAATGCTGGGTGCATTGCCACTATCCGCAAATTTTTTCTGACCCAACGATCCTACCCATTTCTTCCAATACTGGCTGAAGCAGAAATGGGCAGTGCAGCCTCTCCAGGATAAGTCCAGCGAGCATAAGAGGGTTAGGAATAGGAGAAGACACATCCCTTTTTTTCCACAACAGTAGCTTCTGTATTCTGGTAAGTTTTTAAAGGTACAAGTCTTTAAATGAATGAATGGAGGTTAGTGAATGGGTGAGTGAATGAGTGAGTGGGTGAGCGAGTGAATGGGTGGGTGGGTGAATGGGTGATGTGGGTGAGGTTGGTAGGTAGTAGGTGGGTGAGGTGCATAGGTTCAGGGTGCAGTCGGGTCTGGTCAGGGAGTTAGTTGGGTCTGTTCCGGGAGGTAGTCAGGTCTGGTCAGGGGGTGACATGACCATGCGAATTAGGGGCAGGAGCAGGAGTAGGCCACTCGGCCCCTTGAGCCTGCTCCGCCATTCAATAAGATCATGGCTGATCTGAATGTAGCCTTAAACCCACATTTCTGCCTACTCCCGAATAACCTTTCAGCCCCTTGTTAATCAAGAATCTATCTAGCTCTGCCTTAAAAATATTCCAAGACTCTGCTTCCACTGCCTTTTGAGGAAGAGAGTTCCAAAGACAGACAACCCTCTGAGGGAAAAAAATTCCTCCTCACCTCTGTCTTAATTGAGCGACCCCTTATTTTTAAACAGTGACCCCTAGTTCTAGATTCTCCCACGAGAGGAAAAACCTCTTCACATCCACCCTGTCAAGGCCCTCAGGATCTTAATGGTTTCAATTAAGTCACCTCTTACTCTTCTAAATTCCTGTAGATGCAAGCCTAACCTGTCCAGCCTCTCCACATAAGACAGCCCACCCATTCCTGGTATTAGTCTAGTAAACGTACATCTTTCTTTAAATAAGGAGACCAGAACTGTACACAAAACTCCAGGTGTGGTCTCCTCAATGCCCTGTACAACTGAAGCATAACCTCCCTATTTTTGTAATCAATTCCCCTCACAATAAATGGTAACATTCTATTAGCTTTCCTAATTACCTGCTGGTAATTGGGTGGTTGGGCAGATAGTCTGGTCTGGTTGGGGAGGCAGTCAGGGGCATGGTTGGGTGGTGCAGTTGGATCTGGTTTGGGGGTGGTAGCTGGGTGGTCAGGGAGGTAGTCAGGTGGTTGGAGGGGCAGTCGGGTGGTCGTAGGGATATTCAGGTGGGGTGGGGTAGTCAGGTCTGGTCGGGGGTAGTCGGATCGGGGGGGGCTGTCAGGTGGAGATAATCAAGTGTGGGTTGGTCAGGTCTGGTCGGGAGGGGTAGTTGATTGGGGAGCTAGTCGGGTGGAGTAGTTGGGGAGATAATTGAGAGCAGGGGGAGGGTGGTTAGTTAGGTCTGGTCGGGAGGGGAAGTTGGGTCTGATCAGAGGTAGTCAGGTGGGGTAGTCTGGTCTGGGGTTCTCAGATGGGGTAGTTGGGTCTGATCGGTGCGAGGTAGTAGGGTGGCTGGTGGAGGGTTGACTGGGGGAATTGGTTGTGATACTCAGTTGAGTTACACAGCTATTAGACCACCTATTAAACTGCCTAACATTTCCTGAGTAAGTATCCAGTGAAGCCTCGTGTTTCTGGCTCAAGTCTCTGCCCTGAGCTAAGGGTCAGAGACATTCACGGAAGATCCCGCTCAGCAGGGAATCAGCCTATCGGAAATTTAAACTTCCCTGGCAATTCTCATATATGTCTAGTGTCAGGACTTCCACAGGGTCCTGACGTGCATCTCCCAACGTATGTCCCATCTCTGGTGATCTGATTTGGGCCAATATGTTGCAAAACAGATACAAGTGTTTGTCTCTTGTACAATCGTATTCAAAACACCTTAAAAAGGTATGATAGGTTTCTGTAGTGTACTTTAAGAACTGTACTTTTCCCTGCCATTGTTACAAAATAGTGTAAAGGATAATGACAATAAGGTGCAATATTCCAAGAATATTTCATAAGCATTAATAATTTGGAATGGAAAATAAATTATGTTTTCATATTGTAATATGCCAAGCATGTGCATTCCATATTGGGTTCTGAATTGAAGGTTCTTGATTGGGAAAGAGACCTAGATGTATAGTGTATGAGTTTTTAAACAGTTCAATACTAGTGCTGAGAGGTTATAGTAAAAGTAAACAGGCCATTCCTAGACTCATCACATGGGCATCGAGTTCCCAACCCCAGAATGAAAATTCAGCCCATGTGATGAGCCTAGGAATGGCCTGTTTGCTTTTACTATAACCTCTCAGCACTAGTATTGAACTGTTTAAAAACTCATACACTATACATCTAGGTCTCTTTCCCACTCAAGAACCTTCAATTCAGAACCCAATATGGAATTCACATGCTTGGCATATTTTTAGGTCCCAACCCCACATCATGTCAACATCAGTGATGCAATGTGGTTTTGAAATGTCAAATGTCTAACTGGTCTGGGAGTGATTCGGTGTCCAATTAGCAATGTGAGAAGCTGTCTGAAGGTGGGACTTAGGAACTCAGTGCCCATTGAAAAGGCAAATGGCATCCATGACTGGGCTTGCCATCCGCTGAGGAGATGGTGCAGCAGGGTTTGCAGAGAACTAGCATTGGCATGGGCATGTGTCTATGGGTGGCACCAAGTTTCTCTGATGCCTCTCTTGACGAGTTAGCTAGGAGGACATGGGTCCAATGTTGTAAATGGTCTGGAAAGATGATGGCAAGCAACATCCAGATGACAGGCCTCTAACTCTGTCTGCAGCAGCATCCACACGAATCTAGCACACTGCATGACTTACATTGTCAGAGCAAGTGCCCAGCTGAATCCCTGAGATACAGCTACCCTCACATATGGGATGCCATTGAGTAGATGAGCAGGGGCATTACTAAGGAGCACAACAGCTCATGTCAGCAACATGCTGGATTAGTCAATGGGAATCAGGGGTAACGAGTAGTGGTTGGAGTCAGACCTAGCACAAAGGAAGATGGTTGTGGTTGCTGGAGGTCAATCATCTCAGTTCCAGGACATCACTGCAGGAGTTCCGCAGGGTAGTGTCCTAGGCCCAACCATCATCAGCTGCTTCATCAATGACCTTCCTTCCATCATAAGGTCAGAAGTGCGCATGTTCGCTGATGATTGTACAATGTTCAGCACCATTTGCAGCTCCACAGATGCTGAAGCAGTTCATGTCCAAAAGCAGCAAGACCTAGCTGACAAGTGGAAAGTAACATTCACACCACACAAGTGCCAGGCAGTGACCATTTCCAACAAGAGAGAATCCAACCATCGTCCCGTGACATTCAATGGCATTACTATTGCTGAATCCCCCACTATCAACACCCTGGAGGTTACCATTGACCAGAAACTGGACTAGTCATATAAATACTGTGGCTACAATAGCAGGTCAGAGGCTAGAAATCCTACGGCAAGTAACTCAACTCCTGACTCCCCAAAACCTGTCCAGCACAAGTCAGGAGTGTAATGGAACACTCTCCACTTGCCCGGATGAGTGCAGCTTCAACAACACTCAAGACGCTCAACACCATCCAGGACAAAGCAGCCTGCTGGATTGGCACCCCAACCACAAACATTCACTCCCTCCACTACCGATGCACAGTGGCAGCAGTTTGTACCATCTACAAGATGCACTGCAGGAACTCACCAAGCCTCCTTAGACAACACCTTCCAAACCCACAACTGCTACCATCGAGAAGGGCAAGGGAAACAGACACATGGGAACATGACCACCTGAAAGTTCCCCTCCAAGCCACTCACCAACCTGACTTGGAAATATTGCACCGTTCCTTCACCGTCACTGGGTCAAAATCCTGGAACTCCCTCCATAACTGCACTGTGGATGTACCTACACCACATGGACTGTAACGGTTCAAGAAGGCAGCTCACCACCACCTTCTCAATGGCAATTAGGGATGGGCAATAAATATTGGCCTAGCCAGCGTCGCCCACATCCTGTGAACGAATAATAAAATAAATTAGGAGAGGGAAGCCAGGCTACTCATACACCATTCTCTCATCATCCTGCAGGAAAAGAGAGCTGATAATAGCCGTGGGATATCTCGAATTGGTGGTGGTTTGGTGGACCTGATCAACCCAACATTGATGGAGGAGATGGAGCTGATCATTGCGTATGTGTCATCATGGTAGATCGTGGGTGATGATGAGACGGGAGGCCAAGAAAGCCAGAATCATCTGATAGCTGCATCTTCAGGTGAAGGCCGTGGAGGGAACTCTTGATCAATGTGCGCTGTGGCTCTTCAATTGCTGTCACCTATTGGTTAGTTGCTCTAACGCTTTTGCTAAGTACCCTAAATTCTCATCATCACCTTCTTATGTTTCCCACAGAGCCTGCAGCGGAGGAAGAACTGTGTGCCCCAGCACAGTTGCTGCCTTCCTCCTCGGTTCCACAGAGCCTCCACCATCATATCATACCTCTGCGCCTTCCACTAGTACAGACACATTCACCTCAGTTGAGCCTAAATCTAGCTTAGAACAGGGAGCACCTAGTGAGTTGCACATCAAAAGTGAGCAGGAAGAGGAGAGTGAGGCAGATTCAGATGTGGAAAGACACCTTCTGGTGGACAGACACAGCCATGCTTCACTGGGTGATGATGCTGGGCCACGGTTTGGGCCACAAACAAAGAGGATTTTCCTGGAGCATCAGAGACAGATGAGTTCCTGAATGGCGGAGATCCCTGAGGCATTGTGGAACCATATGCAGTCAATGGCCATGCAGGTGCTCCGTGAAAAATCAGGGCTCTGAGCGCACTGAACAACCTCTTGAGGCAGCCATATGTAGCACCGTTCTGATTGAGTGCAGGAGCAGTGTACTGATATACACAGAAAGATAGAGTTTCTATGACACGGACTGCCCAATGTGCTCAGTGTCATTGATGGTGCAGAGATGTTCGGAGTGGATACCTGGGACTTCCCACTGGTGGCCTCAACCATTATGCCAGAGGACCATGAAAATGCTGAGGCAGTTGATGTGGGTTGATGAGGGGTCCAACCCTCAGACACCATCCTTTGCATCGTCTTCCCTTCTGACTCAGGGATCATTTATGCTGTAAGGCCCTGTGGTAGAAGCTGCTCCTGCAAGGACACAAGTGCACCAGCCTCTACCACAGGCCCTTCCAAGGTAAGACCAAAAGGCATCTCAGTCGGGTGCAGATACATAGGAGCAGGCTGCCTCCGCCTCATTGTCAGTGTCAGGGGGAGCACCACATGGAAGTGGACATGAGCACAAGGCACCGCACCATTATATTCACTTGATGGGCCAACTGAATGAAGTTTCCTATTTTAGTTTGGTCATTCATTTCTCCTGTTGTAATTATATTTTTTAAGAAATCAATCAGATAATTGTGCTTTGAAGTTTGATGTCAAAAGTGAGATGAGGGTAAAGGGAGTGCACGGTGTGGGTGGTTTAGCGGGCTTGGTGCGGTTCCATGCTTTGTGACAATGGAGACTCTGATCTTTTTGGGTATTTGGGTGGTGATGGGATCATTCAGGCGTGTGTGCTTGTTGGATAATTTTTTTCAGACAGAAGTTGCGTGACAGAGTCATAGGACTGACAGCCACTCAAGTGATGTGCTGCTGAATCAGCCACCCTGCCTGGGAGAGCCTTGGCAACCTTCCTCCAATACCTGGGCACGAGGCTCCTTGGCAGCGCCTACTTTGTCTTCCTCTTCTTCTTCCTCCTCATTAATCACGGAAGAAGTCAAGCTCACCAGGTGCATGCCACTTAAGTGAACACTCTAATTTCTGACTGGCAGGGAACTTAATTTGGAGGAGGAACTTAATTCCGGCAAGGTGGCCTTTTAATGAACATGTATGATGGACTAATGCATACTAAAGGGCTTCCTGACATTGCTCACCAGGAAGTTCGACAGGCCTTTAAATTCCCAAGAACCAAATTCCAAAAGTTCATCCAGACGTCGGGAAACTGATTTTTGGCCTCGTGCCAAATTAAGTTTGCCTGCCGCCAAGCTTCCTGCTGCTGGCGGGACTGGAAGATTCTGCCCAATGAGTCTTTTCTGTTCAGGAATCTGGTTGGCTGGTCTGTGGGTGCCTTGATGGCTACATAGGTGAAATCAATCATCCCTTGGATCTGAAGGATGGCGGCAAACTCCAATACCCTCTGTGGCCCATTTGTCTCAAAATGCTTGTAATCACCCGCCCTCTGAATAGGGCATCCATAACCGGCCTGATGGCGTGATGAGCTGGTGACTGTTAGATGCGAAGCAGGTCTGCAGCTGGTCCTTGGAATGACCAGGATGCACAGAAATTCAGAGCCACGGTGGCTGCGGGTAGGAGACTGCCATGGGGACCGTGAGGCAGCAGGCCAACGTGACCCATGGCGTAAACGCCTGAGACTATCTGCCTGGAGAGGCACAGTCTCTGGCACGCTGGTATTCTCTCACTTAAAGGTAGCTCACTCTTGGGTACTTCACCCGATATCTTGGATAGTGCCTTCTTCCCCCCACAGTCCCTCTCTACTCTTAACTCATGGGCCCTCACTGAAGCTCCTTCTCATTACTCTGTCAAATGTCAAAGGAGCCTGTTCCCATTTCAAATCCCTTAGCTGTCAGCCGATTATTCATGGGGGCTTCCTTTGCCAACCTCCGCTGCCCAAGTGATACCAGCTGCCTCATCTCCCTCTCAAGAGCCCCACCACTCAATTAACACAAATATAAGCTTCCCAGCAACAGCAACTCTGTGCCACTGGTTGAGAAGTTGAACAGTATTTTACGTTTCTTAAGTATGTTGGCCAGTGCATCAATTAGCCCTCATGGCTCCTCACTGTAGTCACAACGGCTGCACCCTGACGTTTCCCAGACATTTTGTGTTCAACATGCCTACCAACTGAAAATTAAAACTGCTTCCCTGAAGTCTGCTGATGAGCTCATCAAAGAGCTTATAGGTTCCTAGTTCCCCATCTTCTGCCCTTCCTTTGAAAACCGCATTGCACTCCAAAGGCGTTGGGATCTAGTGATGCCCTCTGGGGAAGCAATTTTCAATTTGATATGGAGATGGGTTTTCTATCCATCTACAGCCAAAGGGGGTGGGAATGGAGGTGGATCAAGTGAAGAGTGGTACTCATTTAGATACTCCCTGGCAGACATAGCTGAGGCTGCTGGTTGTCTGAAGGGAGAAATCTACTAATTGTGCTAGAGCCTTCCACTTTACCAAAGGGAAGTGATATGTCACAGAGGAGCTGGAGGCCTGACATCCTTTGTCGATGCTGACTTTGACCGAATGCTGGAGACCGTGAGGGAATGGAAGAAGGTCCTTTACTCGGATGGTGGCAGGGAGAGGCTACCTCGTCATGCAGCAGGGACCCCTCTCTGTTCCACATTACATCCCTCTGCCTCTAATTCCCCCTCCTCTCTTATCTCCCCCAGTGAACAGTCCCCTATCAGTGACTCACTGTCCTTAAGGCTCACACCTCACTGGAGGGCAATGTATGGAAAGCACAGCTGACCATCATAATGACCAAGGCTCTTGCAGGGGAGTACTGGAGGGTCAAGCACTGAAATCACATCTTCACAAGTCTGATGGCCTGCTCAATGGTTGTCCTCCTGAACAGGTAGTATTGCCTCTGTCTGGGGCTATTGTAGAAGGGTCAATAGCCATCTTTTCAAAGGATCTTCCTTGAGCCTTACGATCCATCCATGCATTTTGGGGGTTGGAGTGAAGTTCTGAGACAGCCTGGACTGGCAGAGGATGAAGGAGTCATAGCAGCTGCCAGGAAAACAAGCATAAACATGGAAGAAGCTCTTGCTGTGGTCACAGATCAGTTGGATATTGAATGAATGGCGGCCCTTCCTGTTGATGGATCTCATTGACTGGTTGCTCGGTGCTTTGATGGCCACATGGGTACAATTGATGATGCCCTACACCTGGGGATATCCCGCGATGGAGGCAAACTCCAGGGCAGAGTATTCCCCCTGTCGTTGAAGAGCGGGCGTGTGGAGGCACACCTCTGATCGGCGCCCCCAATTGGGGGCCTGCTGCCATTTTACGTGGGCGGGCCAATTATGCGCTCCCTGTGCGGGCAGGGCGGGGGCGCTTCCCTGAGCCGAGAGTGCATTCTTTCGCACATGCGCACGAAAGAGCGCACTCATCTCCCTGAGGCAAAGTGCTGCCTCAGGAAGGTTGGCTGTACATTAAAAAACATTAAAAATAAAAAAAAAAAATCCCTGACATGTTCCCTCATAAGACACTGTCACACGAGTTGGGACATGTCCATAACTTTTAAAAACACTTTAATTAAATTTTTTAAAACCTACATGAAACCTCATCCCACCCATGGATGAGGTTTCATGCTTTTTCTAATGCCCACCAGGGCTCCTGGCCTGCCCGCCAACCTTAAGGTTGGACTGGCAGGTCCATTAATTACTTTAATGACTCTGTCAATGGCCTCAATTGGACATTGATAAGTCGGCGGGCGCAAAGCTGATTTGCTGAGCCCCCAGCTACCTGAAAATTTAAATGGGGCACAGTGACATCGGGTGTTCTGCCCATGTCACCGTGTGTCATTTTACGCGTCAGCGAGCGGGCCCCGCCCACCTCCCCCTGCTCACCAACGGGAAATTCCTGGCCCTAGTGTCCTCTGTCCTTGCGAGGCCTTGGCTGTTGTTAAGGGAATGTGGTATTCAGCTCTACAAGGCACAACTCAAGAGTTTGATGGAATACTTTTCACTTGCTGAGATGGATGCAGCTCCGACAACACTCAAGAAGCTCAATACCATCCAAGACAAAGCAGCCTGCTTGACTGGCACCCCATCCCCCACCTAAAATATTCACTCCCTCTAGAGCACCTTCCAAACCTACCTGTCCTGAAACTTAAAAGGACAAAGGCAGCAGTCGCCTGGGAACGCCATGACCTGCAAGTTCACCTCCAAGCCATACACCATTCTGAATCTGACCTACATAGTTGCTCCTTCACTGTCACTGGGTCAAAACTCTCGCTTGCAGCTGAGTACCTACATCACATGAACTGCAATGGTTCAAGAAGATATAAGGAACATATTATTTTATTTCTGTTGGACTATTGTAAAGAACATATATTTTTATTTTCTGTTGGATTGCGGATTAAAATTACAATGGCTGCAGTTTGAAAGACATGTCCACTGGAACAGGATGAGAGATATATACAATGTTACAGTCTTGGAACAGAGTGTGCCATAAAAGACAGGATGGTGCTGGCTGCCTGACAACAATGTTTTAATTGGCTCCTGACCAGGTGACCAGGTTTTGCGTGAGAGCAGTGCAGATTAGCTCTTATCCTTAAAGGAACAAGACTTAAAACCTCTCTCTCCTGTGTGTGGAAATTTCCAGTAATTCCAAAATAATAGCTAGCTGGCTTTTTATTCTCACATCTCTATAACCTGCTCTCTCTCTGAGAACCTCTGTCAAGAGGCAAAGCGGAAAATCACTGTTAGAGACATTGAAAGGCAAATGCTCAACGTTTGAACTAAATACTGAAAGTGCTGAAAGACCATCTCTTTCCATCAAAAAGAACTGAAAGGAATTTGGAAGACATAGATCAAAATCAATCCATCAAATCCTGTACTCCGGAATTGGTGCTATTGAACTGCTTTATCCCACCCTTAAAATCCATGTTTTTGTGTGTCTTATGTTTGTGTATAGGGATTTAAGAAGGGGGTAGATTCCAAGTTATTGTGTTAGAAATTAGCAGTTCATATTTCTTTCCTTTGCCACTGGTTAATGATAATTTGTTCAATAAACAATTATTTACTTATTAAGTTTACAAACCTGGTGCTCGTATTCTGTTAACCTAAATTAAACAGTTAGGTAGAATTGGGGAAATCTGGTGGTTTGGTCAAACTTTTCACATTTGTCACGGCTCGGGGAACAGTGAGGCTTGATATTACAGCACACTACCCCCAGTGAATCGTGACCACCACCGTCTCAAAGGCAATTAGGAATGGCAAAAAATGCCAGTGTCACTCACATTTCCAAGGATGAATAAAAAAATTCAGAGAACATGCCATGAATTACTTTCTCCCTTCTAAGCACTGGTCCAGAGACATCCTTTCAAGGGAATTAGAGTGTAAACCAGGGGACAATGCACTCAGTGACACACAGTGTAGCTGAGCAGAAGGAGCTGGGGTGAAGCATGTGGAAGATATTGCTGAATAGAGGGTAAGAAAATATTGCCGTTTGTAAACCCTGATCTCACTGGTTCTGTTTTTAAAAGAAGGATCCTTGAATTCCATTTGGAGGCACTATGTGTTGCAGATGGTTCCTCAAGCGGAGGAGAGTATTGTGATGCTTATGCAATACCATTCGTGTTGGCTTTGTAGCAACGCAGTCCATCATGAGCATGTAACAGCTTTAGGGAGATCTGCTGTGGGGCCTTTGTTTCCACATGGATGCTCTGACTGCTGCCATATAGATCCAAAGTGCCTGATAGGAGAGCGCTGCCCCTTCAAGCCCTGAAAGAATTGGGGTTGAATTGCACATAGGCATCTCACAGGGCATAGCTCATCTCTTTGAAACTATTTGTTTTACAATCCTATAGTGTCCAGTACAAGTGCAATGGCAGGAATTCATTCAGATGCTGCTACTTTCCCTCAAAGTAAAAGTACATGCAAGCCTTCCAGCCTGCATATGGCTAAAAAGATGAAGGATAAGCTTCCCATGCTTTTGCACAAAAAGAACATCTGTCTTGGCCTTTTGTTGTTGTGAAGTGAGGGCCATCACAGTGCCCGGGAACTTCTTTACACATTGGTACCAACTTGACATAATGACTGCACTGAAGTATCACTGAGAAGAACCACAAGGTTTGGTGTAAGAGGTCACACATTGCACGTTCACTGATGGCTTGTGTGATGGAAAAGAGTCCTAGGCATCTGGTTAGGGACCAGAAACCTTTTGTTTAAAGTAGCCAAAATTTGAAATCCCAAGTATTTACCAAGAGAATAAAGCCACAAGGTTCCACGGTATTAAACAAACAGAAGAATTTTACATGAAAGCCAACAAAGCAGACAGTCAATACTATCTCTATTAAACCCCAACATCCAGAATTAACAAGATAAACATGAATCCACAGGCGAACACACCACAATCTGCACAGTAAATTGCAGATACAAGCGAGGCAGGTCCCATGAATTTCTCAGCAACCCACCCAGACATCAGCGATCATTGTGAGTCACAAAAATCCTTTAAACTCTATCTTCCTCAGTACTCATGGCACTTTTGCACCACCTCCCCTAGGTCCAGGGTCATTGTTCCCACCACACCACCACACAGGTGCACTGCCCAATCCCTACAGGTGCAGGAACCCTGGACAACCCTCCATTCAATGCACCAATGCCTCCCTGGAGTGGACATTCACCTGTTCAACTAATTGCGGGTTCGATTGTGCATGGAAGACCTGAAAACAAGCACGGTATGCGTGTTGGTGACTTCCCAGCCCAGCCACCTGATTATCATTTCCTCACAATACATAACAAAAGGAATTAGATAAAAACATTTGATTGCTCTTAAATTTATTGTATATGTAGACAATTTTTCTTCCTGAGCCTTGGAAGACACTTTCATCAGATGAATCAGATGTATGATTTGCAGGTCCACAAGAAAGACTCCGTAAATGGTAGCATGTCAGTTGTGATGCATGAGGATGGGAGGGCAGAGGGGTTCACAGTACGTTTATGCAATGAACAGATGTGGTAGGTACAAGAAGGTCTCTTGCAGTAGTGTGGTATAAATGTTCTTGGAGCTAGCATTTGGTTGCTCTCCGCAACCTCTTCAGGCTGTTGCTCATGCAAATATAGAGAAGAGCGCTTTTATTATAAGGTTATACGCAGCAGAATTCCTGAGGTAGCCTGGGAAGTCTCCTGGATGCACACCTTTGAAGTTGTAAGGGTTGTATGGAAGATTGGCTTAAAAAACATATACAGAATCCCAGTGGAACAGGATTCCATCCTAAATTGTAGCTGATCTGACCTCCCCACATTTGACCCAAGCTAGTGTTTGAGCCCCATGCACTGGGTGGAATTTTCCCCTGTGGCGGGCTTAATGGCGGGTGGGGGTCGGTTTCCTGCCGGAGTGAAATGATGGCGGGAACATGTGCTGCCGCCCATCATGGGAGGTCGCCATTCCCGGAGGCCAAGGTGAAACCTTTTTGCATTCCCGACTGGAATCGTTCCCCCTTGCCCAATCGACCAAGTGCCACCAGTAGGTTTTCATGACGGTCCAGAACACATCTAGACCAATGTGGCATGCAAATGTCAGCACTTACCTGAAGAAGGCCTGGGGCAGCCTACAGGGATCAGAATGGAGGCCACCAGCGACTGTGGGCCCTGGAACACCGCATGCAGCAGTGGGTGGGGGGTGCATCAACCGCATGGATCTTCTTGGTGCAGCAGCTTCGAGGAGGTGGGTGTTCCCGATGCAGCTTCTTTGAGGAGTTGGATCTTCAAGCAGCAGCTTTTTCCAGGAACTGGATCTTCAAGCTCTAGATGGACGGCTGCAGGAGGTATTGTTGGGTGGCAATGGCCTGTGCGCGGGAGTTGGGAGGATTAGACGGGAAGGAGAGGGGGACGGGGCAGCTTGGGGTAGTGGAAAGAGAGAGATGCTGCGGGGGTTATGGAATGGGTGAGCTGGTATGGAGTGGGAGGGTAGGAAGGGCCATGCTGGAGTGCGGGTAGGCATGGGGGGTGGTGGGGGGGGGGCGGGGGGGAGTGTGGTGGTGACGGGCATTGGGTGGGTGTGCAGGTGTGGACAGGCATTGGGGTGGGTGTGCAAGTGTGCATGGGGGGCTGTGAAAGTGTGAATGGGCATGAGTGAAGAAGAGGGGAAGGGGGTTCAGAGGGAGAGACCTGTGGTGTCAATTGAATAAGTCCTGGCGGGCATACTCAGGGAATTGGTGATAGGGAGGGCTGGTGAGGGTTAAAGGGGGAAGTGGTAACCAGTAGGGTGGGAGGGTGAGGGTTTGGCGATGGCAGGTGAAGGGTTGTTGAGGGTTGAAACGTTGAGGATTATTGGAGTGGATACAGAAGGAGAAGTGGGTTGTGGGGGTCGGCAGAATGAGGGGGGACAGGTCTACTGTGATGGGGGTGTGATCTTTGGGAAGGTAGGGGACGTCGACTCCGCCTGCATGAAGGATGATGGGGGAGGGTTGAAGGGTAACCCTGGGGAGGTCAAATGTTGCATCTGGGGATCAATGGTTATGGTGGGGGGGGGGGCGGGGTGGGGTTTGGGTGACAGAGATGGGGGTAAATGTATTCGACTGCACCTGGAAGGTAACGACAACCATGGATGCTCAAAACTACGCAGAGCCTGATGGTGGTGATCTCGAGATACCGCATGGGAGTTGGGTCATCGGGGGGTGGGTGGAGACGCAAGTCATCTCACCTGGACAACTGAATGGAAACCATAGTATGTAGTACTTAAAATGCTCGGGTATTTGGACAGATGAGCATGTGAAGGGCAAAGGCTCAGCATGCGCGGGAAACACTTTGCACGTGGCTCGCAAGGGCTGTGCGAAGACCATTGCCTCCCCGCACATGTGTGATTCCAGGGAACACAGACCCAGCTTGGGGTGTCCCTCAGAAGATGTTGAGGGGGTAAGACGCACACAAGCTTAAGGGCTACATCGCAAATAAACCACGTCGGACCTCATTAGAACGCAAGTGCACTATATTTACAAAAGTGTCATAAGATTTACAATCATAGTGCATCTGTGCAACCACATGTTAAATCAAAATTTCTTAATCTTAAGTTCCCTACCACTTCTTCGAGGTGCTCCCCTGACATCCACAACAGAGTGGAGGCAGCCTGTTGACCAGTTTGCCCTGTTGACTTGGATGACCTTGGTGACTGTCCTCTGGACAGCAGAGGCCTAGAGGGCCCGGTTTACTGTGGCTGCCCTGCTGTGGGACAGCTGCTCCCTCTGCGGTCACAGAAGACGAAGCCGAAGGGGCCACAGGTAAAGGGCATTTGGAAGGGCCGGATACCCTCAGAGAGTCCTGAGTGGAAATCCCAGGGGTATCCAACAGCAGTTCCTCCTCTCTTTTGGTGCCCAAAGGCCACTGCCTAATGCCTTAAGGGGAGGGGGAACCTGGAGCGAGGTTGAAGTGCCCCATCCCCCTCTCATGTTGCCACAGCAAAAGTTCACCCATAGCTACCGTGATAGAATTCAGGTCTGCGCATCTCTGGTAGAAACTAGACATTCTACCGGATCAGGTTCTCCATGGCGTGTACCACCCTCCCCACAGAGACCTCGATGCACAGACAATGTCAGCACCAATTCATCAGCCAGCAGGCTGACTGACTCCTCTGCCTCACGTGTGCCTCTTTTGAGGGTCTCCAACACCTCTGCCTGATGATTCCCCCACCTCTTGGAACTTCCCCAGCATCTCATGGACGTACCATTCCAGAGACCCATCAGCCGACTTGGAAGTCACAGATGCATCTTTCCCAGCAATCCTCCGAGTGCCGGTTAGTTTGGCTGACCTTGCCTCCTCCTGCTGCGGACACGTGTCTGTGTGGTGACCACCAGAATGTGAGGCCCGGCCTGAACTACATCTAGTACCCACCGAGCTGTGTGACTCTGTGTTGGTGGAGGGTGCAGGTGACTGCCGTGAAACCTCAACAGGTACACTTCCTTCCTCCTCCCCAATGTCCTGGGTCGCCTGTGGGCTGGATGAACCACTGGACGGGAGCTAAGAAACAGCAAGGGGCAGCAAACATTGGGGAAGTTGTTTATAGGAAACCAAACTGTAGTGCTAATGTTGGGCATGGTATAAACCAGGAAATTAGATGCATGTAATGTGGGTAATACAGTAATAATGGGTGACTTCAATTTACACATAAGCTGGGTTAACCAAATCAGCACTAATGCTCTGGAGGAGTAATTCCTGGAGTGTGTACAAGATGGGCTTCTGGAGCAGTATGTTGAGCAGCCAACTAGGGTTCGGGCTATTTTGGATTTAATGTTGTGTAATAAGAAAGGGCTAATTAATAACCTTGCTGTAAAGGTATTTGGGAAATAGTGGCCATAATATGATAGAATTGTGCATTAAGTTTGAATGCAATATAGTTCATTATGAAACTAGGGTCTTAAATCTGAAGAAAGGAAATTATGAAAGTATGAAGGGCAAGTTGGCTATGGTGGTTGGGGAAAATGCACTAAAAGATTTGATGGTAGACAGGCAATGGCTAGTATTTAAAAACTACTATATGGTCTACAACAGGTATACGTTCCTCTAAGGCACAAACACCCAAATGGAAAGGCAAATCAACCGTGGTTAACAAAAGAAGTTAAAGATTGCATTAGATCAAAGGAAGTGTCTTTTAAGCTTGCCAGAAAACGTGGTAAGCCTGAGGATTGGGAGCAATTTAGAAACCAGCAAAGGAGGACCAAGAAACTGATTAAGAAAGAGAAAAGAGAACATGAATGTAAACTACGAGGAACAGAAAGGCGGACTGTAAAAGCTTCTTTAGGTACACGAAAAGGAAAAGATTAGCCAGGAGAAATGTGGGCCCATTACAGGTGGGGACAGGAGAATTTTTTGATGGAGAACAGGGAAATGGCAGAGAAACTAAACTGTTACTTTGCGTCTGTCTTCACAGAAGAAGATACAGAAAATCTCCCAGATATACTAGGCAACCAAGGGACTTATGAAACTGAGGAACTAAAAGAAATTTGTTTTAGTAAAGAAATAGTACTTGAAAAGTTAACTGGGTTGAAGGTTGATAAATCCCCTGGACCAGATGAGCTTTATTTCAGAGTGTTGAAGGAGGTGGCTAGAGAGATAGTGGATGCATTGGATTTAGTATTGTTTCAAAATTCAATAGATTCTGGAACGGTTCCTGCGGACTGGAAAGTAGCAAATGTAATCCCACTATTTAAGAAGGGGGGAAGAGGGAGAATGGAGAACTATAGTCCTGTTAGTTTGACACCTAGTAGGGGAAATGTTAGAATCTATTATAAAGGATGAGATAACCGGACACTTAAGAAAAGAATGGTAAAATTGCACAGAGTCAACATGGATTTATGAAAGGGAAATCATGCTTGACAAAATTGTTGTTGTTTTTTGAGGGTATTACTTGTAGCATTGATAAAGGAGAACCAGTGGATGTGATGTATTTGGATTTTCAGAAGACTTCTAATAAGGTCCCACTCAGGTTAGTATATAAAATTAGGCGCATGGGATTGGGGGAAAATATACTAGTATGGATTGAGAATTGGTTAACAGACAGAAAGAAGAGAGTAGGAATAAATGGATCATTCTCAAGATGACAGGCTGTTACTAGCGGGATACTGCAAGGATCAGTGCTAGGTCCACAGCTGTTTATAATCTATATAAATGATATGGATGTGGGGACCAATTATAATATTTCCAAATTTTCATTTGGTAGTACAGAACTTGAGTATTGCTGAAAAGAGACATTTTGTTGAAGCTTTTTGGCTTACACTCATCAGAACAATCACAGAATACCAATGTCAGGGGAAGTAACGACTTTAGACTGTATGAGAAGACAGTGATGATTGGTTGGCAAGTGGGCACTGATTGGTAGAAGTGTTGCCACTGAGTAAATGGTGACTGACAGTTAACTGCCAAGCATTGTTTGAAATTTAAACCAGGCAGCTTGACTCTGATTGGTCAAGGCATTGCCGAGGAATGAAACAGCAAATGGCTATCACTTATTTTGTTTAGCTGAAACAGGCTCAATGTGTGTATATGTTCTTTCTGTCTGCAAAGAGCAGGGTCCTGCGTATTATTCTATGTAGCTTCCAGTACACGCAAATGTACTGCACTGCAAGCCCGACTGACAATCTTAAATTGGTTGTCAGCATAATTTTTAGCACACTGAGGGTTATTTAGCAAATGTTGTCCAATCGCAGAATCACATCCAATGTTGGACACTGTGTTTTGAGTTTTGCAAGCACGGACTGGTTGGGTGTGGTCTGTACTTTGCCCATTGTGAACAGCGGAAGGGACATGGTGTTTGATACGATCCACCAGTCTTTGGGGCTCATGGCCTACATACCTAGCATCACACTGGGACTGAAATCTTGCGATTGTTCTGACAAGTGTGAGGTGAAAAGCTTCAACAAAATGTCTTTTTTCAGCAGTTTCAAAATTCACTGATGACTCCAAACATGAGTGGGAATGTAAGTTATGAGGAGGATTCAAGGAAACTTCAAGCTTGGACAGGCTTAAGTGAATGGGCTAGAACATAGCAGTTGTAATATAATATGAATAAGTGTGAAGTTACTCAGTTTGGTAGAAAAAAAGGCAGAATATTTCTTAAATGGTGAGGGTTTGGGAAGTGAGGGTGTCCAAAGGGACCTGGGTGGCCTTGTTCATGAGTCACTAAGTGTTAGCATGCAGGTGGAGCAAACGATTAGGGAGGCACAAGTGGATTTGACTACAGGAGTAAAGGTGTCTTGCTGCAGTTGTATAGAGCCTTGATGAGACCTCATCTGGAGTATTGTGTACCGTGTTGATCCCCATAGAGGGAGTGCAATGGAGGTTCACCAGATTAATCACCGGGATGGCTGTGTTGTCTTATGAGGAGAGACTGGATTTGTATTCCCTTGAGTTTTGAAGAATGAGGGGTTACCTCATTGAAACGTACAAGATTCTACAGGACGTGACAGGGTTGATGGAGATAAGATCTTTCCCCTGGCTGGTGAATCTAAAACCAGGGGACTTAATCACAGGATAAGGGGTAGGCCATTTAAGACTGAGATGAGGAGGAATTTCTTGAGGGTGGTGAATCTTTGAAGTTCTCTACCCCAGAGGGCTATGGAAGCTCAATCATTGAGTATGTTCAAAACAGAAATTGGTAGATTTCTGGAGACTAATGACTTCAAAGGATATGAAGATAGTGCGGGAAATTGGTGTTGAGGTAGATGATCATCCTTGATCTAATTGAATGGCAGAGCAGGATTGATGGGCTGAATGTTCCCATGTCTCGTCTTGTTCCCTTGCCCTCTTCCTGCTGGCCGATGTAGGTGAGAGAGGGGAGAGCGAATTACTGCATAGCTGCCTCCAGCATAGAGAAACGCATGAGATGCATGGATCAATACTGGATGGAGGCGGCCTGTCGACCACTCCATCACCGCAGGTTCGGTCTGGTTCCTCACCAGTCAACTGGGCTGCCTGCTCCTCCAAGTCGCTGAGGTTCTTAAGGTCAGGCTGCCCCCCACCCCCTCTTTCCTTTTGAGCCTCAGCTTTTCCTGCACAAAGAGAAAAGGTGGGCTTGACAGCAATTGGATTTCATGCATCTTTGTCATGCTTCCAGTCTTACAAATAACCCACTGGATTGTGTGCCCTGTGCTTGATGCACTGCAGGTTGTCCACAAGGTTTCTGGGGCAGGGCCCTCCAGAGCGATGAGTCCATGTAGATAGAACGAGAAGGCTCACAGAGGCATATCACTAACGATGGATGCTGGTTCCCTCAATGCCTAAACCCCTGCCCCCCCACCCACCCACCCTCCCAGACAACATGTGACTCTTTGTGGAAGGGTAAGGGACCCACAGTGGCTTCTCCACCTGCAGACTAGATGGACTGCAGTGGGGTTATGAGGCATCTCCTTATAATACTGAGTAGCTCTCTTATGCATGGGCCGCACAGATAGTGCCCTTGGCACTGAGGCCCATGTTCCTTGTACCATTCATTGAGGTGAGTGTTTGCAGCATTGTAGGGCAATGCTCTGGTGTAGACCCTGGGCACTGACCACCCTGGAGATATCCTCTCATGCTGGGTTGGTGTGATGGCTCGGCCTCCTCCTTACATCGTCTGAGGAGGGACCGCCCTCCTGGCCTCCACTACATTGAGAAGGTCTTCCAAGGGAGCATCATTAAATCTGGGGGCCGGAGGTCCCTGTGATCGGCAGGCCATCTCCTCCAATGATGGGTGAGTGTGATGTCCGGCCGCCTTTTAGATATGGTGCTCACATATGATGGCCATCCAGCCCGCCCCACCGCAAAAAATGTCGGGAAACCGCAGAGTGCATAACTAATGAGGCCGGCATCACACAATACAGCGTGAATTCTCACTGGCCTCTGTGGCAGGAAACACTCCTGGTTTCTGCCTCTGCCACAGGGCTTAGTCCTGGAATGGAAAATTCCGTCCAACGATTCTGCTGCGGTTACACTGAGCTTTCAATTTTTATTTCTTCTTGGGATGTAGACAGCTCGGTCAAGCAACACCTATTGCCCATTTCTAAGCCCAAGTGCCATAATGAGCTTTGATGAGTTTTATTGAACTGTTGCAGCCCTTTTGGGATTGATTGTTCCATGATAGTATCTTGCAGGGAGTTTCAAGATACCTACTCAATGACAATGCTGAAGAAGTAGCAATGTATGTTCAAGTCAGGACAGTATTGACATAAAGGAAAACTTGAAGGTGATGGTGTTTGCTGAACATCTCCAACTTCCTTCTGGAATGTAAAGGTGGAGAGAAATCTGTATACCCTTACGTCAAATTCAGAGGAATTTGTAATGATAATCCCATAAGTGCTGTCTTTAATGGGAAATGGGAAGTAGCAGCCCCACAGCAAGTTATTGAAAAGCAAATAGTAAACAAGAGCAAAAAAAAACATCAAATCATCCAGCTGTGTTCAGGATAACCTGGTATTGCAGAAAGATTTTCAAAAAAGTCTTAGGCCCCTTATTTGAAAACGCCAAGGGCCTGCTCCGCCAAGGCTCACTCCCTGTTTCAAGCATGGTCCATGGAGACTTAGGCCTGAATTTTACCTTTGGCGGGCGCACGCAATAGACAGGCCTGGGAGCAGTCGGGAAACAGGCCCCCGACCACGAGTTCACGCTGGCTGGCCAATTAACAGCCAGCCAGCATGAAACCCACACTGAAAAGCTCAGCACTGCCAGGGTAGAGCGGGAAGAGAGCAGGCAATGACGTTTCCACAGGCGTGGGTTTGCGCTGCGAGAAAGCTCCCTGAAGGCAGACAGCTGCCTCAGGAAGCTGCAGACCTGAAAATGCTAAAATAAATGTTTAAAAAGCTGCAAAAAATGTCGATGCATCATAATCAATCACCTGGAAATATTGCTGATAAAAGTGCTGTTCACTGATATTTATTTTTATTTTACTTCATAACGGAAATTTCATCCCGCCTTTGGATGAAAAATGCAAAGCCACCTGGCTGATTCACCTGTCTGCCAACCAGAGACAACTGCGCTGTCAATGGGCTTAATTGCCCTCTTAATTGTCGGTGGGCGCACTTCCGACTTTTATGTGCACCCACCAAGCGAAATATTGTGCGAGTGCATGATGACATTGGGACGCTTACCCAACATCTTCTCGTGCGATTTTACGCCCGATCGGGTCAGGTGCGTGCCCGCCCGCGGGAAGTAAAATTCACCCCTTATTTTTACCTACACCAATAGGGCAGGGGGACACTTGCAGCTTAAAATGAGCAAGCACTTACTGGCTGCCATATTTAAGTCCCTACCTAACAGCATTGTAGCAGCTGTGGGAGGTTCAAAGCAGTAGCTCACCCCCACCTTCTCAAGAACAATTAAGGTGGGTAGTAAATGCTGGCTTTACCAGTGACACTCATGCTTGTGAAGAAAAAAAAGACTTAGGAAACCATTTAGCATCCAAAGAACAGGTAGTGCATGGCCAATTTTCTGGGCCAACAGATTGTTTGTTCCTTTGTTAGACCTCACATCCTGTACCCTCTGTAAATTTCAGCTTGTCCCTAATGCTATTGACCCATTCCTATTGCATTGACCTTTCCTTGATGATTTAAATTGGCATCCAGGGTCTCTTATTTAAAATTCTTGTAATCATGTTCAAATTTTTCATGGCCTTACTCCATAGAACCATAGAAAAGTTACGGTGCAGAAAGAGGCCATTCAGCCCATCGTGTCTGTGCCGGCCAAAAAGAGAGAAAATAAACTAGTCGCTCATTTTAATCCCACTTTCCAGCATCTGGTTCATCGCCTTGCAGGTTACAACACTTCATATGCAGATTCAGGTACCTTTTAAATGAGTGGAGCGTTTCAGCCTCGACCACTAATTTAGGCAGTGAATTCCAGACACCTATCTCGTTAATCTTCATCAAACCTACAAGCCCCTCCCCAAGAATTCTCCATTCTTCTGATTCTAGTCTTTTGTGCGTTTCCACCTCTCCCTTTTTCCACCATCTACAGGCACACCTTTCCCCATCTAGACCCCATGCTCTGGAATTTCCCCAAAACCCTTCCTTAAAAATCCACCTCTTTGACTGAGTTTTTGATCAACCTCTGCCAAAATCTCCTTTATTAGCTCAGTGTCCATTTACTGGAATATTCTCTGAATTTGGAATTTCAATTTGAAATTCTCTGAATTTGAATTTATTCTGAAATATTTTCGGACATTTTTCTACTTTCAGAGTGCCAAGCAAGTTTTTGCGATAAGAAGGCTCTGCTTAAATACTTGAAAAATTATTTATAAGACAGCATGGGGATAGGAGACAGGCAAAGCAATATTGACCAATCACTCAAAATACTTCAGTGTCAATTTTCATGGTTTAAATACAATGGGATTTTAAAAATACTTAAAACCATACTGCCTTCTTTGGAACAAATTTCAAGTTAGTAATCCAAACTATGGACTCAAGTAAAACACATGTAGCCACATTTAGCCAGTGATAGAAATCAACTTTTTCAATTTCTAAACCCATCAGCTTTTGTATTGTTGCATTCAAATTAAATGTTTACAAAAACATTATTTAGGTGGGAAAAGAGTTAACACTGCTGAACAGTGCTTTTTGTGTGAATATATTTGAATAACACTGTAAATGATGTGCTCACAAAACAGATACTGTTTCTTCATTTAACTGCATGCTCTTATCAAGACTAATATGCTACATCTCTCACCCGTAGGCTGGCATTCTGTTCTTGTGCACGAAGTCTGCATATGGTCCCATCTTTTTCACTGAGTTCAGCATGGATTTCAGCCAGTTTCTTCATAAGCTCTTCTCTTGCAGACACCATTTCTTTGTATTTTTGTGCTGCCTCAGCAGCAAAAGCTGAATTAGCATTTTGGGAAGACTGTTCAAGATCCTGAATAGTGGTAGTGAGCTTTACAATCTATGGTACAAACAAAAATCACTTGATGAATAAATGCTGAGATCAAATTTAGAATGGTCCTGCTATTCTCTTGTTCTATAATCTATTACGTCATTCTGACCAGAATTATTTTCTGTTAGTCAGGAAATTGATATAGATGTTACTGAGGTTGTTCCATTGTCTACCTCAAGTACTGAAAACAGCAAAAATGCATAATCTCCTGAAGACAAAGGGCTGAATTTTACAATCAGTAGTCAAGCAATGATGCTTAATGCTGACTTGAAGAAAGGTGCCCAAAAAGATCTAAGGACCTTCATGGTGTGGACTTTCCCTGTTTCAATGCCAGCTTGAATTTGGTGCCAAGTCAACTAAAGGGAATCACCAAGCATCCAGGAACAGTGTTGTCATCAAGCAGGGTAAGCAGCCAATCACATTGAAGAATTCTCACAGACAGCAAACCAGAAGATAAAAGCATTGATCCTTTTCTCTTTTAATTTTTGAATTTTGCAGTTAGCAAAACAAATGTTTGGAACATACAGTTGAGATTCAGACAGAAGTTAAAATGTTGTAACAAACTTTAATTTTATTAAATTTCCGTAAACACATGTGGAATTTATCATAATGGAGAACTTTGACATGAAACAAATATAAAATTACTCTTTCAGGACTAATGATGCTGTTTAGCAGTAATTATGAACTTAGTACACTATTAGAAACATGTTTACAGCTCATTCAAAAAGGCATAACTTCTTCTAGTGTTTTCACAGAAAGGCCAAGAGCTTAAAAGTGCAAGTTCTCGTCTGTTCAATTATTTCTAACTGACTGCATTCTGGGGGCACTCAGTAGCACACCCTCTGGAGAAACATGAAATGAGTGACAGTGACTTGCAACTGTTGGATTTTGTGTTTAACCCCGTATACATGGACTCCAGATGTTGCTGTCAGTTTCAGAGGAGTAATGACGGTGAACACTGGCAGTTTCACTGTCATTGAAACTGTAAAATTCGGGCCTGAATGTATAAGATTTACACTATTGTTAATAATATAGCAATCGAAATCTAGATGACGAATGACAAATTCTAATATATAAAATTAACCCAACATATCATCACTGAAGATCATTTTATCCAAGCACAGGTATATGGATGGGATGCAGAAGTTGTCTTAAGGAGAAAGACTGAGCAAGTTGGGACTATACTCATTGGTGTTTAGAAGAATGAGAGGTGATCTTATTGAAACATATAAGATTCTGAGGGAACTTGACAGGGTGGATGGTAGAGGATGTTTCCCATCATGGGGAATCTAGAACTTGGGAGAACAGTTTAAAAATAAGGGGTCTCCCATTTAGATTGAGATGAGGAGGGATTTCTTCTCTCAGGGGGTCCTTATGAATTCTTTGGAATTGTCTTCCACAGAGAGCAGTGGAAAATAAATTTTTCAGTAACTAGTTTTGTCCCTGTTAATTTATTTGAATTGGTAATGATTATTGGCAACTAACAAACAGGATACCTAACGCGTAAAATGGGAGCATAACATGTATGTGAGGAACAGCAAATAATCAATGGGTGTAAAAGTTACAGGTGACTTGTAAAAGTTATACCAACAAGATTCATGGTCTAAAATAATAAAAATAATACTAAATAAATTATCCAAATGCTACATTTTGAGGATTTTACTGCCACACACTCATAACTTTAAAAAAATAGCCAAACATTAACATCTGTTATGGGAAGTTACATTTTCAACAAAAGTTGTAGGAAAAAAGGGATTAAATATTCAGCCATGTATATGAAAAATACAGCATGCACATTGAAAACAAGCAATATTTTCCTGCATCTGTGAGGACACAATGAAATAGTGGGGGAGGCCAATGTGATTGAAAAATAATCTTGTTTTTAAAACATAACAACAAAGAAGTAACATATGCTTTCTTTTCCCACACATGTTTACCTCAGTATTCTGTTCCAATTTACAAGCCCTCAGCTTCTCGTTCTCACCTTCAACCTGAGCTAGAAATCCTTTGGAATCTGTCAACTGGAATTAAGCAAATGTAATTAAAATCTATAATCCAGGTGTATGTCAACTGCACCCTTCTCAAAGAAACAGAGATCCCTTTTTGTTTTGCTCTCCAACCTCTATTCCCGAACTACTAAAAACTTTGGTATATACTTTTAACTATTTCATATATTGAAGTTTCAATGTTTCAAGAAAATAGCCAACAGTCTCACAATGAATAAACTTGGACATCTGCATGGGATTTAATTTCTGCTGGCATTGATGTAACTTGCTGAAAATGTTGCTTAAACTAATTTTATAATGATACTACATTAGCAATAATGATAAAGCTTTAGGGAGAGTGTGCTCTGATCTAGAATCACCAGTTACACTGATCCCTGGAGAGAGAGGTAGCCTTAACAGGAATATCTCTTTGCCAAGTCTCTTTTGAAGGTGACTCTTGATTAAGCAGTTGATTATGACTAAGTCTAAATTGGAATGCTTAAAATAGCAAGATAGTTAGCATATCTCAAGCTGTTATGTGTAGGTCCTTATGCCATGCTGAAGGCATACCATTGTATTTCTGATGAAGTTTGCCACTACTATATGTTACCTGGAATCTAGGTATGTGATAATGCACTTCTATGCACAAAACGTAGTAACTACTGTCATTGGTAAGGATGCAGGCAATTGCTTTTGAAGCTCCTCACCTCCTTCTGGTGAAATTATTAGTTAATGGAGTGCACTCATGTCGATGGTGGTGGATGGTGACAATAAAATTTTATGCCGATTCCTGCTTCTCACTATGCTACCTGTATGAAATTCTGGGAATCTGATGTCCATCATGATGGCTCAAACATTCACTTCTCAGTTGTCTCATGTCCAAATAGTAATTATCCTCATTGAGACGATTAAGGCAAGAAGGGGGAGCTGGAAAACCACTAATTCACAAGTGATAAAAGTTGAAACATGTACTTTACCCCATGGAGAAATGGAAGAATAGGATCACCTTAATTAAATATACATTTTTTAAAATGACATTTCCATTACCGATTAAGGCGCATGTATATTTTAAGGATATATTTCTATTTAAGTATGATAATCGTGAGCACGGTAAAATGTCTTTAATTCTGAAAAAATGAAAGGTTTCCATTAATTTGCCATACAAGGGAAACTATTTGCAACCTGCCTGTTCCTATTGGCATGGAGGTAGGCAGCATGCAAATCTGATGCCTGCTCATTTATCTGTTTGTGGCATTGGTCCGAATGGGGTTCACACTGCTGGCTGCCTAGGCACTTAGCAGGGGTCAAGCAGTATTTGCAGAGAGCACACAGGAAGCTCCTGCTGAATGCCATGGCTACAATTCTGAAGAAGAAAACTGTGGCACGAGGGCAAAGAGTGGATTCCTAGGTTCGCAGATGGGGCGCTGGAGGACTTGGTCATGGCGATGGTCCAGGAGAAACAGCCCATGGTTCTGCAGGTGCGCCACAAGAGATTGGGAACACAGGACCAGGGAGATCAATCCCTGATGTCTAGCTGTGAGGATCTGGCAGCGGTGCAGCAAGATGTCTAATGACTTCACCTGGGTGGTCAAAGTTAGTGAAAGCATCTACACTTGACATCTGCGACCATCTCAACACCTACCTCTTGTACTGTTTAATGTAGCTCCACCATCATCACCCATTAGGAGTCAATGGCACTCAAGTCTCAAGCCTAACATTCAGACACTCCACTTTCAATGATGCCAGCCTCACACCCAGCTCCTGCCACTTCCACATACCTCCAGCTCTTGAGCTGTGGCAGGAACATCACCCAAACACAGTGCAACACAATAACTAACATTCTGCCCTCCCTCTCTTGCAGGACATGGTGGCACACAAAACAAGGGAGCAAAACAGAACCAGTGAGGGCCAAAGATACCAGCATTCTACACAGTTCTACACAGGAGATGGTCATCTACATCATGGACTGCTGTGATAGAGCATGTGGCATCTGGCATCACTCAGAACATTGAGAATGACCTTATGTTTATACCTTATGTGCCTTCTCAACTCCTAGTTCATCCTCAGCCCGTTATCTGGTGTGGTGTGCAATAATTGGCCACTTAAGAGCCTCAATCGGGGCAAGATGGGCTTCCTGTCTGAGGCCTTGCCCACCCCAGGGTAAAATCGCTGTGTGGTCAGGGTGGGCGGGAACTTTCGATTTCATGCTCCCCACCCCACCGAAAAATCCCGCAGTGGGGCAGTGTAAAATTCTGGCCTCTGTTTTTACCCAAACCAAAGAGATTTAAAAATAATGGATATATTGGGGAGGGGGGAGGGTGGTGGAGGTGGTAATTTTAACCTAACACAGTGGGCAGGAAACCTGCTTTTACACACTTGTCAATATTACTTTCTGTTGGCTTTCGATGGGGAGTAAAATTGGTCAGGGTGCAAAACGAGTATTGCACCCAGTCTTGTAATTTTTCTGATGGGCAGATTATCTTAAAGTTGTCCTCTATATCTTTGAGCTGTCTTAAGTAACATGCTGCCTTTGTTCTAGCCATTAATGAAATAGATTCAGGGGTACTCTTTAATAACCTCCTTGTTGAGGTATCCTCAAAGAGAAGCTAAGCTTTTTTTTGTATAGTGCTGGGACCAGGCAGAGAAGGTTGGCAATCGGGTGGAGGGTGCACCTCCCATTGGCCCACCATATCTACAGAGTGGCCATTAGTGCCGGAAGGCCCCTCTGTGGGCCAGGGAGCAGCCATAAAGAAGAGCTGAAAAACTCGAAAGCTGCCAGGGTTTACCTGGTGGTCTCCTCATGCAGCGGTGATGCCTCCCAACAGAGGTAAAATGCCAATGGGAGTGGAAGTGGCCCTTAATTGGGCAGTTAACTGGTCTAATTGGCTGCATATTGGATGGAAGTACCGCTGAGGTGCCCGCTGCCGGTAATATGTTGCTGCAGTGGAAAGACATCAAGCTCTCCCCGCACCTCCACTGGGCTGGTAAAATGCAGTCCGATATCTCTGGACAACATAAACAAATATTGTACTATGGTAGCACAGCATAATTACATCTTGAAGAATTTCAAAACAAAGGAAAACAAAATCTAAATGTTTGCCTACTTTGACAATAACCTGTAGCTAATAAGGGACTACTTAGGAGACACATTTTGCAGCAAAACCATATACTATATCAAATGTTACTGAAACTCAATGGGGCAAAATATTCAATTTCAGGCACTAGCTTAGAAGAAAAGTGGGGCAGTAATTACCAAAACATTGGTAACACCGAGCAATTTTATGTAACATTAAAATGTACACAATATTTTCTGTGCCTACAGATTGGCAAGTTTAATCTGCCATGCAGTCATGCCACAGGCTGTGGCACTGGTACTACCTCATTTCAGTTGAAGTGCTTCACACAGGCCTGAATTAAACTGAATTAAAAGATGAAGTGGAAGAATGGCCCTTGGTAAGAAACTATTACTAACAGCTGTCAAAACCCAGTTGTGATGTTCTTGGACCAATCGGGGTTGGATAATGTGCCTGGAGCTATCCTGAATTTGAACCTTATTAAATCATCTCCTGTCACCTCTAAGAATCACTCTGTATTTAACAGCAAATATTAAGTTTAGTTTTCATTCGCCTAATTTCTCTTAATATTCTGTATTAACTAGTTGCAATAAAATAATCAGACATTACAGTGTGGCTTTGGAGAAGTCTAAAGCTGGAGTGAACTGCTATTTATGACAAAAACATCATCAATTTTTAAAAAATATTCAGATAGCATTTATCAAATAGTTTAACTGATTTAAGCTATAATTAGTTTATATTCCATGAGGGATAATTTAAATTTGGTGTCAATTACTACTCTAAAGAAACCAGCATCATTGTAGTAATGCAAAGCTAAAAATTGCAAAACACAGTGCTTTTTGATTGAAAATAATCAAATATTCAAGATCTCATTTTGTACTATTTATGTGCCTCAGAACAGTATGTTTATTGGCTTGTTACCTCATATTTGTGGAATATGGAATTTATTTCACATGTATGCGAGTGACAACTTGACGATAAAGACTATCAGGCAAACCACTTCAATTGCCTGCAACAATTTGTTTCAAACATTGTGCAACAGCAAAAGTACAAAAACGTAATCATAATTAGGCTACACCAAAAGTAATTAAAATTAAGGGGACAGTGGAGTAGCGGTAATGTTACTGGACTAGAGGCCCAGGGTAATGCTCTGGGGACAGGAGTTCAAAACCTTGCACAACAGCTGGAATTGAAAGTTAGTCCCAGTAATGGCGACCACAAAATTATTAGATTGTTGTAAAAACCCATCTGGTTCATGAATGCACTTTAGGGAAAGAAATCTGCTGTCTTTAGCTGGTCTGTCTTTGTGTATCTCCAGACTTACAGCAATGACACTTAACGCCCCTCTGAAATGGCCTAGCAAGTCACTCGGTAGCACCAAACCGCTACAGAAAAGTTGAAAAGGGATAAAGCCAGAAGGAACAGCTTGCATCGACCTAGGCAGGGAAACGACAGTGGCACACCCTGCCCAGTTGACCATGTTAAATCCTTCCTAATATCAGAGAACTTGTGCCAAAATTTAGAGAGCTGTCCCACAGGCAAGCAACAGCCTAACATACAGCCTAACAGCCTAACTCGCTAAATCATGCCTTACTCCTCCATCACCATTCTGGGAAATGTCCTGTCCGACTGGCAACATAAGTGGCAACACAATGGTAGACAGGCGGGAAGGAGTTGCGCCCGGAGTCCTCGCCATTGACTCTGGAAACCATGAAGTTTCATGGCATCAGTTCAAACATGGGCAAGGAATGCTCCTGCTGAATACTACTTATTGCCCTTCCTCAGCTGATGAATCAGTGCTCCTCCATGTTGAACAGAGCTTGGACAAAGCACTGAGGGTGCCAAGGGCACGGAATATACTCCGGGTGGGGGATTTCAGTGTCCATCACCAAGAGTGGCACAGCAGCACCACTAGTGACTAGGCTGGCTGAGAAACCTGAAGAAATTTTTAAATGATCATTTATGTGACATGGGCGTCTCCAGCTAGGCCAACATTTATTGCCTATCCCTAATTGCCTTTGAGAAGGTGCTGGTGAGTTGCCTTCTTGAACCGCTGCAGTCCATGTGTTGTAGAAACACCTATAGTGCTGTTAGGAAGAGAGTTCCAGGATTCTGACCCAGCGCCAGTGAAGAAATGGCGATATAGTTCCAAGTTAGGATGGTGTATGACTTGGAGAAGGACTTGCAGGTGTTGCTGTTCCCATGCATCTGCTGCAGGTTTGGAAGGTGCTATCGAAGGAGAGTTCCTGGTGAGTTCCTGCAGTGCATCTTGTAGATGGTGCACACAGATGCCACTGTGTATCGCTGGTTGGTGGGAGTGAATGTTTAAGGTGTTGGATGGGGTGCCAATCAAGCAGGATGTTTTGTCCCGCATGACGTCGAGCTTCTCGAGTGTTGTAGGAGCTGTGCTCATCCAGGCAAGTGGAGAGAATTCTATCACACTTCTGACTTGTGCCTTTAGAATGGTGGACAGGGTTTGGGGAGTAAGAAGATGAGTTACTCTCCACAGATTTCCCAGCCTCTGATCTGCTCTTGTAGACACAGGTTTTATATGACTGATCCAGTTCAATTTTGGGTCATAGGGAACTCCCAGGATGTTGATAGTGGGGGATTCAGGAACGGTAATGCCATTGAATATCAAGGGAAGAAGGTTAGATTCTCTCTTGTTGGAGATGGTCATTGCTTGGTATCAACCCAAGCCTGCATATTTTCCAGGTCTTGCTGCATATGGACACTGACTCTTTCAGTATCTGAGGAGTTGCAAATGGTGCTGAACATTGGGCAATCATCCATGAACAACCTCACTTCTGACCTTATGATGGAGGGAAGGTCATTGATGAAACAGCTGAAGACGGCCGGGCCTAGGACACTACTCTGAGAAATTCTGGCAGCGATGTCCCAGGACTGAGATGATTGACCCCCAACAGCCATAACAATCTTCCTTTGTGCTAAATATAACTCCAACCAGTGGAGAGATTTCCCCCTGATTCTCATGGACTCCAGTTTTGCTAGGGCTCCTTGATGCCACACTTGGTAAAATGCTGCCTTGATGTCAAGGGCAGTCACTCTCACCTCACCTCTAGAGTTCAACTCTTCTGTCCATGATTGAAGCAAGGCTGTAATGAAGCCAAGAGCTGAGTGGCCTTAGCAGAACCCAACCTGAGAGACAGTGAGCAGTTTATTGCTGAGTAAGTGCAGTTTGATAGCACTGTTGACGACACTTGTCAGCACGATGCTAATAATCGGGAGCAGACTGTTGGTGCTGTAATTGGCCGGAATGGATTTGTCTTGCTTTTTGTGGACAGGACATACCAATTTTCCACATTGCCGGGTAGATGTCAGTGGTAAAAACAAAAAGCTAAAAGCTACTGCGGATGCTGGAAATCCAAAACAAAAACAGAATTACCTGGAAAAACTCAGCAGGTCTGGCAGCATCGGCGGAGAAGAAATCAGTTAACGTTTCGAGCCTTCATGGCCCTTCGGCAGAACTGAAGCAGAATGTCAGTGGTGTTGTAGCTGGACTGGAACAGCTTGGCTAGGTGCATGGCACAAGTCTAGGGCACAAGTCATCAGTACTGTTGCTGGAATGTTGTCAAGCCCATAGTCTTTACACTATCCAGTGGCTTCAGCCATTGCTTGATATCACATGGAGTGAATCAAATTGGCTGAAGGCTGGCATCTGTGATGCTGGGGATCTCCAGAGGAGGCCGAGAAGGGTCACCCACTCGGCACTTCCTCCTGAAGATGGTTACAAATACTTCAGCCTTGCCTTTTCCACTGATGTGCTGAACTCCCAACTTTGTGGATATTTGTGCTGCCTCCTCCTTCTTCTGTTAGTTATTTAATTGTCCACCACCATTCATGACTGGATGTGGCAGAGCTTAGACCTGATCCATTGGTTATGGGATTGCTTAGCTCTGTCTATTGTATGTTGCTACCACTGTTTAGAATCCAAGAAGTCCTGTGCCAGAGCTTCACCATGTTGACACCTGATTTTTAGGTACACCTGGTGCTGCACCTGACATGCTCTCCTGCACTCTTCATTGAACCAAGGTTGATCCCCTGGCTTGATGGTATATACGAATAGGAGCAGAAGTGGGTGATTTGCCCGCTTGAGCCCGCTCTGTCATTCAATAAGATCATCACTTATCTGATTATGGCCTCATTCTGCCTACCCCCGATAATCTTCGACTCCCTGGTTAGTAAAGATTCTAACTACTTCTGCTTTAAAAATATTCATTGACCTTGCCTCCACTGTTCTCTGGGGAAGAGGGTTCCAAAGATTCATGACCCTCTGAGAGAAAAACTGCTTCTGATCTCGTTCTTAAATAGGAGAACCCTTATTTTTAAATTGTATCCCCTAGTTAGCCTATAACACATGGGGAAACATCCTTTCTGCAGCCACCCTGTTAAGTCCCCTCAGGATATTATATGTTTCAATAAGATCACCTCTCATTCTTCTAAACTCCAATGGATACAGGCCCAGCCTGTTCAACCTTTCCTCGTAAGATAACAGCCCCATCCCAGGTATCAGTCAAGTGAAACTTCTCTGAACTGCTTCTAATCCATTTATATCTTTTCTTATATAAGGAGACCAAAACTGTCCACATTACTCTAGAGGTTGTCTCACCAATACCCTGTACAACTGTAGTAAAACATCCCTGCTGTAGCAAAACATCCCCTAGCAATAAACAACAACTTTCCATTTGCCTTCCTAATTGTTTGCTGTACCTGCATAATAACTTTTCCTGCATTATAGGTTTTCCAAGCCAGCCAATTACTGCTGCATCAGTTTACTCTTGAACATCAGTAAATTGATAGAAGGGGTCATCAATAGAGCTATCAAGTAACACTTGCTTAGCAATAACTTGCTCATTGATGCCCATTTTGGGTTCCACCGGGGTCACTCAGCTTCTGACCTCATTATAGCCTTGGTTCAAACATGGACCAAAGAGCTGAACTCCAGAAGTGAGATAAGAATGACTGCCCTTGACATCAAGGCAGCATTTGACTGAGAGTGGCATCAAGGAGCCTTGACAAAACTGGGGTTAATGGGAATCAGGAGGAAAACTCTTCACTGGTTGGAGCCATACCTAGCACAAAGGAAGATGGTTGTGGTTGTT
This sequence comes from Cetorhinus maximus, assembly GCF_964194155.1. Classification (NCBI taxonomy): domain Eukaryota; kingdom Metazoa; phylum Chordata; class Chondrichthyes; order Lamniformes; family Cetorhinidae; genus Cetorhinus; species Cetorhinus maximus. The sequence goes on from NC_135884.1 coordinate 131,147,102, forward strand.
GGAGGTCAATCATCTCAATTCCTCAGGGTAATGTCTTATGCCCAACCATCTCCAGTTGCTTCATCAATGACCTTCCTTCAACCAGAAGTGGAGATGTTTGCTGATGATTGCACAATGTTCAGCACCATTTGCGACTCCTCAGATAATAAAGCAGTCCATGTCCAAATGCAGCGGGACCTGGAAAATATCCAGGCTTGGGCTGACAAATGGCAAGTAACAGTTGTGCCACACAAGTGCCAGGCAATGACTAACTCCAACAAGAGAAAATCTAACCATCACCCCATGACATTCAATGGCATTAACATTGCTGAGTCCCCACTATCAATATCCTGGGGGTTAGTTACCATTGGCCAGAAACTGAACCAGACTAGCCATATAAATACTGTGGCTACAAGAGCAGGTGAGAAGCTAGGAGTCCTGCGGTGAGTAACTCACCTCCTGACTCCCCAAAGCCTGTCCACTATCTACAAGGCACAAGTCAGGAGTGTGGTGGAATACTCTCCATTTGCCTGAATGAGTGCAGCTCCGACAACACTCAAAAAGCATGGCACCATCCAGGACAAAGCAGCCGGTTTGATTGGCACCCCTTCCACAAACATTCACTCCCTCCACCATCGATGAACAGGTGCCGCAATGTGTACCATCTACAAGATGCACTGCAGAAACTCACCAATGCTCCTTACTCCAATTCCCCTGCCAAACCCATGACTACTACCCTCTAGAAGGACAAGAGCAGCAGATACATGGGAATACCACCACCTGGAAGTTCCCCTCCAAGTCACTCACCATCCTGACTAGGAGTTATATCGCCGTTCCTTCAATGTCGCTGGGTCAAAATCCTGGAACTCCGTCCTTCACAGCACTGTGGGTGTACCTACAATACATGGACTGTAACAGTTCATGAAGGCAGCATCACCACCTTCTCAAGGGCAGTTAGGGAAGGGCAATAAATACTGGCCTAGCCAGCGAAGTCCACATCCCGTAACTGAATGAAAAAATGTACCAGGGTACCTATATACCCCTGTACCTCAAAGTTCTCACAGAATCAGAATCACAGTGCAGAAGAGGCCCATCGAGTCTGCACCGACTCGTAAGAAACACCTCACCTACCTACCTAATTCCATTTACCAGCACTTGCCCCATAGCCTTGAATGTTATGATGTGCCAAGTGCTCATCCAGGTACTTTTTAAAGGATCTGAGGCAACCCGTCTCCACCAGCCTCCCAGGCAGTGCATTCCAGACCGTCACCACCCTCTGGGTAAAAAAGTTTTTCCTCACATCCCCCCTAAACCTCCTGCCCCTCACCTTGAACTTATGCCCCCTTGCGACTGACACTTCAACTAAGGGGAACAGCTGCTCCCTATCCACCCTGTCCATGCCCCTCATAATCCTGTACACCTCGATCAGGTCGTCCCTCAGTCTTCTCTGCTCCAACGAAAACAACACAAGTCTATCCAACCTCTCTTCATAACTTAAATGTTTCATTCTAGGTAACATCCTGGTGAATCTCCGCTGCACCCCCTCCAGTGCAATCACATCCTTCCTATAATGTGGCGACCAGAACTGCACAGAACTGAACATACTCCAGCCGTGGCCTCACCAAGGTTCTATACAAAGGTTCTGCAATCTCTTTCTATTTAAATAACATGCCACTTTTTTATTCTTCCTGCCAAAGTGGACAAGTTCACATTTTCCCATATTATATTCCATCGGCCAAATCTTTGCTCACTCATTTAATCTATTTTTTTCCCTTTGCAGATTCTTTATGTTCTCTTCACAACATACTTTCCTACATATTTTTGTGTCATCAGCAAGCTTAGCAATCACATATTTGGTCCCTTCATCCAAGTCAATTATATAAATTGAAAATAGTTGAGGTCCCTGCACTGATTCCTATGGCACTCCACTCATCACACCTTGCCAACCTGAAAAGGACAGTTCATCGCTACTCTCTGCTTCCTGATAGCTAATATATCCTCTATCCATTCTAATCGTTACTCCTGACACCATGAACTCTTATGTTGCGTAGTAACCTTTGATGTGGCAACTTGTCAAAGGCCTTCTGGAAATCTAAGTACAGCAGATCCACAGATTCTCCTTTATCCAGGTTATTTGTTACTCCCTCAAAGATCTCCAATAAATTAGTCAAACCTGATTTCCCTTTCACAAAGCCATGATGACTCTGCTTGATTGCATCGCGATTTTCTTATGCTCCGCTACAATCTCCTTAATAATAGATTCCAGCAATTTCCCTATAAAAGATGTTAAGCTATCTGGCCTGTAATTTCCTGCTTTCTGTCTCCTTCCTTTCTTGAATAGAGGAGTCACATTTGCTATAAACTAATCTGATGGGACCTTTCCTGAAACTAGGGAATTTTGTAAAATTAAAACCAATGCGTCTACTATCTCAGCAGCCACTTCTTTGAAGATCCTAGGATGAAGTCCATCAGGACCTGGAGACTTGTCAGCTTTTAGTTAAAATAATTTTGTCAGTACCCTTTCCCTGGAGATTGTAATTGTTTTAAGTTCCTCCCTCCCTTTCACCTCCTGATTCATAATTATTTCTGGGATATTATTTGTATCCTCCCCAATGAAGACAGACGCAAAATATCTGTTCAACCATCATTTCCTTATTTTCCATTATTCATTTCCCATTCTCACTCTCTAGAGGACCAACACTTGCTTTACTTACTCTTTTCCTTTTTAAATGCCTGTACAAACTTTTGCTCTGTTTTTATATTTCAAGTTGGCTTTCCCTCATACTCTAATTTCTCCCTCCTTATTAGTCCTTAAGTCATTCTTTGCTGTTCTTTATATTATGTCCAATCTTCTGACCTGTCACTCAACTTTGTGGAATTATATGCCTTTTCTTTCAATTTGATACTATCTTTAACCTCCCTGGTTAGCCACAGGGGGCATGTCCTTCCCTTAGAATCTGTCTTTTTGACTGGAATATATATTTTCTGAGTATTCTGAAATGCCTCCTTAAATGTCTGCCACTGCATCTCTACTGACCTATCCTTTCACCTAATTTCCCAGTTCACTTTAGCCAGCTCTGTCTTCATGCCCTCAAAATTGCCCTTAATTAAGTTTAAAACATGAGCCCTCGATCCACTCCTCTCTCCCTCAAGCTAATGTGAAATTGAATCATATTATGATCACTGCTACTTAGGGGTGCCTTCACTATGAGATCTTGAATTAATTCTGTCTCACTGCACAATATGAGATCAAGTAGACCCTGCTCTCTGGCTGGTATTAAAACGTGCTGCTCTAAGAAACTGTTCTGAAAGCACTCTATGAACTCATCCTCCAGGCTACTTTTGCCAATCTGATTTGTCCAATCTATAAGTAGATTAAAATCACCCATGATTATCATCATACAATTCTCACAAGCCCCCATTATTCCTTCCTGTATACCCCGTCCTACAGAGTGGTTACTTTTGGGGGGCCTCTACACCACTCCTAAAAGTGACTTCTTACCTTTACTATTTCTCATCTCTACCTAAACTTATTCTGCATCTTGATGCAGAACTAAGGTCATCTCCATTGTACCAATGTCATTCTTAATTCACAGAGCTACCCCTCCACCTTTTCCGAGCTTCCTGTCCTTGCTAAATGTCATGCACCCTTGAATATTTAGGTCCTAGTCTTTGCCACTCTGCAGCCATGTCTCTGTAATGGCTACCAAATCATACATATATATTTCTATTTCTGCTGTCAATTCGTTTGTTTTGTTACAAATGCTATGTGCATTCAGACACAGAGCTTTTAGTTCTGTCTTTTTACTTTTTTTTGTAACTTCTAGCCTTATCCAAGGGGACATATAGTGGTATTGTCAGTGGACCAGTAATCCAGAGTCAAAGGGTAAAGCTCTGGGGACCAGGGTTCAAATCCCACCACTGCAGATGGCGAAATTTGAATTCAATAAAAATTTGGAATTAAAAGTCTAATGATGGCTATGAAACCATTGTCGATGGGTAATAAAAACCCATCTGGTTCACTAATGTCGCTTAGGGAAGGAAAACAGTTGTATCAAACCGCTAAAAAACCTAAAAGGAATGAAACCGACAGACCAACCTGCATCGACCGTGGCACCAGAAAGGACAACAGCAAACTCAGCTGTGTCGACCCTGCAAAGTCCTCCTTACTAACATCTGGGGGCTTTTGTCAAAATTGGGAGAGCTGACTCACAGACTAGTCAAGCAACAGCCTGACATAGACATACTCACGGAATCATACCTTACAGATAATGTCCCAGACACCACCATCAATATCTCACCGGTTGATGTTGATATTGCCCTGGGAGTCCTCAATATCAACTCTGGACCCCATGAAGTCTCATGGCATCAGGTCAAACATGGGCAAAGAAACCTCCTGCTGATTACCACGTACTGCACCACCCCTCCAGCTGATGAATCAGTACTCCTTCATGTTGGACACCACTTGGAGGAACCACTGAGGGTGGCAAGGTGCAGAATGTACTCTGGGTGGGGGACTTTAATATCCATCATCAAAAGTGGCTTGGGAGGACCACTACAGTCTGAGCTGGCAAAGTCCTAAAGGACACAGCTGCTAGACCGAGCCTGCGGCAGGTCGTGAAGGAACCAACAAGAGGGAAAAACATACTTGTCCTTCTCCTCACTAACCTGTTTGCCTTGGATGCATTTGTCTATGACAGTATCGGTAGGAGTGGCCACTACACAGTCTTTGTGAAGACGAAGTCCTTTCTTCACATTGAGGACACCCTCCGTCGCGTTGTGTGGCACTACAACCGTGCTAAGTGGGATAGATTCCGAACAGATCTAGCAAATCAAGACTGGGCAACCATGAGGCTCTGTGGGCTACCAGCAGCAACAGAATAGTACTCAATCACAACCTGTAACCTCATGGCCCGGCAAATCCCCCATTCTACCATTTCCACCAAGCCAGTTCAATGAAGAGTGCAGGAGGCCATGCCAGGAGCAGCACCAGGCATACCTAAAAATGAGGTGTCAACCTGGTGAAGCTATAAAACAGGACTACTTGCGTGCCAAATAGCAGAAGTAGCAAGTCATAGACAGAGCTAAGCAATTCCACAACCAATGGATCAGATCGAAGCTCTGCAGTCCTGCCACATCCTGTTGTGAATGGTGGTGGATAATAAAACAACTCACTGGAGGAGAAGGCTCCATAAGTATCTCCATCCTCAATGATGGTGGAGGCCAGCACATCAGTGCAAAACATAGGGCTGAAGCATTTGCTACAACCTTCAGCCAGAAGTGGCAAGTGGATGATCCATCTCGACCTCATCAGACGTCCCCAGCATCACAGGTGCCAGTCTTCAGCCAATTCAATTCAATCTACATGATATCATGAAACGGCTGAAGGCACTGGATATTGCAAAGGCTATGGGCCCTGACAGTATCCCGGCCACAGTACTGAAGACTTGTGCTCCAGATCTTGCTAAATCCCTAGCCAAGCTGTTCCAGTACAGCTACTACATCGGCATCTACTTGGTTAACTAGAAAATTGCCCAGCTAGGTTCTGGATGCAAAAAGCAGGACAAAGCCAACCCAGCAAATTACCGCCCCATCAGTCTACTCTCGATCAACAGTAAAGCAATGGAAGAAGTCATCAACAGTGCTATCAAGCAGCACTTGCTTAGCAATAACCTGCACACTGATGCTCAGTTTGGGTTCCGTCAGGGCCACTCAGCTCCTGACCTCATTAAAGCCTTGGTTCAAACGTGGACAAAAGGGCTGAACTCCTGAGGTGAGGTGAGAGTGACTGCCCTTGACATTAAGGTAGCATTTAACCAAGTGTGGCATCAAGGAGCTGGAATCAATGGGAATCAGGGGGAAAACTCCCACTAGTTGGAGCCATACCGAGCATAAAGGAAGATGGTTGTGATTGTTGGAGGTCAGTCATCTCAGTTCCAGGGCATCACTGCAGGAGTTCCTCAGAGTAGTGTCTTAGGCCCAACCATCTTCAGCTGCTTCATCAATGATCTTCCTTCCATCAAAAACTCAGAAGAGGGCATGTTCGTTAATGTTCTGCACCATTCGCGATTACTCAGATACTGAAGCATTCCATGTCCAAATGCAGAACAACGTGAACAATATCCAGGCTTGGGCTGACAAATGGCAAGTAACATGCTCGCTATACAAATGCCAGGCAATGACCATCTCCAACAAGAGAGAATCTAACCATTGCCCCATGACATTCAATGGCATTACCGTCACTAAATCCCCCACTATCAACATCCTGGGGGTCACCGCTGACCAGAAACTGAATTGGATTAGCCATATAAATACTGTGGCTAAAAGAGCAGTTCAGAAGCTAGGAATCCTGCAGTGAGTAACTCACCTCCTGACTCCCCAAACCCTGCCCACCATTTATAAGGCGCAAATCAAGAATATGATGGAATACTCTCCATTTGCCTGGATGAGTGCAGCTCCAACAACACTCAAGAAGCTTGACACTGTCCAGGACAAAGTAGCCTGCTTGATTAGTGCCACATCCGCAAACATTCACTTCCTCCACCACTGCGCACAGTAGCAGCAGTGCATATCATCTACAAAATGCACTGCAGGAACTCACCTCCTTAGACTGCAACTTCCCAACCCTTGACCACTACTATCTAGAAGGACAAGGGCAACAGATACATGGGAACACCACCTAGAAGTTCCCCTCTAAGTCCGTCACCAACCTGACTTGGAAATATATCGCCGTTCCTTCACTGTCGCTGGGTCAAAATCCTGGAAGTCCCTCCTTAACAGCACTGTGGGTGTACCTATATCACATGGACTGCAGCAGTTCAAGAAGGCAGCTCAACACCACCTTCTCCAGGGTAGTTAGGGGTGAGCAATAAAGCTGGCCTAGCCAGCGACACTCACATCCCATGAATGAATAAAAAAATGTGCTGGTACACCCTTAGGTTTGTACACTCTGTCTCTTCCTGCCACGTTCTGAGCATTATTTCTCTTATTCCTACCTTGTTCTTCTATCTTGTCTTCTCTTTCTAATTGATCACATCTTCTCAAGTTTGATCCCTTGTCCCCACTATTTAGTTCAAAGCCCTCCTTACTGCCCTCGTTATACAACTCGCCAGAATACTCGTCCCAGCACATTTCAGTTGAAGACCGTCCCCACAGTACAGCTCCCACTTTCCCCAATACTGGTATGAGTGCCCCTTTTCTCCAACACCAATCTTTGAGCCACACATTTAACTATCTAATCTGATTTACGCTATGCTAATTTGCTGGTGGCTCATGTTGCAATCCAGAGATTATTACCTTTGAGGTCCTGCTTTCTAATTTAGCACCTAACTGCTCATACTCCCTCAGCAGAATCTCTTTCCTAGTCCTATCAATGTCGTTGGTACCTATATGGCCATGACCACTGGATCCTGCCCCTCCCACTGCAAGTTCCTCTCCAGCCAAGATCAGATGTCCTGAACCCTAGCACCAGGCAGGCAACAGAGTCGTCTTGACTCCCACTCTTGGCTGCAAAGAACTATGTTTATTTCCCTGACTATACTGTCCCCAACTACCACTACATTCCTATTAACCCCTACCACTTGAATAGCTTCATGTACCATGATGCCATGGTCAGTCTGCTCATCCACCCTGCAGCCACAGTTTCATCCATACAAACTGCAAGAACCTTAAATCTGCTGGGCAATTGCAAAGGCTGAGGCGCCTCCGCTTCTACCTTCTGGGTCCCCATACCTGCCTCACTCGCAGTCACACCCTCCTGCCTCTGACCACTGACCAAATCAGACAACCCTATCCTAAGGGGTGTGACTACCTCCTGGTACAAAATGTCCAGATAACTTTTACTTTCCCTGATGCACTGAAGTATCTGCAGCTCAGCCTCCAGTTCAATGACTCCGAGCTGAAGCTCCTCAAGCCGCAGATACTTACTGCAGAAGTGTTTGCCTGGATCACCCAGTGTCTAGGAACTCTCTCTTCAAATTGAGGATACCCTCCATTGTGCAGTGTGGCACTATCACCGTGCTAGGTGGGATATCTTTCGAACAAATCTAGCAACTAAAAACTGGGCATCCATGAAGTGCTGTGGGCCACCAATAGCAGCATAATTGTATTCAACCACAATCTGTAACCTCATGGTATCCTTCCCTATACCATTACTACCAAGCCAAACGGCTAAACCTGGTTAAACGTGGAATGCAGGAGATCCAGTCAGGAACAGCACCAGGCAAATCTAAAAATGAGGTGTCAACCTGGTGAAGCTACAGGACTACATGCATGCTAAACAGTGGAAACAGCACGTGATTGACAACGTTAAGCAATCCAACAGCCAACAAATCAAATCAAAGCTCCGCTGTCCCGCTACCTCCAGTTGTGAATGGTGGTGAACAACTAACCAGAGGAGGGGGCTCCATAAATATTCCCAACCTCTATGAAAGGAGAGCCCAGCATATCAAGGCTGAAAGACAAGGCTGAAGCAATTGCAACCATCTTCAGCCAGAAGTGCCAACTGGATGATCCAGCTTAGCCTCCTCCTGAGGTCCCCAACATCATAATGCTAGTCTTCAGACAATTTGATTCAGTCCATGTCATATGGCTAAAGATACTGGATGCAGCAAAGGCTTTGGACCCTAACAACATCTTGGCAGTACTGAAGACTTGTGCTCTAGAAAAAGTCGTGCCCCTAACCAAGCTGATCCACTGACATCTACCTGACAATGTAGAAAATTGCCCACTTATGTCATGCTCACACAAAGCAGGACAAATCCATTCTGGCCAATTACCACCCCATAAGTCTACTCTCGCCCATCAGCAAAGTTGTCGATAGTGCTATCAAGCAGCACTTACTCAGTAATAACCTGCTCACTGATGCTCAGTTTGGGCCACCCAAATCCTGACCTCATTACAGCCTTGGTCCAAATGGAACTGAAGAGCTTAATTCAAGAAATGAGGTGAGACTGCCCTTCACATTTAGGCTGCATTTAACTGAGTGTGGCTTCAAGGATCCCTGGCAAAACTGGAGTCAATGGGAATCAGGGGGAAAGTTCTCCATTGGTTAGTGTCATACCGAGCACAAAGGAAGGTGATTTTGGTTGTTGGAGGCCAATCATCTCAGTCCCTAGACATTGCTGCAGGCGTTCCTCAGGATAGTGTCCTCGGCCCAACCAGATTCAGCAAATTCATCACTGACCTTCCCTCTATCATAAGATCAGAAGTCGGGATGTTCGCTGATGATTGCAGCGTTCAGTGCTATTTTCAATTCCTCAGATTTTGAAGCAGTCCATGTCCATAAGCAGCAAGACCTGGACAACATTTAGGCTTGGACTGCAAGTGGAAGCAACATTTGTGCCACACAAGTGCCAGCCAATGACCTTCTCCAACAAGAGAGATTCTAACCATCTCTCCTTGACATTCAACAGCATTATCCCATGCTGAATTTCACCACAATCAACATCTTGGGGGTTACCATCGACAAGAAGTTTAACATATCAATACTGTGGCTACAAGAGCAGGCCAGAGGTTGGGTATTCTGTGGCGCATAACTCACTTCCTGACTCCCAAAGCCCATCCACCATCTACAAGATACAAATCAGAAGTGTGATGCAATACTCTCTACTTGCCTGGATGAGTGCAGCTCCAACAACACTCAAGAAGCTCGACTCCACCAAGGACAAAGCTGCCCACTTGATTGGCGCCCCACTCACCACCTTAAAAACATTCACTTCCTCCATCACCAGCACACAGTGGCAGCAGTGTATACCATCCACAAGTTGCACTAGAGTAACTCGCCAAGTCTCCTTTGACAGCACCTACCAAACCTGCAACCTTGATCATCTAGAAAGACCCACGCAGTAGAGTTCCCCTCCAAGCCACATATTATCCTTGAATTGGAAATATATTGCTGTTCCTTCACTGCCACTAGATCAAAAACCTGGAACTCTCTTCCTAACAGCCTTAAGAGTGCACCGACACCATATGGACTGCTTTGGTTCAAGGAGGTGGCTCATCACCACTTTCCAAGGGCAATTAGGGATGGGCAACAAATGCTGGTCTTGCCAGCAATGCTCACTTCCCATGAAAGAATAAAGAAGCACAAATGATCCAGAAAAACATCTAAAAACCTTCAAAAAACTAGATGTTTTCCAACTGAATTAGATCAAAGTAAAGTGGCCACAAAATTCAGCTGCTTACTGCTCAAATTTTCAGCACTATGAGTGACATTTTGACTCTAAAACAGGATCCACAGTGTTTCATGCCAAATATAATTTTAGTGAGGGTGTTAGTGTGCATGAAGGGAGCATCTGTCAGATATATGCTAGTGTTATGGTACAGCAGGTAGTATTTGCCAGGCTGACCAAGTCCACAAGGGAAAATAGCCATGCGATCACAACAGTTTTGTAATTTGTATTGCAATTTGCAATAGTGATGTCAATTAGCAAGTAAACTGATTTGGCATCAGCACTGCCAATTTGGAGCTCTACGCTTCAGCACTGCCTCTTAGAAGTGCACAGCTAACATGCTTGAAACCGAAACACCCCCCACCCCACCCAAAAGTGCTATCTAAAGTGAACAACAGCGACTCTGAGGTTTGTGCACTGAATTCAGAAGTAATGAGTTCACTGACACCTTTAGAGATTTTAAAAATTAAACTAAAACATTTGTTAAATAAAATAAAACACACACGTTAGATTACAATTACACAGTTACTTAATTTTATAACAATTCTCAAAATTCCTAATTAACCAGATTCCCAACTACACACCGCCTTTAAGGCAACAGTCCAAAATAGATTTTAAATTTATAGAGGCAATCCAACAAGATTAGCACAAGCACTCACTTGACAGTGGAATTCCTAAAGCTTTTAGCACAACTTTGGTTACTGGAACAGCAGACTTCTGCAAAGTGGCTAAAGACTTTTCCCCAAGTCTGTTTCACACAGTGTACCTTTCAGATCTCATATGGCCACACCTCATACAGCCTTAGAGTCATAGGGGTCTACAGCACAAAAAAAGGCCCTTCGGCCCATCAAGTCTGCGCTGGTCAAACAAGTACTGAACTATTCTAATCCCATTTTCCTTCTATCCTTCTTTAAATGTATTTCTCCTTCTTTGATTTGTAAATCCCATTGTTCCCCCATGTCTTTGGAATTTACTTTCCCATACTATAAAAATCTTTTATGTTATTATGATCAGCACTTTTGGGAAAAATCAATGTAATAGCCTTGCCCTATTTATCTTGCCAGTCGTAAAAATCTTATCATGTCTCTTTGAAAATCCAACAACTCTTCCCCTTATCTAAAAATGCAAATTTCATTCACACCCTATATGCTGACTTGACCCTAGTCCACTCATTAACATTTCAAATGCCTTTTTACACCTAATTCTTTTGATAATTTCACCATGCAGTCTACCCATCTCTAATTTAATTAAATGAGCCACACACAGAACTACACCAGTATTCCAGATGACCCAGGGTAATTCTCTGGGGACCTGGGTTCGAATCCCACCACAGCGGATTTTAAAAAAAATTTGAATTCAATAAAAATCTGGAATTAAAAGTTTGATGATGACCACAAAACCATTGCCAATTGCCATAAAAACCCATCTGGTTCACTAATGTCCTATAGAGAAGATTGGCTTACATGTGACTCCAGACCCACAGCAATGTGGTTGACTCTTAAATGCCCTCTGAACAGAGCAATTAGGGAATAATTGCTGGCCTAGCCAGCGACACTCACATCCCATGAACGCATATAAAAAAAAACACACACATAAGCCCACTTTACAATATCCCACAATAATATTATTTCATACTATTATGAAAAATATGATAGTTTTGTGACGGCCGGGTAAACAGATAGTGATCTCAATTAGCATGTAAACTGATTTGGCATCTGGACTGCCAATTTTGAGCTCTATGCCCCAGCATTGCCTCTTAAAAGTGCAAAGCTAACATGCTTGAAGCTGCACCCCCACCAATCCTCCCACCCACCCAACCCACCCGAAAGTGCTATCTAAAGCGAACATGAGCTATTTTGAGGTTATTTGCTGATTGATTTTTACTGGCTCTTGTTGAGATTGTAGAACTGGCTGGTGGGTTTCCAGAGTTGTTTAATGTTTCTGATGTCCACAGGGAATGATGTGACATGTGTTGAAGGACTTTGTTCTAACTTCAAGGGTTCTGCATAAACTAGTTGCTCCCATTTTTGAGTGCAGTAGTATGCGTTTCCCTTGGAATGCAAGATGAACCAGAGGGTAGTTATTGGGCAATAAGGGCTATCCATTGACAATATAGTTGGTGACTCAGGTGCGCAATCCACACACACACACATGGGTAGCATGCATACAACAAAAGCAATGCTGCCACATGAAATATGATAGAGCAGATCATTGGGCTACATAAACAATGTTTCCTCTGCCTGTTCTACTCTGGAGAAGATCTGTAGTACACGGCAGAGCAGGTGTCAAGATTTGTGGCAGTCCACTGCATGCTGCACAACCTCACTGTCATTAGGGTACAGCCCTTGTCCTTGCCACCAGCTAGGTGGTGACCAACTGAGAAGGAGGAGGGGGAGGAGGAGGAGTAATGGAACAGGCCTCTGGCCAGGTTATCCGTGATCGATTCATATGACTAGAATACCAGTAAACACAACTACAATTCCTTAATCACAGCCCCACACCCTACTTTCCCTCTATGACTGAGCATCACACCTTCTGCTTGGCCACAATGCAAAAATATAAGCCAACACAATATAAATATTCCAAAGCAAATGTATAAATCAAACCATGCTATATTGTATACAAACGTCAACTAATCACCTTTGCTCATTCCCTCACTGCCTGTCTAACGTGTACCTTTATCTATCTTAGTGCTCCTACGCAATGTGGCCCCAGTGGCTACAGCTTGGCTGGTGGAAGGCTGCTGACTTTCAGTGGGGTTGACGGCAGAAAGCCTACCAGGATGATCTTGAGTAGCTTTGGCCCTCAAAGGCCCAGCTTTGGCCTGCACCATCTTGGCAAAGATGGCAGCAGTCTGGCTGAGCTGGCTTACAGGCAACAGCAAGGGCACTGGCAGAGTGGCAATGGTGACACGGTAAATGCTGCCATCCTGAGAGGAAAGCAGGTTTGTGCTCCATAGTCTCACTGCCACTCATTCGGGGCAGCGCCTCAGCATCCGGGCAATGTGTTGGGGGACATATTGCTGGACTGTTTAGACTCCAAGCCCCTTTGAACACTAGTTTCTATAGCTATGATAGCAGCAGTTTGAGCTTGCACTACTTTCAGTATGAACTTCCACTGCAGCACCCAGATTTTGGGTAGCTCCTTCTTGTGCTGCAATGGAAGCTGAGACATTGGTTATCAAACCAAAAAATTTGTTTTACTACAAGGCAATAAAAGTGTCAATGATCCAGACCCTTTAAAGTATCAATAACAGAAACTGCAAGCACTTGAAACCTCTTAAAATTCTGTCAGTAAACATTGTGAAATTGACAGCAGAGATCAGAGAGCCAGAGCTGTCAATCAAGCAATGTTTTCCCTGGGGTTCAGATGTTTCAGCAGACTAATGGATTTCTGCGTTCTCAGCCAAGTCTCATTATGCATTCTGTAATAAAAGGACTTTTGTTTAACAAAGTAGAAAGTTATGAATGAATGACTGCTTTTAACAGCACTTTTTACACATCCTATTGTCACCATACGGTTCATTGGTTCCCTACAGTGTATTGTGGGTCAATGGCAATGGAAGTGCCACAGCATGGCATGGGGGCGGTTGGAGGGGCATGGCCTGGCATAGGGGGCATGAGACAGCATGGATGCAGCATGGGGAGAGTGTGGGTATGAGGCTTGACAGCTAGAGGGCCTTACTTTTTTCATTATAACTGGGGCGAAGTCCCGCAGCACCGAGGAGGGCCTTTTAAACAGGACGCCTCAGCACCCTGAAGTCCCTGTGGCTGCTTCTGACCTCTTGCCTGAGTTGGCTGGCTCGATTGCAGCCCGCACCCGGCCCCCAGCAATGGAGATCCCATTTTTGCGGGCACTTTCTCCTGAGGCAAATGCACCAAGTCAGGAATTTTCACAACTCCCATTACACACCTCAAAGATGAAAATCCAGGCCTATGACTCCACGTTAGTCTGGCAGGCCTCCTGGCCCCCTGTGGATCGATGACATCTCTCTTGCTCTCCACCTCCTCCACCAAGGTTTCCAATTCATTGTAGGAATATCTTGGGGCCCACTCTCTACCACATTGTGCTATTCTTGTGTCTTTTTAAACCACAATCAGTTGTCAAATGACTTCTAGCAGCTGCTTCAACCAAAATGCACTTCCCCTTTAAGAGGTGCAGAGTGTTTTTAAGTAGTGCAGGCTACTTTTATCTGATGTTAGCCTCTCATGATTTTGGGACTCCCGCTGAATCATTTAACAAGAGCGTTTAGTACTGGCTGCACGCTACAATCATAAATTAGCAGGCAACACGAGTTTGCACACTGCCTGTATTGGAAACAATGGCACAGGTTAATTGCACATTACAATCCTGGAGGTTATCAAATTTTGCGGCTACCAAATAAAGACCTAACCACCAGTGCATATTCAATTGTTTCAATTGCTATTAAGACGAGACAGCAGCTAAAGATGTAAAAAGCATCTACTGTATATCACTGCGCCCACTGCAACAAAACTGTACCTAAAATTCATTGACAACATTTACTTTTTAACTATGCCACACGAGAAAAATCAGATCAGTACAATTTTTATATGTGACATTGTTCAATACCATACTTGTATGATTGATAAAGAGTTACATATATATATATATATATATATATGAATGACTTTAATGCTGTTAATTATTCACTGTGCTTCCCTTGCTGAAATTAACAACTTCATACCAATAGTTGTCATGTATGATTAAAATACTAATCAGCAATTTGCAGACAGTCATCTAATCTTGGGGCGCAATTAATAAACATCTTTGAACTTAATTTGTAGTTTATGACATCAACAAAAAATCAAATTACTGCCATGTAAGCTATACTATTGAGGTGATACGAATATAGATAATTATTCATAGTCCATGGGTTGGTGTTCAAGAATGAAAAAGAGGCTTATATCTCTTGCTTCAATCTGTGTACACCATCACTGAGTCTATTGCCGACCTCAATGGAGGATGAATCAGGCCTGTCATGAGATGACAATATAACAATGTAAACTATGGTTTGTCCTAACAGGTATATATTTGAGAAGTTGTTTGTACGTAAAGTACTTTCCCAAAAAGGAATCTTCCTCTTTAAAGAGAATGCATAAAATAAAGGACAATAAAACATCAATAAGTCGAGCAATTCAGATGCTACAACGTGACATTATGATTAATTCGTAAAATAAACAAATGTTAAATCGTGCAAATTCTAAAAAAAATAATACTGTGAAAGAAATGGCCTATATTTCCAATTCTTTTTTGGTTTATTTGGCAATACAAATTTGGACAAATAACTAAAAAGCTTTTACACAGAGGAAAACAGAGGTATTTTCACATCACTGAAGAACTTTGGTAGTCAAAGGTTCAAAAAACTAACATGCCAGCAAAAATATTTCACAAGTTGAATAAATTGTTGGTTGAGGCATTTTAGTTTTACTAGCCCAACAATTAAGCATATTGGCATTTTTTGATTCTTTGCTTTTTTTACATCTTGGCTAAAGAAAATAATTTAAGTGTTGAAATGTAAAATACATTATAATTATTTTTTGAATAGAAAATCTTTATATAGAACAAATATAATAATTTTCAAGTTCTTCTTTGAATTTAGCAAATTACCATATTCCCTCCCAAAAAAACAGATGTACATGCTTCCTAGTGAAATAGAAAATGTCTTACGTCTAAATTAGGTATACAACAGCATTAACTCTAGCTAATGCAGAGTTGAATATATTTTAAACATACAAGCTACAATCAGGTTACTTGCAGATTAAGGCCTAAAGCCTGAGGATACAGTAAATGCCTACCTGTTTTTGGCCCTCTTTGTGCAGCTTTTTGGTGGCATCCAGCTCCTCTTTCAGTTGTTGCAGGCAGCTCTGCTTTTGTTCCAGCTTAGCTTCTCCTTCTCTTAGCTCTGCCTGCAAATGGTAAATCCTTCTTTCCTGTACATCCAACTGCCAATCCACACACAAATTATAGACACTAAATTTTAATATGCTGTATTATTACCATGTTAGACTATATTAAAAAGTCAATAGGAAATCTTGGCAGAATCGCAATGCTTTATATTGTGAAACTATGCTTAAGTCTTCAGGAAGCCAATATGGTGGCACTGAGCAACAAAGCCAATACTATTGATGTCCTTTACAGCCCAGACTCAAATCAGCTTAATCCATTTAGCTTCCTGTAATACATGTCTGTATTATAAATAATTTGTTTTAGAATTAGGAAACAAATGAAAAATATTTAAGGTACCTCGGTTGTTAACCCATCTCTCTTCTCTTGTAAAAGGAGGACCTCTTTACGGAGATTCAGGATTGTACCATCACGTCGCTCGAGCTGGAAAAGAGTTCACATTTGAAGAAAGAATCCACGAATGTCAACCAATGAGCAATTAGAAAGACAAGACAAGATATTGATCTGCTAAGAAAACCACTGCCGCAGCCATACAGCTAAGCAAGGTCCCATTTCCCCAGCTCTGCATTGAAAAGTAACTCTTCATTACCATCTGCCCTTTATTGATCATTGTTAAGTATCACAAAACCTGGCTGAATCCACAAAATCAGGCAGAGGGCTAAAGAAAGCAAGTCAATGGCCCTTCATTTTGGCTTAAGTGAGGAATAAAACCACAAATCTCTCTGATAAATGAAACTAAAAGACCCGTTGATCAATCTAACTGAACAGCATTCAAAAGAGCTTCTCTCGTACAATTAAAGCAATACATACAACTCAAGTTAAAATACCATTACAGCAAACAGGGAATTTACAAAATGATTGCACTGTCCACCATAAACATACAATAAATTTTTTATGGCCATTCGTTCTAAATAGATTCGCTCACTTAATATGTGTACAGAATAAGTTTGTTAATACGGGTTGAGTCATTACAGAACACAAAAGTAACCATGAAACAAGACGAATAATGGACCAAAGTTAGAATCATCAGATTTGTGATGGAAAGGGTATAATGTAGCAATTTAATATCATGTAGATATTTTAAAGCTCTATTTTAATAGAGAATGCATCTTAAAACATGTTATTCAAATAAGAAGCTACAATTCTTTCAAAAATAAAACTGTTCCTCGTACAGATCCTTTTATACAGCCCTGCTGAGAAATTACATAATTGAGGTATAGAAAGCATTAAATGGCATAGACTAAAACAATCTGAATATTATTTTTAATCAGGTTAACAAAATATAACACAAATTAAATTATTAAGTAATTATTTTTAAAAAAATCTTCACACAAAGTGCGATAAAAATTTGAAAAGATCCAGCAGGCAAGGTAATGAAATCAAAGATATATTTAAAAATTCAAAACATAATTGATAATAGGCTGGTTGAATCAAAATAATAGAGGGATTACTTAATATAAGTGCAAAGAACTGCCCAGGCTGGAAATCTGAAGCTAAAACAGAAAATGCTGGAAATACACAGCAGGTCTGGCAACACCTGTGGAAAAAGAAACAAGAGTTAAAATTTCAGGTTGGTCTTTGTTTCTCTCTCCACAGATGCAGCCAGATCTGCTGAGTATTTCTCACATTTTCTGTTTTTATAAAAGGAATTACCTTGATGGGCTTAAAGGTATTTTCTTGTTATTGACTCTTTATTATGTTCTGACAAAACATTGCTTATTATCTACTGAATCACTTGGATTGGTAGCAGGATTAGCTGCATCAGCTGTATCCTGCCAGGGTCGACTATGGTGACTACACAGCCATGTGACCATGAATTGATCCTCTCAGCATACTGTATTTTCATCAAGATTCAATTTAAAATACTACACCTATTCACCTGGCAAGTGGCTGAATTAGAAGGAATTTATTTGAAAAATAAAGTAAATGATTGTTCACTGAAGTGCTTGATTGGCAGGACAACATTTGTATCTATAACATTAATTCTAAATTGATCTTTAAAAAGGAAGGGATCCCAAATTCGAAGAGTTGTTAACTTGCAAAGTTCTACTATAGGTGAATATAGTTACAATTTCGCCAGGATTTTTAAATGTATTTTCAATCATTGAAAATTAAATATTTTAAATTGTTTAATTTGGTATAGCAATTAATAAAATATATAAAAATAGCAATATGTTGAGAAAAATTTGCATTAATCCCAGGGCCAATCCCATCTGAAAGTGAATTTTGGCATGCTGAAGTGCATTAATAGACTATGCACTAAGGAATGAAGTTTAAGAAGAATATAGAAATGTCACATAGATTGACTACACTGTTGTGAGCCTTGACTTGACTGTGCCAAATCTGCAAAGATGATCTAGCAATCAATGCTGCAAAACTTTGGCACTTGCTAATGTAGAAAAATTGTTGATTACAACCATCATCTTTCTCAACTCTATTCAGCAGTCAAAAGTTCATGAAAGGAGACATACCATCTCAATGCCCCAGGGCTATGATTTAATCAAGAAGTCATTGTCATTCCAACAACTAACCAGTAGTCAAAATATCTATCATGACATTTTTTTATAATCATGGAGTGCTCTTTTGGGAATGGAAGACCATTTATACTCAAAAACAGCAGCAATTATTTCAATCATATGCTCATACATTAGTTCCCTGCATAAGGCAGTGTATTTTCAGTCAAATCCTTTCTACTCAGCATAAGACTCTCTCATGGACAGCAATTATGTTTGCGCTAATATGTAAAATACCCTTTCTTGTCACATGACATGCGGAGAATCATATCAAATACATAATTGGCCTCAGGACAGTAAAGTGACAAAATGTTTCATCGGTATGATATTAAATTCAGCAACAATGACAAACCACACAATATATAGCAAAATAAGGTCTTCTCAGCAGCAATATATTTCAGGGTTCTACTTAATAGATAAACCACTGCTCCTCTGGAAAATAGGCCCAGGGTATTTTAATTCTTGGGCTCCATTCCAATCTCACAAGCAGATTTCCGCCTAGTTCATTGTCATATTGCGAAACCTGCCTATGTGTGGACTGTAATTTCTGGCAAGTCAGCAATAGGCCTATTTAAAGTACCAACACATCTCTTAGAGTGAGGTTGCATTGCCTCCTGGACAAATGTTGTGACACAAGTATGTCGAGGATGCAATCCCTCAAGTCTCTGGAGCCTTCCTGGGGGACTGCTGGAAAAAAGAATGGGCAGGAAAGTTTTCTTTCTAATTCAGTGGCAGGATGGTTCCAAAACACTATGTCCACCAGGCACTGAGAGGCATTGCTTAGTATTCTGTTTGCTTAGTAAATTGCTGTTCAGCAACGACTGGATCAACAATCACTCTGAGATTTCTTTCAGCCTTTCCCCTAATAATGTCTCTCATTTCCTTCCAGTGTATTAAATGTTGCACTTATCTGCATTTCAATTATCATCATTCAGCCACTTCAAACTATGGTCCAGATCAGGGGTCTGCAACCTGCGACTCTGGAGCCACATGCAGCTCTTTAACATTGCATTTGCATCTCACAACCATTTCCAGTCGGATCATATTAACATGGAAAAAGCTTAGAAAAAATTAAGTCAAGAAAAGTAAGTGCCGTGTTTTTATTGTGAGGATAAAAAGCTCATCATTATGCTGCACTTGACGGTTTCAAATGATTTTGTTCAACAAAAAATATCATCATGCTCTAAATAAACCAGTTTGATGGTATAGCTACAACATGGTTATGGATTATGCCTTTGGATCGAGGAACAGGTTTTATGGTTATGACCATTATTATTTCTAATATAGCCAAGACGATAAATTATTCAGTATGCTATTTGGAGCTATTTTTCTTATCACAAGAATCAATAACTGAAAAAATATTCTTAATTCTATGCATCTAAACTTAGGCCAAAATTTTCCGTTGGGCAGGCAGAGCAGGAGTGGCCACAGGCGGGCACGGGCCCAACGCATTTCCAACTCTCGTGGATAGCGGGAGTGTGCAGGCTGCAGCGGGCGTGCACAGACTGCCGGGTCCAATGGCGACTCGGCAGTCTGTTAAAAAGGCCTGGCGGCCTCCTGTAGGCTGCTCACAATAGCCACCTGGAGATCCAACCGCAGGGGGTTTGCTCAGCATGGCACGCTGGAGGGAACAGCGGAGGAGCAGGGCAGGCTGCAGGGTCTGCCACAGGAGCAGGGCAGGCTGCAGGGTAGGAGAGGGACAATGTGCCCCTCGCTTTTCTGATGATTTCCTTGCTGCCCTCCTCGAGGAGGTGGCAGCACGGCAGGAGGTGTTGATCACCCAGGATGGGAGGATGAGGCCCCCCCACATGACCAAGCGTGCATGGAAGGAGGTGGCAGTGGTGGTGAGCTCCCGCGACGTGGTGCGGCGCAGCTGGATCCAGTGCTTTAAGCACTTCAACGATTTGATTTGTTGCGCTCTGGAAGGGTGAGTACCATGTTGGCATTAGCCTTTGAGGCCCCCCCCCCACCCCCCCCACAAGTCTTACTGTCGCGACTGCATTGAATCATGTTGGGAATTTTTCATATGCTGGGTGGGCAAGCAGATAGTGCCCATGCTTAGATCAGCCCGAGTGGTTCATGAGGAGATGAGTTCTCCCCTGCACCATGTGTTGCTCTTAGTCGCATATGACTAATCTGGGGGCAACCTGCAGGAGATGCAGCTAGGCGCATACTCAGAACTCCAACACATGTCCTATTCACAGTGATGAGATTATGGAAGGGGAGCCTCAAGGTCAAGTGGCCAAGAGCCATCTACTGCCCTCGATGCTGCACATAGTTGGGCCTCCTTGCTATGGGAGCTAAGACTGTGTGTTTCCTAAAGTGGTGGATGCAGAATGTATCCAAGGTGGCCCTTGTGGGGGGTTGGGAGCAGGCGTACTATCTTTGTGTGACTGATCAGCAGTAGTGTGGAGAGGAGGCACTGGAGGCCTGGTATGGGCCACTGTGGTTGGGGTGCGGCATACGCATGCAGAGTCCATGTGCAATTAGCCCCAGTGAATGGTCTTCTCTGTTTTTCAGGAGAAAAATGCTCACAATGCCTGTGAGAGTTCACGGACTGGAGGCAGCCAGGCCCAGCTGATGATTTTAAGCCACTTTGAGCATAAGGCTCCACTTGGAGCTTGAGAGGCGCCATGCACCCAGGTCCACTGGTGTCGGTGAGGCGGGGTGTTTGAGGTCAACAGTGACATCTGCTCTGTCTTCCCACCATCCATAGCACTGATGATTGTTTGAATCGTTATTGTTGCAACATTGCTCATTCAGACTGATAGAGTCAGACGTGTGGCTCATAGAAAAGGTCCCTCGGCCCTTCGAAGATGCGCATGTCAAGCACCTTCCAAAGTCACCTTATCCCATTTCTGACCACTATCCCCATGGGCTTGTATGCCATGGCATCGCAATTGCGCATCCAAATACTTATTACATGTTAGGAGGGTTTTTGCATCCACCACCCTTTCAGCCAGTGCATCCCACATTACTATGTGCAAAAGTTGCTCATCACCTCAACTGTCAACCTCATGCCCCTTACCTTAAATCAATGTCACCAGGTTACTCATCCCTCCGCCAAGGGGAAAAGTTCCTTTCTGTCGATCCTATCTATGCCCCTCATAATGTTATAAACCTCAATAATGTCACCCCTCAATTTCCCCTGCTCCAGGGGAAATATCCCCAGTCTATGCCTTGTCTCCTCATAAGTCAAACTCTCCAGCCCAGCCAACATCCTGGTCAACGATCACTGCACTCTCTCCACTCCAATCACATCTCTCCCGTGAAGTGCATATCATAACTGCACACAGAACTATAGCTAGGCAGCATTTTCTGCACCTGCAACACAACCTCCCTACTTCAATATTCTATTCCTCAGTTAATAAAGGCAAGTATGGCATTTACCTTCTTAAATGCCTTATGTATCTGTCCCGCTGCCTTAACGGGCCTGTCGACATGCCCAGCAAGGTCCCTCTGACCCTCCTTACTTTCCACGGTCCTACCATTCCTCGTGTATTCCCATACCTTGTTTCTCCTGCCCAAGTGCATCACCTCACACTTATCCACATAACATTACATTAGGCATTCCTTAGGCCATCTGTCCAGCCCATCTGTATCCGCCTGTAATGTTAGGGTCTCCTCCTCACTATTTGCCATCCCACCAATATTCTTCTTCATAGGTTCTAGAAGATTGAGCGCATAGTGAGCCAGAGGGAAAGGGATGAAGTGTGTCACTGTGTGCACGCTAACTGATCTACTGTCCTTGTTGTTAATTTCAGCATCATCAGAGCCTGTCCACCAGGAGCAATTGCAGATGCCCCCTCTCACACCTGAGGGCCTTCAACTGTCACCTGCGCCACACCATCTCTGTCAGGCAGGCACCAGTGCAGATACTAGCGCCTCGGTGGGCATTGCAACATTGGCTAGTGTCCCGGGGCACAGTGGAGAGGGCACTTCACAATCACTGAAGGAGCTGGCAGAGACAGAGAGTGCCAATGGTGCCAGTGGCCAGATGACTGCAGGGGACCAGGCACATGCTGAGTTGGGGCGTGATGATATGCCTTTGGAGCCATCCGCGATGCAACAGCTGCAGGAAATGCAGCCGGGTGTGCAGGAGCATCTGGGAGTGTTGCATGAGACTATGCTTCGCTTGGTGTCCGTGGTGGAGGAGTCCACGTGGAGCATTAGTGATGCAATGAGCCTCATGTCAGAGCGTCATGCTTCCTCCATGGAGAGAGTGGCGACTCTCGTGGAGGGGGGCTTCCAGAAGAACAAGCAGCTTCTCCTGGGGTTACGTTCAGACCTGCAAGCCCTCACAGCGCCAGTGGCCACAGTTGGTCATTGCCAATGTGGGAGATGGTGTGGGCTTCAAGCTTCACAGCTCGTTGCCCATCCTTCGATGGTGAGCAGGGAGGTCCGGGGCGACATCACGTCGGCAGAGCAGCTGCCTGTAGTATCTGCGGGCTCCTGTCACTGCGCTCCAGATGAGGGCAACAGCTGCTCCGCCCCTCTCCCAGTGACCACTTCATCATGTGAGGCTGCGACGACTGGGAAAATGCCAGCTATGGACCTGGCAGATCCCTCCCAGGTCAGGCCAGCACAGGCTCCATGGGCCAGAGGTCGGCTGCCAAGGTCATTGAGGCCAACAGGTCAGCAGGCTGTCTCAGATGCCACTCTGAGCAATGGGGTGGCACCAAGATGTAGCACCCATAAACGTAAGCAAAGGGCACCTTAGGCACACCACGGGTTTCTTACTGGTGCTTTTGTGTTGGCCCTAGATTAGGGAATTATTATTTGTTTAAGCTTGAAAAATGTTTTGGTTTGATCTTGTGTGACCTTATGATGGTGAAAATTAAAACCAGATGTGTTACCATGGCGGAGGGTGGCTCCTTTGTTTTGCATTTGTATGTTTTACATACATGTCATGAGTGTTTGAGTGGACATTGAGGTTTATGTCCAAAGCCCTTAGTTGCAGCTGATGAAGTGGCAGATGTAGCACTTAAGTGCAGACTATGGAAGCGCCAGGCAAGACTGGTCCTGCTGATCCATTTGTGTTGTGCTAGCTGAAGGTTCATTGGATTAAAGTGTCCCCGGTGTCCCTGCCTCCTTGGTGTAGTCCCAAGTCAGCGTTTAGCCCCTCATCATTCCCCTGTGCTTCCTCATCCTCAGAATCAGTGCTGGACTCATTGTGTGCAGCCGCATCCACTGTGTCAACGTCTTCATTATCTACTGCGTCCCCTCTTTCCAGCGCAAGATTGTGGAGAGTGCAGCATGCAACCACTATCACCGACACACGATCTGGGGGGTACTGGAGTGTGACCCCTGAGTGGTCCAGGCATCGGAAGCGCATCTGGAGAAGATCGATGGCTCTCTCCACCACAGCCCTTGTGGAGGTGTGGCTCATATTGTAGCGCTGCTCAGCTTCTGCTCTTGGATGGCGGAGAGGTGTCATGAGCCACCTTCGGAGGGGATAGCCCTTGTCACCCAGCAGCCATCCATCAAGCCGAGCCCTGGCACCTGGGAGTGTCTGAGGATGTAGGCATCGTGGGAGCTGCCTGGCTACTTTGCACAGGCTTGTAGAATCAGCATCCTGTGATCACACACTATCTGCACGTTCATGGAGTGGAAGCCCTTCCTGTTGATGAAGGCACCGGGCTCACCTGCTGGCGTCTTGATGGCCATACGTGTACAGTCTATTGCACCTTGGACACGGGGGAAGCCGGCAATGGCTGCAAAGCCTCTGGCTTGCTGTGTCTGACTTGCCTGGTCCCAGCGGAAGTGGATGAAGGTCAATGCACGCCAGAACACAGCATCTGTGACCTGCTTGACACAAGTGTGGACAGCTGATTGGCAGACACCACAAAGATCACCCACCGAGCCCTGGAAGGAGCCAGAGGCATAGAAGTTGAGGACAACTGTGACCTTCAGAGCCACTGGCATGGGGTGTCCACCCACACAGTTAGGAGAGATCTCAGGGCCAATCATCTTTCAGATGTAGTGTACTGTCTCCCTTGACAGCTGGAGCCTCCTTCGGCACTGCACCTCAGTCATATTGAGGTAGCTGCTTCGCCGCCTGTATACCCTGGCAGCAGGATAGTGGCGTCTTCTGCAGCCCCTTCCACCTTGGACTACCTCTTGGCCCTGCGCCCCTTGTGCCTGCGCCTGTACTCCCAAAGGTGGCTCTCCTGGAAGCTGATTGTGCATTCCTGGCTTCCTCCTTATTCAAGCCCTCCCTTCTTCCTCAGAGGAGCTGCCTCCAGTGGACATGTCAAGACCCATACCCAGGCTTTTGGAAGGCCTCCGGAAAGCTGCAGGCCCAATAAAGATTACTGACTGCAGATTGCTGACCTGAAGGTTAAAAGTACACAGAAAGCTGCTGGAATTCGTTCTGAACTGCTACAGATCACACAGGCAAGTTTAAAATACTTTCTGCAATAAATACTCACAGGCCAGATTGATGACCCCACTGAGCCCTCTTATCCCACCCGTGGAGGAGTTTGATTAAAAAGTCTCTTACCCGCCTGCCTGTTGCGCCCGTGCCCCAACCCGAAGATCACACGGGCACCTGAAAATCGGCGTCAATTGCTGAATTAAGGGCCTTAACTAGCCCGTTAATTAATGGCGGATGTGCGTTGAACTTCATCGCGCACCCGCCCAGCGAAATATCGTGATGGCGCGCGGTGATGTCGGGACGCTCGCCTGACGTCACTGCGCGTCATTTTACATGCTGACGTGCCAGGCCCGACCCCTGCACATCAAGCAGAAAATTCTGCCCTTAAAGTTTGCTGTACAGATGACTTTACTGACAAAATTTTAAAAAAGGTGTCAAAATACACCGTAACTCAGTTAGGTCAAATTTAATTTCGATTTCTTTTCTAATGATACAGAAATTCAATACACGTATTTTATTTACTATATATGCTAACTATGCATTCTATCAGAGACACCTGGCAATTCGCCAAGTATTTCGATCAGAAATGCCAAATTTTTGTCTTGTGGCTCCCAATTAGGCAATTATTTATAAAAAGGCTCTTCAGGTGCAAAGATTGCTGACCCATGTTGTAGATCCTTCAACAATTCTGTCCCATTATGAACTCAGTCAAGACCAGTAACTTTTCTTTTGAGAAAACAGAATCCGAAATCCCAGTTATTTACTAATAGAGGGAAGCCACAAAATTCCATGGTTTAAAACAGAAGAATTTTTAGTATACAATAGTCAAACAAAGCAAATATTAAACACTATCTTAGCTAACCACCCATACTCTAAAACTCAGAATCAACATACGTCAAATATGAATACACAGACAAATTATGGTGTCCCCAATTAAAATGGTGGAAATCAAAAGAAGAAGAAGAACAACATCAGAATTTGGGCCTGAAAAAAATCATGAAATCAAGTTAAATGATGAATTAGTAGATATTTTAAGCTAATTTATTTCAATGATTGTTTTTAAAAACGTTTTCCCAGAATATTTTAGTTTCTACTTTCACCCCGTGCGTATACCCCGATCTTTGATTTGCTATTTGCAAAAAATTTTTAGAAGTGATTTTATTTTAGTGCTTTTAGTTTCCAGTTTGGGGAGGCATCTGTGAAAGTCCTTTAATGTGATTGGCTGCTTGGGCAGCCTGATGATATCACTGCTGCTCTAGTCTGTGAATGTCCAGTAAAAAACATTGCAATCTATTATGTACCACAGCACAGCAACAGGGTCTGAAATTCTTGTCTGCGAGAGGTCACTAGATCTCTCAGAGAGGCTTACTTGTGGTCAGCTGTTAGTGCCCTTTCTTTGCGAGTGACCGCTAGATCCGGCCCCCATTATGTTTTTCTAAGTGCCTGTTACCACTTTCTCTCTGAATTCTAGCATTTTTCTGGTAACTGATGTCAGGCTTACTGGCCTCTAGTTCCCCCACTTTCTCTCCCCCCCTTTCATGAATCATTGTGTCACATTTGTTACTTTGAAGCTTACTGGGACTGCTCCAGAAACTAGGGGCAGAATTTTTCAGTTGGCGGTAGTGGGTGGGGGCGGTTGGGAACCTGACTGCCGCCCCTGATCGGGTGCGCACCGTGATTTTGTGCGGGAGGCCAATGTCTGCCGGGTCCAATGGCAACCTGATGGCCTATTTAAAAACAGTGCAGGTAGCCATCCTAAGGCTGCCACTGATTCTAGTTAGAAGCTATATGATGGAGAACGTCTTCGGAGAGCAGGCCAGGCGGGAGGGTAGGTCGGCAGGGCAGTCAGCCCCGATGTTCTCCGATGAGTGCCTCGTTGCCCTCTTTGAGGAGGTGGCAGCATGCCGCGAGATCCTGGTCCCAAGGGACAGGAGGAGGAGGCCGCCTGACCTAACAAAACATGCCTGGAAATAGGTGGCATCACGGGTCAGCTCCCACGATGTGATGAGACGCACCTGGGTGCAGTGCCGCAAGCGGTTTAATGACCTGCCATCGGGAAGGGTGAGTACCGTGTTGGCATGGGTCACTTAGCACAGCAGTTAGGTTGGCGCACCCCCCGCCCCTCCCCCACACCTCAAAATTTTGCTTTTTTATTCATTCATTCACAGGATGTGGGCTTCGCTGGCTGCGTCAGCATTTATTGCCCATCACTAGTTGCCCTTGAGAAGGTGGTGGTGAGCTGCCTTCTGGAAGCGCTGCAGTCCACATGGTGCAGTTACACCCACAGTGCTGTTAGAGGGCAAGTTCCAGGATTTGGACCCAGCGACAGTGAAGGAACGGCGTAACATTTCCAAGTCAGGATGCTAAGTGACTTGGAGGGGAACTTCCAGGTGGCAGTGTTCCTATCTATTTGCCGCCCTTGTACTTCTAGGTGGTATTGGTCGTGGGTTTGGAAGTTCTTAGAGTATGAGTGGCAAATGTCATGGAGGCAGCATCTGGGCAAGGGGGTCAGCCCTGGCTGCTTCGAATGAGTGTATTGCACTCCAGGGTCACGAATCAGATGAGCCCCACAAGGTTTCCCTCAGGTGGGGGTGGCAAGGCTGCCATGGCAATGCAGGCACGGGGTGGACTAATCAATACTCCTATTTCCTTTCAGGAGAAGACAGCACACAATAATGCTGAGCAGCTGCGGACTGATGGAGGGGAGCCCCACCTCCTGATCATCATCAGATATGAGCAGGAGGCACTGGAGCTGGAGAGGCACCATGCCCCTAGATCGACTGGCCGTGGTGAGTTAGGGGTGCTACTGGGAGATGAGAGTGCACTGAGGTCACAATGTCTGTCATTGCAACCATTCCACTGTAGACTGTATATTGATTTCAGCCTCCAACATGGGATCACCATTGATAATGGAATGAGGAGCGCATCCTGGTCTGGGTGCCAGACATGCACATTAACAGTGTAATGACTTCAACTAATCAAATGTCCTTGTTCTTCCTATCAGCCTCACCAGAGCACGCCCGGTCTCAGGAGGCTGAGGGACCGCTGCTGATCCCTGAGGGCACAGGAAACATGAACGTACCAGCGTCACACCCTCTCAGCCAGGCAGACACCCGCACAGATACCAGCACCTCAGTGGGAATAAGATCATCAGCTAGTATCTCGGAGCAAAGCGGTGAAGGTACTTCACACTCGCTTGAGGTGCAGACGGAGGCAGAGTGCTCAGGGCGCCAGCAGTCGGAGGAATGTTGGGGACCAGGAACATGCTCAGTCGGCGGATGATGATGTGCCTCTGGAGTCGTTCCTGAGGCAGCAGATGCTGGGAGTCGAGCAGGGCATGCGGGAGGATCTGGAGGAGATACATGAGGGAATGCATGCCATGGTCTCCGTGATGGAGGGGTCCATGCGGAGCATGAGCAATGCAATGACCCTCATGGCCAAGCGCACTGCCTCCTCCATTGAGAAAGTGGCGACTCTCATGGAGAGGGTCCTCCAGGAGAACAATCAGGGCTTCCTGCGGATGCACTCTGACCTGCAAGCCCTCACAGCGGCAATGTCCTCAGGTGGTCAGTGTCAGTTTGGGAGATGGATCCTGGGGAGCAGGGAGGTCCAAAGCGACCTCACGTTGGCACACAACCTGCTTGTTGTCTCTGCGGGCTCCTCTCAGGACGCTACTGATGATGGCAGCAGCTCCTCTGCCCCTCTGCCAGTGACCGTGACATCCGATGAGGCTGCAGCGACTGGGGAGATGCCAGCTGTGCCACTGGCTGCTCCCTCCCAGGCAGGGCCAGCGCAGGCTCCACGGGCCAGAGGATGCCCGCCAAGATCATCAAGGCCAACAGGACAGCAGAGCGAGCAGGCTGTCTCCAATGCTGGTACCAGCGAGGGGGGAGCACCTAGACGTAAGCGTAAATGTAAAGCACCTAAGGCACAACACGGGCTTATCACTGGTGGCTTTCTTTTGCCCCACTTTTAAGTTGGTGTGCTGTTCAACACCCTTTCATCTACTTTGATTTCTGTATGCCAAGCTGCAAATCATTAAATGTGTTGATTCTCAACGAGCCACTGGGTGTTTCATTAGTTCTGCAGGTGAAGGGAAACCCATAATGTTATCAGTTACTTGTTTGTCATTGAGCTTTATTGAAATGGCACATAGTTCATGTTGTTGACCAAGCAAATGTTGCTCTCAGGTATCGAGTATGGAGCCTGCGGCCCTGGCATGTGGTAGCTCTTATTTGGTAGGCTAACTGAAGGAGTGTTGGATTAAAGCCTCCCGGGTGTCCCTGCCTCGCTGGAGATTGCCCAGGTCAGCATCTATCCCCTCAATGTTCTCCTGAGTGTGCCCGTCCTCGGACTCAATACTGGACTCATCGTCTGCTGCCATAGCAGCTGCATCAACATCTTCTTCCTCCACTGCGTCCTCCCTGCCAGACTGTGGAGAGTGCAGCGTGCAACCGCTATCAGTGACACATGATCTGGGGAAGGTACTGGTGGGCGCCCCCTGAACGGTCCAGACATCGGAAGCGCATCTTGAGAAGACCAATGGTTCTCTCTACCACCGCCCTTGTGGAGGCATGGCTCCTATTGTACCGCTGCTCGGTATCTGTTCTTGGATGGCAGAGGGGGGTCATGAGCCACCTTTTGAGGGGATAGCCCTTATCACCCACCAGCCATCCGTCCAGCTGTGCTGGAGCACTGAAGAGCCTCGGCACCTGGGAGTGTCTCAGGATGTATGCATCATGGGAGCTGCCTGGGTACCTTGCACATACTTGCAGAATCTACATTCTATGATCACATGCCATCTGCACGTTCATGGAGTTGGATCCCTTCCTGTTGACAAAGGCTCCCGGCTCACCCACTGGCACCTTGATGGCCACATGTGTGCAAACGATTGCATCCTGGATGTGGGGGAACCCAGCAATCGTGGAAAAGCCTCTGGCTCACTCTGCCTGGCTGGCCTCATCCATGCGGTAGTGAATGAAAGTCAATGCATGCCTGAACAGAGCGTCTGTCAGCAGCTTGACACAACTGTGGACGGCTGATTGGGAGATTCCACAAAGGTCGCCCACCGATCCCTGTAAAGAGCCGGAGGCATAGAAGTTGAGGGCAACCGTAACCTTCAGCGCCACTGGCATGGAGTGTCCACCCACACAGTTGGAGCTGATCTCAGCGCTGATCATCTGACAGATGGAAGTCACTGTCTCCCTTCAGAGGCAGAGCCCCCTTCGGCATTGCACCTCAGACATATTGAGGTAACTGCATCACCGCCTGAAAACCCTGGCAGCAGGGTAGTAGCATCTTCTGCGGCCCCTTCCGCCTTGGACATCCTGTTGGCCCTGCGTCCCTTGTGCCTTCGCCTGTCCTCCCACAGGTGGCTCCCCAGGAGGCTGAATATGGACTCCTGGCCTCCTCCCCCTTCTGGCCCTCTCTTCCTCCTCAGAGGAGGTGCCTCCAGTGGAGACCATAATCCCCATTCCCGAGGTAAGGGAAAGTTGTCTAGTACCTGGAAGGCCCCAAGTGTTATGATTCCTCCAGAGTCCTGAACTGAAGCCTGTTATTTCTGTCAAAGCAGCTCTGAAGCAAAATGAAGTTGTCTGGTTCACACAAGCAAGTAGCAGTAAGTAATAAACTAAAGTTCTAACAACTTGCATTAGCAAGCCCACTCACCCCTCTTATCCCGCCCATGGATGAAGTTTTTAAAAATGTGGCCTAACCGCCTGCCCGTTGCGCCCATGTAATGCCTTGAAAATCGCACGGGCTGTGAAAAATCGATGTTAATTGCTGCCTCAAGGGCCTTAACTGGCCCATTAATTAATGGTGGGCGTGCCCGCCTTCTGAAAAATCACAATGGCACGCGGTGACATCAGGACGCACGCCCGACGTCATCGCGCGTCATTTTACGCACATGCGTGTCGGGCCCATCCCCGCACGCCAACTGTGAAATTCTGCCCTAGGATGTTTTGGAAGATGACAACTTGTGCATTCACTATCTCTGCTATATGGGTTCAGAACCAGAGAATTTGTTGGCTTTTAGTGCCATTAATTTTGCCAGTACTTCTTTATATTTGTTCATAAACTGTCACTGAAAGATTTACAGATCTGCAAAGGAGAAAGACTTGCTGTTCGGAAGACCAGCTATGATCTTTTGTTCCTTACAACAAGAGGGAAATAAAGATTCTAGTGTGGAAGACAACAGGAGTGAGGAGGGGTTGGTCAGTGACCTTCCTCAAGTTCATGACTAATTCAATGCTTTAATTTTAAATGTTCATCTCTGCACTCACTTTGTTATTTACTTCTTTACAAGGAGATACTTGTTAAAATGTAGTATGTTGTCTGATGGAGAGGTCTAGAGGCTTGTATGGTTGAACAATAACCGTTTATTAATAACACTTAACTATATACATATATCAGGATACAGTCCTGACTAAGTGCTATCTTCATGTTGACTTTTCCCAGACTCACTAAACTCTACTATTCCCATGTGACTCTATACATCGTAATGTGGGCGGTACTGTTCCCCAGTCCCACATCAACCCTTATAGTCCCTAACACTACACCTCCCCCATGACTTTACCCAAATGTATTTACAATATTATTATTTTTATTTACTTGCTACCTCTTTTCTAACTTTACAGATTCAGACGGCCTGGAGGCTTTACAACTCTTCCAGATCTTGTTCCTTTCAAGTTTGGAGGAGTGGTAGTGTCAACTGCTCTGGGCTGACTTTGTTGATCTGGAGTTGAAGTTGTAGTACTTGGTGTTTCAATTATTCGGGTTTCTACATCTGGTTCTATCAAATGTATGATAGAAGGTCCATCACGACGAATCAGGTGAAGACTTCTCCTGTTCCATTTGATTGTACCTTCCGGGGTATGTATCAAGTAAGACTGTTGTCCCTCAGGACAATGACGCCTACTCTGTAAAGGGCCCTGATCCAAACCTTGTCACCGCTGTTTAGCCTGGGCACGTTTATAGTATGGTACCTCCTATTGTAAGTGGAAGCTTGTCGCTGTCTGTAGGACTGTTCTCGGTCCTGAACCTTCTGATATTCCCTGACTACCAACCCTGGGGTTAATTTCTTCAACAGCATAGGAAGTTGAATGTGAAGTTTTCTGCCCATCAGAAGCTCTGATGGGGCTAATCCACAGTGCAGTGTGTGGATCTATGTGTCAAAAGTGCCGTTGGGAAGTTGTCATTTTTCTTCAGCAGGGTTTTAATAGTGAGGATGATCCTTTCTGCCTTACCTTTAGATTGTGAATACCTTGGGGAACTGGTGAAGTGTTGAAATCCGTAATTCCTGGCAAAATGAGTGAAGTATTCATTAGCAAATTGTGGGCCATTGTTGGCCATCACCTGGTCTGAGATTCCATGGATTGCAAAGATTTCTTTCAATGATCTAATGACTGACCCTGTGGTCATTGTGTTTAAATGCTTCAATGAGAGGTAGTCAATAATGAGGAGGAAGGACTTGCCGTTGAATCAGAATAGATCCATTCCCAAATGTTTCCATGTCCGGCAGCGAACTGTGTGGGGGTAAGGGTCGCACCTCTGGACTGGTTTGTGCAACATGCACACCTGGCAGTTTAAAATCATCTCTTCAATTGCTCTTGATATTCCCGGCCACCACACTGCAGACTGGGCTCGTGCTCTGCACTCTGTGATGCCCAAATGGCCTTGGTGGATTTGTTGTAGAAACTTCGGCCAGAGGGAGACAGGAATGACCAACCGCTCATCATACACTAGCAGTTCATCAATTACAGTGAAGTGTTTCTGCCGTTTGAAGTAAATTTTCATAACATTGCCGCCTGGATGTTGCAATGGGCGATCTTGATGGATACGGATGCACTCTTCATCTTGCATCTGCTTCTGACACATCTGCTGAAGCTTTTTGGAGCTTGCCAATAGCTGTGTTGTCACGAACTAGGAATATGACTCGAACTCGTCGACCAGATTGACATCGTGTGTCGCAGGTTGGTTGCCAGTGGCCCTGGACAGCGTGTCCATAGTCGTTTGATCCTTCCCCTGGTCATGTACTGTCTCGTATGCAAAGCTCATGAGACACAAGCAGAACATCTGAATTTTGGGGGGCATCCTGGCGTGCTATTTCTCATCCAACAGTGAAACCAATGGTTTGTAATCTGTCTTGATGATCAATTTCAACCCAAAATATAGTCAGAGAATTTCTCACAAGCCCATGTTTTACTGTAAGGGCCTCTTTTTCAATAACTGCATATCGCACATGTGTGTCTGACAGCCCCTGGAACAGAACTGCCCCTAGTCCTGTTGATGAGGCATCCAATGTCATTGTAGTTGGCAGGAATAGGTCAAAGTGAGCCAGCATATCTGGTGAGAGCAGCAGGTCTTTGAACTGGCAGAATGCTTGCTTTTGGAGCGCAACCCACCACCACACTCAGGCCTTTTCGAGAAGGTGCCGCAGAGGCTCTGTGGCCTGCATCAGGTTGGGCAGAAATTTCATCGACTGTTTCACCATGCCCAAGAACCTTTGGGGATCTGTAATGGATGGCGGGGTTGGAAATGCATAAGCAGCAAGTAATAGACAGAGCTAAGCGATCCCACAACCAATGGATCAAATCTAAACTCTGCAGTCCTGCCACATCCAGTCATGAATGATGGTGGACAATTAAACAACTCACTGGAGGAGGAGGCTCCACAAATATCCTCATCCTCAATGATGGAGGAGCCCAGCAAGGCAGTGCAAAAGATAAGGCTGAAGCATTCACAACAATCTTCAGCCAGAAGTGCCGAGTGGATGAACCATCTTGGCCTCCTCCGGAGGTCCCAAGCATCACTGATGCCAGTCTGCAGCCAATTCGATTCACTCCATGTGATATCAAGAAATGTTTGAAGGCACTGGATAGTGCAAACGCTATGGGCTCTGACAACAGAAACAAAGTAGCAGGTTAGCGTGTGGGAGGGTGGATTCAACTTCATGGAAAATTATGAAAAAACTGAAAAGAAAGGAGAGCCCAGTAGAGGCAATTAAAGTATCCAGAACACAAAATAGGACAGAGTGTTTGGAAAGGGCTAGGAATCTAACTTCAAGCACATCAGATAAAGGGACGACAATGAGAAAGGGGACGGGAAATACAGGACTGAAGGTGTTGTATCTGAATGCACGCAGTATACAAAAAAAGGTAAATGAGCTTGTGGCGCAGATTGAAATTGGCAGGTATGATGTGGTGGGCATTACGGAGACATGGCTGCAAAGGAATCAGGACTGGGAGCTAAATATCCAAGGATATACTATCGACAAGATAGGCAGATTGGCAGAGGGGGTGGGGTTGCTTTGTTAGTAAGAAATGAAATTAAATCGATAGCAAGAAATGATGTAGGGTCAGATGATGTAGAATCTGTGTGGGTAGAGTTGAGGAACCGCAAAGGTTAAAAAACCATAATGGGAGTTATGTACAGGCCTCCAATCAGTAGTCAGGATGTGGGGCACAAGATACACCAGGAGATAGAAAAGGCGTGTAAGAAAGGCAAGGTTACAGTGATCATGGGGGATTTCAATATGCAGGCAGACTGGGAAAATCAGGTTGGTAGTGGATCCCAAGAAAAGGAATTTGTGGAATGTCTACGAGATGGCTTTTTGGAGCAGCTTGTGGTGGAGCCCACTAGGGAACAGGCAATTCTAGATTTAGTGATGTGTAATGAGGTAGATTTGATAAAGGAGCTTAAGGTGCAGAAACCTTTAGGAGGAAGTGACCATAATATTATAGAATTTACCCTGCAATTTGAGAGGAAAAAGCTGGAATCAGATGTAACGGTATTACAGTTGAATAAAGGCAACTACAGAGGCATGAAGGAGGATCTGGCCAGAATTGACTGGGAGATGAGCCTAGCAGGAAAGACAGTGGAACAGCAATGGCAGGAGTTTCTGGGAGTAATTTGGGAGACACAACAAAAATTC
Organism: Cetorhinus maximus; assembly: GCF_964194155.1. Lineage (NCBI taxonomy): Eukaryota > Metazoa > Chordata > Chondrichthyes > Lamniformes > Cetorhinidae > Cetorhinus > Cetorhinus maximus. The sequence goes on from NC_135884.1 coordinate 131,181,998, forward strand.
ATCCCTAGGAAGAAGAAGCATACTAAAGGGAGGACGAGGCAACCGTGGCTGACAAGGGAAGTCAGGGACAGCATAAAAGCTAAAGAGAAAGCATACAATGCGGCGAAGAGCAGTGAGAAACCAGGGGATTGGGAAGACTACAAAGACCAACAGAGGACAACTAAAAAAGAAATAAGGAGGGAGAAGATTAAATATGAGGGTAAACTAGCCAGTAATATAAAAAGAATTGCAAGAGATTTTTTAGATATATAAAGGGCAAGAGAGAGGTAAAAGTGGACATTGGGCCGCTGGAAAATGACGCTGGAGAAGTAGTAGTGGAGAACAAAGAAATGGCGGAGGAACTGAATAGGCACTTTGCGTCAGTCTTCACAGTGGAAGACACGAGTGACATCCCCAAAGTTCAAGAGAGTCGGGGGGCAGAGGTGAGTATGGTGGCCATTACCAAGGAGAAGGTGCTAGGAAAACTGAAAGGTCTGAAGGTGGATAAATCACCTGGACCAGATGGATTACATCCCAGAGTTCTGAAGGAGATAGCTGAAGAGATAGTGGAGGCATTAGTGGTGATCTTTCAGGAATCACTGGAGTCAGGGAGGGTCCCAGAGGACTGGAAAATCGCTAATGTAACCCCCCCGTTTAAGAAGGGAGTGAGGCAAAAGACGGGAAATTACAGGCCAATTAGCCTGACCTCGGTCGTTGGTAAGATTTTAGAGTCCATTATTAAGGATGAGATTTCAGAATACTTGGAAGTGCATGGTAAAATCGGGCAAAGTCAGCATGGTTTCATCAAGGGGAGGTCATGCCTGACAAATCTGTTAGAATTCTTTGAGGAGGTAACGAGTAGGTTAGACAAAGGAGAGCCAATGGATGTTATCTACTTGGACTTCCAGAAGGCCTTTGACAAGGTGCCGCACAGGAGGCTGCTCAGTGAGATAAGAGCCCATGCTGTTAGAGGCAAGGTACTAGCATGGATAGAAGATTGGCTGTCTGGCAGGAGGCAGAGAGTGGGGATAAGGGGGTGCTTCTCAGGATGGCGGCTGGTGACTAGTGGAGTTCCGCAGGGGTCAGTGTTGGGACCACAACTTTTCACTTTATACGTTAATGATCTAGATGAAGGAACTGAGGGCATCCTGGCTAAGTTTGCAGATGATACAAAGATAGGTGGAGGGACAGGTAGTATTGAGGAGGCGGGGAGGCTGCAGAAGGATTTGGACAGGTTAGGAGAGTGGGAAAAGAAGTGGCAGATGGAATACAACGTGGGGAAGTGTGAGGTCATGCACTTTGGTAGGAAGAATAGAGGCATAGACTATTTTCTAAATGGGGAGAGAATTCAGGAATCTGGAGTGCAAAGGGACTTGGGAGTCCTAGTCCAGGATTCTCTTAAGGTTAACTTGCAGGTTGAGTCAGTAGTTAGGAAGGCAAATGCAATGTTGGCATTTATTTCGAGAGGACTAGAATATAAGAGCAGGGATGTGCTGCTGAGGCTTTATAAGGCTCTGGTCAGACCACATTTAGAATATTGTGAGCAATTTTGGGCCCCGTATCTCAGGAAGGATGTGCTGGCCCTGGAGAGGGTCCAGAGGAGGTTCACGAGAATGATCCCAGGAATGAAAGGCTTAACATATGAGGAACGTTTGAGGACTCTGGGTCTATACTCGATGGAGTTTAGAAGGATGAGGGGGGATCTGATTGAAACTTACAGAATACTGAAAGGCCTGGATAGAGTGGACGTGGGGCAGATGTTTCCATTAGTAGGAGAGACTAGGACCTGGGGGCATGGCTTTAGAGTAAAGGGAAGACCTTTTAGAACAGAGATGAGGAGAAACTTCTTTAGCCAGAGAGTGGTGAATCTATGGAATTCATTGCCACAGAAGGCTGTGGAGGCCAGGTCATTGAGTGTATTTAAGACAGAGATAGATAGGTTCTTGACTGGTAAGAGGATCAAAGGTTACGGGGAGAAGGCGGGAGAATGGGGTTGAGAAACTTATCAGCCATGATTGAATGGCGGAGCAGACTTGATGGGCCGAATATTCCGGCAATGGCACTGAAAATTTGTGCTCCAGAACTTACCGTGCCCCTAGCCAAGTTGTTCCAGTACAGCTACAACACTGGCATCTACCCAGCTATCTGGAGAATTGCCCAGGTATGCCCTGTACACAAAAAGCAGGACAAATCTAACCCAGCCAATTACCGCCCCATCAGTCTACTCTCCATCATCAGTAAAGTAATGGAAGGGGTCAACAACAGTGCTACCAAGTGATTCTTGCTTAGCAATAACGACACTGACGCTCAGTTTGGGTTCCGCCAGGGCCTTTCAGCACCTGGCCTGATTATAGCCTTGATTCAAAGATGAACAAAAGTGCTGAACTGCCTTATCTTTTGCACTGATGTGCTGGGCTCCACCATCATTGAGGATGGAGATATTTATGGAGCCTTCTCCTCCAGTGAGTTGTTTTATTGTCCACCACCATTCACCACAGGATGTAGCAGGACTGCAGAGCTTAGATCTGATCCCTTGGTTGTGGAATTGCTTAGTTCTGTCTATTATTTGCTGCTTATGCTGTTTGGCATGCAAGCAGTCCTGCGTTGTATCTTCGCCAGGTTGACACTTCATTGTTGGGTGTGCCTGGTGCTGCTCCTGGCATGCCCTCCTGCACTCTTCATTAAAGAAATGTATTCACTTGTTGAGCCTTTGTTTTCTTATTCAGGCCTGTTGCCATCATGTATCTTAAAACTTCTCTTCTCCATAATGTCCAATTTTGTTCCTGGTCTGGCCCTTCCACCTGCCTGAATTAGTCAGGCAATGTTGATTTACTATCTATGGCTGTTTCAGCATCGGGCGGTACTGTTTTAATTAAAATCTTTTTTTGAATGTCGCCACAGTAATCGTTTTTTTTTCCTGAGCTTGTTGGGATTTGGTGGGCTCCTGTCATGGTTACAGAGCCGTGTTAAAGTTCAGTGATTCTGCAGAAAATCTGTTGAAAAAATCATTCTGGCCAGCTAGTTGCTTTCCTGAGCTTGGAGAAATGAATTGAAGCTGATTTTTTGTTCTGGCTTCGTTTTAAAAACCTTTTTTCTGTTCGTGTGAGGTCGCGACGTGTTATGGTGCCGACTCTGGACCTAGGCTACAGCATTCTCCAAGCCATGCTCATTAAAATAGTCGTTCTGCCAGCGCTGCCTGACTATTGCACCGAGTTTAAAAGTTCATTTCCGTCTATTTCCTTGGAGTTTGCTCACCCTTCTGTGATCTGACTAGGTCCTTTGGCTCTGCTTTCAATGGGGTCTCGCAACAGACCTCCACATGCTCTGGTGGAGTCCTTTTATGCTGGTCAATGGATATTTCTTCTGTCCATCAGCCTACATGCCTGTAATAGAGCTTCTTAGGCAAAAACCAGCTATGTATTCGAGGTCTTCAAGTTAGGCACACTTCTCTCAGGTCAGATTGCAGTTTCTTTACTTCTTCACTTTGAGGGATTTTGGGGTCCTTCACCATATTGTAAGGCTGTATGTTGTCTCATGAAGAGATCTAGAGGCTTGTATAGTTGAACAATGCCTGTTTATTAATAACACATAACTACATACATATATACAGGTTACAGTCCTGAGTAGGTCTATCTTCATGCTGACTTCTCCCATACTTATTACTACTTCCATGTGACTCCCAACATCATAATGTGGGTGGTACTGTTTCCCCAGTCTCTCGATGGGCCGAATGGCCTTCTTCTGCACTGTAAAGATACTGTGATGCTGTGATTAATCCTTACAGTCCCGAACACCCTAATACTAAAATATCCTACTGCGTTACAGCACAACACACTAGGGCCAGGATTTTCTGGTGGTCGGATAGGCCCGGCAAGCATGGCTGGGACTGGTCGGGAGGCCGACCGCAGCGCACGATCAGGCTCCAACCGTGATTTCATGCTGGCTGGCCAATTAACGGCCAGCCACTGTGAAACGCACGTTGCAGCGCTCAGCACTTCCAGGGTGGGAGGAGGAGGAGCACGAGCGCCGAATTTTGTGCATGCGCGCAGTAGCTCCCTGAGGCACAGACCTGCCTCAGGGAGCTGAAGATTTTTAAAATTAAAAATTAAAAACTTAAGCAATGTTAAAAACATGTCCCATCATGTGACTCTGTCACGTGAGCAGGGACATGTCATGAATGAAACTATAAAATTTTTATTTAATTTTTCTTCGCTGTTGGAAACCTCATTCCACCTGTGGATGAGGTTTCCTAAAAAATCCAAAGGCCACTTGGCCTTTTCGCCTGCCCGCCAACCGTAAGGTTGGATGGGCTGCGAAAAATTTCATTTATTTATTACTTTAATGGCCTTAATAGGCCTGTTAATTGTCTGCGGGCGCATTGCCGGCTTCCGCGCGTGCCCGCTGACTGAAATATCATCCGAGTGCGCGATGACGTTGGGACGATCGCCCAATGTCATCACCCATCATATTATGCTTGTTCGGGTCAGGTGTGCACCCACCTGATGAGTGCAACATTCTGTCCTAGAATTCATTTCGAATAGCCTCCATTTCAAGGAATACTGCACAGCCAAGCATTCTAAAATATGGGTCTTTTTGTGTTCCTTTAAGTGTCCAAGAGCTGGAGGCGGCAGTACCCATGTCCAGCCTCAACCAAGCTCCTCTATTGCTGATAAGCACAACCACAGAGAAATCCACTCTATGAAGATCATGAAATTGCAAGATGGAGGAGGTTAGTTGGTGGAGCATATAACACAAGTGAGGAGGAACAAGTGCACTGGGCCGACAACTCACCTGTTGTCCTTTGTGTTTACTAAGACCCCTAGGACACTTTCAATTTTATCTTTTGCAATTTCAACACTTTTCATGGTGCATGTGTCCTAGTTTTCCTTCTTATGCTCACTACTTTACACTTATCTATATTGCAGTTTATATGCCATTTTTCTGCCTAGTTGCATACTATCTCCAATTTATTTTATAGTTTGTTATCTCCTCTGATTCTATTGTTCCTCCTATCATCTGCAAAATTTATCAATTTTTGTTGAGTTCTAAAACCTGTCGTTGATGTCCATTCAATACGGATTTAAAATATTATAGCACATCTGAAAGAAGGTGTAAAGATTCGAGGTAAGTTAAGTTTATTTCCATTTATACAGGCTTGTGCTTTTCATTGAAAAACAAATAGTTTTTTAAAATTGATTTTCACCAAAATTGTAAAAGAATCAGAAAGAGTATCACCTGCAAGTATCACTACAGCTGTGTTCCTTTAATGGGCCAAAGTGGAAAAATTGTAATATTCACCTTTGACTGCTTTTTGAAAAATATGTATTCTCAACCAGTACAATTAATTCCATTTGTTGGCAACACACTGAACTCTCAGAATAATATTGTAATATAATTTATACTTCCCTGCTTCAATAATAAATTGTATTTTTTTACCTCAGCTTTCAGTAGACTATTGGCCCTGAAAGATTGAATTTGGTTCCCCCGAAGTGTTGATTGAGGACTTCCAAGCTGTGAACACAAATAGATATACTTGTTTTAAAGAACCACTAATAATTTAAAAAACAATACAATGTAAACTTTATGAAGATAAATCTGATGTCTGCAAGTCATTATAAGTTGGTGGGCCCTACTTTCCAACTGCAAGTAATTTTTGCAGTAGCCTTCTACATCAGAACCTCCAAATTAACTGAGACAAATTAAAACAAAAATTCAGCCAGTTATTAGAGAGGTTATTTTGTTATTCAGAAGTCTTTATGATACTTACATTGTAAGGCATTTAGATGGGTTTGTTATACCTCCAACAGTATTTAAGTTAATATGCTTAATCAGAATTTTTTCTAAACACTCCTAAATACATTGAGTGTTTGATCATTGCTTTGCATCTTGATGAATCATGAGATAATAAGGAAGTTCATCAATGTTGCGCATTTGTGCCATATATCTGACAAACATATATGCATTGCTATCATATCTAAAGTTTCTATCACAAACACCATGAAAGATGATTTCTGCAACATTTTTGAACCAAATGTAAATTAAACTGATGCAAAGGTCATGCGACCTTCTACATAAATAAAAACAAAAAACTACTGCGGATGCTGGAAATCCAAAACAAAAACAGAATTACCTGGAAAAACTCAGCAGGTCTGGCAGCATCGGCGGAGAAGAAAAGAATGCGGTCTCCTCTACATTGGAGAGACCAAACGTAAACTGGGCAACCGCTTTGCAGAACACCTGCGGTCTGTCCGCAAGAAAGACCCAAACCTCCCTGTCGCTTGCCATTTTAACACTCCACCCTGCTCTCTTGCCCACATGTCTGTCCTTGGCTTGTTGCATTGTTGCAGTGAAGCCCAACGCAAACTGGAGGAACAGCACCTCATCTTCCAACTAGGCACTTTACAGCCTTCCGGACTGAATATTGAATTCAACAACTTTAGATCTTGAACTCCCTCCTCCATCCCCACCCCCTTTCCGTTTCTTCCCCCTCCCTTTTGTTTTTTCCAATAATTTATATAGATTTTTCTTTTCCCACCTATTTCCATTATTTTTAAATCTATACCTGTAATGCCCTGTCAGTCTTTCCACCCCACCCCCACTAGAGCTGTACCTTGAATGTCCTGCCAACCATTCTTAATCAGCACATTCTCTTAGATAATATCACCACCTTTAACAGCTCTTTGTTCCTTTGTCTGTGACATCTTTTGATTATCTGCTCCTATCACTGCTTGCTTGTCCCTACAACCACCACACCCCCCGCCCCCCCACCTTAAACCAGCTTATATTTCACCCTTCTACTAATTTTACTCAGTTCTGTTGAAGGGTCATGAGGACTCGAAACGTCAACTCTTTTCTTCACCGCCGATGCTGCCAGACCTGCTGAGTTTTTCCAGGTAATTCTGTTTTTCTTCTACATAAATAGCCCATCTTTAATAAAGAGGTAAGGCACAAACTATCAAGTTATGGGCCAGGATATTTCGAATGGCAGGGTTTCCTGCCCCGCCATCTGAAGAGTCAACAGAGAACACATAGCCACTGACTCTGCCTGTCCCGCAGCCATTACACGCTCGAATGAGCATCAATTGGCTGCAGGCGGGACTCCGGTTCCTCACTTGGGATGAAGTCCCGCTTTAGAGAGCTGCAGTGAAAGAAGCTGCAGTGGACAGAAGAAGGACTTCATGAAGACAATGGAGCCTAAACCCCAGGACGAGAAAAAAAGGTAAGTTTTGGGGATCTCTGGCCTGGGGGAGGGGTTGGATAGTGGGTGATTGGCATGTTAGGGGAGTGGCCAGCGGGAGAGAGAGGCCACCGGACCTTGGGGGGGTGGAGGGAGGGGGGCTCCTGAAGTTAGAAGAGGGCTTCTGATGGAGCTGTAACCCTCCCCCCCTACACTTCCCACCTGAGGCCTAAACCCAATCATTTCTGGGTTTCCCCCACACCCAGGAAATCCTCCCGCCAGCCTATAAATTGAGGCTGGATGGGAAATGGCCCTTAAGTTGGCAATAATTGGCTACTTAAGGGCCTCAACTGGGAAAAAGGTGGGCAGCCCATCCAAGGCCTTGCCTGTCCCAACACCAATTTTGACAGAATATTCCAGAAGCTGTAAGCAGCCCTTGTAGAAGGGGCTGAGGTACCCTGTAGCTTTCAAATGGAAATCCATTGGGTAGAACTTAATGGTCGTGGTGGTGGACCTGTCCACCAGCTGGAGACCTGTGGCACCTTACCGCAGGCAATCCGGATACCCTCGGCCCAATTTAATGCCAATCAGGCACTTACCTGGTTGGCAGCAAGTCCTTGATATTTTCAGGGCAGATGTCACACCCCCGAGACCTGACAGCCAATCAGAAGCCGGCAGCTCTCCAGTACCAGCAGCAGTGGGATCGTCGCTGGAGCCCTGGAGGAAAGGGAGATGAGGCGGGATTGCTGGGGCCAGTCAGGAAGGCACTGGCCAGGGTCAGGAAGGGCATCAGTATAAAGGACAGGTGGGGGTCTTCCCGCAGGGATAACCTTTGCCATCGGTGGGTCCCCACATTGGGCACCAGGTGCCCAAGTAAGAGGGATCCGCCCCACCAGGCTGCAGGCATACCCACCAAAGCTTACCTGGCAGGTTACCCACATGGAGTGGCCCCCGCCTGCTACTAGTTGAATACCAGCAGCTATGGGATAAGGCCCTCAAGTGGTCCTTAAGTGCCCATCTAAGGGCCTCAATCAGCCTTCGGGTGGGATGCCGTCATTGTTCCTTCCTGCCCTGGACTTAATCAGGGGGAGTCAGGGAGGTGTATCCATCCCACACCTTTCCAAGCCCCTGCCTCCCTGCCCACCTCCGGGGGATGCATTGGGCGGAGCAGTGGGCTTGTCCCCCAACTGAAGAGCCGGTGGCAACCCCACCATGGCCATTTCTGGGAACCCTGTTGGGATACGGTCCCAATCAGGTAGCCCACCAAGTGCTACTGGGGTTCCCAGCTCCATCATGGTGACTTGATTGAAACATATAAGATCCTGAGGGCAGATGTGGAGGGGATGTTTCCTCTTGTGGGGCAATCTAGAGCTAGGTGTCACTGTTTAAACACAAGGGGTTGCCCATTTAAAACAGAGATGAGGTGAAATTTTTCACTGAGGGTCGTGAGTCTTTGGAACTCTCTTCCTGAAAAGATCATGGAAACAGAGTCGTTGAATATTTTTAAAGCAGTGGTGGATAGATTATTGGTAAGCAAGGAGGGGTTATAGATTATCGGTGGTAGGTGGGATGCAGATTTCAGGTTACTATCAAATCAGCCATGATCTTATTAAATGGCGGAGCAGATTCGAAGGGCTGAATGGCCTACTCCTGCTCCTCGTTCGTATATTCGTATGGGAACTTTCCTGGCTCCAAGAGTTGCTGGCAAATTGGAGTTCGGCAACTCTCCAATAATGGGAGCAATAGCCACTTCTGGTACTGCAGCAGACCCAGGCTGAAGATTGTCGCTGGAGCCCCGGAATGAAGCTGAGTGGGTTGGGATCACCTGGCCACTCAGGGAGGTCCCGGTGAGAGGGGGGATGCGGATCATTGTCAAGCACAGGGGGTGATCTCTGGAGGGTCACTCCGTTGAATTCAAGATACAGGAGAAGGAAGGACCCCCCGCATCAAGCTGCAAGCATACCCGCTAGGGCTTACTTGGCAGTTTGCCAACATGGCATGGCCTTCGCTTGCTGCTGATATTCAATTACTTAAGGGCCTCAGTTGGCTTCCAGGCAGGAAGACTGTTCTTGTGTCTTCCAGCTCCAGAATTATTGGGGGGGGGGGTGAGGGGGGAAGGTTGGGAAGGTGATGGGGTCTCCACCCTGCACCTTCCGACCACATTATATGGACTTTCTGCCTTCCAGTTCACCTCCAGGGGGCATTAAATTCTGCCCATTATCTCAATGTTACACATCTATCGAAATAATTACAGTGGCAGAACAATTGGCACCTACTGTCTGGAAACAGCAACAACAAAAAAGATTTGCATTTATATAGGACTTCCCATGACCAAGGAAGTTCCAAAGCACTTTACAGCCAATGAAGTTATTTTTAAGTGTAGTTCAACAACTTCAGACCATGAACTCTCTCCCCTATCCTCACCCCTTTTTTAATTCCCATTTTAAAAAAAAATATTTTTATCCACTTATTTTCATTTTTATTCATTGTTTTATCCCCTTTTTTATCCCTTTTTCCATCCTTTTCCCCCAAACACTGCCCCCTCCCCCCAACCCACCCCCAAAAGGGCCATTTTGTTATTTGTTCCATGTTGTTCTTTCACAGAGTGCTTACCCTTGTTCTGCTATTAACACATTCTGCTTTCTTACCTTTATGCCACTATCAGCACCTCCTTTAGCCCTTACCACTACCATCAACACTCCCTTTGTCATTTTGTCCATGACATCTTTGTCAATCTCTCCTTATACCCCGCCTATCGCTGGCCTTCTATCCAGCTTCACCTGCTCCACCCCACTTAAACAGTATACATTTAATCGCATTTCTACTTATCTTTAGCTCTGAAGAAAGGTTATTCAGACTCGAAACGTTAACTTCTTTCTTTCTCCACAGATGCTGTCAGATCTGCTGAGTTTTTCCAGCATTTTATGTTTTCTTAGTCTTAGTTTTTTCTGAGCAGTATTTTTTCTCATTATTATAGTTTCACCTTGTACACTGTTTATAGTTTTGTGACAGTACTTTGTATTTCAATATACTTTTGATAGTAATCACCATCACCAGTCACCAATAAGTCTGTAATCCATATTTCTGTTACAATGAATGTCTATATTATTCTTTGCAATTTTCTCAATAATACATATTGCACTGAAATGTGTTTTTCTGAGTACTCAGAAATACTGTTTTTGGTAAATTGTAACATCCACCAGCTGAACATTGTGAAGATTGACGTCTTCAGCCCCTACCACAACATATCCTCATCACCAACACCATCCCTCTCCCTATGTCTCAGGCTGAACCAAATTGTTAACAATCTCAACAGGATTAGATTCTGAGCAATCTTTTCTATTACAAAGGCTGCGAACTTCCACTTCCATAACATTGCCCATCTCCACATCTATTTCAGCCCAATTGCTGCTGAAATCCCCATCTATGCCTTTGTAATCATCAGGTTTGGTTACTTCAGCATTCTCTAGGCCCAACTCCCATTCTGTTCTCCATAAGTATAACATTCTACTGTTTACATCCTATCCTACAGCAAATCTGCATCAGCAATCCCCTACCCGCAACCACATTGGTTCGTGGTCCCTCAAAGTATAAATTCTCGCCTTGGTATTTATGTTTGCCAGTGGTCTTAGTCATCTATCAAGGATAGAACTGGAACCTAAACATGACACACTTATAAGCTTTTATTTACGGATTTTTGCCTCAATGGAGAGCCTCACAAACAGTGGAATTATGCAAAGATTGCATGTCCCGGCCCCGAAGATGGAACTTCCTATTTTTGCAGGGGTGGGAATGGGGGTGGGGCGTGTTTTGTGGATGTGCATTTATGAAGGTAGCTGGCCATTTAAGTCATCAGCTGCCTTAATTGAAGTGGGATTTTGGTAGCCTTGGAGTGTGAAAACCTAAGTGTGTAGAGTAGGCCTGGTAAGAGCAGGTCTGAACTTTGTGGATTCATTGGGTAGCCAGGGTAGCTCTTTGGGGAGGTAAAGTACCCCTTTGGAACTTGTCCCGGGACACCTTTGGGAGAGGTAATGTGCCCTTTGGTGGAGATAAGGTGCCCTTCGGTGGAGGTCAGGTGTCCTTTGAGGTAGATGAGATGTCCTTTGGAAAATAAGATGCACCTTAGAATTGTTAAAAATAGACATAAATATGCATAAACCCATTATTGTCAAACTCACTGGAACTGTCAATAGATCTGTCAAAATCAACTGTCAAAACTGTCAGAAGCACCTGTCAAGAGGACCTGTTAAAGGACCTGCCAAAAGTGTCAAGAGGAACTGTCAAAGGGACCTGTCAAGCTGTCAAGGCATTTAAAAGTCCTGCCCTTTAAATGTCTGAAAATAAAGTGTCTGGAGTGTTTTAAAAAAATGATTACTGCACTCTGTTGACATAAGCCTGAAGGTTACCATTACTGGATTAGTGCTACATGACTGATTTCACAACCATCCATTATCACAATAGGGTGCCTACCATTTCACAGATAGCAGCAAGTGGTTATAGACTCCTTGATGTGGGACTATGAATTCCAATGCTTATTGTTATAAGGGAGAGTGCACTTGAATGAAATGTTTGTTGTTAGAAGACTTTATTTAGCTGAAGGAAAGAAAATGTAGTAAATGGGTTTTTATGCAGGAAAGTGTTTTTTTTTCAATATAGTGAAGTCTGCAATGTACACTTAGGACTTTATTTTATATAACTTTATCTTATCTCATCTCTGCATGGGTCCTGAGGTATGCCCACGGTGGATATTAGGTGAGTTGGCATTGTAGGTGTAAGGGCAAAGGGTGGTGGGCGGGGAGCATGAGCTGGCATGGGTTTGCATTGTTGGCATAGAGGCAATAAAGGGCCATGTGGGGTGGGTGGAAGGGCATAGATTGGTATAAGCGTTATATGGGGCCAATGTAGGGTGGGTGAAGGGACATGAAGGGCAATAGGGGTTATTTGGGGGTGCCACCACTGCCACCGCCTCCCAATCTACACCTTGAGCACTTTTGGGTTTGGGTTACTTAGCTAAGAAATGGCATATTTATCTTAGAGGGAGCACAACAAAGCCTCACTAGACTGGTTCCAGAGATTAGGGGATTATCCCATGAGGAAAGATTAGGTAGACTAGGCCTACATTCCCTGGAGTTTAGATAAATGAGAGGTGGTCTAATTGAAACATATAAATTTCTAAAAGGGTAGATGTTGAGACAATGTTTCCCCAGTTGGGAAATCCAGAATCCAAACCCCAGGTCATAGGACGGAATTTTACTTGCCTGCTGGCATCGGGCGTGTTCAGCGGCGAATGGATATGGTGAGAAGGCCAAAAATCATTTGCTCTGCTCATCAATGGCGGGCCGCGGTTCCCGTAAGTAGATGTCGGGAACCTCATTGTAATGCATCTGCATATCATAACGAGTCCAGCTCGCCAGAATCATCCCCCCGCGCTGGATTATCCGAGCACATCAGCATGATTGCACTTCGAGGGGAACTCAGAGGTGAGTGCACAGTAACATTGCACAGCGATCGTCAGGGTCAACTGTTGAACTTCAAGGTTGAGGTGTGTTTTGGGCGGGGTGGAGGGGTTCCCTGCAGTTGGGACGAGCTTGGTGGGGGGGGTGCTGCCCTGTGGTTGAGGCGAGTTGGGGGGGTGGTGGGGAGCAAGTGCTGCACTGCGGTTAATGGTGGTGCACAAGCATGTGTAGGGGGTGGCGGGGGGCGGCCAAGCATTAGGGAAGCCTTGTATAAAGTGACCATTCCCCTGCAGCAGAGACAGTTCAGGCGCAGCCACATTGACATGTGTGGAGTCAGGCCTCTAGATTATCTGCCCACTCCAGCAACACAGAGGCACGGAATTGCCATCAAGTGCTCCAGACCTTTTCACCCCTTGGGCACAGACTGCAAACTTATGAGCGTTTTAGCGGACTGCAGGATAATTGGATGACTGCGCACGTTGTACAATCTCCTTGCAAAAGTTGGCCATGGGGCAGTCACTGGTGGAGGCAATCACAACCCCTTGCAATGTCATCATTCCGGTTTGGCCCAGTCTCCCCCATGGTTCAAGCTAACAGCCTTGCAGTGCAGGTTAGGAGAAGGTCTGAGCCTAAGAGGAGAGCACAGCATGCAGTCCAGTGGGCAAAGCAGCTGCTAATCGGTCAGGTGGAGTGGGGTGGAGGTGGCTGGGGTTTCAGGCAGCCATGCAGCGCACTAAACTTTGGCTATCCAAGTGGCAGCCAATACTTTCCAGGATGCATTAAGGGGCCTTCAGGCTTAACTAAAAGAGGTTCCTAGAACATCCAAGCTAATCCACGCATCACTCTTTTTCATCCTGCAGAAGGAGTACATAAGGAACATGGGGAGTCTGGTGAACTAGCTGTATGCCTCATGGCACACAGAGAGCGGAGACAAAGGAGAAGAGAGTGACGGAGGCACCTAGCTGCACAGTCAGAAGAGCTGCACCCTCAGGAAGAAGGGATGGCTGGGGCTCCCGCACATGCTGCTGAACAGCCAGAGAGCTGTTGCTGGTCGACGCCTAGCTAGGCCAAGGATCTATAGGCGCCATGTTTCATTCCTGCAGATGACCAATAACCTGTGTCGCCGAAGACTGCACATGTCCAGGGAACCGGTCGGTCACATCTGCCAGCTGCTGCAGGATTTGGCACCATTGGGACATGGAGGGCAAACACTGCCCCTGAAAGCGACCACGGCAGTCAATTTTTACACCAGTGGCTCCTTTCAGGGCTCCACAGGTGACCTGTGTAGGATATCACATGCCTTCACTCACAAATACATCCATGAGGTCATGGACGCCAGCTTCACAAGGCCGCACAACTATATGCATTTCACCCAGGACCAGGACAGCCAGGATGCAAGAGGGATTGGATTAGCCCAGGACTCAGGTTTCCCACAGGTGCAGGGTGCCATCAACTACACTCACATGCCGCTCAGTCCTCCATCGCATCAAGCGGTCAACTATGTCAACCACAAGGGCTTCCATTCGCTGAATGTTCAGCGGGTGTGCGACCACCACAACGCATCCTGCAGGTCCACACACGGTTCCCAGGGAGTGTCCATGATTCGTGCATTCTAAGTCGGTCATATATCCCTGATGTCTTCGAGAGTCCACAAAGGCTGCTGGGATGACTCCTCTGGGCCAAGGGCTACTCACAGAGGACGCAGCTGATGACACGCGTGCAGCGGCTTCAGCGTACAACAGTGCAAAGGTATAACGAAGCTCATGCGTAACTTGTAACTTGGTGGAGCAAACCATTGGGTACGCTGAAAATGAGGTTCCGGTGCCTGGACTGGTCTGGTGGAGCCCTACAATATAGTCCACAGAGAGTGCCATGTATCATCGTCACCTGCTGCGCCCTTTACAACCTGGTGCTGCAACGGGGAGAGGAGCTGGCTGAGGAGGTCTCCTCCAATGAGGTGGGCATTGATGGGTGTGAGGGTGAGGAGGTCCTCGAAGGCGACAATGACGGCGATAAGGCCATTGCACTGGCCAGATGAGGCAGGTGCACTTGGGGGGTCCTTATAGCTGCTAGATTCATAGAGGATGATGACAACATGCAGTGAGGAGATAGTATTGATCCTCACATTGTATCTATGAACGTTTGACACCTGCCTGGCTGATGGCAGTGCATATGCCCTCTGTGATAAGGTTTCTGTCTTTGGGGCACAGAGGAGGTCCTAATAGTCACTTGATTCCAGGAAGATGATGACGACATGCAGTGAGGACACTCCATAGATCTTCAAATAGCCTATGTGAATGCCTGACTCCTGTCTGGCTGAGGGCAGCTCGCTTGCGCTCTGTGATCAGGGTCATATTGTGGAGATACAGCCATGAAACTCTAAATGCACCTGATCCTTTGTCTGCCTTCAGCACCTGACCTCTTCAAGGACACAGCGTCACCGGTCACAGATCCTGAACAGATGTGGGCCAGCCCCACCGTAAAGGCGTTGAGAGCACACAGGGAGAATGACAGAACTCTGCGACCCCTGGCGACGACATTCTGGAAGCAATGACAAGCACCATCGAGGTGCAGGCATCAGTAAAGTGTCCAGGGGTGAGAGGCTGGACCATTGCTTTAGTCTGAAGGCTGCACAAAGCACAGGGAAGAGGCCTTGGACTGAGACACCTGTCTTTATCGGATGGGCTGGGCACTCCAGAGTCACCTGTGTGGACGGCCCCGGGGTGTGTACCTGCTGATCCTCCTCCCTATGGGGCTCGAGTGCCCCTAGCTGGCTCCTTGAGGAAAAGGGGTAGCTGGAGTGAGATCAAGCTGCCCTGCCACCCCTCTCACGTACACACTGCTGGAGGCCAACTACGGCGTCAGCAATGGAGCTCAGCCCACACAGCAGTGCAGGAGTGACATTCTGTACCAAGGTGTCCATGGAGGCTGACAGCTTACCAGTGTTGATCTTGGTGCTTTGGCATGCTGGTGCTATCACCTCAGCTTGAAGGGGGACGGACTCCTCCATCATGCCTTCCAATCTGACGAGTGCAGCGGAAATCCCTTCCTGATGTTCTCAAGCTTGCCTTTGCAGCTCCAGCAATTAGTCCAAAGGCTCGTCATCTGACTCGGACTCAGCGGTCCTCCAAGTGCTGGAGACCTGGGAAGTCCCTGCTTCCATCTGCTGTGAATCAGATAGTGCAATATGCTCACCAGATTGTGATCCCAAGGCTACTCTAAAGCTAGGCTCCTCCCCTGGTGGAGGGTATGGGTGAGCGCTGTGATGGGTCTTCAATGAAGGTACCTTCAGATTCCTCTTCAGAGGTTTCTCGGGGCTTGATTGGAGGCCCTGGGTCATGGGCTCCATTGGCTGTTTCCCAGATGTGCGTGCAAAAGCACGGAGAGATAATTAGTGCATGGCAGGGGACTGCAGAACAGGACACATCACACACAGCATGGTTGTCTGATGGATGTTGCACTGCTGGGTCCTCACTTGGTAGAGCACCATCGACCTTACCGTCAGCACAGGAACGGCCCAGATCCTCGCCAGTCAGCTGAATGACTCTATTTTCAAAGTTCGTGAGGACCTTGATTTCAGGCATTCCTCCACCAGTCTGCGACCTCTCCCTCTTGTTGTGTGCCAGTTTGTCCTGCATGAATAGAGATGGAGAGTGTGTAAGCAGGATGCCTGCCAGGCAACTGATAAGTATGCCTGGCATGTGTGGGTGATGAGTGGCCCCACGGACGGAATGAGGACAATGAAGGTGTGTATGAGAGAGTGAATGGTGATGTCCCTTGAACTGGCAGTGAGTGAGAGCCTTGTGTGATATGTGGTGACTTGGGAGTGATGATAAGAGTGACTTACCTTGGCAGAAAGGAGGAGATCATTCATCCTTTTTCGGCACTAGGGGATGTCCTCTTTTATAAGGCATTGGCGCTGACCACCGCTGCCACCACCTCCCATGCTGGATTAGTGATGTTGCTGCCCATCCTTTGGTCAAAACGGAGGTAGAGGACATCATGGCAGGCCGCCACTGTGTCAGAAAGGCACTCGAGGGACACGTCAGTCTCCTTGCCTTTCGGGGCCATGTCTCCTTTCCAGCTGTCCTGGGCTGGAAGCACTGAGAGGTGTGCGTGCGGCTGCACTTTAAATATGGCACCTGCATGATGAAGCGGCGAGGTGATGGCATGGCGACTGAATGAGAGCCTGCCACCATCAAAACGGCATGTTTCCAGGGAGTGCATAATTAACGAGGCAGTGTTGGGACAATACAGTGTGAAAAGCCACCATTGCAACCGGCGGGTAAAACATCCTTTTTCCCGCCCATTACCGCACTTGGTACAAATCTAGGACAATTCTGCCCACAGTCTCAGAATAAGAGGTCATCCATTCAGGACTGAAATGAGGAGAAATTGCTTCACTCAAAGGGTGGTGAATCTTTGGATTCTCTGTCCCAGATAGCTGTGCATGCTCAGTCATTGAGTATATTCAAGACAGAGATGGATAGATTATTGGAGACCAAGGGAATTAACCCATTATGGGGAGGTGATGGCATAGTGGTATTGTCACTGAACTAGTAATTCAGAGACCCAGGGTAATGCCCTGGGGATCCGGGCTTGAATCCTGCCACGGCAGGTGTTGAAATTTGAATTCAATAAAAATCTGGAATTAAAAGTCTAATGACGACCATGAAACCATTGTTGACCTTTGTAAAAACCCATCCGGTTCACTAATGTCCTTTAGGGAAGGAAATCTGCATTCTGACATGTGGCTCCAGACCTACAGCAATGTGATTGACTCTTAAATGCCCTCTGAAATGGCCTGACAACTCAGTTGTAACAAACCGCTACAAAGTCACAAAAAAGGAATGAAACCGGGCGGATTAGCCTGCATCGACCTAGGCACCGGCAACGACAATGGCAATCATAGCCCTGTCGACCCTGCAAAGTCCTCCTTACTAACATCTGGGGGCTAGTGCCAAAATTGGGAGAGCTGTCTCACAGACTAGTCAAGCAATAGCCTGACACAGTCATCCTCGTGGAATCATACCTTACAGATAATGTCCCAGACTCCGCCATCACCATCCTGTCCCACCGGCAGGACAGACCCAGCAGAGGTGGCTGCACAGTGGTATAGAGTCGGGAGGGAGTTGCCCTGGGAGTCCTCAACATCGACTCCAGATCCCATGAAGTCTCATGGCATCAGGTCAAATATGGGCAAGGAAACCTCCTGCTGATTACCATGTACCACCCTCCCTCAGCTGATGAATCAGTGCTCCTCCATGCTCAACATCACTTGGAAGAAGCACTGAGGGTGGAAAGTGCGCAGAATGTTCTCCGGATGGGGGACTTCAATGTCCATCGCCAAGAGTGGCTCGGTAGTACCACTAGTGATCGAGCTGGCCGAGACCTAAATGACATAGCTGCTATGCTGGGTCTGCGGCAGGTGGTGAGGGAATCAACAAGAGGGAAAACATACTTGACCTCATCCTCACCAACCTGCCTGCCACAGATGCATCTGTCCATGACAATATCAGTAGGAGTGACCACCGCAAAATCATTATGGATACGAAGTCCTGCCTTCACATTGAGGATATCCTCCATCATGTTGTGTGGCATTACCACCGTGCTAAATGCGATTTCGAACAGATCTAGCAACTCAAGACTGGGCATCCATGAGGCGCTGTGGGCCATCAGCAGCAGCAGAATTGTACTCGAACACAACCTGGAACCTCATGGCCCGGCATATCCCCCACTCTACCATTACCATCAAGCCAGGGGATCAACCCTGGTTCAATGAAGAGTGCAGGAGGCCATGCCAGGAGCAGCATCAGGCATGCCTAAAAATGAGGTGTCAACCTGGTGAAGCTATAACACAAGATTACTTGCATGCCAAACAGCATAAGCAGCAAGTTGTAGACAGAGCTAATCAATCCTACAACCAATGGATCAGGTCTAAGCTCTGCAGTCCTGCCACATCCAGTCTTAATCCAGTCATTAATGGTGGTAGACAATTAAACAACTCACTGGAGGAGGAGGCTCCACAAATATCCCCTCCTCAACGATGGAGGAGGTCAGGACAGCAGTGCAAAAGATAAGGCTGAAGCATTCGCAACAATCTTCAGCCAGCAGTGCCGAGTGGATGATCCATCTTGGCCTCCTCCGGAGGTTCCAAGCATCACTGATGCCAGTCTTCAGCCAATTTGATTCACTCCATGTGATATCAAGAAACGTTTGAAGGCACAGGATAGTGCAAACGCTATGGGCTCTGACAATATTCCAGCAATGGCACTGATGACTTGTGCTCCAGAACTTGCTGCGCTCCTAGCCCAGCTGTTCCTGTACAACTACAACACTGGCATCTACCCGGCTATGTGGAAAATTGCCCAGATATGTCCTGTACACAAAAAGCAGGACAAACCCAACCCGGCTAATTACCGCCCCATCAGTCTACTCTTCATCATCAGTAAAGTAATTGAAGGCGGTCATCAACAGTGCAATCAAGCGGCACTTACTTACTGATGCCCGAGGTGTCAGCTGTGGTTCAGTTCATAGCACCCTCGCCTTTGAATCAGAAGGTTGTGGGTTCATGTCCCACTCCCGGAAACCAAGAACTGTGAATGTACTCGAAAGAGTTACATGCGATCTGTTGATAACTCGAAAGAGTTACTTACTGATGCCCAGTTTCTGTTCCACCAGGGCCACTCAGTTCCTGACCTCAGTACAGCCTTGGTTCAAACATGGACAAAAGAGCTGAACTCCAGCGGTGAGGTGAGAGTGACAGCCCTTGACATCAAGGCAGCATTTGACCGAGTGTAGCATCAAGGAGCCCTAACAAAACTGGAGTTAATGGGAATAAGGGGGAAAACTCTCTGCTGGCTGGAGTCATACCTAGCACAAAGGAAGATGGCTGTGGTTGTTGCAGGTCAGTCATCTCAGCTCCAGGACATCATTGCAGGAATTCCTCAGGGTAGTGTCCTAGGTCCAGCCATCTTCAGCTGCTTCATCAATGACCTTCCTTCCATCATAAAATCAGAAGTGGGGATGTTCGCTGATGATTGCACAATGTTCAGCACCATTCGCGACTCCTCAGATACTGAAGCAGTCCATGTCCAAATGCAGCAAGACCTGGACAATATCCAGGCTTGGGCTGACAAGTGGCAAGTAACATTCATGCCACACAAGTGTCAGGCAATGACTATCTCTAACAAGAGAGAATCCAACCATCGACCCTTGATGTTCAATAGCCATTACTGAATCTCCCACTATCAACATCCTGGGGGTTGCCATTGACCAGAAACTAAACTGGACTAGCCATATAAATACTGTGGCTGCAAGAGCAGGTCAGAGGCTAGGAGTCCCGCAACGAGTAACTCACCTCCTGACTCCCCAAAGCCTGTCCACCATCCACAAGGCACAAATCAGGAGTGTGATGGAATACTCCCCACTTGCCTGGATGAGAGTAGCTCTCACAACACTGAAGAAGCTGGACACCATTCAGTACAAAGCAGCCCGCTTGATTGGCACCACATCCACAAACATTCACTCCCTCCATCACTGATGCACAGGTGCAGCAATGTGTACAATCTACAAGATGCACTGCAGGAATTTACCAAGGCTCCTTAGACAGCACCTTCCAAACCCATGGCCACTGCCATCCAGAAAGACAAGGGCAGGAGATTGATGAGAATATCACCACCTGGATGTTCCCCTCCAAGTAACTCACCATCCTGACTTGGAAATATATCGCCGTTCTTTCACTGTCACTAGGTCAAAATCTTGGAACTCTCTTCCTAACTGCACTGTGGGTGTACCTACACCACATGGACTGCAGCGGTTCAAGAAGGCAGCTCACCACCGCCTTCTCAAAGACAACTAGGGATGGGCAATAAATGCTGGCCCAACCAGTGAAGGCCACATCCCGTGAATGAATAAAAAGAAAGTATGGAAAGGTGGAGCTGAGGTTGAAGATTACCCATGATCTTATTGAATGGCAGAGTAGGCTCAAAGAGCTAAATGGCCTTCTCCAGCTCGTATCTCCTATATTCTCACGCTCTTATCCATCAATATATCCTGTCCGGTGCGGGGTGACGGTTCTTTCCATTGTGTTGGATAATCTAATTCCCACTGCAACTTTGATTATGTAGTTTAACTTAGCACTGAATAATGCCACAAGTAAATTTAAATCCAATAAGGCTTAAATTGGGATACAATTAACTCAGTGGCACCTGCAGTACATTACTGCCACACACATTACCTGTCAGAATGTAATCATAAGTAGGTAAAAGGAGTCTCATAAGTAGGTACAAGGAGCATAATTATTCTGAGTTTATCAATAAGCTCTTGGAACTGGAGAAGCATCCGAATGGTATTGCAGGAATAGGGAATCAAATGTTTGAGCTTAACAGAAACAAAGTACTTCCACATATAAAATACTTCCATACAGACTTTGAGTAGTTAGCTCATTGGAAGCTATTATGGTCTGTAAATCCAGATTTCAATCTTCCCCATTCAATAGTCATGTATTTAGTCTCATTTGATCAACAGTGGTGCCAGAGCTGTCTCAATTTACGGAAGAAGATATTCATTCTTGCTAAAGGTAAAAGGGAGGTGCCTCCAGAAGCCTAGATGGTCACAAAACCAGCTTCAGCTTAATCTTAAGGATGATCTCAAGAGAGAATAAACTCATAGTAGTATATTTTGCCAGGGAATGGAAAATTCATGCAGAACCAAGTTTTAGTGGTGTTTCTGAAAAAAAGTAGCAACATTTATGCATTATCCCACAAGGTAAAGAAATCCACTTGTGACAACTTTATTGCTAAATTATCAAAAAATACCACCGCTTTGTCACAAAGTGACCTAACAGGATGAATTGTGCTTTAGGAGTCCATTGTCTGGTTTCAGCTTCTGCCACCTGCTAATTAGCCATAAAGATCTCAAGTGATTTGTACTGATTTTCAGGATGTCAGTTCACGTACATGCTCTAGGTTTGGAATCCATTGTGATATCATCTATTCAGATAATGATTAATAATTGAAATTGGGTCAAGGTAGTATTGCAGTATTAACCAAAACTGCTCAGAGTTCTGGTCTTTGCACTAGGATTCCTGACATGGTGGCTGAGTGATGTTGAGGTATCTGATGTTTCAGTAGTCGTTCCATCCCAAAGCAAAAAGCTGTTGTTGAAGATGGGATATGAAAAGGATAGCTGTTATTTACTGTAACTTACTCTTTAACATCTCATTGTAAGGAAAAAAATGTGACTTACCTTAGTCTCAAATATTTGCTTTACAGGGTATTGCTAAAAAATTTTCCTGAATGTAGAGGTGATCTTTATTGATTAAAGTAGGCAAAAGTAGGGAAAATCCCAAGAGATTCTATAAGTATATCAATGGCAAGAGGATAACCAGGGAAAAAGTAGGGCCAATTAGGGACCAAGGGGGCAATCTATGGGTGGAGCCAGATGACATTGCTAGGGTGTTGAATACTTCATATCCGTCTTCACCCAAGAGAATGAGGATGAAGGTATCGAACTCGGGGGAGAGAGACTGCGAGGTTCTTAAGCAAATTGATATAGGGAGTGACAGCGCATTTGCAGGCTTAAAAGTGGACAAATCTCCAGGTCCAGATGATTTCTGTCCCAGGCTGCTGAGGGAGGCTAGAGAGGAGATCGGAAGGGCCCTGACCCAAATTTTTAATTCCTGTCTGGCCACGGGGGAGGTTCCAGGGGACTGGAGAACAGCTAATTTAGAAGGGTTATAGAGATAAGCCAGGGGACTACAGGCCAGTGAGTCTCACATCAGTGGTAGGGAAACTATTGGAGAAAATGCTGAAGGAGAGAATCTATCTCCACTTGGAGAGGCAAAGTTTGATCAGGGATAGTCAGCATGGCTTTGTCAGAGGGAGGTCATGCCTAACAAATTTGGTTGAATTTTTTGAGGTGACCAGGTGTGTAGATGAGGGTAGTGCAGTTGATGTAGTCTATATGGATTTCAGCAAAGCCTTTGACAAGGTCCCACATGGGAGACTTATAAAGAAGGCAAATGCACATGGGATACAGGGCAATTTGATACGATGGATTCAAAATTGGCTTAGTTGTAGGAGACAGAGGGTGACAGAAGGATGCTTCAGTTACTGGAAGCCAGTGTCCAGTGGCGTACCACAGGGATCTGTGCTGGGTCCCCTATTATTTGTCATTTATACAAACGACATTGATGACTACATGGGTAGGATTAGTAAGTTTGCGGATGACACAAAGATTGGCTGGGTGGTTAACAGTGGGGTCTTGGGCTACAGGAAGGTAAAGACAGGATGGTCAAATGGGCAGATGAGTGGCAGATGGAATTTAACCCTGAAAAATATGAGGTGATACACTTTGGAAGGAGTAATTTGACAAGGAAGTATTCAATGAATGGCATGACACTAGGAAGTTCTGAGGGACAAAGGGACCTTGGCGTGTGTGTCCATAGATCTCTGAAGGCGGAGGGGCATGTTAGTGGGGTGGTGAAAAAGGAACATGGGACACTTGCCTTCATCAATCAAGGCATAAGTCACCAAAGTAGGGAGGTCATGTTGGAGTTGTATAGAACCTTAGGGAGGCCACAGATGGAGTACTGTGTGCAGTTCTGGTCGTCGCATTATAGGAAGGATGTGATTGCACTGAAGGGGGTGCAGAGGGGATTCATCAGGATGTTGCCTGGAATGAAACATTTAAGTTATGAAGAGAGGTTGGATAGACTTGGGTTGTTTTCGTTGGAGCAGAAAAGACTGAGGGGCAAACTGGTCGAGGTGTGCAAGATTATGAGGGAGCAGCTGTTCCCCTTAGTTGAAGGGTCAGTCACGAGGGGGCATAAGTTCAAGGTGAGGGGCAGGAGGTTTAGGAGGGATGTGAGGAAAAATCTTTTTACCCAGAGGGTGGTGATGTGCTGGAATGCACTGCCTGGGAGGGTGGTGGAGGCAGGTTACCTCACATCCTTTAAAAAGTACCTGGATGAGCACTTGGCACATCATAACATTCAAGGCTATGGGCCAAGTGCTGGTAAATGGAATTAGGTAGGTAGGTCAGGTGTTTCTCACGCGTCGGTGCAGACTCGATGGGCTGAAGGGCCTCTTTTGCACTGTGTGATTCTGTGATTATCCAAACTTTATAAATAATGCTGATGGAGCTGTGTGTACCTTTATGATGAGGGATTAAATTATCTAATTTTACTACTTATAAGATAGCTCCAAATCCTTGCACCAAAAATGATAATTTTAGAGTTGACAAAGCTATGCCAGCACTAGCCTCAGCAAATTTCAGTCCCAACCTTGGAACGTTGATAATACAAACAGGCCAGGAGTTTAGGCACTGAGAGTCTTCACTAATGGAATGAACCACCCACCTCAGCTACACTCTTGGATTCACTATTTGAATCATTGTTTTAAAAGTACAACTCATCTCATTCAGATATCTGCTCTGTCAAGGTTAAGCACAGGAGATGCAGAGTGGAGCAATTTTCAGCTGGTGATCTGTTGGCAATCTTTACTTTGTAATTTGAATTTTCTGCAATAAGTTATCAATACTAAATTGAAGACTGGATCTTTAAAGTGCTACTTCTTACTAGATGTGGTCCATTTAATTCACTGATTGAGTTCAATAACTTCTTTGCTAGGTATGTATCTCTGGCTAGATGTAGGATTGCTATCTCTTGCACTCCCATTTTTTGACAGCCCAAACAGATTTTGTACAAGGCAATTCATGGTTAAAGAGAAGATACCAAAAATGATGTGAATGGTTGCTGATGACAGATAAGGCAATTAATTATGAATTTAAGCACCTGCATCATACATAGCTAAGTGCTAACAAACCATCCTTTTTTTTAAATTTTGCACCTACAAAGCCAGTGAAAAGGTACAATACTTTTGTCAGAAAATACTTCTTACAAAACAATTTAGACACAAAGTGGTTGACATCAATGTGAGATAGCTCTTATGCTCTTATACAGTGCAGGAAGGAGAGGATCACGTTATTCTGTCACATAAGTCTCAAAGGGTCCAATGTCTATCACTTTTTCCAGTTTGGTATGTGAATGATCTACAGTATGCAGAGTATAGCAAATAAAGAGCAAGTCTTATCCAATTGCAGTTAAATAAAGTGGTGACTGTGATTTCACTTCTATTTGTTCCTGTCAGAATTCTGGCATGAACTGGAAATAATAGTTTTGCTCTTCCCAGACTGAACAGACCCAAATCCCTGTATTTCAAATAACATATAGTGATTGCCTGCTCTTTTAAAAATTAAAAAGACTGTTGCGATCCCATTGGGAGTCAAACTAGGAGGTTTTCCACTAGTATGATGGAGCATAATTGATTGTTGTATGAAGCTTGGCGAGTACAACAATCAATTGCGTGCTCAGTTGCTCTTACAGAAAACAAATAAGTTTTTCCTGCAGTACAATCTAAATTATAAATATTTTAAATAGCAGTAGGATATAACCTGAAAGACAAAAAGGCCATAGCAGGAGAAATAAATCAAGTCATTTCGCAACTATTTACAGCAATGTTAATGTATACCACTGTGTATAGACTCTGATTGCTACATTGGTTGAAATAGATGTATATTTGATTGTATACCTATTAGAATCACAGGTAAACAAGGATCATTGCAAAAGCATGGACAGATAACTATCATCTTCCTTTTGGGGTTTGTTATCTTTAAACATATCCAATGTGAAATCCACTTACTTTATTTGACAGTAATATACTGTTGTAAAGATGGTGAAGTCTTCCACAATATGAAATACAACTATCACTTTTCTAAATCAGTGAAGATAAATTAAACCAAATAAAATAATACACACATACTAGGTATGCAGTATCTATTTTCAAACTGCCTATCTATGACTCTACCTGTGAAAGTATTTATGCAATGAACAAGACCCAGGTGGCTTATAGATCATTTACCTTTAATTACTATCTACGTACTGTCCCGAGGCTATGGTCTGCTGCAAATCAATAGAACAGCAGCTAAGATTAGCGCCTTGTACTTATTGCTGAATCCACCTTAACAAATGTACAGCCTGCAATTGTGCTAAGTGAAGCATTCTAACTGCTTTCAATTGTAATTTTTTACGTCTCATTTGAATGTATCCATATATGGCAGAATTTGATTATTTATAAGTGCTGCAGCGGTGTTATTTTTAAATTAAAAGGAAAAGGATGCATCTAGGAGTTTCAGGTCAACTGTTGTTATGTAAAGCTGCATTCAGCTACATTGCGCATTCTCATATAAAATGCTGATGTCAAGTCACTGCGCACATCTCTTTTACTCTCCTGTGATCAAAGCCGATCACTGAGGCAATTACCAAGAAAAATCACCACATCATTTCATTTCTCCACTGCCTATCTGTAATTGCTTAATGCAGTTTTCACTGCCGCCATGTTCTTTGGTCTGCATTTATGTCTTTCACTATCCATCTACAAAAGCTAATTAAAATTAAGCTTACATGTCAAAGCATGAAATGAACAAACCAAAAGTGAATAAACTCTCTTGCTCTCTTTGAGATACCATGATTTCTAATTGTAAGGTCGAGAATCCAGAGAAAACAAGAACATAAAATACCAAATAACAGCATCAGCAGCAAAACTGAGTATTTATGTGCCGCAGTGGTTGTATGACCAAATTAATGCAAAAGAAAGACATGCACTCCAGAGCATGGTCAGGTTTGGAGGGGGAAGGGAAAGAGAGAACTAGGTTGTTATATCTATCGCTAGCAATTTAGGGATTCAGACATTTCATCTGCGATTCCATCATCTGTCAAATTTGAAAACAGCAGCAGTAGCAGCAGTCAGAATGCTTCCTACTGAAACAATGTCAGACAGAAAAGTCATAAAATAAAATCACAGCTCTGCAAAATCTCCCCAGACTATTTTAATAAAAGCTAGACATAGTTGCAAAGATAATCATTTTAAAAATATAAATAGTCATGATGCAGTTCTGGCTGAAATTATGTATTGTTTCACTATTTAACCATCAAGATGCAGCCTGATTTTCTACAAATAATTTTTTCTCCCACAGAAACTTTACCCTGTGCTGTTGATAATGCAAATTATTGTAGAGATTCTTCTGACACGTCAAGATTACGATACAAAGTAGGAGAAAGGCAGTCATTTAATAAAAACAAGAATGCACGATAACTATGCTGTGCTGATCATGCTTTAATTTTTGTAATGACGTAGTGATCATTTAAGTTACTTCTTTCTTTGATATAGGCTGCATTCTAAACCCATCAATAAATTGTGCACAAATCTCAAAATCTATCAAAATGCTTAATTTGTAGTGCTCTGAAAGCTTTTTCTCTTTGAACGACATAAATAGAAGTATAATGAAGGTTTAGGTTTTTATTTACAAATCACCCCTTATGTGAGTTTTTCTCACATATTCTGACCTTAATGTGGAATATTTTGCAGTTCTAGAGAGTGAAATTTAGGCTGATGTTCTGTAAAAAGGTCTAGAAATATACAATTGCATTGATTAAATAAATGCAGACAGATATCAGTTATACGGTGGAATGAAAGTACTGCACATATGTTTCCTTAAAAATTAATTTGCAATTTATAGAATTGACTTTAATATAGATTGCAGAGATATTTCAAAGGATTGGAGTATACAAGAAAGGGGTTTTGACAGACTTGACTGATGAACTAGGTAAGGCAAGAATAAATTGATGGATGCTATTTTTAACACTGACGGTGCAAGACGTGTAAAAATGCACCTCTAAATTTTTGTACAATATAAGCATTTAGATATTACTCTCCAATGTGCAACACTCCATTAGTTTGATTTTATTGAAAGTAATGTAAACAATATTTTTCTGTATTAAGTGTTTATAAACTTTAATAAAATAGTGCAAGAGGATTGGGGGGCTACAAATGTTAGACCCCTGTTCAAAAAAGGGGAAAGGGATAAACCTGCTGACTGCTGGCCAATCATTCCATCCTAGTGATGAGAAAACTACTAGAGTCCACTATCAATAACAAAATCAATTATTTCTTGGAGAAGAACAGATTAATAAGGGAGCGTTAATCTGCATTTGTTAAAAGCAAATCACTCCTAATTAGCCTGATTGAGCTCTTGGATGAAGTAACAGAGAAGGGTGGTGAAGGTAATGCAGTAGATGTTGTATATATGGAATTTCAAAAGGCATTTGTTAAAGCAATACATAACAAACTTAGAAAATAGAAGCACCTAAAAGAGACAGTGGTAACCTGGGTATATGAGTAGCTCAGGGATAGGGAGCAGACAGTAATAGTGAACTGATGTTTTTCTGACAAAAGAGAAGTATGCACTGGGATTTGTATTAGGTCGATTGCTTTTTCTATATATAAATGTCATGGACCAAGAATAGCGATTACAATTTCAAAGTTTGTGGGTGATCAAAAATTCTATACAAAACATAGTGAATAATGAGCAGGCCAATAGCAGAATGCAGGGGTACAAAGAAAGGTGAAATGGACAAAGACAATTAAATGTGGTAAGTGCGAAGTGATACATTTTAGGAAGAACAAATTGGAGATGTAGTATAATGTAAATGGTACTATTTTGAAGGCGATGCAACAGCAGGAAGGCCTGGAAGTGCATATTCATAAATCTTTGAAGCTGACGGAGAAAGTTGAGTAGGCGGAGAAGAAAGCGTAAGTAGGGCTATGGAATACAAAAACAAAGTAATCATGTCAAAACTTTATCAATCATTGGTTAAACCTCATCTGGAGTAAAATTCTGGGCAACACACTTTAGGAAGAAATGCAGAGTCCTGGAGAGGTAAACAGAAGATGAGGGACTTCATGTACGTGGAGAGATTGGGAAAGTTGGTATTGTTCTTCTTGGAACAGAGGGGTTAAAGGGGGAACCTAGCAGAGGCATTCAAAATTATGTTGACGGGTGAGGAAACTGGCAAGTGGTCAGTAATCAGAAGTCACAGATTTAAAATAATTGCCACTGGTATTCAAACGTGTGGGGGTTTGCTTGCAGCCGAGTAGGGGAGGAGTCCCTCATTCAAAGACACTGTGCCTGATTGAGGGATCTGGCATCGGGAAGCTGGCAGCACCCCAGGCGATGTTATCTCCAGAAGCTCCTAATTGGCAGCGGGAACTCTGCTTCCGGGGCCCCCACCTCCACAGGGGACATTTATATGGAAGGCATCCCCCAGTAGGGCAGAAATTCTGCCCCGACAGCTGCCAGCCAGTCAGAGGCCAGCAGCTCTCCATCACCAACAGCGCTGCCAGAAATGGTGGCTACTGCCGGTTAAACACTTGGGCCTTCACCAGGGTTCATCATGGGATCGTTGGAGAAAGGTTAAGTGACAGCAGGATGGGGGTCACGGAAGGGGGTCACCAGTGAGGGGGATAGAAGTTGGTCAGGGGAAAGGGTAGGGGGCTGGCTCTCAATCGGCTCCCCCCTTCCCAATGCCAGGTGCCTCAATCAGGCACAGTGTCTTTGAATGAGGGACTCCTCCCCTATTCGGCTGCAAGCAAACCCCCACATGTTTGAATACCAGTGGCAGCAAGATGAGGCCCTTAAGTGGCTCATTAATTGTCCAGTTAAGGACCTCAATTGGCATCCAAGCAGGAAGGCTGCCTACAAGCCTTCCCATCCCAGAATTAATAAGGGAGAGACAGGGAGGCCCGCACTCTCTTACCCAATCAACAATGCCCCCCCGCCCCAGCTTTGGAACTTGCCTACTGGAGGGGCATTAAATTCTATCTTTAATGTGTAAACAATATAGCAACTTGTAGTGAAGAAAACATACCTTGGGAATGGCAAATCTTCACAAGTTGCTGGACAATCTTTGCCAATCTTTCATCCTTACAAAATTGGCATCATGCCCTCACCTGCCTAGTCAGTTTGATAAAGTTGATACAATTATGCATTAATTACCAATTAAACTTGCCATAGAAAGTTAGGACTGTTATTCGACAGCACCAGTACCTTTTTAATGAGGAAATTTATATTCCTGCAATGCCAATCAACCTCCTCAGCCTAGTAAGGGAACAACTTAAATTTTGGAGTCTCAGCCTGAGAGGTGGTAAATGGCTCTTCGAGATCTTTATAAAGTTTTAATTGATTTTCTTACTTTATGCCTCTGTCCTTTTTTCCCTCAATCCTATTTTTCTTCTTCATTTCTCTTTGTTCCAGATTTGACTCTAATTCACTATATTTCCTGCTTTGTCATTCTTATCTATTTCTTAATCCTTAAATCTCATTGGTTAAGGAGATTGTTCATTCCATCATTGACCAAGGTCCCAGATGCCCCATTAGCCTCACTGCTCCATTACCAGCTTGCACTTCCAGCAACTTTCAAGGCAAAAAATTTGAGCACTGAATGGCGAGAGAAAAAAATCTAATACGACATGCCACAAAATGCCCCACTCCAGCAAAATCTTGGCCCAAGATAGAAAAATGGACAACACTCTCCTAAATCATCCCTTTGCTATTTAAAGAGTAAATGCAACAGTCATGTGGGAGAATTCACTGTGGCAAATGATCTCATTGGAGGCGAAAGAAAAATCAGCATAGGTCTCCAAGCCTCACGCTAACTAAATGTTGATTCATACTTTCCAGACAAATTAAATTTTTGACTGGAGAAATAGCTCGATATTTTTAACATTCACACAAGCCACAATTTCCAAAATCAAATTGCACTCCTGAGACACCAATGATTGGCAACCAGCAGAGTGACTCACAAGGACGTGGATCAACTGCCTACTGCTAGAGGTCCCATTTTTGGTCAGGTGGATTTTTGGATGGGCAGCACCAGGCAGGAGGCTGGACATACCCCGCGATATTGCCAGGAGGTGGCAATCAAGAGCCGGCAGATAGGGGAGGTGGCCATTTAAGGAAGGTGAGCAATCAGAAAGCCAGCTCTGCAGCCCTGGCAGCGTCACCAAGAGAGATGGCAACTGCCAAGACAGCAAGGGAAGCATGAGGGCATCTCTATTTTGAGGGGTGGTAGAGATTTGTTTTATTTGCCAGGCCAAACAGGCAGGCCCTGGTGATAAAAGGGGAGACCTCTCCTGTGGCAGCATCAGGGCCACAGTGGGGGCCTTTGTCACTGGTGGCCTCTCCCTTGGGTCATAGAGCCTAATGGGCACCCGCTGTAGGATGCCACAGGGAGGCCGCTGCCTTGCAGCTGATGGATTCTCCACGTGGCGAGGGGGAGGTGGGGGTGCGCTCCACTGCTGGAAGAATGCCGGTGGCCCAGGAAAGGCCTTTAATTGTCTAGATTGGTTGTCCACCTCCAATCGCCGGGCAGTTGACCCACTGCTGTTCTCGCCACTGGGAAACTTTCTGGAAATCATTCCAGGATATCCATTAATTTATTGTAATATGCACTGTAATCTGCATGGTAAAGTAATTTTTGATGAGCCTGAAACCAGCAGTGTACTTCATGTTTATTAATGCATGATAACGTCTACATTTGAAAGATGTTAGCAAGTAATCCCTAGAAATTAATTTGATTACTCACCAAAAATTGATTACCAAAAAACAATAAGGTCATGTGCATTGCATATTGCAAAAATGTAGAACTTGGTCAATTTTAAGAAATTTGCAGATATATCTACATTTATACTTAGAGAAGACTTTGAGTTCATCCGTCACACATGATCTGTTCGTATGAAACATCACAACTGAACACGCTTTCTCTAAAAGAAAGTATATGAAATGAAAACCAAAAAAGTGATTCCCTACTGTTTTTTTACTGACCTTAATAACTGGGCCGTCCCCTAAAAGATCTGCAATCTAATGAAACTTTGAACAACTAAGTAATTATCTTCTAATTGACCTCAAGTGTGCTTAGACAGCCAGCATCACAATTACATTTTGTTTTAGATCTCAGATTCTCTGTAAGCAATGGCATGGGACATCAACTAGAATATATAAATATGTATATTCCATTGACAAGCGTGGCACAACTCACACACAAAGCCTTTGTACAACTAAGTTGACAAAGTACATGAAAAATCAGGTCATCAAAGAATTTAAAAAAACGAAATAAGGCATTCTGTTCTTCCTTACTCCTTGATCTTCCTTTTCACTCTCCTTCCATCCTCCATAGCATTTTTGCTGAATTCTTCCATAGGGTCTCATTCCAACACCAGTTTACATAATTGTACTGGACTGAGTTGAGAAATCACATATTAACCGTGTAACTCATGCTTGAAAGCCCTATCAGGAGGAAATTAGCATTAAATACCGGCTGTTAGGGACCAGAGAATGATTAAAATATTGCTAAGCCAACCCTTGTCAATTCTACCCTGAAGCAAAAAATTATCAGGAAACTCAATAAATCACTGCATTTTCCAACTCTGGTATGGAAAAATCTTGTGTTTTTATTTTAAGTTATATCCATAAAAAAAATATTCTTTATGTTTAATATTTCAGTTTTTTTTAAATGTTATAATATTCTGATGTTAAATTTGAATTTAACACTTTCAAAAGAGTATCATATTCTTGCTTCATACAAGGATTGAAATTTTTTTTAACCCATATTTCAATCTCAAAGCACAGACTGTAGTACTAAAAGGGAAAAAGAAAATAACATTGGTTCCTTTCAGACAAAGCTAAAATGAATGCAGTATACACACATAGCCTCCTAGTAGCAATCAAGGTTGCTTTTTCATTTTCAGTCAACTCTGGCCCTCAAAGCATGTAAGCTTCTAAATATTTATAACTGCAATACTTATGAGGGTAGACAGTAATTTGCAGCAGAACCTGTCTGCATACATTGTAAAATGTTCTGTCACCTCGGCAGGGTAGCTTGCCTTCGAGGTTTACGATTTTACCAAGCACACGGGGGTGTTAATGAATTTGTAGCGGACATCTTTAAAATGTGGAATGCTTATAATTTTTTTGTGCAAATTAGCACAAGTCACACTTCAGACTACGCTGCATTAAAAGAGAAACCACAATGATGATGACAGTTAAAGTAACTAGAAGAGAGCACAATTTGTCACTGCCATTGTGTAGTAACACCATGCTGTGATTTCCTCATCAGCCTCTTTCTCCTCATCCTTAACCCCTTAGGGAAATGTAGAAATAAAGGTGTGGACAGAACAAGATAACATATTTCTTTATGAAAATGAACTAAGCTTTGAGTATGTTGAGGTCACAAAATAAAAATCTCATATCCCACACCTTCCTTAAAAAATGCTTTAAAAAAATTCATCAAAGCTACATTCCCACCCAAGGCAGGTTGTTCAAAGTGACACAGTGGGACATGTCGCATGTGTCAAGTACCGAAGGCTGAAGTACAAAGCAATTTCTGCAAGCAGGAAAGGGTTCTCTTAAAGGAAGGTAGCCATGGCAAATTCAAATGGTCTCTTGATACTGTCACTGAAGAGTAATGACTTGCGCTGAGCTGTATGAGAAGCTAATGTTGTGTGACTGTACCACCCTTCTCAACCTACAACCTCTGCTGAAGCAGCTGATTCCATTTTTATTCAAAAACCTGCAACTTCTGCATTTCAAATTTGAATGCCATCTACTTAAGATAAATTTTAATTAATGTACACTTCACTGTGGCTATGAAGCCAATGCATTAAATTTAACTTGGTTCAGTCAAACCAAAGTAACTGCCTATAGAATAAAATAATTTGATCCAATTTTCTTCTGTGAAACAGAAACATATATCCAAATGTATGCATTAAATACACTTATAATATGAGTACTTTAAAAATAGTTTTCCAAAGGAAGTTTTATTATCATTTTCTCAAGGCTTAAGCTACATTTTTAAAAACTTACTTCATTTGTTATATTCTAAGGTGCAATTATGCATTTGAAAATGACCCATTAAAATTAACTTAGTATCAAATATTTAATATTTCATTTTTTGTATAAACCAGTAGATTCACATTAGAAGGACCTAAAAGATAATATGTCTGAAAGGAAGTATTTCTTCCCTATGAGATAAAATAATTGAATTAAAAATAAGCTTGTATTTGCTGTGAGCGATATATAAAATTGACACAAAACAACAACATATATCCTGTATACATAAGTGTATTTTAATACCTTCCAGGTTGTGGGTGATATTTAGCTGCATAATTATAAATGTCTGAGCATATTCTTTTTTTAATGAAGCTAACATTAATCAATTGATTACTTTCAATGTTATGGAAAGGAAATATTAGCGATCAAGGTTACATCATCATGGATTTTCTAACCTTGATTGTTTAAATATAATTTACTTTCTTACTTTTCTTTACTTACATGCAAACAGAAAGTCAGCCATATAATCTGTTATGTTTTAATTAATAAATAAATTGTCTTTCTTATTTCAAAAATGAAATGTTGATTGGACTATTGACTATAATCTTATTTTTGTAATAAATTATAAAGCAATATAGGAGATATGTTGCCTTTATTTCACTGAACAATAACTCAGTTATACCTCTATAATATGCCTCTTTATTTAGAAAAACCTAATTTAAAAATAATGCATCCATTACACTGCATCTACTTAACTAATTGCAAGAGCCTAAAACATTAAAATTCTAAAAATATATACATATATAAACAATTATTTTATGATTCCGCTTTCACATAAATAAATGTATTTTGCTCAGATCTGCCAGATTTACTGCAACTGTAAATCTATTAATTTATAATGAGGTCAAAAAAACTGCATACGTAGAGAAACCTATGTATCATGTCAATGGGGTCACTAAGGTTCGAGAGTCAGGATAGAGGAAAATAAACTAATGCAATCATTGTGGCATATTAAACAAGGAGACTATACAGAAAACACTTTCAGGATTGGACTAATAACATTCCTGGGATGTCCTGGACATATCCTGACAAATAAAAGATTACAGCCTTGTGGCCAACAGGAAAATTTCCAGTAAGTCTTCTCATATTAACTTCTTCAAACCATTAGAAAACAACATCTAGTGCAGCTGCTGATATGAGTAGAAATTGTAAAATGAAAAAATATATATCCTATTTTATTTGCATTTTCTATGCCTATTAGATGATCTACATAGATCATTGCTTGAAACCATTAAAAGCAAAGCTGCATACCAAGTATCAACCTTAACATCACCAAAAAATTCAGACTGATTTAAATGATGCTCGGTCTAATTTCCTTTTAAATTCCCAGTATTGTCATACTTCTGTTGTATCTGTGCCTAATCAAGAAGAATGCAGAAGCAACTTATTGAACTGATCATGTGGTTAAAAATATTAAATAAGAAATTTCAATTTGGGTTCAACTGACATGCTGGCTGCAAAATCCGGCTCCGTAGCACCATTGGTGCTGACACTATGGAAGCCCAAAACTCTGAACATGTCACCTATAACTCTTCTAGCCATTTCCAGCACAGCCTAGTAGGCAGATCGTGACACCAAACAGCTTCTAATGCTGATCTGACACCTGGTCTGCCATTTTGGATCTCATAGGTCCTGTTGACATCTTCACTTAATACCTTACAGCTGAACATATGGTTCCCCCCTCTATCCCTGTTATCACTATTTAAAGAGATAACCATTCAGCTTTCTGGTGAGGTGCTTTTGCCTTTTTTTTGCTGCTACAGAGTGAGATTAAATACTGTGTTGAGAGTTATTGGTGGAGTTGACAGAGGTTTTTGGATGTGTGGTGCTGTACTCTGACAAGGAGTTCACAGGAGTTGCAGGATCTGTCAGGAGGAAGCCTGGTTTTAGTATTGGTAACTATAGTTATATTCCCTCTTGGGTTGCAACATGACTTGGAAATAGAGCACAGGCAGCAGAGAGGGGAAGGTGTACGTAGAGGGAAGAGGGCTCTCTAGAGAAGGCCCTATCCACCAAATGTCTTTGGAGAGCACTTCTCCTCCACCTCAGCCAAAAGCAGTGTCTGAAGTAGCTACATTTCAGAAGAAGGTGGTGACTGACCTGCAGCAGCACAGCATTTGAGGACAGTGCTGCTAGTGGTCGTCAAATTAATTGTGACCCTCAGTTCGATTCGCTCCACATTATATCAAGAAACAGCTGAACGCACTGGATACTGCAAAGGCTACATTCTGGCAATAGTACTCTGTGCTCCAGGATTAACCGCACCCTTAGCCAAGCTGTTCCAGTACAGCTACAACACTGGCATCTATTCGGCAATGTGGAAAATTGCCCAGGTATGTCCTGTCCACAAAAAGCAGGACAAATCTAACCCATTCAATTATCGCCCCATCAGCCTACTCTCAATATCAACAAAGTGATGGAAAGTGTCATCAACAGTGCTATCAAGCGGCACTTACTCAGCAACAACTTGCTCACTATCACTCAGTTTGGGTTCTGCCAGGGCCACTCAGCTCCTGACCTCATTACAACCTTGGTTCAAACATGGACAAAAGAATCAAACACAAGAGGTAAAGTGAGAGTAACCGCCCTTGACATCAAGGCAGCATTTGGCCGAGTGTGGCATCAAGGGGCCTTAGGAAAACTGAAGTCAACGGGAATCAGGGGGAAAACTCTCTCCTGGTTGGAGTCAAACCTTGCACAAAGGAAAAATAAAAGCAAAATACTGCGGGTGCTGGAAATCTGAAACAAAAACAAAAATAGGTGGAAAAACTCAGCAAGTCTGACAGCATCTGCGGAGAGGAACACAGTTAACGTTTCAAGTCCGTACAACTCTTCATCAGAACTAAGGAAATATAGAAATGGGGTGAAATATAAGCTGGTTGAGGGGGGGTGGGACAGGTAGAGCTGGATAGAGCTTGCAGAAAGGAAGATGGTTGTGATTGTTGGAGGTCAATCATTTCATTCTCAGAACATTGCTGCAGAAGTTTTTCCTGGTAATTTCCTAGGCCCAACCATCTTCAGCTGTTTCCTCAATGACATTCTCTCCATCACGAAGTCAGAAGTGGGGATGATTCACTGATGACTGCACAATGTTCAGCACCATTCGCGACTCCTCAGTTACTGAAGCAGTTCATACCCATATGTAGCAAGGCCTGGACAGGCTTGGGTTGATAAGTGGCAAGTAGCATTTGCGCCACACAAGTGCCAGGCAATGACCATCTCCAACAAGAGAGAAGCTAATCATCTCCCCTTCACATTCAAAGACATTATCATCACTGAATTCCCCACTATCAACATCCTGGGGGTTACCATTGACCAGAAACTAAACTGGACCATATAAATACTGCGGCTACAAGGGCAGGTAAGAGGCTGGGAATTTTACGGAGAGTAACTCATCTCCTGGCTCCCCAAAACCTGCCCACCATCTACAAGGCACAAGTCAGGAGGCTGATGAATTACTCTCTACTTGCCTGGATGAGTGCAGCTCCAACAACACTCAAGAAGCTTGATACCATCCAGGACAAAGCATCCCAGTTGACTGGCACCCCATCCACTACCTTCAACATTTACTCCCTCCACTACCGACACACAGTGGCAGCATTGTGTACCATCTACAAGATGCACTGCAGGAACTCATTAAGGCTCCTATGACAGCACCTTCCAAACCCACGACCTCTACCACCCAGAAGGACAAGGATAACAGATGCAACACTACTACCTGCAAGTTAACCTCCAAGTCAAACACCATCCTGATTTGGAACTATACTGCCGCTCCTTCACTGTCGCTGGGTCAAAATCCTGGAACTCCCTTCTTAACAGCACTGTGGTGTTCCTACAACACATGGACTGCAGAGTTCAAGAAGGCAGCAAACCATCACCTTATCAAGGACAATTAGGTAATGGGCAATAAATGCTGGCCTAGCCAGCGATGCCCACGTCCCATGAATGAATATAATATTTTTTACACCCGTTGATCTTTCAAGGCGGGAGGAGGCGATATTTCTAACATTGCACTGTTTGCCATGCATTACTGCTTCAGGAAGGTGACAGAGGCTCTGTATAGATGAAGAGGAAACCTCATTGTCTTCTCCCTTAAAATAGAGAAGCAGGAGGAGCGAGCACATGCACTTTTCCAGACTAGCAGGGTTCCCAATGGTTCAGAGAGCAATCAACTGCATGCACGTGGCATTGAGAGCCCCACATACCAATGAAGAGATGTACTGAAACCATGAGGGATACCTCTTCTTAAACGAGCAGTGGACTTGCTCAAAAGTCCTGTTGGTGAATATCCGTTATACTTGCAGCAGTCAGAGTGTGTTCATTCAGTGTCAGTCAGTCGTAGCTGCTATTTTTGGGCCACAACAAAGAACCAGAAGCTGGCTGCTAGGTGACAATGGATATTTACCCTACACCAAGCCCATGAGTACCCTGCGCCACCCAATCATGCATGGACAGTGTGCCTACTATGAGAGCCATGTTGCAACCAAGAATGTCATGGAACAAACCATCAGCGTCATGAAACAATGGTTCCATTGCCTGGACTGCTTGCAGGGAGACATCCAAGCAATCTTTCCAAGCTTGTGGTGGTTTGCTGCGTCCTGCACAATCACGCTGTCATGAGGGTATAATCCTTGCCACCAGCCCTTCAAAGGGCACCTTGAGAGGAGAAGGAAGAAAGAAAGAAACAAAGAGAGGGGTGCGAGGAGGCATTCAGGACCACTTTGCTCTGGACGGGCTGTTTGTGAATGGTTAATCAGACTCCAGTTCCCCTAAGATCTTACCCCCACATCAACAGTACTCCTCAATTCCCCAAGCCATCTGCTACAGACCATCAGAGTGTCCTGTTGGCCAAAACTCTGAAATAAACGCCAACAAAAAAACACTCCTGCCTCCCACCAAAAATTCTCTGCTGCTCCATGTAGTTATATGTGACCTTGTCCTAAAACAGAGAGGGAAGAATGTCACTGAGTGTGTCACCATGGGCTGAATTTTACACTCCCCAGAGGTAGGTTGGAAGGTGGGCAGTGGGTATAAAATTGGATGCAGTGCTGTGTGTGTTGCTCCAGGTGCCTACCCACCTGCCCCTGCTTCAATTTTATGTGTGGCAGGGGAGGACGGGCAGTCTGCCTGCCCTTGGATCAATTGAGGTCCTTAAGTGGCCAATTAATGGCCACAATTTTCCTGTGGCATGTAGAGGCTGGTGCCAAGTGCTAAGCACCGCAGCTTTCACTGCTTAGGCTTATCTTTTATGGGACCCCTGGGACTATCGGAGGCCTCCACACAAAGTATTCACCTCCTCCACCCTGACCCTGGCCGCATTTCCCCTTCCCCCCAACCCCCTTGCCCCAGCCTGGCCAAAGCAAACCCCCCACCCCTTGGCCCCAAATACCTTAAGTTTGGCTCCAGCAATGATCGCCATTGGGGACTGGATGCAGTCCCAGCAGCAGCCACTGCTACCGGTGGCGCTGCTGCAACCAGAGAGCTGTTGGCTACTTGATTGGACGACAGCTCTTGGAGGCGGAGCTTCCTCCCCATTTGGGGGCAGACGCCTGGCTACAAGCCAACTGGTCCACAACTGTTAAATGGCTGCAGGGAAAGCCGTCAAAGTGGAGACAGGCTCAATCGTGACATTTACACCAGGGCTGGGACCCCATATGAGCATAAAATCCCAGCCAATGTGATTGGATCATGTCCCTGCCATAGCTGATTTGCTGGAGATATGTGAAAGCTGTGAGGGGTGTTTGTGGGGCTGATGGCATTGACAAGTGTGTGTGTGAGGTATCTAAGTGTTAGGCATGAGTCTTGATTGGTGATGGGTGTGCGATGGGAGTGTGATGCATTTGACAGTATGAGAGCTTGGTGATGCAGTGGGAAGGTGAAGTAATTTGAAGATGCATTCACTGACCTTGACTACCTGCATGAGATCATTTAACTTCGTCTGGCATGACAGCCAGATCCTTGGGGTCAGACTCTGGGAATTGACCTCTGTGGCCACGTGCTCCCATTCTCTTTGATAGGTTAAATGAATGCAAATGTAAGGCCATCCACTTTGTACCTAAAAAGGACAGAACCGAGTACTTTCTAAATGGTTAAAATCTTGAAACAGTGAATGTCCAAAGAGACTGGTGCGTCCAGGTACATAGATCAATAACATGTTATGATCAGGTGCAGAAAATAACCAAAATGGCTAATGTAATGCTGGTCTTTCTATCTAGAGGAGTAGAACACAAGCAGGTAGAAGTCATCCTGAACGTATACAAAGCCCTGGTTAGGCTACATCAGAAGTACTGTGAGCAGTTCTGGGTACCACACCTTCATAAGGATATATTGGCCTTGAAGGGAGGGCAGCATCGGTTTACCAGAATGATACCAGGATTCAACTGGTTAAATTGCAAGGAGAGATTATACAAATTTAGGCTTGTATTCCCTGGAATTTAGAAGGTTAGGGGGTGATTTGATTAATGTTTTCAAGATATTAAGGAGAATAGATAAGATAAATGAGAGAAACTATTTCTGTTGGTTGAGGAGTCTAGGACTAGGGTGTAGAGTCTAAAGATGAGAAATCAGAAGTGAAACTAGGAAACACTTCTATATGCAATGGGAGTAAAAGTTTGAAATTCTCTTCCGCAAATGGCATTGATGCTAGATCAATTGTTAATTTTAAAGTAAGGTTGATAGACGACTGTTATCCAAAGGTATTAAGAGATATGGAGCAAAGGCAGATACATGGAGTTAGGTCGCAGGATTTCATTGAATGGCAGAAAAGGCATGAAAGGCTAAATGGCCTAGTCCTGCTTCAATGTTTCCCATTATTTTCCTTTGTAGTATGTGCGCCTTGAGAGCCTCCTGTTTCCCAGTGCAAAAATGGCCTTTCTCCTCCCATTAAGCTCCATCACGAAGGCCTTCAAGACCTGGGACCCCTCTCTTTGCTCTGCTGCTCTACTGCCACTCTTCTTCCTTCAAACCAAGCTTTCCTGATGCTGTTCCAGCAGCTGCAGTAACCTGAGGGCACCTCCCCTTTAAGAGGGGCAGGCTGCCTTAAAAAAGTGCAGGCTAGCTGTATGTCATGCTAGGCACGCACGCTGCTGGCCCTTTCTGAGCGTGCATCCAGTTAGACATGTGCATTGTGTTGAGCTGCACGCCACAATCATGGTGATGAACAGGCAGCTCAAAGTTTCAGTGCTACCTGTCTCACTGGACAAGATGCAAGGAAATCATGATCCCACCAGATATTGGGCCTAATTGAACTTCAGTCATGCTAATTTTAAGTGCTATATGTGTACCCAAATATGAATATGATTTTTTTGTAAAAGAAAACCATAACATTGATATTAGACAAACTTTATTGATCTACCTCCCATGAAAAAGATTGGTAAATAAAAAAATAACTGCTTATAAATATTAAAGAATATTAGGTTATATTTATAATAAGCTCTCGAAAGATGTGATGGTTTATTAGTTTGTGTATTTGGGGATGTAGAGCAGAATTATAGGGAAAATCTGCAAGTTTTAAATGTGTCTTCTTGAAAATCTTTGGTTACTTATAATCAATGGTGGACAGATTTTCACAGCCAAACATATTTACCTAAATTCTCGATAATTATTCAAATCCTCACCTCAATTTCTGGTAATGATATTTAATTCCAATTCCATCTCCACGTATGTGTCAGTTGCCTATTATAGGCTAAAATGCTCAACAAATTTATTTTGTGAAATTAATTTTTCGTAAGCTGCAGCCATGTTTATTGTTCTGAAAAGCAAATTAAACTCAATGCAGAATATCTCAAATAGTATAGAAATGGAAGAAAATTAGCAATGTCTGATTGGAATTTGAAAATGCATAAAATCTTATATCCAATCCTCAGTC
The DNA here is from genome assembly GCF_964194155.1 of Cetorhinus maximus. Classification (NCBI taxonomy): domain Eukaryota; kingdom Metazoa; phylum Chordata; class Chondrichthyes; order Lamniformes; family Cetorhinidae; genus Cetorhinus; species Cetorhinus maximus. The sequence continues at coordinate 131,223,264 of NC_135884.1, forward strand.
TTCCACTGAATTCCCCAACCCCAAACTTGATTAAATCACAAATGGGATTTACCCACCACTGCTTCCAATTTATATATAAATATGGTGCAATTTCATACATCCTACTGCAAATAGCTTTTAAAGTCACATTTTTAAAATGGAAAATGTAACCTTATGTCCTTGACTCCACCAAACCTTTAGAAAATGTATAAATCTGGAAAAAAAAGAGACATCTTTGCGCTGCCTGGCAATAAAGGATCTTTTCTGTAACTGTTCTTATTTAGGTCCATAACAGCTCAATATAGTAGTACCATATACGAGATGCAGGTGTTTGTGATAGATACCAAAAGTGGAAATAAATTACTTAGGCATATGAAATTTGGCAGCAGGATAGATAATTAATATAAAGGATTGTACTGAACCACTGATTTCCACTTCAGTGGCAGTAAATAAAAAAATAAAAATAAGTACACGATGAATTTAGAGTTGTGACCACATTGTGGCTTGATCTATATCATGCAGATGGTACAAGTAATAAAATAGTAGGGCAATCTGACTTGACTTTTTTCACATCACACACAGGCAACATATAGCTGACCCAGTATGTCAATGTGATCTAAAATATGTCTACTCTGTTACCTTTTCTTTATTTTTAACAATGCATTAAGTAGTAGGAATAAATGTAATTAAATATTATCCAAGATAAATGGGTAGATTTATCTGCAGCTCTATCACTTTAGTAAATAAAAAACTCCCTAAGTTCTGTATGAATAGGTAACTAAATAGGGTCTAGGAGCATAAAAACATTGATATGATTTTATTTTATAATGTAGAAATGCATTATAACAACAACTTATATTTATAGAGCATCTTAAACATAATAAAACGCACCAAGGCAATTCACAGGAGCATTGTAAAGCAAAGTATGACACTAAGCCACAGAAGGAGATATTAGGTCAGATGGCCAAAAGTTTGATCAAAAAGGTAGGTTTTAAGGAGTGTCTTAAAGGAAGAAAGCAAGATCGAGGCCAGAAACTTACCTGTGTTGGGTGGGCTGTGCGGGAGCAGGCGTGGGGCTGATCGCCGCCTGCGATCGGCTGCGTGCCGCCATTTAACGTGGGCAGGCCAATTAAGACCACCCAGCGTGACGCATGGACGGTAGCGCTCAGCACTACTTGTGCGGGCAGGTGTAGGAGGGAGATTCGGGGCCTGCGCTCTTTCGCACATGTGCACAAAAGAGCACAGGAATCTCCCTGAGGCACAGAGCTGCCTCAGGGAGATTAAGTTGCTTAAAAAATTTAGTTATAAATAAAGTACAAAATTATTTAAGCATGTCCCCTCTTGTGACAGTGTCACATGAGCTGGGACATGTTTTTATATTTAGGAAAATTTTATCATTTAATTAATTAAAAACTTTAGGAAACCTCATCCTGCTCGTGGATGAGGTTTCCTAAAAAACGCCAAGGCCGCTTAGGATCTTAGCCTTAAGGTTGGACGGGCAGCGTTGCAAACAACTTTAATTGATTTTTTAATGGCCTTAATAGGTCGTTGACAGTTCGGCAGGTGTGCAGCCACCTCCGGCACGCACCCGCCAAACGAAAGATCTAAATGATGCGCGATGACATTAGGACGCATGTCCAATGTCATCTTGCGTCATTTTGCACGTCGGGCCCTCCCCCACATGCCAACAGCAATATTCAGGCCTGAGAGACAAAGAGGTGCAGGGAAGGTATTCCAGAGCATGGGGCCTAGGCAACTGAAGGCACAGCCACTAGTGGTGAAGTGATTAAAATCAAGAATGCACAACAGGCCAGAATTAGTGGAGCAGAAATGTCTTGGAGGGTTTGGGACTGGAGGAAATTACAGAAATGGATAGAGGTGAGGCCATGGGGAGATTTGAAAACAAGAATAAGAATTTTAAAATCAAGGTGTTGCTTGACCAGGAGTGAATGTAGGTCAGTGACCACAGGAGTAACAGGGGAATGGCACTTGAAACACAGGCAACAGAGCTTTGGATGACCTTAGGTTAATGGAAGGTAGAATGTGGGAGATCAGTGAAGAGTGATTTGGAATAGTCAAGTCTAGAGGTAATAAAAGCATTAATGAGGGTTTCAGCAGATGTGCTGAGAAAGGGACGAAGTCAAACGATATTATCAAGGTGGAATAGGTGGTAATGAAGGCATGAATATGAGGTCGTAAGATCATCTCAGGGTCAAAATGTTGACAGAAAGTGTGAATATTTAAAATAGAGCTTTGAAGAAAGGAATAACTCAAACTGACTGAATTCTGAAATTCATCTTTTATACTTTCTGGATAAAAAAAAATGAAAATTCTAGAAACATCCTGAGCACCTCTTCTTCTCCCACATTCTTCTTCTTATTGCTTAAAGCCTGTGCCCTTTCTGTAATATGCTTCCATGGCTGCTGCTAGCCTTCCTTCAACTCACCCATGAGGTCGATGATCTTCAATTATATGGCTAGAATGCGAGTGTTGTGGACCATTTAATTATGAGTGGGGGAGAAAAGTCCAATGTTGCCTTCACACTGGTATTTTTCAACAGGATCATTAGATTGATTGAGTAGCTTTATCTGATTATGAGTGGGGGAGAAAAGTCCAATGTTGCCTTCACACTGGTATTTTTCAACAGGATCATTAGATTGATTGAGCAGCTTTTTCTGATTTTTCCTGCCTCAACTCCATCAAGTTTTCTTCACAACCATCTCCCTCTCCTGAGATCTCTACAACCAAGGACAACAAAACCAACAGTGTCATAAAAACACAATCATCTTAACTTCATCTCCAACTCATTCATCATTCTGATTTGAGTGTTAATGCTATGCTATGCTAAAATCCTGGAACTCACCCTAGCTAATATTACTTTAAAGGCTGCATTGGCCTTCGAAGGGGTGGGGCTGGATTCAGGCTAGGGTTTGCGCATGCACGATTTGTAGAGACAGCTGGCCATTTATATCACCAGCTGCCTCCACTGACTTCCAATTTTTGCACCCCAGTTGTGTGGATCCAGAAGTACGCAGAGCAGACAAGGTCAGAGGAGGTCTGTTTTCCTGTGTATTTGTTCAGTTAGCCAAGGGGGTACCCCTGGAGAGTTGAGGTACCCTGTAAATTTGTATTGAAGTGACCCAGAAACTTAACTCCCATTGTCTTCTTGTGACGCAAGGGAGCAGGAGGGTGGCTGTTGCAACTGGTTGTTGCACCCAAGTGAAAGGAAGAAATTAGTGCAGCAGAAGTGCGCATAGCATTTCGTCCATGGAAGCATAAAGGATGGGCATGGCGCCCTCTCACATAGAGGCAGAAGAAGCCAGTAAAAGTGAGCAGCCAGGGCCCATGGGGAGGGCTGAAGTTCAGGAGGAAGAGGCAGTGGCATGAGCACCAGGAAGAGGAGGAGAGGGAAGAGAACCAGGTTCTACTTTCTGGGAAGGGTGTACAGACCGAGGTCATCATACCTCAACATGGCGGAAAACCTGCTGCAGAAGACTCAGAAAGAGCTGTGATGTTGTGACAGACATTTGTCGCATGGTGCAGCAGCAACTGGAGACACAATCCATCGATTCCCAGGCCCTGCCAGTGGCTGTGAAGGTAACCATCACACTGAACTTCTGCGCCTCTGGCTCTTTCCAGGGCTTAGCGGGAGACCTAGCCAGTATATCCCAGTCAGCAGCACATAGATGCATTAAAGAAGAGATTAATGCTCTGTTTGCTCATGTGGGGGAGTGCATTAGTTTTCCCATGGATCTTGAGTCTCATACTCAGAGAACCATGGCCTTTGCCCAAATTGCAGGTTTTCCTCAGGTGCAGGGCATCAAGGACTGCACTTTGTTGCAATAAAGAACCCAACATAGCACGCAGACACCTTCGTGAACCACAAATCATTTCAATCTATCAATGTCCAGGTGGTTTGTGACCACAATAAAGTGTTTCTTCAAGCGTTTGCAAGATTTCCGGGCAGCTGCCTTGACTCCTTCAAGTAATGAATTTGCAACTCCCCAATCTATTTCATCCATCCATGCAGGTCCAGGGTTGGCCCCTAGGGGACAAGGGATACCCCTTAAGAACTTAGCTAATGACCCCTTTAGGAACCTGCAATGTGAGGCAGAGCGAAACTACATAGCAACCATGCCGTCACCAGGAGCGCCACTGAGAGGCCATAGACATCGATGCCTCGATTGCTGAGGTGAGGCTCTCCAATATGCCCCAGCAAGGTCTTCAAGAATAGCTGTTGTATGCTGCATGCTGCACAACACTGCACAGCGGAGAGGGCCTCCAACTAGATGACGATATTGCCATGGGCAGAGCTCTAACCTCAGAGGAGGGAGATAATGTGGAAGAGGAGGAAGGCCATGTACATTCAGGCCATTCCGAAACAAGTGAGGATGTTGAGCCGCCACAATGGCAGAGCAGCAGGGAGGCAAGGACATGCATCCAGGACTGATTCCGTGCAGGAGGGGGTTCTTGCCAGATGAGTCCTTTTCAGAAAAGATTTTCGTAAGGTCCTCCAAAATAACAACTGCCATCAGACAGTCCCTGGTGACATACCTTCACATAAAGATCCTTGTACCTTGATGCCGCAGTCTTTCAAGGGACTCCCAATTCCTCATAAGGGAGTGAAGCAACATCAATGAGTTTGATTCAGTCACATTCAAACTGCAACTACCCTCTCCATCATAAACATGGTCATCAGAGTCTTTCCAATGCACATGGTAATAAAGTCACTTTCATCCTGGCCCCCTCACATGAATGAGGCACCCATGCTGCCATCTCGACCATCATCAAGCAATGCTCACAATGCAGATAATGACACAAACGAAAAAGTATAACCCTATTCACGCTGACACAAGTGTATATTGCATCATTCATGCAGAAATGGCAACTCATGCATGATGATTAGACAACTCTGCCGTGACAGCTCAATTTGTGAAACAATTTGTACTACATCCATTCCGGCCAATGGCCCTAGTTAAGAACTGGGTGCCACATGCATCAGTTCTGGCTTAAATATACCCCTGCAAACCTGTGACACTGGAAATAACAATGCAGCCACTGTAATGGCGGCAGCAGACTGCCTATATTAACTGGACAATACTTGGCCTACCGAACTGTGCTGCCCACACCAAAGCCAAAGTGGCCAACACTGCAATGCAGATAAATGTACAGCACCCAACATTCATGCTTCAGATGCCCTTGCTGACTGGCATCTGGCCATGGAGTGAGATCTTTAAGCCTCCCTCAAAGGCAAGTTTAGCTGGCAACTGAAAGATACAAGGAGCATCTTAGTGCTTGAGCTTTTGACTCCTGAACCCTTGTGTGATACAACAGAGAAGGAAGAAGCTCTCATATGCCTCACCAATTAGGCCACATCATTGTTTCTGCTGAAGCCACGTCGAGATGCAACTCAGCATGCTGCCCTCAGTGTTACTGGTAAGAAGCTACCTCACATTTTTGTCATTCCTTTTGAACTCTCTATTGTACATACACAAATTCATGTAGAAGTGAAAGGAAATATATTAAACAAGTTCTCACATGTGATATATACAATGTGAATGCGTAACCACAGTGAACTCATTAGTGCTGTAGGCAAGACAGAGTCCTGCACTCGCGCACAATTCTATGAAGTGCCCACTATGTTGCCTCAGAGGAAAGTTACTCACTTATCTATCTAAAGAGCAATGAGGAGCATGGTGGCCTTCCTCATTGTGCAGGCATCCATTGGGGTTCTCCCTCAGACTGAGGCCTCTGCACCTCTGCATGGGCAGTCATAGTCACTGGCACATGTAGAGCAGATGAAGGCTCTAGCGGAGGGGTAGGGGAGGCGGTGGACCTCAAGTGGGCTCTCCCAACCCCAGTCATGGCCATCTGTTTCACGTTCTTCACCCTTTTGGCATGCAACCACAACATGAATATACATAGTGCATGCAGGGATATTGCTCTTCAATGCATCTGCCTGCACATCATGCGGTCTATTCACATTTGCTTTATGTGCAGCTAAATGAGCTGCTACATATTCTTCTGCTTCAGCATTGAGGATTGTATGTGGCAGGTCTCACATGTTAGCTGCAGCATGCAGATGTGACCCTTCCCTTGGACCTATGTGTCTACGAGCCAAGTTAGTCACCTTGCCAGAACACAAAAGGTCACTGAACTTTTTGCGGCGCTGGATCCATGATCTTCTGTGGTCGCTGGTGGCACTCACCATTGCCGCAATCTGAGCCCATGCCTTCTTGGTTGTTAAAGCCCAGAATTTTCCCATTTCTGCACGCCCGACCTGAAGGCGATTATCTGGACCAGATATTGTAGTCTGTATTATTCAGTGCCACATTACATGCTGCACTTACACCTCTGTCATAGGAGATCTTCTAAGTACATCCCTCAAAGCAAGCCATCAAAAATTCTTATATTTGCATTCAATAAAATGTAACAAAAGTTAGAGTACAAAGCACAGTTTCTGAATAGTTGCAATTACTTTTTTAAAAAGCCACTGATACTCATCAAGATAGAAAAACTGCAACGTTCCACCTGCCACAACAGGAAGAGCTTGAATTTATATTGCACTTTTCACATACTTAGGATGTCCCAAAGTACATTACAATGAACAGTTGATTTTGAAATCTAATCACTGTTGTTTTGTAGGGAACGTCAGCAGCCAACATGTGCACAGGAATATCCCACAAACAGAAATCAGATAAATGATCTGGTCGTCTGCTTTTCAGTAGTATTGGGTGAAAGGTAAATTTTGGACTGGAGATTGTGTGAACTCAACTGCTCCGTTATATCTATCTGAGAAGGTTGACAACGCCTTGATTTAATGTCTCACCCAAAACCAATGGCAGTCATGAGCAGTGTGAAAGCCACTCTTTATTAATTGGTATAAGTTCAACTGTTTGAATATGTAGATAATGTGCTGAAAGATAGGAATAATGTTTGTGGAGCTAGGTTATATTGGCTGCATACACTAGATACTCCAGCTTTATCCAAAGCTCAGACTATCATATGCTTAGCCAGGCAAATAACACGGCATGTAATTGCCTATGAATATACTGTGGTGCAGTGAGCTTATATTACAGTTACAGGTCTCAGACCAGTAACTGTACTGTCAGCTCTAGCTCGATAGAAAGCAGTTTTCACTGCCAGACTAGAATTTCAATGGCTACATGGCCACATGTGTACGCAAATCTCTCTCCCAGCAGTTAACATTTTATGTGGTGAGATAGTATGGGAATCCCTCAATACCATTTACCATTAATTGACCACATACTGGAGTTACGCTTCAAGCAGTGTCAAACCAAAAAGTAGAGAGTCTAGCAATACTTCTCTTCAGGGTCAGCTTGGATCTCATTTCTTGATTTACATGGAAACTTTAGCATCACTGGATGGTGAAAATTGTTTCATATCAATGCTTAAGTTTCAATGTAAATGACATTAAAGCTTTCCAGCTTTTTACATTTGTTGGAGAAAAGATACTATTAAATAAAAATAGGCTTTAAAGTTAATTAAATGTCTCTATAACAAATTTAGGACTGATCAGCCAGTACTCACTCTTTTAAGAATGCAGCACTGCTAAGTGAGGGTACAAGAGAGAACAACAGACATTGCTACTATTGCTTTGGCTATTGAAGATGTAGATATTAATGGTGTCAGGGATTTAGGAGAAATTCCTGTAGCATTTGATGGCTTTTTACCCAAGTGAATGGGTTGGGTTGATGGGAGAGGGCGGGGGGGTTGGGGGGGGAGCTGCGCGGTTGGCTCAGTTCGCTAGACAGCTAGAGTGTGGATCAGATTAATGCCAAAAGCATGGGGTTTAATGTCCATTCCAGCTGAGATAGTCTCAGGGCATCACTCCTCACCCTACGCATAGTAAAACATAGTAAAACATCATGGCACTTTGCCGTAGTTTGGTAATTAATTGCCACAGACCTGCCTTTCGGCAGAGGGTAGGAGGGGAAGAAGAAGAAGATGGAGGAAAGAGGAGGAGAAGAAGAAGGAGGAGGTGGAGAAGGAGAAGGAGGAGGAGAAGACGAAGAAGAAGAAGAAGGCGACGACATAATAGATAGAGGAAGGAATTTCTGTCAAACAAAAGGCACAGTGGATCTCCAGATTGGCACTTGCTGCTGTAAAGCAGGTAAGTTTAAAGGTCGCATTGAAATTGACAGGCCAGGGAGAAGGTAAGTGCCTAAGCTAAAGATTTGGCAGGGTGTGGGGGATCGGAGGTCGGGCGGGAGTGGGGGAGGGTCGGACATCAGGGTTTGGGATGTCGGGCATTGGGGGGGGTGGCATAGTGTCAGACAACAGGTGGGGTGTTGGACATCAGGGAGTATGGTGGGTTGGACATTGAGGGGGCGTGGGGAGGGGAGTTCAGACATCGGGGGGTGGGTTTGGGGTAGGACCTCAGTTGCGGGGGGAGGGGGGGGGGTGGATGGGGGAGGTCGGACATTGGGGAGGGTGTAGGTGGATGGATTGGACATTGGGGGGGGATGTGGGTTGCGGGGGGTAGTGTTCACATTCTGGGGGGGTGTGGTGGTGGGGTCAGACCTTGGGGGTGCCATTGGAGGGGTGTGGGGGAGGTCCAGTAGGGTCGGGAGGGGTGTAGGGCCTGCAAGGGGTGGAAGTGGGTTTCTGGTAGCTTTAGGTGGGGTGGGGGAGGTCAGAACGGCAAGCTGGTGGGGGGGGGTCAGGTCGGGTTCGGGAGAGTTTTGGGCCTTCAGTGAGGTGGGGGAGGGTGCTGGGGGTCGGGGGGGCCCTCAGGTCAGGGGGGTGGGGTCGGGCCTTCTGGGGTGGGGGGATAGGTTGATTCGGGTGGGGATGGAATACTGTGTGTGGGGGCGTCAGGAGTGTTCTATGGGGGGTCAGGGATATGGGGGGAGTCCTGTGGTGTGGGGAGGGGGTGCAGTGTGTGTCTTTACAATAGTTACCCGGAAGTTAGAAGAGATTTAAATTCTTCTAACTTTTCCTGAGTAACTATTTGTGTAAAACAGCCGGAATCATCCGAAGTTTGTGCTTTTAATCGCATCTTTGGATGGTTCCCAGAGCAGAGTAATTGCACTTCTGGGAAATTGCCATGCAAACCCTTACCTTTGAAGTTCTGAGAGGGGGTTCCCCAGTGCATCTTTGGGATAACTTTGGGGAGCTCAGACAGTAATTCTCTTTAAGGAATGTAAATGTACTGGTTTTATTCAAATCATTTTGTAGTTGCTTTGAGCGTTAAAAACAATTCCTTGGTTTGTTTGAGATTTTCCAAATGCCATCTTTAATATAAACTTCCAAATGTCTTAATTCAAAGAAATTTGCTTATTCTGTATCATGGAAAGGTTACCAGGACATGCTGGATTTTGAACATGGAGCCACTCAAATTTAGAAAGGAGCAATCTATCAAACTAAGCCACAGAACATAATTTGCAAAAACATGTCTTAGATACTCTTTCAAGTTTAATCCTGCGCTATTTAAGGGAGGTACAATTTGCCTGTGCTGCATGTTTGTGAACTTAAACTTGGACAACAGAGTCACAATGAGTACTGGATAAGTGCCCTAGGTGTTCAGGCAGGTTTTTGCAATCAGTGGGGAGAAGGTCCTGTTTCCAGTTGTTGGGAGAAGGGAGCAAAAGCAAGTATGTCAGCAACATTAGACAGAGGTGTTTATCTCTTCCACTGTTGCAGAAGGGCAAGGTGTGAATGGATTTGGAAATATTAGACAGAGGGTGGCAAGGGTAAATGTGGTATTGTGCATAGCATTGTACTGCAGCCCTGGCAGCAATGCCAAAAGAACCAAAAAAGAATCAATAATTTGACCAGAGCAGCTGATGTAAAATTCCTATTCACACCTCTTTCAGCTTGGTACCAACTTTGTACCCAGCACTCATTAGCCTTTCCTTCCACTTTCCCATCACTCTCATGTTTCAATATGAGAATATGACTACACTTCAAAAAAATACAAATTGGCTGCAAAGCATTTTGGGACATTCTGCAGTTGTGAAAGCTGCTATATAAATGGAAGGCTCTTTTATATATAAGTGAAAAGCATTTGTTTGTATCTATTACTCGTATGAACTGATAGAGAATCTTTAGCATTTGCAGCATTACTTCTGTTATCAGGAGGTCTAAACCTATAGCAATGATCATCTGGGGCATATTGCAAATAGAAATATAAAAATGTCAGATCTTAACATACAGTTTAATTCCAACTTTTAAAAATATTTCAGCCTATTATTCAGTAAATAAATTCAGTATTACATTTCATAATTAGAATGGGGGTACTTGACACGTGTAAAAAAAAAATCTAATTTGTGGTACGTTTCTTTTCCAAACAGGGCAGTGATATAAAGAGTGTCAAAAATACACCTCCATGTTGAAGAGGGTGGCAAGGGCACAAAATGTATTCTGGGTGGGGGGCTTCAATGTCCATCACCAAGAGTGGCTCAGTAGCATCACGACAGACTGAGCTGGCCGAGTCCTAAAGGACATAGCTGCTAGACAGGGTCTGCAGCAGGTGGTGAGGGAACCAACAAGAGGAAAAAAACTACTTGACTTTGCCCTCAGCAATCAACCTGTCGCAGGTGTATCTGTCCATGAGTGTTGGGAGGAGCGACCACAGCACAGTCCTTGTGGAGATGAAGTCCCACCTTCACATTGAAGATACCCTCCAATGTGTTGTGTGGCACTACCACCATGCCAAATGGGATAGATTTTGAACATATCTAGCAGCTGAAAACTTGTCATCCATGAGACGCTGTCGGCCATCAGCAGCAACAGAATTGTATTCGACCACAACCTCTAACCTCGTGGCCCAGGATATCCCCCACTCTAATATTACCATCAGGCCAGGGGATCAACCCGGGTTTAATGAAGAATGCGGAAGAATATGCACCAGGCATGCCTAAAAATGAGATGTCAATCTGGTGAAGCTACAACACAGGACTACTTTCATGCCAAACAGCACAAAGAGATTGCGATAAACAGAGCTAAGCAGTCCCACAACCAACGGGTCAGATCTAAGCTCTGCAGTCCTGACACATCCAGTCATGAATGGTGGTTGACAATTAAACAACTCACTGGAGGAGGAGACTCCACAAATATACCCATTCTCAATGATGGGAGAGCCGAGCACATCAGTGCAAAAGACAAGGCTGAAGCATTTACAAACCATCTTCAGCCAGGAGTGCCGAGTGGATGATCCATCTTGGCCTCATCCTGAGGTCCCCAGCATCACAGCTGCCAGTCTTCAGCCAATTCAATTCAATCCATGTGATATTAAGAAATGTTGGAGGGTGTCATTAACAGAGCTATTAAGTGGCACTTACACAGCAATAATCTGCTCATGGATGCTTAGTTTGAGTTCTGCCAGGGCCACTCAGCAATGCCAATCTTGCAACATGCAACGTGCCCAGAGGAAGGCCAGAGGTGGCGCAGCTGGCTAAGTTCCCCTAAGCATCAACAGCAACAATATAAACTGCCAGTTCTGTGGACGTCCATGTTGGCTCCACAAAGGACTCTTCAATCATGAGAGAACCCCCAAAAGATGAAATCATTTACAAATTGGACATACTCAAACAACGAGGAGCCTACCACAAGCTTTGAAATACTATTGTGGAAAATAATGCTTATGTTTACTTACCAGTCCAACACACTGAACGTGAACAACGTTTAAATGAAAATCTTGGTTCCCACATAGCATATTTAAGTAGTGAAGAAAGCATTATATCCTGGTTGCCAACCAATGCTAAAAGGAGATCTTTTCTTTCTTGAAAAACTAACTTCACTTACAAAAGGAAAACACTGATTATTGGTGCATTTAAGGATCTATTTGTAGAAAAGGGGATTGGTAGGTTTTCAACCTTCATTCTTTGTAGGTTTTATTGAAGGCTGATTTTCTTAAGTTTGCAAGCAAACATAAAATGTATGCAATCCATCATGACTTGTTACAGGCTGATGACATCAGCATGTTGTCTTACATGAACATTGCTGTCTTTCGTTTTTACAAAGAATCTTGTAAATTGAAAAATTAAACTTAGCATGAACGATGGTGGCTTTGTTGAAAATTGTGAACAGTAGCAGACCAAAGCACAACGGGTATTCAATCACTGCCGCCAAAAAGGAAAGTAAAATTAAAAACCTGTAAATAAGAAAATTTGGTGGTACAGTTAGCAGATGATCCTTTAACCCCCGAAAACCATGGGTGTAAAATTCAACTTGGGGGTGGGAGGGCAATGCAAAACAGGCCTGCCAAAGGAAACAAAAATTGGGCATGATGGCTCCATTTGTCCATTGGACAATAGGCTCCATTTCTACAATACACTACCTACATTCCCACACCATCTGCTTCCCCCTTGTACTTCAGCCTAGATCAGAATAATGGGATGAAAAGCTTCTCTCTTTAGCAGGTGCAAGTGGCAAATATGTAAAGAGGGTTTGGACGTTCAACTACAGTAACCAAAGGCTCACAATACAAAACTACCTGTACTTGAATACCAATTATGTTATTCGGAGATCGCTCATGTAGGAAATGAAAACAAGTTCACATTGATATTCTTATAAAGGCACATTAATAATGTCGGTACAGTCACTTATGTAGTGTGGAAAATCGTCCAAGAAATAGTTCACTACATATGTTTTAGTTTTTATTGCTGATCTTGTTGAAGTGATTGCGAACAGGCAAAATAAAAACAAATATAGCAATAGCAGTTACAAAGGCATTCTATAACACTAGGTTCCATACAAAAGCTATCCATGGATTTTCATTACATTGCACAGCGAATTTGTCTAATGATATAAAGGCCTGAATTTCTGCAGAGATGGAAGGGCTTTGTGTGTTAACCAAAATAGCACCGGAGCCTCGAATCTAGAATTCCCAAACCCATATCTGGCACCCATCATTTTTGCCAGGGGTGTCGGAGGGGAGGGGGTGGAGTAGAGAGGGTGTGAATGGGGAAGGGGCGGATTTCACACATGCCTGGTTCACAGAGGCAGCAGCACATACAGAAGCTGCCTTCACTCAGGAGCACTTTTTGTTGGTCAGGTTTCTGAAACACGACTCGTGGGCTTTATGAATTTGAGGAAAAGGTCTAAACCCATCGGAGTCTTTTTGGAGAAGTCAGGTGCCCTTTTGGAAAGGTCAGATATCCTTTTGCAGAGGTCAAGGTATTCTTTTGGGATTGTTAAGTGGGGACATAAATGTGCAAAATAAGTAGATAAGCTCTGTAGAACTGTCAAGTTGTCAAGTCATTTAAATCCCTTATTCTTTAAATTTTGAAAAACAAACACAGCCTGTTGTGTGCCTCAGTTAAAAATTCAGTGCTTGCAGATTCAATAGATATTTGTCGACATAAGTCTGAGGTTTATCATATTAGTATTAGTACTGCTTGACTACTTCTACAACCTAACATTATCACAGTGGGGGGGGCTGTAAGTTTACAGTTTGACTGACAGCTGCAACCGATAATAAAGGGATTAGCTGTCTTTGATGTGGGACGATGAACATGAATGTTTGTTTGATAAGGGATTAAGTACTTACAGGGATTTAAGTGTACGGAATGAGTTTTATCAATGAATTTTTTAAAAATATAGTGAAATCTTTAATAGATACTTAGAACATTACGTTATTTCATCTCAGCATGGCTTCTGTGAGGAATAGCATGGCTCCTGTAAGGAACATATCTTTTTATTTCTGTCGTACTATTGTAAAGAACATATCTTTTTTTCTGTTGGAATGTGGATTGGAATTATAATGGCTGCAGGTTGAAAGACATGTCCACAGGAACAGGATGAGGAATATAAACAATGCTGCAGTCCTGGAACAGAGTGTACCATGAAACACAGGATGATGCCAGAAAGGAGTCCCGGACCAAGGGATCTGCCTGACAGCAACATTTTAATTGGCTCCTGATAGGTGACCAGGTTTTACGTGAGGGCAGAGCAGAATAGCTCCTAGCCTGAATGGAACAAGGACTAAAACTTCTTTCTCCTGTGTATGGAAGTATGGAAGATTCCAGTAATTCCTGTCTTTTTCTCCTCATATCTCTATAGCCTGCTCTCTCTCTGAAAACCCCTGTCAAGAGGCAAAGGGGAAAATCACTGTTAGAGACATTGAAAGGCAAGTGCTCAACCAGTGAACCAAATACTGAAAGTGCTGGAAGGCCAGCTCGTGCCTTAACAAGAATTGAAAGGAATTTGGAAGGCATTGATCAAAATCAACCTATCGATTCCTGGACTCCGGAATTGGTGCTATTGAACTGTTTTATCCTACCCTTAAAATTCATTTTGTGTGTCTTATGTGTCTTGTATGTGTGTGTATAGGGATTTAAGAAGGGGGTAGAGTTTATGTTACAGTGGTAGAAATTAGCAGTTCATTTTTCTTTCTTTTGCCACTGGTTAATGACAGTTTGTTCAATAAACAGTTATTTAATTATTAAGTTTACAAACCTAGTGCACGCATTCTTTTATCCTAAATTAAACTGTTAGGTAGAATTGGGGCAATCTGGTGGTCTGATCAAACTTTTTCACATTTGTCGCGGCTGAGGGAACAGTGGGGCTTGAGATTACATCGCACTACCCCCCAGTGAGTCGTAACATTTCGCGGAGGACAAGCTATGGTGGATACTGGGTGAGTTGCATGAAAAATGTAAGGGCAAAGGGTGGTGGGTTGGCATGAGTTGGCACAAAGTTGGCAAAGAACACCTTTGGTCTGTCCGCAAGGATGACCCAGGCCTCCCTGTCGCTTGCCATTTCAACACTCCACCCTGCTCTCATGCCCACATGTCCGTCCTTGGCCTGCTGCATTGTTCCAGTGAAGCTCAACGCAAACTGGAGGAACAGCACCTCATCTTCCGACTAGGCACTTTACAGCCTTCCGGACTGAATATTGAGTTCAACAATTTTAGATCATGAACTCTCTCCTCCATCCCCACCCCCTTTCCGAAGCCCCCCTTTTTTTCGCAATAATTTATATAGATTTTTCTTTTCCCACCTATTTCCATTATTTTTAAATGTATTTCCATCCATTGTTTTATCTCTACCTTTTAGCCTATTTCGATCCTTTCCCTTCACCCCACCCCCACTAGGGCTATCTGTACCTTGCTTGTCCTGCTTTCTACCCTTAATTAGCACATTCCTTAGATAATATCACCACCTTCAACACCTCTTTGTCCTTTTGTCTATGGTATCTTTTGGCTATCTCCACCTATCACTGGCCCTCTATCCAGTTCTACCCCCCCCCACCTTAAACCAACTTATATTTCACCTCTTTTCTATTTTTACTTAGTTCTGTTGAAGCGTCATACGGACTCGAAACATTAACTGTGTTCCTCTCCGCAGATGCTGCCAGACCTGCTGAGTTTTTCCAGGTATTTTTATTTTTGTTCTTCCGGACTAATGCTGACTCAATGCCTTTCCTGAAACTAATTCAAAAGGGTATGACCAATTGAATGGGTCTTTCAAATACAAAGACACCAGCTGTCTCAAGCAGTCAAGGTGTGAAATCCACACACAGGATGTATAATCGACCTAACCGCTCACCTTTTTTTGAAAAATGACTTTGAACTTGTACAGGTTACATGGTGAGGAAGCCATTTTGCTGTCTGCTTTTAAAATAACAGTGAGGAGCTGTTCTGTAGACAGTGTTCCATCAGAAATCCATCGAACCAGCTGCGGGTCATATAACCAGCCAAGGTAATAAATGGTAAAACATTGAAAGTGGGAGAAGGACTTCCCCTAAACCTCTTCCAACTTCAAATTCACCTGAGAACCAACCTCTTGAAAATTTGAGTAGCTCACTGAAAATCCTCTGCTTTACAAGAGCTTCACTTCAACTAAAGCATCAACTCATTGAAGAAACTGTAGGCCTACCACAAAAGAGACTGAGACAATAAGTATCTAATCTTTGTATGCATTAGTGTATGTGAGTTGAGTGAGTGAGATGTTGTGTTTTAAATTCTGGGGCAAGTGTGTGATAATAGATAACCTCCTTTGTTTTTAAACTCACCAAAGACTTGCAGCTGGAAATTGTTTGAATTAGGGTGACCACTCTGCGGGTGAGAGAACACACACCTTTTGCAAGCGGACATGTTGATCACGGGCAGTAAAGAGGAACACGCAAAATCTGTCCATAACAGTAGTTTGATCAAAACAATCACCAAAGTTACTGAGTTATAGATAAAAGCCCAGTTGGTACTCCTCCGCTCTTGTTTACATCCTTGCATAAAGCTAAGATAATCAAACTCATCAACTGGCTGGAGATTACTATAATCTATCACCAAGCACTTACATACGTATCTCTTGAACCACTACTGGAACCAAGTTGAACTTCTTCCAAGTCTCTCTTAAGTTGGGTGAAAGACTCTTCTGATCGCCATATCTAGATAGCAAAATACAAAGTTTATTACATGTTTTAAAGATTGAAAATAACTTAGATGAAGAGCCATTATACATAAAGGTCAAACCTGGGTTACTACTGGTGTTTATTGGTAATTATTCTGTTTTAGTAATCAACACTATATTGAAAGTTGGGCATTGACAAAATCAGTTATTACTGTATTTGGATTGTATCACCAACACGACTGCATACTCACTTTTCAGCAAGTAATAACCAGAGATCTAAGCCCATTGATTCCTCCAAAAACAGGGGCCTCAATTTTAACCCTCCTCAAAAGTTTCACCTAAGTCAATCTGCTCAACCTTGTGGGGCTGGCCTCAAAGTGACTAAAAAGACCTGCAAGAAAATTTATTCTTCTGTATTAATGGAAGAAAACGGTTTTGGTATTTTACTGATTATTGCATTTCAAACAGTCAAACCCTTCAGCCAACCTTTATATCAGTGACGTTCCGACAACACAGAGAAACTAGCTACAATATAAAGAGAGCTCCCAAATGTGAAAAAAAGGTGATGGATTCATTTACAAACAGAAGATTGAACTAAATTTTTTTGACAACCTAATGCTCAACTCATTGTGTTTTTCTGAACTGAAGACTTCCTCACTTTACTACTCTTACAAAGTGCTTCCCCAGTGGGTTTGACAAAGCTGGTGAAAGATTGCTGTTGTTCATATACAAGCCCTTAATATGACCATGGTCTGAGACTGCTGAATCCAAAGAAGACATGGTAGCTGCGTTCAGTGGGTTGTAGGAATGGCAAGGGAGCAAAACGTTCTGACGTCCTGAGAAAGGTCAACATATACCATTGCAACTCTCATGGTATTGGGGCTCATCAATTCCAATGACCTGTGGTTTACAAAGTGCATAAGTTGAGTGACTCTTTGAAAATCCCTATTTACTTATTCCACCGAAGTGTCCAAGGAGGACATCTGCCTCCCCAAGGCAAAGCAGAGCTTTGACCCCAGACTGCATCCCTGTCATTTAAACCTCCACCAAAGCTGCTAAGGATACAATCATGGAATCTTCCTTTGTGTGGGTCAAATTGCAACATTCCTGTCCAGTCCAAAGATGGCCCAGAGCTGCTCAAGTTGGTTCTGCAAAGATATTTGCAGTTGCTCCCAGTAAAAGTCAGCAGACTTCCACCAGCGAGAGGACATCGATTTAAGGTGATTAGCAGAAGATCCAACGGCAACATGAGGAAAAACTTTTTTAAACACTGAGTGGTTAGGGCATGGAATGTACTGCCTGAGAGTGTGGTGGAGGCAGATTCAGTCTTGGCTTTCAAAAGGAAATTGGGTAAGCATCTGAAGAGAAAAGATTCGTGGGGCTATGGGAAAAGGGCAGAAGAGTGGGACCAGCTGAGTAGTTCTGTCTGAGAGTCAGCATGGACATGAAAGGCCAAAGTGCCTCCTTCTGTGCTGTAACCATTCTATGGTTCTATGATTTACAGGGGTAGCACTGCTTAGGAGCACTAGAATAGGCAAAGGCACCCACAAGACATATGTGGGATACAGAAAGCTGGATAGTTCAGTTTTGTATGCACCGTTGGAAATGTTGGGTAAAATTGTTACAAAGGATTTTTGTTGGTGGCTTCTATTTCATAATTTTGACCAAAGTTACAGTGATGATCTATAGTGTATTGAATGAAAAATGGGGAATAGGGAGGTGACCTTGATAATCGGGTGACATTATGGGAACCGGTGTCTTAGTATCTGCTCACGAACAGCCCTCCAGAGCAAAGAGGTCCAAGATACCTCCTCCCTTTCTCCCCATCCTTCTCCAAAGATGACCTCCTAATGAATGTGGCAAGCGCTATGCCTCATGATAGTGAGGTACTGGAAGACACAGCAGACCACCAGGAACTTTGATACACACTCAGGCATTACATTCTATATCCTAACCACTCACTGTGTAAAAAAGGTTTTCGACATATTGCCATTGGCTCTTTTGCCAATCATCTTAAATTGATGTTCTCTGGATGGCGGAAGTCTGCCGACTTTTCCTGGGAGAGACTATAGATGACCTTGCAGAATGACCTTGAGCAGCTCTGGTGAGCACTGGAGGGTACATCCAGAGTTGTCCAAGCAGTGGGACCATTGTTTCAGCACACCAATAGTTTACTCCATGACACTCCTTGCGGCTACATGGCTCTCGTTATGAGCTCAATGACCTTGCATGGTCGCATGGTGATTAGAAGAGGTAGAAAAGGTATCCCTTGTCCCAAGCAGCCATCCTCTGGTTCACCATGTTGGGCCAAATATGGCAGATATTGCTGACTGCTGCAGGATGAAGATGTTGTGACTGCTGCTAGGAAAATAGGTACTGACAGAGGCTGTGATTTCACAAAAACTGGATACTGACAGAGTGAAGCACTTTGCAGTTACAGAACATCTCATCATTCAAATGTGGGACCCGCAGAGCGATCTATATGCAGTTCATTTCTCCCTACACCATTTGGAATCCTGCCACCTGACAAACCCACATGCTCTCTGCTCCTGCTTCTCTCTGGTCAGTGAGAAGATAATGATCTCTCCTCTCCTGGCCTCCTCCTTGATGCAGCAATGGATGGTGATCAGTGAGATATTACTGCTGTCACTGGCTCCTGACTGAAAAGAATAGCATAGAAATTGAGGGTGATGATGACCTTGACAGCAACACCAGTGCAATCATTGCCCTCTCTGCTGTCTGAGCTCTATTTTCACAGCATGCCAGAGCCCAAAAGCCTTCCTAAGCAAAGAAGACTTTTTCTTGATTGGGCAGAAAATTCCTGTCAGGGTGCAGCACCACTCCCTTGAAAATGCAGCAGGTCCGTAAACTGCTTCAGGAACACAACACAGTACTTCCACAAGCTCTGCATCAGTAACAGTAAGTCAACGGGGCTTCATCTGTAAATTGGATGGGGTTGGCCACTTAAATAATGCCGGTGGGCAGGAGAGGATGCCTTATGGAGCTGAATGCATGTTGAGCAGAGTGAGTAGGAGAGGGCATCAACTGGACTGGCATGGCCCAACTTGGTGGAAGTCATGCATCACATGTGACGTCACAATCTGCCCACTCTGCATGCTTCTGATGCACACATGGCATGCCCCTGTTAGATCGCTGTCGGTCAACACTCCAACACAGGCTGTGCTAGAGGTGACTGGAAGCATTTTGGCTGCCATTATTTCATTTCAGGGCTTCCATAGTGCTGGCACCAGTGGCTCTACGAAGCCCAATTTCACAACCCTTGTTTATAGCAACAAAATTTAATCAATATCAACCACCAAGTCAGCAGTTTCAATATCAGTTATGCTTTTAATATGAAAGATCTAATGTGCCTCTCTGTGTTTTTACTAGGTCAAATATTTGTTTTGCTTTGCTACAATACAAACGAAACGTGAGGAAAAGTGACAAAATCTGAAGCATCTAATCTCATAAAGAGACACACATAAAGAGAATAATGATAAACTGCTCTTAAAGATAAGCATCATGTGATCCATTGGATAAACAAAGGAAAAATTCTGGAGAAGAAAAGCTTATAGCCTTAAATCAAAAGCACAATGAAGCAAATTGGAACATTTTTCAAAAATCTGGAAGAAAGGTTTAAAAAATCCTAATGAACTAATATTTTATTGTAATCATGTAATTAAAGCATTATTTAACAATTAATAGATCATAAATTCTATTTTAAGCTTCTAAGACCAAAACACATTTTCTACTTGCTGTCAACAGAAAACATACCTCCTGTTTCAAGGCTTTGACCTTGCTCTCCAGGTGGTGTATATCCTGCAGCTGATTCAAATTCTCTGAGTCTTTTATGGCCATCTCATTGTGTAGTTCAGTTATCGTCTCCTGTAATTCTTGAATTTTCTGTTCCTTATCAACGACCTATAATAATCAGAAACAAATCATTGTAAGTAAAATAAAATGCATTCCCTACACTAACACTTTCACCAAATATTACAGGTGTCTGGCTGCAAAGGAGCAGATGCAATTATAGAAGATTATGTTAATTGTATCCTTTTATTTCTTTACAACATCAAATACATATTGTCTTATTAGAATTAAAATATAACATTTTAAATCATTTAATCCCATTAACTACATTCCTACTTCAACTCTTTCCTTCAACTAAAAAAGCCCCCTGGTTTTGACCAGGGATTGTCCCCTGGTTGCTGTCAATCATTTTTTTCCGTTCATGGACATTGCTGGCAAGGCCGGCATTTATTAACCATCCCTAATTGCCCTTCAGAAAGTGGTGGTAAGCTGCCTTCTTGAACCATTGCAGTCCATGTAGTGTAGGTACGCCCACAGCGCTGTTAACTAGGGAGTTCCAGGATTTTCACCCACTGTCAATAAAAGAACAACAATAGATTTCCAAGTCAGGGTGATGCATGACTTGTGGATCTTGCAAGGAGTGCTATTGATCTTGTCCTTCCAGTCAATGGAGACCACAGGTTTGGAAGGTACTATCAAAGGAGCCTTGGTAAGTTTCTGCAGTACATCTTGTAGATGATATACACTGCAGCCACAGTGAACCGCTGTGGATGGAGTGAATATTTAAGGTGGTGCATGTGGTTCCAATGAAATGGGCTGCTTTGCTCTGGATGATGGCAAGCTTCTTAAGTATTGCTGGAACTGCACTCTTCCAGGCAAGTGGAGCGTATTCCATCACATTCCTGACTGTGCATATAAATGACAGAGAGGCTTTATTGTAATTATGTAATCAAAGCACTATTTGTCAATTAATAGATCATAAATTCTATTTTAAGATTGTAAGGTCAAAACACATTTCCTGCTAGCTCTGAACAAGAGAGGTGTCAGGAGGTGATTCACAACCTATGACCTTCTCTTGTAGCCACAGTATTTATGTGGCTGGTCCAGTTAAGTTTTTGATCAATGATGACATCCTAGATATTGATGCTGGGGGATTCAATGCCATTAAAAATTATGGGGTGTGATTAGATTCTCTCTTGTTGGAAATGGTATTTGCATGGCACTTGAATGGCAGGAATGCAAGAAATGTTACTTGCCACTTATTGTCATAAATCTGAGTGCTGCCAGGTATTGGTACATGCAGACACGGACTGCTTCATTATCTGAGGAGGTAGGATTGTAACTGTGCACTTATGCTGAAAGGACAGTCATTCATGAAGCAGCTGAATATTGTTTGGCCTAGGACACTGTCTTGAGGAACTCCTGTAGCGATGTCCTGGGACTGAAACAATTGGCCTTCAACAATCATTACCATCCTCCTTTGTGCTAGATATGACTCCAGCCAGTGGAGAGCTTCACCTCCCAGCCCGATTCCCATTGACATCAATTTTACCTGGGGCTGATTCCTTGATGCCACACTTGGCCAAATGCTGCCTTGAAATCAAGGTCAGTCACTCTCATGTCAGTCCTGGCATTCAACTCATCTTTTCATGTTTGGTCAAAGCTGCAATGAGGTCTGCAGCTGACTGGTCCTGGCAGAATCCAAAATAAGCAGGTCATTGGCGAGTAAGTGCCACTTAATAGCAGTGTCAATGACATCTTCCATGCTGATGACTGAGAATGGACTGATGACGAGGTAATTGACCAGATTGGGTTGGCTCTGCATTTTGTGGACAGGACATAACAACAGTTTGCTTCTTTGTCAGGTAGATGCCAGTGTGGTAGCTGAACTGGAACAGCTTTGATGGAGAAAAGGCTAGATCTGGAGCACAAGTCTCAGCACCACAGCTGGGATGTTGTCACTTCCCAATCTTTGTTGTATTCACTGCCCTGAGGCTTTTCTTGATGTCATGTGGAATGAATCAAATTGCTGGCAACTGGTTTATGTGATGATGGGACCAAAGATTCCTCTAAATTTTCTTTCTTATGCATGCCTGTTTAGTTCAATGTGCGATACCTCTAAATTTTTTGCCCGGCTGTGCACCCGTGGTATCTCAAAGGAGACATCTTGTAAGTGGCCTGTGCGTTAGCTTCATGATTGCTGCACAGTCACACATGCATGCAGCTTAGGGGGATCATTAATGGGGCCCTGAGGAAAAGGCGCTGAGGCTCACTTGGCATTTCTGGGAGATGATCCTTCAATCGCTTCAGCAATGCCTTTTGCATTCATGTGCAGACTTCTGCCATCATTAAGGATGGGGATGCTCATGGAGACTCCTCTTCCCATTAGCTATTTAATTTCTCACCGCCATTCATGACTATGACAGGACCTCAGGGCTTCGATTTGATCAGTCAGTTGTGAGATTGCTCAGTTCTGTCTATAGCATGATGCTTTCACTGTTTCGCACGTACTCCTGTGTAGTAACTTCACCCAGTGAGCATCTCATTTTCAGGGATGCCTGGTGCTCCTCCTCCTCTACACTCTTCATTGAATTAGTCTTCAAGGTAATAGTAAAGCGAGGGATTTGCTGGGCCACAAGGTTGCAGGTTAAGCTGGAATACAATTTCGTTGACGATCCATAGAACCTCATGGATGCCCAGTTTTGAGTTGCTAAATCTGATCTGAATCTATTCCATTTAGCAAGGTTGTAGTGCCACACAACACAATAGAGAGTGTCCTCAATGTGAAGGCAGCACTTCATCTCCACAAGAACTGTGCAGTGGTAACTACTACCAACACTGTCATTGATTGATATATCTGTGACAGGTATATTGGTAAGGACAAGGTCAAGTAGGATTTTCCCTCATGTTGGCACTCTCATCACCTCCCACAGACCAGTTCGCCAGCTATGTCCTGTAAGACTCGGCCAGCTGGATCAGTATTGGTGCTACCGAGGCAGTCTTACTGATGGACATTGACGTTCTCCACGTGAGCACGTTCTGTGCCCTTGCTATCCTCAATACTTCTTCCAAGTGGCGTTCGACATGGAGGAGCACTCATTCATCAGCTAAGGGAAGACAGTAGTTTCCATGTCCATGTTTTACTTGATGCCATGAGGCTTTATAGGATCTGCTGGCAATGTTGAGGATTCCAAGGGTTGCCCTCCCGGCTGTATATTTCTGTGCCACTGCTACGAACCCAGGGATGGTGATGGAGGAGTCTGGGATGTTGGCTGAAAGGTATGTGAGTATGACTATGTCAGGTTATTGCTTGACTAGTCTATGGGACAGCTGTCCTGATTTTGGCGCAAGTTCCCAGATAGTGAGGAGGAATTTACAGAGTTGACAGAGCAGGGTGTCTGGTACCTAGGTAAATGCCAAGTGGTCCATTTGATTTTAGTTTTATTATAGTTTTGGATATCCTTTTAATTTAAAAAAAAATCTATTTACAGGATGTTGGCTTCGCTGGCTAGGCCAGCATTTATTGCCCATCCCTAAATGCCCTTGAGAAGGTGGTGGTGAGCTGCTTTTTTGAACTGCTGCAGTCCACGTGGTGAAGGTACACCCACAGTGCTTTTAGGGAGGGTGCCAATCAAACAGTCTACTTTGTCCTGGATGGTGTCAAGCTTCTTGAGTGTTGTTGGAGCTGCACTCATCCAGGCAAATGGAGAGTATTCCATCACACTCCTGACTTCCACCTTGTAGATGGTGGACAGGCTTTGAAGAATCAGGAGGCGAATTACTCGCTGCAGGATTCCTAGTTTCTGACTTGCTCTTGTAGCCACATTGTTTATATGGCTGAGTAACTTACAGTTAAGATTCACGTATAGGCCAGACTGGCAAAGGACGGCAGATTTCAGATGGGTTTTGAGGGCAACCCATTAGCTTTATGGTCATCATTACTGATAGTAGGTGTTTAATTCCAGATTTATTTCAAAACCTAGATTGAATTCTCCAGGAGTGGGATTTGAATTCATGTCTCCAGATTACTAGTCCAGTAAGATAACTACTATGCTACCGTACCATCTTTATATTGGTTAACAGGTACAAAGAGTATTAAATTAGTTTCCTTGTGGATTCTGTACTACAACCATGAGATGATACATTCATAGGTCTGACTAAGGAATGGAAAATTGGCTCAGAAGGTAACCAAGTTTAAATGTCAGTTCAGACTTAAAGGAGTGCTCTGATGGGAATCTAATGGTCTACTTGTGGAACTACCATTCATACAATTTTTGTCTATGACAGCTGTAAAATCCTTGTGACTTATGAGCACTCAGTGTAGTTTTGGATCCTTATGCATTTATATTAATGAGATCTTGGTACAAATTTCCAGCCATATAAATAAATGTCAATATTAATCACATGAATGGTAGCATAATCTTACAGGGTTTTTTAAACTAGTGGATCTCCAATCCCATGCTTATGGGTTGTCTAAAGTTGTAGAAGTTGTAGACCAAGGTTTTCCCCTTGTGTGCTCACCAGCCTTTGATTTTATTCACTACCCTGCCCCCACCCACCATCCTATTATTTTAATATCAATGGCTAGTGAGTGCAGAAGTGGAAAAACCCTGCAATTATGTTTGGTTTTGAACATTACCTGTACTTTAGGGCTGCTGCTCAATTATATGTTGTAACAATCCAATTAGCTGTAATTTATTTTCTAAATACCTGGGGTAAATTAGATGTTGTGGCTGCAAAATTTGGCTCTGTATCACTACTGGTTTTGGCACTACGGAAGTCGAGTAAGGAAGAAAATGGTGGAGGGTTTGATTCTGATGAATTCTGATGTGCAGCAATCATCATACTGTGGAGGGTAATATCATGGGAAACCTATGCATGTGCTGGAAACATAGCACAGTGGGGAGATTGTGACATTAGTCAGTGTCTAATCCTGCTTTGGTGTCCGACCTGTCATTTTGGACCTTACTGGCCCTGTTAACAGCCTCTCTTAAACACACACAATTGCACAAGCGACTCTGCCCCACCCCACAAACGCTATTTCAAGATGTCACTATCCAACTTTCAAGTTGGGATTTTTTTGATCATCTACTTGCTGCTGCAAAGTTAGTGTAAGTACTGTGTTTTGTCCCCGACCGATTGTTGCGGACTGGCACAATCTAAAGTCCAGGACTACGTGCTGAGGGACGCACTAAAGCTTGGGGCAGCTGCCGCAAAGGCGCAATGGGGAAGGGTCGCTGTCTAAGACCTTTCTGCCACAGCGCACCGAGAGACTGGGAACTGTTTAGAGCCCCTCGGGCTGTACAGCTCAAAATGAAAGGCTGTAAATGATTGTAATATTGTTTGTACTGATGCACCTGGTGATACATTTTGTAAAAGTTTAACCTGGATTGTACCCTTGTAATGGTGTTTTTGAAATGGTTTGGAATGTGATTGAAGATATTTTATGAATAAAGTATATTTTTACAAAAAAAAACTTTGGGAGGGGGGGCCTCCAAGGCCCCCAGGGAGCTCAACGGGACAAAGGAGGACACAGAGAGAAACAAGGTGGAGAAAGAGATTGAGGCAACAGAGAGCCAATCAACGGCACTACCCCCTAAACCTCCCAGTCCTCAGGACAGCGAATCAATGGAGGAGGAGGCAGCAGTGGAAAAGCAGCAGGGGGAGTGGCGGACGGTGAAGAACAACAAAAGTAAGAAGGAGCGAAGAAGAAGCAAAGCCATTTCCCAGAGAAGCGGCAAGAGGCGTCTCCCATCCGACATGGATGACAAGGGCAGCAGCTCTTCAGATGATGAAGTGCCAGGGCGGCACCGACAGAAGAGGCGGCAAAGCTCCAGGGCGTTGGAGGACGAGACACCCGAGCTCCAGAAAATTGGAGACAACAAGGAGACCAGCGCACCCCAACTTTGCCTGCAACCTGAGGAGGCCAGTGCACCACAGCCCCTGGAATCTGGGAGCAGTGAGGCAATCATTGCACCCCAGCTCCAGGAAGCCGGGAACAGCAACACCCCAGAGGGGGTGAGTTTTGGAGAAGCTTCTCCAGCAAAGGTCATCTCAAAACCCGCTCTCTACGTGAACCTCCAGATGCCACTTGAGCAGAACACTGCCAAGGAGATCTACCTCAGCCCATCCAAAGTGAAGGAATTTGAGCTCACTACGGGTATGAAGGAGCAGACTAAAGGTCTGGGACTCTCAGAGACAGTGGGTTTGGTAGGAGAATAAATGCTTTAAAATGGGTTTAAAGATTGTATCCATAAATGTGCGTAGCATTAAATCTACTACGCGATGTGTTGCGACCTTGGACTACCTAGCCAAGGTCAAAGCTGACCTGTTGTTTCTGCAGGAGTGTGCGATACCGCACCTCAGCTCCTACAGGCAATGGTCACGATGGTGGTCCCATGGGCCATCGATCTGGTCGGGCGGAAATGACTCTCGTTCCTCCGGCCTGGGTATTCTGCTGCGGGGAGGCAACTTCACCGTCTCCGAGGTTAAGGAGGTGGTGGGCGGGCGACTCCTCGTAGCAGACGTAATGTACAAGAACGCTCCACTCCGGTTAATTAACGTGTATGGCCCGGCACAAGGGGCTGAGCGGCTGGAGGTTTTTCAGCAGCTCCCACTGCTGCTGGCGACCTCCAGGCCGGTCATTCTGGGCGGTGACTTCAACTGCATCATCGATGCGGCTGGACGATCCGGCAGGGCCGGCAGCAGATTGGACGCTACGTCCAGATCCCTGATGGAAACAGTTAAGGATGCCAAGCTGCACGACGTCTTCAGCAACCCTGCAGACGGAGCGCAGCGTAGATACACCTGGTCGCGGCCAGACGGGTCCATTCGTTCCAGGATAGACTTCCTGTTTGTGTCCCGTGCATTCACAGTCAGATCCACCGACGTCAAGCCGGTGTTCTTCTCTGACCACTGCCTCCTACTGGCGGACTGCCACTTGGAGAAGGACCTGAGGGTGGGCAGGGGGGCATGGAAGCTAAATGTGCAACTGCTGACCCCAGAGAACATTGAGGAGCTCAAGAGAGATTACAAAGGTTGGAGAACCGTGAAACCCCTCTTTGAGTCCCTGACACACTGGTGGGAAGCGATCAAGGGAAACATCAAGAGGTTTTTCATCCTCAAAGGCACCCAGAAAGCTAGAAAGGAACAGAGGGAAATGTCCCGACTCCAGAAAAACATGCAGAATCTGCTCCGGCTGCAGTCGATGGGGGTCGATGTCAAGGAGGAGCTCCAAGAGGTGAAGAGCCAGCAAGCCTCGCACTTTGCCTCGGAGGCCTCCAAGATCATCTTCCGTTCCAGAGTCCGCTCCGTGGAGCAGGATGAGACGTGCTCACGTTTCTTCTTCCAAAAGGTATACAGAGAGAGCTCTGTGATCAGCAGCCTGAAGGAAGAAGACGGCTCAGTAAAGTCATCACGGTCCGACATTTTGAGGATCAGCAAATCCTTTTATGCCGGATTGCATGACGTGAAGCCCACGGACAGCACGGCCTCCCAGTCCTTCCTGTCCTCTATCACGGAGGTCTTAGACGACAGTACGCGGGAGAGCCTGGACAAACCGCTAACTCCTGACGAACTGACTAAGGCCCTTGAGTCCTTCGAGAAGAGTAAAACTCCCGGAAGCGACGGCTTGCCGGCGGAGTTGTATTCGGCTCTGTGGGACTTGATCGGCCCAGACCTGCTAGGAGTGTACGAGAGTATGCTCCTGGCCGGTAGTATGTCAGAATCCATGAGGAAAGGCATCATCACCCTCATCTACAAGCACAAGGGGGAAAGGGAGGAAATTAGAAATTGGCGACCCATTTCACTGTTGAATGTGGACTATAAGATTCTGTCCAAGGTCATCGCCAATCGGGTCAAATCCGCTCTGGAATTGGTGATTCACCATGACCAGACCTGCTCTGTGCCAGGCAGGAAGATCTCTGACAGCCTCGCGCTGCTCAGGGATACGATTGCCTATGTACAGGACAGGGGTGTGGATACCTGCCTCATCAGCTTGGATCAGGAGAAGGCCTTTGACAGAATATCGCACACCTACATGGGGGATGTGCTCTCCAAAATGGGGTTTGGGGAGGGAATTCGAAATTGGATCCAACTGCTCTACACTAACATCAGTAGCGCAGTCTCAATCAATGGGTGGGAAACAGATAGCTTTCCGATTAAATCTGGAGTCAGGCAGGGCTGTCCTCTCTCGCCTGTTCTTTTCGTGTGTTGCATAGAACCCTTAGCCGAGTCCATCAGGAAGGATCCGGGCATAAGAGGAGTGACGATCCCAGGCAGTGGAGGCACTCAGGTAAAAGCCTCCCTGTACATGGACGACGTCGCCGTCTTCTGCTCGGATCCGCTGTCGGTGCGCAGACTGATGCACATCTGCGACCAGTTCGAACTGGCCTCGGGAGCCAAGGTAAATCGTGGGAAGAGCGAGGCCATGTTCTTTGGGAACTGGGCTGACCGATCCTTTGTCCCCTTCACTGTCAGGGCTGACGGCCTGAAGGTGCTGGGGATATGGTTCGGAGGGACCAGGGCATGCGTTAGAAACTGGAAGGAGCGAGTGGCTATGGTGAAAAGGAAACTGGGCATGTGGGAGCGACGCTCCCTCTCCATTGCGGGTAAGAACCTGGTCATCAGGTGTGAGGCACTCTCGCTGTTGCTGTACGTGGCGCAGGTCTGGCCCATTCCAGACTCCTGCGCGATGGCGATCACTCGAGCCATCTTCCGCTTTATCTGGAGGTCGAAAATGGATCGTGTCCGCAGGGACGCGATGTACAGGCCTCTAGATAAAGGGGGAAAAAACGTGCCCAACATCGCCCTCATACTGATGGCCACCTTTGTGTGTGGCTGCATCAAGCGGTGCGTAGACCCTCAGTACACAAACACCAAGTGTCACTACGTGCTGAGGTTCTACCTGTCCCCGGTGTTGCGAAGGATGGGTCTAGCCACGCTGCCGCGGAACGCTCCAAGTAGTTGGACCGTGCCGTACCACCTGTCCCTCGTGGAAAAATTTATGCAGAAAAACACCTTTGACCACAAGTCCATCAGGCAGTGGTCAGCACGTAACGTCCTAGAGGCCCTGAGGGAAAAGGAGAGGGTGGACCCTGTGGGATGGTTCCCCGAGCAGACTGTCAAAGTCATTTGGCAGAATGCCTCATCGCCAGAACTTTCCAACAAGCACCAAGACGTGGCTTGGCTGGTGGTGAGAAAGGCCCTCCCCGTCAGATCCTTCCTACACGCCAGGAGTCTCACCCCCTCTGCACGTTGCCCTCGAGGTGGCTGTGGTGGGGAAGAGACCGTTGTTCACCTCCTTGTGGATTGTGCCTTTGCAAAGAAAGTCTGGAGAGAGATGCAGTGGTTGCTGTCGAGGTTCATCCCGAGCAGTTCTGTGACACAGGACTCTGTGCTCTACGGGCTGTTCCCAGGGACACACACCGAGACAAACATCAACTGCAGCTGGAGGATCATCAACTCGGTGAAAGACGCGCTTTGGTCTGCCCGAAACTTGTTGGTCTTCCAGCACAAAGAGTTGTCCCCGACCGATTGTTGCGGACTGGCACAATCTAAAGTCCAGGACTACGTGCTGAGGGACGCACTAAAGCTTGGGGCAGCTGCCGCAAAGGCGCAATGGGGAAGGGTCGCTGTCTAAGACCTTTCTGCCACAGCGCACCGAGAGACTGGGAACTGTTTAGAGCCCCTCGGGCTGTACAGCTCAAAATGAAAGGCTGTAAATGATTGTAATATTGTTTGTACTGATGCACCTGGTGATACATTTTGTAAAAGTTTAACCTGGATTGTACCCTTGTAATGGTGTTTTTGAAATGGTTTGGAATGTGATTGAAGATATTTTATGAATAAAGTATATTTTTGCAAAAAAAAAAAAAAAACTTTGGGAGGGGGGGGCAGGGGGGAGCGGTGCACAGACTGCCCTGCTATGAAACGATTTGGCCAGGGGAGGGGTGCCAAAGGCTGCCCTGTCGTTGAAGGTGGCGCACAATCATGTGAAGGTGCGGGGTGGGGGGTGAGGGTGGTGGCCACGCATTAAGGAAACCCTGTATAAAGTGGCCAATTTTCTGCAGCTGAGGCAGTTCAAGTGATATGCTTAGAGTCAGGCATCTAGCTTATCTGCCCATTCAAGCAATGCTGAGGCATCAAAGTGCCACCAAGTGCTCCAGAGCTTTTCACCCCTCAGGTACAGACTTCAAATTAATGAGCATTTTCGTGGCCTGCAGAAGAGTTGGACGACTGGGCATGTTGTACAATCTCTTTGCGTGGAGCAGTCACTGCTGGAGGCACTCACAGCCCCTTGCAATGTCATCATCCCAGTTTGGACCAGTCTCCCCCATGGTTCAAACTAATAGTGCAGCCTTGCTGCACAGGTTAGGAGAATGCCTGCACCTGAGCTGAAAGGACAAAATGCAGTCCAATGGGCAAAGCTGTCGCTAAGGGTCAGGTGGAGTGGGGCGGAGGAAGGTGGGGTTTTGGGCAGCCATGCAGCGCTCTGATCTCTGGCCATCCAAGTGTTGTGTC
This sequence comes from Cetorhinus maximus, assembly GCF_964194155.1. Classification (NCBI taxonomy): domain Eukaryota; kingdom Metazoa; phylum Chordata; class Chondrichthyes; order Lamniformes; family Cetorhinidae; genus Cetorhinus; species Cetorhinus maximus. Next base: position 131,253,891 of record NC_135884.1, read on the forward strand.
AAGGGGCATTCAAACTTAACCAAGAGAGGTTCTTAGTACACCCAAGCTAACCCATGCATCTCTCTCTTTCATCCTGCAGGAGGACTACCTCAGGGTCATGGAGCCTGGTGAACTAGCTGTAATCCTCGTGGCGTAGAGAGTAAGACAACGGAGACTGAGGCGCCTGGCTGCACAGAGGGAGGAGCAGCAACCTCTGGAAGGAGGACCGAGCGAATGAGAGCCCGCCCACCATGGAAACGATGTGTTTCCCAGGAATGCATAATTAATGTGGCTGGTTTGGGACAATACGGCGTGAAAAGCTGCCATTTCAGCCGGCGGGTAAAAAGTCATGCAAAGCTGGGGCAGTTCTGCCCTATGTCTGACTAATATTAATGGACCACATTCCTTGCAGCTGTATAGTCGTTCAATAAGTAAAAGCCATGTTGATTCTTGTGTTACCACCATGTGAGCAAAACATATATGCAGCATACCACTATGTGACGAGACATCTCTCTACCAGCCCGCTCATCAGAAGACAATATAGAATGGATTGAATCCTTTTATTTAGCACTGTTACCATGTGATCGACTAGCTGAGACATAAAATTATATCCCTGGTTGAACGTAAACCGCTTCTGAGAACTTGACTCGAATAAACATTTCTAACAATGTGTCAGCCACAGTGTTTACATCTAACAAAGCAACGACTATTACATCTGAATACCCAGATGGATAATTAATAATTGGTAATGCACGTGGTTTCCCTAACTGACTTCTGACATGCGTAATACCTATAATATTTATGTCCACCCTCTTGAAAAGTTTATTCATCATGGGTAGGAATTTTGGCAATGCTGTCATGGTTCCTTCCTTTTCCCCTACACTGACATTGATCACAGATATGCAAAATTCAACTGTGTCCTTAGAAATACTGAGATACCAGAATTGTTGGGAAAATCTATACTTTGCACGTTTCACATATTGATACATTCAATTATCAGATCTTGAATTATGGATTTTAAGAGTTTTCCCACAATTGACAGACACACTGGACTACCCTGTTTATCCTTTTATCCCATCTAGAGGGGCTCCACTGGCTATTCTAATCCCATGACATAATTTGGATTTTTGAGAAGAACTGAAAATTATCGTCATAGTGCTGGATTTCCCCGGGCTCCGTGGGGGCAGGGTTGGAAGCCAGGGGGTGGTGCTGGGAAAATGGGGGGAGCCATAGCAGCAAGGGTCCCCAATTCACTCCCACCTCTGAGGGAATTTCCCATGGCAGGCTGGGAGCAGAATCAGTTGCCCAGTCTACAGAGGCGGCAGGCAATTAGGTACAATTTTGCAGTGTCACTGGTACTTGCCCACCGGTGGAGTACTCCCACTGAGAATGGAAGCTGCCAGCTCATTGGAGGAAGGCTGGGAGGGCATCGGAGCGAGGGGCTACATGTCCCAATGATGCGGTTGTGTGGGTGAAAGGCTGCATCGCAAGGGGATTTCCCTCCACCTCTGACCCTACTGGCTTTGGGACTCTTCAATTATTATATTCTGTGCAGGCCAGCGAGGGAGTCACCATGTTGAGGCACTTTCATGGTCACTGACTTGTCTCAGTAACGCCAACCTCTCAAGATGGGCCTGCTGAAACTCCAGAGTTGCAGCCCTCTGACTGGTCCTTTAGCCTCCAGGGCCCACTCACCATTCTTAATAAATCAGCAAGCCCCGGGCGAGCCAATAAAGAGGCTACCTCCCCTGAAGATTGTACCACTGGGCGCACTGCCAGCAAGTGTAGGCTAGGGATCCCCATTTTATTCTGATTTTGGGTGTCTAACGCTCATGGGAGAACTCTGGCCATAGCCCCTGTCAATTCTTCTTTGACTTCCTTCAAAGTGCTTATGTGCATCAGAACCTGGTGACTTACCTACTTTGAACTCTGCTAACTTTTTCTAAGCCAATTTATTTTCTACAGTTATTGTAACAACTATTTCACATCTTCCTCTGTACTCCTATAATTTCAATAATACAATCGTTTCTAAAAACTGACAATATATTTATTTATCTTTGCCATACCTAACAGATTTCTTCCTTTATCACGTAAAATCCCTTATTACTTCCTTTTCCTCTCTTCGGCTGTCCCTCGATTCAGGATATATACAAGTATATGAATTAGGAGAAGGATTAGGCCATTTGGCACCTTGAGCCTGCTCTGCCAATTGATTAGATCATGTTTGATATGATATTGGCCTCTACTTTCCTGTCTACCTCATATAACCTTTGACTCCCACGGCAGTCAAGCATCTATTTAATTCAGCCTTAAAAATATTCAATGACCTTGCTTCCGCTGCTCTCTAGGGAACAGAATTCCACAGACTAACGATTCTCTGAGAAAAAAGTTTTCTCTTCATCGCAATCTTAAATGGGAGATCCCTTATTTTTAATCTGTCTCCCCTAGTTCTAGTCTCCTCCACAAGGGGAAACATCCTGTCAGCATCCACCCTGTCAAGTCCCCTCAGGATCTTATAAGTTTCAATAAGATCACCTCTCAATCTTCTAAACTCCAATGGATACAGGCCCAGCCTGTCCACCTTTTCTTGTAAAATAACCTCCTCTTCCCAGGTATCAGTCGAGTGAACCTTCTCTCAATTGCTTCCAAAACAATTATGTCCTTTCTTAAATAAGGAGACCAAAACTGTACACAGTACTCTAGATGTGGTCTTACCAACGCCCTGTACAACTATAGCAAAACATCCCTACTTTTATATTCCATTCCCCTTGCAATAAATTACAACATTCCATTTATCTTCCTAATCACTGGCTGTACCTGCATGCTAACCTTCTGTCATTCATGTACCATGGTACTCAGATCCCACTATACCACAGAGTTTTGCAATATCTCTCCATTTAAATAACATACTGCTTTTCTATTCTCCCTGCCAAAGTGGACAAGTACACGTTTTCCCACATTATACTCCATCTGCCAAATTTTTGCCCACTCATTTAACCCGTGTCCCTTTGCAGACTCCTAATGTCCTCTTCACACTTCCTCTCCCAGCTATCTTTGTCATCAGCAAATTTAGCAAACATACATTCAATATCTTTGCCCATGTCATAGATATAGATTGTGAATAGTTGAGGCCCCAGCATTGACCCTGTAGCACTCCATTCATTACATCCTGCCAGCCTGAAATGACCCGTTTACCCTGTTCTATTTCCTATTAACCAATCCTCTATCCATGCTAAGATGTTACCCCCTACACCATGAGCTCTCATTTTGTGTAATAGCCTTTGATGTGGCACCTTGTCAGATCCCTTCTGAGAATCCAAGTAAATCACATCTACAGGTTCCCCTTTATCCATGTTACTTGTTACTTTCTCAAAGAACTCTAATAAATTAGTCAAACATGATTTCCCTTTCACAAAACCTTGCTGACTCTGCCTGTTTGCATTAAGTTCTTTTAAGTGTCCTGCTATAACCTCCTTAATAATAGATTCTAGCATTTTCCTATGGCAGGCGTTAGGCTAACTGGCCTGTGGTTTCCTGCTTTCTGTCTCCCTCCTTTCTTGAATAGAGAAGTTACATTCACTATTTTCTAATCTGATGGAAGTTTTCCAGAATCTAGGGAATTTTGGAAAATTAAAAGTAATGCATCTACTATCTCAGCAGCCACTTCTTTTAAGATTCTAGGATGAAGTCCATCAGGACCTGGGGTCTTGTCAGCCTTTAGTTTCACCTCTTGATTTACAATTATTTCTGGGATGTTATTTGTATCTTCTACAGTAAAGATAGACTCAAAATATCTGTTCAATGCATCCAACATTTCCCAATTTCCAATTATTAATCCCCCAGACTCACTCTCTAGAGGACCAATGCTCTCTTTAATCATTATTTTCTTTTTTAAATAGCTATAGAAGCTTTTATTATCTGCTTTTATATTTCTGGCTAGTATTCTCTCTTATTCTAAGGGCGGAGTTTTCCGTGCCCACTGGCGTCGGGTATGTTCAATGGCGTGAGTGGACGATAGGGCGAGAAGGCCAAACGTCATGAAACCAGTTTGCAACTATCTGCTCCGTCCGTCAATGGCAGGCAGCGTTTCCCGTCATCGGACGTCGGGAACCTCATTGTAATGCATCTGCATATCATTATAAGCCCAGCTCACTGGAATAAACCCCCATGCTGGATCGTCCGAGCATGAGGGCGTGATTCCACGCAGATGAATTTCACAACAGCATATATAAGGTGTGTACTTGGCAGGCTGTACATTGAGGGAAACTCAGAGATGAGTGCACAGTAAGGTTACGCAGTGCTCACCAGGGTCACCTATTGAGCGCCAACTTGGTGGGGACAAGGGCTGCACTGCAGTCAAGGCGACTTGGGGATAGCAAGGGCTGCAATGCGGTTGAGGCAAGTAGGGGTGGGGCAAGAGCTGCACTGTAGTCGAGGCGACTTGGCAGGGGGGCAAGGGCTGCACTGCGGTTGATGGTAGAGCACAAGCACATGCGGGGGGGCGGGGGGTGTGAAATGGCCACGCATGAGGGAAACCTTGTATAAAGTGACCATTCCTCTGCAACTGAGGCAGTTCAGACACAGCCACATTGTCATGCTTGGAGTTGGACCTCTAGCTCATCTGCCCACTCAAGTAACTTGGAGGCATGAAAGTGACACCAAGTGCTCCAGAACTTTATACCCCTCAAGCACAGGCTGCAAAATAATGAGTGTTTTAGTGGACTGCAGAATAGTTAGAGGATTGGGCATGTTGTACGTTCTCCTTGATAAAGCTGACCATGGAGTAGTCACTGGTGGAGGCGCACACAGCTCCACACAATGTTATCAGGCAGGTTTGGACCACTTTCCCCCATGGTTCAAGCTAACAATGCAGCCTTACATTGCGGGTTAGGAGGATGAATGCGCCTGAGCTGAGAGCACAGCATGCAGTCCAGTGGGTAGAGCTGACGCCAATCGGTCAGGTGGAGTGGCGAGGAGATGGGTGGGGTTTTGGGAAGCCATGCAGCGCACTAAACTCTGGCTATCCAAGTGGTGGCCAGCACTCTCCGGCATGCATTAAGGGGCCTCCAGGCTTAACCAAGAGAGGTTCTTAGTACACCCAAGCTAACCCTGTGTATCTCTCTTTCATCCTGCAGGAGGAGAGCATTAGGAGCATGCAGACTGCCCAGAATGAAAAATGATAAAAACTGGGAAATAAAGATACTGATCCAAACTGGTCTTGTATACCTTAAGTTGGAACACCAATAAAAACTGGGAAATAAGAGTACTGGTCCGAACTGTTTCTTCCTGTTGGGTGGTGACCTAGCTATATGCCTCGTGGCATACAGAGAGCGAAGACAACAGAGAAGAGAGCGACTGCGGCACCTAGCTGGGCAGAGGGAGGAGCAGCACCCACAGGAAGATGGGACAGTTTGGGCTCCCATGCACACTGCTGAAGAGCCACAGCGAGCCATCGCTGGCTGGTGCCTAGCTAGACCCAGGGTCCATAGACATCATCTTTCATTCCTACAGATGACTGAAAGCAGTGTTGCTGAAGACAGCGCATGTCTAGGGAGCTGGTCGGTCACATCTGCCAGCTGCTGTAGGATTTGGCGCCCTGGGGATACGGAGGGCATCCATTGCCTGTGACCGTGTAAGTGACTGCAGTGCTCAATTTTTACGCTAGTGGCTCCTTTCAGGGCTCTACAGGTGACCTCTGTGGATTATCGCAAGTCTCCACCCACAAATGCATCCATGAGGTCACGGATGCCATCTTCTTGAAGGCACACGACTTTGTACATTTTGCTCGGAACCAGGAAAGCCAGGTTGCAAGAGCACTGGGATTTGCCTAGATCTCAGGTTTTCCACAGGTGCAGGATGCCATTGACTACACTCACATGGTGCTCAGATCTATATGGCAACAAGTGGTCAACTACATCAAACGCGAGGGCTTCCACTCACTGGTGTGCGACCACCACAAATGCATTCTGCAGGTACGCACATGGTCCGCAGGGATTGTCCACGGCCTTAGCAGGTCTCAGAACCTGACGTCTTCCAGGGTCCACAGAGGCTGACGGGTTGGTTCCTCAGAGACAAGGGCTACCCGCAGAGGATGTGGCTGATGCAGCGGCCTCAGATTGCAGATGAGCGAAAGTGTAACGAGGCTCATGCTGCAACTTGCAACTTGGTGGGGCAAACCATCAGGATGCTGAAAATGAGGTTCCGGTACCTGGGCTGCTCTGGTGAAGTCCTGCAACATGGTCTACGGAGGGTGTCACACGTTGTCGTCACCTACAGCACCTAACCCCTTAGGAGCACAGCGTCTCTGGTCACAGATGCTGACGAGATAGCAGCTAGCCCCACCTTAAAGGTGCTGAGAGCACACAGAGAGAATGATGGAACTCTGTGACCCCTGCCCACGACATTCTGGCAGCAATGACAAGAACCATTGATGTGCACACATCAATAATGTGTCCATTGAGTGTGAGGCTGGACCATCACTTTGGTCCGAAGGCTGCATAAAGTACAGGGAAGAGGCCCTGGACTGAGACACCTGCCTTTATCTTGTGCAGGAACCAAGGTTTACATCTGAGTGACACGAACATTGCTCATCAGAACAAGAAGCCGTAGGAAGGGAGACATTCTTGGCAGTTTATTTACAATAGTGAACATTACGTACAAGTGATTAGTGCCTGTGCCCAGGCTGTGCAACGACATCTTCTTAATCTTCCTAATCCTGCCGTTACATCTTGGTGCTCCCTGGACATCCACAGTGGAGGAGGAGGCAGCCTGCTAACTACTAAGCCCTGTCGTTCTCTGGAGGGGCAAGACACGGAGGGCCCCGGCCTGCTTTCGGGGTCATGTGTGTGGCAGTGGCACCCTCCTCAGCCTGTGGAGCTGGAGCTGCTGAGGTCACAGAAAGAGAGGATGTCGATGGGCCAGATACTCCCGGAGTTACCTGGGTCGATGGCCTCGGGGTATTGAGCTGCTGGTCCTTCTCCCCACAGGTGCCTGACAGCCCCTGGCTGATTCCTTCAGGAGAACGGGTAGCTGGAGTGAGATCAAGCTGCCCTGCACCCGTCTCGAATACACACTGTTGGAGACCAACAATGGCCTCAGCGATGGAGTTCAGCCCGCGCAGCAGTGCAGGACCGATGTCCTGCACAAATGTCTCCATGGCGTCCGCCATCCTACCAGTGTTGCCCTCAGCACGTTGGCATGCTGGAGCTATCACCTCAGACTGAAGGTGGACGGACTCCTCCATCGTGCTTTGCAATCTGAGGAAAGCAGCAGACATCCCTTCCTGATGTTCCCGAGCTTGCCATTGCAACACCAGCAACTGAGGTATGACCGAATCCAGAGGCTCATCATCTGACTCGGACTCAGTAGATTTCTGGTCTCCAGCAGTCCTCCAAGTGCCGGAAACCTGGGATGTCCCTGCCTCCACCTGTGTGGATCAGACAGTGCAATGTGCTCACCAGATTGCAATCCCGAGGCTACTCTAAAGCTAGATACCACTGAGGTGTGTATCTCTGCGCTGGTGGAGGGTGTGGATGAGCTGTGGTGGGTCTTCAATGAAGGCGCCTACAGATTCCTCTTCAGGGGTTTCTTCAGGACTTGATTGGAAGACCTTGGTTGTGGACCCTGTCGGCTGTCTCCCAGTTGTGCCTGTGAAAACAAGGAGAGATAGCACCGCCGACCTCACCTTCAGCGCAGGAATGGTCCAGATCGTCGCCGTCTAGCTGGTGACTCTATTTGCAAAGTCCGTGAAGACCATGATTTCAGGCATTCCTCCACCTGTCTGTGACCTCTCCCTCTTGCTGTGTGCCAATTTGTCCTGCATAAATACAGATGGGGAGAGTGTAAGCAGGGTGCCTGCCAGGCCAGATGATAAGTATGCCTGGCATGTGTGATTAGTGAGTGGCCCCATGGACAGGATGAGGACAATGAAGGTGTGTGAGAGTGGATGGTGATGTCCCTTGAACTGGCAGTGAGTGAGATCCCTGTGGATGTGTGATGGGTTAGTGATTGTGTGAGTTGGAAGTGATTAGAAGATTTACCCTGGCGGAACGAAGGAGATCATTCATCCTCTTGCAGCACTGGGTGGCTGTTCTCTTTTGCAGGGCGTTGGCACTGATCACCGCTGCCACCACCCCCCAAATTTGATTAGTGATATTGCTGCCCTTCCTGTGGCCAGAGCTGGGGTAGAAGACATCACAGCGGGTCTCCAAGGCATCAAAAGGCACTCAAGGGACACGTCACTAAACTGGGGAGCTGCAATCTTCTTGCTTTTCAGGGACATGTTTTCTTTGCAGCAGTCCTGGGCTGGAAGCACTGAGAGGTGTGCGCACGGCTGCACTTTAAATATGGCGCCTGGCACGATGAAGTGGCGAGGTGATGGCATGGCCCACCCACCATCGAAACGGCGTGTTTCCTGGGAATGCATGATTAATGAGGTGAGATTAGGGTGATATGGTGCAAAAACCTGCCATTGCGGGCGGCGGGAAGCATTTTCTTTTGCCCGCTCGCTACCACTTAATGCAAATCTGGGACGATTCCGCCCTAAGTCTGCCCTTATTTTTTTTAGCCACCCTTTGCTGGCTTTTATATTCTCTCCAATCTTCTGATGTGCCAATAATTTTTGCGGAATTGTACGCTTTTCTTTTCAATTTGATACTATCTTTAACTTCCTTAGTTAGCCACAAATGAAACATCCTTCTCCAAGAGTCTTTTTCACTTGTTTGTTGCATGATATGAAACATCTCCTTAAATATCTTCCATTTAATCTCTATTGACCTATCCCTTAACCTAATTTTGCAGTTCACATTAGCCAGCTCTGTCTCCTTACACTTATAATTTGCCTTTATTTAAGTTTAAAACACTAGTCTTAGAACCATTCTTCTCTGCCTCAGACTGAATGCAAAATTCAATCATAGTACAATCACTACTACATAGGGTCTCCTTTACTATGAGGTCATTAATTAATCCTGCATCATTGCATCAAACCCTGCTCTCTGCTTGGCTCTAGAACATGCTGCTCTAAGAAATTGTCCTTAAAGCCCTTTATGAACTCATCTTTTTTTTAATATTTGTTCATTGGATGTGGGCATTGCTAGCTAGGCCAGCATTTATTGCTAATCCCTAATTCACAGAATCACACAGTGCAGAAGAAGCCTTTCGGCCCATCGGGTCTGCACCAACACGTGAGAAACACCTGACTAACCTACCTAACCCCATTTACCTGTACTTGGCCCATAGCCTTGAATGTTATGACATGCCAAGTGCTCATCCAGGTACTTTTTAAAGGATGTGAGGCAACCTGCCTCTACCACCCTCCCAGGCAATGCATTCCAGATCGTTACCACCCTCTGGGTAAAAATGTTTTTCCTCACAGACCCCCTAAACCTCCTGCCCCTCACCTTGAACTTATGACCCCTTGTGACTGACCCTTCAGCTAAGGGGAACAGCTGCTCCCTATCCACCCTGTCCATGACCCTCATGTGGCCAGGTCGCCCCTTAGTCTTCTCTGCTCCAATGAAAACAACCCAAGTCTATCCAACCTCTCTTCATAACTTAAATGTTTCATCCCAGGCAACATCCTGGTGAATCTCCTCTGCACCCCCTCCAGTGTAATCACATCCTTCCTATAATGTGGCGACCAAGACTGCACACAGTATTCCAGCTGTGGCCTCACCAAGGCTCTATACAGCTCCAACATGACCTCCCTACTTTTGTAATCTACGCCTCGATTGATAAAGGCAAGTGTCCCATATGCCTTTTTCACCACCCCACTAACATGCCCCTCTGCCTTCAGAGATCAATGGACACACATGCCAAGGTCCCTTTGTTCCTCAGAACTTCCGTTCATTGAATACTTCCTTGTCAAATTACTCCTTCCAAAGTGTATCACCTCACACTTTTCAGGGTTAAATTCCATCTGCCACTTATCTGCCCATTTGACCATCCTGTCCACGTCTTCCTGTAGCTCAAGACACTCAACCTCACTGTTAACCACCCGGCCAATCTTTGTCATCCACAAACTTACTAATCCTACACCCCCACATAGTCATCTATGTCGTTTATATAAATGACGAATAATAGAGGACCGAGCACAGATCTCTGTGGTATGCCACTGGACACTGGCTTCCAGTCACCAAAGCATCCTTTTGTCATCACCCTCTGTCTCCTACAACTAAGCCAATTTTGAATCCACCTTATCAAATTACCCTGTGTTGCCTTTGTTCAGAGGGCATCTTGCAAGCTACCTTTGCTGATCTGATTTGTCCAATCTATACGTAGATTAAAATAACCCATGATCATTGCCATACCTTTCTCACAAGTCCCCATTATTTCATCCGTATACCCCATCCTACAGCATAGTTACTGTTAGGGGATCTGTAAACTACTCCCAGAAGTGACCTCTTATCTCTACCTAAACATCATGATTGTACGAATGTCATCCTTGATTAACAGAGCTACCCCACTGTCAGGAAGACATAATAATTTTCATAATGTTATTGGAATTTATTGTAAAGTAGAGTAATAGTGGGGTCTGTGTCTATGGATTTGTGTGTGTGTGTGACTTAATGGAATTAAAGGCAGCTGGTCTGAAGGCTTTGATGTATCAGAAGATAAACTAGGTTTGAAATGTTAAGTACATAAATATGGGGGAAGTAAAGGGAACATTTGCATTTTTAAATAAACCAGACTAGCTTGAATTCAAAAGATGGGAGTAAAATGTTTCACCTAGCCAGGAGAAGTTAAGAAAGTCTGTTTATTTTTCCCTAAAACTACTGGTAAAATTGGTACTTTGATAGATTTTTAGTCATAGGGAGGTAAAGTCGAAAGACATAGTGAAACAATGGGAATTTGCATTCAAAGGGAAAAATATGTATAAAGGAGAGAAGGCCCTGTCCAAAGGAAGGCATTTTAAGATCTAACAACATGTGTGAAAAGCCTCCAGCATCTAAGCCTCAAACTGTTGTTTACAAGGAACCGAAGCTGAGAAAAATTCACTTTGAATGCGACTGTCCAGGGTTTGTGCTTTGCCTGGGTCTTCTAAAATCGATGTGTTTTACTGTTGCCTTAACGGAAGTGTAATTGGGAGTTAGCTTAACTAGAGGAGCTAGGAGTTATCATATTAGTAATCTGTAAACCTATGAATGTGTTTAAAATTTTTTTTTATTAATAAATGTTTAATTTAGTTTTGTAAAAAAAAACAATAAGACTCAGTGGTTTTATTACTATTGAATTCAAGGTGCACATCTCGAAATAAATACAAATTGCAATAGTTGTGGCAGCTACTTCAAGTTTCCCTCTGGGATTTGAGCAACTTGGCATTTACCATCCGCCTGACATAACAAAATTGGGGGCTCTGTGCGAGATATATTTAATATTCCTTGATTGGTTTAGAGTTGGTGAATCTTAAGGTTATGAGTATGACAAGCAATTTGAATTCAGGGGTTTTTTTTTGAAGTGGTGAGACTGCATTATGGCTTTGGCAGTTGCTAAGACTTGTCTGGCAGTTGAAGTTATAACTTTGGATTGTTTACAAAAGGTAAATAAAGTTTAAGTTAATGGAATTGGCGGATAATTTACAATTGGTATTACCTGAAGGGATGAGGAAATCAGGCATAAATGAAGGTATAGCACAGTTTTTGAAATTGGAAGGAATGCCTGAGAGACCAAGTTCTCCAGGGAGTGGTTCATTGGAATGGGCTCAAATTCAGTTGCAAATGAAAAAAATTGGAACTAGAGGCAGCAGAAAAGGAAAAAGAAAGGGTATTTCAATGGGAACAACAGGAAAGGCAGGAGAGAGAAAAAAAACAGGAAAGGGAATTAGAAATGGCAAGGTTAGAAAAGGAGGAGAGAGAAAAAGAGAGACAGATAATTCTAGAAGGTGAGGAAGGACTTATTTCCAGATCAGAACCCAGTGGGGAAATGTTTAAATTTGCGTAAGCTCTTCCAAAGTTTGAGGAAAGAGATGTTGAAACATTCAGGTCATATATATTTATTTCTATTTGAGCTGACAATTCATCATTTTTTTTTACAAATGCTGCATGCATTCATATACAGAGCTTTTAGTTCTGTCTTTTTACTCTTTTTGTAATCTCTAGCCTTATCTGCTGGCACGCTCTTAAATTTATATGTTCTTTCCCTTCCTGCCATAGTCTGATTATCGTTAGCCTTATTGTTACCTTGCTCTCTACTCGTGTCTTGTCCTCTCCCTTTAATTTATCACCTCTTCCCTCATTTGATTTCTCACACCCACTATTTAGTTTACCACTCTACCACTCTAGTTATATGACTCACCAGAACAGCAGACCTAGCATGGTTCAGGTCAAGACCGTCCCCACGGTACAGCTCCCACTTTCCCCAGTACCAGTTCCAGTGCCTCTTGAATTTAAACCCATTTCACCCACACCAATCTTTGCGCCATGCATTCAACTCCCTAGTCCCATTTACCCTGTACCAATTTGCTCATGGCTCAGGTAATAATCCAGTGATTATTACCTTTGAGGTTCTGTTTTTTAATTTAGAACTTAGCACCTCATTCTTCCCAAGCAGAACCTCTTTCCCTGTCCTATCTACGTCATTGGTACCAATGTGGACCAGGACAACTGGATCCTCCCCCTCCCGAGCAGATGTCCTGCACCTTGGCACAGGACAGGCAACACAGCCTTCTGGACCCATGCTCTCAGCTGCAAAGAACCACATCCATCCCCCTGACTATATTGTCCCATACTACCGTTACATTCCTATTTACTACCCCCGCTTCAATGGCTTCCTGTACCATGGTGCCATGGTCAGTCTGCTCAGGCACCCTGCAGCCTGTGCTTTCAACCATGCAAGCTTAAAGAATCTCAAACCTATTGGACAATTGCAAAGGCTGAGGCTTCTTTATGTCCTGCTTTCTGGTTGCAGTCTCGTGCGCTCCTCTGTTATTCTATGTCTCGCTTGCCGGCTGAAGTCTCGCACTCTCCCATGATGCTTTGTGTCCCGCTCTCTAGTTGAAGTCTCATCCTCTCCCTTGCTGCTTTATGTCCTGTTCTCTGGTTAAAGTCTTGCGCTCTTCCCTGCTGCTCTGTGACCCACTCTCGCTCTGACTGAAGTCTTGCATTCTCCCTTGCTGTTTTATGTCCCCCTAACCAGCTGAAGTTTTACATTCTGCCTTGCTGGTTTTTGTCCCGCTCTCTGGTTCTGGAGGACCATCTTGGGATGGCGTCTGTTCAGGGCTGCAAGTTTCTGCCATGGGTTGTCATGTGACTGAACAGGCCAATTCTCGATCTCCAGGTCTGGGGGTACATGCGGCAGGACACCAACAAAGTAGTGCAGGGTGCAGAGTTTTCTTCCTATTCTTCCCTCCTTTGCTGCCACTCTGCCTCATCATTAATTCATTGGGACTCAAAGCATGATGCAGCTTGATGGACAAGTTGTCATCATTCTGAATGACTGAAAGCAAGCTTTTTCTGGACATTAAGGTCAATATTGCCACACTTCAAGGAGAGCTTCAGAGTGTCTTTGAAACATTTTCTTTGTCCTCACCTGGAATGTTGGCTAGTTGAGAGAACAGGTCCTGACAGGGGGGAAAGTTTTCAGCCATCCAGCCACAGTGTTCAGTCCATCAGAGTTGATTTTGCAGGAGCTTTGCCTGAATGCTTGTGGACCTGGCTTCAAGAAGGACACTCAGCATTTGTTTGATGGTCCACCAATTGAATCTGGAGGATGTGGTGGAGGCATTGTTGATGGAATTTCTCTAGTCCTCAAATTTGTCACTGACATACAGTCCAAGTCTCACTGCAGTACAGGAGCGTGATGGCGACAACTGCTCTGTACACTAGGACTTCTGTTGCCTTGTTTTTGTTGTAAAACACTGCCTGCCGTAGTTTGTTGAAGGCTGAATTGGCATAGCTGCTCTGGCGTTGGATCTCCTCGTCAATGGTGGTCTTTTGAGAGAGATGGCTGCCAAGGTATGGGAAGCGTTTAACATATTCCAGAGTTTCTCTTCAACATATAAGGGAGGTGGAATATTTGGTTGACCAGTGGTTGAGGAAATCCACCCAGTGTGGCTTTAGAAGTTCCAGAGAAATCTGTGACATGGTCTTTGTTGTCAGACAAATTCAACAAAAATGTTGAAAACAATACATTCATCGACCTGACCAAAGCATTTGACTCAGCAAATTGTGAAGCTCTGTGGATTATGCTTCAAAAATTTGGATGTCCAAGAAACTTCATCACAATCCTGCAATTGCTTCATGATCTTATGGCTGCAACTGCCTTGAGTGGGAGATCTGAAACAGACGCCTTCAAAATCTGGACTAGGGTCAAGCAAGGCTGTGTGATAGCCCCCATTAACTGTTTACAGTCTACCTGACAGTGGCTATTTGCCTATTCACCTCATCAAAGATCAACTGCCCTCTGGTGTCAGTATTAAATTCCATCTCGATGGAAAACTCTTTAACCTTGATCACCTCCGTGTCAAAACTAAATTGATCTCCATACATATACATGATCTACAGTTTACTGAAAACTGCAGTGTGGTTGCCCACTCTGCACCAGATTTGCAAGCCACTCTCAAGCTCTTCAATTCTGCACACAAGAAACTTGGCCTGTCCTTGAACCTTGCCAAAACAAAACTCCTATCAACCCAGTTCCTTTTCCTTTGTATCATTGGTTAATAGCAAGTACAACATAGTTAGATACAGTGTGAATGTAGGAAAATATAATCCAGATATTTTGCAGAAATAATAATGAGGTTAGCAAAGTTTATCATTATTGAAATGTTAATCAGGCAGTGAAGAGGAGAAGTTACACTCTCCGATCCCGCAATAGCCACAGAGGCCACTGAAGAGAAGTTACACTCTCCGATTCCACAACGACCACAGAGACTCAGGCTTCCTTTTAACCGGTTTTATTCAAGCATATGCAAGGGAGCCACAATCATTCCTAAGAATGAAGACCCAGCTCCCTGATTGATTATATTTCACTACTTTGTACTTTTTCTTATCATAACACATTTGAGTACATTTGATTACATCCAATTGGTAACCCACACACCAGTTTAATACTAACTCTATCCTGTTGAGTACATAAACATTTGATTTTGCTAACCAATTATTCTAAAGGATGTATACATAATTATATTATCCAATCAGAATTAAAACACGTACGCAAAGACCTTGGTTCTTACAACTCAAGACTGTTTGTGTTTCATCAAAGCCCCCTCTTTGTCCATTATTCATCCTCCCATATCTAAGCTAAAACCATCTGCCCTTTTCTTATCTGAGAGAGGAGTACACTTAATCTAATTTATGTCATACTTTTGTCTCCAGTCTGGCTCTCAAGGCTGTGCAATGTTCATCTGGTAATCTTCAACTTTTAATATGTTTAGCAGCCATGTCTGCCTGGAGATTTTAGGGGTTTTTCAGTAAATTCTTACTATATTTTCTTTTAGCATTTTTAATTTCCCCCTAAAAGGCAGCAAGCTCCACTGACCATGCGTACAGTTAAATATGGAATTCCGGAAGTTGCTGTCCAAGTTGCCCTCCTCTTCCAGAAGCTGAGCTGTAATCATACCTTGCAAGTGCTCAGCATTGGTATACCTGAAACAGTGTGAAGTTGCTGCACTAACCTGATGTCCAGTAAACTAGTCATAAAAAGTTAGGGCATGTCCTTTTCAGTGTAAGTAAATTTTGAACAGTGTGCTAGGTCTTAATTACTGCAGAACAACATCCCTGGCACTGAAAATTAACTCTAATAAGTATGGAGTCTCATTTCTTCACAGTTTTTTTACTTTTTCCTTTCTGTTTATCTTGTCTCTTTGTTTCACTTTCTGTATTGGATTCAACATGAATTAATTATTCAAACTAGCACTTCCTGGTTCAGACTGCAATGTTCATCAACAATTCTTCAATCGACTGTATCTCCTTAACTGCAGTAACTTGCCTTGTTCACACAGATCCCAGATCTCCTCTAGAGGTCACTGTGTCATTTTGGCTCTCTAGTTTACAGTACGTTCCAGTACAAAATCCTGTAGAAAATCTGTGGTCAAGTGTAAATGTAACAAAGGGCTCACACTGTTCATTCTCCATGGAGACCAAAATTCAGCTAATGGAATAATCAACAAAATGGAGAAAGGCAAAGTTCAATGAGATAAGATGGCATGTGGCTCAAATTAACCTTTTTCAAATGCCCTTTAAGTTTTTCCAATTTCCCTTCTGACAGTCCCACTACACTTGCCATACTTTTCATGATTTTCTTCAGTGTCATTAGCCCTTGTTTTATCTATTTTACATCTTGGTTTAGTTTTAATCTCTTCCACTAATCCACTGAGTTCTATTCTTTGATACATCCCCTTTTGCCTTATTGGAATAAGTCTATCTTGTACTTTGTCCATCTCATATTTGAAGATTTCCCCAGCCCTGATGTACTTCCTACTACTAATTATTCTGCCCAGTTAACTTGGGTCATACATATTAAAACTCACTGAACAATGCTGTTTTTCATATCTTTCACTTTTTATGCTTTTCTATTTTCACACTGATTCTAACTATTGTGGTCACTATTTCCTTGTTGTTTTCCTATCAGTTATTTACCCACTTCATGTCCCAGAAATAAATCAAACAGTGCTACACTTGCTGCACAAGAAACATACTGATTATAGATTATTCCAAAAATGTTTCCCACTTTGCACATATCTGACAGTTATTCCGTTATCGTGGTAGAATCAAAATCACCCAATATTATCGTCCTGTTGTTCCTGCATATATCTTTGAACCATAAATCCCACTATTTTATCTCCACTGTCTGATGGTCTGTTATGCATAGAAAATGTTCCCGTCCTACTCCTTAACTCTAACCATTTGGATTCTGCTCCAAGCGACCTAGAATACCCTTAAGTCCTCAAACTATGATGGAATACTTTATAAATACAGTCCCCCCACTCCCTTTTCCCCTCTTAATCTCTGCTGTAAATTTTACAATGAGAATATTGTTTCCTATTTTATCAGAACCTAAGTTTCTTTTGTGGCCAGATCATACCCCTTCATAACTTAGATTCAAAAAGGGAACTAAAGAACGAGCAGAACTTAACCATCACAGTTAAGCTGCCTGCTTTACAAGAACATTCATAATTAGTGATGTAGGAGAGAAAAAGAAAACAAAAGGTAGACCGTATAAAAAAAGGACAAGAGAATTGTTGAAAAAAATGAGAAATTCCATACTAAAAGATTTCATACATGGAGCAGGATTTTCAAAGGCCGATGGGAGTGGGAGCTGAGGCAGGCAGGCGCATAATTTCACACTGCCAGCTGGTATACAGGTAACATCCCGCCTCCAAGCCATTTTCTGGAAGGTCAAATGGGATGCAAAATGGCTACTCATCCACAAGTGGCGGGTAACTTGTTAAGTGAATTAAAAGGCCAATTCGGGTCATTGATCAGAGGGCAACTGGAATTTTCCAGTTTACCTGCAGATCCCCCATGGTAGTGGGAGCATAGCATCATCTGGAAGTGGCCTTCTGGTGGCAGACCAAGGGGCCAGCACTCCAAGATGTCTTTGAGGTCCCCTGAC
This sequence comes from Cetorhinus maximus, assembly GCF_964194155.1. Taxonomy (NCBI): domain Eukaryota; kingdom Metazoa; phylum Chordata; class Chondrichthyes; order Lamniformes; family Cetorhinidae; genus Cetorhinus; species Cetorhinus maximus. The sequence goes on from NC_135884.1 coordinate 131,271,420, forward strand.
CTTCCTGCCAACCTGGCCACAGTTATGGCCAAAGGCTGCTTTTTGCAGGGCTTCCCCTTCTACAATGGTGTCTGGCAGCTGTGGCCATTTTTTATTTCAAATATTTTAAAAATGCTGAGTGTGCCCCTCTCTCTCTCACCCGAAAATCCAAAACTCAGTTAGTTTCTCACTGGTGCAGGGTTTCTGACCAAAAAATAGATCTGGCTCTGTTTTCTGTCTCCAAAGGGAAAATCCAGGCCCAAGGCTCTTACTGTCCAATAACATAACCACAGGCTACAATACCCAGCTAATTCTCCCCAGCGATTTTAACTGCCTGCCTCCTGGTTTCCAATGAATGGGCAGGGTTAAATGCCCCCTGGAGGGCCAGCACCTCATCTTCCAATTAGGCACTTTACAGTCTTCTGGGCTCAAGATTGAATTCAACAACTTCATACCATGAATTGTTCTCCACTTTGTACTTCTTTCCCCTGCTGTCAGTCTGTATCTTGTTCTCATGCTTTACTTTCAGATAACACTGACCTTTCATTCTGCTATTAACACCTTCTGCTATTTTGCTTTCATACAGTGCTGACCTTTATTCTGTTATTAACGCCTACTCTGGACCAATGCTTTGTTCCTTTGCTACTACCATTCCCACTCTCTTTGCTTTTTGTTCCACTACATCCTTGTAATTGAATCTCCCCCACCCTCTAACATATCCATGGCCATCCCTTTTTGCTCACCTGACCCTCCCCTCCCTTTATCAACAGCATAAAACCCATAACATTCTGCCTCTCTTCAGTTCCAAAAAAGAGTCATATCAGACTAGAAGTGGTAACTCTGTTTCTCTCTCCACAGGTGCTGCTAGACCTGCTGAGTTTTTCTGTTTTTATTTCAGATCTCCAGCATCTGCAGTATTTTGTTTTTATTAAATTCACCCCATTTATTTCTTTGACAAATTTACTGTGCTTCCAAACATCTCCTTTTGCAGCTCTAAAATTGTTTTTCATTGTTTCAGTACTCATGTATGTAATCACCTGAGATTTAAGCCTTTCAGAGTGATAAATACCTTTATTCCCATTGTGCATACAGCTCTTTTAATGCTCCACTATTTGATTATTTTACTGTATCTACAGGACATGGCTATTCAAGGAGTGTTCTGTAACACTAATTTCCCAAATGTTCCATCATCTTCTATACAGGAAATGTGTGTACAAAAGCAAAATACTATGCATGCTGTAAATCTGAAATAAAAACAGAAAATGCTGGAAATACTCAGCAGGTCTGGCGGCATCTGTGAACAGGGAAACAGAGTTAACATTTCAGCTCAATGATCTTTCATCAGAATGTTTCCAACATTTTCTGTTTCTTTTTAGGAAACATGTAAGTTATATTTTGATACTTGCAAGGTTAATTCAGTTTCAAAAAATATTTTAAAACAAATCAAAAAGAAACAACATCAAATGCCTCTTAACTACTTATTTGTATCCAGCTATTATGGCTTAATTCAGTCAGAACTGTAGCTATGCACAAATATTGTTCGGCATCAGCTAACAAGAAGTATGCTTAGCATAGTGGAGCAAATCTTCCTACAAGATGTAACACTTTGCTAATAGCAGCAGCCCTTAAAATGGTGCAGCAAAAAACATCAGTAAAATTCATGCTTGGGATGTAAACTAAAATCCTCAGACTGTGAATTTAGCACTTTACCAGCAACGCTATCGAGTGTGCAGTGACACCATTCCAGATACAGCTTTTGAACTAGACTGAAACACTTCCTTATTATTACTAAACAAAAAAACTTTGAGAGCACAATCCAGGATAAAACTAACTGTCACTTGCAAGAACACAGGTTAATAAATGAAAGCCAGCATGGATTTGTTGAGGACAAATCATCTCTGATGAACTTGACTGAAATAACAGAGGGTTGATGAAGGTAGTGTAGTTGATGTTCTATATATAGCTTTAAAAAAGCATTTGATAAAGCACCAGATAATACTTTTTAACAAAGTTGAAGCCTGCAGGATTAAGGGGGCAGTGGCAACATCGATACAAAATTAGTCAAGAGATAGAAAGTAGAGAGTGGCAACGAACGGTTGATTTCCAGATGAAATGAAAATACACTTTTGTTTTCCCAAGAGTGAATACTGGAACCAACACAGTCTTGGACTTAGGTGCATGGCATAATTTCAAAGGTTATAGATGTCACAAAACTCTGAAATGTAATTAACAGCAGACTACAGAAGGATATAGATGGATAGGTGAAATAGGCATATGACAGATGAAATTTAGTGCAGAGAAGCGCAAAGCGTTGCATTTTGGAAGGAAGAATGTGAGAAGCAATATAAACTAAATGGCACAATTCTATAATGTGACAGGAACTGAGGCTTCACATACATGCATTTTTATAGATAGCAGTCAATAAAAGCTGTTAAAATGATTGTAGCATCCTTGAAAGGGAATTTTAACTTTAAAAAATGGTGGGAATAGGTGGTGTGAGGGAATATGTCCAAGAAATCTGTTTCCCAATCCAAAGCTGCCTCTCACTTGCCCGTTTTCAGCTCAAACTGAGGTGAAAAGGTGGGAGAACAGCCAAACTACTCCAAGGAGGTGCTCTGGAACTTAATATGATAATCCGACTATGGGTGGAATTTTTTGCCCCCGCCATCAGTGGGAATCATGGCGGGCAGGGGCACAAAGCTTGGCATGATGGAAAAAGTCAGTTTCTCACCGGGGGATATTAGTTTGGAAATCTGTTCTCCAGATTTGATGGTGGGTTAAAAGAGGGTCGACTTTCCGGCTGATCTATGTAAGGAACCTCATTTGCATTTCATAAATGTTCATTAAAAGGCCACCTCGCCGGAATTACATTCCCCCTCCAAATTAAGTGCATCACCAACAAATAATTAGAATGGTCTGTTTCCCGATTGTACATAAGTGGCGTGTACTTGGCTTCTCTTCATCAGTGACTTCGAAATACACGCTGTTCTCACCTATCTTACAGAGCATTGCGATGAGATTTCAGGTGCTTGCATTCAGAAGGCAAGGGAGGAAACACCAGCAGGGAAGGGGAAGATGGAGGCAGGACTTGGGGGGGCAGGGAATGGCGGTCAAGGAGTAGTGAAAGACTGCCCTGGGGCAAGAGTTATAAGGCTGTCCAAGGAGGAGTCAGAGACTGTCCTGCAGCTTAAGTCACGCTGACGGGGGCATATTGAACAGATTATCCTGGGGTTGAGGCCATATGCTGTTGGGGGCATATTGAACAGACTGTCCTGGGACTGTGCGGGCCATGTTAAAGGGCTCTGCATGACACACACATCTTGATCCCAGCCTTGAGTGGGAGAAGGCCTCTCTGGGCAGTGACGGTCATGCACAGTATGGTGTGCAGGATGTAGTCAGTCATCTAAGGAATTTGGTTCTGGGGGTTAGAGGAATAGTACTGTGAGGCAGATGGCACAGTCACGGTCAGGGGAGGCATCTGCATCGTGTAAGTCAGTAGCTGAAAAGTCATGGGGGCGATATTGGATGGTCTCATGGTGGCCTTGAGAAGGGGAGGGTTCAGGTCAACAAAAGGCATGGGGACAAAAACATTAAAGGGTTCGGGGGGGGGGGGCAACAGGAATATCAACATGGATAATGATGGGTTCAGTGGTAACATGGGGGAGGATGGATAGCGATATGAGGAAGGGGAATTAGGGGGTGATGAGGATGGAGGAGAATGGGAGTGACTTGGCGCATGAAAGGGGGAAGTTGGAAGCGGGTCACCCACACAAATGTTAGCAGCACCATTTTCAAATTCACCTTGCAGTGACGTAGTTCAAATAAGGGTATGTGGGAAGAGTTCAACACAGCAAATCTTGGCCGATTAAAGACCCTATAATTGTCTTGCTCAAGCCATGGAGTGCATGGCTCAGCTGAATGCTGGACATTCTAATGCAAAATGAATGAGCTTGGCTCCTTTTTTAATAGTGCAGATTCAGATGAAAATCCATTATGTTTAGGTACTGCACTGCATATGGTCTTAACAGGCATTCGATCCTCACAGATGGATGTCAGGATGGATGCAGGCTCAAGAATCAATAGTCACGTCTGCTGCACAGAGGGAGCATGGGCCCTACAAGATTCCCAATGCCTTGGTCATAGCATTGAAGACACCACGTTTGCAGCCAGGACATAAGGGCAAGGACTGGGTATCCATAATTGTTGTAAAGGCCACTGAAGGACAACCAACACAAGGCTGAATGTGGCTCCTAGGACTTGGGTCTTGACCCTAATGATCACTTGTTGTGAATGCAGATTCATGTCTGCGGGGAAAGATCAGCCACCGGTCATCCTCCAGGATTATATTATCCTGCAAGGGGTGGGCTTGGTATGCAATGTGCAAACTAAGGGAAAGTCAACGGCTGGAGAATGCATAGCTGCCTTGTATATGGAAGACAAGTTAACAGAAACTAACTTTGATTGCTCAATTGTATCAGTGCACAGGAACAAGGAGGAGTTGAGAATGCAGGCTGCAGGGAATGCTGCCTTCTTGATAGCTTTGATGCGAATAAGAAGGGCCCATCCCCATTTGGCATGGCTCAGGGAACTCCATCACCCTGAGGAACAAGAGCCAGCAGGGCCTGAGGGGACCCAGATGCTGATGAGGAGGGATCAAAACCACAAAGGCGTTTGGCGCGACCAAGGGTCTACATAAGACGCAGCTCTATATGGAGATGAGTGAAAGGCAGTGCTGCAGATGCCTTGGCTTTCTAGGGATGTGGTAGCTCATATTTGCCACTTTCTTCATGAGGAACTCACACCACATGGACTTGGAGGGCATCCAATGCCGGTTGCTCTTAAGGTTACCGCTGCACTGAACTTTTTTAACAGCGGATACGTCCAGGTTTCCACTGGGGACCTCCGCAGAATCTCACAATCGGCATCACATAAACACATAAGGAAGGTGACCAATGCCTTTTTCAATAAAGCGCACGAGTACGTGCAGTTCCGCATGGATGGAGCAACCCAGGCTGCCGGAGCTGTGGGTTTACCTGCCATCTCAGGGTTTTCGCAAGGGCAGGGCGCCATCAACTGCCTTGAGAGCTCCCTGGCAGCAGCCTGAGAGATTAATTAATAGAAAATGATTTCACTTGCTAAACGTCCAGCTAATCTGTGATCATGGAAAGCAAATCATGCATGTTTGTGCTAAGTACTCAGGGGCCTCTAATGACTATTACATCTTCAGTCACTCGCAGATGCCACAAAACTTTGACAGCCCTCATGCTTAGAGGGTTGGATCCTCGGTGATTAGGGGTACCCCCTAAAAGCATGGCTAATGATGCCTTTTCGTTCTTCAAAGAGTGCAACTGAGGAGAGGTACAATGCTGCACATTCAGCCACAAACTCCATAATAGAGCAGGCTATTAGCCTCTTAAAGTCGTATTTCAGATGTTTGGACAAATCAGGCGGGACTCTGCAATACTCACCACAGGAGGTGTCCTGCATCATCGTTGTTTGCTGAGTTCTGCACAACCTAGTACTGCAAAGAAGGGATGTTTCGCCACAGGGAGACATGGAGACAAGGAGACATGTCTCTTCGGTTGAGGTGGACTTTGAAAGGGATGAATTTGAAGAGGGCGAGGAATCAGACAAGCCACATGAGGACAACACGAAGACGTGCCCGTGGCAGCCTCATAGCTCCAATATTCCAGAAGGAATAAGGTGAAGACAAGTTGTTATGAGCACAATATTCAATATTCCACCAATATTCATTACAAGCCTACCGACTCCGACAGCTACCTCGACAACAGCTCCTCACACCCCGCTTCCTGTAAGGACTCCATCCCATTCTCTCAGTTCCTTCGCCTCCGTCACATCTGTTCTGATGATGCCGCTTTCAAAAACAGTTCCTCTGACATGTCTTCTTTCTTCCTTAACCGAGGTTTTCCACCCATGGTGGTTGACAGGGCTCTCAACTGTGTCCAGCCCATCTCCCGCGCATCCGCCATCACACCTTCCTCTCCCTCCCAGAACCATGATAGTGTCCCCCTTGTCCTCACTTATCACCCCACCAGCCTCCGCATTCAAAGGATCATCCTCCGCCATTCCCGCCAACTCCAGCATGATGCCACCACCAAACACACCTTCCCTTCTCCACCCCTGGCAGCATTCCGCAGGGATCGTTCCCTTCAGGACACCCTGGTCCACTCCTCCATCACCCCTTACACCTCAACCCCCTCCCACGGCACCTTCTTATACAACCGCAGAAGGTGCAACACCTGACCATTTTCTTCCCCTCTCCTCACCGTCCAAGGGCCCAAACACTCCTTTCAAGTGAAGCAGCATTTCACTTGCACTTCCCTCAATTTTGTCTACTGCATTCGCTGCTCCCAATGCGGTTTCCTCTACATTGGAGAGACCAAATACAGGCTGGGTGACCGCTTTGCGGAACACATTCGGTCTGTCCGCAAGCATGACCCAGATCTCCATGTCGCTTGCCATTTCAACACTCCAACCTGCTCTCATGCCCACATGTCCGTCCTTGGCCTGCTGCAATGTTCCAGTGAAGCTCAACGCAAACTGGAGGAACAGCACCTCATCTTCCGACTAGGTACTTTACAGCCTTCCGGACTGAATATTGAGTTCAACAACTTTAGATTATGAACTCTCTCCTCCTTCCCCACCTCCTTACCGATCCCCCTTTTTCCAATAATTTATATATATTTTTCTTTTCCCACCTATTTCCATTATTTTTGAATGTTTTTCCATCCATTGTTTTATCTCTACCTTTTAGCCTATTTCGATTTCCCTCCACCCCACCCCCACTAGGGCTATCTGTCCCTTGCTCGTCCTGCTTTCCGCCCTTAATGTCCCCATTAGCACATTTCTTAGCTAAGATCACCACCGTCAACACCTCTTTGTCCTTTTGTCTATGACATCTTTTGGCAATCTCCACCTATCACTGGCCCTCTATCCAGGTCTACCTGTCCCACCCCCCCCTTAAACCAGCTTATATTTCACCTCTTTTCTATTTTTCCTAGTTCTAATGAAGAGTCATTCGGACTTGAAACGTTAACTGTATCCCTCTCCGCAGATGCTGTCAGACCTGCTGAGTTTTTCCAGGTATTTTTGTTTTTGTTACGAGCACAGTTCTCTTCAAGCTTTGATTCAGGGGAGACAACAGGACCTTCATTGTCATCTTAAACATTTCACGAAAGGTCATCAATCTCACAATGATCACGGAGGAAGCATAAGCCACCTTCAACCCTAATGATGGGGTCATCTTTGGAAGGCACGGTAGCCTAGGGAGCATGTGACCACTTATAATGGGTTAAGCACCCCACTAATGCACATCCTGAAGCAACTACACATAACACAGTCCTTTCAACCATGGTGCAAAAATAGTCAGCGATCATGGCATCCTTGAAGAGGCAGAAACGATGTTGCGCACGTGGATGAACTCATGCTAATGTGACAGCAGCTTAACAAGGTGGCTCTGAGAGTAAAAGCATTCATCAAAAGTTATCGTTTGTCTAAGGGTAGATCTACATCCGGATAGCACCATTTCTCCAAACGCCAGCTCTCATGCATGATTAGTGCAGAGGTTGGATCTTGATACTGAGCTCCATGATAACATTGGATATCAGGATGCACTGATCTGTTACACAACAGCATGGACGCAAATTTGCGAGTTATGTTAGCATTGTACTCACCGAGTGGTTCAGCAGGATCATGTATGATTATTGACAAACACTTAATACCTTGCGTTCGTCAGAAGCCTGACAAGTTTACAACCTACATTGCCTTGGCATCTGGGAGAGACGTGGCCCAGTCATTTCTGACACAACAATCAATGATAACGTAGACCCTTCATAGATACTGATGAGCACTCAGGAGATGTACCAGAGTATCACTTTCAAAACATTATAGTCCTCAACATTGTCCATCTCACAAAGGTCAATCCTTGCTATGAACCCTAAGTCATTGATTGCACAATCATGTAGTGAGTTCCATATTGAATGGCGTTGTGACCTCACAGAGAGATTCCATTAAGCAACGCTAGGCAGCGGTTCAAGAGCAAAGTAACATCCTCACAGGTAATTTGACAGCTTCATCAGGATGAGCACACACCTCTGACATCACACACTCATTGCCGTCTAGCAGGCATTTCAAATGCCACTGAGTGGAACCAACTTCCATCGCTCAGCATCATGCATGCGGAGAGTGGGAACTAATAAAGGAGTAATGTTCAGCCTTGAAGGCGGAGACAAAATTATGCTGCAGGGAGGCGTGAAAGGCTTTGGTGCTCGATGATGAATCATACTTTTGCCAAAACCTCTCAGCATAAAATAAAGGCCATTGCAAGCTGCACTTGAGTGGTGATAAGTACTTAGAACATTCACAAAGCACAGACTTCAGCGTGGTACCTTCAGGATAATCACTAACCTTCATGAACAATTCTCATTAGGTCACATAATGTGTGCCTCAGAAGCAAGGGTTACATGTGTATTGTCCAGCCATCATTTTCATATAGGAAGCATCTTTGTTCATGTCACTCATGTGGAACTAAAGGCGATTGACTGTTATGGGATTGAGTGAGACTGAGTGAGATTTCATGGAACTGAGGAACACATTGGGAGATATTTGGGGAGGTGGGCATTTGCTACCCTTGAATGACGCAGGACCTTGTATCACCAATGTTATTAAATCAATATTAGCTATTCGGCACCTGAGACATGGAGAGGAATAGATGCAAAATATATATTTAAAATATTGCAGATTATATATAGTGAATGAACACTTGTGCCGCCATTGTGCATTCAAAACTTCTTAATTTTTCTTGCTGTGTCATTACATCTAGGTGCAGCCCCGAAATCTGCAGCAGAGGTGGAGGCAGCCTGTGCCAGGTTGTCTGAGATGACTTTGTAGGTGTCCTCTGGAGGCCCAAGGCCTGGAGGGCCCCGGCCAGCCAAATGTCTTCTGCTCAGGTGCAGATGCACCCTCTTCAGCCTGACTTGCTGGAGTTGATGAGGTCACTGACAGAGGGGTGGTGGAACGGCAGGACACCCTTGGAGTTCTCCTGGGTGGGTGCCCCCGGGATGTCTGGCTGCCACTCCTTCTCCCTTTGGGTGCCCAAAGACCCCTGCCTGACTCCTTGGGGAGGAGCATCTGGGGGGAGGTCAAGGTGACCCAACCCCTCTCACTTAGCCACTGCTGGAGTGCACCCAGGTCTAGAATGATGGAACACAGATCCAAGTGCAAATGTGGCAGAAAATGAGAGTTCTGCTGGACCTGGGTCAACAAGACAGCTGCCACCCTCCCATAGAGATTTCGATGCGTTCACATGCTGGAGCCGCGACATCAGACAAAATCTGGATGGACGCCACATCCAGAAGTGTAAAAATAATAGGGTAGTAATAGTGGGGGATTTCAACTTTCCCAACATTAACTGGGTTAGTCATAGTGTGATAGGTTTAGAGGGAGTGGAATTCTTAAAATGCATCCAGGAGAGCTTTTTAAGCCAGTACATAGAAGGGAGGGGGCGGTCCTGGACTTAATTTTAGGGAATGAAGCTGGGCAACTGGTAGAGGTACCAATGGGGGAGCATTTTGCAGATAGTGATAACTCCATTAGATTCAAGGTTGTTATGGAAAAGGACAAGGATGGGCCAGAAATCAGAGTTCTAAATTGGGGGAAGGCCAATTTTAATAAGATCAGACATGATTTGGCCAGGATGGACTTGGGAGCAGCTACTTTTAGGTAAATCTGCGTCAGAGCAGTGGGACTAATTCAAGAAGGAAATAGGGAGAGTACAGGGCCTACATATTCCAGTAAAGACAAAGAGTGAGGCCAACAAATCCAGGGGACCCTGGATGTCGAGGGATATACAGGATTGGATAAAGATAAAAAGAGAGGCTTATGGCAGATACCAAGGGCTCAAAACAGCGAAAGCACTAGTGGAGTATAGAATGTGTAGGGGGGAACTTAAAAAGGAAATTAGGAGAGCAAAAAGGAGGCATGAAAAAACATTGCCAGGTAAAATAAAGGAAAATCCAGTTATTTTACAAGTACATTAAGAGTAAGAGGATAACGCGGGAAAGAGTAGAGCCCATTAAAGACCATAGGGATAATTTGTATGTGGAGCCGGAAGACGTAGGTAGGGTTCTAAATGAATACTTTGTGTCGGTGTTCACAAGTGAGAGGGAGGACATGGGTATGGAAATCAGGCAGAAGGACTGTGATATAATTAAAGAAATTAGCATAGAAAGGGAGGAAGTTCTAAGTGGTCTGGCAGGCTTAAAAGTAGATAAATCTCCAGGCCCGGATGAAATGTATCTCAGGCTGTTGAGTGAGGCAAGGGAGGAGATAGTAGGAGTGCTGGCAATAATTTTCAATCCCTCTATGGCCACAAAAGAGGTGCCAGAGGACTGAGGGACAGCCACTGTGGTACTGTTATTCAAGAAGGGAGGAAGGGATAAACCAAGGAACTACAGGCCCGTCAGTCTAACCTCAGCGGTGGGGAAACTATTGGAAGCGATTCTGAGGGGCAGAAATAATCTATACTTGGAGAGGCAAGGATTAATCAAGGGCAGTCAACATGGTTTTGTTAAGGGGAGGTCATAAGTGACCAATTTGATTGAATTTTTCGAAAAGGTGACCAGGTGTGTAGATGAGGGCAACGCATTTGACATAGTCTACTTGGACTTCAGCAAGGCTTTTGATAAGGTCCCGCATGGGAGACTGGTAACGAAGGTAAGAGCCCATGGGGTCCAAGGCAATGTGGCAAATTGGATCCAGAATTGGCTGAGTGGCAGGAAGCAGAGGGTGATGGTTGAGGGGTGTTTTTGTGACTGGACATCTGTGTCCAGTGGGATTCCACAGGGATCGGTGTTGGGTCCTTTGCTGTTCGAAGTATATATAAACGATTTAGACTTGAATGTAGGAGGGTTAATCAATAAGTCCATGGATGACATGAAAATTGGTGGGATGGTAAATAGTGAGGAGGATAGCCTTAGATTACAGGAGAATATAGACGGGCTGGTCAGATGGGCTGATCAGTGGAAAATGGAATTTAATCCGGATAAGTGTGAGGTGATGCACTTGGGCAGGAGAAACAAGGCACGGGAATACACGAGGAATGGTAGGACCCTGGGAAGTGCTGAGAATCAGAGGGACCTTGGTGTACATGTCCACCAGTCCCTTAAGGTAGCGGGACAGGTAGATAAGTGGTTAAGAAGGCATATGGGGTACTTGCCTTTATTAGCCAAGGCATAGAATATAAGTGCAGGGAGGTTATGCTGGAACTGTATAAAACGCTGGTTAGGCCACAGCTAGAGTATTGCGTGCAGTTCTGGAAACCGCATTATAGGAAGGATGTGATTGTACTAGGGAGAATGCAGAGGAGGTTTACCAGGATGTTGCCTAGGCTGGAGAGTTTTAGTTCTGAGGAGAGATTGGATAGACTGGGGTTATTCTCCCTGGAGCACAAGAGATTGAAGGGGGACATGATTGAGGTGTATAAAATTATGCCGGGCATAGATATGGTAGACAGGAAGGAACTTTTCCTCTTGGTGGAGGGATCAATAACCAGGGGGCATAGATTTAAGGTAAAGGGCAGGAGGTTTAGAGGGGATGTGAGGAAGAATCTTTTCACTCAGAGGGTGGTGGAAATCTGAAACTCTCTGCCTGAAAGGATGGAAGAGGCAGAAACCCTCATAACATTTAAGAAGTATTTGGATGTGCACTTGCGATGCTATGGCATACAAGGCTATGGGCCTAGTGCTGGAAACTGGGATTAGAATAGTTAGGTACTTGTTTGACCGGTGCAGATTCGAAGGGCCAAAGGGCCTTTTACTGTGCTGTAGACCTCTATGACTCTATGACTCCTCCATCCATCGTTCCAGTCTGATGACGGCCTCTGACAGCCCTGCCTGATATTCCCCTGCCTGTCTCTGCATATCCAACATTTCACTCAGGATCAAATGCAGAGTCTCATCATCAGACTCGGACTCAGCAGGGGCCTGGATTCTAGCAGGTTTCCAAGTGTCAGGGACCTCGTCTGTCACAGTCTCCGCCTACTGTGGACACGTGTCCATGAGGTGATCACCAGATTGTGAACTCAAGCTTACTCTAGAACTAGGGCCCACTGAGGTGCGTGTATTTGTACTGGTGGAGGGTGCAGGTGAATACAGTGATGGGTCTTCATCTGATGGATCCTCTGCCTCCTCATTGGAGGTGGTCTGGGGGGCTGGGGCTGAGGTGCCTTCTTGAGGACGGCATTCGCCTTTTCTTGTTGGAATAGAGAAAAGAGATAATTAGTAATTGACTAGGCAGGCTCCTACATTATAAGGTCACTCACAGTCATTGTCCGCATGTTGTTGATGTATACTGCAAGGATCCTCACAGGCTTGTTGGGAGAGCCCGATTTTGCCTTCCACGCAGGAGTGATCTCTATCCTTTCTAGCGAGCTCTGTAGCCAGTTGCTCATGGGAGGAGAGAATCTGGAGCTCCGGATTAATCCCTCCAGTCTTCGATCTCTCTCTCTGATTATAAGCGAGCTTGTCCTGGATAAAGACAGATGGATTGTCTGTGAGCACTACGGATGAAAGAGCAGCTCAGAAGCATGCATGCCTGCTGTGTGTGCTGTGCACCCCCCCCCCCACCCTCCACCCACCCCCCCCCCCCACCCCACCCCACCGCCAGTATAGTATAATGATGCCGTTTGTGCAGGATCTTTCATGAGATGATGATCTTTAAGTGGCTGGCAGGCATTCAGTACTGATGAGCCATCTGCTGGTGCTATATGACAACTCTACCCTTAGATTGCCTGATGCCCTTATCTTCTTATCAGGTCCACGGACAGTCTAAACATGGCCCAGCCAGAACTGGACACATTTTTGCACCTTGTTGTTGAATTTGGCAAGATCTGCAACAGTGCAGGGTTCCTCTAGCGATAGGCATTGCAGGAGATGTTGCATAGTCTGTGGCTCAGCTCCACATTCACAAGTTGTCGGGCTGATTGTATATCCCCATTTGCTTAGTGACACTTTTGAACGACCTACACCAGTCCTAAGCCTGTTAAGGCACTTCCAGGTTGCCCAGTTGCAATTAGCTCCTGGGGGAAGGCTTTCATCCGGTAGAATTTCCATCGCTGGGGGTTGTTCGAAACTGGCGAGCCGGTCTTTCCACATGGTGATGTGGGCTTCAGATGAGGTTGATTGTAATGGAACAACACTGTTCATGAAGCTCTTCCTTGACTTTAGGCGGCTGGGTGTAGGTGTATGACCATGTAGAGGGTCCCTCTCATCTGATGTTTCTTTCTTGCTGGCTACCGTTCTTCTTATATCAGGGAGAGCGATGCCCGCCAGGATATATAGGCTGTTGGTGTTTGTTGGTTTTAAACAACCTGTGATAAGTCGGCAGCTTGCATTCAGAACGGCATCCATCTTCTTAGCATGAGTAGATCTTTCCCATGCAGGGCAGGCATATTCGGCAGTGGAATAGCAAAGAGCAAGTGCACTGGTTCGCAATGTTTTTGAGCTTGCTCCTCATTTTGTGTTAGTGAGCTTGTTCAGGATGTTGTTTTGTGCGCTCACTTTTGCCTTTGACTTTTCGATGTGGTTCTTGAAGGTGAGGCATCTGTCAAGGGTGACTCCTAAGTAGATAGGGTGCTCGCAATGTGTCAGTGTTTCTCCACACCAGGTTACTTTAAGCTGGCGTTTGGATTCACAGTTTCCGAGGTGGAATGCACAAACTTGCGTTTTTGATGGGTTTGCGCGAAGGTGGTTATCTTCATAGTAGGATGTTAGTCCCTCCAAGGCCTCAGAAAGCGTTTTCTCCATGGTGTTAAAATCAGTGCTTTGGGCAGTGACACATAAGTCATCAGCATATATAAAACGGCATGTGACACCGTCCATAGGTTGGTCATTCGTGTAGATGTTGTACAGCAGCGGTGCAAGCATGCTTCCCTGAGGAAGACCATTCTTCTGAATACGCCACCTGCTGCGCTTCCCACCTAGTTCAACATAGAACCGGCAATTCTGAAGCATGCTTGCTAATAGCTCTGTTAAGTGAATATCTTTTGTCATCTCTAGGATCTCGCAGAGGAGACGTCTATGGTTCACTGTATCGTATGCTGCTAACAGGTCTACAAAAACAGCACCTGTTACCATCCCTTGCTCAAAACCATCTTCGATATGTTGTGTGAGGTTGAGCAGTTGGCTTGTTGTTAATTTGCTGGGGCGGAAACCTGCTTGCTCTGGAATGATCTTCTCATCTACAGTTGGTGCTATCCTATTGAGTATCAGGCATTCAAACAGCTTATTGGTGTGGCAAAGCAGTGAAATTGGCCGATAACTCTTAGGATCTGAGGGATCTTTTCCGTGCTTTAATAGTGCTTTTACATGTGCCTTCTGTCAAATATTAGGTAGCTTGTGTGTTGCCAGACAGTGGTTGAACAATTGTAGGAGCCATTTCTTTGCTTGCTGTCCAAATTGCTTTATCTGCTCCGTTGCTATGTTGTCAAGACCAATTGCTTTCCCATGTTTTAGACTAGATATACCAGTTTCCAGCTCTTCCATGGTGCATGGTCCAGTGAAGCCAGGGTCATCGCTGTACTTCTTCCTATCCAGTTGTGCTCTTGGTTGTTTCTTGTTGATTTTTCCATTTAGGAGCAACTGGTGTGCAACCTGGTTTGGAGACACATTTGGATGTTGGGCAGCTTTCTTGGGATCGCCTCTAAGTTTGCGTATGAGAGACCATGCCTTCTTGCTGTTTTTTGTAAGATCTGTTGTCTCTATCAAGGTGTCCCAGGTGTTTTGACACTCTTGATGCCCTTATGAGAGTGAGAGTTTGGAGTGAGGAGAAGGTTCACTTAGCTCAGTGGAGCACATCCAATCATGCATCCTTTTCCTGCACTGTAAGGCAGTCTTTTTTTGTTTCCACATGGGGTGACCTCCCTGGCAACCTCCTCTGAGGCCAGCTTAATAAAGTGAGTGGACTTCCGGCTCCCATCCTGAGGAAAGAGGACCTCCCATCTTTCCTGGATGGCATAGAGGAGAATATCCAGGGAGGCCTCCGTGGAGCGGAGGGTTTGGTTCACTTAGGGGCCATTGTTTTCCTTTTTGACACAACACCTGGGCTGCAATGAGTGAATGTCCGTGCAGATGCCATTTAAATATGGCACCAGGGCCTTCAGCCCCATGAGGACGAATCACTGCCCGCCCTGCCATTAGATTCGATGAGTTCCTCACTGATGCATAATTAATGAACTGAAAAGAGGAAGATCGGGTGCAAAGATCTGCCTCGCCGCCAAGCGGGAATCACGCCGACTTTGTCGCTCGCCACTGCACTTAAGTTTCCAGAATGGTAAATTCTGCCCTATGAGCCTTATTGTCATCCAAGTTTTTGACATTAACTTTTGATAGCCAGGTTTCCAAAAGTTAGGAAACCTGGCAGCTTCATAGAGATGAGGACTTGGTGGATTCAGCGGGTAAATACCTGCCTGAGGCGCATCCACAATCAGGTACCCATCAGATTCTATGGTAAGGCCTCCGACCTCACAATCACCACCAGACACCCAATTCCCCAACCACCCTCCAAGACATCCCATACCCCCTCAGGCCTCCAATACTCTCTTCCCGTTCAACCACCCCCAATAACGTCGCTGATCTCTCCCAGATTGGCAGTTCTCCAAATCAGACCCCTTCCTCCACCACCACCCCTCGATTGAACCCACTCCTCCCTTCTTATGAACCCCAGTCTCCTGCCGCCTCCCCCCAATCGACTCCACCTCCACCCCCACCAATCGATATCTCCTCTGATCGACTCCCCTCCCTTCCCTGACTGGGGCTGATTACTCCACGTTCAAACATGGTTCGAACATGGAGTTGCTGGAATGATGGCACAAATTCGGGAGGCAACTACAAGCTCAAGGGCTTGTAAGGAATTGGAGGTTGGAGGTTGGACACTAGTTTTCAAAGACAGTGGGGTCAAGGACAATGTTACAGCTAAGCTGGATGTGTACATGGCCAGGTAGAAACCTGAACGTAGCATGCAGACCTTGTTTTGTGTTAAGTACCGTGCATGTGCAGCCATGCAAAAAAGTTTAAACTAGTGCACACTGAAAAAACTGGTCATTCTCAACAACAATATTTTAACGGGAACGTTGGTAAAGGTTTGGTTTTATGGAGGACAGTGAATAGTAACTTTCAAAAGAGAATTGGATATACTTGAAAAGGAGAATTTTGCAGGACAATGAGGAAAAAAGCAGAGAAATGGGACTAACTGGATAACCCTAACAAAGTAGGGCCAAAGGCACAATTGACCAAATGGCTTACTTCTGTGCTGTATAATTCTATGATACTAATATGGCATTGAAGAATCTTTAATTATCCTAAGGCCCTACTTTAAATTTTATGTTTTCTCCTACTTAGGCCCCTTCCCTTGCTGCATACTATTCTTCTGCCAACAAGCAAAAAAAAAAAGCAATCTACTCCGAGCTTATGTTAACTTATATGTTAAGAACTTCCAAAAAATTCCTAGTGTTGCCATGTGATCAGATTTCCCTCACTTTTCCACACTAAGTCCTATTTTTTGACGACTTAGCCAAGGTCACAACACTTAACCCACTTTTGCATAGCCGATGCATTAGAACATTAGTTCATTAAATCATTAGCTCATTAATCTTTTTTTTAAAGAAAGCCTTTTATCTTTAGCTCCTTATAAAAATCCTATCTACATCTCATACTTTTGATTCATAAATCTGGTTATGTTTTATATTTCCACAGCTGCATCATGAAATTAGAAAACTGCATAGTGAGTATGATAAGCAACACACATATATTTTGCTTTCACCTTTGAAAGTGACTGTAATTCTTTCACAACTGCATTCCTCCCAAGTTATCTAATCAGCTTTGCATGTGAAAATAATCATATTTCACAGAAAGGCATTGAGCATCTTCAACATAAATTATGAAAGGCAAATCTGATATAATGTGTCTGATAAATTCATGTAAGACAGAGACACATGAAAATTTACTCTGAGAAGATCTGAATATATGACTTTTTTTAACATCCTTTATCAGCAAAGTGTCCTCACTCATTAATATATTGTGTAATTGAAGGGGGTCATCTCTTCCACTGGTAGAGTTAACTTCAAATTAACAATACTTTCAAATAAACAAAGCGCAACCCACATGCTGCTCTACATATCTAATAAATGTACATATGTATGTGCTCACTCTCCATGAAATGTATTCAGAGACATCAGACTGTGAAAGGACATCTTTGTCTACTCATCTCTCCATTGTTGGATGGCTTTCTGTGCGAACAGCATTTTTGTGCCACATCAGTTAATTATAAGGTTGTCTCCCACTTAAATAGAATTCACTATAAAGTAAATTAGGGAGAGAATGCTTTTGAAAATCATCACAGTGTGTGATATCTTTTGATTAAGCCATGTCTCTTAGACTGCTAAAGCCCATGAAAACATTTATATTCCTTCCAAATGAATATATGGCAAAATAATATTCCACATTTCGTATAGTTTTTATGAATTTCCTACTCATATACCTCCAGAAGCTGCAATATTTTTCTCTGTGACAGTAGCATCCAGAAGGAGGGCGCTAGTGTGTCATTATACTGTTTCGAGAATTCATCCATTTTAGTTTGCTGGAAATCACATCTGCTCGCCTTTAATAGAAATTTCCTTTCCCTGCTACAACCCCCACACTCTGCTTTCACAAATCAGGAACCAATTCACCATGGAACTTATCTGAAGGTACTCACTTCTCCACGGGTCACTGAGCTGTACTGCTCTGCAGCTATTAAAAGTATGTAGATGGCAGACCAGTACTAGGGCTGCCAAACTCACTTCCAGTAATTAAGTGGAGGACAAGATACAGGAATACAGGCTGGCGGCTGAAAGTATGCCATTTAAATAAATGGAAGGTTCGTGTTCATAGCATGGGGTGGCAGGTGGAGCCAGTTGGACAAGAAGAAACAATGTAAACATGGAGAGATTCTTCTGGTGCATGTACTAAAGGCAGTGGAAATAATTTAGGCCCATGTAGGTCCCTAGTGAATGCAAAAATTAAGCACCATTCAGACAGGCCATGACAATAATGCTGAAATCAGACTGCTTCAGAGGTGTGTACATTCTTCCCCTGCAACTTATGTATCTTTAATCATTGTTCTCTGAACTGCTGTTCGGATTATACCAGCAGGCACTACATCTCTGTAAATTTTAAGAAAAACAAAAACCATCAATAATTTGTACATCATTTAAACATGTCAAACTACTCATAAATAAATAATGATAGCACTCTAATTTTAATGTGTTTAGTCATAATACAAGAGAGATACCATGCACTGGTTTGTTTTGAATCAATTTTTTTAAACCTCATACATTTCTCGTTTTCATAATGAGAAGATTCACTGAGGTTTGTGAAAGTATGTGTTAGTGTAATAAGAAATCAGCTTTGTGCAATCGTATTTTTGAATGGTATACAAAAGAAAATAATCAGCAGGCAGATTGACCTGACTGTTACTTTGAACTTTTGTAGAAATATATAAAACCAATAAATATCTTCAAAGGCTTTATATATTCCAGTCTAGCTAAACCCTGCACTCATCTTTTCAAGGATTAATCTCTAGCTTTTGAATTGGTGACTTCAAGGTGGTGATTATTTTCCATTTTAAATCTCAAATTGCTGAAACGACCTAGAGCCTTAACTAAGTGATTAAAAACATCACACTGCCTGTAAATCTGCAATACTTCACTAAAGGTCAACTGAAGATGCAATGAAGTGAAAGAATGCAAAATGCGGGTCGTGGATATAGCAATCTTTTTTTAAAAAAATGCATGCTGGGGGAATATATATTCATATGTAATATCAGAAAATTAAGCCAAGTTCAGTATATTCATTAATTTTGTGATTTTTCCTTCCATGTTGTTGATTATTTTTTACAAGATGTACTGTTTCCTGGAAACAGTTCCAGATTTGTTCTTCATACGCAATGAGATGTCACATTTAAAATCACATTTCAGTGGCAATGCTTTTCAAAAGCAGCTATCATAATTTTTCCAGAAGGTTCTTTCTTTTAAAAATTTACAGAAACCTTCAGCCTAATCCCATGAGCCCAGCTCACACACATTTTATGGTCTTATTAGCATCATATCTCTCGTATCCTGCTGTGCAAAATGCATGTGAATAGGGTTTCTCACTGTTGACCCTTTAAGGGTTGAATTCATATTTTAGTTTGTAGAGTGCACGTACATTTACCGCAACATTCTTTTTGGTGGTATTTAGTGAGGCAAGGAGAAACACTAAAGAAAGGATTAATGTGTGGTTCACGATGCTGATATAAAATATATTAGAGGACTAGATCATGGAAGAGGGTAGATGATATACAGCATAGGCCACATGTGAGAGCTGTACATTACTTAGAGACCCATTATCTAGCGTTCAAGTACATTATTTTCTAATGCATAAGGCAAAGGTGGAAATCAAACATAAAAATCTATTCATTCCAACAGCCCTTATTTAGAATTTTGTAGAAGAAAAGTTAAGTGTTTTTGATCCATACCAATAAATAATATGCTCAGAGGTTAGGGTCCAAGACATAAATACTTTTATCGTGGAACCCAAAAGATAGGGAAATATGTTTACTAATAGATGAGTTATGAAAACACAAAAGGCTGCACTGATTATACTAATAATGGTTTTTATACCTTGAAAAAATAAAACTTTAAAAATCTAGGGGTAGATGCTCCTCATATTGCACTCACTAAGGCATGGATGAATCATATAAATGAAAATCAGATAGGTACGATTGTACATGTATAATGGAGACTGCACAATATTTAATCCAATTGAAATTAATTGATGCAAAAGTAGGCAGATCCCAATCATCACTGTTCAATCTTCATTGGCTGATTTTCCTCTCTGTATTGCACACAGTCAAATTCAAACACAAGGGAACCTTACTTAAAATATGGAATATAAAATCTAAATACAAAATGGAAAAAGAATCAGAAAGCAAATGGATGAGAATGTGTATAGAAATAACCTATTGATTGAGAGCTTCGAAGGAGCAGATCGTCATTACCAACAGTTTAAAAGGGGCGGGGGGTGAAGGGGCATGCCAAATTAATTAAGAAAAGGCAATGTGACATAGTGGCCTAGAAGTTCCACTGCATGAAACCTGTTTTTTGGGAACTAAGTGTCTTAACTAAGTTCCCAACATGGTGAGCAGGAGGTTTTGTCCATTTTTTGGTAGAATTGATGCCAAGCAACTGGGGGCTGTGAAAGGGATGCTTGGTTGCTTACAGGGCTTTTGTTTATGGAAGGAGGTGAGGAGGAAGGGTTTTTGAATGTTGCTGTCAGATGGGCACACTGTCAGGATGGCAATCTATAACTAGTGGAATGCCACGGTGATCAGTGCTGGGGGCCACAATTATTTACAATATATATTAATGACTTGGATGATGGAAATTAATGTACTATTGCCAAGTTTGCGGATGGCACAAAAATAGGTGGGAAGGCAAGTGGTGAGGCTGACACAAAGAGTCTACAAAGGGATATAGACAGGTTAAGTGAGTGGGCAAAAACTTGGCAGATGGAATACAATGTGGGAAAATGTGAGGTTATGCACTTTGGCAGGAAGAATAGAAGAACTGAATATTATTTAAATGGGGAAAGGCTGCAGAAAGCTGCAGCACAGAGGGATTTGGGGATCCTCGTGCATGAAAAGCTAGCATACAAGTTCAGCAGGGAAGGCAAATTTATTTCAAAGGGGATGGAGTATAAAAATAGGGAAGTCTTATTAAAATGATAAAAGGCACTAGTTAGACCACACCTACAAAACTATGAACAGTTTTGGTCCCCTTATCTAAGGAAAGATATACTGGCATTGGAGGCAGTCCAGAGAAGGTTCACTAGGTTGAGCCTGGGGATGGAGGGATTTTCTTATGAGGAGAGGTTGAGTCAGTTGGGCCTGTACTCATTGGAGTTTAGAAGAATGAGAGGTGACCTTATTGAATCATATAAGATTCTTAGAGGGCTTGACAAAGTAGATGCTGAGAGATTGTTTCCCCTTGTGGGAGAGTCTAGGATCAGAGGGCATAATCTCAGAGTAAGGGGTCACCCATTTAAAACAGAGATGGGGAGGAATTTCTTCTCTCAGAGGGTAGTTAATCTGCGGAATTCTTTACCACAGAGGGCTGTAGAGGCTGGGTCATCAAGTATATTCAAGGCTGAGATGGACCGATTTTTAATCAGTAAGGGAATCAAGGCTTATGGGGAAAAGGCAGGAAGTGGAGTTGAGGATTATCAGTTCAGCCATGATCTCATTGAATGGCAGAGCAGATTTGATGGGCTGAATGGCCTACTTCTGCTCCTACGTCTTATATAGTCTTATGGTCTTATAGACTGGTGGATCCTAAGCAAACTCAAAATGATGAAGGTATTGATAGGAAGTGCTGAGCGCTGCTGCTGGTGCCTTGGCCATATCACAGTCCTCAGAGTTATCTGAAGAGACTCTGCAGCTTGTTCCTTTTGCTGCTCTAAACCTTGCTGCTATGCAATTTTCTGCAGAGTGCAACATGCCACAACCGTTCCAAAGACCTTGGCTGGTGCACATTGAAGGAAGTCTCCAGATCTGTCCAGGTACCTGCAGTGCATCTTTAATTTGGCTGCCTGCAATAGATCCGTGGGCACCCTTCAGTATGTACCAGCAATAGTTTCCAGCATAAGAGTGATATGCTGTGTCTTGCACAACACTGCACAGCAGCGAGGACTGGAGAAGGGAGGTGATGAGCACTGTATCTTCAAAGAAGGAGCCTGTTATGCACTTGTAGCTGCTCACTTAGCTGCCTGGAATGCCCAAGGTGGACTAATTCAGGCATGCTTCAGCTAATCAGAGGCAGTGCAGCCATTTGGCAAATCAACATGGAACCCACTGTGCCACCCCCAGCACAAAGCAGTCCCACATTCAACAATCCATCCCTTCCACTGGCAGCCACTGCTTGTCTTTTACTCTTGTCGTACTATTTTTCATAAGGCATAAGACCACTTGGCTGCTGGCAAGCAGCAATGGGGAGAACGGGACAATGGAGCTTCAGAATAAAATTTATGGATCACAAAGAGTGAACATAAAAGTGACAATGCAACAGTGTTAAACACCCAAGTGAATTCTCTTTTGCAATTACAAATCATTTCTCTAGTACTCCTACATGGTGCAACCCCTGTGCCTTTAGCAAAGCTATATACATGCTTTTCTGACTGCTTGGATGCTCTTGGCAACATCCTCTGGGTATTAGAGCCCATGAGTGTCATGCCAAAGACTGCCCCGCCTCCATCTATGCAGGTGCAGACTCAGCCATCAAGACAAGAGGCAGCTTGTGGACTCTGACTAAGGCGGGGGGGGGAAGGAATGGAAGCATCTTGAGCAGGGCCCCTGTCTTCCATCTGTCCTTTCTCTATCTCATGATCCACCTGCTGGCCAATAGCTAGAGACTTTGCTGCACTTCAATGAGGCATTTAATGGCCAAGGCAAGGTTTTCCTCCACCCTGTTTAAGCTTAATTGTGCAGATCATAGTGAGGGTCAGCAAGCACTTGGTTGCCTGCTGTATCAAATCCTCCATGCAGATGGCCAGCCTTTCCATGGACATGGACATCAGTGCAAAGACCTGAAAATCATGGTGGTCATACCGGAGACGGATTCCTCTGATCTCTCTCCAATCACGTGCAGTGCATCGGAAAGGCAGACAGAACCTCACATATTCTCTGCTGCTGCTCTAGAATAGTTATTTTATTGATGACACCTGAGGCTCAGAGGTCTGAGGGTCCTGTGTCCCCCAACAGGGCTCTCCACTGGTGTACTCGTCTCCAACACCTACTCCTGCTCACTTAAGACACATGCTTCACCATGTGACAACCCAACTACTTGAATTGCAGGCCCCAGTGAGGTGAGTGTATCTGATTTGGTGGAGGGTTCACTTGTGCCCTGTGACCATGCATTCTCAGAGTGACCTCCCCTAAGGAGTCTTCATCCTTCTCCGGCACCAACTTCTGTGGGTCCCTGATGGAACAAGTGTGAGATGAAAGACATGAATCAGAACTGACATGATAAGAGAGTTTCTAAGTCATCATTATGCTGATCACCCTATGTCAGAGGCTGCTGACATCAAGTTTACATGAGTGAGTGTTTTATGCTGTGCAATTGTATTCTATTTAATTTTGTCACCACTTAGTTGGGAGAACACCATCTTTCTATCTCCAATGGCCATATGTGATCACCAGCATTCCTCCTCTGCAGCTGTCAAGGTGCCTATGCCTGGTGTTCTTTGCTCTCTTCTTAGGAATGTGAGTTGTGGATTGTTTTGAGAGGATGGAAGGACAACATTTGCAGAAAGTAACTGCGAGAGATAAGCATGACATTTAAATAAGATGAGGCTGAGTGTCAGTGGTGGCTGGTCAGGTGAGGATGTTTTGATAGGTACTTTGAGAGGGGTGACTGCATCTGCAAGTTTTGTTTTTCTGAGGAGTGATATGCAGGAGAAGGCTGGGGAAGGCAGATTGATGGGATTTGTGCTTGAATGTGCCACGTCACATGCCTTTTCTGTCATGATGAGGCCATTAAACCTTTTATGGCAAGATATCCAGGAGGGTGGCATCACACTTCTGCTGATGACTTTCTTTGCCACTTCCAGCCGTGCGTTCTTGTTTTCTGAGGTTGCCTTCTTCCTCCTATCTGCAGGAATAGATTCTCCCTTCGAGTCATTATAACCCACAGCATGATGTCCAGGGATGCATCTGAGAACCGTGGTGCTGCCTTTCCAATTTGACATATCATCTGTTAAGTGCTTGGCTCTGTTATGGCATTATGACAATGCTTTCATTATGGCCCCAAAGGGTCCCTTCAAACAGTGGAGCTGTACCAGGCTGATGTGAGTTGTCATCACACTCACCTGCACCAATTGGTTGTGAAACACAGAAGTCAGATATAAATACTGTTTGTGTTAAAAAGCCACCGACAAGCTCCTGAAACATCCAGGTTCCTGACATTTTGACAACCTCCGCCACTGTAAGCGAGCTTGACAGTTAAATTTCATCTCTTAATCTTTGGAAAACTGATGAACATTCTTTCATTACTACTGACAACAAAACTGCTCTAATATTATTTCCTGCTCAAACAATCATTCTAAGGCAGGTTCAGATGATTTGATCTCATCCTCCAGAATGCCTAACAATTTAAGAAATCAATAGCAAGAAAGGGCCATTCATGCCAGCAATATTTAAGCTATCTTACATCGTCTAGCTTTTAAATTAACCTGGCAGCATTACCTTTGTTAGCAAACTATTTCATGGATATAAGAAAGTATTTCCTGACGTCTGTCCAAAATTTGGCACCATAAACTTGGACCAGTGTACTTCTGTACTGCTACCCTGGAATGTCTGAAAGCTTTATTCATTCACGGGAAGTGGGCTTCGTTGGCTGGGCCAGCATTAATTGCCCATCCCTGGTTGCCCTTGAGATGGTGGTGAGCTACCTTCTGGAGGCGCTGCAGTCCACATGGTGCAGTTACACCCACAGTGCTGTTAGGAAGGGAGTTCCAGGATTTTGACCCAGCGACAGTGAAGGAATGGTGATATAATTTCAAGTCAGGATGATGAGTGACTTGGAGGGGAACTTCCAGGTGGTGGTGTTCCGATGTATCTGCTGCCCTTGTCCTTCTAGGTGGTAGTGATCATGGGTTTGGAAGATGCTGTCGAAGGAGCCTTGGTGAATTCCTGCAGTACATCTTGTAGATGGTACACACTGCTGCTACTGTGCGTCGGTGGTGAAGGGAATGAATGTTAGTGGATGTGGTGCCAATCAAGCGTACTGCTATGTCCTGGATGGTGTCCAGCTCCTTCAGTGTTGTAGGAGCTGCACTCATCCAGGCAAGTTGGGTGCATTCCATCACATTCCTGACTTGTGCCTTGTAGATGGTGGACAGGCTCTGGGGAGTCAGGAGGTGAGTTACTCGTCGCATGATTCCTAGCCTCTGACCTGCTCTTGTAGCCACAGTATTTATATGGATGGTCCAGTTCAGTTTCTGGTCAATGGTAACCCCCAGGGTGTTAATAGTGGAGGATTCAGTGATGGTAATGCCATTGAACATCAAGATGGTCATTGCCTGATACTTGTGTGGCGCAAATGTCACTTGCCACTTGTCAGCCCAAACCTGGATATCGTCCAGGTCTTGCTGCATTTGGATATGACTGCTTCAGTATCTAAGGAGTCGCGAATGGTGCTGAACATTGTGCAATCATCAGCGAACATCCCCACTTCTGACCTTATGATGGAAGGAAGGCCATTGATGAAGCAGCTGAAGATGATTGGGCCTAGGACACTACCCTGAGGAGCTCCTACAGTGATGTCCTGGAGCTGAGATGACTGACCTCCAACAACCACAACCATCTTCCTTTGTGCTTGGTATGACTCCAACCGGCGGAGAGTTTTCCCCCTGATTCCCATTGACTCCAGTTTTGCTAGGGCTCCTTGATGCCACACTTGGTCAAATGCTGCCTTGATGTCAAGGACAGTCGCTCTCACCTCACCTTGGGAGATCAGCTCTTTTGTCCATGTTTGAACCAAGGCTGTAATGAGATCAGGAGCTAAGTGGCTCTGGCGGAACCCAAACCGGGCATCAGTGAACAGGTTATTGCTAAGCAAGTGCCGCTTGATAGCACTGTTGATGACGCCTTCCATTACTTTACTGATGATGGAGGGTAGACTGATGAGGCCGTAATTGGCCGGTTTGGATTTGTCCTGCTTTTTGTGTACAGGACACACTTCCACATAGCCGGGTAGATGCCAGTGTTGTAGCTTGTACTGGAACAGCTTGGTTAGGGGCGTGGCAAGTTCTGGAGTACAAGTCTTCAGTAATATTGCCGGAATATTGTCAGGGCCCATAGCCTTTGCAGTATCCAGTGCCTTCAGCCGTTTCATAGAAACATAGCAAATAGGAGCAGGAGTAGGCCATTCAGCCTTTCGAGCCTGCTCCGCGATTCATTATGGTCGTGGCTGATCATCCAACTCAATAGCCTGCTCCCCCTTTCTCCCCATATCCTTTGATCCCTTTCGCCCCAAGAGTTATATCTAACACCTTCTTGAAAACATACAATGTTTTGGCCTCAACTACTTTCTGTAGTGAATTCCACAGGCTCACCACTCTCTGAATCTTGATATCACGTGGAGTGAATTGAATTGACTGAAGACTGCCATCTATGATGCTGGGGACCTCCGGAGGAGGCCGAGATGGATCACCCACTCAGCACTTTTGGCTGAAGATTGTTGCGAATGCTTCAGCCTTATCTTTTGCACTGCTGTGCTGGGTCTCTGGATTACTGGTCCAGCGACAATACCACTACGCCATCGCCTCCCCCCTATTTATATATAACCATTTCTTTCTCTGTCCTGGTAGGTATAAGAACTTAAGAAATAGGAGCAGGAGTAGACTATACAGTGCTTTGAACCTTCCCCACCATTCAGCAAGATCATGGTTGATCTTCAGGCTCAACTCCACTTTCCCACCTGCTCCCCATAACCCTTGATTTCCTAAGTGAACAAACATCTGTCTATTTCAGCCTTAAATATATTGAACAATGGAGCATCCACAACACTCTGGAGTAGTGAATTTCAAAGATTCACAAGCTTTGAGTACAGAAATTTCTCATCTCAGGCCTAAATGATAGGGACCTTATCCTGAGACATGCCCCTATGCTCTAGGTTCTCCAGCTGGGGAAACAACCTCTCAGCATCTGTCAAGCCCCCTTCAGAATCTTGTATGTTTCAATGAGATCACCTCTTATTCTCCTAAATTCAAAAGAATATAGACTCAATTTACTCAATAGACTCTCATCATAGGACAGCCCTCTCAATCCAGGAACCAATCCTGTGAACCTTCGCTGTACTGGCTCCAATGAAAGTGTTCCTTTCCTTAGATATGGAGACCAAAATTGCACAGTACACCAGGTATGGTCTCACCAAAGCCCTGTACAATTGTAACAAGACTTCCTTATTCTTGTACTGCAATCGCTTTGCAATAAAAGCCAACATGCCATTTGCATTTCTAATTGCTTGCTGTCCCTGCGTTCCTTGGACAAGTACACCCAAGTCTCTCTGAACATCAACATTTACAGGTTTCATACTTTTTAAAAAAAATTCTGCTTTTCTATTCTTACCACTGGAGTGAATAACTTCACACTTCCCCACATTATACTCCATCTGCCACCTTGTTGCCCACTCACTTAACCTGTCTACAATGCTTTGCATCCTCTTTGCATCCTACTCACAGCTTGCATTCCCACCTAGCTTTATAACATCAGCAAACTTAGGTCCATTGCTCCCTGAAACAAAAACGGAAAATGCTGGAAAAACTCAGCAGGTCTAACAGCATCTGTGGAGAAAGAAAAAACAGAGTTACATTTCCAGTGCATATGGCTTCTTCAGGTCATTTTACTTCTCTTTAGCTCTGAAGAAGAGTCATACGGATTCGAAACGTTAACTCTTTTTTTTCTCTCCACAGATGCTGTTAGGCCTCTGAGTTTTTCCAGCATTTTCTGTTTTTGTTTCAGATTTCCAGCATTCGCAGTATTTTGCTTTTATCCATTACTCCATCTCTTTGTCCAAGCCATGAACATAGATTGTAAATAGCTGAGGCCCAACACTAATGTTTGAAACACTCCAGTAGTTACAGCCTGCCAACTTGAAAATGCCTTATCCCTACTATTTGCTTCCAGTCTATTAACCAATCTTATATCCATAGTATATTATCCCCAACTCCATGAGTCCTTATCTATTTAAGTCACTATTTAAAAAAGGAAGGAGAGAGAAAACTGGGAGCTACAGACCTCTTAGCCTGACATCAGTGGTAGGGAAAATGCTAGAATCTATTATAGGGAATGCAATAACTGGGCACTTAAAAAAATGGTAGGATTGGGCAGAGTCAGCATGGATTTATGAAAGGGAAATCATGTTTGACAAACCTGTTGGAGTTTTTTTGAGGGTGTTACTAGCAGGATAGATAAGAGAGAACACCAGTGTATGTGGTGTATTTGGATTTTCAGCGATAAGGTCCCACACAAGTGGTTAGTAAGCTAAATTAGAACACATGGGATTGGAGGTAATATCCTGCCATGGATTGAGGATTGGTTAAAGTACAGAAAACAGAGTGTAGAGATAAATGGATCATTCTCAGGTTGGTAGGGTGTGACTGGTGGGGTGCCGCAAGGACCAGTGCTTGGGCCCCAGTTATTCATAATCTATATCAATGATTTGGATGTGGGGACCAAATGTAATATTTCTAAGTTTGCTGATGACACAAAACCTGGTGGGAATGTGAGTTGTGAGGAGGATGCGAAGAGGTTTCAAGGGGGTTTAGACAGGCTAAGTGAGTGGGCAAGAACATGGCAGATGGAATATAATGTTGAAAAATGTGAAGTTATCCACTTTGGTAGGAAAAACAGAAATGCAGAGTACTTCTTAAATGGGGATAGATTGGGAAGTGCTGATGTCCAAAGGGACCTGGGTGTTCTTGTTCATAAGTCACTGAAAACTAACATGCTAGTGCAACAAGCAATGAGGAAGGCAAATGGTATGTTAGCCTTTATGAGTACAGGAGTAAGGAAGTCTTGCTGCAATTGTATAGAACCTTGGTGAGGCCATACCTGGGTATTCTGTGCAGTTTTGGGCTCCTTACCTAAGGAAGAATATACTGGCCAGAGAGGGAGTGGTGCAACGAAGGTTCACCAGACTAATCCCTGGGGTGGCAGGATTGTCCTATGATGGCAAATTGAGGAAACTGGGCCTGTATTCTCTACAGTTTAGAAGAATGAGAGGTGACTTCATTAAAGTGAACAAAATTCTTACAGGGCTCAACAGGGTAGAGGCAGGAAGGATGTTTCCTCTGGTTGTGGGGGGGGGGCCTAGAACCAGGGAACACAGTCTCAGAATAAGGGGAAAGCCATTTAGAACTGAGGTGAGGAAGAATTTGTTCAGTCAGAGGATGGTGAAACTTTGAAATTCTCTACCCCAGGGGGCTGTGGAGGCTCAGTCATTGAGTATGTTCAAAGCAGAGATTGACAGATTTCTGCAAACCGATGACATCAAGGGGTACAGGGATAGCACAGCAAGATGGCATTGAGGTAGAAGATCAGCCTTGATCTAGTTAAATGGCGGGGCAGACTCAAGGGGCTGAATGGCCTACTCCTTGTCCAATGTTCCTATCTTGTATATTAACTTTTTGTGTGGCACCTTATTAAATGCCTTATGGACGTTCAACTCTACTCCATCCACAGGCTCCTCTTTATCTATCCCACTTGTTACATCCTCAAAAACCTCTAATACATTTATTAAACGTAATTTCCCTTTGTAAAACTATGCTGACTTTGATCATGCTATGATTTGCCAAGTGCATTGTTAAGATCTCATTAATAATAGATTCCAGCACTTTCTCAACAATTGATATCATGCTAACTGGCCTGTAGTTCCTTGTTTTCTCTCTCCCACCTTTTTTGAATCCACTAGGAACATTCTAGAATCTAGTGAATTTTGGAAGATCACAGCCAGCACATTCACCATCTCTGCAGCCATCTTAGAACCCTAGGATGTAAGCCATCAGGTCCTGGGGATTTGTTGGATTTTAGTCCTCTGCTGATATTAAATAACTTAATCTCGTCACTCTTGTTAGCCCCTAAGTTACACTCTATTTCTGGTATGTAATGTGTGTCTTCTACTGTGAAGCCAGACACAAAGTATTTGTTCAAAGTCTCTGCAATTTCCTGATTTCCCCATGATAATTTCTCCTCCTCTGCCTTTAAGGGGCCAAGGTTCACTTTAACTACTCTCTTCCTTTTTATATACTTCCAATAGTTCTTACAATCTGTTTTTAAATTCCTGACTAGTTTACTCCCATATTCAACTTTTTCCCTTTTCATCAACTTTTTGGTGGCCCATTGCTGGTTTCTAAAACACTCCCAATCATCAGACATACTACTATTCTTTGCAACATTATCGGACTCTTTTTTAATCCTACACTATCCTTAATTTCTTTAGTAAGCCAAAGGCAGATCTTTCTTGCTGAGTTTTTATGTTTTAAATGGAATATATTTTTGTTAAACACTTCAAATTGTTTCTTTAAATGTTTCTTACTGTTTATTTACCACCATACCTTATAGCCTATTTTTCCAATAAATCTTAGCCAGTGCTCCCATCATACCAATGTAATTGCTTTGTTTAAGTTTAGGATTCTTTTTTGTATTTGCAGTATGTCACTTTCAAACTTAATATGGAATTCAATTGTATTACGATCATCATCTCCCAGCCGATCTTTTTCTATGAGATTACTAATTAATCCTGCCTCACTGCATAATATTTTCCATGAAGTGTTTTTTCCAAGGGTAAAGATCCCTAAATTACCATGCTTTACATTCTGACACAAGGTACCAGAATCACTGTTCTCTTCTGTATTATTCAAAAGCTTGGATGTGTCCTTTATGTAAAGTGATCAACAACAGCAACTTGCACCTGCCATTTAATGTAATAAAATTTTTCTTTTACTTGTTCATTCATGGGGTATGGGCGTCACTGGCTAGGCCAGCATTTATTGCCTGTTCCTAAACTGCCCTTTTTTTTCAGAGGGCATTTAAGAGCCAACCACATTGCTGTGAGTCTGGAGTCACATGTAGACAAGACCAGGTAAGGGCGGCAGGTTTCATTCCCTAAAGGACATTAGTGAACCAGATGGGTTTTTACAACAATTGGCAATGGTTTCACATGGTCATCATTAGACTTTTAATTCCAGATTTTTATTGAATTCAGGTTTCACCATCTGCTGTGGTGGGATTCGAACCTGGTCCCAAGAGCATCACCCTGCGTTTCTGGTATACTAGCCCAGTGAAAATACCACTATGCCACAGCCTCCCAAAGTACTGCATGGAAGCATAATCAGGCAGAAACTGATGCCAAACCACATATGGAAACATTAGAAGAGGTGAGCAAAAGATTTGGTCATAGAGGTAATTTTACAAAGCTGGAAAGTTTCAGGAGGGAAGTTCAGAGCTTAGGGCTTAGGCAGCTGAAGACAAGGCTGCCAATGGAGGGGACATAAAAACGGGCCAGAATTGGAGCAGTGTAGAGCTCTCAGGGGGTTGTACGGCTAGAGGAGGGTGCAAAGATAAGGAGAAGGTGAGATCATGGAGTAATTTGAACATAAGGCTGAGAATTTTAAAGGATCAGATCCATCCGCAGTTAATAAACAAAATAGAAGTAAAATGCGACAGTGAGAGATGTGTTAAAGACAACAAAAAATGATGGGATGCATCTTCTGGTCGGGACGCGTAAAATGATGTGGGGTGACGTTGGGCGGGCGTCCCGACGTCACCTCGCACCATTTACATTTTCAGGTCGGCTGCGTGCCTGCCGAGCTGTCAACGGCCACTTAAGGCCATTAATAAAGTAATTGAGGTAATCAATGGACCTGCCCGTCCAACCTTAAGGTTGGTGGACAGACCGGGAGCCCAGATGGGCTTCTGAAAAAAGATGAAATCTCAGCCACGGGCGGGATGAGGTTTCATGAGGGATTTTAAATGTTTACAAAATGTTGAAATAAAATAAATTGACATGTCCCAGCTCGTGTGACATTGTCACATGAGGGGACATGTCAGGAATTTTTTTTTCACACTTCTAAAGCTTTTTGAAACTTCCAGCGATCTCCCTGAGGCGGCACTTTGCCTCAGGGAGATCGGTGCGCTCTTTTGCACACATGCGCAAAAGAGCGCACTCCCAGCTCAGGGAATCCCCCCGCCCACACTGGGAGCGCACCCCGCCCACACTGGGAGCGCACAGTGCTTCCGAGCGGACATCACACTGGGCGGGCCTAAGTTGGCCTGCCCGCATAAAATGGCGGCACGCCAATCGGGAACCTGCCTGCCCGCTCTCGCACATTCCCCACAACAGGGGGAAAATGTTGCTCTATATTTTTGACTTTTCCATTTATATTCAATATATTGGTATGCATATTATTCTATTTTTCTACATATATTGATGTATGCATACAGATTGGCATGCATAACTTATATGTAAAGAAAATACATTAATCTACTTGCAACATTTTTAATTCATCATTGCCACTTGATGATTTGAAGAAATACTTGGTCACTTTTTATCACCAGAACACAAATTATTCATTACCTCCAAGTTATATAATTATAAACACCAGTGTGCATTTTTAAAATTTAGGCTCTAAATAACAGACTAAACAGTAGAAGAATTTACTGCATCTTAATTATTAATCCCATACTCAAAGGTCAAAGAGTATAAAAAGAAAATTAAATACACAGAAGTCTATGCAGCTTCAGTCAGCAGCAGGCATTGCAACATCATGATCCAGTGATAAAAGATGGCTATCTCTCCAAAGCAATACATGGGTGCTTTCAGTAAGTGGAAATTTTTCACTTTGAATTCTATAGATGAAATGATAAAACAAATTACTCCACTGAAGTAGATATTGAAGCAGCAATGTGTGTGTTGAATGCAAGTTGTTTGAAGGTTGAAGTTTGCCTTTAAGGGAGGAATAGTTTTAAGACTAATGGCCCTTCACCACCACCCAAACAGCACTATATAAAATATTCAATTTTAATAATAATCCAGTTCTGTAAGATCCATTTCACAACAATTTACACAAAAATGACAATACTGACAAAAAAATAAGAATGTGATGTAATTCCTATCCCAGTGATGCTCCAATTCTTTGTCTTTGTCCTCACACATATATATTTTTTCTGGTGGCAGTCAATTTATATTTGGATAGCAACCATTATTTTTTTTTTAAATGACTGATATTGGAAGATTGGATATTTCAAGTAAAAGGAAAAATGGAAATTTAATGTGTGCCTTTTTGGAATCTAACTAATGTTTGCGACGCTAGACTCTACAATTTCATAAATTTTAACAAAACTGATATTCAAGATTAGCCATTGTAAAATGCACAATATATCATATACCAAAATGTAGAGAGCTCAACCTTGCCATCAGATGACAGGAAACGTATGCAATTTGGGTCTGTGTTCTACTCAATTTGATCTCTCAGTTCACCGCTATACAGTATACAAACACTACATAGTATACAGACTACTGTCACACAACTATCAAAAGTGAGGTTCCAATAAATGTATAATTGTTTTAATGTACAGTGTATTTGCAATGATGAAAGTTAAATATTTAATAAAAAGAATAGCAAAAAACGAGTCATTCTGAATACTTCAGATGTCATTTTGTGAAGGTTTATTTTATAATTAACAATTCTTAAAGGCTCTTATATTACATTTCCTACTACCTTCATTTATGTTGGTCACTTTCGTGCCTTATGTTTCTCACTATTTTTTGCACTCTTCTCCAGACCTGATTATTTACTTGTCATAAATATATAAACAGAAAGACAATATCAATATTCAGGATCCTTGTACAATATGGCACTCTGATGTGCACTAGGTCTCTAGGCTCTAATAAAGAGAAAAATAATATTGAAGATATAATGAAAAAAGATTAATGTACAGATTCTAACATCATATTGAAAGTCAGAATGACATACGGCTGCTCTATGTCATCCAGTCAAGCTCCATAAGCCTCTTCTCATTTACTTCTCAATCTTTTAAAATCGCTTATCTGAAATTATATACTATAGAAACCATTTCTGATTTGGAATCTCAGGTCATTGTCTTCTAACATGCCACAACATAAATCCATTAGCTAAGTGAACTCCAAAAGATGTTTCAAATGTATAATTCATATTAATAATTATTCAACACTATTGATTTTTTCCTAGCCTTTACCACCTACAGTTCAAAAATTACAAAATATTATGTTGCGCGCAGTTGCCTAAAAATTTCAAATTCTAAGGGCTAAAAATTTGATTATATGTTATTCATGCACAAAAGCTGTGATTCATGACCGGCCCGTGCCAGTTCTAGTTGAGGTAGCAGTTTGCTGCTGCGATCTCACTTCCATGAATGTATCTTATGATTGAATGTCTGTCATGCTGTTGTATGCCTCTGCACTCAAGAGGAATCTGAACAGAGGTTGCTGGTAGCACGTGAGGTAGCGAAGACCTTAATGTTCTTAAAGACAATCTGTCCCTCTTAAAGTGAAGTTGTACTGAATTACAGGAGGCTGCAGCTAGAACTGCTGTGATTCTAGAAGAAGAAAATGAAACACCAGACAAGAGGGCTTCAGGGTCACGGATATAGTGCTGTATGTCTTGCTGGTGGATGGAAGAGGCATCGTGGATCTGTTTGTGGCCAGGAGGCTCTTCTGGACCAATCTCAGAAGCGATTCGGAGCGTTGATGTGGGAGGCCAGTTTCTCACATCTGGATCTGAGTCTTGGCAGCAGCGCCATAGGAAGTTGAATGACCTGATGTAGCTGGTCGAGGTCAGTGAATACATCTTCACAGGACATCTTCTTCCTGCCGCTCCACTACCCTCCCACATTGCTCAATGTACCTCAACTTCATCACTCAGCCAGCACCAGTCAGGACTCACAATAAGCATACACATACTCCCTCTCACTCTCACACACATACCAATGCTGCCAGCCTCACATCCATCTATTGCTGCACTTACATACCTCCAGCTAATCAGCGATGGCAAGTATATCACATAAACGCAGCACAACATAGTCTTCACTCTCTGTTGCAGGTCAAGCTGGCATACAATAGAAGGGAAGAGAGCAGAGCAGAGCCAGAGAAACAAGGATGCCTGCATCTCCGGGGTACTTTGGAGGAGATGGCTCCCTACAACATGTGGCCGGCTGCAACAAACCCTGTGGCATACAGCTTCACTGGGAAAATTGAGGATGATGGTATTTTCCTGCCTAATGCCGCTTCTCAACTCCTAGCGACTCTGATCCGACTATCTGGCATGTTGAGCAAACTGCAGAACCATGGAATCCTTACTTTCTATCCCACCTCACTTTCCTCATCCCAACTTTCCGCTTCTGATTTCTCCTTTCAGACACCCAAAAACTATCACCTGCTCAGCCACCACAGCCCCAGGAGGAAAAGTTTAACAGCTCAGTATTAATTAAGAGGTCCCATCACTTGATCTGACACTCACAGCCACCAGCTCAAATATAGACATTGCATGTACCTCAGAGTTGTACAGGATTGGGTGCTACACGTGGTGAGTCACCAGGCATGAGCAGGCTGCAGTTAGACCAGGGGAAAGGATTATTTGTGTGTCAGCTGCCTGGAAAGTCCAGTGTTAAATGAGTCCTGTTACAGAGGACTCAGATGAGGACCGTGATGGGGTGGCATCCAGGAAAACACTGATGGGCATGCACACTGAGATGCTGGGTAAATTGGTTGGCTTGCCAGACTACTTCCTGTCATTGTCAAACAGCGTGAATAAATCTTGCTCCAAGTTAGCACAGGGCATCTTGCAGAGCTTGCCTCAATCTCTTCTGAAAGGCTGCAGAGGCTGAAAGCACACATTTCTTACTTTCTCTTCTCCCCTCACTACAAACTTTATTTCATTTCAGATACCCAAGAACTTGAAACAGCCCAGGCAGTGGAGAAAGAGAAAGGAAGTGAAGAGATACTGACACTCAATTATACATTATCCATATAAATCACACCGGCTCAGATGCTCATTGTGCATCCTTTAGAGGCTTGGATAGAAGAGGGATCTGCACTTGGTGATACAAATGCATAGGAGATAAGACATGGGGGTGAAGGATAGCGCAGGCACCAGTTTGCCAGAGGGAGAGGTCTGACATTACTTCTGCTATAGAGGACTCAGTTGCTGACTTTGATGGACCAGGCTATGATAGAAGGTTGATACACACCTATATGTTTGATGTGCTGGAAAGCTGGCAAGGAACCCTGTGCTCAATGTCAAGGAGTATGTAGGAGTACTGCACCAACTTTCCTCCATCATTAGGTCAAACGGTGGGGAGACATTCACTGATGATTGCACCCTGT
This sequence comes from Cetorhinus maximus, assembly GCF_964194155.1. Lineage (NCBI taxonomy): Eukaryota > Metazoa > Chordata > Chondrichthyes > Lamniformes > Cetorhinidae > Cetorhinus > Cetorhinus maximus. The sequence goes on from NC_135884.1 coordinate 131,307,409, forward strand.
TTATTCTCATTTATAACTCTTCAGATAATGAGGTAGTCTGTGCCCTCATGCAACCAGGCCTGGACAACATTCAGCCTTAGGCAGATAAGTAGCAAGTAACATTCGCACCATATAAGTGCCAGGTAATAACCATCTCCAACAAGAGAGAATCTAACCATTTCCTCCCTTGACACTCAATGGCATTGCCATTGCTGATTACCAACATTATCAACATCCTAGGGGGTCATCATTGAGCAGAAATATAACCGGACCAGCCACATAAATAGTGTGCTTGCAAAAGCAAGTCAAATGCTGGGAGCTCTGTGGCTACAACAACACTCAAGAAGCTCCACACCATCCAAGATGAAGCAGCCCATTTGATTGGCATCCCATCCACCACTTTAAAAATTTACTCCTGTAGTCACAGCGCAACAGTAGTGGAGGGAAAGGAGGAATCATGACCACACAGCAATCATGTCAGGGAAATGGGCATTTGCCTTTACAATGAGTTGCCTCTGGTCACACACCAGCTGCAAATTGAGTAAGTAAAATCCCCATCTGTTCTTGAAAATGGTAGAGTTCACTCGAGGAGTACGCAAAGCAATGTGGCTGCAGGCAATGGGACCCTGCCTGAAATCTCGAGAAACCTGAAATCAGGGCAAGCCCTCATGCTTGTTCCAACTGTTTGTCTCTGGCAAAAAGGAATGAGATTAAGCTGTCTCTTTTTGAATAGAGAACCTCAGTGGCCTCCGTTATGCAGCAGTGCAAACTGCAAGATGTTACTTTTATCTCCTGCAGCAGCCTGGAAGGAGCCAGATACACAAAAGTTATGAGCCATGGTCACTTTGAAAGCCCCAGGCAATCCTGCTTTGAGGTTGCAGTTGTGGTTACAGCAATTGGCAAATTTCAGTCTCAATCTGTTTATTGAAGCACAGACATTTCATGCACTGATCCTCACTGAAATTCAGGTAAGAGAACTGCTCCCTAAAGACCCTGAGTAGATATGGTCTCCTGCTGAAAGTCCTTCTTGCCTCCTTCTCCCTCTTCCAGCAGTTTGTCTTGCTTTGTGTGATCGCTGTTCATTCTCCCAGTCATGCTCAATTCTAAGAGGAAGGTCTACCTGGCCACCCATACCTGGAAGCAACTTGTTTCAGCACAAGTCTTTAAACCACAAAAAAAAACTTAGCACCAGCCAGACTACCGAAACTTTAGACAAATATAGGAAAGCTTCAAAATGCTTAGAATTGCACCAGAACCAGAAGGAATAATTAGGCAATTTACTTTTAAGTAGTTCTTGAACCCTTTAAGTAGCACTGATGGTGAGATAGGGTGTGTGGAGAGGGGACAGGAAGGATGTAGTCATGCAGGAAAGACCCAGTCATGGATTTTAACTTAATGCCGCTAAACGCATATTCAGCTGTGAGAGGTCATTGGCTGGAGCATGACGTTCGAAAATGTAAGCACTGGTGTCAAATCAGCATTGCACACTCTGAAGTCCCTGTCAAATGTGTGCACATGCATCTCAGAGCCTATTTTTAATCTTTAGGCCAAAAAACAGGTGCTATAGAGCCCAGTTTCTCACCCCCACCCCCTGTCTTGTCAGTTGATTAGAATAGCTATTGTAATTATTTCATGGCACCCAACTGCAAAAAGTGGCAGACTACTACAACATCAAACTTTGTTTCAAACTTGGACTGTCACTCAAACTTTTGGTAACCAAGTAAACAAAAGTAGTATTTACAGGGGAAATTATACAATCAAGTTTCTCAAAAGAAAAACAAATGATAGCAATATTTGGACTAAATTATAATTCTTTAAATAGATACTTTACATACAATTCCATTCAAAAAGAGGTTGCCAATCATACATATTACTGCTTCACATAACGATCATAACAATCACACAATATGTTTTATATTTGAATTATGTGGTCTAATCCATTTCAAATCCTTGGAGGGCAGAAATAAAACCACAACACACATCTTAATTTAGGCTGGAGTCCTGGATTTTAACTGCAGTTGTCTTTTAAACTCCTTATATATTGTGTCTAGATTTAAAGGAACAGTTAAACCTAAACTAGACACTGTTACTTCATTTTTTTTAGAAGCATCATGGATCTCATATGGGAGGGTAGAAGTGCTCTTAAAGGCTTTTCAAAAAGGAGTTGTCATCATTTCAGGAATGAAGAAATGGACTCCAAAACTAAGCTGAATTCTCTGTGTAGGTGACAGTTCAGTTTGCTTATTCTTATTAGCTAGTTTTTACCAATCTCACTGTCACTGACAATTGAAACTTCATATCAGTAAACCACTTGAGAAGAAGTAACAAAACGTTGAGGCCTGTTTATCATACAAAACAGTAACTGCCATGTGACAATGAAGCATCTGACAGGAAGAGACAACCTCATGGGTGAGAGGCGAAATGAACATTAATAAATAAGCGGGAAGTTGAATATTGGGGCAAATTTCTAGTTGGTGCGCTATTTATAATCATACGGTTATGGTTCCTTTTAACTTCTTCCTAACAGCAAAGCATCACGATCACTGATCATTTTTTTTTACTATTGCTCTGCTGACTGACAACTCAAACTACAGAATAGGAAAAAAGTGCATCTTGTGAACAAGAAAGAAAACTACTTCCACAAATTCACCGCTTTAAAGGAACAATACAGAATTCGTCAAATCTCAAAAACAAAGTACATCAAAGTGCACAATATATTGGCACATGGACAGGGATGGGCAATAAATAATTTGGGATGGACGATAAATGCTGGCATAGCCAGCGACACTCACATCCCGTAAATGAATAAGGAAACGGTACTGCAACTCAACTAGCTGCAAAATGATAGAACGTGGACTTTTGTTTACAATTCCCCACTTGAGGATTACCTGAGTTTATTCATACCGTTGGGAGCAGGAGGAGCCATAGAATGAGGTCAACTGCTTTGTCACAGGGAGTGAACATCACCAAATGAGTCAGCCTAGGCCACTTATGTACATTTCTTATGGCTATTCAGGAGTGATGCATGCGGTGGCCTAACTACAGCATGAGAAGTCACATAATGGTGTATAACAAAGACCATCTTAAAAAAGTAGATGGTTAAAATGGGAGAGCAGATCCAGGGAATCAAGTCATAACATATATATTTTCACTTCTGTGTTACTTCTTGAATCTTATTTGCTGAATATTTAGATCTTTTGAATTACCTGCTAGCACGGTTACTATGAACTATCAGCTTAATTAGTGATTTGTAGAGCATTGGAAGGTATGAATGCTTTTGAACATTGGTATGAGAACTATCAGCAGGTGCAGTAATTTCAGCAGTACAACTAAAATACTGTTCAGGTTTTGAGCAAACAATTCTATAATTGAATGAATATATTTTCATATGTAAAGGTATCAGTTTTTATTACAATAAACCCATTCCTATGCAGACTATGGGTGGAAGCTTGCTGATATTTGTTTTAATCATAGACCAGAACCATTTTCAGGTCCCACCCACATTTGTTTGTGATGTCTGTACATCAGTTGGATCTTACAAGAAGCAGCCAATTAACAGACTCCCTCCGAATTTACGTCCAATTATGGATAAGGGGATGGTTTAGGAGGACGGCAGCTGATTTAAAAGGCACCTGCCAGTAAAAGCTTTGGCTGAACTCAGAGTGCTGACAGTGAGGAACATAAAGGAGAAACAAAGTGGAGGTATGGTCCAGAGGAGGAGCCTCAAGATTCAATGACACATCCCTCGAGATCACGTGAGGTGGCGAGGGCCTGCAGGCATATATTGTTTTCAGAAAGCAAGAGAAGGAAACCAGCAACACTGACAAAGCAGGTATGGCTGGAGCTACTGTAGTATTGTAAGGAGGATCTGGATTCAGTGCTGGAAGCGGTTCATTAACCTCCTGATGGCAGGGAAAGTGAGTGGCATGACCTACACATGTGGCACATGCAAAGGAATGGTAAGCGTAGCTGGCCTCTACATTACATTGATGCAACGATAACAACTCCCACCAACACAGGGACCTGCACGTCTTGGTTCACTTTGTGATGAAAGAAATGAGAATGGCATCATGGCATTAAGCGTCCAAAAGGTGTTAAATGATGCAATGGCTTCCATGATGCAGATGGGAACCCTTAGAATTATACAATGATGTTCTTCACCTCGCAGGCAAAGAGAGCACACAATGGTGAAGCGAGGGAGTGCACTGGGATGAACTGGCTGTCATCTCACACCTGACGCCAATGGGAGAGAAGGCTTTGTAAATTGCCTATGTGTTTGCATGACTCACACTAACCAAGGGCAAAATATGGGTGCACCCAAGGAAGGATGAACAAATAATGCCTGAATAATTTCACTGCGTTGTAACAGATATTACATCAATGTTGATTTATGCAGACATTTTTGTAATGGTCATACAAATGGTGAAACGCCACAGAGAGATGCGAGCTTCACGACCTTATGTTCTCTTTACACTGCAGGACCAATGTTGGAAAAAAACCAGGAGGCACCAGAAGAAACAGCAGAGGCCTCAGTGGGCGAATGGGACACTGGGAATGCATTGCCATCAGAATCTAGCACGTACTTCAGGACGAATACTGGCACTTTGGTGGGTCCATGATGGTGGGTAGAATGTTTGGCATAAGATGAGGAGCATGTCCCATGTGAGCAGGTGATTGAGGCAGTGGAAACTGTGGGCAGTCCGCCTCGGAGGGTGGAAGGCAGCAGCAACCATGGTCAGCTTTCCGGAGATGCAGTCTCAGGGTCAAGCACGAGCGAGTACTAGTGGAGCAGTAACATTCAAACGATTGTGTTCATTCGACAGAGTTCATGGGATGTGGGCATCATTGACTAGGCCAGCATTCATTGCCCATCCCTAATTGCCCCTGAGAAGGTGGTGATGAGCTTCCTTCTTGAACTGCTGGAGAACATGTGGTGTAGGCACACCCACAGTGCTGTTGGGAAGAAAGTTGCAGGATTTTGACCCAGCAACAGTGAAGGGACAGCGATGGTGTGTGGAATGGAGGGGAACTTGCAGGTAATGGTCTTCCCAAGCAGCTGCTGTCCTTGTCCTTCTAGGTGGTAGAGGTCATGGGTTTGGAAGGTATCAAAGGAACCTTGGTAAGTTGCTGCAGTGCATCTTATAGTTGGTACTGCTGCCACTGTTCATCTGTGGTGGAAAAAAAGGCTGTTGATAATGGTGGGGTTCAGCGATAGTAATGCTACTGAATGTCAAGGGGAGATGGTTAGATTCTCTCTTATTGGAGATGGTCATCGCCTGGCATTTGTGTGGCATGAATGTTACTTGCCACTTATCAGTCTAAGTCTGAATATTGTCCAGACCTTGCTGCATATGGACACAGACTGCTTCAGTATCTAAGGAGTTGCAAATGGTTCTGAGCATCCCCACTTCTGATCTTATGATGGAGGGAAGATTATTGATGAAGCAACTGAAGATGGTTGGGCCTAGGACACCACCACTAATATTTGGTCAAAAATAAGGGCAGTATGATGAAACTTAGAAGAATTAATATCTGAGACTGAACACAAGGCAATGATATCACTGAGGACTCAGAAGCTGTTCTGCACAACAGGGTAAAATTTCAGTATTTTACATACATTTTATAAACATTACTTTAACCTCAAGGTGAGCTTGTTACTTCGTAATGAATAAAGTGCATCAACATTTAACATAGCAGAAAGAATAGCTGACTGAAAGCCTAAACAAAAATTAGAGGTTTTCTATGGTCAAAGAGAAAGAAGTGGCAAAGCAATAGGGTTCAGGGAGGAATTTCATAAAGATTGACTGACAGCCCAGTCACCTAATAAAGAATGTTGGGAGGGCACACAGAAGGCCAGAATTGGAGGATCATAGGACATGGCCTGAGATGCAAGGTGGAGGAGGCTGCACAAAAAGAGTAGGGGAAGCCCTAAGACAAGATTGGTAAAGGAGGACAATCTTCCTGAAGTTGGTTCATTGGGAGACAGGGAGCCATCAGAGTTAGTTAACAATAGAGATGATGAGTGAGTGGGACTTAAAATAAGACAGGTTGTGAACAACAGAGATTTGAAGTTGTAGTTTGTGTAGGAAGAAGCTTAGGAAGTCAATGAGAAAAGAATGCAGGAAAGTGAATTCTAAAATAATAAAAATGTGGTGTTGAGGGTGGTATGGGGTGTAAGACAGATCATGTTGCAGATGTTATAGAATGTGGACTCAGTTATGAATACTAATATGGGGTTTGAATCTCAGCTACTGGTTGAACTGGACACCAAGCTTGTGCAGCGTCTTGTTCAACCAAAGTGACCAACTGGAGATGGAATGCAGACAGGAGTAACAGTATACAGCTTTTGGCAAGGGCTGAAAAAAGTGTCAGTTTTATTCAATGTTCAGTTGGAGAAAGTTCTGACTCCATCCATAATTTGAAGGTAGATAGGCAGTATGACAACATACACATGGTCAAAGAATTAAGGGCAGCGAAGGAGTGACATGAAAACTGAAATAAAAACAAAAATTGCTGGAAATACTCAGCAAGTCAGCTGCATCTGTGGTGAGAGAAGTGCGATTCTGGGCCTCGGGGGTGTCTCATTCTGGCAGCAACCACCGCCTCCCCAGTGGCACTGCTGAGCAAAAAGGTTGCCAGCCTCTGATTAGCCAGCAGCTCTCAGCGGGCCGGACTTCCCGTCCCTTGGGTCCTGACCCTGTGGAAGGCCCGCCGATGATCTCTCAACTGCTTGACTGGCACCTAGTACCAGTTGATCTTCCCAGATGAGGCATCGCAGGTCTCTCGTCGGCTCTCCAGTCTGTGGCTGCAACCCCTTTCGCTTCCATAAAAGTCCCCCAGAGTTGATGTTTCAGGTCAATAACCTTTCATCAGATCAGCAAGACCTGGACAAGATTCTGGCTTGGGCTGATAAGTTGAAAGTAATATTGGCGCTACACAAGTTCCGGGCACTGACCCCTTGACATTCACCACCATTACCATCGTCAAACATCCCACCAACATCCTGGGGATCACTGTTGACCATAAATATAACTGGATCAGTCGCAAATACCATGACTACAAGAGCAAGTAAGCTGTGTGTTCTGTGACAAGTAACTCAATTTGTCAGGGACTAGAGGTAGTTTAAGTTAGTTATATTTGTTTTTGTGGGTGTTAGGAATGAGTTTTAGCTTTAAGTTTAATTTGTATTTCTGTATTTGTGCGTTAAAAAAGAAAGAACTTGGGTTTTAGTTTCACTTTAAAATATGTCTGCATTTTAATGAGGTTTACAATTCTTGAAGGGGAGTTAAAACAAACACAAGGTAGAAAAAAACTGTGCTTTTGCCTAGCAACAGGGGCCCAGAGAAAGAGGCCCCACACAGACACAAAGAAACCAAAAGCAGTTTGAGTTCAGTTGGTCTTTCTGCTCCGAGGTGAAGGGAGCAGTTTAAGTCTCTCTCTAGCTAACATACTAGCAGATTGCTGAGGAGAATAAGTCTAAGAATCTTAGATGAGTTGCTCTAAAGTTAAAGTACCAGTGACTGTCAAGTGAGTTCTGGATTTCAAGGGAGATACCAAGTTATCAGCAGTCTACTGGGAGAGGGAACTGCAGGGAGCAGATCCTAAAGGAAAAAGAGAAAGGCCCAAGAAGCCCTTTAAGTAAAGTCAAAGGGCAAAGGACAGGAATCTGGAAAAAGTCCTGTTAAGTGAAGTTAAGAGTGAGGAGCAGAGAAAGGCTCTAAGCTTTAAGGGAGAAAGCTGCAGGACATAGACTTGAAGCAAAATAGGCTTGCGAGAAGCCAGAAGATCCAAGGAGACAGTCAATGGTCTGTAACTCTTTATTATGGGCACGTGAAGCAATGGTGTACTGTTGGCACGGCTGAGCATTTAAGAGAGAGTGCATGGAAGGCAAAGCTTGAATGCACATGGTGATCCAGGGGAGAGGAACATCGGAAGGAGGGTTTGAAACCCCGGAGGTGGACCCTTGTGGAAGGCGTCTGAGAGAAAACGTCGTTTGGGAGAAGATTTCAAAGTGAATTCCTCAAGCCTGGAGATTGGAAACCCTCGTATGAAAGTTGGAGTTAGTGAGACCAATTGGATCACGGTGTGACAAGTGTCTGTGGGGAGTCGATGAAGGATTCATAGCATCTATTTGGGGTGGCATCTGTCACTTGGTTTCATAATTTGTGTGCCTGACCACAGGTCGCCTTTTGGTTTACATGGACTATGTACTTATTGGGAACATTAGAGTATAAGACAGAATTTGTAACTCGTGTTATTCCTTACAAATCTGCATATGTCTGCAAAGGTATAGTTGTAGGTGAAGGAGTATTGTAATGTAGTTCATCTTTTCTTGCTTAATAAATGCTTTATTCTTTTGTTAAATGTTCATCAGCTGACTCCTGTGACTCTATTCAGTAGCCACTCTCCACGTTTCTAAACAAAAAATAAAAGTTAGGATCTAACAAACCAGGTTCCACCCTGATATCTGGTTTGTCCAGTAATAACATCAGCTAGGATCATAACAACTTCCTGAATTCCCAAAGGCTCTCCACCGTTTACAAACCGCAAGTCAGGAGTGTGATGGAATATTCTCCCCTTACCTGGACGTCCAGCTCTAGCATCGCTCAAGAAGCTCAACACCATTCAAGATAAAGCAGCCCCTTTGATTTGCACAGAATCCACTGGCTTAAGCATTCACTCTCTCCACCAGGGTGCATGGTGGCTACAGTATATCTAAGATGCATTGCAGCACCTTGCCAAGGCTTCTTCACCAGCACCTCCCAAATCCATAATCTCTAACAGCTAAAAGGACAAGGGCAGCAGCACATGGATCACCACTAACTTTAGGTTCTCATCCAAGTCATACACCATCTTGGAAGTTGATGAAACTCCTTCAACATCGCTGGGTCAAAAGCAAGCAAGTCCCTACATAACAGCATTGTGAGAGTACCTGAACTAAACAGATTGCAACAGTTCAAGAAAGCTGCTGGCCACCAACATCTCAAGGGCACTTGGTAATAGGCAATAAATGCTGCCTTGTCAGTGACACCTACATCCCATGGATGAACAAAAAAGAAGTACTGATGGAGGAGTCCCTTTCCTGCTTCGTAAGACGCATTTAACTGCGCGAGATTAAGAGAGGGCATTGGGTTGAGTATTTAATTTCAAAACTCCACCACTGACATCAAATCAGTGTTTCACAATGATCAACATCATGGTCTGCCTTCTCTGCATACATCTGGCGGACATTAGCTGCGGACATGAATGGTAAATGTTCTTACCTCCCAATTGGGCATGTTTCTTTGATCACAGCATGATAGGGCTGCACATGGCAATTCAATCCCCTCTTCTGTGAAGTTCCTAACATCATCACTTTTGGAAGGCTCCCAGTAGAGACTAGGAACCTTTTCACAAGAAGCAACATGGAAAGTACAAAAGGGGGGCTTGTCCATTAGCTACTTTTAGGTGCTAACTCAAGTTAACACAATAGCCGCATCAATGGAAGCCTGGGAGCAATCCACCCACTCTCACTGCAAAGTAAATGCATCATCGTAAGCCTAGAGAATACAAGGAAGCGAATAGAAAAATTTAATATCCTCAAAAAACTATTTCTCTCACTAGGGTGATTCTAGGCCATAGCAGCGGATTGTTTCACTGATACATGGTTACTTGTTTCAATTCTAGTTGAACATGATGAAAGTGTATTTTGACTTAAGACTGACCAAAATAGCTACATTATTAACATACAAGAATTTGAAGATCTAGAAACCTTATGCAAGTGATAATAAAAAGTTAATGCAACAAAAAAATATTTTCTCTGCATTTTCTTACAGAAAATTTCCTTACAGAATATTTTCTTATAGAGCAACACAAGCTATTACATTTCACAGATTACATCACTGGACTCTTAACCAACCTCATATTTTGACTGCTGTTGGAGATAAACAGCCTCTCGAAGCTGGCTCTGTAAGCTTTGGATCGCCTGTTCTTTTGCTGCCAACTGGAACTTAACCTCTTCATATTCCATTAAAACCTCACTGGAATTCATGCTGCAGCATAAGACAGACTGTTAGAAAAAAAGCTGGAATTTGAGACTAGGAGGTTACAAAAACCCAGCTATTAAGTTAATACAAAACAGCACAAAAAATCTTAATGAAGTAATATTGCTACAATGCCATTCATATAGCTTACACATTTAAAACCTTTCAGCACAATGTTATCCCAAATTATATTTTATCATGAGATAGAAAATCCAGACAATTATCGTATAATTATGACTTTCATTTTTATTGTAACTACAGAACGTTATGCTTCAGCTTTCCATAAAACTGTGAAACAAGTTGGTCCTGGTTCTTGGGAATGAGTTGTGCCAAGTGGATCAAGTATCAGTAGGGGAACATATAGGGGACAGTGATCATTATAGGTTGGCCATAGAAAAGGGTAAGGAGCAAACCAGAGTAAAATAATTAACTGGGGGAGAACCAAATTCAATGGGGGAAGAATGGGTCTGACCTAGAAAAACTGGAACCAAAGATTAGCAGGCAAAGCTGTAACTGAACAATGGCCTGCCTTTAAAGAAGAAATAGTTCAAATACAGTCAAGGCATATTCTAACAAAGGGGAAAGGTAGGGCAAAAATCCAGAACTCCCTGGATGACAGAAGAGATGGAGATAAGGAGAAGAAGAAAAAAGTGTACTAATGACAGATGTCAGATAGATAATACAATTGAGAACCAGGCCAAATATAGAAGGTTCAGAGGAGAATTGAAAAAACAAGTAAGAGAAGCAAAGAGAGAGAGTATGAGAAGAGACTGGCAGCTAACATAAAAGGGAATCCAAAAGGCTTCTATAAGCATATAAAAATAGTAAAAGTTTAGTAAGAGGAGGAGTAGGCCGATTAGGGGCCAATAAGGGGATTTACACATGGAGGCAGAGGGCATGGCTGAGGTATTAAATGAAAAACTTTGCACTGTCTTTACCAAGGAAGAAGATGCTGCTCAGGTCATAGTGAAAGAGGAAGCAGTTCATGATAATTGTATACTAAGCCAGATGGTAAAGTATTACATTAGACTCAAATCCTTTTCTTGATAATAGGTTTATTTACAGAATGTAGTGTCACATTTGTCTGCCTCCTAACTATTACTCCCAGTGTAGCAGCAGTTTCCCTTTATAAGTGTTCTATGTACTCAATTACAGGGCATGGCAACTAGCACTGCAAAGAGCAAGGTCTTTGGCAACAAGGGCACAGATCTGTGTGACCATTGCTTGGAGAATGGCATTCTCCTGCGGCACTGGGTCTTGGTCATCTCCAGAGAGCTCCGTCTTCAATGGTTGACTCTGTGTTGATGGTATGGCCTCTGAGGCGTTCCTGCCCCTCTTTCCTTTCCCATCCCTTCTGCTGCTCAGGGTTCCACCCTGCCTGTGGAAGGTGTTGCCCCTCAGTGCCATTGGACCCAAATCGGACAGTTGTGCCAGCTGCAGCCTTCCTTCTGGGCAGGTGGCCAGCCAAATAGAAGGCACATGAAAAAGAAATTTTGCTTAGATAATATTACTTGAATACATCCCTAAACCTGCTGCAAATTGCTAGTTGTTAGTCAGCTCATCATTAGATACATTACTATCCAACTGTTCCCTGGAATACTGTTGGCAGTTTGGAAGCTAATGTCAGTAACACTATACAAAATATTGGAGCACCAATGCATGGCTCTACAGAAAAATGAGATACAATCTGATTCTCCCACTTTGAGTTCTTGATCTCTTGTTAAAGAGGAATGGTAAGTAGATAAACACACAGCATTGTTTGAAAGGTGGAGGGGGTGATATTGGGAAGGATTTGAAAAACAAATTCTGAACGTAGTCATCTTTTGCTGCTCTGGGTACCATCTCAGATGAGTACTGTTAATGGTACTCTCAGTTGCAATTAATAAATTTTGATGGTATACAGGAAACAGAGAACATATTAATCTTTAAAATGTATGATGGAAGCTATTCGGTATGCCATCAACATTAAGATAATTGAGCTATTTTGAAATATATCACTCACAATGGATTGTTAGGAGATCTTAAGGAACAACACAAAAATGAGATAAAACTGGAAAAACTCAGCAGGTCTGGCAGCATTTGCAGAGAGAGAAACAGTTTTAACGTTTCGAATCCTATATGACTCTTCTTCAGAACCGAGCTCAGCTGCGAAGAAGAGTCATATTGACTCCAAATGGTAACTCTGATTTTCTCTCCCCAGATGCTGCCAGACTTGCTGAGCTTTATCAGCACTTTCTATTTTATTTCAGGCCTCCGGCAATTTTACAAAAAAAATGAGATGAACATACTGGCATTTTATTTACAAACCTATATAGAAGCACCAATTGCTGCAGATAAAAAAGGTAATTAAATATTGATAATCCAACATGAAACACAAGTTTGTTTTTAACAATCAAAATATGTACATAATGTACATTCAAAAAGAACTCAGCACATTTTCTTCCAGCAGACTGGACTTCTTTGCAATGATTCAAAACCTGATGTCCCTTCAGCACTGTGTTTTAACTTTTTCAAATGCACAATGATCTCTCCATCAGTGTCTGACCATGTTCCGGGTCAGCCTTACCACTCTCAGTTGAAGATAGTTGACGTGCCAGTTATCCCTATCCCCCGAAGAGCTCTCATGCTTTCACCACTGTCAAATGTGTTGGAGACTGCTGTAAGGGGATCACTTGCAAAACAGCGCTCACTTATAACGCACAAGCTAGATTCCTGGTTTATCATTGCCAGTTGAAAGACAGGAGAATTGCAGAGTTGACTGGCTGAGGAAGTTCAGATAAAGTGACCCCAAACAGTATCCATAAATAATTTCTTCCCAGTAAGTGTGACCTTTCCTGCAGAGGGGATATCAGATTTTGAAGCACTGCAATATCGTCTATTAATGGAAAGGCTTTCCCATGGGGTGACTCAGAATAATGTAATGAAACAGTGGCCCCAGAAGCAATGCCATTCTGGTGTATTACTGCACAGGAGTGCTGCTTTGGGCTGCATTTGTGTGCTTCAGTTGGAGTTTGGTAAGTGAGGGAGTTCAGTCAAGAGGGAAGGAGGTGATCCTTTCATTTTCTGGATTTCTTCAGAAAGAAGAGCAGTGGCTTTGGTAAACAGAACTTGGTGAGTATTTCTACTGTCCTTAATATTCTCTAAACTAGATGAACTAAAAGTAAAGGGAGTAATTTAAGGGTAAGTCATGATAGGGCAGCTCAGTCACATGGAATGCTCTTCCTGTGCGAAGTGGGAAGTAAGGGACACTTCCAGTGTCCATGGTGACCATGTCTGCAGGAAGTGTCTCCAGCTACAGCTACTTTGAAATCTGCGTTTCGGATCTGGAGCAGCGGCTGGAGTCACTATGGAGTATCCGCAGGGTGAGATCAGGGTGGATAACGCATACAGTGAGGTGGTCACACCGCAAGTAAAGAGTGCACAGGCAGAAAGGAAATGGGTGACAGCCAGGCAGTGTAAAGGCACAAAGCATGTAGTGCAGGAGTCCCCTGGGTCCATCTCCTTCTCTAACAGATTTTCCGATTTGGATACTGCTGGGGGAGATGGTTTCTCAAGGGAATACAGTGAGAGCCAAGTCTGTGGCACCACAAGTCGCTCAGCTGAACAGGGCGGGGACAGAAAAAGAGTGGGAGAGCAATAGTGATAGGGGATTCTATCATAAGGGAAACAAGTAGACGTTTATGCAGCCATATACGTGACACCAGGATGGTATTTTGCCTTCCTGGTGCCAGGGTCAAGGGTGTCACTGAACGACTACAGGACATTCTGAAGGGGAAGGGTGAAAAGCCAGAGGTTATGGTACATGTCAGTACCAACGACAGAGGTAAAAAGAAGGGTGAGGTCCTGCAAGCAGAATATAGGGAGCTAGGAAATAAATTAAAAAGCAGGATCTCAAAGGTAGCAATCTCAGGAGTACTCCCAGTGCCACGTGCTCGTGAGATCAGGAATAGGAGAATAGACCGGATGAATGCCTGGCTGGAAAGATGGTGCAGGAGGGAGGGATTTAGATTCCTGAGGTATTGGGGCCAATTCTGGAGAAGGCAGGACCTGTACAAACTGGATGGGTTGCACCCCAGCAGGACTGGGACCAATGTCCTTGGAGGGGTATTTGCTAGTACCGTGGGGGAGGCTTAAACAAGAGTGGCAGGGGGATGGAAACCTGAGTGGGGAGACACAAGAGAGCGGAACAAAGATAGAAATGAAAGACAGAAAAGTAAAAAGCAGAAATGGAAAGCAGAGGAAATGGCAGCTAGCAGCAAATAGGGCCAATGTACAAAAACATGTGTAAAAGGACAAGTCTAAAGGCACTGTATCTGAATGCACAGAGCACTCGCAATAAAGTAGACGAATTAACAGCACAAATAGATGTAAACAGGTATGATATGACTGCGATCCAGAGACATGGCTGCAGGGTGACCAAAGCTGGGAAATGAATATCCAAAGATATTCAATATTTAGGAAGGGCAGGCAAAAAGGAAAAGGAGGTGACGTGGCATTGTTAGTTAAGGCTGAAATCAGTGCAATAGTGAGAGAGGATATTGGCTCAGGAATCTAAATGTAGAATCAGTCTGAATGGAGCTAAGAAGCAACAAGGGGCAGAAAACATTAGTGGGAGTTGTATGTAAGCTTCCAAACAGTAGTGCTAAGGTAGGGGGTGGTATTAAACAGGAAATTAGAAATGCATGTAACAAGGGTGGTACAGTGATCATGGGTGACTTTAATCTGCATATAGACTGGGCAAACCAAATCAGCAATAATACTGTGGCGGATTAATTCCTGGAGTGTGTATGAGATGGTTTTTTAGACCAGTACATCAGGAACCAACTAGGTAACAGGCTATCCTAAATTTGGTTTTGTGAAATGAGAAGGGTTTAATTAATAATCTTGTTGTGTGAGGTCCTTTAGGGAACAGGTGACCATAACATGATAGAATTATTCCTTAGGTTGGAAAGTGAAGTCGTCCAATCCGAAACTAGGGTCCTAAATCTAAACAAAGGAAACTATGAAGGTATGAGGCATGAGTTTCCTAAAATAGATTGGGAAACTTCATTAAAAGGTAGATAGGCAATGGCTAATATTTAAGGAACAAATGTATGCATTACAACAGTTATATTCCTTTCTGGTGCAAGAACACAACAGGAAAAGTGGCCCAATTATGCTAACAAAAGAAATTAAGAACAGTATTAGATCCAAACAGGAGTCATATAAAGTTGCTAGAAAAATAATAAGCCTGAGGATTGGAAGCAGATTAGAATTCAACAAAGGAGGGTCAAGAGATTGATTAAGAAGGGAAAAATTGAGTATGAGAGTAAACTAGCAAGGAGCATAAAAGAGGGCTGTAGAAGCTTCTATAAGCATGCTAGAAGAAAAAGATCAGTGAAGACAAATGTAGGTCCCTTACAGTCCGAAACGGGAGAATTTATAATACAGAACAAGGATATGGCACAGCAATTAAACAACTACTTTAGTTCTGCCTTCACTGAGGAAGACACAAATAACTTCCCAGAAATAATAGGGAACCAAAGGTCGAGGGAAAAGGAGGAATTGAAGGAAATTAGTATAACTAAAAAAAAAGTGCTGGTGAAATTCAGGGAACGAAAGCCCATAAATCCCCAGGGCCTGATAATCTACATCTCAGGGTACTAAAGGAGGTGACCATGGAAATAGTGGATTTATTGGTTGTCATCTTCCAAAATTCTGTAGATTCTGGAACAGTCTCGGCAGATTGGAGGGTGGCAAATGTAACCCCACTATTTAAAAAAAGAGGGAGGGTAAAAACACGGAATTACAGACTGGTTAGCCTAACATCAGTGGTAGGGAAAATGCTAGAATCTATTATAAAGGATGTGCTAACAAGACACTTAGAAAATATCAACAGGATTAGACAAAGTCAGCATGGATTTATGAAAGGGAAATCATGTTTGACAATCATACTGCAGTTTTTGAGGACATAACTAGCAGAATAGATAAGGGAGAACCAGTGGATGTTGTGTATTTGGATTTTCAGAAGCTTTTGATAAAGTCCCACATAAGAGGTTAATGTGCAAAATTAAAGCACATGGATTGAGAACTGGTTAGCAGACAGGAAACAGAGAGTAGGAATAAATGGGTCTTTTTCGGAAGGGCAGTTGGTGGCTAGTGGGGTACGACAGAGATCGGTGCTTCGGTCCCAGCTGTTCACAATATATATCAATGACTTGGATGAGGGAACCAAGTGTAATATTTCCAAGTTTGCTGATGACACAAAATGAGGTGGGAATGTGAGTGTTGAGGAGGATGTTAAGAGGCTTCAAGGTGATTTAGATAGGTTGAGTGAGTGGGCAAATACATGGCAGATGCAGTATAAAGTGGATAACAGAATGGCAGAGTATTATTTAAATGGTGATAGATTGGGAAATGTGGTGAGTACCTCACTTCCTGACTCCCTAAAGCCTTTCCACAATCTCAGGAGTTCCACAATTCCACAAGTCAGAAGTGTGATAGAATACTCTCCACTTGCCTGGATGAGTGCAGCTCCAATAACACTTAACAAGCTTGACACATCCAGGACAAAACAGCCCGCTTGGTTGACACCACATTCACAAACATTTACTTCCTTCATCACCGACACACAGTGGCAACAGTGTGTACCATCTACATGATGCACTGTAAGAACTCACCATGGCTCCTTAGACAACATCTTCCAAACCCACAACCGCTACCATCTAGAAGGACAATGCAGCAGACACACGGGAGCACCACCGCATGTAAGTGCCCCTCCAAGCCAATCACCATCCTGATTTGGAAATATAATGCAATTCCTTCACTGTCGCTGGGTCAAAATCCTGGAACTCTCTCTCTAACAGCACTGTGGGTATACCTATACCACATGGACTGCAGCAGTTCAAGAAGGCCACCACCTTTTCATGGGCAATTAGGGATGGGCAATATATGCTGGCCTAGCCAACAACACCGACAGCCCATGAATGAGTAAAAAAAAGGTCAAGGTTCTTGAGGACAAAACAAGCATCAATAATCTTACAGGCTTTGCCTGGGCTTTACTGC
This sequence comes from Cetorhinus maximus, assembly GCF_964194155.1. Taxonomy (NCBI): domain Eukaryota; kingdom Metazoa; phylum Chordata; class Chondrichthyes; order Lamniformes; family Cetorhinidae; genus Cetorhinus; species Cetorhinus maximus. The sequence goes on from NC_135884.1 coordinate 131,324,454, forward strand.
AGAACTCCAAGTAATGGGGCTGTTGTTCCAGGATGCCAAAGGCATGTTACACTACCTGATGGATGTAGAAGCTGCATTTTTTTCTGCACTCCGTATCACACTGATGGCTCCATATTTGAAATACGAGCATAACGTCTACAAGCAATGCCTCCCATATGCCCCATCTCAGCTCATCTGCTGCGGAAACCCTCATTCATGCCTTCGTTACATCAAGACGTGACTATTCCAAAGCACTCCTGATTGGTTCCCATATTCTACTATCTGGAAACTTGCTGCAGCGAATGGGCTCCAAGCTCTGGAGACAGCTTGTGCAAAGTTGTTGCTGGACTCCTCCAAGCTCCTTGACATTGACGGAAGATTTTCTGGAGGGCCTGCAAATACACCAAGCATTTCATTGAGCATACCTATCAGCCTTCCTCTGAACGCTACCTCATTAAAGTCCTCATCAGTGTGCTCTGCAGAACTCTGATAAACTGGCATCTGCGCTATCTTTATTCCTTGCCCTGGCTGCAGGTCACTCATACTTGGTGTCCCACTATCCAGCCTCTAATCTATCCTCTAATGCACGTGCAGTGTCCGCATCTGAGCTGATGGCTGTGTGAGTGTGAGTGACGGTGTTTCTTCTTCATCACTGTTCTTCCACCTCTTGCTCTTCCACCATTGCCTGGCCAGGTTGCAGTTCTTGGGTAGAAGAAACAGAGTTAATGCTTTGAGTCGAATATGAGTTTTCTTCACAACTGAAGAAGTCATATTCATCTTGAAATGTTAACTCTTGTTTCTCTCTCCACAGGTGCTGCCAGACCTGCTGAGTATTTCCAGAATTTTCTGCTTTTAATTCAGATTTCCAGCATCCACAATAACATAAGAAATAGGAGTGTGAGTAGGTCATCCGGCCCCTCGATACTGCTCCATCATTCAATAAGATAACGGCTGATCAGATTGTGGGCTTAACTCCCACTTTCCTGCTGTCACCGCCCCACAACCCCCCCCCTCCCACCCCTCCCCACCCCCGCAATAACCCTTGACTCCCTTGTCGATCAAAAATCTGTCTAACTCAAACTTGAATACATTCAATCACCCAGCTTCCACTGCTGTCTGGGGAAGAGAATTCCAAGCACTAATGACCCTCTGAGAGAAGAAATTTCCATCTCCATCTTAAATTGTTGACCTCTTTTTTTAAAAATGTGCCCCCTAGTTCTAGATTCCCCCATAAGGAGTAATATCGTTTTAGCATCTACCCTGTCAAGCCCCCTCAGAATCTTATATGTTTCAATAGGATCACCTCTCCTTCTTCTAAACTCCGAAGAGAACCTGTGAACAAACGCCTTCCCAGGAATCAGCTGAGTTAAACTCCTCTTATCTACTTCCAAAGCAACTACGTCCCTCCTTAAGTAAGGTGACTGAAACCATGCACAATACTCTAGGTGTGGTCTCACCAATGCCCTATACAGTTGTAGCAAGACTTCCCTACTTATATACCACCAGTTGCATGGTCTTCACAAAGTTTGTCTGGAGGGCCTGCTGGTCCCCTTTAGATAGATGACATCTCACTTCTACACCTCCTGCACCAAGGCCTCTAGTATGTCAGGAAATCTTGGAGCCCACTCTACCATTTTGTGCCAATACTGGTCTTTCCCAGGTCAAATACACTTTTATATTGCTGCACATTTTCCAACCAAGGTGCACCTCCACTTTAAGAGGTGCAGCCTGGTTTTGTGTTTTGCAGACTAGCTTGAACTTGTGCCAGCCTCTCACAATTTTGCACCCCCTGCTCTGCTCACTTAGCGCTGGCTACACGCTACAATCACCTGAATTAGAAAGTAGCACAAAGTTTGTGTGCTACCAGCATTGGAAGCAATGGATGCAGGGTAATCCTGCATCATGACCCCTGTACCGTTTTCAGGCCCTGTCCAATTTCGTAGCCAGCAAATCTCAGATACTTTGAGTGTTCAACATCACATTCTCATCCTTTTAAGCTTTTAACAGAGTTCTTAATGATCATAACACTTTGCACCATGGGGTCCCAACAGTGCCATTATGTGCAGAAAATAAATGGGTTGACACAGACTACAGAACAAAGGAAATCAGCCACAGTTAAATTTCTCCTTGCCGAGTTTGGACACTCCAATTTAAATGAGGTATACTAACCCCCTCTGGTGCCTTACATCAGCTTCGATTGTGTAAAATTGATGCTACATGAGAATAAAGTGAATCCTGAACAAATTTTCCCATTAACAAAAGAACGTTTAACACTGGGTTTGTGTGTTAATATTACCCGGAGGAGTCTTAGAATTTGGTAGCATCTCAAAGCCAATTTCTACAGCAAGAGAATGTAGGTTCTCCTATACATTAACCAAGATGGTCAACATAACTTGATATTTCAGAGATTTTTTAGATTTAAAGAAATGCATAAGTTAAATGAAGGGCAACTAGACTGTAAATTTTTAATTTATTCATCCACAGGATGTGGGCATTGCTGGCACATCCAGTATTTATTGCACCTCCCCAGTCGCCCTGGAGAAGGTTGTGATGAAGCATATCTTTTGGACCACTGTAGTCAGTGTGCTGCAGGCACTCCCACAACGCTGATAAGGAGGGAGTTCCAGGGCAATGACCAAGCAAAGATGAAGTAACAATGATATATTGTTACAGAAAGGGAGAGCTGACAGGCATGGCTCCCTTTTTCTTCACCTATGCCCTGACAAAAGGCAGCGTGTTTAAAAAAAAGGTATTTTCTCCTGGGATTTGCCCAGATCTCAGGTTTCTCACAGGTGCAGGGTGCCATCAACTGCACGCGCAGATTTCCGTGGCAACAAGCAGTCAACTATGTCAATTGCAAGGGCTTCCACTAGCTGAATGTTCAGCTGGTGCATGACCACCACGAAGGCATCCTGCAGATCTGTGCACGGATCCCAGGAAAGTGTCCGCGCCTCCTACATTCTCAGGAGGTCTCAGATCCCTGATGTCTCCCAGGGTCCAGGGAGGCTGCAGCGTTGGCTCCTTGGGGACAAGGGCGTGGCTGATGAAACCCCTGCGACGGCCTCAGAGTGCAGCAGGGAGAAGGTACAACAAGACTCATGCTGCAACTTGCACCTTGGTGGAGCAAACCATCGGAATGTTGAAAATGAGGTTCTGGTGCCTGGGCCGGTCTGGTGGAGCCCTGCAATACAGTCCGCAGAGGGTGTCATGCATCTCCGTCACCTGCTGCACCCTTCACAACCTGGCAATGCAACGGGGAGAGGAGCTAGCTGAGGAGGAAATGGAGGAGTTGCACATCTCTTCTGATGAGGAGGATGTCAACAGGGATGAGGATGAGGAGGTCCTCTAAGGCAAGGATGACGGCGATGAGGCCATCGCACTGGCCAGACGAGGCAGGTGCGCTCGGGAGGTCCTCATAGCTGCTGGATTTGTAGAGGATGATGATGACATGCAGTGAGGAGACAGCATATATCCTCACATTGCATCTGTGAACGTTTGACTCCTGTCTGTCTGATGGCAGCGCAAATCCCTCTGTGATAAGGCTGCTGTCATGGAGACGCAGCGGATGCCCATAATCGCTACATTCCAAAAGGATAATGACATGCAGTGGAGACACTCCATAAATCCTCACATAGCCTATGTGAATGTCTGACTCCTGTCTGGCTGATGGCACCTCGCTTGCGCTGCTGTGAATGGGGTCATAGCATGGAGATGCAGCAGGGAAACTTTAACTTCTCCTGATCCTATGGCATCCTTCATGAGCTGAACCCTTCAGGACCACACTATCACCGGACATAGATGCTGATGAGATGCGGGCCAGCCACACCTCAAAGATGCTGGGAGCACACGGAGAAAATGACAGAACTCTGCACAGCCAGCCCAGAACATTATGGCAGCAATGATAAGCCCCATTGGGTGCAGATACGACTGATGTGACCAGTGACAGTGAAGGCAGACCATCAGTGTGCTTAGAAGGTTGCACAAAACACAGGGAAGATGCACTGGACTGAGACACCTGCCTTTATCTTGTGAAGTGACCAAGGATTCTCATCTGCGTGACACGAATACTGCTCATCAGAACAAGGAGCCATAGGCAAGGAGGGAATCTTGGGAGTTTATTAACAAAGTGAACATTAAGTACAAGTGATTAACACCTGTGCCCAAACTGTGCAACTATATCTTCTTAACCTTCGTAATCCTGCCGCTATGTCTTGGTGCTCCCCTGGCATCCACAGCAGAGGTGGAGGCAGCCTGCTGACTGGTATGCCCTGTCTGTGATGACCTTGACAGGCATTCTCTGGAGGACCAAGACTTGGAGAGTACCCGGCCTGCCTTTGGGGTCCTGCTGTGTGTCAGTGGCACCCTCCTCGGCCTGTGGAGCTGGATTTGCTGAGGCCACAGGAAGAGGGGATTCAGATGGGCCGGACACTACTGGAGTCACCTGGGTGGATGGCCCTGGGTTGCCCAACTGCTGATACTCCTCCCTACAGGTGCCCAAGGGCCCCTGGCTGACTCCTTGAAGGGGAAGCTGGAGTGAGATCGAGCTGCCCTGCACCATTCTCACGTTGACACTGTTGGGGGCTAACTATGGAATCAGTGATTGAGTTCAGCCCGTGCAGCAGTGCAGAATTGATGCCCTGCACCAACATCTCCATGGTGGCCGCCATCCTAACAGTGTTGACTTCGGCGTGTTGGCCTGCCAGTGCTATCACCTCAGACTGGAGATGATGGACTCTTCCATCATGCCTTGCAATCTGAGAAGTGCAGCAGACATTCCTTCCTGATGTTCCAGTGCTTGCCTTTGCAGCCCCAGCAACTTTGGTATGACCGAGTCCAGAGGCTCGTCATCTGACTCAGACTCAGCAGAATTCTGGTCTCCAGTAGCCCTCCAAATGCCAGAAGCCTGGGAAGTCTCTGCCACCGCTGCTGTGGATCAGATAGTGCGATGTGCTCAACACAGAAACAGAATTACCTGGAAAAACTCAGCAGGTCTGGCAGCATCGGTGGGGAAGAAAAGAGTTGACGTTTCGAGTCCTCATGATCCCTCAACAGAACTGAGTAATATTAAGAGAGGGGTGAAATACAAGCTGGTTTAAGGTGGTGGGGGAGAGAAGTGGGGTGGGGGGGGTGGTGTGTGGGGGTGTGGTTGTAGGGACAAGCAAGCAGTGATAGGAGCAGATAATCAAAAGATGTCACAGACAAAGGAACAAAGAGGTGTTGAAGGTGGTGATATTATCTAAGAGAATGTGCTAATTAAGAATGGATGGCAGGACACTCAAGGTACAGCTCTAGTTGGGGTGGGGTGGAAAGACTAACAGGGCATAAAAGGTATAGATTTAAAAATAATGGAAATAGGTGGGAAGAGAAAAATCTATATAAATTATTGGTAAAAACAAAAGGGATGGGGAAGAAACAGAAAGGGGGTGGGCATGGAGGAGGGAGTTCAAGATCTAAAGTCGTTGAATTCAATATTCAGTCCGGAAGGCTGTAAAGTGCCTAGTCGGAAGATGAGGTGTTGTTCCTCCAGTTTGCGTTGGGCTTCACTGGAACAATGCAGCAAGCCAAGGACAGCCCACCCCCACTAGAGCTGTACCTTGAGTGTCCTGCCATCCATTCTTAATTAGCACATTCGTTTAGATATCACCACCTTCAACACCTCTTTGTTCTTTTGTCTGTGACATCTTTTGATTATCTGCTCCTATCACTGCTTGCTTGTCCCTACAACCACATCCCCCTCCCCACTTCTCTCCCCCCACCCTCCCCACCTTAAACCAGCTTATATTTCACCCCTCTCTTAATATTACTCAGTTCTGTTGAAGGGTCATGAGGACTCGAAACGTCAACTCTTTTCTTCTCCGCCGATGCTGCCAGACCTGCTGAGTTTTTCCAGGTAATTCTGTTTTTGTTTTGGGTTTCCAGCATCCGCAGTTTTTTGTTTTTATCTCTGTGCAATGTGCTCACCAGATTATGAACCCAAGGCTACTCTGAAGCTAGGTCCCACTGAGGTGTGTGTATCTGCACTGGCAACGGGTGTGGGTGAGCGCTGTGATGGGTCTTCAGTGAGGGTTTCAGCAGATTCCTCTTCTGAGGAGTCTTTGGGGCTTGAGTGGAGGACCTGGGTGATGGACTCCCTCGTCTGCTTCCCAGATGTGCCTGCGAAAGCATGGAGAGATATTTAGTGCATGGCAGTGGCCTGTGAAACAGGACTCATCACTCACAGCATGGTTGTCAGATGAATGTGACGCTGCTGGATGCTTACTTGGTTGAGCACTGGTGACCTCACCGTCAGCACAGGAACGGTCCAGATCTTCATCAGTCGGCTGGATGGCTCTATTTTCACAGCCCGTGAGGACCTTTAATTCGGGAATTCCTCCACCAGTAAGCGACCTCTCCCTCTTGTTGTGTGCCAGCTTGTCCCGCATGAAGACAGATGGAGACTGTAAGCAGGATGCCTGCCAGGCCAGATGATTAATATGCCTGGCATGTGTGGGTGGTGAGTGACACCATGGACGGGATGAGGGAAATGGAGGTTTATGTGAGAGGGTGATTGGTGATGTCTCTTGAACTGGCAGTGAGTCAGATCCTTTTGCGTCTTGGGTAAATGAGTTCGTTGGTCAACCGAGCTCTAACTGCACGCCTTCCTATGTTCTCCCCAATTGCTGCTTGTAATCAATAACAGGGAGAGACTGATGTAAGAGTCAACAGTGATTGTTTATTGAGACATAGGGCAGAGCACCAGATCATACGTGCTCACTCAGAAACCTTCAGAGGTAGACTTACAGTTCCCAGTTGCCCGCGCTGTACGGTGATTCGTCAGTGCTGTCACATGATCAGTACACTCATGGATTTATCTGGTCTGAACAGGGGAGGAATCCAGAAAATTTAGCACTGAGACCAGTTCCTGGGAAATCGGAGCCTCCCCATTATTAGCTGGCAGGGGAAGGCGGCTTAGTGCGTCAGCATGTGTGATTTGAGTTCCCAAACAGTGGACAAAAGTGTATTCGTAGGCGGCTAATATTAGTGCCCATCTCTGGGTGCGAGCCAATGTGATAGGTGGTATTGCTTTATCTTCTCCAAATAATCCCAGCAGGGGTCTGCGGTCGGTTATAATATGGAAATGGCGACTGTGGAAATATTGATGAAACTTATGGACACCGAACACAATAGATAAGCCCTCTTTTTCAATTTGGGAATATCGTTGGTCTGCGACACTGAGTTTACGAGATGTATAACCAGTGAGTCATTCGGAGCCATCCGCCATCCAATGTGAAAGGACAGCCCCTATTCCATAAGGGGATGCATGACATGTTAAAATTAATTTCTTCTTGGGGTCAAAGTGTCAAAGTGAGTCAAACAAGGCCGACGATCTTAACAATTGCTTCATATTCAGGAAGGCATCCTGGTGCGGGGCTTGCAAACTCCATTTATGGTCCTTCTTAAGCAGGCCGCACAATGGGGCCAGCACAGTCAAGAGGTTTGTGAGGAATCGGCTATAGTAGTTTACTATGCCTAAGAAGACCTTAAGCTCTGTGGTATTTCTCGGGGCAGGTGCCTTGCAAATGGCCTGGACTTTTTCTTCCATAGGATGCAGGCCCTGCGCATCAACCTTGTGGCCCAAGTAAATTACCTCCTTAGCTTGGAACAGTCATGTCTCATGTTTTAAACGTACCCCCACTTGTGTGAAGTGTTGAGCACCTCTTCTAGATTTGCTAAGTGTTCATCATCGGTCAGTCCCGTGACTAATAAGTCATCCAAGTAAACAATAACATGGGGCAATCCTTGGAGCAAGGTTTCCATCGTTCTTTGGAAAATAGCACACGCCGAGGAGACCCCAAAGGGTAGACGTGCGTATTGAAACAATCCTTGGTGTGTATTAATGGTGATGAGTTCCTTAGAGTCCTTTTCCAATTCTACCTGCTGGTAGGCATGGCTCATGTCTAATTTCGAATATGTGGCACCCCCTGCCAACTTTGAATACAATTCTTCAATCTTGGGTACTGGGTGTTTATTAAGTTTGGCCACCTTATTGACAGTTAGCTTATAGTCACTACATAAACACACACGTTGGTCCGGCTTCAGTACAGGTACGATGGGTGCCACCCACTCAGAAGATTGCACTGGTTGTAGGGTGCCCAATTTTTCCAGTCTGTCCAGTTAAGTTTTAATTTTGTCCCTTAGAGCATAAGGGACTGGTCTGGCTCTTATAAATCTGGGAGTTGCATTTGAGTCTACATGGATCCTGGCCTGTAGCCCTCGAATCAGTCACTGTTTTTTTTAAACTCAGGCTGTCTCTGCAGCTGTCAGCTTTTCTCTGCTGGGTTTCACACTCTTTTCGAGTGTTGGCGGGATCCCCGCAATTGCGATTCTACAGGGTTTTTAAAAAAATTTTAAACTGCAGCACTGCTTTCTGCTCCAAATGCAGGCTGTCGCCTGTTTTATAAGTAAAGTACAGATGCTCTTTCCAATGCTTTGCTCACCCATCTTGTGGACCCTCACTCAGGAGTCTTGCAATGTTTTTATCCTCATCATCAATTTTATGTCTTGGATAAATTAGTTCATTGGTCAACTGAACTCTAACTGCATGCCTTCCTATGTTCTCCTCAATTGCTGCTTACAGTCAATAAGGGGGAGAAATTGATGTAAGGATAAATAGTGATGGTTTATTGAGTCATAGGGCAGAGCACCAGGTCATAGGTGTTCACACAGAAACCTCTAGTACTAGACTGACAGTTCCCAGTTGCTCGCACTGTACAGTGATTCGTCAGTGCTGTCACATGATCAGTACATTTGCATTCGCTTAAAGGGACAGGGCACCTCACTTTACCACAGATCCCTGTGAACATGTGATGGGTTTGTGAGCGTGTGAGTTGGGAGCAATGAGAAGAGTGACTTACCCTGGCAGAACTGAGGAGATTATTCAACCTCTTTCGACACTGGGTGTCTTTCCTCTTTTGCAAGGCATTGGCACTGACCACCGTTGCCACAGCCTCCCAAGCCGGATTAGACCATAGACCATAAGACATAGGAACAGAAATTAGGCCATTTGGCCCATCGAGTCTGCTCCACCATTCAATCATGGCTGATAAGTTTCTCAACCCCATTCTCCTGCCTTCTCCCCATAACCTTTGATCCCCTTACCAGTCAAGAACCTATCTATCTTGGTCTTAAATACACTCAATGACCTGGCCTCCACAGCCTTCTATGGTAGTGAATTCCATAGATTCACCACTCTCTGGCTAAAGAAGTTTCTCCTCATCTCTGTTCTAAAAGGTCTTCCCTTTACTCTGAGATTGTGCCCTCGGGTCCTAGTCTCTCCTACTAATGGAAACATCTTCCCCACGTCCACTCTATCCAGGCCTTTCAGTAATACTGGGGAAGGGGGTTATCCCAGGGTGTGTGTGCAGGTACATGTTGATCTGTGCTCTATCAACAGCAGGTGCAAAAGCAGCCCTGGGTTATAACAGCGCGGAGAAAGAGTGAAGAAAGAGCGGGAGAGAGAGACAGAGGCCCTAAATAGCGGTTCAAACCAACACTGAAAGGATTGTTGATGTTGCTGCCTCCCCTGTGGCCAGAGCGGAGGTAGAGGGCATAATGGTGGGCCTCCATGGCTTCCAAAAGATGTTCCAGGGACGCGTCACTGAATCAGGGAGTTGCAATCTTCTTGCCTTTCGGGGCCATGTCTTCTGTGCAACAGTCCTGGGCTGGAAGCACTGAGAGGTGTGCACGCAGCTACGCTTTAAATGTGGCATCTGGCATGAGGAAGCGATGAAGTGACGTCATGGTGGGCGAATCGGAGGATGCCTGCCAGCAAAACGGTGTGTTTCCTGGGGAGGCATGATTAATGAGGCGGGTTTGGGACGAAACGGCATGAAAAGCCAACAGTGCGGCTGGAGTGTAAAACGTTCTTTTCCTGCCCGCTATCGCGTGTACTGCGAATCTGGGATGATTCCGCCCATTGTTTCTGTCATGGAATCATAGCATCTCTTCCCATTGTCGGGGAGAGGTGGAACATGGGGACTTGAAGTAAGGGCAGTCAAGTGGCTCGCAGAGGGTTCTGCTCCCTCCATTCCGATGTCCAGGCCCTCGGTCAGGTGCTGAGTGCCTTTGATCGAGGGACCCCTGCCCTCCAAGGTGACAAGCGGCAGGCATAGATTCACCTCTCATGCATGCCACATGGCGGCAGACTCGCTTGCAGCTGGGGTTAATCCCAGTGGTGATGGAATGAAGCTCTTAAATGGTCATCAATTGGCCACATAAGCGCCTCAATTGGCAGCGGGGCGGGAAGGTCGACCATGGGTTGTCTGTCCAGTACTTAATTCTGGGGGAGGCAGACAGGAGCCGGAGTTCAGGTATGCCACCACCCCGCTTTATGTCGAAGCTTGCAACCATCGAGAGCAGAAGATTTTGCCCATTGTTTCTGGATTTCAGGTTTGGAGACGCAGAGGCTACAACAGCATTGTGAACACAGGGTGGAATTTTCCACTCCCGTTGGCGGCAGGCAAGTTTGGCAGCAAGATTGGACAATATGGCAAGAAGGCCAAAAATCAGTTTTACACGGTCGTGAAGCCAGATTGTGATCGTCCACTCCACCCATCAATGGCGGGACATGCTTTCCGCTGTCGCATGTCGAGAATCTAATTTCAATACTTCAGCATCTCATTTTAGGCCCTGGTAGCCGGAATCATCCCCCCACGTTTGATCATCAGGGCATGTTGGCTTGGTTCACAACTGCACATAAGCGATGTGCACCTGGCGATCTGCACCTCGCTCAGGGCTTCCAGGTTTGCTTGCCTGTCTTGTTTTGGGCAGTACTTGCAATCATCAGAGCCAGGCTTTGCATCACTTCACTTCAGCCACATCACTTTTAGGGGCAGGGCTGACAGGCAGGTCTCCACCTACCAGGCCAGCCGTAAGGCAGGGGTGGCTTTTCAATTGCTGCAGGGCTAGGGCTTGCTTAGGGAAAGGGGAGAAGTGGCCTCAGGCAAAGGAAGAAGCTGCAGGGGGAGGGCTGTACTGGGGAAGGGGGGTATCCCAGGGTGTGTGTGCAGGTACATGTTGATCTGTGCTCTATCAGCAGCAGGTGCAAAAGCAGCCCTGGGTGATAACAGCGTGGAGAAAGAGTGAAGAAAGAGCGGGAGAGAGAGACAGAGGCCCCAAATAGAGGTTCAAACCAACACTGAAAAAGCAAAGAGTGACGTCACAGGAGAGCAGGCATGTGATTGGCTGGTGAGTCTTTCAGCTTTCAGCTTTGTTTTAGATTTAAATTAGCAGCTGAGTAACTAACACTTGTTGATTATTATTAAATTAGTAACTTAAGGGTAGGGGGAAATTAAAAAAATAGTAAAGGTAATACAACAAAAAAGAGTGAGAGCAGAGCGACTGTATAAAGAGTGGGAGTTTCCCTGCGAGGGAGTGGAGCAACCGTGTAAAGAGTGGGAGTGGAGCACCTGTATTAAGAGCAGAGTGGAGTTTACCTGTGTGGGGGGGGCCAGTTCTCAACCAGACACTCAGTGGCGCTGGAATTCGAAAGGAAAAGTGACTTCAGGACAAGGGAGAGAGCTGATTGGTAGTAGTGGGTAAGTAGTTTTTTCTCCACTTTAAAGCAACATTTCAGAAGATAAAGATTCTCAGCATTTATTTTTTTAAGAAAAGCTAAATAGTTTTCTACTTGGCTTAAATTTATAGAAATAGTCTTTTAATTAAAAATAAACAAAAATGTATGGCAAGGGAACCCAGTCCCATGTGGTCTACGACCTGAAGCATGTGGGAATTCTTCGGTACTCCTTGCAGTCTGGATAACCACATGTGCAGTAAGTACCACTGGCTTGACCAGCTTGAGCAATAGGTTTCGGAGCTTGAGCGCCAGCTGGAGACACAGCGGTACATCCCCGAGGCTGAGGGTTACATGGATAGCACATTTTTAGATGTGGTCACATCGCAGCTTAAGGAAGTGCAGTCATAGAGGGAATGGGTGACCACCAGTCAGAAGAAGGGAGGCAGGCAGGTAGCCAGGAGAGTCCCAGAGTGCATCTCATTCAAGAACCATTTTTCTGTGTTCGAAAAGAATGAGGGTGAAGGTTCCTCTGGAGACTGCAACCAGATCCAAGTTCATGGCACTGTGGATGGCTCAGCTGCTCAAGAGGGGAGGAGTGAGAGTGCAAGAGCAATAGTGGCAGGGGTGCAGACAGGCGCTTCTGCGGCCATAGGTGTGTTGCCATAGGGATGTTGCCTCCCTGTTGCCAGGGTCAAGGATCTCGCAGAACGGCTGTAGGGCATTCTGAAGGGGGAGAGAGAACAATCAGAGGTTGTCGTTCACATTGGTGCCAACGACATAGGTAGAAAGAGGGATGAGGTCCTACAACAAGAATTTAGGGAACTAGGTAGCAGATTAAAAAGCAGGACCTCAAAGATTGTGATCTCTGGATTATTCCCTGTGCCACGTGCTAGTAAGAATAGGAATAGGAGAATAGAAAGGATGAATGTGTGGCTGAAGAGATGGTGCAGGAGGGAGGGCTTTAGTTTCCTGGATCACTGAGTCTGTTTCTGGCGAAGATGGGGCTTGTACAAGTCGGACGGGTTGCACCTGAACCGGAATGGGATCAACATCCTAGCGGGGAGACTAGCGGGATTTAAACTAATTTGGCAGGGGAATGGGATACAGAGTGGAGGTACAGTAGAGGGTGATACACAACCAAATATAGAAGAGAAACTATGTCAGTCTGGAAGGCAGAACAAATATCGACCTGTTAAGGCACAAGGGAATAATGCAAAGCTGGATTGTATCTATTTTAATGCAAGGAGTCTTATGAGTAAGGCAGATGACTTGAGAGCTTTGATTAACACATGGGAATATGATATTGTTGCCAGGACTGGCAGCTCAATATTCCAGGGTATAGAATCCTCAGGTGTGACAGTGACAGGGGCGGAGGGGTAAAAAAGAGGAGGTGGCATTGCACTATTGATCAAGGAGTCAATTACTGCAGTAAGGAGGGATAGTATCTTAGAAGGTTCCTCAAATGAGGCCAATGGGTAAAACTTAAAAACAAAAAGGGGGCAATCACTTTGCTAGGAATGAACTAGAGGCCTCCAAACAGTCAAGGGGAGATAGAGGAGAAGATATGGAGGCAAATCTTAGAGAAGTGTAAAAATAATAGGGTAATAATAGTAGGGGATTTCAACTTCCCCAATGTTAACTGGGATAGTATTAGTGTGAAAGACTTAGAGGGGGCAGAACTCTTAATCCAGGAGGGCTTTTTGAGCCAGCATGTAGAAACTCCGACAAGGGAAGGGCCGGTGCTGGACCTAATCAGGAATGAAGCCGGGCAAGTGGTAGAAGTGTCAATGGCGGAGCATTTTGGGAATACTGACCATAACTCTGTACAATTTAAGGTAGTTATGGAAAAGGACAAAAATGGACCAAAAATAAAGGTCCTGAATTGAGGGAAGGTCGATTTCAATTTGAAAAGACAGGATCTGGCCAAAGTGGACAGGGAGCAGCTATTTGTAGGAAAGTCGACATCAGACCAGTGGGATCCATTCAAAAAGGATATAGTGAGAGTTCAGGGCCAACATGTTCCCGTAAAGGTGAAGGGTAGGACCAACAAGTCCAGGGAAGCCTGGATGTCAAGGGGTATGGAGAATTGGATAAGGAGGTTTATGCAGGTACAGAGGGCTGAAAACCATAACACCATAAAACATAGGAGCAGAAATTAGGCCATTCGGCCCATCGAGTCTGCTCTGCCATTCAATCGTGGCTGATAAGTTTCTCAACCCCATTCTCCCACCTTCTCCCCGTAACCTTTGATCCCCTTACCAATCAAGAACCTATCTATCTCCGTCTTAAATACACTCAATGACCTGGCCTCTACAGCCTTCTATGGCAATGAATTCCATAGATTCACTACTCCCTGGCTAAAGAAGTTTCTCCTCATCTGTGTTCTAAAAGGTCTTCCCTTTACTCTGAGGCTGTGCCCTCGTGTCCTAGTCTCTCCTACTAATGGAAACATCTTCCCCACGTCCACTCTATCCAGGCTTTTCAGTGTTCTGTAAGTTTCAATCAGATCCCCCCATATCCTTCTAAACTCCATTGAGTATAGACCCAGAGTCCTCAAACGTTTCTCATATGTTAAGCTTTTCCTTCCTAGTATCGCTCTCGTGAACCTCCTCTGGATCCTCTCCAGGGCCAGAACATCCTTCCTGAGATACGGGGCCCAAAATTGCTCACAAAATTCTAAATGTGGTCTGACCAGAGCCTTATAAAGCCTCAGCAGCACATCCCTGCTTTTATATTCTAGCCCTCTCGAAATGAATGTCTACATTGCATTTGCCTTCCTAAATACCGACTCAACCTGCAAGTTAACCTTAAGAGAATCCTGGACTAGGACTCCCAAGTCCCTTTGCACTCCAGATTTCTAAATTCTCTCCCCATTTAGAAAATAGTCTATGCCTCTATTCTTCCTATCAAAGTGCATGACTTCACACTTCCCCAAATCAACGGAAGCCCTAAAGGGGTATGGAAAATGTAAGGGGATACTTAGAAAAGAAATCAGAAGAACGAAGAGGGTGCATGAAAAAACACTGGTGGGCAAGATAAAGGAAAATCCCAAGGCATTTTAAGAGCAAGAGGATAACCAGGGAAAGAGCAGGGCACATTAGCGACCAAAGTGGCGATCTGTGTGGAGCTGGAGGACGTAGGCAAGGTTTTAAATGATTACTTTTCATCTGTGTGAGGCAAGGGAGGAGATTGCAGGGGCTCTGACACTAATTTTCAAATCCTCTCTGGCCACAGGAGAGATGCCAGAGGACTGAAGGGCAACAAATGTGGTACCATTATTCAAGAAGGGTAGTAGGGATAAACCAGGTAATTACAGGCCAGTGAGTCTAACAGCACTGGTAGGGAAACTAATGGAAAAAATTCTGAGGGACAGGATTAATCTCCACTTGGAAAGGCAGGGATTAATCAGGGATAGTCATCATGGCTTTGTCGGGAGAAATCGTGTCTAACAAATTTGATTCAATTTTTCCAGGAGGTGACTAGTTATGTAGATGAGGGTAGATCAGTTGATGTAGTCTACATGGACTTCAGTAAGGCTTTTGACAAGGTCTCGCATGGGAGAATGGTCAAGATGATAAAAGTCCATGGGATCCAGGTCAATTTGGCAAATTGGATCCAAAATTGGCTTCGTGGCAGGAGGCAGAAGCTGATGGTCAAAGGTTGTTTTTGCGATTGGAAGCCTATGATGAGTGGTGTACTGCAGGGATCGGTGCTGGGACCCTTGCTGTTTGTAGTGTACATTAATGATTTAGACGTGAATATAGGAGGTATAATCAGTAAGTTCGCAGATGACACAAAAATTGGTGATGTCGTAAATAGTGAGGAGGAAAGCCTTAAATTACAGGACAATATAGATGGGCTTCTAAGGTGGGCAGAGCAGTGGCAAATGGAATTTAATCCTGGGAAGTGTGAGATGATGCATTTTGGAAGGACTAACAAAGCAAAGGAATACACAATGAATGGTAGGACCTTAGGAAGAACAGAGGATCGGAGGGACCTTGGTGTACAGGTCCATAGATCCCTGAAGGCAGCAGCACAAGTAGATAAGGTGGTTAAGAAGGCATAAGACCATAAGACATAGGAACAGAAATTAGGCCATTTGGCCCATCGAGTCTGCTCCGCCATTCAATCATGGCTGATAAGTTTCTCAACCCCATCCTCCCACCTTCTCCCCGTAACCTTTGTCCCCTTACCAATCAAGAATCTATCTATCTCCGTCTTAAATACACTCAATGACCTGGCCTCCACAGCCTTCTGTGGCAATGAATTCCATAGATTCACTACTCTCTGGCTAAAGAAGTTTCTCCTCATCTCTGTTCTAAAAGGTCTTCCCTTTACTCTGAGGCTGTGCCCTCGGGTCCTAGTCTCTCCTACTAATGGAAACATCTTCCACACGTCCACTCTATCCAGGCCTTTCAGTATTCTGTAAGTTTCAATCAGATCCTCCCTCATCCTTCTAAACTCTATTGAGTATAGACCCAGAGTCCTCAAACGTTTCTCATATGTTAAGCTTTTCATTCCTGGGATCGTTCTCGTGAACCTCCTCTGGACCCTCTCCAGGGCCAGAACATCCTTCCTGAGATATGGGGCCCAAAATTGCTCACAATATTCTAAATGTCGTCTGACCAGAGCCTTATAAATCCTCAGCAGCACAGCCCTGCTTTTATATTCTAGTCCTCTCGAAATAAATATCAACATTGCATTTGCCTTCCTAACTACCGACTCAACCTGCAAGTTAACCTTAAGAGAATCCTGGACTAGGACTCCCAAGTCCCTTTGCACTCCAGATTTCTGAATTCTCTCCCCATTTAGAAAATAGTCTATGCCTCTATTCTTCCTACCAAAGTGCATGACCTCACGCTTCCCCACATTGTATTCCATCTGCCACTTCTTTGCCCATTCTCCTAACCTGTCCAAATCCTTCTGCAGCCTCCCCGCCTCCTCAATACTACCTGTCCCTCCACCTATCTTTGTATCATCTGCAAACTTAGCCAGGATGCCCTCAGTTCCTTCATCTAAATCATTAATGTATAAAGTGAAAAGTTATGGTCCCAACACTGACCCCTGCGGAACTCCACTAGTCACCGGCCGCCATCCTGAGAAGGACACCCTTATCCCCACTTTCTGCCTCCTGCCAGACAGCCAATCTTCTATCCATGCTAGTACCTTGCCTCTAACACCATGGGCTCTTATCTCACTGAGCAGCCTCCTGTGCGGCACCTTGTCAAAGGCCTTCTGGAAGTCCAAGTGGATAACATCCATTGGCTCTCCTTTGTCTAAACTACTCATTACCTCCTCAAAGAATTCTAACAGATTTGTCAGGCATGACCTCCCCTTGATGAAACCATGCTGACTTTGCCCGATTTTATCATGCACTTCCAAGTATTCTGAAATCTCATCCTTAATAATGGACTCTAAAATCTTACCAACAACCAAGGTCAGGCTAATCGGCCTGTAATTTCCTGTCTTTTGCCTCACTCCCTTCTTAAACAGGGGGGTTACATAAGCGATTTTCCAGTCCTCTGGGACCCTCCCTGACTCCAGTGATTCCTGAAAGATCACCACTAATGCCTCCACTATCTCTTCAGCTATCTCCTTCAGAACTCTGGGGTGTAATCCATCTGGTCCAGGTGATTTATCCACCTTCAGACCTTTCAGTTTTCCTAGCACCTTCCCCTTGGTAATAGCCACCATACTCACCTCTGTCCCCCGACTTTCTTGAGCTTTGGGGATGTTACTCGTGTCTTTCACCGTGAAGATTGACGTAAAATACCTATTCAGTTTCTCCGCCATTTCTTTGTTCCCCACTACTACTTCTCCAGCGTCATTTTCCAGTGGCCCAATGTCCACTTTTGCCTCTCTCTTACCCTTTATATGTCTAAAAAAAACTCTTGCAATCTTCTTTTATATTACTGGCTAGTTTACCCTCATATTTAATCTTCTCCCTCCTTGTTTCTTTTTTAGTTGTCCTCTGTTGGTCTTTGTAGGCTTCCCAATCCCCTGGTTTCCCACTGCTCTTCGCCACATTGCATGCTTTCTCTTTAGCTTTTATGCTGTCCCTGACTTCCCTTATCAGCCATGGTTGCCTCGTCCGCCCTTTAGTATGCTTCTTCTTCCTAGGGATGAATTTTTGCTGTGTCTCCCAAATTACTCCCAGAAACTCCTGCCATTGCTGTTCCACTGTCTTTCCTGCTAGGTTCATCTCCCAGTAAATTCTGGACAGATCCTCCTTCATGCCTCTGTAGTTGCCTTTATTCAACTGTAATACCTTTATATCTGATTCCAGCTTTTTCCTCTCAAATTGCAGGGTAAATTCTATCATATTTTGGTCACTTCCTCCTAAGGGTTCCTTCACCTTAAGCTCCCTTATCAAATCTGCCTCATTACACATCACTAAATCTAGAATTGTCTGTTCCCTAGTGGGCTCCACCACAAGCTGCTCCAAAAAACCATCTCGTAGACATTCCACAAATTCCTTTTCTTGGGATCCACTACCAACCTGATTTTCCCAGTCTGCCTGCATATTGAAATCCGCCATGATCACTGTAACCTTGCCTTTCTTACACGCCTTTTCTATCTCCTGGTGTATCTTGTGCCCCACATCCTGACTACTGTTCGGAGGCCTGTACATAACTCCCATTAAGGTTTTTTTACCTTTGCGGTTCCTCAACTCTACCCACACAGATTCTACACCATCTGACCCTACATCATTTCTTGATATCGATTTAATTTCATTTCTTAGTGACAAAGCAACCCCACTCCCTCTGCCAACCTGCCTATCTTTTCGATAGGGTGTATATCCATGGATATTTAGCTCCCCGTCCTGATCCCCTTGCAGCCATGTCTCCGTGATGCCCACCACATCATACCTGCCAATTTCAATCTGCGCCACAAGCTCATTTACCTTATTTCGTATACTGCGTGCATTCAGATACAATACCTTCAGTCCTGTATTTCCCATCCCCTTTCTCATTGTCGTCCCTTTATCTGATGTGCTTGACGTTAGATTCCTAGCCCTTTCCAAACAATCTGTCCTATTTTGTGTTCTGGAGACTTTAATAGCCTCTCCTGGGCTCTGCTTTCTTTTCAGACTTTTCATAATTTTCCATGAAGTTGAATCCACCACCCCACATGCTAACCTGCTGCTTTGTTTCCCATTAGTCATACTTCTTGGAGTTTTACCCTTCCCTCCCCCCTACTTCCTAGTTTAAAGTCCTGTTGACCACCCTATTTACCCTTTTCGCTGGAACATTGGTCCCAGATCGGTTCAGGTGGAGACCGTCCCATCGGTACAGGTCCCTCCTTTTCCAATCCTGATGCCAGTGCCCCTCAAAATGGAACCCCTCTTTCCCGCACCACTCCTTTAGTCACGTGTTTACTTCCCTTATTCTCGTGTCCCTATGCCAATTTGCACGTGGCTCGGGTAGTAATCCGGAGATTATAACCCTTGAGGACTTGTTCTTTAATTTAGTTCCTAGTTCCTGATAATCCCCAAACAGGTACTGTTTCTTAGTCTTACTTATATTATTTGTCTCGACGTAGACCACAACAACTGGATCCTCCCCCTCCCTCTCCAATATCATTTCAAGCCGGTCAGAGATGTCCCTCACCCTGGCACCGGGCAGGCAACATACCATGCGGGACTCTCGATCTTGCATACAAAGGATGCTATCAATTCCCCTAATTATAGAATCCCCTACAACTACCACTTCTCTTTTTGCTCCCCCCTCTTGAATGGCCTCCTATGCCACGGTGCCGTGGTCAGCTGGCTCATCCTCCCTACAGCCCTGTTCTTCATCCACACAGGGAGCAAGTACCTCATACCTGTTGGACAAGGTCAAGAGCTGAGGGTCCTCTGTTCCTGAATACAGGATCCCTCTACCTGCCTCACTTGCAGGCACACCCTGCTGACACTGACCACTGACCGAACTTGAGGTACTTAATCTACCGGGTGTGACCTCCTCCTGAAACAAAGCGTCCAGGTAACTCTCCCGCTCCCGGATATGCCAGAGCATCCGGAGCTCGGACTCCAGCTCATCAATTCTGAGCCGGAGTTCCTCCAGCAACCAACACTTGCTGCAGATGTGGTCACTGCAGCTCGCAATGGGATCTGCCAGCTCCCATATCATACAGCTACAGCACATCACCTGCCCAGCCATCTCGACTTAGATAATTAATTTAAGGCATATGGGATACTTGCCTTTATTAGCTGAGGCACAAAATATAAGAGCAGGGAGTCTATGCTAGAGCTGTATAAAACATTAGTTAGGCCACATCTGGAGTACTGTGTGCAGTCCTGGTTGCCACATTATAGGAAGGATGTGATTGCTCTGGAGAGGGTGCAGAGGAGATTCACCAGAATGTTTCCTGCGCTGGAGCGTTTCAGCTATGAAGAGAGGCTGGATAGGCTAGGGTTGTTTTCCTTAGAGCAGAGAAGGCTGAGGGGAGACCTGATAGAAAATTATGAGGGGCATAGATAGGGTAGGTAGGAAGAAACATCTCCCCTTAGCGGAGGTGTCAACAACCAGGAGGCACAGATCTAAGGTAAGGGGCAGGAGGTTTAGAGGGGATTTGAGGAAAAATTTTTTCACCCAGGGGGTGGTTGGAATCTGGAACACACTTCCTGATGGGGTGGTAGAGGCAGGAACCCTCACAACATTTAAGAAGTATTTAGATGAGCATTTGAAACACCATAGCATACAGGGCTAAGGGCTATGGGTCAAGTGCTGGAAAATGGCATTAGATTTAGATAGATGCTTGATGGCCAGCACGGACACAATGGGCCGAAGGGTATGGTTCTGTGCTGTATAACTCAAGGACTCTACACTAAGATGGTGTGGGCTGAGGAGGAAGTCTCCAGAGGAGATGAGGCCAGATAGAGATGTGAGGGTGTGTGAGAGAGAGTGAGTGATGATATCCCTTGAGCTGGCAGGGAATGAGATGCCAGTGAACATGTGATGGGCTTGTGGGTGTGTGAGTTTGCGTGATGAGGTGGTTGCCTTACTCTGGTGGCACAGTTAAGATCATTCATCCTGTTTCTGCACTAGATGGCCAACCTCTTCTGAGCAGCACTGACTTTGACCACCACTGCCACCACCTCCCAAGCTGGAGTGGTGAGATTACTGGACCTCCTGCAGCCAAATCGGGGATGGAGGACATCACGACGGACCTCCAAAAGGCATCACAGTGACAGGTCACTGAACTCTTCTTGGCTTTCAGGGCCATGTCTTCGCTGGAGCAGTCCTGGGCTGCAAGCATTGAGAACTGTTTGTGCGGCTGTAGTTTAGATATGGCACCTGGAGTGAGAAAAGGGTGAAGTGACGGCATGGCGGCGATTCAGAGGCCACCCACCAGAGAGATGGCGTCTTTCCTGTGGCTGCATAATTAATGAGGCAGGAAGCGGATGGTACTGCGAACGTCTTTTTTCACGCCTACGACCGCACTTAGTGCAATTCTGGGACAATTCCGCCCCCAGTTTTTTGAATTAGTTGGAGAAATGCAGCCATTATCACAGAAAAGGTCATTTGCATTTTAATCACTTTGTCAAGACATGAGAGCCCAGTGTTTTACAGTTGTATATGTATTGACAAGAAAAAAGGTCACCCAGCCTCTCAGCTCCATTTTATGTTACAAGGACATCTCCATTTCAGAGGTATACTTCATGAGTTCATATTTATAGTCCATAAATTTATTCTGCATGATTATGACAATGGGCAGAATTTTCCCAGAATTGCACTAAATGCGGTCGCAGGCGGGTAAAATGGAGTCCTGCTCACCAACGAAAAAGGGGGGGTGGGTTTTCATGCCGTATCGTCCTGAGCCCGCCTCATTATTTATTCATTCCCGCGAAACATGCCGTTTCCATGGCGAGCAGGGTCTCAATTGCCCGCCCGCCATCACCCTGCTGTTGCATCATGCCGGCCGCCATCTTTAAAAGACAGCTGCCAGCAAAGCACTCATTGCCAGCAGCTTCCACCACTGCCTGGGAGACATGGTCAGCAAAGGGAAAAAAGACTACAGCCCTCTGCTTCAATGACAGGTCCCTCGAGCGACTGCTGGATGCTGTGGGGGACCGCTGGGATGTGCTCTACCCCTGCTCTGGCCACAGGATGGGTAGCAAAGTCACCAACCCAGCTTGGGAGGCGGTGGCAGCGGTGGTCAGTGCAAACACCCTGCAGGGGAGGACAGTATCCAAGTGCCACAAAAGGATGAATGATCTCCTCCGTTCCGCCAGGGTAAGTCACTTTTTCATCACTCCCAATTCACACTCACAAACCCATCTCACATCCACAGGGCCCTCACTCACTGCCAGTGCAAGGGACATCACCATTCACTCTTTTACACACACCGTCATTGTCCCCATCCCATCTATGGGACCACTCACCACCCACACAGGACAGGCATACTTACCATCTGGTCCGGCAGACGCCCTGACACACTCTCCCCATCTCTATCCATGCAGGACAAGCTGGCACACAACAGGAGGAAAAGGTCACAGACAGGTGGAGGAATGCCAGAGATCAGAGTTCTGACAGAATTCGAAAACAGAGCGATCCAGCTGACCGGGACCGGTCCTGTGCTGGTGGTGAGTTCGGCGCTGATCTACCAAGTGAGGATCCAGCAGTGCCACATCCATCAGACAACCATGCCGTGAGTAATGTGTCCTCTTTCACAGGCCACCGCCATGCACTAATTATCTCCCCTTGCTTCCGCAGGTACATCTGCCAAACAGCCGACAGAGTCCATGACCCAGGGCCTCCAATCAAGCCCCAAAGAAACCTCTGAAAAGGAATCTGGAGGTACCCTCCCTGAAGTCCTGTCACAGCGCTCACCCACATCCTCCACCAGCGCAGAGTGGTTGGTGGGACCTAGCTTTAGAGTAGCCTCAGGATCACAATCTGGTGAGCACATCGCACTTTCTGATTGACAGCAGGTGGAGGCAGGGACTTTGCAGGTCTCCGGCACTTGGAGGACTGCTGGAGGTCAGAACGTTGCTGAGTCCGAGTCAGATGACAAGCCTCTGGGCTCGGTCATGTCACAGTTGCTGGAGCTGCAAAAGCAAGCTCGGGAACAACAGGAAGGGATGTCCGCAGCACTCCTCAGATTGCAAGGCACGATGGAGGAGTCCTTCCCTCTTCAAGCTGAGGTGATAGTGCCGGCATTGCAACGTACCGAGGTCAACGCTGTCAGAATGGCGGCCGCCATGGAGACCTTGGTCCAGGATATCAATCCTGCACAGCTGCGCGGGCTTAGCTCCATCGCTGATGCCATAGTTGTTCTCCAACAGCGTGTACCCGAGAGGGGTGCTGGGCAGCTCGATCTCACTCCAGCTACCCCTTCTGCTCATGGAGTCAGTCAGGGTCCCTCCAGCACCCACAGGGAGGAGGATCAGCAGGTGCATGCTCCAGGACCGTCCACCAAGGTGACTCTGGGATTGACTGGCCCGTCCGAGCCCCCTCTTCCTGTGACCTCCGCAGCTCCAGCTTCACAGGCCAAGAAGGGTGCTACTGCCACACAGTAGGACCCCGAAAGCAGGCCGGGGCCCTCCAAGTCTCAGCCCTCCAGAGGACACCCACCAAAGTCATCACAGGCAGGGTGTCACAGTCAACAGGCTGCCTCCACCTCCGCTGTGGGTGTCTGGGGAGCACCAAGACATAGCAGCAGGGTTACAAAGGTTAGGTAAAAGTAGTTGCACAGCCTAGCCACAGGTGTTGATCACTTGTACATATTGTTCACTATCGTCAATGAACTCCTAAGAATGTCTCCCTGCCTATGGCTCCTTGTTTTGATGAGCAGTGTTCTTGTCACTCAGATGTGAAGCCTTTGTGCACAAGATAAAAGCAGGTGTCTCAGTCCAGGATCTCTTCCCTGTGCTCTGTACCACCTTCAGACCACAGTGATGGTCCAGCCTCACACTCCCTGGAAACATTACTGATGCCTGCACCTCAGCAGTGCTGGGCAGGCGTCACAGAGTTCTCCCATTCTCTCTGTGTGCTTTCAACACCTTTAAGATGGGGCTGGCCCCCATCACACCAGCATCTGTGACCAGTGATGCTGTGCACCAGCTCCTGAAGGGCTGAGGTGCTGAAGGCAGACACAGCATCAGATGCGTGTAAAGTTTCATGGCTGCGTCTGAGATGTCCCTGATCATGGAGCGCAAGCAAGCTGCTCTCGGCCGGGCTATGTGAAGATCTACGGTGTGTCCTCACTGCATGTTGTCATCATCCTCCTGCGATCGAGCGACTATTAAGGCCTCCACTGCATCTCCATGACAGGAGCGTTCTCGCAGAGGGTATTGGCGCTGCCATTAGCCAGACTAGAGTTAAACATTCACAACTGTGATGTGAGGATCTATGGGGACACCTCACTGCATGTCGTCATCATCTTCCACAAATCTGGCAGCTATGAGGGCCTCTCGAGCACGCCTTTTCTGGTGGTTACATACCAGCTGCACGTTCAGTAAGTGGAAGCCCTTGCGGTTGATGAAGTACACTGATTGTAGCGACGGAGACCTGAGCGCCTTGAATGCAGTCAATCACACCCTGCACCTGTGGGAATCCTGAGATCAGGGCAAATCCAATGGTCCTTGCATCCTGGCTTTCCCGGTCCCAGGCGAAATGCACAAAGTTGTATGCCCTCGAGAAGATGACTTCATGGATGCATTTGTGGGTGGCAGATTGTGAAATCTCAGAGGTCACCTGTAGAGCCCTGAAAGGAGCCACTGGCATAGAAATTGAGCACTGCGGTCACTTTCATAGCCACTGGCAGTGGATGCCCTCCATGTCCCCTTTGCGCCAAGTCTTGCAGTAAGTGGCAGATGTGAGCCACCAGATCCCTAGACATGTGCAGTCATTGGCGACACTGGTTCTCAGTCATCAGCAGGAATGGCAGGTGGCGTCTACAGACCCTGGGTATTGCTAGGCGCCAACCAGCCATGGCTCGCTGTCACTCCTGGGCAGCGTGTGTGGGAGCCCCTGCTGCCCCTTCTTCATGAGGTTACTGCTCCTGCCTTTGCGCAGCCAGGAACCTCAGTCACTCTCTCCTCCGTCTTCTCCGCTCTCTGTAGGCCATCAAGCATACAGTTAGGTCAATAAGATCAATGATCCTGACGTGGTCCTCCAGCAGCATGAAAGAGAGAGAGACGTGGTTATCATGGCTGTAATTAGCACCTTTCCTGGCCCTGTGTGACTGCCTCTAAATGCTTCCCGGAGTGTGCTGGTCACCCCTCGGCTGGCCAGAGATGAGTACTCTGCATGGCTGTCCTGTCAACCTGCGACATGGGGGACACTGGTACAAACCGGGATGCTGAGATTTCAAGGGGCTGTGAGCGCCTCCAGCAGTGACTGCTACATGGTCAGCGTTGGCGAGGAGATTGTACAACATGTGCAGTCCAACTGCTCCGCGGTTCAACTTGCATGGGCGGGCTGGCTAGGTAACCGACCCCAATCATATCACTGTGGCTGTGCCTGATCTGTCTCAGTTGCAGAGGCATGGTAGTTTATACAGGTGCCCCTAATGCATGGTCACTTCCCTCGCTTACCCTGCCCCCCACCTCGATTGCCTTGTTCCAGGGCAGCACTTGGCCCCCCCCCTACCCCACTGACAATGGTTGCCTCCGAGGCTGGCCAGCACTAGCCACCTGACAATGCACCCCCGCCCTCAGCAGTCACCTCCGAGGCTGGCCAGCACTTTCCCCCGCCCCCACCGGAGGCTCTGAAGCATGTAAACAACAGGCGAACTGTGGAGAACGCTGCTGCTCACTCACCTCAGTTCCCCCAAAGTGAAGGCCAAGTGCATGTCTCCTGCGTGTTGTGAAATACGTCGGTGTGCTTTCCTGCCAATGTGGATGGGCGATATGGCAAGGTTCCAAGAGCCTGGTGGGATGGCCTTTTAATTATATGCTGATGTATTACAATTAGGGAAATGTGGCCCGCCATCAGTGGGCTGAGTGGACGGTTGCAACCTGCCTTCACGCCATTGTGAAGCAGGTCACACCATATTTTCCGCGCACCCCACCTATCACGCCCGCCACCAGCGGGCTCGGAAAATTCCATCCAATATTTCTAAGTCAGGATGATGTGTGGCTATGAGGCGAACTTGGAGGCAATGGTGTTCTTCTGCGCCTGCTGTCCTTGCCCTTCTAGGAGATAGAGGTCATAGGTTTTAGTACATGCTATTAAAGAAGTCTTGGTGAGTTGTTGCAGTGCATCTTGTAGCTGGTACACACTGCAGCTGTGTTGCACCAGTGATAAAGGGAGTGAATGTTTAAGGTGACGAATGGGGTGCTGATCAAGCAGGCTCCTTCACCCTGGATAGTGTTGAGCTTCTTTAGTGTTTTTGGAGCTGCACTCATTCAGCAAGTGGGCAGCATTCTTATTACATTCCTGACCTATACCTTATAGGTGCTAGAAGGTTTTGGGAAGTCAGGAAGTGAGTCATTCACTGCAGAATACCTGACCTCAGACCTTTTCTTGTAGCATGGTATTTATGTGGCTGGTACCCTTAAGTTTCTGGTGAATGGTAAACCCCAGGATGATAATGGTGAGGGATTTGACAATAGTAACGCTGTTGACTGCCAAGATGGTTAGATTTCCTCTTATTGAGATTGTCATTCCCTGGCAATTGTTTGCCATAAATGTTGCTTGCCATTTATCAGCCCAGATCTGAATGTTGTCCAGGTCTTCTGGCATGTAACCATAGGCTGCTTCATTATCTATGGAATTCCAGATGGAACTGAACACTGTGCAATCATTAGTAAACATCCCCATTTCTGACCTTATGTTGAAGGGAAGGTCATTGATGAAGCAGCTGAAGATATCTGGACTAGGATTCGGCCCTAAGGAACTCCTGCAGGAATGTCCTAGGCTGGAATGATTGGCTTCCAACAGCCACAACCGTCATTATGCTATGTATGACTATAGCCAAAGAAGAGTTTTTCCCTGATCCCCACTGACTTCAATTTTGCAAGTGTTCCTTGGTGTGGCACTCAGTCAAAAGCTGCCTTGATCACAAGGGTAGTCATTCTTACCTCATCAACTCTTTTGTCCACATTTGGACAAATGCTGTAATGACGTCTTGAGTTGAATAGTCCCGGCAGGACCCAAACTGAGCATCAGTGAGCAGGTTATTGGTGACTTGATAGCACCATTAACAACACCTGTCCTCACTTTGCTGATGACTGAACGGAAGCAGATGGGGTGGGAAGTGGCTGGATTGGATTTGCCTTGCTTCTTCTGGATAGAATATCCCTGAGTGAATTTCCACTTTGTCGGGTAGATGCCAGCATTATAGCTGTACTGGAAAATTTTGGCTAGAGGCACAGCTAGTTCTAGAGCACAGTTCTTCAGCATTATAGCCGAATGTTCTTGGGCCTATAGTCTTTGCTGTATCCAGTGCACTCAGCCATTTCTTGATATTACATGGAGTGAATCAAATTGGCTGAAGGCTGGCATATTAATCAAAATGGCACGATCAAAACTTAACTGCAAGATCAAAACAGCAAAACTTGCATTATACAGTGCCTTTAACATGGGAAAATGTTACAAGGCACCTCACAGGAGCATAATCTGATAAAGTTGGACAGCAAGCCAATGGACTTTGATGAGACCACATCTGGAATACCGTGTACAGTTTTGGTATCCTTCTTTAAATAAAAAGATATAATTGCATAGAAGCAGTTCTGAGAAGGCTCATTTGACTCATTCTTGGGATGAGGGGTTTATTATCTTACGAAAAAAGGTTGAAGAGGTTGGGCCTAACCCATTGGAGTTTAGAAGATCGAGAGGTGGTCTTATACAAGCATCTAAGATCCTGAGGGGATTTGATAGGGTACACACCGGGAGCATATTTCCACTTGTGGGAGAGACTAGAACAAGAGGACAGAGTTTAAGAATAAGAGGTCTGCACTGTTTAAGATAGAGGTGAGGAGAATTTTTTTCTCTCAAATGGTCATTAGTATGTGGAATTCTCTGCCCCAGAAAGCAGTGGAGGCTGGGTCATTGAATTAATTCAAGGCAGAATTAGATAGATTTTTGAGAGACAAGGGAGTCCAGGGCTATGGAGGGCAGACGACAAAGTGGGGCAAGAATCAGATCAGCCACGATCTTATTGAATGGCGGAGCAGGCTCAAAGAGCTGAATGGCCTACTCCTGCTCCTAAGTCCTTTGTTCCTATGGGAAAATATTAGGATGGGAGATTCAAGTAGTGCTGGTGCTGAAAATCTGCAACTAAAACAGAAAACATTGGAAACTTCAACATGTCAGGCAGCATCTCTGGAAAGAACAGACAAGTTGTTTCAGATGTGGACCCTTCCTCATAACTGGGATGCTTCTAATGAAGAGTCCACAGCTGAATTGTTAACTTATCTGTTCTCTCCTGAGATGAGATTTGATCTAAATGCTTCAATAAATTTCCCTTTTTGTTTTATAGACATAATGGTCCTTGATGAGGAGGAAAGAAGAAAAACAGCACAGCAGGAACTGAAGTACAAGCTCCAGCAGCTAACAAAATGCATAAAATAGATCAGAAATGACTCAGATTCCCCAGGTTCAGGAAGCAAGAGCAATGGGATAATAACCAGGAAGGACAGAAGAGGAGAATTGTCAGCATTGGGAGATGCAGAACTGAGAGAAGAGCTGGTAGAACAAAGGAGACACATAAAAAGCAGGAATGGAAGAAACCAAAGCTATATTGTTCATTTTGATAGCAAACCCAATAGTTAACATGAAAGTCCAACCTAGAGCCCAAGATTTTGGGATTAACTAAGAGATCTACTGTAAAAGCTTACTATATTTCTTGTAGTTCTCTAGTTTCCAATTCTCACATTTCTCCTGCTTGTAATTCTGCAGCAGTGGGATGGGGGGGAGGGGAGGTGGAGGCCGAAGGAGGCGGGACTGGGAGAAGGAATTCTGTGGTTGGCGCAAGTTTGGCTGAAATTTCCATGAAACACTGGGTTTCACCTGTTTACTCTCCAGAATGATTTTAGGAGCACTGATAAATGCTAGTTGTACCCTTCACCGGCGCTGGCACATAAAATTACTATATCACACACAATTAGCACATGCACTAACTGAAGCACAAAAAATATTAAACTTCAACATTAAAAACCAAACCTAGTACCCCAGTTTTTTTTTAAAGGCAGGGTTTAGAATTGTGACTGAAATGCAACTATAATAGTAGTCTATATTGGAAACAGAAGCTTAAAAGTGTCGTGGCAATTTTGTCGTGTCAGATGATCTTTAACCAAACACCATCAGCAGGGTTTTCAAGGAATACCATATTCTTAGTGTTTTGGTAAGAAACCCAGATTTTCTTCAGTACTTAAAAACATTCCATAATTATCAGAATTTTCATGCAACTATAACATTTGGTAAAAATCTAATTTTACTTCAGCGACAATCATGGCTTCACCATGAGCAGTAAATTTTGTTTGCGACATTCAATAAAACACAATGCCAATTACTTTAATTCATTAAAAAATGTATACAATTGCTGAATCAATTACATGAACTAATAGTAAAGTGGTAAAATTTCCCTGACAATGCTAGCGAGCTGATAACAGTAAGGCACAAATTAAAAGGAATACAGCTGAATATAGCTAAAGCAACAAAACCAAGTAGATGGAAGGACAAGCTTTTTGTGCATTTTATATAAAACAATGTAAAATTTAACTCGGCTGAAATCATGTTGTGGGATTTTAATAATGAACATGTTTGGATAAAAATTTTCCATGTAGAAATTCAGCAAAGGATTTACAGATTACAAGTAAAACAAGTTGAAAACTTCATTAAAAAGACAATGAATTTCATACCTATGTGGTAAAACATCCAATTCTATGCAAAGATGCATGTTACCAATAATAAACAATGCAATTTCAGCCAGTGTTTTTCATTCCCAATGCCGTCTGAAACAATGTACTATGACCAGAATACATCATCATCATCATCTCAGGCACCCAGTGCTAATAGAAGTTTAAAACAAGCAGAAAACCACTGATCCAACTCAGGCAGGACCATCCAACCTTCTGATGTGAAGAAGTGCTTTCTAACTTTGGGTCTAAGGGACTTCATATCAATTTTCATGTACTGATATTATAATTCTGTATGTTATTAATCACAACTTTGATGTGAAAGGGTGAGCAAATAGTGTAAAATATAATGAAATATGGAATTTATAGACATTTAAATACAGTTGCTAAGGATTGAAAATATTTTGTACAAAATTATTTTGCTCTTATGTAGAACTATAAACTGTTTATCAATATGCAGCTACAATTATAACATGCAATATTTGACATATTAATTTTGCAAAGATCGCTGTTCATTTTTAAAAATAATTATTCAGTGTCAATATTAGAAAACAAAATAAGTATTGCTAAGTTCCAATACAGTCTAAGTTAATAAAGTAATTGCAGGGGCACTTTCTAGTTCATCCAATATTACAAATATTATGAAGAAAAAAAGTTCAAGTTTGCAAGTAACTGAGGTGGTAAATTAGAAGATGCACAGCTGAATAAGGAGTAAAATGCGAATGCACAAGTTGAGAGAAAAGAAATCGGAACCTTGGATTGAAACTTGATGGTACTGAAAGCAATAATAATGACAGAATCTTCTACCCCACCCCATGCCTCCCTCTCATACTGAAAATGGTTATGTGCAAAATAAACTTCAGTCAATTTTTTTACATTTTAATATCAAAGTTAAAGATGGAGAAATAGAAAATTTGTTTTTTTCCACTTAGCCAGTTGTTTTGTGTTAGGTTGAATGCATTTTCAAATCACTTTAAAAGTTCCATTCCAGTTTTTAGAAGTTTTCTTATTTAGTTTCGTTATAACAACCTTAAGACTGTAGTCCATTAAATTTTTTAATCCTAAAAATGACAATGAAAAATACTTTTAAAAATTAAGTTTACTTCCATTGCTCAATTCTTCGTGCATTAAATCATTTAAAAAAATACTTGAAAAAATACAAAAAGCGATTCCAATTTAATATATGAATATGTTTATATTCCCAGTTTGAAAGTGACAAAACAGCTGTATGCATTGGAAAATCTTTTTTAGATTTAAATTTAAAAATCAGATTAAAAAGATATTGATCCAGTATTTGTCCTTGTAATAACAATTTAAATTTCCTATTGTCTTGAAAAACAATTATCTATTTTGGTAAATATGCCACATTTTAATTTTGAATTCTGCCATTCCATTTTGTAACTTATTGTAACAGTTTCAGACAGATGCAGCCAGATCTAAATTATGCAACTCATTTACATATTCTAGTCATAGGGTACATGCAAATGAAGGTCGTTTACATAATGGATTCCGGTCATTGCTACCGCTCCTTTCTTTGCTTCCTATTCAGCAAGCTTTGATATCACAAACCAAGTTCTTTTTACTGAAAAAGGATTTTATTTTGTACAACATGCCTCCGATTTGTCAAGTAAATTCCTTCAGTAACCGTCAGAAATTATCTAAGTAAAGCAGGTACCTGTGTTCCAGCATTTCATTTCTTTCTTTTTCCTTAATTGCGGGAAATAACTTTGCCTTAATGAGGTACTTTATTTAAATTAGCACCTGAGCCAATTAGTCAGCTCTGACCTTGTCTTGCAAAGAAAGAAGGTTAGAGAAGAGTAGTATTTAAAAAATTTAAAAGCCTCTCCCCTTTGCCTCATCTTTTCAAATGTTAGGTAAAACAGCATGCTGATAATTACTTAATCAAATATGACAGAAGGGACTAATTTACTGATTACAATAAAGCCCGAGGGTGTTATGACAAAAATTTCTCTACAACTTCATTCCAGCTTTTATTTAAATAGGCTTTGATTATTTATAACAAAATATCATTGCAACATATTGTAGCAGATGAGACTGTAAAGCGTCGTCTCCCATCAGCTATAGTCCAATAAGCAGCCGGTGCTGTTCCTGCTGCTGCTGCGGGCTTCCCTGCGCCAGCACGGCAGTAATGCCAAGCTATTGGTGTGTTTACCCTTTGGGAATGTTAACTGTAATTCTTCAGCTTTTAAAATCAATTAACCCTTATGTTAATTAGTGTCAAGTCTATAGAAAGCCGCGCAAATGGCAAGAGCTGGCACACTGCCATCCATTCACTGGCAGCGCCACAGCTCTCTTGATAACAGCGGGTATGTTAGGGCCCGTATGTACGTCTGTCAGAACTGTTGAGCCAAGGGAGATTATCCAGACCCCTACAGCAAACACGAAGTCATATCTGAAGGCGCAACTGGCAGGATTACCATGCGCTCCACTGTAAATCCTTCCTCAGAGGACATGTTTCAAGTTGAAAACAAGGATGTGTGCACTGTCTGTGTTTAATCATCTTTTGCTTGGCCGTGCAGAAGCGACTGCGGATACTTTCCCCCCTTCGAAGACAAAAGCCGCCATGCCATCGACAGCCTTTTCGAAGGATGCCAGGAGATGAAAAAACAGTAGTAACGACATGGTGCCAGGGGCAATATGGCCAACTGTCAAAGCATGAGCCAGTGTTTTGTTCGATGTCGACTTGTTTTCTATTCAAGTTCGTTTACAAAAACAATACCAACAAAAAAAACAAAGGAACTATTTTGGAGTAATGCTTTCTAGCCGATGCCATGGGGAATGACAGTGAACCAAGCGTACATGTCTGCATGGTACTGCCACTTGACAGAGGAAAAAACAAGGATTTGTATGAAAAAAATACCTTGCATCTTACAAAAATGGGAATAAAGGCAATTTTGGTGCTCACATACTTACTGACAGGACATTGGAGATTTACTGTTTAATCTGGAGCGTGTTTTTAACCATCAATTGACCCAGGTACACAAGGAAAATAAAAATCATACTCTTGCAGCAGGCAGGCAGCCTGAGATTTATCTGCATTCAGTGCTATCACCAGGGAGATGAATGGGCCGATCTGTAGCCTTTTACAAGATCCACTATGGGAATGAAGGAGGAGGGATGCCACAGAGACGTGTACAAACTTGAAGTGAGAAGGTTTAAAGGTGCTACTTGGATAAATCCTGCAGTACATTGAATGGGAAAATGAAATGTTTCTCTCTATCTGGGAGGGAGTGCCTTTTACTTACGGTGGAAGTGTTGCCGTGGATCCCGAAAGGTGTTCAGTTGGCATCGCACGCAGCGTTACCGATGAGAGCTGAAAACAAAAGGGACAAAAAGTACAAAAGAAATTTTGAAAATAATTACAAATGGATTTTACAAAACAACATGAAACAGCAGCAATGTAAGGGAATACTTCTGCAACTTCTTCAAGTGCCATACGAATGATGCAAATTGTATACACTGCCGACTCAACCTGCTGGTGATGGATATTAACCTGGCATCTTCTGGGCAATTTACAATGAGTTCTGGATTTATCTTTGAATGTACATTCTCATTTTCAAGTGTGTGCTTATGAATGTAAACGGAGGAGATTTTTGTTAACAAGGTGTTTGTGCTGTGGAAAGAATCTACGAGCGTTTGGCTGGAATACAATGGCAGCGGCGCCTGTGAAAACCGACGTTCAGGGGAAAAAGCTCTCTGCAGAGGGATAACGTTAAATGGGTCACGGGCTCTACCAGCTGCTAGGTTCCATACGCTGCAATCAAAGTGAATGTTCTAAAATTATTACAGTCAAACAGTCATGTGGTGGCAGTTAACGTCCCCAGTGTTTAATCATCTTACAGTAGAATGGTTTTATGCATATTTCATTTGCATATCATTAAGCTGGTTAAGCATGGGGTATTCAGAGTGGGATGAATACAATGTGAGTCTCATATGATCCATATCAGAGAAGCTAGCCTGCTCAATGGACTGCTTTTTTTCCCCTTTTAATCCGCTGACTTTGTTACATCTGAGACACAGTGGCTGGAAATCATTGTGGATTCCTAATTTTATTATAACAGCAATTTGAAAAAAAATTATATTCAAAATGATACTGCAAAGGAGATTTAAGGAAACGTGGATCCCTTTAACACGGAAATGTTGCTCTACAGGGAAGCTGTGCTAACAATTTCTGAATTTCTGTGAAAATAGAAACTTTTTAAAATTAAAAAGGAGAATGTAAGAAGTGAAGATTAAGTGAAATGGTGGATCATTACCTTGCAACGTTTGTTTGTCTAAAAGTGAGAGAGAACATGCATCAACTATTTCTGCACAAATTAGCGTGCATCTGATTTTGATAGCCACTATTAAACCATTAATGTGATTAATCAATTATTTTAGTCTGAAAGCCTATTATGCGTACACGACAAATACAGTGGAGTCTTTGTCACATTCATACATGAATAACATAGTAATCGCAGGCCTTTGTGTATCTTCTCAATGGTTTAATTCATTCACCCCAACATTGTTTAGTTCTGGCAGATAATCAAAATTACTTCCTGGGAAAACTAGAAAGACAATTAAGCATGGAAATCTGTTGCTGATGTACAACACATGAATTCATTTGGAAATTAGGCCACTTTGTTCTTTCCTTCGCTCTCGCTTTTGTTTCCAATATTAATATTCAAATGAGCTACATCGTGACTCTACTGTACAATTAGCTGGCAAAAAAAAGCCAGACACTGCTGACTGCGACATTTTGTGCTGTGAACATGCAGATGTCGCTGTTGTTCTTTACATGGGTATAATAATATGCAAAATAGCGAACATCACTTGGATACAAAATAATTTAAATTTTATTTCAAGAAGTCTCTGCTTTTTCTTCTGGAGGAATGGATTTGTAAATGTAGCTCGAATCAAATGGTGTTGGAATTCTGGAGCGTTTGCCATGGAATTATAAACATAATGACATAAGTGTGCATGCATTCATCTATTATAGTCCTGAATAGTACCAATTCAACTGCCTTTCAATGGACTTATCAAGATGGATAACCTTTTGTCCATTTCTGAATATTTGATCTACTTCACATACATAGCTGAATTACAGAAAAATCTCTCCAACGGCTTTCACTAATTTACCCAACGGATATTATCACTCAGTCACTGATGACTTTAACACAGTTGGCACTCAGGGCACCTCTTTTCAGTGTTGTTGGTAAGATGGTACTTATTTATATGCATGCACTGACTTTGCGTCTTTGTAGACTGTCAAATTCTGTGCAAATGAAAAGTTAGCACTTGAAACCTTAATGACATCTACATTCGCTAGCACTGAGTAATATTTGGAATGCTTACTATTAATACAAAAGAGGCCTGCATATTTAATGAATGGTTTTTCAACGAGAGCGATCTGTAAGTGTGTTTGATGATGGCATTTTGTGCCATGAGAAACCACTTCTAAACATATTTTTATGCAATTATATTGTTGGCAATCTATAATTCAGAGTACCATTCACTATTAACATGGAATAAATGGAAGCGATTATTTTTATCATCAGAATGCTCTTAGTAGGAATTTTTTAAAAATACAATATCAGACACAATGTACAGTAGATCACTTTTTGAATTCAAAATGTATTACAAGAAATGTTTTATTTAGATTCCCTATTAATAACAAGATAGAACCAATGTAAATTACATCAGAGGCTTCCAGAAGAACAGTGTGGTCCTCTCATTGTATCAACCTTTGTTTAAAAAGAACCATCAAAGCCCTGAGCAAAACATAAGGTCTTTAGCTATTACAAGTTATTACAGGTTATACATAATCAAGTAAATTAGCTTAATGAAATAGCTGTTTCCCCCAACACAGTGTATAAGTATTGTGCTGTTAAATTCTCTTACATAAATTGCCTTTCTCATGTTAAAAAATTCATAGCGAATTTTCAGCGAGCACAATATTTTAAAACATAATTAAAACTTCCTGAAATGTAATTGGTTTCATACTGTACAACCCTTTCCGAAACATATTGTAAAGAATGTGAATAATTTGCAAACATGGTGAAAACTCAGCATTCAATTAAAAACTGAAAATGCTGGAAATATAGATAAAAGCAAAATACTGCAGATGCTGGAAATCTGAAACAAAAACAGAAAATGCTGAAAAAACTCAGCAGGTCTAACAACATCTGTGGAGAGAAACAGAGTTAACGTTTTGAGTCTGTATGACTCTTCAGTTTTTCTGGGAATATAGAAATCAGTCAAAATCCAATGAAACATAAAAAAAGTTAACATTTTGAAGTTAACTGTTTGTTAAACATGATAACTTAAGAAGGAAGGTTATAATGTAAACTTGAACTTGTCTCCTTATAAGTGCTGATTGATTTGATGTGCATTTTCAGCATGGCAGTTCTTCTCTTCTTGCAAGTATTCGCTCACTACTTTATAGCAAAATAATTCAGTTGACAAGAATGAACAAAAATTCTCCAGAAGGGAAAAAAGAACAAGTATTCTGCTAGCCAATGGTGCAGTTAGCCAGCTTTCTTGTGGTGTTCGATGCACCAAAGTTTTATGATATCGTTGCACTGGTAGAATTTTGCTTTTAAATAAGAGTTAAATTCTGAAAATGAAGCAACATCAATTTTCCAAAAAATAGTCATAGATCAGTTGACACGCCAAGGAGGCTTTTCTGTATACAAAAACATCAGTTAATGAGCATATTTGTCTGCAGTACGGCATCAGCAGCCATGTATTTGACTTCAAACAATAATGCCTTTCTTTGTTAAGTGGTAGGTTCTTAGAAGTTTTTAAATCCATGAAGAACAGCACATGAGGAATTGGTCTGCTCTTCTTGGATGTTACAGATAAAAAATAACTTTAGACAAATGTAGAATCCTTCAGCAATATGATCTGTGGCATCAGATGATGGGATTTCTATGTTGCATAATAATCCACTTCCAGAATTTCACCATACTTTGAGAATAGATGTGACTCTTTGAAGGGCAATGGATTAAAACTTGGTGATTAATCTCCAGTCACAGTTAAAACTCCATTGAAGGGAACCTATAAAGTAACGCTAACCCCTACATCCATCATATGCAATCACATTTTTGAATGCATTAATTAATTTGATAATCCTATTTATGCAGTTTCGCTGTCCAGGTTACTTTGGAGAACAAGTTGGAAAAGAGGAATCTTTTCCAGCACATCTACTCCATAGCTCTGGTATCAATGAGATTGATATGCTTAAAGAGTGATTGTAGGTGTTGGTTTTTCTCAAAGTCTCTAAATAAATACATGGTAGAGATGAAGAAGAGCCCTGTAATTGGTCTTGAACAACCTAATCCTTTTAACATCAGTACTTTTTAAAAATTCGTTAATGGGATGTGGCGTCTCTGGCTAAGTCAGCATTTATTGCGCGCTCCTAATTGCCCTTGAGAATGTGGTGGTGCTTCTTGAACTGCTGCAGTTCATGTGTTGTAGGAACACCCCCAGTGCTGTTAGGAAGGGAGTTACAGGATTTTGACCCAGTGATAGTGAAGGAACTGCTATATAGTTCCAAGTCAGGATGGTGTGTGACTTGGAGGAGAACTTGCAGGTGGTGGTGTTCCCATGCATCTGCTGCCCTTGTCCTTCTAGGTGGTAGATGTCGTGGGATTGGGAGGTGCTGTCAAAGGAGCCTTGGTGAGTTGCTGCAGTGCATCTTGCAGATGGTACAAGTTACTGCCACTGTGCATCACTGGTAGAGGAAGCAAATGTTGAAGGTGGTGGATGGGGTGCCAATCAAGCAGGCTGCTTTGTCCTGGATGGTGTCGAACTTCTTGAGTGTTGCTTGAGCTGCACTCATCCATGCAAGTGGAGAGTATTCCACTACACTCCTGACTTGCATCTTGTAGATGGTGGACAGGCTTTGGGGAGTCAGGATAGTCATAGAGGCCTACAGCACAGAAAAAGGCCCTTCGGCCCATTGAGTCTGTGCTGGTCAAACAAGTACCTAACTATTCTAATCCCATTTTCCAGCACTAGGCCCATAGCCTTGTATGCCATAGCATCGCAAGTGCACATCCAAATACTTCTTAAATGTTATTTCATTCCCTTTCAGGCAGTGAGTTCCAGATTCCCACCACCATTTGGGTGAAAAATTTCTTCCTCACATCCCCTCTAAACCTCCTGCCCCTTACCTCAAAATCTAAGCCCCCGGGCTATTGATCCCTCCACCAAGGGGAAAAGTTCCCTCCTCTCTACCCTATCTATGCCCCTCATAATTTTATACACCTCAATCATGTCCCCCCCCAATCTCCTCTGCTCCAGGGAAAATAAACTCAGCCTATCCAATCTCTCCTCATAACTAAAACTCTCCAGCTCAGGCAACATCCTGGTAAACCTCCTCTGCACTCTCTCTAGTGCAATCACATCCTTCCTGTAATGCGGATTCCAGAATAGCACGCAATACTCTAGCTGTGGCCTAACC
Organism: Cetorhinus maximus; assembly: GCF_964194155.1. Classification (NCBI taxonomy): domain Eukaryota; kingdom Metazoa; phylum Chordata; class Chondrichthyes; order Lamniformes; family Cetorhinidae; genus Cetorhinus; species Cetorhinus maximus. The sequence goes on from NC_135884.1 coordinate 131,362,260, forward strand.
AGCATTTTATACAGTTCCAGCATAACCTCCCTGCTCTTATATTCTATGCCTCGGCTAATAACGGCAAGTATCTCATATGCCTTCTTAACCGCCTTATCTACTTGTCCCGCCACCTTAAGGGACCGGTGGACGTGCACACCAAGGTCCCTCTGATCCTCGGTACTTACCAGGGTCCTACCAGTCCTCGTATATTCCCGTGTCTTGTTTGTCCTGCCCAAGTGCATCACCTCACACTTAAATGGATTAAGTTCCATTTGCCGCTGATCAGCCCATCTGACCAGCCCGTCTATATCCTCCTGTAATCTAAGGCTATCCTCCTCACTATTTACCACCCCACCAATTTTCGTGTCATACTCGAACTTACTGGTCAACCCTCCCACATTCAAGTCTAAATCATTTATATATACCACAAACAGTAAGGGACCCAACACCGATCCCTGTGGAACCCCACTAGACACGGGCATCCAGTCACAAAAACACCCCTCGACCATCACCCTCTGCTTCCTGCCACTCAGCCAATTCTGGATCCAATTTGCCAAATTGCCTTGGATCCCATGGGCTCTTACCTTCGCTATCAGTCTCCTATGCGGGACCTTCAGCTCTGCTGAAGTCCAAGTAAACTTTCCACAGAATTTCCAGCCTTTGACCTGTCCCTGTAGCTACAGTTCAGTTTCTGGTCAATGGTAGCCCCCAGGATGTTGTTAGTGGAGGATTCAGCTGTGGTGATGCAATTGAATGTCATGGGGAGATGGTTAGGTTCTCTCTTATTGGAGATGGTCATTGCCTGGGACTTCTGTGGCATGAATGTTACTTGCCTTTTATCAGCCCAAGCCTGAATATTGTCCAGGTTTTGTTGTATATGGACATGGACTGCTTCAATATCTGAGGAGTCACAAATGGTGCTGCACATTGTGCAATCCATCTGCAAATGTCCCCACTTCTGACCTTATGATGGAAGGAGGGCCATTGATGGGTCTAGGACACTAATCTGAGGAACTCCTGCAGTGATGTCCTGGAACTGAGATGATTGACCTCCAATAACCACAACCATCTTCCTTTGTGCTCCAACTAGTAGAGAGTTTTCTCTCCTGATTCAAACTGACTTCTGTTTTACTAGGGATCCTTGATGCCACACTTGATAAAATGCTGCCTTGATGTCTAGGGCAGTCACTCTCACCTCACCTCCTGAGTTCTGCTCTTTTGTCCCTGTTTGGGCCAAGGCTGTAATGAGGTCAGGAGCTGAGTGGCCCTAGAAGAAGTAATATGAAGCAGTATTACCGTCATTGGTCATCACAGCATATCTATGAAACCCAGTGATTCCTAAGCATTTCAGTCTTAGCATTAAATGGCAGGAGACTAACACAACATCACTTTTTCATGTTGACTGAAGTCAAAGAGTTATGTATTTTTAAGATTAAATTCCCAAGTGACAAAAAAGGTGTCCAAGCATGAGGAGGGAGAATAGTGATAATTGTAATAGAGATAAAATGCATTACACAGCACAGCTTTAAACTCATGAACTAAACAAGTTTCATGTTTGATCTTCATTCATAAATTTTATCAGACAGTAAGAAAGTATGAATTATGTTAGCACCCCTGGTCTAGAAAGGAGGGTAAAAAACATATACTGTAGATATAGAAATATACAGATGTAACTTAGTTGTGATATCTTCCCAGACCAAGAATCCAGGGTAATGAGGGCAAATGATGCTGTATAAAACTGGCTTTTATTTCCTTGAGTATAGAAGATTGAGGAGTGGTCTTATCAAGTATTTAAAATATTAAAAGAAGCTGTTAGGGTAGATACAGAAAAATTATTTCTTCTGGCTGGGTAATCAAGATCAAGGGTACATCATCATAAAATGAAATCTAGGCTATTCAGGGGCAAGATAGGGAAGCACTTTTTCACATAAAGGGTAATAGAAATTTGGAACCCTCTCCCCCAAATGGCTGTGGATACTAGGACAACTGGAGCTTTCAAGATTATAATAGGTATGCTTTTCTTAATTAAGGGTATAAAGGGAATTCAGAACAAAGTCGGGAAGATGGATTTAAGGTAAAGATCAGTCATGATCTAACTTTAATGGTGTAGCAGGCCCAAAGGGCTGAATGACCTACTGCTATTCCTAATTTTCCTACGTTAGCCAAGTACTCAGCAGGGAAAACGGGGGGGGGGGGGGAATTAAGCCCAATTACTAAATTCTACAAACAAGCCACAGGAAGATGGAAACTATATCTTGGTCTTTCATATCTCCTGCAGCTGTAGCAGTCCTTGCGTTCCAAAATCCTATTGACAGTACCAGCACTCCAGGCCCACGTATCCATTAGCAGCACCAGCTCAAACATGGGATACAGTGGTGCCAATAGTTCCAGCAGCAACTTCCCTCCAGGTCTGAGGCCCTAGACTAAAGCTGACAGCAGATTCTGTCTGAATCTCAAACAATTCAACATCATCAACTGTTTGGTGAGAGGCATACAGTGACGATTGCAAGAAAATGTACTAGGGCCATTACTGTTTTTGGCATATAATAATGGGAAGAATTTTGCCCTTGGCAAGCGGGATTGGCGGGGGTAGTTGGGAAGCCGCAATTAAAGCCCACCCAGCGTGATACATGAGCGGCAGCACTCAGCGCTACCTGTGCGGGCGGTGGGGGGGCAAGCAGGCCTAGCACAAACTTTGCGCATACGTGCGAGAGAGCACTGAATAATCTCCCTGAGGCACAGAGCTGCCTCAGGGAGATGAAGGGATATTTTTAAAAATAATAAAAAGCAGAAAAATGTAATAAAACATGTCCCCTCATGTGACTCTGTCACATGAGTAGGAACATGTTTTCAATTAAAAAATAAAGTTTTTATTTTATTTGTATTTGCTTTTGGAAACCTCATCCTGCCTATGGATGAGGTTTCCAAAAGGTTGCAACGGTCACTTGGCCTTTTCGCCTGCCTACCAACCGTTAGGTTGAACGGTCAGTGAAAAATTAAAGTCAATTGGTAACTTAATGGCCTTATTAGGCTGTTTAATTGCCAGCGGATGTGCTGCCAGCTCTGGCGCACGCCCGCCGCCGACATCATCATGTGTCCTTTCACACTCAGTCGGGTTGGGTGCGCACCCGCCCGCCGAGTTAAATATTGTGGCCAGTGACTTGGGTTTGTGGGTTCAGGGCACAATTTCAAAATTTGCAGATTATACAAAACTTAGTGTAGTAAACAGTGGGGAAAATAGTAATAGAGTTCAAGAGGATATAGACAGGCTGGTGGAATTGGTGGACCAATGGGATGTGAAATTCAATGCAGAAGAGTGTGAGGTGATACATTTTGGCAAGAAAAATTAGGAGAAACAATATAAGTAAATGGTACAAACTTAAAGAGTGTTCAAGAACAGAGAGGCCTGGAGGTATTTGTGCACAAATCTCTGAAGGTGGCAAGACAGGTTAACAAAATGTTAATGAAGTATATGAGATCCTGTGTTTTATGAATAGAGTCAGAGTAAAAAAGTTAGGAAGTTATGCTAAATCTATATAAAACATTAATTTGGTCCAATTGGAGTATTATGTCCAATTCTGGGTATCACCTGTTGGGAAGTACATGAAGGCTTTGAAGGGGTAGAGAAGAGATGGGCTAGAATGGTTGAGGGATGAGGGGTTTGCGGAGGTGTGTAAAAACAATAACAATAGGGTAATTATATTAGGTGATTTGAACTTTCCCAACATTAATTGGAATGAGTACAGGAGAACTTTTTAGGTCAATATGTAGAGGGTCCAACAAGGGACGGCGCAGTGCTGGACCTAAATCTGGGGAATGAAGCCGGACAGGTGGCTGAGGTGGTGGTGGGGGAGCATTTTAGTGATAGCGACCGCAACATGGTACAATTTAAGCTTGTTATGGACAAAGGAATAGACAAGTTGCAAAAAAATGTTTTCGATTGTGGGAGAGCGGATTTTAGTAAAATAAGGCAGGATCTGGCCAAGGTAGACTGGGAACAGCTAATTGTGAGGAAATCTACAGAAAAGCAGTGGGGGGCGTTCAAAAAGGAAATGGGGAGGGTACAGGCTCAACATGTTCCCTCTAGGTTGATGGGAGGAGTAACAAGCCCAGAGAACCATGGATGACCAGAAATATTCAGGATACAATGAAAGGAAAAGAGAGGCTTTTAGCAGGTACAAAGGGAGCAAATCAGCGGAGGCATTAGTGGAGTACAGAAAGTGCAGGGTGGAGCTTAAGAAAGCAATTCGGAGAGCAAAGAGGGGATATGAGAAAGCTCTGGCTGGTAAAAGTAGGAAAAATCCCAAGATATTCTATAAGTATATCAATGGCAAGAGGATAACCAGGGAAAGAGTATGGCCCATTAGGGACCAAGAGGGAAATCTATGGGTGGAGCCAGAGGACATCAGTAGAGTGTTGAATGAATACTTCACATCCGTCTTCACCCAAGAGAATCAGGATGAAGGTATGGAACTCGGGGAGAGAGACTGCAAAGTTCTTGAGCAAACTGATATAGGGAGTGACAAGGTATTGGAGGTGTTGGCAGGCTTAAAAGTGGACAAATCTCCATGTCCAGATGATTTGTGTCCCAGACTGCTGAGGGAGGCAAGGGAGATCACAGGGGCTCTGACCCAAATTTTTAATTCCTCTCTGGCCACGGGGGAGGTGCTAGAGGACTGGAGAACAGCTAATGTGGTTCCGCTATTTAAGAAGGGATGTAGAGATAAGCCAGGGAACTACAGACTAATGAGTCTCACGTCAGTGGTAGGGAAATTATTGGAGAAAATTCTGAAGGAGAGAATCTATCTCCACTTGGAAAGGCAAGGTTTGATCAGGGGTAGTCAGCATGGCTTTGTCAGAGGGCGGTCATGCCTAATAAATTTGATTGAATTTTTTGAGGAGGTGACCAGGTGTGTAGATGAGAGTAGTGCAGTTGATGCAGTCTATATGGATTTCAGCAAAGCCTTTGACAAGATCCCACATGGGAGACTTATAAAGAAGGCAAATGCACATGGGATACAGGGTAATTTGATAAGGTGGATACAAAATTGGCTTAGTTGTAGGAGACAGAGGGTGATAACAGAAGGCTGCTTTAGTGATTGGAAGCCAGTGTCCAGTGGCATACCACAGGGATCTGTGCTGGATCCCCTATTATTCGTCATTTATATAAACGACATAAATGACTATGTGGGTGGTAGGATTAGTAAGTTTGCGGATGACACAAAGACTGGCTGGGTGGTTAACAGTGGGGTCTTGGGCTACAGGAAGATATAGATGGGATGGTCAAATGGGCAGATAAGTGGCAGATGGAATTTAACCCTGAAAAGTGTAAGGTGATACACTTTGGAAGGAGTCATTTCACAAGGAAGTATTCAATGAACACTAGGAAGTTCTGAGGAACAAAGGGACCTTGGCGTGTGTGTCCATAGATCTCTGAAGGCAGAGGGGCATGTTAGTGGGGTGGTGAAAAAGGCATATGGGACACTTGCCTTTATCAATCGAGGCATTGGTTACAAATGTAGGGAGGTCATGTTGGAGTTGTATAGAACCTTGGTGAGGCCACAGCTGGAGTACTGTGTGCAGTTCTGGTCACCACATTATAGGAAGGATGTGATTGCGCTGGAGGGGGTGCAGAGGAGATTCACCAGGATGTGGCCTGGGATGAAACATTTAAGTTATGAAGAGAGGTTGGATAGACTTGGGTTGTTTTTGTTGGAGCAGAGAAGACTGAGGGGCAACCTGATCGAGGTGTACAAGATTATGAGGGGCATGGACAGGGTGGATAGGGAGCAGCTGTTCCCCTTAGTTGAAGGGTCAGTCACAAGGGGACACAAGTTCAAGGTGAGGGGCAGGAGGTTTAGGGGGATATGAGGAAAAACTTTTTTACCCAGAGGGTGGTGACGGTCTGGAATGCGCTGCCTGGGTGGGTGGTGTAGGCGGGTTGCCTCACATCCTTTAAAAAGTATCTGGATGAGCACTTGGCACGTCATAACATTCAAGGCTATGGGCCAAGTGCTGGTAAATGGGATTAGGTAGGTAGGTCAGGTGTTTCTCACGTGTCGGTGCCTCTTCTGCACTGTGATTCTGTGATTCGAGCTACGTGGAGTAAGTGGAGAAACTGCGATTGGTTTTCTTAGAGCACAAAAAGCTAAGAGGAGAATTGATAGAGGTCTTTAGTTTTGTTTAGCTTTGGTTTAGAGTAAATAAAGTGAAATTGTTTCCAATGGCTAAAGGGTCATTAACCAGGAGATACAGATTCAAGGCGATTGGCAGAAGAACCAGAGGCAACACAATGAAAATATCTTTCCGCAATGAGTGGTTAGGATTTAGAATGCACTACTTGATAATGTGATGGATACAGATTCAATAAAACCCTTCAAAGGGGAATTTAACAAATACTTGAATGAAAAAATGCAGGGATATGGAGAAGGTTGAGATTAATGGATTACTTTTCAAAAACGTTGGCACAGGCTCAATTGGCTGAATGGCCTCCTTCTGCACTGCACTATCCTGTGATTGTGTGTTCAAATGTTATTCACATCGAATGTGATGAAAGAATTGTAGGTTTATCTGTATTATTTAAAACATTTTCTAAGCCAAAATTAAATAAATAGCCTCGGCTAACTAATTCTTGAGTAGGTGGCATTTTAAGTTAATATAGCTGCTGAGTTGAGCTGGTGCAATCAAGAGATCCACATACTGTTGTAAGTAATCCTGATTTCACAAAAAAACCACGGGGGAGCATTTTCTCCTTGTCGGGCGGGCCGGTTGGGAGCAGGTGTGGAGCCGATCGACGCCCGCAATCAGCTGTGCGCCGCCATTTTACGTGGGGAGGCCAATTGAGGCCCGGCCAGCGTGACGCGCATCGGGAAGTGCTCAACACTACCTGTGTGGGCGGGGGGGAGGAGGGAGAGTCGGGGACTCCACTCGTTCACGCATACATGCAAAAGAGCACAGAAATCTCCCTGAGGCACGGAGCTACCTCAGGGAGATTACATTCAGTGTTAAAGATGGAAAAAAAATATTCAGACATGTCCCCTCATGTGACAGTGCCACATGAGCTGGGACATATTTATGAAATTTAATAAAAAATTTTATTTAATTAATAAATCCTTCATGAAACTTCACCCCGTCCGTGGATGAGGTTTCACAAATAATGCAAAGGCCGCCTAGGCTCTTCACCTGCCTGCCAACTTTAAGGTTGGACGGGCAGCCCTGACAATTGCTTTAGTTAATTAGTTTATTAATGGCCTTAACAGGTCTTTGACAGTTCAGCGGGCGTGTAACGGAGTTGGCTGCATGCCCACCGAACGAGAGATCGGAGTGAAGCGCGATGACATCGGGATGCACGCCTGACGTCACCGCGCGTCATCTTACATGTAGGCATGCGGGGCCCCCACCCACACGCTGAACAGAAAATGATGGCCATGGGGCCAAAATTCTGCAGGATCTTTTTGAGAGCAGGGCTAAGATGGGCTGATGCCTGCTCATCAGTTGCACCTGTGACTCCATCCGAAATTACAGGATTATCTTATTTGAAAAGATTGGACAGGTACCTGCAGCATTAAAAAAACAACTGTGGAAGTCACCTCAGATGGAGGAAGTGAGGAAACGCATAGCAGAGTTCAGCAGGCCACATAGTATTGCTGAGTCAAAGGCATTTAAAGAAAATAACAGGCAACTTCTTTCGTAGCAATTGCAGTCAGGAAACTTGAATTTCACCATTTTGAATCCCATTATTGCTCTTGGCAACGCTGAGTGACAGTCACTCCCAGTGGCTCTCACGATCAGTGTCATTAAGTGCAAAAATTTTGGAATCCTGCTGTATGATGTGATTCCTGCATATGTCTGCATCCACCCATTCATAGATGGGTGTATTACGTAATCAAATGGATGTATTACATGCCCACCCTCAAATGGACGGGAAGTTTAACAAATAGAAAATCCAGATGCCACACTGAATGCGGACAAGATACTTTCCTCAGTTCAAGCAACAAGATAGGTTTCCAAGAGGCCAAGGCATGTAAGTGTTTACAGGAACTAAAGAGCCCACATAGCCTCTTTGGGTTTGCAGATGCTCACCCAGAAGAGATTTTGGTCATCCAGTTGTTAATGTTGGATAGGAAGCTGTACATAGTAGGAACAGCTCTGGGTCCATGGAGGAGATAGCAGGATAGAACTGAAAGCCATCAGTAAACTTACGAAGCATGGCCATACTTCTAGAAAACATCACAAAAGAGTATGTTCAAGATTGCAAACAGCAAAAGTTGAAACTTTAGGGTGCTGTCTCTATCATGTGTCAGAATGACCGTAAAACATCCCCCATAAACCCACAATGTTGTATCATTTACCTAAGCAATCATTAAATTAAAAAACAGTCAAATTAATCAAGAACAATTGAATGGGTCTTAGCGCTAAGGTTTGTTGGTGCATTGCCATTTGTCTCTGGATCAAACAGAATTGTACCTTCTGCAGTGTTGTAATACTTGAAATGTTTTATATTCTTCTATTGCTTATATAAAAAAGATCTGATTTTAAAATGGGTCACTAGTGAACCGAATATTGATTATTTAGAAAAGGAAATGCAATTGTCGTAAAAGGGCCATGTGCTAGTGGGATTAAAAATAGGAAGAAAGGAGGATCAGTGCAAGGCTTGAGGCATGGAGGTAAGGCTTCAGATTTGTGAAACATTGGGGCTAGTTCTGGGGCAGCAGACACCTATTCAAAATGGATAGACTGCACCTCACCAGGACTGGGACAAATGTCCTCACAAGGAGGTTCACTAGAGTCGTTGGGGGTGGTTTAAGCTAAATTGGCAGGGGGTTGGGTATCAGCATAAAGAAGTAGAAGGAATAAGGTGCATAGAGGAATGAGAGTGTTAGATAGCACTTGAAAAGGAAGTAGCACATTATTATATAGAATCAGACTAAGGAGCACTACAAGAATACAAAAACAGGTTTTGAATGCATGTATATACACGGAGAAATTGTGGTGAGTAAGGTTGGTGAGTTATAGTCCCATATAGCTATATGGGACAAGATGTAGTAGTAATAATGAAAATGTGGCTTAAAAATCATGAAGACTGGGCACTTAATATTCAACGATACAAAGAGCTTGGAAAAGACACAGAAGGAAAAAAGGGGGGTGGCGTGGTAGTACTGATTTGGAAAGACATTGGCCAGAATTTTACGTCCCGCGGTCAGGCACGCGCCCGACCCAAACAGGTGTGAAATCGCGAGATGACGCCGGGCAAGCGTCCCGACAACGCCACACATGTGCAATACTTCGCTCAGCGGGTGCACGCAAAAGTCAGAAGAGCGTCTGCTGACAATTAAGCAGGCAATTAAGCCCCTTATTAGCCCAGTTGTCAGTGATTTTTCATGGCCCATCCAACCTCACGGTTGGCGGACTGGTCAATCAGCCAGGTGGGCTTTACATTTTTGATGAAACTTCATCCAAGGGTGGGATAAAATCTTCATTAGGGTTCGAAATAAAAAGAAATATCTGAGGACCTTTTTTTTTATGAGGTCTGCTTTCGGGTGCTTGATTGTGCTGCATGGACATTTTTTGCGGCACTTTTGTGCTTTATTTTCTTATTTGGAGGTCTGCAGGTCCCTGAGACAGCTGTCTGCCTTCAAGGAGCTCAGTGGAGACTCTCACCAGCACCCGCAGTGACGTCAGCACCCACCCTCTTCCCACCCCCAACTGCAGTTCTGGGCCATTCTCCAGGCGTGTTTCATGCTAGTTGGCCATTAATTGACCAGCCAGCGTAAGACCGTGGCCTGGGGTCAATTGCAGGCAGAAGCGCATTTCACGTCCACTTCCGGGCCTGTGCGCTCAACGAGGGGAAAATTCAGGCCATTGTATTGTTGGAAAGGCCAAAGGAAAGGGGCAAGGACAGTATCCATTTGGTTAGAATTGAGAAGTAAAAAGGGTATGTTCATGCAACTCGGGGTATTATATAGGCATTCAAATAGTTAGAGAGAGATGGAGCAGAAAATATGCAGTGAAATCACGAGATGTGCAACAGTGTTGATACTATGGAACTTTAATTACCCAAAAATCGATTGGGATAAGGAAAAGGAAGGGGAACAATTTCTGAAATAAAAACAGAAAATGCTGGAAATACGCAGCAGGTTAGGCAAAATCTATGGAGAGAAACAGATTTAATGTTGCAGGTCGATGGCCCTTTGTGTTCTGGAGAACTTCCTTGGCCAGTATTTTCTCAGTCCAACTAGGAAAAAAGCATTGCTGGATCTGTTGCTGGGGAATGGGTTGGGGCAAGTGGACCAAGTACTTGGGTATGAGTGATCATCCTATCACACGGTTTAGGTTAGTAATGAAAAACAGCAAGGAACAATCTAAAGTGGAAGAGGGCTAACTTCAATGGGATGAGAGAGAATCTAGCCAAGTTAAAGCGGAACTAAAGACTGACAGGAAAAACTGTAATAGAGCAATGGGTGATCTTTAAGGAGAAGATGTTTCAAATACAGGCAAGGTACATTCCAACAAGAGCAAAAGATAGGGGAAGCAAAGCCAGTGCTCTCTCTCGATGACAAGGGAGATAGAAATATGATGAAACATAGAAAGGGGATGGTGTATGTCAGGTGAATTCTTCAAGTGAGAGTCAGGCCAAATGGCTTGCATCAAAGGTTGCTGAACGAAGTGGGGATGGAGATGGCAGAAGGGCTTTCCATAATCTCCCAATCTTCCCTAGATACACAGAAGGTGCCACAGGACTGGGTAGTGGCAAATGTGACACCCTTATTCCTAGTAATTAGAAGTCAGTCAGTTTAAGATCAGTGGTACGTAAGATTTTACAAACAACAATCAGGAAAAAAAATCAACAGGCACTTGGAGGGGTTTGAGTTAATTAAGGAGAGCCAGCAGAGATTTGTAAAAGGCAGATCATGCTTCACTGACGCATTTGAACTTTTTGATGAGGTTAAAGAGAAGGTTGTGGTTTTTCAGACTGGATGATGGCAGACAGTGGTATTCCCCAAGGGTCAGTGCTAGGACCACTTCTTTTTTTAAATTTATATAAATGTCTTGAATATTGGAACGGAAGAGTAACATTTCAAAATTTGCTGATGATACCAAACTTGGAAGTGTGGCAAATAGTGAAGATGAAAGCAATTGACTGCAAAAGGACACAGACAGGCTAGCAGAACAGACAGAAAAGGCCAACTGTAAGTTGCTACATATAGTTTCATTCCCAATTTATGTTCAGACTTTTGGAATGTGGTCAACAACAAAGGTTGTTTCATGACAAGAAGGCATTATGGTCAACATGCTGATTTTTATGAATTATGTGCGTCATAATTATCTACTGCATAAACTTCTGTTCAGCACATTACAGGAAGGATTTGACTGCACTTGGAAAGGCACAAAGGAGACTTACGAAAATGTTGCCAGGTCTGGAAAATTTTAGTTTTGAGGAATGTTTGAAGAAACATATTTGCAATCAGCCCTGAAAAGTACCCAGTCTACCTCAGATTACCCCGGAAGGGCAAGGTATCTCAAAAATTTGAGCAACAGGTAAAGTTAGCTATTTCACTCTGCTACTATGCAGTAGCAGCACAAGTGGTATTTGGCACTAACAGATGCTGCTGTCAAGTCAAAAAGACATTCTGCCTATCACACAAATGCGTAATGTGGTATATGAATTTCAGTGCCAGTGTGGGGCTAGGTATGTAGGCCGTACATCCCAAAGACAAGTATGTCCCAAATATCAAACAGCATGTCCCTTCTGCTGTTAGCAATGGGCAGGTACGGACCATGACCAACCAGCCCATGCCTACAAAACTCAAAAGAACAGTGTCCAACATTAGATGTGATTCCGCCTTTGGATAACATTTACTAAATAATTCTCAATGTGCTAGGAATTACGCTACAACCAACTTAAGATTGTCAGTCGGGCTCACAGTGTGGCACATTTATGCATACTGGAGGCTACATTTATTAATACACAGAGCCCTGTTCTTGGCAGACAGAAAGAAGATGTACACACATTGCACCTGTTTCAGCTAAACAAAATAAGTGAAAGCCATTCGCTAGTTCATTCCCCAGGGCAATATCTTGACTAATCAGAATCAAGCTGCCTGGTTTAAATTTCAAACAATGCTTGGCAGTTAACTGTAGGTCACCATCAAGTAGTGCATTCTCCAAGGCAACTCATCTACCAATCAGAGTCCACTTGCCAACCAATCAGCACTCTCTTCTAATACAGTATAAATGTGTTGTTTCCCCTGACACTGGTAGTTTCTTGCGAATTATCCTGATGAGTGCAAGACAAAAAGCTTTGACAAAAAATCTCTTTTTCAGCAATGAAAAAGTTTGCATTTATGTAGCACCTTTCATGACCACAGACATCCTACAGCATTTTACAGCTAATGAAGTACTTTTTGAAGTGTAATCATTATTCAAATGTAGGAAATGCAGCGGCTAATTTGCCCACAGCAAACTCCCACAAATAGCAACAAGAAATGACCAGATAATCTGTTTTTGTTGTGTTAATTAAGGGATAAATAATGGCCAGGACACGCCACAGAAATAACTGTGAATCAGGAATTGAAAGGGAAGGAGGAACTCAGGGAAATTACAATCGCCAGGGAAGTAGTATTTAGCAAATTGTTGAAGCTGCAGGCTGACAAATCCCTGGGTCCTGATGGACTTCATCCTAGGGTCTTAAAAGAAGTGGCTAGTGAGATAGCTGATGCATTGGTTTTAATTTTCCAAGATTCCCTGGGTGTGGGGAGGGTGCCATTAAATAGCAAATGTAACTCCTTTATTCAAAAAGGGAGGGAGACAGAAAGCAGGAAACTACAGACTAGTTAGCTTAACATCTGTCAAAGAGAAAATATTGGAAGCTATGATTAAAGATGTTATGGCAGGGTGCTTGGAAAAATTCAAGGCAATCAGACAGAGTCAACATGGTTTTGCAAAAGGGAAATCATGTTTAACCAACTTATTGGAGTTCTTTGAGGGAGTCACATGTGCCATGGATGAAGGAGAACTGGTGGATGTACTATACTTAGGTTTCCCAGAAGGCATTTGATAAAGTGCCACATCAAAGGTTACTGCGGAAAATAAAAGCTCATGGTGGAGTGAGTAACACACTGTCATGGATAGGAGATTGGCTAGCTAACAAGGAGCAGAGGGCAGCCATAAATGGGTCTTTTTCTGGTTGGTGGGACGTAACGAGTGATATGCCACAGGGATCAGTGCTGAGCCTCGACTTATTACAATTTCTATAATGACTTGGATGAAGGGACAGGAGGTATGGTTGCTAAATTTGCTGATGATACAAAATAGGTAGGAAAGTAAGTTGTGAAGCGAAAGCTAAGGGGAGACATAGCAAGTTAAGCAAGTGGACAAAGATGTGGCAAATGGAGTATAATGTGGGAAAATGTGAAATTGTCCATTTTGGCAGAAAGAATAAAAAAGAAGTTTATGGCGAAAGATTGCAGAGCTCTGAAATGCAGATGTGCAGAGGGATCTGGGTATCCTAGTGCAAGGATCACAAAAGGCTAATATTTAGGCACAGCAAGTAATTAGGAAAGCAAATAGAATGTTATCATTTATTGCGAGGGAAACTGAATATATACACAGGGAGGTAATGCTTCAGTTGTACAGGACACTGGTGAGACCACATCTAGAGTACCGTGTACAGTATTGGTCTCCTTCTTTAAGGAAGGATGTAAATGCATTAGAAGCAGTTCAGAGAAGATATACGAAACTAATACCAGAAATAGGCGGATTGTCTAATGAGGAACGATTGGACATGCTGGGCTCGTGTCCGCTGGAGTTTGGAAGAGTAAGAGGTGACTTGATTGAAATATATAAAGTCCTGAGGGGTCTTGACAGGGTGGATGTGGAGAGGATATTTTCTCTTGTGCAAGAATCTAGAACAAGGGGTCATTGTATAAAAACAAGAAGTCGTCCATTTGAGACAGAGATGAGAAGAAATTTTTTCTCTCAGCAGGTAATGAGACTTTGGAACTCCCTTCCTCAAAAGGAAGTGGAATTAGAGTTTTGAATATTTTCAAGGCAGAGGTAGATAGATTCTTGATAAACGAGGGGGTGAAGGGTTATCAGCGGTAGGCGGAGGTTACAGTCAGATCAGCCATGATCTTACTGAATGGCAGAGCAGGCCCGAAATGCCGAGTGGCCTACTTCTGCTCATAACTCATATGTTTGTAGGACACCAGGGATAAATCCCCTGCTCTTCTTCAAACAGCACCATGAAATATTTTACATCCGCCTGAGAGGGTAGATGGGGCCTTGGTTTAACGTCTCATCCGAAAGACAGTGATAGTGCAATGCTCCCTCAGTACTAGAGTGTCAGCCTTGATTTTTGTGTTCAAGACCTGGAGTGGGACTTGAAAGTATTTTTAACAGGGTGTGATGTCAGAAAAGACTGAAAGACAGAAAACCCTACGCAACACCCTATAGAAAAGGTGCAGCAGTAGGAGACAGCAATTCCAACTAGATATGAAATTTGAACTTAATTTTAGATTGTCAACCCAAAGCTAGACTTATGAATTCTGTTAATGGACATTCCACTAGTTTCTTGAATAGGTCTAAGAGATTGAATTGTAGTGTTTAATGTTTATTTGAATCTGCATGCATTAAAATTGCCAAGTAAATTCACTTTCATCAGTTCTTCACAACACACAGTAAATTTAACAACAGTTTAATCATTGACATTGCACACAATCAAATATTCACACCAACTCCATTATTTTATTGTCAAAAAACAGATCTTGGGTATATAGCCCACAAAAGACATACATCTCCTTCAAGGCAAACATCAAGATATAGGCAGGCAGCAAATGAAGAAACATAGCTCTTATGACCGATTCAGTAACAATGAGGCACTACTATCTATACTTTTATTTATCCCTATGCAAATCCTGTATGACTTTGAATACCTCTATCAAGTCTTCTCTCAACCTTTTCCTCTCCAAGAAGAACAGCCCCAGCTTCTACAACCTATCCATGTAACCGAAATTCCTCATCCCTGGAACCATTCTCATGAATATTTTCTGCAACCTCTCTAATGCCCCTACATCCTTCCGAAAGTGTGGTGCTCATAACTGGGCACAATACTCCAGTTGAGGCCAAAACTGTGTTTTATACAGGTTTATCATCACTCGCTTACTTCTGTACTCTCTGTCCATGTAAATAAAGCTGAGGATCCCTATGCTTTATTTATATGCTCTAAGTGCTCTAAATCTGTCATGCCAACTCCAATCATTTGTGCACACGTATTCCCAGGTTCCTCTGCTCTTTAATCCCTTTATACTGTACTCTTTATTTTACATTGTCTCTGCCTACCAAAATAAATCACTTCAATGCGCTTCTCTGAATCAAATTTCATCTGCCACTTGTCTGCCCATTCCACCAGCCAGTCTGTGTTTTCTTGAAGTTTAACACTATCCTCCTCACAGTTCACTATACTTTGTGTCTTCTGCAAATCTTAAAGTTGTGCCCTGGGCACACAAGTCTAGTGGTCCTAACAATGGCCCCTGGGGAATCCCATTATAAACCTTCCTCCAGTCTGAAAAACAGCCATTCAATACTGATGAAAAGAGATACATGTTGGCAAAACCTTTTGCCTTGTACTCATCAGGACAAATGTAAGAATGCCATTTTTTTAAACAATTGCCAGAATTTATACTACAGAAAAAAGGGTACTGATAGATTGGCTGAGGTGTTGCCATGGAGAAAGTGATGGGGAACATTAGGTTCTCCAAGCTCCCAAGTAATTCAAAAAAAGCACAAGGCTTGAAAATATTTATTTTGTTTGCAGAGGACAGATCCCTGCATATGGATGCATATTGCTTCTTGCAAGTATAAATAAGCCACATTACGAGCTCAGCTGATTATCTTAAACTGGTTGTTAGTGTAGCTGTTAACACACTCAGGATTGTTCAGTAATTGCTACCCAATCGCAGAATTACATCTAACAGCAGACATGGGTTTTGCAAGCGTAGGCTGGTTGTATTCTGCCTATTATGAACAACCAAAAGAACATGCTGTTTGATTCAATCAACCAATCATTGAGACATCTGGCCCACCTGGTATCGCACCAGCACTGAAATTCATACAAGATGTTGCGAAATTGTGTGGTAGGTGGAATGTCTTTTTGAATTGACGGAACAACAATTGACCACTACTCTCTGTTTCCTGTCACTCAGCTAATTTTGTATCCATGTTGCTTCTGGCCCTATTATTCCATGGGCTCGAACTTTACTCGAGTCTGTTATGTGGCACTTTATACCTTTGGGAAGTCCATGTACACCACATCAATTACATTACCCTATCTATCCTCTCTGTTATCTCATTAAAAAACTCAAGCAAGTTAGTTTAACATGATTTGCCTTTAACAAATCCATACTGGCTTTCCTTAATTAATCCACATATGCCCAAGTGACTGTAAATTTTGTCTCAAATTATCGTTTCTAAAAGCCTCCCCACCACTGAGGTTAAATTGATTGGCCTGTAGTTGCTGGGCTTATCTTTGCATCTTGTTTTGAACAAGGGTGCAATATTTGCACTTCTCCCAGTCCTCTGGCACCACCCCTGAATCTAAGGAGGATTGGAAAATTATGGACAGTGCCTGTGCAATTTCCACCCTTATTTCCTTCAGCATCCTTGATGCATCTCATCTGGTCCTGGTGACTTATCAACCTTAAGGAAAGCCACCTATCTAATACCAACTCTTTATCAATTTTTAGCCCATCAAGTATCTCAACCACCTTCCATGATGACTTGGGAAGCATCTCCTTCTTAAGTAAAGCCAGATGCAAGATACTCATTTAGAACCTCAGCCATGCCCCTGCCATAAATCCCATTTTAGGTCCCTAATCGACCTCACTCCTCCTTTTACTACCATTTGACTACTTATATGTCTATAGAAGACATTTGGATTTCCCTTTATATTAGCTGCTAGTCTGTTCTGATACTCTCTCCTTGCTCTCATTTGTTTTTTCACTTCTCTTCTGAACTTTCTATATTCAGCCTAGTTCTCAATTGTATTATCCACCCGACATCTGTCACGTGTACCTTTCTCAGCTTCATCTTACTCCCTGTCTCTTTTGTCATTCGGGGAGCTCGGGATTTGTTTGCCCCCAACATACCCCCTCATGGGAAAGTACCTTTACTGTTCCCGAACTATCTACTTTTCGAAGGCAGCCCACTGTTTAATAACAACTTTGTCTGCCAGTCTTTGATTCCATTTATCTGGGCCAGATCCTTTCTCATCCCATTGAAGTTTGCCCTCCCGAAACTAATTATTCCTACTCTAGATTTCTCTTCGTCCTTTTCCATAGCTAACCTAAACAATGATCACTGAACACACTAGGAACTGTTGCCCATCTCTGCCCTTTACACCATTACTATCTCAGTCTATATTAGGAAAAGTCTCACATTATAACGACTCAATAAGTTTTGAAGTACTCTGTAATTTCCTGGAAAATGTATTCCTCTACACCTTTCCACTAGTTGGTGGCCTATAGAATGCACCAAGCAACATTTGGTACCTTTATTGTTTCTCAGCTCCAGGCAAATCAACTCCGTCTTTGACCCAACTAGGACATCCTCTCTCTCCAGAATGGCAATGTTCTCTTTAATCAATTCTGCCACCCCTCCTCCTGCTATCACTGCTTCCCTATCTTTCCTAAACACCTTGTATCCTGTAATATTGAGCACCCAATCCTGCCCTTCTTTGGGCCAGGTCTCCATTATTGTCACAACATCATATTTCCACGTAGATATCTGTACCTGCAGCTCACCAACCTTATTTCCTACACCCTCGCATTCACATACATGCACAGAAATTTAGACCTTATTACATTTCCTCTTTACTCTGATCCCACTTAATACCTTACTATTTCCCAATCTAGTAGAATCTTTGCAGAACACCTGCGGTCTGTCCGCAAGAAAGACCCAAACCTCCCTGTCGCTTGCCATTTTAACACTCCACCCTGCTCTCTTTCCCACATGTCTGTCCTTGGCTTGCTGCATTGTTCCAGTGAAGCCCAACGCAAACTGGAGGAATAGCATCTCATCTTCCGACTAGGCACTTTACAGCCTTCTGGGCTGAATATTGAATTCAACAACTTTAGCCCCCCCCCCCCTCCTTTTGTTTTTTTCAATAATTTATATAGATTTTTCTTTTCCCACCTATTCCCATTATTTTAAAATCTACAACTAATACCTTGTCAGTCTTTCCACCCCACCCCCACTAGAGCTGTACCTTGAGTGTCCTGCCACCCATTCTTATTTAGAACATTTTCTTAGATAATATCACCACCTTCAACACCTCTTTGATTCTTTTGTCTGTGACATCTCTTGATTATCTGCTCCTTTCACTGCTTGCTTGGCCCTACAACCACCCCCCTCTCAACTTCTCTCTCCCCCCCCACCGCCACCTTAAACCAGCTTATATATTTCACCCCTCTCCTAACTATACTCAGTTCTGTTGAAGGGTCGTGAGGACTCGAAACGTCGACTCTTTTCTTCTCCACTGATGCTGCCAGACCTGCTGAGTTTTTCCAGGTAATTCTGTTTTTGTTCTAGTATAATCTATCTCTCCCAATTCTTTGTGCACCTTGGTTTTCCTCTCTAACATTAACATCTGGTTCTACACCCCTGCCAGGATCGATTAAACTCTCCCCAGTGTACTAGTTAATCATCCCAACAGGACAGGCTATAATGCATTTATATAGCACTGTAAAGTGTAAGTTAATTCTTTCTTTGTTAGCTAGATGGTACTTTACAACTGCTTGTGGAAGTGAAGGGTGCCTACTTTTCCTTCAAAGTACAGGTACAACTTACATTTTATACAGTATGGGGCAATGATGCACCCATAGAAGCCCACTGACCAGGCCAATGCAAATGAGATTCTTTCATACCCTGGAGGGTAGGAGGTGTGATCTCAGACCATACAGTCTTGCGGCCATACAGGGAACTGATGGGAAAATTGGGAAAAGAGAAGTAAAGCAGCTGGTGTGCTGACATATCATTTCTTTTAAATCAGTTTGTTTATGAAACAGCATCACAATATCCATGAAGTAGGTTTTGACTCCAAATCACAGCATTAACAAATTAAAAGCATGTGTACTGATGCCTTTTGACAACAACTGAACTACAAGTTAGGAAACAAGGAGTGAATTTTCCTGGCCCCAGTCAAGTCGGCAAGAAAATAGCCACGCCATTGCGTGCCTTAAGTCCCATCTCCATTTCCCCCTTCCCCGATCTTCCTGAGGGCGGGAGCCAGCATGGACCTTGAAACAGGTCCGCAACTGGCATCACTGAAGGCTTGTTAAAGCCCATCTCCTGAAAGTTCTTGAATTTTCTAAGATGAGGCCGGATTTCATGAGCTGTCTGTGTCAGACCAGCTACAAGGAGGTAAAGAACATGCTGTGGAGGTGGGAATGGTTTAAAAAGGTAAGTAAAAATGCTCTTTGCATACCCCTTTGTAGTTAACATTCCAGGACAGGTCAGGGGCGTAGCCAGAATTAAGAACTTTGCCAGTTCAGGTTTATCACCCTCCTGGCATCGCCTGGCATCACATGGACATCAAAGCAGTGGGCAAGGCTGTTTGGACTCCATCTGGGCGCCAGGAAAGGTGCAGCTGGAAATGCTGTTGCACCCTCAGAATTCGAGGCCCTTGGAGATGAGGAGCAGCAGCCTGCACAGGAATGGCAGAGCGCCAGGCACCAGGAGACCAGAGGAGAGGGACAAGGGCCTTGAAGGAGAAGAAGACATTAAGCACAAGATTTACAGGCGAAGGCAAATAAACCTGTAGGTGATTGAGAACTAGTGCCGAAGAAGACTGCGACTCCCTAGGCAGATGGTCACGGATATCTGCACTTCGGTCAGTGTGGACCTCTGTGGCATCTCATAGGCAGCTGCACACCGGTGCATCACCCAGGTGACAGATGCTCTCTTTACCGATGTTGGACAACACATCAGGATCACAATTGTTGGGGCATCACAGGCTCAGAGAACATGGGGTCCAGTCCCTGGAGTGGTCAGGTGGTGCCCTGCAATACCCTCCTGCAAGGGTCTTGGTGTTTGCATGTTTCGCTTTTCATTATATGACCTTCTGGAGACGATGGTGAGGACCTGGAAGAGGACAGCTCATCGGGGGAGGAGAAGGAGCAAGAAGTGGAGTCAGAGCAAAAAGGCTGAATAAGAACGTGCCCAGCTCGATGACAAGGTGACCTCCTCCTTGCCAGCCTCCAAGAAGAAGTCCTTCTTCCTCTCCCTCATAAGTGCTAAGCCTCTGGCTCCCCTGTGTCATCTCGGGTTTCTGTGGTGCAGTGGCAGGCTTTGGTACAAGTCTCTCCCTCAGAACAAACAGCAGCCGCAGTGATGTCTGCCTTTGATGTCTGAAACCCGTCTCCAATCCAGCCCCCACAAGCTTTAATTGGACAGGAAATCAGTCTCCATTTCAATTAAGGATTAACCCCCACCTCCCCCAGGAAAATCCAAATCTCAGTCAGTTTCCCACCAGAGATGAGTTTCTGATGCAAAAACAAACCCAGCTCCTGTTTTCCATCTCCATGGGACAACTCAGGCCCCCAATGTTTACATCCCATTTCTGAAAGCAGGTTTGAAAGAATCGCAAATTGATTTACCGTGATAAGAGAAGTAGTATTAATGACATATTAGCTATACTTCATTTATTTCCATGCAAAACAGAGCTAATTTTCCTAGAGGGTTACAGTATTTGATTAATTATAAATATGACAGATTATTGTTTTTGTTTATAAAGTACAAATATTTACCTAATGCAATAATGCATTCATTTCAAACACCTAATGCATGCTTCACCATCAACAGAATGAAAATTTGGCAATATTATAAAAAATAAAGCACAAACAGATCAACATTTACAAGGTATCCTTCACGACATTTGATACCTTTACAGTAATGAGTGAGGTGGGGGGTGGGGTTGCAGGAAATGCAGTCAAACTCTACCTCAGGAAGCACTAATTCACGAGCAGTACCTTTTCATTTTATAGACTCTGCTTACTGTCTTCGTGAAACTTCACAGTAAGTGAAAAATGGGACCTCTACTGCAAGCAATTGGTGCTAGTAAAAGAACACTAAGTTCTTGCATAGAATCTTCAATTCATAATAAATCTGATGCCATGGCTGGAATTTTCCAGCCCCTCACGCCGATGTGAACGGAGGTTTCTATGGCTCACTAACCCCACCACGGGGAAACCCACCATGGAGAGGGCTGGAAAACTCTGGCCCATGTGTGGAAAGCACAGAATATATAATAAGTAAGCAGTTGCTGAAAGAATTATTTGAAATAGAGCACCTGTTCTGGTCTGGCGTGTTCAGGTATAGTCCTCAGATTGCAGATTTCTGTCTTCAGGTTTGTGTTCTCTCCTTGTAATTTTAGCAGTTCATCCTCAGAAGGCCCAAGTTTAATTCTCAAATCCTACAAAAAAAAAACAAAAAAAACCTCAAGTAGATTTTGAACGTTGTAATCAGATGGGAACCTTTGTTAATCTGTAACAATAATGTTCACAACTAGAGACTTCTTAAAGCATTTTAACTTTTCATTTGTAAAAAAAGATTCTTTAAATTCTTGTTTGGTAGAAGAAAAAGTACAACTGCTTCAATTACTATTGTGGTGGTGGTAGCAATGGGAGGGAGGAATTGTGCCACCTTGCAGACTACAATATGATAGACCCCCTTATACACAAATCTCTAACCTATTAAGCAGCCAAAATAGATTTACTGTGACTGAATGTGATAATTTAACTGAAATAGAGGATTTTTCTTGCTGAAGTGGCATGAAAATAACGCTCCTCCCAATGTGACTTGATGCGGCCCCAGGCTTTAAGAAAACACTGTCTTATTTTGCTCTACTGCACTACCAGACCGAACTGTCACAGTCTCACATCTGCAGAAAAAGAAAATAACATAATAAATGACCAAATGGGAAAGCCAAGGTGCAATCTTTAAACAAATCATTTATAAGGAACAGTACAATATTAGCTCAATTACTGCCCATTACTTTCTAAACATACCTTCTAAAAAAGTTTAGCACTTCTGTTAATTTTGTTGGGCTCTAAGCTGCTCGGAGGTGCAGTGACATACCTAATAGTGAACCCATTGAGCTCTCCCTGTGTCAGGTTAATGACTGGGGACGGTGGCAGGAGTTAATTTGTGAAGAAAGATTAACCTGAATAATTTTCAGTTTTAGCAGTTATGTTTTAATATAAATCAGCCCCAAATAAAAGATCCTGATCCAAGCATTGAATTCTAGTCAACTAAACTCCTTTCCATTCATGCTATCTAGATAATTTGAAGATAATAAAAGTCATCCATCACACTTTGAAAAGTTAAAAATGTATACTTTTAAAAAATAAAAAAAGCCAGTTATTTCCTATTGGCTTTTCTATCCTCATTAACTTGACCTCTCTCCAACAGTAGGAGCCATGGATTCACAAGCAAAGGACCTTGTAACAACCCTCCAACAATAAGGTTTTAATTGATCTCAATAAGTGTTTATATAAATCACTTCACCACAGGGAGTATCTAAGGATCGGCCTTAAAGAAATATGCCAAATTAAACACATACTAGAAGTAAAACGTCGCAACTATTCCCCAGACCTCAGACTA
The DNA here is from genome assembly GCF_964194155.1 of Cetorhinus maximus. Classification (NCBI taxonomy): domain Eukaryota; kingdom Metazoa; phylum Chordata; class Chondrichthyes; order Lamniformes; family Cetorhinidae; genus Cetorhinus; species Cetorhinus maximus. The sequence goes on from NC_135884.1 coordinate 131,384,898, forward strand.
ACCATGAGCAACACTACGGGAGATCAGCAAGTTGTTATGAATTTCCATTTCCAATTTGCTACAACAGGGCATCTCAAAATCAAATCAAAACTTTATACATTTCTTTTGCCAGCTCATTAGCTCATAATCCAATCTTTTCATTTGTAGACAAAAAGAGTTTCAAAATCTAATCTCACTTTGTTTAAAATGTATGGTTATGTTAAGTGCTTTCTGTTCTTAATTAGAATGAACTGCAGGATGATTGCTAAAAGTACCTGTGGGGCAAGGATTTACAACTTGACTAATTTTAGTTGCAGTTTATAGAAATTGGGATCCGACAAAATTTTAACACATGAATTATGTGCTTAACAGCTTCAACCAGTCAAGAATTCTGCCATTCAGTAACAATCAGAAGTATAAATATAGCTTTAGGGAGATACCAAAATGAATAGTGCCTCTGGAATCAGCATCCACATTTTAAGAGTTTACACTCAGCTTTAGGAAGTCAAAAACAATAAAAAAATAGATGCAAATTTTGGAAAGAATATAACTTATTAAACCCACATCTCTGTCATCTCCTTTCAGAGTACTGCAAGTGAAATATCACACACAGGTGCAACAATGTTAAGGCACAATGTTAGGGTGCAGTGGGAGTAGCCCAACTCTGTATCTTAGCATTTCAACATGTTACCTATGTGATTTTGGTATTATAGTCCTGAAGCAATAAGAAACATTGTCACCCAGCAACTGGCTGGACATACAATGTCATGAACAAAATAGTAAGAAAATTTTAGATAAGAAAAATAAACTTACATCTATCACTTTTCACAATCTCCGAATGGCACAAGGCACTTTACTGCCAATTAAAATGAGGAGACGAAGTCCTGTCTTCACATTCAGGATGCCCTCCATTATGTTGTGTGGCACCACCACCGTACTAAATGGAGCAGATTTCGAACAGATCTAGCAAGTCAAGACTGGGCATCCATGAGGCGCTGTGGGCCATCAGAGCAGCAGAATTGTACTCAACCACAATCTGTAACATCATGGCCGGGTATGTCCTCCGCCCTGCCATTACCACCAAGCCATGGGATCTAAGCTGGTTCAATGAAGAGTGCAGGAGGATATGCCAGGAGCAGCACCAGGCATACCTGGTAAAGCTACAAAACAGGACTACTTGCGTGCCAAACAGCATAAGCAGCAAGTGATAGACAGAGCTAAGCAATTCCACAACCAATGGATCAGATCTAAGCTCTGCAGTCCTGCTACATCCAGTCATGAATGCTGGTGGACAATAAACAACTCACTAGAGGAGGAGGCTCCACAAATATCCCCATCCTCAATGATGGGGGAGCCCAGCACATCAGCGCAAAGGATAAGGTTGAAGTATTTGCAACAATCTTCAGCCAGAACTGCCAAGTAGATGATCACCTCAGCCTCCTCCAGGGGTCCCCAGCATCACATATGCGAGTCTTCAGCCAATTCGATTCACTCCATGTGATATAAAGAAATGGCTAAGAGCACTGGATACTGAAAAGGCTTTGGGCCCTGACAATATTCATCAATATTGAAGACCTGTGCTCCAGAACTTGCAGTGGCTCTAACTAATCTGTTCCAGTACAGCTACAACACTGGCATCTACCCAGCAATGTGGAAAAATGCCAGGTATGTCCTGTACACGAAAAACAGGACAAATCCAACCCGGCCAATTACTGCCCCATCAGTCTACTCTCGATCATTAGTAAAATGATGGAAGGGATCATCAACAGTGCTAATATGTAGCACCTGCTTAGGAATAACCTGCTCACTGATGCACAGTTTGAGTTCTGCCAGGGTCACTCAGCTCCTGACCTCATTACAGCCTTGGTTCAAACATGGACAAAAGAGCTGAACTCCCGAGGTGAAGTAACAGTGACTGCCCTTGACATCGAGTGTGGCATCAAGTAGCCCAGCAAAACTGAAGTCAATGGGAATCAGGGGAACACTCTCTGCAAGTTGGAGTCATACATAGTACAAAGGAAGGTGGTTGTGGTTGTTGGGGGTCAAACATCTCCGTTCCAGGACATCACTTCAGGAGTTCCTTGGGGTAGTGTCCTAGGCCCAACCATCTTCAGCTGCTTCGTCAATGACCTCACTTCTATCATAAGGTCAGAACTGGGGATTTTCGTTGATGATTGCACAATGTTCAGCACGATTCAGGGCTCCTCAGATATTGAAGCAGTCAATGTCCAAATGCACCAAGACCTAGACAATATCCAGACAAGTGGCGAATAACATTCAACATCCTGGGGGTTACCATTGACTAGAAACTGAACTGGACTAGCCATATAAATACTGTGGCTACAAGAGCAGGTCAGAGGCTGGGAATTCTGTGGCAAGTAACACACCTTCCAAAAGCCTGTACACCATCTACAAGGCACAAGTCAGGAGTATAATGGAATACTCTCCACTTGCCTAGATGAGTGCAGCTCCAACAACAATCAAAAAGCTTGATACCATCCAGGACAAAGCAGCCCCCTTGATGGGCGCCCCATCCACAAATATTCACTTCCTCCACCACCGATGCACAGTGTCAGCAGTATGTAATATCTACAAGATGCAGTGCAGAAACACACCAAGGATCCTTAGGCAGCACTTTCCAAATCCACAACCGCTGCCACCTAGAAGGACAGGTGCAACAGACACATGGGAACACCAACATCTGAAGGTTCCGCTCCAAGCCGCTCACCATCCTGATTTGGAAATATAATCAATGTCGCTGGGTGAAAGTCTTGGAACTCCGTCCGTAACAGCACTGTGGGTGTACCTGAACCATATGGACCATAAGACCATAAGACATAGGAGCAGAAATTAGGCCATTTAGCCCATCGAGTCTGCTCTGCCATTCAATCATGGCTGATAAGTTTCTCAACCCCATTCTCCTGCCTTCTCCCCGTAACCTTTGATCCCCTTACCAATCAAGAACCTATCTATCTCCGTCTTAAATACACTCAATGACCTGGCCTCTACAGCCTTCTGTGGCAATGAATTCCATAGATTCACCCGCTAAAGAAGTTTCTCCTCATCTCTGTTCTAAAAGGTCTTCCCTTTACTCTGAGGCTGTGCCCTCAGGTCCTAGTCTCTCTTACTAATGGAAACATCTTCCCCACGTCCACTCTATCCAGGCCTTTCAGTGTTCTGTAAGTTTCAATCAGATCCCCCCTCATCCTTCTAAACTTCATCGAGTATAGACCCAGAGTCCTCAAACGTTCCTCATATGTTAAGCCTTTCATTCCTGGGATCGTTCTCGTGAACCTCCTCTGGACCCTCTCCAGGGCCAGCACATCCTTCCTGAGATACGGGGCCCAGAATTGCTCACAATATTTTAAATGTGGTCTGACCAGAGCCTTATAAAGCCTCAGCAGCACATCCCTGTTTTTATATTCTAGTCCTCTCGAGATAAATGCCAACATTGCATTTGCCTTCCTAACTATCGACTCAACCTACAAGTTAACCTTAAGAGAATCCTGGACTAGGACTCCCAAGTCCCTTTGCACTCCAGATTTCTGAATTCTCTCCCCATTTAGAAAATAGTCTATGCCTCTTCCTACCAAAGTGCATGACCTCATGCTTCCTCAAGTTGTATTCCATCTGCCACTTCTTTGCCCATTCTCCTAACCTGTCCAAATCCTTCTTCAGCCACCCTGCCTCCTCAATACTACCTGTCCCTCCACCTATCTTTGTACCATCTGCAAACTTAGCCAGGATGCCCTCAGATCCTTCATCTAGATCATTAATATATAAAGTGAAAATTTGTGGTCCCAACACTGACCCCTGCGGAACTCCACTAGTCACCGGCCGCCATCCTGAGAAGGACACCCTTATCCCCACTCTCTGCCTCCTGCCAGACAGCCAATCTTCTATCCATGCTAGTACCTTGCCTCTAACACCATGGGCTCTTATCATACTGAGCAGCCCCCTGTGCGGCACCTTGTCAAAGGCCTTCTGGAAGTCCAAGTAGATAACATCCATTGGCTCTCCTTTGTCTAACCTACTTGTTACCTCCTCAAAGAATTCTAACAGATTTGTCAGGCATGACCTCCACTTGATGAAACCATGCTGACTTTGCCCGATTTTACCATGCACTTCCAAGTATTCTGAAATCTCATCCTTAATAATGGACTCTAAAACCTTACCAACGACCGAGGTCAGGCTAAACGGCCTGTAATTTCCCTTCTTTTGCCTCACTCCCTTCTCAAACAGGGGGGTTACATTAGCGATTTTCCAGTCCTCTGGGACCCTCCCTGACTCCAGTAATTCCTGAAAGATCACCACTAATGCCTCCACTATCTCTTCAACTATCTCCTTCAGAACTCTGGGATGTAATCCATCTGGTCCAGGTGATTTATCCATCTCCAGACCTTTCAGTTTTCCTAGCACCTTCTCCTTGGTAATGGCCACCATACTCACCTCTGCCCCCCGACTCTCTTGAACTTTGGGGATGTTACTCGTGTCTTCCACCGTGAAGACTGACGCAAAGTACCTATTCAGTTCCTCCGCCATTTCTTTGTTCCCCACTACTACTTCTCCAGCGTCATTTTCGAGTGGCACAATGTCCACTTTTGCCTCTCTCTTACCCTTTATATATCTAAAAAACTCTTGCAATCTTCTTTTATATTACTGGCTAGTTCACCCTCATATTTAATCTTCTCCCTCCTTATTTCTTTTTCAGTTGCCCTCCTTTGGTCTTTGTAAGCTTCCCAATCCCCTGGTTTCCCACTGCTCTTCGCCACATTGTATGTTTTCTCTTTAGCTTTTATGCTGTCCCTGACTTCCCTTATCAGCCATGGTTGCCTCGTCCGCCCTTTAGTATGCTTCTTCTTCCTAGGGATGAATTTTTGCTGTGTCTCCCAAATTACTCCCAGAAACTCCTGCCATTGCTGTTCCACTGTCTTTCCTGCTAGGCTCATCTCCCAGTAAATTCTGGCCAGCTCCTCCCTCACGCCTCTGTAATTGCCTTTATTCAACTGTAATACCGTTACATCTGATTCCAGCCTTTTCCTCTCAAATTGCAGGGTAAATTCTATCATATTATGGTCACTTCCTCCTAAGGGTTCCTTCACCTTAAGCTATCTTATCAAATCTGCCTCATTACACATCAATAAATCTAGAATTGTCTGTTCCCTAGTGGGCTCCACAACAAGCTGCTCCAGAAAGCCATCTCGTAGACATTCCACAAATTCCTTTTCTTGGGATCCACTACCAACCTGATTTTCCCAGTCTACCTGCATATTGAAATCCCCCATGATCATGTAACCTTGCCTTTCTTACACGCCTTTTCTATCTCCTGGTGTATCTTGTGCCCCACATCCTGACTACTGTTCAGAGGCCAGTACGTAACTCCCATTATGGATTTTTTACCTTTGCGGTTCCTCAACTCTACCCACACAGATTCTACATCATCTGACCCTACATCATTTCTTGCTATTGATTTAATTTCATTTCTTACTAACAAAGCAACCCCACCCCCTCTGCCAACCTGCCTATCTTTTCGATAGGATGTATATTCTTGGATATTTAGCTCCCAGTCCTGATCCCCTTGCAGCCATGTCTCCGTAATGCCCACCACATCATACCTGCCAATTTCAATGGACTGCAGCGGTTCAAGAAGGCGGCTCACCACCACCTTCTCGAGGGCAATTAGGGATGGGCAATAATTGCTGGCCTGGCCAGCGATGCCCACATCCCATGAATAATTAAAAAACTGCCAATTAAATACCTTCAAAATTTAGTCACTATTGTAGCATAGGGAGCCAATTTGCACACAACAATCACTCATAAACAGCAATGTGATAATGACCAGATAATTTGATTGAGGGATAAATGTTGATAGGGCACATTGGGGCACACCCCTGTTCTTCTTCAAAATAGAGCCATGTGTGCATTTACATTCACTTTAGAAGACAGAATGGCTTAACAGCTTATTCAAAAGACAGCGCCTCCGACATTGGAGTGTTAACATAGTTTTTATGCTTGTTATGACCGATGCAGTTGGTAAAGCGGAGTTATTTAAAAATCCCAGAGGGTAACTTTAAACAACTGTCATAATCAATAATTTTAAGTGTTATGTTTGAGATGCGACTCTAAACTCAGGAATCAGACCAATAGTTCTTAAGGTTTTACATTAACTAAATGAAACATTTAGTTAATTTACGCAGGTTAAAATATATGTACACATGGCTACAAATTACTACTATCACAACTTTTAACAAATTCCCAAACTAATCTCCATTAAGGCAACAGCAACCCATAGGCTTAACCAAAACACCGTACATTTTCACCGTACAAATTCAAAATGAGAAAACAAAAACAAAAATACCTGGTAAAACTCAGCAGGTCTGGCAGCATCTGCGGAGAGGAGCACAGTTAAAGTTTCGAGTCCGAATGACCCTTCAACAGAATTCAAAATGAGGTTCCTTTCACTGTGGAGCCAGTTGGAGGCTTGCGGCTGCATTTTGATCTTACGTTGCCTCTGCCTGCACACTCGAAAACTACTGAAGTTATATCTACCAGCCCCATTGAATGTTAATTCTCATTGTATCAACAACCTCTTTGAACTTTAACTTTTAACAATGAAACTCCATTCATTGTACCAATGTTATTAGTACTATAAACATATTGCTTGGTAGCTGCTAGAAAAGTGTCAAGTTTTCACCTCACTTCTTGAAAGCTCTATTCAAAAAATGCAAATGCACGCTATCTCTCTTACATATCAAAACTAGTACACATCAAAGCACCCAGACTAGCTGGTTTTAATCCAATTAAGATATACCTGCCAACTAAACCTCTATTTTAAAATAAAAATATTTTCCAAAATATTATATACATTAATACCTTCATGACAGCGCTCAAGTTTCTGAAGTAGGATTTGGCAATCAATATTGTGTGAAACCATATTTAAAAATAAATCCACCTTCAAACAAAACGTCTACTGCATTAAACTGTTAAATAATTTCATAATCCGAGATACCTGTGCTCCTCTAATTCTGGACTCTTGAGCATACCCGATTTTAATTGCTCCACTACTGGTAGCCGCATATTCAGTAGCTTAGACCTAAGCTCTGGAATGTACCTCTCCGCCTCTTTACCTCACTTTCTTCCTTTAAGACACCCTTTAAAACACAAGAACACAAGAAATAGGAGCAGGAGTAAGCCACATGGCCCATCAAGCCTGTTCCACCATTCTGTACGATCATGGCTGATCTTGGGCTTCAACTCCACTTTCCCACCTGCTCCCCATATCCCTTAATTCCCTGAGAGATCAGAAATCTGTCTATCCCAGCCTTAAATATATTCAATGATGCAGCATCCACAACCCTCTGGGGTAGACAATTCCAAAGATTCACAACCCTTTGAGTGAAGTAATTTCTCCTCATCTCAGTCCTAAATGGTTAGCCCTTTATCCTGAGACCATGCCCTTGTGTTTTAGATTCCTCAACCAGCAGAAACAATCTCTCAGCATCCACCCTATCAAGCTCCTTCAAAATTTTGCAGTTTTCAATGAGATGGCCTCTCATTCTTCGAAACCCCAGTGATATAAGCCCAATTTACACAGGCTCTCATCATAGTACAACCCCCTCATCTCAGGGGCCAATTTAGTGAACCTTCGCTGAACTGCCTCCAATGCAAATATATCCATTCTTAAATGTGGAGACCAAAACTGCACACAGTAGTCCAAATACTGTCTCACCAAAACCCTGTACAACTGTAGCAAGCCTTCTTTATTCTTGTACTCCAATCCTCTTGCAATAAAGACCAACATGTCATTGGCCTTCCTAGCTGCTTGCTGCACCTGCATGCCAAATTTCCACGTTTCTTGTACAAGCATATCCAACTCTCTTTGAACATCACCTGCCTCTTTGAGCAAGCTTTTAGTTATCTGACCTAATATTCCTTATATGGCTCAGTGTCATATTTTGTTTTATAAAAATGCTCCTGTGAAGTACCTTGGACATTTTGTTAAGGTGCTATACAAGTAGTTGTTTAATAACTCTGGTCATTAGGTTACTTCTCTGCTAAGCACAATCTGTTTGCCATCGGCTTTGGAATCAGGCAGCCCCTACACTAGTTCACATAACACCAACTTTTAAAAAGCGAATTATTCAAATGTATACTTTCGCTAAAAACAGATAACTAGAATGAAATCCATCACTCTATTGTAAAGATTTATAATTGAAGGATATGGATCTGTGAACATAATGAAAAAATGCAGCAGTTTGCTTTGGAACAACTCTATTTGAACCTAGCAATAAAATTAGTTAGCAAAGCGATTAGCGAACTATTGTATGAAACGAGTTTAAACAACAATCTCCTCAGTTCAACATTTTTGAATGCATTTCAATTTCAGATACCAGGCATCATTTATGGTTGTCAGTTTAACACAGGGAATTTAAAACATCCTGTATAAAATTACCACTCACTAAAACATATCTCATGATTCACTATAGAAGGATTATTAAAAATTGCAGCAGCATCTTCTAAAGGTATCACAAAATGGGAAGGAAACATCTTAAAATAATAATTGTGAAAAAAATACAACAGAGATTTGCAGTTTAATTATCATTTTACACTCAAACTTTGTTAATATAAACTCTTATATCTGAAAACTGAATTCCTGCCTATGTGTGCACAATGTTCTGATCTACAAAAACACTCCCAGTTCCATACAGCAAGATGCTTCAAATTCCATTATCTATTTCATAACAGTTCAAATGTAACAGCTGAGTTAGCGTTTTCTGCAAACTAAGAGACCCTAGCAAAATCTAATCAAGTGACGGAGATAAAACTTGCTGAACTTATTGCACAATCCTATCAAAAACATAGTCAACTCATTACTTTCCACTGTCATATGGCAAGCAGCAATAAATCAATACAGAAAAGTGTGTATGCTGTTCCTGGTGCGATAAGGATTCACATTTTAGAAAGAGGAGGTTGATTTGTTAATAACACATAATAGCAACCATTCATACCATGCATTAAATAACATATTTCAGTTTCTATTTAATATAACCGAGATAAAATTGGATTTTTTTTCAGTTCTCTCTGTAATTCTCGCATCCATCATTTATTATTAAAGGGGTCAAACCACAGCTGGACAACAGTCTTTTTATGAAAAACTATAAATATAAAATATTAACCTTATCCACATACCAGAAAACATAGGAGGGCTTTCTCTGCTAATAATTATAAAATTAGAAGAGATTCCTTGTGTTCAGTTGTCCCGTGATAGCATTAGTATTTACTTTCAAACAAGTAAGTACAAATGAAAAAGTGTTAAGACTGATGAGCCCTTTTCATAAAATGTGCTTTGAATTTAATTTTCCAAATTCAAAGATATTAATATATTTATAAAGAAAACATACAGGAAACATAATTTGTCCTTGTGTATGGTCCACATTAGACAGAGTTTTTCTACAGAATGCTTTTCGCTGATGTCATGTGTATTGCATGATTACTCTTTATGTCATTCCATACTGCAAAGTTGCACCTTATCATGTCACAAATACTGCTTTATTTAAAAATATTTGTTCATGACTTTTTCTGGCTATTATACTATATATACAAAATAATGTCAATATATTATAGAGTTTTAAATTTTGATGTAAATGTCACTTCAAAATTGAGTATCGAATAATGGCATTATTTCTCAGCACTGTTATAATAGTGTAAAAACCAAATAATAGCCAGAGCTAAGAGCAATTTTGTTAATGACTTTCCAGTGGGCTTGCAACTTGGGACCAATGATGGAAATATTAATTGGCCCACAATACTGTTATTAGTGTAAAAATTAAACATTGCAGAACTCTAATTTTAATTATTGTATGTTTTTTCTCCCTTTTTCTTTTCCTGAGAAAGATGACATGGCAGATTTTGAACACAACAGAACCATTTTCCAGAGAATGAATTGAACCCCTACTTCATCCGTGGCTAAATAAGGAAGTTAAGGATAGTTTTAAATTGAAAGAAACACTATAGAAATCTGCAAAGATTAGTGATAGATCACAGGATTGGACAGATTTTAAGGACCAGCAAAGAATGGTTAAATAGATAATAAAGAGGCAGAAAGCAGAGTATGAGAGAAAGCTAGCCAGTAATATAAAAACAGATATTAAAAGTTTCTATAAGTATCTGAATAGGAAACGAGTAACTAAAGCTAATGTTTGTCCTCTGGAGAATGAGTCTCGGGAATTTATAATGGAAAGCAAAGAAACAGCGGAGGCGCTGAAGAGGTATTTTGTGTCTGTCTTCATGGTAGAAGGCTTAGAAAACTTCCCAAAGATACTTGATAATCAAGAGGTGATAGGGAGAGATGAACTTAAAACAATCACGTTCACCAGGGAAAAGGTGCTAGGAAAATTATTAGACCTAAGGGCTGACAAATACCCAGGACTAGATGGCCTGCATCCTCAGGTCTTAAAAGAAGTGGAGGCATTGGTTATAATCTTCCAAAATTCCTTATATTCTGGAAAGGTCCCAGTGGATTGGAGAATAACTAATGTATTCAAGAAAGGAAGGAGGCAGAAAGCAGGAAACTCTAGGCCAGTTAGCCTAACATCTGTCATATATCCAGTAGGCTATAGTAGGATACTTTGAAAATCACAATGTGATCAGACAGAGCCAACATGGCTTTTTGAAAGGGAAATCATGTTCAACTCATCTCTCAGAGGGTCATTTGCCTGTGGAATTCTCTTCCCCAGAAAGTAGTGGAGGCTGGGTCTTTAAATTTATTCAAGGCTGAGTTAAGGAGATTTTTGATAGATAAGGGGGTCAAGGGTTATGGGGGGAGACAGGAAAGTGGAGGTGGGACTACAACCAGATCAGCCTTGATCTTATTGAATTGTGTAGCAGGCTCAAAGGGCCAAATGGCCTACTCGTGTTCCTAAGTCCTACGTTCTTTGCTTCTTAGTAATGGGCAATACAGATTTCCGAAAAACACATTCTCCACATAAACTGAAACATATGAGTGAATTCAGTAACCAAAATGTTTTTACCATTTGAAGCCTCCTCCTCCTGGCTGTACAATCCACCACTTACCTTGCCAAACCGTTGCAGTGACGGTGTGGCTCTTATCACCAAATCACTTTGGTCTGTCCCCCTATACCTCTGACACTTTGCCTCCTTGGAAAATCTCATCTTGTTTCAACTCTCTCACTGCCCATTTAAAATCCTCATTCTCTACCGCCCACACAAACACCATGACAACTATATCACTGAGCTTTCTTCACTGCTTTCCTCCATCAATCTTTGCACTGAGTGACCTCTCACCCTCAGTTATTTCAACTTCCATCTCAACCCATCATGCTTTCTCTCTTCTGAGTTCACTGTCCTTTTATCCTCTCTTAATCTTTCCTTCCACATAAATTCCCCTACCCATATTCATGGTCACCCCCTTGACCTTGCTATCTCATGTGGCCACGTTACTTCCATCATTGTCAATCACAGGTAAGACCATCTCTGATCACTTCCATGTATCGCTTTACTCATGTCCCTTCCCCTTCTCAACCTACTTTCTTCTTTTCCTACTCCTGGAAAAAAAGTCTCTCCCAATTTACTTACAACTGCACTTTCAAAATCCCAACTATATAGCCTTTAGGTCCTCCATCCACCGCAACTTTTCTGCAGTTATTGATCTGCTCAACCACACCTTCACCTTCGATGCTGTTACTCCCAATAAAAGCATTACTCTCTCTCTCACCCTGATCTTTCCCCCCATATGGCCCTCATCTCCACTTCATTAAGTCCAAGGGGTACAGACTTGAACAAATATGGTGGATAACTGGTTATAGCCATTCATCACCAGGTCTGGCGAAACCATTTAAAACAGTCAGGTTCTGCTCTTATCGGCCAAAATTGTGCCCTATTCCTGGATCAAGAATGGAATGCAAAAATAACCCCCATCTTTCTTTTCCCTAATGAAAGCCATCTTCTTAAACTCTTCTTCCCTGTCTCCGCCATCCTCACCTCCAATAAGTGCTAACAGCTCCTCTCCAACCTCCCTTTCCTCTCCAAAGTTCTCAAATATGTTGTTGCCCTCTAAATCCATGCCCATCTTTTCTGGACCTCCATGTCTGAATTCCTGCAATTAGGTTTCTATCCCTGCCACATTACTGAAACAACTCTTATCAAAATCAAAAATGACATCCTATGTTACTTTGACCATGGTAAACTATCTCTGCTCATTCTTCCCGACCCATTTACAATCTTTGATATGGCTAACAACACCACCCTTTCAATGCCTCTCCATCACCGCCCAGTTGGATGGGACTGCAGTTGCCTGGTTCTCGACAGTCCAGTTGAAGCTAGAGAATCACCTGCAATGGTTTCTCTTCCCACTTCCCCTGGTGTCCCCAAGCATGTATCCTTGGTTCCCTCCTGTTTCTTATCGACATGCTGCTTCTTGATGACATCATCTGAAAAGAGAGGGTTAGGTTCCACATGTACGTTGACAGCAGTCAAGCTCTACCTCACCAGAACTTCTCTCAACTGCTCCATTGTCTCTAAAGTTTCTGACTGCTTGTCTGACATCCAGTACTGGATAAGCAGAATTTCCTTCCAACTAAACATTGATAAGGTCAAAATATTGTCTTTGGTCGCTGTCACAAATTCAGTTCTCTAGCCACTGACTCCGTTCCTCTTCCTGGTAAATTTCTGAGGCTGAACCAGACTGCCTGCATTTAACCTTCAGCTGAACATCCAACCACATATCCCGTACCATCCAAGATGGCCTGTTTCCACCCCTGCTGTTCCTTTAGACTTAACAATTCCAATACACTCCTGGCTGGCCACCGATCTTCCAGCCTCATAAACTTAAGATAATACAAAACTCTGCTACTCATGCCCTAACTCACACCATGTCCAGTTCAAACATCAGCCTTATGCTCACGGATCTATACTGTGTCTCAGTTAAGCAATGCCTCAATTTAAAAATTCTCATCCTTGTTTTCAAATCTCTTGTGGGCTTCGCCCCTCCTTATCTCTATAACTTCCTTCAGCCCTTCAACCTTCTGAGATATCTGTGCTGGTCCAATTCTGGCCTCTTGTGCATCCTCCATTTTAATTGCTCCACCATTGGCACCCATGCCTTCAGCTGCCTTGGCCCTAAGCTCAGGGATTCCCTCCCTAAACCTCTCTGCCTCTGGACCTTCCTTTGAGATACTCCTTACACCTATCTCTTTGACCAAGTTTTTAGTCATCTGCCCTATTACGTGGTTTGGTGTCAAATTCTATTTGATAATGCTCTGTGAATGCTATGCTACATTAAAGATGTTATATAAGTTTAAGCAGTTGTAGTTGCTGTTATTATCAGTAATGGTCTTGCCATGACTGTAATAAGAAAGAATTTAAGCAACAGTAAAGCTAGACCAGATTTTAACTGTTTACTGGGAGTAGTTTTAAAAATGCATATTCCACAAACTTGTAGTTGGCTAATTAATATATTTAAACTGGAAAAACAACAATGGCCTTTCATCAAAAGTAAGTGAAACTGAAAAGCAGACAAATAAATATCAAAAATTGAACTGTCCAAGAATGTCAAGGAAGTCAACATCCTGGGCAGAAATCAAAGAAAGCTCACCCAAATCCAACAGCAACTTGACTGCTTTATAAAGGTTTTTTACCCAACATGGGACTCAAATTTCCTTCATATTTGTGTCAGGGGACATGGGCGATCTAAGCACAAACCAATCAAATGACTTAAAAGATGAAGGAATTTTAGATATAAGCAAGATACACATATAATTACAATACATACAAATCTCCTTGATTTATAGCTGTACATCCACAGACTGGCCATGCCATCTACTCTCAAATGCATGCAACCTCTAATTATGTTTGTTTTGAAAATCTGGACACATTGCAACCAGATTTTCTGGCAAAAGAAAATTTTTCTGGTTATTTATTGCAACTTCTTGAGATTTTTAAAAAATTATCCTCAGTGAGGCATGCTTTCTATTTTTTATTTCCTTTAATGCATTTTTATGACATAAGTCATATTAAAAATTGAACAGCTTCCTTCTATTGCAGATTTCTAAACATGTGGTGCATGAATGATGGTTAAATGAGTTGAAAATTAAATTTTCACACTTGAGAAATAAATACGTAGTGTGTATTCAATGTTTCCTTAGGCTCCAATTTTTTTACAATTATTTCCACCCACCTTAAGTTCAGGCATATTCTAATTAGATTAGAAGGATGCTTTTCTAAAAATTTGTTTACGGAATGTGGGCGTCACTGGCTAAGCTGGCACTTATTGCCCATCCCTAATTGCCCTTGAGAAGGTGAGCTGCCTTCTTGAACCGCTGCAGTCCATGTGGTGTAGGTACACCCACAGTACTGTGAGGAAGGGAGTTTCAGGATTTTGACCAAGCGACAGTGAAAGACATAGTTCCAAGTCAAGATGGTGAATGGCTTGGAGGGGAACTTCCAGGTGGAGGTGTTCCCATGTATTTTCTGCCCTTGTCCTTCTAGATGGTAGCAGTCGCGGGTTTGGAAGGTGCTGTCTAAGGAGCCTTGGTGAGTTTCTGCAGTGCATCTTGTAGATGTTACACACTGCTGCCATTGTGCGTCAGTGGTGGAGGGAGTGAATGTTTGTGGAAGGGTTGCCAATCAAGTGGGCTGCTTTGTCCTGGACAGTGTCAAGCTTCTTGGGTGTTGTTGGAGCTGCACTCAACCAGGCATCACATTCCTGACTTGGGCCTTGTAGATGGTGGACAGGCTTTAGGGAGTCAGGAGGTGAGTTACTCACCACGGGATTCCTAGCCTCTGACCTGCTCTTGTAGCTACAGTATTTATATGGCCAGTCCATTCAGTTTCTGGTCAATGGTAACCCCCAGGATGTTGATAGTGGGGGATTCAGCGATGGTAATCCCATAGAATGTGCCATTGGATATGGTATGCTCACGTCATATGCCTGTGAATATATGAAGACAATGGCCATTTTTCCTTTTTAAAAGGAGCATAGAATATGGACAATTTACCTTGACAAAATGGATTCCAAGGAAGTCAGGTGACCTTTTTGTGGTTGAGTACTGACACAGGGACAGACATGTCCGAGCATATATCTGGGAAGGCACTTAAATGCAAATTACCTATCTAGGTGTTGATGACCACCCTTCTCCATTTAAATTGAAGAGACTCTTGATTTCAATTGAAGTAACAATGGCTGGACGACTTGTTGGCCCCATTAAGATGGAATTACAAATAAAGACATTTCGGAGGCTATCAATGTTGATGGGATATCAAACATCCTCCATTGTGTGACAAACTGCTTAGCCATAAACCCATCTGTGTAGACAATAGAAATATCGATACTGTGATTCAGTCTGGAATACAAAGATCAGAGGGTAGTCATCTCTTCCAACAGAAGGAAGGAACTGACTTGAAAATCCACTCCAGGCAGTGAAGTGGGGCTAATTTGTTTTACCTGCATGATATATGCTCACTACAGGAGATCATCCACGGCTTTAACTGGAACAAAACCAATTGTTCATGAGCAGGAATTTCCAGCCTCCATTGTCTTCAGTAAACAGTGACACAATTCTCAGGCTTGCAACATTTCCAACTACCATCTTGAAGAATCAGCCTAATGGTGACTTTCAAACAATTTTTAAAGATATCAGTGCATGCTTCATTTTTAAAAATCATCTTCTCGTGTGTGCGTGTGTGTGTGTGTGTCTTGTGTGACTGAGGAGTGGATGGTTGTTTACATCGCTGGTGTGAAAATAAACATTTATCTTTTCTTTTGATTTAAACTTAAAAGAAAACCTGTTTTGTGTCTATTCTTAAAAGTCACAGCACTGAAGGGGTTAAAACATTCCTTCTCAAAAATACACTTGTTGCAGTCGTCAAGAGGTGGGTAAAAGGGGAAATTATCCCACATATCTCCCCTGTCCGTAACAGGTATAATTTGAGATCGTCAAAATATGCGCAGCTTCTGTTGCTAATTTCAGTTGCAACTTCTGGGTTGCAAAAACAAAGCATACTTTAGACCATGCCGAGACCTAGCCCACTGATTAGCTATTGCTTATTGTTTCTACAGCATTGCTAAATTCTCTGTTATTAGAAATATGTCAGATAGTCTCCTAGTCACTAAACCATTTCAAGATACACCTCCCTCCATATGATACAAACATAAGCTGATTTTAATTCTATGCACTGGTATCCCATTTTAGGCTTCTGCTACTTTTCTGTTCTCTCAGTCCCAAGAAAAAAAAACAATTCACCCATTTATCTCTTCTTCTCCTTCTCTACCTTTCCTTCCTTGAAATTGAAACCTTTGTTTTCTACTTTTGTTAGATAACTATCAGGTTGTTCTAGAAGGGCAGGCCAGTCCTACTCCTCCTGGTCCCTACAAAATAATTTAAACTTACCTTTTTAGGGCTTATCTACTGCCAACGAAACTAGTTGCATTATGCAGAGCATATGCTCTGATCACTTCTCTCCTAAAGCTGTAATCAGGGACCAATGTACATCATAGGAATCCAATTTACATGTTAAATGGGGTCCACTAGTTAACCGAGGTTGGACTTCAGCCAACCAGCTGAAAACCCTGAAAACGCCAGCTGGCCAATTGTCGCCATAATGGAGTGGTGAGGCTGCTGACCTCGTTATGATGACATTAACCCTGTTAACAGATTTCAGCAAATTAAAATTGACCAGCTAATGGTGCATGTGATGTAAAAAAACACGTTTTGCCTTTTTTGATTGCTCATTACTTAGCTTTTCTTCCTCACATTATTTGACTTGTTGCAATCAAAAAGTTGTTCCCCCTCTCACTGATATTGGTCTAAGGCTTAAAAAAATAAATGAACTCTATATTAATTTAAGTTACATCTCCACTGATTGATAAGGATAAAGTTTAATCCCGTTGATATGAAATGGGCTCTCTAATTTATAATAACAATGGAATTTTATTCAAAAAACACATTCACAGCCCAAAAGCTGAATTGCAGTACAACATACATCAAAAAATTCATATAATTAATATATAGACTAAGTAATCAAGTTAAAAACATGGAAACATATGACAATCATGTAATAAAAAAACTTGACTAACAAATTCAGCAGGTAACAAGGAAGCGGTGGACAGGATATTAAAAGAAAAAACACTGAATTAATATTAAAATAACAAATCAATGCACCATTCCTACATTACAAACACTGAAGTGTAGATTTCATCATTTAATTACTTCATTGAGGACCCAAACCATGTAAGGAATAGGGCTACTTCAATACCTTAAACTAGTAGCAGTAATGGAAAATGCACTAATAGCATACCATGCCACTATTCTATGATTCTATGTATAGGAAAGGACATTAGAGAAGATACAAACTGGCTAGTGGAATGGGCAGACACGTGGCAAATGAAATTTATTGCAGAGAAGTGTGAAGTAGTACTTTTGGTAGGAAGAACAGCTAGCCGATATATGATGCTATTATGATTTGAATCTTTCTGTACTCCGACTATGATGCTTGAACGTATATTTAGCTATGTGCAATATTGATAACAGGAATACATACCCCAATATAGTTAATGAGCGAAACGATGGTATCACAATCTGTTCATCCTCGATGAACAGGCGGGAAAGAACAATAAGGATATCCAATCCAAGCGGCTGATAGATAGATTTTAAAGATGAACTGGATTCAACCCCAATCTAATGTCGCTAGAAACTATATGCACTCACGCTTCACCCAAATCACTACTCAATCAAGTGTAGGCCATGTAAAAAGTCTAAGTTATGCTTGGATGACAGAATGCTCAGATCAATATTTTAAAATCTATACCTATGAAATGATGCCATCTTCTTGCCTCCTCCGCCCCATGTTTGTCTTCTCATCCTCCCATTCCTTATTCACCTTCAGAGAGGCAGAGAGACTCAAATGGGCTTTCTAATCCTTGGCCCCAACATCAATCATCAGGATATGCTTGGAACATCCAATTTTCCCTCCTTTTCATGAGCGTTGCTTCACAAGTGTCCTCCCACCTTAATTCACCTCACCCTATTAACATATCCTTCTGTTCCTTTCTTCCTCAATGACTTATCTAGC
Source organism: Cetorhinus maximus (assembly GCF_964194155.1). Classification (NCBI taxonomy): domain Eukaryota; kingdom Metazoa; phylum Chordata; class Chondrichthyes; order Lamniformes; family Cetorhinidae; genus Cetorhinus; species Cetorhinus maximus. The sequence goes on from NC_135884.1 coordinate 131,402,964, forward strand.
TTCTCCCTAAATACATTCATGCTGTTTGCCTCAAGTATTTCTTGTGATGGAGAGTCTTACTGCTCCCGGATTAAAGACGTTTTCCTTGAATTCCTCATTTGATTTATTAGTGATCATCTTATATTTATGGACTCTAGTTATGGACTCCCCCTCAAATGGAAACATTGGACGGGATTTTCTTTGCCCAATTGGGTTTGGTGGCGAGATCAGAAAACCTCACAAGAAGGCCCTAGGCGCCTTTCCCAGTGACGTGTATCTGGGAAGTGATTATCCCCTCCCTGCGTCAATGTGTTTCCCGCTGTCGGACATCAGGAACTTAATTTGAATACATTTGCATATCATTATTGCTGCCACATGCAGAAATCATCCCCCCCCCCCCCGTGTCAAATTTAAATCCCACATTCGTGGGATTTTAGAACAGCGCAAGTTACAACTGCCTTTATAAGGTGTGAACCTGGCAACCTGAACTTCGAGGGGAACTCGGAGGTGAGCACATACAACTTAGTGCAGCGTTCGCAAGGATCCCAATGCAAGGAAACGGCTCCATGGATTCAGTGGGAGTCACAGGCAAGTCTCCGCAGCTCTTCTTCATGGCTGGCTTGTGGTGCCAGGGCTAGGGAAAAAGTGCCGAAGAGAAGAGAGAGAAGGGAACCTGGGGCTAGAGCAACATTGTCGGAGAGAAGGGAGAGAATGGAACCTCAGGGCTCTGGCAACAGTGCCTGAGAGAAGGAATCTCGGGGCTAGGGCAACAATGCCGGAGAGAAGGGAATTTTGAGGCTAGGGCAACAGTGCAGGAGAGAAGGGAACATCACGGCTAGGGCAACAGTGCTGGAGAGAAGGGAACTTCCAAGCTAGGGCAACAGCGCCAGAGTGAAGGGAGAGCAGGGAACCTCAGGGCGAGGGCAACAGTGCAAGGGGGGTCACGGCAGCACAGGCTGAAGTTTGCACGCTAACACATGCCGGGGTTGGGGGTGCGGCAAGAAAACAACCAGGCAAATGGAAAAACATGTCAAAGATGAGCACTCTTCAGCAGCTGAGACCATCTAGCTTGAACTCAATTGACATGCTTGAAGTCAGGCTAGTCAAGCAATTGTGACCACTCAAGCAGTACTAATTCCTGAGAGTGCCAATGACTGCTCGTCGACTTTTAACCCCTCAAGTGCAGACTTCAAAATCTAATGAGTGCTATGGTGCTGCAGAACCATTGGGCGACTGGGCAAGCTTGAGCATTCCCTTGGGAAAGGTGGCCATGGAACAGTGACAGAGGGGTGCACTCCTAATCTCTTGCATTATGTTTAAGTAGACATTGAAAAGTCATCCCCATGGTCCAAGCAAACCGTGAAGCCTTGGAGTGCAGATTAGATGAGATGAGAGTTCGGCATGCAGTCGAGCGGCCAAAGCTGTCGGCACTCAATCACGTGGTGTGGGGCAGTGGTGGGTGGGGTTTTGATCAACCATCATGCGCACCAAACACTGGGCATCCATGCGGTGGCCAGAACTCTCCGACATGCGTAAAGGGGCTATAGAGTGGTCCTTAGGAGACAATTGCTAACCCTCACGCCTCTCTCTCTTTGATAATGCAGTGAGGAGACCATCAGGAAGATGGAGCCTGGTGATCTCGCTGTCTGCCTCATTACTTATAGGCAGGAGATAAGGCAAAGAATGCGATGAAGGTGCCTGGCATGCGAAAGGGAGGAATAGAGCCCTCAAGATCAAGGGGCCGGGCTTCCTCCGCACACAGAGGATGAACCCCAGAGAGCTGTCATTCGTAGGTGCCTCACTAGACCCAGGGTTTATAGACAGCGCATGTGCTACCTGCAGAGGAGCGAGAACCAATGTCGTTGATGATGGTGCATGTCAAGGGAACTCATATACGCCACCTTCTGCAGGATTTGGCACCACGGAGACCCAGAGGGCATCCACTGCCAGTGGCAGTGAAGGTGACCATCGCGCTCAATTTCTACGGCAGTGGCTCCTTCCAGAGCTCCACTGGGGACCTGTGCGAGATCTTGCAAGCCTCCACCCACAAATGTATCCAGGAGGCCATGGACACCATTTTTGCCACGGTACACAACTTTGTCAACAGAGGTCAGGCGAGCCAAGATGCAAGAGCCCTGGGATTTGCTGAGATTTCCGGATTACCACAGGTGCAGTGTGCCATTGGCTGCACCCACATGGCTCTGGCCACAAATAGTTCAGTATGTGAACTGCAAAGGCATCCACTCTTTCATTATTCAGCTGGTCTGCGACAATAACAAACAGATCATACAGGCTGGTGCAAGATACCCTGGAAGCATCCACAACTCGTACATCCTCATCAAGTCTCAGATCCTTGCCATCTTCCAGGGACAACATAGGCTGCACGGCTGATTCCTCGGGGACAAGGGCTACCCGCAAAGGAGGTGGCTGCTGACTCCCACACAGTGGCCTCAGACTGCTGCTGAGAGAAGGTACAATGAGGCTTATGCCGCAACCCGGAGTTTAGTGGAGCACACCATAGAGATCCAGAAAATGAGGTTCCAGTGCCTCGACAGATCTGGCAGAGCACTCCAGTACACTCTCCAGAGGGTGTCATGCATCATCATGCCTTGCTGCGTGCGACACAACCTGGCAATGCAAAGTGGGGAGGACCTGGATGATGAGGAGATGGAAGAGCTGCACATCTCCTCCAAAGAGGAGGAAGTCGAAGGCGATGAGGGTGATGAGGTCCTGGAATAGGAGGATGCAGGCGATGAGGCCATTGCACTCGCCAAATGAGGCAGGCTTGCTCATTAGGCCTTCATTGCCACAGGATTCCAGGAGGATGATGATGAGATGCAATGTGGACACTCCTGAGATCTTCACATTGAATCTGGGAATGTCTGAAACCTGTCTTGCTCAGGGCAGTGCACATGCACTCTGTGAAGAGGGTCATATCATGGGGAGGCTGCTGAGATACAGTGGGCACATGGACTTTAACACCACTTGATCCTTTGGCAGGCTTCTTCGCCTGTTCCCTTCAGCACCACACCTTCACCTGTCAGGAATGGTGTCGAGGTGTGCGGCGGGGGCGCAGTCATGCCTCTAAGATGCAGAGGACAGCACGGACCACTGTGACGCTTGGGTACGAGATTTTTGCAGAAAAGACAAACCACATCGAGGTACGGACATCACTGATCTGGAGAGTGGCTTTGAAGCCGGACAATCACTGTGCTCAGAAGGTTACACATTGCACAGGGGAGAGGCCCAGGACTGTGACACTTGCCTTCATTTTGTGCAGGAACCAGGTTTCACCTCTGATTGACACTGCTCATCATAATAAGGAGTCATTCCTGATGTGATGACCTTGGCAGTCGTCATCTGGAGAGCTGAGATCTGGATGGCCCTGGCCTGCTTTCAGGGTCCTGCAGTGCAGCAGTGCCACCCCACTTGGCCTGCAGAGCTGGAGCTGGGATCACCAAAAGACGGGATTCGGATGGGCTGATCATTCCCTGAGACACCTGAGTGGATGGCCCCGGGTGTGCACCTGCTGATCCTCCACCCTATGGTTGCCCAAGGGCCCCTGGCTGCCTCCTTGAGAGGAAGAGACAGCTGGAGTGAGATCGAAATGCCCTGCCCACCTCTCATGTTGACACTGATGGATGCCTGCAAGTATCTGAGTGATGGAGTGCTGCAGTGCAGGACCGATATCCTGGACCAAGGTCTTCATGGAGGCCGCCACCCTACTCACCCGACTAGTGTTGACCTCAGTGCGTTGGTATGCCAGCATCATCACCTCAGTCTGAAGGCGGACAGACTCCTCCATCATGCCTTGCAATCTGAGGAGTGCAGCGGACATCCCTTCCCAATGTTCCCGAGCTTGTCTTTGTTGCTCCAGCAACTGAGGTATGACCGAGTCCGGAGCCTCCTCATCTGATTCGGACTCAGCAGATTCCTGGCCTCCAGCAATCCTCCAAGTGCCAGCACCCTGGCATGTGCCTGCCTCCACCTGCTGTGGATCAGACAGTGCAATGCGATCACCGGTTGGGACCCCAAGGCTACTTTAGAACTTAGTTCGATCGAGGTGTGTGTCTCTGCGCTGATGGAGGGTGTGGGTGAGTGGGTGACGGATCTTCAACGTCGCTGTTTGCGGATTCCTCTTCTGTGGTGTCCTCGGGTCTAGAGTCGAGGACCTAGCTCATGGAACCTCGCGGTTGCTTCCCTGATGTGCCTGCTAAAGAAAGGGGAGATAATTAGTGCATGGCAGTGGACTGTGAAACAGGGAACATTACACACTGCTTGGTTGTCTGATAGATGTTGCAGTACTGGATCCTCGCTTGGTTGAGCACCACAGACCTCAAAGTCAGCACACGAACGGCCCGCTTCCTCAACGACTAGCTGAATTCTCTATTTTCAAAATCTGTCAGGACCTTGAGGTTGGGCATTCCTCCGCCAGTCTGGAACTTCTCCCTTTTATTGTGTGCCAGCATGTCCTGCATGAAGACAGATGGAGAGAGTGTAAGCAGGATGCCTGCCAGGCCTAATGAGCATGTGTGGATGGTGAGTGCTGCCATAGACAGGATGAGGGCACGATCTGCAGGGCAGTTGAAGGTGTGTGCGCGAGAATGAATGGTGACGTCCCTTAAGCTGGCAGTGAGTGAGATCCCTGTGGATGTGTGATGGGTTTGTGAATGTGTGAGTTGAGAGTGATGAGAAGAGTGACTTACCCTGGTGGAACAGGGGAGATCATTCATCCTCTTTTGGCATCGGGTGACTGTCCTCTTTTTGAGTGCATTGGTGCTGACCACTGTTGCCACCACCTCCCATGCTGGATTGGTGACTTTGCTTGCTGGTCTTTTCCCAGATCAAGGCTAGAGGACATCGCAACGGTCCTCCACTGCATCTAACAGGACTGCATCTAACAGGCGCTCGAGAGAGGCGTCACTAAATTTGGGGGCAGCATGTTTCCTAGCTTTCTTGCAGCCAAAAGTTCCCAGCAGCTTCCTATCCCTTATGAGTGCTAGCATTGTGCAGGGGTGGCCTTTAAAAATGGCATTTGGATTACTGAAGCTCTGAGGTTACGGCGGGGCAGGTGAATCTGAGGCCATCCCACCAGCAATCCAACGGAAAACCCGTGCAACAACGTTCGACATGATACTGTCACGACTCACTGAGGATAGTGTGCTGTAATATCAAGCCCCACTGGTCCCCGAGCCGCAACAAATGTGAAAAATTTGACCAAACAACCAGATTGCCCCAATCCTACCTAACTGTTTAATTTAGGTTGACACAATATGAGCACCAGGTATGCAAACTTAATAAGTAAATAACTGTTTATTGAACAAACTGTCGTTAACTAGTGGCAAAAGAAAGAAATGTGAACTGCTAATTTCTAACACTAAAACTTAAACTCTACCCACTTCTTAAATCCCTATACACACACATACAAGACACATAAGACACACAAAAACATGGACTTTAAGGGTGAGATAAAACTGTTCAATAGCACCAATTCCATACTACAGGATTCAATAGGTTGATTTTAATCAATGTCTTCCAAATTCCTTTCACTTCTTGTTAATGACACAAAGTGACCTTCCAGCACTTTTGGTATTTAGTTCAGTACTGGTTGAGTACTTGTCTTTCAATGTCTCTAACAGTGATTTTCTCATTTGCCTTGTGACAGGGGTTTTCAGAGAGACAGCAGGTTATAGAGATATGAGAAGAAAAGCCAGCTAGCTACTTCTGTGGAATTGCTGGAATCTTCCACACACAGGAGGAAGAGGTTTTAGATCTTGTTCCTTTCAGGCTAGTTGCTGTTCTGCTGCACTTCTTCTCACACAAAACCTGGTCACTAGGTCAGGAGCCAATTGAAATGTTGTTGCCAGGCAGCTCCCTTGGTCCAAGACGCCTTTCTGGCACCATCCTGTCTTTCATGGCACACTCTGTTCCAGGACTGCAACATTATACATCTCTCTCATCCTGTTCCAGTGGACATATCTTTCAACCTACAGCCATTGTAATTCTAATCCATATCGAACAAAAAATAAAAAGATATGTTCTTTACAACAGTCCAACAGAAATACAAAGGTATGTTCCTTACATGCCTCCACACTTAAAAGAGATGAAACGCCAATTCAAAAATGCATTTCATCACAAGGTATGTGGCACATGGAGAATAAACACAAGACTTACTTTCATTCATCCTTCCTTCCCCTTATACAATCTTCAGCATTTCTTACCCCTTTAACTTATTTTAGTATTTTATACCTGGGACAATGCATCCACAGTCACATTATCTTTCCAGGCAATGTGAACAATCTTTACATTGAATGATTGAAACAATAGACTCCATCTGACAGTTTCGCATTTCGAGTTTTAAACTTTTCAATGAACACCAGCGGATTATGGTCAATGTAGATTGGTGTTTCTTTGTTATCGTGTCGGACATGAATTGCAAAGTGTTGAAGAGACAACAACAATGCTCGAGTTTCTTTTTCTGCTGCAGAGTACTTCGTCTGATGTTGATTTAGTTTCTTGGAAAATTATCCCACCAGCTTCTCTATCCCTAATTCATCATCTTGTAATAGGACTGCACCTACCCCAAAGTTGCTAGCATTGATTGCCATTTTAAAAGGTTTGGTAAAGTCAGGGGCGGCCAACACAGGTTCATTCATTAAGATTGCCTTAAGCTTTTCAAAGGCTGCTTGGCATTCTGCTGGCCATTCCACTTTTGCCTGTTTTTTTAACAAATTGGTGAGAGGTACAGCTGAAGTTAGGCACAAACTTCCTATAAAACCCACACATTCCTAAAAATCTCAGGATTGCTCTTTTAGTTTTAGGAATGGGAAATTCTATTGGAGTGATTACCTTTGCTGTTCTTGGTAACACTTGCCCTTGTCCTGTAATGTGACCTAGGTAAGTTACCCTCGCTTTTGCAAATTCGCCTTTGGCCAGATTTATGACTAAGCCAGCCAACTGCAATTGCTTAAACAAGTCCCCTAATTGTTTTACATGTTCTTCCTATTTGTTACTATATATTATGAAACCGTCAAAACAGTGATTCATAAATCTCTGGAATGTAGCTGGGGCATTTTTAAACCCAAACGGCATGACTAGGCGTTGATAAACCCACTTGCTGTAACAAAGGCAGATATTTCTTTAGCCCTTGGTGTTAATGGCACTTACATAAGAACGTAAGAAATAGGAGCAAGAGTAGGCCATTCGGCCCCTCAAGCCAGCCCCACATTTCAATGATCTGCCCCAGGCCTCAGCTCCTCTTTCGTGCCAGCTCCTCATAACCCTCAACTCCCCAATATTTCAAAAATCTATCTACCTCCTCTTTAAATACTTTCAGTGATCTAGCCTTCACATCTCTCTGGGGTGGAGAATTCCAGACATTCACTCCCCCCTGAGAGATGAAATTCCTTCGCATTTAGTTTTAAATGAGTGTCCCCTTATTCTGTAACTATGTCCCCTAGTTCGAGATTCCTCCACTAGTGGGAACATCTCAACATCTACCCTGTCAAGCCCCCTCAGAATTTTGTACGTTTCAATAAGATCATCACTCATTCTTCTAAGCTTTAATGAATAAAGGCCTAACCTGTTTAGCCGTTCTTGATAGGTCAACCCCTTCATCCCAGGAATCAGCGTACTGGATCTCTTTTGAACTGCCTCCAATGCCAATATATCCTTTCTTAAATACAGGGACCAAAACTGTACACAGTGCTCCAGGTGCGGCCTCACCAACACCCTCTATAGTTGTAACAAGACTTCCCTATTTTTAAACTCCAACCCCCTAACAACACAGGCCAAAATTCCATTTGCCTTCTAAATTACTTCCTGCACCTGCAAGCTAGCTTCTTGTGTTTCATGCACAAGAGCACCCAGATCCTTCTGTTCTTGCCAGTACCCCTTCAACAGATCAGTTTTAGAAAGAAATGAGGCACTGGCAACCCTATCGGTGCAATCTTCTAATCGAGGAATTGGGTACGAATCTGTCCTCATTACTACATTCACTTACTGGTCGTCTATACAAAATCTAGTGGATCCATCCGGCTTAGGAATCAATACTACTGGTGAACTTAAGCCACTTTGGCTAGGCTCAATCAATTGATTGTCCAGCATATATTGGATCTCTGTTTCTAACTGAGCTTGTTTTTCTGGCCTCAACCAATAATGATGTTGTTTTATCGGCACTGAGTCTCCTACATCCACGTCGTGTTTAGCTACTGTAGTACATCCAGGTGTATCTCCACAAATTCCTTCATACTTCCTAGGTAACCTTATTAGATCTTTCCTTGATCCTTCCTCTAAATATGAGAGCACAGTGTCTAACTGTACCAGTATTGTCGCATTGGCCAGTCGAAGTGTAGGAGGTTCGCTTTGGGCGCTGTCTACTTCTCCTTCTACCTTGCCTTTACTGTGTCTGTCACACGCCTACCACCAGGCACATTTGCTCTGTCTTATCATCTTCTCTGCGATGATATTGCTTCAACATGTTTATGTAACATAGCCGTTTCTTCTTCTCAAGATCATAAGTGTCTATCAGATAAGTCACTTTACTAACTCTCCTAACTATCTTACAGGGGCCACTGAATTTCGCTTTCAGGGGTTCACCCTGCAAAGGCAATAATACCAATACTTCATCGCCTGCTTGGAACATTCTAATTGCAGCATGTTTGTCTGCCCATTTTTTCATTTTGGCTTGGGAAATTTTTAAGTACTCTTGTGCTACTTTACATGCTCCTGAGAGTCTTTCTAGAAACATGGACACGTAATCCAACATGGAGGATTCATCTTTCTGCTTTAGGAACTTTTCCTTAACCACTTCTAATGGTCCCCCTATTTCATGATCATAGATCAATTTGAATGGACTAAATCCAGTAGATTCATTCGGAGAATCTCTGGTAGCAAATATTAAGAAATATAATCCTTTGTCCCAATCCTTTGGGTGTTCATGGCAAAAGGTGCAAGTTTGATTACATGTTGAAGTTTACCTACTACCTGGTACGTATGACACGTTTTACAAAATTGCACTATGTCCTTATGAAGTCTTGGCCAAGTAAAACGCCTGTTTATCGATACCTGGGTTTTCCTGCCATAGGAATTTCATGTGCTACTCACAATATCTCCTTATGATATCTGGGCAGTACCACTATCAGATGAACAACAGTCCATTCCTCATCCCTAGGTCTGTGAGGGTGTCTGCATTTCCTCATCAGAACTCCGTTTTTATGGTAAAAGCACTCCGGAACTCCTTCAGCCTCAGCTTCAGTGTGAGCTGACTGTGCTAACTTGTTTAACTCTGGATCTGCTTTCTGAACCTCAATTGATGGAGACATGCCAAACACATCCTTTGAATTATCCTCATCCTTAAAGAAAGTCGCGGCTACTCTAACATCTGCTCGTGGTATTACTTTGACCTCTGGTGATGGACTTTATTCAGCCATTGCTCTGGTCACCACACACGATGGAAGAATACCAGGAACTTGTTCTTGTAATTGCTCCGTCTCTTTAGCCTCTCTTGGACTTTCCATAATTATGGGCGAAGCTATAACCATCACTCCTGCCAAATCACTCCCCAGGAGAAAATCAAATCCATCCACATGCAATTTCTTAACCATTCCTACAACCACCGATCCAGAGAACAAATCAGGCTCCATTTGCACTTTGTACAATGGAACCATGATATACTCTCCACTTAATCTAGTTACCAATTCTTTAGCTTGCATTGAATTCTCTGGAGGGAAATCTAGGTCCTTCTCCAGCAAAAGAGTTTGAGTAGCTCCTGTGTCCCTTAATGTAGTTATGGGTTTAGCTGCATCATGTGATGCAAAAGGGGTCCTCTTTCCTTTAGACAAAAGTCCTTTATTATCTCTCATCTACCTTATTCACTTCACCTGCATTCACAGCAGTGTTTACCTCCAGGCCCTTATTTGTAGTTAAAGCTACAATTTGATCCACGGCATTTTCTTTTTGAGTTCCCTTTTCGGACTCACCCTTACGAACTCCAATAAGCCCCGTGAGCTTCCCTCACAACTTCCAGCATTCTGAACGAATGTGCCCCATTTTATTACAATGGAAACACCTAGCCCTTCAAGTTTCACCTCCACCCTCAGTAGCTTCCTTCCTGATCTGGGGAGGAGATCTCAAAGTATTCCCAGCTATCCATTCTTTAGCCTGGCTACTTAACTTCCTTTTACTCTCCCACTTTATATCATTTTCAAATTTATGGGGTGATGGATAAAAGGTTTAGTTTTATGTATCAGCTCATAATCATCAGCCATTACTGCTGCCTGTCTAGCAGTTGCAACCCTTTGATCTTCAACATGGGTTCTTATTACAGAAGGTAGAGAGTTTTTAAATTCTTCCAAGAGAATGATCTCTCTGAGAACTTCATGGGTAGTTTCAACTCCTAATGCTCGTACCTATCTATCAAAACTACTCTGCTTAATCCTTTCAAATTCAATGTAAGTTTGCCCGGGCTGTTTCCTTAAATTACGAAATTTTTGTCTGTATGCTTCAGGGACCAACTCATATACACTCAAAATAGCCTTTTCACCACATCATGATCCCTAGAAACCTCCTCAGACAGTGAAGCATAAATTTCCTGTGCTCTACCTGACAATTTGCTCTGCATGGGCAATGTCCAGTTTTCCTTTGGCCAGTTCATCTGTTTAGCTATCTTCTCAAATGAAATAAAGAGTGCTTCAACATTCCTTTCCTCAAATTTTGGAAGAGCTGTACAAATATAAACATCTCCCCACTAGGTTCTGATCTGGAAATAAGTCCACACCTACTGGTGTCTCTGTTTTAACTGTCAGCATTTTAAGCTGAAATTCTCCCTCTTTTTCTCTTTCCTCCTTTTCTAACTTCGCCATTTCTAACTCACTTTGAAATGTCCTTTCTCTTCCCTTTTCTTCCTGTTCCCTTTGGAATGTCCTTTCTGCCTGTTCCCTTTGGAATGCTCTCTCCCTTTCCTTTTCTACCTGTTTCCTTTGGAATGCCCTTTCTCTTTACTTTTCGGATGCCTCTAGTTCCAATTTTTTTTATTTGCAACTGAATTTGAGCCCATTCCAATGAAACACTCCTTGGAGAACTCGGTCTCTCAGGTATTCCTTCCAATTTCAAATGCTGTGCCATCTCTTCGATTATCTCTGCCTTCCTAGCTTTGGCAGGCAATCCTATTCTTAATTTACTTAGCAATTTGATTAACCTGGCTTTTGCGATCCCTTGTAAAATTGTCAGGGGCAGCGTTTCCAGTTGCAGGAAAGCTTTAGCAGTTTCCAGTGCCATCTTATTTTTGATAGTGCAAACCTGTTGTTTCCTTTCAGCTTCTATTACTTACCAAATCCACACCCAAATCGTCATTGTCTTTTGTTCTAAAATATCCCGGACAAGCCCTCAAACTTTGGCACAATTCACTGGGGATAGTGTGCTGTGATATCAAGCCCCACTGTTCCCTGAGCCACAACAAATGTGAAAAATTTGACCAAACCACCAGATTGCCCCAATTCTACCTGTTTAATTTAGGCTGACAGAATATGAGCACCAGGTATGCAAACTTAATAAGTAAATAAATGTTTATTGAACAAACTGTTGTTAACCAGTGGTAAAAGAAAGAAATATGAACTGCTAATTTCTAACACTAAAACTTAAACTTTACCCCCTGCTTAAATCCCTATACACACACATACAAGACACATAAGACACACAAAACATGGATTTTAAAGGTGGGATATAACAGTTCAATAGCACTAATTCCGGACTACAGGGTTTGATGGCTTGATTTTGGTCAGTCTCTTCCAAATTCCTTTCACTTCTTGTTGATAATACAAAGTGGTCTTCCAGCACTTTCAGTATTTAGTTCACTGGTTGAGCACTTGCCTTTCAATGTCTCTAACAGTGATTTTCCCCTTTGCCTCTAGACAGGGGTTTTCAGAGAGAGAGCAGCCTATAGAGATATGAGAAGAAAAGCCAGCTAACTATCATTGTGGAATTACTGGAATCTTCCACACACAGGAGAAAGAAGTTTTAGATCTTGTTCCTTTCAGGCTAGGAGCTATTTTGCTGCACTGTTTCTCATACAAAACCTAGTCAGGAGCCAATTAAAAAGTTGTTGCCAGGCAGCTCCCTTGGTTCAGGACTCCTTTCCAGCACCAGCCTGTCTTTCATGGCACACTCTGTTCCAAGACTGCAACATTGTATATCTCTCTCATCCTGTTCCAGTGGATATGTCTTTCAACCTGCAGCCATTGTAATTCTAATCCACAGTCGATCAGAAAATTAAAAGATATGTTCTTTACAACAGTCCAACAGAAATAAAAAAGGTATGTACCTAATAAAATGGGGTGATGTTCCGCCATTGCCGTTGGCGGATCAAACGTCGATTTCCCCGCCCGATATTGGACTTCGCCGATTTCAGGGAAAATCCCAGCCATTCTCTCTACATCCATCCTATCAATCCACGACATAATTAAAAAGGGGTCTATCAGGTCACCTCTCCATCTTCTCTTTGTTAGAAAAAGGAGGCTCAGTCTGTTCAGTCTTTTCTTTTAGTTGTACGCTCACAGTTCTGGGATCATCCTTGTAAAGCATGTTTTACTTTCTCCAGTGCTTCTATATCCTTTTTGCAATTTGGAGACCACAATTGTGCACAGTACTCGAAGCATGCACCAGCCAAGGTTCTATACATGTTTAACATAACTTATCATACAATCACAGAGTAGTTACAACATAGAAGGAAGCCATTCAGCCCACTGAGTCCACATGGGCACTCTGAATGAGCAATTCAGCTGGTTTCACTCTTTAGCCCTTTTCCATAAATGTGCACATTTTGTACCTTCAAGTGCTTATCCAACTCTCTTCTGAACACCACAATTGAATCTTCCTTCACCACACTCTCTGGCAGTCCATTCCAGATCCTAACCATTCGCTGCATAAAAATGTTTTCTCATGCCACCTTTGGTTATTTTGCCAGTCAGCTTAAATATATGTCCTCTGGTTCTTGACCCTCCACCAAAGCAAACAGTTTCTCTTTACCTACTCTGTCTGGACCCCTCAAGATTTTGAACATCTCTATTAAATCTCCTCTAAACCTTCCCTTCTCTTAAGAGAACAACCCCAGTTAATCCAATCTATTGTTGTAAATGAAGTCCCTCATCCCTGGAACCCTCTCTAAAGCCTTCTGCACCCTCTCCAAAGCTTTCACAATCTTCCTTAGGTGCGGTGCCCGGAACTGCACACAGTATTCCAACTGAGCCCAAACCAGTCTGGTAAACCTTCGCTGCACTCCCTCTATAGCAAGAACATCCTTCCTCAGATAAGGAGACCAAAACTGCAAACAATATGCCAAGTGTGGTCTCACCAAGGCCCTGTATAATTGTAGCAAGACATCCTGCTCCTGTACTCGAATCCTCTCGCTATGAAGACCAACATACCATTTGCCTTCTTTACCGTCTGCTGCACCTGCATGCTTACCTCCAGCGAATGGTGTACGAGGACACCCAGGTCTCGTTGCAAATTCCGCTCTCTCAATTTATACCCATTCCGATAATAATCTGCCTTCCTGTTTTTGCTACCGAAGTGGATAACCTCACATTTATCCACATTATACTGCATCTGCTATGCATTTACCCACTCACTCAGCTTGTCCAAATCACACTGAAGCATCTCTGCATCCTCCTCACAGCTCATCCTCCCACCCAGCTTTGTGTCATCTGCAAATTTGGAGATATTACATTTAGTTCCCTCACCTAAATCATTGATATATATTGCGAATGGCTAGGGTCCCAGCACTGATCCCTGCGGTAGCCCACTAGTCACTGCCTGCCGTTCGGAAAAAGACCCGTTTATTCCTACTCTTTGTTTCCTGTCTGTCAACCAGTTTTCTATCCATCTCAATACACTACCCCCAATCCCATGTGCTTTAATTTTACATGCTAATCTCTTATGTGGGACTTTGTCGAAAGCCTTCTGAAAGCCCAAATAAACCACATCCACTGGCTCCCCCTCATCAACCCTGCTAGTTACATTCTCAAAAAATTCCAGTAGATTTGTCAAGCATGATTTCCCTTTCGTAAATCCATGCTGACTCTGTCCAATTCTGTCATTGTTTTCCAAGTGCTCAGCTATTAAATCTTTTATAATGGGCTCTAGAATTTTACCCACTGCCGACGTCAGGTTGACTGGTCTATAATTCCCTGTTTTCTCTCTACCTCCCTTTTTAAATAGTGGGGTTACATTAGCTACCTTCAAATCTGTAGGAACTGTTCTAGAGTCTATAGAATCTCGGAAGGTGACCACCAATGCATCCACTATTTCTAGGGCCATTTCCTTAAGTACTCTGGGATGTAGATTATCAGGCCCTGGGGATTTATCGACCTTCAATCCCATCAATTTCTCCAACACCATTTCCCTACTAATACTGATTTCTTTCAGTTCCTCCCTCTCACTAAAGCATGTGTTCCTCAACATTTCTGGTATGTCATTTGTGTCCTCCCTTGTGAAGACAGAACCAAAGTATGTATTTAGTTGGTTAGCCATTTCTTTGTTCCCCATTATAAATTCCCCTGTTTCTGACTGTAAGGGACCTACATTTGTCTTCACCAATCTTTTTCTCTTCACATACCTGTTGAAACTTTTACAGTCTGTTTTTATGTTCCCCACAAGCTTACTCTTGTACCCTATTTTCCCCTTCTTAATCAATCCCTTGGTCCTCCTTTGCTGAATTCTAAAGTGCTCCCAATCCTCAGGTCTGATGTTTTTTCTGGCCAATTTGTATGCCTCTTCCTTGGATCTAATACTATCTCTAATTTCCCTTGTAAGCCATGGTTTGGCCACCTTTCCTATTTTACTTTTGCGCCAGACAGGAATAAACAATTGTTGCAGTTCACCCATGCACTCTTTGAACGTTTGCCATTGCCTATCCACCGTCATCCCTTTAAGTAACGTTTCCCAATCCATCATAGCCAACTCGCGTCTCATACCATCGTACTTTCCTTTATCAAGATTCAGAACTCTAGTCTCAGAATCAACCACGTCACTCTCCATCTTGATGAAGAATTCTATCATATTATGGTCGCTCATCCCCAAGGGGCCTCGCACAACTAGATTGCCAATTATTCCTTCCTCGTTACACAATACCCAGTCTAAGATGGCCTGTTCTCTAGTTGGTTCCTCAATGTATTGGTCCAGAAAACCATCCCATATACACTCCAGGAATTCCTCTACGGTATTGTTACTAATTTGGTTTACCCAATCTATATGCAGATTAAAGTCACCCATAATTACAGATGTTCCTTTATTGCATGCGTCTCTAATTTCCTGTTTAATGCCATTCCCAACATCACCACATTTTGGGAGTCTATATACAACCCCGGCTAATGTTTTTTGCCCCTTAGTGTTTCTCAACTCTACCCATACAGATTCCACACCCTGGGATACCCTCTTCCTCAGTAATGCCCTAGCCCTGTAGCGGTTGAAAAGCCACCACTGCCTTACAGCTGGTCTCGTAAGTAGAAACCTACCTGTGAGCCCCCTTAAAAGTGATGTGCTGCTGCCTGCGAAGCCTGGCGCTGATGACCGTGGATTCTGCCCAAGGCAAAGTAGGCAAAAAAGCCTCAAAGCCCCGAGTGAATTGCAGCTCACCAGGTGCGCATCGTTTATGTTCAGTTGTGAAACACGTCGCGTGGTGCTTGGATGATCCAGCTTGGGGGATGATTCCGGCAAGCTGGGCTTATAATAATATGCAGATGTATTATAATGAAGTTCCCAACATGCGGTGGCGGGAAACGCGGCATGCCATTTAGGTGCAGAGTGGACAATTGTAAGCTGGTTTCACGATGTCACGAAACTGATTTTTAACCTTCCTTCCATATTGTTCACTCACACCTGCCATGACGCCCAATGCCAGCAGGCACGGAAAATTCCACCCATTGTCTTTTACATACCCATCTGCAAATGTATTAACATTTTCTATTTTGCTGCAAGCTTCCTCAATATTAGCTATACTATATATGGATGATAAGTAATGAATAGTCAACTAAATGGCACTTACTGATGATACCGTGGAGAGCAAACCATGGAGATATTTTGCATTATGGTCACATTCTTGCTCCATATTCTTTGTCAATGCTCATTTGAAATTTGCCAAAGAAGAAGATGCTTGGA
Source organism: Cetorhinus maximus (assembly GCF_964194155.1). Lineage (NCBI taxonomy): Eukaryota > Metazoa > Chordata > Chondrichthyes > Lamniformes > Cetorhinidae > Cetorhinus > Cetorhinus maximus. The sequence continues at coordinate 131,419,095 of NC_135884.1, forward strand.
GTGGCTTCTCACAGAACATACAGGGAAGGATTATACTAAATAAAGTAATTCCATATACAGCACATTAAGGTTGCAACTTGTTGTACTATGTAGTGGTAGCACGCAGGTATCAACCCAAAATTCTCCAGCTGGTATGCACCAAAATTCAGCCGAGGTGCTAAGCAGAGACAAGGTACGTTTGCATAGGCAGTGGTAAAGAAAAACAGATGGGTCTCTGGGCTTCAGTTGCACACATAATAGCAGCTAGCTGCACAACAGTAACAACAGAAATAGATAAACTGACTAGTTTTTCTTGGATGATAACTAGTGCATAGTGCAGAAAGACCTCAAAGGATGCATAAAAATATGTAAAAAGGTGAAAAGATGAGGCAGTGTCGAAACAATAGATATCTCACCTTTCTTCATGCTGATTGCTAACCTGAGTCCTCTCTGAGCAAGTCAAGATTACAATTTTTTTCCTCATGGCTGGGCACTTAACTGAACATACTAATTATCATGTTGGAGTGGGAATCATTGTCTAGGCTTGATTTGCTGATTACAGCAGGTTAAAACAAGCCATTTAACTTTTTCCAGGTACTTTTGTTTTTCTTTTGGATTTCCAGCATCCAGCAGTGTTTTGCTTTTATCCATTTAACTGCTATCCTGCTCAATTAGACATTTTTAAATGGCATGAAAATGCACCATTTACAACATATATTTGGAAAGAAGGTAAATTTTTTGCTCAACAATTTTCAAACATTATTTACTTTAATGGTTAACATGACCAGCTGGGCCACGAAATGCACACATTTTACACCTGGAAAGCAGTGCTAAAATTATCCTTCCCTATCGTACACATATCCTACCTGACAAGTGGTGACTTAAAAAAAGGTATGGCATGTCTGTACAATAATCAAAGCACCATTGCCATAGTCTAATCCCCATTCATTACCGACAGAAATATCACACTCTTTAAAGACAAAAATAAGCATAATACTAATAATTGTACATAGTACTTTAGTACTAAAATAATCAGAATTCCATACAGAAATTTTAATTTCAATTTTTGAAACGTCAGCCCCAAAGTAAGGTCTACGCTTATTGCAATTCAGAAATTATTCTATTTCCATAAATCATAGAACCTTACAGCACAGGACACCATTTGACCTGGTGTGCCTGTGCAGCTCTTTGAAAGAGCTGCTCAATTTAATCCCGCACTCCAGCTTTTTACCAATAACCCTGCAAATTAGTCCTCTTCAAGTACATGCCCAATTGCCTTTTGAAATTTCAGGTGGAATCTGATTCAGCCATCTTTTCAGGTATAGTGTTCCAGAGCTTAACAACCTTCCAGAAGGATAACATTTCTTCTCATTTTCCATCTAGTTCTTTTACCAATTAGTCTAAATATATGTCCTCTGGATACCGACCCATTTGCCAGAGGAAACAATTTCGCTCGACGTGCTTTCATAGTTTTGAATGTGTTTGTTAGGTATCCTCTTAACCTTCTTTGCTCGAAGGAGAACAATCTCAGCTTGTCCAATTTCTTCACGTAATTGAAGTCCTCATACCTGGCATCATCCTGGTAAAGCTCCTCTGTACCCTTACCAAGGCTTTCACATCTTTGCTAAAGAGTGCTGTCCAGAATTGTACACAATATTCCAGCTGAGGCCTAACCAGTGATTCATAAAGTTTTAGCATGACTTCCTAGGTTTTGGATTCAATGCTCCTATTTACAAAATCAAGTATTGCATACTGTTATGAACACAGCCGTGTTAATTGTTGCACGAACCAAATCTCAGAGGGAAACTTGGTGAATGGGCCATAGCTTTTTTTCGTACTCTGGAAACAAGAAGACGACATGTCGATCTCAGCAGTAAGAGGGCCAGAAACACTTTTGGGGTTTTTGAAAATTAAAAACAAAAGTTTTATTAACAAGATTAAAAGAAAACTGAAGCACATAAGATTACAGTTACACAATTAAGGTTAGTCTTACAAAACATTTCCCCAAAACTCTCTACTTGGTCAAACCCACAGGTTTGAATATCAAAAGGGAGTCAGGGGTGACATTCCCTTATAGATGTCTACTATGAAATCCAGTAATATTACACAAGGCAAACTGTTATAACATTAAAAGCAAAAAAACTGCAGATGCTGGAAATCCAAAACAAAAACAAAAATACCTGGAAAAACTCAGCAGGTCTGACAGCATCTGCGGAGAGGAACACAGTTAGCATTTCGAGTCCGTATGACTCTTCAACAGAACTAAGGAAAAATAGAAAAGGGGTGAAATATAAGCTGGTTTAAGGGGGAGTGGGACAGGTAGAGCTGGATAGGCCCTCTATCCAGCTCTACCTGTCCCACCCCCCCTTAAACCAGCTTATATTTCACCTCTTTTCTATTTTTCCTTAGTTCTGTTAAAGAGTCATACGGACTCGAAACGTTAACTGTGTTCCTCTCCACAGATACTGTCAGACCTGCTGAGTTTTTCCAGGTATTTTTGTTTTTGTTATAACTTTAATAAAGGGATACCATATGGCCTCTATCCTCTTCCACTCTGCGGTGGAATCCACTTCAGAATAAAACTGCTTGTTACAACCCAAGACATTTCTGGCTTGACTGGATGGCTGCTTCAAACTGCGCCTCCTCCGAGCCCAGAGCTCACAGCTCCCAGCTCAGCTCTAGCTATCTCTATGGCACCAGCTCAACAGCTACTCCAGCTATTCACAGTAATTCTAATATACCTTTTTCCCCTTTCATCTCCAGTTCCATTGTTCTCACACCTCCTTTAAACTCAAATCCTTCCAAATATAAAATCTTAATGTTTCCATCTTATCTTTGCTTTCAGATCAATAAAATATAATACCCCACTACTATTTACCTACGGAACTCCTGCAAGACGCAAATATGTTTCTTGACACCACTGACTCCCCTTTCAAACTCTCCACTTATCTAAAAATGTAAATGTTAGATCCAACCTATTTACTTGTGCCTCAAACTTAACACCTCTATCCTTTTCATGTCTTAAAACCCCCAGACAACCTGACTCCCATCAATCTACACCAATCTGCTTCTACACATCCAGCAATCAGTATTTTATACATCTTTTACTATAACGACAATGTAAACTGGTTAAAATGACCAGCTGGGCTACAAAATTTGCAAATTTTACACCTGGCAGACAGTGCCCAGCTTAATTAAATCACACATACACGCACACACACACAGTCTTATTTACAGAAAAACACAATATTCCCCAAAAACATTTTTAAAAATAACATCCATTCTCACAATACGCATTCTCAACAACCTTCTCACTTTCCCTGTCATCTTCAAAGATTTGTAAAATGAATCCCCATTTCCCACTGCCCTTGTACCCCCTTCAAAATAGAAACATTTTAGATTCTACTGCATCACTTCACAAAGGCAAAAAACTGCAGATGCCGGAAATCTGAGATAAAAACAAAAAGCTGGAAATACTCTGCAGGTTTGGAAGCATCTGTGGGGAGAGAGAGACAGAATTAATGTTTAAGATCTATGGCCGCTCATCAAGAAACAATGGCCTGGATTTTCACCGAGTCAGGATGACTCAGGAGCACTTTAGAAATGGCGGCAGGTCCCGGTTCCAGATTTGAAAACCCCATTCCCAGGTTGTCTAATTTTTGGGCGTGCCTTTAAAGGATTCAGTCTTGTTCTTGTCAAAAGCCTGCAGCCTGCATTTCTGACCTGGCCACCTCCATTGTGGAGATAAGCCTGTCTTACTCTTCCACAATTTTCATGGAATTAGGCCAGGATTTTAAAGGGTCGTGGTTCGCAGCCCCTCAGAGGAGTCATGAACTCTAGACTGCATGAGGGGACCTTTCTGAAAGGTAAGTTCAAAAGGTCTTCCTCTTGCCCCTAACCCAAGCTCTGCCCTTCCACCCACCTCCCGTGAAACATCATGCCACCTATGCCAAGCTATACCTTTTCCATGCCCAATGACCCACAATACAATGTCTATAACCAATGAACTCTAGAATGACAGTAGGACATGTAAAAAAAAAACATTAAAAAAGTGGATGGGGAGCATGAGGTGGCATAGATGGGGCATGGAGAATCTTTAGAGAGTGATGGGATGTGAGAGGTGAGGGCTGGAGGGCCTTTGTGTTTTTATTTTAACTGGGACAAAGTTCCACAGCACTGAGTCAGGCCTTTTAAACAACCCACCTTCCCATCTGGCAGCCCCTGCAGCTACCTCCAAACTTTTTCTTGAGTCGGCTGGCCTGACTTCAACCTATACACCTCCCCGACCCCACGGGCACTTTCGCCCGAGGTAGGCAGGCCTAGCCTGGAATTTTCCTGCTCCCACTAGCTGAGGATGAAAATCCAAGCCATTAGCTCGGTTTCTCTTTCCACAGATGCTGGCAGGCTTGCTTAGCATTTCCAGCATTTTCTGTTTCTATCGGCATCACTTCACACTTATCCACATTAAATTGCATCTATTATGTGACTGCCAGTTTCAGCAGCTTATGTCCTCTTGAAAACTGCTACTTTTTATGTATTCACTATTTTGCCAAATTTTGCAACATTCGCAATTTTGAAATTGTACTTTTATACCCAAATCCTGGCCATTTCTACATAACAAGAAAATCATTGCTCATAATACCAACCCGAGGGACCCCCATGTATACTTCTGTCCAATCAAGAAAAATTCATTCATCCCTATTCTTTGCTTCCTATTGCTTAACTAATTATGTGATCAAATTACCACCATCCTTCTAATCCCAAGTGTTTATGTTTTCTGAAAAAGTCTGTTTTGTGGTACTTTATCAAATGTCTTTTGAAAGTCTATAAATACAACATATACTGCACTACCTTTATCAACTCTCACTGTTATTTCACCAAATAATTCAATAAGGTCAGTCAGAAATGCTTACTTTAACAAATCTGTGCTGGCCGGATTGCCTTTGTGCTTCTACACATCCAGCAATCAGTATTTTATACATCTTTTACTATAACGACAATGTAAACTGGTTAAAATGACCAGCTGGGCTACAAAATTTGCAAATTTTACACCTGGCAGACAGTGCCAAAATTATCACTTCCCCACAGTATACATGTCCTACCTGATTAATTCAAAGTACTGCAATGCTTTTTTCTTAAGTGCTACTCTTCAAGCATCTGGAGAAACCATGCAGTTTCTCAGTCACATGACTGAGCATGTGATTTCTACCACAAGTGTTTCTTGGTCCACTTTACTTATGAGAGCTGTTCTCACCTAATGTTCCACAACTAATAACATTTTTAGGGTACCTTAATATGTATGTATGTATACGTATGTGTGTGTGTGTGTGGGTGTGTGCATGTGCGCGCAGTGACGCATGAGTGATGGAGTGGAAAACGTGGGTCAGGGGCAAGGACTGGATAATCCAGAAAATGGAACCTCATGCTAAATTGATCAATTGAAGTTTGGTAGCTGCAAATTGGATATGACATAAACAAAGTCTTATTTATTAACCCTCCACAGTTCTCACAAACAGAATTAGCTTTAAAAAAAACGCAGAGCTCACCTTGCTACAACCTACAAACAATTCATGCAAATTTTCTAAAGTGGAAAGATTATGATTTTTTTAGAGCAGTTCTTAACAAATCTGCTTCTGAGGCCACTCTCCCTTGATACAAATATTCCACAGACATATCCAACTACAACAAACTCAAGTATTTTTTCTGTATAAAAATTAGTTATACTATTAAATATACATATGGATTACTGTTTTTATTTTCTCCAAGGTGAAACTTTTCGCTAGTGCTGAGCAATCTTCCCACTAAGATGCATGAATAAGTAGGTATGCAGTAACCCGGAAGGTACAGTGCAGACTGCTCACAACAAAAAAAAGATAATGCACGTATGCAGCCACACAAAAACAAATTAAAGGTACTACACATCAAGTAAACAGGCTGTGCACAACAAACGAAGGAACATTGGTGCTGAACAACAATTCTCAATTCTTCCGTCAACATTCAAATTCAATGTCACATGGCTTCCAGCCCCAATTAAAGTGCATTTAAAAAAAAATCTTCAATTGCGACACTGATTGCCACTCCGAGGAAGTTATGGCCGCATGTCTTCATTTCCAATGTCTGTACTTGGCTGTCTTACTCTAATTGTACTTAGAAACCCTTTTGATTCCTGAACTTCTACTCTTGATCTAACCCACTCATTTGTCTTTTTGCCAATCCAGCTGATTCTGAGCATCCACCACCATACCCAAATTTCAAAATCTGTTATCCTCCTCTCATCTTCTTTCTTCAGAGTCCAACTCTTGCATACAGTGCCACACTCCTGCATCCATAGAGTGCCGCACTCCACACTAATGACTGTACTAGGCAATTTTCAGCTTCAAGCTGATGCTTTTGGACTTACAGATGCTACTTAATTAACTAGTCACGCCTCTTGCCAAAGCTAATCTAACCTGGATTTCGTTCCTGGATGAAACTTTAGTATTTATTAATGAGTCAAGATACTTGAAATTGTCCACTGCTTCTATCTCTGCACTTCCAATCTTGACACTGAAGTAACATATGATAATCTGGTTAAGCTCTTATCAATTCAACATTTTAAATTCTTTCCCCCAACCAAGCACCTCTAACACCTGACTGTCACCATGAGGCAAAGGCAACTCTACATCAAGTGATTGCTGGTACCTTCATTTCCCTCCGCCATTCTTGCTAGATGTCCAATTGTCTTTACCCTATTGGATGCAGTCGAGACATAAATAGTAAATGCTACAAGACACCTTTCATATAGTTGAGATGTTTCAAAATGTTTCACAGAGTTAATTACCTTCAGAATGCAATTTTATAACCAAACTCACTCTGACAAATGTAAGCATTTCTTCCAGATATTAAGCAGTTAATTTATGGGTACAAGTTGTACTTTTTCCATACCTGTTTAGTTTTGGCAGGTCCCTTGAGATCATCTTGCAAACGCCACGTGGTGAAACCCTGCTTCAGATAACAATTATATCCAAGTTAACTTTACAGAGTTTAGTGTGTCATGCCCAGTGAAGGCATGTCCAATTTATAACTTAAAAAATGGACTGCATTCAGGACATAACTTTTTAGAACTGTATATTAAAATGGGCATGTATAGGTAGCTAAAATGGCTGCAGAGGTCAGGTGACTTTTGCAATTTTGGCCTCAAGTCTCAGGAAAGTTCCTGATTGAATAACCATGGGTGGGGGCCCCTCCCTTGAATACACACATCAAGACAAAACCCATCTGTGGGATTTACACCTGCTATTGTTTGTTGACTCACCCAAAACATAAAATCTGAAGACCCTGAGATTCAATGGCTCCAAGCTTGATAGTAAACAAATGAAGGTTGCAAAAGTCAGCTTATCATAAGTTTTTTTTATTCTTTCATGGGATGTGAGTGTCGCTGACTAGGCCAGCATTTATTGCCCATCCCTAATTGCCTATGAGGTGGTGGTGGTGGTGAGCTGCTTTCTTGAACCGCTGCAGTCCATGTGGTGTAGGTACATGCACAGTGCTGTTAGGGAGAAAGTTCCAGGATTTTGACCCCATGACAGTGAAGGAACGGCGATATATTTCCAAGTCGGGGTGGTGAGTGGCTTGGAGCGGAACTTGCAGATGGTGGTGTTCCCATGTATCTGCTGCCCTTGTCCTTCTAGATGGTAGAGGTCGTGGGTTTGGAAGGTGCTGTCATAGGAGCCTTGATGAGTTGCTGCAGTGCATCTTGTAGACAGTACACACTGTTGCCACTGTGTGTTGGTGGTGGAGGGAGTGCATGTTGAAGGTCGTGGGTGGGGTGCTAATCAAGCAGGCTGCTTTGTCCTGGATGGTGTTGAGCTTCTTGATTGTTGTTGGAGCTGCACTCATCCAGGCAAGTGGAAAGTATTCCATCATGCTCCTAACCTGTGCCTTGTAGATGGTGAACAGGCTATGGGGAATCAGGGGGTGAATTACTCTCTACAGAATTCTCAGCCTCTGATCTACTCTTTTAGCCACAGTATTTATATGGCTGAGACCAGTTCAGTTTCTGGTCAATGGTAGCTCCCAGGATGTTGATAGTAGAGGGTTCAGTGATGGTAATGCCATTGAATGTCATGGGGAGATGGTTGGATTCTCTCTTGATGGAGATAGTCATTGCCTAGCATTTGTGTGGCATGAATGTTACTTGCCACTTATCGGCCCAAGCCTAAATGTTGTCCAGGTCTTGCTGCATATGGGCACGAACTGCTCCAGTATCTGAGGCGTAGCAAATGGCGCAGAACAGCATGCAATCATCAGCGAACATTCCCACTTCCAACCTTACGATGGAGGGAAGGTCATCGATGAAGCAGCTGAAGATGGTGGGCCTGGAATACCACCCTGAGGAACAACTGCAGTGATGTCCTGGAAACGAGATGCATCACCCACTCGGATCTTCTGGCTGAAGATTGTTGCACATACGTCAGCCTTGTCTTTTGCATTGATGTGCTGGGCTCCCTCATTATTGAGGATGAGTACATTTGCGGAGCCTCCTCCTGTTGGTTGTTTTATTGTCTATCACCATTCATGCCTGGATGTGGCAGGACAGCAGAGCTTAGGTCCAATCTGTTGGTTGTGTCTATCATATGCTGCTTTTGCTGTTTGGCAGGCAAGTAGTCCTTTGTCCAGGTTGACAACTGATTTTTAGGTATGCCTGGTGCTGCTCCTAGCATGCCCTCCTGCACTCTTCATTGAACCAGGGTTGATCCCCCGGCTCTATGGCAATGGTAGAGGAAGGGGTATGCCAGGCCATCTGGTTACAGATTGTGATTGCATACAATTCTGCTGCTGCTGATGGCCCACAGAGCCTCATGTGTTGCTAGATCTGTTTGAAATCCATCCAAATTAGCATAGTGGTAGTGCCACACAACACAATGTAGGGTGTCCTCAATGTGAAGTCAGAACTTCATCTCCACAATGACTGTGCGGTGCTCACTCCTAACAATACCGTCATGGACAGATGCATCTGCGGCAGGCAGAGTGGTGAGGACGAGGTCAAGTAGGTTTTCCCTCTTGTTGGTTCCCTCACCATCTGCTGCAGACCCAGTCTGGCAACTATGCCCTTTAGGACTCGGCCAGCTCAATCATCAGTGGTGCATACCGAGCCACTTTTGATGATGGACATTGAATCCTCCATCCAGAGTACATTCTGTGCCCTTGCCACCCTCAGTGCTTCCTCCATGTGGTTTTCAACATGAAGGGGTACTGTTTCATCAGTAGGTGGTAATCAGCAGGATTGCCGATGTTTGACCTAATGCCATGTGACTTCATGGGGTCCAGAGTTAATGTTGAGGACTTTAAGGGAGACTCCCTCCTGGCTGTATACCACTTTGAGGCCACCTTTGGTGAGGCTGTCCTGTTGGTGAGACAGGACATTCCCAGGGGTGGTGGCGACTGAGACATTGTCTGTAAAGTATGGTTCCGTGAGTATGACTATGTCAGGATATGACTAGTCTAAGGGACAGCTCTTTGGCACATGCTCCCAGCTGTTAGTAAGGAGGACTATGCAGGGTCGACAGGGCTAGGCTTACTGTCGTCGTTTCCAGTGCCTAGGTTGATACCGGATGATCCGTTCGGTTTCATTCCTTTTTATAGACTTTGTAGCAGTTTTGATGCAACTGAGTGGCTTGAGAGGCCAACTCAGAGGGCATTTAAGAGTCAACCACATTGCTGTGGGTCTGGAGTCACATGTAAGCCAGACCAGGTAAGGATAACAGATTTCCTTCCCTTATGGACATTAGTGAACCGGATGGGTTTTTAGACAATCAACATTGGTTTCATGGTCACTGTTCTCGAAACTAGCTTTTTGATTCCAGGTTTATTAACTGAATATAAACCCCACCAGCTGTCAAGGTGGGATTCAAACCCGTGTCCCGAGAGCATTAGTATGGGCCTCTCATTGCTTTTCTGTTCACCATTGTATAGCAATGGCTACTAGCTTTAAACCATTTTGGGTGGACAGTAGAAATGTTTGATCAAGTGGTCACCTGATCGAAACTGAATTCAGATAACAAACCTATTATCCCAAGAACCAGGGAGAAACTGGTCAGTCTGCACAGGACCCCAGCTGCAAAAAACAGCAGCAGTCGAAAAGGCAGTCACATCTTCTTTAAAACCTGGGGACTGCTACATCTAAAATGTCTCCCCTGCCTGTTCCTTTTCCAAATCCACCAGGAGAGAAACCTGACCTGCTGGTAAGAAAACCACAAAGAGCCAACTTCACGACCTACTGAAAAATCCATCTCTTCGAGGGAACCCTGCAACAACTCTACCTAGACTAACCCCTCAAGAGTGAAAAACACCTTCTTCAACAGGCCTGCAATGTACGCTTCTTTCCTAAAATGAGGCAAACACATGAATTATTTTTCCTTTGTTTGTAATTAATAAAAGTGCACTAATCTATGTAACTCTATTTTTTCTCGAGTATATGCGAGTGTGTGTATGTGTGTGTGTGTGTGAATGACGTAGCGTTAAGATTTTATGGCTGAATACATAAATAACTAAATAATCCTCTTCATTTAAACCCAGGAAAGCATGCTGCTGATTATTTAAATTGACCACACATTCAGGGGGTAAGAAACACATACATCTTCTTTTTCAAAAAAAAAAACACGTTGAATTACAGACAATAAGGGAAGGGAATTGGGGTTTCGGTCCCTCTCATCCCTGTCCGTAACAAGTGTACTTTCTATAAAAATACAAACAGGAAAAAGCTCTTCTTCCGTGTGATAATATAGTTGAGAATTGCATTTGTTGTTTCTGCACACACAGCAATAAGTAGTTATTTTGAATTACTTGAAATGCATTAAGCTAACTGGCGAAAGAAAACACCTAATTTAGCTGCGGATGATCATCATTCTACACCTCTCACTTTGGAACTGAGTGCATGGGCAGAACAGCTAAACAAGCCATAGAAATGAAGATTCTGAGATAAAACTCAAGAGAAATTAGATCATTTTATAACAATGTTGCATTCTAAACTGACTTGTGAATTCAGAGCTGTTAATAACACGTGTATGGAAGTCTGTTTGAGTAACCATTTCATTTGTTCATTATATAATCACTGTAATTTCACATGCCTTTTGCTACACCCACATCTACTTTGAAGGTACTTTTCATTCCTTCTGTGGCCACAAATATTAAGTTAATACATTTGGCATGTAATTTTCTTTAAAAATACAGCCATTATTCATGAATTACACTTCTTTGAGTTTCACAACATGGACCCAAAACACTGGTCAATTACTTTTTGAAGTCTGTTAACTTTGAACTATGGAAGCATTCCACAAGATCATTTGATATATGCAACTTAACTTGCTGCATCATAAAGAACACCTCCGTCTACCTGTACAAGTATTTCTCCCAAGCAAACTCCTCTGACTGTCACCATGAGGTAGAGGCCGCCCATTTCCATTCCTTGGCTCAGGCCTTCTGACCCAGGAACCTCATTCTTACCTTTGTCACCTCCAGGCTTAGCCATTCCTGTCTGCCTCCCATCCTTCACCCTCCATAACCTTCAGCTCATTCAAACCTCTACTATCCATATTCCAACTCACACCAAGTCCTGCTTACTATTATCCATGGCCATGCTGATATACATGACCTCCCGATTCCTCACCACCTCCTATTTAAAATTCTCTTCCTCAAGCTTAAATCTTTTCTTGGCCTCGCTCCTTCCTATCTCTCTAACTTTATCCATTCCCACAACACCCCAAAATCCCCTTAGTGGCCTATGTGCATTCCATGTAACCTTTCCCCCACCTTTGCTGGCCATGCTTTCAGCACTGCATTGGAATATGCACTTCGAAAACCCCCACTTCTCCTCCTTTAAGACCCTCATTAGGAACTATGGCTTTGATCACCCCTCCTCATATCCTTCTTTGGGCTGGCATCCTTTTCTTTTACCTTTGTGAAGCACCTTAGGTCTTATTTCTATATTAAAAGTGCTAAATAAATGCATGCAAAGATACATATATGTTGGCACCTAAAAGCATTAAAATAGTTATTCGTGCTTTTTGAACTTAATTATTGGGATGTGGATGTCACTGGCAAGGTCAGGATTTATTGCTTCTGTATGGTTACTTCAAGAAGGTGCTAGGCTAAGTTGCAACAATCTATGTCATGAAAGCACCCCCACAATGCTGTTATGTAGGAAGTTCCAGAATTTTGACACAGCAGTGCTGCAGGTACAGTGATGTATGGCCAAGTCAAAATGGTATGTGACTTGGAGGAGAGGAAATGGCGCAGAGGTTGTAATCCACCTGAAGTCCTTTTTTTGTTGTGGTAGTCTTGGGTTTGGGGGTTGCTGAAGGAGCCTTAACAAGTTACTACAGTGCACGCCACAGTCCAGATTTTATAGGGCGGTGGTGGCACGGTCCACTGGCCGGAAAGTGGGAGGCAACCCTGTCATAGTCAGTTCTGGGAGCTCCGACCTGATTTAAAGTGCAGCAGGCAATTAATTGCCCGGTGTCGGGGCTCCTGTTCCTTTAAGAGAACCGGCAGCTCTTCAGTCCCAATAGCACCACCGGAAGACCACCTCAATTGGCCTCTGGACAGAAGAATTGTCTGCCACCTTCCCCGCTGCTGGTAAAATGTCAGCAGCGGCAGGAAGGCAAAGGGCAGGCCACCCAATTTTTTGCCTCCCCATCACCGATCTTCCTGAGGCCCCATAAAATCAAGGCCTATGGATAGTGCACACTATAGCCACAGTGGTATGGAGGTGGACATTTAGACTAGTGAATAAGGTGCCAATTAAAGACATTGCTTTGAGCTTCTTCAGTGCTGCAGCTGTGACTTGAGAAATTAGATAAGTTTCCTTTAGAAAATCCCCTTGTTTCCACCCAGCCATGGGGAGATGGTGGCACAGTGGTAATGTCACTGGACTAATTAGCCAGAGGCCCAGCTAATCCTCTGGGGACATGGGTTCAAATCCCAACACAGCAGTGCTGGAAGTTAAATTCAATTAAATATAAATTTAAATATGGAATATAAAGCTCGTCTCTGCAATGGTGACCATGACAACTCATCGATTGTTATAAAAACCCATCTGGTTCACTAATGCCTTTTGGGGAGGAAATCTGCCATCCATACCTGGTCTGGCCTCAGCAACGTAGTTGGCTCTTAACAAACGCTGGCCATGCCAGAAAAGCTCATATCTCATGAAAAGATAAAGAAAAAAATGGTTTTTTTGCACTAATACTTGCTAACATAAATGGTAGTTTCGCTCACCTTCAAAGTTGTTGCTGTCACTCCTGTACTCAAACCAACTACTGACTCCTCCTTTCATCAACTATCACCCTCTAATCTTCTTTCGCTTGAGAGTCCTCAAATATGTCCCTGCTATCCAGCAGCACTCTTGCATTTCCTATAATTTACTCTTCAAATTCTCTCAGTCTAGCTTCTGCTCTACTCACAGCACTGAGGCCACTGGAGAGTCACTAACAAAATTGTTTGTGATGTGATCATATCGTGTTATCCTGACTCAGCTTTCAGATAGGACTGGATTTCAGGAATGCAGAGAGCAAAAAAAATGACAGCTGGAGCACAGATCTACAAGTCCCGCCCCCTTTCCATCTCTGGAGCTTTTCAGCAATGCAGGAAAGGGGAAAGGGCAGGAACCCTACACACTGCTGTTTAGAAGTTGCCAGCACCATTTTAAAAATGGGCATTTCAGAACTTCTATAGCTTTCATGGAGGCAGCCATGTTTTGGGATCCTTTCTAAATCGCACATTGTGAGTGGAGCCGTGAACCATAGGTTGGAGGTGAAAAGAGTCTAAAAAGTGAGTAAAAATTGTGTTTTACTTTTACAGTTCATCATGAAATGATGTAGCCTGAGTTAAATCTATGTTTCCTAAAGTGAATTATGACAGATTGTTACTTCTGGCAGCTGGCAAGCTGTGATATGGGAGAACAGCATTGTAAAAGTGGAAAAGGAGCATTAAAATAGGTCGTCCAGTGGAAAGGTGCAATTATGTACTGTACAATACTGAAAGCATAGATTAATAGCTAACCGTTTAAACTTTTCCCATGGTTTTTATTAATTCTTTAAAGAACATCCTAGCCATCTGTTTGGCCATTTCAAAGCTTTGACAGATGTCTAATCTTTCGGCTGTTTTCAAAGGCACTAATCAATTCTCCATTACAGGGTTTGTTTACACAGCTGTGCTGGGGAATGCTAATTTGATGGCTTGTCTTCCTTCCAAACCACAAATGGATTCTGCACTGCAGGGTTTGTTTACACAGCAGTCCAGAAGAGTGTGAGTTTGTTTATTTTGACAGATTTATGAGCTTCTAAGCGTATAATGGTTTTTAAAATACCCATTCAAGTGATGTTGACAGATTTATGAATTTTTCAAAGGCTTCTAAATGTTATTATAAGGTTTGTGAGTTCTGTATATGAAGTGGAGACTGGGTGATTGGGTGAAATGGGGTAAAGAGCATGTGAGGGGTGAGGGAGAATGAAGAGCTGAGGGGGTGAAGAGTGGATGGTAAAGGAGGAGGTGAAGTGGGAGTGAGAGGATTAGGCAGTATGGGGTGAGGGTGTGAGGGGCTTTACACTGATCTGCAGAACTGGACCAATGTCTCAGCAAATGGAAGCAGACCATTTAACCAGACCACCTCGGTATTGGCTTGCTAACATCTCCCCGCGGCAGCAAACCCAAACCCAGGCCGTCCCGCCTCTGCCGAATGAAAATCCTGCCAGCCAGCACTGCCAGGATCATGATGTTGGGAAAATGCCCAACTCCAGATTCTCGCCTCTCTGATGAATATCAAGCCCACATATATGGCTGAGACAACCATTATGTCCTTGTCAAGAGCAAAATACTGCGGATTCTGGAAATCTGAAATTAAAACAGAAAATGTTTGAACTACTCAGATGACACAGCATCAGTAGAAAGGGAAACAGAATTAACATTTCAGGCTGGTAGACTTTGGTGATGCAACACCGGTCATTTTTCCTCCTCCCTTCTGACCATCCAGGATCCCAACTTCTCCTTTCAGATGAGAAAGTGATTTTCTTCCACTTCTTTCAATTTCAATTTAGTATACTGTATTCAATGTTTGCCATTCAATCTCTCTATACCAGGGAGACCAAATAGATTGTGCAGTCCACAAGAGTGATCTCAAGCTTCTGGTCACCTGCCATTTTAATTCTCCATCCCACTCCCACACTCTGACCTCGGCCTCTTACAATGTTCTAATGAAGCTGAATGGAAGCTCAAGGGGCAGCACCTCATCTTTTGATTAGGCACTATGAGCCTTCCCAATCTATTAGCCAAATAACCCAGTAAAACCTAGAAGAAATGGTCAAGTAAATGACAAGAGAGGACAAAGGTGTGTATGAAAGACAAACAGGTAAAGCCATTGAATGTTGCTTGTCCTCTAAGCAATAACAACAATTTATATTTATATAATGCCTTTAATGTAATAAAACATCCGAAGGTATTTCATAGGAGCATTATTAAACAAGGTATGATACCAAGCCACATAAGGATATATTGAAGGGTCATGAGGACTCGAAACGTCAACTTTATCCTTCTCCGCCGATGCTGCCAGACCTGCTGAGTTTTTCCAGGTAATTCTGTTTTTGTTAAAGAGATATTAGGTCAGATGACCAATAAACTTGGTCAAAGGAAGAGGTTCTAAGCAGAGTTATAAAGGAAGAAAATGAGGCGGAGAGGTGTAGGGAGGGTATCCTGGGGCTTGGGACTTAGACAGCTGAAGACACAGCAACCAATTAGTGCAGCAATTAA
Organism: Cetorhinus maximus; assembly: GCF_964194155.1. Taxonomy (NCBI): domain Eukaryota; kingdom Metazoa; phylum Chordata; class Chondrichthyes; order Lamniformes; family Cetorhinidae; genus Cetorhinus; species Cetorhinus maximus. The sequence continues at coordinate 131,434,857 of NC_135884.1, forward strand.
AATTGGGGATGCACAAGAGGCCAGAATTAGAGGAGCACAGATATCCTGCAGCATTGTGGGACTGGAGGAGATTACAGGAAGAGGCAAGGTCAGGGAGGGATTTGAAAACAAGGATGAGAATTTTAAAATCAAGACTTTGTTTGACCAGAGTCAATGTAGGTCAGCAAGCACAGGGGTGATAGGGACTTGCTGCGAGTTAAGACATGGGCTACAGGGTTGAGGATGACCTCAAGGTTATGGAGAAAGTGAGGGACCAGCGGGAGTGCATTGGAATAGTTGAGTCTTGAGGTAACAAAGGCATGAATGAGGGTTTGACCAGCAGATGAGCCAAGACAGTTGGAGGTGGAAATAGGCGGTCTTATTGATGGCACATATATGAGGTCAGAAGCTCATCTCAGGATCAAATGTGTCACCGAGGCTGTGAACAGACTGGCTTAATGTCAGACTGTAGCCAGGGAGAGGGATGGAGTTGGTAGCTAGGAAACAGTGATTGGAGCAGAGACCGAACACAATGGCTCAGTCTTAAATGGAGGAAATATCTGCTCATCCACTACTGGAGCAATCAAGAGATGTGGTGGGGAGGTAGGACTGCTTGTCAGCGTAAATGTGAAACGCTATACATTCAGATGGTGTTACCAAGGGGCTACATGTAGATGAGGAATAGGAGGGGCCGAGGGTACATCGTTGGGGGACGCCAGATGTAACAGTGTGGGAGCAGGAAGAGAAGTTACTGCAAATGATTCTCTGGCTACAATTAGATAGATAAGAATAGAACCAGGTGAGAGCAGTCGTACCCAGAAGGATAATAGTGGAGAGGCGCTGGATAAATATGTTGTAGATAACCATATTAAGTGCTGCAGACAGGCTGAGAAGGACAAGATGGAAAGTTTACCTTTGTTGCAGACACAAAAGAGACTTTGATAAGAGCCGAATTTACATAGAGGGAGGATGAGATGGGAGTGAACTCAAAGGATAGAGAACAAGATGAGTCAAGACGGAGGTTGAAATCACCGAGGGTCTGATGTTGTTTGGTGCAGAGTATGAGGGAGGAAAACAGTGAAGATAATTCTGCAATAGCAATTTTATCATACTTGGGAGGGCAGTTTGGAATGATGATTTTGAAAGAGAAGAGAAAGGGGTGGAACAGTGTGAAATGCTCAAAGGAGAAGAAAGTGCCATAGGAGTAGGCGATCAGGCCAAAGTACATCTGCATATAACCAGGAGGGCAGACCTCATTAAGGGAGAAGGCAACATCACCCCTCAGCCAGGTTTCCATTTAAGGGCATGATGTTGATACAATCATCCACAATAAATTCATGGATGGCAAGAGCCTTGTTCACAAGTGAACAGACATTCAGGAAGGAGATGCATAGAGGGTTGGTGAGTGATGATCTGGTGGCAGAGTCCACAAGGTCATCAGTGGGAGGGGTGAGTTGGACAGGAATAAGGCTGACAAGGTTATTCCCTAATGGCCGCACTGGGTGGGAAGCTCAATGAGAGAGTGAGAGAGGGCAACTGAGGTTACTGCTTCTCATGAGCCAGTGTCAAGCACCTAGATGATCCCATCGGAGGAAGGTTGCTAAATCTCTTCTATTCGGGCTGTTGTGAGGGTTAGCCCTATTCATTTTGAGAAACATGACGAGGTAGTTGCTGAAAGCCCACACATAGCCAAGGAGTCAGTAGGATTCACAGTTATACTGACCAATTCCTGGAGTTGAAGGTCAAGCCCTAATTTCCTGTTCTGATAGGTGACAAAACGCTGGGAAATGCTTTTTAGAGAGTTGAGAGAGGCAGTTAAGTTAACCTATCACAAGAAAAACAACCAGACTCTCAGCAATCCTTGGCCAAACTTAGTGTAAGGGTTGATTAAAGTATGGTGTCATTTAGCTTAAGAGAGACACTGTGATGTATTTTATTATTTTTGTTAAGAGAAGGGACTCAATTTCCCTGCTCGTTAATTTAAAGATGCAATTTAATGTAATGGTTATTCTGTGCACTCGCCAACCAGCAGTAAAATTACATAGGATTGCACAGGATATATGATGGCAATTATGTTCCACTCAAGCCTGCTCCCATCTTTCCTCATCTAAATCTTTCATTGTAACCCTCTATTCCCTTCTCCCTCATATGCTTGTCTAGCTGCCCCTTAAATGCATCTATACTATTCGCTTTGACAACTCTCTGTGGTAGCAAGTTCCACATTCTCATCACTCTTTGGAAAAAGAAGTTTCTTCTTTCTGAATTCCCTACTGGATTTCCAGGTGACTGTCTTATCTGATGGCCTCTAGTTATGCTCTTCTCCACAAGAAGAAACATTCTCTCTGTGTCCTCTCTGTCAAAACCTTTCATAATTCTCAGGAGTCTATTAGGTCACTCCTCAGCCTTATTTTTTTTCAAGAGTAAAGAGACCCAGCCTGTCAATACTTTCCTGGTTATGTATACCCACACATTTCTGGTATTATCTTTGTAAATCTTCTCTTCATCCTCTCCAAAGCCTGTATACCCTTTTTATATTATGGTAATCAGAGCTGCATGCAGTACCTTAAGTGTGGTCTAACCAAGGTTCAATACAGATTGAGCATAACTTCCCTACATTTCAATTCTAACCCTCTAGAAATAAAGCCTAGTGCTTTTTTAATGACCTTGCTAACCTATGGCACAACTTTTGGTGATTGGTGTATTTGTACTCCAAGGTCCTTCAAGGAGTAAAGGGACACATGGAGGTGACGCTATGCCGGAGTGAGGCACAGAGTGTATAGTTCGGAATTTGGTTCATGTGGGAATTCAGTGCAGAGAGGTAAAGAAGTGCTCCTTTTTCTACATTTTTTCAGCCTCCAGTAGTTGGTGAGTTTTCTTCCTTTGTCTCCAAGCTAGGAGAGTGAAACTTTCTATTACTTCAGCTGTGTAAATTGCAAACTAATTGACTAATTAAATAAATAAGGTTTCACAAAAATGACAGGGCTGTTGGTGTGCCATGACTGCAGCATGTGGGAAGCTGTGGAATGCACTGAAATCCCAGACAACCATATGCAGTTAAGTGTCTGCAGCTTGTGAAAAAATAAAAGCAAAATACTGCAGATACTGGAGGCCTGAAATAAAAACAAAGTGCTCGAAAAGCTCAGATGGTCTGGCAGTAACTGTGGAAGCAGAAGCAGAGTTAAATTCCAAGTCCAATGTGACTCTTCTTTGGAACTGAAGAGAGGTAAGGATGTGATGGGTTTTATGCCATTGAAAAAGGGGAGGGGGTGGAGGGGCAGGTAGGGCAAAAGAGAAGGTCAGGGATAGGTTAGAGGGTGGGGAAGATCAAATAACAAAGATATCATGGAACACAAGGCAAAGGAAGTGGTGATGATAGTATTAAAGACACAAAGCGTTGGTCTAGAGTAAAATAACAGAATAAAGGTCAGCACTATCTGAAAGCAAAAACATGAGAACAAGATGCAGAATGGCACTGAGGGGAAGCCGACTAAGGATAAAGATATCTTAGATTTAGTATTGTGTAATGAAACAGGGATAATTTGTAATATCATAGTAAAATATCCACTGGGAAATAGTGATCATAATACAATTGAATTCCAAGTTAAGTTTGAAAGTGACATATTCCAGTCACAAACAAGAATCTTACACAAAGCCAATTACATAGGTATGAGGGGAGAACTGGCTACGGTAAATTGGGTAATTAGATTAAAAGGTACGGAGGTACATGAACAGTGGGAAACATTTCAAGAAACAATCCAATATGTTCAACAAAAATACATTCCATTGAAAAATGAAAACTCAGGAAGAAAGACCTATCTGCAACTCACTCAGGAAGTTAAGAATAGTATTAGATTAAAAGAAGAGGTTTACAATGTTGCAAAAAAAACAGCAACTCTGAGGATTGGGAGTGTTTTAGAAACCAGCAAAGGGCCACCAAAAAGTTGATAATAAGGGAAAAAATAAAATTTCAGAGTAAACTAGTCAGAAACATAAAAACAGAATTAAGAGCATCCACAAGTATTTAAGAAGGTAGAGAGAAGCCAAAGTAAACATTGGCCCTTTAGAAGCAGTGGCAGGAGAAATTATCATGGGAAATGAGGAAATTGCAGTGGCATTAAACAAATATGTTGTCTGTCTTCACAGTAGAAGACACCAGTTTCATACCAGAACGAGATGGTGACCTAGGGGCTAAAAAGAGGAAATTAATATCAGCAGAGAAAAAGTATTGGAGAAACTTAAGGGGCTAAAAATCTGACAAATCTCTGGGACCTAATGGCCTATATCCTAGGGTTCTAAAAGAAATAGCTGCAGAGATAGTGGATGCGCTAGCTCTGATTTTCCAAAATTCCTTAGATTCTGGATTGGTCCCATCAAATTGGAAGTCAGCAAATATAACACCGCTTTTCAAGCACGAAGGGAGAAAGAAAACAGAGAACTACAGGCCAGTTAGCCACATATCAGTTGTTGAAAAATACTGGAATCTATTATTAAGGAAGTCTTAACAATGCACTTAGAAAAGCATAGTATCATTAGAACATGATTTTACTAAGGGAACTCCTGTTTGACAAATTTATTTGAGTTTTTTGAGGATGTATCAAGTAGGGTGGATAACGGGGAATGAGTAGTGTAGTATATGCCTGGATTTCCAAACGGCATTTGATAAGGTGCCACACAAAAGGTTAATAGGCAAAATAAGGGCCCAAGGAGTGGGGATAATATATTAGCATTGACAGGGGATTAGTTAACAGATAGAAAGCAGAGAGTGGGCATAAACATGGCTTTTTCAAATTTGCAGGCAGTGAATAGTGGAGTGCCGCAAGGTTCAGTGCTGGTTATTTCAGCTATTTACAATCCATATTAATGACTTAGATGAAGAGACAGAGAGTAATTTATCTGAGTAAGTTTGCTGATGATACTAAGCTAAGTGGAAAGGTGAGCCATGGGCAGGACACAAAAGCTGCAAAGAGATATAGACAGGTTAAGTGAGTGGGCAACAAGATGGCAGATGGAGTATAATGTAGGGAAGCATGAAGCTATTCACTTCGATTGTAAGAATAGAAAAGCAGATTTTTTAAAAATGCTGTGAAACTTGTAAGTGTTGTTCAAAGAGGCTTGGGTGTGCTCATACAAGGAATGCAGGTGCAGCAAGCAATTAGGAAAGCAAATGGCATGTTGGCCTTTATTGCAAGAGGATTGGAGACAATGAATAAAGAAACCTGGGTACAACTGTACAGGGTTTTCGTGACATCACATCAAAGTATTATGCAGTTTTGGTTTCCACATTTAAGAAAGGATATACTTGCATTAGAGGCAGTACAGGGAAGGTTCACTAAATTGGTCCCTGGGATGAGGGAGTTGCCCTATAATGAGAGACTGAGTAAATTGGGCTGAGTAAATTCTCTGGAATTTAGAAGAATGAGAGGTAATCTCATTGAAACCTAGAAAATCCTAAAGGGGCTTTATAGGGTAGACGCTGAGAGATTGCTTCGGCTGGTCAGGAATCTAAAACACAGGGGCACAGTCTCAGGATAAGGGGCCAAACATTTAGGACTGAGATGAAGAGAAATTACTTCACACAAAGGGTGGTGAATCTTTGGAATTCTTTACCCCAGAGGCTTATGGATGTTCCATCATTGAACACGTTTAAGGCTAGGATAGATAGATTTTTGATCTCTCAGGGAATCAAGGGATATGGGGAGTGGGAAGGAAAGTGAAGTTGAAGCCCAAGATCAGCCATAATCGTAATAAATGGCAGCGCAAGCTCAACAGGCCAAAAGGTCTACTCCTCCTCCTATTTCTTGTGTACCTTTGTTCCTCTGCCCCACCTAGACTTGTGTATATATATATATATATATATATATATATATACACATCTTTGTATATATCATATGATTCAATCAAGTCGCCTATAACTCTTCTAAGCTCCAGTGGATACAAGCCTAGTCTGTCCAACCTTTCCTCAAAGACAACCCACCCATTCCAGGTGTTAGTCTGATAAACCTTGGATGAACTGCGTCCAAAGCATTTACATCCTTAAATGCTATATCTTCCTTAGACTGTTTTAAAATGTGTAATGATCCTAGCTATGAGAATACTGGACAAGCCTGATACTTGTTAGGATCTGGTTTGATAGATCATAATCATTTAAAGAATGTAATGCTTGAAGAACCAAGGGTAAGAAAATAAGCGGCAGAACTCCAAGATTAAATTGAAATATCAAAATAATCTTTACTATATAAACTTGAATAAAACAAACACAAGCAATAATGACTAAATAGGTGTACTGAGTAAATAGAATGATTATAAACAATATGAGCTTCTTGAATGTTATGTTATGTCATGCCAAGTGCTCAACCAGGTACTTTTTAAAGGATGTGAGGCAACCCGCCTCCACCACCCTCCCAGGCAGCGCATTCCAAACCATCACCACCCTCTGGGTAAAAAGGTTTTTCCTCACTTCCCCCCAAACCTCCTGCCCCTCACCTTGAACTTATGTCCCCTCGTGACTGACCCTTCAACTAAGGGGAACAGCTGCTCCCTATCCACCCTGTCCATGCCCCTCATAATCTTGTACATCTCAATCAGATTGCCCCTCAGTCTTCTCTGCTCCAACGAAAACAACCCAAGTCTATCCAACCTCTCTTCATAACTTAAATGTTTCATCCCAGGCAACATCCTGGGAATCTCCTCTGCACCCCCTCCATTGCAATCACATCCTTCCTATAATGTGGTGACCAGAACTGCACACAGTACTCCAGCTGTGGCCTCACCAATGTTCTATACAACTCCAACATGATCTCCCTACATTTGTAATCTATGCCTCGATTGATAAAGGCAAGTGTCCCATATGCCTTTTTCACCACCCCACAATCACATCCTTCCTATAGTGTGGCACAGAATCACAGTGCAGAAGAGGCCCTTCGGCCCATCGAGTCTGCACCGACACGTGAGAAACACCTGACCTACCTACCTAATCCCATTTACCAGCACTTGGCCCATAGCCTTGAATGTTCTACCTTAACTCAATCCAACAGAATTAGCCCAGCTTAACCTTTTACTGTGGCTTTCACTCTGATAGGCTTTTAAACATACTTGTACTCTGGAAGGCAGTTCCTTCTTCTCTGGGTCTGGCTGCACAGTTCATAGCTCAGGTCTATGGTATATCCCCACCAATACGACCTGCTGGTCCAAATATAGGCGTCACTGATGGTCACACGCCAGAACCCACCAGGCACACATAGACACAGCATCTATTCTGTAGCTGAGCTTCTGTTCTCTTTACAGATTTACTTGGTCCTACCCAATTCTCTCGAACTCCCTCTTTTCCTCTCTAAACATACAGAACTGATTTCCCTGGTTAAACACAACAGACTGGATGCCTGCAGCCTCTAGCTCAGCCCCTCTTACACTTGCTTTTTTCCTAAAAAGAGAACAAAACCCACTAGTCTTCCTTTTAGAACATAGCTCCACCCTCAGCAATTTTTTCCATAGCAACCTCAGGGCTTTCTTGCTTCTAAAAGCCTCTCAACTGGGTCAAAAGTTCAAGCATTGTTTGAAAACACACCCAGGCATACTGAACCAAACCAAAAGTAAACAACACCTCATTCACCTTAAACTGAAACCAAAAGCCTACATTCTTAACCCTTAATATAATCCACAATAGAGATAGTTATAACAAATGAAATCCATCAGGGATCGGACCAGGGATCTTGATCTTAAGTTTGATTAGTTTATTCAATACATCCCCTTTTTTCATTTTAAATGCACTTATCTCATTGCTCTTCTCATTCAAAGTCATGTCTACCTGTTCTGGTAAATACCGATACAAAATAATTAGTTATTATTTCTGCCACCACTCTACTGTTCCCTGTGGTATTATCCTGTCTATCTCCTAATGGTCCTATTCCCATCAGAGCCATCCTTTTTTATTGATGTGCCTATAAAATATTTGACTACTTTGTTTTATATTCCTTAATAACTTAATTTCTTTGCCTTCCTTTTTTTAACCGTATCTCTTAATCTCTCCATATTCTCTCTTGTCATGCACTCCTCTGTTGTCTATGTATCTCCTGTATATTTCTTTCCTAGCCTTCCATTGTTCCTTTATGTCTTTAATCATTCATGGAGTCTCTACATCATTGTTTTCCAATATTGCTGCCCATTTTATTTTCCCAAGTTCTACTCTCAGCCCCTCAAAAGTCAGTTTTTCTCCAATCTATTGACCTGCTTATCATCATGCGTCTGTTGTTCTCTGCCATCATCTTTAAGTGTATTATATTTTGGTCACTATTGCCCAGATATTCCACTTCTTTTATTTCTCTTATCTGCTCTGGATAATTCCCTCATTACACAATTCAATGGCGAGTCTTCCTTGTTGGGTCTTTTTACCTTTTGGGTTAAGAAGCACTCCTGCACACATTGTAAGAACTCAAATCCCTTATCCCCTTTATCCACATCTTCTTTCTAATTACTGTAATATCAGGGTAGTTGAAATTCCCTATGATTATTATTTCATGATTTTATTCAATTCTGCTCAGTTCCCTAATTTGTCTGCATATTTCTCCCTCTACCTCCCTTCCACTATTGGGTGGTCTGCAGACTATAAATTAAATAAAGCAGCATAAAGATTTGTATCTGTCAATCAGTCTGCCTTTCAGAGGACTGGAGAGATACATGTGAGGACGTGTACCAGGATCTAGATCATTGTTTATACAACCATACCTTGTATAACTAGATACCAAGAAATTTGGGTAAACTCACCGTCATAAAGGTCACAGGTTCCATTTAGAAAATCCATTTGCTTTGAACCCAGAGAAATATGTGCAACAAACTCAATTTAAAAAAAAATATTTTAAAGTGATACATTTTTCAGTGCTCTGTACCCACAGGATAATCATGGTGTATGCAACAGGGATACAATATAATGGTTTGCTAACTCTCAGTGTTGCACGTTGTACATTTTCCCAAAACCTTTCATCATGCACATGGCTTGATGACATTTTCCATATGCAGACTCTGTCATCTGCAAACAGAGATCTTTTACTTTCTCGCCCAATCATAGATAATTGCTTACTGAACAGTAAGCTTACTGTGTCTCCTGTCAATTAGAAAGCAGAAAATATCACAACACTAGACCACTTTGTTATTTTTAGCTTATACAATCAGTTTTATGCTTCACAGAAGCAATAGCATATGCAAAATACTACAGCATTCTTTTCATGATCGGCCAAATTACAACCTTCTGCGCTGTAATTTCTATGACAATGAATTTCTAATTGGAAATTTGCAATACAAACTGATGTGATGACAGTTTAAAAGGAATTGTTGTTCTTCTTGTTCCTCCTGGCAAGTTTGAAAAGATCCAACCTCTAATGGCAATCCATAAACAGCTGTTTATAGAAGCTGAGCATCCTAACATATGCAGCAGCCTGACAAACATAACTAACAAACAGTCACGAAAACTGACAATATATCGCTACTGTTCCAAATGGATTCAATACTTTTGAAGACTGTCATTCATGGTCAACTTTAACAGGCTTACATTGCACAATCAATTATCAAAATGTTTGTTATGGACCTGGAACTCAACCAGTGGACCACGGTTTAATCACAGCAGTATATCGCTTCTACAAGATCACTTGCGCATATTCCCCAAACTGCTCTAATGTATCCTAGAAAATGCTTGCATGGCTTACCCTGGAAAAAAAGTTATTGTCTGATCGGGTGAGATTTTGAAAAGAGCTATACGATAGAGGCTGTGCAGTCGATAAAAACATCAAAGGCTTCAAAAATTTACAACATTTACATTTGTTTAAGATTTTATTCCAGCTGACTTTTTGATTGCAGTTCCTCATGACTCTCTCCTTGGTTGCACTCCTACAGTCAGGGATCCCCCTTTCATGTGATGGAAACTGAATATGATACATTCAGGAAAGACGTCCGGTAGCGAATTCCTGCAGGGACATAACTTACCCGTGAACAGCGAGAACATCAACCCAATAAATTCAACTAAAACATGAATGAAAATGAACAAGAGCCAGAAAGAGAAATTGGAACCTAGTCAGGCCGACTGGCAACACGCCTGAGTCTGAGAAGCCTCATGGAGAGCGAGAGGAGCAGGATGGCAGCCAGGAGCTGGGCAGCAGGAACATGCCTAAACACGCCCAGTGAGTACTCTGAAGAGTCATATGGACTCAAAACGTTAACTCTCTTTCTCTCTCCGCAGATGCTGCCAGACCTACTGACTTTTTCCAGCATTTTCTCTTTTTATTTCATGAGTAAAAGTGCCCCATTCAGTTTGGTCGTGGAGAAATCTGTACTTTGCTTGGGAGATCACCCAAACTTAAGGTGTCTGGGTCAGTGTACCACAGATTTAATCCAGTTACAGGCAACTGAATGTACGAACGCATTGTTACAAGTGCCTATTCCTTTTGCTACCGTGGGAGTGAAGTACAAATGATGAATTCTCCCTCAGCTTGTTGTTTGTTGGAGTTCAAAGAGTACTTGCAATAACCTGCTCACTGACCACCAGTTTGGGTTCCGCCAGGGCCACTCAGCTCCTGACCTCATTACAGCCTTGGTTCAAACATGGACAAAAGAGCCGAACTCCCGAGGTGAGGTGAGAGAGACTGCCCTTGATATCAAGGCCGCATTTGACCGATTGTGGCATCAAAGACCCTTAGCAAAACTGGAGGCAATGGGAATCAGGGGGAAAACTCTCCACTGGTTGGATTCATACCTAGCACAAAGGAAGATGGTTGTGGTTGTTGGAGGTCAGTCATCTCAGCTGCAGGGATCACTGCAGGGGTTCCTCAGGGTAGTGTCCTCAGCCCAACTATCATCAGCTGCTTCATCTATGACCTTCCTTCCATCATAAGGTCAGAAGTGGGGATTTTCGCTGATGATTGCACAACATTCATGACTCCTCAGATGCTGAAGCAGTCCATGTCCAGATCTGGACAATATCCAGGCTTGGGCTGACAAGTAGCAAGTAACATTCACACCACACAAGTGTCAGGCAATGGCCATCTCCAACAAGAGAGAATCCAACCATCGCCCCTTTACGTTCAAAGGCATTACCATTGCTGAATCCCTCACTATCAACATCCTGGGGGTTACCATTGACCAGAAACTGAACTGGACTAACCATATAAATACTGTGACTACAAGAGCAGGTCAGAGGCTAGGAATCCTGTGACAAGTAACTCACCTCCTGACTCCCCAAAGCCTGTCCACCATCTGTAAGGCACAAGTCAGGAGTGTGATGGAATACTCCCCACCTGCCTGGATGAGTGCAGCTCCCACAACACTCAAGAAACTTGACACCGTCCAGGAAAAAGCAGCCCGCTTGATTGGCATCACATCCAGAAACATTCACTCCCTTCACCTTTGACACACAGTAGCAGCAGTGTGTACCACCTACAAGATGCACTGCAGGAATTCACCAAGGCTCCTTCAACAGCACCTTCCAAGCCCATGACCACTGCCATCTAGAAGGACAAGGGCAGCAGATAGATGGGAACACCGCCACCTGGAAGTTTCCCCTCCAAGTCAATTACCATCCTGACTTGGAAATATATCGCCGTTCCTTTCCTGTCGCTGGGTCAAAATCTTGGAACTCCCTTCCTAACAGCACTAGGGGTGTACCTACACTACATGGGCTGCAACAGTTCAAGAAGGCAGCTCACCATTACCTTCTCAAGGGCAATAAAATGTTGGCCTAGCCAGCAATGCCCACATCCCGTGAATGAATTTTTAAAAATTGTGCAAGAGGTCCCAAGGGATCGTGTTGTGCATCAAGAACCTGTAGATTCAGTAGTGTGCTTGTCAGTGCCTTTTTAACTCAAGCATGGCATTTACATTTGACATCCAGTTTTCCTTACCAATTAGAGCAAGCAGGCCTGATGACAACCTCCATCAGTCTGTTTCAGTTCCACTATCTAAAGGGGCCCTGCAAGAGTCAGAATGAAAGTATAGTTGATTCTTAAATGTCCTCTGAATGAGGGCAATTAGGGATGGGCAACAAATGCTGGCATAGCCAGCGATGCCCATACGCCATGAACGAATAAATCTAAAAGTGCCAGAACTGAGCCAAAAGCTAGACAATTGGAGGATCAACGAACACCAACCAAAGGCAGCACCATCATTCTCGGATCTGTGTCTCTGGACAGCTTAATGCAGGCTTTATGGGCCCGGAAGGTTCAGTTTCTCACGTTATATGCAGCTTAAGCATATGGAGTGCACAAAGGCTAAAAAAAAAAGTTTCTTTATTGTACCGGCATCAAAACTGTATAAACTGTCATGGGAAAATGAAACTCCAAGAAACAACTATTTACCCAGCATATTCACCGTCAATGCAATCTCTGTCTTAGTCAGGAACTCGGCTCCCAGTGCTGCACTCACTCGGTATGTTCAGGCTTGTCCTGCTACCCAGCTTCTGGCTGCAATCCAGGTCCCCTCTCTCCATGAGGCTTCTCAGACTCAGAGGTTCTGCCAGTCAGTCTGACTAGGTCCCAATTCCCCTTCCTGTCTCTTCAGTCACCCTTAGGGGCTTCAAGCTGCCCAAAACTCCTGCCACACGGCCACGCAAGTCCTGGAGTCCTGCTGGCTTTGTCCTGGCTCCTTTTTCCCTTGCCTCAGGGCATCTGCCTCCACCCCTCAGCTTGTCAAGTATACTGCTAAATGTCCCACAGGATCTCTCCCCCACCATTGCCACCTGCTGCCGGAGGCCCCGCTGCACACATCCCTGCTTGAGAGCTGCTATCCCGACAACTATACATATCATAGTGAGTATTTGCTAAGCAATCACGAGATCAGCAGGTTCGATTGAGCTATGATAGCCAGCACGTTCAAATCCACATTGTTGCAGCATTTTCTTCACGTAGCACTGATCGGGGCAAATTGTAAAGGTTGGGATGATATCCCATGTTTTGTTCTCAGCCCCTCATCAGTACTGGCACTTTCAGTGGGATCAGGCTTTGGAATGGGTCGAGGACAGTCATGTCTCATGGGATCATATGATCGGCAGCACTTGTCGCTTTCATGTGCAAACTCATTGCTGGTCATCCCTGCATCCTCTTCCAGTACCAGAATAGGTCTCCTCACACTGCTACACCCTCTGGGTTCGCAACACACAGGTCAGTTCAAGAATCCCCATCACTATCCAAGTCCCCTTCACTTGGACCACTGCCTGCCGACACTTCAGAATCAGCGATACCGTTATGTGAGCTGCTTGCCCCTACTTCACCCACCAGATTTCTGGCCTCATGCAACTCCCCTTTGTGAACCATTTCCTGAGGCTACAGGTACCACAACATAGGCTGGCCTTCACTATCAAGCCACTTGATGACTTTGTGGGGTTCAGGATCCCAGGCATTCTGTATCTTATTCCGACCCTTGATATTCCTGTTCCAAAGGAATACACTTGCGCTGATCGGAAAGTCCACCTTGTCAGCCTTGCGATTATGTAGCACTTTTCTTCTTCAGCACTTTTTTCTCAGTCCTCTTGGATGCCATTTCAAACACATGGTTTAGCCTCACATGATGCTCAGCAAACCATTCATCAACTTAGCCATCTCTCTGAATGTGCAGTGAGCCCAAAGAGATGATCCACGGAAAGGACTGGGTCTCTTCCAAAGAAGAGATAGTGTGGAAAGTAACCCATGGAGAAATGTGGGGTACTATTGTTAGCATAGATCAGCTCTGAAAGATACTCTGGCCACTTACATTTACTCTCAAGAGGCAAGGTGCACAATTAGTCATGCAAAGTACAGTTGAATTATTCACTCTGTTCATTACCCTCCAGATGGTAGGGGTTAATGTTGCTCTTGACAATGCCATACCCATTGCACAACTCCTGTAAGATCTCACTCTTGAAATTACGCCCTTGGTCACTGTGGATCCAGCTGGGGACACCAAAATAGACAAACCAATCACATGCCAACACTCTGACTATAGCTGAGACTTTTTGGTCACGGGTAGGAATAGCATGTTTAAACTTGATGAAGACATCCGTGATTACAACAACGTGCTAAATCCATCAAGGATCGTAAAATCCATCATGGAAACCTCCACAGGCCTAGTGGCAACTAGGGATCCCATGCAGGGGTGAAGCTGCTTCCCAGCTTTGGCCAAAATACACCTCTCGCAGTTCCAACAGTAGTCCTTAACATCAGCAGTCACCCTGGGCCAGTAACACCGTTCCCTGGTCAGTGCAGCGGTCTTCTGCCACACCTGGTACCCTGCCTGATCATGAACCACTGTCAACACTTGACGCTTGAGATTGCCAGGCAGAATGAGTTGCTTCATCTCTCTGACATTGTCATGAACCAACTGATAGAGAATTCCATCCTCCTCTCTGATCCTCTTCCAGCACCTCAACAGTTTGCAAGCCTGTTTGGACTCCCTCATTAGATAGCGCCAGGTTGGTCAATGTTGGGCTTTCCAGTAGTGGTGAAGTCTACCCATGTCTGCATCGGCCAGCTGAAGCTGCCTGAGGTTCTCTTTTGAGATGGATAGCAAAGGTGAAACTGCATGTGGTTTCTAGTTTGGATCTCACTCATAAGTGCATCGGTGACACTTTGCTGAATCTTCTCTGCCTGGCACAAACCTTCTATAGTAGCCAGAAAGGCCAAGAAGCCCACTCAGTTTTCTCTCCATCTTAGGGCCAGGTCACTCCCACACCGTTCAGATTTTCTCATTCCAAAGCGATGCCTTCCCGGATGACAAAGTGCCCAAGGTACCATACTTTTGTCCAGAGAAGTTGGCACTTCCCTGGTTTGACTTTCAAGTTAAGCTTCAACAAGTGGGCTAAGAAGGTGTCTAGTCTTTTGGGGGTCTTGTGGAATGTTAAGCTGAAGATGATGATATTGTCCAGATACACAAGGAGGGACTAGAAATTAAGATTACCAAAAGCCTTATCCATCGGACTCATGAAGGTGCCAGAGCATTACAAATCCCAAATAGCATTCTTGTTTTTTCATAGAGTCTGCCGGTGCCCGTTCGGAATGCCATCTTTTTAAAGTCCTCTTCAGCAATGGGTAGCTGGTTATAACCATGGCCAAATCAAGACTGCAGAAATACTTCACACCTTTCAGGACTGATAATGCTTCCTCAATCCTAGGTGCAGGGCAAGCATCCTCATCAGTCTTCGTGTTGAGTGTCCGGTAATCGACACAGATCCTCAGTTTTCTGTCTTTCTTCCTCCCAAGGACTTTGGGGGAGGCGTACGGACTCGACGACTCCCGGATGACGCCTTGTTCCAGAGACTTCTACAGGTACTCCCTGACTTCCTCCTAGTAATCGGGTGGGATCCGGTGGTGAGGCATCTTTACTGGGCAGTCATCTGTCATTACATCCTGTGGCTCATCAGGTCACAATACCCAATGTCATCATCCTGCTTACTCAAAGCTGTCCAGTACTTGGTGAGAGTAGAAATGAGCTGCCTCCTCTGGGTCTCCTCCATCTAGCTAACATCCATCTCTGAAATGAGGTTAGAAATGTCTTCCCCAGTTAGTCCACTCTTCACGAGTGGCAGGTTTAAGGGCCTACAGGCATTCTCGGTTGGAGGTAAACATCTTTGTCAATGAAATTGGCAGTCTGCATGGGTACCCTACCCTTTTCTCCCACAGTGATGAGGGCAACTCCGAGTTACACCAAGTGGTTGCTCCGCTACATGCAAAACAGGACATTCTAGCAAGGCCTGATGTCGTCCAGATAGGGACAGCTGACATGAACCTTTAAGGACAGTGATGGTGCGGGTGGATAAAAGAATAGCCCAATTCTTTGCTAGGCAAACAGGCTAATATATCTTGAGTGCATGGAGCAAGGCTGAGGCCTCTTGACCCTCTCCAGCTGACTTAGTGATCTCCTGCTCATATTGGTCACAATACATGTCTTCCAAGAACGCCTGGATGTCTCTTAACATATTCGACCCTAGCACCACAGGTATTCTCAACTTCCTTGCTTCCACTGGAGTATTGCTCAGGTCATGAAGCCCCAGGTTATGAAAAGTGTGACGGAGGACAGATAGGGAGGAGTTCGATATAGTCATGATGAGGGATATCCGCCCCTTGTGAAGCGGAGATTTGGGAAAGAGACTTCGATCAGTTCATACCCTTCAGCAAAATGCTCTCCGAAGAACTGGCAAGTAATGGTTGACACCTCTGCTCCAGTGTCAATTAGGCACGATGCATATCAAATCTCACACCCACTGCAAGGCAACTCCCCAATGTTCTGCATAAGCTTGAGCCTCTTCCCAAAAGAAGCACCCCTCCAACCCACTTGGCTCTCGATGGGAGGCCTACCTAGTTTAAAGTTGGTTGGGAAGAAGAAACCATTACACTGGCTGGGGTCTCCATGCCTGACATCTGTGGTGACTGTGATTGTTGAGGGCAGTCTCATTTGAAGTGTCCAGCCCCGTTACAATTCCAGCATCTTTTTGATTTATCCCTTGGGCGGGATCGGCCATGAGGCTTGCCGTGGAGATAGGACAGCAAGGACTGAATTTGCACTTGTGCAGAAATCAGTTCCGCTTGCGTCCTCAGCCTGAGGTCTACAGGTCTGAGGCTGTGCTGACGGTCACCTCCCTGATGGTGGCCTCTTTCCTGGTCTTAAGAGTCCCGTCTTTCCCCACGATCCAGATGATGTGATCCCACGTCTCAAAGAAGGACAATTGGAGGTTCGTCACTATTAAGCCTCCTCAACTCCATCCAGATGGTTCCACCCCTCACTACTTCAGCTAGGCAGTCCTTCAGCTAGTGTGTTCCTAGTCGATTTGAGGGACAGATTGAGAAGGATGATGCAGTTGAACAACTTCATCCCAGCTCCAGGGATACGGAGACCATGTCCTTTCCCTCATTTGGTTGTACTTATAAAACTTCTGTAGTAACTGCAGCAGGGTAATGCTGCTCCCAAAAACCCCTGCCAGGACCTCAAAGGTCCACTGCATACTTGTTTGAATATCTATGCTTCTTACCAGCATTCCTTGATGGGCCTTCTTGCCCAGATGTTCCTTTATGAACACCGCCTGCTCGCTCTCACTGAAGCCTCTGGATGCCATGAACACCATAACTGCATCCTCAATCCAGTCTTTGGTCGCTGGCTTGTTGGGTGCACCTGATCTTCCCTGAATCTGTCAGCTTCCTATCTGTTAGCAGATACAATAGCCGACCAGGGGTACCATGTTCTTCCTTCGCACAGTCAAGGGAATCTACTTGGGAAGCCCCTGCCTCGTTTTAGCCAGACGTTTCTGTTTCTTCTGCTGACACCCGTGCCCCCAACAATACTGGAGCAGCTTTGTGGACATCGTCGGTCTCAATTCTTCTACCATCTGCTCTATTCTGGCCAGGCACATTTCCATCTCGTCCGCCATGATCTGATGCTGTGGAATCCTGCCGACTACACTAAAATGTAACGTGCAGCTTAAACACGCGGACCAAACGGAGGCTAAAAAGCAAGCTTGCTTTATTCCAACGGCATCAAAACTGTACACACTTTCGACGGAAAGTGTAACTACATTAAAGAATTACTTAGAGAATATTCACCATCGATGCTCCAGGTTTATGTCCTAGTCAGGGCCTCGACTCCTCAGTACAGTACTCACAAAGCATGGTCAGGCTTGGTCCTGCTGCCCAGCTCCTGGCTGCAGTCTTGCTCCCTTTGCTCTCCATGAGCCTTCTCAGGCTCAGGGGTGTTGCCAGTCAGTCAGACTGGGCCCCAATTCCCCTTCCTGGCGCTTCAGCCACACAGGGGCTTCAAGCTGCCCTAGGGTCCTACCAAACTGCCACTCAAGCCCCGGCTTTGTCCTGGCTCCTTTCTCCGTCACCTCACAGCATCTGGCTCCAACCCTCAGCTTGTCAAAGACACTGCTCAAAGTCCTGCAGGGTCTGACCAGTTCCCCTTTTTGGTGCTCTCCCCCATCATCACCACCTGCTGCTGGAGGCCCTGTTACACATGGATGGGAGGAAGAAGGGAGCTGCAGAGAACAAGGCATCCGTGGAAGAGGCTTAGGAGATAAGGAGCAGAATTGTGGTGCCTTACTCCTGGATACAGTGCCTCAAGATGTTTAATGACCTGACCAAGTTAGGAAAGGTAAGTGGTGTGGCACATTCAATTACAAACTTTCTCACTTTGCAAACCCCAGCCTTCTCCAGATATTATTCCTCCAAGCAGCAAACCTTTCAGGTGAACCCATTCCTCCCTCTCAGACACCTCCTTACATTGCAACTGACCAGCCACCAATCAACATCATCTTATTGCAATGGCCGACTTATCACTCACAGTGACCATGACAAATGTTGTCCTTCCATCCTCTTAAAACGCTCTGTTTCTCTCGCACACAACTCTTTTTTCCCTCCTTGTAGGAGAAGAGAACATAGTACTGGGGAGAGGGACAGTGAGCACAGCACTGGGGCAAGAGGCAGAGAACAAGGGGTGGCCAACCTGACAGCAGTGGGGAAGGTAATGATGGAGTTAAGTTGGATCTCTGCATGTCTGGACATTCACGATAGACAGTTGGGGGATTTCCCATCTACCTGGTTACTGAATTAAATATAACTCACTATATGGTATACAACACTCACTTATATAGACTTGATCTTACTGGCATGGAAACACAATGATCTTTACAACAATCACTTAGAACCCTCTCACCACGTCAATTCTTATTCATGTCTTTCAACTTCCACAGATCCTACAAGTGTCTCTGAATAGCTGCCACAGAGAAGGACAAAGATTCCTCAGAAGAGGTCATCTCACTGGAGGAAGCAGAACCCTGTAAACTCTGCTCGGCTAGAAGATGCTGAGCCTCAGGAGCCATTTACAAAGAGGGCTATACTGAATCAATGTGGGATGTTCTGTCAGCCTCTCTTGAGACACTGCACAATGGGAGAGAGTTTGGATGAGTCTGTGTAGCGTGACTGTCATGATGTCTCAGACCTTCATGCTGATATCTCCATCCATAGAAAGAGTAGTCACTTAGAAGGAGCATCAAGCTCAGCAGTCCATAGAGTTCTTGCTGAACCTCACCAATGGCCTGCACATTCATAATTAACATTAGGCTGGTTGGAGGAAAACCTCATCTTGGCCATTCAGCAGTACAATCATAGAATGGTTACAGCACTGAAGGGGGCTATTTGACCCATCATGTTGGTGCTGGCTCTCTGCAAGAGCAATTCACCTAGATCCACTCCCCACCTTTCCCTCATGGCCCTGCAACATCTTTTCCTTTCCAGATAATGGTCCAATTCCCTTCTCAGTACCATGATTGAACCTGCCTCTACTATACTCTCAGGAAGTGGATTCCAGGTCTTAACCACTCGCTGCATAAAAACAAAAAGTTTTCCTCTTCTCGTCATTGCTTCTTTTGCCAATAACCTTAAATCTGTGTCCTCTGGTTCCTGATCCTTCAACCAATGGGAACAGTTTCTATCTACTCTGTCCAGTCCCCTCATGATTTTGAATATATCTTTCAAATATGTTCTCCAAGGAGAACAGTGCCAGTTTCTCCAACCTATTTACGTAATTAAGGTCCTCATCCATGGAACCATTCTCGTGAGTGTTTTCTGGACTCTCTCTAATGCTTTCACATCCTTCCTAAAGTGTGGTGCCCAGAACTGGGCACAATACTCCAGTTGAGGTCAAATTGGTGTTTTATACAGCTTTATCGTAACTTCCTCACTTTTGAACTTTATATCCTTATTTATAAAGCCCAGGGTCAAGTAAGTTTAATTAACCGTGCTCTCTACCTGTACTGCCACTTTTAATGATATGCGCATGTATACCCTCAGGTCCTTCTGTTCCTGTACCCCCTTTAGAATTGTACCCTTTGTTTTATATTGTCTCTCTACCTACTTCCCAACAAAATGAATCATTTCACATGTCTCTGCATTAAATTTCAATGATGTGCAAAAAAGTGCTCTCCAATTCTTTGCAAGCAGGGAAGTGCTGGTGGGCCATGAGAGGAAAGGTGCAGAAAGGGCATGTGGAAGTGGGAACTTCATAGCACTTCCATCCCTTGCCACAACCTCTGTCCCACATGCCGCCTCATGCCCCTTAGCCAGAGTCTGCCCCTGCATGGGTGCAGGTGAGACAGGTTTTGGCAGGGCCCTCATGTGCTCCAAAATCCAGAAGATGTTGGCCAACCGCAATCATAGCATGGAAATGAGCAGCCTGTCTCTAGCTCTGCTAAAGCCACAGGGATTACACCAGTGGGAAGAAGAGGAAAATGAAATTAACACTGTTATATTGTCACATTTCTGTTCAATGTTTATGAACCATAAACTTTACCTCAAAGCACCATTGTCCTCCCCAATTCTGCCTGCTGCCAGCCAAGCGGCCTTCTGCCATTTGAAAAAATGATATGACAAGAGTCAAAGATGGGCAACGAGTGCCTGTGAGAGGGATAGATTGTTGAACGTCTGATTCCTTTGTACTGGGAGAGGAAGGGGCACAGTAGGTTCAGAATTTGTGCCCAATATAGCTGCAGCGTCTCAGATTAACTGCAGCGTGCCTTACTCAGTCCATCCCAGGCATCCCTGGCAGCTAAGTGAGCAGTTACAGGTTCCCCCACCACATCAGGCTCCTCCCCTTCCTCTAGCTGCTCCAGCTCCTCTGAAGATGCAGAGCAATCATTACCTTTGTCCTCTTGCAGCTCCAGTCCTCCTGCAATTTTGTGCAAGGAGGTGCAGACCACAATCATTCCAGAAACCCTTACTACTAAATACCAATTTTCCCTCTAATTTCTATTTGCTGTGCGCATCCTATTTGTTGGACTGCGTGGTCCCCATAAGGTTGCTGTACGGCTGTACATGTGTGCATTTTAAAAGCAAAGTTGATTGTGTACAGCCTATTTGTTCCCTGTGCAGTGCATTGCTGTGGACCGTGCAGCTTAGAAGGAACACAGATGCACACTTAAGAGTGCCCGTAGATCTGTCCAGGCACTTGAATTGCAATACCGATTGCTTGCTCGGTGGCAATTCACGTGTTTATATGGCTTCGGATGTACCTTACCTGGGTGTCAGTGGCAGGGCTCTTCATAGGTGCAATTAGCCATGTCTTTAGAGGGTAGCCCTTGCTTCCAATAAGCCATTTGATGGCTCTGATTGGGGGTGTGAATATCTATAGGAGATTTGACTAACACAGGATTAAAGGATCATGGCAGTTCCCTGGTACCTTCGGTAGACATGCATGATGATCTTTTGGTGCTTGAATATAACTGAACACTGATGGGATGTAATCCCTTTCAGTTGATAAATATCACTGCATGCTCTGAGGGCATCTTATTGCCATGTGTGTGCAAGAGATGACACGCTGAATCTTAGGGCCCTCTCATTCTGACTGGCCTCACCAATGGCAAAGCACATAAACTATGACATCAGTCCCTGGGTGATGGACCAGTAGGCAGCAGGTTGATTCTACAAAAATTTACTACAAATGCCTGAAAGGTGCTGGATACAAAGAAAAAAGGGCTGTAATAACAGGTAGACATTGGCAATGCACATCTGTGTAGTCCACTAAGCTGAAGGTCTTCTTCCAGAATGCTGCAAATGTCAGCAACCAATTGACAGAAAAGTCTGAGCCTCTTGAGGCTCTACTGCTCAGTCATATCTGGACAATTTATTCTCTGCCTGTATACTCTGTGCTGGGAATATCACCTCCACCAAGCTGGAGCTCTGTGCCCATCTCTCCTATCCTGTGGAGTGGCAGGTGGTTAAGGAGAAGGCAGTGGCTCCTGCAGCTGTTGCTCCACCTGTTCCTCATCAGAAGTAAGATGGAGCCACATAAGCAACAGGAATGATCACCAAAGTATTGGAAATCATCTGCAAAGCATTGAAAGGCACTCTCAGAATATGTTCTGTGAGCAAAGGCCTTTCATTTAGACAAAGAAGCAGAAGTCATATCTCAGCATTTAAAGACTCTCTTACATGCCCTATCAATCTCCACTGTCTTCTCGCATTCAACCTGCCAAGTTCAAGGAAGCCTGGGAAGAATATTTAACATATATAAATGTCAGACCCACCTGTCACACCAGGGTTTCCTATATGCCAACTCAGAAACCCACTCACCCGAGCAGATTAAAATTCAGCCCACTGTTTCAGTGCAGATTGTCAGGGAATGCCTAATCTCACACATCCCCAAAATTCTTCCAGTATCAAAACTTTCTTTAGATGGCCATTTACATCTGCGGGTACCATGTATTAGGAGCCAGGCTAGTTCTGGGCAGGAGGCGCTTATACAAATGGGACAGGTTGCAACTCAACAGGACTGGGACCAATTTCCTTGCGGGGAGGTTCACTAGCTTGGCTGAGGAAAGTTTATCCTAAATTGGCAGGGATGTGGGCACCAGCATACAGAAGTAGAAAAGAGGAATAAGGATGTATAAAGGAGTATGAGTGTTGGATAGCATTAGAGAAGGAAGTAGCATTTATTAGACATAAGCAGACTAAGGGCTGTTAAATCATTCAGAAGCCAATTGGTGAAGTAGGAAACCAGACGCTAATCTTTTACTTAGTACTAGATTTATTTAAAGAACCCAACAGTACAAATGTCAACCTCCTTCCCAGCCAGCACCCAGTGTCCCAGCAGTCTTTCTTTATATGTGCTCAAGGTACTTAATCAATCAATCAATACCCTCCACCAGTGTATCCTTAATCTTTATTAAGCATTAACAAGGACTACAAGGAAACAACAAGAGATCAAGAATTCATATATGTAAATGCATAAAGTGTGGTGAATAAGGTTGGTAAGCCAAAACTACAAACAGCCGTGTGGGTATATGGTGTATAAGCAATAATGGAAATATAGCTGCAAAATGGTGAGGCCTGGGTGCTTATTATTCACAGATACAGAGAGTTCAGAAAAAGTTAGCAAAAAAGGGAGGTGGGATGGCAGTACTTTTCAGTAAAGTGTGTAAAGGGGGAAGTCCTTGAGGGGCAATGACAGAATCCATTTGGTTAGAATTGAGAAACAAAAAGGGAATTATCACGCTACTGGTGGGTATTCTATACTCCTCCAAATAGTGAAAGAGAAAAAGATAAGGGAACAAATCTGCAGGGAGGTCACATAGATGTGAAAGTGGTGATATTGGGAGGATTTTAATTACCCAAATATTGACTGAGATTGTGTTAGATGGGAAAGGAGGGGAAGGAATTTCCTAAATTTCTTCTTGGTCCAACTAAAAAGGAGACATTGCTGGAACTGGTGCTGGGGAATGAAATGGGCCAAATAGATCAAATGTCTATGAGAGAACCCTTGGGAAATAGTGATCATCATATCATAAGGTTTAGATTAGCAATGCAGAAGAGCAAGGCACAATCTGAAGTAGAGCTTCTAAATTGAAGAGGGATAACATCAGTTGGGCTAGAGGGATTCTAGTCGGGAAAAACTGGATGATCTTAAAGGAGGATATGTTTCAGGTACAGGATATGCTAGGTACATTCCAAAAAGAGGGAAAGGCAGGGGAACCAAAGCAAAAAAAAAAGTGAATATGATTAAACAAAACAGGATGTTTTTTTTAAATTTGCTCATAGGATGTGGGTGTTGCTAGCTAGGCCAACAGTTATTGCCGATCCCTAATTGCACTTGTTCAGAGGGCATTTAAGTCAACCACATTGCCATGGGTCTGGAGTCACATGTAGGCCAGACCAGGTAAGGACAGCAGATTTCCTTTTCTAAAGGACATTATTGAACCAGATGGGTTTTTCTGACAATCGGCAATGGTTTTGTGGTCATCATCAGACTTTTAATTTAAATTTCACCATCTGCCGTGGTGGGACTCAAACCTGGGTCCACAGAGCACTGCCCTGGGTCTCTGAAATACTAGTCCAGTGACAATACCACTATGCCACCACCTCCACAAGCGTATAATGGATGTCAGTCGAATTCTTCAAGTGAGAACAAGGCCAAATACAATTATGATGAGAAAGAAAGTAAAGAGGAAATTAAGACTGGCAAAGAGAGAATATGAGAATAGAGTGGCAGTTAACATAGAAGGGAACCCAAAAGTCTTCTACCAGCATGTAAATAGTAAGAGGCAGTGAGAGCCCTTTTAGGGACAAAGAAAGTGATATATGCTTTGAGTGCAGGGTAAATCCAGAATACTTGAGTACTTTGTATTGGTGTTTACTAAGGAAGAGGATGCTGATAAAATACCTGGAAAAGTGGAGATGGTAGAGGTAATTGATGGGGTAAAAAAATTGATAGGCAGGATGCACCTCTGAGGGTGTTGGAAGCAGAGGTAATCAATGATTTCAAGGAAATTGGATGGGAACTTGGGGAAAATAAACTGGCAGGGCTACAAGGATAGAGCCAAGGAATGGGACTAACTGGATTGTTCTTCAGAGACCCAGCATGGCCTCTTTCAGTGTCATAATGACTCTATGACTACTCTAAGACTTCCTCTTTAACTCATTCAGGAGTTGTAGGGATCACTGACAAGGTCAGCATTTATTGCCAATCCTTATACAACAGAGTGCTTGCTGGGCCTTTCAGCGTCCAGTTGTGAGTCAAACGCATTGCTGTGGTTCTGGAATCACATATAGGCCAGGCTAGACAAGGATGGCAAATTTCCTTCCCGAAAGGGCATTAGTGAACCAAATGGGTTTTCACAACAATCCATTAGTTTCATGATCACCATTACTGGTACTAGCTCTTTTAATTCCAAAGTTACTTAATTAATTTAATTTAAATTCCATGGCATGATTTGAACTCACATTTTCAGATCATCAGTCCAGGCCTCTAGATTACCAGTCCAGTTAACACAACCACAGTGCTACCATACCCCCATTAGGGCATGGTTAATAACACTGGATTGTCCTAACACCAATCGGTTGGTTGCGCCAACGCTGGTGGAATAATTGTGATATATTGTACTGGTCAGCACCAATTTCTGTACAGATGCTGATTTGGTACCTATTGTCTTTGGTTAGCTCTAGGTACCCATACATGTAGAGCCATTAGTGCTGGGTTGCCTCAAGTGCTTTATGCCAACAAGAACACAGTATTGCAAGTCACTAAATCAAAATCCCCAGATTTTAAGTGCTTATCTCTTCTGATATTTTTTTTCAGTGGGGAACAGGGCAGGTGCTGCAATTATCAATGCTGTGATCCAGTGAAAGACACAACTGAACCAGAACTTCTGAGAAGTGGCATAGTGGGATTGTCACTCCGCTCCTATTTATTTACATTAGTTGGGAGCTACACATTTCTCATCCAGCCTTCTGACTTGGGCCTGATGAGAAAAGTGCAGCGCAGGGGGTTCCGTGATCTTCTGTGCAATGCAAGATTGTCGGAGTAAAGGAAGCTACGCCCCCTTTTTATGGCACTAGCTGCCATAAATAAGTAGGTAAGCTTAAAGATCCCAGCCATTTTGAGAAGCCAGGAAGAAGGTAAGTGTGTAAGATAAGAGGGTGAGAGGATAGGGTGCTTGGGGCGGGGACTGGGGGGTTGGGTGGTCAGTTGGGGAATAGGATGGGCAGGGGGGATAGGATGGGTAGAGGGGATAGGATGGGTAGGAGGGATAGGTTGGGTCAGGAGGGGCAGCTGAGTGGTGAGTAGGATGGTTTGGCGAGGGTAGGATGGGTCAGGGGGGTCGTTGGGTTGTGGGGGGATAGTTGGGGGATGGTCACAAGTGTAGTCTGGGGGTCCAGTGGGGTGTCAGGGTAGGGTGGGGGGCAGGGCTCTGTACTATAGTTACCCAGGAATTAGAAGTGGTTTTAATTCTTCTAATTTTTCCTGGGTAATTATTCTGCCAAAAGAGTCAAACCATCCGAAGTTTCTGATTTAAATCAGTGTATCAATTGGTTCCCAGTGCAGGGTGACTGCTCATTGGAAGTCTGAACTTTCCAAACAATTCCCATGCAGTCCTTGCGTGGGGACTTCCAGGGGGGCCCCCATCGCATCTTCTAGGGTATGGAAGTTCTGGGCCACTTTTTAAAATGCTGATGTGCTGTTAAAAATAGTTTACAATGCTTAAAATCCTTCAATGGATTGGACAAAGCCATGCTGTCCATTCAAAAAAAATCAGAAATCTGAGCACACAGCTATGAGTTTACTTTGTCTTCTCTTAGTTTCTTTCAAGGCATGACTGGAAAAGGAAGGGTTACAAGAATTTTCTTAGAACCTCAATGACCTTGTAAAAAAGAAAGCCTACATTACCTATCCAGCCAGGTCCATGGATTTAAGAGAATGATGCTAGAAGCAACAAATTCAGTGCTGGAACTGGGAAAAAATTAGCCTATGATCAGACAAAATTTGACTTTTTATTGAGTAGAATCCATTTTTTGCACGATGAGTATGTTTCCTACAGCCAAACATAAGGAAAATGTGCAAGATTAAAATATTCTAAACATTTGAACACTATTCATTCAGTCACCCATATATTTTAACCATTCTTTAATTAAACTATTCTTATTTTTCTTAAACATAATTATTCACATTATGGCTCACAATTCATGAAAAAAGGAGCATGATTTATATCCTGCAAGTAGGATGGCCAATAACTTGTGAACAATATAAGGTAGGCACTACTCGAAATATAAATTGCAAACCATGACTCTTCATTCTAGGTTCCATTCATACAACATTAAGCAAGTAATTGCAATTAACCTGATGATGGGTAGATGTAAATTATCTTTAAATGGCAACTAAATAGGTGAATGCACTGTATAGGTGCTCCATCACAGGGCATAGAGTTTTCAAACATACTATATGCACTTCCTTTGCAAATCCCAGTATCCAAAAAGAAACCAAGCTTTGATGACAGAACATCCTCTCCACATCATGCAGTACCATTTAGCTTTGTAAAATTGAAGCACCACTGACCATTTTTTCAAAGGTAACCAGCAACTGGGGCAAGTATATCTGAGGATAAATTTTGGCCTTAAATTCACCTTTGCATTGCTTCACGTTGCTACAGTTCATGACTCATGAAGTACAGGTCAAATGTAATCACCAAGATGCTTCTTCAATTGAACTTACTTTCATTAATAGCTATTCTGAATATTTCAAAATGCGTTATTCTTCTACAAGCGAGTTACTCAGCTTTAATTTTTATCATCTGAAGTCATTCTTCAACTGTTCAAAAATTCCTCAGAATCTGTATATTCATTTTACTTTTTAAATTTTCTGATTTTTTTAATCCTTTGTCCAATGTTTTCCTGTGATGTCTTGTCCAAGTAGCCAAGTATTCAACTCCAGATAGTGAAGGTCAGGAGACTATTAAAGGGAGGGGAAAGTCACCCTTGAATTAGATTCCATTTTCACATGAGAGCCACGCCATGCACATCCTGCAAATAGGGAGTGCTGTGGATAAATAGCACTGAACAGTGGGTGTACTAGCTCTTTCTCCCCTTTCTAGCCAAGGAACGTTGAAATCATAAAGTCAGCATTGACAAGGGAAACCTCCTTCTGTCTTTAACTCAGCTATTCACCTCCTCAACAAGTTATGCCTTCAGTGAAATGTAGGCTAATCTGTTTTAAAAGCAGCTCCACACACTGCAACTGTATTTAATTTTTATTATGTTTTATAGGTTTTGGTAGCAATACAAGGTTTCTAGATGTGAAATTCTGGTTCTGGTTCAACTCCATTTCACATCTAAATGACCAGAAACCTGCACCTATCATGATGCATTACGGACCCAAGAACTGTTGTGAATCAGTTATTATTATAGTTAACTTTTCTAAATAAGAACGTGTTTTAAAAAGAAATCATTTGGGGTCAGCGAATAAAGGCTTCAAGCCTCTTGTATAATAATATTCTGGTTAATAAATGGCAACATAACTATTTATTTATATATATATATATATGTTTTATATATATATATAATATATATATAGTTATGCCACTATTTATTAACCAGATTATGCAAGAGGCTTGAAGCTTTTATGCTTCTGTTCCCAAATGATATCATCATACTCCTGAATGATATATTATATATATTATACACATCTATGGAACATTTTTCATTCAGTATTGTAGGGTATCAATTTAGTTAACTTTAAATTTATGCCAAATCATTGAATATTTTTTCATGATATGAAAAAACAAATCTAGTTTCTGGCCTTTCATTTATTGCTAGATTGTGAAATATTTATTTTACTCCACCTTTCAATGACAAAATATAACATAAAATGCAGCTAAAAAATTTCCCCTACAGGATTCATTACTTCATTCACTTTAATGCAATTTGTTCCCTTGTGAATAATGTCTTGTGATATGGACAGAAACTGGTAAGCTGGGCTAATAATCGTTGATCAATGCTACCAATTATCACCAACTGTCGTCTCTTACACTTCGCCTGATTCTGCAGCAATGAACAGCACCAAGGCAAGGTTATAATACAAAGTACAGTAATTACATAAAAATGCTAAAGATTGTACATCCATTATTTTCTGAGCCCTGTTTCATTTTTCAACAACCTTAGAACTGGCCTTCTCAAGAGTACATAAGTAAAAGGAAAAACAATCTAAACAGAAATCTAAAATTATATCCATTAGCGGGTGATTAAAAGGTCCAGACAAAGCCATGGTTATTATAAAAAACTTACAGCTATTTGTTTTTCCAGATTTTCTTTAGTTATAAGTAGAGTGCTGTTCTCCTCCTTGCACTTAGTTACCTTAGCAACACACACCTGTCAAATAAAGGATATTGAACAGATATGATTATTCACTGTGCATTTTATGAACTGATTCATTTTATCATTTAGATTTCTCCTTAGGAGGCTCTACATGACTTGTAGCAAGTTAATCAACAGACGATTTTTTTTATTGGAAAATTATTTCTCCCTATACAATTCAAATCCTTACAGATTACAATGTGGTAGATATAAAACGCAACTTTCTGAAAAATAAAAACTCAAAAATTATCAGCTGTGAAGCTAATACTTTTGCTATGTGGTGCCAATGACAACCCTTGACTCTAGATTCCAGCCTGAAATCAGAATTACTTATAGCAAACTAGTATATATAATTTCATATGTGGACAATAGGGAGACAACATGATGGTTCTCTTCCAGTTCCTGGAGACAAGCTGGTCAAGTCATGCAACTAGTGGTTACTTGGTAACCACTTGATGGTTGACTGAGAACCATAGATGAAGCTATGTGCCAAGTCAGAACCAATGTTTGGAACCAAAGGATGCAGATATTCAAAAAGTGTTGCCATATTTCTAAATAACCACACAAACAAGGGACACTAATACAAAAGCAAGGAATATTGATTAATCTGTAGAAGACATTGTTGAGGCTATGGCTGGAGTATATCATGCTGTTAGAGCTGGAGTATATTGTGCTGTTGTAGCTGCAGTATTGTGTTTTGAGCATTATATCATAGAAGGAAAACTATGATCATGAAAATGGAACTATGTAGATTCAATAATATTAAGGATATAGTTATAATGAGAAACTTAGAAAAAAGTAGGTCTGTATTCATTGGAACAAAAGTTAAGGAATATCAAATAAAAATACTTCTGTTTCCAAAAGAGTTTGAGGTACATAGTGAAAGATTATTTACTTTCTAACCAGCAGAGAAATACTGTTATTTCTGGTGGGCACTGAATTGACAATAAGGAGGCATAAGCTTAGGATTAGTTCCAAAAGCATTCATATTTTCATATGAATAATTTTTAGGATAGAACACCAATGCAAGTGGCCACTGAAATCAAATCAATCATAGCATTTAAAAATATATGACAGGGTTCAGGGAAAAGAATATGAGAAATGAGAATTGGCCTGGGTGTAGTGGCATAATACTGTGACTCCTTTGATTCTACATGCACAAGACATAAAATGAAGAATGGGAAGCCCCACACTGCACCAATCTGGCTGTGTGTCTGGCAACTGCCCCAGGCAATCAGAATCCCAATTAAGAAGATCAACATCACATTCCTAAGGCATCATGCTCATTTCAACTACATGTTAACTCAAAATAGAGCATGCCATGCCTATTCTCAACTCGCGAGCAAAACTTAGTGGAATTGGGCTCAAGAGCTCCTTGAGGCACTGTAAAAGGGGGGCTGTCAGATATAACACATTGAATCACAGGATTCTTAACTGTCAGAATTGCTAGGACTGTTTCCAGCTTCCAGATTGCACTTATCTTATCTTGAAACTCTGTACTCAACTCTCTTTAGGGGTGCCATATTTACTTCCTTCTTCTGGATGGAGCAAGATTTGGAACAGGGACAAGATCCTCAGCAACCACAACAGGCATCAGCCTCTGGACCCCAGAAGACAATAAGTTAAGAGATGTGCTCAGGAGGCCATAACCAGCACACCAGCTCTAGGGCCAAAAACTCACCAATTGTTGATTCTCTCATGTGGAGGATGTGGCCATCAGGGAGCTAGGCTATGAGCCAGCAACACTGATTGACAGAAACAGATTCCACTCTATGAAAATCAACAATTTATATAAATATAATGCCTTGAATGTAATAAAATGTACCAAGGTGCTTTACAGGGGCACTATTGAAACGAAATACAACACCAAGCCTGATAAGGCAGCATTAAGTCAGATGACCAAAAGCTTGGTCAAAGGTTTTAAGGACTGTCTTAAAGGGGGAAAGCAAGATAGTGAGGCAGAGAGGGACAGTGAGGGAATTCTGGAGGTTTGCACCTCGGCCCTAATGTACATAAAATCAATGTATAGATAGTGGCCAACCAAAGGAACATCATCATGCAAATCTGCACAAAATGCCTAGGAAGCTGCCAAAACTCAGAGATTCCAACATCCCCTACGCTATGAGGAATGCAACAGGATGTCTGTTGGGAGATAGGGTATATCCCTTGCAGACCTGGGTTATAACACCAAAGTGCAACTCCAACCACCATCCCTCCCCATCCCGCATCCTCCAAAGCACAAGTAGAGATGCAATCAAAACCAGTGCTCAGAATCTTTAGTGCACATGACAGAACTGCAAAAGCAAAGGTTCAGACTTCTGGACCACTCAGGGGCTCCGAACAATATGCCCCAAATACATTGTTACACAATGTCATGCTCTGAAGCATATTGAACAACATTGCATTTTAAAGGAGCCTGTATTATTATGATGACAAGCAGTAACAACAGTCATCATTGGAAATGTTGTCAACTGTGATGGGGATAGTCTTGAACTTCAAATGGACATAGACATGTTGGTGGATTGGGCAGACAAGTGGCAGATGAAGTTCAATGCAGAGAAGTGTGAGATGATTCATTTTGGCAGGAAAGATATGGTGAGACAGTATAAAATAAAGGGAGGGCCTCTAAAGGAGGTGCAGGAACAGAGGGACCTCGGTGTATACGTACATGGGTCATTGAAGATGGCAGGGTATGTTGTGAGAGCAATTAATAAAGCATATAGTATCTTAGCCTTTATTAATAAAGGCATTTTGTACAAGAGTAAGGAGGTCATGTTGAACTTGTATGAAACACTAGTTAGGCCTCATCTGGAGTACCGTGTCTAGTTCTGGGTGCCATAATTGAGGGAGGATGTGAAGGCATTGGAGAGAGTACAGAGGAGATTCACAAGAATGATTCCCGAGATGAAGACCTGTAGCTATGAGGATAAATTGGAAGGTTGGGACTGATCTCTGTGGAGAAAAGAAGGCTTAGAGGAGACTTGATAGAGGTATTCAAGATCTTGAGGGGTATGAACAGGGTAAATAGTGAGAAACTGTTCCCACTCAAGAGAACATTAAGAACCAGAGGGCAAAGATTCAAAATAATTAGCAAAAGGAGTAAATGTGATGTGAGGAAAAATGTTTTCACCCAACGGTGGTTGGAGTCTGGAACAAACTTCCTGAAAGGGTGGTGGAGGCAGGTTCGATCGAGGTATTGAAAAGGGAATTGGATTGCTACCTGAAAAGAGAGAATGTGCAAGATTACAGGGATAATGCAGGAGAGTGGGACTAGGTGGAATGCTCTTGCAGAGAACCAGTGCAGACTCGATGGGCCGAATGGCCTCCTTCTGCACTGTAAAGATACTGTGCTACTGTGATCATCAGACAATAAGACTGGTAGAAGGAGAGGAAACATCAGAGGAGGGAGGGTCACATCAGTGTCTTGCAGCAAGCGATGTCAGTTTTTTAAAATTCATTCGTTCATGTGATGTGGGCATCACTGGCTAGACCAGCACATATTGCTCTTCCCTAATTGTTCTTGAGAAGGTGGTGGTGAGCCACCTTCTTGAACTGCTGTAGTCTATGTGGTGCAGGTACACCCACAGTGCTCTTAGGAAGGGAGTTCCAGGATTTTGACCAGCGACTGAGAAGCAATGGCTATATAGTTCTAAGTCAGAAGAGGCTTGGAGGGGGACTTGTAGGTGGTGTTCCCATTCATATACTGCCTTTGTCCTGCTAGGTGGTAGAGGTCATGGGTTTGGATGGAGCTGTCGAACCTATCTGGAAGTTGGAGTGGACCTATGGGAGACAGTTGGGAGCAGCGGAGCACACCATTTGAGCTGCTGAGAACCAGCACATGCTCAGTTTGAAAAACTGAGTGAAAAAAACAACTGTGACATCACAGGAAACTAGTCAGTTAATTGGTTATTAAGTGTTTGGCATAAGGGCAGTGTGTTAATAGCCAGCTTAGGACACCGGAGTTAGGGAAGATTTATAAATAAAAGGAATAGAAACTTTAAAATAAATACCTAAAACACATACTGTGTTATTAAGAAACATAACTCTTAGTTGTAGGTGGTACTAGTATTTAAAAAGCACAGTAAATTGTAGAAATTATTCTGAGTTAATTACAAAAGTAATTAAAATTAATTTAACTAAATAACATAAGTAACAATGGCAGGTGTGGTGCTGCAGCTCAAGGGCAAACACATCTGCAGAAAATGTAAGCAGTTAGAGGAATTCCTGATCAGGATTATTGATCTGGAAGCCGAGCTGCAGACACTGTGCAACATCAGAGATGGGGAGAAATACCTGGACACTTTGTATCAGAAGGATGGTCACACCTCTTGGAATAGGGTTGTCTGTTTTCATCAAATGAGAGGGACAGGAGGGTGTGTCTGTGAGTGAGACAAGTAAAGGGACAGAATAGACAAGAGTGGAGGAGCCTCAGACTTTACAATTGTCCAACAGTCTGAGGTGCTTGCAAACAGTGTGGATGAAAGCAAGGTCTGCAGGGTGGATGGGCAGACCAGTCTTGGGACCATGGTACAGGAAGCCATTCAAGTGGGAGGAGCAAAAAGGAATGTAGTGGTAGTAGGAGACAGCATAGTGAGGGGAATTGACACTGTTCTCTGTAGCAAAGAACGAGAGTCCAGAACACTGCCCAGTGCCAGGGTTCGGGGCCATCTGCTCAGGGCTGGAGAGGAACTTGCAGTGCGAGGAGCGGATCCAGCAGTCATGGTCCATGTAGGTACCAATGACATAGGCAGGACAAGGAAAGAGGTTCTGCATAGTCAGTATAAGGAGCTAGGCACCAAATTAACAAGCAAAACATCAAAGGGAATAATCTCTGGATTATTGCCTAAACCATGTGGAAATTGGCATAGGGCAAATAAGATTAGAGAAATAAATGCATGATTCAAAAACTGGTGTGGGAGAAGTGGGATACGGTTCGTGGAGCACTGGCACCAGTACTGGGGAAAGTGGGGGCTGTCTGACTGGGACGGTGTACACCTGAACCATGCTGGGACCCAGTGTTCTAGCGATCTGCCTAACTAGGAAAATAGGGAGTGTTTTAAACTAAATAGTGGGGGCAAGGGATCAAATTTAGGAAGATATGGTAAATCAAATAATAAAGACATGGCAAGAGAGAAAAATATTAAAATGGAAAATGATAGACTGTGACTGGAAGGGACAGAGAGTACAAATCTAAGAGTACATCAGCAGATAAGGCTAGAGGTTACAAAAATAATAAAAGGACAAAACTAAACGTTTTGTATCTGAATGCATGTAGCATTTGAAACAAAACAGATGAACTGATTGCGCAAATAGAGATAAATAAGCACCATCTGATAGCCATTACAGAGACATGGCTGCAGGATGACACAGATTGGGACCTGAATATTGAAGAGTACATGACATTTAGGAAGGACAGGAAGCTTGGAAAAGATGGAAGGGTGGCTCTGTTAATTAATAATGGTATAAGCACAATAGAGAGGGATGACCTAAGTTCAGGAAATCAGGATATAGAAGCAGTTTGGGTAGAGATGAGAAATGGTAAAGGCAAGAAGTCACTTGTGGGAGTGGTGTACAGGCCCCCTAACAGTAACCACATGGTAGGATGGGGTATAAAAGAAGAAATAATGGGAACTTGTCAGGAAGGTACAGCGATTATCATGGGAGATTTTAATCCACATATAGACTGGAAAAATCAGATGGACAAAGGTAGCCTAGAAGAGGAATTCATAGAATGTTTTTGGGCTAGTTTCTTAGAACAGCACATTCCGACACCAACCAGAGAGCAGGTTATGCTAGACCTGAGGAGAGTGCAAGAGGAGGACCCTGGGACAGGCAGTCAGCAGCACCTAGAGCATCTAGTCTATCTAGAAGGTCTAACAACTAATCTATACTCAAGTAGGAGTAAGGGTAAAATAAAAGCAAGGGTCCATATTCTATATTATACTTAGTTAAGATATGTCTGGGGATCTCAGTCCTGTGATTTGCACATCCTGCGCTATGTGGGAAATCCTAGACGCTCCTGGTGGTCTTGATGACCATGTGTGTGGGAAGTGCCTCCGGCTGGAGCAACTCGAGCTCCGGGTTTTGGAGCTTGAGCAGCAGCTGGGGCACTACGGTGCATTCACGAGGCTGGGAGGTTTGTGGATAGCACGTTTCAGGACATGGTCACCCCGCAGTTTAAGGAAGCGCAATCAGAGAGGGAACGGTGACCGCCAGACAGAAGATGGGGGCCAGGCAGGTAGCGAGGGAATCCCCCGAGTGCATCTTGCTCACAAACCGTTTTTTGGCTTTGGAAATCAGTGAGAGTGACAGTTCTTCTGTGGAGGCCAGCCAGAGCCAAGGTCATAGCACTGTGGGTGGTCCAGATGCTCAAGGGGGGACGAAAAAGCGTGGAAGGGCAATAGTGATAGGGGATTCGTTAGTCAGGGGAGTAGGCAGGCACTTCTGCAGCCATAGGATGGTATGTTGCCTCCCGGGTGCCAGGGTCAAGAATGTTACAGAACGGCTGCAGGGCATTCTGAAGGGGGAGGGTGAACAGTCAGAGGTCGTGGTCCATGTTGGGACCAATGACATAGGAAGAAAGAGAATTGAGGTCCTGCAAGCAGATTTTAGGGAGTTAGGTCGGAAATTGAAAAGCAGGACTTCAAAGGTAGTAATCCCCGATTATTCCCGGTGCCATGCAGTAGTGAGTATAGGAACAGAAGGTTAGAGCAGATGAATGTGTGGCTGGAGAGATGGTACAGGAGGGATGGCTTTAGATTCCTGGGACACTGGGACCATTTCTGGGGAAGGTGGGACCTGTACAAGTTGGACAGGTTACATCTGAACAGGAACGGGACCAACATCCTCACAGGGAGGTTTGCTAATGCTGTTGGGGTGGATTTAAACTAAATTGGCAGGGGTATGGAATCCTGAAAAATAGTTCAGAGGGGAGAGAAGCTGAGATGGAATCAGAAGTTAAAATGCTAATAAGTGAGTCTGGAAGGCAGATGAAACATAGGTTAGATGAGAAGGAAGTAAGTTTAGCAAGGCTAAATGGAATATATTTTAATGCAAGGAGCCTGAGGAATAAGACAAATGAGCTGAGGACATAGATAAGCACATGGGAGTATGATATCATAGCTATAACCGAGACTTGGCTAAAAGGGCAGGATCGGCAGCTCAATATTCCTGGTTATAGGGTATTCAGACAAGATAGAGAGTGGGATAGAAGAGGAGGGAGGGTCGCAATATTGATCAAGGAATCAATTGTAGCAGTGAGGAGGCATGATATCTTGGAAGGATCATCAAATGAGGCCATATGGGTAGAAGTAAAAAACACAAAAGCAGCAAACACACTGTTGGGTATGTACTATAGGCCCCCAAACAGTCAGGGAGAGACAGAGGATCAAATATGTAATCAGATTTCAGAAAAGTGTAAGAATGATAAGGCAGTAATAGTAGAGGATTTTAACTACCCAAATATTAATTGGGATAGTTTTAGTGTGCAAGGTAGGGAGAGAGCAAAATTCTTAAAGTTGCATCCAGGAAAACCTTTTTAACCAGTACGTAGAAAGCCCACCAAGGGAGGGGGCAGTTCTGGACCTGAAACTCAGAAATGAGCTTGGGAAGGTGGAAGGCATATCAGTAAGGGAGCATTTTGGAGATAACTCAGTTAGATTTAGGATAGTTATGGAAAAGGATAAGGTTGCACCGGGAATAAAAGTTCTAAGCTGGGAAAAGGCTAATTTCACTAAAATGAGATACAATTTGGCCCAAGTGAACTGGGAGCAGCTTATTGCAGATAAAACTGTGTCAGAGCAATGGAAGGCATTCAAGGAGGAAATAGCGAGAGTACAGGGCAAATGTGTTCCCGTAAAGACAAAGAAGGGGGGGCGAACCAAGTCCAGAGAACCCTGGATGTCAAGGAACATAAAGGTTAGGATTAAGACAAAAAGAGAAGCTTATAGCAGATACAGAGGGCTCAATATGGCAGAGTCCCTAGAGGAGTATAAAAAGTGCAAGAGGGAACTTAAAAAGGAAATTAGGAAAGCTAAGAGAGTGCATGAGAAAGCATTGGTGGGTAGGATAAATAAAAAACCCAAAGGGTTTTTAAAAATATATAAAGAGCAAGAGAATAACTAGGGAAAGAGTAGGGCCAATTAGGGACTGTAGAAGTAATCTGTGCATGGACCTGGAAGACGTGGATACAGTCCTCAATGAATACTTTGCATCGGTCTTCACAATGGAAAATGACGACACAGGTACAGACATCAGGGTGGAGGACTGTGAAATATTAGAGGAAATTAATAGAGAGAGAGGAAGTACTAGTGGGTTTAGCGGCCTTAAAAGTGGATAAATCCCACAGGCCCGAATGAGATGTATCCCAGGCTGTTGAGGGAGGCAAGGAAAGAAATATCAGGGGCCCTGGCAGTAATTTTCAAATCCTCTCTGGCCATAGGTGAGGTGCGATAGGACTGGAGGACTGTTAATGTTGTCCCATTATTAAAAAGGGAGGAAGGGATAGACCAGGAAATTTCTGGCCAGTCAGCCTAACCTTGGTGGTGGGGAAGTTACTAGAAAGAATTCTGAGAGACAGGATATATCTGCACTTGGAGAGACACGGATTAATCAGGGATAGTCAACATGGATTTGTTAAGGGAAGGTCATGTTTGACAAATTTGGTAGAAACTGAACTGGACTAGACATATTGTAAAGAACATATCTTTTTATTTCTGTTGTTCTGTGGGTTAAAATTACAATGGATGCAGTTTGAAAGACATGTCTGCTGGAACAGTGTGAGGGATAGATACAATGTTGCTGTCCTGGAACAGAGTGTGCCATGAAAGACAGGATGGTGCCAAGGAGGAGTTCAGTAATGGGGAACTGCCTGGCAACAACATTTTAACTGGCTCCTAACCAGGTGACCAGGTTTGTGTGAGAGCAGTGCAGAATAGCTCCTAGTCTGAAAAGAAAAAGACCTAAAACCTCCTGCTCCTGTGTGTGTCAGATTCCAGAAATTCTATAATAATAGCTAACTGGCTTTTTCTCCTCATATCTCTATAATCTGCTCTCTCTGTCTGAAAACCCCTGTCAAGAGGCAAAGGGGAAAATCACTGTTAGAGACACTGAAAGCCAAGTGCTCAACCAGTGAACTAAAGACTGAAAGTGCAGGAAGACCACCTTGTGTCGACAAGGAACTGAAAGGAATTTGGAAGGCATCACTCAAAATCAACCCATCGAATCCTGTACTCCGGAATTGGTGCTATTGAACTGTTTTATCCCACCCTTAAAATCCATGTTTTTGTGTGTCTTATATGTCTTGTATGTGTGTGTATAGGGATTTAAGAAGGGGTAGAGTTTAGGTCATAGAGTTAGAAATTAGCAGTTCATATTTCTTTCTTTTGCCACTGGTTAAAGACTTTGTTCAGTAAACAGTTATTTGCTTATTAAGTTTACAAGTCTGGTGCTCGTATTCTGTTAACCTAAATTAAACAATTAGGTGGGTTGATCAAATTTTTTCACATTTGTCTCCGCTCGGGATGCAGTGGGACTTCATATTTCAGCGCACTATAACCAGTGAGTTGTGACAATATAAATACTGTGGCTGCAAGAGCAGGTCAGAGGCTTGGAATCCTGCGGCGAATAACTCACCTCCTGACTCCCCAAAGGCTTTCCACCATCTACGAGGCACAAGTCAGGGGTGTGATGAAAAACTCTCCACTTGCCCGGATAAGTGCAGCTCCCACAACACCCAACAAGCTTGACACCATCCAGGACAATGCAGCCTGCTTGATTGGCACCCCATCCACAAACATTCACTACGTCCACCACCGACGCACAGTGGCAACAGTGTATACCATCCACAAGATGCACTGCAGGAACTCACCAATACTCCTTAGACAGCACCTTCCAAACCTATGGCCACAACCATCTAGAAGGGCAAGGGCAGCAGGCACATGGGAACACCACCGCCTGGAAGTTCCCCTCCAAGTCACTCACCATCCTGATCTGGAAATATATTACTGTTCCTTCACTGTCGCTGGGTCAAAATCCTGGAACTTCCTCCCTAACAGCACTGTGGGTGTTCCTACACCACATGGACTGCAGCAGTTCAAGAAGGCAGCTCACCACCACCTTCTCAAGGGCAATTGGGGATGGGAATAAATTCTGGCCTAGCCAGCAACACCCACATACTATGAATGAATAAGAAAAAAGCCTTGTGGGATACCGGACTCGTGTTGGGTCGCTAATGATATACAACTTATCAAGAAAGGGTAGAGGGATAAACCAGGAAACTACACCAGTCAGTCTAACATTAATATTAGGGACGTTACTGAAAATCATTATCAGGAACAAAACATACTTTCATTTGGAAAGGCATGGCTTAATCAAGTAGATCCAGCATGGGTTTAATAAAGGCAAATTGTATCTGACTAATTTGATTGAATTCTTTGAGGAGGTAACAAGGTTGCGCAGCAGATGTTGTATAGATGAATTTTAGAAGGCAGTCCACAAAGTGCCACACAGGAGGCTTGTTAAGTAGATGGAAGCTGTAAGGGGAAAGGTGGTGGTATGGATAAGAAATTGACTCAATTGTCAAGAAGCAGAGGGTAGTGCTAGATGAATATTTTTCAGACTAGTAGGTGGTTTGCAGTGGTGTTCCACAAGGGTCAGTTTAGGTCCATTACTTTCAATTTTTCTAAACTACCTAGAATTGGGAGGAGGGGGCAGCATCATCAAATTTGCAGATGGATTGAAACTTGGCAATGAAGTAGATAGTAATGAAGATAGCTCTAGACATCAGAATGACAGGATGGTGAAATGGCAGAAACATGGTAGATGGGGTTTAATGCAGAGAGGTGTGATGTGATGCACCCTGGGAGGATTAGTATGGAAAGGCAGCATACTATATATACATGGTACGATTTTGAAAAAGTGTAGATCAGCAGAGAGATCTTAGTGTCTATATACATAAATCCATAAAGGTGGCAGGGTAAGTTGATAAGGTATTAAAATCACCAGAATGCTGAGGGAAGTAAGGGTGGAATTGTGGAGGTACTGGCCATAATCTTCCAATGCTCCTTAGAAACGAGTGGTGCCAGAGGACTAGGGAATTGGAAATGTGTCACCCCTGTCCAAAAAAGTGTGTAAGGATAAAAACAGCAACTATGTGCCAATCAGTCTAACCTTGGTGATGGAAAAGCTTTTAGAAATGATAATCCACAACTATAAGCATACTGTCATTATAAATCTTTTCAACCCCACCATCGGCCACAGCCTTAATCATGGCTGCATGTCAACCATGGGTCAGTTGGTAGCACTTTTGCCGTTGAGTCAGAAGGTCATGGGTTCAAGTCCCAATCCAGGACTTGAGCACAAAAATCAAGGCCCACACTCCAGTGCAATACTGAGGGACTGCTACACTGTCAGACATGTCAGCTTTCAGATGAGATGTTAAACCGAGGTCACGTTTGCCCCTTCAGGTAGACAACAGCAGCAAAAACAATTTGTATTTATATAGCGCCTTTAACAAAATAAAATATGTCAAGGAGCTTTATAGGAGCAGTATGTAGCAAAACTGAACACCAAGCCACATAAGTTAATACTAGGGTAACTGATCAAAATGCTTGGCCAAAAGGTTGTTTTTAAGAAATGTCTTAAAGGAGGAAAGAGACATACGGAGGCAAAGGGGCTTAGGTAAGGAATTCCAGAGCTTAGGGCCTAGGTAGTGAAGGCGTAGCCATGGAGCAATTAAAATCAGGGATGCTCTAGGCCAGAATTAGATGAGCACAGGTATCTTGGGGGGTTCTGGGGCTGTACAAGATTATAGCAATAGGGAGTGACGATGCTATAGAGGGACTTGGAAACAAGGATGAAGATTTTACAAGGTATTGCTTGGCTGGGAGTCAGTGCAGATCGGCAAGTATGGAGGTGATAGGTGAATGGGACATGGCACGGGTAAGGATATGGGCAGCAGGGTTTTGGTTGACTTCAAGTTTACAGAGGGTAGAATGTGGTAGGCCAGCCAGAGTGTATTGCAATGGTCTAGGGGTAACAAAAGCATGGATGAGGGTTTCAGCAACAAATGAGCTGGGGCAGCGGCAAAGTTGGATGATGTTACAGAGGTGGCAAGAGTCAGTCTTAGTGATGACACCATTTCAAAGAAGTGCAATGTAGTGATACCTGGTGTGCTAGCCAATATCTATCCCTCAATCCATTCACAAAACAAATTATTGCAAAAGCAATTCATTGGTTGTGACGCACTATAGGATGTCCTGTGGTCATAAAAATTACTATATAAGTGCAAGTCTTTGAAGTTTTTCTTTCAAAAATGGCAAGCACAGTCTCATCCACTGGGGTGAGGGCATGCAGCTCTGCCTATCCCTTGCCAGTTAGTGCCACTGTTGCTTTTGACTGTACATTACTTTGTTCTAGAAGACCGAGGAAAGCATCTCAGTGAATGTGGTGCAATGTATTTGGGTGATATGACTGGATTTACTCAGATAA
The DNA here is from genome assembly GCF_964194155.1 of Cetorhinus maximus. Lineage (NCBI taxonomy): Eukaryota > Metazoa > Chordata > Chondrichthyes > Lamniformes > Cetorhinidae > Cetorhinus > Cetorhinus maximus. Next base: position 131,475,938 of record NC_135884.1, read on the forward strand.
TCCAAAGATCTAGAGCAGTATTCTAAGACATTTGAAGAAATTGTACCAGGGTGCAAATAAGTAAGTCACATATTTACCACAACGTAAGCCCCAATGGTTGCCAATATCCTGAGAATGGAACTGATGACAAAACAAAGCAATAAATATGAGAAGTCCAGCACTTCATATCACACTATTTAAAAATGTAAATTTCAGAATTTGTTGTTGCATTTGTGTGACATGGAGTCTTTCCTTGCAATTTCTGATTTTTATTCAGCTAAGTTGTTGCTTATAGTTAATGAAAAGTCAGTTCACACTTAGAATTTCAATTGGAATTCAAAAGCAAGGGGGTAATGTTGAGCTGAACTTACACAAAATCTTTTTGCAGTTGAAGTACTGTGCACAACTTTGGGTACACTATTATAAGAATGATATGAAGCAACAGAAAAGCAGCACATGCTAGGAAGAGGAATGAAAGATTACAGTCACGAAGAGAGACTTGAGAAGTTTTACACAAGAGCAAAGAGATTAGATGACCTGGTAGAAGTCTTCAAAATTCTAAAAGTTTGCAACGTAGTAAATACCGACAGAATGTTGTCAACAGTCAGCATAATAGCAACAAGAGGACACTAATTTAAGGTAATTGCACAAAGTAGTTACAGAAAGGCTAAAAACATTTTCCATTAAGGAGGTGAAATTTTGTACCACAAACTGTTTTTGAACCATAGTCTGCATTTTGTTTTCAAAAAAGTTTAGATATTATCTTGAAAAAACTGCATAGAAATTGGGAGAGTGGGATTAAGCAAGGTGGTACATGCAGAGAAAAACGTTTCCACAGATTTTATGGACCATAAGGCCCATTCCTGTACAGTAACATAGGTACAGGGCTACTGATTTCTGCTTTTTTGATTCATTCTTGAGCTATGTGTGTCCCTGTAAAGGCCAGAATTTATCGCCCATCCTTAGTTGTCTTTGAAAAAGTGGTCGTGAGATTTCTTCTTGAACTGCTGCACTCCCATGTGGTGAAGATACTCCCACAATGCTGTTAGGTAGAGGGTTCCAAGATTTTGACCCAACAACAAATGAAGGAACTGCAATGTATGTCCAAGTCAGGATGGCATGCAACTTGAAGGGAAACTTGCAGGTGGCAGTGTTCCTATGTACCCTTTTCCTTCTCTAGGTGGTGGAGTTTGCAGACTTAGGAGTTGCTACCAAAAGAAGCCTTGGTGGAGTGCACACTGTAGATAGTACACACTGTAACTACAGAATGCCTGCGGTGAGAAAGTGGAAGTTTAAGCTGGTGGATGAGCTGCCAATCAAGTGAACTACTTTCTCCTGTATGGTGTGTTCTTTCTGTGTTATTGTACCTGCCAACTGAAAAAAGCTTTCCATTCCTGACTTGTAGGCGATGGGGAGACTTTTTAGAGTAAATAGATTCCCAATCAGCACAGAAATTCAGCCGATACACTGCTCTATCAGCCACATTTATGTAGGTTAAGGGTGCTCAATAGAGGCTAGCCATAATAAGGTGCCAGCGCAAATCGCAATTCACTGTGCAGAAACCTGCACTATCTAAAACAAATACTAAAACTTAGCTGATGGCAGCAAGAAAGAGAACTAAAATTATTAACTTTAAACTTCTCTGAAGGGAAAGGCGGTTAAAAATACAAAAAAATTATTTGCAAAACCAGCTGGAGGAATGAAACACAGGCAGATGGGCAAGCAGCAGTGCCACCAAGTGTTGGGAGGATGAAAGATAAGCATGTGATTATCATGTATAACAATACTTAATTTCACATACGTCAACCTTCTTTTGCATATTACTTTTCCACTCTTTCATATAACTTTAGTTTTATAATTGAAATTCTAAGTGTACACTGACTTTTTGTTAACTGTAAGGAACAACTTAGCCACAAAATGAATAAAAATCAGAAATTGCAAGGAAAGACTCCAGGCCGAACAAAAGCAGCAACAAATCCTGAAATTTACATTTTTAAATAAGTCTGATATGGTGTGCTGGATGGTTCTTATTCATTGCCTTATCTCAGGATATTGGCAAACATTGGGGCTTACGTTATGGCAGAAATGTGATTTGCTTATTTTCACCCTTCAAATGTCTTAGAATACTACTCTAGATCTTTGGATCATTTCAGTAAATCCAGTCATATCACCCAAATACATTGCGCCACATTCATTGCCATGCTTTCCTCTATCTTCCAGGACAACGTCGTGCACCATCCTTAAAGGCATTAAAGCGTGATCTTTATTTCACCTTCGACAAACAAGGCACATCTGTTGGGGAAAAATATGAAGTCCAAGTCCAAGCTTCTGGGAGAGGTTGAAATTTACATGAAGGACAGTGGAATGGATAAATTTAATCAGGGTGTCACGAAAAATGCAATTTTTGGATGTTTTTTTTTAAAGCATTAATTTGGGCACTAGAAATTACAGCCTAAAAAATTGCAGGCCATTTTTCTAAAACTGTTGTATGTGATTCAGTTAGCTCAATTTTTATTTTTCTATTTTTTTACAATACATTGATAGGTGTTCTGATTAGTTATTCAAGATTAATTTCCCCAAACCTTCAATACTTTCTCATTCGCAACTTTCATTCCCACGTTCCCTGCTTCTTCAGTTCTGATTTTCTGCTGGTTTATCTTGAGCCAAAGTAAGACAGGCAAAAAATATACACTGGATACAAGACTTGTGATATATTATAAATAGACAGACAAGTGCTGTTTGCATTTAAACAACAGAAGCATGCCCGAAGTCCTTTAGGGAATCCTAGTCTGGAAGTGTAAAAGCTGGATTTTTGAAGCATTTTCACTATGATGCCCTCAAATTGTCTATGCAAATGATGAAACATTGTGAATGACTGCTGGATGGAGATGGCTGGGCAGTATTATGGTAAGGGAGAAAAAGATCACTTGGAGTTTAGATTAGGGTTAGTGGAAGTGAGTGGAAAAGAATAGTCAATGGGTCCAATGTTTGTTAGCCTAAGGCCAACTATAGATAAACAATGCCACTTAGTTTGGAGATGCAATTAGAATGTAAACAGCATGACAGAAGTAGTCTTAACAAGAAATAAGTGTGACACTGACAGGAATTGCGTACATAGTATAAGTCTTGCATGTTCCTCAAGTCTAAGTTTCTTCCTATAACGCTTCCTCTGTCACACATGGGCTCAAAGCAAATCAGAATTGAAAAAGTAGAAATGTACTTTTGTCTGCCGGCTTTAAATCAACAACGTGAAATGTCCATATTGCACAGAGGTCTAGAGCACCAAACTGTCCCTAATTCAGCACAGATTGTCAATCCTACTCAGAGAAGTCACAACATGGCTGTTGTAGGAAACAAAAAAATGCTATTGCTAAGGAAGTTAAGGAAGCTTTACTCTATGTTATGCCCAAGCTGGGATATGTTTGATTCCAATACTGAACACTTGGAATGGAAAGTAGTCTATTCCCCAGTTTTCACATCTTTCACACATTGATGCTAAAAGTAAAGGGAAAAATCCAAATCACAAAGGAAAGCAATAGAAAACTAACAAAGTGAGGGGGTGGGGAATGGCATAGAGAAAGAGAGAGGAAGAAAAGAGAGACATGCACACAAGAACAGAAAGTGAGAGGTACACACAGACAAGGAAGAAACATCAAATGAGAGGGTGGTGGACAGAAATAGCAGTAGAATGAGGAGGTGGGGGAGAGAGCGAGCTGTGGGTAAAGGAAAAGAGAATCATTCTCCAAAGTGTTGACATCTTTAGGAGAATTGGAGAAGGAAGAAAGTTGTCAATAACGAAAGAAAAAGGATCAGCAGAAAATGCTAATGGGTGGCAATCACATGAAAATGTAAAATTGGTAGGCAAGATCTGAAGTAAAAAATTTAAGAATAGGAACAAGTGAAATCAATATAATTTCAAATTATAAATGAGGTTATCCTTAACACCATATGTGCAGATTTCAACAAAATTAACAAATTCTACCCAGTGTCCTTCATAAACATTAACTTGAATATGATTGATACATAGGGCCCTCAGGATAAATTCCTTCTGATGTCAAAAATGTTGTGCAACACAATCTTACATGTTGGATTAAGAGGACAATGCCACCACAAACTGAGATTCTAGGTTTGAAATAAAAGTCTGGCATTTTATTTCACTATAGTTGCTATTGCATGGCTCAGGAGAAGCTGTAGACTTTAGGCAAAAAAATCCTTGCAGCATTTAAAATAAATAGTGCTCCATTCATTATGACTATGAGCATATATAAGTGTACCGACCTAAAGCAGGTGATCGTGCACTCATGCCTTTGCTTCAACATATCATTCATTATCTACACTCAGCCAGTGGTTTCAATAATAATTATTAGATCAATGTCCATGCCTCATACTCCTACAAATTCCCTATGTATTTCTTGTCTACTATCAAACTTGCCAATGCTACTAAGTCATGTGGTTAAGTGACAAGTACAAGAGGAGTAATAATATGCAAAAGAAACTGAAACAATTAATGGAAAGGCTGAGGAAACTCAGGAGGATTTAATATGAATAAATGCATAATACCAACCCAGGGTGCAATTTAGTGCATTTTTCCTTATAAAAACAATCAGTTGAAGATAGATCAAAGAGCATCAAGAACAATTCTAAACTTCGAGCATTAAGCCACAAAGACTGAATGCCATTTATGAAACTGCTCTTTTCAGAGCTAATAATGAGAAGGCATAAAAGTGCAAAGAAAGAAGTTTCTCCTTGCACAATGTTGCTGTTACAATATATAGTAAATGCAGGCTGTATTCTGGGTCAGTTCACTGGAGCAAAAGAAACAGCAAGATTCCAGGAGGAAGAAGTCTCACTCCACTTCACTTGAATCAGTCTGGCCTTTGACATCAAACGTGTACTATATGGTTTAGCATCAATGCAAAGATAATGGAATACATCAAACTGACGCCAAACTTCTAATATATATGCACCATTAAATAACCAGAACAAACTAATACCATATTTCCCCTTGATTTCTAAGACAGTTGAATCAAGTCTGCAATTCCTATTCACACTTGGAATATTAATTATTTAACCTTAGCGAGGTTGCATTTCAATGGTCCCAGCAGCACAGATACATTTGAGTCCCATGCAGTATTTGATTATCAGCCTATAATTACAGCCATAAATAAAGCAAATAAAGAACTAGGATTCACTTCAAGAGGGTTGAATTGAAAAGCAGAGGAGGCATGTTAAACATGTGTAGAAGCATGGTTAGACCACACTTGGAGTACTGAGAACAGCTCTGGTCTCAATATTGTAAAAAGGATATATAGAGTCACTACAGAAAATACAAAAAAAGTTTACTAGAATGAAACCAGAACTGAGAGGTTATATCTATCAGGAAAGAATGAACAGGCTGGGGCTCTTTAGAAAAGGGAAAACTCTGGGTGACCGATTGAGTTCTTTAAAATTATTAATGGATTTGATAGGATAGGCTGAGAAAAGATGTTTCCACTTGCAGGGGAGGCCAGAACTAGAGGCCATAAATATAAGATAGTCACTAATAAATTCAATTTATTCAAGAGAAACTCCTTCACCTAGAGAGTAGTTAGAATGTGGAACTCATTAGCAAAAAGAGTAGTTGAGGCAAATAGCATAGATGCATTTAAGGGAAGATAGATAAACACATGAGAAAAAGAGGATTAAAAGGATATGTTGATGGGGTTAGAAGAAGGGTGGAAGGAGGCACATGTAGAAGCTAAACATACCAGGTGTTGACCTATTGGTCCCGATGGCAGGTTTATTTACTGTAAATACTATGTAGTACTACCAATATCCTCCTGCCCCATTTGAATGATCCATATCTGCAGTGTCTATGGTAACAGATTTAATTTGAGCAGTCAGCAGAGAACTAGAGGGTAGAGATATTCAAGAAAGGCAAGAAATTGTAATTTCTAAATAGATTGCACAGCAATGAATCTGGAATGGACGGCCTACAAAATGTATTTCATACTGTAAAAAGAGCTTGAAATTATCTGTTGATTCTCACACGTGGTATAGTCTTCTACATCATCTGTGGAAGAAATGAACTTAAGTGATAAAATGGCCGATTTCATTTCATGCCATTTTATTTGGTCTGCAACTGGGAAATTAATAATCAGCTTGCAAGAGAAAATCACTGGTACACAGGAAGCATAGAAAATTGTTGCCTCTTAACTCCCAGCATTATGAATGGCAAAACAGTTTCAGAACAGATACACATATCTAAACAATAAAAATACTTTAAATGTTTTTAAAGGATAATCGGAAATGCCCAAAGATACCTAAAAAGGAAACACTGCACAATGCTTTAAGGTACTTGGAATCCCTGGAGTAAAAACACCATCAAAATGCATTGTATGGTAAGAAACACGAATTCTTGAATTGTTTACAATGAAACTCTGATCTACCTTAAAGTACAATTTTCACCTACAGCAGTTTGTACATTATATTCTGAATCATGTGCCTTTGGATGATTACAAGCCACTTTGAAAAGTAAAAGACTGACAGGTAAAGTCTTGAAGCATTCAATGTTTCTGATTACCTGCATGTCTTCTTCCACAGAAGTTACTCTTCGATTGGCTTCTCTTTCAAGCTCCTCCATTGTCTGAATCAGAACATCATTTTGTTCACTTAAGTCATTGACGTAAGACTGCAGAATCTGCACCTTTAACTAAAGAAACAAGGCAAAGTAAACAATGTGTAGAAATTCTGAAGTCATACAGACTCAAAACATTAACTCTGTTTCTCTCTCCACAGATGCTGCCAGGCCAGCTGAGTTCTTCCAGCATTTTCTGTTTTTCACAGAATCACACAGTGCAGAAGAGGCCCTTCGGCCCATCGAGTCTGCACCGACACGTGAGAAACACTTGACCTACCTACCTAATCCCATTTATCAGCACTTGGCCCATAGCTTTGAATGTTATGGCGTGCCAAGTGCTCATCCAGATACTTTTTAAAGGATGTGAGGCAACCCGCCTCCACCACCCTCCCAGGCAGCGCATTCCAGACTGTCACCACCCTCTGGGTAAAAAAGTTTTTCCTCACATCCCCCCTAAACCTCCTGCCCCTCACCTTGAACTTATGTCCCCTCGTGACTGACCCTTCAACTAAGGGGAACAGCTGCTCCCTATCCACCCTGTTCATGCCTCTCATAATCTTGTACACCTCGATCAGATCGCCCCTCAGTCTTCTCTGCTCCAACAAAAACAACCCAAGTTTATCCAACCTCTCTTCATAACTTAAATGTTTCATCCCAGGCAACATCCTGGAGACCAGAACTGCACACAGTACTCCAGCTGTGGCCTCACCAAGGTTCTATACAACTCCAATATGACCTCCCTACTTTTGTAATCTACGCCTCAATTGATAAAGGCAAGTGTCCCATATGCCTTCTTCACCACCCCACTAACATGCCCCTCCGCCTTCAGAGATCTATGGACACACATGCCAAGGTCCCTTTGTTCCTCAGAACTTCCTAGTGTCATGCTGTTTGTTGAATACTTCCTTGTCAAATTACTCCTTCCAAAGTGTATCACCTCACACTTTTCAGGGTTAAATTCCATCTGCCACTTATCTGCCCATTTGACCATCCCGTCTATATCTTCCTGTAGCCCAAGACACTCAACCTCACTGTTAACCACCCGGTCAATCTTTGTGTCATCTGCAAACTTACTAATCCTCCCCCCAACATAGTCATCTATGTCGTTTATATAAATGACGAATAATAAGGGACCCAGCACAGATCCCTGTGGTACGCCACTGGACACTGGCTTCCAGTCACTAAAGCATCCTTCTGTCATCACCCTTTGTCTCCTACAACTAAGCCAATTTTGAATCCATCTTATCAAATTACTTATCAAATTATTTCAGATTTCCAGCATACGCAGCATTTTGCTTTAATTCTAGTATTAAACTGATCTTGACAATACCAGAATTAGACCTATACTATTAGTGAATGCTTGAAATAAAAGACAGAATGCAGTGAGTAGGGATAAATGGATATTTCTAGCATTGGCAAGAAATAAATCCACAAGGCATTTTCCAAATTATTTTAGGACATATATACACTGATTACATGCACACACACACTTTTATTTAATTTGCACACACTGTAGCAAATCCTATATGACATTGCACACAGTGGATAGGTGTACATAGATTCCTCAGAAAACTACAAGGGTGTTTAGTCATGTACTGCACAATGAGCAATTCTTAGGGTCAGGCACAGTGTAGGACTTGGCAGCACTGGGGGATTATAATGGCGGAAGAGTCCCAGAGTGTGGTACCATCAAGTATGGCAGCTGTGGGATCCAAGGGTTTGGGAAGACTAGAGATAGACCAAGCAGAATGCAAAATGGCCCACCCCAACCCACTGTTCCCAGCCATCAGAGATTTGCCAGTCTGGACTTGAGCAATCTGCCCCGATTGGGGCTTAAAGCCTTTATTAAGTACAAGAAAAAAAAGAGGAAAGAGCGGGAAAGGGAGGGGAAGGGAAAGAGGGAGAGGAAAAGAGAGTGGAAAAGAGAAAAAGGAGAGGGAGCAGAGAAAGAGAGAAGATAAAGAGAGAAAAGTATAAAGTCAAAATTAAGAAGCAAGAAAAGAAAATAAAAAGGAAAAGAGAGACCTAAAACCTTCAAGGAATTCTGCATTCCTTCAAATCTGAATTCCTGTGCACAGAATCGTCCATTCGTTTCACCTCACCATTGGCAGGCTTGCCTTTAATCATCTAAACCCTAAACTCTGGAATTCCCTCCCTAAACCCCGCTGTCTCTCTCTCCTCCTTCAAGGACCTCCTTAAAACTAGAGAACCACCTGCAACGTCTTCTCTTCCCACTCCTGCGCCATTAACTCTAGTGTCCCCCAAGGATCTATTGTTGGCCCCTTCCCAACTTCACACCTACATGCTGCCCCTCAATGACGTAATCTGAATGTACAGCGTTAAGGTCCACATGCACAGCTCTACCTCACCAACACCTCTCTCAACCTCACCGTTGTCCCTAAATTGTCAGACCACATGTCTTACATTCAGTCCTGGATAAGGAGAAAATTCCTCCCATTAATTAATGGGAATAGCAAAACCCTTGTCTTTACTCCTCACCACCAACTTCATTCCTCTCCCTCTCAACTGTCTAAGGCTGAACCAGGCTGTTCACACCCTTGATGCTAAATTTGACCCTGAGGTGAGCTTCTGACCACACACCCTCACCTACACTAAGCCAGACTTTTTCCACCTCCGTAATGTTGCCTGTCTCTATCTCAACTCATCTAGTGCTGAAACACACATCCATGCCGTTGTTACCTCTAGACTTAATTAGACCAATACAAACCTAGCTGGGCTCCAGTTTTTACCCTCCGCAAACTGGAAGTAATTCTAAACTCTGATGTCCATGCTCTAAGGCATGCCAGGTTCTGTTCAGTTAATTAAATGTTTAGTTAGAGCTGGTTATTTGGTCAGAGGAAAAACTTTTTTACGCAGAGGGTAGTTGGTGTCTGGAATTCACTGCCCAAGTTGGTGGTAGAGGCAGAAACTCCAAACTCTTTTAAAAAGTGCCTGGATCTGCATCTTAAGTGCTGTAAGCTGCAGGGCTATGGGCCGGGAGCAGGAAGGTGGGATTAGAAAGGGCACCTGGGTGTCCTTGGGCTGGCATGGACAAGATAGGCCAAATGGCCTCCTTTTGTGCTGTAACTTTTCTATGGTTCTATGGATAATCCGCAATCAGCATGATCTTTTCAATCCAGTAGCTGAAAGAGAAACGCAGTGAGCAAAGAAGACCACTATATATTGTCCTGGATTTGAAGGTGCCTCGTAAAATAAAATTGGTAGCCTTCCCGCAATGCCCAACCTGGTCTCCCACATTATGGTGGGTGGGCAGGTGTCAGGCAGCCACCTACCCTTAGACATTTTGAAGCTCCTAAGTAGTTAATTAATAGCCACGTAAGGGCCTCATTCTGCCTCCACCACTATTTTACATGCAGCAAGGGAAGGCAGAGGCAATGTGGGTAGCCCAGCAGCTTCAGTGCATGGGCTACTGTTGGGCAAGAAGTATGGGGACATCCTTTAGGGGTTCCCTTGTGCCCATCGGAGGTACCCCTCCTCTACAAGATCAGATCTCTCCCCCTGCCTTTAACCCTCCACCGCCGGTCTCTCTAACTGTGATCCCAATCAGTTCGCCAGCAGCTCACGGGACTTCTTCCCAGATGGGGGCTGAAGTCCCACTGTGAATCAATTATGGCTGTTCCCAGTGTAATATTGCTGCAGTACAGCCAGCTTCTGAATTGGCGGGTTCAAGTCTGACTTTTCTGTCAGGGGCGTGAAATACATCTCCCTGTAAAATCCACTCCATTGTCTTCATCGATCTCACCAAGGAATTCGACCATGTGAGCAGAGCTGGCCTTTCTAAGCTGAAGAAAATTGGCTGTCTGCCTAAGCCACTCTGTATGATCCCCTTTTCCCATGACAAGATGATGAATAAGGTCAACTATGATAGGGCAACATTGGAACCCTTTGAGATCCACAGTGGGGTCAAGCAGGGTTGTGTTCTGGCACAGACATACTAGATTTGGCAGAAAGCTGTTCCACTTTGTCCACCTGAGATCCAAGACAAAAGCGCACCAAATCGTCATCAGCAAGTTGCTGTACACCGATGATGCCGCACTAGCATTCCATACCGAGGAATACCTTCAGCAGCCAATGAAGATACCCCCTCACACCTGTAAGGAGTTAGGTTTGACTATCAGCATCAGAAAAACAAATGTCATGGCCCACGATGTTGCCATACCACCAATCAGCACTGAATGTGCTGCTGGAAGTTGTTGATAGCTTTGCATATCTAGGCTCCACAATCACCAGCAAGCTATCACTTGATGCTGAAATCAACACTCACATTGCAAAAGCTGCAGCACTCTCCAAGCTGAGTAAGTGTGTGTGGAACAATAGTAGCCTGGCTATGAACACCAAACCTTGATTCTACCAAGTCTGCGACCTCAATGTGTTAGTCTAACGTAGCAAGGCCTGGACAACATGTGCTAGGCAGGAGAAAAGGCTGTAAGTTTTGATCTCCATTGTCTCAGCCATATCTTCAGCATCTCCTGGCAGGACACAGTCACCAGCTCAGAGGTCTTGGGGCATACTAATTACCTCCGCCACTGAAGGTGGACGGAGGTAACGTTTTCACCCCTGTTTATTAATCTGTTTGCCAGTTTGTCTGTAAACAATATGTCTTAAAAACTAATGGACATATTTCAACAAAACTGGTACACAGATAGGGTCTGGCCCCCGGAACCTTTTTAAAGGATACGTAAACATGGAAGTTATGGTGAATTGACATTTTTTAAGGTGCTTTTTAGTTGTTGATTGTTTTAAAATGTTGTTGATTGTTTTAAAATGTTGTTGATTGTTTTAAAATGTTGTTGATTGTTTTAGAATGTTGTTGATTGTTTCAGAATGTTACTGATTGTTTCAGAATGTTGCTGATTGCCTCAGCTGCTGTGGTGGGATTTGTCATAGCTGTCAAAATGTGAGCAGAGTTTTCAGAGCGGGTTGTTGGATATAGTAGGTCTGAAGCCTAAGATGGGAGTTCTTAATAAAACATTTCTTTTTTCAGCGTTGTAGTTACACACCATTAACCAAGCAGGGGAAAGCCTCAAGGAAGAGTTGCGTAATTGTGCAGAGGTTGAGTGAACACAGCATGGCAGAGGTATTCGCTCTGAGTGCCCTCTTCACTTTTTTACTCATTCACGGGATGTGGTTTTGCTGGCTTGGCCAGCATTTATCGCCCATTTGTAGTTGCCATTGAGATGGTGGTGGTGAGCTGCCACAGTCCATGTGGTGTAGGTGCACCCACAGTGTTGTTAGGAAGGGAGTTCCAGGATTTTGACCCAGTGACAATAAAGGAACGGCGATCTATTTCCAAGTCAGGATGGTGATTGACTTGGAGGGGAACTTCCAGGTGGTGGTGTTCCCATCTATCTGTTGCCCTTGTCCTTCTAGATGGTACTGGTCGTGGGTTTGGAAGGTGCTGTCGAAGGAGCCTTGGTGAATCCCTGTAGTGCATCTTGTAGATGGTACACACTGTTGCTACGATGCGTCAGCAGTAGAGGGAGTGAATGTTTGCGGATGGGGTGCCAGTCCACCAGCCTGCTTTGCCCTGGACGGTGTGAAGCTTCTTGACTGTTATGGGAGCTACACTCATCCAGACAAGTGGGAATATTCCATCACACTCCTGACTTGTGCCTTGTAGATGGTGAACAGACTTTGGGGAATCAGGAGATGAGTTACTCGTTGCACGATTCCTAGCCTCTGACCTGCTCTTGTAGCCACAGTATTTATATGGCTAGTCCAGTTCAGTTTCTGGTCAATGGTAACTCCCAGGATGTTGATAGTAGGGGATTCAGTGATGGTAATGCCATTGAATGTCAAATGATGGTGGTTCTAGATTCTCTCTTGTTGGAGAAGATCATTGCCTGACACTTTTGTGGCGCGAATGTTACTTGCCACTTGTCAGCCCAAGCGTGGGTATTGTCCAGGTCTTGCTGAATTTGGACATGGACTGCTTCAGTATTTGAGAGGTCATGAATGGTGCTGAACATTGTGCAATCATCAGCGAGCATCCCTGCTTCTGACCTTATGATGGAAGGAAGGTCAGTGGTGAAGCAGCTGAACATGGTTGGGCCAAGGACACTACCCTGAAGAACTCCTGCAGTGGTGTCCTGCAGCTGAGATGACTGACTTCCAACAACCATATCAATCTTCCTTTGTGCTAGGTATAACTCCAAACAGCGGAGAGCTTTCCCCCCACCACCACAATTCCCATTGACTCCAGTTTTGCCACAGCTCCTTGATGCCATACTCGGTCAAATGCGGCCTTGATGTAAGGGCAGTCACTCTCACCTCACCTCAGGAGATCAGCTCTTTTTTTTCCATGCTTGAACCAAGGCTGTAATGAGGTCAGGAGCTGAGTGACCCTGGTGGAACCCAAACTGGGCTCAGTGAGCAGGTTATTGCTAAGCAAGTGCCGCTTAATAACACTGTTGATGACCCCTTCCATTACTTTACTTGTTCCATCAGCAAACATTACAACTAAGCCAATGACATCCACACTTGCGTGGCCACGTTCAATTGATGGAAAACAGCTGTATACCCAAAGAGCTACAGTGCAGTGAACTGGTTACTTGGTCGCAACCTGCTGCAAGTCTTACCTCCGCTGCAAGAACACCTGCAAGAGAGATATGAAGTTAGCGGACATTGGCACAGACAACTGGGAGACAGTCGCCGCTGCTGTGTTCTCTGGAGGCTAACTGCCTGGAGAGGCAGTGGAAGAGGCAAGGCAAAATGGAAAGCTCAGCTGTATGAGAAGAGACCCCAGAGAAAACAGAGGCCAGCAAATCTTGCACCTTATCAGCCTACTTATCTCTTCGGCAACAAATGCGACACAGACTGACACACCACAGTGAGGCTCCTGAATCACATTGGGCAATGTTTAATACAGAGTTGACCACCAATGCGCAAACTATCATCTCTAGAGATGGAGGTCTGCCAAAGAGATGATAGCCACAATAAAGACATGGTTGTAAGGTGGCCAATGCTGGGAACTGAATATTCAAGGGTATCTGACATTTCAAAAGGGTGTAAATAGAGGATTAAATTAGTACAGTAGTGAGCAATGATCTTGGCTCGGAACATCAAGATCAAGAATCAGTTTTGGTGGAGGTAAGAAATCTTGTTCTAATAAACATCTTGTTCCAATAAACTGTCCCAAATTTAATCTATGAACACTCTATGCACTCATCCTCAAGGCTACCTGGTAAAAGTAACCATTGGTCCCTTGGAGAACGAAACTGGAGAATTAATAATTGGAAACAAGGAAATGGCAGCAGCTTTGAAAAAGAATTTTGTATCGGTCTTTATGGTAGAAGACATAAAAGGATCCCAAGGATAGTAGAAAATCAATGGTAAAAGGGAGAGAATGAGGAACTTAAAACAGGCTTTATCACTAGGAAAGCTAATGGTACTAAAGTATGACAAATCTCCCGGATCTGATGGCCTGCCAAGGGTCTTAAAAAAAGTAGCTTTAGAGATGATGGATTCCCTGGGTTCTGGAATGGTCCCAGCAGATTGGAAAACTTCAAATAAAATGCCCCTATTCAAAAAGGAGGGAGATAGAAAGCAAGAAACTGTAGGCCAGTTAGTCGAACATCTGTCATTGGCAAAATGCTGCAATCCATTTTTAAGGAAGTAGAAGGAGGACATTCAGAAAATCATAATACAGTGAAGCAGAGTCAACATGGTTTTATGGAAGGAAACAAATTTATTAGAGTTCTTTGAGGATGTAACAAGCAGGGTGATTAGATGTAGTGTATTTGGATTTCTAAAAGGCATTTGATAAGGCGCCTTTTAAAAGAGATGAGCTCATTGCAGGAAAGTCTTGCTACAATTGTGCAGGGCATTGATGAGACTATACCTGGAGTACTGCATACAGTTTTGGTTTCCTTATTTAAAAAGAGATATACTGCAATGGAGACACTTCATAGAAGGTTCACTAGGTTGATTCCTGGGATCAAGAGGTTGTCTTATAAGGAAAGGTTCAGCAGGTTGGATATTTACTCATTGGAGTTTAGAAGAATCAGAGGTGATCTTATTAAAATGCACAATTCTGAGGGGGCTCAACAGGATAGGTGCTGAGAGGAAGTTTCCATTCATGGGGTAATCTAGAACTAGGGGGTCGAGGGGCCAAATGGTCCACTCCTACTCCTATTTCTTGTGCTCTTACATTCACCATTCACCCCTATGCTAGCTGGCCTACACTAGTACCCAGTTAAGTCATGCCTTAATTTTAAAATCTCATCCTTGTTTTCAAATCCCTCTCTATCTCTGTAATCTCCTTCAACCTGTCAAGACGATGTGTTGTGTGCAATGTGGAATATTAATCCTTCGTTTCATCAGCTGCTATAATGCCTTAGATTGTTTTTTAAAAAGAAAAGAAACAAGTAGAACGGCAAAAACACTATTTTAAAATGGCTGCAGAAGTCAATTGACCTACAAATTGGTCAAATTTCCGGATGCCTCTGAATGTGGATTACCAAGAGACATGTCTAGGCAGTTCCCTGATGGACTGCACACCTGCCATTGTCTGAACTCTCTACAAAACATAAAGACAAAAGGCCACCAAACTTCATGATTCCAGAAACTGCCAGGAACAAAGAAACGCTAACGAAACTCATTATAGGCTCATAGACATTTACAGCACAGAAGAAGGCCATTTGGCTCATCGTGTCCGTGCTGGTCAACGAAGATCTGACTGCACTAATCCCATTTTGCAGCGCTTGGCCCATAGCTCTGGAGGCTATGGCAACGCAAGTGAATATCCCCTATCTGGAGATGAACAATAGAAAAATAAAGGTCAACAATTTAATTATAGGGGTGAGTAGGTTCCCAGGCGTGGTTCTTGGTTCAAGTAGTTTAGTTTGAGAGTTTAGAACAAGCTGAAGTGAAGGAAACATCAATTTCAGCAGAATTTAGTTGAAATTCTGGGTGTTCATTAAAAGAGTTAAAACTCTTGTTAACTGAAGGACTCAATGAACAGCGAATTATGCAAGAAGGGTGATAAGGACCCCATATCCATTTTGATGGCATCTTGACAGTTTTGACAATGGGAGATCAATGTTCCTTTAATAATATAGGCTGCCCTCCATTGTGTGCCAACAGCAGTTATCATATGATCGAATCCCCACTTGTGAAAAACTATGATTATGAGCTTGTCTGTTTAGTACAGCTGAGGAGTCTGCAGAAGGCACTGGTAACATCCAGGAGGAGGCTGCAGAATGTAACATCATCTCTCTCTCCCTGCTACTCTCAAGTTCAGATCTTATCTCTGTTACATTTTTGGAATACATCACAGAGATAGAGAATTTTATTCAAAAGGAACTTCAAGTGTCATAGCATCCATATCGGAAAAAGACGGATTACAATTTAAAAGAGACTGTCTCCAGAAAAACAACCAGCTTACATCGTCCAGAACACCTGGAATTTCAAGACCACCAACAGGACATATATTTCTTCTTTTGGACTTTAACTCTTATCAATTCCACCTCCTCCAACCTGTTGCATGATTTGTTTTATATGCTAGTTTGTGTGAGAGTGTGTGTGTTTGTGTGTGTGCGTGCATGGCTTATGTCTTCATGTAGCTTTTTATACGGTCAAATAAATACTGAATTGAATAATCGCAACTTTTTAAAAATTCAAACTGTGTTATAACCAATCTCAGGGGTGAAAAAGAGAAGAATTTATTCATCTCTCCAGACTTGGTTGTAACAAACCCCACAACCCTCAGAGATGTATTCACTTCTCTGGATGTGGCCCCTTGAGCATCTCCGATTTTAATTGCCTTATTATCTCCATATGTAGCTTAGTGTCAAATTTTGCTTTATATTGCTCCCGTGAAGCACCTTATGACATTTTATGTTAAAGGCATCATATAAGTAAAAGTTGTTGTCATTACTGGGTATTTAATATTCAGATTTTTGCAAGCTTGTTCTATTCGATAGTGAAACAAGCGTTATTTTTTGGTGACGAACTATTTCAGCATTCTTCCATCAATGAAAGATGATGGCTATATAACAAACAAATCTAAGTCAGATGAGTGTCTTCGTATGGTGCAACATAATTCAAAGTACGGTGTCACATCACAAAAGTAACCTGTAAAAATACAACCATAGCAATGGAAAAATATCAGCATTGATTTAGTCACCACGTGACTGAGATCTTTCAAAATGTTATAGACCAGGTTTGACATTTGAACTGTACCTGATGGTGATAGATTGAAAAGTCAAGTTGAAAATTACGTTGAAAAGTAAAGGGATTATAGGACAACATGTAACAGCTGCATCTTTCGTGATATGGTTGAACCCCTTAGCAGTACTGTGTGATGGCCCATGTGCTTTTGGGGAAAAGGAAACTATATTTTATGTGAGGTGGTGGTCCCTTTAAGAACTAGAATCTGATTTCCAGTTTAAAAAAGAACATCTGGATTCCAGTAAATGATCATGGAACCAGCTTGCCTAGGAGATGAACAATAGAAAAATAAACGTCAACAAGTAAATCATAGGGGTGAGTAGGTTTCTAGGCATGGTTCTTGGTTCAAGTAGTTTAGTTTGAGAGTTTAGAACCAGCTGAAGTGAAGGAAACACCTATTTCAGCAGAATTTGGTTGAAATTCTGGGTGCTCATTAAAAGAGTTAAAACTCTTGTTAACTGAAGGACTCAATGAACAGTGAGTTGAACATCTGATGTAGCCAAGCTGAGGAGAGAGAGAAAGAAAGAGAGAGAGAGAGTGAGACAGAGAGATGGGAGAGGGATACAAAATCCCATAGTTGAAGAAAATTAAAAGGAGAATTCTGACCCGAGGTGGCAATCCTTAAGATGCTAGAGATGCCTATGTTCAACATAGAGTTTACAACTTCAGGGCGGTTGGAGGAGATTTGAAGGGCCAACCTCGTTGGAAGTCAACAAAAAGCCAAGAAATCTCAGCCTATATACAAATCATTGACACAGTACCCATACCAAGCAGCTAGTCTTCAAAATTTTGATAAGTATCTGATTTGAGGGTTTAGGGATGTAAGTCTAATAGGTGTAGAAGGAAGGTGGAGGTAAAGTGTGAGCTGGAGAGTATCGTGGATAGCATGTATAGAGAGATGGTCACACCGCAGGCTGAGTCCACAGACAGGAAGGGAATGGGTGACCACCAGGCAGAGCAAGAGGACTAGGCAGGCAGTGCAGGAATCTCCTGTGGCTATTCCCCTGAAATACAGATATACTGCTTTGGATGCTGTTGGGGAGAATGGCCTCTCAGAGGAAAGCAGCAACAGTCAAATTCGTTGTACCACGGTTGGCTCGGCTGCACAGGAGAGGAGTAAAAAGTGTGGGAATGCAATCGTTATAGGGGATTCAATTGTAAGGGGAATCAATAGGTGTTTCTGTGGCCGCAAACGAGACTCCAAGATGGTATGTTGCCTCCCTGGTGCAAGGGTCAAGGATGTTTCAGAGCGGCTACAGGACATTCTGAAGGGGGAGGATGAACAGCCAGTGATCGTGGTACACATTGGTACAAACAACATAGGTAAAAAAAGGGATGAGGTCCTAAAAGCAGAATATAGGGAGTTAGGAAGTAAGTTGAAAAGTAGGACCTCAAAGATAGTGATCTCAGGATTACTACCAGTGCCACGTGCTAGTCAGAGTAGAAATCGCAGGACCGGTTCTGGGGGAGGTGGGACCAGTACAAACTAGATGGGTTACACCTGGGCAGGACCGGGACTGATGTCCTAGGGGGAATAATTGCTGGAGTGGTCGGGGAGGGTTTAAACTAAAATGGCAAGGGGATGGGAACCTAAGCAAGGAGTCAGAGGGGGGATCAAGGACGAGAACAAAGGACAGAAAGGGGAATAAGAAGAGTGATAGGCAGAGAAATAAAGGGCAAGAATCAAACAGGGCCTCAGTGAAAAATAGTGGGAACGGGACAAGTAATGTTAAAAAGGCAAGCCTTAAGGCTTTGTGCCTTAACGCGAGGAGCATTCGCAATAAAGTGGATGAATTAACCGCGCAAATCAATGTAAACAGGTATGATATAGTTGGGATTACGGAGACATGGCTGCAGAGTGACCAGGGATGGGAACTGAACATCCAGGGATATTCAGTATTTAGGAAGGACAGACAAAAAGGAAAAGGCAGTGGAGTTGCATTGCTGGTTAAAGAGGAAATTAACGCAATAGTCAGGAAAGATATTAGCTCCGACGATGTGGAATCCGTATGGGTAGAGCTGAGAAACACGAAGGGACAAAAAACGTTAGTGGGGGTTGTATATAGACCCCCAAACTGTAGCGTTGATGTTGGGAATGGCATTAAACAGGAAATTAGAGACGCATGTAATAAAGGAACATCTGTAATTATGGGGGATTTTAATCTGCATATAGATTGGGCAAATCAAATTAGTACAGTACCGTAGAGGAGGAATTCCTGCAGTGTATATGGAATGGTTTTCTGGACCAATACGTTGAAGAACCAACTAGAGAACAGGCCATCTTAGACTGGGTATTGTGTAATGAGAAAGGAATAATTGGCAATCTAGTTGTGCGAGGCCCCTTGGGGATGAGTGACCATAATATGATAGAATTCTTCATCAAGATGGAGAGTGACGTAGTTGATTCTGAGACTAGGGTCCCGAATCTCAATAAAGGAAACTACAATGGTATGAGATGTGAGTTGGCTATGATGGATTGGGAAACGTTACTTAAAGGGATGACGGTGGATAGGCAATGGCAAACGTTCAAAGAGTGCATGGGTGAACTGCAACAATTGTTTATTCCTGTCTGGCGCAAAAGTAAAATAGGAAAGGCGACCAAACCATGGCTTACAAGTGAAATTAGAGATAGTATTAGATCCAAGGAAGAGGCATACAAAATGGCCAGAAGAAACAACAGACCTGAGGATTGGGAGCACTTTAGAATTCAGCAAAGGAGGACCAAGGGATTGATTAAGAAGGGGAAAATAGAGTATGAGAGTAAGCTTGTGGGGAACATAAAAACTGACTGTAAAAGTTTCAACAGGTATGTGAAGAGAAAAAGATTGGTGAAGACAAATGTAGGCCCCTTACAGTCAGAAACAGGGGAATTTATAATGGGGAACAAAGAAATGGCTGACCAACTAAATACATACTTTGGTTCTGTCTTCACAAAGGAGGACACAAATAACATACCAGAAATGTTGGGGAACACGGGGTTTAGTGAGAGGGAGGAACTGAAAGAAATCAGTATTAGTAGGGAAATGGTGTTGGAGCAATTGATGGGATTGAAGGCCAATAAATCCCCAGGGCCTGATAACCTACATCCCAGAGTACTTAAGGAAGTGGCCCTAGAAATAGTGGATGCATTGGTGGTCATCTTCCGAGATTCTATAGACTCTGGAACAGTTCCTACAGATTGGAGGGTAGCTAATATAACCCCGCTATTTAAAAAAGGAGGTAGAGAGAAAACAGGGAATTATAGACCAGTCAACCTGACGTCGGTAGTGGGGAAAATTCTAGAGTCCATTATAAAAGATTTAATAGTTGAGCA
Source organism: Cetorhinus maximus (assembly GCF_964194155.1). Classification (NCBI taxonomy): domain Eukaryota; kingdom Metazoa; phylum Chordata; class Chondrichthyes; order Lamniformes; family Cetorhinidae; genus Cetorhinus; species Cetorhinus maximus. The sequence continues at coordinate 131,496,040 of NC_135884.1, forward strand.
CTTGGAAAACAGTGGCAGAATCGGATAGAGTCAGCATGGATTTACGAAAGGGAAACCATGCTTGACAAATCTACTGGAAATTTTCGAGAATGTAACTAGCAGAGTTGATGAAGGGGCGCCAGTGGATGTGGTTTATTTGGGCTTTCAGAAGGCTTTCGACAAAGTCCCACATAAAAGATTAGCGTGTAAAATTAAAGCACATGGAATTGGGGGTGGTGCATTGAGATGGATAGAAAACTAGTTGGCAGACGAGAAACAAAGAGTAGGAATAAACGGTCTTTTTCCAAATGGCAGGCAGTGACTAGTGAGGTACCGCAGGGATCAGTGCTGGGATCGGAGCTATTCACAATATATATCAATGATTTAGATGAGGGAACTAAATGTGATATCTCCAAATTTGCAGATGGGTGAGAGGGTGAGCTGTGAGAAGGATGCAGAGATCCTTCAGGGTGATATGGACAAGCTGAGTGAGTGCGCAAACGCATGACAGATGCAGTATAATATGGATAAATGTGAGGTTATCCACTTTGATAGCAAAAACAGGAAGGCAGATTATTATCTGAATGGCTATAAATTGAGAGAGGGGAATGTGCAACGAGACCTGGGTGTCCTCGTACACCAGTCTTTGAAGGTAAGCATGCAGGTGCAGCAGGCGGTAAAGAAGGCAAATGGCATGTTGGCCTTCATAGCGAAAGGATTCGAATACAGAAGCAGGGACGTCTTGCTTCAATTATACAGGGCCTTGGTGAGACCACATTTGGAATATTGTGTGAAGTTTTGGTCTCCTTATCTGAGGAAGGATGTTCTTGCCATAGAGGGAGTGCAGCGAAGGTTTACCAGACTGATTCCTGAGATGGCGGGACTGACATATGAGGAAAGATTGAGTTGGTTAGGATTATATTCACTGGAGTTCAGGAGAATAAGGGGGGATCTCATAGAAACCCATAAAATTCTAACAGGACTAGACAGGGTCGATGCAGGAAGGATATTCCTGATGGTGGGGGAGTCCAGAACCAGGGGTGACAGTCTGAGGATTCGGGATAGACCATTTTGGACTGAGATGAGGAGAAATTGCTTCACCCAGAGAGTGGTGAGCCTGTGGAATTCACTACCACAGAAAGTAGTTGAAGCCTAAACATTGTATGTTTTCAAGAAAGAGTTAGATATCGCTCTTAGGGCGAAAGGGGTCAAGGGTATGGGGAGAAAGCGGGAGCAGGCTATTGAGTTGGTTGATCAGCCATTATCATAATGAATGGCGGAGCAGGCTCGAAGGGCCGAATGGCCTACTCCTGCTCCTATTTTCTATGTCAGACATTTAATTTGGAGTATAAGTAATTGTGTTCATTGTATTTTTATTATCTTTAACATAACTGACTAAGCTAGAATGTAATTATTATAACTCATGTTTTTGACATTTGTGTTGTTATGAAGATGCGTTCTGTAGAATATTAATTTGTAATATATATATACATGCGGAACTTTTTGAAAATAATTCTTTTACTAAGCAAAAGACACTGGCCTACAGCAGTTATTACCTGTATGTTGCTTTGTGAAGGATACAGGAGTCTTCAGAGCTGTCAGAGACAGTGGCTAAGAGAAGCCCAGTTTGGAACCAGAGAGAGGTCGTGTGATCCAGCTCTTGGGTGTAAAAAGCTACTGGATTTGAACTAACAGTCAGAGAGACTACCAAAGGGGCCTCCTCTCTCTCTCTGAAACTTCTCTCATCAAAGCTGAGCTGTTTGTGATTTGAAAACCCACATGAAGACCTTATTGCTGTAAACCGAGAGTTCTTAAAGGAGGATTCTGAACCAATACCACCATCTCCAAGAGGCAAAAGAATCAATCAGGCATGACTGCAGACCGACTGCACTAGTGAGAAACCCAGCTACTGAGGGAACTGGCCCTTCAGCTGTAAACAAGAATCCAGACAATATGTGAATATTTTTCTTCTGACTTTAATTTTGACTTGGCCAACTTTTAAGATCTGATACCCTGCAGAGTTTTGTTTCTTTTTTGAACGCTTGGGGGTGGTGGGGAGGAGGTGGTTGTGTGTATATTGTTTTTGCATTAGTGGATAATTGAACATATTTGTACATTTTAAACCTTTTAACAATTTCTGCATCTTTGCCTGGATGAGTTTTGGCAATAAAATTAATTCTTCGCTTAATCATTTAAGGCACCTGGCTGCCTTATTTCTTACACCAAGCTACATGCAGTTAAGTATTAAGTTGACAATATCACCTCCTTTTCAAATTCAAACTCTGTTATAACCAACCCAAGAATGGGACAGAGAGAGGAGTCAGTTCACCCCTTCTAACCTGGTCGCAGCAGGGTAGTAAAGTTCATTTGTTTAAACCATGAACCTTGTGACTTCATTCTTCTAGTAAATATCTGGACATTTGAATCCTAAAAAAAAAATGTCACTGGTCTCTACCGAGGTCCTAACAACTGTAATCTTGAATTGCCCATTGGTTCATGTATCTACTTGCATTGTTTATTTCTTTGTATATTTCTGAGCAAAGGAAGCTAAATCGGTATTTTCTCCAAAATTACAGTCACATTAGCTAATCATTGGACTGAATATTTTTAGAGCTCCAACCTTGAAGAGGCTGTTTCCATTAGCAGTGTGAAACACAAAACTGAAAGCAGGACATTTCTGTAGAGTGAATCTAAGAAAGTTTGGACTCAAAGAGGGTTTCCTCTTCAGCAGTCTTTTTAATGAAAGTGTGAACATCAGAATAGACTGTGTTTGCCATGAACTTTTGTATTTTACAGACCTAAGCTGGTGTCACTGGGTCTGTAGAGTGTGGAAGATGGAAGACTGGCCAACAGAACAACATTAAAATAGTCGAGTCTAGAGGTTACAGAAGCATGGATGAGGGCTTCAGCAACAGTTGGGTTGAGGTAGGAGTGGAGATCATCATGCAATGGAGGGGGAAGTAACATCTTTATGATAGAGGGGACATGGGGTCGGAAGCTCCATTCAGAAGCATATAGAACGCCAAGATTGCAAATACAGATCAAGCTTGAGGAAATCAAAATGCTACCAATTACCAGTCAATATTTTTATGCCAATACATGCTTGAATATGCCTCACTTAGATCAGCACACTATGCAGCTACAGCTTAAGAACAAACTCTGGTTCAAACACCACTGAACTGAGAAACACATGACTATAATGTTGTACACTACAATATCTGTGGCAAGTACCTAGATGATCTATAGTCCATCCCAGAGGTCAAAATATATTTAATAAATGTTTTTGAGCCTGCAAAATCCAATTAGAGCAGATGGATTTTGAAAATTAAATATATGGACCCATTCTCACATTTTCTATAACCAAACATTTCAGGAAAGACAATACACAACACCACATTTGAACAAAAAATGAATATCACAATGCCACTTTAGAAAATACAATGTACTCATTACTAAAAGGAATAACCATAAATTCTATTACTTGAAATACTGATAATCTTGATATTTCTGGTAAGGGTGTAAAATAACACTCATTAGAACTGTCTGGACTCATTAAGATATCACTATACATGAATTAATGCTGTTAATGCATGGCTCATTTACACATAAATGGCCTCAATTAACATTTGTAGTTCACACATTTAGCTTTTTAATACAAACATATACACTATATAAACACAACTTAAAGGAGTACATATTCACACACAGCTGGCTGTAATTGTAAAGGTTAAATCCTCAACTTGAAAATGTTGAAGCTATTAATTTTGTCAACATTCATTTTGCTGTTTTATAATCTAGTTTTTTGTGATGTGTGTACTTTGATCTGGATATAAATACATCGTGTCTGTTGAATAAAATTGGAATTCTATTAATTACAAAAGCCTGACCAAAAAAAACATTTTAAAGAACTATATTTTACTTTATTGTAAAGTTGATTAATCTTGAAGCCATTTTTGTAAAAATTGCAAGTCCAAAGCAGCACATCAACGTGGTAGTAATTAGTGGTGCGACATGGGCTCAAATCTGCAGTTCAAATGAATTGTCTGTCTTGATTCTGATGGTGTATTGAGGGAGAGACTAAACACTTCACCCAGTTAATGCAGAGATGTGAGTAGGGGGAGTTGTGGGAGTATGACTAAAACAGGAATGTCATCACATTCAGCTTCACTCATTTATCTTGCAGTAGTTGGCTTAAAGTGGCATTGGTCTGAGAGCTCCGAACAATGGCAGAAATGTTCCAATAGCCCCAAAACCCTACATATTTTGGGGTGAAGTCATCACTTTGACATGGGCTGGAATTTTACCAGAAGGGGCAAGTCCTGAGCTCAGGTGGGCAGGCATCGGGACCACATCGTCAATTATCCCAGAGACAACCTCCTAATTGCTGCTGCCAGGGCCCGCTGTCCAATCAAGGGCAGTGGGCGAGCTGCTGATGCTTCTGGCCCAATCAGAGGGTCAACAGTTCTGGAGCCTCAGTAATGCCACCAGGAAAGATTGGTGCAGTTAAGGCATCCGGAGAATATGAGGATGCCTCGACATGGTCACCCGAGTCACTGCTGTTCCTCCTCTGGTAACATTCTCTGGCATTTTACCACCTACCTGCCTCCCAGCATATCGCCCCAGGGCTAATAAAATCTTGGTCATGGTTTCTTGCTCTAAGCATTAGAATTAATAAATTTTCACCTCCACAGCCTTAACTTCATGGACCAACACATGCTCTATGCACAGGGAGAATAGCAGCATAGTGGAAGAGTGAGTATTAGCAAAAGCATAAGACTGCTCATTTAAAGTAGAGGAGTCTAAATGCCTGCTCTCTGTAGAGTCTTCTTAGGCAGCCCCTTGGGATCGAGGATGACTTCCTTCCACTCCTGGTTAATGGGTTCTGAGTTGGCTGATAAGTCCAATGTGCGATCTGCAGGCTCTGCCACATGTGGGGCAGGTGGTGCTTGGAGGGTTGGGTAGATGAGTTATTTGGAGGTTTACTCTCTCTCTTCAACACCTCAACTTCGCCCCTGGGTGTTCTCAACAAAATAACTCGATGTGTTCTGTGCTTTCCTGAATGAACCTTGCCTATTTTAACCAAGTCGCAAGCCAGGGATTCCCATGAGTCAGTGGAGATGTTTGACCTCTTCAAGGGCGCTTTCAGGACATGCCTAAAGCGCTTCCACTGTTCTCCTAGGCGTCTCCTACAGCAACCGTGTTCCGACTAGTGTATTTGCTTCAGGAATCCGGTGTCAGGCATATAAATGACATATCCATCCCAGTGGAGCTGGTTTTGAGTGGCTAGCACCTCGATGATGGCCATGTTGGCTTGGGACAAGATACTGCTGCTGAACCACTTTTCTTGCCACCAGATTTGGAGGGTCTTGGAAAGCATCACTGGTGGTGCTCCTCCAGTGCTTTGTCGGTTGTCTAAATCTCCAAAATATAGCAGCACCAGGATCACTGCTGCCTGATAAGCCATGACCAGAGTTTACAGCATAGTATGCTTAAATCCACTGATTTTAATGCCAGCATACTTATGCTGGTACTAAAATGTAATCTTCCTAATGCTATTGTTCCTCATTCTCTGCAGCAGTTGGAGCTTGATCAAAATGTATCATACAGCGCAGAAATTAACCAGAAACAAACTGTTGTATGATGTGCCTGCATGCCACTGTAATGTAAAGGTGCTTGGCAGAGCAACGGTTAATGTGGGACTGGAGAATAGCACTGCCCACAGTATAATGTATAGAGTCACATGGTAACAGACTGAGAGAACAGTCTCGAGAGTACACTCTGCAACCAGTCTGCGTGGAGGTAAGAGCACCATGCATGACGATAACCTGGGATCTGTAAATAGTTAAAAATCAATAATAAAAGGTTCACGTTTAAATATACAAGTCTCACAATCTCATGATTGAGGCATCTAAAGAACAAATATTACAACATGATTGGCAGCAGTGGGAGCTCCTAAAAGATATCACTTCAGCGGTGATATGAAAGGTGGCATTTTAAACGATGAACCCAGAACAGTATCCCAAGATATGAAAAACTAAAAGCAGCTAGAGCTGGACTGGAGAGATGTGCATCTAAGAAGAAAAATTGAAGAAACAATTGAAGAAGCTTTGCTACAGACTTAGAAGTTGAGGAATCTCCAGAGTGAGTGTGTCCATTGCGAGACCCCCCGAGTGACACAGAATGACGACGCCTGCTCAGCTCACAAAGACGTGTGAGCACAACTACAAAAAACAATGCAAGAGCCTGAGTGATGCTGAGTTAAATTACTTAGTTAGATCACAAGACGGAGCACAAACCTATAGAAATTGCAAGACCCTGAGTGACACAGTTTGAAGAATACTGGGCCATTCACGAGGCGGTGAGCAAAATAAAAATACAAAAAGCTTTACTTACATTATAGAATAGGTAGCATTCCCACGGCTCAGCATATCCATATAGAAGGTGGAATTTAAAAAAGAAACTGTAAAAAAAAAAGGCTAGCAGAAGAAAGAGAGAAACCTGTAAAGTTTTCAAAAAGAAGAAAACCTGCAGAGTTTAAAAGCAGAAATCGCTGCACAGTTGACAGCTTGCATCTTTAAAAAAGTGCGCCCACCGAAACTCTCAAAGTGTGGTGCATTCAAAAAAAAGAGGAACGTTCCTGCAGAGTTTTAAAAAAAACTAAAGAATCACCTTGCAATCGGTCTTTGCAACCCAGAGAAAAAATTACTGCAGTTTTTAAAAGTTTTTTTTAAAAAGGTCCACGATCATGGGAATCCCGGAAAAGTGCGGGCATACAAAAAAAGGACCTGCAGAGGTAACAGAAGAAGCAGAGAAAGAATCGACCTGAATTTTGAAGTTTTGAAAATTTTTTTAAAAAGGCCAAAGATTGCTGGGGAATCCGGTAAATTCAGAAAAGTGTGAGAAAAATCACAGTGACAGAACCGATGACAGCCTGAAGTTAAAAAAAGGTTACTGAGTAAAAAAATAGTTGCTGCACACACTGTCTTAAAAGGGTAACAACATTTAAAGCAGTAACTACAAGAAAAAACAAACAGCCATAGACAGCAAATCAGAAGAGCCAGGTGCATTTTTGCTATGGAGAGGGCTAAACCAGTCTCAAGAGTGGGGTCTTGGAGAAGACAATTTTTAACTTCCAGAAGAGTTACATGATTAAATAAGGAATCCGAAGGAACACAAGTTGATAAGTTTTTATTCATCTTTGGTTGATTTGCTGGTGAAGTGCTCCAAAGCCAATGTATTGATCAATACCCAACAACATTTAGTGAGATAGTAACGGCTCTGACAGATATTTTAAACTCCAAGTTGTGGAGAGTGCAGACCCTAGATGAAGGTTTAGCACAACCTCAATAAAGTGCCGAGAGCAACGAGAGACCCCAGAGAGAGAGCAACTCCCAATAAAGCATGAGGACAACAAAAGAGCCCAGAAAGAGGGCAACTCCCAATAAAGCATCATGGGCAACAAGGGACCCCAGAGAGAGGACAAATCCCAATAAAGCGCCAAAGGCAACAAAAGACTCCAGAACGAGAGAACCAAAAGACCTCAGAGCGAGGGATGCAGATGGCAGTGTGGAGTGAACAGATGGCTATGCATGTCGGAAAGCTATCTGAGGTAACTCAAAAGAAGCAAAACATACAAAATGTAAATGAAGTTGTTCTACAGGAAATGTTCGCATCAGAGCCGAACTGGAAGATTTGAAGATTCAAGGTGAATATATACCTTTGAAAATGCATGATAAACCGAAGTCTTCAATGAACCAAGCAGTTTGAGATCTGAACAAGCAAATTTCAGTGACGGCACAAAAGGTGCCAAGAGGAGAAAATGACCCTCAATTCCACAGTTGGCAAATCAAAGCAAGAGTTAGAAAATCTCAACCAGATATACGGCCAGGCAAAACAGCAGAGGAAATGGCACACAAAGAATCAATATGTAGCCATGGAAAAACATGAGGATCTTAAAAGGATGTTGAATACTACTTCAGAAAAGGCTGTGTAGGAATTATCAGTAACAATAAAACAATGCACTGAAGCCCAGGGTGAGTTGGCAAGAGGTCAGCAAGAAAATAAACAGTTGAAAGAACAATTGATTGTCGTTCAAGATCAAATGCAAAAGGAATGTGTAACCATTCAGCAACATGAAGAAATGAAGACTGTTTAAAACAGCAAAATGGAAGCACATCAAAAGAAACTCAAGGAGACTATGCTGAATTACAGGAAAGCTCAAGGTGAAGCAAGCAAGCTTCACAAAGAAGAGGAAAACCTGTTGACAGGCCTTCACACAATACAAGAATTACATAGAACAAAGTTCATTCCTCTGGAAAATTACAAGAGAAGGAAAATAAGTTTAACATCACTCTGAACAAAGCTGAAGAACCAGTTGGCAGAGAAGAATCAGCAGTGTTCTACAGTTCAGGAGGAAGCCGAAAGCTGCTTTCACTGGAGAGCAACCTGGCCAACAGTGAAACCAAACTGCAGGAAAAGGACAAAGTTCTGTTGCAGACAGAGAAAGAAAAGACAGAAATAAGATCAGAAAATGTAAATCTAACACTGAAATGCAGAGAAATAGAAGAAGAAAGCACACTGGATGTTTCAGATGTACTGAGAATCATTGAGATAAATGAAAAGATTCATAAGCTTGTAAAACAGTTTGAAAATAAAACCGCAAACAAATGTTTGGCTGAAATTGTGAGACAAATGGAAATGAAGGTTCTATTTGCAAAACGTATACGTCTGGCAGGAACATGGCAGAAACCATGGAAAAAGAAAATTCAAGTCCACTCAAGCAATGAATGGAGTGCACATTCCCTGTGGAAGGATAGGGACAAACCCAGTGTCTGAAAAAAACAGACGGGTTGTTAATAAAGAGAAACACAACTCGAATGAGTGCAAAAAGTGAATCAAATGGAGATAGCCAAGTACCAGGAACACAGAGTTCTACCATTCCTCCAAATGTGACAGACCGAGATGTGGAAGAACTGCCAAGCCTCAAGACCATCTGAATTCATAAAGTCAGAGACTTGAGGTGGGGATGGAGCAGGGACAGCAAGTAAAGATTGTATTACAAATAGTTATACTCCATTGGAAAGGAAAGTTTTCTTTGGAGAAGAAAGGGGATCTTGTATGACGTGCCTGCATGTCATTGTGATGTAAAGGTGTTCGGCAGAGCAAGGGTCAACATGAAACTGGAGAATAGCACTGCCTACGATATGATGTATAGAATAATTTGGTAATAGACTAAGAGAAGAATCTAGAGAGAACTCTCTGGAACCAGCCTGCATGGAGGTAACAGCACAATGCAAGATAGTAACCTGGGATCTGTAAATAGTTAAAGATTAACAATAAATGGTTCATGTTTAAATATACAAGTCTCAAGGTCTCATCATTGAGACAGCTAGAGAACCCATATTACAACACAAACTAACCAACCTAACCTAGATCATTATCTAACTTATTTTTAAGGTCTCTTTCTAAGATCCTGGGTACATCTCTGAATCAGGGAGAAAAAAAAATTCTTATAAAAAGGGTATTTACCCTCACCCAAGAAAAATTCTTTCCAGTTTCCCTGCTGTATCACCCAATTTCCTTTTAGTCAGGAGGATTTTTTATACTGTGTTCTGTGGCCTTTTTCACGCTTGTCATCTAAGCTGTTCTGTGACCTAATGGTCAGTGTGAGCATGAACACTGCTTCAACAAGTTTACATCAAATAAATCAAATGCATGTTTTTTTTTTTAAATGCAACAAAATGGGAATGGGTTGCAATGCAATGAGTTTTAATTTAGAGTGGACTAATAGGATCCTTTAAAAGAAACACTCCAATCTTAATAAATTATCTTGAGATGGATTGGGGGGGACGGGGGGGGTGGTGGAGAACATATTGAAGCTCCAACACACAGCAGCTCAAAACGGGGCACTGGGTGTTTCCTTGCAAACCTCAATTATGCTGTTTTGTGGAAAGAAATATGTAGAGTACCTCATCGACAAGTCACACTTGCATGCCTCTCGGCAGTCAGCACAAGAGTGTCATTGGCAGAACTCATATCTGGCCTTTGTCCAACCTCTTAGCCACAGGAGATGCAAGACCTTTAGACTGAAACATTAAATTTGATAGGAGGAGTGAGAGGTGTTATAATAGTGTTACAATCCCTATAGAGACCAAAAACTTTGAGAAAGATGTTCGAATTTCCAGTGGCTGACTGCAAGGATCACAAGGTTTCAAGTCTTAAGACTTTTACTGCAATGAACAAAATAAAAGCAACATTGTCTAAACACTATTCAGGCAGCTTATACTCTAAACTACAAAAATTATCTCCCATTTAGCTTTTCAAATGACAAAAAATCTCTTTCCACAGTTACACTTTGTTCTGTACCTTTAAGTGGACACTTCATTCTCCAAGAACAAAACAAAGCTATCATCAGCTCCTGATGGCTTACTTTCTTTTCCCTTTTCCAGCTGGATAACTTCAAAACCCCGAATCGACACTCACGGTGAGGGTTACCCTGGAGATCCTTCCATCTAGCCAAATCTTCCAGCCCCATTTAAAATTCTCAATCTGAGCGTGAGCTCCCTCCTGCATTCTATGTGATCAACCACAGAGACTGGCTGCCTCTATCTCTGTTCTTTCTCTCAGATTCTTCTACAAAGGCCTGTCTGGGAGGTTCAGGAATACCTTAAGAAAAACCCTGTAACCCAATACTACAATGGTTTGCTATGGACTCTTCCCCTCTCAAAGCCAATCTCCATGGCACTGTGAATCACGTGGGTCTTGCATTCAGGTAGAAATGCTAATTAGCTATCCTTTAGATACCCAACTCCATTCTATCTTGAAATTAAATAGACAGTTTTAAGCATAGAGATAAAAACAAAAAACTACTGCGGATGCTGGAAATCCAAAACAAAAACAGAATTACCTGGAAAGGGTCATGTGGACTCGAAACGTCAACTCTTTTCTTCTCCACCGATGCTGCCAGACCTGCTGAGTTTTTCCAGGTAATTCTGTTTTAGTTTTAAGCATAACTGTTTACAAAACCCAACATTCTTAACACCGCCCTGTGACTTGCAGATTTACAGTCTACTCTGAGGCCTCACATAGTCCACTGGTGTGAGCTAGTTGCAGCTTCTTCCCTGTAAATCAATCTGGGCCCCCTTTAACAACCAGAGCTTGTTGGACAGAATTCAGAACAAGTCACATGGCCCCACTCATTCCTTCATTTTATCCTAAGTTAAAGAGACAGCCCCAAGACATAACAATCTTACAAAATTCAAATTTGTAACATTGGTTTTGATGCTAGGCGCTCAGCTCTCAGACTTGGAGGGTGGAATCATCCCAGAACCGCTGCATTGATTATGCATTCCCGGGAAACACGCCATTTCCATGGCGGGCGGGCTCTCACTGGCCCGCCACTCCATGACCTCATTGCTTCATCAGGCCAGGCACCATATTTAAAGTGCAGCCGCATGCACACCTCTCAGTGCTTCCAGCCCACGACTACTGCGCACAAGACATGGCCCCTAAAGGCAAGAGGACTGCAGCCCCCAGGTTCAATGACGCATCCCTCGAGCGCATTTTAGACACAGTAGAGGCCCGCTGTGCTGTCCTCTACCCCCACTCTGGCTGAAGGATAGGCAGCAACATTACTAATCTGGCTTGGGAGGCGGTGGCAGAGGTGGTCAGCTTCAGCGCCCTGCAAAAAAGAGCAGCCACCCCCTGCCGCAAGAGGATGAATGATCTCCTCTGTTCTGCCAGGGAAAGTCACTCTTCTCATCACTCTCAACTTACACACTCACAAACCCATCACACATCCACAGGGCCCTCACTCACTGCCAGTTTAAGAGACATCAACATTCACTCTCACACACACCTTCACTGTCCTCATCCCATCCATGGGACCACTCAACACCCACACATGCCAGGCATACTTATCATCTGGCCTCGCAGGAATCCTGCTTATACTCTCTCCATCTCTATTAATGCAAAACAAGCTGGCGCACAAGAGGGAGGTCACAGAGTTGAGGAGTAATGCCTGAATCAAGGTCCTCACAGACTTTGAAAACAGAGCCATCCAGCTGGAGGGCAAGGACCCGGACCTTTCCCCTGCTGAGGGTGAGGTCGGCGCTGCTCTATCAAGTGAGGATCCAGCAGTGCAACATCCATCAGACAACCATGCTGTAAATGTTGTGTCCTGTTTCATAGGCCACTGCCACGCACTAATTATCTCTTCTTGCTTTCACAGGCACATCTGGGAAACTGCCAAGACAGTTCACAATCCAGGGACTTCAATCCAGCCCCGAGGATGTTCAGAAGAAGAATCTGCTGAAAGTCTCCCTGAAGGCACGTCACAGCACTCACCCACATCCTCCACCAGTGCAGAGACACACATCTCGGTGGGACCTAGCTTTAGCATAGTCTCAGCATCACAATCTGGTGAGCATATTGCACTTTCTGATCCACAGCAGGGAACAGCAGGGACTTCCCAGGTGTCCAGCACTCAGAGGACTGCTGGAGGCCAGAAATTTGCTGAGTTCAAGTCAGATGACAAGCCTCTGGACTCAGTCATGTCACAGTTGCTGAAGCTGCAAAGGCAAGCTCAGGAACATCAGGAAGGGATTTCCGCTGCACTCCTCAGATTGCAAGACAAAATGGATAGCGCCAACATTCCAACACTCTGAAGTCAACACTGGTAGGTTGGCAGCTGGCATAGAAACCTTGATCCAGGGCTTCACTCCTGCACTGCTGCATGGGCTGAACTCCGTCGCTGATGCCATAGTTGGCCTCCAACGTGTACGCAAGAGGGGTGCGGGGTAGCCCAATCTCACTCCAGCTACCCCTTCTCCTTAAGGAGTCAGCCAGGGCCCTCAGGCACCCATAGGGAGGAGGTTCAACAGGTGTACTCCCTGGGGCAATCCATCCAGGTGACTCTGGGAGAGTCCGGCCTATCCAAATCCCCTCTGCCTGTGACCTCAGGAGCTCCAGCGCCACAGGCAAAGGTGATGACACTGCCACACAGCAGGACCCAAAAGCAGGCTGGGGCCCTCCAGGTCTTTGCTCTCCAGAGGACACCCACCAAGGTCATCACAGACAACAGGGCATAGCAATCAGCAGGCTGCCCCCATCTCCGCTGTGGATATCTGGGGAGCACCAAGACGTAGTGGCAGGGTTAGAAAAGTTAAGACGATGTAGTTGCACAGCCTGGGCACAGGTGTTAACCACTTGTACATAATGTTCACTATTGTAAATAAACTCCCAAGAATGTCTCCATGCCTATGGCTCCTTGTTCTGATGAGCAATGTTTGTGTCACTGAGATGTGAAACCTTCCTGCACAAGATAGGGGCAGCGGTCTCAGTCCAGGGCCTCTTCCTTGTGCTTTGTGCAGCCTTCAGACCAAAGTGATGATCCGGTCTCACACTCCCTGGACATTTTAGTGATGCCTGAACCTCCATGGTGCTTGTCATTGCTGCCAGAATGTCATTGGCAGGCATCACGGAGTTCCGTCATTCTCTCTGTGTGCTCTCAGCACCTTTAAGGCGCAATTGGCCCCCATCTCATCAGCATCTGTGACGACTGACGCTGTGCTCCTGAAGGGGTCAGGTGCTGAAGGCAAACAAAGGATCAGGTGCTTTTAAAGTTTCACGGCTGCATCTCCATGGTATGACCCTGATCACAGAGCACAAGCATGCTGCCCTCAGACAGACAGGAGTCAGACATTCCCAGAGGCTATGTGAAGATCTATAGAGTGTACTCACTGAATGTCGTCATCATCCTCCTGCAATCGAGGGACTATAAGGGCCTCTACTGCTTCTCAATGACAGGAGCATTACAGAGAGTATGTGCACTGCCATAAGCCAGACTGGAGTCAAACGCACATAGTTGCAATGTGAGGATCCATGGCATCTCCTCACTGCATGTTGTCATCATCCTCCACAAAACTAGCAGCTACAAAGGCCTCCTGAGTGCGCCTGCCTTGTCTGGTCAGGGCGAGGGGCTCATTGCTGTCATGGTCATCTTCAAGGACCTCCTCACCCTTATCTCCGTCAACATCCTCCTCATCAGAGGAGACCTCCAGGTCCTGCATCTCATTCTCAGCCAGCTCCTCTCCCTGTTGTAGCAGGTAGTAAAGGGTGCAGCAGGCAACAACGACACGTGACACTCTCTACGGACTATATTGCAGGGCTCCACAAGACCGGTCTAGGCACTGGAACCTTATTTTCAGCATCCCGATGGTTTATTCCAGCAAGTTGTAAGTTGTAGCCTGAGCCTTGTTATACCTTCACTCTGCTGCAGTCTGAGGCCACCGCATGGCGGGTGTCATCAGCCACGTCCTCCACAGGTAGCCCTTGTCCCCTAGAAGCCAACCCTGCAGCCTCAGTGAATCCTGGAAGAAGTCAGGGATCTGTGACCGACTGAGAATGCAAGAGTCCTGGACACTCCCTGGAAACCGTGTCCAGACCTGCAGGATGTGCTCATGGTAGTTGCACACCAGCTGCACATTCAGCAAATGGAAGCCCTTGCGGTTGACATAGTTGATCCCTTGTTGTGACAAAGATCTGAGTGCCATGTGAGTGCAGTCGATGGCATCCTGCACCTGCGGGTTACCCGAGATCAGGGCAAATCCAATCGCTCTTGTATCCTGGCTTTCCTGGTCCCGGGCGAAATGCACAAAGTTGTTTGCCTTCACAAAGATAGCATCTGTGACCTCATGGATGCACCTGCGGGTGGGGGCTTGTGATATCCCACACAGGTCACCTGGGGAGCCCTGGAAAGAGCCACTGGCATAAAAATTGAGCGCCGTAGTCTCGTTTACGGCCACTAGCAGTGGATGCCCTCCATGTCCTCATGGCACCAAATCCTGCAGTAGCTGGCAGATGTGACTGACCAGTTCCCTAGACATGCGCAGTCTTCAGCGACACTGGTTGTCAGTCATCTGCAGGGATGAAAGGCAGCATCTATAGACCTTGGGTCTAGCTCGGCGCCGACCAACGACAGCTCACTGTGGCTCTTCAGTGGCGTGTGCAGGAGCCCCAGCCGCCCCTTCTTCCAGAGGGTGCAGCTCCTCCCTGTGCAGCCAGGCACCTCCGACACTCTCTTCTCCATCATCTCCGCATGCTACAAGCTAGTTCACCAGGCTTCATGCTCCTGATGTACTCCTCCTGCAGGAATAAAGAGAGAGATGCATGGGTTAGCATGGGTGTACTAAGAACCTCTCTTGATTAAGTCTGAAGGCCCTTAACATATCCTGGAGAGTGCTGGCCCCCATTTGGATGGCCAGAGTTTAGTGCGCTGCATGGCTGCCCGAAATCCCAACCACCTCTGCCTCACCACCTGACTAATTGGCAGCAGCCTTGCTGATTGGACTGCATGCTGTGCACTCAGCTCAGGCATTCTCCTAACCCACACTGCATGGCTGCAATGTTAGGTTGAACCATGGAGGAGACTGGTCCAAACTGGGATGATGACATTGCAAGGAGCTGTGAGCATCTCCACCAGTGACTGCTCCACGGCCAGCTTTAGCAAGGAGATTGTACAGCGTACCCAGTCGTCCACTAAAACACTCATTAGTTTGCAGTCTGTGCCCAAGGGGTGAAAAGCTCTGTGGCACTTGGCAGCACTTTCATGCCTCTGCATTGCTTGAGTGGGCAGATAAGCTAAAGGCCCGACTCCATGCATGTCAATGTGGCTGCGTCTGAACTGTCTCAGCTCTAGGGGAATGGTCACTTTATACAAGGTTTCCCTAATGCATGACGGCTTCCCTCCTCCCCACCCCACACGTGCTTGTGCACTACCTTCAACCGCGGGGCAGCCCTTGCCCCCCCCCCTTCCAACACGTTTAACCACAGGGCAGCCCTTGCCCCCATGCCTCCAAAGCACCTCAACCTTGAAGTCCAACAGGCAACCCCGGTGAGCGCTGCACAATGTTACTGTGTACGCACCTCCGAGTTCCCCTCAAAGTGCAGCTCGCTAAGTGCATGCTTTATACACGGTGTTGTGAAACATGTCAGCGTGATGGGACGACAATCCAGTGGTGGGGGTGGGGGGGTGTGGTGATTCTGGTGGGCCGGCCTTATAATGATATGCAGATGTATTACAATAAGGTTCCTGACATCCAATGGCAGGAAATGCTGCCCGCCATCAATGGGCTGAGTGGACAATCACAATGTTGTGAAACCGATTTTTGGCGATCTTGCCATATTGTCCGCTCGTGTCGCCGAGCACGCCCAACACCAGCGGGCATGGATGATTCCGCCCGGAGTCAAATGCACTCCCGACTGATGTGATTATAAATTATTCTGTCTGCCAGAAGTAAAGGTCCTTTGTGAAAACAGTTTGCGCAATCTCAGTCTAGATCCTCAAATCACAACACAAAAGTATCAGTAGTTTTGCACTAATTGCCAACAAATTAGTCATTTCTCAGACCAAATCCAATGGTAACAATGGTATATTAAAGGCTCTTCTAATTTGAGGCAGACGCACATTATTGGACCAGTGTTAAGTGATCTGTACTCTCCGCTGTCTGCATTGGAGTGCTTGATACATCAGATGTCCAGAATTGAAAATGTTATACCCCATTTCTAGCACCAACATGTTTTAGCTTGGCGAGCACAAATTTCCATACTCCTCCAATGTGGTTAAAAATCTACTGCACTCAGGTGGTTAAGGTGTTCAATTTCAATCTGTGCTGAAGTAGCCATGGGAACACTGCAGTTGGCCTCAATGCCCTTGGTTTGGAGAGGATTAAATTGACCGGAGTCCTGTTCATCAATATGCAGCACCCACTTCCAATAGCGCGTGTATGTGTAGATTGCATAAAGGAGAGAATGAAGCTCAATTTTAATTACCCCTGTTGTGTCTTGTGGTTCCCAGTAGTTCGAAATAATCGCACTTTTAAACTCAAATGCTGGAGCTTCATTGAATGTTTTTCTCAAATCACAGTGTGTGCTGCAGGCTGATACATTGTTAGTTGGATACACATAATGTAGTGCAGTGGTGAGTGATGTGGCACTCTGGGTACTTATGTATATATACGCAAGAACCTATAGTTTCTAAACCATATTGGAATGATATAATAATATAAGGACCCCATGGTTGAATACCTTACAGGTGCTCTCTTTCAAAGCCCCCCTATGAAGAACAGCCAGTTGGATGACATTGATGACAGAACTGTATCACAAGTGAGTAATTGCCTTGAAGTAGGAGAAAATTGGCAGAAAAAGGAGACAAATATCCCACTGAATTTGGAAAGATCACATACAAGAAAGAATAGATGGTGCAGAGCCATCTATGAGAGATAGCTGTTGATCACAAATGAAGAAACCATAAATAAACAGCAACCCTCTTAGTGTCATAAATGTATAAATTGCATCACATGGTTCCTCAAAGCATATTTTGCTTATATCCTGATAGTTTAGTTAGCAGATGCAAGTTTTACTTTTAAATAAAAAGTGTACCATGCACAAATGATGGAGCTTTTCCAGTAACATCCACAGTACATTTTTGCTGTTAGTCTGCCCCAGTACTCAGGTGCACCACCATCTCTTTGAAATACAGAAGAAAGGAAATAAATCACCGTGCATAAAAATAGTCTCCATTACAAAATAGTAGAGAGGTGTAGCCATCAGTTAATTGGTGAGTGATGGGTCAAGCATCACAAAACAAAGTACAGGTCTGTAGAATTATAGAATTGTACAGCACAGGAGGACACCTTTCGATCCATTACCTATCAACATCCGGGGGGTTACCATTGACCAGAAACTGAACTGGACTAGCCACATAAATACTGTGACAACAAAAGCAAGTCAGGGGGAATTCTGCAGCAAGTAACTCACCCCCTGACTCCCCAAAGCCTGTCCCCCATCTACAAGGCACAAGTCAGGAGTGTGATGGAATACTCTCCACTTGCCTGGATGAGTGCAGCTCCAAAAACACTCAAGAAGCTGAACATCATCGAGGACAAAGCAGCTCGCTTGATTGGCACCCCTTAAACATTCACTCCTTCCACCACTGAGGCACAATGGCAGTAGTGTACTGTCTACAAGATGTACTGCAGCAACTCACCAAGGATCCTGCAACAGCACCTTCCGAACCCACAATCTCTACCACCTCAAAGGACAAGGGCTGCAGATGCATTGGAACACCACCACCTGCAAGTTCCCCTCCTTCTGACTTGGAACTATATTGCCATTCCTTCACTGTCGCTGTGTCAAAACCCTGGAACTTCCTTCCTAACAGCACTGTGGGTGCACCAATAACACATGAACTGCAGCGGTTCATGAAGGCAGCACACTACCACCTTCTCAAGGGCAATTAGGGGTGGGCAATAAATACCGGCCCAGCCAGTGATGCTCACATCCCATGAAGGAATAAAAATAAGTTCTCTGGTAGTGGTATCCAATTAATCTTACTCCCCTGCTCCATCCACAGAACCCATTATTTTTTCCCTCCAAGTATTTATCCAATTCTCTTTTGAACGTTACTGTTGAATCTGCTTCCATTATCCCTTCAGACAGTGCATTCTAGTTCACACCAAATTTCTGTGTATGTTTCCTCAATTCACCAATGGTTCTTTCACCACTCATCTGGTTACTGACCTTCTGCTTCAGAAACAGTTTATCTACTCTATCCAAGCCATTCATGATTTTCAACACCTGTATCAAATCAAGGAGAACGAGGCCAAGAATAATGGCAGCTTGCATTTAGATAGCAGCTTTAACATGCTAAACTGCCCCAAAGTGCTTCACAGGAATATTAGCAAATGAAATTTGACACCAAACTGCATGAGGAGATATTAAGGCAGATTGTCAAAGAGACAAGTTTTAAGGAGCATCTTAAAGAAGCTGTGGGAGGTGTCAGCTGTGGCTCAGTTCATAGCACCCTCGCCTTTGAATCAGAGGGTTGTGGGTTCATGTCCCACTCCCGGAAACCAAGAACTGTGATTGTACTCGAAAGAGTTGCAATCTGTGACTGTTGATAACTAAAGAATTTTTTAAAGAAGCTGTGGCTCAGTTCATAGCACCCTCGCCTTTGAATCAGAGGGTTGTGGGTTCGTGTCCCACTCCCGGAAACCAAGAACTGTGATTGTACTCGAAAGAGTTGCAATCCGTGACTGTTGATAACTCGAAAGAATTTTTTAAAGAAGCAGAGAGGTTGAGAAGCAGAGAGGTTTACGGAGACAATTCCAGGGCTTAAAGCCTTGGCAGCTGAAGGCATGGCCACCAATGGTGATGCAATTAAAATCGGGGATGCACAAGAGGCCAAAATTGGAGGAGAACACATAACTTGGAGGGTTGCAGGGTTGAAGAAGATGACAAAGACAGGGAGGGGGAAGGCCATGAAGGGATTTGTGTTACAAAAGTATAATAATTTTCATAATATTTTTCTGATTTGTTGTAAAGCAGGTTTCTGGGTGTGAGTGCAGTGTCTGTGTGATTGAATTATATTTGAAGTCAGGTAGACTGCAAGCTTGAAATTATCAAAAGAAGCTAGGTGTAGAAATATACTTGAAATGCTAATGAGTAAACAGGGATGCTGTCTTAGCATGTAAGGTGTGAAGGGAATTTACATTTTTAGATAAGTGAAGGGTTTGTTTGGATTTCAAAGCGATGTTAGTCTGTTTACAACTAGTCACATAAGCAAGGCTAAGGAGTGTGTTTATTTTTCCCAAAGGTTACTGACAATATTGGCAACATGAAAGGTTTTATATTATGGGAACTGTATGGTTCCAAAGATATATGGAACAATGAAATTTATATATTAAAGAGAGGGAAACATTTATAAAGGAGAATGAAATGCTATGTGGGGGCCATGTAAGGTCGAAAAGGAGTGGGTGAAACAGCCTTGAAGAAGCCTCCAGCCATTTGTGCATAAGGCTGTTGTGTCCAGTAACTAATGTTGGAGAAAGCCATTTGGAATTCCATTGTCAAGTGGGTCATTCGGCCTTTCAAGCCTGTTCCACCATTCAATATGATCATGGCTGATCCTCTATCTCAACGCCATACTCCTGCACTCTCCCCATACCCCTTTACACTTTTAGAGTGATCATAATACAAACCCCTAAGACCTCCCCCTAGTCTGAAAAACAACAGTTCACCACTACTCTATGCTTTCTGTCCTTAGCCAATTCTATATCCATACCTCTGTGCTGCATTATTCTATGTGGTCCATTGTCAAATACCTTTTGAAAAACTATATACACATCAACCACACTACTCTCTCCAACTATCTCCATTCCTTCACCAGTACAATTCACACAATCAAATTAGTCAAACACAATTTGCCTGAAACAAGTCTGTGCTTTCATGTAATAGCCTCTACTTTTTCAAATGCCAATTAATTTTGTCTTGGATTATTGTCTCTCAAAGTTTCCCCACCACCTATATCAGGCTGTATGGCCTGTAATTGCCGAGTTTCTCCCTCTCCCCTTTTTTGAACAGGAGAAACACCATTGTACTGCAATACAGTCAATATCTGGATGCAGAACATTCCCTAGTTTTTGTCAGATTCCAGTCACCACTATCCTAGCATAAAATTAGATGTATCTTCTTAGGCAATTCCTCAGGATCGAGGATGACTTGCTTACACTTCAGTTCGATGGGTTCTGAGATGGCTGATAAGTCCAATGCACAATCTGCAGATTCTGCCACATGTGGGGCAGATGATGCTTTAAAGGTCAGGTAAATGAGGTGTTGGAAGATTTGTGGGCTTTCCCTGATGCACTGACCGTATCCCTGACAAAATCTCTCGATGTATTCTGCGCCTTCCTGAATGAACCTTCTCATTTTGGTCAGCCACAGGCTAGGGACTTCCATGGGTTTGAGGGGATACTTTGAGGACATCCATAAGATGCATACCTCACATGCATGCTTCCTTTTCTAACTAGTCAGAACCTAATAGGAGAGGGTGAGGGTGGGGGGGTGGTGTGTTAAGAAAGATGCAGGTCGACTCTTCCTCTTTTTGCCTCTCTCCCCAAACCGGAATCCCACCCACCCACCCCCACTTCATTCAGAGGTCTCCTTACTAGCAGAGGGTCCTGTCTGCAATTTAGAAAATCACTGGGGTGGATCCTCCTTCCTACCAGTACAGGTAACAAAATACCACTACAAGTAATAAAATGTCAGTGCACTAACATTCTGTACCAGCTGGGCCACATAAACATAATTTCCCCAATGGTTGGAATTTCTAAAATACAACTACTGCATGTATACTGGATATTTGTTCAGAGCATAACGATAAAAGACATCTACAACTGGAAATTGATTTTAACCCACAAAAAAATTATTAAGTAACAAATCATTAGATATAAAATCAAACTGAATATAATTCGTTCCTTCAGGGTTTCATCACTCGATAGCACTTCAGAAATATGACAGAGTGGGTGAATAGGACAAATCAGTGACCCATACCCTTCTTTCTTCCTCATCTCAACACACCCAAATAAAAAGGGTTAGGCATTTTCATGTATGAAATTCATTAGATCTCCCTGCACAAGAAGTATCAATTTGAAAATTAAATGTAAGGAATACAGCTTGATATCCCTTTTTTAATCATTTAGCTGTTGTACAGGATCATATAACTACATATTAAGTACAAATGAAATCCTGTCTTAGCACATTACCCTGTAACTTTGCAATTTTCCCTGAAAGCCAAGGGCAGAGTTGCATTCATTTTCAGGCCCATTTCCTCAAATGATTAGGCGATCAATCAATCCAGCCATCAATCTCTGTAGGCAGCCAGGATTATCTATCCATCTTTCATACACAGTAACATTAAGATCAGATCAGGTATCAGAACTAATAGGAACACCATGTTGAAGCACTTAAATAGCTCGACCAGGTATCTTTCAGTTATCTCTGTGGAAAACAGTGAAGTAAACCCAATTCTCTGCTAAAATAATTATGGTATTCCACGTTTTAACCCTTTTCACAATTATCTGTTAATATGACTGAGACTGAATAATTCTAATATCGTTTTATTGGGATTTTAAGTCCATGCTAAAATATTTTGTACGTAGATAAATGCTGTTAGAATGAGTTGCAATAGGAATTAAACAGACTATGTGACTGAATAGGTTAACAGTTTACTTCTCCTTTCTCCCCTCCCCCAAGGTTGCAGTTAAATGAAATACTGTACCAATGGAATCCACAAGAACTTTTATCAGCTATCCCAACATAATTATCACAATAGATCAAAGGAAAGGTTTTGACCGTGCATTTACCTCAGCAAACATACTTTCAGTTAACTGAAAAAAACTAATGGAACAATTATTTGCCACTTATCTCTGCAGCATCATCTGGCAGCCAGCAGTGTATGTCTCTGCAAATAGTTTTACACACAGGACCAATGCTATTCCACTGTGAAGCTAAGGAACCATAACTCCATGAGATGTGATAGGAACATCTACAGTTTTGTCCCATGCATGACAAAATGATCATTTGGCAACACTCATGGTTGTGAGTTGAAGTTCTGAGTAGAGGGTTAATTATTGGCCTCTAATCAGAGCTTGAACCTTCAACCATCTCGAAGGTAAATTGTCAAGGTGAGGAGAAATCATACTACTGGCCAGCTCACAATGGATATAAGCAGCTTTAGACAATGTATATGTCTTCAGAACTGACCAGCTAAAATCATTTTGAGATTACACCATATCCTTTTCTGATTTGTGCATGCATTTAATTGCAGTATTATGTGTTACAGCTTCAAAATCTAGGATAACTGAAAGACTACCTGAACAAACCCATTACAACAGGTATTGCCCAAGGACAACAGTAATTCTATATTGAAATATTTTAAACATTGAAATATTGGGCTGATCATCACTTGGTGCTGTGGGTATAATGTTGAAATATACAAAGATACGTTTATAGCTATAAATGGTTCATAACATTGTAAAATATAAAACTCTGAAGACATTGGAAAGAAATTGATGTGATTCAACACTGCATTTCTGAAGATGCAAACTCAAATCTGCCAAAAGATATTTGACCACATCACTTTTTTGGGAAAGCTTTAAGGTTTGTAAACCAAGTGCAATTTGAAGTTTTGACATGGACACCAATCTGAACATCAATAGTACAAAATGACCTCATTTTGAAGGTTGGTAGCTCCAAATTACTTATTTAAAATGCAAGTAGTACAAAATGTCCCCGGGAATAGAACAAGCTATTCAGCTGTGTTTAATTAAGGTTCCAATGAAACTCTTTCGAGTTATCAACAGTCACAGATTGCAACTTTTTCGAGTACAATCACAGTTCTTGGTTTCCGGGAGTGGGACATGAACCCACAACCCTCTGATTCAAAGGCGAGGGTGCTATGAACTGAGCCACAGCTGACACCTCTCAAGGTTCCAATGAAGGGGGTGCAGATTAGAGAACCAAATAAATTTATATCCACGTAGAAAGAAAAGCAAACAAATTAGACATTTCCTGCAAGGTATGCATTCTTTCTGTATTGAGTTTATGATAACCTTGTACTTCCATAAAAGTAAAAATGCACCAAGTATGGAAACAATACAAATTTTCCTAAATAATGAATACAAGTTCTTTCTAATTAAGATTACTGTACTTTTATTAATATATTGATGCCAATGCTACAAAACCCCTTACACTGAAAATGACTTGATGAATGGTACCCAGTTACATTCCTATAGGAGATGCATCCTTTTGCATATCCATTTAAAATAACTAGAATCGTCTCATTTTCAAAAATCACTACAACCTGTTAATGCGCTATTAAAAGGCTACACAGCCTTTACTTCCCAGTGGACTGCGAGGTCTCCTTTTTGTGTCTCATTTATCTAAATATGAGCAAGTACTACTATAATATGATCATTGTCAATGATATGGGTGCACTGATAGCCATCTTCCCCAGGCATGCTCAACAATCTCCAGAAAGTAATTTTACTACAGAAAAAAAAAACAAATAAGCCAAAAACCCTGAATGACAAATATGCTATGCTGATGTTATGCTCTCAAACAAGCTATCACTAGTGTGTTAATACTTATAGACATTAGTTCAAAAGGGTTCACTCAGGGATTTTAAATATTTCTCTCTCGTGTGAAGCATGTCAGTGTAAAATCTTTATCCACTTCCTAAATACACTGTTATTGCTTCAGTACAAATTCATGAACCAGTAGATAATATTGATCAGCTGTCACTACAACACAGGCTGAAAACTTTAAATGTAAATATTGACAGGGCAACCAGCAGTACTTTAAATCATTTTTAGACTTTGTTATGTCCTTAATGGAGTATGTAACTAATTTTCCTTTCCCAGCTTGACATTTTATTTTTCGAATAAAAAGTCAAGAATGGCAGTTCTCAGGCAAAGATGCCTTCACATACTAACATAAATCAATTTTGTCCATTTCCACTTAACTGAAACACATTTTAACAATACAATATATTACACTGATCTTGTACCTTAAATGTATTTCACGATGTTAGTGCTTTTTTTCATAAATGCCATTACCAGTTGTTACCACAAGTTCAGATAAAATCAGCCTGTCAGTGAAGTACTTGTTAAAATTGCCCATCTCCTGAAATTTCAACTGACAGTCACAGGAGTACTTAAATACATGCTGGTAATAAGGAAAAAACTCTTATAAACTATTTCATAAAACCAATCTGTACTCAAAATAAGCAACAGAAATCAATCAAGTACCAAGATATTACCTGACAGTCAATGGGAATTCTGAACTGGTGTGCTTGTTAGGGATGATCAAATTAGATTTCCCATTAATGAGGTTCATGTTGTTCATGTCCTTTGCCATTAGAATAAAGGTTGTGCTTGCATTAATAATGATTCATCAAAGCAATAACACACAGAAATCCTAACGTGCAAAAATATGTATGGTGTCATTCTTTAGTTCTCTAAAGTAATTTACTATTCAGCCCACTGACCAACAGATGTCCAAGCCTCTTGGACAGAAAGGAGATCACACTGAAAACACGCTTAAATGTCAAAGTGTAGTGCCTGTGGACAGTTTGATACATTAGTACCAAATAGCAAACAAACTTCCCTTGCACCAGGATGCTGATGACCTCATCCATTATACATTTGCAGCTCCATTATGAAATCTGACTAGATTTACAGGAATCCAAGGTATCATGATATGATTATGTTCCTGCAAGGATTCTGCATGGCATATATATGAAACTGATACAGGCCAATGCAAGCCTTTTATGAAGCCTGTTCAAAAGCAGAGTGGCAAATCACATATTTCAGCATTTTTACAAGTCAACACTAATCTCTTAGAGAAAGCAAAAAAATATTTTCTACAAATTGTTTCATGGAAAAGAGTTTCAAAGTTTTGGAATACAAGGAAATGAACATTTAACAATTTGGTACTGATGCAAAAACATTATTAAAGTCAGAGCCTGGAAAAACAGAAGCTGTGATGCTAAGAAACTTTCAAGTTTTCAGTACAACCAAGTGGTCTTAGGCAATGGGCCAGATTTTGCTATGAAAATAACAGTGAGGCCAATACTGTGCAGTTATTTATGCACAAGTCAGACAGCCATTTCCAGCAAACGCATATGTGCAGTTAAATAAGAAAATCCAAAAGTTCTGTCCAAGGTGCGCTGCTCCCATAAGCTGCAAGAAAACAGCACCATGTCATCTGGCTCCCTATTCAAATATATGGAATGGCATGAGGTTCCTGTACTGGTGTCACAGATACGAACCAAATTCTCACAAAAAGTTAGGGCCACTCCAATCTAAATACCCTTTAAATTACTGCCAAACAACCTCTGCCACAGAAAATTAATTTCCATGTCTGGAGTCTCATTTATTCAGATTTTAATTATTACTAGTGGTAGAAAAAGTAAGAGAAAAGGCATGATTTTAAGAAATGGCTGAGCACACTGGATACGGCAAAGGTTACGGGCCCCGAAAACATCCCAGCTATGGTGCTAAATACTTGTACTCCATAACCAGCTGCGCCCCAGGCAGGCTGTTCCAATACAGCTACGACATTGGCATCTACCCTACAAAGTGGAAAATTGCCCAGGTGTGCCGGATAAATCCAATCCATTACTGTAGTCTATTATCAATCATTAGCAAAGTGATGGAAAGTATCATCATCAGTGCTGTCAAGTGGCATGTATTCATCAAGAACCTGCTCACCAATGCTCAGTTTGGGTTCCACCAGGACCACTGCGCTCCATCTTATTCCAGGTTGGGTGCAAAAATGGCTAAAACAGCTGAAATTCCAGAGGCATCGTGAGAATGGCTGCCCATGACATTAAGGCAGCATTTGACTGAGGGTGGGACCAAGGAGCCTTAGCAAAATTGAAGCCAAATGTAATCAGGAGGAAAGCTCTCCAGTGGTTGGTGTCATACCTAGCACAAAGATAGTTATACTTTTTGGAAGCTAATCCCCTCAACAGCAGAACATCGCTATTGGAGTTCCTCAGAAAAGTTTTCTAACCCAACCATCTTTAGCTGGCTCATCAACAACCTTCCCTCCATCAGAAGGTCAGTTCGCTAACGATAGTACAGTGTTCGGTTCCAGTCATAATTCCTTAGATACTGAAGCAATCCATGCCCACATGCAGCAAGACCTGGACAACATCCAGGCTTGAATGCATAAGTGGCAACTAACACTGGCACCACATAAGTGCCATGCATAACAGCATAAGAAATAGGGGCAAGAGTACATCATTCAGCCCTTCTAGCCTACTCCACCATTCAAGGAAATCATGGCTGATCTTCTACCTTACCACAATATCTCTATATCCTTAACATACAAAAATCTATCACCTCTATCTCGATTATACTGAATGATTGAGCATTCACAGCCCAACTGGAATACAGAATTCCAAAGATTCCCCAGCATTTAATAAAGAAATTGCTTCTCATCTCAGTACTAAATGGCTGAAGCCGTATCCTGATACTTTTATCCTTAGTTCTAGACTCCCAAGACAGGGAAACATGCTCCCAGCATCTGCCCTGTCAGCCCCCTCAAGAATGTTGTGTTTTAATAAGATCACCTCTCATCTTTGAAATTCTAGGTCTGTTCTACTCAATTTCTTCTCTTCCCAGGAATCAAACTAGTAAAACTTGTTGGGCTCACTCTAAGGTAAGTATACGTTTCCTTAGGTAAGGAAATCAAAACTACACAGTACTCCAGATATGGTCTCATCAAAGCCCTGTATAATTGTAGTAACACTTCATTATTCTTATACTCCAATCCTTTGTAATGAAGGCTAATATACCATTATCTTTCCTAATTGCTTACATACCAGTCTCTTAACTTTCTGTTACTTGTGAACAAGGACACCAAAGTCCCTGTGAATACCAGCATTGTCCAGTCTCTCACTACTTTAAAAAAACATTCTGCTTTTCAATTCTTCTTTCCAA
This sequence comes from Cetorhinus maximus, assembly GCF_964194155.1. Classification (NCBI taxonomy): domain Eukaryota; kingdom Metazoa; phylum Chordata; class Chondrichthyes; order Lamniformes; family Cetorhinidae; genus Cetorhinus; species Cetorhinus maximus. The sequence continues at coordinate 131,523,366 of NC_135884.1, forward strand.
AGTGGATAATTTCCCACATGCCCATATTATATTCCATCAGATCAGGGGAGGCAATGGCGTAGTGGAATTGTCACTGGACTAGTAATCCAGAGACCCAAGGTAATGCTCTGGGCACCCGGGTTTGAATCCTGCCATGGGATGGTGGAGTTTGAGTTCAATAAAAATCTAGAATTAAAAGTCAAAACCCATCTGGTTCACTAATGAACATTTTTTGAATGAATTCCCTTTAGGGAAGGAAATTTGTCATGCTTACCTGATATGGCCTACACATGACTCCAGACCCAATGTGGTTGACTCTTGCCTGCTGTAACAAAACACTACAAAGTCACAAAAAAGGAAGGAAACCTTACGGACCTAAGCACCGGCAACGAAAATGGCAATCTCAGCCCTGTCGACCCTGCAAAGTCCTCCTTACAAACATCTGGGGGCTAGTGCCAGAAGAACTGTCTCACAGACTAGTCAAGAAACAGCCTGACATAGTCATCCTCATGGAAGCATGTCATACAATGTTCCAGACACCACCATCACCATCCCTGGGTATGTTAGGTGTTGGCACAATGGTATACAGTCGGGAGGGAGTTGCCCTGGAGTTGACTCTGGACCCCATGAAGTCTCTTGGCATCAAGTCAAACATGGGCAAAGAAACCTCTTGCTGATTACCACCTATCTACTTTCCTCAGCTGATGAATCAGTGCTCCTCCAAGTTGAAAATCACTAAGAAAGCACTGAGGGTGGCAAGGGCGCAGAATGTACTCTGGGTGAGGGACATCAATGTCCATCACAAAGAGTGGCTTGGCAGCACCACTACTGACCGAGCTGGCCAAGTCCTAAATGACATAGCTGCTAGACTGGGTCTGTGGCAGGTGTTAGGGAACCAACAAGAGGGAAAAACATACTTAACCTCATTCTCACCAACCTGCCTGCCGCAGATGCATCTCTCCATGACAGTATCGGTAGGAGTGACCACCACTCAGTCATTGTGGAGATGAAGTCTCGCCTTCACATTGAAGATACCCTCCATCACGTTGTATGGCACTGCCACCGTGCTAAATGGGACAGATTTCGAACAGATCTAGCAACTCCAGACCAGGCATCCACAAGGCACTGTGGGCCAATAGCAGCAGCAGAATTGTGCTCGAACACAACCTCATGGCTTGGCATATCCCCCACTCTACCATTACCATCAAGCCAGGGAGTGCAGGAGGGCTTGCCAGGAGCAGCACCAGGCATACCTTAAAATGAGGTGTCAACCTGGTGAAGCTATAACACAGGACTACTTGCGTGCCAAACAGCATAAGCAACAACAGGACTAAGCAATTCCACAACAAGTGGATCAGATCTAAGCTCTGCAATCCCGACACATCCAGTCGTGAATGGTGGTGGACAATTAAACAACTCACTGGAGGAGGACACTCCACAAATATCCTCAACCTCAATGATGGAGGAGCCCAGCACATCAGTGCAAAAGATAAGGCTGAAGCATTTGCTACAATCTTCAGTTAGAAGTGCCGAGTGGATGATCCATCTCGGCCTCCTCCGGAGGTCTCCAGCATCACAGGTGCCAGACTTCAGCCAATTTGATTCGCTCCACGTGATATCAAGAAACAGCTGAAGGCACTGGATACTTCAAAGGCTATGGGCCCTGACAATACTCTGGCAATATTACTGAAGACTTGTGCTCCAGAACTTGCAGCCAAGCTGTTCTAGTACAGCTACAACACTGGCTATGTGGAGAATTGCCCAGATATGCCCTGTTCACAAAAAGCAGGACAAATCCAACCCAGCCAATTACCGCCCCATCAGTCTACTCTCCATTATCAGTAAAGTAATGGAAGGGGTCATCAACAATGCTATCAAGCGGCAGTTGCTTAGCAATAACCTGCTCACTGACACTCAGTTTGGGGTTCCGCCAAGACCACTCAGCTCCTGACCTCATTACAGCCTTGGTTCAAACATGGACAAAAGAGCTGAACTTCAGAGGTGAGGTGAGAGCAATTGCCCTTGACATCAAGGCTACATTTGACAGAGTGTGGCATCAAGGCAAAACTGGAGTCAATGGGAATCAGGGGAAAAACTCTCCACTGGTTGGAGTCACACCTAGCACAAAGCAAGATGGTTATGGTTGTTGGAGGTCAGTCATCTCAGCTCCAGGACATCACCACCTCAGGGTAGTGTCCTCAGCCCAACCATCTTCAGCTGCTTCATCAATGACCTTCCTTCCATCATAAGATCAGAAGTCGGGATGTTTGCTGATGATTGCACAATGTTCAGCACCATTCGCGACTGCTCAGATTCTGAAGCAGCCTGTGTCCAAATGCAACAAGACATGGACAATATCCAGGCTTGGGCTGACAAGTAGCAAGTAACATTCGCGCCACACAAGTGTCAGGCAATGACCATCTCCAACGAGAGAGAATCCAACCATCGCCCCTTGATGTTCAATGGCATTACCATCACTGAATACCGCACTATCAACATCCTGGGGGTTACCATTGACCAGAAACTTAACTGGACTAGCCATATAAATACTGTGGCTACAAGAGCAGGTCAGAGGATAGGAATCGTGCGACGGGTAACCCATCTCCTGACTCCCCAGTGCCTGTCCACCATCTAGAAGACACAAGTCAGGAGTGTGATGGAATACTCCCCACTTGCCTGTTTGGGTGCAGCTCCCACAACACTCAAGGGGCTCGACACCATCCAGGACAAAGCAGCACACTTGATTGGCACCACACCCACAAACATTCACTCCCTCCAAAACCGATGCACAGTGGCAGCAGTGTGTACCATCTACAAGATGCGCTGCAGGTGCAGGAATTCACCAAGGCTTCTTAGACAGCACATTCCAAATCCACGACCATTACCATCTCGAAGGACAAGGGCAGCAGATAGATGGGAACACCACCTGGAGGTTCCCCTCCAAGTCACTCACCATCCTGACGTGGAAATTTATCGCCATTCCTTCACTGTCGCCAGGTCAAAATCTTGGAACTCCCTTCCTAACAGCACTGTGGGTGTACCTACACCACATGGACTGCAGCGGTTCAAAAAGGCAGCTCACCACCACCTTCTCAAGGGCAACTAGGGATGGGCAATAAATGCTGGCCCGGCCAGCGAAGCCCACATCCCATGAATGAATAATAAAAAAAGAATTGGTCAGGTTCTTGACTGCTCACGCAATCTGACTACCTTTGCAGCCTCTGCGCAGCTTACTTTCCCACCTAACTTTGCATCATCAGAAAACTTGGATCCATTATACTCAGTCTCCTCATCCAGATCATTGGTAAAGATTGTAGATAACTGAGGTCCAAGGATGGATCCTTGTGGTACCTCACTACATCCCATCAAATGAGCTGTTTATTCCTACACTGTTTTCTGTCAAATAATCAATTTTCAATCCATGCTAATATATTATTCCCAATCCCACGTGTCCTAATTTTGTAAAATCCTCTTCTGTGACGCCTTGTCAAATGCTTTCTGATAATCAAAACACACAACATCCATGGTTCCTCCTCATCTATCCTGCTAGTTACAACCTTAAAAAGACCTAACAGATTTGTAAAAACATGATTTTCCTTTCCTAAATCACGTTGGCTTTGCTTAATAATATTATGATTTTCAAAGTGCCCTGTTACTACCTCCTTTGTAATAGATTCTAGCATATCCCCTGTTGATGTCAGGCTAATAGCCTACAATTCTGTTAACTCTCTCCCTCCTTCCTTGAATAGCAGGGTTAACATTTGCTACCTTCCAATTCATGGCGACCATTCTAAAATCTAGAGGACTCTTGAAGGTAACAACTAATGCATCCATTATTGCCTGTAACTATCGCTTTTAAAACCCTAGGTTGTCGTCCATCAGGCCTAGGGGTAGGCTTTTAGACCTATTCATTTCCCCAGTACTATTTCTTTACTCAAACTAATTTCTTTAGGTTCCTTATTTTCCCTAGGCCTTTGGTTTCCCACAATTTCTGTAATCCTTTGTTGTCCTTAGACAGCTCCTCCAAAACCCATGACATCTACTACCTAGAAGAACAAGGGCAGCAGGTGGGTGGGGCAGCACCATCAAAATGTTCTCCTCCAAGTTGCATATCATCCTGACTTGGAAATATATTGCCATTCCTTCATCATTGTTGGATCCAAGTTCTGGAACTCCCTACCTAACAGCACTTGATTGCAGCGATGCAACAAGGTGGCTCAACAACATCTTCACAGAGGCAATTAGGGATGAGAAACGAATGCTGATGCGCCAGTGATGCCGACATCCTATGAATGAAAAAACATCAATGACCAAGTGCAAGGCTGCCGAACAGCGAACGCCATTCAATCGCCACTCAGAGTGTCTGATCCAATAGCTATTGCATATTTTTTTTAATTGGGTGCAGACATGATAAAACGTCAACAGGACACATTTAAAATGTTTATTATACCACCCACCTCTGCCCTGCCTCCACCCATCTGCCACTGGAATCCCTCACCCATACCTTTGTCACTTCCAGATTCAACTGTTCTCAAGGCCTGTAACCTAACTTCTCTAAAATTCAGTTCAGCCTCTTTAGGTTCCCACAGAAAGACCAGCTCACCATAAACCCTCGTCTTTGCTGCCCTTTATTGGTTCTCATTTCATCAGCTCCTGAAGTTCAAAGCTTAAATTCCTTAATGCATTCATCCCTACCCATCTCTATAAACTCCTCCAGCCCAAAAGCCCCGCCAAATTTGCCCCACTTTGTACTATGGTCTCTTAAGCATCCTCTTCCTCCATTAACCCCAACATTGACAGCCATGTCTTCAGTTATCTAAACCTCTTCAGCTCTCTACCTCCTTCTTCATTAAGACTCTCCTTAAAATTAGTCTCTTGGGACAAGCTTGTGGTCACCTTGCCTCATATATTCTTTTTTGGCTCTGTTTCGATTTTTGCCTGTATGAACATTTTCCCACATTAATGCTACTATATAAATGGAAGTTATTCTCATTTTTGTTGCTGTTGATATTCATAGTAACAAGATAGAATGGTGAAATGCTCAACAATCCTCTTTTTTTCCAAATGATACATGCAACAGTCTAAAATTTGAAAAAGAGAGAGAAAGCTTCCAGGATTGCACTCTGCCTGCAACTTCAGCTTCTTTTGTCACCCATGCAGGCATTTTCTGTCTCAAGAAATTAAGTGCTTCATGTAAGTGAACCTAGTCAGCCACAATCTAGAAGCTATAGCTTCTCACTGATCTGCCATCAGAATCACATTTTATGAAATCATTCTACTTGGAGTAATTACACTTTTATGAGATTAAGCATAAGCCTAGAATTTGTAGTAATAATAACAGGGAAATCTGAAACTGACAGCAATTTCTGGAGTCTGTACATGTACAGTTAAATACTGAAATCCGGAAACTGCTGTCAGTGATTCTATGCTTCCCCTTCGGATGCGCCATTGTAGCCCCCACAAACTGCAATCAAGTAAAAATCACTGAACTGACAAGAACCTTTACGGTATCCATCTTGCTGTAAAAATGTACGTACTATCTGCACACACGGACACACTGCAGCTCGCCAAGACTTGTTCGGCAGCAAGTGCCCAAATGCACGAGTTCTAGCACTCAGAGGGACAAGGACAAAAACACGTGGAAACATTATTAGCTCCAAGTTTCCCTCCAAGTCATGCACCATCCTTACATGCATATATCCTGTCATCCGTTCCTCTTCGCTGGGTCAAAGTCCTCCAATCGCTTCTTAGTATCATTGTAGAAGTACCTTCACCACATGGACTACATCTATTCAAGGAGGTGGCACACCACCATCACAAGTGCAATTAGGGATAGGCAATAAACACTGACTTTGCCAGTAAAGCAGTAACTGAAATGTGGTTGAAACTCATTCAAGTTTCAAGAAATGGCAAGTTTTATTTTTGTTATCCATATTGATATGCAGGTACTCCAACAAAGGAAGAGTTAGAAGGGGTACAAACCATGTATATTCTAGTAAGGATAAAGGGCGTGTACCAAAGGCTGGGATTCCCTTGATAAACAGGGAGACTTATTAAAAGTTGTAAATAATAAAGCATTTAATCATTAAAAGGTAGGTAATATACATGGAAGGCAGAAAGATATAAATTTATAGGATAGCTACAATAAAAAATATTTGAAAGGCTAAATAAGCAAAAAACATAAGGGCAGTTGTCGTCAGCTGTCTCTTGATTTGAGGATGGCATCTATTCAGGGTTACAAGTTTCTGCCATGGGTCTTCATGTGACTGAGCAGGCCATTTTCAGACATGCAAATCTTTGGGCACATAGGGCAGTACGTCTCACAAGTTAGTGGGATCCAGGGAGTAGGATTTGCTTCCTTTTCTTTCCTTCTCTATCACCACTCTGCCTCATCATTAAAGTTTTGGAACCAAAGCATGATACAGCTTGATGGCGTGTTGTCGCCATTCTGAATGACTGGGAGGAACTTGCTACAACTCATTAAGGTCAATGCCACCGTACTTCCAGAAGAGCTTCAGAGCGTCTTTGAAGCGTTTTTTTAATCCTCTGGAAAGTTGGTCATTTGAAAGTTGAGAAAACAGGACCTGGCAGCGGATGTTAAAATTTTGATCCTTATTTTCAATTCCCTCCTTGTCCTTGCCTTGCCCCTCCCTATCTCTGTACTCTCCTCCAACCCCACAATCTTCTGCTATATCCGCCCTCCTTTAATTCTGGCCTCTTGTGCAGTCTTCCTGCACTCCTCCACCTCTCTCCCTCACTTTCCTCCTTTAAGACACTTTTAAAACCTGCCTCTTTGACCAGGCTTTTGGGTATCTGACCGAATATCTCTGTATTTCGCTTGGTGTCATACTTTGTTTTGTGATGCACCTCGGGACATTTCATTACATTAAAGCCGCTATATAAATATAAGTTATCATTGAAGAACCAGAAAGCAAGTGTAGAATAGTTAGTAGAAATTGCAATTCAAGAAAAACTGTAGTGAAGAAATCGATCTAAAGTGAACTATGACCTATCTTAACAATTTAGACCTAGAATCTAAGTGGCATTGTTGTTGTGCAGATAAACTGGTTTTTATAGGTAGTAGCACAAGCAGGTAAGACCATAAGGACAGGTAAACAAATTCTTAGGCCTGGATTTTTGCAATTATGGGGAAGTTGCAAAAATGGCAGACGAGCCCGAAAATCAGAAGTCCCGCCACTGAACATGGCACTTACCATTTTTGCAGGAGCACGGGAATAGGGTCAGCCAACGTTGCACGCGTGCACATGTGCAGAATTGACCTGGTAGGAGCAGGTCTGAATTTTGTTTGGATAGCCAGGGTACCCCACTTTGAAAATGGTCATGGGACACCTTTGGTGGAGGCCAGGTGCCCTTCGAGATGGGTAAGGTGCCCTTTGGGATTGTAAAAATTAGGCATGAATGTGTGTAAAAAATGCATAAACTCATTGGAACTGTGAAGCTTATTGGAACTGTCAAAAGTGTCAAGATTAACTGTCAAGGGGAACTGTCAAGATATGAAGGCATTTAAAACACCTGCCCTTTAACTCTTTAAGAAACTGGAATGTTAAAAAAATGCTACTTCACTGTCTGGTGACATGTGCCTTAGGGTTGCCATTACTGGATTAGTGCTACATGACTGATTTCGCAACCTTCCATTATCACACTAGGGTGTGTGCTATTTCACAGTTTGATTGACAGCTCCAAGTGGTAATGGACTCTTTGAAGTGGGACTATGAATTCCAATATTTGATTTAATAAAGGATTATGCAATTGAATGAAATGCCTGTTCTTATAAGAGATAATATAATTGAAGGAATGTAAATGTAGTAAATGGGTTTTTAATAATGAGTTTTAAAAAAAAAAACAAGTCTGTGATAGACACTTGGAACTTTGTTTTAGTTAATCTCAGCATGAGTCCTGAGGTCTGCCCATGGTGGGTGCTGGGTGAGTTGGTATGGTAGGTATAAGGGCAAAGTGGGTGCATAGGTTGGCATGAGTAGGGATTATGGTGACATGGGGCTATAAACTGTCATGGGGGTGGATGCATAGCTTGGCATGGAGGGTATGAGGGGCCATGGGGAATGGGAAAAGGCTAAAATGGGGGGCACAAGGGGCCATGAGGATTGGTAGGGGGCATTGGTTGGCATGGAAGGTATGAAGCTATGGGGGGGGGGTTGGTGAAGGGGTATGAGGGGTGAAGGTTGGAGGGATGGTTCATGTTTAACCTTTTTTTTAGGAACATCAGTACAGTGCCAGTGCACTGAGGCAGATCTTCCATCGACCCAGCTTCTGAACTCGTTGCGGGGTCAACTGGCCAGACTCCTAGGGAACCCCGCCACGCTGGAACAAAAATCCAACCTTCCAGGCCACTTTCTCTGTGTTTGGGTTTGGGGAGCTGGGATATGTCCCAGCACTCCTGACCCAGAAGAGAAAATCTAGGCCTTTGTTTCTTGTTTCCAGAGATGTCAGATGCAAAAGCAAGCAGGTAGTGTTGCACTCGTAGAAGAGCCTAGATTACAGTTGGATTATTCTGTACACTTTTGTGTATCTTATTATAGAAAAGCAAAGTAAGATGTTCAATGTAAATTCTTTACGATGCAACTCTGATTGGAAGGGCTATTAAGAGAAACTTGAGAAGTTAGCTTTTTTATCAGCTACAGAGAAGACGGCCAAAGTGGTCGAAATGTTGAAAATTATGAAAGGTTATGAAGTAAATGATGATAAATTGTTTCCGACGGTAACAGAGGAGCATAAAATTGGAATTCGCTCCCACAAACCCTTATGGCAAGTAAATTTAGCATGATCCTCACAGTATCCTCCCTTTCTTCTCCTTCAACTTATTCTCTTCAGATTCTATTTTCTCTTATTATTCTCCTCTCGCCTCTCTGTTTCTTGTCTATACAATAGATTCACCAATTCATCACTGGATGAAGAAGCCGTAAGATTAGGAAGGGAGATGATCATTGAATTAGCCTCACAATGAAGAAGAACTGACCTAGGCTGGTAAAGGAGCATCGGAAGTGGAAGTCAATGAAAAAGTATCACGGCAATTGGTGGGAAAATCCAGGCCCAAGACGCAAAGAAGTAACAATGAGAGGCACTGATGTCTCAAGCATGCATAGAGGCCCAAGAGACAGTTACAGGCACTAAGGCTCGGATTTTTGCTCCCGAGTCAAATAGTCGGAGGTGGGAAATTTCCTGGCTCACCTTGAGTGCCATGGGAGAAACTCACCCAAATGATGGGATCTTCATTCCGATGACACAGGTGCACGGTAGAGTCAGACCAGGATGCAGATCAGAGGCAGCTGCAGGGGCTGCCAAGTGCCAAGGTGGGCCTTTTAAACAGCCTGCCTTGGATCTCTGGGACTTTATCCCAATTGTTTTGTTAAATATTAGGCCCTCTATCCCTCACCGCTCACTCCCCGTGCCCCATCCATACCATCACATGCCCCCATACTCCCCCAATAGCCTCTTATACCCTACAATGCCAATCCTTCCCCCCTCCCATCTACCCCCATGGCCCCTTATAAACACCATGCCAATTTGATGCAACCCACCCATCACCCTTTTCCCTTACACCATCCATGCCAACTCATCCAGCATCCACAGTGCACAGACCTCAGGAGCCATGTGGAGATGAACAAAAAAGTTCTAAATATCTATTACAGCCTTTACTATAATAAAAAAAACTCCCATTCATGAAAGCCCATTCAAAACATTTACATTCCCTCCAGTACTTAATCCCTTATAAAATCAAACTTTTATTCATAATCCTACATCTAAAACAGCTCATTCTTTAATAGCCTCTTTGAGCTGTTAATCAGACTGTGAACTTACAGCCCCCTACTGAAACAATGAAAGCTTGTGGAAAGGAGCCAAACATTTATAATGACATAATGATAGCCCTTAGGGGCAACGTCAACAAACAACTATTGGAACCGCTAGAGCAAATTTTCTTCAACATTCACAGACAGAAACAGCCTATTTATTTTTTTATTTAAACGGCTGGGTATTGAGATAACTTCATAGTTTTACAGTTCTACAGGCCTTATCTACCCTTCAACAGCAACTACAAATACTCTAAAAACAAGTAACTCCAAAAGTGCAGGTTAAGGCCCTTGCTACAGTGAAAATTAGGTCTGAGATCAAATGACCCAGCTGAGTTTGGGTTTCCCTCTGTGTGTGTCATGACCTTTCCCTTTCCCCTATTGGCACAAGTGGAAGCTTGTGGAAATGGAAATGGGGAAGGACCTCCAGGTCTGAGTCACACGCAGGTCGGCAGAGTCTCCATGACTCTGCAAAAATCCATCCCTAAAATTGCGCCTGTGGAGAGCCCAGAAAACTGATTGCAAAATAAGGGCTAAGGGCTCAACAAAATTAATGTAAGCAAGATAACAGTAATGGAGAGGTTAATGTGTGACAAAGACTGGGCTTCCATCCCAGATTTTGAAAGAAGGTGAGAACATAGTTTAGGCATCTACAATAATTTTTTTTAAATTTATTCTTTCACAGGGTGTGGGCATCACTGGTTAGGCCAGCATTTATTGGCCATCCCTATTAAACCTTGAGGTGGGGGTGAGCCATCTTCTTGAACAGCTGCAGTCTATATGGCGCAGGTACACCCAGAGTTCTGTTAGGGAGTTTCAGGATTTTGACACAGCTACAGTGAAAGAATGGTAATATAGTTCCACATCAGGATGATGTTGGTTTGGAGCAGAATTTGCAGGTGGTGGTGTTCCCATGCAACTGCTGTCCTTGTCCTTTGAGGTGGCAGAGGAAGGTGCTGTCAAAGGAGCCTTGATGAATTGCTGCAGTGCATCATGTACACACTGCTGCCACTGTGCATCTGGTGGTGGGAGTGAACACTTGAAGTGGTGGATGGGGTGCCAATCAAGCAGGCTGCTTTGCCTGAATGGTGTCAATCTTATTGAGTGTTATTGGAGCTGCACTCATCCAGGCAAGTGAAGAGTATTCTTGTAGATGGTGGACAGGCTTCAGGAAGTCAGGAGGTGAGTTACTAGCCACATAATTCCCAGGCTATGACTTGCTTTTGTAGCCACAGTATTTATATGGCTGGTCCAGTTCAGTTTTTTGGTCAATGGTAACCCCAAGGATGTTGATAAAGGGGGATTCTGCAATGGTAATGCCATTGAATGTCAAGGGGAGATGGTTAGATTCTCTCTTGTTGGAGATGGTCGTTTCCTGGCACTTCTATGGCATGAGTGTTACATGCCACATATCAGCCCAGGCTTGAATGTTGATATGGACACGGATTGCTTCCGTATCCGAGTTGTGAATGATGCTGAACACTTGTGCAATTATCAGCAAACATCCCTATGGTTTAGAGGAGGTTTACTAGATTGATACCTGGAATGAGTGGGTTGTCTTATGAGGAAAGGTTGGACAGACTGGGCTTGTTTCCACTTGAGTGAGAGGTGATTTGATTGAAGTATACAAGATCCTGAACAGCCTTGACAAGGTGGACATCGAAAGGACGTTTCCTCTTGTGGGCAAGCCCAGGACTAGGGGTGCACTGTTTTAAAATTAGGGTTTGCCCTTTTAGGGCAGGGATGAGGAGAATTTTTTTCTCTCAGGAGGCTGTGCGACTTTGGAACACTCTGCCTCAGAAGGCGGTGGAGGCGGGGTCATTGAATATTTTTAAAGCAGAGGTAGATTGATTCCTTTGCCTAAAAAGAATCTAAGGTTTTCGGGGGTAGATGGGAATGTGGAAATTGAACCGCGAGAAGATTAGCCATGATCTTATTGAATGGCGGCAGGCTCAAGGGGCCGAGTAGTCTACTCCTGTTCCTATTTCTTATATTCTAACCTTATGATGGTGGGAAGGTCATTGATGAAGCAGCTGAAGATGGCTGGGCCTGGGATATTATCCGGAGGAACTCCAGCACACATGTCCCAGGACTGAGATGACTGACCTCCAACAACCACACCATCTTCCTTGGTACTCAGTATGACTCCAACCAGTGGAAAGTTTACCCCCCGATTCCCACTGACTTCAGTTTTGCTAGGTTCCTTGATGCCATACCCTGTAAAATGCCACCTTGATGTCAAAGCAATCACTCTCACCTCACCTCGCCTCTGGAGTTCAGCCGTTTTATCCATATTTGGACCAAGGCAGTAATGAGTTTAGGAGCTGAGTGGCCCTGGTGAAACCCAAATTGAACATCAGTGAGCAGGTTATTGTTCAGTAAGTGCTGCTTGATATCGTCGACATCTTCCATAACTTTGCTGATGATTGAGAGTAGATTGATAGGGCAGTAATGGGTTGGATTTACCCTGCTTTTTATGGACAGAACATAGCTGGGCTATTTTCTACATTGTTGGATAGATGCCAGTATTGGAGCTATATTGGAAGAAGCTGGTTAAGGGCGCAGCTAGCTCTGGAAAACAAGTCATCAGTACCATCGCAGGGATGTTGTCTGGGTGCAAGTATCCAGTGCTTTCAGCTATTTTTGCAGTATCCAGTGCCTTCTGTCATTTCTTGATATCATGTGGAGTGAATTGAATTGGCTGAAGACTGGCAGCTACGACGCTGGGATACTCAGGAGGAGACCGACATGGATCATCCATCCAGCACTTCTGGATGAAGATGGTTGCAAATGCTTCAGTCTTGTCTTTTTCACTGATGTGCTGGGCTCTCCCATCATTGAGAATGGGGATATTTGTGGACCCTCCTCCTCCAGTTAGTTGTTTAATTGTTCAACTCCTTTCACAACTAGATGTGGCCGGTCTGCAGAGCTTAGATCTGATCCATTGGTTGTGAGATCACATAGCCCTGTCAATCACATGCTGCTTCCGCTGTTTGGCAGACAAGTAGCCCTGTTTTGTAGCTTCACCAGGTTAACACCTCATTTTTAGGTATGCCTGGCTGCTCCTGGCATGCCCTCCTGCACCGTCCATTGAGCCAGGGTTGATCCTCCAGCTTGATGGCAATGATAGAGTGGGAGATAAGCTGGACCAGCTGGTTACAGATTGTGGTAGAATACATTTCTGCTGCTGCTGATGGCCCATAGTATCTCATGGATTCCTGGTTTGAGTTGCTATATCTATTCAAAATCTATCCCATTTATCACAGTGAGGATACCCTCCATCATGCCGTGTGGCACTACCAATGTGAAAACAGGACTTCGTATCCACAATGACTGTGCGGTGGTCACTCCTACCAATACGATCATGGATAGAGGAATCTGCGACAGTGGAGATTAAGTCAAATTGGTTTCTCCCTCTTATTGGTTCCCTCACTACCTGCCACAGACCACGTCTAGCAGCTATGTCCTTTAGGTCTCGGCCAGCTCAGTCAGTTGTGGTGCCACTGAGCCACTCTTAATGATGGACATTGAAATCCCCCACCCAGAGTACATGCTGTGCCCTTGCCACCCTCGATGCTTCCTCCAAGTGGTGTTCAACATGGAGAAGTACTGATTCATCAGCTGAGGGGGTGGGGGGTGGGTGGATGGGCGATAAGTGGTAATCAGAAGGAAATCTCATTGCTCATGTTTGACCTGATTCCATGAGTCTTCATAGTGTGCAGAGTCAATGTTGAGGATTACCAGGGCTATTCCCTCCTGACTGTATACCAGTGTGCCGCAATCTCTGGTCGTCTGCAGGGTATACCCAGGGATCGTGATAGTGGTGTCTGGACAGAGTCATACTCACAGAATCATACCTTACAGACAATGTCAGGCTCTGGCTTGACTAGTCTGTGGGGCAGCTCTTCAAATTTTGGCACAGACCCCCTGATGTCAGTAAGGAGGGCTTTGCAGGGTCAACAGGGCTGCATTTGCCTTTGTCATTTCCAGTGTCAAGGTCAATGCTGGGTGGCTCCATCTGGTTTATCGGTGCTTCTGTAGTGGTTTGATACAATTGAGTGATTTGCTAGGCTATTTCAGAGGACATTTAAAAGTCAACCATATTGCTGTGGGTCTTGAATTACATGTAGGCCATACCTGGTAAGAGCGGCAGATTTCCTTCCCTAAAGGTCCTAAAATCTTCTAACGTTCTCGTTTTGGGAATCGTTCCTTTAGATTTGAAAAATGGACATGTTGCTTCATTATTTAAGACAGCTGACAGAGGGTACTCAGGAAATTATAAACCAGTTAGCCTAACATCAGCTGTCAGGAAATTGCTAGAGTCTATAATTAAGGATATGGTGACTGAACACTTTGAAAATTCTCAGCTGATCTGAGACAATCAGCATGGATTAGTAAAGGTCCTGATGAAACTGAATTTTTTCAAGAGGTGACTGAAGTAGTTGACAGGGGAATGTCTATGGGTGTTATCTATATGGACTTACAAAACGCATTTGATAAGGTCCCTCAAATGAGACTTTAAGCTAAACTTGAAGCCCATGGAATGGAAGACAAATTATTGACTTGATTCGGAAATTGCTGAGCGGAAGAAACCAGAGATTAGAGATAATGGTTAGATGCTTTAATTGGCAGGATAAGACAAGTGGTATCCTGCAAGGATCTGTGTTGAGATCTCATCTATTCACTGTATTCATTAATAACTTTGATGATGGGATAGAAAAGCACATATTCAAGTATGCCAATGGCACAAAGACAGGTACTAACTCAGTTCTGAAGAAGAGTCATATTGGACTTAAAACGTTAATTCGGTTTCTCTCTCCACAGATGCTGCCAGACGTGCTGAGTTTTTCCAGCATTTTCTGGTTTTATTCCAGATTTCCACCATCTGCAATATTTTATTTTAGAGGGTATATGGAGTTAGGTCGTCTGACCTCATTGAATGGCATAACAAACTTGAGGGGCTAAATGGCCTACTCCTGTCCCTAAGTTCCTATAATGAGCATGGCTGGGACTCAAAGTGGTGCAGAACTCAAGCTCCAGACTCAAGAGCAATTGGCAGGCAGTTGCAGGGGAAAGTTAGTGCTGGAATTTCTAACATACAACTGGCAATCTTAAGTGATTTAGTTTTTTTCAGAATTATGTAATTATTTTAATACATTTATTAGGTAAAAGATTTGTTAAGCAATATACAGTGCACCAGGTCAGAATGCATCAAGGCAACTAAAAACAACTTTGAAACATTTCAACAGTTTAGTTAATTATGTAGTACTTGGCTTTCCATTCCCAATCGGTAGTGGTCAACGTCAAGTATTTTTATACATTAAAATGATTCACTCTAATTGTCTTACATAACCATTCAGATTTAAGGTGAGATAGGCACTAGATACCAAACTTTATTTATAGTTCGTAGAAGCTGGTCTACACACCCCTCCTGACACCCTCAGCCCAATTCTTACAGACAGTCCCTGGGAATAATAGAATAAGTCTACTATTCACTTTTCATAGGCAATGGCCTGCTTGTGTTCATGGAGTGAAATTGTTCAAGGGCCATGCTGACAGCATGGCCTTGCACAGTGCTGGCTCATCAGGTGCACTGCTTATGATTCCCCATCATTTGGAAGTAGTGAAAAACAGTGACAAAATTTTCTGAGACACTACATCATCAGTGGAATCTTGAACATAGTAGCTGCCAATCATGGATGCAATGCATGCTGCTCTTATGTATGAAGCAAAAGGCAAGTGAAAGGATTAGGAATTATTGGTTATCTGACTGACGAGGGTATGTTTTTTGTTTTAAACTGCAAATTTCTGATATGAGCTGAGGCCTAAAACTTTAAAGTTTAATTTACAAAGATACAGCCTTCTCCCAGTTTGTTTTGACATAAGAAAAAGCTGGAGCTGCCAAGATAGGGATAGGACTACTATACTGATGAGCTTAGCAAGGCTTCTGGTAAGGTCCCATTTGACTCAGAAAAGTAAAAGCCCATGGAATCCAAGGGAAAGTGGCAAGTTGGATCCAAAATTTGTTCAGTGGCAGGGAGCAAATTATAATAGTCCACAGGTGTTTTGGTGACCGGAAAGCTGCTTCCAGTGAGGTTCTGCTGGGATCAGCATTAGGTCCCTTGTTTTTCGTGATATATTTGATTTAGAACATAAGAAGCATGATTAAGAAGTTTGAAGATGATTCGAAAATGGGCCACGTGGTTGATAAGTGAAAGGATGTAGATTGACTGCAGTATGATATCAATGAACTGATCACATGGACAGTAAACATGAGCGAATGGAATTCAAATGCGGGGTCATGCATAGGGGAGGGTAAAGTAGGTGAGTGAATACACAATAAATGATAGAATACTGAGAAGCGTAGAGAAACACAAGGACTTTGGTGTGCATGTCCACAGATCCCTGAAGGTATAAGGACAGGTGGATATGACAGTTATGGTGGCATATGGGATACTCCCCTTTGTTAGCTGAAGTATAAGTTATCGGAGCAGGGGGGTTATACTAGGACTATTATAAAGTATATAATGTAGTGTAGCGTAATGCTACATTACACCACATTATTAGAAGAGTGTAAGCGTAGTAGAAAGGGTACTGAGATTTATGAGGATGTTGTCAGGAATGGAGAATTTTAGTTATGAGGAAAGAATGGATAGGCTGGAGTTGCTTAATTTGGAACAAAAGAGGCCGAGGGGAATTTTAATTGGGGAGTATAAAATGAGGGACTGCTTCCCCAGGAAGTGTTTTTTTAAATATAACAGCAGGCATCTGATCCAACAGAATTTCTCTCTGAGAATAGAGCACCAGTTAGAACCAGTAGTCCGTCCATATGAGACACCTCAGCATAATCCAGCAATTTTAAACACTAGCACTGATGCAGGGACACACGCATTGAATTGCATCAACCTATTAAAGCCTATGATATATTCTTTGTATCTGTTTCCAAAATCTGTCAAAGTCCAACCATGCCTCATAGGCACTTAACAGGGCACCTTTCTTGTAAATTTCATCTTAAAAACTCTAATAGAACATCCAAATCTTCATCACTATCCAACTGGTGGGTATCCAGTTCACAAAATACTTAACCTCTGACATTACTTCTTATAGGAAGTGAAAACGCCAAGGCTATATCTTGCTTCCCTCTTTGGTAGGGACGTAACCCATGTCCACACAACCGCTTTATTCTTCCACTGATCATGTGGTTAAGACTCCAAGAACATAGGAGGTTAATCACACCCCGACAATTTGTAGTGCTTTCTGCCATTTTCCAAAATGGCTACTGAGATTGTAATTTTCTGTCTGATATTTTTTTCCTTTAGCTTTCAACCTTCACCTTTAGATAACCATCCTCTGCTAACATGTTATAATCATGAAAGCCGATCCTTACACTCATATTTATTTACAGAGTTACACATTACAAGCGTATACCTCCTAACCAAACAACCAGTTTCAGTCTGTGTCTATTTCTAGAGATTCAAGTGATTTACTAATTAATGCCACCATCTGCATACAATTAATGAGTGGAGGGCAGAGACCGTGGGGTGAGTAAGGAGTCAGAGATGGCAGAGATGGAGGACTGAAGCCAGAAATTGCAGAGGTGTGTGTCAGTCAGCAGATAGCATAGCCTGTAAAAAAAAATAGGCTTCTTGGGCCTGGAAGAGAAGCTCCTGTTCCCCCTGACCTAGAAGAAAAGCTATAATTGAATTACCTTATGAATCTTGCCCTTCAGCCTTCTTTTACCTTTCAGTTTTTCTGAGCCCTGGGAAACCAGGCCTCCATGAGTTAAAAAATGAAAACCCTTTTAAAATGGAGCCACAAAGCCTCCCTAAATGTTTTCACTGATCAATCCACCGCCTGAGATCAGATTGGTAGCTCACTGCCCAACCAGCAAAACATACAACCAGCATGCAGATAAACTTACCAACAATCATCTCTACTCCCAGTCCACCTTTCCTTTTCCTCACAAATTTACTTTGTGCAACCAATGTTGCATAACCTTTGCAGTGCCACCTCTAATAAGTTTTGGAAACTGCTGTTGATTTTTCAGATTATGCATGTCATTAAAGGTTTTTCCTAACCCCTGATTGAAAATTATGGATTGTTTTATGTCCATTCTTTTGATTATCTTCTTGCTTATTTCATGCACCATTGAGACTCTGCTCTTGATCATGATCAATCATCTCTCATTCCTTTGGATGTTTCCAAAGTGTTTGACGGGGGTCTGCCACTGTGCATTTTTAAACAAGTTACCATTACGTGAGCTCACAACAAAGCTGTGCTCATGGCTAGAGTGTCCTCTCAAATTGCCCTGTTCTCATTGATGGCTCATCTTTTGACTTTACTTAAGGGTTCCTAGGGTTCTGTCCTCTCTCCTCCTTCATACCATTGACCTTCTACTCTCATCATTCAAGCTGTCTCATTTTCTGCTGATAATTCCATTCTGTATTCAACTTCTTTCATACTGTATGCTGTCAGTGCTCACAATCTTCAGCCCTCTCATCATGTGCCTGAATTGCTTCATCTTGATCCCCTGCATGCCAGTGACAAAAAAAATCTTGTTTCTTTCAATTCTTGAAAGACATAATTCCTTCACATCTTTGAGAAGTTTTAAGCAGCAGCTCTTACCTTTGATTGCTCCACTCTTTCATAATCATATCAACATTTTATGCTTCACTTTGCTCTGACCTCTGCATCTTCTCTATTGCTAAAGCTACCTCAAAAGAAGCTCTGTTTCCTTTTTCATGCCAAACATTTATTCCCCCATTAGCAATTAACTCCATAAACCTCAAGCCTGACCAAAGGTTTTGTTCTGAATGGTGGTGCCTAATCTGGGAGGATTTTCTTTTTCCACACTCCTTGAATAGAATAAAACAATTGCAATTTGATCAGTGGGTCTTCTCTCACCTCCAGTCACTAAAATCTCTGCCCCCATCACAATCTTTCAAACTTCTCTTGTTTAATCAAAACTTCTATGGGCACCCTTCTCTAACTTCCAACTCTCTTTTGAAGATCCAAATGTAGCATCTCAGAGCATTGTTTCCCACAATTCCACTCCATGGAAATCACAACTCATCGCACAGTCTCTTCCTCTAACTGATTCTTGCCCAAGACCTTAAATGGAGAATTCCTCATTCCTCTCAATTGTTCCTTCTTTCTGCCATGATGATGCCTATTTAGGCTGACAAAAATCTAAACAGTACTTTCAATTTCTTTTCAACTGTGGTGACATCCTGCACTACAAGCCTCAGCCTTTTACCTTGGTTTATGAATTCTAAGAAATTTAAAGTATGAGCAGAGAACTTTTGTTTTTAAAACTTGACTTACCTAGAGATACATACTTTCCTTGGGACTTTTAGCAAATGCAAGGCTTAATAGTCAGGTGAGTTGCACATAGATACTGCATTTTAAGATAAACTATTTAATTCCCACTCCATTTAACACAAATTCTATTTTAATGAGTTTCTGTGATGGAAAATAAACATGAAAAAAGTATCAGATGACAATATTCTTTCAGAGTATCTTTTGGTAATTGTTATGCATTTGGGGGAATAAAGCATTTCACTGGGAAGGGGCAAAAGGGGGAAGGCTGCACAATAACATGTGATCATATCTAGATCAATACAAGCCAAAATATAAACAAAGCAATAAATAAACCAATGAGTATAACACACACCATATTTATACAGTAGTAAATGGGTTGTGTATTGTATAACAGTAAATACTCAATTTTGACATTTAACTCTACATTTAGTGGACAAGCAAGCAGTACAGAACTAATGACGAACCTTGTTAAACAGGAGCAAAAAGCTTTTCCATGTTAAAACGCTAATGCATTTGGTAGTATTGATTAAAATGTCACTTTTATTACAGTACAATAATGTTCAATAGTTTGCACTAACCAATCAAGATAATAAACTTGATTTTCCAATACCTGAAATTATACTTCTATTCAGAATTTGTCTTAAGAAGTAAATCAACATTAATTTACTTTTGCTGTGGGACCTCTCAATTTAATTGTTTGCTTTATAGTCTTCAGAACTATTAAATTTAGGTCTTCACATTACAGCCATAAATACAAGTAGCAAGAGGATAAGTTATGCAGCTGACCTTACATACTCTGCAGGTGAAGAAATACACAAAGTTACAACTAGTTGATTGACTATGTTAAGTTCATTAACCTTTTAATTCTAAGACCTGGGTTTGAATGCAGTCTTGATTGATGGCAGGAAAATCTCGCTCTGCTGGCTGCAATTGGAGGTGGTATGTAACTTTCAATAGACTCAACCCACTTTCTCGTCTTCATGAGCCTAACAACACAAAACTGATACTGGCTGGCAATATCAATGTTATTCCCAACAAACCATTAAGTGAGATAAATGTCTGCAGCTACAGTTGGCGAACAGACTATAGATTTATTTGCTATTGCCAAAAGGCCATTCACAAAAATATTACATTACATACATAATGCAACTTAATCACTCAACAAATCACCTGAAGCAGTACAATTATGCACGATATGGTCTTATTTTCAAGTATTGCCTTATTTTCAATTTTGCACTTTAATTTTGCATTTTAATTATACAATGACTGCAAACAAATGACCTTATAAATAATTAAATGGTCTTTCAGAATAAACATTTTCTAATTTAATATGATTAGGAACTGGAACCAACCGCAAGTGTTTCTTCTCTTCCATCATTTAAGGCTTCTAACCGGTGTAACCTTTCCTGATATAGTGCTCGGAATTCACCAAGTAGTTCCTGCATCTCTGGTTGAGGTGCAGTTCCAACATCACCACTAATTCCAAATCTCGCCGCAAGATCTCCTGCTGAAGAAAATTCAAATTACAGATGTGGAAAGAAATGTTGTATTTTTAATTCTAAAATACGTCCTGTACATCGAGAGAGAGACAGAGAGAGGAAGGGCAAGCAACAGGGAGGGGGTGGGGAGGGCGACAGGGAGAGAGGGAGAGTGTCAGTGTGTGAGAGGAGAGAGCTGCTTAAGTGAATTGGAAACAGGCGTAATCAGAGGAAACAAATATTTAGCTTTAGATGGAAATGTGACTGTAGGCAAGGAGGTAGCTCGCAGACTCTCTCAGGAATCAGTCCTCTGGCAAATACTGTTTGCAATGTACTTAAGTGGGGAACTTGAAGTAACAACAGGGGGAAGGATGGGAGAAAAAAATAGAATAGTATGTTTCCAAACATGTGACTGAACAGGTATAATAATAGATGCCCTGGAGTAACTTTGTTATAATCCCATGCAAATAAGATAAAAGCAAAATACTGCGGATGCTGGAAATCCGAAACAAAAACAAAAATGATCCCTTCGGTGCTTTTTAAAATATTTCTTTTATGAGATGTGAGCGTCGCTGGCAAGGCCAGCAATTGTTGCCCATCCACAATTGCCCTCAAAGGTCCTGTATATTTCCACATTTATATCAAGCCTTCTCACTACAGGTAAACAATTTGCACATATTTTTAAGTGAATTTAATTTCACCCCATATTGAACAGCAAGGAGACCTCTACTACAACAAGAACACACCACTCAGACTTTTCAAAGAAGAATTTTAATAACATGTAAAGAGACACATCATATTGGATAATGGGTTCCTTTGGGATGCAAAATTATTTTGTTTACAACATCAGTGAAAATATTGCTCTTTTGGGAGTTCTGAGTAATAGACAAAAACTGCTTGGAAGTCAAAATGGCTTGTTTTTAAGTAATACTGACCCACAGAATTTTCATTGATATTGACTCGCTATGTCACTGAGTAGCCCTCAAAACAATCCTGACTAGGTAATTCACAAAACTATTCGTGGCAGTGAATTTCAAGCATCTTTCAGGGATCTCTCAATCCAACCTCATTATAAATACTTAAAAATCTACACATTGACCTAAATGAGACCAGAATAATAAATACTGAAACCGTACTAGAAGTACATAATTGCAATTTTTCACACTTGCTATGAGCTCAAAGAGTACAGTGCTTCTAATGCAATGTCTTTATTAGAACAGAATGTAACATGGCTGCATCCAATCTGTGCCTCATAGCACAGGTCACAGGACTGCAGTAAGCCAGGTAGAACTTTTGGTACATGATTGCATTTCAATCCCAAATATCCCCCCTTTTCACAACGACCAAAAGACAAATTTGCATACACTATTAGGTGTAACTGAGTTACCCATATTATCCACCATACACCCACTGTTCTCATGCATTAACAAACTATTCATTATTATTGTTAGTCTCTGTACGTGCATTGCACAGTCATAAAATCGTGCAAGCCTCTTAATGGTACACGTGCATGTTGTCATTGGCTGATGTTCCCTCTCTGGCGAGCATCGTTCTCTTGACATTTTTTGTTGCCATGGTAACTGTTTTCATTACATTTCCATTGTTGGGGCCCAGTGGACCTCTGGGAGTGATGGTCATTCTGTACTTTGCACAGCAGGTGAGATCCCATCTTCCTGATTGGCCACCTACAGTGAAGGAACAGCTTCTCCAGTTGTTTATATATGCCTGCAGTCATCATTTTAATAGTCACAAACAATTTATCACTCATAGACTTGACACAGCCAACTTGTGTATGGTATCTAGTGATTCGTCAAAACTCTTCCGCTGATATCTACCCAGTGGCCATTTATATAGGCATGTTTTGCTTCATTCTAGCCAAACATTTGTGTGCAAAATGATTTGGTTTCTTGTAGTCAGAATACTGCTCTCCCCACGTTGACAAGCCTTCTTTTCCTTTGTGTGATGTCCTACACAATAGTTGTAACCTGCCCTTTGTCCGTGATCATTCTGCTCTTTCAGCCTGGAATGTCTATCAGCATAATGTAAAGCCTGGTCTATTCTGCCATAATTTTGTGTTAGCTGCTGTTTTACAACTTCTACACGTCAATTGCTTTCTTGAGAGTGATTCTCCTCTCTCAGTAGGCTTGTTCTCACGGCAGGATCTCTTATGCCTAAGACAATCCTATATTTAATGAAATCATCTTTTAGTTGCCTGAATTCACAGGATACTGCGAGCTATGTTACTGCAATCACATACTGATTAATAGACCTTTTTTCACATTGAGCCCTAATGTTGAACACATAGGTTCAAAGCGTGCCTTCAAGGCTTTCAAGGTTTCTACTATCTGTTTTTTTCTGTTCTTCAGAGAGATTTAGGGTGGAATACAATTTGCAGCAGTCTCTCCCCAACAGTGCTAAGTGTTGCTATGCGTATTGGCTCTGGCCTGTTAATTCAATCTGTTGCAATCTCATAGTTTTGCCATTACAAGTAGAAATATTGCTAGTTCTGCTACATATCGCCTTTCATTTCGACACAAGCTCAGAGAGGAAAATTACCAGCTATTTTGACTCACACACTGATTGACTTGCAGTTTGTTTGCTTTCCTTTCAGTGGCTTTTTCAGCAGATTTCTG
This sequence comes from Cetorhinus maximus, assembly GCF_964194155.1. Lineage (NCBI taxonomy): Eukaryota > Metazoa > Chordata > Chondrichthyes > Lamniformes > Cetorhinidae > Cetorhinus > Cetorhinus maximus. The sequence goes on from NC_135884.1 coordinate 131,546,604, forward strand.
CAGCTCTGAACTTTGTGTTCCTCTTTCAGTAGCTGTAGCTTCTCTCCAAAATTCAATCGCAGCTCTACTTCTAACATCATGTTAAGAGCTCAAAGAGTACAATGCTTCCAGTACAATGTCTTTTATTAAAACTGAATGTAACATGGCTGCCCTCAGCCTGTGCCTCATAGCAGAGGTCACATGACCTCAGCAAGCCAGGTAGGACCTTTAGCACATGATTGCATTTTAATCCCAAACAGTGCTAGTGTCATCAACTCTTGAATAATGAGGGAAAGCTAGTGAAAATTCTGGAACTACAGAGGATACTTCCAAAATAAAGAGACAAGTTGCTGTTATGTGAAGATGCTTCTCTCAGGACCATGCAATATATCTAAACATTACTCTGATGTTTAAATGGCTCCATAACTGAGATGTAATGTCTCTCTTTTGTGATAATTAAAGCAGAGCATCTATGAAGTTTTTGTGCACCCATAATATAGAGCCTAACAATAAGTTCTGCTGACTTCCTTCCACAGTAGAAGTTTTTAGTAAGGTTTGGTGCATTTGTTTACATTTAAGGCCGGTGATCGTGTAGGTTTAAATAATTGCACAGATATGAATAATAAGTATCATTACACGACCATACAAATGGCTAACTCAATCACTTACTCTCACTATGATTGCACTTGGTGTTCAGTTTTCAATTACTTCAACAATTGAACAAACTGTTAAGGTTATTTTAGAGGCCTGCAATTCTTAAAAGTCTCTGATATATTCCCAGGCGCTTCTAAATTAGGATTAAATTTATGATTCTCATTACATTGCTTTAGCTTAATTAAAGTCCAGTTTATCTGTTTACTTTTAAATCTGTAAGCACAAGCACCTATAAATTAGTGGATCAACACAAGTATATCTCAACTGCTCTAAATTAACTGATCTAAAGTGGAGAGGCACTGGGGAAACAGTAAATGCTTAAGCATCCATGGCTTAGGGAGGAGTGAAACAAACCAAGTTTCCTGTTCCCAATTGCTATCCCAATGTCCCCTTCCCAAAGTGCATGCTTTTGAGTAGTAGATGAGGAAAAAGATAGGGTTCAGTTGTCATGCTGTCAAAAAACCTGCCAAACCTGTGTGTCCAAACTCACACATGATGAACAGCTACTTGAATGAGGCATGGAGGTGTCCCAGTATCTGTGAAAATGTGGTCTATCGTGAATTGCCATCTTCAGCAGAGAAATGTCAAAGCAAAAAATTGAAAACATAGTAGAAAACAATCTCTGAACAAGAGCAACTTTCTGTGGAGAGTTTAACGGACAATCACTGTGCAACACAGCTACATCATGAAAGTAAACCATGGGGCTGTTTAGTGTGAGGGGTTCTTTTTACAAAGCCAACAGTGGAATGGCACAAACCAGCCAGCAATTCACAATTCATGGGATATCTCTTCTTCGCCACAAGTTTCTGGGACGATTTGCAAACTAATAACGCCGAGCATCATTCAGATGCTTTTGTTTTTCCAGCAAAATCTGGCCCATTAGGAAAAATGTTTTATATTATCAGCAAATGTTTTCAATGTAACATTATGTAGGAAATGCCTTATATTGCAAAACACATAACATAATACAAGTAGGCTTTTGTACACATGACAAATAGTTTAGTCTTGGCTAAGAATAAGCTGAAATAATTTAATTGACATACCAAGAAGCTAATGCACTAAAAATTCAAAGCAGTTGTACTCCACTTTTGAGTTTAATATTTCCCACAGATCTAATACATGTTTAAAATGATGGAAGATTCTCATGGTAATTAGTGAAAGGTTGATGAATCAGCAAAATAGGACATAGATTCAAGAACCACAGAAGGTTTCAATACAGATGGCAGCCATTTGGCCCATTATACCTTTACTGGCTCTTTGATAGATCTAAAACTAATCCCACTCATCCAAGCTCTCCCCATAGTCTTGTATCTTCCCCTGCTTCAAATATTGATCCAATTTTCCCTTAATAGATGCATTAAAATAATCTTGGGAAGAATTATTCCCTAAAGCAAACCTTTTCCTGTTGTTTTGCTGATCATACATATATGCCTTCTAAGTTACAGACTTCAATGACCAATGAAAATCATTTTTCTTCACTTACCATATCAAAGCCACTCAATTGTGAGAATCTTTTAGAATTCCTTGTAACGTTCTGTTTTAATGCAGAGAGCTCTAATTTCTCTAGTCTCTTCTCACAACTAAAAACTGTTTTGCAAGATATCTTAGTGAGTTTCTTCTGTCCTCCCTATATGGTCTTGACATAAGGTGCTTAGAACTGGATACAGTATTCTAATGTGGTTTAACCAACTATTTGTCATTCATTACCATTACTCTTTTGTACTCTGTGCCCTGCTTTTCAAAAACAGCTTTAACAAAATGTCTTCCATTTTTAAAAGCAAAATACTGATGTTGGAAAACTGAAATAAAAACAAAATACTGGAAACACTCAGCAGGTCTGGCACATTCTGTGGAGAAAGAAACAGAGTTACCATTTCAGGGCTGTGACCTTTCATCAAACTGGGAAAAGTTAGAAATGTAATAAGTTTTGGGCAAGTGAAAGAGGAGAGGGTTAGAAGAGTATCAAAAGGGAAGGTCTGTGATAGCGTGGAGGGCAGGAGAGTTAAATGACAAAAGGTTTCATAGTGCAAGGCAAAAGAAAATGGTAAAGGGACAAGTAAAGGAATAAAAGATCTGTCTAGAGAAGGTGTTAATGGCAGGATCCTCAATAGCTATCTTCCAAAAGAAAACGAAAGGAAATGAGAGAAACAAGAAATAAAAAAAACCAAACAGCTGAGAAAAGGAAACCAAATGGGGGAAAAGTTACAAACTAAAATTATTGAATTCAATGCTGAGTCCAGAAGGCTATAGAGTACTGTTCTTTGGGCTTGCATCGAGCTTCATTGGAGCGCTGCAGGAGGCCAAGAAAGGTCAGAGTGGAAGATTGCAGAATTCTGAGGTACAGAGGGATCTGGGTGTCCTGGTACACAAATCACAAAAAGCTAGTGTATAAATATAGCAAGGGCTGAATCTTACCTATGTTGGGAGGGCTGGGCGGGAGTGGAGCCAATCGCCGCCCGCAATCGGCTGTGTGCCATTTTACACATGCCGGCCAATTAAGGTCCACCTAGCGTAACGTGCAGCCAATAGCGCTCTGCACTACATGTGTGGGCGGGGGGAGGAGGGAGAGTTGGGGCCTGCGCTCTTTCGCGCATGCATGTGAAAAAGCACAGCAATCTCCCTGAGGCATGGAGCTGCTTCAGGGAGATTAAGTTGATAATGAAACTTTTTAATAAATGAACTAAAGAATTACTTAAACATGTCCCCTCATGTGACAGTGTCACATGAGCTGGGGCATGTTTGTGCATTTTGCAAAATTTATTTCATTATTTTATTAAACCTTCAGGAAATCTCAGCCCACCCGTGGATGAGGTTTCCTGAAAAACGCGAACGCCGCTTGGGCTCTTCGCCTGCCCGCCAATCCCTTAAGGTTGGGCAGGCAGCACTGTTAACAACGTCAATTACTTTTTTAATGGCCTTAATAGGCCTTTGACAGTTCAGCCGGCGCACGTCCGCCGAATGCAATATCGAAATGATGCGCGATGACGTCGGGACGCACGCCCGACATCGTTTTACGTGTCAGCGTGTTGGGCCCGCTCCCGCACACCGACGGCAATATTCTGCCCCAAGTGATTAAGAATGCAAATGGAATGTTGCCATTTATCACAAGAAGAATGGAATATAAAAGTGGGGATAAAAAACAAAGTGCTGGAAAATCTCAGCAGGTCTGGCAGCATCTGCGGAGAGAGAAACAGAGTTAACGTTTCGAGTCCATATGTCTCTTCTTCAGTGCTAAAGAAAAGTAGAAATGTGATGGGTAATATGCTATTTAAGAGGGAGTGGAGCAGGTGGAGTAAAATAAAAGGTCAGGATTAGGTGGGAGCTCAGGAGAAATTGAAAAAGATGTCATGGACACAAGACAAAGGATGTGTTAATTATTTTTTTGGTTTCAAATAGTTTATTGTATGTACAGGAGTTGCTGCAAAATGAGTAAAATTTAATCCCTGTCATAAGCTTTTGCTTCTTCAGCTTCTTACAAGGCTAAGAAAGGTGTTGATTGTGGCATAAAGGTATGATAGCAGAATGTGTTAATAGCCAAAAAAATGGTCAATGCTCTGTGAAAGCACAACATAGAAACAAGTGACAGATGGCCCTGTGGGGTGGTTGGAGGGGGGTGGGGAAGGAAGAGGGTTAGGGCAAAAAGAGGATTTTTAAATAAACGTTAAAAAACACCAGTGCTTCCCGAACTATTTTCCAATGTGATCCCATTTTAACACACACATGTACACACAGTAATCAGCTCCTCCCACCGCCCACCACCCCCACACACACATCTTTATGCATTGCCCTCCTCCCTCCCTCTCCAAATCTGGGCTGTCTGTTGTTGCTGGTGTTATGTTCCTCTCACTATGAGCTGCTGATGACTCTCTTCCCCCCGACCTCTCTTTTTCTCTGGATAGGAAAAATCTCGTCCAACTAAATATTGGGAAGACTGAAGCCAAGCTCTTTGGTCCCCACTACAAATTCTGCTCCCTAGCCACCAACGTTATCCTGAAGCTGAACCAAATGTTTGTAACCTTAATGTCATACTTGACCAAGATGAGCTTACAATCACATGTCCACGCCATCACTAACACCACCAATTTTCAGCTACATAACACTGTCCAGTTCCACCTCTGCGTTAGTTCATCCGTTGTGAAACTCTCATCCCTGCCTTTTTTACCTTCAAGATTTGGTTGTTCTATAATCTCAATTTAGGGAAGGTAGAAAGTGGGAGACCAGCCAGCCATGTCCTAACTCACACCAAGTTCGCCCATTTCCCCTGTGCTCACTGATCTAAATTGACTCTCAGTTAAGCGATGTCCCGATTTTAAAATTCTTATCCATATTTTCAAATCTTTTGCCCCCCCCCCCTCCTTATCTCTGTAATCTACCTCAATCCTACAACCCTCTGAGAAGTCTGTGCTCCTCCAATTCTGGCCTCTTCAAGCATCCCCAATTTTAATTGCTCCAACATTGGTGGCTGTGCCTTCAGCTGCCAAGGCCACAAACTCTGGAATTCCTGGTAGGATTCCTGATAGGAATCTGCCTATCACTCCTCCTTGAATACACTCCTTAAAACCTACCTCTTTGATCAAGCTTTTGGTCATCGGCCCTAATATCTCACTGCAGTGTCACATTTTGGTTGATAACACTCCTGTAACAAGGTCACTATATAAATATGCAATAATTGGTTGGGCGAGGGTGGAAGTGGTAATGTGCACACAGCCAACTTTTAGATTTTAACCAGGGCATGCGTTAGAAACTGGAAGGAGCGAGTGTCTATGGTGAAAAGGAAACTGGGCATGTGGGAGCGACGCTCCCTCTCCATTGCGGGTAAGAACCTGGTCATCAGGTGTGAGGCACTCTCACTGTTGCTGTACGTGGCGCAGGTCTGGCCCATTCCACACTCCTGCGTGGTGGCGATCACTCGAGCCATCTTCCGCTTTATCTGGAGGTCAAAAATGGATCGTGTCCGCAGGGACACGATGTACAAGCCTCTAGATAAAGGGGGAAAAAACGTGCCCAACATCGCCCTCATACTGATGGCCACTTTTGTGTGTGGCTGCATCAAGCGGTGCGTAGACCCTCAGTACACAAACACCAAGTGTCACTATGTGCTGAGGTTCTACTTGTCCCTGGTGTTGCGAAGGATGGGTCTGGCCACGCTGCCGCGGAACGCTCCAAGTAGTTGGACCGTGCCGTACCACCTGTCCCTCGTGGAAAAATTTATGCAGAAAAACACCTTTGACCACAAGTCCATCAGGCAGTGGTCAGCACGTAACGTCCTAGAGGCCCTGAGGGAAAAGGAGAGGGTGGACCCTGTGGGATGGTTCCCCGAGCAGACTGTCAAAGTCATTTGGCAGAATGCCTCATCGCCAGAACTTTCCAACAAGCACCAAGACGTGGCTTGGCTGGTGGTGAGAAAGGCCCTCCCCGTCAGATCCTTCCTACACGCCAGGAGTCTCACCCCCTCTGCACGTTGCCCTCGAGGTGGCTGTGGTGGGGAAGAGACCGTTGTTCACCTCCTTGTGGATTGTGCCTTTGCAAAGAAGGTCTGGAGAGAGATGCAGTGGTTGCTGTCGAGGTTCATCCCGAGCAGTTCTGTGACACAGGACTCTGTGCTCTACGGGCTGTTCCCAGGGACACACACCGAGACAAACATCAACTGCAGCTGGAGGATCATCAACTCGGTGAAAGACGCGCTTTGGTCTGCCCGAAACTTGTTGGTCTTCCAGCACAAAGATTTGTCCCCGACCGAGTGTTGCGGACTGGCACAATCTAAAGTCCAGGACTACGTGCTGAGGGACGCACTAAAGCTTGGGGCAGCTGCCGCAAAGGTGCAATGGGGAAGGGTCGCTGTCTAAGACCTTTCTGCCACAGTGCACCGAGGGACTGGGAACTGTTTAGAGCCCCTCGGGCTGTACAGCTCAAAATGAAAGGCTGTAAATGATTGGTAACATTGTTTGTACTGATGCACCTGGTGATACATTTTGTAAAAGTTTATCCGGATTGTACCCTTGTAATGGTGTTTTCGAAATGGTTTGGAATGTGATTGAAGATATTTTATGAATAAAGTATATTTTTGCAAAAAAAAAGATTTTATTCAGGATGTGTATTCCAGTTCCAAGGTCAATAAATATAAAGGTAGATGGCAGAACAAATGAAACTAGCTTCTCAAAAGGGAAGTGAGGCAAGGTTATCCACTTCCAGCCATCCAATTAACATCTCCATCAATAATATGCTGAATGGCTTTGTAAAAGATTTTCTCAGATCATCCGCTTCAGGTTTTTTTAGTATTCATTTTCGAAGACGTGAGAGTGGGTGGGGGAGAAAAGAGAAACACATTCATTTAAGGGGACTGGTGTATGAACTTTTGGTCCTCTCGAGAAGGTAGCTAAAATTGTTGGGAGAACTTTTCTGTTCCTGCCTTTTCTGAGTGAGATGGGGAGGACAGTCACTCACTCAAGCATCTCAATCCTTGGTGGTGTAATGGGGGAACAAGTTATTCGCTCATGGCAGCAGCGGGTGGTGAGGTAAGAAAAGAATCTGCAAGAATTGCAGGTGGCATTTTGAGGGAACAACATTTCTTCAGCAACAGCAGCTGAGAGCCTGTTAGACTTCACCTCATTGACACATTTGTGTAATTAATAAGGTCTAAGTTATCAAATTGCACTGTACATAAGTTTAATGAAAACTCTTAATTTGTACTTACTATTGGAATATTAAAAAATCACTTGGTGCCAAAATACTGTAATGTAGCTTTAGGAAAAAACACAGGAGTAAATGGAGGTTGTAGTTGGGATCCAATTGCACATTAAGGCTCCAGTGAGCCTAGCATTAGCAGTTAACAGAAGCAAGGATGGGATGCTGGTTGGCTGGAAGAATGGACTGAGGGCTAGAATTATAAATATAGGGTACAAGCCAAGGGAGAGGTGGGTAGGGGGGATGGGCGCGGGCATGTAGGCAGGGGACGGGGTGGGTGCGCAGCTGGGGGATGGGATTCAGTTGGCATCAGTCTACTCTCAATCATCAGTAAAGTCATGGAAGGCGTCATCAATAGTGCTATCAAGCAGCACTTGCTTAGCAATAACCTGTTCACTGATGCTCAGTTTGGGTTCCGCCTGGACCATTCAGCTCCTGACCTCATTACAGCCTTGGTTCAAACATGGACAAAAGAGCTGAACTCCTGAGGTGAGGAGAGATTGACTGCCCTTGACATCAATCCTCGACCCACTACCATCTAGATGAACAAGGGTAGCAGATAGATGGCAACACCACCACCATCCCATCCAAGTCACTCACCATCCTGACTTGGAAATATATTTCCATTCCTTCACTGTCGCTGGGTCAAAATCCTGGAACTCCCTTCCTATCAGCACTGTGGATGTACCTATATCACATGCACTGCAGCAGTTCAAGAAGGTAGCTCACCACCACCTTCTCAAGGGCAAATAGGGATGGGCAATAAATGCTGGCCCAGCCAGCAAAGCCCACATCCCGTGAATGAATTTTTTTTTAAAACGAATTTAAAAAAACACATTGTTCTTCCCTCCTCTCCACAGAAGCCACTTCTAACACTCAGAACTCTCTGTTTTCTCTCCTTGTCAAAGAGAGCACATAACTACAGGGAGAAATAAAGACCTCGGGGTTGTGGTTGCCCCTCCAGTGATAAACACCTTGACGGCCAATGGCAATCTGGCCCACTGGGAAGGAGGTCTTGTTCCAGGAAACTGCAGATGTCAGCAATGACCTACAATAAAAGCTCGATTCCCCAAGGCACTGGTGCTCACACATGTTGAGAGCAGAGCTGATCCACTTCCTGTAGATCATGTGTTGGGAGTCTTCACTCTGTGTCTATCTCTTCTGCTCTGTGGAGTGGCATATGGGTGAAGAGAAAGCAGATGCTGCTGGTATTGATGATGCTATTTTCCTTGCCCCTTATCGGAGGTGCAAAGTAGAGCTGCGAAATCTTCTCCCATATCATGGTGAAGGCTAGCACAGAGAAGTGCAGCTGAAGTTACATGGAGTAACTTCCAAGAAGTTGTCAATCACCTGTCAAACAGTGAAAGCACACATTGACATTTAGTGCTGTGAGTAGCAGCCTTTCACCTGGCCACGGCTGGAGCTCTTCAGTTTCACTGATCAAAGACTTCCCAAGTTAACTTCACTGAAGTAGCACTCCCTACTGTGCACTTGCCTGGTTGACCTTTAGAAGTTGCTGATAGCTTGGGTAAGAGAAGTGCTGGCTGTTAAAACAGCACTTATTTAACTATTTGAATATTTAAATGACTTAGCCAACAGATGCACTGGGGTTCTCTGTTTGATTCCAAACATGCCCAGGTGAAACCTGAAAGTATGTGGGGTTATGTCAGGATCCCAACTCAACAAAATTTTTTAGGGGATTTAAATCCCTGCACAGACTCAAACTCACCTCATCTAGCCTGCCAATATCCACACCCCCAACCCATCCCACCTCTCCCCCCACCCCCAACCCATCCCACCTCTCCCCCCACCCCCCAACCCCCCAAATACAACACTCACTTACTGCTGCTTCCTGTATTTTATATTCCTAATCTATTACTTGGCAGCCACAATCATTTATCTGACTAGTTTTCGTGTGAATCTCATGAATAAATAACAAAAACAGATTTACCTGGAAAAACTCAGCAGGTCTGGCAGCATCGGTGGAGAAGAAAACAGTTGACGTTTCGAGTCCTCACGACCCTTCGGCAGAACTGGGTCTGGGTCCAGTTCTGCCGAAGGGTCGTGAGGACTCGAAACGTCAACTGTTTTCTTCTCCACCGATGCTGCCAGACCTGCTGAGTTTTTCCAGGTAATTCTGTTTTTGTTTTGGATTTCCAGCATCCGCAGTAGCTTTTAGCTTTTTGTTTTTATCTCATGAATAAATGCTATTCGTAGTTCACCATCTCCAGAGCTCAAAACTGAAATCTGTCATTGACACTGTAATATCAAAACTCTACCGAAAATGCTTGTCTATAGTTATTTCAGCAAAATGTAAGAACACTGAACACCAAAATACAAAAATAAAAGTCTTGTCATTTCACGGCATTTTAAATTTCAATGCAAAATTTGTCCTGCAGTCATTTAAACATTTGTAAGACAAAAGAACCTGTTCAATGTGTATTAGACATTGCATAGTAATTCTGTGCATACATATGCATATCTTGTTAGTTACAGTGTGCCGAAAAATTGAATAGCCATTAGGTGAAAACACAGAGCACCCAAAAATAAAATGTACATAGTATGTTTCAAAATAAACTACCAATTGTCCAGACTAAAATATGTTTGAGAATCATTAGATACTTTTGAGTCTTTTTGAAATATTACATTAGCATAATGAGTACAGACAGTTATATGCCATAATTTGATCAAGGTGATGAGTAAAACAATGTTGAAGCAATATTTAATACCTTATGAAAATTAAAAATAACATTTAAGTCTGACTGGACCTCCCCGGAGCCTTAATCAATAGCTTTCAAGCAAAACACTAGACGGTCCCTGAAAATTTCCAAACTCATTTTTTTCCCCCTGCTTTTGTACCTCCAAAATGAGGGACACTCATGCCATAAAATAATTGTGGGCACAAACAAGGATCCTTACATGTTAAGCACCATGCATTCCTAGCCATTTGTTACACAATAAATATTGTACAGAAAACTTTTTTTTTGAAGACTTCATGTCTTTACCATTGTTGTTTTGCAGCAGGTCCAGTCAAGATAATTGCAAATATATAATTCGCCAAGCAACAATACAGCATAAATATGCATCGAGCTTTATTATTAAACACGTTTATTAGGTTTTTTAATTGGGGAGGTTATTCCAAGAAATAATACTTTAAAGATGTCCGCTCGTTTGCTCTTGTAATTAAATATTTGTAAACATGTTTTGGAAGAAGATTATGCTTATATTACAAGTGAGAAATCTTTCGATTTCAAACCAAAATTGTTAACTTAATTAAAACATTTACCATAATCGAAAAACTCATTAATTACTAACGATGCAAGGATTTATATCTAGGTAACATTTTACTTTTTTTTGCGCTTTGTCACTATTAGTAATCGCTCACCTGTCCCAGTCAGTTGAGTAGATGCTCTGGGTCTCCCGCCGAGGCCTGGCCCCTCTCCCGCCGCCTCCCAAGCTCTCGCCCACCTCCCGTCCGCACTCATACTCCCCGCCTGGGTCATGGCACCACTTGCCCCACAAGCCGACTGGAAGGATTAAAACAAATGTCGAAGTCCAAAAGCGGGGAGGAGAGGTTTAAGGGAACATTTATGATGATTCCCCCACAGGCAGCAACTCAATCACAGCCTCCCCCAGTCCAACTGCAGTTTGTGTTTGCCTCTGCAACCTGTCGACGCCATTTCAAGCCTCGCCATTGGCTACGGCTGAAACCACAGAGACCGCCGTACACCATCTGACGTGATCGGGCAGAAGGTAAAAATATTGACATCACTGTCAGCGAATCAAGTGCGGAAATTGTGTCCGAAGGGCGGGTCATTCGCAACGATGCACCCAATCAGCTTGAAGGAGAGGCGGGACCAGTTTGTCGACGGGACGGCGGTCTTTTCATCATCGGGCGGTTTGGAGGGGAGGAGATGCTGGAGAGAGATGCCAGGACATTTGCTTGTCGGTTTAGTGGGCGAAGGAATAGTTCCTCGTGCGAAAACGGAATATTGCCAATGTTGGAAATCTGAGATTAAAAACAGAAAATGCTGGAAATACTCGGCATCTGTGATGAGATTTTAAATGTGTAATTTAATAGATTTTGAGTAAGTTAAAATCTCGCCCAACTTCTCAAGTTGATGTCCTTTCATCAGAACTGATGCGGCTTTATCGCCTTAATTATTTATATATTGACGAAAAATTTACAGGACAGTGGGGAAAGAGCAGGGGAGTGTGACTGGTTGGACAGCTCTACCTAAAGGGGGACCGGTTGCCTCAGATGGCTAGTGTTGGATCCTGGTCACTAGTTTATTTGAACTAATGGATCCGTGTTACACGCTTGTTTTGGGATGGCTGAGTTGGTACCATAGACAGAGGAAATCAGTAGACAGTTCATATGTAGAATACATTATTTATTTACAAAGGAACGCCACAGATACACTTGTGTGCTTACAACTCAAAATCTGTTCTCTAACTCTAGACTACTCACTACTGACTACTAAGGTAGCCTGCGCTACTCTGCAATTGGATGCTAAAATCATGTGAACTTCCATTATAACATTCTTCTTAGAGGTATATTACACATCAGTTTACCACAGCAAGTGTGTGGTTCAAAATAATGTCAACAGCGTGGGTTTGATTCCTGTTTTGGCTGAGGTAGACTTGGGACCTGCCTCCTTGCCCTGAACCTGAGATTGGAAGGCAATGGCCAGCTACCACTGGTTAAAAACTGCCAAGATAACAGCTCAGAATGAAGCATCAGCAGACATTGAACCAAGGACCAGACTTTGGGCACAGCACACATGACTTGATGATGACCAAAGACTGACATAATGGGCCACATGTCCTCCTCCTTCCACATCTGTTAAAGATTTTCATAGATACTGTACTTTATTACACCTCCAAGGAACATTTCAAAACAATTATTTCTGGATTTTGTACTATGCAGTGGTGATACTACAATCTGCATAAAGCAAAGCCAACACCCAGAAATTAAATGAATTATTGGGTATTCCTTTTAGTAGTATTGGCTAAGGAAAGAACATTGGTTAGGACATTGGATGAACCTGCTGCTTCTCTTCTAAATATATATATTTTAAAAATAGCTGAGAGACATGGTTTGGAATCCCTGGCTTCACCAATTGAGGGTGAAGGTCACTTTAAATAAAAACAGAAAATGCTGGAAAAACTCAGGCCTGACAGCATCTGCAGAGAGAGAAAAACAGAGTTAACGTTTTGAATGCGTATGACTTCTTCAGAGCTAAAAAGAAGTAGAAATGTGATTAAATCTATACTGTTTAAGGGGGGTTGGAGCAGGTGAAGCTGGAAAGAAGGTCAACGATAGGTGGGGGCAAAAGAGGGATTGACAAAGATGTCATGGACACAAGGCAAAGGGAGTGCTAATGGTAGTGGTGAGGGTTAAAGAAGGTGCTGATAGTGGCATAAAGGTAAGAAAGCAGAATGTGTTAACAGCAGAACAAGGGTTGGCACTCTGTGAAAGAACAACATGGAACAAGTAACAGATGGCCCTTTTGGGTAGGGGGAGGGGGAGGTGGTGAGGAAAAAAGGATAGTAAAAGGGATAGAAAAATGGATAAAACAGTGAATAAAAATAAGTAGATAAAAAATAAAAATACATTTAAAAAAGGGGTGAAGATGGAGGAGAGAGTTCATGGTCTGAAGTTGTTAAACTCAATGTTAAGTCCAGAAGGCTGTAAGGTGCCTATTCGGAAGATGAGGTGCTGTTCCTCCAGTTTGCATTGGGCTTCACTGGAACATTGCAGCAGGCCAAGGACGGACATGGGAGCATGAGAGCAGGATGGTGTGTTGAAATGGCAAGCGACAGGAAGGTCTGGGTCATGCTTGCGGACAGAGCAAAGATGTTTCGCAAAACAGTCACCCAGTCTGCGTTTGGTCTCCCCAATGTAGAGGAGACTGCATTTGGAGCAGCAAATGCAGAAGACAAGGCCACCTTGCTCTCCTGTCCCCTCCCCTTCCACTTCCACCTGCTCCTGTTCACCAGAACTCAGTGAATCACCCAGTGCATTGCCTTCAAACTGACAGTGTCCTGGTGGGGGGAGGTGGGGCGGGGGGGGGGAAGATGGGGCAGGAGGGGTTGATGCTTTTGAGATGATGCTTGTGAATGTAAAATGCAGTGAACAATGCTCGTTGAGGTGTCTGGGGACTGTTTTTGCAGCATCTACTCGTTTTTCATACAACAACAATCTGTGCCCTTAATGTAGTGAAATGTACCAAGATTCTTCACAGGAGTATTATTGAACAAAATTTGACATCACATCACATTAGGAGCTTTTCTGTCATAGTAGATAGCCCCTGGCCATGCACCACCCTAGAGAGCTCCTTGCCCTGCATCTCTACTCTTGGCCATTCACTGACATCCTTTGCCCTTTCTCCCCAGTTATCTCGTCTTTCACGTTTAAGTTCCCCCGGCTCTAATATGTTAACTGCTAGATTTAAACTGCCTCTGCCCATCCCATCCTCTGACTGTGCCTGTTCTTTGCTTTCCTTAGTAAACATTGAACCTTTTCTCAAATTTAGCTTCTAAATTCCTAGATTTCTCAGGACATCTAAACTACGCTTCTGCACTGGACTATACCCAAGACACTGCTTCTGTGCTTCAGATGTGTTGCTCAGTTGCTTAAATTTTAATGTCACTTTGTTCAGCTTACAGCTTTCCCCCCACTGATGCTGATAATGGCTGAACCTGTGGTCCTTTACTGGTTTTCAGCTTCAGCTACAGTCTGGTTTCTGGCTATGAAGATTCACTGTCCTGGGCCAAAGTATATTTCTCTGCCAGTTCTAGGTTTTATGGTGACCTCCAACCTTGCCATTTTTTTTCAGCCCCGCAACTGATTCTACACACCTCCTGGATCTTCAAGCCCAAGGAAATGAAGGGAAATCCAGCAATGCATCCTCCAATACTCTTCACTTAAAATAGCTTCTTAACTTCTCTCTCCCATCACACCTGGCTCCAAATTTGAACAGTTCAGTAATGCCCCATGCCAACTCCACCTTCCCTACCTGAACTTTATTCCGTCACGGGACTTCTGACTTTAACTTTGAAATCCCTTATATTGCCTCCTCTCTATTCCTCATTTCCTACCAGGTTATATGCATCTCAATAATTGCTACGTTACCAGGCCTCTTTAACATAAGTTTGCCCTGTGTCCATTCACATTTTTGGCTGCTGCTCCCAACCCAAGCTCATCACTTCTATTTCTGCTTTTTGCTTCCCCTTTTTTACTTCTTTTCTCTTTAACTCTCCTAGACCCCCCTCTCCTGTCATCTTGGCTCCTTCCATTTCTCTCCTCTTGGGTACTTCTCATCCCCAGTGACTTTAACCTGCATCTCAATTCACCATGCTCTCCTCTGAGTTCATTGCCCTCCTAAATTCCCTTAATTTTTGCCTTCATGAAAGCTTCCCAACCCACACTCAAGGCCAGCTCCCTGACTTTGTCATCACACATGGCCCCGCTATTCCAGTCGTATCATTCGAATAAATACGAACATACAAAATAGGAGCAGATTTAGGTCATTTGGCCACTCAAGCCTGCTCTGCTATTCATTAAGATCATGGCTGATCTGTTTGTATTACTAATTCCACATTCCGATCTACCCTTGATAACCTTTGATTCCCTTGCCTAACAAATATCTATCTACCTCTGTCTTAAAGATATTCAATGATCCCACCTCAACCATGCTCTCACCTCCACCTTTGATGCTCTAGTCCACAATAAAGCCATTACTCTCTCTTTCACCCTGGTCATTGCCCCAGTACAACCCTCAACTCCATTGCCTGGGGAAGCAGACTTGAACATATGTGGTGTTCAACTGATTTAGCCTTTAACTGCCAGACATGGCTGAACCACATAAATCGGGTCCTGCTATCGTCTGCCAAAACTGCGTACTATTCAAGGATCAGCCTGGAATGCGAAAATAACCCCCAGCTTCTTTTCTCTACTGCAAACCTTCTTCTTAAACCCTTCTCACCTGTCTCCCCAACATCTTGTCCAAAAACAAGTGCTCATGGACTTCTTTATCACTAAAATTGAGACCATCTGTTCGGATATCTCTTCCACTTTCCTCCCTTCCCCTAACCCAATAGGCCAGCTTCCTCCAAGGTTCTCTCCTACCCTCAATTCTTTCCCTAGTTTCTCCCATTTCTCCCCTCTTAACTAGCGGAGGGTTAACATCAGCAAATTGAGGAGGGTTCTGGCCCAGATAAATTGGGAGTTAAAGACTGACAAAGAGAAATGTAGTGGAACAATGGGTGGCCTTTAAAGAGGAGATAGTTTGGGTACAGGTTCGTTCCTAAAAGGGGGGGCATCCAAAGGCAGAACTCCCTGGATGGCAAATGAGTTAGACAGTAGGATAAAACAGAAGAAGAGGGAATATGACAAATGTTAGCTTGATGATGCAAGGGAGAATCAGGATGAATATATAAAGTACACAGGACAACTAAATGGAAATAATAGAGGCAAAGAGACAGTACGAGAATAGATTGGACGTTAACATAAAAGGAAACCTACAGGTTTCTATAAGCATAATATTAACAGTAAAAAGGTTGTCAGAGGAGTGGTGGGACTGATTAGGGACGAAAATGAAGATCTACTGGTGAACATCGTACTCTGCATTGTTGTCTGCCAAGGAAGAGGATTTTACCAAAGCTATGGTTGCTGGGATACTGGATGAGATAAAAATGGATGAAGACGGGGTACCAGGAAGACTGGCAGTACTTAAATTAGTTGAAGCGGGGCAATGACCAGGCCCAGATGGAATGCATCCTAGGTTGCTGAGGAAAGTAAAGTTGAAGTTATGGAGATGCTCACCATAATCTTCCAATCCTCCTTAGGTAAGGGGTAGTACTGGAGGATTATAAGTATTACAACTTTGTTCAAGAAAGGGGAGAAGGATAAATCTGGGAATTACAGAGCCATCAATTTAACCTCAGGGATGTGGAAGCTTTTTGTAACAATTATCTGAGAGAAAATTAACAGCCACTTGAGCAAGCATAATAATCAAAAAGGAATTGAATAAAGACTTGAAAGGGATAAAAAATTGCAGGTGAAAAAGCAGGAAAGTGGAACTAATTGAAGAGCTCTCCCAAAAAGATGGGATGGCATGATGGGCTAAATGGCCTTTTGTATGATCATTCTGTTATAAACATGAGGAATAAAGGAGAGCCAGCATGGATTTGTTAAGAGCAAAATGTGCTTGACTAACTTGATTGAGATTTTTGATGAGGCAACAGAAAGAGTGGATGAGGGCTAGTCAGTTGATGTTGTCTATATGGACTTTCAAAAGATGTTTGATAACGTATCACATATTAGCAATGTTAGCAAAATTGAATCTCTTGGGATAACAGGGGCAGACCAATAAAAGCATAAGCTCAGCAGGGACTTCTACTTTGACAACTGAAGTGAATTATTGGCTTTGCTCGATTAATTGACATATTTAAGTGGTTATCATAAGTTGCTCTTGCTGTGATCTATTTTGTCAATGTCTCAATGTTTATTTGGACAAGATTAAGAGATGTGAAGTATTTGAAGTCTCTGTTACTGATACTTTAATGATCTGATTGACACTTTTATGGGGTTATAGGAAAAGCATTTTTTTTCAAAAGAATATTTGTGAAAGGGTGCTTTTTTCTGAGCAGTTCCACACTTGTCATTGTTATTATATGGCTCATTGGTCATGTACATACTACCCCTTGGTTATGGATATTGAAGTCCCCCACACAGAGTACATTCTACGCCATTGCCACCCTCTGTGCTTCCTCTAATTGGTAATCAGCACTTTCTTCAGATACAGCATAAATTCCCCTTATATTGATATTCTTGTAAAGTGTCCTGATGAGTTTTTTTATTAATTGGATGTGGGCATTGCTGGCTAGGCAAGCATTTATTGCCCATGCATATTTGCTCTTGTTCAGAGGGCATTTTTAAGAGTCAACCACATTGCTGGGTCTGGAGTTACATATAGGCCAGATCAGGTAAGCAGATTTCCTTCCCTAAAGGGCATTAGTGAACCAGATGGGTTTTTATGACAACCAACGATGGTTTCATGGTCATCATTAGACTTTCAATTCCAGATATTTATTGAATTCATATTCTGCCATGCGTGGGATTTGAACCCAGGTCCCCACAACATTACCTTGGGTCACTGGATTGCCAGTCTAGTGACAATACCACTGCAGCACCACCTCCTCAGTGCAAGATGAAAAGCTTCGACATGTTTCTTTTTTCAGCAATACATTTCACTTCCATTGCATTACTGTCCCTGATATTGGGCTGTGGTTCAGCACTCCAACTGATCTGTAGGAAGGCAGTCTATAGGGGATCTTTGATATGATTGAAGGTTCTATCCATTAGGTCTCCCATTCTTTCCAAGACATAGGAGATGGTGCAACCCAGAGTCTGAATGGTGACAATTCCTTGAGAGATACTATTACTGGTGCCACAAACTCCTGCAAGGAAGGCCCAGCAGTAGCAGCATCTATTGAGCTGTCCACATGCACCATGATCACGAGTGCTATTGGCTGAATTTGCTACCAGTTGTTGCTTGGTGGGTAGCTGCTGCTGCAGTGAGCCTACCTTTAGCAAAAGTGCACAGAGGCAGGATTGCATTGGGTAGCCAATCAGGCACATAACTTTCCAAATTTCCCCTCTCCCCCACTACTACAAAGCTGTCTCCATATGGCTGATAGGTTTGTGCCCATAGAGAGCAAGTGGGATATGAAGAGGAGTTTTACCTTAATCCCGATAAGGTCATTACATTTCTTCCTGTATCTTCTGTATCACAGCAAATTCTTAGGGTATAATTCCACTGATGCCAGTCATATTTGGGAGCAGAATTGCTGTGTTTTTCCTGTACTGGCTAGACAACCTCTAGGAAACTTGATGCCAAACTGCCAATGCCGTATTAGGATTTCTTTTGGTCATTCTGTTTTGGCTAGAGGAAAGAAGCCTCAGATAGAATGTCAAATAGAACTGCAACTTTGGGGAGATGACATAGAAGGGAAGAGTGCGTAGATATCCTTAACCTACCAATGAATTATATAGGCTCTGAATTGCATACCTGCTTAAGTAAGTTGTGCTCCTCCAAGGAAGTTGTCACAGACCAGTGTAACCTCCTGCAACAAGACCTGTATCCCACCCCCGCAGCTGGAACTGCATTAGCCATTGTAGTTATGGTCACTGATGCCGCCAATGTTGCCTCTGGGTTCTTTGAGGTTGTGCTAGGGGATACCAGCAACATCAGTCAGTCTGCAGTTTAAGCTTGAATTAAGTAGGTGCCTGATGCTAACACTAATGTCTTCATCACATCCTCTATGGATTCACTATGGACAGCCGGAAACAGTAGGACAGGGCTGTAGGACTAGCACAGTTTGCAGGCTTCCCCTCAGTCCAGGCCTCATTGACAGCAATGAACCTGCTAGCTTCTTAAGGTGAGCCTGCTGTTTTCATGTGGCAAAGGCTTCCATTTCACCTTCAGCCCGATGTAAACCACTGATTCCACAAGCATCAGCAGCAGTCCAGCAACCAAGTTGTCATACTCTTGGTATAAGTCCAGACATTGGATAGCCGATTTTTAGTTTGGGCAGGAATCGGGGTGGTTGGGTTGAATCAGGCGGTGAATCATTTCACTTCTGCAGTGTGAGGTCCAGAAGATTTCAAACTCCTGCACCTTATTTACATGCTCTGACCCTGGCTCCTGTCCAAGGCCAATGGGAATGACATCACCAATGGGTGGGAGTCAAAATTGATGAGGTGTCAAGCTGCCAATGGCAACCCATGGAAACAGTCTCTGGCAAGGTAAGCATGGCAGTTGGGTGCAGGTGTGTGTGTGGAGTGAAACCCCAGGTAGAGGAGGCCAAGAATTCTCCTGGCTCACAGGAATCTTTAAAAAAACACTTACCTGGACCTGGACTCTTTAAGCAGTTTAAGCTTGAGTAGTTGGGCCTACAGTTAAAATGGCATGTGCATTCTGATGATGTTATTGGAATGTGGCGCTACATATAATTTTGGCTCCTGCTCCCCTGGCCTGCTCACACTTAAATGGAAGCAAATATGAAAGATGATTGACTGAATTAATTAGGAATATGGCACAAACCACACCATACATCTAACCCCCTGCCTGCACTGTTCTCACTATGCAAGCGGGTTAAAACGGGCTCTGAGTGAATGAGTTGACCATGCGGGGCAGATCCAACTTTTTTTCTCCTGAGATCCATACAAACTCATTCATTTTCCATCAGAAATTGATGGATAGTAATCGATATCAACAGCCTTGAATGATTTTTGTCTCCTCCCTACCATGGAGACATTTAAGCCAATCACAACACAACAATTGTTACTCTGCCTGAAATCAATTACCTCAGCACAGATCTGATATTGAATATGGGTCCATGTTAAACAGTGGACTAACTGTTTTCATTTCTGGATCTAAACAAGTTACACTAACTTCGTTTCTATTTTTAAATTTTTATGTACCTCAGACTCTATGCATGCTAGATGTTGTATACACATGTAGCAATTTACATTTTCCCCTGCTGCCCACTTGCCTGGCCCTTAGTAGGCACATGGGTAGGATAAAATCATTTGGCTGAATTTTATGTTGATCGGGCGTGAAATCACGTGAGATGACATCAGGCGAGCGTCCTGACCCCATCACGCACTTGCATGATATTTCGCTTGGCGGGCACGCGCAAAAGCCGGAAGCGTGTCCACCGACAATTAAGACGGCAATTAAGCCCATTAACGGTGCAATTGCCAGGTGGCCTTTACACTTTTCATGAAACCGCATCCAAGGGTGGGATGAGGTTTCCATTATGAAATGAAATTAGAATAAAAGTCTGTGGGCAGCATTTTTATCATCTATATTTTCAGTTGCCTGGCTGTCACGCTCTGATATTTTTTTTCTGCTTTTTAAAACGTTTTTGGAACATTTTTGGGTCTGCAGCTCCCTGAGGCAGCTCTCTGCCTTCAGGGAGTTTTCTCTGTGCTCGCTCGTGCCCGCGTTGACGTAATCGCCCATCCTCCCCCTGCCCCACCCTGGCAGCACTGAGCTTTTCAGTGTGCTCTTGATGCTGGCTGGCGGTCAATTGGTCAGCCAGCGTGAAATCGCAGGCGGAGGCTGATTGCAGTCAGTGGTCCATTTCCTGGCCGATCTTGGGCCTGCCGATTGTGCCCGCCCGCTGAGCTAAAAATTTAGGTCATTGTTTTTAGGTGGAGTGGGTCAGGTGCAGCAGTTGAAATGGGTGGTGTGGTGTAAATGTTGCAGTGAATCGAGAAATTGGATTTGGCTTTGGATTGGTTCAAATTTTAAATTGGGTTTCAGTTAGACAAGTTCATACCAACAATTCAAGTGGGATTTGAGCAGATGTTAGGGTCTATGTAACTCATAATTATAAACAAGGGCTGAGGAGTCCTCAAAATGAGTTGCACATACCATTATTTCCCTTTATATAAAAAAGTGCCTTCGGTGGCCTATGGAAAGAATTACATGTGGTTTTCTGGATCTGGTGGTGCACAGGAGTTGGCTTAGAGAAGCTCCCTAAATTAAATGCAGAGAGTGCAGCCAAGTGAAGAGAGAACAGCTGGAAAGAGGGAAGAAGCAAGGAAGTCTGGGACTTTTCTTTGTCTTTTAATTAATCTGCATTTTCAGTGAAAAGCTTCTGTAAATTGTGCACTTGTTAGTTTGGATATGCATGTGGGACTCTGTCAATGGGGAATGAGCATGTGCAGGGAAATACTTTGCATGGGCAGTCTGGTTTATTGAACTGAGTGAATGTGCACAGTGGACATTTTCAAATCAAATATGACAAAATAGGCAATTAGATTTGTTTTCCAACTTGATAGGCTTTGGTTTACAACAGTAAAAAAACAATAAATATGGTATTTATTTAACCATGTTTAAAAATTAATACATTTCCTAGTTCTATTTTCCTACTTTATGTTGTTGCTATGTGGAAGACAATATTATGCACAATATCCTGTGGGACTTAATTCAATTTCAGATGAATGCAAGTACAGGGGATTCACATTCTCTCTTGTGGAAATCATGATGTTCCTATAATATCAATATTGTTCATCAAAACATTTAATTAACTTCCTTGATATTTTATACTTTCTAAACCTAAGGTAAGTTTTTCAAAATTAAATTTAATCAAAGAGCTTCCACAACAGTGCACATGACCAGAATAACATTGTTTTGCACGTCTCAGAATATAATGGCCTGGATTCAATTCTGTTAAAGTTCATTAGGATTTGTGAATTATTTATAATAAAGTATTTGGAATTTCTTCAATATCTCTTATTGTTAAAGATTTCATAATTGTTTGCCTGTTTCTTACTTCTTCAGAAGATAAGGATATTATTCTTAAATGGAAACAGTTTTTTTTTGGAAGAGAAATGATGAGTATTATTTCAAATTATTGGTAGGGGGTTACATTGCATCCGATCCCCTCTCCTTTGGTTGCCTGTGGGAAAGCTGAGAAAGACAATTATGTCTAGTGAGGGTAGCTACCTTTCCTTTATACTTTGTTTAGACCTGCAGCCTCACAAAGATTGGATTCAAAGTAGACCAAACAGACTGAGCTCAGTACAATTCCCCAGGGTTCATATTTAGGGCTGACCCTATTGAGTTCATGCATGGGGAAGTGTTAAATCACCTGCCCGAGGCATGTACTGATTTTTTTTTAACTGGCAGAAACAACAGGAGATCACATCAGCTATTTAGACAGTCGAATACAAATCACCTGTTTTGTAGCCTAAACAACCAAAGGACTAGGCAGTGGGAGTTCCGTTCATCCCATTTTAAAATGTATTTTCCTTCTCTACTCCTGCCCCTGTTTTAGGTTCCATTCATGACCCAGAGAGGGGAGAAGGCAGGCAAATAATTTGCTCAGAGGTAGGAGGTTGTAAGATTTCTAGTATATATCTTGAGCCAACCACTAGGAGGTAAGGAAAGTGGATGCCAGTGACTCATCCATTGATTTTCTATCTTTCCTTTTGGAAAAGTGCCTAAACGATGCTTTGTTCATGACTCCAGTGAATTAGCCAAGCTTAGATCCTCATGGTACATGAACTTGTTTCTTACCATTCCATAGCAAACTGTGATGGGAGATTTTAACAACAAAATTAAAATGGACTAAATTCTTCAGTATTTATAACTGGCTGTTTAATGGGATTCAGCTGGAGATCCACAACTCCAGCCAGGCTTTGTCTTGACTGAACAAAAACATGCATAATAATAAGTAGAGTTTTAAATGTATGTACTAGGGAATATCTCTTGCTCTAGGCTTTGCATCAGCTTGACTGCATGCTCTCTTGGAATGCAGCCACAGAAATAATGTAGTTTTCCCACGTTTTTCCAGAAGTAAGACCTCAATTATGTAATACCAACTGTGCTACACTGCTGTTTCAGGCTCTTACCAATGGCAGGCATGGCAGCTACATTTTACAGCAGATAAGCTAGAGCATTAGGTAATGAGATTGTTTGCACCCTAACCATTACCTTCTGTAGGCGATCTTTGTGTACAATATAAAAGGCATTATCTTGGGTGCAGAGCCCAAAGATCTACTGTCAGATGTGTGTCAATGTGCCTGGATCAACAACAGTTAGAAATTATTTTACTGCATAGTCTGCGTTGGTGGTCTGATAGGGTGGGATGAGAATCAAGTGTTACTGAAAACTAATAAATGTTTGCATGGATAACCACAATAACAGTCATGACATGTGTGTCTCATTACTGTAAGTTCTGTTTGTACATCACTATGGTTATTATAGAGAAAGGAATAGCATGAATAAAACATTTACTATATAAACTAAAACTTGACTGTTAATGAGCATGAGTCAAAGTATGTGGGCTGTTTAATTGGAATCATGCCTTAAAATGGATGTCTGAATTAATACTAGTATTGGTTTTAGTCAAGTACTCATTTTCTATTTAGGTCACTGAATCTTGGCACCGAAGGAAGAAAAATAATGAGGAAACAAAAATGAGTTTCATCGAAGGAGTTTGAATTAAAAATACTAGTGGTGCAGTAGGTTGAACACTGCCTTTCCAACTCTAGGAACTAAGTTTCAATAGAGCTCATACTGATGTCATGAAAATATAATAATTTTCAGAATATTATTGTGATTTATTGGAAAGGTAGGTTAATAGTGGAGTTTGGATAGTTTCTCTGTGTGGATGCATATGTGGGGGATTTAATCGAATTGGAGGCAGCTGGTCTGGAACTTCTGAGTTATCAAGAGGGAAGCTAAGTTTGAAATGCTAAATACGTAAACATAGCTGAAGTTTTAGAATGTGAGGTGTGAGGAACATTTGCATTTTTAGATAAATTAGGTTAGTTTGAATTTCAAAGAGATGGTAAGATGTTACATCTAGCCCTAAGAAGCTAAGCCAAACTGTGTGTTTATTTTTCCCAAAGGTTTCTGATAATATGAGTACTTTGAAAGATTTACATCATGAGAAAAGTAAAGTTGCAAAGACATATTAGAACAATGGAATTTACATTAAAAAGGAAGAAGCTACTATAAAGGAGATGAGGTTATGAATAAAGGGGAGGGAATTTTGAGATCTAACAAATGTGAAAAGCCTCCAGCCTCTGTGCATCAAGTTGCTGTTTACAGGAACTGAAGCTAAGAAAACTCACCGTGAATATCATTGTCCAGGGTATTGTGTGCTTTGCTTGGGACCTTCTGAACAGGTCAAGTAGGATGCGAGTCCAAAATATCTTGCCTGCACTGAGGCTGACAGCAATTTGGATCCATAAAGTACAGATTTCAATAAGGAGAATTATCGAACTCCAGAAATCTTAATTCTGTTGACATCAGCCAACTTCAGACTGTGCTGTGCCAATGTCTTAGGTGTAAATCCAGGAAACTCACACATAAGTAACAGGAAATTCAGTCTGTAAGAGCATTAATTAGCAATCAATGGTGGGTTAATGTAAAATTTCACTTTCAAGGTTCCTCATATTGAGAATTCCCAAACTCAGTCAGAGATTGAAGAAAGGCAACATGCAGAAGTTCTTCACTGCAAGGAAAGATTAAGTCAGGGGATGAGACTGGATTTTTCTTGGTCTCTCGCTGCAGCTGACGTTAGGCCAGCACCGATAACGCCCGGGTTGCAGGTCTCCTGCTCTTCTTCCTGGCTACTAACAGGGCTTTTGTAGAAGGAGCATAAAAGAGGGAGAAAAAATGTGCAACTTTTTCCATGCATCTCCGACCATGAATTGCCCTCCTTCAATATTTGCTATCCCTTTCATTCAGGAAAAGCTGAAGAATTCCAGCTCCATGGAAGTCATCCATACCAGGGTTAAGCTTGCCCGCATCCTGTCCAAATGATTAGCTGCCAAACCTACTATGGTGGGTGGGCAAGCACCATGGCAGCTGTTTCAAGTTTCCCTCTGGGATTTGAGAAACTCAGCATTTACCATCCGCTGTGCCATAACACTGATGATATGAAAACTGTCCTCACTCTGTTGGATATGGAGGGTTACTATACCAAATGTTTTTAGTAATTCCTACCCACCTTCTAATGGGTATGCAACAATGAACACAATTCAGCACAATTTAGCATACTCAGTAAGAGAAGCTATGAGATTAGTAAATAGAGGAAATAGAAACATATGCAAATGGAGTGCAGCTAAGCTGAGTGAAGATTTAGAATTTGGTGGCAGGGGAATTTTAAGCGTTCATTTTGTTCTTAAATTTTGCTCTTAAAATTTAATCCAGTCTGTAATTAGCAGTAACTGGAAAGTACTGTATAAGCAGGCTAAGTTCTTTACTTCTTGCAGTTTAGACAGGGTAAACTCACTCTCTGATATAGGAGCTGAGTAGTTAATTGGCTAACTGGCTGAATCTGGTTACTGTAGCCCCAGTTCAGTTTGCTATATATTCAGGGTTCTTTAGTACAACCATGGCAAATGGCGTGCAGCTGAGCTAACCGAGTGAACACTCAGAGTTTGGTGAGAGGGGTATTCAATAAAGGGGGCAAGGGGGAGGACTTGTTTGTCTCCTTTTTCTATCTTTCTTACCCCATAGAAATTGGCTCTTGTTCTACTATGGGGAAAGGAGCTACCTGTTTGGTGAGTATCTGGCAAGTGGGTAAGTTCTATTCAATCCCTAAGGTTTCAAATAGTATGCAAATTGATGGTAAGGTTAATAAAATATGTAAGAAAGCAACATAAATAAGTGATTACTATAATTAAGTAATTATTTAAAACACATTAAGTATGGCAGCACAGGTGACCTGTCAAGGCTGCAGCATATGGGAGCTCCTTAATAACAGTGGCCAAAACATCAGGCCCCGTACACCGACATGTAAAGTGATGCGCGGTGACGGTGGACGAGCGTCTCGACGTCACCGCGCGCCATCGCAATATTTAGGTGGGCGGGCGTGCGATGTTCTCCGATGCACGCCCGTCATTAATTAATCACTCACTTAAGGCCCTTGAGGCAGCAATAGCCTGTTATTTTTCGGGGCCCGTGTGATCTTCAGTTCGTCGCACGGGTGCAACAGGCAGGCGGGTAAGCCACATTTGTATAAACCTCATCCACGAGCGGGATAAGAGGGGTGAGTGAGGTTGCAAGTGATATTTGTCAGACATTTAATTGTGAAAGTTACTGACACTTGCATGTGTGGGCAGGAATGCTTCAAAACTCTTCACAGCTGCTTGGACAGGAGTAACAGCCTTCAAGTCAGGACTCAAGAGTAGAGATCATTTCTGGGGCCTGCAGGTTTCAGGAAGCCTTCCCTTAGCCTGGGAATGTGAGTTGTGCTGTCCACTGGAGGCACCTCCTCTGAGGAGGAAGGGAGGGCCAGAAGGGAGAAGGAGGCCAGGAGTGCACATTCAGCCTCCAGGGAGCCACCTTTGGGAGGAGAGGTGCAGGCACAAGGGGCGCAGGGCCAACAGGAAGTCCAAGGCGGAAGGGGCTGCAGAAGACACCACTATCCTGCTGCCACGGTTTACAGGCGGTGAAGCAGCTATCTCAATATGTCTGAGGTCCAATGCCGAAGGAGGCTCTGCCTCTCAAGGGAGATAGTCACCTCCATCTGTCAGATGATAGGCCCTGGGATCTGCGCCAACTGTACGGGTGGGCACCCCATGCCAGTGACACTGAAGGTCACAGCTGCCCTCAACATCAATGCCTCCGGCTCTTTCCAGGGTTCGGTGGGTGATCTTTGCGAAGTATCCCAGTCATCTGTCCACATGTGTGTCAAGCAGGTGACAGACGCTCTGTTCAGGCGTGCATTCACTTTCATCCACTACCGCTGGGACGAGGCCAGCCAGACAGAGTGAGACAGAGGCTTCGAAGCGACTGCTGGCTTCCCCCGCGTCCAGGGTGCAATAGACTGTGCACATGTGACCATCAAGGTGCCAGCAGGTGAGCCCGGTGCCTTCGTCAACAGGAGGGGCTTCCACTCCATGAACGTGCAGATAGTGTGTGATCACAGGATGCTGATTATACAAGTCTGTGCAAGGTACCCAGGCAGCTCCTGCAACACTTACATACTCAGACACTCCCAGGTGCAGAGGCTGTTCAGTGCTCCAGCCCGGCTGAATGGGTGACTGCTGGGTGACAAGGGCTATCCCCTCAAAAGGTGGCTCATGACACCTCTCCAAGAACAGAAGCTGAGCCATGCCTCCACAAGGGCTATGGTGGAGAGAACCATCGGTCTTCTCAAGATGCGCTTCCAATACCTGGACCGTTCAGGGAGCACACTCCAATACCCCCCAGATCATGTGTCGCTGATAGTGGTTGCATGCTGCGCTCTCCACAATCTTGCGCTGGAAAGGGGCAGTGCTGTGGACGAAGGAGATGTAGAAGCAGTTGCTCCGGCTGCACACGATGAGTCCAACAGTGAGTCCGAGGATGAGCACACACAGGAGAACGCTGAGGGGGTAGAAGCTGACTCGAGCATGCTCTAAGGAGGCAGGGTCGCCTGGTAGGCTTCAATCCAATGAACTTTCAGCTAGCACACCACAGATGGACCTCCAACACAAGCCAGAGCTGCAGGCTCCATACTCGATAACTAGTGCAAAATCTGCCTGGATAGAAACATTAACTAAGGGCCTTGTCAATAAAGCTCAATGTCACACAAATCACTAATAACATCATGGGTAACTGTCCACCTGCGAAGAAAGGAGTGACCCTCAGCCATGCTCACATATCAAAATGTAATGATTTAACAAAATTAATTTCAGAATAAAATAATTACTAAGGTGTTACACATCACACCAAGTGGTCATGAACTAATAATGAGGCAACATAAAAGCACCCTTGAGAAACCCGTGGCCTAAGGTGCCTTAAGTTTACGCTTACGGGTGCTACGTCTGGGTGCTTCACCTTCACTGGGACTGGCATCTGAGACAGCCTGTTCACTGCGCTGTACTGTTGGCCTCGATGACCTTGGTGGTCATCCTCTGGCCTGTGGAGCCTTTGATGGCCCCATCTGAGGGGGAGCGGCCAGTTCCACAGCTGGCACCTCCTCAGTCGCCACAGTCTCATCAGATGCCACTGTTGCTGGCAGAGGGGCAGAAGAGCTGTTGCCCTCATCCGAAGAGCCCTGAGAGGAGCCCACAGAGATGACAGGCAGCTGCTGCGCCGACATGAGGTTGCTTTGGACCTCCCTGCTCACCGTAGATGGATGGGCACCGAGCTGGGATACTTGGTGCCCAAACCATATCCCACACTGGTACTGGCCAGTTGAGGTCAAGGCTGATGTGAGGGCTTGCAGGTCCGTGCGCAACACCAGGAAGCCTTGATTGCTCTCCTGGAGGAACCTCTCCACGAGAGTCGCCACTCTCTCCACGGAGGAAGCATGGCGCTCCGCCATGAGGCTCATTGCATTGGTGATGCTCCGCATGGACTCCTCCAGCATGGAGACCATGCCATGCATAGCCTCGTGTATCTCCGCCAGATCCTCCTGCATACCCTGCTGCACTTTCAACGTTTGCTGCCTCATCTGCAGTCAGAGGCACATCAGCAGCTGCCGACCGAGCATGTGCCTGGTCCCCTGCAGTCCTTCGACTGTTGGCGCCATGGGCACTCTCTGCCTCTGCCCGCACCTCAAGCGATGTGAAGTGCCCTTACTGCTGTGCCCCGGGACATTAGCCGATGATCTAATTTCCACTGAGGTGCTAGTGCCTGTGCTGGTGCCTGCCTGGCAGAAATGGTGCGATGCTGTGTTCTGGGCCCTCAGGTGTGAGAGGTGGCCTCTCTGCCTCCTCCTCTCGGCCCTGTTCCGATGCTGAAAGGAAGAACATGGACATTTGATTAGTTAAAGTGGAGACAACGTCAATATGCATGCCTGTACCCTGGATCATTATGTGCTCATCCTTCCATGTTGCAAACTTCAATCACTGAGCATTCAGCAGTGCCATGGCTGCTGGTTCGCACATGGTGACCTCGGTGCTTGGCAAACATTCCTCCCTGTGGCACCCCAGCCTCACCGCCACTGGTGGACCTGGGTGCATGGCGCCTCTCCAGGTCCATGGCCTGTTGATTGAATGAAGTCACGATGGCCAACTAGGCCTGGCCTTCACCAGTCCGCAACCACTCAGCGGCATTGTATGGAGTCTTCTCCTGAAAAAGAGAGAAGAGCATTGATTAGTCCACCCTGTACCTAGATTCCCATCATATCCCTGCCACCCCAACCAGTGTGGGACATTGCAGGGCTCCAGTGCTTCGTCACCCCGCAGCTGCCGCACACACTCAAAGAAGCCACTCTTGTCCAAATGCTGCCTCCATCACATTTGGCACCACATGGTCTAAGCTGGCAAAGCAAGGAGGCACAAGCACGTGGAACACAAAGAGCAACAGATGGATTGGTGCCCCGCCACCTGGAAGCTCCCCCCTCACCATGTTAGCACCCTGACTTTGACGTGCTTCACAGTTCCAGCACTATGCCTAGGTGCAGATCCTTGAGTTTGCCCCCAAAACTATACTCTGGGTTTCAGTGTCACAAATGCTGTGGTGCAGAATCCATCTCAGCACTACCCTCTCAGGGTGAACTAGGCATGGGCAATATCTGCTGGCCCACCTAGCGAGGGAAACATGCCGTGAAGGATTCAATGCTGTAACTGCACTCAGATGTGTTGGGTGGGGGGTGGAGGGCTGTGCCTTGGGGGGAAAGGCTGCCAGCTGCATTAAGTGATCTTTGCCAACATGGTAATCACCCTTGCCGAGCGCAGGAGGTCATTGATTCGCTTGCAGCACTGGACCCACGTGCGTTGCACTACGTCATGGTAGTTGACTATCTCAGCCATCTCCTCCCAGGCATGTTTGGTCAGGTAGGGGGGGCTCCGCCTCCCATCCCTTGGAAGCAGCACTTCCCACCGTGCTGCCGCCTCCTCCAGGAGGGCAGCTAGATACTCATTCGAAAACCAAGGGGCACTGCCCTGCTGCCCCACCCTCCGGCCTGGCTTGCTCCGCTACCTTACCCTCTGGCCTGACCTGCTCCGCTGCCCTACCCTCCGGCCTGGCCTGCTCTCCAGCAGCCCTCTGGTGAGCCCTTCTACTTGCCATTGTGATCAGCCTTTCCAAGGTTGCTAGCGCTTCATTTAAACAGGCGGCCGGGTTGCCTATGAACCTGGTGGTCATTGCACTCCTGCCACTTCCCACCCACTCCTGCTATCCTCGGGAGTTGCGCATTATGCTGGGCGGGCCTTAGGCAGCCCTCCCGAATAAAATTGCAGCACAGACCCGATTGCAGGCGGTGATTGGGTCCGCGCGCAGGCACGCCCACTCCCGACCGGCCCGCCTGACAAGGAGAAAATTGTCCCCATTGTGATCCAGGGCAAACACGCCTGCAGCAAGTGTTTGCGGCTTGAGGAACTTCGGCTCAGAGTCATTGAGCTGGAGGCTAAGCTGCACGTTTTGCAACACATCAGGGATGGGGAAAGTTACCTGGATGCTTTATACCAGGAGGCAGTCACACCGCTTAGGACAGGGTCTTCTGATTTAGCCGGTGGCCAGGGACAGGAGGGTGTGACTGTGAGTGAGGCAGGTAAGGGGACC
The DNA here is from genome assembly GCF_964194155.1 of Cetorhinus maximus. NCBI lineage: Eukaryota > Metazoa > Chordata > Chondrichthyes > Lamniformes > Cetorhinidae > Cetorhinus > Cetorhinus maximus. The sequence goes on from NC_135884.1 coordinate 131,576,957, forward strand.
CAGATGGCAGGAGTGTGAGCCTCTGCAATTGTCCAACAGGTTTGAGGTTCTCTCAGTTTGTTTGGGTGAGAGTGGGGGCTGCAGGGTGGCTGAGCAAACTGACTTTGGCACCGTGGTACAGGAAGCCATCCAAGTTGGGGGAGCAAAAATGAACATCGTGGTCGTAGGGGACAGTATAGTGAGGGGGATTGACACTGTTTTCTGTAGCAAAGAGCGAGAGTCCAGACGGCTTTGTTGCCTGCCTATTGCCAGGGTTCAGGACATCTGCTCAGGGCTGGAGAGCAACTTGCAGTGGGAGGGCGAGGATCCAGTGGTCATGGTCCATGTAGGTACCAACAACATAGGCAGGATAAGGAAGGAGGTTCCGCATAGTCGGTATGATGAGCTAGGCACCAAATGAAGAAGCAGAACCTCGAAGGTAATAACCTGAGCCACATGGAAATAGGCAATGGGCAAATAAGATTAGAGAAATGAATGAGTGGCTCAAAGGCTGGTGTGGGAGGAGTCAGTTCTGGTTCATGGGGCACTGGCACCACTACTGGGGAAAGCGGGATCTATACCATTGGGACGGTCTACACCTGAACTATGCTGGGGCTGGTGTCCTCACGAGCTGCATAACTAGGGAAGTAGAGAGGTTTTAAACTGAATAGTGGGGGCAAGGGATTAAATTTGGGAAGATGTGGTAAACCAACGAGTAGAGACAAGGCAAGAGAGAAAGGTTTAATGTAGGAAATGATAAACTGGCTGTGGCAGGAAGGGATAGATAGTACAATTCTAAGAGTAAATCAGCAGATAAGGCTAGGCGCTACAAAAATAATAAAATGACAAAACTAAGGGCTCTGTTTCTAAATGCATGTAGCATTCGAAACAAAACAGATGAGCTGATAGCACAAATAGAAATAAATAAGTATGATCTGATAGCCATTACAGAGACATGGCTACAGGATGACATAGATCGGGACCTGAATATTGAAGGGTACGTGATATTTAGGAAGGACAGAAAGTTAGGAAAAGGTGGAGGGGTGGCTCTGTGAATTGATGTTATTAGCACATTAGAGACTGTTGACCTAAGTTCAGGAAACCAGGATGTAGAAGCGGTTTGGGCTGAGATGAGGAATGATAAGGCAAGAAGTCACTTGTGGGAGTGGTGTACAGGCCCCCTAATTGTAACTACATAGTAGGACAGAGTATAAAAGAAGAAATAATGGGAGCTTGCCAGAAAGGTACAGCAATAATCATTGAGGATTTTAACCTACATATAGTTTGGATAAATCAGATGGGCAAAGATAGTGTAAATGAGGAGTTCATAGAATGTTTTCAGGATATCTTTTTAGAACAGCACATTCTGGAGCCAAACGGAGGGCAGGCTATTCTAGACCTGGTATTGAGCAACGAGATAGGATTAATTTAAAACCTCCTAGTTAAGGCACCCCCTAGGTAGCAGTGATCATAATATGATTGAATTTTACTTTCATTTTGAGGGAGAAACGAGTGCGTCAAAAACTAGTATTTTAAACTTAAATAAGGACAATTATGACAGCATGAAAGCGGAGCTAGCTAAAGTGAACTGGCAAATGAGGTTAAGGGATTGGTCTGTAGGGGTTCAGTGGCAGACATTTAAAGGGATATTTCAGAATACACAGAATAGATGCATTCCAATGAAAAAGAAAAATTCAAAAAGGAGGGCCCACCATCCGTGGTTAACTAAAAAGTTAAAGACAGATCAAATTTAAAGAAAAAGCACATAATTGAACAAAGATGGGTGGCAAGTGAGAAGGTTGGAAAGAATTGAAGGTATTTTGCTTCGGTCTTCACTATATAGAGGATAGAAGTAACATCCCAGAAATAGCTGTAAATCAGGAAATGGAAGGGAGGGAGGAACTCGGGAAAATTACAATTACCAGGGAAGTGGTATTAAGCAAATTGCTGGGGCTGTGGGCTGACAAACAAGATAGACTTCACCGTAAGGTCTTGAAAGAATTGGCTAGTGAGATAGTTGATGCACTGGTTTTAATTTTCCAAAATTCCTTAGATTTGGGGAAGGTTCCATTAGATTGGGAAATAGCAAATGTAACTCCTTTATCCAAAAAGGGAGGGAGACAGAAAGCAAGAAACTACGGGCCAGTTAGCCTAACATCTGTTATAGGGAAAATGTTCGAAGCTATTATTAAAGATATTATAGCAGGGCACTTAGAAAAATTTAAGACAATCAGGCTGAGTAAACATGGTTTTGTAAAAGGGAAATCATGTTTAACAAATTTGTTGGAGTTCGTTGAAGGAGTCACATGTGCTGTGGATAAAGGGGAACTGGTGGATATACTGTATTTAAATTTCCAGAAGGCCTTTGATAAAGTGCCACATCAAAGGTTATTGCAGAAAATAAAAGCTCTTGGTACAGGGGGTAACATATTGGCATGGATAGGAGACTGGTTAGCTAACAGGAAGCAGAGAGTTGGCATAAATGGGTCTTTTTTTGGTTGTCAGGATGTGACGAGTGGTGTGCCACAGGGATCAGTGCTGGGGCCTCAACTTTTTACAATTTATATTTGGATGAAGGGACCAAAGGAATGGTTGCTAAATTTGCTGATGACACAAAGATAGGTAGGAAAGTAAATTGTGAGGAGGACGTAAGGAAGCTACAAAGTGATAGGTTAAGTGTGTGGGCAATGATCTGGCAAATGGAGTATAATATAGGTGAATGTGAAATCCTTCATTCTGGCAGGAAGAACAAAAAAGAAGCTTATTATCTAAGTGGTGAGAGATTGAAGAGCTCTAAGATTCAGAGGAATCTGGGTGTCCTGGTACATGAATCACAAAAGGTTAGTATGCAGGTGCAGCAAGTAATTAGGAAAGCTAATAGAATGTTATCATTTATTGTGAGGGGAATTAATTACAAAAGTAGTGAGGTTATGCTTCAGTTGTACAGGACACCGGTGAGATCACATCTGGAATATTGTGTACAATATTGGTCTCCTTATTTAAAGAAAGATGTAAATGCATTAGAAGCAGTTCAGGGAAGGTTTACTAGACTAGTACCAAGAATGGGCGAGTTGTCTTATGAGGAAAGGCTGATAGGTTAGGCTTGTATCCACTGGAATTCAGAAGAGTAAGAGGCGATTTAATTGAAAGCTTTAAGATCCTGAGGGGTTTTGACAGGGTGGATGTGGAGAGGATGTTTCCACTTGCGGGAGAATCTAGAACAAGGGGTCACTGTTTAAAAATAAGGGGTTGCTCATTTAAGACAGAGATAAGAATTTTTTTCTCTCAGAGGGTTGTGCGTCTTTTGAACTCTCTTCCTCAAAAGGCAGTGGAGCAGTCTTTGAATATTTTTAAGGCAGAGCTAGGTAGATTCTTGATTAACAAGGGGATGACAGGTTATTGGGGGAAGGCAAGAATGTGAGGTTGAGGTTACATCCAGATCAGCCATAATCTTATTGAATGGCGGAGCAGACTCGAGGGGCTGAGTGGCCTACTCCTACTCCTAATTCGTATGTTCGTATTTTTTTAATGTAGTAGTGAATGCATTTTTTAGATTGGGGTTTAAAGCACACTGCTGGGAAAAATCGGAAGTGTTTTACTCTGAAATAAAAGCAAAATACTACGTATGCTGGAGATCTGAAATAAAAACAGGAAGTGCTGGAAAACCTCAGCAGGTCTGGCGACAGCTGTGAGGGAGAAACAGAGTTAACATTTAAAGTCCAGTACGACCCTTCTTCGGAACTCACCATTTCACCCTGTTGGGCTGTTGATATGACAGACAAAATGAGGCATTCACAAGTATCTGAAGACTATTGGTTTTGATGAAACAAAGGTCGAGCAACTTGTACCCATCAAGGAGAGTCTTGCTATACACTCTGGCTGAGCTATCCCAGGTCATTATTGCCTGTTGTATCTCATGCCAAAATCATTGATTTTGGATTATGGAGAATAGAAGCAGATTCTAATTATGGCAGAAAAAAACTCCATTGGGGAACCAGAAAAGACATCTGCACAACAGGTTATACTTTACTTCAGTGCTTATATCATTCAAAAGCCAACATTATTTGCACATATGCCCAATAACCTGAGAAAAATCAAGATCTTCACCATTGCCTCCCACCTTATTCAAGATCTATGAATAGCACTACATTTCTCCACAATTGTCTTATTCTGTACCATCTTAAATCAACTAACATAACACATCATAGTACTAGTTGTGCTAAGTTTTCACCTAACAGTGTATGTGTTCATTAGAACATAAGAAATAGGAGCAGGAGTATGCTTTATGATCCCTCAGCCAATAAGATCATGGCTGACCTTCTACATCAACTCCACCTTCCTGACCTATCCTATTTCCCTCAATTCCTTTAGTGTCCAAAAATCCTGCGGACCCATTCTTGCAAATACTAAACCACTGTGCATCCACTGTCTTCTGTGGTAGAGAATTCCAAAGATTCACAACCTGAAGTGAATAACTTTCTCCTCACCTTGGAGCCCAAGACTCCCCTAATTCTCGACTCTCCAGCCAGGGGAAATAGCCTGTCAAGCCCTCTAAGAATTTTATACTTTTCAATTAGATCACCTCTCGTTCTTCTAAATTACAAAGTATGTAGGCCCATTCTACTCAATTTCACCTCATAGGACAACCCTGTCATCCCAGGAAACAATCTAGTGAGCTTTTACTGCACCCCCTGTGAGGTAAGTATGTCTTTTGTTATGACCAGGTAAGAAGGAGTGAACTGGCTCCCCTCTATTCAGCCTATTTGGTTGGTCGCAACAAAGGTTTAAGTTTCTTTTTCACGAAGATTTGCCTTTTACGGAATCGAAATGTATTTAACTATTTAAGCAGTGAGCAATAAGGAGCCAATCAAATAAGGTTTACTTGAGTTAAAGAAAGAGCAAATTTATTAGCCACTAAACCCGAGAAAAAAATGAGTGCAATGTCTCACATACAGATATCAGAAATAAAGGAAATTAGAATCCAATAAAAAAAGTTAATAGAATATATAGTTGTGTCCTTTTCTTGTCCTTGAGGCATGGATTGTTAAACATTGCGGCTGATTTGAATTATCTGGTTTCGTGGATGCTGCCAGATGCAGAAGATGTTGCAATTATTACGAGATCTCGATTCACTGTTAGATTTCTGATAGCTGACTTCTCAAACCAAGTGACACACACTTTTTCCAAAAGAGAGAGAGGGAAAGAGCATAGTTTTTCAGTCTGTTTCCTCTGCTGAAAACTTTCTTGACATTCCCTGTGTCACTTGCAATCTCTTTTGCAGTGGCTGTAAACTGGCTTATTAAACTACACCCATTCTGTATTTCAAAGTGGTTTTGGATGGGTCTGTCTGTGGCAGCCATTGTTGCAATAGCCAGAACTTTGCATATTAATGACTCTTCCTTAGACGGTGATGAGTTTCGATGGGTTGAAGGTTTATTTGATTTTTTTCACCTTTACCTTGGAAAGTGGCCTTACATTTTAAAGCAGTTTGCTCTGTCTCAGTTCAATTTGCAAAGTTTGAATTGTAATTCCACATTGAAACTTTCCAGGAGCTGGTCAGAAGCTGATCAACCAAACGTCAGGTGACTTGTGGAAGCCATCTTTAGTCAGTGCCTTTCCTTATCTTGAAAAAGTAATTTTTAAACAGGTCAGTATGTGTTTGGTCAACCAGTGAAATTACAGATTTATCACTGAGGCATAAGCCACATCATCATGATACCTTTCTTCAGTAAAGAGACCAAAAGTATACATAGTACTCCAGGTATGATTTCACCAAAGCCCTATATAAGTAAAGGAGGACTTACTTGCAATAAGGCTAACCATTTATCTTCCGAATTGCTTGCTGCACCTACATGTTAACTTTCATAACATCATAAGAAATAGGAGCAGGAATAGACCTTGGCCCTTTATACCTATTCAACAAGATCATGGCTGATATGATTGTGACCTTAACTCCACTTCCCCCGACACCTCCCGTAACCTTGACTCCCTTGTAGATCAGAAATCTGTCTAACAGCCTTGAATAATGACCCAGTCTCCTCTGCCCTCTGGAGAACAGAATTCCAGAGATTAATCACCCTCTGAGAGAAGAAATTACTCCTCGTCTCCTTCTTAAATGGGAAATCCCTTATTTTTAAACTGTGCCCCCTAGTTCTAGGTTCTTCCACAAGGGGAGACATTGAGTGGAATCCTGTGGAGACAACCGGGGTCTCAGTTGCCAGCCAGAGAGCTGGTGAGAACCCCATGTTGCCTCTTTTCGAGAAGGCCTGCCACATCTTGTGCTGCTCAAGCACTTGACAGGGCAGTGGCAGGCCTCCCCTGGGATCAAGGACACTGAGGGTGGAAGTCATGCCCACCAAGAGCTTTTGCCCAATCAGAGACTGGCAGCTTTACCTGTGGTCAGCAGTGCTGCCAAGGAAGCAGCAATTGCTGCTGGTCCGCATGTACCCAAGGCCTCAGATAGCAAAGTGTCCCACGCACAGGCGAGTGATGGCAGGAAGGATGTTGCAGAGTGCGATCGCAAGGAGGAGGATCAGCAGCAAGGACAGGGGGTGGCTCCCAGCAGTCCCTCATTCCCAATGCTGGGTCCCTCAATCAGGCACAAATATCTTTGAACGAGGGACTCCCCCCATCAACCCCCCAACCCCCAATGGAAACCTGCAAGAAAACACATCAGGATTTGCATGTTGTGTTCCTTGCTTGGCAAAACCCTGACCCCAGCTGGGTTAATACCAGCCGCAGAGGGATGAGGTCCTTACATGGACATTAATTGCCCACTTAAGGGTCTCAATTTGTGGTGGGGCGGAAAGGCATCCACGAGTCTTTCTACCACAGACTTAACCAGGGCTGAGGCAGGAAGGCAGCTGGGTACCTACCCATCACCCTCCCACCCAATTAAATGGCCCACCCCCACCAGACTTGCCACAGGGGAGGGCACAAGATTCCGCCCATTGTTTCTGTGATTCATGTACAAGGACCCCACAATCTGTCTGAATACCAACATTTACTAATCTCTCACCTTTTAAAAATATTCTGCTTTTCCATTTTTCCTACCAATGTGGATAATTTCACACTTCCCTACATTTTACTCCATTCACCACCTTCTTGCCCAATCACTTTGCCAACCTATATGCCTTTGCAGCCTCTTTGGACTGTCTCACAGCATAGTTTCCACCTAGCTTTGTGTTTTGCCTTAATTCTTCCTCTTCATGGCAGTGTATGTTGTCTACCTCCATTTCCAAAGTGTATAGCTCTCCTTAATGTTTCCGTAGTGGGAGGAAATTTGAACTTAGTTGCTGTATATCAGTGGTTGTCTTTCAGAACGGAGATGATCCAGTACCTCTTGTTGCTGGGTGAGTAGATGACCCTATGACTTCAATGTTATGGGTATTGATACAGCAGTTGCCTGGGCCTGGTCACTTCCTGCCCAACCTGAAGTCATTGGAGATGATGGTTGGGAGTTTTTCATGTGACTTTTGGAGATGATGGATGAGAGTTATACTTGTGAATTTTGGAGATGATGGATGGGAGTTACGCATGTGGATTTTTTTCCTAAGAGACATCTCCAGCATTTATGCAAACTGTTGTATGTTGGTTAGCCTAGCTTCGGAATGATTACTGAGACATTGGTATGTTCAAACAACAACAGGTTTATTTTATACAACTGAACTATGTACAGCTATCCATGACCAGGTGTTACACCGCTGAAACCATGCACATTCTCTCTCTCCTCTCCTAGTCACATGTTCTCTTACATCACTATGGGAGGTATTATTTACACAGTCCCACACATTAACCCTTACAAACCATAATACTACTCAAACCACACCCCCCTCAATTTCTTTGGGGCTGGCTATTCCCTCAGGGTATCCATAGATTTGTATGGAAACAAACCATTGGGTAACAATGAGGTTGTTGCAAACCTGATTCCTCCACTGAAATGACAATACAAGTGAACTGTGAAAGGTATTTATTGGTAAATTTTTAGTGCAGTTATTTCAGTGTAGGGTACGGGTACTAACTGAGTATCCCATGAATCAGTGTTTCTTCTGCTACTTGTCACAAACTGCAGGAAATGTGAACCTTTTGAAACTTTTTGTATCTTTTATACTTTTTGTTCTTTGTGTGCTATGAATTCTTTTATGTGCATTTTGTATGAGCACTTGGTAGATGGGGATATAATTTTAGATGCATGCTTGACTGAGGAAATAATGCCTGAGTGACTTAAGTCAGTTGAACCACATTGTAACAAGGATTGATAAAGTGAATAGAAAAGGGAAGTAGAGAACAGATGCCCGAACTATGGGCAGAATTTTCCTGTTGGCGTGCGGAAGCGGGGGCGGGCCCCGCACGGCGACGTGTAAAATGACGCACAGTGTCGTTGGACGAGTGTCCCAACGTCACCGCACGCCATCGCGATATTTTGGCGGGCGGGCACGCGATGATCTACGTTGCGCACCCGCCATTAATTAACGGGCCACTTAAGGCCCTTGAGGCACCAATTAATGGTGACTTTTTGGGGCCCTTGCGATCTTCAGTTCGTCGCACAGGCACAATGGGCAGGCGGGTAGGACACATTTGCATAAACCTCATCCACGGTCGGGATAAGAGGGGTCAGTGGGGTTGCGAATGTGCTCAGTCAGATATTTATTTTTGAAAGTTAATGATACTTGCCTGAAATACTTCAAAACTTCAAAACTCATATCAGCTGCTTAGACAGGACTCACAACCTCCAGGTCAGCATTCTGCAGTGAAGATCCTTTCTGGAGCCTGCAGGTTTCAGGAAGCCTTCCCTTAGCCTGGGAATAGGAGTTTTGCTCTCCACTAGAGGCACCTCCTCTGAGGAGGAGGGGAGGGCCAGAAGCGGGAGGAGGCCAGGAGTTCACATTCAGTCTCCAGGGCAGCCGCCTTTGGGAGGAGAGGCGCAGGCACAAGGGGCGCAGGGCCAACAGGAAGTCCAAGGCGGAAGGGGCAGCAGAAAACGCCACTATCCTGGTGCCAGGGTATACAGGCAACGAAGCAGCTACCTCAATATGTCTGAGGTGCAGTGCCAAAGGATACTCCATCTCTCAAGGGAGACAGTCAACTCTATCTGTCAGATGATAGGCCCTGAGATCTCTGCTTTCTGTATGGGTGGGCACCCCATGCCAGTGGCTCTAAAGGTCACAGCTGCCCTCAACTTCTATGCCTCTGGCTCTTTCCAGGGCTCGGTGGGTCATCTTTGCAGCGTCTCCCAATCGGCTGTCCACACGTGTGTCAAACAGGTGACAGATGCTCTATTCAGGTGTGCATTGACGTTCATCCACTACCGCTGGGACCAGGCCAGCCAGACACTGCAAGCTAAAGGCTTCACAGCGATTGCTAGCTTCCCTGGGGTCCAGGGTGCAATAGACTGCACACATGTGGCCATCAAGACACCAGCAGGTGAGCCCAGTGCCTTTGTCAACAGGAAGGACTTCCACTACATGAACGTGCAGATAGTGTGTGATCATAAGCTGCAGATTCTGCAAGTCTGTGCAAGGTACCCAGACAGCTCCTACGATGCCTACATCCTCAGACACACCCAAGTGCCGGGGCTCTCCAGTGCTCCAGCCCGGCTGGATGGATGGCTGCTGGGTGATAAGGGCTATTCTCTCAGAAGGTGGCTCATGACTCCTCTCCGCCATCCAAGAACAGAGGCTGAGCAGCGGTACACAAGGGCTGTGGTGGAGAGAACTATTGGTCTTCTCAAGATGCGCTTCCCATGCCTGGATCGTTCAGGGGGCGCACTCCAGTACCTCCCAGATCGTGTGTCATTGATAGTGGTTGCATGCTGCACTCTCCACAATCTTGTGCTGGAAAGGGACATAGAAGATGGAGACGCAGTTGCTCCGGCTGCACATGATGAGTCCGGCAGTGAGTCCGAGGATGAGCATGCGCAGGGAAATGTTGAGGGGGTAAACGCTGACCCGGACATATTCCAGGGAGGTAGAGACATCCGGGAGGCTTTAATCCAACGAACCTTCAGCTAGAACACCACAGATGGACCTCCAGCAAAATCCTGTGCTGCAGGCTCCATAATCGATACCCGAGTGCAAAATCTGCCTGGATAGGAACATTAACTAAGGGCCATGTCAATAAAGCTCAATGTGACACAACCCACTCGTAACATCATGGGTAACCATCTACCTGCAGAGGAAAAGAAACACCTTCAGCCATGCTCACATGTCTAAATTTAATGATATAACAAAATGATCTTAAGTAAACAAAATGACAAAGGTGTTAAAGAACACACCAATTAATCATGACCTCATTGCGGGGCAACACAAAAGCACCAGTGAGAAACCCGTGGTGTGCTTAAGGTGCCTTAAATTTACGCTTTAGGGTGCTACGTCTTGGTGATGTCCACTCGCTGGCACTGGCATCTGAGACAGCCTGCTGACTGTGCTGTCCTGTTGGCCTCAATGACGTTGGCTGATGTCCTCTGGCCCGTGTAGCTTGTGCTGGCCCCGCCTGTCAGGGAGCGGCCAGTTCCACAGCTGGCATCTCCCCAGTCGTTACAGCCTCATGGATGCAACGGTCACTTGCAGAGGGGCGGAAGAGCTGTTGCCCTCATCTGGATCGCCCTGAGAGGAGCCCACAGGGACAACAGGCAGCTGCTGTGCTGACTTGAGGTCGCTTCGGACCTCCCTGCTCACTGTAGATGGATGGGCACTGAGCTGGGAAACTTGGTGCCCAGACCATCTCCCACACTGGCACTGACCAGCTGAGGTAAATGCCGATGTGAGGGCTTGCAGGTCCGTGCGCAACCCCAGGAAGCCCTGATTGGTCTCCTGGAAGAGCCTCTCCACGAGAGTCGCCACTCTCTCCATGGAGGAGGCATGGTGCTCGGCCATGAGGCTCATTGCATCGGCGATGGTCCGTGTTGACTCCTCCACCACAGAGACCAAGCCAAGCATAACCTTATGTATCCCCGCCAGATCTTCCTGCACACCCTCATGGACGACTCCAGAGGCACAATATCAGCCACCGACTGAGCATGTGCCTGGTCCCCTGCAGTCCTCCGACTGCTGGCGCCATGGGCACTTTCTGTCTCCGCCAGCTCCTCCAGCGATGTGAAGTGCCCTCACCGCTGTGCCCTGGGACACTAGCCAATGACCTAATTCCCACCGAGGTGCTATTATCTGCGCTGGTGCCTGCCTGGCAGAGATGGTATGACGCTGGTGGGTCAGAGACTTCAGGGCCCTCAGGTGTGAGAGGGGGCCCCTGTGCCTCCTCCTCCTGGCCCTGCTCCGCTGATGCTGAAAGGAAGAACTAGGACATTTGTTTAGTTAATGTGGAGACAATGTCAATGTGCATCCCTGTCCCCCGGATCATTATGCACTCATCCTTCCATAAGCAATGGTCAAGCCATGTTGCAAACTTCAATCGCTGAACATTCAGCACTGCCATGGCTGCTGGGACACTAATGTTGACCTCAGTGCTGGGCAAACATACCTGCCCATGGCACCCCAGCCTCACTGACACTGGTGGACCTGGGCTCATGGCGCCTCTCCAGATTGAGGGCCTCCTGCTCGAACCTGGAAATGATGGCCAACTGGGCCGGCCCACCGCCAGTCTTCAACCACTTGGCGGCATTATGAGCATTCTTCTCCTGAAAAGGAGAAAAGAGCATTGATTAGTGCAGCTTGTACCTGGAATCTCTTCACTGCTGTCCCACCCCAACCAGACTGGAACATTGCAGGGCTCCAGTGCCTCCTCACCCCGCAGCTGCCGCACACACACAAAGATGCCAGGCCTGTCCGCGTCCCCGCACATCATTTGGCACCACATGGTTCAACCTTGCAAAGCAAGGAGGTGCAAGCACGTGGAACGCAAAGGGAAGCAGATGGATCAGTGCCCCGCCATCTGGAAACTCCTCCCCCAGCATGTCAGCAGCCTGACTTTGACATGTTTTGCAGTTGCAGCACTGCGCCTAGATGCAGATCCTCCAGGTTGACCCCAAAACAGTACTGTGGGTGTCAGTGTACCACATGCTGTGGGTGCAGAACCCATCTCATCAGCAGTCTCTCAGGGTGACCTCAGCATAGCCAATATCTGCTGGCTCACCCAGCGAAGGACACAAGGTCAATGATTCAATGCAGTCACTGCACTCAGAGTTGGGGCTGGGGGCGGCTGGAGGAAAGCCTACCTGCTGGGTTCACCGACCAATGGCAACATGGTACTCACCCTTCCCGAGCGCAACAGGTCATTAAAGCGCTTGTGGCACTGGATCCAGGTGCGCTGCACCAGTTGGCGGGAGCTCACCACCTCTGCCACCTCCTCCCAGGCACGTTTGGCCATGTGGGTGGGGGGCCTCCTCCTCCCATCCCTGGGAACGAGGACCTCCCACCGTGCTGCCACCTCCTCGAGGAGGGCAACAAGGCAATCGTCTGAGAAACAAAGGGCACAGTGGCCCCCCTGCCCTACCCTCCTGCCTGGCCTGCTCACCAGCAGCGCTCTGGGGAGCCCTTCTGCTGGCCAAGTTTGACAGCCTTTGCGAGGCTGCAGAAGGACTTTTAAACAGGCCACCAGGTCGCCATTGGACCAGGCGGTCATAGCAGCCCCTCCGCTGCCTGCCCACTCACGCTGTCCTCGGGAGTCGCGTTTCACGCTGGGCAGGCCTTAATTGGCCCGCCCGTGTAAAATGGCGCTCAGCTGATCAGGGGCACTGATGAGCTCCGCACCCACTCCCCACACAACCCTCCTGACGGGGAGAAAATTCTCCCCTATGTTACTGGTTGTGGTCAAAATATAATGGGAAAACAGGATATGCTTTGTAGGAAATGTTTGGACTATTGGACTTGGGAGCAAATCAAATGCAAGCAGGGCTCTGCAAGTTAGGCGAATGTTTATGCAGAAAAGTGTTAACAATGGTCTGTCTACACTTTAAGGATATGCTGTTTGATGCACACTCAGGGTTGTGACCATGGTTAATGAATTGATGAAAGCATTGACAGATGAAATAACATGATTAATCAAAGCAGTGATACATATGCCTCGACGAATCAGAGCACGGCAGGTACATTGGAACAAAGGAAGACTGTTCTAGATCCACAATCTCTAGAACTCCAGTCATTGCATTTGATATGGAAGTTGCACTGGAGCTTAGCACCTTGGCCGAGTGAGGTTTTGCCACAGGAAGATTCAAAGTGGCCATGTTGTCCGCAGTGGTTTGTAGATCAGTCAAGTTTTGCAGCAGTGCACAGATGGGGGCTGTGGAATCCTCCATAGATACTGGCAGGCCCCTAAATGGATGTATGAACAGACAATCTTGAGCTAGAAAACTGTTTTCATAAATAGATCCTGTAATGTTCATGTCCTTGATCTCAGTAACTGAAATTAGTAACTGGTCTGCAGGCGGCAAGTTACTGCCAATGTTTTTTAGAAGCTGCATGCACAGAACAATAGGAAGGAACCACAAAGTCGCTCAGATGTTGTCCTCTTTAAGACACTGCGCTAAAGGTATGGCACAGTCAAATCAACAGGCACAACAAAAACATTGCTCACTGTTATTTTAGAAGTGTATGCACTTGCTGGCTCTTACTCACATCTATGTTTAACTTGGTGCTCCCTTATATAACACATTCCTTGACTCCTGAAGCAAATCTTTGCTGCTGTTTGCCACTGTAGGAGTGAGTGGTGCAGGGTACTGTGATTGAGGTGAGACATTGGGCTTCATCTCTTCTTATTAGGCACTAAAAGGAGCAGAAGTAGAATCTGACTCAGTTCATAGCACTCTCGCCTCTCAGCCAGAAGCTTTTGGGCTCAAGTTCCACCCCAGAGACGTGGGGCAGGATCTTCCCCCTGCTGGGGTGGGATTTGTGTGGGAGTGGGTGCGAGCGGGCGGGTTCCCGATCGGAGCCTCCTGTCGGGGGCGCGCCACCATTTTACATGGGCGGGCCAATTAAAGCCCGCCCAGCGTGACGTCCGCTAGGAAGCGCTGTGCGTCCCTGGTGGGCAGGGGGGTGGGGAGGGGGGGGTGGTGTTCCCTGAACTGGGAGTATGCTCTTTCGCACATGCGCTCAAAGGAGTGCACAGATCTCCCTGAGGCAAAGTGCTGCCTCAGGGAGATCGGCTTAGGTTTGAAATTTTCAATAAAGTAGGGGAAAGAAATGACTGACATGTCCACTCATGTGCCACTGTCATATGAGCTGGGACATATCAATTTATTTTATTTAAACATTTTATTAAAATTTTAATACCCTCATTAAACTGCATCCCTCCTGTGGGTGAGGTTTCATGTTTTTCCGAGGCCCGCCTGGGCTCCTGGTCTGCCGGCCAACCTTAAGGCCCATTAATCATGTTAATTACTTTTTTAATGGCCTTAATAGACCTTTGACAGTTGCGCCCGCCAAACTGAAAATCTAAATGATGTGGGGTGACGTTGGGATGCACGACCGACATCACCCCACGTCATTTTACGTGTTGGCAAGCGGGCCCGGCCCCACCCCCCCCACTCGCCGAACAGATGATTCTGCCCATGAGAACAAAAATCTGGGCTAACTACCCACTACCGTACTGAGGAATTGCAGTGATGTTGGAGGTGCCATCTTTTGGATAAGACATTAAGCCAAGGACCTATCTGTCCCATGACACTATTTCGAAGAAGAACGGGGAGTTATCCCCAGTGCTGTGGTCAAGATTTATCCTTTAATTAACATCACAAAAACAGGTTATCTGGTTATTATTACATTGCTGTTTGTGGAAGCTTTCTGTGTGCAATTTTTCACATTTCCTACATTACAACAGTATCTGTACTTCAAAGGCACTTCATTGGCTGCAAAGCACTTTGGAATGTCCCATGGTCATGGTAGAGGTAAAGACGGAAGCCGTCACAACGTTTAAGAAGTATTTAGATGAGCATTTGAATTGTCACAACATACAAGGCTACGAGCCAAATGCTGTAAAATGGAATTAGAGTAGATGACCGGTGTGGACACGATGGGCCAAAGGGCCTCTTTCCATGCTTTAAACTCTATGTCACTATGACAAATGAAAGCTGCTATCTAAATGCAAGTCTTTTCTTTTTTTCTTTCAGAATGATGGAGGTAAGACTTCCCTTGAAACAGAACTTACATGAAGCTATTCTATTGAATTATGTTCCAGTGTATGCCTGTCTGAGCAAGTGAGTGAATGAATGAGTCAGAAGGTAATGAATTAAAAACCAAGGATCATACTACCTATGAGCTTCGCTCACTTTCCCCCAGTGCTTCAAGATCTGGAATCTCAAGGGCTCTTTTCTTGTGAA
Source organism: Cetorhinus maximus (assembly GCF_964194155.1). Taxonomy (NCBI): domain Eukaryota; kingdom Metazoa; phylum Chordata; class Chondrichthyes; order Lamniformes; family Cetorhinidae; genus Cetorhinus; species Cetorhinus maximus. The sequence continues at coordinate 131,592,204 of NC_135884.1, forward strand.
GTGTTAACTGTCTTGGATGATACGAGCACCCTCTACTCTATACATATATTGCTGTTATTTGCATCATTCTTCTTCAACTAGAGAAAAAGAGATGTGTTAGAATCATTTTTGGCTTGCTATGCTAGTAATGAGCAATATTCATTTGAAATGTACGAGTTATTTTCTGCATGTTGTAAGATTGATCTTCCATACCATACAAACTGAACAGTATGATATCAACTATGTTTGTGTAGCTATTTTTGTTCAACTGGGCCTTGCGTCTTCACTGATATAGCTCGAATTTTCCCAATACAGCACTCTCCATTGTTGGCTTAGTCCATTGTGTGTGTGTGGGTTAGCCCACTGTGTGCTTTTCCACAGTGTCCGTTGTTACAGATGCATTTCAATTGTCCATCATAATGCTCATGATTGTGCCAATGAAGCTGCTGCTATAACCTTCAAGAATTTGAAAAGACTTTATCATACTAAGCTGCTAATACATGCTATTTAAAGAACATTGGGCAGAATCGTCCGTGCTTGCTGACGTCGGACGTGTTCGGTGGCGTGAGCGGACAATATAGAGAGAAGGCCAAAAATCGGTTTTACGACATTGTGAAGCCAGTTTGCGATTGTTCGCTCAACCTGTTGATGGAGGGTTGTGTTCCCCGCCATCCGACGTCGGGAACCTCATTGTAATACATCAGCATATCGTTATAACGCCAGCCTGCCAGACTCATCCCCCCACTCTCCCCCCCGCTGAATCGTCCGCCCACATCAGTGGGAAAACATGCCGTGCAGAAATCGGGACTTACTGCCAGGGTCTTGTTCACATCGCAGATATCCAAGGAGCAGAAGATGCTGGAACCGAACGGCAATGGGATCCTGGAGGAACATCCATGGCATGCTGTGTGGATTCTCATGGACATGACTGCTGCGAAGCAACTCACGGAAGTTGGAAAATCACTGTTGATGCTCGCAACAGATGATGGTCGAGGGGGTGGGAGAGGAAGGTCTAGGATCAACTGGGAGAGGAAGAGGTGTCGCGGTGGTGAGGTTGGGAAGGGGTGAAGGAAGTGTCAGGGGGTGAGTTTGGGAGGGGAGGAATGAAGGCGTTGAGTGGGAGTTTGGGAGGGGAGAGGAAGTATTGGGTGAGGAGGGGGTAACAGGGGAGATGATGGCAATTGGGGAGGTAGGTGTAAGGGATGGTGGAAGGTGTAAGGGAAGGAGTGTGGAGAGGGGAGGGAGTCCAAGGGGAGGAAGGAGTGCAGAGACAGGAGGGAGTAAGGGTGGAGGAAGAAGTAAGGGTGGAAGAAGGAGTCAGGAAGGGGGAATGAGTAAAGCTGGAGGAAGAAGTGAGGATGTCTGAGGGAGTCAAGAAGGGGGAAGAAGTGAGGCTGGAGGAAGAAGTAAGGATGGAGGAAGGAGTTGGGAGTGGGGAAGGACTAAGGGTGGTGGAAGAAGTAAAAGTGCCTTAGGGAGTCAGGACAGGGGAGGGACTAAGTGGGGGGGGAGTCCGCGGAGGGAGGGGGGAGAACTAAAGGGGGAAAGGGTTTCAGGGAGGGAAGGGATTCCAGGGGCAGGAGGGGTCTAGAGGGGGGAAGGCATTCCGGGGTGAAGGGGTCCCCAGGGGTGAAGGAGTCCTGGGGGGATGGGGTCTGGAGGGGGAAGGGGTCAATCAAAAGTGAAACAACAGTCGTGGTGGGCGAGACAGGTGCTGTATGGAAGTGTGATCATTGGGTGTGCGGAGATGCAGGTCAGCTCAGATGGACAACTGAAAACGAACCCCAGCAGTAAGCATTCAAAATGCTCAGGACATTGAGGTGAGTATGATATGTGAAGGATCCACATGTGTGGGAGAGTGCTTGCACAAGGCTCCGAAAGGCCTTGCCACACACACACACACTTCTCCCTCCAGAATCGCTCATTGTCCAGCTGCTCCCTCTGCAATGACAGAGGACAAGGTTAAGGGGCTCACAGGCAAAGGGGACTCAAAGGGAGAGGACAGCCTCTGAGATTCCTGAGTGAATGATCCAGGGGTGTCCAGCTGAAGCTCCTACTTCCTTTGGGCGCCCAAGGGTCCCGGCCTGACTCCTTGAGGGGAAGGAGCACCTGGAGGGACGTCAAGGTGCCCATTTTCCCGCTCGTGTTGCCACTGCAGGAACTCACCCATGGCTCCCGTGATGGAATGCAGGTCTGCACAAATCTTTGAGTTCTGCTGGACCAGGGTCTCCATGGTGTCCGCCATCCTCCCCAAGGAGACTTCCATACACTCCTTCGACTCACCTGCCACTCTGTTGAGGGCTCCCAACAGCTCTGTGTGATGGTCCCATGCCTTCTGCTGACTCTACAGGATGAGTTGGAAGGCCAAATCCAGAGGCTCATCATTTGACTTGGACCTCACAGATGCCTGATCACCAGCAGTTCTCCGAGTGCCAGGGAATTCACATGAACCTGCCTTCTGCTGCTGCGGGCATGTGTCCGTGCGGTGACCACCAGATCGTGAACCCGAGCCTGCTCTAGATCTAGGTCCCACAGAGGTGTGTGTCTCTGTGCTGGTGCAGGGTGTGGGTAAGCATTGTGACAGGTCTTCCAGGCTGCTTATTACCAGCTCTTCAATGGAGGAGGTGTCCCCTTAGCTGCAGGTGAGGACCTGGATGGAGCTGAGGGACTGGCTGGCTAAGGGTGTCAGTCGCTTGTCAGAGCTCCCTGTGAACCAAAATAGAGATAAGGAGTGCATGGCAACAGAGTCAAAAGCAGGAGAGAGAGCACTCACATTTGCATTGACAGAGGGCTGATGTGGTGCAGGATCTTCAGGTGGGTGTTTGTTGCCGACCTCATTGTCACTGCAGGCACAGTCCACGTCCTCACCAGTCAGTGCGATGGCACACTCCTCAAAGTGAGTGAGAGGCTTAATGTGGGCTGCTCCACCCCCGGTGGGACCTCTTCCTGCTGATGTGAGTAGGCTTCACTTGCATGAAAACAGATGGAAAGAATGTGAGCAGGACACATGGCACTGTGTGGAATGTTTGTGTTGTCACAACTCACTGGGGATAATGCGCTGTAATATGAACCCCCACTGTATCCCGAGTCACAACAAAATGTGAAAAAATTTGATCAAACCACCAGATTGCTCCGATTCTACCTAACTGTGTAATTTAGGTTAACAGAATACGAGCACCAGGTTTGTAAACTTAATAAGTAAATAACTGTTTATTGAACAAATTGTCTTTAACTAGTGGCAAAAGAAAGAAATATAACTTCTAACACTGTAACTTAAACTCTACCCATTTCTTAAATCCACACACACACACAAATCACACAAAACATGGATTTTAAGAGTGGGATAAAACAGTTCAGTAGCACCAATTCCGGAGTACAGGATGCGATGCGTTGATTTTAATCGATGACTTCCAAATTCCTTTCAGTTCTTGTTGATGAAACGAGGTGGTCTTCCAGCACTTTCAGTATTTAGTTCACTGGTTGAGAACTTGCTTTTCAATGTCTCTAATAGTGTTTTTCCCTTTTTCCTTTTTACAGGGGCTTCCTCTCTCAGAGAGAGAGAGAGCAGGTTATAGAGATATGAGGAAAAGAGATTCTTAGATGTTTTCTCTTTGCAAGCCAGGAGCTTTCTGCTACATTGCTATCATGCAAAACCCTGGTCACCTGGTCAGGAGCCAATTAAAATGCTGTTGTCAGGCAGCTCCCTTAGTCCAGGACTCCTTTCCGGCATCATCCTGTCTTTCACGGCACAGTCATGATATGTGAAGGATCCACATGTGTGGGAGAGTGCTTGCACAAGGCTCCGAAAGGCCTTGCCACACACACACACACTTCTCCCTCCAGAATCGCTCATTGTCCAGCTGCTCCCTCTGCAATGACAGAGGACAAGGTTAAGGGGCTCACAGGCAAAGGGGACTCAAAGGGAGAGGACAGCCTCTGAGATTCCTGAGTGAATGATCCAGGGGTGTCCAGCTGAAGCTCCTACTTCCTTTGGGCGCCCAAGTGTCCCGGCCTGACTCCTTGAGGACAATATTGTATATATCTCTCATCCTGTTCCAGTGGACATGTCCTTTAAACTGCAGCCATTGTAATTTTAATCCACAGTCCAACAGAAAATAAAGTGTGGTGAACAGTGCCATGGACAGGATGGGGACACAAGCTCGAGAGGGTATGAGCCTGATGGAGATGTGAGGATGTGTGTGAGAGTTATTGGTGTTGTCCCTTGAGGTGTGAGATCCCTGTGGATGTGTGATGGTTTTGTGAGTATGTGAGTTGAGAGTGATGAGAAGAGTGAATTACCTTGATGGAATGGATGAGACCATTCATCCTCTTAGTGGCACTGAGTCTCTGTCATCTTTTGCAGGGCATTGGCGCTGACTACTGCTGCCACCGCCTCCCATGCTGGATTGGTAATGCTGCTGCCCCTCCTGCAGCCAGAGCGGGGGTAGAGGACATCATAGCGGGCCTCCATGGTGTCCAAAAATCACTCGAGGAACATGTCACTAAACCTGGGGGCTGCTGTTGTTTTGCCTTTTAGGGCCATCCTGTCTTCCGTGCGGCAGTCGTGGGTTGGAAGCAATGAGAGGTGTGCGCGCGGCTGGATTTCAAATATAGTGCCTGGGGTTATGAAGCAGCAAGGTGATGGCATGGTGGGTGAATGAGAGCTCCCTGCCATGGAAACGGTGTGTTTCCTGGAAATGCATAATTAATGCGGCAGGTTTGGGACGAAATGGCTTGAAAAGCCGCCATTGCGGCTGGCGGGTAAAACATTGTTTTACCCACCCGCAACTGCACTTAGTGAAAATCTGGGACGATTCCGCCAATTGCCTTTTTGTTAGACAGTTTGACCCAAGGTGCACCAGCGTGTACACATACTCATATGCTTGAAGAAACATAATTATTATGAAAATGAGATTCAATATCAATATATGTATATATTAGCTGTGTTGTGATTTTTTTTTTAGCAGGTAAATTTAAACTCTAAAACCTTAATCTTCTGAGGGCACGTGTTAGTGTAATCTGTTTGAATAACAATATGTAGCTAAGGTATATAGAATTATTAAATGGGCAATAGGGCAAATAAGACAGGCATTGTTTTTAGTTCTATACATATGGGGTCCAAATTTTCATTTGGCTGCAAGGGTGGGACCGGAGGTGGGTAAGCCCGCAATTTACAGTCACCAGTTGGTGTGTCAATCTGTCACCATGATCCCGCCCCTGGACAATTTTTATTGAGGCTGGATTGAGGGAGCGGGTTGCAGTGTTTAATTTTGACGAGGCATCAATAACTCTTGCCCATTTCTCACCACACCGCCCCCAGTCTGCCGCTGGAAAGCTGCCTCAATTCATTGGCCAGGCTTCAGCCACTGTGGGGGGTGCCTACCATCTGGAAAATTCTAGACAGCTTTTGGTAAGTCCCCTCAGTTGGGAAATTTAATTGGCCTAATTGCCTACTCGGCAGGTTGAATTTAAACACCGTCCTCCCCCTTCCTCAGGCATGATTGCCAGAGGGCTGCAGCTGCAGTCTATCTTATGGATGGGTTGTCCCTCCACAATAAAGGTCTGGCAATTGTGGCCACTTCTTATTTTTACTCTTTGAAAAATTCTGCAGAAAGCACTTCCACCCTAAGATGCCCTTTCATTCCTCTACCTACATCAGCAGCTCCTACCTATGATGGTGGGGCTGCCGACCTTGCATCAGTGGAGGGCCTCCTATTGGCCCTTCAGCTTCGGGAGCCTGTCCTGCACCCTCAATTTGACAGGCTCCCTGACATGGCCATTTAATTGGCCGCCTCCTTAAAAATTGCCCTCTGGGTCCCAGCACCAGTGTTTATGTGTCTCCTACACATATTCCTTCCCAATAGTGCAATTGGGACCTGGGGATGAAAATTCAGTCCATGGAATCTGTGATATTTGGGTTTGAAGAAGGAGTGGAAGAAATTCAGATTTGATTTCTTGCAGTTGAAAGATATTTGTCAAAAGTTTTGATTAGTTCCTGTTTCTGATTAATTTTCATGATACAGAAGTTGCATAATCTTCAAATAAAAAATCAGCACATTCTGTATTTTCACATTATTTTCACTTCTTCACAGGGGAAATAGCTTATTTTCATATGAGGATTGAAGAAATCTAGTTGACCCAGTAGTCCAAGCAGTCAAGTATTGAATTTTTAAACAGAAATTCTGAATTGAATCTCAGCTTCGGAAATCATTCAAACTTTATAACCAGGCTTGAATGAATTTCACAAGTTCTCATTCAGGTTGATCGATGAACTGTTTTACAGTGGTAAAATGATCTAACTGAGGGAAAGAAAATTGGATGCACAGTCCTGTCTTACAGAAGCATGTATTTTTACCTGATACCAAAACGATATTGCTGACAGCAGTGGAAATTTCATGTTTTTAAGCTTAATGGAAGAAGTATGATGGTGAATGACATCAGTATCAAAGTACGAGAAGTAGGAAATATATAAATGTTCAAAGAATCTGTTAAAAAAATGATACAAAGCAGTGGTTTTATTGTACTAATTTGTGATACAATACTTGTAAAATTATAATTATCTGTACTTACCATGCAAATGATGTGCGATTTAGCATGTTTACCACTGTTAATTTACTTCAGCAGTAAATTAAGCTAAGTAATTGAGCATTAATAGGAAACTGAACCTCCTAACAGCTGAAAAAGAACCTCTGACAATTTCTTAATAAAGTTATTTTGTGCTTGCAAATGTTAAAAATCCATGCTGGATCCTGTTAACAAATTATAATGATGGTATAAATCAATGTAATTTCACATGTTGCTGAATATATTTGGCTAATTTGTTACCAAGTACTTCTCTTATAGAGGAAAAATCTTAAACCGTGCTTCAAGTGTTCCTTATCTCGCACACAACTGTCGCACTAAAAGTCTTACAAATTGTTGCTTGGCTTGATTTAGTCAGGCCTGCTACTCAGCAATCAATTTAAATGAGGATTTACTCTTTGAGATAGTACAGAGTGGGAGCTTGCACTAATTAAACCAAAACTAGGTCAAATGCTAAAGCAACAATTCTATTATGTGTTCAGTATATAGCTACAATACTTCAGTCAAAAATTCCACCCATATGAACCAATTAATGTGGTTGTTCTTGCTTTCTTCTCAACCCTCCCATGCCTTCCGAAATGGATTAAACAGCCCAATATGAGATGGATTTCCTTGTTCTAATTATTTACCTTTGTTCAACAATACAAGAGATAGTAAGATAGGAAACATTTATTATAACAGTTATTGCTATCTTTATGCTGCATTTTCAGTTCAATGGTGTGGAAGTTTTTTTGGCATGTTATTGCAAAAGGCTCAAGATAAGGCTTCTGATGCAAATCAATGTAGGAGGAAATAAGAGCATCTCCAAGAGCCAACTTTGTAACTTGTTATTTCAAAAGAAAACACTCAATTAAAGCATTAAAGTACATCAAGTGACTTTGAAATTCTGCCAGTTTTTCTTAACTGAAAGACATTTATTTCAGTGAAATGTTAGAAAGGCAAAACCTGTGTGTTTGAATTAATATCCGTGGGACTGTGCCTTCCTTCATCCTATAGTGATGAAAGTGAACAATGTTCTCAGAGCTCTCTGTGGCACTGAAAAGTTGTCAGTTTATAGAAAAGTATTAGCCTGCATCAAATTTTATTATTTTAATATTGTAGCAGAATGCTGGAAGCTTTGTCTTCTCAATATTTCCAAATCAACTGACTATCAACAAATTAACTACCTACACAGCAAGGCAATTGTTAGTAACTATTACAGTTGCACAGTGTGAAACAAATTCCCACATCACAGCAAGCAGCAAAATGTAATACTACAAAAAATGCAAAGTTCTCCATGACCACATCTTGAAGCTTGTCTCTGAAGAACATCCTCACTAGGCTGATTTTCCTATCTATCCTTGTAAACTATCAAAGTGAGATTGCAAAATTTATTTCAATTAGAGTTTAGGGTGATGCAGCTTGGTATTAAACAAGTGATGAATCTGTCATTCCTTTGTCCAAGACAGTTATACTGAAGATTAAATGAAAAACGGATTGTACTGTTATCCTGAAATAATTCATTGTAAAACTACTTTAGAAATTCATGAAAAATGGCAGTGTTGAAGTACAAAAAACGTTAAATTTTGCAGTATTGTTAGCATTTGAAGATGGTGTATCTATCCCATGAGCTGTCATTATAAAGCTGCTATGAGTAAGACTTCTTTGTGGTGATGAAAAGAGCATCGAATGATTACAAAGTGGATTTGTACTAGCATTATCGTACATTTCCAATTGCTATACTGATGTCATGCACTCTCATGATTCCTAAAATAGAAGGAGAAAAATAGGGTGGAATTTTCCATTCTGGGACTAAGTCCCACGGCAGAAGCGGGAACGGGGATTGTTTTCCGCCGGTTGAAATTCATGTTGTATTGTGCGACGCTGGCCTAATTAATTATGCTGTTGGGGGATTCCCGATGTTTTGCGTGGCATGGTGGACTGGATGGCTCATGCCCCGCCATCATATCCGAGTGCCACATTTAAAAGGTGCCTGGACATCAACTGACCCACTGTTGAAGATAGAAGATCCACCTCCTGGAAGCTCCTGAAGACAGATGATTCACCTCCTGGAAGACTCGAAAAATAGGAGATGGGTCTCCTGGAAGATTCTGAAGTTAGAAGATGGACCTCCTGGAAGATCCTGAAGCTCAAAGATCCACCTGGTAGATGCTTCGCCTGCCCATTGATGCATGTCCCAGGATCCACAGTTGCTGGAGGTCTCCATCCTGATCTCTGCATGCTGTCCCAGGCCTTCTGAGGTAAATCCGGACATCTCCATGTCACATTGGTCCAGACGTGTTCTGACGTCCAGATGTCCCTTTGGCAGCATGGACAATTGGGCGAATGGGGCACGGAACAATTCCAGTTGGGGCTTCATCTGAATCCCATTAACGGAATGCAAAACGGTTTCACGCTGGCTCTGGCGGGAATGGCATCTTGCCATGGCAGGCAGGAGCACAAGTTTCCACTGTAATTTTATGCTGGCAGGAAACTGATTTTTCAGCTCCCACTGCATTCTCTCCCCCCACCCACAGCCTTGCCTGCCATTAAACCCACCGCAGGTGGGAAAATTCCTCCCATAGTTACAGAGGAAGATAAAAAGAAATTCCAGTTCTATTGCAGAATATACATTAGAATATTGTATATGCCAAAACCTGTTTATTTGCCTTTCTATTTATAACCCTTCTATAAATAAAAAGATAAGAAAGTATAACAGTGAAGGTAGAGACCATTTTATATTTATCCCTACTTGAGATGGAGAGGACCCCTCTGGTTTCACTTTATTTAACCACTTCCTTTCTTGTCAGAAGTGTCATTTTGGCTAAGTAGTAGCACTCATGCCTCTGAGGTTCAAGGTCTACTACGAGAGTTGCACACATAATCTACAGTGCAGTACTGAAAGCTTGTTGCATTGTTGGAGGTGCTACCTTTCAGATGCGTTATTAAACCAAAGTCCTGTTCAAGTAGGTATAAAAGATCCACAGCATTTTTCAAAGCTCAGGAATTTATCTTGGCCAATATTTATTTTGTCAACCAACTAAGATAGATTTAACTCTTGGTTTATCTCATTCCTGTTTGTGGGACCTTGTTGTGCACAAATATACTCTTGTATTTACCTACCTAACATAGTGACTATGCTTCAAAACAAATTCATTGGTTATGATGTTCTGAGGATCTGATAAGGCATTATATAGGTATAAGTTATTTTATAACTCATTCATTTTGATTGTAAATGACCTCCAAAGTGGTTGGGAGACACACATGATAAAGCAAAGATTTGGTTACATTTTGGTTGATATGACAAAGAAGTAGAATGCAAAATGCATTAATACACCACCTGATTGTTATGGAGGAACTTTGGACAGAATTTACTGCCTCCCAAGGCGAATTTGGAGGTGGGGAGCCATTTGATCAGGCGGAAGGTACAGGGTGGGGACCCCACCACCTTCCTGACTCCTGCCGATGAAGACCAGGGCAGGCTAGGTGGAGGGTGGCCTTCCTGCCTGGAGTTCAATTAAGACAACTCTAAGTGGCCACTTAACGGGCTCATTCCACGTGGCTGGTATCCAACCAGCAGTGAGCAGGGAAATTGCCATCCAGGGAGGTCATTCAGCAAACACTGTCTGGTTTTTCAGCAGCCTAACGGGGCTGGGCATGTGGGCAGGGGGGCCTTTGTTCACAGGCACCCTATGCCTAATCAAGGATCTGGCATTGGGAAGAGGTGGCCTGCTGAAAGCCAACCCCTTGCTTCCAAACTTCTACCTCCAGGATGGCAACCCCCCTCCCTGTGACCCCCATCCCGCCCACACTTACCTCTATCGAGGGATCCATCACCAATCCCTTCTGCAGGCCGGAATGTAGTACCAGCAGTGGCTCCCACTCCTGCTGGTGCTGCCAGTACCAGAGGGCTGCCAACCTTTGACTGGCCAGCAGCAGCTCCTGGAGACGGGATGTCTGCCCTATGGGGGGCTTAATAGAAAGGGAGGCACGATGCTGTCCGGATAAATGCCTGATTATCTGGTAATTGCGTCGGTCTTCCCAGAAAGAAGCGACATGGGTTTTCCACCGGTTCTCCAACTGGTGGGCGAGGCCCTGGTCACACTCATTAAATTCCACCTATAATGTCAAGGAGACTTAAAAGTGCAAACATGTAAGCTTAGAAATTGGTTTGTGACAAATCAGGGCTTGATTTGGGTGCAGCCAGTGAACAAATATTTCATAGTTTTACTGATGGCTGCTTCGGACAGCCAGAGACAGATTGCCAGGCAGGGTGCAGCAAGACCGATTGGTCAGGATGCTGTCCAAGACTCAAGGTGGATCCAGGCTGGAGCAAGGGGGGCAAAATATTGGCCAGCCTCATCTATGGAACAGCAGATGAATTTCTTAATCAAACCTGTTGAAAATTGTCGCAGAGCTAAAATTGGGGTGTGTCTTTACTATTCTATGGTGAAGTATACCATAACAGCATGCAAACCTAGCCTAATTTGATGTATTCTATTCACATTATCATAGTCGGTTTTATTTGTATGAGGTTTATTCACAAATTGTTGGTAAATTCAAAAAAAATGTTGTATTTATTATTGATTTCTTACTTAAATTGTAAATTTCAGACTGCTTCAAATAGAAGAGTAATCTAAGCAATGTAACATAGCATATTATGGATTCTTTTTGAGGTATTTATAAGAGCACATAAATTATAACCATAAAAATAAATTAAACAAATATAAAAATAACATTAATTAAAATGCAAAAAGTTTAACTTCTTATATGCTACAATACATAAAGATTAAAGATTGAATGCTAATAAATCTAGACTTTAAAGGGTCACAGATACCAAAAACACCATTGCAAACACCCAGAGGAAAATAATCAAAATTTTTATGCCTTTTAAACCCGGTCAGGCATTGTAAAAATAGATAAATTAGATCTCATAAATTATTCATGATCAAAAGTCAAAAGGGCATTTTAATAGGTTGGCTGAGAGAAGGCAGATGTTGGAATCTGAAATATTTTAATTAGAAGATCCCAAATTAAATGATCATAAATGGTCATCAACACTTATTTATCTCCATAAACAGACAGGTCAACAGACAAAGGGATAGATGCTCCATCAACAAAAATTTAAAGATTAAAAAATGGCTTTGATGCTTTTTTGTGCATTAAAAATAATTTAAAATATGGGCTTTGTCTTTATTTGAACATTAAAGAAAGTATGGTCTCCCTGAACCAACAGTTTAATTAAGGACTAATAGCCCTTCGATGGAACAAATGTCAGCTTTTATTAAATGCAGCTAAATTTTAACATAGGTTTGATTGAAAGAAAAGAGCTTTCCATTACAATGGAAACTTTGAAGAGTTATACTATATAAGATCAGACAGTTATATCTGCCTATCTTGCTTCTTCTATCTACATTGCTAACTCAGATGAAACTTTGGAAAGGAAACAGTTTATCAGCCATCTGAATGTTATATGATTTTTACTGCTTTGATGAAAAGAGGGTTGCAAATATCACTCACCAAACAGCCTGAGGCAAATTACTTGGCAGCTTTCGCAAGCTAGGGGAAAATAGATCTCACCTGCTTGCAAGTCAAATCAGCTTAGGTAGGCAGCATTACAAACAGGACCCATCTTGCAAATGGATGGTAACTAAATACTGATGCTAACTGCATAAAGGATTGTTCATGGAGCTCAGTGGAGAAAACCACGCTGCACATGCTAGATGGGAAAGACTGTAACTGGTAATGGAAGCAAAGGCTGCATATATTAAGGAATATGCTTGCACACCTCTTCAACGGTACAGAACAGGCAGACAATCAGATGAGCAGGATTTAATTAATTAATATGTTACACCAATTTCATACATGTCTTGCAGGTTGAAAACATTTTGTATGGTCCAAATGTTCCAGTCTCCAGATCGTCGGAGATGCGCGTCAGAACCATATGGATGTCCTGATGCACTGGCCTACATGTGAATTGCTGGGGAAGTTTCAAGTTCCAATTTGCAATTCCCCTGCTCCCCAGGACCCTTCGCAAATGTCTCCGGCTCTGAGTTAGAGTTGGAAACTTCAGACAGCTCTGATATATTTGCCTGAATAGCTACCCAGGAAATGTTAGACTGATTAAAATCTAATCTAATTCCTGGGTAACTACAAAACTGATCTTCCAATCACTCACACTGACCCCATGACTACTTCCCTGATCACCCAAATACCCCCCCCAACCACCCAATGACTGCGCAAACGCCTGACTAGCCCTCACCTGACGACCCTGGCTCAACTATCCCCTGAACACCTGACTACCCCCCCCAACCAACTACCCCCACTGACCGCCCGACCACCTGACTGCCCTCCCACCCGACTACCCCACCTGACCCGACTATCCTCCCACCCAACTATCTCCGATCATTCAGCTAACCCCCGACCACCCGACTTCCCCCGACCACCCGACTACCCCCGACCACCCAACTACCTCCTGACCACCCGACTACCCCTGAACACCTGATTACACCCCCGACCTGACCAGCCGACTATCCCCCAGACCCGACTACCACTTCATCCACCTGCCACCTCACACAGCCACCACCTCACCCACCTGCTACCCACCTATCAGCTCACCACCTGCCACTGATTAAAACCTAGTCTAACTCCTGGGTAACTACAAAGCTGATCCCCCCCAATCATTCACACTCACCTCCACGATTACCTCCCTGATCACTCAACTACCCCCCACCACCGACCACCCAATGACTGCCCAAACACCTGACTACCAATTCCGCATTCCACATTTCTAGAAAGGCCGGGCTCAGAGCAATGCGGAGCAATATCAAGTCAAGTGAATGTTTGAACGGAGCAGAAATCTGACAATGATTGCCAGTCCTTGGAAGATCTGAGCCATGCTTTTAGTTATTCTACCTTATTTGTACACATCAATACTATTACGTGATTTTAAGAAAGCAATTACGTCCATTTACTGGGGAGGTGGTAGCATAGTGGTATTGTCACTGGACTAGTATTTTACAGACCCAGGGTAATATCTGAGGACCTGGGTTTGAATCCAACCACGGCAGATGGTGAAATTTGAATTCAATAAAAATCTGGGAATAAAAGTCTAATGAATACCACAAAACCATTGCCAATTGGTGTAAAAACCAATCTGGTTCAGTAATGTCCTTCAGGGAAGGAAATCTGATGTCTTTACCTGGTCTGGCTGACATGTGACTCCAAACCCACAGAAATATGATTGACTCTTAAATGCCCTCTGAACAAAGGCAATTAGGGATGGGCAATAAATGCTGGTCTAGCCAGTGATGCCCACATCCCATGAATGAGTAAAAAAGTTTTTAAAGCAGTCATAATGATAGCAGCTTGAGAAATTATAGGGCCGATTTTATCCTCCCCGTGGGGATGCCTCCTCTACACTCTCAGCCAGCATGGTTAGACTCCTTGGCACACTTTCCCTTACCCTGTCTGGCTATCTGAGTGAGGTCTTCAGTTTTCTTTACATATCTGGGCGCTGGAAATCTTCGTCTCTGTCATCCTCAGCAGAGCTTGGATAGAGACTTGCCTTCCGGCACGGTTTGTCCTGTGATGTCTCTGCCATCGGTTGCTGTTGTAGTCCACATGTGTTGGATGTTTCTCCACATGCAGCCCATTGTAGCTCGCTATCTATCCCACATGGAGAAAAAATGTCAGAGCTGGTGACCGGATGGGTAGAGTGTCTGATGTTACATCCTTGGAGTAATTGTCTCCCTCCAAGGTCTGTTCTTCTGTAGGAGCCTCTTGGTGTTAAGAAGATCTTTATATAGAGAGAGAGAGAGAGTGAGAGAAGAGAGAAAAGTTAGAAATCAGAGAGAATTCCCACATGATCAGATAACAGTCTGAAGAATGCAGGTTGAAGTTGCTAAACTTTCTGCATTTGTTCTAAGTTGAAATGTCTCATTGCTCATTACCTTGTCTAGGCTAGTAACGTCCAGGGCTTCCTGCTCTGCCTGTGTGAGGGTGGTGATGCTGGGGACTCCATCCTGTTCCTCTCTCTGGCATTATGTCTTATACTGCAGAAAGAGAGGGTGAAGGTGAGAGTGTGTTGAGTAGCTGAGTGAAGGTGTGTGGGGCTTGTGCATACAGTAGATGTGTGGACAGCTATAGAAGGAGTAAGGTGGAATGAAGATGGAGAGGTGAAGAATATAAAGAAAGGTGTGTGTTATGTGAAGTGAGTAAGGATTGGTGGGAGTTGTTAGTGGTGTTCACTTATTAGGATGTGAGAATAGAATGCTGTTAGTGTGTGGTGTGAAGAGAGGAAAGTAACAGGTGAGTGTGCTTGGAATGATAAAGAGAGGTTTCTTAGTGTCCCTTTACAACTGTATGTTGAAGGCGTGATGGACAGTAATAATAGTTGAGAGTGGTGGGGGTGGGATGAAAGGTGTGTTGTCAGGTGGCATTGAGAGATGTGGAGAGATGAAGAGGTCTATTCACCCTTACAGCTTTTGATGTAATTGATCCTTGTTCTACATTGAATCAAGATCCTTTGAGTCATACTGCTGACACTGACCCTTTGGCCACCTCTGTCCAGGCCTACTTGATAGTGACACTGGCAAACAGAACTTCCCTTCTGGCCCTCGCTTTTTCAATAGAACTGAGAGGAATGCATCAGGTAAATAAGTAGCAGCCATTTGACTCATAGCTGCAGCCATCACATCTTCCTCTTAGAGGATGCAACCTTGCTTTAAGATGTGCATCCATGTTTTAAGTACAGTTGGGGAAAATGCCAGAAATTGCTTCAGTCACAAGGGTGGGCAGCAAATGATCAGGAGGGGCTTTATTCTTCAAATGAGTTGTGGGATTTCAAATGGCCTGGACTTCAGCAGCAGCATGGGATCTTGCCACCCACGTGCATAATACCTGTTTCAGGTTAAAAATCAGTCCTAAAAGTTCATTGCAAAACATTTGATGGATGGCATTCTTCTTTAATGGTAAAAGGAGAAACGGATGTGGTGAATTATTGATGGTACGATAAAACATCCAACTTTAAATGTATGATTTCTGAAAATGTGTATTTGATAACGGCAATGAAAAAGTAGAAGCCAAACACAGTGCACTTGCAAAAGTGACTCTTTAACGATTCTCAAGCAGCCAATGAACTGCTTGACCCGTACAAATATTGAAAAGTTTGTTAATCCAGCCGTGAAGTATGCAGTATTTGGAGAAAATAGCTGAAAGGCAATTGTAGAAAGCTAATTTAATGTCAAATATCTACAAGTGCTGGCAAACTCATAAATGGAGCAAAAATGCAGAATATCCAACAATTTGTCACTGACAAATTGAAAACTCTGCCAATTGTTACAATTATGAGGTTTAAAAGGTTATTATGTTTTGGAACTGTGTCTTTAATGTAGGGTAAAATGAAGGGAGTCATTTGAAACCCCCTGGGGTTTAAACCTGTTCTGAAGCCTACCTGGCAGTAACAAGCAAATCACCCAGGCTTAGAGATCAAAGGAAGGTTTAGATTGTTTAACTGGGAAGTAGATGCAAGATATTTATGCTTGTTAACAATTGCAGCAGCCAGTGTGTTGGTTCAAACATGAACAAAAGAGCTGAACTCTCAGAGGTGCGGTGAGAGTAACTGCCCTTGACATCAGGCAGCATTTGAACAAGTGTGGCATAAAGGAGCCCTAGCAAAACTGGAGTCAATAGGAATCAGGGGGAAAACTCTCCGCTGGTTGGAGTCATACCTTGCACAAAGGAAGATGGTTGTGGTTGTTGAAGATCAAACATCTCAGTTCCAGGACATGAATGCTGGAGTTCCTCAGGGTAGTGCCCTTGGCCCAACCATCTCCAGCTGCTTCATCAATGACCTTCCTTCCATCATAAGGTCAGAAGTAGGGATGTTCGCTGATGATTGCTCAATGTTCAGCACCATTCATGACTCGTCAGATACTGAAGCAGTTCATGATCCAACAGAGGGCGGTAGTGAGAAGTGACTAAGAAGCATTCTGGGAGAAGTCAGTGCAGTCACCGCAACTCAGAAGGGGATCAAGGAGGACCCACTGTCAAAGAACGGAATAGCCCAAACATTACATTGCTGTAGTGTTTCCATCCCTCCCTCCTCCTCAAACCAAAAAAAAGAGAGAGAGGGAGAGGCAGTACCTGCAGGAGTGCACCAGACCTGCGAGGGACACTTTTCTGAAAGTGGATTTTAAAAAAAGCAGCTGATTGGTGAGTAAATCCTGGTGAGTTTTTTTCAATCTATTAAAGTAATTCATTGCTTAATATTGAGGTAGGAGCTAAAAAAAAAGTATAGAGTAGTACTGTACAAGTATAATTAGTCAAGAAACATAAATAAGGCCCTGAGCTAGCGTATTTTTTAAGGGAGTAACTAGCTTAATCGAGAGGGATGTCATGGCAGAAGAACTCAGACCCATGATATGCTCTTCCTGCAGGATGTGGGAAATGGTGACCATGTGTGTGGAAGGTGTGTCCAAATGCAGATTCTAGCTAACCGGATTTCGGAGCTGGAGCTGCGGGTGGACTCATAGTGGAGCATCCGTGATGCTGAGCAAGCCATGGATAGCACGTTTAGCGAGGTGGTCACACCGCAGGTGAAGATTACACAGGCAGAAAGGGAACGGGTGACCATCAGGAACAGTAAAAGACTCAAGAAGGTAGTGCAGGAGTCCCCTGTGGTCATCCCCCTCTCTAACAGCAAAACCGCTTTGGATACTGTTGGGGGGGATGGCCTCTCAGGGGAAAGCAGCAACAGCCAAGTTCATGGCACCATGGGTGGCTCTGCTGCTCAGAGGGGCGGGTGGAAAACAAGTGACAGGGCTATAGTGATAGGGGATTCAATAGTTAGGGGCACAGACAGATGCTTCTGTGGCCGCAAACGTGAATCAAGGATGGTATGTTGCCTCCCTGGTGCCAGGGTCCAGGATGCCATGGAGCGGCTGCAGGACATTCTGGGGAGGGAAAGTAAACAGATAGTGGTCGTGGTACACATTGGTACCAACGACATAGGTAAACTAAGGGATGAGGACCTGCAAGCTCAGTACAGGAAGTTAGGAGATAAATTAAAATGCAGGACCTCAAATGTAGTGATCTCAGGATTACTCCAAGTTCCACGTACTAGCGAGAGCAGGAATAAGAGGATAGACAAAATGAACATGTGGCTGGAGAGATGGTGTAGCTGGGAGGGATTCAGATTCTTGAGGCACTGGGACTGGTTCTGGGGAAGGTGGGACCTGTACAAACTGGACGGGCTGCACCCAGGCAGAGCTGGGACCAGTGTCCTCGCGGGGGCTTTTGCTAGTTCTGTGGGGGAGTATTTAAACTAGTGTGGCAGGGGGATGGGATCCCAGGAGTAGGATCAGATAGGTCAGATTCAGATCAGAAAAATGGAGGTAGAACATTAGCTAGGGACGTTGTGATAGACATGGACTTACAGGAGAAGCAAAGCTTACAAAGTGTCCAGCAAGGGAAATTGATGGGGTTAAACTGTTTATACTTCAATGCAAGGAGTATTACAAACAAGGTAGATGAGTTAAGGGCACAGGTAGACACATGGTAGAGTAGGAGATAAAAAAGGAGGGGGAGGGGTAGCACTAATGGTTAAAGAATGAATTTCAGTTGTGAGAAGGGATGATACACTAAATAGGTCAACAAATGAGGCTTTATGGATTGAGCTTAGAAATAAAAAAGGGGCAGTCACACTACTGGGAGTATACTATAGACCCCCAAATAGTGGAAGGGAGATAGAAGAACAAATATGTAGGCAAATTTCTGCTTGGAAGAACTAGAGGGCAATAATAGTAGGAGACTTCAACTATCCAAATATCAACTGGGATTCAAACAATATAAGGGGCACTGAGAGAGAAAAATTCATGCAGTGTGTCCAGGAAAATTTTTTCAACCAATTAGTGACAAACCCAATGAGAGGAGATGCAATTCTAGACCTAATATTGGGGAACGAAGAAGGGCAAGTGGGTGAAGTGACAGTTGGCGATCATATCGGGGACAGTGATCACAATTCAGTTAAATTTAGCATTACCATGGAAAAGGACAGAGATAAAGCAGGAGTAAAAGTCTTGAACTGGGGGAAGGAAAATTTTGCAGAAATGAGAAGGGACTAGGCTGAGGTGGACTGGACAGCACTGCTGGAGGATAAAACAATGGAAAACCAGTGGGAAGCACTAAAAAGTGAGATCCTAATTGTACAAAGTAGACATGTCCCCGACAAAAATAAGAGTGGGACTGCCAAATCTAGACCCCCCGGTTGTCGAGAGGAATACAGAGGAAGATCAAACAGAAAAAGAAAGCGTACAATAGGCACAAAGAACTAAGCGCTGCAGATAGCCTAGACGAATATAGGAAGTGCAGGGACGAAGTAAAAAAGGATATAAGGAAATCAAAGAGAGCGCATGAAAAAAGATTAGCGAGTAAAGTTAAATATAACCCAAAGATGTTTTACCAATACTTTGATGCTAAAAGGTTAGTTAAGGAAAAAGTGGGACCCATCAGAGATGAAGATGGAAACTTGCGTGTAGATGCGGAGGCAGTGGGAAGGGTTTTGGATGAATATTTTGTCTCCATGTTTACAAAGGAAAGGGAGGGTGTAGATATAATAGTCCAGGAGGAACACTGCGAGATATTGGATGGGATAGTCATAAAGAGAGAGGAAGTACTCGAAGGGTTGAAATCCTTGAAGGTTGATAAGTCACCAGGGCCAGATGGATTGTTTCCGAGGCTGCTGAAGGAAGTCAGGGAGGAGATAGCAGATGCTCTGAGGATGATTTTCCAATCTTCACGAGATACAGGGGAGGTACCGGAGGACTGGAGAAATGCAAATATAGTTCCATTGTTTAAAAAGGGATCAAAGGAAATGCCAAACAATTATAGGCCAGTTAGTCTTGCATCGGTGGTGAGCAAATTAGTAGAATCAGTCCTGAGAGATAGGATTAACTGTCATGTGGAAAGGCATGGACTAGTCAGGGATGGTTAGCATGGATTTGTTAAAGGAAGGTCTTGCCTCATTAATTTGATTGAATTCTTTGAGGAAGTGACAAGAAGGGTTGATGAAGGTAGTGCAGTGGATGTTGTGTACATGGATTTTAGCAAGACATTTGACAAGGCCCCACATGGCAGATTGGTCAGGAAAGTAAAAGCCCATGGGATTCAGGGCAATGTGGAAAACTGGATAAAAGTTTGGCTTTGTAATAGGAAACAAAGGGTAATGGTCGATGGATGCCCTTGTGAATGGAAAGTTGTCTCAAGTGGTATTCCACAGAGCTCGGTGTTGGGACCCTTGCTGTTTGTGTTATATATTACAGATTTGGATGTGAACGTGGGGGGCATGATTGGGAAATTTGCAGACGACACAAAGATTGGCTGAGTAGTGGATAGTGTAGAGCATAGCCATAATCTCCAAAACGATATAGATGGGTTGGTGGAGTGGGCGGTAAAGTGGCAGATGGATTTTAACATAGAGAAGTGTGAGGTCATACATTTAGGGAGGTCAAACAGTTACAGGGATTACACATTAAATGAGGATATACTAAGAGGGGTAGATGAAGTGAGAGATCTTGGCGTACAAGTACACAGGTCCCTGAAGGCAGCAGCTCAAGTAGACAAGGTTGTAAAGAAGGCATATGGAATGCTCTCCTTCATTGGCAGAGGTATAGAATATAAAAGTAAGGATATAATATTGGAATTGTATAAAACACTGGTGAGGCCACAACTGGAGAATTGTGTGCAGTCCTGGCCACCACATTACAGGAAGGATGTAATAGCTCTGGAGAGAGTGCAGAGGAGGTTTACAAGAATGTTGCCAGGGTTAGAAAAGTGTAGCTATGAGGAGAGATTGGATAGGTTGGGGTTATTTTCCTTAGAACAAAGAAGGCTGAGAGGTGAGTTGATTGAGGTGTACAAAATTATGAGGGGAATAGATAGAGTGGACAGGATAAAATTGTTTCCCTTGGTGGAGAATTCTAGAACCAGGCGACATAGATTCAAGATAAGTGGCAGAAGGAGGAAGAACTTTTTTACGCAGAGGGTAGTTGGTGGTTGGAATTTGCTGCCCAAGTTGGTGGTAGAGGCAGAAACTCTAAACTCTTTTAAAAAGTACCTGGATCTGCACCTTAAGTGCTGTAAGCTGCAGAGCTATTGGCCGGGTGCAGGAAGGTGGGATTAGAAAGGGCACCTGGGTGTCCTCAGGCTGGCATGGACAAGATAGGCCAAATGGCCCCCTTCTGCGCTGTAACTTTTCTATGGTTTCTATGTCCAATGGCAGCAAGACCTGGGCAACATCCAGGCTTGGGATGACAAGTGACAAGTAACATTCGCGCCACGCAAGTGCCAGGCAATGACCACCTCCAACAAGAGAGAATCTAACCATCGCCCCATGATATTCAATGGCATTACCATCACTGAATTCATCACTATCAGCATCCTGGGGTTACCATTGACCAGAAACTGAACTGGATTAGCCATATAAATACTGTGGCTATAAGAGAAGATCAGAGGCTAGGAATCCTGTGGTGAGTCACCTTCAGACTCCCCAAAGCCTACCCATCATCTACAAGGCACAAGTCAGGAGTGTGACAGAGTAATTTCCACTTGCTTGGAGGCTCCAACAACATTCAAGAAGCTTGACACCATCCAGGACAAAGCAGCCCACTTGATTGGCACTCCATCCACAAACATTCACTCACTCCACCACTGACGCACAGTAGCAGCAGTGTGTAGCATCTACTAGATGCAGTGCAGGAACTCACCAAGGCTCCTTAGGCAGCACCATCCAAACCCACGACCACTACCATCTAGAAGGACAAGGGCAGCAGGCACATGGGAACACCACCACCTGCAAGTTCCCCTCCAAGCCACTCAACATCCTGACTTGGAAATATATATCACCAATACTTCATTGTTGCTGGATCAAAATCCTGGAACTCCCTCCCTAACAGCACCTTAGGTGTACTTAGACCACATGGACGGCAGTGGTTCAAGAAGGCAGCTCACCATTACCTTCTCAAAGGCAATTAGAGATGGGCAATAAATACTGGCCTAGCCAGCGACGCCCACATCCCATGAATGAATTAAAAAAACACTACCTAGAAGATCCCCTCCAAGCCACTCACCATCTTGACTTGGAAATATTCCACCGTTCCCTCACTGTTGCTGGGTCAAAATCCTGGAACTGCCTCCCTAACAGCACCTTGGGTGTACCTGCACCACATGGACTGCAGCGGTTCAAGAAGCCAGCTCACCACCACCTTCTCAAGGGCAATTAGGATTGGGCAATAAATACTGGCCAAGCCAGCGATGCCCACATCCCATGAATGAAAAAAAGAAAAATTGGAGACTGTGAGTCTCCAAAGTCCCAGAAAAGTATTGAGAATATCAGGTTGTAAACAGTTGTGCTTTAAACTGTCCATTTAACTTCAAAATGAAAGAGATTTGGGCTCTCAAGGATGGTTACTTAGCATTTCTACCTGGATGCAAGGATCATGTGTTTCCCTTTGCCATGGGGAAGAATGCAGCAGAAGCCATTTTTGAGATCAGGTTAGAGGCTTCATTACAAAACAATGACTATCACAGGGTGACAGCAGTTCTGTGTGATGAGCAGAGAGAAGAGGTTGTCTGGCTTTGCGAACTACCACAACCAGTTATGGGAGCGAGATGGTATCTTGTCAAAGTGACACATTCTGCAGCCATCTAAGGATTCTGGGAGATTTGTCCTGGTGTGACCAGAGGGAAAAAAATGACAGGTTTTACTGCTGGTAGTGGACCCTCTCCTAAAACTATGGGAAGTACCTAGAGGCAGTCACTCAGCGAAACAGGGAAACATGAACACATTGAAAGCTGGGAGCAACCTTGGACTGTTTGCTATAAAGGCTGTAATTCTGTGGCGAGTTTGATGTGTGACAAGTAAAAAAGGGGAATGTACCTTTCTGTAGTTTAAGTGTAAGTTGCCCATAAAAATAGTGTTTAGTTATAAGTGCTTTTAGTCCTTTGTTACAATAAAGACCTTAAAACATGAAATCTTGTGGGTGTCATCCTTTTCAGCTATTAACTGGAAGTTCAAATTTCTTATTAAATGTTATCGGTCTCTACTACAGGGATCGTAACAGGGAACCTGGTTAGAGGTCCAAAAGGAACTGAATAACATGAAGAGCACATAAGTAGATTTTAGCTGCATGTGACATATATGGAAATAATGGTTATTCAGTATGTATGCAAACAGTCCACTGGCTTACAAATCTTAACAACGAAGCAGCAAGTAAGACATGAGAAATTAAACATTATGCAAATTACATCACGTTGATGGGAAAGATGTTACAAATACTAATCACTGTGTTTCAATTTCTATTGCTCCATACTATGATACTTATAGTGGTGCCCCAGACATTAAGGAACAAATTTAACCTGGAGGAGCATGTGGATTTTTGTATGAGTGGGAGGATTAAAAATGGCAATTGTGTCAGGAAGCTACGTCCTTCGCAGTGACTTATGTGTTTAACTCGATTTCTGTAGTTGCTTTCACACAACCTCTCGGGAGAGATGGGTTGCCTATTAACATGCGCTAATAACTCAATTGGAATGATATTTCAACTTACATATAACAGTGCTTGCTTTTGAAACTTGCCCGTGAAAGCACGGTGAAAACACAACAGCAATTGAGGACGTTGAATCAAACTCATGGAAAAATTGCTATAAATTCTCTGTGTTTAGAGCTGCTTTCTTAACTGGTAGTGGGAAACTGTGAACAGTGCTTTTGCTGAGAGCTTAATTGCCACACTTTTGGAGGATTTCAGGATTACAGCAAGATAGAGAGTGATTTTTCTGCCTTAGATTGGGGGCCAGATTTTGACAGAGTTATGGAGATTCTGTGGACCTTTAAAAATGACGCACAGGACCTCAAAGTCCTGCCCCCATTTCTGGCAGACCACATATTCACTGGTAGATGAAAGAGGGTGGGGCATGAAGCACATAGGTGTGAATTACAAATTGGCTGACCATTTAAACTCAATGCACAGCATAAGCAGACCCAATTTTGCTCCAGGACCGGCCTGAATCCTCAATGTGTGTTCCACAACTTTATCATGGAAATGTAAATGCTTGTGAAGGGCAGATAAGATACACAGAGATGCCAAGTTATTTAAATCCTCTTCCCTTTAAAAATTGAAAAAAAAATTCCTGTCTGTGAGAGTAAAATAAAAACCTGGTCTAGCAATTTCAATAGCTGTTTGTTGACATAACCCTAAGTACTATAATTGTGGTATCCTGCTTGTCTTCCTTCCACAGTGGTTGGGGTCAGGTGGTGCCGGGGTGGGGGGGGGGGGGGGGGGGGTGGGGGGGGGAGCTGTAAGTTCATTGTTTGATCAACAGCTCCAAGAGGTTATTAGCTGCCTTTGATGTGAGGTTATGAATTCAAATGTTTTATAAGGGATTAAGTACTTGAGAGAATTTAAATGTATTGAATGGCTTTCATGGATGGGACTTTTTATATAGTGAACTCTTTGATAAATATCTCGAGTTTTATTTTGTTTAATCACAGCATGACTCCTGAGGTTGGCATGCAGTGGGTGGGGGCATGGGTTAGCAGGCATGGGGCGCAGGTCGGGGTGAGAGAGCGTAAGGGGTGAGGGCTAAGGGGCTTAAAGTTTAATAAAACAACTGGGATGAAGTCCCAGAGAACTGATGTGGACCTTTTAACCAGCCCACCTTGGCACTCAGCAGCCCCTGTGCCTGCCTGCGATCTGGGTCCAGCAGAGGCAGGCCTGACTCCATCCCACACCCATACTATGTAACGAATAGGTTAGACAAATGAGAGCCAATGGATGTTATCTACTTGGACTTCCAGAAGGCCTTTGACAAGGTGCCGCACAGAAGGCTGCTCAGTAAGATAAGAGCCCATGGTGTTAGAGGCAAGGTATTAGCATGGATAGAAGATTGGCTGTCTGGCAGGAGGCAGAGAGTGGGGATAAGGGGGTCCTTGTCAGGATGGCGGCCGGTGACTAGTGGAGTTCTGCAGGGGTCAGTGTTGGGACCATAACTTTTCACTTTATACATTAATGATCTAGATGAAGGAACTGAGGGCATCCTGGCTAAGTTTGCAGATGATACAAAGATAGGTGGAGGGACAGGTAGTATTGAGAAGGCGGGGAGGCTGCAGAAGGATTTGGACAGGTTAGGAGAATGGGCAAAGAAGTGGCAGATGGAATACAACGTGGGGAAGTGTGAGGTCATGCACTTTGGTAGGAAGAATAGAGGCATGGACTATTTTCTAAATGGGGAGAGAATTCAGAAATCTGGAGTGCAAAGGGACTTGGGAGTCCTAGTCCAGGATTCCCTTAAGGTTAACTTGCAGGTTGAGTCGGTAGTTAGGAAGGCAAATGCAATGTAGGCATTTATTTCGAGAGGTCTAGAATATAAAAGCAGGGATGTGCTGCTGAGGCTTTATTAGGCTCTGGTCAGACCACATTTAGAATATTGTGAGCAATTTTGGGCCCCGTATCTCAGGAAGGATGTGCTGGCCCTGGAGAGGGTCCAGAGGAGGTTCACGAGAATGATCCCAGGAATGAAAGGCTTAACATATGAGGAACATTTGAGGACACTGGGTCTATACTTGATGGAGTTTAGAAGGATGAGGGGGGATCTATTTGAAACTTACAGAATACTGAAAGGCCTGGATAGAGTGGACGTGGGGAAGATGTTTCCATTAGTAGGAGAGACTAGGACCCGAGGGCACAGCCTCAGAGTAAAGGGAAGACCTTTTAGAACAGGGATGAGGACAAATTTCTTTAGCCAGAGAGTAGTGAATCAATGGAATTCATTGCCACAGAAGGCTGTGGAGGCCAGGACATTGAGTGTATTTAAGACAGAGATAGATAGGTTCTTGATTGGTAAGGGGATCAAAGGTTACGGGGAGTAGGCGGGACAATGGGGTTGAGAAACTTATCAGCCATGATTGAATGGACTAGCAGACTCGATTGGCCGATTCGCCTAATTTCTGCTTCTATGTCTTATGGTCTTATGATCATACTCCCCACACCCAGCTCCCCACCCCACCGGGGTGAAAAGTGAGCCATTGGGGGCAAGTTTTTCCGAGGCGGGTGCGCCAAGCCAGTAAATTTCCAGACTCGAGCTACTTGCATCAGGAGTGAAAATCCTTCCCTGGAGCTTGGACAAGAACATACATGACCGTAGCCAGTACCAGCATCAGCAACAGCACCAGTTACAGAAATCTGCTCTTGAGATACATATGGCTGGACAGCAGAGTGGGGAGGTAGATGCCAGCGTTGTGGGTGCATTGGAACAGCTTGTCTAGAGGTGCATCTAGTTTGGGATCAATTCTTCAGCGCTGTAGCCAGGATGTCGCCGGGGTCCATAGCCTTTGCCATATCCAGTGCACATAGCCATTTCTTGATACGATATAGAGTGAATTGAATTTGTTGAAGACTGGCATTTATGATGGTTCAGAGCTCAGTTGGAGGCTCAGATGGATCATTTACTTGGGACTTCTGTCTCAAAATGGTTGCAAGCACCTCAGTTTTGTCTTTTGCACTTGCAAGCTGGGTTCCATCTTCATTGAGGATGGAAATGTCCATGAAGGCATCTCTTCCTGTTAGTTGTTTAGCTGTCTACCATTATTCATGACAGGGTGTGGCAGGACTGCAGAATCTTAATGCAATCTGTTGGTTGAGGGATCACTTAGTTCTGCTTGTAGCTTGCCGTTTCTGCAGTTTAGCATGCATGTAGTCCTATGCTGTAACTTCACCACATTTTTAGGTACACCTGGTGCTGTTCCTGGAGTGCTCACCTACACTCCTCAGTGAACCAGGGTCGGTTGCCTAGTTTGATCGTAATGGTAGAGCGAGGGCTATACCCGGTCATAAGGTTACAGAATCACAGACTGTTACAGCGCAGAAGAAGCCCATTGTGTCTGCAATGGCTCTCCAAATGAGCATTATGACTTAGTGCCATTCTCCTGCCTTTTCCCTGTACCCTTGCATGTTGTTTCTATTCAAATAATCAAGTAATTCCCTCTTGAATGCCTTGATTGAACCTGCTTCCACCACACTTCCAGGCAGTGCATTCCAGACTCGAACCACTTGCTGTGTGAAAATGCTTTTTCACACATCACATTTGCTTCTTTTGCAAATCACTTTAAATCTGTACCCTCTCGTTCTTGATCCTTTTACGTGTGGAAACAGTTTCTCCCTATCTACTTTATTCAGCCCCCTCATGATTTTGAACAGCTCTATCAAATCACCTTCAGCCTTCTGCTGTCCAAGGAGAACAGTACCAACATCTCCAATCTATCTTCATAACTGAAGTTTCTCACCCATGGAACCATTCTTGTAAACCTCTTTTGCACTCTCTCCAATGCGTTCACATCCTTCCTATAGTATGGCGTCCAGAACTGTACACAATATTCCAGCTGAGGTCTAACTAGTGTCTTATATAAACTCAGCATAATCTCCCTGCTCTTGTACAAGATAGAGAGCCCCTATTAATAAAGCCTAGGATACTGTATACTTTATTAACTGCTCTCTCTACCTGTCCTGCCACCTTCAATGATCTATGCACATATACAACCAGGTCCCTTGGCTCCTGCACCCACTTAAGAATTGTACCCCTTATTTTATATTGTATCTCCATGTTCTTCCTGCCAAAATGCATCACCTTGTACTTCTCCGCATTGAACTTCATCTGCTACCTATCTGCCCACTCCACCAACTTGCCTACGTCCTTTTGAAGTTCTATACTGTCCTCCTCACGGTTTACAATGCTTCCAAGTTTTGTATTATCCACAAACTTTGAAATTGTCCCCTGCACGCCTAGATCTAGATCATTAAGATGTATCAGGAAAAGCAATGGTTCCAATACCGACCCCTGGGGAACTCCACTACAAACCTTCCTCCAGCCCGAAAAATATCAATTGACCATTACCCTGTTTACTATTACTCAGCCAATTTTGTATCCATGTTGCTACTGTCCCTGTTATCCATGAGCTGTAACAAATCTGTTGTGTGGTACTGTATCGAATGCCTTTTGAAAGTCCATGTACACCACATCAACAGCACTACCCTCATCAACCTCTCTGTTGCCTTTTCAGAAAACACCAGCAAGTTAGTTAAACATGATTTCCCCTTTAAAATCCATGCTGGTTCTTCCTAATCAATGCATATTTTCCATGTGACTATTAATTCTATCCCAAATAATTGTTTCAAGAAGCTTCCCCACCACTGAAGTAAAACTTACTGGTCTGTAATTGGTGGGCTTATCCTTACAACCTTTTTTGAACAAGGGTGTAATGTTTGTAATTCTCCAGTCCTTTGGCACCTCCTCTGGCTCTAGGAAAGACTGAAGGATTATGGCCAGTGCCCCTGCAATTTCCTCTCTTACTGCCTTCATTATCCTTGGATGCATTTCATCCGGTCCTGGTGCCTTGTCAACTTTAAGTACTGATAGTTTATCCAACACTTTCTCCTTATCAAATTTGAACCCTTCTAGTTACACAGCTTCCTCCCCTTCTCCATGGCCTCAGTAGCATCTGCTTCCTTGGTAAAGACAGATGCAAAGTATTCATCTAACTCCTCAGCCATGCCCCCTGTCTCCATGTGTAAATCACCTTTTTGCTCCCTCATCAGCCCTACTCCTTCTTTTACCACCTCTTACTGTTTATGTGCTGATAGAAGATTTTGGGATTCCCCTTATGTTGGCTGCCAGTCTTTTTCATAAATTCTCTTTGTTTCTCTTATTTTTCGCCTTCCCTCTGAACCTTCTGTATTCCGTTTGGTTCTCAACTGTATTTTCAACCTGACACCTGCCATAAGCACACTTTTTCTTCTTTATCTTAATTGTTAACTCCTTTTTCATCCAGGGAGCTCTGGATTTGTTTGCCCTACATTTTCCTTTTGAGGGAATATACCTTGACTGTGCCTGAACTATTTCTTCTTTGAAGGTAGCCCATTGTTCAGTTTTCCCTGGTTCCAGTCTATCTGGCCCAGCTCTGTTGTTGCCCCATTGAAGTTGGCTCTCCACCAGTTAATTATTCTTACTCTGGATTGCACATTGTCCTTTTCTACCATCATCTTAAACCTGATGATACAATGAACACTGTCTCCTAAATGTTCTCCCATTGACACTTGACCTACTTGAACCATCTCATTTCCATGAACCAGATCCAACAGTGCATTCTTTCTTGTTGGACTGGACACATACTGCTGTAGAAAATTCTCCTGAACACAATCTGGGAACTCTTGCCTTCCTCCGCCCTTTACACTACCACTGTCCCAGTCTACATTCAGGTAATTAAAGTCCCCCATTATAACTACTCTATAAGGTCTGCCTCTATCTGTAATTTCCCTGCAGCTTTGTTCCTCTACATCCTTCCCACTAGTTGGCGGTCCATAGACTACACTGAACAATGTAATGACATCATTTTTGTTCCTTAGCTCTAGCCAAATTGATTCAGTCCTTGAACCCTCTGGAACATCCTCTTTCTCCAGCACTGCAATGCTCTCCTTAACCAATACTGCCACCCCTCCTCCTTTTCTTCCCTTCTTATCTTTTCTGAACACCTTGTATCCAGGAATATTTAACACCCAGTCCTGCCTTTCCTTGAGCCAGGGCTCTGTTATCGTCACAACATCAGATTTCCACATGGCAATCTGCGCCTGTACCTCCCCAATCTTATTCACTATACTCCATGCATTCACTTACATGCACAATAACCTGATTTAGACTTCATGACTTTCTCCCATACTCTGACTCCACCCATTAACTTATTGTTATGTTCTACTATGGGGTCGCTTTGCTCACGAACTGGTTGCACGCTTATCTGTCTGCAGGTGGGTTGATTACAATATACTGCAGACACAGAGACCAATATGAAATGAAGCACATGCTATTTATATATACAAACAACAGAGCACTAACCAGATCCTACTCTAGACTAACATTAACATGGTAGCCCGCGCTACACAGTTATTGAGTCTCACAGTCACGTGGTCAATCTGCTCACACTCCCTTAAAGGTGTATTACACCTCAGATTACCACATCCCTCCCCCTTTATTTGAAAGTACATTTTACAACATATTAACTATTTACATAAATAAACTATTTACAAATTCAGTCCCTCAGGAGACTTTTTCAAGTGTGTCGACCGTCGTAGTTCTATGACGTTGGATGGTTTATCCGAGGCCTCCCTCTCACGAGTTATCTGTCCTCTAGGCTCCTCGGTAGGAACCTGTAAGTTTGCCTCTTCGACTCCCTCAGGCTCAACGGGTCCTATAGGTACCTCCAAAGCAAGGGGAGTTCCTTCTACCTGTGGTGTAGGCTCCAAAGAGAATATTTTCATCCTCTTTTGGGCCCAATCGCATGCACTCCTGCTGCCCCTCCCCTCCAAGTTCAAGAATATGAAGGGCAACTGAAAGGCAGGTTCCGAGAATCAGGATGTTGGGCAAGGCTATATTTAACATGAAATGATCAGCTTCCTGTTGTGTAAAAAATAAATTCCGGGGCCTTGTTAGTAATTTCGCTTTCTCTTCCTACGTGTCTTCTTGGCAGAGCTGACATTAATCTCGGCTTCCTCTTCAACTTCCCTATTGGCCAGACTAGGCTCAGGTATGAGCTCAACTTGAGTGAACTTGGAGGTTGAGTCCTCCAGCATTTCCTCATCTGTCAGCTCCTTTGAAAACTCAAGGGTCTCTATTTTTAAGGTTTCTTGGCTTCCACATAGCTGGTTCTTTAGTTCTTCCATTTCTTTTTTATATTTGTTGGCTATTTCCTGGAGAATTAATTACTGTTGTGCTTTCTCGGCTAATTGATTCTTCATCTCAGCCAGAGATGTGCAGAATTCTTTCTGTTCTCCCTCATACCTTTTTAGTGGTACAAATTGAGATCTGAGGGAATCTTGCAATATGCAAAAGTCCTTCAGCAGGTGTTCTTTTCCTTTTTGAAGGTTACTGACTTCAACTCGAACTCTGTCCTGAAGCATCAGCTTTACAAATTCCTTTTGTTGAGTCTTTACGTGTTCTTTTTTCCAAACAGAAACATTTTCTGCTTTTGATTGAGATTTCAGTTAACTCTCAAGATTGATCTCCCTTAACCAGTTTCTTCCGAGGAGACTCAGTCCTCTGCCTGCTATCACCATGAGCAGTACATTACCAGACTGGCTATTGTACTGGAACCTTGCCTATACCTTTCACTCGTATGTCTTTGCCGGTATATGTCTTTAATCTAGCATCTGAGTTTTCCAACTGTAGTGAGTGGCCTCCTCCATTCAGATACTTAAACGTGTGCTCCCCTATGATAGTCTGCATAGGATGTGCCTGCATCCACCTCCATTCGAATGGGTTTTCTGTTGACTTCTACTGTCACATAGATTAACTCTGTTTTACCCATTTTTAAGCTGTGTGGTGAGTAGAAGCCTCCAAAAATCCTTTCAAAAATGGGCTTAATTTATATGTTGAGTATAAAATGTGAACCGCCGATGTGGGTGTGGGAGTTGCCATTTTGAAATGTTAAAAAAAAGCACCGATAACATATTAATTTTAACATATTAATTAACATGACATGGTTTATTGAATGAATTAATTCTATAAAGCTTTAACCACAATCAAAGTGTTTTAAAGCCCATCGATTTCCAATGGGTCTGAACTGCCTCAGAGTGGCAATCAGCATCGGATTCCCACTCCATGCCCAATTACTTATGGTAAATGTTTTTCCATCCCATCTTGCCCGACCTTCAGACTCAGGCCGCACGGGATCCAGGCATGTCAGCAATCCTCGAGGCCCAGCATCAGAGTCCAGGAGAGTTGAAGGGAAGGAGGCCATGTCCCTTTTTATATGGCACTAGCTGCTGTAAACAAAGGTAAGTTTAAAGGTCCTTTGAAATTTAAAGGTGGGGAGGATCAGATGTCCGGGGAGGCTGGGAGGTCCAGCAGTGGAGTTGGGGGTGGGGGGAGGGAGGGCGTTCGGAGGACTGGGTGGGGTTGGGGTCAGAGGTGGGGGGTGGGGGTTGTGGGGTTGGAGGTCTGGGGGGGGCAGCTCAGGCCTGTGGGTGGGTCAGACCTTGGAGAGGCGGGTCAAGCCTCAGGGCGGGAAGTGTTGGGCCTCATGCCTTGGTGCGGGGGAGGGTGTTGGGTCTTCAGTTCGGTCTAGGGCCTTGGGGGTGGGGTGGGGGGGCCGTTGGGTGTAAGGCCTTGGGTAGGGTCTGGCCTGTGGGTGTTTGAGGGGGAGGGTGTCCAGCCTGCCATGGAAGGGAGGTGTGCAGGTGTGGGGAATACCATGTGGGGTGTAGTGGGACACAATCCCATGGCAGAGGTAGTGGGGGCTCCTGGGGGGTTCTGTGGGTGGGGTTGTTGGACTGTGGGGGGGAGACCCCCGGGGAGTAGGGGGGTGGGTGTCCCACGGGGTCTGCGATTTAAATCGCCTTTTCAGATGGTTCCCAGTACAGGGCAATTTCCCAGGGGATGTTTGCACTTCTGGGCAATTGCTGTGTGAACCTTACCTGTGAACCCCTGAAGGGGATTTCCCAGTGCATCTTTGGGATACTCCCCTAATCCATGCTGGGGAGTTTGGAAGTTGAGGCCCGTTGTCTTCGGCATCCGACGGAAAGAGTTCATTGAATTTTGGCTATGTAAATTTAACACTGGAAAATTCATCCTGGCCTGGCCGAGGGAAGGAATCATCAAAATGAATCATACTGCTAGAGGCCAGTTGGAATTTCTTGGAAGACTGAGGGAAAGGACCTTCAACAGTCACTGGACATTATGACTCAGCGAAATGGGGAGAAGTAAGTCTATTGGAAGCTGCGAGTAACTTTGGACTGGTTCTTGTGAAGATGTCAACTCTGCTGAGAGAATGCTGTAATGCATAAACGAGGTGTGGGGTTTTTGAGTATGATAAAATGCTGATAAGGTATGTCTTTTCTATGGTTTAGAGTAGTAGCAACCTACTAAGTAATGTTTAGTCAATATTGATTTTAGTTCATCTGTTACAGTAAAAGTCTTAAACTTGAACTCCTATTATATGATTCCTTTAAGTTGGTCACTGGGGAGTCAAATCTCTTTTAAAAGTTAACAGCCTCTATGGGAATCTTAACACTTGAATTTGGGTATACAAGGCATAATTTCAAAGTTTGCAGATGACATGAACCTTGGAAGCATAGCAAACCATGAGGAGGATAGAAATAGATCGTAGGAGGACAAAAAATGGTGAAATGGGTAGACAAATGGCAGAGTAAATTTAATGCAGGGGAATGTGAAGTGATATATTTTGGTGGGAAGGGTGAGAAGCAATATGAGCTAAACAGTACAATTTTAAAGGGGGTGCAGAAACACAGAGAACTTGGGGGTGGTGGTAAGTGTACACAACTCTTTGAAGGTGGCAGGACAAGTTGAAAAGCCTGTTCAAAAGAGCAGATGGCTTTATTGATAGTGGAATAGGGTAGAATAGCAAGGAAGTTATGTTAAACCTTTATAAAACCCTAGCTAGGCCTCAGGTGGAATACTTTTGGAAGATATCAAAGCTTTAGAGAAGGTACGGGAGGTAGAGATTTACTGGAATAGTGCCAGGTATGAGGGGGTTCAGCTATGTGAAGATACAGGAGAAGCTGGGGTTGTTCTCTTTTGAGCAAAGAGGTGATTAGGTAGAAGTTTTCAAAATCATGAATGGTTTTGGTAGAATAAAATGGAGAAAGTATTGGTAACCAAACAACGCAGTTTTAAGGTATTTAATAAAAGAGCCAGAGGTGACATGAGGTGACATAAGGTACCATTTTTTACAGAGTGAGTTGTTGTGATCTGGAATGTACTGCCTGAAAGGATGGTGGAAGCAGATTCAATAGTCTTATTCAAAAGGGGATTGGATAAATACTTGACCGGGAAATAAAATCAGGGCTATGGGGGTAGAGCAGGGGAATGTGACTAATTGGATAGTTCTACCAAAGAACTGCCACAGGTATGATGAACCCAATGGCCTCCTTCTCTGCTGTATTTTTTCTATGATTCATGTACCACCAAAATGCTGCACTGTCCTTGAAATTAATTTTTAGATCAAGAAATGCATACCTTTTTGTGGTTAAGTATCTCAGTTATATTTAGAAATCAGCATTGCTTGAATTCCCGTTCAGCCTTTCATTGTTCTAAAAAAAAGGCAATTAAAATGCTAAATAATGCACAATGTCACGTGAGTTTTCCCTTTTAATCTTTTCAGAGAAGAGTACATGTGTCAAAAAGAAAGTTGTGGATTGAGAAACATGCCAATATAGATTTGCTGGAATTTTCAGCATAATTTTAAAAGTCCAAATTTCATTAGTTCAGAATTAAAGCAGACATTTTCAGCATCAGTTCAAATAACTGAAACCTTGACTTCTACAATCCTTGAAGTTTTTTGAAGCCCCTCTTTTTGCTCTGTAGCTTGATATCTCAAAGGTATTACAAAAACCCTGCAAGGTCAAAATAAAGACATGGAAAAAATAAGCTGCCAAATTTAGATCAATATCAACTTTAGGAAAACTACTTTAGTCGCCAAGTGGCACTTACAGACCCAAATTATTTCCTTTGGACCTTCTGTGTCCTCTTTATCTTTAAATACTAGTGTCAGGAAAGAGTTCTCCACATGACAGTGAGTCAATAACAGCAGAAAGTCTTCTAACTGCACTTCCAATTGATCTGCCAAATCATAATAGTTGAGGAATCCTCCTTTCTAATAACAGCACCAAATGATGTAATGAGAAAAATAACAGCTGAACGAACAATGTTTGAAAAGGGAGGAAAATCCAAAAGACTACTGATGCCACTTCTGTATTACACAAAAGGGCCCATTCAATTTTTTTTACATTGATTTTTGTGTTCATTAATGTGAAGATTGTTAACACTGGGGAATGGAACACATTCCTGTTTCAGGCACCCATTCCACCTCCCGGGCATGTTAAAATATAGACAGTTGCTGAGTAATGCTCTCAACATTGCGTTTCAACCTCAACCTCAGAAAAGTGTGTTCCTACTGCAGTTTTTTAATTTCCTATACCATCCATCTCTCTTTGAGTGAATGTACCAATTTAGGCCAACTAATGCCATAGTTATTGCAGACTTTTACCAACCATAGTGTTTTGTCCTGTAGGAACAGTATTGAGACTATCTAATTTAATTTCTTGAGACACTTGCAGCTAGAAGAACTAGTTTCAAACCATATTTCAGAGGTGAAAGGCAGCATGCTAACCTGGCATAAATGCTTCTCCAAGACTTGGCCCCTTAATGTATCCCATCCCGTCCGCCATGGCATGGCATCAGCTTTTCCAGCCAAGATGCAATATTGGAAGTTGAGCTGGATAAAAGAAAATTGTTGGTTCAGGAGTTGCTCCAGAGGTGATTTGGCAATCAAGCCCAATGGCACTCATCCCTTTGGCTCTCTTTTAAAATTACTAATTAATATAATGGATTTTAAAGGAATTTCTGTCAATATTGCTCTAATATCTTCCTATACTTAAATGTTTGACCAATAGAAAAATACGTTGTACTTTTATGCAGATTGACATGTTAATGCAGTACAAAGAATGTTGCATTTTTGGAAGTGCCACCTTTCAAAGAAAAAAACCCAAAATCCTTATAATAAGGCACTGTCTGCTTCTTCAGCTGCACACAAGAATCTCATGTCATTATTTGAAAGAAAAAGGCATTCTTATGTTTCCCTGGCTAATATTCCTCCGTCAATCAACACCACCAAAAACAGATTAACTGCTCATTCATCTCTTTGCTGTTTGCTGGACCTTTATGCACAAATTAGCTGCCATGTTTGCTTAAAATACAATTGATTATATTCGAAAGGTAATTCATTGACTGCAAAGTGGTTTCCAAAGTCATGAGGATGAGAAAGGTGCTATTTAAACATGAGTTCAATCTATTCCTCATTTTTATGCATTTATACAAGTTGTTTAATTGACAAGAGATGTTTATCAAATGGCACAGAGGGATAGAGCTGCAGTAAAGTTTTAGCCTGTAGTACTCCTTTAAATTCATTATGCCATTTAAAAAAATGCTAAATAGCCGTCTGCTTTAACTTGTTTTTATAAGTCTTAAGCATCGTGAATACTTACATTTTATCTATTTTTTCATGCTCCAGTCGGCTGCAATTGTTCCTAACTCCAGCAAAATTAATGCTGTCATACAAATCTACATAAAGTTACACTAGGGGCGGAACCGTCCCAGACTGGCACTAAGTGTGGTAGCAGGCGGGGAAAATGGCGTTTTACTCATAGGTCACAATGTCAGCTTTTCGGCCGTATCGTCTGCTTCCCACCTCATTAATAATGCATTCCCAGGAAACATGCTGGGTCGCTGGTGGGGAAGCCTCTGATTCACCCACCCCACTATCACCTCAGGCCTTCAGTAAACTGGGTGCCATATTTAAAGGGCACCCCTGCACAGAGATAGCACTCTTCAAGGGATAGGAAGCTGCTGGGAATTGAGGGCTGCCAAAGGGAGGAAACACGCTGCCCCCAAATTTAGTGATGCCTCCCTTGAGCGCCTACTGTGGAGGCCCACCGCGAAGTCCTCTACTCCTGCTCTGGGCGAAGGCCAGCAAGCAAGGTCATCAATCCAGCATGGGAGGCGGTGGCAGCGATGGTCAGCGCCAAAACCCTGCAAAAGACGACAGCCACCCAGTGCAGGAAGAGGATGAATGGTCTCATCCATTCCTCCAAACTATGACACTCTTCTCATCACTCTCAACTCACAGACATGCAAACACAGCACACATCCAGAGGGATCTCACACCTCAAGGGACAACACCACTAACTCTCACACCCTTACATCTCCACCAGGCTCATATCCTTTGGAGCTGGAATCCTCCATGGCTCCGCTCACCAAACAAACATTTCACACAGTGCCATGCGTCGTGCTCACACTCCATCTGTTTCCATGCAGGAGAAGATGGCTCACACAGCAGTGTGAGGTTTCAGACTGTGGATGGAATGGCCCACATTAGACCCCTCACTCACTTTGAGGAGCGTGCCATTACACTGACTGGTGAGGACATGGACTGTGCCTGTGGCAATGGTGAGGTCAGCGGTGAACACCCACTTGAGCATCCTGCACCACAGCACCCCTCTCTCAACACAACTGTGAGTGCTCTCTCTCCTGCTTTTGAACCTATTGACATACACTAATTATCTCTACTTTGGTTCACAGGGAGCTCTGCCAAGTGACTGACACCCTCGGCCAGCCAGTCCCTCAGCTCCATCCGGGTCCTCACCTCCAGCCAAGGGGACACCCCTGCCACTGATGAGCTGGAAATAAGCAGCCTGGAAGTCCCGTCACAGTGCTTACACACACCCTCCACCAGCACAGAGACACACACCTCGGTGGGACCTAGATCTAGAGTAGGCTTGGGTTCATAATCAGGCGGTCACTGCACAGACATGTGTCCACAGCAGGAGAAGGCATGTTCTGACGAGCACCCGGTACACGGAGGTCTGCTAGGGAAGGGGCATCTGTGAGGGCTGAGTTGGATGACGATCCTCTGGATTTGGCCTTCCAATTCATCATGGATAGTCAGCAGAAGGTGGGGGGAAATGATGCAGAACTGTTGGAAGCCCTAAACAGAGTGGCACGCGAGTCGGAGGAGTGCATCCGCCTGCTCTCTGATGAAGTGATGCCCACATGTGCATGCATTGAGGTGTTCATGGGGTGGATGGTGAACACCATGGAGACCCTGGTCCAGCAGATCGCGTAGATGTGCGCAGACCTGCACTCCATCACGGGAGCCATGGGTGAGTTCCTGCAATGGCAACGTGAGAGGGAAAACGGGGCACCTTGATGTCCCTCCAGGTGCCCCTTCCTCTTAATGAGTCAGCCCTGGGCTCTTGGGCACCCAAAGGGAGCAGCAGCGACAGCTGTACAGCCCAGGATCATCCACTCAGGAATCTAAGAGGCTGTCGTCTCCCTCTGAGTGTCCTTTGCCTGTGGCCACCAACCGACCTCATCCTCTGTCACTGCAGTGGGAGCAGCTGGCCCACAGGTGGACAGCCAAAGCAAACAGGGGCCCTCAAGACCTTGACTATCCAGAGGATGCATGCCAAAGTCATCAGGGGCAACAGGGCCAACCATTGCACAGGCGTCTCCACCCCTGCTGCGGATGTCAGGGCAGCACCTAGAAGAAATGGCAGGCCTTGAAAAGTTAAGATTTTCTGATCAAAGTTGTTGCACAGGTGAACACATTTTGTCACTTTATAATCTGAAAATATATTCACTTTCACTGAATAATGTGTAATGGTGCCTTTCAGCTTCATTTACAGGCTTTGTGAGTCCTCCCCCATGCATCCCTCACCCTAAACTAGTAGTTTAGCTGTACACAGCCAGACCACAAGTGACTCTGGAGGGAAAAGTGTGTGTGCAGTAGGGCCTTTCGGAGCTTTGTGCTAGCACTCTCCCACACTCATCTCAATGTCCTGAGCATTTTCAATGCTGCCTGTTGGGGGTTCTCTTTCAATTGCTCATGTGGGCTGACCTACATTTCTGCCCACTTCCATATAGCCCCTGTGCCTGCCCAACACAAGGTTCCTCTCACTTTCGATTTGAGAAAGATGGTAGTCATCACGTTTCTGCTCAGCTCCTCCATCCTTTCCCCTCCCCCGGTCAACCACGTCCTTTCCCCATCACTGTTGATACCCCCTCAGCACCTCCCCACCGTCACCTACCAACCAAAACCATTTTCGTTCCAGGATGTCCAGGCGAACGTGCATGTTCCCTACCTTCCCGAGAATCCCACCCCCATCCACATTGAGCTCCCGGACTCCTATTCCCACCCACAGGGTCCGTGTCTGCCTCCAAGTCCCCACCAACCACCCTCCCCGTCTTTTCTACCACTACTGTTGCACCCTCACCCTCCAATCCTTCCAGCCCTCTCTGCCCCCTCTCATACTCACCACGCCCTTCTACCATGCCCACTCTCAGTTCGCTCCCAAGGAGGCTGTCATTGACTCCACAGACCCCTCCCTTGCACATTCACCTGGACATCCCCCACTTACTCCCTCCTCCATCCTTACTTCCTCCTCCACTCTTGCTTGCCCCCCCCCCACCGGACCTCTTCTTCCCCCCAGACTCTTTCCTCCCTCTGAGCTCCTTCCTTCCCCTGGACTCCTTCCCTCCTCTGAACTCCTTCCTGCCCCTTGACTCCTCTCCACCTCCGAAGCCCTTCCTTCTGCTGGACTCCTTCCTCCCTCCGAAGTCCTTCCCCCATCCGCACTCCACCTTCCTCCCCACTACACCTACCTCTCCAGTTGCTGCATTATCTCCCTCCTCCCTCGTACTCCCGCACCCCCCCAACCTCACCCCTGACACCTTTGTTCCTCACCCCCAACCTCACACTCCCTAACATCTTTGTTTCCCCCCTCCCAATCTCACATCCCTGACACCTTTGCTTCCCCCCTCCCAAACTCACCATCTCCAAAACATTCGTTCCCCCTCCCAACCACACCCCCACCCACCCCGGTGCACCTTCCTCTCCCAGTCAAACCTAGACCTTCCTCCCCCACTGCCCCCCCCACCCCTCCCACTTCCCCCCAGTACTCTTTCCTCTCCCACTCACAGCTGGACCTTCCTCTCCACCCCCTCGATGATCATCCATAGCAGCCCATCGATGTCCATGATGTGAGCAAGGCCCTAATGGTAAGTCCCGACTTCTGCATGACACACTTGTCGAGATGTGTTCTGGGCCAATGTGTTTTCCCACTGATGTGGGCGGTAAGATTGGCATGGGTGGATGATTCCAGTGGGCAGGCAAGATGATGAGATGAAAATACATTGAAATTAGGTCCCCGACGTTGAACAGCGGGAAAAGTGGCCTACCATTGATGGGCGGAGCGGACGATCGCAAACTGGTTTCACGACAGTGTATAACCGATTTTTGGCCTTCTCGCCATATTGTCCGCTCATGCCCGCCATGACACCCGAAGCCAACCGGGGCGGAAAATTCTGGCCTACGGTGCATTGCGAAAAAGAATTGATTGAGTTCAGAGCTATTTTATTGAGAAATGCATAACCTTAGACGTTTGTCAGAAGAAAATGCATTAAAATACACCCAGTTATCATCACTCCCTGCTTGTTGCCATGGCTTAGACTGGAAAACTGCAGATAACAATAAAGGAAAGCACGTACTCTATTACCTTCAAGTTGTCATTTAGCATCCTGCATTTCCTAGAAACCTGTTTCAAGGAGAAGGAAAAAAACATAAATTGCTTTTAGTAGTATTCAAAAACTCCGTAATTCTAATTGAAATTAGTTTAATAAACAACGTACTAATAAAATAGAGAGCACCTAACAATTCCCTATCACTTTAAAGTGAATGATTACCATTAGCATGATTATAATTTCTATAAGAATGTTGGTAATATAGTTTAGTAAATTTATCAATGTTGTGTTTACAGAAATATGAAATGAAATTCTGTAGTCTTTACTATATAGTTTGGCTAATTACATTTTTCTAATCCTCTGAAGGTAATTTCCTTTTAATGTCATTTTTATAGCATATCTGGTGTGCCGTGAGGACAGGCTGATTTGTTGATCATTATAACATTATACATTATGATTTTTTTCTTTATCAAGCATAAACTCAACAATTATTTAATTAGCCATTAATCAACTACACAAGCATTCCATTATTTTTAGTCATTTATGCTATTAAATGAAAGGGGGCACCTGAATGTAATTTCCTCCCAGTGTTTTCAAGGACTTATATAAATCATATCCAAATCCCACTGAGTATAAATTGTGTGTGACCTACATTTAGAGACATAGTAAAGAATCAACTCTTTGTGTTTCTGATTTACTGGAAATTGTAGAATTTTGCATGCACAACTTCTAAGAGCTTCCTATTTTTCTTATTTTTCCCCCAGAAAAATATCTCTTCCTTAGTTCTGTCCCTTTCCTCCAATCTTAGTCAACAGTGAAGCTACAGACAATTTACTCTGAAGTCTTTGTCAATGTAGTTCTGTAACTGGCCACTTGGAGGTGTGTGAGATTGGCCTGAGGTGGCTCACCTTCGAAAATTCCTTCCCTCCCTTAGCTTGACCAACGTTTGGTGCTGCTCTCCATGTATAGCTGAGATTGCGAACATGCCATGTGAGATACAACTGAATGGAACCTGGTAAAATAGCATATTTTCTTGGTTAAATCAAACTGTGACTTCTCCCTTTAATTTTGGTTTTGATTATTACTTGTTGCACTGTCATATTATGTGGTCATTCATGCTGTCTCCTTGTTTTTTTTCCCAAAACTTCTTTACCTTTACCTAAAACCATTGATGACTAATAAATCAGTGTAAATACTTTCTTATCCTCAGTATCACATTTATAAACGGTCACTTTAGGTTCCTTTTTTTTGAACATTATTCTTTCTCATTGCCTTCTGAACGTTGATGTGCATGTAAATGTTAGAAGTCAGGAGGTTAAAAAGAGTTGGTGGGAAATTACAGGAAAGTAGATCTAAACTGCTACACATTTAGCTTCAATATATGAATGATTACACATTTATATTAGATGTTTTCTGCTGACATTACCTCTAAATTTGGATGTAAACTTCCAAAGTAAACAGAAGTGTAAAGCACCACAAAATAAGTAGTTTCAGCCATGCTGTGGATTGCAGGGCTGCTTCTGATGCCAATCTGGATATTGGCTGCTGGAGGCAGAAGTGGCCAAAGGTAATGACTGCTGAACACCAAAGCACTTCTACTCTACTGTGCAAGTCAGCAAAGCATAAGCTCCATCTATAAATTGAACACTTCCTCTTTTACTTCCCGGATAAGACTGCTGAATTAGTCTGGGTAATTGCAAACGTAAACCCACATTCAATGATTCATTGATGCAACTCATTGGCATGAGACCATATTAATAATAAACAATACTCTTCTATATTTGTCTTTCAATTAACATGTAGATTTTGCTATATCTGATTCCTGAACAGCTATTTTGTTAATAATGAAGCAGAAAAATAAGTCTTTTCTTCAGGTTACATTAAATCAAATCAGCGCAAAATGAAATAATTTTGATGAATCTATTTTTTAATTTTCTTTTGCCTTGCCAAAATAGTTTAAACAAAACATAATTACTAGGTAGGCCTTCATCAGTCATTCAGCATCTGTTTTTGAAGGGCTTTAGCTCCTGCCGTCACATATGATCGAAAAACAGCGAGAGTATAACAGACCTTGGGCCATTTTTATCATGCTTTTACCACTGGGACAAAAGAAGGTTCATGCTTAATGTTGAACAACAACAGCAAGTAGCGTCCTAAACATTTTTAGGTTCTTCAATAGAAAATCTGTTAGAAAATCCTTATAGTCCATCACAATTAAATCAAATGCTTTGTTATATTTCCCTGCTTCATAACCATGGACTATACACTGCAATTTAAGAGGAGATCAAAGGTCATCCACGGGAACTATTTTTCATTTGATTCCATGCCTGCTAATGACATTGCTCTCCATGACAAAAGGAGCCACTGTGGTAGGCAAACTGGTTTGAAAGTATAAAATTTAAAATATTTGCTTCTTACGTATATTACAAATATATATATATTCTACAGAAAAGGATAAAGAAAAGGCTTGCTAACACAAAATTTAATCATCCTTTGATACTTATATAAATTACATTGTTGCCTGTAAGTTTCAGCGTGAATGCAATTAATAATTCAGAAAATTAACTGTATAATAGATCAAATCCTTTTGAAATAACAAAAAAAATCACAATAATGTCATTGCAAAGAAATTACATTTAATACTCATTTCATAAAAATACTGTTCAAAGGAGCCTGTGGTCCGCTGATGTCTCCAAGACCCACCCCCACCCCTACTGACAAAAAAAAATCAACTAAAGCTGAATGAAAAAAGCCTAAGAGCTTGATCTGTACGCATTATATACTGCAGTGGGTTGAAATTTATTTCAAGGACATAACACACCTTGGGGTTCAGGTGACAAAGAAAAACTGCTCAGCTTCATTCTCACAGCATATGACATTATCCAAAATTCTAGTCATGCTAACTGCTATCTAATGTGCTCTGGTCTATGTGTAGTACACATAAATTAAACAAACATCTTTAGAAGATACAATTTCTATGCTTTATTCGGTTGTGGCAATTTGACTTTAACAAACTAATTCAAGATGTATGGCATCGGAATTTGGTGAGCTTTAGTTCAAGGTTAGAACGAAGATGAAATAAAAAGGGATAGTAGTCTCCAGGGGTTTCAAGTATGCCCCTCAGTTGTGCATCAGGCAATATTATATTGGAACCTTGTTATATACAATAAATTAAGATGGACAAACCAGTTGCTTGTATGACTGGATGCACATAGGTTTGTATTCGAATAGCAAACTTGTCTGTATATTTTGTATTAACTCTAGATAAGAATTACAACTAACTGTAAAAAAATATTTCTAGCATAGTCCAGTTACTAATGAATTCAACAATTCAAACTAAACAGAACAGCTCTGTCAATGAAGGGAAACTTTAGGAGGTAATTTTATCCTAACCCGCCTGGCGGGAAACTGATGGGATCAGATCAGCTGATTGCTTCACACCCTGCTCAATTTTGTTTTCCATTAAGGTCAGTGGAAGCATGCCACTATCTGCAAGTCAAATTTGGTAACACAGTAACAATATTTAGTGCACTGAGCATTTAAAAAATAAATAATTAAACAATCTTTAGCTTTGAAAATGATATTCTAAGGTTTTATATTTGCATCTATAATTCCACATGATAGAAGAAAGATATAGTTTGACATATTGGCTTTGTACAGTTGAATCAGCTATGCTTTCTTCCAATTGATTCCAAAAAGAATTATAAGCTGCATCAAGTTATTATTTAAAGATCA
Source organism: Cetorhinus maximus (assembly GCF_964194155.1). Classification (NCBI taxonomy): domain Eukaryota; kingdom Metazoa; phylum Chordata; class Chondrichthyes; order Lamniformes; family Cetorhinidae; genus Cetorhinus; species Cetorhinus maximus. The sequence continues at coordinate 131,635,614 of NC_135884.1, forward strand.
CACTATTTTGGAGTGAATGCAGATTGAGGAATCTTTCTTAAATATCTAAAGAATTTCATTTCATAAAGGCTTTTTAAAAATAAATTCTGGAATTGCAATTAAATGGAAATTGGACAATAATGGTGGTGTTAATATCATTAAAATGAAGATTGTGTGTGAATTTAAACTAGTGTGCTGCAGAAATTCTGCAGGTTTCAGTTATACAGGGGCTGCGGAGCCACAGGGAAGACAGGGTCTGCCAAAATATAGCACTGATGTGCTAAAAATCTTAATTTCTGAGGTCACTAGCCAGAGGGACAAGTGTTTAGCCATATAAGCATTAGGATATCCCAGCGAGACCACAGATTGTTTGCAACAAGATCTGGCAGGATTCAACTGCCAAGGTCAACATGATCTCCAGGGCCAAAAGGTCTGTAAAAGACATCAGAACCTGTTGGATGACCTTTTATAGTGCAGTACAGTAAAGAGTGGATGGCACATTTGGAATTTGAAAAGAAAGGGGAAGCTATTTGGCAACTTAACTTAAAGGGGAAGCCACTCAACTCCAGGATTGAATAAATCTGTTACTTTAGAATTGCTATGTTACAGATTTATTTTTAAATAAAAAAATTGCCATTTATTTCTAATGCTGATCCCAATCTTTTGGGTTTTTAATTATTGATCTCAAAGGAGTTGGTTTTATTTTATCCTCAATAGGTAGTCCCTGATGTCTTTGTGGATAAAGCAACTATGTGTTTGAGCACTGAATCATACCGTTCAAAAAGGTACCAGGCTCAATCATCAGTCTATGCTAAGTTAGCTGACCTCAGACAGGGTGGTGATGAAGTATTACATTTGGTTTCAGCATCCCTGTGTTGAAAAGTGGAAAAATCAGACAAGGTTCACATTCCTGGTCACTACCAAGTGACTTTTCTGAAAAATGTATGTGCATCATTAATACCTATACCGCCTAGCTGTACATCAGCTATATGGAAAACTCCCTACCAAGTTCCCTTCTGAATCACACACTATCCTGACTTGGGCATATATCCCCGTTTACAGGCACTCAGTGCCCAACTGAGTGACTTGACATCGGGAAGATGTCCACTGACTGCCATCCCCCTGCCCTTGCACTTGATTCCCCTCCCCCTGTCTTGCCAGCAACCTCCTTCCCCGTGACTCCTATCCCACCCCACTTAAGTTGCTGGCCTCTGATTGGCTAGCATTTCTGCCCTACTTGGGACTTGATTTGACAGAAGGTCTGTTGCAGTCCAGGTAAGTACCCACTTACCTTTGTTACAATCCCCATAAAGGCCCCGATAACCTTTAAAAAAAAATTTGAACTCCCAGTTATTAGCTGAATGGATGGCATGGCAAGACTTCAGGTTTTAAGATGTTTACTGTAACAAACAGACTAAAAGCACTTTTGACTAAACATTATTTTTGTAGGCAGTTTATAATTTAAACTACAGAACAGAACTTTTAACACAAGTGAGAAATGTTCCATCTCACTGTTTGGACATTCGCTAATGTTCCATCTCACTGCCCTGACATTCTGTCTCTCTATGCAGGCATTCCCTCATGTTCCATCTCATTGTCTGGATATATGTTGCACTGTCCTTTAAGTAGACCATTCAATTTTCCTGAAATCACTCTAAAATGATTCTTAGCCCACAAAGGTTTACCTCCAATCTTTTCCTTTACTAGCCTGGAAACTTTTAACTCCAGGACTGCCTTTCATGGTGTGAGCTTTCCAGGAGACTTCTTCCTCTAGCTAAAGCTAAGCAAATCTTACAGCCTCATTTTAACGCCTCACAAATTTAATCTTTCCAATCCGAGCCTGAGTTCCCACCCACATTCCTGTGGGATGAACGACAGCGTCTTGCTGCTTATAGCTGTATTCCCTCTCCCAAATTCTGGCAGACTAACTGTGTTTGTGAATTTTCAGGAATATCTTAGAAACCCTTCCATTCTCATAGCCCATTTCCATGGCAAAATGAACCACATGGATCTTGTTTCCAGGTAGAAATGCTAGTTAGCTATCCTTGACAGCCCAAATCTCTTTCATCTTGGAACTAAATGGACTAGCTCTGCCTCTGGATTTCCATTCTCTTTCATGGCTGTAGGTTTTTTATTGTCCAGGTCAGTAAAGAATGTTTCAGCCAGACAAACGACTGAATGATCCTCCTGTGTAAATGCAGGAATATCTTTATCCTTAAGTTCATTCCCAAGATTTAACCTTTCAGTGTTCTTCTCCAGAAGAAGCATTGCCTCCTTTTGTGCAAATAGTTCCTTCTTCTATTGAGTAAGATTTTCTTTAGCCGCTTTAGGAACTTCATTGAGGTTACATCAATTTTATGATAAAAAATCCTGATATTCTTTTTTAATCAGCTCTTACATTCTTTTACATTCTTTCTTCATCTTTCCACTGAGCATGAACTTGTCCAATTCCCTCCAATCAAGAGCCACAGCTTCTTAATTTTGAAGTATTACTTTAATTCATTTCACTGTAACAGCCTTAGTTGCTGCCAAGTTAATTTCTTTTAAAACACTCTCTCTCTTTGTTCATTCATTAGCCTGGAATTCTGCTATATTTTGTTTTGACACCTGTAGTTTAAGATCTGCAGGTAGGTTTAATTGAGACAGATCCAATTTGTTTATTTTTATTTATTTGTTCATGGGATGTGGGCATTGCTGGCTAGGCCAGCATTCATTGCCCATCCCTAATTGCCCTTGAGAAGGTGGTGGTGAGCTGCCTTCTTGAACTGCTGCAGTCCATGTGGTGTAGGAAGACCCACAGTGCTGTTAGAAAAGGAGTTCCAGGATTTGGACTCTGCGATAGTGAAGGAACACGATAGAGTTCCAAGTCAGGATGGTGTGTGACTTGGAGAGGAACTTGCAGGTGGTGGTGTTCCAGTGCACCTGCTGCCCTTGTCCTTCTAGGTGGTAGAGACTGTGCATTTGGAAGGTGCTGTCAATGGAGCCGCAGTGTCAATGGGAGATGGTTAGATGCAGTGTATCTTATAGATGGTATATAGTGTTGCCACTGCGCGTTAGTGGTGGAGAGATTGAATGTTTAAGGTTGTGGATGGGGTGTCAATCATGTAGCTATGTTCTGGATGGTGTTAAACTTCTTGAGTGTTGCTGGAGCTGCGCTCATCCAGGCAAGTGGAGGGTATTCCATCACACTGCTGACTTGTGCCTTGTAGATGGTGGACAGGCTTTAGGGAGTCAAGAGGTGAGTTATGCGCCTCAAGCTTCCTAGCCTCTGATCTGCTCTTGTAGTCACAGTATTTATATGGCTAGTCCAGTTCAGTTTCTGGTGAACGGTAACCACCAGGACGTTGATAATGGGGGATTCAGCAATGGCAATGCTATTGAATGTCAGTAGGAGCTGGTTAGATTCTCTCTGTTGGAGATGATCATTGTCTGGCACTTGTGTGGCATGAATATTAGTTACTACTTATTAGCCCAAGCTTGAATGTTGTCCAGGTTTTGCAGCATTTAGACACAGATTTCTATCAATGCCCTGTATCAATATACTTCTATTTAACAAATGACATTCATGTCTTTTGCAAACATCAATCTTTGAGCTGATCCCATATCTCAAAGGATAATTATCATGTTGCCTCCTTTATCAGACACAACTGGAGTTACTTCATCCTCAAAGTCCATTTCCATGACAACTTGAACCACATGGGCCCTGTATCCAGGTAGAAGTGCTGGCCAGCTATCCTTGAGAGCCCAAATCTCTTTCATCTTGGAAATAAATGGACAGTTTAAAGCACAACAGTTTACAACCCAACATTCTAACCACTTCTCTGGGACATTGGAGACTCACAATCTATCTACTGTTAGCACACGGGCTGCCACCTTACACCTTCTTCCCAGTAAAACAGTCTGGGCCCCCTTTAATTTCTTGCAATCAAAACTACAGACTTGCTGTCAGGCAGGCTTCGGAACAGGTCACATAGCCTCCTTCACTTCACCTTTAAAGACAGAGGCCGGAATTTTCCGTCTCCACTGGCGTCGGGCGTAATGGCAGGTATGAGTGGACGATATGGCGAGAAGGCCAAAAATCAGTTTTATCCCGTCATGAAGCCAATTTGTGATTGTCCGTTCCGCCCTTCAATGGCGGGCCATCTTATCCACTGCCGCATGTTGGCAACGTCATTTTAAAACATCTGCATCTAATTATAAACCCTGCTTGCCGGCATCATCCCCCTACGTCAAATTTACCACCCTGTCGGCGGGAAAACATGCCGGCCCAGAACACATCTTGAAAAGCGTGACACACAGAAGTCGGGATCTCGTGCTAGGGCCTTGCTCACATCACGGACATGCGAGGAGCAGAAGATGCTGGAGCCCTACAGCTACCGGATCCTGCATAACATGCTGGATGGATTCTCATGGACGTGGCTCTGCCGCGAAGCAGCTAAAGGAAGGTGGAAGGTCACTGTTGATGTCTAGGGTCTGCTTTGGGACATCAGTGTCTTGGCCATGGTCTGCTACAGATGATCAGTGTTGGGGTGGAGAGGAAGGTTTAAGCTTGACTGGGAGAGGAAGGTGTACCGGGGATGGGGGGAGGGGGTGAGGTTGGGAAAGGGGAACGAAGGTGTCGGCGGGTGGGTGAGGTTGGCAGGGGGGGAAACAAAGGTGTCAGAGGGGGGTGATGTTTGGGGGGAGGGAGTACGGGGGAAGGAGGGTGTACCTAGGGTGAATGCAGCATCTGAGGAGATAGGTGCAAGGGGGACGAATATGTGAGGGAAGGAGTTTGGAGGGGGGATGGATTCCAAGGGGAAGCAGGAGTTCAGGTTGTGGGGAGAAGAAGTCCAGGGGGAGGGAGGAGTTCGGAGGGGGAAGGAGTCCAGGAGGAGGGAGGAGTTTGGAGGGGGAAGGAGTCCAGAGGGAGGAAGGAGTTAGGAGTGGGAAAGGAGTCCAGGAGGAGGAGGGAGTTGGGGGGGAGTAGGGAGTTAGGGGGAGGAAGGAGTAAGGGTGGAGGAAGGAGTCGGGGGGAATGTCCAGGTGAACGTGCAAGGGAGGGGTCTGTGGAGTCAATGACTGCCTCCTGGGGAGCGAACTGAGGGCAGGTGTGGTAGGAGGGAATGGTGAGAATGAGGGAGAGCAGAGTGAGCCAGTAGGGTGGGAGGGTGAGTGTACGACGAAAGTGGTAGAAGGGAGGGCAATGGTGGTTGTTTGGGACTTGGAAGCAGACACGGACTCTGGGGGTGAGAAGGAGGAGGTCGGGGAGGTGAATGTGAATGGGGGCGGGATTCTCGGGAAGGTAGGGAATGTGTATGTTCACCTGGAGAGCCCGGAATGAAAAGGGTTCTGGATGGTAGGTGACGGCGGGGAGGTGGAAGTTGATGCCAAGGGGGTCAAAAGTGATGGGGGAAGGGGCATGGGTAACTGGGGGAGGGGAAAGGATGGGGGAACTGAAGACATAGTTCACAACAACCATCTTGTAAAATTGAAAGTGAAAGGTGCCTTGCGTTGGTGCTGCATGGGAGTGCGTTAAGTGGGTGGGCGGTGATGCAGGTCAGCTCAGATGGCAACTGAAATAGAACCCCAGAAGGTAGCATTGAAAATGCTCAGGTGAGTATGATGGAGAAAGGCTCTGTGTGCATGGGAGAGTGCTTCCATGAGGCTCTGAAAGGTCCTGCCACACACATTTCTTCTTCCAGAATCACTCATGGTTTGGCTGCGTGCAGCTGAACTCCTTGTGTAGGGGATACAGGGAGAGGATGCAGAGCTTCCAACAGTTCTGCGTGATGTTCCCCTGCCTTCTGCTGACTCTCTAAGGTGAGTTGGAAGGCCAAATCCAGAGGCTTGTCGTCTGATTCGGACCTCACCATTGCCTCTTCCCCAGCAGTCATCCGAGTGCTGGGGAGATTGGCTGAACTTGCCTCCTCCTGCTGCGGTCATGTGTCCATGCAGTGACTACCAGTTTGTGAACCTGGGCCTGCTCTAGATCTAGGCCCCACCGAGCTGTGTGTCTCTACGCTGGTGAGAGGTGTGTTTAAGTGTTGGGACATGTCTTCCAGGCTGCTTATTTCCACCTCCTCAATGGAGGCGGTCTCCTCTTCGCTGGAGATATGGAGCTGGATGGAGCTGAGGGACTTGCTGGCTGAGGGTGTCGGTCACTTGGCAGATGTCCCTGTGAACAAAATTAGAGGTAATTAGTGCATGGCAGCAGAGTCAAAAGCAGGAGAGAGAGCACTCATAGTTGCGTTGAGAGAGGGATGATGTGGTGCAGGATCCTAATGTGGGTTTTCGCCGCTGACCTCACTGTCGCTGCAGGCACCGTCCATGTCCTCACCAGTCAGTGCGATGGCACACTCTTCAAAGTGAGTGAGGGGCCTAATGTGGGCCGCTCCACCCTCAGTTGGGACCTCTGCTTGCTGTTTTGAACCAGCTTCTCCAGCATGAAAACAGATGGAGAGACTGTGAGCATGGCCCTGCATGGAATGTTTATGTGGTGAGCAAAGCCATGGACGGGGTGAGGATGCAAGCTCAAGAGAATATGAGTCTGATGGAGATGTGAGGGTGTGAGAGTTTCTGGTGTTTTCCCTTGAGGTGTGAGATCCCTGTGGATGTATGGTGGGTTTGTGAGTGTGTGAGTTGAGAGTGATGAGAAGAGTGAGTTACCCTGGTGGAATGGATGAGACTATTCATCCTCTTCCTGCACTGGATGGCTGTCCTCTTTTGTAGGGCGATGGCATTGACCATCGCTGCCACACCTCCCATGCAGGATTGGTAACCTTGTTTGCTGATCTTCACCCAGAGCGGGGGTAGGGGACATCATGGCCAGCCTCTAGTGCTTCCAGTAGGCACTTCAGGGCAGCATCGCTAAATCTGGGGCCAGCATTTTTCCCCCCTTTGGCAGCCATCAGTTCCCAGCAGCTTCTTATCCCTTGAAGAGTGCTAGCTCTTTGCAGGGATGGCCTTTAAATATGGCACTCAGTTTACAGAAGGACTGAGGTGACGGCGGGGTGGGCGAATCAGAGACCGCTCACCAGCGACCCGGCGTGTTTTCTGGGAATGCATAATTAATGAGACGGGAATGGTTGATATGGCACAAAAATTCACCATTGCGCCCAGTGGGTAAAGCGTCCTTTCTCCCGCCCGCTACCACACTTACTGCAAATCTGGGACCATTTCGCCCAGAGTCTCAAAACATAACAATCTTATAAATCTCATAATTGTAACACCTTGTAATTGTGCCAAGCATCCTGGGGAAAAGCAGTGTGGGGTCCTCCAACCAGTGGGTGGAACCCCAGTTGCCAATACTAAATCCTGCCCTAGAAGTACCACAATCACAGCTTGCCATATATAATTAATGTGACAAACAAAAACTTTATTTTTGTAGCAGACAATGGTGAACCTCAACAGATTGTTTTACACATGTACTTACACTGTGTCAGAGAAGAAAACATATTGGCTTTGTGATTTATTGCGAAAACAAACCATATTTGTGACCATCAGTCAAAGATCCCATTTATTAAAGCTGCCAGGAGATTGGAGATATCAGGCTTTAGTTGCAGGGACTCTGGGACTAGTAGCAAAGTTGTCCCATTGCCAGTAGTTAACTAGCTCAAGTTCTGAGATAAATTTGCCTCAAGGTTCTTTTCAAACCCTTGGGATACTTTTGCAACAGTTTCACTTCACTATCTCATGTCAATCTAACTGATGACAAATTCCAACAGACATTTTTTTGCGCGTGCTTATATTGAGCTCTGGAGCTAAACATTCATATGAGCCATGCGACTCTGTGGTAAATCACATTATATTTAATGCTGAAATGACACAGGAATTGAAGATTTAATTCCCTGTTGAAGGATTATTAAGTAGTTTGCTAGCTACCCCTACAGACAGTTCGGGGACAGCTTGTAAGAAAAAATGGCGAGTAATAAAGTGTCCTTCGCTTACATAATAGTCCATCTCAAAAATGTGTTCAAGCAATACAATAAAAATAAAACTAATTTTTAAGAAGCAACTTAAACTATTAAATGTCTGTGAAGATTCTTTATAAATAATGCACAGAGGAGTTTCTGCTCTTTAGTATTAGTTAATGCCTAATTATGGGAATTTTGGTGTTGTGGGCCTTCAGCCTTCAGTTGGGATTGCCCAATAATAAGACCGCTTTGGCTTTAAAAGGAAAACACTTTCATTCATTAAATCTAGTTTGGATTTCCATCTGAATTCTATAGGTGAAAGGATTGGGTGGTCACTATTGTGCTAAATTGAGGGTGAGGGGCTGTGGACGGTGCATTTTTAAGGGATCAGTTCTCTTCATGCTGATGCTAAACTCCTGCATGCACCAAACATATCATTTTTTGGATCAGAGACCTGTAAACACACCATTTGTAAATAAAATGTATGTGCAAAAAACCATCAAAGTGCCATTTTCTGAAACTATTCAGAAATGCAGCTTTTATTCTCTGATCCACAAATGTTTCTATTAAGTCAGGAAAGAACCAACATTTTGTTAAAAATGTGCTTACGTGAAGAATTTCTTGTTATGTTCTGGAGGTAAATCCAGAGGCAACTTAACAAAGATTGATGTCTCATGACGTTAAATCCCAGTGATTATTGAGAGCACACAAAGATCTCATAAATTTGTATTGGTTATCAGCAGACAACCCAGATCTTTCCCATAGCATCATTCATGTGTTCAGAAACTTGACTCAAAAAGTGAAGGCTAAATCCACATAGAAGGGAAGAGATTCCATTGTCATCAAGCTACAGGTGTTAGGGCTGTTTAGCACAGACTTTTTGAAAAGATCATGTGTTCTTTAAGTTAAAGTCTCTCACTGAGGCTGTCCTGTTTATGATCCTCTAGAGGCTGACAACCTAGGCACATTTCTTCACTACTATGGAGTGTTCTCTGCTTTTGAGTGGATCATTCTCTTGCTAGCCCAATGGGCTTAATGCCTTTTGGATATATGAGTTCAAGGACAATAAATATATTTTCCCTATCTTGGCAAAACTCTAACAATATTCAAGCCCTGAGCATATATAGGTTTCGTAGCACACTGATAGTGGCTGCTTTGGCACTTAGGATCAACCTTTCCTTGAGGTTTTCCATATTCCTTCAGCATATTCGATTAGCTTCATCCCTTGTATAACTTGGATCAACTGCTACATCTGTGATGTGTTAATGAAATAATTATCAAAAGCTATGGAAGTTTATTAAATAAATCGTATTTGGATAATCATATTTAGAATTATAGCTTTTGTCTTTGGAAATCCAAGTTCCATCCCAACTCTGGGGCAAAAGACAAATGTTTCTTTGCCCTAATGACTGCTGAATGTCACAAGAGAAGCGAGTGCAAATTGTACAATTCTGGTTTTCATTAATAAATTAGCATTACATGCTTTAAGTTCAAGGTACAATGTGAAAGGGGATAGCCAGACAGAGGTGCATGTTCTAGTCTCTCTGGAAATATAGGTGGACTGTGTTGCTTATGGCACCTGCAGCAGATAGTTGTGCATTCCCATCTTTCCTCTTGTATCTGTTCTCTTTGTAAGAATATGTAGTGGGGTTAGTAAACGGATCTTGTAGGGTCAATACATGAATAAATTTATATTGTTTAGCATACCCATTCTCTTTATAAATAGTGCAGAGAGGAGTTTCTGGCCTTTAGCATCAGTTAATGCCTAATTATAATGGATTTTGGTGTTGTGGCAAATTAATTACACAAGACTGCTCTAGCTTTAAGAAGGAAAAACTTTCACTCCTTAAATCTAGTTTGAGTTTCTGTCCAAGTCCTGTAGATAAATGGATTGGGTGCTCACCGTTGTGCAGAATATGGGAGTGGCGGTGGGTGTTAGCATCAGTTCTACTTCATACTGATGTAAGTTCCTGCAGTAAAAAACTAGAGTTATGCTCGTAACCTAAAAGTGGAATCAAACTTCCTCTGATGCAAGATTTTAGAGAAAGTACACCTTGAGTCTAAAAGATTTTAAATCCGTACCACATGTCTTATATGTGACCCTCATTTAGCAATTTGGCTGCTGAGGAGCCTACATCTGAGTGTGGCTTATAAGAACCTTATCTAATGCAATAGTGCATGGAGACTCAACTGTATATCACATTCAACAACAACAATGCAATTCTTGAAGGAATTTACCTGGCAGCAAAAAAAGAGCACTAATGAGCAGGAAGGGGAAGGGAAAAAAGGGGGCTTTGGGGTGACAAAATCATGGTTGAAGGGAAGAGTCTTAAGGAGGTTTTTGTGTGTAGGGAAGTGGGTAACAAAGCAGACATATTGACATAGAGAGAACCAGAAGATGGAGGAATAGTAGCTGAAGATGGAACAGAGGCATCAGGGTAGAAAAGAGCATGAGAAGTGTTGGAGAAGTGACAGATGCATGCCTAGATATATGGATAGAGAAGTTCACTAAGCTTTTAGAGGGATGAAGTGAGAGAGTAATTTGAAAGTGGAGTTAGAACAACTTAGAATCAATTTCTGGGCCTATTGCACCTGTCAGATTGGCGAGGATAAAGATAATGAGGATATGAGTGTTGCTAAGGACAGTGGCAACCTGTATAAGTTGTAGCTTGTGGGGAGTGACAGTGACTCTTGGGTAATAAAGAATTGGATAAGAGTTTCAGTTGCAGAGGGGGACAAATAGCAGTGGTGATGTCCATTTATTGAGTTGAAAGAAAGCAATCTTGGTGACTGATCAGATTTGTTAAAAGAAACCTTCAATTTGAGGTCAAGCAGTACACCAACTCTTGACACTACTGAGTTTAGCCTGAGGTAGCACCCAGGTTTGTTGTTAGAACACCACTCCTGTAACATGTACTTATTGATAATATTCCAAGCCGGTTTGTAACAACTCTCAATGATGGTAAACTACTATTAGTTTCCATTTTTTATGAATCAAAAACAAACCCAGTTAATATATTTATTTTAAAAATTGATCAGTAGGCGGAAGTTAAAGTCAGTGATACAATCTCATGCTTTAACTACCTTGTGCAAAGTGCGTTTCTATACTTCTGTAGTTTATGATGACGTCTGAGCTGCCTCTTATGTTGTGTTCTTGCCTCTTAACTCCATCATTGATGTACATTATTCTTCATTGTTGTTTTTAAATAACTTCATTGTTTTAACTGATTGAGTTTTTGCCAGAAAATGTTGATGGTTTTATTAAGGTTCCACCGTAATCATAATTCAACCCTTTTCCTTATGTAATCTGAAGGCAAAATTTAATAGAGCTCTATGAGTTAACAATATTAACAGAAAAGGTGCAACCTCATTTGTGCAAACCTTTTTAACCAAAACTTGAAGCATTCGCAAAAAAAAATTGTACGTTAGAAACAGATATAATGTTTTAAGTATGATTAGTTCATCTCGAGGGCACCTTGGATTCATTGTGAAAGGCTAGTAAATTACCTTTCAGCCTTTGAATTATTTCTGCAGATCCTATTACACAAGAAAAGAAGAAGCAGAACAAATTTTATGAATTCCTGTATCCAGCTGTCCAGGAATCTGCCGAAAAGTACAGGCAATAAAAGATGCATTTGTTTGCCATTCATCATGTTGTCATCCTCCGATGCAGATATTGGATAAATGATCTGCAATGGGGCAGCTGGCTGCTGATTACACACATTCACATATTCCCCAACAAAAAAAAAGGCAATTCTTCCCCTAAATCATCAACCACTGGATTTATTTTCATATCACATCCATCACTGTGACTGGCAGATTTTCAGCTACAGAAAGGATGCGAAAAGATCTGCTAATGGTGGTTTCAGGCTGAAGTAATCCATGCTACATCATTTTTAATCAGCCAATGATTGCAAAACATTTACATAGAAGAAAAGTGCAGAAATATAGCTAACTTATCCAGGTGTATCTTTATGTTAAACTGAGAATCCTGCAATGAAAGCTACCAGTGAATCATTAGTTAACATTAATCTTCAGCTACAAGGTTTTAGATTAATTTTGCTTTTTGATTCTTTGCCTTCATGTTTTATTCAAATGTATGTTCCATTGCTTCAGTTTATAATCACCTTTGATTATATAGCTTGAACCAATAATATTATTTTTTGATGTAAATCTGCTTATAGGTAAAACTCAGGTCTGAGGTTTTCCCTTGACTACATTCATTGACTACAGGCTGATGAATAAAATTAAGTGTTTCCCACGTTCATGAACCAAAGCTCTGAAGTTTTGATTGCATCAAGCACTTTTTGTGAGTGCCCAGAGATTTACAGCAAAATGATTTGTGATACTGGTGGCTAATATTCCTCAAAAATGGAGCTGTGAGGTCTGTTACTCTGTTTGCTATGAGCAGGTACTTGCTATAATGATGTTTATCCTATCAGAGATGAAACTCCATGGACTTTAACTCTTTCCATCCCACAAGGGGCTTTACATGCTGGTAAAAAAGAGTAACTTTGACTCACTGCCAAGGAAGGGTTAATGGAGCTTGGATTAAAATGAAAGTTGAATTTAATGTTTAAATGGTAATGCCTCCATTGCAGAGAGAATGAGAAACTGGAATGGCCATGCATCATTTCACTGAGATGGATCACATGCTAATAGTGCGATTTTTTTTTGATTCAATGTTTTGATGCAAATCGCTGCAAATCATATTCAGTTCTTGGTAAGCTAAAAAAATCAAATGTTCCTTTTTAAGTGACTTATTAAATTTTTATTACTCTGTAGTGAATCAACTATAGAAGAGTTTGTGTGATGACTTGTTTCTCCTGTTGAAACAGTTGGGTGCTGCCTCACATGTGGCAGATATACCACTCTAAACAGACTTATTTAACCGGTCTTTTATGTTTTCATTAGTTTCAGTGAGAGAACATTCTTGGCTATGTCATGAGGGTGGGTACTTTGCAACTCAGGTACCAATTGTTTTACTTACTTGTTTGAGGAAATCAATAATAGATTGTTGTGACTAGATATTTAGCATTGTCAAAGTATGCATTGCAATAGAATCCTGGAGGGCACAATAGAGAATTCCTCTGCTAAAGCAGAAAACGGGAAGCAATAGGTTTGACATTTTTGTTAAAATTAGTCTTTTATGCGTACATAATACTTTTATGACTACTCTTCCCATGACAAATAAATGGTAAAATATAAAACCCCTAAAGAATTCTGCTGTAATATAATAATATCAATGTATATATTCACAAAATGCTCAGGAGAGCTAGTTCCTTCATTTTGCTGTGTGCTTCCATATCTTTTCAAGGAGGCACTCCCCTTGAAAGAGACAGCATTTTCTTTTGTTTGCCCTACAGAGACAGTTTTTCAAATCTAAAAAGAAAGCAAATTTACAGAAGAACCCCTTTAATGTACGTATGCCTTTCTCAAAATCTTCCACATATTCTCTGCAAAAATTAAACAGACTGAAATGATTCTACACACCTCAGTAAATAAAGATGCTCAGACTATATTCACACTAATACTGTTATCAACCATTTGATCATATTTTAAAATACTACGAAATTTATGATCGAACTACAGCAAGTGCACTTATTTGTAACAGCTGTTAAAATATCACAGCTCACACAATGAAAATAATCCAGCAACTTTAACAATAAATATTTTACTGGCAATAGCCAGCTGCATGATCAGCTTGACTAATCTCTAGGAGGAAATTCTGTCCATATATAAGAATGAGCCTGTCGAACTGGCTATTTCTTTTAATATGCACTCAGAATTTCCCGGCAATCAACAGCAAATTACTTCTCGATAAAACTGCAGTATTGGCGTCACAATCATTAATCCTGGTGTGTGAATGTCATCATCCATCAAGAACACAGAGCATTGTGACAGAATATGCTAGCACAAAAACTGACCAAGACACAAAATAAAACCTCCATACAAAATTGAAACTGAATATATATTCTGAATAAGAACAGATACCGGAGAGCAGTTACAGTGCCCTAATCCAATTTTAGGGTTCATAGCGAAACAAGCTAGTCAAGATTGGCTGTCATTGCTTAAGATGTCACCTGAATCCCTAGCTTAGATTATTGTCTTGTAATTGCTCCCAAGTACTCATTACTCTCTATTTAAGCACACCGGGTAGCCATTGTTTTCGCTGGTGTGCAAGGTCATTATTAAATCTTCCTTGTCAGTTCTTTCTCTTCAAAATATTGTATTTTATGAAGGCTATAATGCAAAATAATGAATGATAAAAGTGGCCATTCGCATTTTAAATGACACTTGCAATTAAGTTAAAGAGTGAGTCTCATCAAAGCCCCTCGATAAAAAGTCTCTACAAAAAAAATGCAGATTATGTAATGGGGAAGAGGTGGGATACAGGTATGCAGGAGTTAGTATGCCTGACAATAGCAAGGAACTGAATATATGAAAAAACAAGGACTGAAGGTTCTTGTCCATCTCTCTCTCTGCCACTTTCTTTTGCCACAAAGGAATCAAAATTCTCCTGAATGAACATTGGGAAGAACAAAGCCAAATTGTTTCTGGCCCCTGTCATATACTCTGTCCCTGTGACTTTGACTCCATCCATTTCCCCAACCATTCACTCAAGCTGACTGGGCTATACAAAACCTCAATGTCCTTCTTGACTCACAGCCAAGCTTCAAAATCCCTCATCCTTTCTGTGACCAAAAGTGTTTACTCTCATCTCTCGAACATCCCCTCTCTCACTCCCTACATCCCTCTCTCATCCATCTCAAAATACACATTTTAAACCAATATTTCCATCAGCCCCCCTATTCCTCCCAATATGGTTTGGCATCCAATCCTTTATTCGTTTCATCTAATTTTTTTTTTTGCTTTTCTTTCTCTTCATCCTGTCTTGGAACATTTTCTACACGAAAGATGCTGGACAAATTTCCGTTGTTGCTAGCTTCATTGTATACATGTTAACCTTTAGACTCCACTGGTCAGATTGCACCTTGAATACCATGACGATTTTGGTCCTGAGACACTTGGGGTCATTCAAAGAGTGCAAAGAAGGCAAACAGGGGGTGGGATTTTCCCCTCAGTGCACTAAGTGTGGTGGCGGGCATGTAAATCGGTGTTTTACCTGCCGGCTGCAATGGAGGGTTTACGTGCTGAACCATCTGCTTCCCACCTCATTAAATGGCATGCATGGGAAACACGCCAGATTGCTGGCAGGCAGCTCCTGATTCACCTGCCCTGCCATGAACTCACCACTTCCTCACTCCAGGCACCATATTTAAAGTGCAGCCGTGCACAGTGTTCACAAAGTCTGCAGCCCAGGACTGCTTCACTAAAAACATGGCCCCGAAAGCCAAGAACACGGCAGCCCCCAAATTCAGTGAAGCCACACTGGAACACCTTTTGGATGCAGTCGAAGCCCGCTGCGATGTCCTCTACACCCGCTCTGGTCGCAGGAGGCTCAGAAAACTAACTAATCCCCCTTGAGAGGCAGTGGCAGAGGTGGTCAGTGCCAACTCTGCACAGAAGAGGTCAGGCACCCAGTGCAGAAAGAGGATGAATGACCTCATCTGTGTTGCCAGGGTAAGTCAATCATGTCATCACTCTCAACTCACACACGTACAAGCCTGTCACACATTCACTGGTACCTCACTCACTGCCACAGGGGCTTCGCCACTCACTGGCACAGACACACTCACATCTCCATCTGGGCTCATCTCTTCTGGAGTTCATGTCCTCATCCAATCCATGGCTCCCCTCACCACTAACACATATTAGGCATCCTTATCATCTGGCCTGGGATACATCTTGCTCACACTCTCTCTTTCTGTCTTTATGTAGGACAAGATCGCGCATCATCGCAGGGAGAGGCCCCAGACCGAGGGTGGAGTGCCAGAACTCAAGGTCTCCTGTCAGTTCAAAAACCAAGTGATTGAGCAGGACGGAGAGGACGTGGACCTCGCCTGCGGCAATGGTGAGGTTGGTGGCAAACACCTGCATGAGAATCCTGCACTAGCTCATCCCTCAGACAACCATACTGTGAGTGCACTGCCCTGTTTTAGTTACCTGCCATGCAGTAATTATCTCTACTTTCTTTCATAGGAACCTCAGCCAAGCACCTGACAGCCTCAACCAACCAGGCCCTTAGCTCGAGCCCTGACAACACCTCAGGTGAGGATTCTGAGGACACCACAGCAGAAGACCCATCACATGCTCACCCACACCTTCCTTCAGCAGAGACACACACCTTGGTGGGACCCATTCTAGAGCAGGCTCAGGGTCACAATCTGGTGAGCACAGCAAACAATCTGGTCCACAGCAGGCTGGGGCCCTCCAGGTCTCGGCCCACCCATGTCATCACAGACAATAGGACATAGCAGTCAGCAATCTGCCTCCACCTCCGCTGTGGATGTTGGGGATGTACCCAAGCATAGTGCTAGGGTTAGGAACGTTTAAAAAAATTTAGGAGCACAACGGTAGCACGCGTGTTCACAACATGTGTATAATGTTCACAAATGTAATTAGAATTGCACCCATTTCACATCTCCTCTTGTGTACGCCTCCTTTTAATGATGATTTGCATTGCTGTCAATCAGGTGTGATACCGTGGTCCTTCCTCCCACTTGTTGCAGATGCCACTATCATGGGCCTCTCATCTATGGAGTGTGCTTCTATATCACCAGTGTGCGGCCCTTTTCCAGATCATTCGCAACATCAGTGATGCCTCGACCCTGCATGTGAAATGAGCCTCTTTCACATGCTTTGCAGGGCCACTTCATGTTTGTTCCTGGCTGTGTAAGATTGAGGCAGAGGTGTTCTCCCATCTTGCCTGCATTCTTGAAAGGAAAAGGTCTAATGTACAAGGAGAGATGTGTTTACACATGGAGAAGGAGGGTCATATGTCGTGCAACTCCATTTGCCTTCTGTCATCCGGCACGGTTTTCATATTATGAGCCCATACTGTGAGCTGATGTACGCTCCTGCCTGCAAGCCGCGTTTCTGACTTTCTGAGTGTACATCTGCTAAGCTGACCAATAAGTGGGAGGGTCTTTCCACTTCAAGGTGCTGAAGCTCTGCCCCTCTCAGCCACATTATTGCCCTGGTGCTCAAAGCTACAACCTTGGACATTTCTCAACCTGTAATTGCCTGCATTGTGGTCACAAGGCTCTTGTCACAATGTTGGGATGCAGCGCTGTGTCCCATCACTTAAACACTTGCCAAGACGTGTGATGCTAATTGCAAATGGTGACTTTTGGCGGTCAATACAGCATATGAGCATGGCCTGGAAGCAGACATTGTAGTTTTAGACAATGTCGAGGGGAGCAATGGGATAGGAGCGAGGATGTACTGAAGCTGAAGTCTGCTTTTTATTAGCAACAGCTCGCGACCTTGAGGACTTCTTGGTGTCTGAGCATTTTGGAGTTGGGAAGGGCCAGGGCTGGCCATGAGGGTGCAATGTGCGTCTCAATGAGGAGGCATTTTAACGTCTGGCACGCTAGTGGTTGAACGTCGTCATTTTCAGGTGGTCCACATGCACAGTAAGGTGAGGATAAAAGCAGGCCAGCATCCCTAACTGAGAGTGCTGGATGTTAATGTGATAGGGAAGGTGACACAGAGGATTGAGTCATCTCTGATTAGATTTGCACCTGCGGAGCATCCTCGACTGCCTTTTGACCCAAGTGTCACCTATCAGCTTCACCATCGAGGTTACACAGAATGCGTTGTCCTGCTGCAGCAGATGGATCTCCTTGAGGAGCTTTGTCAGATTGAAGGTATACAGCTATGAGCCCACTGAGGATAGTGGAACAGCTCCTTGATTTTGTAGCCTGCTGTTGCGACTAGGATGCTGCAGAGACATTTGAAGAGGCAGCACCTTCTGACGTCTGATGCCGGGACTCCCTCCTCCAGTTAGCTCCTCATCTCAGTGAGTATGCATGCTGCCAAAGGTCCATCATCCTTCAAAAGACCAGAACAATGTGAGCCTGATGTGTAACTATTCACTCTCATATTGAAGTGCATGGTTGAAATGAGAAGGATAGCAATGATGGTTTTCATGCGAGCACACAAAATAGAAGCAGAAGTAGGCCATTCGGCTCTTCAAGTCTGCTCTGCCACTCAATAAGATCATGGCTGATCTGTTTGTGTTTCGAGTTCCATGTTCCCATCCATCCTGATAATCTTTGATTCCCTTGCCTAACAAGAATCTATCTACCTCTGCCTTAAAAGTATTCAGTGGCCCTGCCACCACCACCTTCTGAAGCTGAGAGTTCCAAAGTTGCACAACCCTCTGAGAGGAAAAAATTTCTCCTCATCTCTGCCCTATAAGGTCTCACTACCAGACCAGCTTGGGCCCTCCCTGTGTGAGTGTGGGAATCCCTCCCATCATCCTGCAGGAGCCCAATGTTCAGGTTTCCCTCCCTCCGAGAACCTCTCATTCCTCCCCCTGTATTCCTTGATCCCGTTGTGATTGTAGTGGATATCCCTTTGTTACTCCTGGAACATGGTGAAGTGAATGTGCCAATGCCCCATGTGGACCTCACCCCTCCCTACCTTGAGGACACTTGCACAGTCTGATATATACTACTGCCCCCTTCTGATCCTTCGAATGCCCCCACAATACACTTTCCCTATCTAAAGGCTGCAGATGCCTCCCCTGACTGAGTGTGCCATCTACAACCTCAGTATGATGCCAGAAACCCTTGGACCAACATGCATGATGTTACGAAGAAGTCCTGCACACAACCTATCCTGGGCACAACTGAGACTGGATTGACATGCCCACTCCTCCACCCCCGCCTGGACTGGGGCAAGGACAGGCTTTGAAAGGTCAGCATTGAAGCGCTTCTTCACTCAATGATCTTCCTAGTCTGGCCCAAAGTCACTTATGTCATTCTGTAACCGACTCTCTCCCCATCCTGGCTGACGATGCTTCTCCACCAAGCCCCCACACTCCCAGTCATGCATCTGAATACAACCCTCTCCACTCTTATCTACCAGTGGAGCCCTTGCCCTGCAGCCCCTTCCCTTGCCTTAGGCCAGTTTTCCCCCTTCCCCATTGGAGGCCTTGCCCTGCAGCACATTAAAAGCCATCCCCGTCTGACCGCTGGTCTGGTAGGTAGAGACTTGCCTCTGACACCCCCCTGAAAACAATGTGGTGCTGCCCCGAAGCCTGGCACTGAGTTGGAGTTGCTGCGAGCACAGCGCGATGTAAGGTAGGCGAACGAACCTCGAAGTTATGAGCGAAGTGCAGATCACACGTTGCTTATATACAATTGTGAAGCATGTCGGTCTACTTGGATGCCAATGTGCCCTCTTGATCCAGCATGAGGGGATGATTCCAGTCAGCGGTTATTATAATGAGATGCAAGTGTATTAAAATTATGCACTCGAGTGCCACGGCGGGAAACACGGCCCGCTATTGATGGCTGAAGTGGATGGACCCGGATTGCTTTTACGACAGCTGTAAACTGATTTTTCCGATCTCATGATATTTTCCACTCTCGCCCGCCATGATGCGGTGGGGCTGGAAAATCCCACCCAGGGTCAGAGAAACTTGTTTAATTTATTGAATCTATCCTTACTTTTCACTGGTATTCATTTGTCCAGTCTCCTGGGTTTTCTTTGCTTTCAGGCCTCTCTGCAATCTTTGACATGGCCAACTACACTATGCCAATGTCACTCCTCCATTGTGGGGCTCAGTGGTTCTGCCATCACGTGGTCTCCATCTTACTTACATGATCATAGCCAGAGCTACTAATGCCTTCTCTTCCAGTCCTTGTACCATCATTTTGGGAGTTCCCCAGGGATTCAACCATAGCCCTGTGCTCTTCCTAGTCTAAATGCTGCTACTTACCGATAACATCCATAGACAAGGGGGAAGTTTCCAAATGTAGAGCAATGACTTTAAGCTCTACTTCTAAACATTGGGAAAATTGAAGCCATCATATACAGTATTGTCAGTTTTGGATGCAGTTTGGTAGATCTTATTAAGGTACTCATAGTCTTAGGTAGTTCAACAGTAAATATTTATTAACAACTAAAAACCATATACACAGGTACAGTAAAGGTCCAAGCTAGGAGCTGTTTCCATGCTTGCTTCTACACACAGCTCTGTCCAACACTACACTGACCCCCAGGTGTGAGTCATGTGTTCTCTTACATCACTGTGTGGGCAATACTGTATTCAGCCCCACGTTAACCTTTTTGTGCCAGACCCTTATATTACATACAGTACTCAGCCCAAACTCCATACTCTTGTCATTGATTCCATTTCACTTCCTAGCCATTGTCTTGGGCTGAACAAGGCTCTTTAAAAACTCTGCAACATATTTAATCTGAACTGAGCTTCTGACCCCATATCTTCTGCATTACAAAGCCCACCTTGTT
This sequence comes from Cetorhinus maximus, assembly GCF_964194155.1. NCBI lineage: Eukaryota > Metazoa > Chordata > Chondrichthyes > Lamniformes > Cetorhinidae > Cetorhinus > Cetorhinus maximus. The sequence continues at coordinate 131,655,875 of NC_135884.1, forward strand.
CTACACTTATAATATTGCCTGCATTTCTACTTATCTCAACTAATCTGCCACTGAAGTGTTCATTCATGCCATTTGTCCACTCCAGAGTTGATCATTCCAATGTTCTTCTGGCTGGTCTCCCATCTCTCATCCTCTGGAAATTTCCACTGAAGTAATACTATTCAGCCCATATCAGATCCTGCACCAAGTCCTCCTTATCCTTCACTCGTATCCTTGCTGACTTACATTGGTTCCCGTGCCACAAATTTAGAATTGTCATCCTTATATTTAAATCCCATCATGGCCTTGCTCTTCTCCATCTCTGTAATGTCCTTCAGATCTAACTCTCCTGAACTCTCCATTTTCTAACTGATTTATTCATTCTCATATCATTGGTGCTGCGCCTTCAGGCACCAATGTTCATGCCTCACAACCTCCCTCTCATCCTTTAAGGCCTTCTTAAAACATAACGATTTGACCAAGGAAGCCACATGCGATTCAATTTTCCACTCCTATTTCAAGGATTATTAATTCATACTTATACATTTAAATTATACTTTAAATTAATAAGACTCAAAATAAAAATGGAAACTTGAATTGCATGCAGCTTCCTTCAGGCTCAGGTGATGCCAGGAGCCTATGTCTGTTGAGGAGGCTGGGTGGAGTTGGGCTGTCACCAGCTCTGCGCACCTCCCACTCACTGCACATTCTGGTCACCCCTCCGTACCTTTCCTTTCCTGGATTGGTGCCCATTCCTTCCAGCTCTGCGAATGTCTTTGGGGCATTTTCTCCATTAAAGGCACAATATAAATACAAGTTGCTGTTATTTTGTGATCCTGTGATGTGGAAAATCATCTCAAAATCCGGAAATGTTGTCATTGAATAAATCCATCAATCTCCCCTGCAGGCTGACAGTGCCTGTAAAAATAAATTTGTTTATGGCACATGGCAACATTTCCACAAACAGTAAAGTCCAATAAGATTTCCTAACCAGGATCTATGCAACACTGTAAGTGCTCAGCGTTCAAACGCAAACATCCTACTAGCAGCCTTGCTGGGAGCACATATAGATATTGATTGAAGGCAAGATTTAGCTCAGTTTTGATGACGTGCATAGACTGCTTGCACTTACTATCAAGAGTCACACCAGTAACAGTTACTGGGGGAAGTAATGGAGGGCAGAAGGAGGGAGTAGAGGGGAGAAAATTACCAAGAAATCTCATGAGAAACCATAAACTCAGATAAGGCAGCTCACCCTTGGAAAAAGAGCTAAACTTTGTTGTTCTTTTCAATAGCATTCATTTTGATCAGCTATATGAAATCCCTATAATTTATTATGTAATCAATAATATCTTGTATTAAAATAGCACACTTCCTGATGATATTTTACATACATACACCTTCATTTTTTTCAAAAGACAGGGTAACTCCCAATTTGCAGTATTAAGTCTAAAGCTTTTATTAATTGAATTCTAGAGATATTGGGATGAATGCTTACTACTTCTGACAGTGTGAGATCACCAGAATATTTCCACCCTACCCACTCCTCCACCTTCTCCATGGCGGGTGGTTTTAAGGGACAAAATAACATTCCTTTCCATGCCACTATCATGGGGGAGGATGAGGAACGCGCAGGTTGAAGCAAAGGAGAGTGGGGCAACATTTAAAGAAGATGCAGCCCAGGAAAATATTACAACGACAGTAACAATTTGCAGCACCTTTAACATGGTAAAATGTCCTAAGGCACTTCACAAGATGATCAGCTAACAAAATTAAACCCAGAGCCACATAAGGAGATATTAGGACAGGTGGGCAAAACCTTGGTCAAAGAGATATGTTTAATGGATTGTTTTAAAGGAGGAGAGAAGTCGAGAGGCAGAGAGGTATATAAGGAAAGCGGGTTGCATCAAAGAGACTGTCATCTACAGCACAATGGCTTACAGCCACACTCAACTTCGTGCACTGCACTTTTTGTTGTTCTACAGGCATTTGACTTTAATGACACAGGTTCATTTCAAGCAGCCATGGGGTGGGTATCTCTGTAATATCAGCTGAAGCAGCTGGCAGTAACTGGCACATTTTTCAGGAGAGCTTGGGGCTTTGGAATAACAGGAAGGCAACAGTGTCATGTGGCCATCTACTTTTACGGAGCTTCTGACTTTCTCAAGGCCTGTAATGAAATTGATGACACGTGTTCCTTAGCAATCCCCCAAAACACAGCTCCTCAGCTAGTTCAACAGGAAAACATTCTTCTCCCTCAGCGTACACTTTGTGTGAAGACATTAAAGGTTCATACACAGCAACATGAGTTATGCTAAAAGCTATCACAAAAATGGACCCTCCCTGACCTCCAAATAAATGGATAGCTTCAATAATACTCAATAATAATAATGCTCCCATGGACAATGATCCCACTGGGTCACCCAAACATCAGCAAAGGGGACAATAAGCCACATGCCTCTACAGGATTGGTCATCAATAGGAACACTCAGGTCTTAAGAGCATGCTTTCATTTCCTGGATGAATTGAGAATAGCTCTGAAATATGATCCAGATTATATTACCTCATAGCTATATCCTACTGTGTCCTTCACAGCTTTGCCATACAAGAAGAGCTGGACTTCAGCATCGCTAGTGGGTGGAGTGAATGAACTACATTGAGGAAAGTATAACAGTGGCCTGAAATCTGGGAGCTCCTCAATGGCTGCGGCAAAGGGGGTCAGAACACATCTCATCACTGAAGTCTTCTACGCTATCCATCAGCCCGCCATTGATACCAAAGTCATACTACCTCCTCTCCCACTTTTGAAATCCATTTTCCACTACTGCCTAAGACTTAAAACCAGCTGTGTACAATCTGTGAATCCAAGGGGGCTAAATTTAATATCCCATGAAAATAAGCGTGGGAATTGTGATGAGGGATTAACCTGCCACTGTTGATTCCAATGTAGGCAGCACACCAACTTTGTGCTATATTTCTCAGCAGGAGCCCAGAACCATGAGAGGCTGCCACCAGTTAAGGTTAGTCTACATCACCTAAAGCCTCTCAAAGGAGAGATCTATTGTGGCTGGAGTGGGAGCTGGAAGTCATTCTACAACTGATACTAACCTGGGAAATACAGAAGAATGACACAACATGGTGGAGAGCCGGCTCCAAGATTTTAATGAACTGGAGACCTTGGTGAGGAAATGCAGAGGAGGAGGGATGCCATCTATCCCCAGGGAGTTGGAGGCCCTCTAGGTGAATAATCAAAAGGCAGTGGGACAAGATAGCTGTGGAGATCAACTGTAGGAGCCAAGCTCTGAGGCCCTGAATGCAGTGCCACAAATTTCAATGACCTCATATGAATGGCCAAGGTCAGTGAATGCATCTTCAAGTATCATAGGCTGCAAATTGCACCATTACCTCAGATGTACATTGCCCATAGCATCAAACCCCCATTATTCATCTTGCAGCAATTGCTATCAATCATGATTCATGTGTAACATTTATAGTTTCACCTCATGCAATTCTGATTGCTGCAAGCCTCATGCCCAGATTTCACAGCCAGCCAGTTATTCAGCCAAACAGATCGCACCATACTCATTGATACACTTCTCTTGCTTGCAGGACAAGGTGGCACACAAACAAACAAAGAGAGTATGGGCTTGATTTTTGGGATCCTGATGTCAGGACAAAAAGTGGGTACCAAGCCCGCAAATGCTGGCAGCAGGACAGGCTTGGTGATTTTACTGCACACAGTCGCCTCATTGGCTGACTGCAGGCTTTCTTTCCAATTAAGGATGGGGAGGCGGTGGCAATCATGGGCAGAATTTTACGTTGATCGGGCGGGTGCACGCCCGACCCAATCAGGCGTGAAATCACGCGAAATGCCATCGGGCGAGCGTCCCAACATCATCCCGCACTCATACGATATTTCAGTCAGCGGGCGCATGCTGACAACTAAGAGGGCAATTAAGCCCATTAGCGGCGCAATTGTCCGTCATTTTATGTTGCCCATCCAACCTTATGGTTGGTGGATTGGCGAATTGGCACGGAGACCTTTGCATTTTTCAACAAGCCTCATCTATGGGCAGGATGAGATTTCTGTGATGAAATAAAATATAAATAAATTTCTGTGGACAGCATTTTCATTAGCTAAATTTTCAGGTGACAGATTATGATGCATGGACACTTTTTTCAGCTTTTGAAACCTTTATTTTTTGCTGTTTCAGGTCTTCAGCTACCTGAGGCAGCTCTCTGCCTTCAGGGGTGTTTCTGTCATCACTGGCCCGCACCCGCATTGACGTCATCGCCTGCCCTCTTCCCGCCCCCACCACACAGTGCTAAGCTTTTCAGCACGCGTTTCATGCTGGCTGGTCATTAATTGACCAGCCAGCATGAAATCACAGTTGGGGGCCAATCACGGTTGGCGATCCATTTCCCGGCCATTCCCGGGCACGTCGATCGTGCCCGCCTGCCGAACTGAAAATTCAGGCCCATATTGCAGCCAGTCCAGAGGGCTGGCAGCTCTATAACTACTTCAGCCTCACTGGATGATGTAGCAGCTGTTGTAATCTGGGTTCTCAATGATGAGATCTTGAGACTTGTATATTTGAACATGAACTCTTTATTGTTAATCTTTAACTATTTACAGCTCCCAGGTTACTATCATGCATGGTGCTGTTGCCATGCAGGTAGGCTGCTTCTAGAGTGTTCTCGCTAGACTATTCTCTCAGTCTATTATCATGCGACCCTGTGCATCATAACGCGGGTGGTGCAATTCTCCAGTCCCGCAATAACCCTTGCTCTGCTGAGCATCTTTACATTGCAATGGCATGCAGGCACATACAACACCATACAACATCCCCCTTTCCTCTCCAAAGAAAACTTACCATTCCAAGGACTATATCTATTTGTAAGACAAACTTTACTTACTATCCCTTCTCCCCCACCTCAAGTCTCTGTAAATTCAGATGCTCTTGAGGCTTGGCAATTCTTCCACACCTCGATCTGTCACATTTGGAGGAATGGTAGCAGTACTCTGTGTTTCTGGTACTTGGCTTTATCCATTTGATTCATTTTTGCGTTTCTTCAAGCTGCGTTTCTCTTTATTAACAATTTGCCTGATTTTTTCGGACACTGTGGGTTTGTCCCATTCCTTCCACAGGGAAAGTGCACTCCGTTCATTCCTACAGTGGATTCGAATTTTCATTTTTCATGGTGTCCGCCATGTTCTTGCTGGACACATACATTTTGCAAATGGAACCTTAATTTCCACTTGTTTCACCATTTCTGCCAAACGCTTGCTTGCTGTTGTATTTTCAAATCCTTTTGCAAGTTTATGAACCTTTTCATGAAGCTCAGCTTTTACTTCTTCTAGTGCCTTGCACTTCAGTATCGGATTTACATTTTTCGACTTCATCTCTGTCTTTCCTTTTCCTGTCTGCAATAGAACTTTGACCTTGTCCTTCAGTTTGGATTCGCTGTTGGCCAAGTCTGTCCCTGGCAAAGTTTTAACTTGTTTCAGTTCCGTAATTGTGCTGCTCATGGCTTCATTATCCGCTCGCAGCTTGGAAAGTTCTATGGCTTTTCCTTTCAATGCCATCTCTTTTCCATTCAACTGCTTCTTCAGTTACAGTTTACAATCTCTTTTGTGTAACTTTCAGCTTCCTCCTGGAATATTGGACATTGTCAATGTTGGCCAGCCAGCATGAAATCACAGCCGGGGGCCAAACTGGTTCTTCAGTTTGTTCAGAGTGATGTTAAATTAATTTTCTTTCTCTTCGTAGTTTTCCAGAGGAACAAACCTAAGGAAATCTTGTAGTGTGTGCAGGTCTGTCAACAGGTTTTCCTATTCTTTGCGAAGCTCACTTGCTTCGTCTTGAGCTTTTCTGTAATTCAGCATAGCCTCCTTGGGTTTCTGCTGCTGTGCTTCCCCTCTGTTGTTTAAGACAGTCTTCATATTGCTGAATGGCTGTGCATTCCTTTACATTTTATCTTGCAGGGCAATCAATTGTTCCTTCAACTGTTCATGGGATGTGGACATCACTGGCCAGCCAGCATTTATTACCCATCCCTAGTTGCCCCCTAGTCAAGAGTCAACCACATTCCTGTGGGTCTGGAGTCATATGTAGGCCAGACCAGGTAAGGATAGCAGATTTCCTTTATTAGTGAACCAGTTTTACAACAATCAACAATGTCATCATTAGATTTTTAATTCCAGATTTTTATTGAATTCAAATTCCACCATCTGCTGTTGCAGGATTTGAGCCCTGGTCCCCAGAGCATTACCCTGGGACTCTGGATTACTCGTCCAGTGACAATATCACTATGCCATCACCTCCTCCTTAATCAGAAAAGGTGTTGACCTTTTACCAACTCATTCCGGGTTTCAGTGCATTGATTCGTTGTTACTGATAGTTCCAATGCAGCTTTTTCTGAAGTAATATTCAATGTCCTTTTTAGCTCCTCATGTTTTTCCATGGCTACATATTGATTCTTCAAGGAGCCTTTCGGGGTCACAACTGCTTTGTGTGCCTTTTCTGCCTGCTGTTTTGTCTGGTTGAGTTCTTCTAACTTCTGCTTTGATTTGCCAAGTGTGGAATTGAGGGTCGTTATTTCCTCCTGATACCTTTGTGTTGTCTCTAAAATGTGTTTGTTCAGATCTTGAACAGCTTGGTTCATTGAGGACTTCAGTTTATCATGCATTTTCAAAGGTATATACTCAGCTTGAATCTTGCACTTCAGATCTTCCAGTTCAGCTCTGATGCGAACATTTTCCTGTATAACAGCTTCATTTACTTTTTGTATGTTTTGCTTCTTTTGAGTTACCTCAAATAGCTTTCCTTCATTCACAGCCATCTGCTCACTCCACATTGCCATCTGTCTCCCTCATTCTGGGGTCTTTTGGCTCCCTCTCTCCGGGTTTGTCTGTTGCCTTCTCTCTGAGGTTTTTTGTTGCTCTCCCTCTGGGGTTTTTTGTTTCCCTTCCTCTGGGATCTTTTATTCTCCTCGGTGCTTTATTGCAATTTTCCCTCTCTCTGGGTTCTCTTGTTGCCCTCAGCGCTTCATTGGGAGTTTGAAATGTCCAGCAAAGCCTTTTAATATCTCACCAAATGTTGCCTAATATGAATCTATATATTGGCTGTGGAGTACATCACCAGCAAAAAAACTAAAGACAAATAAAAACTTATCAACTTGTACTCCTAAAAATGAGGCGTCAACCTGGTGAAGCTACAACACAGGACTACTTATGTACCAAACAGCTTAAGCAGCAAGTGATAGACAGAGCTAAACGATTCCACAACCAATGGATCTGAGCTCTGCAGTCCTGCCACATCCAGTCGTGAATGATGGTGGACAATTAAACAAATCACTGGAGGAGAAGGCTTAATGGGGGAGCCCAGCACATCAGTGCAAAAAATAAGGCTGAAGCATTTGCAGCGATCTTCAATCAGAAGTGCTGAGTGGATGATCCATCTTGGCCTGCTCCAGAGGTCCCCAGCATCACAGATGCCAGTCTTTAGCCAATTCAATTCACTCCACATGATATCAAAAAACAGCTGAGGGCATTGGATACTACAAAGGCTATGGGCCCTGACAATATTCCGGCAATAATATTGAAGACTTGTGGTCAAGAACTTGCTGTGCCCCTAGCCAAACTGTTCCAGTATAGCTACAACACTGGCATCTACTCAGCAATGTGGAAAATTGCCCAAGTATGTCCTATATACAAAAAGCAGGACAAATCCAACCCAGCCAATTACCGCCCCGTCAGTCTACTCTCCATCATCAGTAAAGTGAGGAAGGGGTCATCAACAGTGCAATCAAGTGGCACTTGCTCAGATATAACCTGCTCACTGACGCTCAGCTTGGGTTCCGCCATTGCTACCTAGCTCCTGACCTCATTTCAGCCTTGGTTCAAACATGGACAAAAGAGTTGAACTCCCGAGGTGAGGTGAGAGTGACTGCCCTTGACATCAAGGCAGCATTTGACCGAATGTGGTATCAAGGGATACCTAGCAAAATTGGAGTCGATGGAATCTGGGGGGAAACTGTCCATTGGTTGGAGTCATACTTAGCACAAAGGAAGATGGTTGTGGTTGTTGGAGGTCAATCATCTCAGCTCCAGGACATCAAAGCAGGTGTTCCTCAGGGTAGTGTCCTAGGTCCAACCATCTTCAGTTGCTTCATTAATGGCCTTCCTTCCATCGTAAGTTCAGAAGTGGGGATGTTCGCTGATGATTGCACGACGTTCAGCACCATTCGCGACTCCACAGACATTGAAGCAGTCCATGTCCAAATGCAGCAAGACCTAGACAATATCTAGGCTTGGGTTGACAAGTGGCAAGTAACAATCGTGCCACAAAAGTGCCAGGCAATGACAATCTCCAACAAGACAGAATCTAACCATCGCCCCTTGACATGCAATGACTTTACCATCGCTGAATCCACCACTATGAACATTCTGGAGCTACCATTGACCAGAAACTGATCTGGACTAGCCACATAAATACTGCAGCTACAAGAGCAGGTCAGATGCTAGGAATCCTGTGGTGAGTAACTCACCTCCTGACTTCCCAAAGCCTGTGCACCATCTAAATGGCACAAGTCAGGAGTGTAATGGAATCCTCTCCACTTGCTTGGATGAGCGGAGCTCCCACAATACTCAAGGAGTTTGACACCATCCAGAACAAAGCTACCCACTTGATTGGCACCCCATCCACAAACCTTCACTCTCTCCCACCAACGCACAGTAGCAGCAGTGTGCACCATCTACAAGATGCACTGCAGGAACTCACCAAGCCTCCTTAGACGGCACCTTCCAAACCCATGACCTCTACCATCTAGAAGGACAAGGGCAGCAGACACATGGGAACACAACCACTTGGAAGCTCCCCTCCAAGCCACTTGCCATCCTGACTTTGAAACATGCCGCTGTTCCTTCACTATCACTGGGTCAAAATCCTGGAACTCCCTCTCTCACAGCACTGTGGGTATATCTGCACCACATGGACTGCAGCGGTTCAAGAAGGCAGCTCAGGACCACCTTCTCATAGGCAATTCAAGATGGGCAATAAATGCTGGCCTGGCCTGTGATGCTCACATCCCATGAATGAAATAAAGAAAAAGAGTTCTTTAGATTCTCAATAATGAGATCCAGAGGCTTGTATATTTAAACATGAACCCTTTATTGTTAAATTTTGACTATTTACAGATCCCAGGTTACTGTCATGCATGGCACTGTTGCCATGCAGGTAGGCTGCTTCCAGAGTGTTCTCTCTATACTGTTTTCTCAGTCTATTACCATGTGATTCTATGCATTATGCAGTGGGTGGTGCTATTCTCCAGGCGCACATTAACCCTTGCTCTGTAAAGCACCTTTGCATTACAATGGCATGCAGGCACATACAACATCATGCAACAGGTGCTGATGAGGCAGATCTGGGACTTTGGGGTCAACTCAAGATGGAGGTGCTCTCGATGAGGTAAGTACAAATTAAAATTCAGGATGGCCAATGGCTAGGCTGAGTGCAGGGTAAACCACTCCAGGAGGGCTTTTGGGCTGCGAAAACTGCCGGTTCTGCCAGCGGACCCATCTGTGGAGCATGAAGCCTCAGACTCTGATGGTCCAGGATTCTGCAGGGAGTGTATCTGCCACCGTGAAGTGATAGGGGACTGTCCCAACAGCAAAATCTCCATGGCCCCATGAAATGGTCCTTAATAAGCCTTTAATTATGCAAATCTGCTGCCGGCCTCCTTGGAGCACGCAGCTGATCCACCTTGCAGCCCACAACAGGAAAACTTACCCAGCAGTAGGAATGCATTGATGAGCCCTCCCCACTATTTTACTGGCTCCCTGACCCTCCATTCCCGCCACTTGAGGGGCTGGTAAAATTCTGCTCTGTATTTTTATGGAGCTAGTAAATTCAGTTTTATTTTACAAGACTGAGGAGGATGTTCTCCTCAAGAAAACTGTACACTGTTAATCTGTATAGTTTACAGAAAATAAAGCAGTTTTAGTTTGAAACTGTGCCCTCCTGTTTTTTCAGTCTACTTTCTGTAAAGGCGAGAAAGCACATGGGGAGGTATGTGTAATATTACATACAATATTTGGAGCAGGGAGTTGTGACCCTGGGTTAATTAACTAGTTATTGATCCTTAAAAGTGCATTCCAGATTATAGAGGACACAAAGTCTACTTAGAGTACTGACTGATGATGCTGCACAAAAGAGAATATCTAGCAAAAACCCAATAGTTATGACTACCATATATGTTGCATTGAAAGGTTATTTACAAAAAGAATGAATTAAATAGGCTAGTAATGTAGTTGACATTTAACTGCCTTCTGAAATGGCCTAGCAAGCTAGTCAATTGTTCAAACTGTTCAAAAAACTATAAGAATAAAATTTGACACGTCACTCTACATCAACCTTGACAATAGATAAAACAAAGGCACGCCCAGCCCAGTCAATCCTACAAAGTCCTCCTCACTAACATCTGAGTACTTGTACCAAAATTGGGAGGACTGTTCCACAGATTAGACGTGTAACAGCCTAACATAGTCATATTCACAGAATCATACCCTTCAGACAACATCCTGGACTCCTCCATCACTATCCCAGTGTGTGTCCTATCCCAAAGTCATTAATGACATTGTGTGTAATTGTGACAAAGATAAACTATCTCTCCTCATCCTTCTCGGCCTGTCTGCAACTTTTGACATGGTTGACCACACCATCCTTCTTCAACACCTCTCAACTGTCATCCAATTGGGTGGGACTGCACTTGCTTGGTTCCTTTATTAGCTATCCAAATGTAGCTATAGTATCACTTGCAATGGTGTATCTTCCTGCCCGCTTACCGTTACCTCAGATGTCCCCCAAGGATCTATCCTTGGCCCTCTATTTTTCACCCTCTTGGCGACATCATCCAGAGCATAATGTTAGTTTTCACGTGTGTGACACCTAGCTCTACCTCCTCACTGCCACCTCTCTTGACTCCTCCATTGTTACTAAATTATCAGACTGTTTATCTGACATGCAATACAGGATGAGAAGAAATTTCTTCCAATTAAATATTGGAAAGACTGAAGCCGCTGTCTTCATTCCCTAGCTACCAACTCTACCCCTTTGCCTGGCAACTGTCTGAGGCTGAACAGGACTGTTCACAAATTGTTGTCATATTTGATCCCGAGATGAGCTTCTGACCACATAACCACACTGTCACTAAGACTGCCTATTTCCTGTGACAGGTTTAGATCAGGTAGACAAAGGAAAGCTGGTGGTACAAGGAATAGGGAACACAGACTGGAGATTTTGAGCAAGAGGTGCAGGGGGGTGTGAGAAGGGACTTTTTCACACAGAAAGTGGTAATGACCTGGAACTCACTGCCCACCAGGATGGTGGAAGCGAAGACAATGAATGATTTCAAAAGAAAATTGGACGGGCACTTAAGGGAAATGAATTTTCAGGGCCGTGAGCAAAGAGTGGGTGAATGAGACTGATTGGATTGCTCTATAGAGAGTTGGCATGGGCTTGATGGACCAAATGGTCTTCTTCTATGTCATCAATGACTCAATAACAGCAACAACAGAACCACCAGCGGCGGTGTCACAGTGCTATACCGTCGTGAGGGAAGCAACGTTAGTCGGAATTTTCCACTCCGGTTTGTGATGGGTGTGTGAGCGGAAAATATCACGAGATGGCTCTAGTTGCATTTCCCGGTGATGTAAATCCAGGATGCTATTCTCCCCTGCCCCTGTCGATGGCAGGCCACAAATCCTGCCGTCCAATGTCGGGAACTTAATTTTAGAGCATTTGCATCTAATTGTGCCTGCATGCTGGAATCATCCGCCCACATCAAATTTAATTCCCATGTCGGTGTGACTTCAGAATGGCGTGATTTATGACTGCCATTAAAATGTGTGCACCTGGCAAGCTGAACTTCGAAGGGAATTCAGAGGTGAGTACAAACAATCTTGCACAGCGCTCAGGGGAGACCATAGGACATCAAGGAAGAGGCGCCGTGCATTTGGTGGGGAGGCAGGGGCACAGGCAAGTCATTTTTTCCCAGGTGGCTTTCAGAGCAGTGCTGGGGCAAGGGCTTCAGTGTGGGTGGGGCTGGGAAAGATTGGGGTAAGGCAACACAGACTGATGGAAGTACACAGGCACATAACGGGGGTGGGGAGGGGGGTGAGGGAAATGGCCAAGCACTGGGTAAAGCTTGTCAGAAGTGACCATTCTTCTGCAGCTGAGACCATTCACCAGCAGCCCCATTGACATTCTTGGAGTCGGGCATCTGAAGCTTTTCTGCCCACTCAAGCAATGCAAAAGCATGAATGTGCCACCAAATGCTCCAGAATCTTTCATCCCTCGGGCGCAGGCTGCAAATTAATGTGCGCTTTAGGGGGCAGCAGAACAATTGGACGACTGGGCAAGTTGTAGAATGCCCTTGCAAGAGATGGCCATGGCGCAGTCACTGGTGGAGGTGCTCAGAGCCCCTTGCAATGTCTTTATTCATGTATGGACAAGTATTCCTCATGGTTCAACCTAACAGTGCAGCCTTGCAGTGCAGGTTAGGATAATGCCTGCACCTGAGCTGAGAGCACAGCTTGCAGTCCAGTGGCCAAAGCTGCTGCATATCGGTCAAGTGGAGTGGAACAGAGGTGGTTGGGGTGTTGGACAGCCAAGAAGCGCACTCAACACTGGCCATCAAGTGGTGGCCAGCACTCTCTGGCATGCATAAAGGGGTCTTGAGATGCAGCTGGAGCCGGAGACTTAACCAACAGAGATCCTTGGGACACATATGCTAATCCTCACGTTTCTCTCTTTGATACTGTAGGAGGAGAACATCAGGATCATGGAGCCTGGTGATTCAGCTGTATGCCTCTTGGCTTACAGGGAGCAGAGAAGAAGAAGATTGCGATGGAGGTCCCTGGCTCGGCAAAGGGAGGAGCACCACCCTCAAGATGAAGTGGTGGCAGGGCCTCTTCTGGGCGCAGCTGAAGATCCACAGTGAAATGTTGCTCATAGGTGCCTAACTGGACCCAGTGTCTACAGATGGTGCTTGTCGTTCCTGCAGGTGAGTGAGAATCTGTTGCTGAAGACTGTGCATGTCTAGGGAACTGATCACTCACGTATGCCATCTTCTGCAGGATTTGGCATCACGGGGGCATGGAGGACCTCCACTGCTATTGAATAATGAAAGTGACCACTGTGCTCAATTTTTACACCAGTGGCTCCTTCCAGGGCTCCGCAGGTGACCTGCATGGGATCTCACAAGCTTCCACCCACAAGTGCATCCAACAGGTCATGAACATTATCTTCACAAAGGCACAGATCTTTGTGCATTTCAAATGGGATCAGGAAAGTCAGGAAGCAAGAGCACTGGAATTTGCAGTGATCTCTGGTTTTCCACAGGTGCATGGTACAATTGACTGCACTCACATGGTGCTTAGATCTCCGTGGCAACAAGCAGTACAGTATGTGAACCACAAGGGCTTCCACTCGCTGAATGGTCAGCTGGTCTGCGACCACAACAAATACATCATGCAGCTTTGCGCACGATTCTCAGGGAGCGTCCATGGCTCCTACATCCTTAGCAGGTCCCACATCCCTGACACTCCTGACATCCTCACATTACATCTGTGAACGTCTGACATCTGCCTGGCGGATGGCAGAGCACATACCTCTGTGATCAGGCTCATGTCATGGAGATGCAGCGGAGGCCCTAATAGTCACAAGTTTCCAGGAGGATGATGATGACATGCAGTGTGGACACTCCATAGATCTTCACATTGCATCTGTGAATGTCTGACACCTGTCCGGCTGAGAGCAGCTCGCTTGTACTCTGTGAACAGGGTCATATCATGGAGAAGCAGTGGTGATACTTTAACAGCGCCTGATTCTTTGGCAGCCTTCATCACCATATCCTTCAGGACCACACCATCACTGGATACAGATGCTGAAGAGATGGGGTGCCAGCCCCACCTCAAAGGTGTTGAGAGCACACAGAGAAAATCACAGGACTCTGAGACGCCTGACCACAACATTTTGCCTTTACCTTGTGCAGGAACTAAAGTTTCACATCTGAGTGACAGGAACACTGCTCGTCATAACAAGGAGCCATAGGCAAGGAGACATTCTTGGGAGCTTATCGTGCCCATGCTTTGAAAATACATCTTCTTAACATTCGTAACCCTGCCACTACGACTTGGTGCTCTCCCCACATTCACAGCAGAGGTGGAGGCAGCCTGCTGACTGCTGTCTGTGATGACCTTGGGAGGCGTCTTCTGGAGGGCTGAGACCTGGAGGGCCCTGGCCTGCTTTCAGGGTACTGCAGTGCGGCAGTGGCACCCTCTTCGGCCTGCGGAGCTGGAGCTGTGGGGCTAACAGGAAGAGGGGATACAAATGGGCTGGACACTCCTGGAGTCACCTGGTGGGTGGCCCTGGGGTGTGCACCTGCTGATCCTCCTCCCTATGGGTGCCTGAGGAGTCCCTGGCTGACTCCTTGAAAGGAAGGGGCAGCTGGAATGAGTTCATTATGCCCCGTCCCCTCTCACGTTGACACTGATGGATGCCAGCAAGTGCCTCAGTGATGGAGTGCAGCTCCTGCAGCAGTGCAGGACCAATATCCTGGGCCAAGGGTCTCCAGGGCGGCTGCTATCCTACCAGTGTTGACCTTGGTGCGTTGGCATGAGGGCGCTATTACCTCAGACTGAATGCGCACGGACACCTCCATTGTGCCTTTCAATCTGAGGAGTGCAGCAGACAGCCCTTCCTGATGTTCCCAAGCGTGTCTTTGTAGCCAGCAACTGAGGTAGAACTAAGTCCAGAGGTTCGTCATCTGTCTCGGCCTCAGGAGATTCCTGGCCTCCAGCTGTCCTCTTTGAGTGCTGGCACCCTTGGATTTCTCTGTCGCCGCCTGCTGTGGATCAGGGAGTGCAGTGTGCACACCAGGTTGTGACCCCAAGGCTAATCTAGGACTAGATCCCACTGAGGTGTGTATCTCTGTGCTGGTGGAGGGTGCAGGTGAACACTGTGACAGGTCTTCCATTGGCATGTCTGTAGATTCCTCATCCAAGGCGTCCTCGGGGCTGGAGTCAATGGCCTGGCTCGTGGTCACCCTCGGCTGTTTCCCGGATGTGCCTGTGGTAGAAAAGAGAAATAATTAGTTCATGGTAGGGGACTGGGAAACAAGAGACATTGCTCACAGCATGGTCGTCCAATGGATGTTGCACTGCTGGATCCTCACTTGGTTGAGCACCGCCGACCTCACCGTCAGCACAGGACTGGTCCAGATCCTGGCCAGCCAGCTGGGTGGCTCTATTTTTAAAGTCCGTGAGGGCCTTGATGTGGGGCATTCGTCCACCAATCTGGGACATCTCCCTGTTGTTGTGGGCTAGTTTATCCTCCATGGAGACAGATGGAGAGAGTAAGATGCCTGCCAGGCCAGATGAGAAGGATGCTTGACACATGTGGAGTGTGATTGGCGCCTTGGATGGTATGATGATATGATGGGCAGGGGAGGTGAGGGTGCTTGTGAGAGAGTGTGGTGATGTCCCTTCAATATTCTTGGATGCACCTTATCTGGTCCCGGTGCCTTATCAACTTTAAGTACCGACAGTTTATCCAATACCTCCTCCTAATCAATTTTAAACCCTTCTAGTGACTGAGTTTCCTCGTCTGTCATCATTGCCTAGGCAGCATCTGCCTCATAGGTAAAGACAGATTCAAAGTATTTATTTAACACCTCAGCCATGCCTCTTGTCTCTATGTGTAAATCACCTTTTGGGTTCCTAATCAGCCCTCCTCCTCCTTTAACTACCCTTTTCCTATTGATGTGCTTATAGAATACTTTGGAATTTCCTTTTATGTTAGCTGCCAGTCTTATTTCATAATCCCTCTTTGTTTCTCGTATTTGCTTTTTCATATCCCTTCTGAACCTTCTGTATTCAGCTTGGTTCACAATTGTATTTGCTACCTGACACCTGTCGTAAGCACACTTTTTCTTCTTCACCTTAATTTCTATCTCCTTTGTCATCCAGGGAGCTATGGATTTGTTTGTCCTACCCTTCCCTTTTGAGAGAACATACCTTGACTGTGCTCAAACCATCTCCTCTTTGAAGGTAGTCCATTGTTCAGCTACTGTTTTTCCTGCCAACCTTTGGTTCAAGTCGATATGGCCCAGCTTTGTTCTTGCCCCATTGAAGACCGCTCTCCGCCAGTTGATTATCCTTACTCTTGATAGACCAATGTCATTTTCCACCATCATCCGAAACCTTATGATACAATGATCACTGTCTCCTAAATACTCTCCCACTGTCACTTGATCTACTTGGCCCACCTCATTCCTAAGGACCAGGTCTAGCAGTGCCTCCTTTCTTGTTGGACTGGACACATACTGCTGTAGGAAATTTCCCTAAACACAACCTAGGAATGCTTGTCCTTCACGGCCCCTTACACTACCAAAATCCCTGTCTATATACGGGTAATTAAAGTCCCCCATTACAACTACTCTATGATGTTTACACCTCTCTGTAATCTCTTTGCAGATTTGTTCCTCTAGATCCTTCCCAATACCTGCTGGTCGATATATACTCTTGGTCTATATATACTCTTGGTCCAAATGTGGATGTAAGAGCTGAATTCGGGAGGTGAGGTGAAAGTGACTGCCCTTACCATCAAGGGAGCATTTGACTGAATGTGGCAGCAAGGAGCCCTAGCAAAACTGGAATGAGAATCAGGAGGAAAACACTCCACTGGTTGGAGTCATACCCAGCCCAAAGGAAGATGGTTGTGGTTGTTGAAAGTAATTACCTTAGTCTCAGGGCATCACTGCAGGGGTTCCTCGTGATTGTGCCCAGATCTAACTATCTTCAGCTGCTTTATCAATCATATAATCAGGAGTGGGGATGTTACATTTGCTATATTTTAATCTGTAGCAGTGTGTAAACATTTCCTTGCATGTCTTAATGGGCTCCATCCTGCACTCATATTCACCTTTGAAATGGAGCAGTCAAATTAACTCCCTTTCCTTGATGAACTAATGGAGAAATCTGTCAGGGGTTTTCTACCATGGTCCACTGCAAGCCTACCTTCACTGGTCAATACATGCGTTGAGATTTTTACAGTTCCACGCACTATAAAATTGCCCTTATCGGCAACCTCGCAGATAGGGCCTAAGCCTTTTTCTCACCATGCAAGCTCGGGTGCATCAAAGACATCCTGCAGGACAATGGCTACCCTGATCAGATCATTTTGCGCTGTATATTGTGCAAACTCACCCTGGAAGGGCAATTTGAGCAACAGGTGAAGCTAGCTGTTTCACGCTGCTACTATGCAATAGCAATACGAGTGGTATTTGCCACTGACAGGATGCTGCCGTCAAGCTAAAAAGACATTCTGCCTATCACACAAATGAATAATGTGGCATATGAATTTCAGTGCCTGTGTGATGCTAGGTATGTAGGTCGTATGTTCCAAAGACTGGTGGATCATATCAAACAGCCTGTCCCAGCTGCTTTTCGCAACGGGCAAGGTACTGACCATGTCCAACCAGCCCATGCTTGCAAAACTCAAAATGCTGTGTCCAACATTAGATGTGATTCCGTGATTGGACAACATATACTAAATAATCCTCAGTGTGCTAAAAATTACACTGACAACTAATTTAAGATTGTCAGTTGGATTCACAGTGTGGTGCATTTGTGTGTACAGGAAGCCACATGTATTAATGCATGGGGCCCTGTTCTTTTCAGACAGGAAGAACATGTACGTACATTGAGCTTGTTTCAGCTGAACAAAATAAGTGGTAGCCATTCACTGGTTCATTCCTGAGGACAATGCCTTGACCAATCAGACTCAAGCTTCCTGGTTTAAAATTTCAAACAATATTTGGCAGTTAACTGTCAGTCACCATTAATTGGTGCATTTTCCATGGCAACACCTTTACCAATCAGTAAGGATGCTTTTTATGTTCACACAAAAGGGCTTTGTACCCCTGCTTGGTTTGATCTTTAAACTTCTTTTTATGACCTTGTTGTTTCTCCCAATCCTATTTTAAATAGGTATTTTAGTGGCTCAAGGTAGTCCAGAGAGTCCTTATTTGATTACTGGTGAAGGGAGTCAGGCTATTAGAGGCTCTGAATGTTTTTGTCTCAAAGGGAGAAGCATTTTCTTACTCCTCCAACAAAATAAGTAAACATATCAAAATTTTTAGAGATACTGGGGCAGATCAATCATTGATGGTGGCTGATGATATAATTTGTGTTCTGGATATTTTTATGAAGGAAGAAGTATTAATAAGGGGTATTAATGGAATTTATAAAGCTGTTTCTTTGTGTGAAGTCAAGTTACAAAGTCACTTTGTAAATGGAATTGTTACAGTGGGAATTATTCCTAGATTACCTATTGAAGGGGTAGATTTTATTCTAGGTAATGATTTGGCTATCTGAGACTGTAATGTGGCAACGACTGTATTACAGCAGGCAGTTGATCATGCTGACCTTAACCAACTCCTGAAAACTACTGTGGCCAACAATGAGATGCTTATTGCTGATAACAAGCAATTGAAGGAAAACCTGATTAATGTAGAGATCCAACCCTCTTGTCTTCAACATGGGCTCTAACTACCAGGAGAAGTGAATCTTAAAATTCTTCTAGGAGAATTATTTCCCTCAGAACTTCACATGTTGTCTCTACCTTTAATGCCTGTATCCAACAGTCAAAATTATGTTGCTTTACCCTCTCAAACTCAATATATGCCTGCCCAGGTTGTTTCCTTATATTCTGAAATTTCTGCCTGTATGCCTCAGGGACCAACTCATCTGCACTAAGAATAGCCTTTTTGACTGCATCATACTCCACAGATACCTCTTCTGGCAGTGATGCATACACCTCATGAGCTCTACCCACCAACCTACTCTGTAAGAGCAATGTCCTGATTTCTTTTGGCCACTTCATTTGCTTAGCCACCTTTTCAAACAAAATAAAGAATGTCTTTACATCCCTTTCCTCAAACTTTGGAAGGGCTTGTTCAAATTTAAACATTTCCCTATTCGGCTTTGGGTTGGAGGTGGTTATTTCATCATCAGAACCTTCCTCACCATCTGAGGCCTCTCCTTTAAAGTCTAGCCTTTTAAGCCAATATTCCCTTTCTCATTCCTTCTCTCTTTCCTCCATTGTTAACTTCACTCTCTGGACTTCAGGTTTTTGCATTTCCAATTCCCTTTCTTTTTCTGTTTTGTCTCTTACCTTCTCTCACTCCCTTTCCCTCTCCTGCCTTTCTGCTTGTTCCCTTTGAAATGCTCTCTTTTTTCCTTTTCCTCTCTTTCTCTTTCCTTTTCTTTTTCTTTTGCCTCCAATTCAAGTTTTTTCATTTGCAACTGAGTCTTAGCCAATTCAATTAACTCACCCCCTGAGAACGCGCTCTCTCTGGTATCCCTTCCAGTTTCAAATGCTGCGCTAATGTCTCAACTATGTCTGCTTTCCTCGCCTCTACAGGTAATTCTAATTCCAGCTTATCCGCCAATTCCTTTATTTTATTCTTGGTTAATTTTTGTAAACCAGTCACGGTTACATCTTCCATCTAAAAAAAAAAGTTTTACCAACACCCAAAGCCATTTTGAATTCCAACCTGTATAATGTACTTCAAAGCAACTCTAATTCCTATGTCCAGTATCTCAGTACCACCACGTGTTCATTTTTTTTAAGGATTCACAGATCCCACCGAAAGTCAAGGATTTCCAATCTCACAAGAGATCCCACCTTATAATGATAATCCCGGACGAGACCCCACTTTGTCATGATCCCAGCTGATGTTACTACTGGACAAGTGAGATCCCAAGGTGGAATCTGGCTTGATAGATCCTAACTCTTATTTTTTGTTTAGAAACATGGAGGGTGACCACTGAACAGAGCCACAGGAGTCACTAGATGAACTTTTAACTAAAGAATAAAACATTTTTTAAACAAGAAAAGAGAACTATATTACAATACTCCTTTACCCACGACCATGCCCTTACAAATATATATAGATTTGTAAGGATAACACAAGTTACAAAAGCTACCTTATACTTTAATATTCACAGTAAGCACACAATCCATGTAAACCAATAGGCGACTTGTGGTCAGACACAGCAGACTCTGAAACCAACTGACAGATGCCACCCCTAAAAGATGCTGTGGATCTCTCATCAACTCCGCCAGACGCTTGGCACACAGTGAGCCAATTGGCCTTGCTGAACTCCGTCTTTCACACGAAATTCCAATTTCCACTCTCAAACAACTCACTTTGGAATCTTCTCCCAAATTACGCTTTCTCTTGGATGCCTTCCTCAAGCATCCATCTCCAGGCTTTCAAACTCTCTTTCCAACGTTGCTCTCCCTGGATCGTGACGTGCATTCAAGCTTTGCTTTCCACGCATTGTCTCTTAAGATACTTATCCATGCCAACAAAAAAAAAACCACTGCTTCCCAGGCCCATAGTAAAGAGTTACAGACCTTTGGCTGTCTCCTTGGATCTCCTGGCTTCTCGCCAGCCTATTTTTGCTTTAAGTTTGCATCCTGCAGCTTTCTCTCCTTAAACTTGGAGCTCTCCTCTGCTCCTCACTCTTAAATTCGCTTAATAGGACCTTTTCCAGATTCTTGTTCTTTTCCTTTGACTAGAAGGTCTTCTGGGAACCCCCTTTCTTCTGTTCTTTTGGGAAATCTGCTTTCAGCAGCTCCCTCCTGTCCAACTTCTCCTAGCTCCTGTTTCCAACTGAACTAAAAAACTGCTTTCTGTTTCTCTTTGTCCGTGCCCTGCCCACACTACCCCCCACCCCTGTTGCTAGGCAACAGCCCAGTTTTCTACTTCAAGAGTCAAAAAACCTCATTAGAATTCAGGTATACGAACAAACCCACAGACTTGCAGGCAACATTCTTTAAAGTGAAACTAGACCCAGGTTTCACCCTTTTAACCCACAAATAAAACATATAACTTACTTAAACTTAAAGCTAAACCTTAAGCTTAAAGCTATAGCTTATTCTTAACACCCACAGATACAAATGTAACTTACTTATTTTATATCTAGTTTCTAACAGCCTGGATGAGTACATTTCCAACAATACTCAAGAAGCTCGACACCATCCGGGACAAAGCAGCAACTTGAATGGCACCACATCCACCATCTTAAACATTATCTCTCTCCAAAACCGGTGCACAGTGGCAGCAGTGCTTACCATTTACAAGGTGCACTACAGTAACTCAGCAATGCTCCTTAAACTGCATCTTCCAAAGCTGCAACTCAATGAACAACAGCAGAAGATGTATGGGAACATCACCACTTTCAAGTTCACCTGCAAGTCACACACCATTCTGACTTGAAACTAAATTGCCATTACTTGACTGCCACTGGGTCAAAATCCTGGAAATTCCTTCCTAACATCACGGTGGGTGAGTGGTTTTGCACTCTCTTCTTACACCACATGGACAACAATGGTTCAAGAAGGCGGCTTACCACCACTACCTTCTCAAGGGCAGTTAGGGATGGCAAACAAATGAGCATATCTCATATCCCATGAATTAACAAAATAGACAACGCTGGACCACATGAAGGCTAAAAAGTGGAAGCAGCATGTGATAAACCACGCTAAGCAAAGCCATAACCATTGAATCAGATCAAAATTCTACAACCCTGCCTCATCCATTCAGCAATGGTGGTGGACAATTAAACAATAAACTGTAGGAGGAGAGTTCCCCTTGAACAACCCCATTCTCAGTGATGGCAAAGCCCAGTATGTCACAGTCATAGAGTCATAGAGGTCTACAGCACAGAAAAAGGCCCTTCAGCCCATCGAGTCTGCACCGGTCAAACAAGTACCTAACTATTCTAATCCCACTTTCCAGCACTAGGCCCATAGCCTTGTATGCCATGGCATCACAAGTGCACATCCAAATACTTCCTAAATGTTATGAGGGTTTCTGCCTCTACTACCCTTTCAGGCAGTGAGTTCCAGATTCCCACCACCCTCTGGGTGAAAAGATTCATCCTCACATCCCCTCTAAACCTCCTGCCCCCTACCTTAAATCTATGCCCCCTGGTTATTGATCCCTCCACCAGGGGAACAAGTTCCTTCCTGTCTACCCTATCTATGCCCCTCATAATTTTATATACCTCAATCATGTCTCCCCTTAATCTCCTCTGCTCCAGGGAAAATAACCTCTATCTATCCAATCTCTCCTCATAACTAAAACTCTCCAGCCCAGGCTACATCCTGGTAAATCTCCTTTGCACTCTCTCTAGTGCAATCACATCCTTCCTATAATGTGGATTTCAGAACTGCATGCAATACTCTAGCTGTGGCCTAAGCAGCGTTTTATACAGTTCCAGCATAACCTCCCTGCTCTTATATTCTATGCCTCGGCTAATAAAGGGAAGTATCCCATATGCCTTCTTAACCACCTTATCTACCTGTCCTGTGACTTTAAGGGACCGGTGGACATGCACACGAAGATCCTTCTGATCCTCGGTACTTACCAGGGTCCTACCATTCTACCATTCATTGTGTATTCCCGTGCCTTGTCCTGCCCAAGTGCATCACCTCACACTTATCTAGATTAAATTCCATTTTCCACTGATCAGCCCATCTGACCAGCCCATCTATATCCTCCTGTAGTCTAAGGCTATCCTCCTCACTATTTACCACCCCACCAATTTTCGTGTCATCCGCGAACTTACTGATCAACCCTCCTACATTCAAGTCTAAATCGTTTATATATACCACAAACAGCAAGGGACCCAACACTGATCCCTGCGGAACCCCACTGGACACAGGCATCCAGTCACAAAAACACCCCTCAACCATCACCCTCTGCTTCCTGCCACTCAGCCAATTCTGGATCCAATTTGCCAAATTGCTTTGGATCCCATGGGCTCTTACCTTAGTTATCAGTCTCCCATGCGGGACTTTATCAAAGCCTTGCTGAAGTCCAAGTAGACTACATCAAATGCATTGCCCTCATCTACACACATGGTCACCTCTTCGAAAAATTCAATCAAATTGGTCAGACATGACCTCCCCTTAACAATGTGGGTGGAGAAGACAAGAATGAAGCATTTGCAATTATTTTCAGCCAGAAGTGCTGAGTGAGTCACTCACCATGGCTTCCTCTTGAGGTCTCCGCCATCACAAAAGCCTGCAATAATTTGATTCACTCCATGAGATATCAAGAAACAGTTGAATGCACTGGATACGACAATGGCTACAGATCTTGGCAACACTCCAGCTGTAATGTCAAGGATGTGGTCCAGAACTAGCCAATCTGTTCCAGCATAGCTACAACATTGGCAGCCACCCAACAAAGTGGAAAATTGCCCAGGTATTTCCTATCCACAAAAATCAGCGCAGAAGAATAATGGAGAATAATGAAGTAGTCCATGCCTGCATGCAGCATGAATTCAACAACATTCAGACCTGGGCCAATAAGTGACAGGTAACATTCGCACCACATAAGTGCCAGGCAATGACTATCTACAACTATAGGGTTTAACTAGCTCCACTGACTCTCAATGGCATCACCATCACTATATTCCACATTGTTGACATCCTGGGATCAACATTAACCAGAAACTTAACTGGATCAGCTATATAAATACTATGGCTAGAAGAGGGGGTCAGAGGTTGGTAATTCTGCAACAAGCATCTCACCTCCCCGCTTATCAATGGTTTTCCACCACTTACAAGGCACAAATAAGGAGTGTGATGGAATACTCTTCAATTGTCTGGATGTTTGTGGCTCCAACAACACACAAGAGGCTTGGTAGCATCCCAGACAAAGCAACCCACTTTATTGGCTCCTGTTACATCACCTTAAACATTCATTCCCTCTAACACTGACACACAGTGGCTGCAGTGTTTAACATCTATAAGATGCGCTGCAGCGATTTGCTTTTTCGACTCACTCTCTCAAACACGTGACCTCTACCACCTAGAAGGACAAGGGCAGCAGATGCAGGGATACACCATGAACACCATATTCTGCACCAAGCCACAAATCATCCTGATTTAGAACTATGGGCAGAATTTTCCATGTCCATTGGTGGTGGGTGTGTTTGGTGGCATGAGCAGACAATATGGCGAGAAGGCCAAAAATCAGTTTCACAACATCATGAAACCAGTTTGCAATCATCTGCTCTGCCCATCAATGGTGGGCCATGTTTCCCGCTGTCGGATGTTGGCAACTTCATTGTAATATATCTGCATATCATTATGAGCCCAGCTTGCTGGAATCATCCCCCCTATGCTGGATCACCCGAGCACGTCGGCGTGATTGCACGCTGACGTGTTTCACAGCTGTATATAAGCGACGCGCGCCTGGTGGGACTTCACTCAGGACTTTGAGGTTTGTTTGCCCACCTTGCTTCGGGCAGCAATCGCAGTCATCAACATCGTCTCCCCCATCACAGGGTGTCTTCTGCTCTTGTTCTTTGAGGTGGTAGCAGTTGCAGCTTTGGAAGGTTTGTGTCAGGCTTCGCAGACAGCACCATATCATTTTTAGGGGTGCTCACAGCCAGGTCTCTACCTACCAGATCAGCCATAAGGCCGGGTGGCTGCAGGGCTAGGGCTATACTGGGGAAGGGAGTTATTCTATGTTGTGCGGGGGGGGCACATGTTGATCTGTGCAAGTGGCCGCAAGATGGTGAGGGCCGAGAAGGCAGTCTCCAGAGGAGATGAGGCCAGATGGAGATGTGAGGGTGTGTGTGAGAGTGTGAGTAGTGATGTGAAAGAATAAATACGGACAACAGCAGTTTAGGAAGGTGGTTCATCATCAACTTCCTAAGGACAACCATCATGATGGCAAAGTTATGCAGCAGCCAACCACAAATTTTGACAGATGGATAACAAATGCTAGCCTTGCCAGAACACCCATAAAGTTCTCATTATCATATGTACTTAAGGATCCTACCTTGGCTGTAGCACCCTTTTGTGAAATTGGTCTGTCTCACCACATGATTAAATAGCAACTCTGCAGACAGCAAGAACCCTCTGGTGGCACTATTTAAAGAGCTCATCCACTACATAAATGTTAGTTGTTGATTGTTCTTTTCGGCTACTGGTTAGTTTCTGCAGCAGTGCCCTGGAACAACAGCCATGCTGCTACCAGAAGCAACATCAAGCAGTTGACATGTTTAAGCGGTACTTCCACTGCCTGGAACATTCATGAGGAATTTTGCAACACAGTGCTGACGATCTGTCAAAACTTGTGGTTGGTTGCTGCATAACTTTGCCATCATAAGGGTTGAGCCCTTACCACCAGTTGGACAACACGGTGCAGCAGGAGGAAAAGGAGCAGGGACAAGAGGTAGAAGAAGAGCATTAGCAACATCACCAGTCCCTCTACTGTCAGAGCTCATAGACCGCAGCTCCTCCATGATTACTTCACGTGAACAATTCCTTCTATTCCGAATAAATCAACAGTCCCACAATCCTTACTACTCTCATCCAGAATATCGTCAATTGGCTTTCTTCAATCCAGTGTTATGGGTCTTGCCCCTACTTCAGTGCAAATATTAACAACAATGCCAAATCCAGGAAAATTAAACAGCTCCATGCAATCGTGTCCAATATTAAGAATCACTGTTGTGCAATTCCTTAGTGCAGGTCTTGTGCTCCTGTGTCCATGTCACAGTGTTCCTACAGAGTGCATTCCTAGGATACAGCTATCTCTACTGCCTGGGAGATAGGAGATTGCTGAACTTCTACTGAGGATAGTTCAGATGGATGTGATAACCAACTTGGAATGGCTCTGAGCCTTGAGTGCATGGTTGTACATTGTACCATCGTGAAATGAGCAGGGGCAGTCTGCAATAGCTGATTAGCACTGCCAGAGTGGCTGCTGGGGGAGCAGGTATGATGTCCTCCTGAGAAAAAACAGTAGGCATGTCTCCCACAGAGCCATGGCCATTATCCTCAGACTGTGCAACAGCGCTCCTACAGCTCTGCATGACAACAGAATGCAGGAATGATGTGATGTCCTGGAAACCCCTGTCAAGACTCAGTCCTCAGACTCAAACTAGTAACCATCTGAGCTTCCATGATAGTAGCGTGAGCTGCCCCGGAAGCTGTTAGAACTGTCACTAAAGGCTCCATCATGGTGGCGCCACTGTTGTGTTCAACAAACTGACCATTCAACATATGATGAACAGAATGGTCCTCATGCTCTGCATGAAGATTGACACAAGTTGGATCTGGGCTGCTCCAGTCTCTGAGCCATTGTGCACAAGCTGCCTAACCAGCCTCCAGTGCACCCAACATTTCCTGAAGTATGTCCATTAACCTTCCTAATATATACCCATTAGCCTTCTTGGGTAGCCTGGGCTTTTGAAGCCGGCAGCCGGGTCTTCTGCATCAGTTACAAAGTAACCTCGCCCTCCAATGCCCCTGTCCTAGCTCCTGCACACTTGTGCCAAGATTTTTTTTTAGAATGCTAAATTAAGACTATTACTTCTGAGACCCATCTTCTAAAGTTATTAAACTGTAAAGTAGATCCAGTGGCCAATTTCTTGGCTAGTGTTCCTAGGTTCAGATGGAATGGCACTACACCTTTAGGAAGGCTAGACCTCTCCTTGAAGTTCCAATATGCAACTGGATTTTAAGCATCTGAAATGAAAGAGCTGTTGGCCTTTGGTGTGCAGTGACAGCAGAGAAAGCAATAGCTATTGAAGTAGAGTGTCTTGGGTGAGATAGAAAGTATAAGGGAAACAAACGATAAGGTGTGAAAATGTGTTGCATGACATTTCCTCCAGTGTCATCATTTGCCATGACCATGACTCTCTCCCGATCCATGATGACCAAATGTTTTCCTCCACCAGAGAGAGGTTGTACAAGTGGGTGTGGCCAGCTTGGATGGCAACCTCCTGTTATAAGCAATGTGCCAGCTTTTCCTGCAAGAAAGAAAGGAGTATGCTTGTGACATTCCTGTGAGGAGTTTACAGAACATACATTTTGTGTAGAATAGTTTATATGCAATGTGTAAACTGTGAGGTGTGAGGAACTGAAGGTTGCAGTGGTGATGAATGTGTGAATATGAGAAAGAACTGAAGTGAAGTGTAATGCAATGATTGTAGGAGAGGGAAGGGAAAGGGGGTGGAGGAGTGAACTAAGAAATGAGGCTGGAGGTGGAATCAGAGCACAAGAGGGTTATATCATTAGCTTGAGAATCCTTGTCTTTAGGCATTGCAACCATGCACTGGGAAATAAGGTTCTGGCATTGCTTTCCTTTGCAACCTCTTCCCATTGGCAGCAGAGGAGCTGCCTGGAGGATTTTCTTACCCCTGGGGTTAGAAGGATCCCTTTCTTCCTCTCCACTGCCTGGATCAGAGTCTCCAATGCAACATCAGAGAACCTGGGTAATCTCTTCCAGCCATTACTTTCAATCTCAGATATTTCCCTTTGTCTGCAACCAGAATGCCCCTCCCCCTTTAAGAGATGTTGGCTGTCTTTAAGTGGCGTCGGAGATGCACAATTTCCTGATCAGTGAAACAGGCATGTAGCCAATGAATAATAATGGGTAGTGTTGGCTGCATGCCTAAATCATTATAATGAGCTGCCAACACCAATTTCACGTGGTCCCTGGGTGCGTCCGTTTGCAGGTGTGATCAGCTTTCCATGCCATAATGTTTTAGCTGAGTTCTGTCACAAAAATTGAATGAATTGCAGCATTTCTTTGCCAAAATCAAAAATGTAATAGGATCACCATTTTTTTTAGAATAATAAATTAAGACTATTACTTCTGAGCCCATTGCTGGGAAGCTCTTGACATCAGTTCAAGGTTTATTGTTTCCTTCTGTGACAAAGTGCCTACCCACCTTTATTGGTACCTCCAAGATTAGTAAACTTCCTAAGTTGTAAATTGTTGGTAAGGCCCTAAGGGCTAAATGCTCCCACCCCATGGTAACAGGCTTAGAAGGGGGCCAGGAAAATAGGGGGTGCTGCATTGGAACAGTTCCCCAAATTACTCAACTGCAGGGGTTTCCCTTTT
Organism: Cetorhinus maximus; assembly: GCF_964194155.1. Classification (NCBI taxonomy): domain Eukaryota; kingdom Metazoa; phylum Chordata; class Chondrichthyes; order Lamniformes; family Cetorhinidae; genus Cetorhinus; species Cetorhinus maximus. Next base: position 131,683,862 of record NC_135884.1, read on the forward strand.
GCTCCAAAGCTTTGACCATCATAATTTTTATTTTCAATCCATTTCCACCTCCATGTTGAAGCAACCTCGCAGTCTCCAACCTGCCTCAGCAGCACCCACCTCGCCTGGTGGGGATGCTGAGGCTTCCGAGCTGCCAGCCCTCTGATTGGGCCATATTATTAGGAGCCCATCAGTTGTCCTCAATAGAACAGTGAACACAGAGTTAGCTAATTCCAGGAAGATTGCCAAGCTGTCTTGCTGCCTGCAAATGCAGGCACGGGAGCCCCATTTAGTCCCAATATCAGGGTCCCGAAACTCATGATAAAATGCAGCCCTAAGTCTTACTATTCTACTGGAGATTTAATATACTCTGTCAATGTATAGTGCCTGTGCTTTGTTTCTTATCATCACCTATTCTTTCCTAATTTCTTTCCTTTACACCATATCTGCTGAAGGTAGTGCCTGGTGCTTAGGAAAGGCTAATTGGAATCAGGACCCCTCTAGAATTGCACATAGGTGGCCATTCTTCATATGTAACACTGGTGTAGGGATGTAGGTTGATATTCCACCATAGGCTGCTTTTAAATGAATAAATTAAACCAGTGCTAAAGGCTGAGGATTGTCAGCCTGATGACACCCTCAAAAAAAGCAGATTTTCAGTTTTACAAACACTTGAGAAGAAGCTGGCCATTAAATACTTCTCAGAAACATTTTGCTTCAGGCACAAAACAAACATATTGTCAATAGATGTCCAATGGGGAGCACAGTCAGATTTCAGCCTAAGATCATATAAGAACGGTAGAGAGAATTGGAGAAATACTGCATTTCGAAAATAAAACTTGCATATTATAAATTCAAGGACATAACTTTTTTTCTTTTTGTTTATAACTTTAAAAATGGACACTAAGTTAAATGTAATGGGTTGAATTTATGCTGTAGAATGGATGCTAGCAGAAATGCATTGAAAAATTTGAAGCCATTTTTTCTGCCGTGTTTGGAAAAAAAATGAGTTATCTTATGGAAGGACTTTGGAACAAAATCTAGTCTGACACTCCAGTGCAATACTGAGGGAGAACTACATTGTCAGAGGTGCCATTTTGCAGATGAGACATTACAGCGAAGCCCCATCTGCTCTCTCAGGTGGAGGTCCCATGGCAATATTTGAAGAAGAGCAGGGGAATTCTCCCTAGTGTCCTGACCAACGTTCATCCCTCAATGAATAAAACAGATCATGCTGCTGTTTGCCAGACGTTGCTGTGCACCAATTGGCTGCCATGTTTCCTACATACAACAATGACCACACTTCAAAAGTACTTCATTGACTGTAAAGCACTTTGGAACATTCTGAGCTTGTGAAAGGCACTTTGTAAAAGAAAATCATTCTTATGTTACTTTTTACCCACTTTATATTTTATTTACTAAATGCAAATCTCTGAAGCCATGCAATAGCCTCTTAATTTGCTGAGGTTAAGGTGATTAGTCCACCACTTAGCCTACAGAGGGGCACTCCGCAGTAATGTGCAACATTGTTTGTGCCTTTCCACAAGCGCATTACGGTTTGTACTGGGGCCCCAGCATCTGGGGTTGGCTGCACAGGGGCCTTGGCCTGTCCTGAACCTGTTTAGCAAAGACCACTCTCACCATGGTAGTTCAAAGCCTGCCATTCAACAGATTGGGTTTGTCACAAGGAACTTGATCCAAAGGATGTTTGCTAGTAGATCTTGCTCAGGAAGGCTGCTCCATATTGGGTGCTGAGATGGAAGGTGGGCAGTAAGTGGATTGGACAGGTCATCATGGAGTGGTAAGTGAGTTGCAGCATGGATAGTTTCAACCAATTTGTCAGATTTTGTCAGTCAGCGGATGTGTTGGGGGGTGATGTTTGTGAGGACAGGAAGCCAAGGGAGGGGTGTTGATCAAAGGGTTCCATCTATGATACACATTGTTGCATTCAATTGAGTATCAACAAGATGCGTGTGTTTTTCCAGACATGTGCACGGTACTCTGCTGCAGATTATGATAGGGCAAGTGCTGAAGTCTGGAGTCTTGTGGCAGCAGCATTCCATGTAGATCCAGCAAGTTTGGTTAGGAGATCATTTCTGGTTTTGACCTTTGTTGCTGTTTTCTCCGGATGTTCCAGTAGGACAAAGTCCTATTTAGAGTCACTCCTAAGACTGTTGGGTTGGGATCATGCTTTAGTGTCTGGCCATCCATGTAAATATGCAGGGTTTTTTGGCACTGGCATTGTGGAGGTGAAATACACTGGATATGGTTTTAGAGGGATTCAGCGTGAGATGCCATGTGCTGCAGTAGTCTGTCAACAGCCATCTTCATTAAGGATCTGGTCCACAGTGCAGAAGGATGGAGTTTGGGTGGCACAACAGGTATCATCAGCACAGATGAACTTGCAGGACATGGTTGTTGGCGGGTCATTTGTATATATGTTGAACAAGGTTGGGGCTAGCACTGAGCCCTGCGTTGTCTGTTGGCCTGTCTTCTCCATGCACTTTGCCCTTGCCCAAGTTGGACTTTAAATAGTCTGTTGCGAAGGAGTGTTTCAACAACTGTCCCGGCCCTGGTTGGAAGCACTCTGGGCACCTTTAGGAGGAGGCAGTTGTGCTACACTGTACTTTAGGCAGCCGTGGGATCCAATAGCACTTTGCCTGCCCTTTGTTGCATCTTGCTCGCCTCCCCCACTCCCTGAAATCAGTATAATTTTATTTTAAGTATACATGCAATATCAGATTTAGAGCAAAAAATAACTGATTTTTTAAGTGCTTGTGGAAATTCCAAAGGTCAGTTCGTGGCTGCTGTCTCGGGTGGATAAAATTGTTCCGGTATTTGTTTATATAATTAGCTGATTCAATCCCTCCTAAACTAATGAGTCACTGTTCACCTTATGTGAGTTTCAGGCAAGTAGAAGTGAAGCGTACCTGCTGGCTTAAGTTTTTTTAAGACCTGGGCCTTAATTTTACTTCCCTTAACAAGAAAGAGTTTCCAGATGGGAAGAGGGCAGCTGCCAGCAGGGTAATATTGGACCTGCAGATAAGTGAAGAGGAGGGGCTTTCAAGCAGGCCTCATGGGAGGAAAGCAGGAGAGTATGGGCTGGTGGAGGTTATGGCTTTCTTTGGGAGACACAAAGGAGCACTCCTGCCCCTTGAAGCCCCAAAGGGGAAATGTTTTCACTTTCACTGGTGGATCTCTTTGTTCTTCCCACCAGCTGCCAACATACTGCAGTCTGGCAAGTTCTGGGACTTTTCCTTTCAGGTCCCGGTTAAAATGTCTTTCGAGTGCGATTGATGTCATAGGATTTTTATTATTCATTCACACAATGCGAGCATCTCTGCTAATGGTAGCATTTACTGTCCATCCGTAATTTCCTCTGAGAAGCCAGTGATGAACACTACCGAATGGCTTGTTAAGGGCAGTTAAGTCAACTGCTTCGTGTGGGTCTGGAGTCACATGTAACCCAGGCCAGGTAAGGATGGTAGATTTCCTTCCTTAAATGACATTAGTGAACCAGATGGTTTTTCACCACTATCCAGTAATGTCATACTTACCATGACAGATACAAGCTTTCTATTCCAAATTTATTTAATTAATTGAATTTTAAATTCCCCAGCGGCTATGGTGGGGTTTGAACTCATCGTGGTGTCTGCATTCCTCATTTAGTAACATAACCACGATACTACTCTACCCAATAATACACATTACCGTTCATGTGTGAGGTTACCGCCTGTGTATTCACCTTATTTACCACCAAAGCCAACAACTGTAAGATCAGAGATCAGTGAGAATAGAACGAATTAAAGAGCCACTCCAGATTAGCTGCTCATCTAATCTTCTCCCACCCAGCGGGGAAAGTTTGAATCCCCTGTATCAGCAGGGAGCTTAAATACAAACATAGCAGTTGTCCAAGTGCTTTATGCCATCATAAAATGGTTGCTACCTTTTCTTATAGATAATCACATTCTTTTATTAACATACACATTTTTAATGTGAACCCTATGCTGTTCTTTCAAATCAGACAGCACAGGGTGGAGTTTCTACTTTGCACACATCAGCAATCCTGGCACACAGTACGCTGGAAATTGTGCTGGTTTTCCCGAATTGAAATACAGAGCTAAAACTCATTTGCATATTGCTGAATGTAACAACTTTCACGAACTAAAGCAATCAAACAACATAATAGAACACAACTTTTTATTTTTTCTTTGCAGTAAAAGATATTCCTCGATGTATTTAAGAGTCGTAACCAAGTGCCTTTTATCAATACAGTTAAAAATGAGTTTATCACAAAAAATAAGCATTCTAATAAGTGTCTTGTACACCATCGGTGAGTAACCTGACTTTAAATAATTGAAAATGATTTAAAAAAAAATATACAAAACCATTAGTTTCATTGGTGTGTTTCATAGGCAGGTCCTTAGCATTTTTTTTTCTATTTAGCATAAATAAAGCTTAATTTCTTTGAAGGACTGCAATCGGTGCAATTGGTGAAGACATGCCATGTAATTAATTCAGGCATGGCCAGTTTTATGGGTATAGCCAGCTTCCCACATGATTTTTTTTAAACTAACGTAGAAAATTGTGGAAATTTGATTTATGCTCAACATAACTTGCATTTAAAATTTCTCGATCTCGTATGCCGGCTTGCCCAAATTCGGGCAAATTGTACTGCTAAAACAGCATAAAGTAGTGTAAACTCTAGGTTCATAAGCGATTAGATGAATCATGGTGAACGTTTTCCTTTGTCTGTTTGTCAAGATTGTCACAGCTTCCTGATTTCTGATTTACCTGTGTTTTAAAGCTATTACTTGAATACTGGAAAATTGTCATGTGGTGAGAGAAGCATTGCGTCTTTACAAATATAGCTGTTGTCAAACTCTTGATAAATGGCACTTCATTGTAGGTGGAGTATATATTATTACATATATTTTTAAATTTATGCTGTTGATTTGTTTAGGTAAATTACAAATTGTAATAACAAAAATATTCTTTACTGTGCGCAACTAACAATATGTAAGCATGCATACGACAAAACATCTGGAGGCTGTGACACTAAAGGCTTCTGTCTGAACACAGTAATGAATCAGAATATGACATGGCATTTTTTTTGTCGTATTCAACATTTCTTGGTTATTCATAGCAATGCAATAATATTTTATTAAACTATTAATTATTTATAGGTGTAGTATGGCTTTATTAAACATTAATTCACACGAATATTTAAAATGAACTGTTTCCTAGCACGTGACAGAAAGGAAATAAGAGACATAAATATTAATCGAAATATAGAATGAAGGTAAAACAAGACCAAAAGTACTAATCTATTCAAGTAAATATATTCCCCTTTAAGATGTAATTCAAGAATGAGGCTCAATTAATGCAATTCCAACTAACCTGAATTAGAATTCTGACAATGAGATGCTTTGTTTCTGTTTGTACAATGCACAATTTTATTTAAAGCAAATAAACAATGAAGTTAGAGAAATAAAATTCTGAGTGACAATGCCCCTCTATTCCTTCATACTTTTCTGCTAAGATATGTCTAATTTCAGTTAAGATTGAATACAGCTCCTGCTTCAATAATAGTGGTGAAGGGACTCCAAACACAAGGAAGAAATAGTAATAATGTCGACCAGCACCTCTCTATAATTCCTTGTTACTGCAGTCTTTTATTCTCATGTGTCACATCCCTATGCGTGTGACTTCAATCATGCTGTGTTGCTGCTGTCTATCTGCTGAAAATGAACAATCTGTCTGATATACAATCAGATTATCCAAGCAGGTTAAGTCAATTACTACGGCCACTATGAGGTCACAAAAGTTGCTGCATTGCCATTTAAATAGAATTAAAAATTCACTATTTTAATATAGCTAATTTTACTTACGTAAGAACTGGTGTATAAATTGTACCTCAATCCAGGTTTTATGCGCATCCTTTAAATGAAGTGCGTAGGAGTCACTTCAACAAAAGTGCAACATTAAAATGGGGGAGTGCTTTGTGTGGAGGTGTGATGTGCATCAGAATTTACAAAAATGCTATTTGAAAATATGTCAATCCACCATGATTCTAGTTTTCACGGTCAGATTTACCACCATTATTTTCAAATGGATTACGAAGTAATGCTTTGTACAATCATCATTGATCTGAAAACTAAGACTAGTATGTGATCATTGGGTAATGTTGCTTTACGTGCAAGTCAAATGCTTTGAGTGACATGTTAAAATCAGATTCAAAATACTGCTTTAAATGCAACAGTAGCAAATCGTAGAATTCTGACTTGACTTTCAATGTTCCATCATTAAAAGTAAAACCATATAGATAAAACACTTGCTTCAGATTGATAAATTACAGTTTTATAAAGAAATATTCTGTTATTTTTATATGTACACCTTCTTCCTCTGTTCATGCGTATAAATTTTAAAATGTGTACGTTATTATTAAAGTTCCAAGGACTTGAGATATGGGTCTGTTAGAAATAAATAAAACATCCAGATAAATGCTAATAAATGTTTTGCATTGATAACATGGAACTATATTTTCAAGCCAATATTAAAACCCATCAGTTTACATGAATCATTATCTTCTGGCTTCAATTAAATTTGCTTCCTTATTCTTGACCAATCAGATTTAAATTTCTTATATGGTTGGACAGTATAGATTTAAGGTGTCATGGCCAACAACTTGCATCTCTACAATTGGCTCAGGTTAGAGCATTATCCATATTCAAGTGCTGCATTGTGAATATATCTGGTCTGTGTGAGCCCAGTCTATGCACTTTCTATCTGTTTTAAACATATCTGGATACTTTCCGCCCCATCTCCAACCCGCATATACTTAGCGTAAAAGAAAACCCTAAAGTAACTGAAGCTTCATTTTCCTTTTTCAGCACTCATCTCATCTCATTATTATTGTATTACTTTATTGCTCATAATAAAGCTATATAAATCAAATCCATATAAGCAAAGCAAACCATTAAAACGCCATTCAAATATAAATTTATACTGATATAAAACTGAAAGTTATGTACATCCCTTTTAGTCTGAAACAGAGAGCAGAATTTTCCCAAATTTGCTCTAAGTGTGGTAGCGGCCAGGTAAAATAACGTTTTACCAGCCGGCTGTTTTGGTGGGTTTTCACACTGTATCATCCCGAACCCGCCCCATCATTTATGTATTCCTGGGGCAGAACTTTCTGTCTGTTGGGCGGGGGGGAAGCAGGAATGGGTGCGGGCGGACCCGATCACCGGCGTGCCGCCATTTTACGCGGGCGGGCCAGTTAAGGCCCGCCCAGTGTGTCTCGCGGCTCCCGGGGACAGCGGGAGCGGGCGGGTGGCGGCGGATCGGCAATCGCCGCTGGGTCCAATGGCGACCCGGGGGCCTGTTTAAAGGCCAAGCTGCAGCCGCCCCAAGGCTGCTGTACATGGTCCAGAAGTTGGGGCCAACACAGATCCAGGCTGGCCACACAGGAGGGTTGGGTGGGTGGTCAAAGTGCGCCCCGGTTTTCGGATGAGTGCCTTGCTGCCCTCCTCGAGGAGGTGGCAGCACAATGGGGGGTGCTCGTCCCCCAGGACGGGAGAAGGAGGCCACCCCGCTTGACTAAATGTGCATGGGGGGAGGTTGTGAGCTCCCACAATGTGGTATGGCGCACATGGACCCAGTGCCGTAGGCACTTCAACGACCTGCTGCGCATGGGAAGGGTGAGTAGCATTTTGGCATCGTTCACTTAACCCATCATGTAAGCTTCTCCCCCCCTGATGCCCCACCCATGTCTGACTGGCCTGAATGCAATGAGTCATTGATGGCATGTGTCCTTAGCTGGGCGGCACAGCAGATATTCCCTATGCATTCGTCAGCCTGAGAGGGTGGTGATGAGATGGGTTCTGCACCCGCAGCATATGATGGACTGAGAGCCACATGAATGTGGTGGGGGCAACCTGGCATACCTGCACCCAGGCGCAGTGCTCAGACTCCAGGACATGTTGAAGTCAGGGTGATGACATGGTGGGAGGGGGTCTTCAAGATGGCGTGGAGCAGATCGATCTGCTGCCCTCTGCGACCCAAGTCATTGTGCCTCCTTGCTACGGCAGGTTAAACTGTGTGCTCCCAAGTGTGATGAAGGCAGCATGTAGCCAAGGGGGGTGGTGGGGGAGGTGTGGGAAGGACACTCCTGGCATATTTGTGTGAGTGTTCAGCAGCATCGGGGTAAGGATGCATTGGACCCCTGCCATGGCCAACTGGGTTTGGGGTAGGCCTGTCATGAGGAGATTCACGGCACAATTATCACTTATCAATGCTCTTTTCTCATTTCCAGGAGAAGAATTCTCAGAACACTGCCGAGCGGGTGAGGACTGGCGGTGAGCCAGCCCAGGTAGTGCTGCTTAGCCGCTTCAAGCAGGCGGCCCTCGACCTGGAGGGGCCCCATGTGCCCAGGTACACCGGAGCCAGAGAGGCTGGGGCTCCACGGGCAGGTATGTGTGGCCAGCACTCACATCACCAGTAGTCTTCCAATAGCCACGGCAGTGCTGATTGTTGAGTGAGTGACGTCACCAACATGGCTTGTTCATTGCGTGTGGAATGATGAATGCATGATGATCCGGGGGACAGGCATGTACATTGACATTTTCCACACGCTAACTAATCGAATTTCCTTACTCTTCCTTTCAGCATCAGCGGCGCAGGGCTGGGCCCCCTCTGAGACCTGAGGGCCATGAAGTGTCAAAATCGCCAGCATCATACCATCTCTGCCAGGCAGGCACCAGCGCAGATACTGGAACCTCAGTGGGCATCAGACCTTCGGCTAGTGTCCTGGGGCATGGCAGTGAGGGCACTTAACAGTCGCTGGAGGAGCTGGTGGAGACAGAGAGTGCCCATGGCATGAGCAGTCGGAGGACTGCAGGGGGCCCAGGCACATGCTCAGTCCGTGGCTGATGATGAGCCTCTGGAGTCGTCCGCGATGCAGCCAACTCACCAGACTGGTCCAGGCACTGGAGACTCATCTTCAGCATCCCGATGGGCTGCTCCACCAGGTTGCAAGCTGCTGCATGAGCCTCATTATAGTGTCGCTCTGCTGCAGTCTGAGGTTGCTGCAGTCTGAGGTTGCTGCACGGGTGTCATCAGTCACATCGTCTGTGGGTAGCCCTTGTCCCTGAGGAGCCAACCCTGCAGCCTCTGTGGACTCTTGAAGACTCCAGGGATCTGTGGCTGACTGAGGATGTAGGCATCGTGCACACTCCCTGGAAACCGTGCACACACCTGCAGGATGCGTTTCTGGTGGTCACACACCAGCTGCACATTCAGCAAATGGAATTCCTTGCGGTTGATGTAGTCCATCATGTGTTGCGACAGAGATCTGAACGCCACATGAGTGCAGTCAATTGCACTGTGGTGTGTGCCCTCGTGAAGATGGCATCCATGACCTCATGGATGTATTTGTGGGCAGAGGCTTGAGAGATCCCACAGAGGTCACCTGTGGAACCCTGAAAGGAGCTACTGGCGTAGAAATTGAGCGCCACAGTCACTTTCAGAGCTACTGGCAGTGGATGCCCTCCATGTCCCTGTGGCCCCAAGTGCTGCAGTAAATGGTGGATGTGAGAGACCAGTTCCCTAGACATGCGCAGTCCTCGGCGACACTGGTTCTCAGTCATCTGCAGGCTATAGACCCTGGGTTCCGACCAGTGACGGCTCGATCTGGCTCTTGGGCGGTGTGTGCAGGAGCCCCAGCCGCCCCTTCTTCCTGAGGTTGCTGCTCTTGCCTCTGCGCAGCCAGGAGCCTCAGACACTCTCTCTTCTGTCTTCTTCGCTCTTCTGGTGTACTAACAACCTGCCCCTTAATGCTTCCCGGAGAGTGCTGGCCACCACTTGGATGGCCGGAGATTAGTGCACTGCGCGGCTGCCCTGTTAGCTTGAACCATGGGGGAGACTGGTCCAAACCAGGATGCTGAGATTGCAAGGGGCTGTGAGAGCTTCCAGCAGTGACTACTACATGGCCAGCTTTAGCCAGGAGATGTACAATGTCTGCAGTCCACTAAAATGCCCATGAATTTGTAGTGTGTGCCGGCGGGGGTGGGGGCTTGAAGCTCTAGAGCACTTTATGGCAGTTTGATGCCTCTGCATTGTTTGAGTGGGCAGATAAGCTAGGAGCCCGACCCCAATTATATCACTGTGGCTGTGCCTGAACTGTCTCAGTTGCAGAAGAATGGTCACTTTCTACAGGTCTCCCGAATGCGTGGCCACTTCCCTCGCCACCCTACCCTCCCCACCCAAAATGCTTGTGTGCTATATTCAATGGCAAGGCTGCCCCTTCCAAACCCCCCGCCATTAATCGCCTCAGAGGCAGGGCTGCCCTTAACCAACATACCCCCTGGCTACCAGTCGCCTCAACGTAGGGCTGCAGTTGCCTCTGATGCCCTCCCCATCACCAGTTGAGCAGGGCGGCACTTAACCCCGACCCCCCCACCCCCCCCCCCCACCCCCGCCGAAGCCTGAAAAGCAACAGGCGGCCCTGGCAAGCTCTGCAGAACGTTGATGTGCACTCACCTCCAGTTCATCCAAAGTGCAGGCCACCAAGTGCACGTCGCCTCTGTGCTGTTGTGAAACACGCTGACATGGACGGACGATCCAGCAGGGGTGCAAGAGCCTGGCGAGATGGCCTGATAATGATATGCTGATGTATTGCATTGAGGTTCCCAATGTTCGATGGCAGGAAATGCGGCCCTCCGTCAGCGGGCTGAGCGCACAATTGCGACCTGCCGTCATGAAACTGATCGCTCCATATTGTCCACTCACGCCACCTATCATGCCCGCCACCAGCAGACACGGAAAATTCCACCCATAGTGTTGTGTAATAACATGTATATATGTTGGGATGTATCAAACACACGCCCATGTCTCAGTATTACCTTTGCTGAGGGATACTTTTTTTCCTTAAGGCAAGTTTCCGACATGTGGTGTGACTATCATAACCTACCATATTGCCTCTTGTTTGCTAATGGCCTGAATTTCCAAATAGTTAGGGAAGTTATGAAACATTACTTGAATTCTGAGAATGTCATTGTATTAGCTTAGATAAAAACTTAATTCTTTTCAAGTGAAATTTATCTGAGTTAAAACTACCAGGTTGGGATTTCCATGTTCAAGAGTCGTAAGAGGAGTTCCCCCTTTCAATGTTCTACCATTGGCCACACCCTAGATTAGAAATGGCCCAAGTCAGATAGAAATCTCTTTATGGTACAACTGTAGGACACCTTTTAAATTTCTATGCATCCTTCATTGAAGAATATTTCATTTTTGTTAATGCCAAAATATGAATAATTTTGTAATCTTTCAGAACTGGAGTACAGAGGGGAAACTATCAAAAATACTTGGTTTTCCTTGTCTAGACTCATAAAATACAAACCATAGACTAACCTGTTCGTTTTAAAATTTATTTGAAAAAGACTGTGGGCTTGAGGCCAATGTTCCCTCTAAACTTCATGGCTGCACAGCGACCTCCAAGCCTCCGCACAGGTCGTGCATAAATTGGTCCCTTTAAGTTACCACGTATGCGCACATGTGCAAAAAAAAAATAAAGAGATAGGGCTAGAGTTAGTGAACAAATTCACTGGGCACTGCAAAAAAAATTAGAGTTTGTTGACTGAGGCAGTATGTTGATGTTCAATGCAATGTGCAATGAATAATTGTTCATAGGTTTGTGCCTGCAATATCCCATATGCCACATGACAAATTCCTGATAGTGACGGAGCCAACAGGAGTTGCTGTGACAGAAACATCCCCTTAGGCAGAAATGGAAAAATCAGCATGCAATTTATCCTGATTTTCCTTTCTTTTGTCTATTTGGTGACAGCTGGAGACCACTGCAACAAGGGCAAATTTTGCTGTATTTGACCCTGATGGTTACTAAGAGCAAAGAAAGGCTGAGAGAAAGCTTAACAAGGGTAGCAAGTCACATATTCCAATTGTGATGTATTTTCCAGTAACTTTGGTTCGGCAAGTCACTTTTACCCCTCTTTTTTTTCGCCTCTTGTTGTATGAGGGACTAAGTTCCAGGCAATGACACTGCCTAGGGAAGAAATGTAGGTTTGAGAAATGTGTGAGTGTCTGCTTCTGGCACTGTGGCTCAAGCTGTTAGTGGCTGGATCAAAAACAGCACTGGGAGAGGTCAGAGAGCAAGTTGTCTAGTCGCCTTTGAACTGGAAAATGAAATTTCTAGAAGGGGAGGAGAGAAGCTCTGTGAAGAAGACCTTTATAGGCTTGTGACACAATATTACTTAATCCCATCAATTCATAATCAACCTCCTGCCTCTCTCATATGAATCCTTTTTCTCCCCACTTCAGCTGGTAATGAGGGCTGTGGGATGGTGTGTGACTTTCCAGCATAAAATGTCTTTATGCTTCAACCAAAGGGAAAGGGAAGTCAACAGGCAGTTGACATGGCAAGATTGCTTTTCCCTGTTGTGAGATTTCCCACTAAGCACCCAACAGAGAAGTGACAAAACTCACTACACATTATGAACAAATTCCAGTGTCAGACACTACTATGACCAATCACAGCTGCAGGAGCAAACGCCTGAACCACATATCAATTCAATGTTAGTGTTACAGTTCATTCCCTTTATAAAATAATTGTAATTTGTTCATCAAAAAGTGCGTTCAGTTTGTGAACTAAACATATTAGACCATGTCTGTCATTGTCTAATAAGTATTAAGATTTTGACAACTGGAAACATATCACTGCCCAAGAGCCTGTGTTTTAAATTCAGTGATTATAATCACGCACAAAAAAAGCACAGTTGAGGCTAGTCAATTTTTGCTAGCAACATCTGCACTTTCAAGTAGAAAATTTTGCTATTGAAAAATATCACACCAATTATAACAGATAATTACCTTTGTTAAAAAAAAACTCCTAAGGTGTTTAGGAAGAGAGTAATGATGGTTCTTAGCTTGGATAATGCAGCCAGCCATTGGGAGAATTGCTGTCTTTGTATCAGAAGATGACTCTTGTTTCTCCTTCTATTCTGGCTCACCAGGAAACTCATCTCTATCACTCACAATCACACTCCTCTAATCACAAGACACAAAAAAACAAGACAGTCATTTATATAATGTATTTCCCTGCTGAGTGGAAAATGGTAGGTGGCTTTGTTCAGAAATCGCTGGCTACTTCTGATGGTCTTATAACCGTGCTGTGTCTTTGTTTTCTCATCTTATGCTACAATTCAGAACTATCAAAAATCAAATATGCACATACTTTTTACACGCGCAAACCTACTTATGAAGCTCAATGTAACATTTCTCCACTTAAATTCTGAAAGTTGAAATTGTGTACAAAGTGGTTTCTACATTGTATCCCATGGACCATGCAAAATGATTCCTAAACAACAAAAATGCATTATATAGTTAGGTTATATCCAATCACCACCTTAACCATCATGTGCCCCTCACACCCACATTTACTCCAATAATTGAAGGGTAAGCAAATAGGCCATTGACTCTGACACTGTTCCCATTCTACTGTGCAGCTGACAGGATTTATGCTATGCCCCAACACAAGAGGAGTGCCTACTGTTTTTACTCAATGTGAGATGCCATGCAAATCCTGACAAATAGCTGTTATTTATTTATACAGTGCCTTTCATGACCTCAGAATGTTTGAAAGCACTGTACTCTTAAAGTATAGTCAGTGTTGTAATGTTGGGAATTGTGCCAACAATTTGTGCATATAGGTCAGCAGATTCAGATTTGTTATTATTGGGACTGGAACCTGCAAGCACAATAATTGAAGACAATGGGCAGAATTGCCCAGGATCGCATTAAGTGCAGTAGCAGGAGCAGGCGTGAAAAACGACCTTTTTCCCGCCGATTGCAAAGGTGGCTTTTCATGCCATATTGTCCACTTCCCACCTCATTAATTTTGCACCGCAGGAAACAAACCATCATGCTGGTGGGCGGCCTCTGAATTGCCGCCATGCCATTACCTCACTGTTTCCTCACTCCGGATGCCATGTCTAAACTGCAGTCGCGCACTCAGTCCTCAACGCTTGCAGCCCAGGACTGCTCCAGTGAAGAAATGGCCCTGAAAGCCAAGAAGAGTTCAGTGACCCATCACTGGAATGCCTTTTAGAGGTCCGCTGTGATGTCACCAACCCCACTCTGGCCGCAGGAGGTCCAGCAATCTTGCCACTCCGACTTGGGGGGCAGTGGCAGCGGTGGTCAGTGCCATTGCTGCACAGAAGAGGTTGGCCATGCAGTGCACAAAGAGAATGGCTGATCTCATTTGTGCTGCCAGGGCAAGACAACCATCTCATCACTCTAAACTCACACACTCACAAGCCCATCACACATTCACTGGCAAGCCTTACGGTTGGTCTGGTAGGTAAAGAACTGCCCGTGACTCCCCCTAAAAGTGATGTGGTGCTGCCTGCGTAGCCTGGCGCTGATGACCACTAGTAAGAACATAAAAACATAAAACAGCCCATCTCTATGGCAGCATGGTATGCTTTGGGATCGTCTCAAACAGAACTAAGAAACTTAAGAAATAGGACCGGGAGTAGACCATTCGGCCCCTCAAGCCTGCTCCACCATTCAATAAGATCATGGCTGATCTGCTTGTGTTTTGAATTCCACATTCCCATCCACCCCCGATAACCTTTGATTCCCTTATCTAACAAGAATGTATCTACCTCTGCCTTAAAAAGTATTCAATGACACTGCCTCCGCTGCCTTCTGAGGCAGAGAGTTCCAAAGTCGTACAACCCACTGAGAGTAAAAAAATTCTCCTCATCTCTGTCCTGAAAGGGCGACCCCTAATTTTAAAACAGTGCCCCCTAGTTCTGGACTCACCCACAAGAAGAACATCCTTTCCACGTCCACCTTGTCAAGGCCATTCAGGATCTTGTGTACTTCAATCAAAGCATCCCTGACTCTTCAAAACTCAAGTGGAATCAAGCCCAGTCTGTCCAACTTCTCCTCATAAGACAACCCACTCATTCTAGTTATCGATCTAGAATCTTCTCTAAACCACCTCCAATGCATTTACATCCTTCCTTAAATAAGGAGAACAAAACTGCACACAGTATTCGAGGTGCAGTCTCACCAATGCCCTGTATTACTGAAGCATGACATCCTTACTTCTATGTTCAATTCCTCTCATAATAAAGGATAGCATTCCATTAGCCTTCCTAATTACTTGCTGTATCTGCATATTACCTTTTTATGGTTCATGTACTAGACACCTAGATCCCAGTGCACCTCAGAATTATGCAGCCATTCTCCATTTGAGTAATACTTTGCTTTTTGTTCTTCCTGCCAAAGTGAACAACTTCACGTTTTCCCACATTTGCCCACTCACTCAACCTATCTATATCTGTCTGCAACCTCCTCATGTCCCCTTCACACTATACATTCCTACCTATCTTTGTGTCATCTGCAAATTTAGCTACCATTCCTTCACTCCCCTCATCTAAGTCATTGATGTAAATTGTAAAAAGTTGAGGCCCCCGCACAGACCCCTGTGGGACTCTACTCATCACATCCTGCCACTCTGAAAAAGACCCATTTATGCATACTCTCTGCTTTCTTCCGGCCAGTCAATCTTCTATCCATGCTAATATGTTACCCCTTACTCCATGCGCTTTTATTTTCCATAATAAGTTTCGATGGCACCTTATCAAATGCCTTCTGGAAATCCAAGTACAGTATGTCCCGACAAGCTCCCCTTTATTCATTGCGCATGTTACTCCTTCAAAAAACTCCAATAAATTGGTTAAACATGATTTTCTTTTCACAAAACCATCCTGACTCTTCTCGATTGCCTTGAGCTCTTCTAAGTGCCCAGCTATAACCTCCTTAATGATCGATTTTAACAACTTCCCCAAGACAGACGTCAAGCTAACGGGCCTATAGTTTCCTGTTTTCTGCCTCCCTCCCTTCTTGAATAGAAAGGTTACACTTGCTACTTTCCAGAATCTAGCGAATTTTGAAAAATTAACACCAGCGCATTGACTACCTCATTAGCCACCTCTTTTAAGACCCTAGGATGTAGTCGATCAGGATCTGGAGACTTGCCAGCCCACAGCTCCAACAATTTGCTCAGTATCATTTCCCAAGTGATTTCAATTTCACCAAGTTCCTCTCTCTGTTTCACCTCCTGATTTGCAGCTATCACTGGAATGTTTTTTGTATCCTCTGTAGTGAACACGGAAACAAAATATTTGTTCATTTCTTCCGCCAATTCCTTATTATCTGCTATTAACTGTCCACTGTCACTTTCTAGAGGACCAATGGCAGAGAATAAATATTTATTTACTCTTTTCCTTTTTAAATACCTGTAGAAACTCTTGCTATCCATTTTTACATTTCTAGCTAGCTTCCTCTCATACTCTAATTTCTTTCTCCTGGTTAACCTTTTAGTTATTCTCTGCCATTCTTTATATTCTGACCAGTCATCTGCCCTGCCACTCATCTTTGTGGATGTTTATGCCTTTTCCTTAAATTTGATGCTTTCCTTAACTTCTTTAGTTAACCACAGATGGTCGGTCCTCTCCTTAGAATTTTTCTTTATAATAGGAATGTTTTTATTCTGAATACTCTGAAATATCCCCTTAAATGTCTGCCACTGCTTCTCTATTGATCTATCCTCTAGCCCAGTTTCTCAGTTCACTTCAGCTAGCTCAGCTTTCATGCCCACCTAATTGCCCTTATTTAAGTTTAAGGTACTAGTCTTAGACCCATTCTTCTCCCTTTCAAATTTGATGTAAAATTCAATCATATTGTGGTCGCTGTTACCTAGGGGTGCCTTTACTCTGAGCTTATTAATTAATCCTGTCACATTACACAATGCCAAATCTAATATAACCTGCTCTCTGGTTGGTTCCAGAATATGCTGCTCTAAGAAACTATCTCAAAAGCATTCTAAGGACTCCTCATCCAGGCTACTACTGTCAATCTGATTTCTCCAGTTTATATGTAGATTAAAATCGCTCATGATTATTGCCACGCCTTTATCACAAGTGCACAGTATTTTCTCTTGAATACTTTGTCCTACACTGTGGCTACTGTTAGGGGGCCTTTAGACCTCTCCCGCAATTGATTTTTTTCCCCTACTATTCCTCATCTCCACCCAAACCGATTCTACATCCTGATCTCCTGAACCAAGGTCATCTCTAACTATTGCACCAATGCCCCCTTTGATAAACAGTGCTACCCCTCCATCTTAACCTAGCTTCCTATTCTTCTTGAATGTCATGTACCCCTCAATATTCAGTACCAAATCTTTGTCATCCTGCAGCCACGTCTCCATAATTGCTATCAGATCATATTTATTTACTTCAGTGTGGGCCATCAATTGATTTACTTTGTTATGAATGCTACAAGCATTCAGATACAAAGCCTTCAGTTTTGTCTTTTATTACCTTTGTAACATCTAGTCTTGACTATTGACGTAATCTTAGGTTTTTTTCCCTCTGTCTCTTCCTGCCATTCTCTGACCCTCATTTCTCATGTTACTATTTTGCTCTCCTGTCTTGACTCTACACCTTGAATTGCTACCTCTACCCTAGCTTGATTCCCTCACCCCTCTTGCTTAGTTTAAAGCCCTCTCTACTTCCCTGGTCATGTAATTTGAGAGGACACTCAGGTATAAACCATCGCAATGGTACAGCCCCCACTTTTCCCAGTACTGATGCCTTAAGCAAGGTGGGCAAACAAACCTTGAAGTCCTGAGCGAAGTGCAGCTCGCCAGGAGCACATCACTTATGCACAGTTGTGAAACTCATCAGCGTGATGTACCCGGGTGATCCAGCGGGGGGGGGTTGATTCCAGCGAGTAATGAGATGCTAAAGTATCGAAATTAGGTTCCCTATGTGCAGTGGGAAACGAGGCCCACCAGTGATGGGTGGAGCAGATGATCACAAACTGGATTTACGACGACATGAAACCGATTTTTGTGATCTCTTGATATTTTCCACTCCTGCTCGCCATGATGCCCACCGCAAATGGGAGTGGCTGATTCTGCCCAATATTTTAACTGCTGCATTACCAGATTCCTCAACAACACTATGGCCAAAAATTTCCCCCCGTGCGGGGGTGGTGGGGGGGGGGGGGGGGGGGGGGAGACGGGCGTTAACCCGATTGGCTCCCCCAATCGGGTCCGTGCCGCCATTTTACGTGGGTGGGCCAATTAAGGTCCATCGTGACGCATGCCCGGAAGTACTGAGCGCTCCCTGTGCGGGCGGGGGGGTGATTCCCTGAGTGGTTCCCTATGCTCTTTTGCGCATGCGCGCGAAAAAGTACAGAGATCTCCCTGAGGCAAAGAGGTGCCTCAGGGAGATTTGTTTCAGTGTTAAACTTTTAAATAAAGGATTTTAAAACTTTTAAAACATGTCCCCTCATGTGACACTATCACATGAGCTGGGACATGTCAAAGAATAAATGTATAAATCTTTATTAGATTTTAAAACAGTTCATGAAATCTCATCCCACCTGTGGATGAGGTTTCATGAAAAATGCAAAGGCCGCCTGGGCTCTTCGCTTGCCCACCAACCTTAAGGCTGGACGGCAGCTCATTAAATTGAGTTAATTAGGTTTGAAATGGCCTTAATAGACCTTTGACAGTCGGCTGTGCGCCCGCTGAACTGAATATCTAGATGACGTGCGGTGACGATGGGACACCTGTCCGACATCACCATGCGTCATTTTACACACCGGCGAGCGGGCTCCACCCCCCGCTCGTCAATGGGAAAATGCTGCCCCATAAATTTTTCACCCCTAAGTCCAATCCTTCCTTCTAAATGTGCTGACACTTACTATGTTACAGTTCTATAGGTGTTGGTAACTTCTGGCATCTTCATCAACATGACTGTTCTTCATCTCTGAGCTTTCACAGTCAAGTTTGTCAAGCTCAGAGAGGCATAGCAGCTGAGGCCTTACCCAACATCCACAGATGTGCAATCCCCAGCAAGGGCCTCTCAAGATCAGCCACCAGTGGGTAACTGGCTGATCTTTATCCTTCCTTGATCCTAGGAGGCTGAGACTAATCATAGCATCTCAACTTTTGCCTTGGTTCAGATCAGCAAACAGCCCAAATCTGTGACCTTTCTCACTGAAAAGCTTGGTGCAGGTGGTAAGATGGATAACATTGTACTCACCATATTTTCTCACTTCCATTATCCAGCCTTTTAGCAATGGCTTAAATGGCCTATTATTCCAATGTCCATGTGAGTCCAGACAGGCATATATGTGCATGTGCATGTTTGTCACTGAGTTTGATGAGAATCACGTGTGAATGACATGTGAATCCTTAGAATATCAGAAGCAATCTAAAGTCACTACTGTTAGGAGGGTATTGGTTGCAGAGCAGTATCTCTCAAGGAAGTCGTTGTAGCCTTCAGTAAGTTAACTGTAACCCTTTATTAACAAGTAGAACTATTTACACATGTACAGTAAAGGGTACAGGCTGGGAGCTTTCTCCATGCTTAGGTCTTAGCCATCTCTTCTCAACACCACACTGACCCCTGGGCCTGGGTCATCTGCCTTCTTGCATCACTGTGTGGGTGGTACTGTACTCAGCCCCACATTGACTCTGTATGTGCCAGACCCTTATACTGCAACTACTGTTCCAGAATTCCCTAGTTCCCAAATAGTGATAACTGAGCTACTTAAGTATTGTAGATATTACTTTGTGGTAATTTTTCAAAGGTTTAAAGGGCAAAACTTTTAAATGCCTTGAAAGCTTGACAGCTCCCATTCATAGATGTTTTTGACAGCTCCTCTTGACACTTTTGACAGGTCCACTTGACAAGTCCTCCTGACACTTCTGATAGGTCTCTTGATAATTTTGAAAGGCCCTCTTGACAGGTCCTCTTGACAGTTTTGACGGTTGATTTTGACAGGTCTGTTGACAGTTCCAATGAGCTTGACAATTGATGAGTTTTTGCACTTTTTACATACATTCATGTCTACTTTTAAAAATTCCAAAGGGCAACTGACCTCCCCCAAAAGGCACGTTACCTTCTCAAAGGGCACCTGACCTCCCAAAAGGGCATCTGTCCTCCCACAAAGTTGTCCCAGGACCTGACCCAAAGGGGTATTTTACCTCTCCAAAGGGGTACCTTGGCTATCCAATGAAATGCATAAAGTTTAGACCTGCTCTTACCAGGTCCACGCTGCACACTTCATGTTCCACACTCCCGGGATTCAAAAATCCAACTTCAGTGGAGGCAGCTGATGATTTAAATAGCCATCAGCCTCTGTGAACCAAGCATGCATGCAATGTGAGCTGGCTCAATTCCCGCCCCCGCAAAAATGGGAGGTACCATGTTCAGGAGTGGGGCTGATGATTTTCGGGCACTTATCCATTTTTGCCATGACAGAGAGGCTCACCATTTGGACAAACATCTGGGCCTCAGTCTATAGTATGGCCAATGTAGGCATTGCACCCCAGCTCTGGCTCATCTTTGTACCTTCTATATGTAATTCTGTCCAGAATTAACTCTGCACAGTACCGTTTGCCTTTCAGTGGTATGGGGATTTTTTTTGGGTTTGACTTGACTACAAGGCGATCTATCAGAAGGTGGAAGATTGGAACATAATTGCTTCTGTATGGCAGATTTGATGGTGTATTACCTGAATAAGGCAGGTTTGCAGAACTCCAAGTTACTATGGATGACTAACCTTTCAGCCTGACCCATCAAAGGCCTTATCAAAGACTTATTGAGCAGAATTTTATGCCTTGTGGGTGGGCACATGCCTGACCCGTAAAATAGTCTGAGAAGCGAGTGTCTTGACGGCATCCCGCACGCACGCAATCTTCAGGTCGGCAGGCGTGCGCGGGAGTTGGAACTGTGCCTGCCATCAGTTAACAGGCCATTAAAAACCCAGTTAACCCGATTTTACGTTGCCCGTGTGATTTCGCGCTTGTCGCATCGGCAAAATGGGCAGTTGGACAGCCCCCATTTTGCAAAACTTTATCCAAGGGTGGGATAAAAAGGGTCAATGGCAATGCCAGTGTGAGTAGTGAAGAGGTTAGGATATAGTTTGCTGCTGTTTGCTTATTTGAACATGACAGCTTCATTTCCATTCTTTTTTTTCATTCATTCACGGGATGTGGGCTTCACTGGCTGGGCCAGCATTTATGGCCCATCCCTAGATGCCCTTGAGAAGGTGGTGGTGAGCTGCCTTCTTGAACCGCTGCGGTCCATGTGGTGTAGGTACACCCACAGTGCTGTTAGGAAGGGAGTTCCAGGATTTTGACCCAGCGACAGTGAAGGAACGGTGATATATTTCCAAGTCAGGATGGTGAGTGACTTGGAGGGGAACTTCCAGCTGGTGGTGTTCCCATCTATTTGCTGCCCTTGTCCCTCTAAGTGGTAATGGTCGTGAGTTTGGAAGGTGCTGTGTAAGGCCTTGGTGAATTCCTGCAGTGCGCCTTGCAGATGGTACACACAGCTGCTACTGTGCGTCAGCGGTGGAGGGAGTGAATATTTGTGGATGTGGTGCCAATTAAGCAGGCTGCTTTGTCCTGGACGGTGTCCAGCTTCTTCCATGCAAGTGGGGAGTATTCCATCACATTCCTAACTTGTGCCTTGTAGATGGGGGACAGGCTTTGGGGAGTCAGGAGGTGGGTTACTCGTCGCACGATTCCTAGCCTCTGACCTGCTCTTGTAGCCGCAGTATTTATATGGCTAGTCCAGTTCAGTTTCTGGTCAATGTAATTCCCAGGATGTTGATAGTGGGGGATTCAGTGATGGTAATACCATTGAACATCAAGGGGTGATGGTTAGATTCTCCCTTGTTGGAGATGGTCATTGCCTGAGACTTGTGTGTTGTGAATGTTACTTGCCACTTGTCAGCCCAAACCTGGATATTGTCCAGGTCTTGCTGCATTTGGACATGAATTGCTTCAGTATCTGAAGAGTCGCGAATGGTGCTGAACATTGTGCAATCATCAGCGAACATCCCCACTTCTGACCTTATGATGGAAGGAAGGTCATTGATGAAGCAGCTGAAGATGATTGGGCCTAGGTCACTACCCTGAGGAACTCCTTCAGTAATGCCCTGGAGTTGAGATGACTGACCTGCAACAACCACAACCATCTTCCTTTGTGCTAGGTATGACTCCAGCCAACAAAGAGTTTTCCCCTTGATTCCCATTGACTCCAGTTTTGCTCGGGCTCCTTGATGCCACACTTGGTCAAATGTTGCCTTGATGTCAAGGACAGTCACTCTCACCTCGGGAGTTCAGCTCTTTTGTCCATGTTTGAACCAAGGCTATACTGATGTCAGGAACTGAGTGGCCCTGGCGGGACCCAAACTGGGCATCAGTGAGCAGGTTATTGCTGAGCAAGTGTCGCTTGATAACACTGTTGATGACCCCTTCCATTACTTTATTGATGATCGAGCGTAGACTGATGGGACGGTAATTGGCTGGGTTGGATTTGTCCTGATTCTTGTGTGCAGGACATACCTGGGCAATTTTCCACATAGCTGGGTAGATGCCAGTGTTGTAGCTGTACTGGAACAGCTTGGCTAGGGCCGCCGCAAGTTCTGGAGCACGAGCCTTCAGTACTATTTCCGGAATGTTGTCAGGGCCCATAGCCTTTGCAGTATCCAGTACCTTCAGCCATTTCTTGATATCAAGTTGAGTGAATCGAATTAGCTGAAGACTGGCATCTGTGATGCTGGGGACCTCCGGAGGAGGCCGAGATGGATTATCCATTCGGCACTTCTGACTGAAGATTGTTGCAAATGCTTCAGCCTTTTCTTTTGCACTGCTGTGCTGGGCTCCTCCATCATTGAGGATGGGGATATTTGTGGAGCCTTCTCCTCCAGTGAGTTGTATAATTGTCCGAATGGATGTGACAGGGCTGCAGAGCTTAGATCTAATCCGTTGGTTGTGGGATCACTTAGCTCTGTCTATCACTTGCTGCTTATGCTGTTTGGCATGCAAGTAGTCTTGTTTTATAGCTTCACCAGGTTGCCACCTCATTTTTAGGTATGCGTGGCGCTGCTCCTGGCATGCCCCCCTGCCATCTTCATTGAACCAGGGTTGATCCCCTGGCTTGATGGTAATAGTAGAGTGGGGGATATGCCGGGCCATGAGGTTAAAGGTTGTGGTCGAGTACAATTCTGCTGCTTCTGATGGCCCACAACGCCTCATGGATGCCCAGCCTTGAGTTGCTAGATTTGTTCAAAATCTATCCCATTTAGCACAGTGGTAGTGCCACACCACACGGTGGAGGGTATCCTCAATGTGAAGGCAGGACTTTGTCTGCACAATGACCGTGCAGTGGTCACTCCTAACCAATATCGTCATGGACAGATGCATCTGTGGCAGGCAGGTTGGTGAGGATGAGGTCAAGTATGTTTTTCCCTCTTGTTGGTTCCCTCACCACCTGCCGCAGACCCTGTCTAGCAG
Organism: Cetorhinus maximus; assembly: GCF_964194155.1. Taxonomy (NCBI): domain Eukaryota; kingdom Metazoa; phylum Chordata; class Chondrichthyes; order Lamniformes; family Cetorhinidae; genus Cetorhinus; species Cetorhinus maximus. Next base: position 131,707,257 of record NC_135884.1, read on the forward strand.
CTATATCACCAAATCACAGAATCACGGAATCACACAGTGCAGAAGAGGCCCTTCGGCCCATCGCGTTTGCACTGACACGTAAGAAACACCTAACCTACCTACCTAATTCCATTTACCAGCACTTGGCCCATAGCCTTGAATGTTATGATGTGCCAAGTGCTCATCCAGGGTACTTTTTAAAGGATGTGAGATAACCCGCCTCCACCACCCTCCCAGGCAGTGCATTCCAGACCGTCATCACCCGCTGGCTAAAAACGTTTTTCTTCACATCCCCCCTGAACCTCCTGCCCGTCACCTTGAACTTATATCCCCTTGTGACTGACCCTTCAACTAAGGGGAACAGCTGCTCCCTATCCACCCTGTTCATGCCCCTCATAATCTTGTACACCTTGATCAGGTCGCCCCTCAGTCTTCTCTGCTCCAACGAAAACAACCCAAGTCTATCCGACCTCTCTTCATAACTTAAATGTTTCATCCCAGGCAACATCCTGGTGAATCTCCTCTGCACCCCCTCCAGTGCAATCACATCCTTCCTATAATGTGGTGACCAGAACTGCACACAGTACTCCAGCTGTGGCCTCACCAAGGTTCTATACAACTCCAACATGACCTCCCTACTTTGATAATCTATGCCTCGATTGATAAAGGCAAGTGTCCCATATGCCTTTTTCACCACCCCACTAACATGCCCCTCCGCCTTCAGAGATCTATGGACACACATGCCAAGGTCCCTTTGTTCCTCAGAACTTCCTAGTGTCATGCCGTTCATTGAATACTTCCTTGTCAAATTACTCCTTCCAAAGTGTATCACCTCACACATTTCAGGGTTAAATTCCATCTGCCACTTATCTGCCCATTTGACCATCCCATCTATATCTTCCTGTAGCCCAAGACACTCAACCTCACTATTAACTACCTGGCCAATCTTTGTGTCATCCGCAAACTTACTAATCCTACCCCCCACATAGTCATCTATGTCGTTTATATAAATGATGAATAATAGGGGACCCAACACAGATCCCTGTGGTACACCATTGGACACTGGCTTCCAATCACTAAAGCATCCTTCTGTTATCAACCTCTGTCTCCTACAACTAAGCCAATTTTGAATCCACCTTATCAAATTACCCTGTATCCCATGTGCATTTGCCTTCTTTATAAGTCTCCCATGTGGGACCTTGTCAAAGGCTTTGTTGAAATCCATATAAACTACATCAACTGCACTACCCTCATCTACACACCTGGTCACCTCCTCAAAAATTCAATCAAATCATTTAGGACTCGGCCAGCTAAGTCAGTAGTGGTGCTACCGAGCCACTCTTGGTGATGGACATTGAAGTTCCCCACCCAAAGTACATTCTGTGCCCTTGCCACCCTCAGTGCTTCCTCCAAGTCATGTTCAACATGGAGCAGCACTGATTCGTCAGCTGAGGGAGGGCGGTACGTGGTAATCAGCAAGAAGTTTCCTTGCCCATGTTTGACATGATACTACGAGACTTCATGGGGTCTGGAGTTGATGTTGAGGACTCCCAGGGCAATTCACTCCTGACTGTATACCACTGTGCCGCCGCCTTTGCTGGGCCTGTCCTGCAGGTGGGACAGGACATACCCAGGGATAGTGATGGTGGATATCCGTAAGGTATGATTCTGTGAGGATGACTATGTCAGGCTGTTGCTTGACTAGTCTGTGAGACAGCTCTCCCAATTTTGGCACTAGCCCCCAGATGTTAGTAAGGAGGACTTTGCAGGGTCATCAGGGCTGCGATTGCTGTTATCGTTTCTGGTGCCTAGGTCGATGCCAGCTGGTCCGTCTGGGTTCATTCCTTTTTTGTGTCTTTGCAGCAACTGAGTGGCTTGCTAGACCATTTCAGAGGGCATTTAAGAGTCAACCACATTGCTGTGGGCCTGGAGTCACATGTAGGCCAGACCAGGTAAGGACAACAGATTTCCTTCCCTCAAGGACATTAGTGAACCAGATGGGTTTTTACAATAATCGACAATGGTTTCATGGTCATCATTAGACTTTTAATTCCAGATTTTTATTGAATTTAAATTCCACCATCTGATCATGATTCAAACCCGGGTCCCCAGAGCATTACTCTGGCTCTCTGGATTACTAGTCCAGCGACAATACCACTATGCCATTGCCTCCCCCGAGGGGAGCTTCATTCTTAGCATTTCTAAGCTTCATTTCAGGATTCATTGGTGCCTCCCAGGCCCCTGGAGGATTTTGACTGTGTGGACCCTTCCAGGTATCAGACAGCCTTCTGTTACCCTGGTAATGGGGATGTTACCTTCTGATGGTGGCACCTCCTCTGAGGAGGAAGAGAGGCGCAGAAGGGAGAGGAGGCCTGGTGTCCCAATACAGCTTCCAGGGGAGCGACCTTTGGGAGGAGAGGCACAGGCACAAGGGGCGCAGGGCCAGCAGACAGTCCAAGGGGGAAGGGGCCACAGAAGATGCCATTATCCTGCTGTCAGTGTTCACAGGTGGCGATGCAACTACCTCAATATGTCCGAGGTGCAATGCCAAAGGAGGGTCCGCCTTTTCAGGGAGACCATGACCTCCATTTGTCAGATGATTGGGCCTGAGATCAGCTCCAACTGTGTGGGTGGACATCCCATGCCAGTGGCTCTGAAGGTCACAGTGGCCCTCAACTTCTATGCCTCCACCTCTTTCCAGTGGTCAGTGTGGAGTGTCCCAATCAGCTGTCCACTGTTGAGTCAAGTTGGTGACAGAAGATCTGTTCGGGTGGGTAATGGCATTTATTCATTTCCGTACGGATGAGGCCAGACAGGCTGAGTGAGCCAGAGGATTTGCAGCAATTGCTGGCTTCCCCAGCAACCAGGGTGCCATTGACTGCACACATGCGGCCATTAAGGCATCAGCAGGTCAGCTGGGTACCTTCATCAACAAGAAGGGATTCCACTTGGTGAACGTCCAGATCGTGTATGACCACAGGAGGCTGATTCTGCAAGTCTGTGCACAGTACCCTGGCAGCTCCCATGCCGCTTATATCTTCAGACACTCCCAGGTGCTGAGGTTATTCAGTGCTCCAGCCTAACTAGATGGATGGCTGCTGGGTGACAAGGGCTATCCATTGAAATGGTGGCTTATGACACCTCTCCACTGCCCAAGAACAGAGGCAGAGCTGTGTTATAATAGGAGTCATCACAAGGGCAGTGATAGAGAGGACCGTAGGTCTTCTGAAGATGTGCTTCAGATGCCTGGACCATTCAGGGCGAGCACTGCAATACCCCCCAGAGTGAGTACCATTGATAGTGGTTGCATGCTGCACTCTCCACAATCTGGCACTGGCAAGGGAGGGACCCACTGGAGGAAGAGGGTCTTGAGGCAGTTCCACAAGCCAGAGATGATGAGTCCAGTAGTACGTCAGAAGAGGAGCACAGTGAGGAGAACACTGAGTGCGTGGAGGCAGACCACTGTATCCTTCAGGGAGGCAGGGTGTAGTAATTATGGTTTTATTTAGCATGTAATATACCTTTAAGAATAACACTTGTTAGGGAAGATCACATGATCTGTAGTAACCAACAGGAGAGTAGTGCAGGCTACCTCAGCAGTCAGTGTAGAGAAAGAGTTGGAGTTGAAAGCACAAGTGTAGTTGCTGCTGAGTACATTGTAAATAAACTTAATGTTTCCACCCAAGATGTGTCTGTAGATCAACTCTATCACTAATAGTGCAACTTGGCCACCCTACAACAAACTGGTGATGAGGATAAAACAGGATTGAACAGAAGAAATGCATTTAAAAATAAATCGGACCTGTACCTCGTCCAGTGATTGGAAATAGGAAGCTCCGTTAGAATTGAAGAAGTTATCCTCTCTCAAAATGCCACAATTTGGGAGAATTGATCCTTTTGAACCAGCCACAGACGCTTGGTCTCAATACATAGAGCTCCTCATATTTCTTTTTCAAGCGCCCGAAATCACAGGGCAAGAGAAGAGGCAAGCAATCCTTTTGAGTACTTGAGGGGGCAAAACCTACGGTTTGATTTGAAGTTTGACGGCACCCAGTGCCCCAGATTCAAAGATCTTTCGATGACTTGGTGGACCTTGTGAAGGGTCACTTTCAACCCAAGGCCTCAGTCACGATGCAGAGGTTCAGGTTTAATTCATGAAATAGAGCCCCGGTTGAGACAATTGCATCCTGCGTGGAAAATTTGAAGCAGCTAATGGAACATTGTGAGTTCAGTACGACACTGAATGACATGCTCAGAGATCGTTTAGTGTGTGGTGTGAAAGAGGACACTATTCAGAAAAGATTATTGTCTGAAGTGAATCTGGATTTCAAGAAGGCATGAGAGATAGCGCTGGCCATGGAAAGCGCTGTAAGAGATTCACAAGCAATACAGGGTGCGGAAAATGGCGCAGTCCTCCACATCAGGCAGGAAAACTCAGCCAAAAGTGGCATGAGAAACCAAAGCTCTTCCTAGAATCATGAAACAGCCCCCTGCTAGCTGAAGGATAAAGAAAAATAACTTAGCAGTGAAATCGAACAATAATTTTAATAGAGATGGAAACAATCGTTCTTTGAGCAATTGTCAGTTTAAAAAAAATCAAATGCTACTATTGTCACAGAAATGGACATATCATGAAGCAGTGCAAGGAAAGATTCAAGCAGGCTTGTAAACAAAAGAAGAAGCCCAATGAAATCTACGATGTAGAAGAGCCTGAAACAACAATTTCTGACATTTACTCGTTGTTTAATCTGAAAGTTGGAAAGACAGAACCAATATTTGTCACAATGAAAGTAAATGGCCAACCTGTTAAAATGGAAGTGGAAACGGGATCTTCCACTACAGTAATTGGGGAGCATACTTTCAGATATTTGGATAATGGTGAACATCAATTAAGATTGGAATGAACAACGGCCAAGCTAAAAACATACACAGGTGAAGACATTCATGTAAAAGACATGAGCAGAGTAACAGTCCATTATGGAAGCCAATCGGCACAGCTATGTGTGATGATGGCAGCAGAAGGGCCAAGCTTCCTGGGGTGAGCCTGGTTAAAGGAGATTAAGTTAGAATGGTCTGAAATCTTTCAGTTGAGAACAAGTGGGCTACCAGAGCTACTTAAAAAAGAACAATGGAAAGCTTGTCGCAGGTTGTAGTACGTTTAGACGATGTAATGGTGACAGGATTCACTGAAAAAAAGCATTTGGCAAACATAGAAGAAGTCTTAAAACGTTTCTTGCAAGCTGGAGTGCATCTAAAAAAATAAAAGTGCATGTTCCAAGTGAGGGAGGTAATCTATCTGGGTCACTGGGTAGATTCACAGGGCCTCCACCCGGTTGAGGAGAAAATGAGAGCCATAAGAGAGGCACCGGTGCCAAAGGATGCCTCAGAGCTCAAATCATTCCGAGGAATGATCAACTATTACAGGCAGTTCTTACACAGTTTGTCTAAAATGCTGTCCCCCTGCATTCTCTACTCAAAAAGAACCAATGTTGGTCTTGGGAGGCACCCCATAAAGAAGCTTTCATAAAGGTGAAGCGATTGTTGCACTCGTCCAAAGTGCATTATGACCAGATGAAAGAATTGGTGCTGACATGTGACGCATCTCCCTATGGAGTGGGAGCAGTGTTATCTCTGTGGATGGATGATGGCATGGAACAACCAATAGGTTATGTATCAAGGATGCTCACCACAGCGGAAAAGGGATACTCACAAATAGAAAAAGAAGACCTGTCCATCGTCTTTGATGTCAAGAAATTTCACCAGTACACACACGGCCGCCATTTTACAATCGTTTCAGACCACAGTGAGGAAAAAGTGAGGAAAAGGCTATACCACCCATAGCCTCAGCAAGAATACAGTGATGGGCTTTACTTCTGGTAGCATACGAATACACTTTCGTACATGGGCCTGGCAATCAAATCGCAAACGCCGAAGCCCTTAGTCGTTTGCCTTTAGAAGAAAATGATGTGCATGTCCCAGTTCCACAGGAACTTGTTTTACTGTTAAATTTCTTAGATTCCTCGCCGCTCTGTGCCTGACAGATCAGAGACTGGACAAGTCGGGGCCCAGTCCTATCTCAAGTCCAAGAACAAATGCTGCATGGTTGGTCACAGGGGCCCGCATCTGATGAAATGAAACGGTACTTCAGCAGAAGATATGAAATAACCAGCCAGAATGGCATCCTATTGTGGGGAGCACGAGTGATAGTCCCTCCAAAGGGAAGGGAGCCACTCTTAATTGAACTACACAGTGCCCATCCAGGAATTTCCCGAATGAAGACCATAGCACACAGCTATCTATGGTGGCCAGGGTTGGATGATGAAATAGAGAGTTTAGTCATGTACAGTGTGCAATGTCAGCAACTGCAAAAGTTGCTAGTGACAGCTCCATTACACCCATGGGAGTTGCCAGGTAAACCCTGGGTACAGTTACAGGTTTAACTATGTTGAACCTTTCCTGGGAACAATGTTTCTGCTCATTATCGATGCACATCGAAAATGTTTGGATATATATGAGCTGAAGTCACCAACATTGGGCACTACAATGAGAAACTACATCAGAGTTTTGCCATTCGTGGACTACCAGAAGTAGCGATTTCCGATAACAGCACAGCATTTATGAGTGCTGAGTTTCAACCGTTTATCAGCCTCGATGGTATCACTCATGTGAAAACTGCACCGTACCACCTTTCCTCAAACTGACTGGCTGAAAGCGTGGTTCAAACGTTCAAGACAGGCATGGAAAAGCTAACAGTGATTCCTTGGCAACCAAGCTAGCATGCTTTCTATTTCATAACAGGGCTACTCCTCACACAACAACAGTTTTCACCCCTGCGGAGTTATTGTTGAAACGCCGTCTCAGGACAAGATTGAGCTTAGTAATGCTGAATTTAGAGGGGAAGGTGGAAAGGAATCAGGGAAACCTGAAAACTAGACATGACTGGCATAGTTGCGAGAGGAAATTTACCGTGGGAGAGCTGGTATACACGAAAAACTTTGGGGAAGGACCAAAGTGGTTACCAGGCGAAATAAGTGTGGTGACTAGACCTCTATCTTACTACATGGAGGTGGAAGGCCGGATCATCCGTAAACATGTGGGCCATTTAAGGAAGAGAGAGATGAATCATCAAGATATGGTTCCACCAGTGACCATGACAGGGCCTGTGTTTCCCGTGGAAGATACTCAACCCAGGACTGACACGTCTGATGTTCCTGTAAGAGTGGAGGATACAGAACTGCAAGTGCCCGCCAAAGCACCTGATGTTCAGGCAACTTTGGAAAAGGAGGTTCCTGACAAAGAATCTGAAGTTGTGCAGCTGCGACATTCTGCATGTACCAGGAAACTACCTGAAAGACTGAACTTGTAAATTCCTTACCCAGTGTAAATATTATGTTGTCTTGAAAAAATATGTACTTGCAAATATAATATGTATAGCCGAGTTAAAGGGGGAGGAATGTAGTAATTATGGTTTTATTTAGCGTGTAATGTACCTTTAAGAATAATGCGTGCCAGGGAAGATCACATGATCTGTAGTAACCAATAGGAGAGTAGTGCAGACTACCTCAGCAGCCAGTGTAGAGGTAGAGTTGGAGTTGAAATCACACATGTAGTTGCTGCTGAATACATCGTAAATAAACTTAATGTTTCCACCCAAGAAGTGTCTGCAGATCAACTCTATCAACAATAGTAGCAACTCGGCCACCCTACAACACAGGGACACCAGGGACGCATTGATCCAATGCTTCTTCAGCTTGGCTTCCACCTTAAGCCAGGGCTTTCATCCCGGTCTGAAATGACTCTTTCATTTTAACCCAAAGTCCACTCAGTGCCTGCGCAATAAAGTTTAGAGCCACTCACATCCAGCATGACATACTGGCGTACCCTGCACCAAAAGATTAAAAAGGTGAAGCATACTCAGGCCATTATGACAAAAATAAAATGTATCTAATTTTGAATCCAAAAAAATTAACATAGCTTTTTCTGGTCTTCATTCCCAGAGCAGTAAACATAAACAAAACATTACACAACAGTAAATCACCCATGACCAAACCCCTTGTGCTCATGGTGCCTTAAACTTATATTTGTGAGTGCTATGTCTAGGTGCCCCGCCCGCCGCACCCCCACCCCGCCCCCCTACTGTTGCTGGCACCGGCATTGGAGACAGCCTGCTGACACTGGTGTCTTGTTGGCCTTGATGACCTTGGCGGTCATCCTCTGGCCAGCGAACCCTGTGCTGGCCCTGCCTGGGAGCAGCCAGTGCCATGGCTGGCATCTCTCCAGTCATCACAGCCTCATCAGGTGCCACAGTCACTGGCAGAGGAGTGGAGAAGCTGCTGCCGTCATCCGGAGCACCCTGACAGGAGCCCGCAGAGATGACAATCAGCTCCTGTGCCAACATGAGGTTGCTCTGGACCTCCCTGCTCACCATTGATGGATGGGCACCTAGCTGGGATATTTGGTGCCTTATCCATCTCCCACACTGGCAATTACCGCATACCCTCATGTATCTCCGCCTGATTCTCCTGCACATCCTGCTGGACATCCAGCATCTGCCGCCTAATTATCGACTCCAGAGGCTCATCATCTGCCTTCAAATCAGCGTCGTCCTGGTTTCCAGCAGTCCTCTGACTGCCAGCGACCTGGGCACTCCCTGCCTCCACCTGCTCCTCAAGTGAGTGTGAAAGGCCCTCACTGCTGTGCTCTGACATTCTAGCGGAGGATCTAATGCCCACCGAGGTTCTGGTATCTGCACAGGTGCCTGGTTCAGAGATCGGGTGTGACGCAGGTGCATGTGAAGCCTTGCAGTCCTCTGGCATCAGGAGTGGCTCTTCAGGTTCCTGTGATTGATTGTGTGCTGGCAAATCTAAGGGGGAACAACAACATGTCATTAGGTAAAGTCATCACACTGTCACTGTGAATGCCAGGCACCCTGGTGAGATAATGGAGATCTGCACCATAGTGCCATCTTTCAATGATCATTGGGGAATCCAGTTTTGAGGCTCCCATCAATGCTGAGACTACACAAGAATGTTAGCACCATCCGTGTTCTACACTCTTACCTTTGATTGACACCCCAGCCTCTCTGTGGCCGGTTGACCGAAGTGTGCGGTGCCTCTCCAGCTCCAAGGCGTCCTGCTCGATTTGGGATAGGATTAGGAGGTTTAGGGGGCCTCTGCCAGTCAGCGACCTTTCAATGTTGTTATGGGTTGTCTTCTCCTAAAAGAGCAGAGGAGCATTGATTAATCCACTCTGTACCTGCAGCGCCCTTGCAGCCTGGCCAACCCCACCTGAGGAACACCTTGCAGGGCACATCCAAGTCGTGGCTCTCAAGCCGCAAGGCACTCAGTCCAAGCAGTCAGGGTTCACCCCCTTGGCCATCTCCAGCATCATTGACAGTTGGCACTCAGAGTCTAAAACCCCTGAGCTCCACAGGGCGATGGCCAGACCTTAACACTTCAACACACTGATCCATGCCAACATGGTACTCACCCTTCCTGAGCACAGCAGGTCAATAAACCTTTTGTGGCATTGCGGCCAAGTGCGCCACACAACGTTGTGGCTGCTGACCTGCACTGCCACCTTCTCCCAAGCTCTTTTTATTGGGTGCGGTGACCTTCTCCTTCCGATTCTGGGGACAAGCGTAGTCACCTCCTGCAGGAGGACCGCGAGGCACACATCCGAAAATCGGGGGGCCAAGTTCCTTCCCGATCTGCCTTTCCGCCTGGCGCCTCCAGCCACACTTGAGGCCCTAGCTTCAACGCTGCAAATATGTTCTTCCCTGGCAACCTTCAAGGAGCTGTCTGTGCCATTTTTAAACTGGCTGCCAGATCGCCATTGGACCTGGCGGCCAACAGGCCCTCATCCCCACCCAGCCCTCCCCAACGATTGGGAAGACGCGTTTCATGCTGGGTGTGATTGGCCATGCAGTATGAAATCACGGTTGGGGGGCAATCGCAGGCAGTGGCCCGTTTTCTGATCAGTCGTGGGCCTGCTGATCCCGCCTGCTTGCCAAGGGTAGAATTCAGGCCATAATTCCAGGCATCCAAAACCATCTAGGTTTCATTTTCTTTTGGATAGGAGTGCCTCTGGTTTACAATTTTGCCAATGCTTCCCATTACCATTCCAGATTGAGCTAGAATGAGGATACTTGCTGCAGATCAAAATGGACCAGTTTCCTCGAGAGTGGACATGGTGTGAGCCATAGCTTAGAGGTAGCACCCTTCTCTGAGTCAGAAGGTGTGGATTCATGTCCCACTCCAGATCTGAGGATATAACAAAGACACTGCACTGTCGGATGTGCCTTATTTTGGTAAAAATGTAAAGCACCTGCCCTTTCAGGTGGAGATAAAAGATCCAATGGCAATATCTGGGAAAAGAAAGCAGGATAATTCTCCCGGCCAATATTCATTCCTCAACTGATGTGCTGAAACAAATAATCTGATAATTTTCATATTGTTGTGGGATTTTGCTGTGCACAAAACATTTCCTATGCTCCAAGAATGACTGAACTATAGAAGTGCTTTATTGACTGTAAAGCATTTTAGGAAGCCCTGAGTCATGAAAGGCATTATATAAATGCAAGTTCTTTCCTTCTCATTCTGGAATGTGATCTAGGACCAGTGAATTATAGATGAAACCCCATCTTCGATAAAACCTTCTCTAACTCCAGTAGAATTCTTAAGCTATCATTGATTAGTATTCTTTCCTTCTATTCAATCACAGAAGTGAGAACATGTCTGAGCTCCAGTTTCTAAATCACAATTAAGCCTAGTAGGAGTTTAGAGGACCAATTATTACATTATTGCTGTGATGTGTACATTTGTGTGTTTCTGAGTCTGAATATAGCCATGATATGTTCTAAACTTGTTCTGGCCAAGTGTAGATAAGATTAAATTTCAAATATTGAAAGTTTCATAATCATAATGTCACTGGACTGTTGCTAATAAAAATGACCTTTTTGTAATGTTTCAAACTATTTAATCATGTTTGATCATTTATGTTGCATTTCCAATTTATTAACTCCAGATGACCCATCAAAAGACATTTAATTTTCTGCAGGTAAAGACAAGTGCACACCTATTTACATAGGGCATTTTTTTTTCTTAGTGATAAGCTGGGTGTCCAACATGTGTATACATCGTTATCATATTTAAAGGTCTCCTAATCAAGGAATTTTTAAATTTACACCTTCCTGTAGGGTTTTTGTTTGGTCTATGTGGAGTGCACCTGCTCTCCCGGTAAGTACACATCCGATTGCTGAAGTCAAGAAAGCATAGTACTAGACTGTCAGAGTTGTGATTTAAAAATCTCTGACAGATTGTGAAGGGTTTTAGAAAGAGGCATGCTCACCATATCTTGGACATGAGAAAGCTCCTACATTTTATTCCGAAGAATTCAGAACCGTGGAAGAGAGCTTCTAGGCCGGAGCTTTGGCACACTATATAATTTACATTAGGATTTTATTGCCACTGAATAAAGACTAAAGGCAAGAAAGACTAATGTGCCTTTGTGTTTTCCAGTGTGATTGTAGTGTCTTGTGTCTAAACTGAGGCTACCATCCACTAAGAAACCCAGTTACTAACATAGAATAACAATTGGAACTGATGTTCCTTGTATTTTCCAATTAATAGCTTTGAAATCTCCTCTTGAGTTTTGTGGGCCAGAATATGGTTTCTGAAGGCACATCAGTGTTTCTTCCTACCAATATTTAATTAGCTATTTTCCCATTAAAATTAATTAATTAATTTTCATACCTGGGATGTGAATGTGCTGGCAAGACCAGCATTTATTGCCCATCCCTGACTGACCTTGAGAAGGTAATGGTGAGACACCTTCTTGAACCATTGAAGTCCAAAGGTGGAATCCTGTGGAGGCAATGGGGGTCTCAGCCGCTGGCTGGTGAGCCGGTGACATCGCCATATTGCCTCATTTTTCAAAGGTCCACCACATCTTGTGTCACTCAGACACTTAACAGGATAGCGATGGGCCATTTCTCAGGAACAAGGACATAGCGGCGGATGTCCCAAATGCTGAGAGTTTCCATCCAATCAGAGGCCGGCAACTCTTCTGTACTCAGCAGCAACATTGGGGAGACAGTGGCTGATGCTGGTACTACACCCACCTGAGGCCAGGGACCGAGGACAGCACAGGTTAGCTATGGCGGGAATGGGTTGCAGGAGGGGGAAGGGTTCGGCACCGAGGGCAGGCTGTTGGCCCGATAATGGGTGGATTGATTAGCACTGAGTGCCCTTGAATGAGGGACCACTCCGGGAGCCCACAAGCAAACATGCCAGGGTTTGTTCATTATGCTCCCGCGTGGCAAGCTTGGTTAACACTCTCGGTGGTGGAATGAAGCCCTCAATTAGACATTAATTGCCCACTTCAGGGCCTCAATTGGCCGTGGGGCGGGAAGGCTGAGCACAGGCTTTCCCGCCTCAGACTTAATCAACATGTGGGTGGGAAGGTGGTGGGTCCCCACCTGCCACCCTCCCCCCCCATTAAATCCACACTCCCACCAAAGTTGCTATGGGGGAGGGGACAGGACTCCACCCCATGTGATGTAACATACAGTGCTGTTAGGGAGGGTGTTCGAGGATTTTGACCTGGTGATATTGAAGTAAAGGTGGTATAGTTCCAAGTCAGGATGGTGTGTGACTTAGAGGGAAGAATTTGCAGGTGGTGGTGTTCCCATGCATCTGCTACCCTTGGCCTTCTAGGTTGTAAAGATCACCAGGTTGGAAGAACCTTGATGAGTTGCTGCAGTGGCTCTTGTATATGGAACACACTGCTGCTACTGTGTGTCGGTGGTGGAGGGAGTGATTATTTGAATGGGATGCCAATCAAGTAGGCTGCTTTGTCCCGGAGGTGTCAAGGCCCTTGAGTGTTGGAGCTGCACTCATTCAGGCAAATGGAGAGTATGCCATCACACTCCTGACTTGTGCCTTGTGGATGGTAGACAGCCTTTGGGGAGTCAGGAGGTGAGTTATTCACCACAGGATTCCCAGCCTATGACCTGTCCTTGTAGCCACCATATTTATGTGGCTGGTCCAGTTCAGCTTCGGGTCAACGGTAACTTCCGGGATGTTAATGCTGGTATTTCAGCGATGGTAAGGCTTTTGAATGTTAAGGGGAGATGGTTAGATTCTCTTTTGTTGGGTTGGTCAGTGCCTGGCGCTTGTGTGGCAAGCATGCTACAAGCCAATATTCTGTGAAATAAGCTTATGGTTTTATATACATTTTGCACTTTCATGAAGATAAGACATATAGAACGTGCATCAACAGCTGCCAAAAAAAAAATGCTACTTTCATAAAACAACCTTTGGTGCTGTTGACTTGATTGGATCAAACACAATGTATTCTTGTCTATTAGCCTGTAATAAATTGCCCGTTGAATGACATCATAACAAATGACAGAGGGCTGTGTAGAATTAAGGTGCAATGACCACAGTGAAAATGGCATTGCATATGTTTAAACTGTGATGCTTATATCACACAGCTGAAAACTCTGGCTGCTTTCAATACTAAGGTCTAAATAATTTGTGACTAATTATATAATTTCCATCAAGGTTCCTGTTTGCTATTAATCCAGAACAAGATAAGGGGCAGAATGATGCCATTTTAAGACAATACAGGATTAAACAATGGAATAAGTGTTATACTGTTATACATACTGTAATTACTTAAGATTATGAAAGACTGATCAAAACAGAAAAGTTGTGCAGAATGAATAACAATGTATTTTAAATTGTGCATTTCACAGAATATTTCCAGGGATTGAACAATGCACACAAACACCTCTGAGCCAAATAACTACAAACTATGGAACTGTTCATGAAAAATATTAAGCATTGTCATAGAGTGCTGGTATACATCTGATTTTTTGATGATTTAAAATACAGCCTAGGTAAAAACGCAAAAATGATTAGCATTTAGATTGTCTGCTTCCTGAGACACAGGCGTGCAGTGCAGGGCTGTGAGGATAACTGCACTGTGCCGAGATTTGTTGTTTCAGAAACTTTAACTTGAGTATCAATGAGCTAGAGTGCTGCTCATCACAGACAGTTTCACTTCAAAAGCGCAGCAGAACCTTATTCAACTAAGCCCCTTGGGACAGAGAGTATTCCAGATATGTGAATATTTCTGATATGTTGAGATCAGTTAGGTTGGAAAAAAAATCACAAAAACAAATCCCAAATTGGAAAGGACAAAAGGAATTAAAATTCAAAAACATGTGCACATCAACAAAATTTCAATCAACTCAATTCCAAACAAACATGCAGTACCCATGAGTTATGAGTCTTTTACATTCATGAAAGAACACCCATATGTGGTGAGTACTGATAAGCTATTGTCATTCTATCCCAGTGCTAAGACATGACTGGTTTGGACACCACACTTCATCTCATGGGTCTGAAGGCTGAAGTGATTTAAAAAAGGATAAATGCTTATCCTAACCAGCAGGCATGGACAGTAAGAGCCCCAAAATCAGAGTGCTACACTTATCACCCTGTTCCTGCTTCCCATCCATCAACGTTTTGTCCAGCATTTTCACAAAGGTGGCCCAGGTGCTCATCTGAAGCTGATGGGAGCTTTATTAAAGTATGTAAATTGAGGTCCTATGATGTCAATCAGGCTGGTGCTATTTTTGTGTGAAAGCGGAAATAACACACCATGCTGACTTCATCCAGTATTGCAGGCGTGAAACAACAATTTGGCCACATTTAAAGAGACACCTGTAAGTGCTCAGAACACTGTTATCCATGTGGAATTGAGCTGGTTGGATTTCTTCAGATGTCTTTGCATTCATTAATATTTTGCTTTTAGATCTTCAAAAAGCATTGCACCCAAGCTGCACATCATCCAAGCTAAAGCAATAGGAGGAAGGGATGTAATGAGAACAAAAGAAGCAACAACAGCAGCAAATGGGACCTCAAGCAGCTGCAGTTGGACCTCTCAGGAGACCACATAAGGAGAGCTGCTCACAATCATCCTCGTGAAGCTCATAGGGTTCATAGGCCCCAATTGCATCTGGTTTTCTGAGGAGCAATGAATCAGGTTGTGCATTTCTCCAGACCTGTAAGTCCTTATAACAAGACCTGCAGCCCAATCTCCCAGCTGGCCCCTATTGTCACTTCAAAAGGCTAATGTGCAGAAAATAAACACTTTAGAACATCAAACAACACAAGGTACAGGATCTCTTCCCATATCCCACATCACTGCATTAGGTAACAGCCCTTAACTGCCTCGGGCTTATTCCAGGCGGCAACAGGTGATATTAGTCACAGTCAGTCTTATGGCAATTAGGCAAGTGACTGGTGTCCTCTTTGTGAGGACGATCACATTACATTCCCATAGATGCCAGCAGTGAGCAGTAAAGAACTCTGGGCTTTGCTGCAATAGCAGATTTCCCACAGGTGCAGTCTGTTATTGACTGTACTATTGTAGCCATGAGGGCATATTCCAATCAGTCTGCAGCCTTCATGAATAGGAAAGGCTGTCATTCTATCGCTGTTCAGCTGGTGAGTGATCACCACCACCAACTCATGTAGTTCCCTGCCTGGTTTCCTGGCAGCTATCACAATGCCTCTGTAAAGCACCAATCCACCATACTTAGCTCAGCACACCAGAGGGTGGCTTCTTGAGGAAAGGAATTCTTCTTTGGAATTCTCTGCCCGAGAGACCCGTGGATGCTCAGTTGTTGAATATATTCAAGTCAAATATTGATGAACTTTTGGATATTGAGGGAACCCAGGGATATGGAGATAGTCTGGGAAAGTACAACTAACGTACAGGATCAATCCTGACATTGTTGAATGGTGGAGCAGGCTCAAGGGGTCGAATAGCCTACTCCCCTTCCCATTTCTTATTTTCTTGAGTTCTTATGTTCTTAAGGACAATTGTCTGTTTTTAGCTTGAAGCTTGTAATGCCTGGACATAGTTCATTCACCCACAGTATGGAGATATCGCCAAACCCATGGGAACACTTGAGCCAATATAGATCTTCAGCCTGGGAAGATCTCTGCAGAGCACAGAGAGGGTCGATTTTAACACTCCTCAGGAAACAGAAAACAGATGGGGTTTGGCACTTAAAATGGAACAGGTTACTTACCCCACTCCTTTCCCACCCTGGCCTGACCCAGACCAGCGAGGTGTTCTTTGAATATGTAGATTAGGTACTAATGCTACCGTTGAGGTTCGATTTACTATTTTAACCTGAGGCCTGAGTGGGAGGACAGTGGTGGCTTCTGGCAAGGTAAGTGCTTTTGTAAAACAAATAAGTCTCCTTGCAGGAATGCTCCTCCAGGCTCCACAAGAAAACCTTGGGCCCTGCCAGCCCTGTACATCCCCGCTCCGTGGAAGTGGCCTCCTGATTTTAAGGGCTGAGCAGCCCAGTTCCCACCTGGCATTTTTGGCCTGGAAGTTGGCAAGCACATGCTACTTTATCCTGGCTATGAAAATCAGCCAGGCCTCCCTGTTATTGCTGCAGGATAGACCATACATTCACATCCTCACTTATTTTCTTTTTGGGCTATATTTTCTGGAGTTAGTCAGAGATTGGCAGCGATGAAGACCATTGAATAGTTTGTGACCTAAGCCAATCTACTCTTCTGGATGCAAAAGAATAGGCAAGTTGGGGATGGGGGCTGGGGTTGGAAAGGCATCTCAAAGGGTTGGTGAAAGCAAACGTGGACTGCAAAAACAAAAATACAAAGATAATATATCCTACTGTGGTCTTGAGGAAATATATCTTCATAACCACAACAAAATTTCATTTGAATAAGTTAACTTGGATCAGAAGATGTTCTCTTCATGGCTCTCCACATGTCACTATGTGAAAGTGCTCGTGGCTTATGCAGAAGTAGCTGACAGATTTCAGAAAGCCTTCCTGCCAATCAGCTTTAGCAAGACTAGCAAACCAACTTTGAGATTGCCACCAGCTGAGCAAGACCCACATGTTGTGAGGCCGGCAATACTAGCAGGGCACAAAATCAATATAACATCAGCTATAAACACCGAAGATTTGTGTGTGCAGAGGATAATGGGCTTGTAGGGGAATCTGTTATACAGTGGAACTCTTTTATATTGATCACCGTTTGTAATAATCAGTTGCATATAATGATCAAAATTTGTTTCCAAAATGACAAATCTGATATTCTGTTAATTCAGCTTTTATAATGATCAGTATAGTTCAGTTTGTAGTGATTACTTCAGTCATAATCATCATCTTAGGGCAATTCCTCATTTTCGAAAGACAATTGTCTTTTTTGCCTCAGTTAATTTACATGATGCAGTTTATGAATGGGTAATAATATTACTGATGCTTGCTAATAATTTTTAACTGTAAAGGATTTTATGGTTGGGCCAATATGGTCGACTTTCCAAGCTGGGAGCTAGGTACTTTGCTTGTAGGCAACGCAAATTAGTAAGCAAATTTCACTTTGGATTCACATTTCAATTGAAGCCATTCCAAATAACACCCACTGTGCTATTTACAGAAATTTTGCAGGGACATGTAAATATAATTTCTGTTTTTCCATTCATATGTGCAAACAATTGGCCTTCTTTTATGCATTTGTGTCTCACTATTGTTATTGCAAAACAATAAATGTTTTCCTCAAGTATTGTTGGCCAGTAACGAGATGGTTATAAGCATAAAATATTAGACTTCAATGTAAAATATTAGGCTGTCAATTGGGAAAACAAAAACTGAACCAGAGTTCCATTTGATACACTTGAATTTCCTAATCTGTTGGTCCAGTATCCCTATATTATTGTTTGGAAATCAGTTCAACGAATCTTAGGGATACCTATTGAGAACATGTACTATAGACATCTCTCCTTTTGTTGAACATGTCTTCTAGTTGTGCCTCCTTCTTTCCACAGTGTTTTATAACAATGCTTATATTTAGCATTTTCTGTTGGATTATCTGAGGGAGAGTGAAGGCTGGCTGGAGAGGGCCCCTTTCCATGCTCCTGAAGTCTGCTTGTTGCTGGACTGCAAATGGATATGTCCATGGGCTGAACTCTTCACTTCTCTTCATTAAGCAGAATAGCATGGACGTAACAATCCATAAAGAATATGTAAAGGCAGAAAAATAAAGTTGAACAAAAAAGTTGCACAGGAGTTACAGCTTCCATTTTTTGACTGTGACATTGTAGACAATAAATCATAGTGAAAAGCTCCAAGTAAACAGGCATAATTATAACTCAGCCAAAGAGGATTAGAATCACTCCCCTCCTCGGATCACATCTGTAACCCCTTCTCCTGTTCTATTTTATTTCATGATATCAGCCTGTTATTGATGTGAGCTGTTAAAAAAATTCCACCATGCCATTGTTAAATTATGAGTGGCTTTTATAACAGCATGTACAAAGGTTGTATTTGAAATGCAGATCTTTTTAAGAAATCTTTGTTTTCTTATTTCATTAGCTGACCTGTAACGCTGTTACTAAAGCTCTCCTGCAGCCATCACAGAAAAATTGTTAAAACCTTTTGTTCTGTGAAATTGATAACTCCTGTCTGACTACCTCTGTGTGCAGTTTCCGTCTTACATCTATAATTTACCTGCGATACACCTCACCAGTCAAGGCTGTCACTTTTTTCCACAGAAGAATATGAAATCCAGTTTCAGCTCACAGTGGGATCGACAACTGAATCCTACAGGAGTAAATTGGTATCAGAAGTCTTCAGATTTAAAATCTCCATATGCCATTATTTTCATACTACATTATCTCCCTGTATCCTGGAGCCATCAGTTACCTGACCACCATTTAATTCACCTTGTCATGATGAAAGCCTGCTCAAAGAGAAACCCTCTTCATTTTATTCCTTACAGTAAATCTGCACAGTTCATTTTTTCAAGAGCCTTATGCTAAGGTTTCATGGTTAAGACAGATTGCACCAGGGTGCAGTCAACAGATGATTGTGGAGAGATCTTTCTAGATTTTAAGAGGCAAATTAAAAGCCTGTGTCTACCTTATATGAAAAATGTACATGTACAATTTCCTATTTCTAACTAAGAATCATCTTGCAACATACCCTGTTTTAAAAAAAGGTTTATGTTAGGAATTTGTTTTTACTGTTGTTAACAATATTCCATTTGTTCATTAATTCTAGTTGCTATGATGTCTAAGAATGAGTTAATTATTCTTTTAATTCTAATTCTTCGTTATTTGTTCCCTTCTTCTTCAGTTTCCCATATGATGCAATGTTCCCCCACTTCAAAAGTGAAAAAGTGACCTACTCTCAGGTCTCAGTCTTGTTTTGTGACGGGTCACTTAGAGGTGCACAAGGGCAACCCGAGATCCCCTTGGCAAATGACTGGCTTCTCTTTGGAGCTTCCCTGCCAGTCGAAACAGTATCGGAAACTTCCCACTAGGGTTCACCAATGCGTGCCTGCATTTTATGGTATAGCATAGTATTTCATCAATATGGTGCACAAATTAAGTGCGGCACATAACTACAAATATGATTGTATGGCTGTAGAGTGCCTTGCTGCTAGCATTCATCCCTGTGTTTGGAAACACTCAACTTGGGCACTGCAAGCGGGTCAATTTTTTTTCTGATTGTGGTGTTTGTTTTTAAACGTAAAAAATTTAGCACCTCTTCTAGAGGCTCACCTCCCTTCAGTGACATAAGGTCATTTGTCTATTCACAATTTTGGACTTGAATCATGTTAAGTACCTCCTCGAAAAGCAGCAAAAGTGGCTGATTTATTTACCATTTCATAATAGGCGAAATGAAAAAACAGCCACTGCTGGCAGAACATTCAGAATTGGAAACGTTCTTCACTATAGAGTACTGCAAACTGAAGTGAAGTTAAAAAAAATCTTATTTTCCTATCAAAATATTCCATAGGATCGCTCATTGAAAAACCCTACATAATTCCTCTGATATTGGAACAATTGCAAAAAGATCTTGAAGGATAAATTATAAGTCGAATAGGATTTTTGCAGTCTTATAGGATCTACTAGGACTTTGCAAGTTGCAACAGACTTGACTTAATATTTTCCTGTGTGCTGGTTCTGTCTGGGTGTAGATTGTTCTTGGTCCAGTCCACTGTAAGTGCCATATTTGAATAATATGAAAATGCCCCTTGCTGTGCACAAGGTCTGAACAAAATATCAAATGGATGGTGCATATTTACTGGAAAACACAACTATTTATGCTGATATTCAGGAAAAAAAAACATATTTTACATCAGTGGAAACTTTTACAAAATGCGATTTGGCCAAATAAATTTTATTTGAAGGGTTTTGTTAGTAGATTAATAGAAGTTATATTTTTACAATCATTGGAAACCAAAAACAGCTGTAATTTCCATTTAAAACATAAATTAGTAAATCAGCCACCTCTTCTAAGTTAAAAAAGAAGGGGGAGTAAAAAAGGTCTGTGCTTTGATCTTTCCACCTTATTGCAATGGTAAATCATAAAGTACCAGATCCAAATAGAAAGCCTATGGAAGATGCACTTTACAATTGAAAATTACAGCTCATTATTTAGCCATTGCCCTATCTCCTTTGAAAATAAAAAAGGGAGATGAAAGAAAAGAAACAACTGAACAGACGTGACCACCATATCTTCTCTGAAAGGAAAGGAAAAGCATCCACCATGTATCCACTCTTCTCCCATAAAATGCATTAGTCTACAATGTGCCATCCAAAATCCATCCCTTCCATTTTCTAGGTGCAATTTCCAGTTATTCACAAAAAGCCTGTGCTTCAACATGGGCTATATTGCTTTTTGTGGAATTAAGTGTTCAAATGCAATTACAGCATGTTTCTGATCCTAACTATTCAGAAACCTCTTGTTCTTATTTGCAAACAAAATGGGACTTTTTAGTGGTTGTGATGTGTCTGCATGCAATTAACTATGGGCCAGCATTGCCTTATTTCTCTGTGATGACTGGAATGACATTATATGCCAGGACTTGTTTGCACTGTAATGACAAGTAACAGGGGACCCAGGTCTCCTAGGCAACCGCCTGAGCTCAATATATCATACCTCGTTACAGCAGTCAAGCGGGGGACATTTGGTCAAAAATTAATATATCAAAAAAAATTGTCCTGTATTTGTTATAGAGCACTGATAACCGACCAAAATGCTAGCATTCTTAATTTAACACAGAAGCTGGCTGGCAGTGTAAATTACTGCTCTGTGACCCAGGTTCCAGCGTGTCTGCATACCAGTGTTAGCCTGATTTAAGGACTAATAAAAACCACAATCGGAGCACTTTAATTTTGATGTTTTTGTAGATTTGATAAATTTATATTTTCAGGTTGATGTTAAATAAGCCTATTAAATAACCTCTTATATGTTTTCTTTAAAGTTATTACAGTCTTTAGTGTGTTCCTCAGAAGTGTTATGCGACCATAGGATTGGATTAGTTTGAAATAGAAAAACCCAAATCTCAACACATAGCCTTGTTGGAGCATTTACAGTATTAAAACAATATAAGCGAGGCAAGAAGTAAAATTTAACACCAATTATGAATTTAAAACCGTAAGCATTTCTTGGAGATTTTGTTAAAGAAGAATATTGATTACATATAAGTACAGGTGAGAATTACTTGTATCATTTGTATCCACCTTACCACTGAGTTTCAAATCATGCTAAACAAAGTAGTCATTAAGAGAAACCAATGCTAAACATTCAGTCTAAAAGAAAACATTGTGTGTGCCAGTTACTTTCCAGTATAATACTTTATTTAGTTCACGTTATGATTAGCAGTCAATAATATGTTCTTGAAATTAGTAGACCATACTTGATTTACAGTTTGAAAGTTTAATTTATGTTGTGAATTGAAATAATAGCTTTTTTGTGGGTCTCAATAGATGACAAAGATTTTATTTAACTTCAAAGATTGTTCAAAATGTGCAATGTTTTCAAATGGAAAATAGTTGTGTTTTATTTGTCACATACATGCATTGCTATGTTGATATATTTGGAGTGAAAGAAACTATTTGGGTTTAATGTTTCTTTTATTTATATGTATGCACCTCTCTAATAAAAAAATAGCTGAAATTCTTTGTTTCCACTTCAAGACATTCTGTACCTGTAAAAAAGAACTCATAGGATAAGGATAAGAAACAATGCAAAGGGTGATTTAAGGGTAAATGGTTGGATCTGGCAAGTGTATCTATTTTTTAACCCAAAACCATATACAACATCTTGTCTAAAGATTGATGTTCACACAGCACTTAAGGATCGCAGAGTCTGGATGTTCCAGTTCCTTCTTCTATTATTGGCAATATGATAACAGTACGGATTAGAAGATTGGAGAAACTGAAATTTACTGCTTATGAATATATTTTTGTAACTTGTCAAAGACAATAACTAATTCTTACCTTTACACGTAACTAATATTTTCTTTTAAATTAGTATTTTTTAAAAGACTTCAGTGAACTGCCATTTCATGGGTCCTCTGCACTTTGAACAGATAAGATTCCCTTATCTTCTTCACATCCTTCTTGTGTCTTTTTAAAGATGCATTTTACATTAATTTCTCTGCTGTTTAGACATTTTGCTCCTCAATTTTGTTTTTGACTATAATTTTGCCATATGTTCTTTATTAAATTGTATTGATTTTCCAGATAATATGAATTGCCTGTCTTCCATAAATTTTCTTATATCCCCTATAGGAACTGTGGAATACAACATATAAACATCAGCCGGTTAGGGAATTTTTCTACGTGAAGGGATTTTTTTTCCTTTGCTTTTAAGATGATTTTGACCTGGTGCAGATGTGTTCTTGGTCTACTGGGGTCTGAGGCTGCCAAAACCTAACTGACATAAAGCTCCATTAGAACATTAGAACAGTTTCCGTCCAAAGTTAAAAAAAAATGCCTTTTATCATATTATAAAATGGAGCTCAAAGGTTGAAGTTTTGTGAGAACATTTATTCGGCTTCTCATGATACTTTTTCTCTCATTTCACTGTCAGATTCTTTAGGAGAAGGATTTTTAAAAATTTGCTTCTTTAAAATTTTGCAATCAATGTAAAAATGATTGGAACAATGAGCTATATTGTTATGTTTTCTTGAGGAAAATAGATCAGGTTTTCGCAATGCATTTGCCTATAATGGCTTCTGGAATTTCTACAACAGATTATTACCCATCATACAATAGTCAAATCTTCAACCATTCAACTTTATCCTTTAAACAGTTTTTAATTCAAGGTCATCCTGTTCGTCAATGCATACCTGCAATGCTGTCCATCTTAACCAGCTTTATTCAGTGAGAATGTCATACTGTCTTGTCTTTACAATGTGAGGGACAACGTAGTGAGCACAACAAAACTTTCAAGCAGAGTCACTCAGTCATTGGCAAGCGCATACAAGTGGCATCCATTGAGTAGAAAATATTCACGTCTAATCCACTTACTTTTTTTAAGGTTAATCTTTACTGCTAAGTGCTGATACAAACTGAAAAGTAGCAGGTGCCATTAGCTGAATTAGCTTGCAGGCCTCTGTCATTTGTGCAAAATATGTACTTTAAAAATAATTATAGATAAACAGCAGGGATTGTTGTGTTTGTGCTAGGAGGTCTAAAATATTAATTTCCAATATATATACTCCAGTCTTAAAGCTCTAACCAGTTATTAAATCACTTACTCTCCCATTCCCTGGGGGAAAGGAAACTGGGAAAAAAAAAACATGGTCTGCTCTTTTTTTTTTATCCCTTTTACCAGGAGGTAGCACTGTTTGCTTGAATGTACAAGAAATGGATACGGTGTCATCAGAAGAAGCAGGGCTTGTTAGTTAACCTCATTTCTGGTTCAGGAGTCGTGCATTTTTTGACACTCTATCCAGTGTAGATAATCAGAATCCTTCTAGTGTTTTGATCAATCATTATTTAGGCCTCCTCTGTTATTGCACAACAAAAATCTGTAACTTAAAAACCCTTTAAAATTTGCCTTGAAGTCTGCTCTGCACACATTTTCCAAATTAAAGAGATTTTACTAAAGCCATGGTTACTTATTCAAAATTAGTGGAAATATGTTATCAATAAAATATGCAACAAAGTAAGAAAGCAGGAGTATTCCTTTAACAGCATTTTCAAAGGTTACATGGCACTGTAGAATCAATATACAGCAGTTGCCTCTCACAATGTTTAAAAATGATTCCAGATTTCTCAAAATTCAAACCCACTTTTGACTCAGTATCATCTGGTAGTCGTGGCTAAAATTTAATCTGGGAATCTAGCACAAGACAAAAATATAGCATACTTGTTTATCTATAGAATCAAACTCTCCTTCATCAATTGATATTGCCTGTATTTTTCTCATTTAGCCAAACATGCATATGATTTGATCTAATGGTCATTTTCTGGCCTGCGTTTGGGAAGGCCAATCGCCTGTATTGTAGCATCTTTCCCATACATTGGAGAGGTAGGATATGCCCTTTCGGATAAGGTGGTGGTGGTGCATTACTGTTCACTCAGGTAGTCTGACTTGTTGTGGCAACATGCACTCTTACATGCATGCTATAGTCTGGTGCTATGGGTAGTGATGGTAGAGGCTCCAATGTTCTTTCTATCATATGGCTGACCAGGAATCTCTCACACTCTTATAGCCTGCTATTGGCATCTGTTGGAAGGACTTACTCAGCCTGTTTGGCTGTGTCATCAACACAGCTTCCTTGGCTATTAAGTCCTGGGGTGGAACTCGAACCCAGAGCTTCTGGTTTTGAAGCAGAGACACAACCCACAGCACCACAAGATCTCCTTGGATAAGGTAGCGCATCATAAAATGTGATCGCAAAGTGGTCCTTTATTTGTAGTGCTCTTCTCCATTAATTACCATTCTCTAATCTTTCCTCTGTGCAATTTTATCCCCATGGGCTGGGTTTTATGCTGAGGGTGGGCTCTCCTCACCCCAGCCTAAATTTCAAGGGCGAGCCCGCCTCTGCTTGGCCAGCTTGCCCCACATTAATTTTTCAGGTAATAGCCCATTAATCAATATGAGGCGGGACTTCTGTCCACCTCCAGGGCGACATCCCACCCATAGAGCTGCTGGCCAATCAGAGGTTGGCAGCTCTGCACACTGGCAGCGCCAAGCAGGAGTGGTAGCCACTGCTGATGCTGCAGGTAGGCTAAGGAGGTGTTGTTTGGCAATAGGCCCTAACATTCAGGTAAGTCTGAGAGCTCACTGGGCCAGGTTGACAGGCTCCAGTGAGGATGGGTGGGGGTGGGGGTCAGGTTGGACAGGGAATGAGGGGAGGGTGAATGTGGGGAGGTAAAACTGTGGGAGGGGTTCCTCCGATTGACACTGGGAGTCTGGGAAGGATGCAAACCCCTCCACCCCTGCCCCCCCTCCTTCCCTGCCCCGCTGCTCACTGACCAACAGCCCACAGGGTTACTTCTTTCAGGCTACAAGCTGGGCGCAGGCCTCTCCTGCCACCTGTTATATTGGAGCAGCGGCAGGATGAGGCCATTAATTGGGCATTAATTGTCCAGTTAAGGGCCTCAATTAGCCCACGGCTTTGCAACCCACCAACGTCTCCCTGGTCACCTGCAAAATTGTGGAGCAGGCCGAGGGGGGGGGGCAGGTGGACTGGTGGTGCATACACTGCTGATGGCACAACGACTCCTGATTTACACGTCCAGCCAACTGTTTTACAGCCCGCAGTGGCCCATAAAATTCAGCCTCATGTCTTTGCCGATACCTTCAATGCCATTTCCTGAAGGGCTCAGCAAGAGACACTCTGGAGTATGGTTCTCTTTGGGCAGCTATCTCTCTCTGGTGAGGCAACCCAATCACACCAGGAAACCTCAAAGCAAAAATCATGTTAGACCAGCAATGTAACTCAGGTATTCTAGTTCAAATTACTATTATTGCTTCCTATCATAGGAAAAGAGCCTTCCCACACTTTGCCCTGAACAGGCATTTCAGCAAAGCCTGATTTCATTTTTTTTTTAAACGTCTTTTAAGATCCTATGTAGCAACACCTGTGTTCTGAGGACTATGGTGAAACAATACCTGATATGTGGACAATTCAAGTCCCCACTGGTCCTCATTAATGGAGGATAAGTGACATTTATTGCTATTTTTGGAGTTTTAAATGCAGTCAAATATATAAAATGGTGAAAGAGCTTCATGAGAATTCAACTACTGCATTATAACAAAATCTGATCTTTTCTGAATCTGCTGAGCAAAATAAATATAGAATAGTAGATTCTCACAGTGAGTTACAAGGTTGTAACCTAATTGAGGGATTTAGATGACATCATAACCTGCGAGAGTGAAGCTCAAGTGGTTTATAAATGTCAGCTGAAATTCAAAGATTAGATTACAGCTTTAACTCACTCCATTTTTGTACCTACTATTTGATAAAATATATTTTGTGTATGAATTTTTTTGACTTTTCTTTTAGTACATTTGTAAGAGTTCCATGTACAGAAACATTCCAGTGTCTCAGTGCAGTGCCAAATAACATTCACAGGAAGACATTAGGTTTCTCTGTGATGTCATTACTGCCAATTTACCACAGAGAAAGCTGTAGTAGATTGTGAGGAAATTCCACACACAGTAATATATTATAAACAGGCACATTTCAGCAAACGTGTGTGGTTTATTAAAATCAGAAATGCAACTGTCTACCTAAAGGTCACCTATATATTATTGGGTACTTGAAATCACTCTGCCGCTGTAGATAGATTAGACAGTATATTTAATAACCATTGTGACAGACTTGAATTCTTTTATCACTTGTTTCCTTCATTAATGATTTGAACTGTGCTGTTGTTCGAGTCTGCTGGGAAAAAGCATTTTCGTGATTCTGCGAGGGAGGAAAAGAAACCACATTCTATATCTTTGAAGTAAATGCTCATCTTTCCATCCTATACATTGGATAATTGGCAATAGAAACTAATTTTCTGCATATATTACATTTCAGCAGCATATATTTCCACAGGAGTTTATTTGCTATATCTTTTTCATCCAATCTTTCCTCTATTTGAATATATTTAATGATGCATATTAGGTACTAGACATTATTAGAAACAAAATCCTTTTCATTTTTTTGAAAAGTGCACTTACCATACAATACCTGTTACAAAATCCATGATCAACTTAGTTTTGCATAAACAAGCAAATTTTTTTGGAGGTGATGACAAAGACCTTTATTTTCAATGCCTCTTGGCTACTATGGGACTGCTCTTAATGATGAACTTTGAACTTAACTCCTTCCATTTGTCTAAATGGGAATCTCCACCTTCCACATTTCTTTCTCATGCTGAAATCATCAGCCATAGTCTAAGACAAGTTGACAGCTTTTCTCCAGGTGAAGGCATATGCAGCTTGGTAATCATTGACTAATACGAAGAGCAGAATTTTATCACACTTCCAGTAGCATATAACAGCTTTCAGGCTATTTTTTTATACCGGAAACACAGTTATGCAGCATTTTACAAATCGGAAGAAGATTTCCTCAGGTTGGGATGTGTTAGTCAAACTGTAAACATAGCAGGAAAATTCTCGTGTGTGTTGATTCTAACAAAATGATAAAGGTGTTCCAAAAGAATTTCGATAATAGTGAGCAGAGATTATCCTTAATATGCTTCCTTGCAGAGCACATCTTCATGTATCATCTCAACTGTTTTGGGTGGGATACAGACAATGGGCGGAATTTTCCCAGATTTGCACTAAGTGGGCGGATAAAACGCTGTATCGTCCCAAACACGCCTCATTATTTATGCATTCCCGGGAAACACGCTGTTTCCATGGCAGGTGGGCTCTCATTCACCCTCCCGCCATACCCCGCCGTTGCATCATGCCGGCAGCCATGTTTAAAAAGCAGCCATTAGCACACCGCTCATTGCTACCAGCTCACCACCGCTGCCCAGAAGACATGACCAGCAAATGAAAAAAGACCGCAGCCACCCAGTTAAATGACAGATCCCTTGGGCAACTGATGGATGCCATGGAGACCCGCCGGGATGTCCAGTACCCCTGCTCTGGCCGCAGAATGGGCAGCAATGTGACCAATCTGGCTTGGGAGGTGGTGCCAATGGTGGTCAGCGCCAACGCCCTTCAGAAGAGGACAGCCACCCAGTGCCACAGAGGATGACTGAGCCCTTCCGTTCCACCAGGCTAAGTCACTCTTTTCATCACTCTCAACTCACACACTCACAAACACAGCACACACCCACAGGGCCCTCACTCACTGCCGGTTTAAGGGACATGGCAGGCATCCTGCTTACCCTTTCTCCATCTCTATCCATGCAGGACAAGCTGGCATACAACAAGAGGGGGAAGTCACAGACTGATAGCAGAATGCCTGAAATCAAGGCCCTTGCAGACTTTGAAAACAGAGCCAGCCAGCAGGCCAGTGAGGATCTGGACAGTTCCTGTGCTGATGATGAGGTCAGCGGTGTTCTACCAAGTGAGGATCCAGCAGTGCAACACCCATCAGACAACCATGCCATAAGTGATGTGTCCTGTTTCACAGGCTATTGCCATGCACTCATCATCTCTCCTTGCTTTCGCAGGCACATCTGCCAAACAGTCGACAGAGTCCATGACCCAGGGCCTCCAATCAAGTCCTGAAGAAACCTCTGAAGAGGAATCTGAAGGCACCTTCCCTGAAGTCCCATCACAGCACTCACCCAAACCCTCCACCAGCACAGAGACTCACACCTCGGTGGGATCTAACTTTAGAGTAGCCTCGGGATTATAATCTGGTGAGCACATCGCACTTTCTGATTCACTGCAGACGGAGGCAGGGACTTCCCAGGTGTCCAGCACTTGGAGGACTGCTGGATACCAGAACATTGCTGAGTCCAAATCAGGTGACGGGCCTCTGGACTCAATCATGTCACAGTTGCAGGTGCTGCAAAGGCAAGCTCGGGAACACCAGGAAGGGATGGCCGCTGCACTTCTCAGATTGCAAGGCACAATGGAAGAATTGTCCGCCTTCAGGCTGAGGTGATAGCACCGGCATGCCAATGCACTGAGGTCAAAACTGATAGGATGGTGGCTGCCTTGGAGACCTTGGTCTAGGACATCACTCCTGCACTGCTGCGCGGGCTCAACTTCATCGCAGATTCCATAGTTGGCCTACAACAGCATGTACGCAAATGGGGTGTGGGGCAGCTCGGTCTCACTCCTTCCCCTCAAGGAGTCAGCCAGTGGCCCGCGGACACGCATAGGGAGGAGGATCAGCAGGTGAACACTCCGAGTTCGTCCATTCAGGTGACTCCGGGAGTGACCGGCCCATCTGAATCCCCTCCTCCAGTGACCTCAGCAGCTCCAGCTCCACAGGCCGAGGAGAGTGCCACTGCCACACAGCAGGCCCAGAAAGCAGTCCCTCCAAGCCTGGGCCTTCCAGAGGACACCCACCAAAGTCATCACAGACAGGGTGTTGCAGTCAGCAGGCTGCCTCCACTTCTGCTGTGGATGCGCGGGGAGCAGTAAAACATAGATGGAGGGTTGGAAAGTTAAGGAGAATTAGTTGCGCAGCCTGGGCACGGGTGTTAATCACTTTGTACATACTGTTCAAGACTGTCAATAAACTCCCAAGGATGTCTCCCTGCCTATGGTTCCTTGTTCTGAAGAGCAGTGTTCTTGTCACTCAGATGTGAAACCTTTCTGCACGAGGTAAAGGCAGGTGTCTCAGTCCAGGGCCTCTTCCCTGTGCTCTGTGCAGTCTTCAGAGCAAAGTGATGGTCTGGCCTCACACTCCCTGGAAATATTACTGATGCCTGCACCTCAGCAGTGCTGGTCATTGCTGCCAGAATGTAGTGGGCAGGCGCCACAGAGTTCCCTCATTCGGTGTGCTCTCAGCACCTTTATGGAGTGGCTGGCTCCCATCCCTTCACTATCTGTGACCACTGATGCTGTGCTCCAGCTCCTGAAGAGCTGAGGTACTGAAGGCGGACAAAGCATCAGATGCTTCGAAAGTTTCTTGGCTGTGTCTCTACTATACGACACTGATCATGGATCGCAAGCGAGTTACCCTCAGCCAGACAGGAGTCAGACATTCTCAGAGGCTATGTGAAAATTTATGGAGTGTCCTCACTGCATGTCGTCCTCATCCTCCTGCAACTGAGTGACTATTAGGGCCTCCACTGCGTCTCCATGACAGGACCATTCTCACAGAGGGTATTCACGTTGCCATAAGCCAAACTGGAGTCAAATGTTCACAGATGCGCTGTGGGGATCTACAGGGTCACCTCACTGCATGTTGTTATCTTCCTCCACAAATCTAGCAGCTACGAGGGCCTCCTGAGCGCGCCTGCCTCGTCTAGCCAGTGCGAAGGCCTTATCCCCATCATCGTCACCACCAAGAACCTCCTCAGCTTCATCCCCAGCGGCGTCCTCCTCATTGGAGGAGACATGCAGCTCCTCCATCTCCTCCTCAGCCAGCTTGTCTCCCCGTTGCAGCGCCAGGTTGCAAAGGGCGTAGCAGACGACGATGATGTGTGACATCCTCTGCAGACTGTATTGCAGGGCTCCACCAAACCAGTCCAGGCACTGGAACCTCTTCTTCAGCATCCAATGGTCTGCTCCACCAAGTTGTGAGCTGTAGCATGAGCCTCATTATAGCGAGGCTCTGCTGCAGCCTGAGGCTGCTGCATGGGTGTCAACAGCCATGGCCTCTGTGGGTCGCCCTTGTCCCCGAGGAGCCATCCCTGCAGCTTCTGTGGACTCTGGAAGACTCCAGGGATCTGTGACTGACTGAGGTTGTAGGTGTCGTGCACACTCCCTGGAAACTGTGCACACACCTGCAGGATGAGTTTGTGGTGGTCGCATACCAGCTGCACAGTGAGTGGGAATACCTTGCGGTTGATGTAGTCCACTGCGTGCAGTGATGGAGATTTGAATACTACATGGGCGCAGTCGATTGCACCGTGCACTGTGGGAATTTGGAGGTCCGGGAGAATCCAATGGGCCTTGCATCCTGGCTGTCCCGGTCCCAGGCGAAACGCATAAAGTTGTGTGCCCTTGAGAAGATGGCATCCGTGACCTCATGGATGCATTTGTGGGTGGCAGTTTGTGACATCCCAGAGAGATCACCCGTGGAGTCCTGAAAGGAGCCACTGGTTTAGACATTAAGAGCCACGCTCACTTTCACAGCCACTGGCAGTGGATGCCCTCCATATCCCCTTGGCGCCAAGTCCTGCAATAAGTGGCAGATGTGAACGACCAGGTCCCTAGACATGCGCAGTCATCGGCGACACTGGTTCTCGGTCATCTGCAGAATGACAGGTGACGTCTATAGACCCTGGGTATCGCTAGGTGCTGACCAGCCACGGCTCACTGTCGCTCCTGGGCAGCGTGTGTGGGAGCCACAGCAGCCCCTTCTTCCTGAGGTTACTGTTCCTGCCTTTGCGCAGCCAGGAGCCTCAGTCGCTCCCTCCACCATCTTCTTCGCTCTCTGTAAGTCATCAGGCACACAGTTAGGTCACCAGGCTCCATGCTTCTGATGTGGTCCTCTTAAGCATGAAAGAGAGAGAGATGTAGTTATCATGGCTGTACTTAGCACCCTTCCTGGCCCTGTGTGACCGCCCCTTAACAATTCCCGGAGAGTGCTGGTCACCCCTCGAATGGCCAGAGATGAGTGTGCTGCTTGGTTGCCCTGTCAGCCTGCCACATGGGGGGGACACTGGTCCAAACAGGGACACTGAGATTGCAAGGGGCTGTGAGCACCTCCAGCAGTGACTGCTACATGGCCAGGGTTGGCGAGGAGATTGTACAACGTGTACAGTCCAATTGCTCTGTAGTCCAGTAAAGTGGTCGCGGACTCACAGTCTGTACTGTGGGGGAGCGGAGGGGGGGTGCGGGGCGGTGGCAATGGGGTAAGGTCTGGAGCACTTGGTGGCACTTTGGATTGTATTACAATGAGCTCCCCGAAGGCTGTTGGTGAAAACGCAGCTCACCATCGGCGGGCTGAACGGAAGATCGAGGCCTGCCTTCCCACCATCATGAAACCGATCGCATCATATTGTCCACACATGCCACCTATCATGCTTGCTGCCAGCGGGCTTGGAAAATTCCGCCCAATGAATTTAAAGGTGCATTCGCCCCAGGAAGCTTATTACTGTGCTCCTACTCTCAATCCAAGTCAGTTTTGTCACATGAAATCCACAGAATGGAAGGAAAACAAAATAAGATATTGTTCCCAAGCTTTTGGTTAATTCAAAAAAGGTGTGATGCCTGGACATGTTCCTTTTTCTTATAGAGGATAGTTCCCGGCTTATGAATATATGTAGCTTCTAGTAAGTGTAAGTGAGCCACATTGTGAGCTCCACTGATAATCTTAAATAGTTTGTTAGTGTAATTCTTAGCATGCTCAAGATTGTTCAGCAAGTGCTGTCCAATCGTGGAATCAAATCTAACATTAAACATTATGCTTATGCCAGAAGCTACAAATATTCATGCACAGGCAAAAGGAAATATTCAAGCATTGTGTCCTTTTTGCATTAAACTAGAGCACGGGGGACAATAATTCCTTCGTACATTCTCCATGTCAATGCCTCGACCAATCAGAGTCAACTTGCCATTCAATCAGCACTCATTTTCTCATGCAGTATAAATTGCTGCTTCCTTTGAAATTTGGCATTCTTACATCAGTCCTGATGCAAGACAAAAAGCTTCATCATCATGTCTCTTTTTACAGCAATGCTCAAATTCTACACTACCAAGTGACCATTAGTAAATTTTGTGTTCTGTTTTGTCCTCTGTGGTAGATTACTTGCTGGAAGAAGAAGGCACACGTTGAAAAAGGTAATTGCTCCTTTAGTTTTATTTTGTCTCCTACTATTTGTCACAAAGGACGCTGCCATGGTGAACATTCATAAGAAAACAGCAAGTAACTGGCTAATCCCTTGGAGACAATTTTATTACATTTGTGGCACCACGCAATTGTAAAACACATTTCGCAGAATTATGTCAATGCTGGGAATAATAAATATAGAGATAAAAATAAAAACAAATGGAAATCTGAAATAAAAATAGCAAATACTAGAAATGTACAGCAGGTCTGTAAACATCTAAAAAGGGAAACCTTGTATAAAGTGACTATTCCTCTGCAGCTGAGACAGTACAGGTGCAGCCATATTGACATGTGTGGAGTCGGGTCTCTAGCTTATCTGGTCACTCAAGTAAAGCAGAGGCATGAAAGTACCACTGAATGCTCCAGATCTTTTCACCCCTTGGGCACAGGGTGCAAACTAATGAGCAGTTTAGTGGACTGCAGGACAGTTGGACGACTGGGCACATTGTACGATCTCCTTGCTAAAGCTGGCCATGGAGCAGTCACTGATGGAGGCACTCACAGCCTCTTGCTATGTCAGCATCCCAGTTTGGACCAGTTTCCCCCATGGTTCAAGCTAACAGTGCAGCCTTGCAGCACAGGTTAGGAGAATGCCTGCGCATGGGTGGAGAGCACAGCATGTAGTCCAATGGGAAAAGCTGCCGCCAATCGGTCAGGTTGAGTGGGGCGTAGGTGGTGGGATCTCGGGCAGCCATGCAGCACACTAAACTCTGGCCATCCAAATGGTGGCTAGCACTCTCCGGGATGCATTAAGGGGCCTTCAGACTTAACCAAGACAGGTTCTTAGAACACCCAAGCTAACCCACACATCTCTCTCTTTCATCCTGCAGGAGAAGTACATCAGGGGCATGGAGTCTGGTGACCTAACTGTATGCCTCATGGCATGCAGAGAGTGAAGACAACAGAGAAGAGTGTGATGGAGGAACCCGGCTGTGCAGAGGGAGGAGCAGCACCCTCAGGAAGAAGGGGCGGCTAGGGCTCCCGCACACGCCACTGAAGAGCCACAGCGAGCCATCGTTGGTTGGCGCTTAGCTAGACTCAGGATCTCTAGATGCCACCTTTCATTCCTGCAGATGACTGAGAACCAGTGTCGCTGAAGACTGCACATGCCTAGAGAAATGGTTGGTCTCATCTGCCAGCTACTGCAGTGTTTGGTGGCACGGGGACGTGGAGGGCATCCACTGCCAGTGGCCATGAAAGTGACTGTGGCACTCAACTTATACGCCAGTGGCTCCTTTCAGGGCTCCACAGGTGACCTCTGTGGAATGTCACAAGCCTCCACCCACAAATGCATCCATGAGATCATGGATGACATCTTCGCAAGGGCACACAACTTTGTGCATTTTGCCTGGGACCAGGAAAGCCAAGATGCAAGAGCGATTGGATTTGCCCAGATCTCGGGTTTCCCACAGGTGTAGGGTACCATCAATTGCCCTCATGTGGTGCTCAGGTCTCTGTCGCAAAAAGTGGTCAACTATGTCAACCACAAGGGCTTCCAGTCGCTAAATGTGCAGCTGGTGTGCGACCACCACAAATGCATCCTGCAAGTCTGCGCACAGTTTCCAGGTACTGTCCATGACTCCTACATTCTCAGTTGGCCACAGATGCCTGACAACTTCCAGTGTCCACAGAAGCTGCAGTGATGGTTCCTCGGGGACGAGAGCTTTCCAGAGAGGATGTGGCTGATGACACCGTGTGGTGGCCTTAGACTGCAGCGGAGCGATGCTATAATGAGGCTCATGCTGCAGCCCGCAACTTGGTGGAGCAAACCAAAGGGACGCTGAAGATGAGGTTCCAGTGCCTGGACCGGTCTGGTGGAGCCCTGCAATACAGTCCGCAGAGGGTGTAATGCATCATCGTCGCCTGCTGCGCCCTTTACAGCCTGGCACTGCAACAGGGAGAGGAGCTGGCTGAGGAAGAGATGGAGGAGCTGGAGGCCTCCTCAGTTGAGGAGCACATCGACAATGATGAGGGTGAGGAGGCCCTTGAAGGCAACGATGATGGCGATGAGTCCCTCATACTGGCCAGATGAGGCAGGCGCGATCGGGAAGCCCTCATAGCTGCTAGATTTGTGGGAGATGATGACGACATGCAGTGAGGAGACAACATAGATCCTCACACTGCATCTATGAACGTTTGACTCCAGTCTGGCTTATGGCAGCGCACATACTCTCTGTGATAATGCTCCTGTTGTGGAGATGCAGTGGAGGCCGCCTCGATTGCAGGAGGATGATGACGACATGCAATGAGGACACTCCATAGGTTTTACTGTAGCCTCTGAGAATTACTCCTTTCTGGCCCAGGCCAACTCGCTTGCGCTCTGTGATCAGGGTCATATCATGGAGATGCAGCCATGAAACTTTAAAAGCACCTGATCCTTCGTCCATCTTCAGCACTTGACCCATTAGGAGCACAGCGTCACTGGTCACAGATGCTGATGAGATGGGGGACAGCCCCACCTTGACGGTGCTGAGAGCACACAGAGAATGATGAAACTTGGTGATACCTGCCCACTATATTCTGGCAGCAATAACAAGCACCAACGAGGTGCAGGCACCAGTAATGTGTCCAGTGAGTTTGAGGCCGGACTATCACTTTGGTCTAAAGGCTGCACAAAGCACAGGGAAGAGGCCCTGGACTGAGACACCTGCATTTATCTTGTGCAGAAAGGTTTCACATCGGAGTGACATGAACACTGCTCATCAGGACAAGGAGCTACAGGCAGGGAGACATCGTTGAAAGTTTATTGACAATAGTGAACAGTACGTACAAGTGGTCGACACCCGTGCCCAGGATGTGCAACTACATCTTGTTAACCTTCCTAACCCTGCCGTTATGTTTTGTTGCTCCCCGGACACCGACAGCGGAGGTGGAGGCAGCCTGATGACTGTGACACCCTGTGTGTGATGACCATGACTGGTGTCCTCTGGGGGGCCAAAACCTGGAGGGCTCCAGCCTGCTTTTGGTGTTCTACTGTGTGGCAGTGGCACCCTCTCGAGCTGTGGAGCTGGAGCTGCTGAGGTCACAGGAAGAGGGGATTTGAATGGGCTGGACACTCCCAGAGTCACCTGGGTAGATGGCCCCGGGGTTTGCATCTGTTGATTCTCCTCCCTATAGGTGCCCGAGGGGTCCCTGGCTGACTCCTCGAGGAGAAGGGGAAGCTGGAGTGAGATTGAGCTGCCTTGCCCCCCTCTCGCATACACACTGCTGGAGGGCAACTATGGCATCAGTGATGGAGTTCAGGCCACACAACAGTGCAAGAGCGACGTCCTGGACCAAGGTCTCCATGACGGCCGCCACCCTACCAGTGTTGACCTCGGCGCATTGGTTTGCTGGCATTATCACCTCAGCCTGAAGGTGGACAGACTCCTCCGTCGTGCCTTGCAACCTGAGGAGTGCAGCAGACATCCCTTCCTGATGTTCTTGAGCTTGTCTTTGCAGTTCCAGCAATTGAGGCATGACTGAGTCCGGAGGCTCGACATCTGACTCGGACTCAGCAAATTTCTGGCCTCCAGCAGTCCTCCGAGTGCTGGGGACTGGGGAAGTCCCTGCCTCCGTCTGCAGTGGATCAGACAGTGCGATGTACTCACCAGATAGTGATCCCGGGGCTACTCTAAAGCTAGATCCCACCGAGGTGTGCGTCCCTGTGCTGGTGGATGGCGTGGGTGAGCGATGTGATGGGACTTCAATGAAGGTGCCTTCAGAGTCCTCTTCCTTCGGGCTTGTTTGGAGGCCCTGGGTTATGGGCTCTGTCGGCTGTTTCCCAGATGTGCCCGCAAAAGGAGAGATAATTAATACATGGCAGTGGCCTGTGAAAGAGGACACATCACTCACGGCATGGTTGTCAGATGGATGTTGCACTGCTGGACCCTCACTTGGTAGAGCAGTGCCGACCTCACCGTCAGCACAGGACCGGTCCAGATCCTTGTCGGCCAGATGGATGGCTCTGTTTTCAAAGTCTGTGAGGGTCCTGATGTCAGGCATTCCTTCACCAGTCTGCATCTCCTCCCTCTTGTTGTGTGCCAGCTTGTTCTGCATGAATAGATGTGGAGAGTGTAAACAGGAGGCCTGCCAGATCAGATGATAAGCATTAAGAACAGAAAATGATGGAAAAACTCAGCAGGTCAAACAGCATCTGTGGAGAGGAAGACAGAGTTAACATTTTGAGTCCATATGACTCTTCTTCAGAGCTAAAGAGCAATAAAAATGTGATGAAATTTATACTGTTTAAGGTGGGTGGAGCAGGTGAAGCTGGACAGAAGGCCAGCGATAGGTGGAGCCAAAGGAGAGATTGACAAAGATGTCACGAACAAAAAGATAAAGGGGTGTTAATGATAGTGTTACTGGCTAAAGGAGGTGCTAATGGTGGCATTAGGTCAGAAAGCAGAATGTAGTAATAACAGGACAAGGGTAAGCACTTTGGAAAGAACAACATGAACAAGGGACAGATGGCCCTAGTGGGGGTGGGGTGGAGGGAGGGGATGGTGGTGGGAAAAAAGATAGAAAATAGGATAAAAGGTGGGAATAAAACAATTAATGAAAATGAAAATAAATAAAAATAAGTAGATAAAAAATAAAAATTAAAAATAAAAATGAATATTGAAAAAAGGGGATAAAAAAGGGGTGAGGATGGAAGAGAGAGTTCATGGTCTGAAGTTGTTGAACTCAATGTTAAGTCCCGAAGGCTGAAAGTGCCTAATCAGAAGATGAAGTGCTGTTCCTCCAGTTTGCATTGGGCTTCACTGGAACATTGCAGCAGGCCAAGGGTGGACATGTGGGCATGAGAGCAGGATGGTGTGTTGAAATGGCTAGCGATAGGAAGGTCTGGGTCATGCTTGCGGACAGACCGAAGGTGTTCTGCAAAGCGGTCACCCAGTCTGCGTTTGGTCTCTCCAATGTAGAGGAGGCCACGCTGGGAGCAGCGAATGCAGTAGACCAAATTGAAGGAGGTGCAAATGAAACGCTGCTTCACCTGAAAGGAGTGTTTGGGTCCTTGGACGGTGAGGAGGGAGGAGGTAAAGGGACAGGTGTTGCACCTTCTGCGATTGCATGGGAAGGTGCCAAGGGAGGGGGATGAGGTGTTGGAGGTGATGGAGCAGTGGGCCAGGCTATCCTGGAGGGAATGGCCCCTATGGAATGCCAACAGGGGGCAGTGAAGGGAAGATGTGTTTGGTGGTGGCATCATGCTGGAGATTGCTGAAATGGTGGAGTATGATCCTTTGAATGCGGAGGCTGGTGGGGTGAAAAGTGAGGACAAGGGGAACCCTATCATGGTTCTGGGAGGTGGAGGAAGGTGTGAGGGCAGAGATGCGGGAGATGGGTTGGACACGGTTGAGGGCCCTGTCAACCACAGTGGGTGGGAAACGTTGGTTAAGGAAGAAGGAAGACTCCTCCGTCTGGCTGAACTTGTTCTCTCATTGAACAATTTCTCCTCAAACTTTTTTCACTTCCTCCAAATAAAAGGTGTGGCTTTGGGTACTCGCATGGGCCCCAGTTATGCCTGTCTCTTTATGGGGTATGTGGAACATTACTTGTTCCAGTCTTACTCAGGACCCCTCCCACAACTCTTTTTTCAGTACATTGATGACTGTTTCGTGCCGCTTCATACTCTTGTCTGGACCTGGAAAAATTTATCAACTTTGTTTCCAATTTCCACCCCTCCATCACCTTCACATAGTCCATCTCTGACACTTCCCTTCCCTTCCTTGACCTCTCTGTCTCAATTTCTGGTGATAGACTGTCCACCAATATAAATCTGGGACAATCCCACCCAGCATCTTTGACAATGCAGAACTCCATTGAATGCATTGTAGTGTCAGTCAAGACTTATGCAATGTTATGACCAGGTTGGAAGGGCTCCTCTCTAATCAATCTCCTCAGTTAGTCACGACAAAGTTCTAATTTTCTTTTTTATGAGGGTATGCCTTTTCCAAATCAGAATGTATTTAACTATTTAAGCTGGAGCAACAAGGAGCCAATCAAATAAGGTTTTCTTGAGTCAAAGAAAGAAATTTATTAACCACTGAACCCAAGAAAAATAATGAAAATACGACGTCAAGCTTTCAGATGTCAGGCAGTCATTAGGACCCAAACACATACACAGGTATCAGAAATAAGGGGAGTTAGAGTTCTATAAGAAAAGGTAAAAGCTTATACAGTTGAGTGTCCTTTGATTGTCTCTGAGGTATAGATTTTAAACGTTGCGGCCAATTTAGGTTAGCTGGTTTCTTGGGTGTGGTCAGATGTATAAGATGTTGCCATGAAATCTCAGTTCGTTGGTAGGTTCTGGTAGAGTTGGATTCTTGAACGAGGCAACACGCTTATTCCAAAGAGAGAGAAGGAGAGAGAACGCAGCCCTTAGCTTGTTTCCTCTGCTGAAGACTTTCTTGATACCGTCTTTGTCACTTGCAAAATCTCTCTCTAGTGGCTGGCAGCCTTGGCTGAAATGCTTCACCTATTGTGTGTTTCCAAGAGGTTTTGGGCATGCATGTTTGTGGCAGCTATTGTTTCAATATCCAGTACTTTGCATTATTAATGTCTCTCTCTTTGACAGTTACAAGATTTGATGGATGCCTGGATTATAGGAAATGTATCTCTCTTCACACTCCCCTACTCTGTCTCAGATCAAATTGCAAAATTTCAAGTCAGTTGAAAGCAGAAAAATCATATTCTCAAAATTAAAGAGGCATAGCCTCATAACAGTAATCAAGTCCTTGGGACACAGACTGGACACACAACCTTCTGACTTAAAGGTAAGAGTGCTACTATGAGCCAGGGTGACACTTCAACATTGTCCTGTCCACATTGCTCTTATATTTAAAAGCAAAATTTGCAAATAATAAGAGAAATGGGTGTTACCAGTATGATTCTTTCACAAAGCATGGTGAGGAAATTGTTGATCTATTTGGGATAGAGAATCTCAAAAGGTTTTGAGTTTGATGAAGTTGAAGGAGTGTGCAGATAAGCCATGCTGTGGCATTTTATTCATACATTCAACAAATTACATGGCGTCTTATATATACAAACGACCTTACACAATGACTGTGCACTAGTGTTTAATAATACGCATATTGACAAGCCAGTACCCAAATGGACTAGTGCACTGGTGTAGTAATATGTTTCATCCTCTCTCTTTACAAGTAAGGAGAAATAAATGGGGGGCTAAATTTTACAGTCCCCGAAAATGGGCGCAGGGATCATGATGTGGGATTAACTTGGGTCCATTGCTTCCAATGCCTGCGACACAACAATTTTGTGTTGTCTGCCAATTAACAGGATTGTAGAATGCAGCCAGCATTTACTGTGCTATTGAGTGGCCGCACACCTCAGCAGGGGGCCTAAATTTGTGAGAGGCTAGCACCAATTAAATTTAGCATAAAGCCAGCCAGCATCTCTTAAAGGGGAAGTGCATTGTGGCTGGAACAGCTCTTGGGAATCATTGTGAAACTCATTCTGACATGGTAAAAGACATAATATTGGCACAATATGGGAGAGCGTGGGTTCCAAGATGTCCTGATGCTGCACTGGAGGCCTTGGTCAAGGAGGTACAGAGGATGTGAGATGTACTGTATCCACAGGAGGCCAGGAGGCCCTCTAGACCATGCTGCCCGCAGAAGGCAGTGGGACAAAATAGCAGTGGTGGGCAATGCCAGGAGTCAATCTCCACTGACCTGGATGCAGTCCAGTGACTTCACACCAGTGGTCAAGATCAGCGAATGAACATTCAAGTGCCATATCCCACCAACTGCAGTACCAGCCTCAGACATTACTCATTGTACCACACTCGCATCACTCACCTATCAACAATCTCAATCAATCATGACTCATAGCTAACATTCATAGTTTCACATCACCCTTACACACTTGGCATGCTGCAAGCCTTAAACCCACATCTCACAGCTTGCACACACTGCTAGGTATTCAACCATGACAGTCATATCACCCAGACACATTGCACCAGACTTCCCCCTCTCTTGCAGGACAAGGTGGTGCACAACTGGAGGCAGCAGGTGCTGATCGGTGGGTACCGGTGTGGTTGC
The DNA here is from genome assembly GCF_964194155.1 of Cetorhinus maximus. NCBI lineage: Eukaryota > Metazoa > Chordata > Chondrichthyes > Lamniformes > Cetorhinidae > Cetorhinus > Cetorhinus maximus. The sequence goes on from NC_135884.1 coordinate 131,748,049, forward strand.
ATGTCCTCAACCCCATGGAGGAGAGAGTGCTCACCATCATTGGAGTAACTGTGACTAAGGCCTTGGCCAGCAGGGAGAAGGGTGGGGTGGGGGGGGTGGGGGGTGGGGAGGCGAGGAGGTGTGGGAGCTGGGCTGAAATGATAGAAGATGATGGTTTCCTCATACTTAATCCTTCTTCTCACATCCCACTCTCCCTCATCACACAATCTTTTCTGATTTAGAGTATGTAGATGATGTAAGTAAACAAATCTTACTTACCCCCGCCCTCCCTTCACCACAATCCTATATTTGTGCCTTTCTCCATTCTGTGATAAAATCAATTTTTCTGTGTCCCCTTGTGCCATGTAAGCTAGCAGTCTGTGGAGTTTGTAACATTTAAAACACAGGATGCTCCAATGCTTGTTACATTTGTTCCTGCCTAGTAACAAGGGCGGGACCCTCTGGGAGAGTTTTAATAGGTCACTCAGGTCAGTTCAAAGGTCAGTGAACAGCAGATCATGGGCAGTCAGTTTTTTTATTAAAGGTGTCAATTTTAGTCAAAGAGGAATCCCAGCCAGGGGGGAGATCCCAAAGAGGAAAACCAGAGAGGAAACCCAGGGAGGAGCAGGGGAAGGTCCCAGAGAGAGAGAGAGAGAGCAGGGGGGGAAGGAACCACCAAGAAGTGGAGACCACTGGTAGGAACCCCTGGAGAGAGGAGCAAAGAAAGAGGCTCTAAGCAGTAAAAGTGCTGCTGTTGATAAGCTTCAATTAACAAGGGCTCAGGAGAAGCCCTGGACGTCTGAGAAGGCAGCAGAAGGTTGGTGACTCCATGCTGCAGGCGTTGGCAAATGTAACCCTTTGGAGCAGTGGCAGAGGAGCTGAAGTTGTGCTTGTCAGTTGGTGCTGGAATGCAAACTCAGGAATCCAGGAGAGTGTAGTCTTGGGGAATGAGGTTGAAACCATATGAGGTAAGCAGTCATTGAGGCAGTCCAAGTCGAAGTGACTTTTGGAGGGAATTTGGAGGTTAGAACTTCAAAGGTGAAGACTGGAAACCTTCATGAGAGAGATAGATTTCCAACAAGAATTAGTTGGCTCACAGTGTTTATTGATGTCTGGGTGGGTTGCTGACAAATCCGTGGGATCTGTCTTGGTAACATTTGCCATTTATTGTGCAGTGTAGTGTGTTCCAACACAATTTGCTTGTTAAATCACATGTGCCTCATGTTAATTCTGAATATTAAGATAGATATTGTAATTTGCTTTGTTTTTCCTACCCGGTATAGAAAGCTTATTTTGTTTGTTCAAAGACTGTGGATGAGTTTATCACAGACAGGTGAGCCAGAAAAGGGCCATATAGTTTCCTCCTCCCTTCCACATCCTCTTCCCCCACCTCCTCCTCTTGCTCCTCAGCTAGTGGCAAGGCCTGACCTTGTACAGAAAGTTTATTTTGTTTGTTTAAAGACCGTGGATGAGTTTTTCACAGACAGACAAGCCAGAAAAGGGCTATATAGTTTCCTTGTACCGCACACAGCAGACCACAATGAATCTTGGACATTTGCTGTGTCAAATACTACAGGGATCCTCCAAGCATGGTCTAGGAAATGGAAGCATTATTTCAGCATGTCAATGGGCTGCTCGATCACATTCCAGTCTGCTATTTAGGACTGAGATGAGCAGAAATTTCTTCACTTAAGGGACTGTGAACATTTGGAATTCACTGCCGCAGCGTAGAATTTGTTGACTATATTCAAGTTAGAGATCAATACATTTTTGAATACTAAGGTGATGGTATGGGAAGGTGTAGCTGAAACAAAAGATCATCCATGATCTTATTGAATGGTGGAGCAGGTTCAAGGGCCAAATAGCCTACTCCTGCTCCTATTTCTTACGTTCTTATATTCTCATGCTTCTCATTGCGGAGTCTGTTTATCCTGCCACACTCTCCTCCTAGGTGAGACAGTAAGGCCACTCTGCACTACATGTGCTCTTGCCACACTTCACTCTCACCTCATATTTCAAATAATTTATGCATAAATACCCTGGAGAGAGTACAGAGGAGATTTACAAAAATGTTGCCAGGGCTTGAAAATTGCAGCTATGAGGAGAGATTGGATAAGGTCAGGTTGCTTTCCTTAGAACAGAGGAGACTGAGGGTTACTTAATTGAGGTGTACCACATTATGGGGGGCCTAGATAGAATAGACAGGAAAGACTTGTTTCCCCTAGCGGAGAGGTCAGTTACCAGGGGACACAGATTTAAGGTGATCGATAGAAGGATTAGAGGGGACAGGAGGAAAATCTTCTTCACCCAGAGGGTGGTGGGTGTCTGGAATTCGCTGCCTGGTTTGGTGGTGGAGGCAGAAACCCTCAACTCATTTAAAAGGTACCTGCATCAGCACCTGAAGTGCTGTAGCCTGCACGGCTACGGACCAGGTGCTGAAAGGTGGGATTAGAATGGGCAGCTAGTTTTTTATGTTTTCCTTTCAGTCAGCGCAGACACAATGGGCTGATTGGCCTCTTTCTGTGCCATAACTTTTCTATGGCCTGATGGTTCTACTTTGCAGATCCCCTGGAAAGACTCGATGGACCCTCAATGGTCTACACACCCTAGTTTGAGAACCACTGATCTACTGGCTTGAAACTACCAAAGCTCAGCTTATATAAAAGTTTTAGAACCCGCAGAGTGAGGAATCTTTATTCCATCAGACTTGGCTGGATTCAAAATTAGGTCCCAGAGGGAAAAGAGGATACTCTGTTTATCTACAATATTGCCAAGTCTCCAATATAGGTGGACATTTATTGATTCTAAATTTTCACTGTATGGAGCTGAGCTTTTCCTAAGAGATGCTTTATTAGTGGATGTATTTTCTTTGTTCTAACTTCACACCTTGTGGATTCAAATAGGTTTTCTGCACATCCACCCTGTCACCCAAGCAGAATACTTCATTTGTTGAGCAAGAACTTTTGAGGCATTTTTGCATAAAAGGTGTAAATACATTTGGACCTGGACTGTTTTTTCTAGATGAAATTTCAAAAAAAATAATCTTCCATCAAGCCCTTAGGTTTTCTGGTTGAGATTACATACATAGATTGGTTTCAGATCTTTATCTTTTGCATCAGACCAGAACTTAATAGAAATTATGAAACTTGAGAAATGCATTCGGAAGGGCATTAATGTTAGCTGTCAACATAATCTTTGTGATGTTAATGTACAACTGTACATTTCTGCTTAGATATTGAAACCAAAGTATTAAGTCCAAGACAGCAAACTTTGTATCTCCATTTTGTATAATTTAGGCTACCTAGTGATTTTAATGCCCTTACAGTCTTCCATTTCTTCCTAACATTGATGAAAGAGAGTTTATGGCATTTGCAGGTATTGTATCTCTGGTAATATGCAACTGAAATTTACACAAGACATTTACACACAGGGCGGATTCGTCCCAGATTTGCACTAGGTGTGGTAACAGACAGGGAAAATGACGTTTTCCCCATCGGCCACTATGGCAGCTTCTCACGCCATATCATCCCAGTCCCGCTCCATTAATTATTCATTCCCAGGAGACTCACCGTTTCAATGGCAGGCGGGCTCTCATTCGCCTGCCACTTCATCACCTCGCTGCTCCATCACGCTGGGCGCCGTATTTAAAGTGCAGCCACGTGCATACCCCTCAGTGCTTCCAGCCCATGACTGCTGCACAGAAGACATGGCCCTGAAAGGCAAAAACACTGCAGTTCCCAGGTTTAATGATGCGTCCCTTGCGCGCCTCCACTTGGGTGGCCAGAATTTAGTGCGCTGCATGGCTGTCTGAAACCCCACCCTCCTCCGCCCCACTCCACCTGACTGTTTGGCGGCAGCTTTTCCCATTTGGATACATGCTGTGCTCTCAGCTCAGGCGCAGGCATTCTCCTAACCCACACTGCAAGTCTGCACCGTTGGCTTGAACCATGGGGGAGACTGGTCCAAACCGAAATGATGACTTTGCAAGGGGCTGTGAGCACCTCCACCAGTGACTGCTCCTTGGCCAGCTTTAGCAAAGAGATTGTATGGTGTGCCCAGTCATCCAACTGTTCTGCAGTCCACTAAATGCTCATTAGTTTGCAGGCTGTGCCCGAGGGGTGAAAAGCTCTGGAGCACTTGGTGGTACTTTAATGCCTCTGTGTTGCTTAAGAGTGCAGATAAGAGGCCCGACTCCAAACATGTCAATGTGGCTGTGCCTGAACTGTCTCAGCTGCAGAGGAATGGTCACTTTATACAAGGTTTGCCTAATGCGTGGCCGATTCCCTCCGCCTCTCACCCCGCACGTGCTTGTGCACTACCTTAAACTGCAGGGTATCCTTTGTACCCCCCCACCCCCGCAAAGTCGTCTCAACCGCAGAGCAGCTCTTGTCCCCAGCCCCCAAGTCGCCTCAACCCTGATGTTGAATAGGCGACCCTCGCGAGAGCTACGCAATGTTACCGTGCACTCACCTCTGAGTTCCCCTCAAAGTGCAGCCCGCCAAGTGCACGCTTTATATATGCTGTTGTGAAACACGTTGGCGTGGGTGGATGATGCAGGATGGGGGGGATGATTCCAGCGAGTTGGCCTTATAACGATATGCAGGTCTATTACAGTCAGGTCCCCGACGTCGAGAAACACAGCCCATCATTGACGGGCTGAGCGGACGATCGCAAACTGGTTTCACGACGTTGTGAAACTGATTTCTGCACTTCTCGCCATATTGTACGCTCACATCGCTGAGCAAGCCTGACGTCAGCGGGCACAGAAAATTCCATCCATAGGAAATATCACCACATGGGTGAATTCCCAAAAATATGCATTTCTCTTAAGGGAAAAGAAACCAGGAAAGTTACAGCTAATTAAAAGTAATGCACTATAAAATACTGCATAATTTTGGAAAACATTCCACTTCAATCGTAGGATGGAACAGAAGTCTTTCATTTCCTCAATTCTAGGAATGTTTAACAAATAAACCCAAGATGTGAAGAAATGAGGGAAACAGTTTGATTGTTGACCAGAAGCAAAACACTATCATTTAATTAATAATCAAATGAGAATGTGAACTTTGACCCAGTCACATTCAGATTCAGTGCTCTTGGTTCTTCAAGCTGACTGAAGGACGCGTGTGCAAATGGATGGAAATTTGTATCTTCATGCTTGATGTAGTGGAGTCTGTGAGATGATTGCCAGTAACTCGGTGTTCATTTTGAATGCATGTTTCGACTTTGCTGGCAGTTCAATGACTATAGAGAGGATTTCTCTCTCTTTGTCCAGCAAACACTGACTGAATCAATAGTTAAAATGGGTCCCTCTATTCACTGCTCCATTCCTACCCCATAACAGGATTCACCCTGCTGCTTTGGTGGTTGAGTGAGGCATCCACCTGACTGTGGTAGGAACCTCATTAACATATGTTAATTGGGGGTTTTATGACATATATTATGGGATCTTCCTGTACACATGATGCCTCCTTAACAGCAAACATTGCATTTGATTTATGTGAAATGCTTTGGGAAGTGTGATAACACAGTATAGAAATGGAAATCTTCCTTTTCTCCCTCCGAATCTTTACTATTTTGATCTCATCAATCTAATGATACAATCAGTTCAAGTCAAAATGTTTAGTCTCCTTATTGCATAAATGATTAACTTTGGGAATATGAGATAGAAGAAACCAATGGGATAGATAAGGAACCAATATTCCTTAAGTGGTCACAGGTTGATAAGGAACAGCAAGAGAGGGAAGCTGAAAAATCTTACTCCTTTGAGGGAAGCGGGTATTTTCCACTGAAACCTGAGTTATCCCAGTTAGTTAGTAAAATTATTGGGCAAGAGGAAATCTCCAGTGGTAGTCAGAGCCACTTAATAACATAAAACCATTGCTCTAATTTATTTATTTATATTATCTATTATTTATATGGCGTGCAGCTGAGCTAACTGGGTGAAGGCTTGGAGTTTGGTGAGAGAGGGATTTGGGGGAAGTGGGTGTTTGTTTCCTTTTACTATCTTTCTCACCCCAAAGGAATTGGTTCTTGCTCTATTACAGGAAAAGGAGCTAGCTCTTTGGTGAGTATCTGGTAAATTCTATTCTATCCCTAAGGTAAAGTTAATAAAATATATAAGAAAGCAACATAAATAAGTGATTAATATTATTAAGTAATTATTTAAAACACATTGAGGATGGCAGGACAGGTGATGTGTCAAGGCTGCAACATGTGGGAACTCCTGGATAACATTGTGATCCAGGGCAAACACGCCTGCAGTAAGTGTTTGCGGCTCGAGGAACTTCGGCTCAGAGTCATTGAGCTGAAGGCTGAGCTGCAGACTCTGTGACATATCAGGGAGGAGGAAAGTTACCTGGATGCTTTATATGAGGAGGCAGTCACACCGCTTAGGATAGGGTCTTCTGAATTAACCAGTGGCCAGAGATAGGAGGGTGTGACTGCGAGTGAGGTAGGTATGGGGACCCAGAGGGCAGGAGTGCAGGAATATCAGCCTCTGCAACTGTCCAATAGGTTTGAGGTTCTGTCAGCTTGCTTGGATGAGGGTGGGGGCTGCAGGGTGGATGAGCAAACTGACCATGGCACCATGGTACAGGAAGCCATCTATGTGGGAGGAGCAAAAAGGAATGTAGTGGTTGTAGGGGGACAGTATAATGAGGGGATTGACACTGTTCTCTGTAGCAAAGAGCAAGAGTCCAGACGACTTTGTTGCCTGCACAGTGCTAGGGTTCAGGACATCTGCTCAGGCTGGATAGGAACTTGCAATAGGCGGGGGAGGATCCAGTGGTCATGGTCCATGTAGGTACCAACAACATAGTCAACATGAGGAAGGAGGCTCTGTATAGTTAGTATTACGAGCTAGGCACCAAATTAAGAAGCAGGACCTCAAAGTTAATAATTTCTGGATTATTACCTGAGCCACGTACAAATTGGCATAGGGTAAATAAGATTAGAGAAATGAATGCGTGGCTCAAAGGCTGGTGTGGGAGAATTGGGTTCCAGTTTGTGGAGCACTGGCACCAGTATTGGGGAAAGTAGGATCTGTACCGTTGGGACAGGCTACACCTCAACTGTGTTGGGGCTGGTGTCCTCGTGAGCCCCATAACTAGGGAAGTAGAGAGGGTTTTAAACTGAATAGTGGGGGCAAGGAATCAAATTTGGGAAGATGTGGTAAACCAAAGAGTAGCGACAAGGCAAGAGAGAAAGGTATCAATATGGGAAATGATAAACAGACGGTGACAGGAAGAGACAGAGAGTACAATTCTGAGAGTAAATCAGCAGATAAGACTAGGCGCTACAAAAATGATAAAAGGGCAAAACTAAAGGCTCTGTATCTACATGCACATTGCATTCGAAACAAAACAGATGAACTGATAGCGCAAATAGAAATAAATAAGTATGATCTGATAGCCATTACAGAGACATGGCTACAGGGTGAGATAGATTGGAACCTGAATATTGAAGGGTACGTGACATTTAGGAAGGACGGGAAAAAGGTGGAGGGGTGGCTCTGTTAATTAATGATGGTATTAGCGCATTAGAGAGGGATGACTTAAATTCAAGAAACCAGGATGTAGAAGTGGTTTGTGTTGAGATGAGGAATGATAAAGGCAAGAAATCACTTGTGGGAGTGGTGTACAGGCCTCCTAATTGTAACTACATGGTAGAACAGAGTATAAAAGAAGAGATAATGGGAGCTTGCCAGAAAGGTACAGCAATAATCATGGGGGATTTTAATCTACATATAGACTGGAAAAATCAAATGGGCAAAGGTAGCATAGATGAGGAGTTCATAGAATGTTTTCAGGATAGTTTCTGAGAACAGCAAGTTCTGGAGTCAATCAGAGAGCAGACTATACTAGACCTGGTATTGAGCAACGAGATAGGATTAATTGATAACCTCCTAGTGAAGGCATCCCTAGGTAGCAGTGATCATAATATGATTGAATTGTACATTCATTTTGAGGGAGAAACGAGTGCGTCCAAAACTAGTATTTTGAGCTTAAATAAGGGCAATTATGAAGGCATGAAAGCAGAGCTAGCTAAAGCAGACATTTAAAGGGATATTTTAGAATGCACAGAGTAGATGCATTCTAATGAGAAAGAAACATTCCAAGGGGAGGGCCCATCATCCATGATTAATGAAAAAAGTTAAAGACAGTATTGAACTTAAAGAAAAAACATATAATTACACAAAGACAGGTGGCAGGTCAGAAACACAGAAACATAGAAACATAGAAAATAGGAGCAGGGGTGGGCCATTCAGCCCTTTGAGCCTGCTCCGCCATTCATTATGATCATGGCTGACCATCCAACTCGATAGCCTGCTCCTGCTTTCTCTCCATATTCTTTGATCCCTTTCACCCCAAGAGCTATATCTAATTCCTTCTTGAAAACATACAATGTTTTGTCCTCAACTACTTTCTGTGGTAGTGAATTCCACAGACTCACCACTCTCTGGGTGAAGAAATTTCTCCTCATCTCAGTCCTAAATGGTCTACCCCGTATCCTCAGACTGTGACCCTGGTTCTGGACTCCCCCACCATCGGGAACATCCTTCCCGCATCTACCCTGTCTAGTCCTGTTAGAATTTTAAAGGTTTCTACGAGATCCCCCCTCATTCTTCTGAACTCCAGCGAATATAATCCTAACCGACTCAATCTCTCCTCATATGTCAGTCCTGCCATCCCAGGAATCAGTCTGGTAACCTTTCACTGCACACCCTCTATTGCAAGAACATCCTTCCTCAGATAAGGAGACCAAAACTGCACACAATATTCCAGGTGTGGTCTCGCCAAGGCCCTGTATAATTGCAGCGAGACATCCCTGCTCCTGTACTCGAATCCTCTCACTGTGAAGGCCAAAATACCGTTTGCCTTCTTTACCGCCTGCTGCACCTGCATGCTTACCTTCAGCGGCTGGTCTACGAGGATACCCAGGTCTCGTTGCACATTCCTCTCTCTCAATTTATAGCCATTGAGCTAATAATCTGCCTTCCTGTTTTTGCTACCAAAGTGGACAACCTCACATTTACCCACATTATACTGCATCTGCCATGCATTTGCCCACTCACTCAGCTTGTCCAAATCACACTGAAGCATCTCTGCATCCTCCTCACAGCTCATCCTCCCACCCAGCTTTGTGTCATCTGCAAATTTGGAGATATTACATTTAGTTCCCTCACCTAAATCATTAATATATATTGTGAATAGCTGGGGTCCCAGCACCGATCCCTGCGGTACCCCACCAGTCATTGCCTGCCATTCGGAAAAAGACCCATTTATTCCTACTCTTTGTTTCCTGTCTGCCAACCAGTTTTCTATCCATCTCAATAAACTACCCCCAATCCCATGCGCTTTAATTTTACACGCTAATCTCTTATGTGGGACTTTGTAGAAAGCCTTCTGAAAGTCCAAATAAACCACATCCACTGGCTCCCTCTCATCATCTCTACTAGTTACATCCTTGAAAAATTCCAGTAGATTTGTCAAGCACGATTTCCCTTTCATAAATCCATGCTGACTCTGTCCTATTCTGCCACTGTTTTCCAAGTGCTCAGCTATTAAATCTTTTATAATGGACTCTAGAATTTTCCCCACTACTGACGTCAGGCTGACTGGTTTATAATTCCCTGTTATCTCTCTACTTCTCTTTTTAACTAGTGGGGTTACATTAGCTACCCTCCAATCTGTAGGAACTGTTCCAGAGTCTATAGAATCTCGGAAGATGACCTCCAATGAAGATTGGGAAGAATATAAAGAACAGCAAAGAATGACAAAAAGATTAATAAGGAGGGAAAAATTAGAGCATGAGAGAAAGCTAGCTAATAATATAAAGACGGATAGTAAGAGTTTCTATGGACATTTAAATAGGAAATGAATTAACAAAGTGGGCAATGGTCCTATAGAGAGAGTGTCTGGGGAATTGATAATGGAAAGTAGGGATATGGCGGATGAATTAAACAGGTATTTTGTTTCAGTCTTCACTATAGAGGACACAAATAACATCCCAGAAATAGCTGTAAATCAGGAAATGGAAGGGAGGGGGGAGCTCAGGAAAATTACAATCACCAGGGAAGTGGTATTAAGCAAATTGTTGGGGCTGTAGGCTGACAAATCCCCAGGTTTGGATGGACTTCACCCTAAAGTCTTGAAAGAAGTGGCTAGTGAGATAGTTGATGCATTGGTTTTAATTTTCCAAAATTCCCTAGATTCAGGGAAGGTTCCATTAGATTGGAAAATAGCAAATGTAACTCCTTTATTCAAAAAGGGAGGGAGACAGAAAGCAGGAAACTACAGGTCAGTTAGCCTAGCATCTGTTGTAGGGAAAATGTTAGAAGCTATTATTAAAGATGTTATAGCAGGGCACTCAGAAAAATTCAAGGCAATCATGCAGAGTCAACATGGTTTTGTAAAAGGGAAATCATGTTTAACCAATTTATTGGTGTTCTTTGAAGAAGTCAAATGTGCTGTGGATTAAGGGGAACCGGTGAATGTACTGCACTTGGATTTCCAGAAGGCATTTGATGAAATGCCATCTCAAAGGTTATTGCAGAAAATGTAGGGGGTAACATATTGGCATGGATAGGAGATTGACTGGCTAACAGGAAGCAGAGGGTTGGCATAAATGGGTCTTTTTCTGCTTGGCAGGATGTGACGAGTGGTGTGCCACAGGGATCAGTGCTGGGCCCTCAACTTTTTACAATTTATTTAAACAAATTGGATGAAGGGACCAAAGGAATGGCTGCTAAATTTGCTAAAGACACAAAGATAGGTAGGAAAATAAATTGTGAAGAGGACATAAGGAGGCTACAAAGTGACAAAGATAGGTTAAATGAGTGGGCAAAGATATGGCAAATGGAGTATAATGTGGCAAATGTGAAATCATTCATTTTGGCAGGAAGAATAAAAAAGAAGCTTATTATCTAAATGGTGAGAGTTTGCAGAGCTCTGAGATTCAGAGAGATTTGGATGTCCTAGTGCATGATTCACAAAGGTTTAATATGTAGGTACAGGAAGTAATTAGGAAAGTTAATAGAATGTTATCATTTATTGTGAGGGGAATTGATTACAAAAGTAGGGAGGTTATGCTTCAGCTGTACAAGGCACTGATGAGACCACACGTGGAGTATTGTGTACAGTACTGGTCTCCTTATTTAAAGAAAGGTGTAAATGTGTTAGAAGCATTTCAGAGAAGGTTTACTAGACTAATACCAGGAATGGGTGGGTTGTCTTATGAGGAAAGGCTGGACAAGTTAGGCTTGTATCCACTGGAATTTAGAAGAGTAAGAGGCAACTTAATTGAAACTTTAAAGATCCTGAGAGGTTGAAGGGTGCATGAAGAGAGGTTGTTTCCTCTTGTGGGATAATCTAAAACCAAAGGTCACTGTTTAAAAATAAGGGCTCGCTTATTTAAGACGGAGATGATGAGAAATATTTTGTCTCAGAGAATTGTGAGTCTTTGGAACTTCCTTCCTCCAAAGGCGGTGGAAGCAGAATCTTTGAATATTTTTAAGGCAGAGCTAGACAGATTATTGATTAACAAGGGGGTGATAGGTTATCGGGGGTAGGCAGGAATGTGGGGTTGAGGTTATATTCAGATCAGCTATGATCTTATTGAATGGCAGAGCAGGCTCGAGGGCGAGTGGCCTAATCCTGCTCCTAATTCATATGTTCATATGTGTCTTTGCCTGACAGGAAAGATGTGGAATGGTCAGAGACCATCACCTAATGTTCTATGTACTTGATAGGTATGTGAACCCAGATACAAATGGAGCTAGGGCAACACCCTGAATATGACCAGCACCTGTGAACTTTGGGAGTTGTTGGGCTGACTTGGCTTTTTAAGGGATTTTGACCATGGCTGTGGGACCCATTTACCTACCTCATAAGTTTGCATGGTGCTGAGCTGTTGAGTACCCTCTGACTCTAAGTATAACCCTGAATAACATTACAAAATGTTTTCTGGGCTATGCATTGCTGATAGATGTCAGCCATAGGACATTGAATTTTTAGCCAAGCCTTCTGTCTGTGATGCTCTCTACTTCCTTTCTAAGGTTCATCACATCGGCATGGGGGTTCAGTGAGCAAAACAATTCACAGGTTAATTTAGTGCTTCCTTCACTTTCTAACTGCATAACTTGACATTACTGAGAGGTTTCAGGTCAGTGGCCAAGTCAGGCAAAGCAGCAACAGTCAATGGGATTTACCCAGAGTTCTTGAAGAAATCAGATCACAGGGAAGGAATAGTAAAGCTTTTTACCAAAATCCACAGCCACAGGCACTAGTCCAAACATCTGGAGCCAATGCAAGATAGTGGTCATTGCCAAGCCAGAGAAGTCACTTGACGATCCACACAGCTACCAACCCATCGCTCTGCTCTCCATAACATATAAGGTCCTGTTGGAACACCTCCTGCTTAACAGACTGAGCCTCACCCTGGAAGCAGCAAAGCCTTCCCAACAGGTAGGTTTTTGCACAGGCTGCAGCTGCTCTGAGCAGGTCCTGGCACTGATCTCATATATTGGGGCCAATTTCCAGAAAGGCCCAAAGACAGGAACCGCCATTGTTGGCTTATCCTGTGCCTACAACACACTGTGGCACAGGCATTCTGCTGAAACTGAGAATCAGCTACTGTGTGAAAACCCTGCAACTAATCAACTCCATTATCAGCAACCGACTGTTACATGTGCACCTTAGAGATCAAATCAGCCACCCATGCATACCCACCAATGGACTCCCACAGGGATCTGTCATTGTACCATCTCTCTTCAATATATATACCAGTGATCTCCCTTCCATAAAGTCATGGCTCTTCACATATACTGATGACTTGACCTTGGCTTTCCAGGTTAAAGAACTTCAGGACATTGAGAAAATACTCACTGAAGATTGATGTTCTCTGAAAGCCTACTTCAGAAAATGGAGACTTCAACCAAACACTGCCAAGACTGTCATTTCAGTCTTCCACCTGAACAACTCGAAGGCCATGGGAGAGCTTCATGTGCAGTTCTGTGGACGACCGCTCACCCACGACCCAATGCCAAAATATCTTGGCATCACATTTGATTGTTTATTGGCCTACTGACAACACCTGCAGAACACCGGAGCCAATACCAAGATGAGAATGAATCTCATACGGAAACTGACAGGTACCACCTGGACAGCAAAGCCAACACAATATGCATTGCTTCACTCACCCTTGTCTACCCAACAGCAGAATACCGCTGCTCAACCTAGCTCAGGGGCCACCACACAAATGTGATAGATATCCACCTCTGGGAAGTCATGAGGATTATTTCTGGGATGTTGAGAGCAACACAGCTCGAATGGCTTCCTGCGCTAGCATATTTTGAACCTCCTGATGTCCACAAGGAAAACACCCTCTTCAAAGAACCACAAGCTGACAAATAACGAAGCACTCATACACACAGGACCTCAAAAATACCATGAACTTAACTGAAAACTCAGTCCCTACTGGAACACACTCCACACCCTACAAACTCATGACTGTCCCACCTCTCGATGACGCAACTTCTGCTTGGTGGCAAACATCGCAAAGCACAACCTGATAACTGACCCAAGTGGTGAAGACCCCAGTTTCAACCTTCCACAGAAGATCTGGACAATCCCTGACCACTTGAGGACAGGCTAGGGAAGATGCAGCCAATTTTGAATGCATTGTGATGCTGCTTTTCAGGGATATTTTTCTATTGACAAATCCATCTGATGATCTAGTTTGCCTAATCCGCCATCTTGAAGAAGACACAATCCAGTGGATAATGATATCTGGTGCATCCAAGTACATTATTATGGCTTTTCACAGCCCAGACGAGATCCGAATTAGCCTGACCTCGGTCGTTGGTAAGATTTTAGAGTCCATTATTAAGGATGAGATTTTAGAATACTTGGAAGTGCATGATAAAATAGGGCAAAGTCAGCATGGTTTCATCAAGGGGAGGTCATACCTGACAAATCTGTTAGAATTCTTTGAGGAGGTAACGAGTAGGTTAGACAAAGGAGAGCCAATGGATGTTATCTACTTGGACTTCCAGAAGGCCTTTGACAAGGTGCCGCACAGGAGGCTGCTCAGTAAGATAAGAGCCCGTGGTGTTAGAGGCAAGGTACTAGCAAGAATAGAAGATTGGCTGTCTGGCAGGAGGCAGAGAGTGGGGGGATAAGGGGGTCCTTCTCAGGATGGCGGCCGCTGACTAGTGGAGTTCCGCAGGGGTCAATGTTGGGACCACAACTTTTCACTTTATACATTAATGATCTAGATGAAGGAACTGAGGGCATCCTGGCTAAGTTTGCAGATGATACAAAGATAGGTGGAGGGACAGGTAGTATTGAGGAGGCGGGGAGGCTGCAGAAGGATTTGGACAGGTTAGGAGAATGGGCAAAGAAGTGGCAGATGGAATACAACATGGGGAAGTGTGAGGTCATGCACTTTGATAGGAGGAATAGTGGCATAGACTATTTTCTAAATGGGGAGAGAATTCAGAAATCTGGAGTGCAAAGGGACTTGGGAGTCCTAGTCCAGGATTCTCTTAAGGTTAACTTGCAGGTTGAGTCGGTAGTTAGGAAGGCAAATGCAATGTTGGCATTTATTTCGAGAGGACTAGAATATAAAAGCAGTGATGTACTGCTGAGGCTTTATAATTTGTCAGATCACATTTAGAATATTGTGAGCAATTTTGGGCCCCGTATCTCAGGAAGGATGTTCTGGCCCTGGAGAGGGTCCAGAGGAGGTTCACGAGAACGATCCCAGGAATGAAAGGCTTAACATATGAGGGACGTTTGAGGACACTGGGTCTATACTTGATGGAGTTTAGAAGGATGAGGGGGGATCTGATTGAAACTTACAGAATACTGAAAGGCCTGGATAGAGTGGACGTGGGGAAGATGTTTCCATTAGTAGGAGAGACTAGGACCCGAGGGCACAGCCTCAGAGTAAAGGGAAGACCTTTTAGAACAGAGATGAGGAGAAACTTCTTTAGCCGGAGAGTGGTGAATCTATGGAATTCATTGCCACAGAAGGCTGTGGAGGCCAGGTCATTGAGTGTATTTAAGACGGAGATAGATAGGTTCTTGATTGGTAAGGGAATCAAAGGTTACGGGGAGAAGGCGGGAGAATGGGGTTGAAAAACGTATCAGCCATGATTGAATGGCGGAGCAGACTCGATGAGCCGAATGGTCTAATTTCTGCTCCTGTGTCTTATGGTCTTATGGTCTTATGAATTAAAGGATACTTGGGGGATTCAGTGCCACCAGCTTTTTCATAGAAAATCTCCTTCAGATTTGGGTTGGGTAAGGATTTTTCTCATCAATGACAGCAAGAGCCTAATGTAACTAAAGTTTATGGCATGTGAACAATTTCCCTTTATCATTCAAAACTCTGAAGCATACATGGAAGGGCTGTAGATTCGGCTGCAAAGTGGATTTAAGCCAAAAAAGAAAGTAGCTGTATGGAGGTGAGGAAGTCCCATCCTCAATTGGTCAGCAGCTCCATCAGTCCTGGCAGTACCTAGAGCACGACAGTGGCAGCAGGAGAAGGAAGAAGGACTATGGAATGCCGGGATAGTTAGGTCTGGGGTCCTGGGCAGGGAGGGGGACAGGGTGGGGAAGAGGGGGTAGGTTTAAGGCTGTGGACAGGTAGGAAATCAGGCTGCCTGCTCCCGCTGTTGTGGGCAGTGGGCAGCCTTGATAAGCCTAATTGACCCTTAATTAGTTGTTTCAATATGATGGGTCAGCTGCCTATTTTGGCACCCACCCACCCCCCTGTATTATGGGGATGAGCTTAAGGATGGGCGAAGGTGGAGGGGAGGGGAGAAGGAAGGGGGGAGGTTGGGCCTTCCCCTCCCTCCCCTCCCAAAACACACCAGCAGGGGCACATAAAATACAGCCCATCAACTGGAGGCCAGGCATGAGAAACTTAACTGGACCTGCCATATAAATACGATGGCTGCAAGAGCAGGTCAGAGGCTCGGAATTCTGCAACAAGTAACTCACTCCTGCCTCCCCACCAGCAACCTCCTGAGGGTCACCATTTTAATTCTTTTTAAAAAAATTCATTAATGGGGTGTGGGCGTCGCTGGCTAGGCCAGCATTTATTGCCCATCCCTAACTACCCTTGAGAAGGTGGTGGTGAGCTGCCTTCTTGAACCACTGGCTCCAATCCATTTGCTGTATGTATGCCCACAATGCTGTTAGGAAGGGAGTTCCAGGTGTTTTTTAACCTGCAGCAGATGGCCAGTGATGCCCACATCCCATGAATGAATTCAAAAAAAGACTCGCTAGTAGAAATGCTATAGGAACACCATTGCTGACAAATTACTATTGTCACTTGAACAATTATCGCTGTTCCTTCATTGCTGCTAAATGAACATCCCAGCCTAACACCATTGTAGGAGTAAATTGCTACAAGGGCTGCATCCATTGAAAAGGAAGACTCGCCTCTGCCTTCTCAGGACAAGGAGAGATGGGTAGTATACAGCCTTGGCAGCCTTATACTCATCCTAAGAACAAATTAAAAAGAAATTGATCCAGGGTGCAGTGCCTACAACAACTAGGTTGCAAATGGTTTATCAGCTTTTGCTGCATTTTTACAGCTTTTGTTTTCTATCCATTCAGGGGATGTGGGCGTCGCCGGCTGGGCCAGCATTTATTGCCGATCCCTAATTGCCCTTGAGGAGGTGGTAGTGAGCCACCTTTTTGGACCACTGCAGTCCATGTGGCGTAGGTACATCCACAGTGCTGTTAGGAAGGGAGTTCCTGGATTTGGACCCAGCAACAACGAAGGAACGGCGATATAGTTTCAAGTCAGGATGGCAGATGACTTGGAAGGGAACTTACAGGTGTTTCCCATGTGTCTGCTGCCCTTGTCCTTCTAGGTGGTAGAGGTCGTGGGATTGGAAGGTGCTGTCGAAGGAGGCAGTGCATCTTATGGATGGCACACAATGTGGCCACTGTGTCGGTGGTGGAGGGAGTGAATGTTTAAGGTGGTGGATGGGTTACCAAACAAGCGGCTGCTTTGGCCCAGGTGGTGTCAAGCTTCTTGAGTGTTGTTGGAGCTGCACTCATCCAGGCAAGTGGAGAATATTCCATCACACTCCTGACTTGTGCCTTGTAGATGGTGGACAGGCTTGGTGAGTCAGCATGACTTCATGAAGGGGAAAGTCAGCATGGCTTCATGAAGGGGAAATCATGCCTAACAAATTTATTAAAATTCTTTGAGGAGGTAACAAGCAGGATAAAGGGGAACCAGTAGATGTAATATATTTGGATTTCCAAAAGGCATTTGATAAGGTACCAAACATAAGGCTACTTAATAAGATAAGAGCCCATGGTGTTGGGAGTAGTATATTAGCATGGATAGAGGACTATCTAACCAATAGAAGACAGTGAGTTGGGATAAGGGAGGCATTTTCAGGATGGCAACCTGTAACTAGTGCCACAGGGGTCAGTGCTGGGGCCTCAATTATTTACAAAATATATTAATGACTTAGATGAGGGAAGTGAATGTACTATTGCCAAGTTTGTGGATGACACAAAAATAGGTGGGAAGGCAAGTAGTAAGGATGACACAAGGAGTCTACAGAGGGATATGAACAGATTAAGTGAGTGGGCAAAAACTTGGCAGATGGAATATATGTGGGAAAATGTGAGGTTATGCACTTTGGCAGGAAGAATAGAGGAGCTTCCCATTTGACTCCAGATAATCCTGCAAGCCAATGCCCTAGCATGTTGCACATGGCCCCAGTTTTTTTGAGCAGTATAATGTTTACCATTCATCTTTATTAGTATGTTTTACAGTTTTAGTTGATTTAACTCCTACAATGCCCTTGGGCATATTTGGGAGCTTGCCACCTTGTGCCTCAGCTCTCTGAACTTAAGTAAGTGGAGTGTCCTATTGAGTGAGAATATGCGTTCTGCATATTCATGTAAACAAAAAAAAAACCTAAGGGCAGAATTTTCCCAATCCAATGGAAGCCAGTTACACGTAATGATAGGTTGAGATCCCAATGTGTTCACGGTCTCTTCTGGCTTTCCCTTGGGCAAGATTGAAGCAGTGCAGGGGGCCCCCTTGGATCTGTTGGGTAATTAAGAAGTGATTGAGGTTGTTAAGAAACTAATTAAGAGCTGTTTTATTACTGAATCTTGGATTTCTCAACCAGGGAACTTGTTTCTCAACCTGTCAGCAACTTGCCAGAGTTACTGAGATGAGTGAACAGCAGAAAGAGCTTCTTCAGTGAAATTGACAGGCTGTAAAGGCTTTCATCAGTTACACTGAAGAGCCCCAGCCATGGCCATTGAGAAACTGATGTTCAAAGCACTGGATCCTCTTGGCGCACTATCTCCAGGTTGGAGGGAGCACACTCCCGCTGCTGACTTCCCCAGCTGCTTCCATCCACATCTGCTTGGTTGGAAAGCTTGTCCACGTACTCCCATCGCTGGGAGACCTCACTTTACTGCAGCCCCTCAGATCCCACAGCAGGACCTCCAGGTAAGAGCGAGAGATCCGGGGAGCAACCTTCCCATGTCTCTCCATTCTTGTGGTTGCTACAGCCTCAAAAATCCAAGTGCTGGTGAGCTCTGGTAACTTCTGCTGTGGTTCCTTTAATTAAAAATCCTTCCTTTGGCAGTATGGACAGGTGAAACCCAGGAGAAGGCAGATGACATCAGAATCCCAACCCAGCGTCACTTTTTAGGGATTTAGTTCCCAGTATGCACCTGAGCCCACCTTCCTTCTGCTCTACCACTCAAAGAATTGTAAACAAAAACAAACACAAGCATTATGTGACAATTTAAAAAAAAACTATTTTATACTGATCTGGAAAAAGTGATGGGGGAACACAGCTTTCTGTGTTTGCATTGTATTAGACAAAAGATCGCCCTATTATCATTGCATTCTGTGTGATATTATTCTCACAGTGTGATTATATCTGTGTCGATGGTTATCTCCCACAAGATAAGGAGTGGATTTTTAATGCTTGATGCCATTTCCTGGGGCAGCCACCAGTAAACTGTGCTTAACTTGGGCCAGGGATGCTTTAGAAAATAATAGCTCAGGGAAGTAGTCCAGAACTGTGACATTTGAATTTGGTTCCCCTTGAATTTTGGCAGGTCACAGTTTACTCAGCTAATTTGGCTACGCAAATTCTACTCTCAGAGATAGGCTGCTGGATTTTAGTCAGTTAAATGCAAATTATTTTGTTAGTGGCTTAATTCAATTAAACATTCACTATGTGTAATTAAACAGCTTGTAGGGTAAACAATTTTAGACAACTAAGCTCAAGAGTTCATTGCAGGTAGAAATCTGCCGTAGACCATTCTATGGAACTGCGTCATTGAACTCGGTTAGCTGTAATGTGTGATCTACTTCACTGCATAAATCCTTAACAATGGGAAGAAAATGACATTGATATTTGCCTGATTTAAAACATTTAGAGCAGCATTCCTGGTGGAATTCTCAGAAGGTTAATTGGGGGTTTTAGTGATACTCTTGCATTTTTCCCAGACTTATTTTTAACTTTGCAAACAGCGAGCACCGACGACCTTAGTAAGAAATTAACTTCTAGGTGTTTCTGAGCCTGGCAATCAAATGAGCTCAATTAATATTGGAAAAGATACAATCATTAAGGTACGGTGTTTCAGTGGCTGCATAATTCAGCTGCACATGTTAATTCATCTCCCTCGCACTGTTGTTCTCAGTGAACTCCTACAAACTGCTTCCCCAGTGTCATAAACCTTCAGCCGTTAGATACAAATATTCCTTAACTCAACAGAAATGTACATAAAAAGGATATTGAAATTCATTAAAGCTACACTGTTGGTGAAACTCCCACTGTTAGGTTGAGTTAGTGGATTAACATCTCTTTATTAAAGCTGATTAGTCTCATTTTATTAAAATTGAAAGCATAAATACATTTGGTCATTCTTATGAAGCAATGACATTTATTAAAATGTATCTTATATTGGAGTGGGACTTTGAGACTCTAAAGCAAACCAGTATCATATTTGATCTACGAGTCCTTGGTATGTAAGGGAGTGTTTGATTTTTTAACATAGGCCAGGAATTTGCAGTTGTAATCCTGGAAGAACTGCTAACATTCACTGTCATTACTTTGTGAAACTGAGAGCAACCACTGCCATCCACAAATACAGTTGGATGCAAAAATTCTGAAGTTGCTCCCAATGATTCCCCTTTCCTCCACAGTGTGCACGGGTAATGTCTTCACAGATGAAAATCAGTTAAAAATCACTGAATTGATGTGAACTTCCACCTTTTACACTATTGTTCTCACTGCTGACTACAAAATCTGGGCCATTACAGTTGTGTCATTCCTCACAGTAATATGTACATATGCTATGAACAAAAATGAGACTTTGTAAACTTAAAAGTTTGTGTCAGCTCTGAAAGGGAGACACCTAGAGCAGAATTTTCTGGATGGCGGGGAGGCAGAGCAGGAGTAGGCGCGGGTGGGTGTGGACCTGATCGCCGCTTGCAATCGGGTCCATGCCGCCATTTTACGTGGACGGGCCGATTAAGGCCCTCCCAGCGTACTTCATGACTCCTGTGCGTACTAGGAGTTGGCGGGTGGCGGCAGGTGCGCTCATCCTGCCGGTTCCAATGGCGACCCGGCGGCCTGTATAAAGGAAGGCCTGGCAGCCTTGGAAAGGCTGCTCGTAATGGCTGGGCGAAGGGCTCTCCAGAGGGGCAATGGAGATTATGCAAGTCCGGAGGGTAGGCCATAGGGGCAGGACAGTCCAGAGGGTAGGATGGGGGGCCAGTGTGCCCCTTATTTTTCCGATGACTGCCTTGCTGCCCGCCTTGAGAAGGTGGCAGCCTGGCGGGAAGAGCTGGTTCCCCAGGACGGGAGGAAGAGGCCCCCCCCCCCCACATGATGAAACGTGCCTGGGAGGAGGTGGCTTGTTGCGCTCTGACAGGGTGAGGACAATGTTGGCATTGGTCACTTAACCCAGCAGGTCAGCTTTTTCCCCTGCTGCACCGCCCACCCCCCCAAGTCTGAGTGTAGTGACTGCATTGAATCATTGACGGCATGTGTCCTTCGCTGGGTGGGCCAGAAGATATTGCCCATGCTGAGGTCACCCTGAGAGGGTGGTGAAGAGATGGGTTCTGCACCCGCAGCATGTGGTACACTGACACCCAAATGACTGTTTTGGGGGCAACCTGGAGGAGCTGCACCTAGGTGCAGTGCTTGAACTCCAGGACATGTCCAAGTCAGGGTGATGACATGCTGGGGGGGGAGCTTCAAGGTGGCGTGGCAACAAACCATCTGCTGCCCTCTGCGCTCCATGTGCTTGCGCCTCCTTGCTATGGAAGGATATACCGTGTGGTGTCTAATGTGATGTTGACAGCATGTGGCCAAGGCGGGGGGGTTGGGAAACAGGCCTAGTACCTTTGTGTGAGTGTTCAGCAGCAGCGGGGGGAGGAGGCACTGCAGCCCTGCAATGTGCCACTCTGGTTGGGGTGGGCCATGCGCGAAGAGAGTCCATGTACAATTTGCACAAATTCATGCTCTTCTCTCATTTTTCGGAGAGCGTGTGAGGATTGGCGGCGGCCAGGCACAGTTAGACATTCTCAGCCGCTTCGAGCAGGAGGCCCTGGATTTGGAGAGACGCCATGTGCCCAGGTCAACTGGTGTCGGTGAGGCTCGGGTGCCACGGCCAGGTATGTATGCTCAGCAGTGAGATCAACATTGTTCTCCCAACAGCCATGGCAGTGTTGAATGTTCAGTGAATTGAAGTTTGCAACAAGGCTTAACCATTGTTTACGGAAGGATTATCCAGGGGACAGGGATGCACTTTGTCATTGTCTCCACGTTAACTGATCCAATGTCCTTGTTCTTCCTTTCAGCATCAGCGGAGGAGGGCCAGGAGGAGGAGCAGCAGAGGACCCCTCTCACACCTGAGGGCCCTGAAGTCTCAGACTCACCAGCATCACACCATCTCTGCCAGGCTGGCACCAGCGCAGATACTAGCACCTTGATGGGAATTAGGACATCAGCTAGTGTCCCGGGACACAGCGGTGAGGGCACTTCACAGTCACTGGAGGAGCTGACAGAGACAGAGAGTGCCCATGGCACCAGTAGTAGGAAGACTGCAGGGGGCCAGGCAAATGCTCAGTCGGTGCCTGATGATGTGCGTCTGGAGTCGTTAACGACACAGCAAACGCAGGAAATGCGGCCAGGTATGTGGGAACATCTGGGGGAGATACATGAGGCTAGCTTGGCTTGGTCTCCGTGGTGGAGGAGTCTACGCGAGCGTTCGCCGAAGCTATGAGCCACATGTCCGAGTGCCAAGCGTCCTCCATGGAGACAGTGGCGACTCTTGTGGAGAGACTTCTCCAGGAGACTCGTCAGGGCTTCCTGGGGATGCGCTCTGACCAGAAAGCCCTCAGATTGGCATTGACCTCAGCTGGTCAGTGCCAGTGTGGGCACCAAGTTTCGCAGTTTGGTGCCCATCCATTCACGGTAAGCATGGAGGTCCGAAGTGACCTCATGTCGGTGCAGCAGCTGCCTGGCGTCTCTGCGGGCTCCTCTCAGGGCTCTCCGGATGAGGGCGGCAGCTCCCCCGCCTCTCTCTCAGTGACCATTGCATCCGGTGAGGCTGCGACGATTGGGGAGATGCCAACTGTGGAACTGGCAGATCCCTCCCAGGCAGGGCCAGCACAGGCTTCACGGGTCAGAGGACGACCGCCAAGGTCATTGAGGCCAACAGGACAGCAGAGTCAGCAGGGTGTCTCAGATGCCACTCCCAGCAGTGGGGCAGCACCACGATGTAGCACTCGAAAACGTAAACATAAGGCACTTTAGGCACACCACGGGTTTATTACTGGTGCTTTTGTGTTGGCCCGAGATGAGGTCTTTATGATTTGCTTTGATTTGAAACACCCTTGCCAGTTTGTTTTATTAAGTTTCTTTGCCTGTGATATTAAATTCAGACATGTGACCATGGCTGACGGTGCCTCTTTTCTTCTGCATTTGTATGGTTTCAAAAAATGTTAGGAGTGCTTTATGGGACATTAAACTTTATTAACAAGGCCCTTAGTTACTGTTCCTAACCTGGAAGATTTGGCACTTAGGTATCGAGTATGGAGCCTACAGCCCAGGCTTGTCCAGAAGGTCCATCTGTGGTGTGCTAGCTGAAGGTTCGTTGGATTAAACCCTCCCGGGCTTCCCTGCCTCTCTGCTGAGTCTACCCCCTCAGCATTTCCCTGTGCGTACTCACCCTCGGACTCACTGCTGGACTCATCGTGTGCAGCTGCAGCCACTGCGTCGATGACTTCATCGTCCACTGTGTCCCCCTTTCCAGCGCAAGATTGTGGAGAGCGCAGTATGCAACCACAATTACTGACACATGATCTAGGGGGTACTGGAGTGCGTCCCCTGAGCGTTCCAGGCATCAGAAGTACATTTTGAGAAGACCGATGGTTCTCTCCACCGCAGCCCTTGAGGAGGCGTGGCTCCTATTGTACCGCTGCTCAGCTTCTGTTCTTGGATGGCGGAGAGGCATCATAAACCACCTTCTGAGGGAAAGCCCTTGTCACCCAGCAGCCATCCATCAATCAAGCCAGGCTGGAGCACTGAAAAGCCCCGGCACCTGGGAGCGTCTGAGGATGTAGGCATCGTGGGATCTGCCTGGGTACCTTGCACAGACTTGTAGAATCAGCATCCTGTGATCACACACTATCTGCACATTCATGGAGTGGAAGCTCTTCCTGCTGACAAAGGCAATGGGCTCACCTGCTGGCACCTTGATGGCCACATGTGTACAGTGTATTGCACCCTGGACACGGGGGAAGCCAGCAATGGCCGCGAAGCCTCTGGCTCGCTGTGTCTGGCTTGCCTGGTCCCAACGGAAGTGAATGAAGGTCAATGCACGCCAGAACACAGCATCTGTAACCTGCTTGACACAAGTGTAGACAGCTGATTGGGAGACACTGCAAAGATCACCCTCCGATCCCTGGAAGAAGCCAGTGGCATAGAAGTGGAGGGCAGCTGTGACCTTTAGAGCCACTGGCATGGGGTGTCCACCCACACAGTTAGTGGAGATCTCGGGCCCAAGCATCTGACAGATATAGTTGACTGTTTCCCTTGAGAGATGGAGCCTCATTTGGCACTGCACCTCACATATTGAGGTAGCTGTTTCGCCACCTGTATACCCTGGCAACGGGATAGTGGCGTCTTCTGCAGACCCTTCCTCCTTAGACTATCTCTTGGCCCTGCGCCCCTCGTACCTGCACCTGTCCTCTCAAAGGTGGCTTCCCTGGAGGCTGAATGTGCGCTCCTGGCCTCCTCCCCCTTCTAGCCCTCTCTTCCTCCTCAGGGGAGGTGCCTCCAGTGGAGAGTTCAGCTCCCATTCCCAGGCAAAGTGAAGGCTTCCTGAAACCTGCAGGCCCAAAAACGATTCCTCACTGCAGAGTGCTGACCTGAAGGTTAAGAGTCCAGACCAAGTTTTGAAGTATTGCAGATCACACAGGCAATAATTTTGAAAAACCAATACTTGAGCGAGCACACTTGCGACCCCAGTGAGCCCTCTTATCCCGCCCATGGATGAGGTTTATATCAATGTGCCCTATCCGCCTGCCCATTGCACCTGAAGATTGCACGGGCACTGAAAAATCGGTGTCGATTGGTGAGTCAAGGGCCTTAAGTGGCCCATTAATTAATGGTGGGTGCACAGCGGATATCACCATGCTCCTTTCAGGGCTCCACAGGTGACTTCTGTGGGATTTCACAATCCGCTACCCACAAATGCATCCATGAGGTCACGGATGTCCGGAAGTGCAAAATGTTTTAGTTTGACAGGCAATATGATCGGCTTGGAGGGCCGAAGGGCCTGTTCCTGTGCTGTACTTTTCTTTGTTCTTTGTTCTCCATGGCACACAACTTTGTGCATTTCGCCCGGGACCGGGACAGCCGGGATGCAAGAGCCATTGGGGGCCAAACCCAAACCCCTATCACCTCTGTTAACCCTGTTCCCTCGCTGCAGTCCCCTGAGCAGGGCCCTTCGGGGGTCGGTGAGGGTACCGCCTTGTGGTGGTACCCCACCCCGACCCACCTTGTACCCCCGAGGTGTCATCTGGCCCGCTAGGGGACTGCAGCAGTCTCTTTTTGGCCCCTATATCTGGGTCATTGGGCGGAGGTGGCCTCCCTGCTCCCTCCCAACCTTCAGCACCGGGCGCCACTGTTTTAGGTCCGGAGCTTTTTCCGGACTCGCCGAGCGACCCGGTGCCTGAGGGGGAGCAGGGCTCTGCGCCACCGCCACCCTCTGACCCAGAAACTGCTAGTGGAGACCAGAGAGGATCCCTCTGGCCTTGATCCTGGGGGTGGGGTCGAGGTGGAGGTGGAGCCGACTGGCAGCTCCGAACCAGCCCCCGTACTCAATACGGGGGAGGGGTTGGAAGTTGGAAGCTGGAAGCGATGACCTGGAGGAGGACGGGGTTTTGGTGGTGAGCACTGGGGATGACTGAGGGTCGTTGTCGGGTGAGGTGGTGGATTCCCTGGTGACCCCCCACCGATTCTCCCCTCACCACTTTGCGGGTATCAGGGCCATTACCCGAGACTATTACACTGCCCTGTTCTCTCTGGATCCATTCAGCGAGGTTGCTTGCAGAGTTTTTTGGGAAGACCTGCTGCAGGTCGCCCCGGAGGGCGCCGGAAAGCTGGACTCCCCTATAAGTCTGGGGGAGCTGACCGGTGCCCTCGACAGCCTCTCCAGGGGCAAATCCCCGGGGCTGGACGGGCTGACCGCGGAGTTCTTCAGGGCGTTCTGGGATGTTCTGGGGAACGACAATGTGGGGGTCCTGAGGGAGAGTATTGAAACTGGGGAGATGCTCCTTTCATGGCACAGGGCTCCGCCTACTTAAAAACTGGCGCCCGGTCTCCTTCTTCAGCACAGATTATAAAATCTTTGCCAGGGCAATGTCTTAGTGCCTTGGCACCGTGCTTGACCACATGATCCACCCTGACCAGTCCTACACCGTCCCAGGCCGAACCATCTTCGATAATTTTCATCTGGTCCGGGACATCATTCATTTTTCCCAGAGGGCTGGTCTGTCAAGCGCCTTCATGTCCCTTGACCAGGAGAAGGCGTTCGACAGGGTGGATCACGAATATTTATTAGGGACTCTGTGAGCATTCGGGTTTGGGACGCATTTTGTCGCCCGGATCTGATTTCTGTACACTGCCGCGAAGTGTCTCGTTAAGGTTAACGGGTCTCTGACAGCGCCCCTTCACTTTGGGAGGCAAGTGCGTCAGGGCTGCCCCCTGTCTGGCCAATTGGATTCTATCTGCGTGAAGCCTTTCCTGCGCCTCTTGTGGAGGAGGTTGTCGGGATTGGTTCTGCACGGGCTGGGCATCGGGGTGGTCCTTTTGGCTTACGCTGATGATGTGCTGCCCATGTTCACTGACCCGGCTGACCTGCAGAGGATGCGCCAGTGCCAGGAGGTCTACTCTGCCGCACCCTCTGCCAGGATCAACTGGGACAAGTGTTCTGTAGTCCTGGTCAGTCAGTGGAAGATGGATCCCCTACCCAAGGAGCTCAGGCCTTTCACCTGCAGCAGGACCAGCCTCCTCTACCTGCGGGTCCATCTCTGCCCTGCTGAGGAATCCTGGCCAGTGAACTGGCTGAAGCTGGAGTCACCGCTCACCTGCGGCGCTAGACAGGACTGCTCCGAGTGCTGTCTTACTGGGGTCGAGTTCTGGTCATAAACCAGCTGATTGCTGCCATATTGTGGTACCGGCCGGTCACTTTGACCCCTCCCCCAGACTTTGTCACAAAAATCCAGAGAATGCTTGTCGACTTCTTCTGGGTCAAAAGGCTGCACTGGGTCGCTGCTGAGGTTCTGAGTCTCCCGCTTAGGGAGGGCGCTCAGGCGCTGGTGTGCCTGCGCACCCGGGTGGCAACTTTCCGCCTTCAGGCTCTGCGGCGATACCTTTACGTTGAGCCTCCTCTGAGATGGTGTGTCCTGGCGATGTATTTCTTCCACCAGGTGCACGGCCTGAATTATGATGTGCAGCTCCTGTTTATAGACCTGAGGGCTTCCATGCTTCGTGGCTCCTTGCAGGCGTTGCCCATCTTTTACCAGGACCTGATCAAAGTCTGGAACATGGTCGCCTCGTGACACAGCTCTCCCCCGTCAGGAGTAGCAGCTATTGTCAGAGAGCCGCTGCTCAGGAATCCACCCCTCCATCCTTTTCAGTTGCTGGCGGAGAGGAGGACTGTGGCTGCCGGGGTGACCAGGATCGGGGATGTGCTGGGTGGCGGAGGAGTGGGCTGGATGCTTCCACAGGAGTTGGCGTGTCGCGCGTCCGTGGGCATCCGGCTCACGGCCAATGCCATCCAAGACCTTAGGACGGTCGTGCTCGGCCCCAACGTTATACTGGGTCTCGAGGTGGCGCAGGTGCGCGGTGGTCTTCTGGCTGAGCGTTCCCCTGTTCGGACGGAATTCCACGTTGGCCCCAAGCCCCAAACCCTCCCTCGGGAGCTGGTGTCCCGTAACCTGAGTCGCCTTGCGGAAATGCCCTCCGTGTCCTTTAGCATGACGCGGAGGGGTTTTCTGGATGGGCTGCTGCTGCACTCTCTTCACTTCCTTGTCCTTGCCCGATGCCCAGACATGCCCTGACGTGCCTTGTTGCTGTCTGGCGGCATTGAGGGGCCCTCTACGCAGGTGTCCTTCCATTTTCCATCAGGGACCTGGGGTGGAGGGTGTTGCACGCAGCAGTCCCGTACAACCGCAGGATGTGTCGGTTCACGGACTCCCAAGATACCTGCCCCTTTTGCAGTCTTGTGGAGTCCGTGGACCATGTGTATATATTGGGTGTTGTAGGCTGCACTCCCTTTTCAGTTAGTTAAAAAACCTTTTACTGATGTTTTGTTTGCATTTCAGTCCCACGCTCCTGATCTACGGGCACCCGGTGTGGAGAGGGGCCGGGAGGGAGGAGGGTCTCCTTGTGAACCTGCTCCTGGGCCTGGCCAAGTTGGCCATTAACAGGTCCAGGCAGCGGGCAATCGAGGGGGTCGTCCCACCCGACTGTCTGCCCCTTTTCCACGGCTATGCTCGCGGTCGGGTGTCCCTGGAGAGGGAGCACGCGGTGTCTGCCGGCACCGTCAAGGCCTTCCATGCTCGGTGGGCACCGCGGGGACTGGGGTGCTTTATCGACCCTGTTAATCACATTTTGGTTTAATGTTTGTAAGTTTCCTTTAAATTTTGTCTTTGGTTTTTCAGCCTCCCTAATTTAGGGGCTGCATTTATTTTCTCCCTGATTTTGTTAATTTAGTTTATTTGGTTGACTCCAAAAGAGTTAATTCTCCTTAACTGTCCTAAGCCTGCTGTTAAGTCTTGGTGCTCCCTGGACATCCACAGCAAAGGTGGAGGCAGCCTGCTGACTGTGACGCCTTGTCTGTGATGACTTTGGAGGGCCCCGGCCTGCTTTTGGGTTCCTGCTGTGTGGCAGTAGCACCCTCCACGGCCTATGAAGTTGGATCTGCGGAGGTAGCAGGAAGAGGGGAGTCAGATGGGCCGGTCACTCCCAAAGTCACCTGGGTGGATGGCCCCAG
Source organism: Cetorhinus maximus (assembly GCF_964194155.1). Taxonomy (NCBI): domain Eukaryota; kingdom Metazoa; phylum Chordata; class Chondrichthyes; order Lamniformes; family Cetorhinidae; genus Cetorhinus; species Cetorhinus maximus. The sequence continues at coordinate 131,776,614 of NC_135884.1, forward strand.
AGCGTGCACATACTGATCCTCCTTCCTATGGGTGCCCGAGGTCCCCTCGCTGATTCCGTGAGTGAAAGGGGCAGCTGGAGTGAGATTGAGCTTTCCAGCACCCCTTTCGCGCAGCAGTGCCATCCTGGACCAAGGTCTCCATGGCGGCTGCCATCCTGCCAGTGTTGACCTCGGTGCGTTCCAATGCCAGTGCTATCACCTCAGCCTGAAGACTGATGGACTCCCCCATTGTGCCTTGTATTCTGAGGAGTGCAGTGGCCATCCCTTCCTGATGTTCCCGAGCTTGCCTTTGCAGCTCCAGCAACTGTGACATGACTGAGTCCAGAGGCTCATCATCTGACTTGGACTCAGCAACATTCTGTCCTCCAGCAGTCCTCCGAGTGTCGGGGACCTGGGAAGTCCCTGCCTCCACCTGCTGTGGATCAGAAAGTGCAATGTGCTCACCAGATTGTGGTTCCGAGGCTATTCGAAAGCTAGGTCCCACTGAGGTGTGTGTCTCTGCGCTGGTGGAGGGTGTGGGTGAGCGTGTGATGCAACTTCAGTGAGAGATGCCTCCAGATTCCTCTTCAGAGGTTTCTTCGGAGCTTGCTTGGAGGCCCTGGGTCATGGACTCTGCTGCTTCCCAGATGTGCCTGCGAAACAAAGGGAGGTAATTAGTGCATGGCAATGGCCTGTGAAAGAGGACACATCGCTCACGGCATGGTTATCTGATGGATGTTGCACTGCTGGATCCTCACTTGGTAGAGCAGCACCGACCTCACCGTCAGCACAGGACTGGTCCCGGTCATCGCCGGCCAGCTGGATGACTCTCTTTTCAAATTCTGTGAGAACTTTGAATTCCAGCATCCCTCCTGTTGTGAGCCAGTTTGTCCTGAATGGATAGATGGGGAGAGTGTATCAGGACACCTGCTGGGCCAGATGATAAATATGCCTGGCCTGTGTGGGTAGTCCCATGGACGGGATGAGGACAATGATGGTGTGTGTTAAAGAGAGAATGGTGATGTCCCTTGCACTGGCAGTACAAGGGCCCTGTGGGTGTGTGATGGGTTTGTGAGGTGAGAGCTGGGAGTGATGAAAAGAGTGACTTACCCTGGCGGATCGGTGGAGATCATTCACCCTTTTGTGGCACTGGGTGGCTGTCCTCTTCTGAAGGGCTTTGGCGCTGACACCTTGGCTGCCACCACCTCCCAAGCCGGGCTGGTGATATTGCTACCCATCCTGTGGCCAGAGTGGGGGTAGAGCACATCCCGGCGGGCCTCCACGGCATCCAGCTGTCACTCGAGGGATCAGTCGTTGAAGCGGGGGGAGGGGTGCTGCAGCCTTTTTGCCTTTGCAGGCCACTTGTCCCAGGCAGCGGTGGTGAACTGGTGGTGATGAGTGCTTTGCTGGCGGCTGCCGTGATGCAACAGCGGGGTGATGGCGAGCAGGCAACTGAGAGCCCGCCCACCATGGAAATGGCATGTTTCGCGGGAATGAATATATAATGAGGCGGGCTCAGGAAGATATGGCGTGAAAACCTGCCATTTTCATCGGCAGGTAGGACTCCATTTTACCTGCCTGCTACTGCACTTAGTGCAATTCTGGAACAATTCTGCCCAGAATGTTCTACATATGAATGATTGTAAAGTTTTCTGTAAAGCTGGGCATTTGTTTGTGACCATGATCATTAATGTATTAAAATAACATGACTTCATCTTTTGAATAGCCCCCATGGTATAATTAAAGATGCCTTTGTACAGTCAAAGGCTGGAGTTAGTCACAAAACTTGGTGTGCAAGTAGAAACCCAGGTAAAGGCTGTGAAATGCCCGTGTCACACATGGGGAGAAGGATAGTCATGAAGAACAGGAACCCAGTTTTATATAATATATAAAAGCAGAAAATGCCGGAAAAACTCAGCAGGTCTGGCAGCATCTGTGGAGAGAGAAACAGAGTTAACATTTCAAGTCCATACTTCCCCACCCCCAAAAGAGCCATCTGTTACTTGTTCCATGTTATTCTTTCACAGTGTGTTTATCCTTGTTCTGCTATTAGCACATTCCGCTTTCTTACCTTTATGCCACTATCAGCACCTTCTTTAGCCCTTACCACTACCATTAACACTCCCTTTGTCATCTTGTCCGTGACATCTTTGTCAATCTCTCCTTAAACCCCACCTATCGCTGGCCTTCTATCCAGCTTCACCTGCTCCACCCCCCCTTAAACAGTATAAATTTAATCATACTTCTACTTCTCTTTAGCTCTAAAGAAAGGTCAGACGGACTCGAAACGTTAACTCTGTTTCTCTCTCCACAGATGCTGTCAGACCTGCTGAGTTTTTCCAGCATTTTCTGTTTTTATTTCAGGTTTCCAGCATCTGCAGTATTTTGCTTTTAACTCAGTTTTAGAGTTTTGTCTAGTTGCAATATTTGCATTAGTATGTCCTGGTGAAATCTTTATCTCTTAGATTGACATTTTATATTTAAAGAATTTGTTAATTGATGTACACAGATCAAAATTACGTTTTGTATGGTTTGTAGAAATTGACATTAGAAGTTGTCTCTGACCAAAATGGGGACATTGGTCACTGGCTGCACTAGGATTGTTTACAAATGAAAGTGACTGATTAGCTTCATTCATCTTCTATCCGGTTACTGCTAATTACAAACTCTAAACAACTGCAGATATATATTGGTCTATTATAAATGAATGTTTTTGGTCCACTCTACAATATTAAATTTGATCTCATCTGTGACAAAAATCCCTTCGCTCTTAAATATAAATTTAGTTTGGCAAAACTGAATTGATCTTATCAGAATTGGACCGTGTTCAAATTTTTTGCAGTAGTTTCGTTTTTGAAGGATAGGCCTTGACAGACCACAACTACTGTATATGCAGTGACACATGTTATACAACTGGGCTTTACAATTTAGTTTTCACTGCCAAAACCTAAAGAACAACGATATGAGAAAGATAAAGCAAATGGTTTTACTCGACTATGCTTCAGTTGCCAAAATTATTCTATTCTGGTTAAGAAAGGATTTGGACAATCCAGGAGGATTATATTTATGCGGCACAGCCAGATCTGAAGCAAGAGGAACATATGAGTAAGCTGAACACAGGCTCCTGTTTCAAACACCTGGTCTCCATTAATTTCACATCCCCATATCCATGCATCCTGTATCGGACTGGTATGTAAATTAAGCCACAGGCGCTTTAATCTTTATATCATTAAACCGGTAAAAGGTCAACATGGAGTTACAACACATTTTTTCTCTGAATTCTTAGCAGCAGACTGACTCGAGTGGAAATCAAGGGCTGCCAGTATTTAAAAAGAGAACAATTATAGTATTAAGAACCCACTTTTCTCCTGGCCCTTTTCCCAGTGCTAAATGAAACTGTACCTTTGTGCCTCATGTTGAAGTTATTTATTCTCCTAAGCTTAGCTGATCAAAGGGACTGCTAAAACAAGAACAGATAGACAGAGCTAATAGGTACTGAAAAGGCATTAAAATCTCATTGTTGCCAAAACATATTCCCTATTCATTTGAAAAAAAAAATGAAGCATTCCTTACACATATTATCCTAATTATTCGGGGAAAAATGATCAGCTCTTGTGTGCGTAGCTAATGTATTTCTGTCAAGGTCTATTTCTCCTCAGTTTTTCTCAAAGTCTTTCTGATGTTCTTCATTTAGGAATAAATGAAAACAGAAGTTGTTGTGAAAACTATGAGAACTGCTATATGTTTCATGGTGTAAAAAAAACTTCTGCTGTCTGCCAAGTACAAAGCCCCCAAAATTTAATTCCACTCCTCTGAGGCCTATAACTGGGTTTTGGATTAAAACCACCAGATTTACAGAGAACGTGCAGTAATATGCAAACTCCCTAAAGTTCTGCCTAAAGGTCAACATGCTTCAGAGGCCAGAGTTCACAGGGGAGCTGATCTAAACCACTATATATAAAGAAGTAATGAACAAGAAGGTACACCGATCGGGTCCCACTGACATTATTCTGATTTGGATGTGAATGGCAGAAGTTTGGAGCTGTAAAGGTTCCTGCGTTGCTTCTCTGGCACTAAATGCATATGTGAATTTTTGTGTCAAAGAAACACAATTCTAACAAGACTAACATCTGGCCTACGGTTCACCCAACACAACACTAAATCCAAATTGACCCAAATTTGGATTGAGTTTGATTTTTACATATTCTTAAAACTAAAATAGTAGTCATTTCCATGAAATGAAACTTTACTGAAGATGCACAAGATAGTTTAGAATGGGATACAGCTACCACTTGTATCATCCATTCTTACCCTGGGAAATAAATCCGATATTGGACAAATGGTAGTAACCATCTGCCATTACCATTGCACTCAATTATAAATGTGTCATTTATGTAACATTAAGTGAGGTGGCTATTTAGGGCAATTAAATAAGCTTTTCGCCCTTTGTTAAGTTCTGTTAACTATTTATCTAAGGACCTGAGTGCCACGGAGCACCATCCATCTCTTTTATCGGTTTTAATGTCCCAGGAACAGCTGATTGAAGCAGACAGAGTCTCCACTTTCCCACTCTGCTAGTTCTTAACAGTACGAATGGCTGATAGACAATTTAGGTTGTTTCAAACAGCTATTTGTTTAATTCAGATGATCTGTTGGCGTTGATTTAAGTAAATCATAGTCCAATTTTTGACTTATTTATCATCATGCAAGACAGTTCCCCCACCACCACAACCCCCCAACACACACACGCACACACACACAGACACACACACTTTTTGACTAGATTAGGGATCCTAGATCTTTGCTTCTTCAAAATCTTTGGCAGGAGAACATCCCAGGGATTTAGCATTCAGTGCCGATTACTTGTGTCTGCTTTATTGGGTGTGGACTGTAAGTCAGCGATTGTTGTTAGGCAATAGGACTAAAGCAAGGAGTTGACGAAATTATCACACTGTCACCAATTTGAATAAGGAAGTTTAAGTTTACAAAGGAAAATGAATTTCCCATTCTTCGAAGCTTTTCATTTCCATCCTATTTTCTTTCGCAAGGGAATTTCAAAAGCGGGCCATGGATACCTTGCCTAACCAGGAGGAATGCTATCATTGGTAGTGTGAACAATTACTCACACCACCAGCAATGCTTATGATGAATATCAGCCAGCATTGGTTTGGGATTTCAGGTAACCACCTAGTAACTGCACTGCTATTGGACCACCTGTTAATATATTTTTGATTACAGCAAAGCTCACTTAAGGACAATTGTGTTAGTATTAGTCATTAATTTAAAGGCCCCATTTTTATGGAAACATATTCAACCAATTGCATCTGCTTAATAAGAAAAGAGGATGGAAGGAGTGAGGCCCCTTGTAGTAATTTGATTTTTTGCAGCCACTTTGAACACTTGTGGTCGTCTCTGAATGAAGAGATGGATCACTGCCATTGCAGAAAACGTATGATTTAAAATGTATGGCCGGGTTTCATCCTCATATTACTGTATTTATGATTACTATCATGGTAAATGTCACAAAACATTTTTCATTAAATTTTTTACAAAAGTTTTTGCTCCAGTTTTCTGTTTCTACAGCCTGTTGGGAGCCACTTTCTTTTTGAAATATAATAACTTTTCAGGGTGTAAAAGCTTCCAGAACTTGACAACTATTGGATATTCCCTGGTGGCACAAGAAATTTAAACATATCATACACATGTAATGACCGTCAAGACATTACATATTAATGATAATTGAATAATTCTGAAAAGATGTGCAAAATTTGACAAACATGCTTGTTACTATTAAAAAATAAACAATGTAAGTAAGATTTGCATATGTTTTTCTTGAACTCATTTAAAACCTCCACTCATTCGAACATTAGCAATTAGCATTTGCATTGTTATTTTGCTGATCTTAAATGATGTTGATGAATCTTGAAGTATTGAACATTCTGACTTGCAGTGCATCTGCTAATGTGCTTAAGCATCTTTCTGCACTTTTTCTCTAAGTTGACATTTGCATCATTGTTCCTGAAAAGAATAGCAACAATTATAGAAAATTATATTTTGGTAGATTAACAAAAGCATTTTTTTATGGTGGGCCTCTCAACAAAATCCCAGTTCCAAAACTGACAATGATTCTTTACATTATGTTTCTAGGATCTTTAAACATTTCTAATAAAAGAAGAGACAATTCATCTAGCATAAACTTATTTTGGTATTGAAGCCATTAGAATGTGAACGGAAGAAACTGAGTGACTGAACCATATGTAAATTTGTATATGCACACATCTATAATTAAGTCTGATAACAGTTGTAACATCTCATTCTGATTCAAAAGGAGTCAAAATAACAATTTACATTTATCATTACTGACTTGTGCTACCACACGTCTTATTGAGATTTTTCAATTTTATTGGTGCTGTTATTTCAGAAAAATATTCTTACTAAAAATCTAAAAGAGGTCTGTGTTTAAGGTGTAAAGCTTTAAATTTAGCTTTTTAACATATTAGCATAACATTTAGCAAATTAGCAAAACATTTGTTTGAAATCCATTTCTCCACTGTTTTATTGTGCAGGCTGATCCATAGAAAAATATTTGCTAATCTTCGAATAGCCTAATTTCAAGAAACAGGTTAAAACTTCTATTTTTAATGTAAAAGCAATGTTAAAGGCAGCCAAACCAGAAAAAAAAACATCTGCTTTTCACATTTACATGTGCTGTGGCGGTTCCTCCTTTATGTAAGTTTAAAAAGGAAGATTTTATTATTAGTAGCTTAGCAACAGGCAATAGACTATTATTATATGGTTGGCATAGCAATGTGGAATGAACTATTATGACATCATGATCTTAGTAATCATATAGGCCTCACTAACCAAGCTGGTTTCCTTAATATTTTGTAATTAGAAGCCAATGCACAATTTCTCTAATTGTGGTTTAAACCCATTTTTTTTAAACTTGAAGAGATCACTGGATTTCAGCATTATTTAGCAGCAAGCTTAAGGATATGAGATTGCTTGTCCATTCCAGCAGATTCCCGCTGTAATTCTAGAGGAACTTGGGCAGAAAAGGGCTGTAAACTCTGTTAGGACCTGGAAATGCCTGGACATCACATGCTGGGAGTACCTGCTTCCTCAGCTTCAAAGGGACCAGACTCATTTTGGAGGCTGCTTTTCCCATTGAGAAGGAGGCATTCACCAGACTCATTGAAGGGTGCAAGTTAGCCCTAGCGGGAAGGTTCCAGGCCAAGGGAATGACCTGTAATCCTGAAGATAAGTGAAGTAATATATTTTTCTCATTACCAACATTACAAAGGGGGCTAAAAGGTGCACAATCATCTTTCTGTGGAGGAACGGTGGGGGGAGGGGGAGGAATCTTGACAACCTCCCAACCCCAGAACAACTGGAGGCTCTGGGATTTCCATCACTGAGCTCTGGTGAGTGCACAAGATGCTGTAAGGATCATGTCTTAGCATTTTTCAGGACCTAACCTGTCAAAACAGTACAGATTATTTTAGTGCTACGCAAAATTCAGCTGGGATAGTTGGATGTTTGAAATCTTAATTCCAAAATGCTAGTTACAGCAGTGTTAGGAAAACATCAGATCCTCCAAAAAATATTATTTTCATTTAACATGAAGTAAATAAAAACTTGTTCAGCACAGACTCTGCACCAGGGCCTTCACATTAAATAACTAAAGTAGCCATGATTTTAATTATGAGATTTGGATCATTTTTCCTCTAACAAACTGCAGCTGATCTTAACCATGTCACATATGGCCTTTGGCAGAAAAGAGCAATCTTCCCAATGCAGTTGAAGCAAATTATGACACCACTGAGAGGGCAGTAGTTTCCTGTACAACTGTCCTTTGTTGCCATTTCCTCAAGGCTATGGACCAATTTCAGGTTTAGGCTGGTACTAGTGCTTCATTCACCACTAGCATCACGTCAGGCTTAACTAGCCTTGACCTGTGCCAATTTGTTATTGCACTATTGCTTTTGGAGCAGTATGAAACCACAAGAAAATTATACACTTCAGCAATTCAAGCACATCTGAATTGCCCACAGCACCATTGTTAAAAGTACATGGTAGAGTAAAAGCTTCAAAACATATAGATGAATAAAAAGAACATCTTATTCCCTTTCAGAGAAGAGTCATACAGACTCAAAATGTCAACTCTGTTTCTCTCTCCACAGATGCTGTTAAACCTGTTGAGCTTTTCCAGCACTTTCTGTTTTTGTTTTGGATTTCCAGCATCCGCACCATTTTGCTTTTATTTTATTTCCTTTCATTTGTATAGTTTTACTTCTAATATAAAGATATACATGATTACATCATGCTTTGACCTTTGGAGACAAGACTCCATTCCATCTTATAGGAAGTGGGGATTGGCAATACGTCTCCAAAAGATCCTGGTCCTGTTAAAGTTGGTGGACAAATTGTGCAAGGCAAATTACTTTGGAACACAATATCAGCTTTATGACACAGTTTCAATTCATTCTAATCTCACCTTGTGTTTCCTTCAATGCACCCTGCAACTGTTGTCACTGCAGCGACATGTGACAATAAAATTTATGGTGAAAGCAAAAGTAAAATTTATGCTGCATAAACAGTTCAACAGCACAAATACATGGGGGGAAATTTTAACCACCCCAGGTTGGGTGGGAGTGGGTTGTTTAAAAATTTAACAAAACAAACCCAACTTCAACTCACCCATCTCCAGTTTTAATTGACCATCATGCCCGTCCCCCTTTCTTTCCAATCTAATTCCGCTCTCCCTCCGTTGTCCTCTCCAGCCCCCTCCCCGATTTAATCCCAGCTCCCCAAGATGTCCCCCCAACCTTCCTGATGCCTTCCTCCCTCCCCGCTCTCCACTTCCTAGATCCGACCTGGTGCCCCAGCCTTCAGTGCCCAAAAGCCAGCCGGCCTCTCAATCTGGCTGGCTACTACCAGGGAAATGAAGTCAAAAAATTAAGTGGTCCTGCTGTTAAATTTGGTAGGACCTCCGGGAAACTAGTACTCCTGGGTTTCCCAACCGCTATTTGTGAGAGCTGGACCCTAAACAAGGTTGATGAGAACAGGATTATAGCTTTTGAAGTGTGGCTTTGGTGAAGGGACCTAGAATAAGCTGGACAGTCTGAAGAACCAATTAATTTTTCCACAGGAAAGTTGGTGTCCCATCATCTCATAGGCTTTAGGCTGAAGTGAAGAAGCAGAAATTGAGGAAGCATGACAACTGGAAAAGGTAGGGTGTGTGTTGGCGTCAATAGAAGGTGAAACATCAGGAAAGAACCAGCCATGTCAGGGAAGAACTGGGTGGGTGGGAAACATCAGAAGCTGGACGGAAGGAGGAATGACAGCAGCACACGGAATTGCAGTGAACACAGAGACATCCCTACAGCCCTTTGAGGACTGTGGCTAATTATGGATGGATGGATACTTACCACCCCAGCACCGCTCCCGCCACTCCCTCGCGGCCTCTTGGTAAACATCGGAGCCCATTTTTGTCAATGGGAAAACGTGTAAACTATGAACCTATAATTTTTGGTGAGAAAAGATGAAAATTATTTTGTCGTGTAACTAGTCAATTCTGTTCGATACTCTAAAGTTGCTGGTTATTAAATGAATGGCTGTTGAAAGCCAGAAGATTACATTAGGACCAACCAAGAGGTCTATTCCTTTATTTCTTTTTAATCTTTGCATTTAAACTGAGTCAACATAGAATAGATATAAATTCTACTTAATATTTTATCTTTACAGAAAAAGAAAACTGCTGCCCAATTTAAACCCCATGCAGCTGACAACAGAAGACTTTATAAGGGATTATGTTCTTGTTACAACGTATAATCTGGAATATTATTGTACACTACAGAGAGAGCATTATTGCACACTAGAGGTCACTGTTTTAACCTAAAAGCAAAAATGTTGGCATTGTTTCCAGGCATATGGTGTTTGGTACCCATTTTGGCACATTACTAATCTGCTGCTACTAACTTACATACTTATATCAGTGATTATAACCAGCCTGAAATATTTGTACAAAAAAAGAATTAAGAGTGCTGCGCTCTCAAGTTCTTGGACTGGAACTCTCTGCAATTAAAAGTTTACCTAAAGGTATAATAACATTCATGATGATAATACCTGAATTTACTGGTGTCTTTTAAAAAGTATAGAGTTTCTTAAAAACAAAACAATGCTACCATTAAAGGAGAGAATCCAAGGGTGTTGCTTCTCTATGGAACCGCTGTTTTGAAGTCTTACAAGTCTTAGGAGATAGCAGTCCTCCAACATGCTAACTGTAAGTATGATGGCTTCACTTAGCTGTTTGCTAGCAGGACTCCTAATTATAAAGGCTTTCTAATCTGGGAGATAGCTGAAGGCAATATTGCTCAAATGATCCTCAGATGAAACTGAGGCAATATACAGGTCAGCACAGGTACTGGTGACAGAAGAGCATCCTCGTCTGCTTTCCTTGTGTGCCTTTCATTGAAGCAAAAATGAGACACTATGAAATGAGAGATACAAAGAGTACGAGCCTGCCTGTAGTTTTTTTTAAATTCTGGCAAATAATCCTTTTTCCACTTTGTTTCTTCACCACATATAATCACCTGCGAGTTCTTTCAGATAAAAGAACAGGTGAAAAGATATAGTTCATCATGACATTTGATGCAAAGACTGCCTCATATCCAGTTAAGAGGTAGTGTAATTAAAATGATCTACTGGTATATCAGTTTGTGGTGACTGTTATAAATATGAAGTTTGTACTGTCTCTTTAATTTAGGGTAAAATGGAGGGATGAAGGGGGTCCTGAGACGCGTTCTGAATTCTGCCTGACAACAAGCTTGGGTGGCTTGGTTTGTAAAGATTGTATACTGGGAAGAAGGTGGGAGATATTCACACCTGTAAACAATGGTCAGGGCAACTTTGTTGATGGTGGATAGACAGTTAGGACTGTATTTTGGCAACTAAGGTGGGTAGCTTGAGTCAGGAGATTTCCCAAATCACCGGACCTGTCTTGGTAAAAAGTACCCCAAAACACCCGATTTTTGCTCCAGGGGGCAGGTGTGGGATAGAGTTGGGCCCGTCGACCCAGAAAGCAGAGTGTAGGCAGCCACTGGGGCAGGGGAGTGCTGAGGTGGGCTGGTTAGAAGGCCCGCCTCATTTCACTTGTTTTAGAAGTTTTTAGGTCCTCTAGCTCCAACCTCTCTCATCCTCTCAAACTCCCTCTACTCTCCACCCAGCCTTCCATGGCCCCTCATACCCTCCATGCCAACTCATGCCCCCTCAATGCTCCCCATGACTCCTCATACCTTCCATGCTAATTCATATCCTCCATTCACAACCCCTCCCCCACCCCCATAGCCCCTCATATCCAATAAATGTTGGCCTAGCCAGTGACACCAACATCCCATGAACGAATAAAAAAAAAATCCTACTTGCCACCTCCATAGCCACTTACCCAGTATCCAACATTGCCATACCTCAGAAGCCGTGTGAAGATGAAAAATATAAACTTCTAACAATTTAGTATAGCACTCACTCTACACACTTAATAGTGAAAAAACTCCCATTCATAGAACCCATTCAAAGTTTTTAAATCTTGTGGTTAATTGCTTATAAAAACAAACAAACTTCTATTAAAATCCCACATCAAAGACAGCTAATGCTTTAATAGGCTCTTTAAACTGTCATTAAAAGAGTGAACTCAGAACCCCCTGTTGAGATAATTATAGCTTTTGAACCTCAGCCATGCATTCGTAATAACATAATGCTAGCCCTTGGGAAAATGTTAACCAAAAATTCTATTGAAACTACAAAACCAGGTGCTACTTTTTATCGAACCTACATCTGTCAATCAAAGCAGTTCAACATCAGTATTTTTCAACTCTCACTGACAGCTGCACCCTGTTTTTTTAAATTTAAAGAGCGGGGCGTTTCTAAAACTTCAGATCTTGACAGTTACATAGACCTTATCTGCCCTTCAAGAGCATTTACATCTACCCCCTCATTTCATGACTCCCACACTGCAGGTTAGGGCCCTTGCAACAGCCAAAATATGGTCTATTTGAATTCTGTACTGAATTCAAATTGGCCTGTGGAGTTCAGGTTTCCCTCCTGTATGTGGCGGTGGCATTGGTGGCATTCATTGTGGTATTGTCACTGGACCAGTTTTCCAGAGACCCAGGGTAATGCTTTGGGGATCTGGGTTTGAATTCCATTGGTGGATTTTGAATTCAATAAAAATCTGGAATTAAGACTGATGATGACCATGAAACTATTGCCGATTGTTGTAAAAATCCATCTGGTTTACCAATGTCCTTTCGGGAAGGAAATCTGCCATCCTTACCTGGTCTGGCCTACATATGACTCTAGGCCCACAGCAATGTGGGTGACTCTTAAAATGCCCTCTGAACAAGAGCAATTAGGGATGGGCAACAAATGCTGGCCTAGCCACATGCCATGAACGAATTTTTAAAAAAGCCATCCCCTTTCCCCTACTGGCCAAAATTAGATCTGTTAGAAATGGGAGTGGGACATCCTCATCTGGATCCTGGCTGTTATTTTTAAAGGTCCGTAGAGTCCGCCCGACATGGTTCACACTCCTGATTTCCATCTTATGCTGGGAGTGCTTGTGTATGAATGTTGTGTGAGGACAGAGCGGGCAAGATTGCAATAGTTGCCTTAGTGAGATTGCCTACTCAATGTCAAGGAACACCCTTGAGTAAATGCCACTTGAGCGAGGGACCAGAAAGCAACCAGTGCCTGCAAAACAATGTTCCAATAAAGAGTTAATGCCCCAGAGGAAACAAAAGAAAATTATCCGAGAAAATTGGTAAAAAAATAGTGGCCCAAAACAGTCTAGTTTCTGGATCATTGGAGATGGGACATACTTTGGGAAATGCACGTCAGGACCTGCAGAGATCCTGATGGACTAACATATGCAGAAATTGCCCAGGAAGTTCAAATTTCCAATGGGCTGATTCCCTGCTGCCCATGACCCTTCGTGAATGTCTACAGTTCTGAGCTCAAGGGCCAGGTACGCAGGGCTTACGTCGATACTTACCCAGGAAATGTTACACAGTTTAATACCTGATGTGTAAGTCAATGGAACATCACAACCGACTCCCTCAATCACTTCCCCTTGACTAGACCAGATTACACCCCTGATCATCTGACTATCCCCCCGCCGACCACCTGCCACAACCAGGCCAGACTACCATCCGATTAACCGCCCCCAATCCAACTACCCATTCACCCACCTACCCACCTCGCCCACTCACCCACCAACTCACCTCATCAACTAACCCGCCTATCCACTTCATCCACTGACCTATCTACCTACCCACCTCACCTACTGACCCACCTACTTACCCACTTTGCCTATTTATCCACCTCACTCACATACCTACCCACCTCACCCACTCACCCACTTATCCATTCACTCACCTACATCCATTCACTAAAAGACTTGAGACCATTAAAAACTTACACGAATACAGCAGCTACCATCATGAAAAGGGGGCATGTCCTTTCCCTCCCCTGACTCTCCTACGCTTGCTGGGCTTACCCCGGAGAGGCTGCACTGCCCATTTCTGCTTCTGCCAGGATGGGAAGATGTGGCTGAAAATGGGTAGCATTGTAGATTCAGTGAAAACTTTACGGGCAGTGACAATGTGTCCAGCATTGCCACTGACTCGAAGATCTAGGCCAGTGTTTCTTCGATTACCATCTATCTTCTTTTCATACCCTGCCATCTTGATTTGGGTGATAGAAATGATCTAGAATGGCTCCTTCATGGATGCTAGAGAGGAAATCCTCTTTTCATATCCAGCCATATGCTAATCCATTATGACTAATCTGCCATCTTAACCATTAACTAGGGGTCCAACTTGTTATCTAATCCTCTGCCAGCACAAACATTTGATACAAACTAGTTTATAAGCTCAACAATTAATTCTAAGCGGTGTCGTTAAGTGCCTGGAGCCAAATATGTTGCTGTCCATGTCTTACCTGCCTTTTAAGTATTCACATTCTTTTGCTCTCATCTAAATATTCAATAAAACGCTTGAATTCATTGCTATCATGATATTAAAGTTAAAACAAAGTAATTGTGTATTTGGTCCTCTCTATTAGTTGCTAAAACTGCATATCTTTTTTATAATACAAGTAAATCTGGTTGCTTTATCTCGGCTGCCCATTTAAAAAGTTCTGTGTGAATCTCCATTTGCTGGTCCTTCACTTTATCATCTGGCTCCAGCAAATCAGTCAGTCATCTCTTTTTGTCTCCTTTCAAGAATAACTAAATAAATGTATACATATAAATAAAATAAAAATAAGGATAAATAGAAAAGGAACAGAATTCTTTTAAAATGAGAGAACTGAAACTAATAAAGAGAACCTTAATGCAAAACAGAATCAAAGACAAAAATAAACTAGATTAACAAGAGAGATTACATGAAAAATAAATGAAACCTAACAAATTGAACAAGAATGAGAAAAGATAACAAACAAAAATAATAGACAATACTGACTCCACTGCCTATGTTAAGATATTACAAGTCTTGCATTGTTTTTATTCGTTGCAAGCGTGCAATTCTTTCATGTTACTTAATTCCTGCAACACTATCTTATCATGTCTATTTCTGCCATGCCTTTTCTGTTATGATTAAACCTACCTTTCCATTCTATTTATTTCTGATATAATTCTCCAACATAGATAGGTGGTATTATTGTATATCTACTGCTGATACTCCTTAGCTACATCTTCAAGATAGATCGTGCTAGTGCTACACACTGGAATTCCTAAAATCAGGCCATTTGTCTGATGTCTCCTCCCTCTTCCTTCTGACATTTAGGGGTCCAGTTAGGCCAGATTTGCCTGGTTGCATTGGGGCAAAGGCAGCAACCAGAGAGGATGGATCAGTCTCGGCAAGGGTTTTAATGTTGAAAGGGTTTTTATCAGAAACTGTATTGTTTAATACTCAGCCCCATTTATTTTAAATAACTTAGCTTTTTTATTTATTCCCCCACCCCTCCCACCACCGCAACCAGACTCAAAACCGTGACATTTGTCTGAGGCACAGCTTGGGGTATGTCCATGGTATGCGAAGGAGCCGGTGGTGTTTCTTTTTATTCATTTACTGCATATGGGCGTTTCTGGCAAAGCCAGCAATTATTGCCCTTGAGGAGGCGCTGGTGAGCCACCTTCTTGAACTGCTACAAATGAGGCACAAATGTGTGATACAAATGAATGTACACCCACAGTACTGCTAGGTAGGGAGTTTTAGAATTTTGACTCAGCAATGGTGAAGGACTGCAATATACCTCCATGTCAGGATGGTGACCAACTTGGAAGGAAACTTGGATGTGGCGGTATTTCTGTGCAACTGTTACCCTTGTTCTTTAAGGTGGTAGAGGTCACAGTTTAGGGAGGCATTGTTGAAGATGCCTTGGCGAATTGCTGTAGTGCATCCTGTACAGTCCATGCTACAACCATGTTATACCAGTGGTTGTGGTGGGTTGGAGAGGGGGTGTGACGTAGCTGTTTTTCTTTCTTTCATGGGATGTGGGCATCACTGGCAAGGCCAGCATTTGTTGCCCATCTCTATTTGTCCTTGAGCTAAGTAGCTTATTAGGTCATTTCAGAGGGAAGTTATAAGTCAACCAGGTTGTTTTGGGTCTGGGGTCACATGTAGGTCAGACAAGTTAGGGACAGCAGATTTCCTTCCCTAAAGGGCATTAAAAAATCAGATGGGTTTTTACGACAATCACTGATAGTTTCATGGTCACCATCATTGAGAGTAGCCATATATTCCAGATTTATTAACTGAACATCTGGAATACAAGTCCAGTGATATTACCACAACACCACTATCTCCCTCACACCTGCTTCTGGGAAATATGCTGTCTCTGTACTTTAATCAGGTTTAACCTATAGCCCTCTTTCTAATTATTTCCTATACACAAACACCACTTCCGTGCTCCCTCTCCCACAATCCAAGATTACCACAGTGCTGTCATCTACTGACTCCCCTCTTCCCCCTCCCATCTTCTAAGACTCAGTGCTGCTATATCCTATCATTTCTCTCCCATTCATACCAATCCCTTTCCCCTTTCGGAATGCTTCCAAATGCTAGGACACCCTTCCAACTGCTCTCCCATCCCATAACCCCTGTCCTGATTCTCAAAAATTCCCTTCTAGTAGCCCCAGTGACCCATGCACACAAACCCCATATCCATTGACTGCACTCTGGGTTTCATAAACCTGAAAGCATATTTAAATGAACTTTCAATAGTAATCAAGGCCACTGACTCACAGTATGACATATATACAAATATAATAAATCAATTACCATAAATCAGTGACCAACTATATTGTATGTTACATAGCATAAAGGTTCAACTCAAAAAGGAAATTTTGAAATTGGCTTTCTTATCTAAAGAGTTCCTTTATCTGAAAGCCCTTTACTTTGTAGGTTAAAAATAAGCAAGAAAAAGGAATAAAATCTATATTCACTCTAATTTCCTTAGAGGCATAGTATTCAAGAGAAGAAACAAGAGTGGCACACTGTGCTACTTTACCCAGGATTTTATATATTGCCATGACCACATTTCATAACCCCAAATTGCTTACGGACATATTGAACTTTTAAGTAAGACGTGTTTTTTTAAAAAAAGACCTACGAGCAAAGATTGGCTGAGTAACCACTTGCTGGAAAATTCCTATGTGGATCACTACCTGACCAACTAGTCCAGAGAGAATAGCATGTCACACCTAAAAAGGTGACAAGGCCTACTTCAGACAGTGACACTTCAAAGGAAGAGATGCAATGCAAAAGCTGAATTGTAATCTTCTGTGGTTGCGGAGATAATGGAGGTTGATTACCATCTCAGCCGAAACTATCTCCTATTGAGGTGAGTTATATCCCAGACTGTGAACATGATCTAAGTTGAAAGAAAGCAGAAACAAGTTTGTTTTTTCCCTTCCAGGAGTACACAAGAAAAGGGGTTAAAAGCCATTTGCAACCCTGGTCTCTGTGTGCTAGTCTGTTGTTCTAGTGTGTGGTGTGCTAGTGTGTGCTGTGAAGATCACAGCTGAAGAACATCAGCTAGGTAACCTTGCACCTGCAGGTAAAAAAGTCTCTTTCTCTGATAATTGGAAGAAAGTCACAAATCAACAAAGCCACAGTCAAAAAGGAAATAGGACAGCTTCTTTCAGCTAATTGCAGAACCAAGTATCATCAAACAAACGGCTCAACTGCCAAAGTCAGCTCTACAGGAATCATCCAATGGACAAGCCAAAGACTGATTCATATATCTTTTTAAACTTTTGGTGTGTGTGTGTGTGTGTTGCATTTTTGTTATTTTATTCTTGTGTTTTAGTAGCTAATAAGCTCACTCTTTCTATGACTCAAGAAAGCCTGGTTAAATTGGCCCCTTTTAAAACATAAATAAATTTGCACTGGGAAAAGGTATCCATGAAGAAAGGGATCCTTTTAAAATTAATCTTTTGCGAAGAAACAAGGGGGTTGAATAAAGAAGGGTAGCCAGTTTATCCCTCCTCACCCAGGAGCAGAACAATTTGGGGTACCTCATCTGAGATAATAACAAATTGGGCAAACCTCGCCCAGGGACTGGTCATAACAATATTAATCTCACTCAATTCTCTCAATGTTCTCAATCTATCTGTCTGCCACTATAGTTTCAGTCACTTCTGCTTCCCTGCTCTTGAGGGTTAGTTCCTTCCCAATCCTTTTGTTTATGCCTGCTCTGTTGTGCTCATGACAGGCAATTTGCTGAATGCATGCTATTGGTGGAGAGTTTTGCCCACAATATTGGGAAAGGAAATCATGTATGGGAAGGAAAGATTCCACAGAGGTTCTTCTGATCTACTGCCATAACTTCAATAAAAGTCAGCAGAGAAACAGTGTTAATGACTCACTTTGTAGCCATTTGCACCATTTTTTGGAGGTGCTGGTGAGGTTGGAGATTGGGTGAACCCCTGCATATATTCCAAGTTGTGGTGGTTTCTATTTTCTCCTATTCTATTTTTCTGGAGTTCCCCAGTTTGTCTGCTGCAGCCCAATTAGGAGTTTAATATTGTCCTCACTCAGTTTGATATTGAACCTACCAAGATTGCAGAAGACTTGTGTAAAGAAGTGAAATGTTGGCTACTAAGGTAATTTGTAACTGAACGAAAATTGGTGAAGCTAATAGACGTGCACAAGAGGATCCTTTTGCCTGACATCATGGAGCATATCCATGTCACTTCTGCTTCATTGGCATGCTTGCGTTTTGAGCTCTGTGGAGGGGACCTTCTGCTTACGAATTCTACGCAAAGAAATTAGTAACATGGAACATATAGGAAATAAGTGTGGAAAGCACTTACCCCACCGGTGCCTTCTCCTCTAAGTAGTTTGTTATGTCTCACCCAATTCCTCCGCTCCTACTTAATGCTTGACACCCATAAGTACTGTACTATTAGAACTGACATGATACTGTTTGCTTTGTTTAGGCTGCCCATGTATCTTTCACCCTTTAAAAAAAGTGCTTATGCTAGTACATGCATGTGTGTAACACATGATTGCACTTACTTTACATAGGCACAAATGTACAAATTTGACTAAGGTTCTTCCCAGACAAATGTGTACGCATGTACAGTAGTTACAGTGATCCTATTTCAGTGAAACATCCCCAAGTAAATCAGCCAAAATAAACAGGTTGTCAGGATTGGAAAAGCTCTTTGCTAAAGACTCCAAATGTGCAGCTGGTTTGTATTACCAGTTTAATAAGGCAACAGTAATACAGTCAACTGGATTGTAAACATGATAGAACAGCATACTTGGGCTCGGATTATAGTGACAGCTAGAACACAGTTCTCAAAAGTTGTCTGAATAAACTTAAAATGTCAATCAAGTTAGCCTGTCCACTTACAGTGTTAACCTACGAGAAATATTCCCATTCACCTCAATTGTATTCAGTGCAACATTTAGATGTTTATGGTCAGGGTGTGGTTCTATGAGGAAATGTGAAGAATGTGTAATTATGGCTCATATTATATGGCAAGTAATGGAAACCTTATAATGTTACAGTCCGCTACCAGAAGTGATGCTGGTTTTTTTCATGTGGAACATTTGGAAGAATGAGTAGGTTCATGTACCATTATATGTCGGCACAAACTGAACGAGATCTAATGCTATAAAGAGTGAGTATTAGTCATATAATAATTTACATAAACGGCAAGAACTCAACCCCTTTAAGTAAGAATTATACCCTTGGCACCAGGGAAACTGCAAATGATGGCCAAGTTGTGAATTTTAAACTCGCAAAAGAATACAAAAAAATAAAGTGGGGTCCCCTTCCCTTCACAACGTTGACCTGGTTAATGGTACATTGTTTCCCTCAATTTAATGCAAGCCACTCTTCAAGGGAAACAATGGAAAAGATAAAATCCTCCAATTTTAACAGAGGCAACTAAATGGACAACCATTAGTATAGAGACTGCTTTATCTTTCTCTTGTCGGGTGTGCTGATTTGAATACAGATTTCTACAATATGAGACTTCTATCAGCTACTGCTCCTGATTAATTCAGAATAATTGAAGGTCATAACTTTCAACAGGCAGAACTTACCAACAGAAATGCTCACAAATGTAAGCCAGAAATCTCATTTGACTGCACTATGTAAATCCATCAACTGCCATGGTACTGAGCTAAACAGAACAATGGGGAGGAGTAACAGATCCAATGCTTGATTTATGCTGAGTTAATTTATGAAAACATAAAGTGATGGAGGATGGAGTAGGAGTGGGTGTGTAGGGGAGTACTTTAACAGGCTTCAACATCCTTGGCTAAGAAGGAAGAAATCAATATCCTAATAATTATGTAATGGCACCTGTTCAAATAAGAGTGGAAAAGAAAAATGCAGCAAACGCTTGAAAACAGAAATAAAATAAAAAATACTCAACAGGTCTGGCAGCATCTGTGGTGATTTTACAGGCATACTACTTAGCCCCACCCCCCACACTCCACCAACCTATTAAAAGTTGGTCGCAAACCTAAAGTCCTCCCTGCAGCAATAACACACTGTGGGCAGCAACAACAAGGAAAGTGTGGGACTTCCGCCCCTCACTGGGAAGAAGTCCCACCGTAGGGAACTGCTGACCAATCAGATTGGCCTTACTCTTGCAGTTCTGGCAGCGCCAGAGCTCTGTAATGGGCGCTGCTGGGACGGCAAGTAGGCCCAGCATGAAGGCCCCAACGGATCCCAGACTCAGGTAGGTCAGGGGTATGGGGCAGGGAGAGATTGGGCACCTTAGGGAGGAGGATGAGGGATGAGGGATGAGGAATGAGGGGGGTGGGGGTGTGGGTTTTGCAGTGCAGGCAGGGAGTATGGAAGGGAAGGGGTATTATCTTCAAAATGGCACCCCTGAAGATACTATCCCTTTCCTTCCTGCCCTTTTAAACATTTTTGAAAGAATGGGCTGCCCTCTCCTGCTTGCCTACCCATACCAACTATGTTATGGCATGGGCAGCATAATATTGGGTTCAATTGCCTTGTAAACTAAATTATTTGTTTACATATGGTGGACAGACTGCTGATTTCGGCACTGGCCCACCCCCTCATATTATTGGGGAAAGCTTGGAGGTGGGTGAGAAGATGGTGGGCTAGCCACTCCTCATAGTTTACCCCCCACTGCCAAAAATACACCCGGTGGGGGGGGACCATAAAATCCAGCCCAACAATTCAGGGAGATTACCATCTGTCAGAACTGGAAAAAGTTCAAGATATAACAACTTTTAAGCAAGTGCAGATCGGGGAAAGGGAGGGGAGGAAAGAACAAAGTGAATCTGAGGTAGGGTGGAAGGTAGGCGTCATTAAATGACAAAATGAATGATGATGCAAGTCAAAAAGAAATGGTAATATAACGGGTAAAGGAACAAAAGCAGGGTTCAGAAGAGGTATCAACAGGAATAGCAGAATCATGATCAATGGCCACCATCTGAAAAATGGGGGTAGAGGTTATGATGTGAAATTGTTGAACTCAATGTTGAGACTGGAAGGCTGTAAAGTGCCAAAACACATCCTCCAACACCACCCCCCACCAACCTTTCAGCATTCCAAAAGGACCTCCCTCCTTGCCATCCAAGCCCACTCCTTAATCATCCCCACCAACCTTTCCCTTTCCCACGGCACCGTCCCATACAAACACAAGAGATGCAACACCTGACTTTTTACCACTTCCCTTCGCACCATTAAGGATCCCAGGCACTCCGTCCAGGAGGAACAGTGATTTACTTGTACTTCTTTCAATTTGATAATACTCAATTTACTGCTAACGATGCGGCTGTCCCTATATTGGGGAGAGGAAATCCAGATTGGGCAAGTGTTTGCAGAACACTTCTGTTCAGTCATTTGTCATTTTAATTCTCCACTCCCAATCTCCGTCCATTGTCCTCGACATTGTTTGAATGAATCTCAAGTAAGCTCAGCGAACAGCACCTCATCTTTCAGTTAGGCACTTGACAGTCTTTTGAGTTGAAGACTGAATGCAACAATTTCAGATCATGACTTCTGTCCCCATTTTTTGGATGGCAGCTACTCATGATTAATGTAATGAATCCATTTGCATAGCCTCGAGAGCCATTTTTTGTTTCTTTAGTTGCCCAATTGCCACCTGATTTTGCCTTGCACCAACATCTATTTGGTCATTTAATCTGTCCTGCATTTCACCCTATCATAGACATGCACTTTTGTTTATCCCCCTCCCCCTTCAGCTGGATCTGTAATTGTGCGAAACTTGTTAAAACAGGAGAGGATGCATTCTAAATCAAGGAAGGTTGCATTCTAAAACATGAGGGGCTGCATTATAAAACAGGAGGGGCTGCATTATAAAACAGGAGAGCTTGCATTCTAAAACAGGAGGGGCTGCATCCTAAAATAGGAGAGGCTGCATTCTAAAACAGGAGAGGTTGCATTCTAAAACAGGAGGGGCTGCATTCTAAAACAGGAGGGGCTGCACTCTAAAACAGAAGGGGATGCATTCTAAAACAGAAGGGGATGCATTCTAAAACAGGAGAGGCTGCATTCTAAAACAGGCGAGGTAGCATTCTAAAACAGGAGAGGATGCATTCTAAAACAGGAGTGGCTGCATTCTAAAACAGGAGAGGTTGCATTCTAGAACAGGAGAGGCTGCATTCTAAAACAGGAGGGGCTTCATTTTAAAACAGGAGTGGCTGCATTCTAAAATAGGAGAATCTGCATGCTAAAATGGGCAGCGGCTGCATTCTAAAACAGGAGAGGCTTCATTTTAAAACAGGAGTGGCTGCATTCTAAAATAGGAGAAGCTGCATGCTAAAAAAGGCAGAGGCTGCATTCTAAAATAGGAGAGGCTGCATTCTAAAATAGGAGGGGCTGCATTCTAAAATCGGAAGAGGCTGCACCCAAAAACAGGATGGGCTGCATTCTAAAATGGGCAGAGGCTGCATGCTAAAACAGGAGAGGCTGCATTCTAAAACAGGAGTGGCTGCATTCTAAAACAGGAGAGGCTGCATTCTAAAATGGGCAGAGGCTGCATTCTAAAACAGGAGTGGCTGCATTCTAAAACAGGAGAGGTTGAATTCTAAAACAGGAGAGGCTGCATTCTAAAACAGGAGAGGCTACATTCTAAAATGGGAAGACGCTGCATTCTAAAACAGGAGAGGCTGCATTTTAAAACAGGAGTGGCTGCATTCTAAAACAGGAGAGGCTGCATTCGAAAACAGGAGTGACTGTATTCTAAAACAGGAGAGGCAGCATTCTAAAACAGGAGTGACTGCATTCTAAAACAGGAGAGGCTGCATTCTGAAACAGGAGTGACTGCATTCCAAAACAGGAGAGGCTGCATTCTAAAAGAGGAGTGACTGCATTCTAAAACTGGAGAGGCTGCATTCTAAAACTGGAGAGGCTACATTCTAAAACAGGAGTGGCTGCATTCTAAGACAGGAGAGGCTGCATTCAAAAAAATGAGAGGCTGCAATGTAAAACAGGAGTGACTGCATTCTAAAACAGGAGAGCCTGCATTCTAAAGCAGGAGTGACTGCATTTTAAAACTGGAGAGGATGCATTCTAAAACAGGAGTGGCTGCATTCTAAAACTGGAGAGCCTGCATTCTAAAACAGGAGTGACTGCATTCTAAAACAGGAGAGGATGCATTCTAAAACAGGAGTGGCTGCATTCTAAAACAGGAGAGGCTGCATTCTAAAACAGGAGAGACTGCATTCTAAAACAGGAGAGGCTGCATTCTGAAACAGGAGTGACTGCATTCTAAAACAGGAGTGACTGCATTCTAAATCAGGAGTCACTACATTCTAAAACAGGAGAGGCTGCATTTTAAAACAGGAGAGGTTGCATTCTAAAATGGGCAGAGACTGCACTCTAAATGAGGAGTGGCTGTATTCTAAAATGCACAGAGGTTAAAATGCACAGAGGTTGCACTCTAATGCAGGAGAGGCTGCATTCTGAAACAGGAGTGACGTCATTCTAAAACAGGCGAGGCTGCATTCTAAAACAGGAGAGGTTGCATTCTAAAATGGGCAGAGACTGCACTCTAAAGGAGGAGTGGCTGCATTCTAAAATGCGCAGAGGTGGCACTCTAATGCAGGAGAGGCTGCATTCTAAAACAGGAGTGGCTGCTTTCTAAAATGGACAGAGGCTGCAATCTAAAACAGGAGTGACTGCATTCTAAAACAGGAGTGACTGCATTCTAAAACAGGAGAGGATGCATTCTAAAACAGGAGTGGCTGCATTCTAAAACAGGAGTGGCTGAATTCTAAAACAGGAGTGACTGCATTCTAAATCAGGAGCGGCTGCATTCTAAAACAGGAGTGACTGCATTCTCAAACAGGAGAGGCTGCATTCTGAAACAGGAGTGACTGCATTCTAAAACAGGAGAGGCTGCATTCTAAAATGGGCAGAGACTGCACTCTAAAGGAGGAGTGGCTGCATTCTAAAATGCGCAGAGGTTGCACTCTAATGCAGGAGAGGCTGCATTCTGAAACAGGAGTGACATCATTCTAAAACAGGAGAGGCTGCATTCTAAAACAGGAGAGGTTGCATTCTAAAATAAGCAGAGACTGCACTGTAAAGCAGGAGTGGCGGCATTCTAAAATGCGCAGAGGCTGCACTGTAATGCAGGAGAGGCTGTATTCTAAAACAGGAGTGGCTGCATTCTAAAATGGACAGAGGCTGCATTATAAAACAGGAGTGGCTGCTTTCTAAAATGCGCAGAGGCTGCACTGTAATGCAGGAGAGGCTGCATTCCAAAATGGGCAGAGACTGCACTCTAAAACAGGAGTGGCTGCATTCTAAAATAGGAGAGGCTGCATTCTAAACGGGCAGGGGCTGCATTAAAAAACAAAAGTGGCTGCATTCTAAAATGGATAGAGGGTGCATTTTAATGCAGGAGAGGCTGCATTCTAAAATTGTAAGAGGCTACATTATAAAACTGGCAGAGGCTGCATTCTAATTAGGAGAGGCTACATTCTAAAACAGGAAGAGGCTGCATTCTAAAATGGGCAGAGGCTGCATTCTAAAACAGGCAGAGGCTGCATTCTAAAACTAGAGTGACTGCATTCTAAAACAGGAGAGGCTGCATTCTAAAACAGGAGAGGTTGCATTCTAAAATGGGCAGAGACTGCACTGTAAAGCAGGACCGGATGCATTCTAAAATGCACAGAGGTTGCACTCTAACACAGGAGAGGCTGCATTCTAAAACAGGAGTGACTGCATTCTAAAACAGTAGAGGCTGCATTCTGAAACAGGAGTGACTGCATTCTAAAACAGGAGTGACTGCATTCTATAACAGGAGTGGCTGGATTCTAAAACAGGAGAGGTTGAATTCTAAAACAGGAGAGGTTGCATTCTAAAACAGGAGAGGCTGCATTCTAAAGCAGGAGAGGCTGCATTTTAAAATAGGAGTGGCTGCATTCTAAAATAGGAGAAGCTGCATTCTAAAATGGGCAGAGGCTGCATTCTAAAACAGGAGAGGCTGCATTCTAAAACTGGAGAAGCTACATTCTAAAATCGCAAGAGGCTGCACCCTAAAAAAGGATGGGCTGCATTCTAAAATGGGCAGAGGCTGCATGCTAAAACAGGAGAGGCCGCATTCTAAAAAGGAAGTGGCTGCATTCTAAAACAGGAGAGGCTGCATTCTAAAATGGGCAGAGGCTGCATTCTAAAACAGGAGTGGCTGCATTCTAAAACAGGAGAGGTTGAATTCTAAAACAGGAGAGGCTGTATTATAAAAGAGGAGAGACTGCATTCTAAAACAAGAGTGATTGCATTCTAAAACAAGAGTGACTGCATTCTAAAACAGGAGAGGCTGCATTCTAAAACAGGAGAGGCTGCATTCTAAAACAGGAGTGGCTGCATTCTAAAACAGGAAAGGCTGCATTCAAAAACAGGAGTGACTGCATTCTAAAACAGGAGAGGCTGCATTCTAAAACAGGAGAGGCTGCATTCTAAAACAGGAGAGGCTGCATTCTAAAACAGGGGTGGCTGCATTCTAAAACAGGAGAGGCTGCATTCTAAAAGAGGAGTGACTGCATTCTAAAACAGGAGAGGCTGCACTCTAAAACAGGAGTGTCTGCATTCCAAAACAGGAGTGGCTGCATTCTAAAACTGGAGTGGCTGCATTCAAAAAAAGGAGAGGCTGCAATCTAAAACAGGAGTGACTGCATTCTAAAACTGGAGTGGCTGCATTCTAAAACAGGAGTGACTGCATTCTAAAACTGGAGAGGATGCATTCTAAAACAGGAGTGGCTGCATTCTAAAACAGGAGTGACTGCATTCTAAAACAGGAGAGGCTGCATTCTAAAACAGTAGTGACTGCATTCTAAAACAGGAGAGGCTGCATTCTGAAACAGGAGTGACTGGATTCCATAACAGGAGAGGCTGAATTCTAAAACAGGAGTGATGTCATTCTAAAACAGGAGAGGCTGCATTCTAAAACAGGAGAGGTTGCATTCTAAAATAAGCAGAGACTGCACTGTAAAGCAGGAGTGGCGGCATTCTAAAATGCGCAGAGGCTGCACTGTAATGCAGGAGAGGCTGTATTCTAAAACAGGAGTGGCTGCATTCTAAAATGGACAGAGGCTGCATTATAAAACAGGAGTGGCTGCTTTCTAAAATGCGCAGAGACTGCACTCTAATGCAGGAGAGGCTGCATTCCAAAATGGGCAGAGACTGCACTCTAAAACAGGAGTGGCTGCATTCTAAAATAGGAGAGGCTGCATTCTAAACGGGCAGGGGCTGCATTAAAAAACAAAAGTGGCTGCATTCTAAAATGGATAGAGGGTGCATTTTAATGCAGGAGAGGCTGCATTCTAAAATTGTAAGAGGCTACATTATAAAACTGGCAGAGGCTGCATTCTAATTAGGAGAGGCTACATTTTAAAACAGGAAGAGGCTGCATTCTAAAATGGGCAGAGGCTGCATTCTAAAACAGGCAGAGGCTGCATTCTAAAACTAGAGTGACTGCATTCTAAAACAGGAGAGGCTGCATTCTAAAACAGGAGAGGTTGCATTCTAAAATGGGCAGAGACTGCACTGTAAAGCAGGACCGGATGCATTCTAAAATGCACAGAGGTTGCACTCTAACACAGGAGAGGCTGCATTCTAAAACAGGAGTGACTGCATTCTAAAACAGGAGAGGCTGCATTCTAAAACAGGAGGGTCTACAATCTAAAATCGGAAGAGGCTGCACCCTTAACCAGGATGGGCTGCATTCTAAAATGGCAGAGGCTGCATGCTAAAACAGGAGAGGCTGCATTCTAAAACAGGAGAGGCTGCATTCTAAAATTGGCAGAGGCTGCATTCTAAAACAGGAGTGGCTGCATTTTAAAACAGGAGAGGTTGAATTCTAAAACAGGAAAGGCTGCATTCTAAAACAGGAGAGGCTACATTCTAAAATGGGCAGAGGCTGCATTCTAAAACAGGAGAGGCTGCATTTTAAAACAGGAGTGGTTGCATTATAAAATAGGAGATGCTGCATTCTAAAATGGGCAGAGGCTGCATTCTAAAAGAAGAGTGACTGCATTCTAAGACAAGAGTGACTGCCTTCTGAAACAGGAGAGGCTGCATTATAAAACAGGAGAGGCTGCATTCTAAAACAGGAGTGGCTGCATTCTAAAACAGGAAAGGCTGCATTCTAAAACAGGAGTGACCACATTCTAAAACAGGAGAGGCTGCATTCTAAAACTGGAGTGACTGCATTCTAAAACAGGAGAGGCTGCATTCGAAAACAGGAGTGAATGCATTCTAAAACAGGAGAGGCTGCATTCTAAAACAGGTGTGTCTGCATTCTAAAACAGCAGTGGCTGCATTCTAAAACAGGAGTGGCTGCATTCAAAAAAATGAGAGGCTGCAATGTAAAACAGGAGTGACTGCATTCTAAAACAGGAGAGCCTGCATTCTAAAGCAGGAGTGACTGCATTTTAAAACAGGAGAGGATGCATTCTAAAACAGGAGTGGCTGCATTCTAAAACTGGAGAGCCTGCATTCTAAAACAGGTGTGACTGCATTCTAAAACAGGAGAGGATGCATTCTAAAACAGGAGTGGCTGCATTCTAAAACAGGAGAGGCTGCATTCTAAAACAGGAGAGACTGCATTCTAAAACAGGAGAGGCTGCATTCTAAAACAGGAGTGTCTGCCTTCTGAAACAGGAGTGACTGCATTCTAAAACAGGAGTCACTGCATTCTAAATCAGGAGTCACTGCATTCTAAAACAGGAGAGGCAGCATTTTAAAACAGGAGAGGTTGCATTCTAAAATGGGCAGAGACTGCACTCTAAAGGAGGAGTTGCTGTATTCTAAAATGCACAGAGGTTGCACTCTAATGCAGCAGAGGCTGCATTCTGAAACAGGAGTGACGTCATTCTAAAACAGGCGAGGCTGCATTCTAAAACAGGAGAGGTTGCATTCTAAAATGGGCAGAGACTGCACTGTAAAGCAGGAGTGGCGACATTCTAAAATGCGCAGAGGCTGCACTGTAATGCAGGAGAGGCTGCATTCTAAAACAGGAGTGGCTGCATTCTAAAATGGACAGAGGCTGCATTATAAAACAGGAGTGGCTGCATTCTAAAACAGGGGAGGCTGCAATCTAAAACAGGAGTGACTGCATTCTAAAACTGGAGAGCCTGCATTCTAAAACAGGAGTGACTGCATTCTAAAACTGGAGTGACTGCATTCTAAAACAGGAGAGGCTGCATCCTAAAACTGGAGTGACTGCATTCTAAAACAGGAGAGGCTGCATTCTAAAACAGGAGTGGCTGCATTCTAAAACAGGAGAGGCTGCATTCGAAAACAGGAGTGACGGCATTCTAAAACAGGAGAGTCTGCATTCTGAAACAGGAGTGCCTGCATTCTAAAACAGGAGCGGCTGCATTCTAAAACAGGAGTGGCTGCATTCAAAAAAATGGGAGGCTGCAATCTAAAACAGGAGTGACTGCATTCTAAAACAGGAGAGCCTGCATTCTAAAGCAGGAGTGACTGCATTTTAAAACAGGAGAGGATGCATTCTAAAACAGGAGTGGCTGCATTCTAAAACAGGAGTGACTGCATTCTAAAACAGGAGTGATGGTATTCTAAAACAGGAGAGGCTGCATTCTAAAACAGGAGTGACTGCATTCTAAAACAGGAGAGGCTGCATTCTGAAACAGGAGTGACTGTATTCCAAAACAGGAGAGGCTGCATTCTAAAACAGGTGTGACTGCATTCTAAAACAGGAGAGGCTGCATTCTAAAACAGGAGAGGCTGCATTCTAAAATGAGCAGAGACTGCACTCTAAAGGAGAAGTGGCTGCATTCTAAAATGCGCAGAGGTTGCACTCTAATGCAGGTGAGGTTGCATTCTAAAATGGGCAGAGATGCACTGTAAAGGAGGAGTGGCGGCATTCTAAAATGCGCAAAGGATGCACTGTAATGCAGGAGAGGCTGCATTCTAAAATAGTAGAGGCTGCATTCTAAAACAAGAGTGGCTGCATTCTAAAATGGGTAGAGGGTGCATTCCAATGCAGGAGAGGCTGCATTCTAAAATTGGAAGAGGCTACATTATAAAACTGGCAGAGGCTGCATTCTAATTAGGAGATGCTACATTCTAAAACAGGCAGAGGCTGCATTCTAAAATGGGCAGAGGCTGCATCATAAAACAGGAGAGGCTGCATTCTAAAACTGGAGAGACTGCTTTCTAAAACAGGAGAGGCTGCATTCTAAAACAGGAGTGGTTGCATTCTAAAACGGGGAGGCTGCATTCTAAAACAGGAGTGACTGCATTCTAAAGCAGGAGAGGCTGCATTCTAAAACAGGAATGGCTGTGTTCTAAAACAGGAGTGGCTGCATTCGAATACAGGAGTGGCTGCATTCTAAAACAGGAGAGGCTGCATTCTAAAACAGGAGTGACTGCATTCGAAAACAGGAGAGCCTGCATTCTGAAACAGGAGTGACTGCATTCTAAAACAGGAGAGCCTGCATTCTGAAACAGGAGTGACTGCATTCTAAAACAGGAGTGACTGCGTTCTATAACAGGAGTGGCTGCATTCTAAAACAGGAGAGGTTGAATTCTAAAACAGGAGAGGCTGCATTCTAAAACAGGAGAGGCTACATTCTAAAATGGGCAGAGGCTGCATTCTAAAGCAGGAGAGGCTGCATTTTAAAACAGGAGTGGCTGCATTCTAAAATAGGAGAAGCTGCATTCTAAAATGGGCAGAGGCTGCATTCTAAAACAGGAGAGGCTGCATTCTAAAACTGGAACGGCTACATTCTAAAATCGCAAGAGGCTGCACCCTAAAAAAGGATGGGCTGCATTCTAAAATGGGCAGAGGCTGCATGCTAAAACAGGAGAGGCCGCATTCTAAAAAAGAAGTGGCTGCATTCTAAAACAGGAGAGGCTGCATTCTAAAATGGGCAGAGGCTGCATTCTAAAACAGGAGTGGCTGCATTCTAAAACAGGAGAGGTTGAATTCTAAAACAGGAGAGGCTGCATTATAAAAGAGGAGAGACTGCATTCTAAAACAAGAGTGATTGCATTCTAAAACAAGAGTGACTGCATTCTAAAACAGGAGAGGCTGCATTATAAAACAGGAGAGGCTGCATTCTAAAACAGGAGTGGCTGCATTCTAAAACAGGAGAGGCTGCATTCTAAAACAGGAGTGGCTGCATTCTAAAACAGGAAAGGCTGCATTCAAAAACAGGAGTGACTGCATTCTAAAACAGGAGAGGCTGCATTCTAAAACAGGAGAGGATGCATTCTAAAACAGGAGAGACTGCATTCTAAAACAGGAGAGGCTGCATTCTAAAACAGGAGTGACTGCCTTCTGAAACAGGAGTGACTGCATTCTAAAACAGGAGTGACTGCATTCTAAATCAGGAGTCACTGCATTCTAAAACAGGAGAGGCAGCATTTTAAAACAGGAGAGGTTGCATTCTAAAATGGGCAGAGACTGCACTCTAAAGGAGGAGTTGCTGTATTCTAAAATGCACAGAGGCTGCATTCTGAAACAGGAGTGACGTCATTCTAAAACAGGCGAGGCTGCATTCTAAAACAGGAGAGGTTGCATTCTAAAATGGGCAGAGACTGCACTGTAAAGCAGGAGTGGCGACATTCTAAAATGCGCAGAGGCTGCACTGTAATGCAGGAGAGGCTGCATTCTAAAACAGGAGTGGCTGCATTCTAAAATGGACAGAGGCTGCATTATAAAACAGGAGTGGCTGCATTCTAAAACAGGGGAGGCTGCAATCTAAAACAGGAGTGACTGCATTCTAAAACTGGAGAGCCTGCATTCTAAAACAGGAGTGACTGCATTCTAAAACTGGAGTGACTGCACTCTAAAACAGGAGAGGCTGCATCCTAAAACTGGAGTGACTGCATTCTAAAACAGGAGAGGATGCATTCTAAAACAGGTGTGGCTGCATTCTAAAACAGGAGAGGCTGCATTCGAAAACAGGAGTGACGGCATTCTAAAACAGGAGAGTCTGCATTCTAAAACAGGAGTGACTGCATTCTAAAACAGGAGAGGCTGCATTCTGAAACAGGAGTGACTGTATTCCAAAACAGGAGAGGCTGCATTCTAAAACAGGTGTGACTGCATTCTAAAACAGGAGAGGCTGCATTCTAAAACAGGAGAGGCTGCATTCTAAAATGAGCAGAGACTGCACTCTAAAGGAGAAGTGGCTGCATTCTAAAATGCGCAGAGGTTGCACTCTAATGCAGGTGAGGTTGCATTCTAAAATGGGCAGAGATGCACTGTAAAGGAGGAGTGGCGGCATTCTAAAATGCGCAAAGGATGCACTGTAATGCAGGAGAGGCTGCATTCTAAAATAGGAGAGGCTGCATTCTAAAACAAGAGTGGCTGCATTCTAAAATGGGTAGAGGGTGCATTCCAATGCAGGAGAGGCTGCATTCTAAAATTGGAAGAGGCTACATTATAAAACTGGCAGAGGCTGCATTCTAATTAGGAGATGCTACATTCTAAAACAGGCAGAGGCTGCATTCTAAAATGGGCAGAGGCTGCATCATAAAACAGGAGAGGCTGCATTCTAAAACTGGAGAGACTGCTTTCTAAAACAGGAGAGGCTGCATTCTAAAACAGGAGTGGCTGCATTCTAAAACAGGGGAGGCTGCATTCTAAAACAGGAGTGACTGCATTCTAAAGCAGGAGAGGCTGCATTCTAAAACAGGAGTGGCTGTGTTCTAAAACAGGAGTGGCTGCATTCGAATACAGGAGTGGCTGCATTCTAAAACAGGAGAGGCTGCATTCTAAAACAGGAGTGACTGCATTCGAAAACAGGAGAGCCTGCATTCTGAAACAGGAGTGACTGCATTCTAAAACAGGAGTGGCTGCATTCTAAAACAGGAGTGACTGCGTTCTATAACAGGAGTGGCTGCATTCTAAAACAGGAGAGGTTGAATTCTAAAACAGGAGAGGCTGCATTCTAAAACAGGAGAGGCTACATTCTAAAATGGGCAGAGGCTGCATTCTAAAGCAGGAGAGGCTGCATTTTAAAACAGGAGTGGCTGCATTCTAAAATAGGAGAAGCTGCATTCTAAAATGGGCAGAGGCTGCATTCTAAAACAGGAGAGGCTGCATTCTAAAACTGGAACGGCTACATTCTAAAATCGCAAGAGGCTGCACCCTAAAAAAGGATGGGCTGCATTCTAAAATGGGCAGAGGCTGCATGCTAAAACAGGAGAGGCCGCATTCTAAAAAAGAAGTGGCTGCATTCTAAAACAGGAGAGGCTGCATTCTAAAATGGGCAGAGGCTGCATTCTAAAACAGGAGTGGCTGCATTCTAAATCAGGAGAGGTTGAATTCTAAAACAGGAGAGGCTGCATTATAAAAGAGGAGAGACTGCATTCTAAAACAAGAGTGATTGCATTCTAAAACAAGAGTGACTGCATTCTAAAACAGGAGAGGCTGCATTCTAAAACAGGAGAGGCTGCATTCTAAAACAGGAGTGGCTGCATTCTAAAACAGGAGAGGCTGCATTCTAAAACAGGAGTGGCTGCATTCTAAAACAGGAAAGGCTGCATTCAAAAACAGGAGTGACTGCATTCTAAAACAGGAGAGGCTGCATTCTAAAACAGGAGAGGCTGCATTCTAAAACAGGAGAGGCTGCATTCTAAAACAGGGGTGGCTGCATTCTAAAACAGGAGAGGCTGCATTCTAAAAGAGGAGTGACTGCATTCTAAAACAGGAGAGGCTGCACTCTAAAACAGGAGTGTCTGCATTCCAAAACAGGAGTGGCTGCATTCTAAAACTGGAGTGGCTGCATTCAAAAAAAGGAGAGGCTGCAATCTAAAACAGGAGTGACTGCATTCTAAAACTGGAGTGGCTGCATTCAAAAAAAGGAGAGGCTGCATTCTAAAACAGGAGTGACTGCATTCTAAAACTGGAGTGGCTGCATTCTAAAACAGGAGTGACTGCATTCTAAAACTGGAGAGGATGCATTCTAAAACAGGAGTGGCTGCATTCTAAAACAGGAGTGACTGCATTCTAAAACAGGAGAGGCTGCATTCTAAAACAGTCGTGACTGCATTCTAAAACAGGAGAGGCTGCATTCTGAAACAGGAGTGACTGGATTCCATAACAGGAGAGGCTGAATTCTAAAACAGGAGTGATGTCATTCTAAAACAGGAGAGGCTGCATTCTAAAACAGGAGAGGTTGCATTCTAAAATAAGCAGAGACTGCACTGTAAAGCAGGAGTGGCGGCATTCTAAAATGCGCAGAGGCTGCACTGTAATGCAGGAGAGGCTGTATTCTAAAACAGGAGTGGCTGCATTCTAAAATGGACAGAGGCTGCATTATAAAACAGGAGTGGCTGCTTTCTAAAATGCGCAGAGACTGCACTCTAATGCAGGAGAGGCTGCATTCCAAAATGGGCAGAGACTGCACTCTAAAACAGGAGTGGCTGCATTCTAAAATAGGAGAGGCTGCATTCTAAACGGGCAGGGGCTGCATTAAAAAACAAAAGTGGCTGCATTCTAAAATGGATAGAGGGTGCATTTTAATGCAGGAGAGGCTGCATTCTAAAATTGTAAGAGGCTACATTATAAAACTGGCAGAGGCTGCATTCTAATTAGGAGAGGCTACATTCTAAAACAGGAAGAGGCTGCATTCTAAAATGGGCAGAGGCTGCATTCTAAAACAGGAGAGGCTGCATTCTAAAACAGGAGAGGTTGCATTCTAAAATGGGCAGAGACTGCACTGTAAAGCAGGACCGGATGCATTCTAAAATGCACAGAGGTTGCACTCTAACACAGGAGAGGCTGCATTCTAAAACAGGAGTGACTGCATTCTAAAACAGGAGAGGCTGCATTCTAAAACAGGAGGGTCTACAATCTAAAATCGGAAGAGGCTGCACCCTTAACCAGGATGGGCTGCATTCTAAAATGGGCAGAGGCTGCATTCTAAAACAGGAGAGGCTGCATTTTAAAACAGGAGTGGTTGCATTATAAAATAGGAGATGCTGCATTCTAAAATGGGCAGAGGCTGCATTCTAAAAGAAGAGTGACTGCATTCTAAGACAAGAGTGACTGCCTTCTGAAACAGGAGAGGCTGCATTATAAAACAGGAGAGGCTGCATTCTAAAACAGGAGTGGCTGCATTCCAAAACAGGAAAGGCTGCATTCTAAAACAGGAGTGACTGCATTCTAAAACAGGAGAGGCTGCATTCTAAAACTGGAGTGACTGCATTCTAAAACAGGAGAGGCTGCATTCGAAAACAGGAGTGAATGCATTCTAAAACAGGAGAGGCTGCATTCTAAAACAGGTGTGTCTGCATTCTAAAACAGCAGTGGCTGCATTCTAAAACAGGAGTGGCTGCATTCAAAAAAATGAGAGGCTGCAATGTAAAACAGGAGTGACTGCATTCTAAAACAGGAGAGCCTGCATTCTAAAGCAGGAGTGACTGCATTTTAAAACAGGAGAGGATGCATTCTAAAACAGGAGTGGCTGCATTCTAAAACTGGAGAGCCTGCATTCTAAAACAGGTGTGACTGCATTCTAAAACAGGAGAGGATGCATTCTAAAACAGGAGAGACTGCATTCTAAAACAGGAGAGGCTGCATTCTAAAACAGGAGTGACTGCCTTCTGAAACAGGAGTGACTGCATTCTAAAACAGGAGTGACTGCATTCTAAATCAGGAGTCACTGCATTCTAAAACAGGAGAGGCAGCATTTTAAAACAGGAGAGGTTGCATTCTAAAATGGGCAGAGACTGCACTCTAAAGGAGGAGTTGCTGTATTCTAAAATGCACAGAGGTTGCACTCTAATGCAGCAGAGGCTGCATTCTGAAACAGGAGTGACGTCATTCTAAAACAGGCGAGGCTGCATTCTAAAACAGGAGAGGTTGCATTCTAAAATGGGCAGAGACTGCACTGTAAAGCAGGAGTGGCGACATTCTAAAATGCGCAGAGGCTGCACTGTAATGCAGGAGAGGCTGCATTCTAAAACAGGAGTGGCTGCATTCTAAAATGGACAGAGGCTGCATTATAAAACAGGAGTGGCTGCATTCTAAAACAGGAGAGGCTGCAATCTAAAACAGGAGTGACTGCATTCTAAAACTGGAGAGCCTGCATTCTAAAACAGGAGTGACTGCATTCTAAAACTGGAGTGACTGCATTCTAAAACAGGAGAGGCTGCATCCTAAAACTGGAGTGACTGCATTCTAAAACAGGAGAGGCTGCATTCTAAAACAGGAGTGGCTGCATTCTAAAACAGGAGAGGCTGCATTCGAAAACAGGAGTGACGGAATTCTAAAACAGGAGAGTCTGCATTCTGAAACAGGAGTGCCTGCATTCTAAAACAGGAGCGGCTGCATTCTAAAACAGGAGTGGCTTCATTCAAAAAAATGGGAGGCTGCAATCTAAAACAGGAGTGACTGCATTCTAAAACAGGAGAGCCTGCATTCTAAAGCAGGAGTGACTGCATTTTAAAACAGGAGAGGATGCATTCTAAAACAGGAGTGGCTGCATTCTAAAACAGGAGTGACTGCATTCTAAAACAGGAGTGATGGTATTCTAAAACAGGAGAGGCTGCATTCTAAAACAGGAGTGACTGCATTCTAAAACAGGAGAGGCTGCATTCTGAAACAGGAGTGACTGTATTCCAAAACAGGAGAGGCTGCATTCTAAAACAGGTGTGACTGCATTCTAAAACAGGAGAGGCTGCATTCTAAAACAGGAGAGGCTGCATTCTAAAATGAGCAGAGACTGCACTCTAAAGGAGAAGTGGCTGCATTCTAAAATGCGCAGAGGTTGCACTCTAATGCAGGTGAGGTTGCATTCTAAAATGGGCAGAGATGCACTGTAAAGGAGGAGTGGCGGCATTCTAAAATGCGCAAAGGATGCACTGTAATGCAGGAGAGGCTGCATTCTAAAATAGGAGAGGCTGCATTCTAAAACAAGAGTGGCTGCATTCTAAAATGGGTAGAGGGTGCATTCCAATGCAGGAGAGGCTGCATTCTAAAATTGGAAGAGGCTACATTATAAAACTGGCAGAGGCTGCATTCTAATTAGGAGATGCTACATTCTAAAACAGGCAGAGGCTGCATTCTAAAATGGGCAGAGGCTGCATCATAAAACAGGAGAGGCTGCATTCTAAAACTGGAGAGACTGCTTTCTAAAACAGGAGAGGCTGCATTCTAAAACAGGAGTGGCTGCATTCTAAAACAGGGGAGGCTGCATTCTAAAACAGGAGTGACTGCATTCTAAAGCAGGAGAGGCTGCATTCTAAAACAGGAGTGGCTGTGTTCTAAAACAGGAGTGGCTGCATTCGAATACAGGAGTGGCTGCATTCTAAAACAGGAGAGGCTGCATTCTAAAACAGGAGTGACTGCATTCGAAAACAGGAGAGCCTGCATTCTGAAACAGGAGTGACTGCATTCTAAAACAGGAGTGGCTGCATTCTAAAACAGGAGTGACTGCGTTCTATAACAGGAGTGGCTGCATTCTAAAACAGGAGAGGTTGAATTCTAAAACAGGAGAGGTTGCATTCTAAAACAGGAGAGGCTACATTCTAAAATGGGCAGAGGCTGCATTCTAAAGCAGGAGAGGCTGCATTTTAAAACAGGAGTGGCTGCATTCTAAAATAGGAGAAGCTGCATTCTAAAATGGGCAGAGGCTGCATTCTAAAACAGGACAGGCTGCATTCTAAAACTGGAGCGGCTACATTCTAAAATCGCAAGAGGCTGCACCCTAAAAAAGGATGGGCTGCATTCTAAAATGGGCAGAGGCTGCATGCTAAAACAGGAGAGGCCGCATTCTAAAAAAGAAGTAGCTGCATTCTAAAACAGGAGAGGCTGCATTCTAAAATGGGCAGAGGCTGCATTCTAAAACAGGAGTGGCTGCATTCTAAAACAGGAGAGGTTGAATTCTAAAACAGGAGAGGCTGCATTATAAAAGAGGAGAGACTGCATTCTAAAACAAGAGTGATTGCATTCTAAAACAAGAGTGACTGCATTCTAAAACAGGAGAGGCTGCATTCTAA
This sequence comes from Cetorhinus maximus, assembly GCF_964194155.1. Lineage (NCBI taxonomy): Eukaryota > Metazoa > Chordata > Chondrichthyes > Lamniformes > Cetorhinidae > Cetorhinus > Cetorhinus maximus. The sequence goes on from NC_135884.1 coordinate 131,813,604, forward strand.
AACAGGAGAGGCTGCATTCTAAAACAGGAGTGGCTGCATTCTAAAACAGGAAAGGCTGCATTCTAAAACAGGAGTGACTGCATTCTAAAACAGGAGAGGCTGCATTCTAAAACAGGAGAGGCTTCATTCTAAAACAGGCAGGCTGCATTCTAAAACAGGGGTGGCTGCATTCTAAAACAGGAGAGGCTGCATTCTAAAAGAGGAGTGACTGCATTCTAAAACAGGAGAGGCTGCGTTCTGAAACAGGAGTGAATGGATTCCATAACAGGAGAGGCTGAATTCTAAAACAGGAGTGACGTCATTCTAAAACAGGAGAGGCTGCATTCTAAAACAGGAGAGGTTACATTCTAAAATAAGCAGAGACTGCACTGTAAAGCAGGAGAGGCGGCATTCTAAAACAGGAGTGGCTGCATTCTCAAATGGACAGAGGCTGCATTATAAAACAGGAGTGGCTGCTTTCTAAAATGCGCAGAGGCTGCACTCTAATGCAGGAGAGGCTGCATTCCAAAATGGGCAGAGACTGCACTCTAAAACAGGAGTGGCTGCATTCTAAAACAGGAGAGGCTGCATTCTAAAACAGGAGAGGCTGCATTCTAAAACAGGGGTGGCTGCATTCTAAAACAGGAGAGGCTGCATTCTAAAAGAGGAGTGACTGCATTCTAAAACAGGAGAGGCTGCATTCTGAAACAGGAGTGACTGGATTCCATAACAGGAGAGGCTGAATTCTAAAACAGGAGTGACGTCATTCTAAAACAGGAGAGGCTGCATTCTAAAACAGGAGAGGTTGCATTCTAAAATAAGCAGAGATTGCACTGTAAAGCAGGAGTGGCGGCATTCTAAAATGCGCAGAGGCTGCACTGTAATGCAGGAGAGGCTGTATTCTAAAACAGGAGTGGCTGCATTCTAAAATGGACAGAGGCTGCATTATAAAACAGGAGTGGCTGCTTTCTAAAATGCGCAGAGACTGCACTCTAATGCAGGAGAGGCTGCATTCCAAAATGGGCAGAGACTGCACTCTAAAACAGGAGTGGCTGCATTCTAAAATAGGAGAGGCTGCATTCTAAACGGGCAGGGGCTGCATTAAAAAACAAAAGTGGCTGCATTCTAAAATGGATAGAGGGTGCATTTTAATGCAGGAGAGGCTACATTCTAAAATTGTAAGAGGCTACATTATAAAACTGGCAGAGGCTGCATTCTAATTAGGAGAGGCTACATTCTAAAACAGGAAGAGGCTGCATTCTAAAATGGGCAGAGGCTGCATTCTAAAACAGGCAGAGGCTGCATTCTAAAACTAGAGTGACTGCATTCTAAAACAGGAGAGGCTGCATTCTAAAACAGGAGAGACTACATTCTAAAACAGGAGAGGCTGCATTCTAAAACAGGAGTGACTGCCTTCTGAAACAGGAGTGACTGCATTCTAAAACAGGAGTGACTGCATTCTAAATCAGGAGTCACTGCATTCTAAAACAGGAGAGGCAGCATTTTAAAACAGGAGAGGTTGCATTCTAAAATGGGCAGAGACTGCACTCTAAAGGAGGAGTGGCTGTATTCTAAAATGCACAGAGGTTGCACTCTAATGCAGCAGAGGCTGCATTCTGAAACAGGAGTGACGTCATTCTAAAACAGGCGAGGCTGCATTCTAAAACAGGAGAGGTTGCATTCTAAAATGGGCAGAGACTGCACTGTAAAGCAGGAGTGGCGACATTCTAAAATGCGCAGAGGCTGCACTGTAATGCAGGAGAGGCTGCATTCTAAAACAGGAGTGGCTGCATTCTAAAATGGACAGAGGCTGCATTATAAAACAGGAGTGGCTGCATTCTAAAACAGGAGAGGCTGCAATCTAAAACAGGAGTGACTGCATTCTAAAACTGGAGAGCCTGCATTCTAAAACAGGAGTGACTGCATTCTAAAACAGGAGTGACTGCATTCTAAAACAGGAGAGGATGCATTCTAAAACAGGAGTGGCTGCATTCTAAAACAGGAGAGGCTGCATTCTAAAACAGGAGTGACTGCATTCTAAATCAGGAGCGGCTGCATTCTAAAACAGGAGTGACTGCATTCTCAAATAGGAGAGGCTGCATTCTGAAACAGGAGTGACTGCATTCTAAAACAGGAGTGACTGCATTCTAAATCAGGAGTGACTGCATTCTAAACCAGGAGAGGCTGCATTCTAAAACAGGAGAGGTTGCATTCTAAAATGGGCAGAGACTGCACTCTAAAGGAGGAGTGGCTGCATTCTAAAATGCGCAGAGGTTGCACTCTAATGCAGGAGAGGCTGCATTCTGAAACAGGAGTGACGTCATTCTAAAACAGGAGAGGCTGCATTCTAAATCAGGAGAGGTTGCATTCTAAAATAAGCAGAGACTGTACTGTAAAGCAGGAGTGGCGGCATTCTAAAATGCGCAGAGGCTGCACTGTAATGCAGGAGAGGCTGTATTCTAAAACAGGAGTGGCTGCATTCTAAAATGGACAGAGGCTGCATTATAAAACAGGAGTGGCTGCTTTCTAAAATGCGCAGAGGCTGCACTGTAATGCAGGAGAGGCTGCATTCCAAAATGGGCAGAGACTGCACTCTAAAACAGGAGTGGCTGCATTCTAAAATAGGAGAGGCTGCATTCTAAACGGGCAGGGGCTGCATTAAAAAACAAAAGTGGCTGCATTCTAAAATGGATAGAGGGTGCATTTTAATGCAGGAGAGGCTGCATTCTAAAATTGTAAGAGGCTACATTATAAAACTGGCAGAGGCTGCATTCTAATTAGGAGAGGCTACATTCTAAAACAGGAAGAGGCTGCATTCTAAAATGGGCAGAGGCTGCATTCTAAAACAGGCAGAGGCTGCATTCTAAAACTAGAGTGACTGCATTCTAAAACAGGAGAGGCTGCATTCTAAAACAGGAGAGGTTGCATTCTAAAATGGGCAGAGACTGCACTGTAAAGCAGGACCGGATGCATTCTAAAATGCACAGAGGTTGCACTCTAACACAGGAGAGGCTGCATTCTAAAACAGGAGTGACTGCATTCTAAAACAGTAGAGGCTGCATTCTGAAACAGGAGTGACTGCATTCTAAAACAGGAGTGACTGCATTCTAGAACAGGAGTGGCTGGATTCTAAAACAGGAGAGGTTGCATTCTAAAACAGGAGAGGCTGCATTATAAAACAGGAGAGACTACATTCTAAAATGGGCAGAGGCTGCATTCTAAAACAGGAGAGGCTGCATTTTAAAACAGGAGTGGCTGCATTCTAAAATAGGAGAAGCTGCATGCTAAAATGGGCAGAGGCTGCATTCTAAAACAGGAGGGTCTACAATCTAAAATCGGAAGAGACTGCACCCTTAACCAGGATGGGCTGCATTCTAAAATGGGCAGAGGCTGCATGCTAAAACAGGAGAGGCTGCATTCTAAACAGGAGAGGCTGCATTCTAAAATGGGCAGAGATGCACTGTAAAGCAGGAGTGGCGGCATTCTAAAATGCGCAAAGGATGCATTGTAATGCAGGAGAGGCTGCATTCTAAAATAGGAGAGGCTGCATTCTAAAACAAGAGTGGCTGCATTCTAAAATGGATAGAGGGTGCATTCTAATGCAGGAGAGGCTGCATTCTAAAATTGGAAGAGGCTACATTATAAAACTGGCAGAGGCTGCATTCTAATTAGGAGAAGCTACATTCTAAAATAGGCAGAGGCTGCATTCTAAAATGGGCAGAGGCTGCATCATAAAACAGGAGAGGCTGCATTCTAAAACTGGAGAGACTGCTTTCTAAAACAGGAAAGGCTGCATTCTAAAACAGGAGTGGCTGCATTCTAAAACAGGGGAGGCTGCATTCGAATACAGGAGTGGCTGCATTCTAAAACAGGAGAGGCTGCATTCTAAAACAGGAGTGACTGCATTCTAAAACAGGTGAGGCTGCATTCTGAAACAGGAGTGACTGCATTCTAAAACAGGAGTGACTGCATTCTATAACAGGAGTGGCTGCATTCTAAAACAGGAGAGGTTGAATTCTAAAATAGGAGAGGTTGCATTCTAAAACAGGAGAGGCTGCATTCTAAAGCAGGAGAGGCTGCATTTTAAAACAGGAGTGGCTGCATTCTAAAATAGGAGAAGCTGCGTTCTAAAATGGGCAGAGGCTGCATTCTAAAACAGGAGAGGCTGCATTCTAAAACTGGAGCGGCTACATTCTAAAATCGCAAGAGGCTGCACCCTAAAAAAGGATGGGCTGCATTCTAAAATGAGCAGAGGCTGCATGCTAAAGTAGGAGAGGCCGCAATCTAAAACAGGAGTGGCTGCATTCTAAAATAGGAGAGGCTGCATTCTAAAATGGGCAGAGGCTGCATTCTAAAACAGGAGTGGCTGCATTCTAAAGCAGGAGAGGTTGAATTCTAAAACAGGAGAGGCTGCATTATAAAAGAGGAGAGACTGCATTCTAAAATACGCAGAGGCTGCATTATAAAACAAGAGTGATTGCATTCTATAACAAGAGTGACTGCATTCTAAATCAGGAGAGGCTGCATTCTAAAACAGGAGAGGCTGCATTATAAAACAGGAGAGGCTGCATTCTAAAACAGGAGTGGCTCCATTCTAAAACAGGAAAGGCTGCATTCCAAAACAGGAGTGACTGCATTCTAAAACAGGAGAGGCTGCATTCTAAAACAGGAGAGGCTGCATTCTAAAACAGGGGTGGCTGCATTCTAAAACAGGAGAGGCTGCATTCGAAAAGAGGAGTGACTGCATTCTAAAACAGGAGAGGCTGCATTCTAAAACAGGAGTGTCTGCATTCTAAAACAGGAGTGGCTGCATTCCAAACAGGAGTGGCTGCATTCAAAAAAATGAGAGGCTGCAATCTAAAACAGGAGTGACTGCATTCTAAAACAGGAGTGGCTGCATTCTAAAACAGGAGTGACTGCATTCTAAAACTGGAGAGGATGCATTCTAAAACAGGAGTGGCTGCATTCTAAAACAGGAGTGACTGCATTCCAAAACAGGAGAGGCTGAATTCTAAAACAGAAGTGACTGCATTTTAAAACAGGAGAGGCTGCATTCTAAAACAGGAGAGGCTGCATTCTAAAATGGGCAGATACTGCACTCTAAAGGAAGAGTGGCTGCTTTCTAAATTGCGCAGAGGCTGCACTCTAATGCAGGAGAGGCTGCATTCCAAAATGGGCAGAGACTGAACTCTAAAACAGGAGTGGCTGCATTCTAAAATAGGAGAGGCTGCAAACTAAACGGGCAGGGGCTGCATTAAAAAACAAGAGTGGCTGAATTCTAAAATGGATAGAGGGTGCATTCTAATGCAGGAGAGGCTGCATTCTAAAATTGTAAGAGGCTACATTATAAAACTGGCAGAGGCTGCATTCTAATTTGGAGAGGCTACATTCTAAAACAGGAAGAGGCTGCATTCCAAATTGGGCAGAGACTGCATTCTAAAACAGGAGTGGCTGCATTCTAAAATAGGAGTGGCTGCATTCTAAAATGGATAGAGGTTGCATTCCAATGCAGGAGAGGCTGCATTCTATAATTGGAAGAGGCTACATTATAAAACTGGAAGAGGCTGCATTCTAATTAGGAGAGGCAACATTCTAAAACAGGCAGAGTCTGCATTCTAAAATGGGCAGAGGCTGCATCATAAAACAGGAGAGGCTGCATTCTAAAACTAGAGAGACTGCATTCTAAAACTAGAGAGACTGCATTCTAAAACAGGAGTGGCTGCATTCTAAAACAGGAGAGGCTGCATGCTAAAAGAGGAGAGGCTGCATTCTAAAACAGGAGAGGCTACATTCTAAAACAGGAGCGGCTGCATTCAAAAACAGGAGAGGCTGCATTCTAAAACAAGAGTGACTGCATTCTAAAACTGGAGAGTCTGCATTTTAAAGCAGGAGTGGCTGCATTCTAAGATAGGAGAGGCTGCATTCGAAAACATCAGTGACTGCATTCTAAAACAGGAGAGGCTGCATTGAAAAACAGGAGTGGCTGCATTCTAAAACAGGAGTGGCTGCATTCTAAAACAGGAGTGGCTGCATTCTAAAACAGGAGAGGCTGCAATCTGAAACAGGAGTGACTGCATTCTAAAACAGAAGAGGCTGCATTCTAAAACAGGAGAGGTTGCATTCTAAAATGGGCAGAGACTGCACTGTAAAGCAGGAGTGGCGGCATTCTAAAATGCGCAGAGGCTGCACTGTAATGCAGGAGAGGCTGCATTCTAAAACAGGAGTGGCTGCATTCTAAAATGGACAGAGGCTGCATTATAAAACAGGACTGGTTGCTTTCTGAAATGCGCAGAGGCTGCACTCTAATGCAGGAGAGGCTGCATTCCAAAATGGGCAGAGACTGCACTCTAAAACAGGAGTGGCTGTATTCTGAAATAGGAGAGGCTGCATTCTAAAATGGATAGAGGGTGCAATCTAATGCAGGAGAGGCTGCATTCTAAAATTGTAATAGGCTATATTACAAAACTGGCAGAGGCTGCAGTCTAATTAGGAGATGCTACATTCTAAAACAGGAAGAGCCTGCATTCTAAAATGGGCAGAGGCTGCATTCTAAAACTGGAGTGACTGCACTCTAAAACAGGAGAGGCTGCATTCTAAAACAGGAGTAGCTGCATTCTAATAGAGGAGTGGCTGCATTCTAAAACAGGAGTGGCTGCATTCTAAAACAGGAGAGGCTGCATTCAAAAACAGGAATGACTGCATTCTAAAACAGGAGAGGCTGCATTCTAAAACAGGAGTGACTGCATTCTAAAACAGGAGAGGCTGCATTCTGAAACAGGAGTGACTGCATTCTAAAACAGGTGAGCCTGCATTCTGAAACAGGAGTGGCTGGATTCTAAAACAGGAGAGGATGCATTCTGAAACAGGAGTGGCTGGATTCTAAAAAAGGAGAGGATGCATTCTAAAACAGAAGTGACTGCATTCTAAAACAGGAGAGGATGCATTCTCAAGCAGGAGTGGCTGCATTCTAGAACAGGAGTGACTGCATTCTAAAACAGGATTGACTGCATTCTGAAACAGGAGAGGCTGCATTCTAAAACTGGCAGAGAATGCCTTCTAAAACAAGATTGGCTGCATTCTAAAACAAGAGTGGCTTCATTCTAAAATGGACAGAGGCTGATTATTAAACAAGAGTGACTGCATTCTAAAACAGGGGAGGCTACATTCTAAAACAGGAGTGGCTGCGTTCTAAAATAGGAGTGGCTGCATTCTAAAACAGGAGAGGCTGCATTCTAAAACAGGAGAGGCTGCATTCTAAAATGGTCAGGGGCTGTATTAAAAAAACAAGAGTGTCTGCACTCTAAAATGCATAGAGGATGCATTCTAACACAGAAGACGCCGCATTCCAAAATTGACAGGGGCTACATTCTAATACGGGCAGAGGCTGGATGCTAAAACAGGAGAGGCTGCATTCTAAAACAGGAGAGGCTGCATTCTAAAACAGGAGTGACTGCATTCTAAAACAGGAGCGGCTGCATTCTAAAACAGGAGTGACTGCATTCTAAAACAGGAGAGCCTGCATTCTGAAACAGGATTGGCTGGAATCTAGAACAGAAGAGGATGCATTCTAAAACAGGAGTGACTGCAATCTTAAAATGGAGAGGCTGCATTCTAAAACTGGCAGAGAATATATTCATAACAGGAGTGGCTGCATTCTAAAAGAGGAGAGGCTGCATTCTAAAACAGGAGTAGCTGCATTCTAATAGAGGAGTGGCTGCATTCTAAAACAGGAGTGGCTGCATTCTAAAACAGGAGAGGCTGCATTCTAAAACAGGAATGACTGAATTCTAAAACAGGAGAGGCTGCATTCTAAAACAGGAGTGACTGCATTCTAAAACAAGAGAGGCTGCATTCTGAAACAGGAGTGACTGCATTCTAAAACAGGTGAGCCTGCATTCTGAAACAGGAGTGGCTGGATTCTAAAACAGGAGAGGATGCATTCTGAAACAGGAGTGGCTGGATTCCAAAACAGGAGAGGATGCATTCTAAAACAGAAGTGACTGCATTCTAAAACAGGAGAGGATGCATTCTCAAACAGGAGTGGCTGAATTCTAGAACAGGAGAGGCTGCATTCTAAAACAGGAGTGACTGCATTCTAAACCAGGATTGACTGCATTCTGAAATAAGAGTGGCTTCATTCTAAAATGGACAGAGGCTGATTATTAAACAAGAGTGACTGCATTCTAAAACAGGGGAGGCTACATTCTAAAACAGGAGTGGCTGCGTTCTAAAATAGGAGAGGCTGCATTCTAAAACAGGAGAGGCTGCATTCTAAAATGGTCAGGGGCTGTATTAAAAAAACAAGAGTGGCTGCATTCTAAAATGCATAGAGGCTGCATTCTAATGCAGAAGACGCCGCATTCCAAAATTGACAGGGGCTACATTCTAATACGGGCAGAGGCTGGATGCTAAAACCGGAGAGGCTGCATTCTAAAACAGGAGAGGCTGCATTCTAAAACAGGAGTGACTGCATTCTAAAACAGGATGGGCTGCATTCTAAAACCGGAGAGGCTGCATTCTAAAACAGGAGTGACTGCATTCTAAAACAGGAGCGGCTGCATTCTAAAACAGGAGAGGCTGCATTCAAAAACAGGAGTGGCTGCATTCTAAAACAGGAGTGGATGCATTCTAAAACAGAAGGGGCTACATTCTAAAACAGGAGTGACTGCATTCTAAAACAGGAGAGCCTGCATTCTGAAACAGGATTGGCTGGAATCTAGAACAGGAGAGGATGCATTCTAAAACAGGAGTGACTGCAATCTTAAACTGGAGAGGCTGCATTCTAAAACTGGCAGAGAATATATTCTAAAACAGGAGTGGCTGCATTCTAAAACAAGAGTGGCTTCATTCTAAAATGGGCAGAGGCTGATTGTAAAACAAGAGTGGCTGCATTCTAAAATAAGAGGGGCTGCATTCTAAAACGAGAGTGGCTGCACTCTAAAACAAGAGTGTCTGCATTCTAAGACCGCAGAGGCTGCATTTGAAAATGGGCAGAGGCTGTATTCTAAAACAGGAGAGCCTGCATTATAAAAGAGTGGCTGCATTCTGAAACAGGAGTTGCTGCATACTAAATCGGGAGTTGCTGCATTCCAAAACAGCAGCGGCTGCATTCTAGAACAAGAGTTCTGCATTCTGAAGCAGCAGAGGCTGCATTCTAAAACAGGAGCTGTCTGCATTCTAAAACGGGCAGAGGATGCATTCTAAAACAGGAGAGGCTGCATTCTAAAACAGGAGTGGCTGCATTCTAAAACAGGAGTGACTGCATTCTAAAACAGGAGAGCCTGCATTCTAAAACAGGAGTGACTGCATTCTAAAACAGATGAGGATGCATTCAAAATCAGGAGTGGCTGCATTCTAAAACAGGAGAGGCTGCATTCTAAAACAGGAGAGGCTACATTCTGAAACAGGAGAGGCTACATTCTAAAACAGGAGTGGCTGCATTCTAAAACAGGGGTGACTGCATTCTAAAACAGGAGTGGCTGCATTCCAAAACAGGAGAGTTTGCATTCAAAAATAGGAGTGACTGCATTCGAAAAAAGGAGAGCCTGCATTCTGAAACAGGAGTGGGTGGATTCTAAAACAGGAGAGGATGAATTCTAAAACAGGAGTGACCGCATTCTAAAACAGGAGAGCCTGCATTCTAAACCGAAGTGGATGCACTCTAGAACAGGAGAGGCTGCATTCTAAAACAGGAGTGACCGCATTCTAAAACAGGAGAGGATGCATTCTAAAACAGAAGTGGATGCACTCTAGAACAGAAGAGGCTGCATTCTAAAACAGGAGTGACTGCATTCTAAAGCAGGAGAGGCTGCATTCTAAAACAGGAGTGACTGCATTCTAAATCTGGAGAGGCTGCATTCTAAAACTGGCAGAGAATGCATTCTAAAACAGGAGTGGCTGCATTCTAAAACATGAGTGGCTTCATTCTAAAATGGGCAGAGGCTGATTATAAAACGAGAGTGGCTGCATTCTAAAAAAAGAGGGGCTGCATTCTAAAACAGGAGAGGTTGCATTATACAACAAGAGTGGCTGCATTCCAAAATGGACAGGCTGCGTTCTAAAACAGGAGTGGCTGCATTCTAAAATGGACACAGGCTGCATTACAAAACAGTAGTGGCTGCATCCTAAAATGCGCAGAGGCTGTACTCTAATGCAGGAGAGACTGCATTCTAAAATGGGCAGAGACTGCACTGTAGCGCAGGAGAGGCTGTATTCTAAAACAGTAGTTGCTGCATTCTAAAACAGGAGTGGCTGCATTCTAAAACAGGAGTGGCTGCATTCTAAAACAGGAGAGGCTGCATTCTAAAACAGGAGTGGCTGCATTTTAAAATATGAGTGGCTGCATTCTAAAACAGGAGAAGCTGTATTCTAAAACAGGAGAGGCTGTATTCTAAAACGAGCAGGGGCTGCATTTAAAAATAAGAGCGGCTGCATTTATAAGTGGACAGAGTCTACATTCTAACGCAGGAGAGGCTGCGTTCTAAAACAGGCAGAGGCTGCATTCTAAAATGGGAAGAGGCTGCATTCTAAAACAACAGAGGCTACATTCTAAAACAGGAGTTGCTGCATTTTAAACAGGAGTCGCTGCATTCTAAAACATGAGTGGCTGCGTTCTTAAACAGGAGTTGCTGCATTCTAAAGCAGCAGGGGCTGCGTTCTAAAACAGGAGAGGCTGCATTCTAAAAAGGGCAGGGGCTGTAATTAAAAAACAAGAGTTGCTGCATTCTAAAATGGATAGAGGCTGCATTCTAACGCAGGGGATGCTGCATTCTAAAATTGGCAGGGGCTACATTCTAATATGGGCAGAGGCTGCATTCTAAAACAGCAGAGGCTACATTCGAAAACAAGTAGTGGCTGCATTCTAAAACTGGAGAGGCTGCATTCTAAAACAGGAGTTGCTGCATTCTAAAACAGGATTTGCTGCAATCTAAAACAGGAGTTCCTGCATTCTAAAACAGCAGTGGCTGCATTCTAAAACATGAGTTGCTGCATTCTAAAGCAGCAGAGGCTTCATTCTAAAACAGGAGAGGCTGCATTCTAAAAGGGGCAGAGGCTGCATTCTAAAAGGGGCAGAGGCTGCATTCTAAAACAGGAGAGGCTGCATTCTAAAACAGGAGAGGCTGCATTATACAACAAGAGTGGCTGCATTCTAAAACAGGAGTTCCTGCATTCTATAACAGGAGTGGCTGCATTCTAAAACAGGAGAGGCTGCATTCTAAAACAGGAGCGGCTGCATTTTAAAATATGAGTGGCTGCATTCTAAAACAGGAGAAGCTGCATTCTAAAACAGGAGAGGCTGCATTCTAAAACAGGAGAGGCTGCATTCTAAAACAGGAGTTCCTGCATTCTAAAACAGGAGAGGCTGCATTATACAACAAGAGTGGCTGCATTCTAAAACAGGAGTTCCTGCATTCTATAACAGGAGTGGCTGCATTCTAAAACAGGAGAGGCTGCATTCTAAAACAGGAGCGGCTGCATTTTAAAATATGAGTGGCTGCATTCTAAAACAGGAGAAGCTGCATTCTAAAACAGGAGAGGCTGCATTCTAAAATTGTCAGGGGCTGTATTAAAAAAACAAGAGTGGCTGCACTCTAAAATGCATAGAGGATGCATTCTAACACAGAAGACGCCGCATTCCAAAATTGACAGGGGCTACATTCTAATACGGGCAGAGGCTGGATGCTAAAACAGGAGAGGCTGCATTCTAAAACAGGAGAGGCTGCATTCTAAAACAGGAGTGACTGCATTCTAAAACAGGAGCGGCTGCATTCTAAAACAGGAGTGACTGCATTCTAAAACAGGAGAGCCTGCATTCTGAAACAGGATTGGCTGGAATCTAGAACAGAAGAGGATGCATTCTAAAACAGGAGTGACTGCAATCTTAAAATGGAGAGGCTGCATTCTAAAACTGGCAGAGAATATATTCATAACAGGAGTGGCTGCATTCTAAAAGAGGAGAGGCTGCATTCTAAAACAGGAGTAGCTGCATTCTAATAGAGGAGTAGCTGCATTCTAAAACAGGAGTGGCTGCATTCTAAAACAGGAGAGGCTGCATTCTAAAACAGGAATGACTGAATTCTAAAACAGGAGAGGCTGCATTCTAAAACAGGAGTGACTGCATTCTAGAACAAGAGAGGCTGCATTCTGAAACAGGAGTGACTGCATTCTAAAACAGGTGAGCCTGCATTCTGAAACAGGAGTGGCTGGATTCTAAAACAGGAGAGGATGCATTCTAAAACAGAAGTGACTGCATTCTAAAACAGGAGAGGATGCATTCTCAAACAGGAGTGGCTGAATTCTAGAACAGGAGAGGCTGCATTCTAAAACAGGAGTGACTGCATTCTAAACCAGGATTGACTGCATTCTGAAATAAGAGTGGCTTCATTCTAAAATGGACAGAGGCTGATTATTAAACAAGAGTGACTGCATTCTAAAACAGGGGAGGATACATTCTAAAACAGGAGTGGCTGCGTTCTAAAATAGGAGTGGCTGCATTCCACAACAGGAGAGGCTGCATTCTAAAACAGGAGAGGCTGCATTCTAAAATGGTCAGGGGCTGTATTAAAAAAACAAGAGTGGCTGCACTCTAAAATGCATAGAGGCTGCATTCTAATGCAGAAGACGCCGCATTCCAAAATTGACAGGGGCTACATTCTAATACGGGCAGAGGCTGGATGCTAAAACCGGAGAGGCTGCATTCTAAAACAGGAGAGGCTGCATTCTAAAACAGGAGTGACTGCATTCTAAAACAGGAGGGGCTGCATTCTAAAACCGGAGAGGCTGCATTCTAAAACAGGAGTGACTGCATTCTAAAACAGGAGCGGCTGCATTCTAAAACAGGAGAGGCTGCATTCAAAAACAGGAGTGGCTGCATTCTAAAACAGGAGTGGATGCATTCTAAAACAGAAGGGGCTGCATTCTAAAACAGGAGTGACTGCATTCTAAAACAGGAGAGCCTGCATTCTGAAACAGGATTGGCTGGAATCTAGAACAGGAGAGGATGCATTCTAAAACAGGAGTGACTGCAATCTTAAACTGGAGAGGCTGCATTCTAAAACTGGCAGAGAATATATTCTAAAACTGGAGTGGCTGCATTCTAAAACAAGAGTGGCTTCATTCTAAAATGGGCAGAGGCTGATTGTAAAACAAGAGTGGCTGCATTCTAAAATAAGAGGGGCTGCATTCTAAAACGAGAGTGGCTGCACTCTAAAACAAGAGTGTCTGCATTCTAAGACCGCAGAGGCTGCATTTGAAAATGGGCAGAGGCTGTATTCTAAAACAGGAGAGCCTGCATTATAAAAGAGTGGCTGCATTCTGAAACAGGAGTTGCTGCATACTAAATCGGGAGTTGCTACATTCCAAAACAGCAGCGGCTGCATTCTAGAACAGGAGTTCTGCATTCTGAAGCAGCAGAGGCTGCATTCTAAAACAGGAGCTGTCTGCATTCTAAAACGGGCAGAGGATGCATTCTAAAACAGGAGAGCCTGCATTCTAAAACAGGAGTGACTGCATTCTAAAACAGGAGTGACTGCATTCTAAAACAGATGAGGATGCATTCAAAATCAGGAGTGGCTGCATTCTAAAACAGGAGAGGCTGCATTCTAAAACAGGAGAGGCTACATTCTGAAACAGGAGAGGCTACATTCTAAAACAGGAGTGGCTGCATTCTAAAACAGGGGTGACTGCATTCTAAAACAGGAGTGGCTGCATTCCAAAACAGGGGAGTTTGCATTCAAAAATAGGAGTGACTGCATTCGAAAAAAGGAGAGCCTGCATTCTGAAACAGGAGTGGGTGGATTCTAAAACAGGAGAGGATGAATTCTAAAACAGGAGTGACCGCATTCTAAAACAGGAGAGCCTGCATTCTAAACCGAAGTGGATGCACTCTAGAACAGGAGAGGCTGCATTCTAAAACAGGAGTGACTGCATTCTAAATCAGGAGAGGCTGCATTCTAAAACAGGAGTGACCGCATTCTAAAACAGGAGAGGATGCATTCTAAAACAGAAGTGGATGCACTCTAGAACAGAAGAGGCTGCATTCTAAAACAGGAGTGACTGCATTCTAAAGCAGGAGAGGCTGCATTCTAAAACAGGAGTGACTGCATTCTAAATCTGGAGAGGCTGCATTCTAAAATGGGCAGAGGCTGATTATAAAACGAGAGTGGCTGCATTCTAAAAAAAGAGGGGCTGCATTCTAAAACAGGAGAGGTTGCATTATACAACAAGAGTGGCTGCATTCCAAAATGGACAGGCTGCGTTCTAAAACAGGAGTGGCTGCATTCTAAAATGGACACAGGCTGCATTACAAAACAGTAGTGGCTGCATCCTAAAATGCGCAGAGGCTGTACTCTAATGCAGGAGAGACTGCATTCTAAAATGGGCAGAGACTGCACTGTAGCGCAGGAGAGGCTGTATTCTAAAACAGTAGTTGCTGCATTCTAAAACAGGAGTGGCTGCATTCTAAAACAGGAGAGGCTGCATTCTAAAACAGGAGCGGCTGCATTTTAAAATATGAGTGGCTGCATTCTAAAACAGGAGAAGCTGTATTCTAAAACAGGAGAGGCTGTATTCTAAAACGAGCAGGGGCTGCATTTAAAAATAAGAGCGGCTGCATTTATAAGTGGACAGAGTCTACATTCTAACGCAGGAGAGGCTGCGTTCTAAAACAGGCAGAGGCTGCATTCTAAAATGGGCAGAGGCTGCATTCTAAAACAACAGAGGCTACATTCTAAAACAGGAGTTGCTGCATTTTAAACAGGAGTCGCTGCATTCTAAAACATGAGTGGCTGCGTTCTTAAACAGGAGTTGCTGCATTCTAAAGCAGCAGGGGCTGCGTTCTAAAACAGGAGAGGCTGCATTCTAAAAAGGGCAGGGGCTGTAATTAAAAAACAAGAGTTGCTGCATTCTAAAATGGATAGAGGCTGCATTCTAACGCAGGGATGCTGCATTCTAAAATTGGCAGGGGCTACATTCTAATACGGGCAGAGGCTGCATTCTAAAACAGCAGAGGCTACATTCGAAAACAAGTAGTGGCTGCATTCTAAAACTGGAGAGGCTGCATTCTAAAACAGGAGTTGCTGCATTCTAAAACAGGAGTTGCTGCAATCTAAAACAGGAGTTCCTGCATTCTAAAACAGCAGTGGCTGCATTCTAAAACATGAGTTGCTGCATTCTAAAGCAGCAGAGGCTTCATTCTAAAACAGGAGAGGCTGCATTCTAAAAGGGGCAGAGGCTGCATTCTAAAACAGGAGAGGCTGCATTCTAAAACAGGAGTTCCTGCATTCTAAAACAGGAGAGGCTGCATTATACAACAAGAGTGGCTGCATTCTAAAATGGACAGGCTGCATTACAAAACAGGTGTGGCTGTGTTCTAAAATGGACAGAGGCTGCATTATAAAACAGGAGTTGCTGCATTCTAAAACAGGAGAGGCTGCATTATACAACAAGAGTGGCTGCATTCCAAAATGGACAGACTGCATTCTAAAACAGGAGTGGCTGCATTCTAAAATGGACACAGGCTGCATTACAAAACAGTAGTGGCTGCATCCTAAAATGCGCAGAGGCTGTACTCTAATGCAGGAGAGACTGCATTCTAAAATGGGCAGAGACTGCACTGTAGCGCAGGAGAGGCTGTATTCTAAAACAGTAGTTGCTGCATTCTATAACAGGAGTGGCTGCATTCTAAAACAGGAGAGGCTGCATTCTAAAACAGGAGCGGCTGCATTTTAAAATATGAGTGGCTGCATTCTAAAACAGGAGAAGCTGCATTCTAAAACAGGAGAGGCTGCATTCTAAAACGAGCAGGGGCTGCATTTAAAAATAAGAGCGGCTGCATTCATAAGTGGACAGACTCTACATTCTAACGCAGGAGAGGCTACATTCTAAAACAGGCAGAGGCTGCATTCTAAAATGGGCAGAGGCTGCATTCTAAAACAGGAGAGGCTACATTCTAAAACAGGAGTTGCTGCATTTTAAACAGGAGTCGCTGCATTTTAAACAGGAGTCGCTGCATTCTAAAACATGAGTGGCTGCGTTCTTAAACAGGAGTTGCTGCATTCTAAAGCAGCAGGGGCTGCGTTCTATAACAGGAGAGGCTGCTTTCTAAAATGCGCAGAGGCTGCACTCTAACGCGGGAGAATTTGCATTCTAAAATGGGCAGAGACTGCACTCTAAAGCAGGAGTGGCTGCATTCTAAATCAAGAGTGGCTGCATTCTAAAACAGGAGAGGCTGCATTCAAAAACTGGCAGAGAAAGCATTCTAAAACAGGATTGGCTGCATTCTAAAACAAGGGTGGCTTCATTCTAAAATGGGCAGAGGCTGATTATAAATCAAGAGTGGCTGCATTCTAAAACAAGAGGAGCTGCATTCTAAAACAGGAGAGGCTGCATTCTAAAACAGGAGATGCTGCATTCTAAAACAGGAGTTGCTGCATTCTGAAACAGGAGTTGCTGCATTCTAAAACAGGAGTTGCTGCATTCTAAAACAGCAGTGGCTTCAAACTAGAACAGGAGTTGCTGCATTCTAAAGCAGCAGAGGCTGCATTCTAAAACAGGAGAAGCTGCATTCTATAACGGGCAGAGGCTGCATTATAAAGCATGATTGGCTGCATTCTAGAAGAGGAGAGGCTGCGTTATAAAACATGAGTTGCTGCATTCTAAATCAGGAGAGGATTCATTATGCAACAAGAGTGGCTGCATTCTAAAATGGACAGGCTGCATTACAAAACAGGAGTATCTGCATTCTAAAGTGCGCAGAGGCTGCACTCTAATGCAGGAGAGGCGGCATTCTAAAATGGGAGAGACTGCACTGTAAAGCAGGATTGGGGGCATTCTAAAATGTGCAAAGGCTGCACTGTAATGCAGGAGAGGCTGCATTCTAAAACAGGAGTGGCTGCATTCTGAAATGGACAGAGGCTGCATTATAAAACAGGAGTGGCTGCATCATAAAACAGGAGAGGCTGCATTCTAAACGGGCAGGGGCTGCATTAAAAAACATGAGTGGCTGCATTCTAAAATGGATAGAGGGTGCATTCTAATGCAGGAGAGGCTGCATTCTAAAATTGGAAGAGGCTACATTATAAAACTGGCAGAGGCTGCATTCTAATTAGGAGAGGCTACATTCTAAAACAGGCAGAGTCTGCATTCTAAAATGGGCAGAGGCTGCATTCTAAAACAGGAGTTGCTGCATTCTAAAACAGTAGTGGCTGCGTTCTAAAACAGGAGTTGCTGCATTCTGAAACAGAAGTGCCTGCAGTCTAAAACAGGAGTTGCTGCATTCTAAAACAGGAGGTGCTGCATTCTAAAACAGGAGAGGTTGCATTATACAACAAGAGTGGCTACACTCTAAAATAGACAGGCTACATTATAGTACAGGAGTGGCTGCATTCTAAAATGGGCAGAGGCTGCATTATAAAACAGGCGTGGCTGCATTCTAACATGCGCAGTAGCTGCAGCTTAATGCAGGAGAGGCTGCATTCTAAAATGGGCAGAGACTGCACTGTAGCGCAGTTCTGAACTGGATTCGAAAACTGGAGTGACTGCATTCTAAAAGAAGAGTGACTGCATTCTAAAACAAGAGTGACTGCATTCTAAAACAGGAGTGGCTGCATTCTAAAACAGGAGAGGCTGCATTCAAAAGTAGGACTGGCTGCATTCTAAAATGTGCAGAGGCTACACTCTAACACAGGAGAGGATGTATTCTAAAACAGGAGTGGCTGCATTCTAAAACAGGAGAGGCTACATTCTAAAAGAGGAGTTGCTGAATTCTTAAACAGTAGAGGCTGCATTCTAAAACAGGCAGAGGCTGCATTCTAAAATGCACAGAGGCTGTACTCTAACACAGGAGAGGATGTATTCTAAAACAGGAGTGATTGCATTCTAAAATAAGAGTGGCTGCATTCTAAAATGGGCAGAGACTGCATTATAAAACAAGAGTGGCTGCATTCTAAAACAGGAGAGGCTGCCTTCTAAAACAGGAGAGGCTGCAATCTAAAACTGGCAGAGAATGCATTCTAAAACAGGAGAGGCAGCATTCTAAAACAGGAGAGGTTGCATTATACAACAAGAGTGGCTGTACTCTAAAATAGACAGGCTACATTATAATACAGGAGTGGCTGCATTCTGAAATGGACAGAGGCTGCACTATAAAACAGGAGTTGCTGCATTCTGAAACAGGAGTTGTTGCATTCTGAAACAGCAGTGGCTGCATTCTAGAACAGGAGTTGCTGCATTCTAAGGCAGGAGAGGCTGCATTCTAAAACAGGAGAGGCTGCATTCTAAAACAGGAGAGGCTGCATTCTAAAACAGGTGTGGCTGCATTCTAAAACAGGAGAGGCTGCATTCTAAAACAGGAGAATCTGCATTCTAAAACAGGACTGCCTGCACTCTAAAACAAGAGTGGCTGCATTCTAAAACAGGAGTGGCTGCATTCTAAAACAGGAGAGGCTACATTCTAAAACAGGAGAGGCTGCATTCTAAAACAGGAAAGGCTGCATTCTTAAACGGGCAGGGGCTGCAATAAAAAACAAGAGTGGCTGCATTTAAAAATGGACAGAGGCTGCATTCTCATGCAGCAGACGCTGCATTCTAAAACGGGCCGAGGCTGCATTTTAAAACAGGAGAGGCTACATTCTAAAACAGGCAGAGGCTGCATTCTAAAATGGGCAGAGGCTGCATTCTAAAACGGGAGAGGCTGGCTTCCAAAACAGGAGTTGCTGCATTCTGAAAGAAGTGTTGCTGCATTCTAAAACAGGAGTGGCTGCATTCTAAAACAGGAGAGGCTGCATTCTAAAACGAGCAGGGGCTGCATTTAAAAATAAGAGCGGCTGC
The DNA here is from genome assembly GCF_964194155.1 of Cetorhinus maximus. Lineage (NCBI taxonomy): Eukaryota > Metazoa > Chordata > Chondrichthyes > Lamniformes > Cetorhinidae > Cetorhinus > Cetorhinus maximus. The sequence continues at coordinate 131,832,411 of NC_135884.1, forward strand.
ATTCATAAGTGGACAGACTCTACATTCTAACGCAGGAGAGGCTGCATTCTAAAAGAGGCAGAGGCTGCATTCTAAAATGGGCAGAGGCTGCATTCTAAAACAGGAGAGGCTGTATTCAAAAGTAGGACTGGCTGCATTCTAAAATGTGCAGAGGCTGCACTCTAACACAGGAGAGGATGTATTCTAAAACAGGAGGGGCTGCATTCTAAAACAGGAGAGGCTACATTCTAAAAGAGGAGTTGCTGAATTCTTAAACAGTAGAGGCTGCATTCTAAAACAGGCAGAGGCTGCATTCTAAAATGCACAGAGGCTGCACTCTAACACAGGAGAGGATGTATTCTAAAACAGGAGTGATTGCATTCTAAAATAAGAGTGGCTGCATTCTAAAATGGGCAGAGACTGCATTATAAAACAAGAGTGGCTGCATTCTAAAACAGGAGAGGCTGCATTCTAAAACTGGCAGAGAATGCATTCTAAAACTGGCAGAGAATTCATTCTAAAACAGGAGTAGCTGCATCCTAAAACAAGAGTAGCTTCATTCTAAAAGGGGAGTGGCTGCATTCTAAAACAGGAGTGGCTGCATTATAAGACAGCAGAGGCTGCATTCGAAAATGGGGAGAGGCTGCATTCTAAAACAGGAGAGGCTGCATTCCGAAACAAAAGTTGCTGCATTCTAATACAGGACTTGCTGTATTCTAAAACAGCAGTGGCTGCATTCTAGAACAGGAGTTGCTGCATCCTAAAACAGGAGAATCCGCATTCTAAAACAGGAGAGGTTGCATTATACAACAAGAGTGGCTGCACTCTAAAATAGAGAGGCTAAATTATAATACAGGAGTGGCTGCATTCGAAAATGGACAGAGGCTGCATTATAAAACAGGAGTTGCTGCATTCTGAAACAGGAGAGGATTCATTATACAACAAGAGTGGCTGCATTCTAAAACAGGAGAGGCTGCATTCTAAAACTGGCAGAGAATGCATTCTAAAACAGGAGTAGCTGCATTCTAAAACAAGAGTGGCTTGATTCTAAAAGGGGAGTGGCTGCAGTCTAAAACCCGAGTGGCTGCATTCTAAGACAGCAGAGGCTGCATTCTAAAATGGGCAGAGGCTGCATTCTAAAACGGGAGAGGCTGGCTTCCAAAACAAGAGTTGCTGCATTCTGAAAGAAGTGTTGCTGCATTCTAGAACAGGAGTTGCTGCATTCTAACGCAGCAGAGGCTGCATTATAAAACAGGAGAGGCAGCATTCTAAAACGGGTGTGGCTGCATTCTAAAACAGGAGTGGCTGCATTCTAAAACAGGAGTGGCTGCACTGTAAAACAGGAGAGGCAGCATTCTAAAATGCGCAGTGGCTGCAGTCTAATGCAGGAGAGGCTGCACTCTAAAATGGAGAGAGGCTGCATTATAAAACAAGAGTGGCTGCATTCTAAAATTTGCATTGGCTGCAGTTTAATGCAGGAGAGACTGCCGTCTAAAATGGGCAGAGACTGCACTCTAAAGCAGGAGTGGCTGCATTCTAAAATGCGCAGAGGCTGCACTGTAGCGCAGGAGAGGCTGTATTCTGAAACAGGAGTGGCTGCATTCTAAAACAGGAGAGGCTACATTCTAAAACAGGAGAGGCTGCATTCTAAAACAGGAAAGGCTGCATTCTTAAACGGGCAGGGGCTGCATTAAAAAACAAGAGTGGCTGCATTCTAAAATGGACAGAGGCTGCATTCTAATGCAGGAGACGCTGCATTCTAAAACGGGCAGAGTCTACATTTTAAAACGGGCCGAGGCTGCATTTTAAAACAGGAGAGGCTACATTCTAAAACAGGCAGAGGCTGCATTCTAAAATGGGCAGAGGCTGCATTCTAAAATGGAAGAGGCTGCATTCTAAAGTAGGACCGGCTGCATTCTAAAATGCGCAGAGGCTGCTCTCTAACACAGGAGAGGATGTATTCTAAAGCAGGAGTGGCTGCATTCTAAAACAAGAGTGGCTACATTCTAAAATGGGCAGAGGCTGCATTATAAAACAAAAGTGGCTGCATTATTAAATAAGAGTGGCTGCATTCTAAAATTTGCATTGGCTGCAGTCTAATGCAGGAGAGGCTGCAGTCTAAAATGGGCAGAGACTGCACTCTAAAGCAGGAGTGGCTGCATTCTAAAATGCGCAGAGGCTGCACTGTAGCGCAGGAGAGGCTGTATTCTAAAACAGGAGTGGCTGCATTCTAAAACAGGAGTGGCTGCATTCTAAAACAGGAGAGGCTACGTTCTAAAACAGGAGAGGCTGCATTCTAAAACAGGAAAGGCTGCATTCTTAAACGGGCAGGGGCTGCATTAAAAAACAAGCGTGGCTGCATTCTAAAATGGACAGAGGCTGCATTCTAAAACAGGAGACAGTATTCTAAAATGCGCAGTGGCTGCAGTCTAATGCAGGAGAGGCTGCCTTATAAAACAGGAGAGGCTGCATTCAAAAACAGGTGTGGCTGCATTCTAAAACAGGAGAGGCTGCAATCTAAAACTGGCAGAGAATGCATTCTAAAACAGGAGAGGCAGCATTCTAAAACAGGAGAGGTTGCATTATACAACAAGAGTGGCTGTACTCTAAAATAGACAGGCTACATTATAATACAGGAGTGGCTGCATTCTGAAATGGACAGAGGCTGCACTATAAAACAGGAGTTGCTGCATTCTGAAACAGGAGTTGTTGCATTCTGAAACAGCAGTGGCTGCATTCTAGAACAGGAGTTGCTGCATTCTAAGGCAGGAGAGGCTGCATTCTAAAACAGGAGAGGCTGCATTCTAAAACAGGAGAGGCTGCATTCTAAAACAGGTGTGGCTGCATTCTAAAACAGGAGAGGCTGCATCCTAAAACAGGAGAATCTGCATTCTAAAACAGGACTGCCTGCACTCTAAAACAAGAGTGGCTGCATTCTAAAACAGGAGTGGCTGCATTCTAAAACAGGAGAGGCTACATTCTAAAACAGGAGAGGCTGCATTCTAAAACAGGAAAGGCTGCATTCTTAAACGGGCAGGGGCTGCAATAAAAAACAAGAGTGGCTGCATTTAAAAATGGACAGAAGCTGCATTCTAATGCAGCAGACGCTGCATTCTAAAACGGGCCGAGGCTGCATTTTAAAACAGGAGAGGCTACATTCTAAAACAGGCAGAGGCTGCATTCTAAAATGGGCAGAGGCTGCATTCTAAAACGGGAGAGGCTGGCTTCCAAAACAGGAGTTGCTGCATTCTGAAAGAAGTGTTGCTGCATTCTAAAACAGGAGTGGCTGCGTTCTTAAGCAGTAGTTGCTGCATTCTAAAACAGCAGTGGCTGCATTCTAAAACAGGAGTCGCTGCATTCTAAAACAGGAGCGGCTGTATTTGAAAATATGAGTGGCTGCATTCTAAAACAGGAGAAGCTGCATTCTAAAACAGGAGAGGCTGCATTCTAAAACGAGCAGGGGCTGCATTTAAAAATAAGAGCGGCTGCATTCATAAGTGGACAGACTCTACATTCTAACGCAGGAGAGGCTGCATTCTAAAAGAGGCAGAGGCTGCATTCTAAAATGGGCAGAGGCTGCATTCTAAAACAGGAGAGGCTACATTCTAAAACAGGAGATGCTGCATTTTAAACAGGAGTCGCTGCATTCTAAAACATCAGTGGCTGCGTTCTTAAACAGGAGTTGCTGCATTCTAAAGCAGCAGGGGCTGCATTCTAAAACAGGAGAGGCTGCTTTCTAAAACGGGCAGGGGCTGTATTAAAAAACGAGAGTTGCTGCATTCTAAAATGGATAGAGGCTGCATTCTAACGCAGGAGATGCTGCATTCTAAAATTGGCAAGGGCTACATTCTAATACGGGCAGAGGCTGCATTCTAAAACAGGAGTTTCTGCAATCTAAAACAGGAGTTCCTGCATTCTAAAACAGCAGTGGCTGCATTCTAAAACAAGAGTGGCTGCATTCTAAAATGGGCAGAGGCTGCACTGTAGGGCAGAAGAGGCTGTATTCTACAACAGGAGTGGCTGCATTCTAAAACAGGAGAGGCTGCATTCTAAAACAGGAGTGGCTGCATTCTAAAATGGACAGAGGCTGCATTCTAACGCAGGGGAGGCTGCATTCTAAAATGGGCAGAGGCTACATGCTAAAACGGGCAGAGGCTGCATTCTAAAACAGGAGAGGCTACATTCTAAAAGAGCAGTTGCTGAATTCTTAAACAGGAGAGTCTGCATTCTAAAACAGGCAGAGGCTGCATTCTAAAATGCGCAGAGGCTGCACTCTAACACAGGAGAGGATGTATTCTAAAACAGGAGTGGCTGCATTCTAAAACAAGAGTGGCTGCATTCTAAAATGGGCAGAGACTGCATTATAAAACAAGAGTGGCTGCATTCTAAATTAGGAGAGGCTGCATTCTAAAATGGGAGTGGCTGCATACTAAAACAGGAGTGGCTGCATTCTAAGATAGCAGAGGCTGCATTCGAAAATGGGCAGAGGCTGCATTCTAAAACAGGAGAGGCTGCATTCTGAAACAAGAGTTGCTGCATTCTGAAACAGGAGTTGCTGCATTCTAAAACAGCAGTGGCTGCATTCTAGAACAGGAGTTGCTGTATTCTAAAACAGGAGAGTCAGCATTCTAAAACAGGAGAGGTTGCATTATACAACAAGAGTGGCTGCACTCTAAAATAGACAAGCTACATTATAATACAGGAGTGGCTGCATTCTAAAATGGACAGAGGCTGCATTATAAAACAGGAGTTGCTGCATTCTGAAACAGGAGAGGATTCATTATACAACAAGAGTGGCTGCATTCTAAAACAGGAGCAGCTGCATTCTAAAACCCGAGTGGCTGCATTCTAAGACAGCAGAGGCTGCATTCTAAAATGGGCAGAGGCTGCATTCTAAAACGGGAGAGGCTGGCTTCCAAAACAAGAGTTGCTGCATTCTGAAAGAAGTGTTGCTGCATTCTCAAACAGGAGTGGCTGCGTTCTTAAGCAGCAGAGGCTGCATTCTAAAACAGGAGAGGCTGCATTAAAAAAACAGGAGAGGCTGCATTCAAAAACAGGTGTGGCTGCATTCTAAAACTGGCAGAGAATGCATTCTAAAACAGGAGAGGCAGCATTCTAAAACAGGAGAGGTTGCATTATACAACAAGAGTTGCTGCACTCTAAAATAGACAGGCTACATTATAATACAGGTGTGGCTGCATTCTGAAATGGACAGAGGCTGCACTATAAAACAGGAGTTGCTGCATTCTGAAACAGGAGTTGTTGCATTCGAAAACAGCAGTGGCTGCATTCTAGAACAGGAGTTGCTGCATTCTAACGCAGCAGAGGCTGCATTATAAAACAGGAGAGGGAGCATTCTAAAACGGGTGTGGCTGCATTCTAAAACAGGAGTGGCTGCATTCTAAAACAGGAGTGGCTGCATTCTAAAACAGGAGTGGCTGCATTCTAATACAGGAGTGGCTGCATTCTAAAACAGGAGTGGCTGCATTCTAAAACAGGAGTGGCTGCATTCTAAAACAGGAGAGGCAGCATTCTAAAATGCGCAGTGGCTGCAGTCTAATGCAGGAGATGCTGCAGTCTTAAATGGAAAGAGGCTGCATTATAAAACAAGAGTGGGTGCATTCTAAAATTTGCATTGGCTGCAGTCTAATGCAGGAGAGGCTGCAGTCTAAAATGGGCAGAGACTGCACTCTAAAGCAGGAGTGGCTGCATTCTAAAATGCGCATAGGCTGCACTGTAACGCAGCAGAGGCTGTATTCTGAAACAGGAGTGGCTGCATTCTAAAACAGGAGTGGCTGCATTCTAAAACAGGAGAGGCTACATTCTAAAACAGGAGAGGCTGCATTCTAAAACAGGTGTGGCTGCATTCTAGAACAGGAGTTGCTGCATTCTAAAGCAGCATAGGCTGCATTCTAAAACAGGAGAGGCTACATTCTAAAACAGGAGAGGCTGCATTCAAAAACAGGTGTGGCTGCATTCTAAAACAGGAGAGGCTGCATTCTAAAACTGGCAGAGAATGCATTCTAAAACAGGAGAGGCAGCATTCTAAAACAGGAGAGGTTGCATTATACAACAAGAGTGGCTGTACTCTAAAATAGACAGGCTACATTATAATACAGGAGTGGCTGCATTCTGAAATGGACAGAGGCTGCACTATAAAACAGGAGTTGCTGCATTCTGAAACAGGAGTTGCTGCATTCTGAAACAGGAGTTGTTGCATTCTAAAACAGCAGTGGCTGCATTCTAGAACAGGAGTTGCTGCATTCTAATGCAGCAGAGGCTGCATTCTAAAACAGGAGAGGCTGCATTCTAAAACAGGAGAGGCTGCATTCTAAAACAGGTGTGGCTGCATTCTAAAACAGGAGTGGCTGCATTCTAAAACAGGAGAGGCAGCATTCTAAAGTGCGCAGTGGCTGCAGTCTAATGCAGGAGATGCTGCACTCTTAAATGGAAAGAGGCTGCATTATAAAACAAGAGTGGCTGCATTCTAAAATTTGCATTGGCTGCAGTCTAATGCAGGAGAGGCTGCAGTCTAAAATGGGCAGAGACTGCACTGTAACGCAGCAGAGGCTGTATTCTGAAACAGGAGTGGCTGCATTCTAAAACAGGAGTGGCTGCATTCTAAAACAGGAGAGGCTACATTCTAAAACAGGAGAGGCTACATTCTAAAACAGGAGAGGCTGCATTCTAAAACAGGAAAGGCTGCATTCTGAAACGGGCAGGGGCTGCATTAAAAAACAAGAGTGGCTGCATTCTAAAATTTGCATTGGCGGTAGTCTAATGCAGGAGACGCTGCATTCGAAAATGCGCAGAGGCTGCACTGTAGCGCAGGAGAGCCTTTATTCTAAAACAGTAGGGGCTGCATTGTAAAACAGGAGTGGCTGCATTCTAAAACAGGAGTGGCTACATTCTAAAACAGGAGAGGCTGCATTCTAAAACAGGAAAGGCTGCATTCTTAAACGGGCAGGGGCTGCATTAAAAAACAAGAGTGGCTGCATTCTAAAACAGGAGTGGCTGCATTCTAAAACAGGAGAGGCAGTAGTCTAAAATGCGCAGTGGCTGCAGTCTAATGCAGGAGAGGCTGCATGCTGAAACAAGAGTTGCTGCATTCTAAAGCAGGAGTTGCTGCTTTCTAAAACAGCAGTGGCTGCATTCTAGAACAGGAGTTGCTGCATTCTAAAGGAGCAGAGAATAGATTCTAACTCAGGAGAGGCTGCATTCTAAAACGGGCAGAGGCTGCATTCTAAAACAGGAGAGGCTGCATTCTAAAACTGGCAGAGAATGCATTCTAAAACAGGAGAGGCAGCATTCTAAAACAGGAGAGGTTGCATTATACAACAAGAGTGGCTGTACTCTAAAATAGACAGGCTACATTATAATACAGGAGTGGCTGCATTCTGAAATGGACAGAGGCTGCACTATAAAACAGGACTTGCTGCATTCTGAAACAGGAGTTACTGCATTCTGAAACAGGAGTTGTTGCATTCTAAAACAGCAGTGGCTGCATTCTAGAACAGGAGTTGCTGCATTCTAATGCAGCAGAGGCTGCATTCTAAAACAGGAGAGGCTGCATTATAAAACAGGAGAGGCTGCATTCTAAAACAGGTGTGGCTGCATTCTAAAACAGGAGTGGCTGCATTCTAAAACAGGAGAGGCAGCATTCTAAAATGCGCAGTGGCTGCAGTCTAATGCAGGAGATGCTGCACTCTTAAATGGAAAGAGGCTGCATTATAAAACAAGAGTGGCTGCATTGTAAAATTTGCATTGGCTGAAGTCTAATGCAGGAGAGGCTGTAGTCTAAAATGGGCAGAGACTGCACTCTAAAGCAGGAGTGGCTGCATTCTAAAATGCGCAGAGGCTGCACTGTAACGCAGCAGAGGCTGTATTCTGAAACAGGAGTGGCTGCATTCTAAAACAGGAGTGGCTGCATTCTAAAACAGGAGAGGCTACATTCTAAAACAGGAGAGGCTGCATTCTAAAACAGGAAAGGCTGCATTCTTAAACGGGCAGGGGCTGCATTAAAAAACAAGAGTGGCTGCATTCTAAAATGGACAGAGGCTGCATTCTAATGCAGGAGACGCTGAATTCTAAAATGGGCAGAGTCTACATTCTAAAATCGGCAGAGGCTGCATTCTAAAATGGGAGAGGCTGCATTCTAAAGTAGGACTGGCCATATTCTAAAATGCGCAGAGGCTCTATTCTAACACAGGAGAGGATGTATTCTAAAGCAGGAGTGGCTGCATTCTAAAACAAGAGTGGCTACATTCTAAAATGGGCAGAGGCTGCATTGTAAAACAAGAGTGGCTGCATTATAAAATTAGAGTGGCTGCATTCTAAAATTTGCATTGGCTGTAGTCTAATGCAAGAGAGGCTGCAGTCTAAAATGGGCAGAGACTGCATCCTAAAGCAGGAGTGGCTGCACTCTAAAATGCGCAGAGACTGCACTGTGGCACAGGAGAGGCTGTATTCTAAAACAGGAGTGGCTGCATTCTAAAACAGGAGTGGCTGCATTCTAAAACAGGAAAGGCTACATTCTAAAACAGGAGAGGCTGCATTCTAAAACAGGAAAGGCTGCATTCTTAAACGGGCAGGGGCTGCATTAAAAAACAAGAGTGGCTGCATTCTAAAACAGGAGAGGCAGTATTCTAAAATGCACAGTGGCTGCAGTCTAATGCAGGAGAGGCTGCATGCTGAAACAAGAGTTGCTGCATTCTAAAGCAGGGGTTGCTGCATTCTAAAACAGCAGTGGCTGCATTCTAGAACAGGAGTTGCTGCATTCTAAAGCAGCAGAGGCTGCATTCTAAAACAGGAGAGGCTGCATTCTAAAACAGGTGTGGCTGCATTCTAAAACAGGAGAGGCTGCATTCTAAAACTGGCAGAGAATGCATTCTAAAACAGGAGAGTTTGCATTATACAACAAGAGTGGCTGTACTCTAAAATAGACAGGCTACATTATAATACAGGTGTGGCTGCATTCTGAAATGGACAGAGGCTGCACTATAAAACAGGAGTTGCTGCATTCTGAAACAGGAGTTGTTGCATTCCAGAACAGCAGTGGCTGCATTCTAGAAGAGGATTTGCTGCATTCTAATGCAGAAGAGGCGGCATTCTAAAACAGGAGAGGCAGCATTATAAAACAGGAGAGGCTGCATTCTAAAACAGGTGTGGCTGCATTCTAAAACAGGAGTGGCTGCATTCTAAAACAGGAGTGGCTGCATTCTAAAACAGGAGAGGCTACATTCTAAAACAGGAGTGGCTGCATTCTAAAACAGGAGAGGCTACATTCTAAAACAGGAGAGGCTGCATTCAAAAACAGGTGTGGCTGCATTCTAAAACAGGAGAGGCTGCATTCTAAAACTGGCAGAGAATGCATTCTAAAACAGGAGAGGCAGCATTCTAAAACAGGAGAGGTTGCATTATATAACAAGAGTGGCTGTACTCTAAAATAGACAGGCTACATTATAATACAGGAGTGGCTGCATTCTGAAATGGACAGAGGCTGCACTATAAAACATGAGTTGCTGCATTCTGAAACAGGAGTTGCTGCATTCTGAAACAGGAGTTGTTGCATTCTAAAACAGCAGTGGCTGCATTCTAGAACAGGAGTTGCTGCATTCTAATGCAGCAGAGGCTGCATTCTAAAACAGGAGAGGCTGCATTATAAAACAGGAGAGGCTGCATTCTAAAACAGGTGTGGCTGCATTCTAAAACAGGAGTGGCTGCATTCTAAAACAGGAGAGGCAGCATTCTAAAGTGCGCAGTGGCTGCAGTCTAATGCAGGAGATGCTGCACTCTTAAATGGAAAGAGGCTGCATTATAAAACAAGAGTGGCTGCATTCTAAAATTTGCATTGGCTGCAGTCTAATGCAGGAGAGGCTGCAGTCTAAAATGGGCAGAGACTGCACTCTAAAGCAGGAGTGGCTGCATTCTAAAATGCGCAGAGGCTGCACTGTAACGCAGCAGAGGCTGTATTCTGAAACAGGAGTGGCTGCATTCTAAAACAGGAGTGGCTGCATTCTAAAACAGGAGAGGCTACATTCTAAAACAGGAGAGGCGACATTCTAAAACAGGAGAGGCTGCATTCTAAAACAGGAAAGGCTGCATTCTGAAACGGGCAGGGGCTGCATTAAAAAACAAGAGTGGCTGCATTCTAAAATTTGCATTGGCGGTAGTCTAATGCAGGAGACGCTGCATTCGAAAATGCGCAGAGGCTGCACTGTAGCGCAGGAGAGCCTGTATTCTAAAACAGTAGGGGCTGCATTGTAAAACAGGAGTGGCTGCATTCTAAAACAGGAGAGGCTACATTCTAAAACAGGAGAGGCTGCATTCTAAAACAGGAAAGGCTGCATTCTTAAACGGGCAGGGGCTGCATTAAAAAACAAGAGTGGCTGCATTCTAAAACAGGAGTGGCTGCATTCTAAAACAGGAGAGGCAGTAGTCTAAAATGCGCAGTGGCTGCAGTCTAATGCAGGAGAGGCTGCATGCTGAAACAAGAGTTGCTGCATTCTAAAGCAGGAGTTGCTGCTTTCTAAAACAGCAGTGGCTGCTTTCTAGAACAGGAGTTGCTGCATTCTAAAGCAGCATAGGCTGCATTCTAAAACAGGAGAGGCTGCATTCCAAAACAGGAGAGGCTGCATTCAAAAACAGGTGTGGCTGCATTCTAAAACAGGAGAGGCTGCATTCTAAAACTGGCAGAGAATGCATTCTAAAACAGGAGAGGCAGCATTCTAAAACAGGAGAGGTTGCATTATACAACAAGAGTGGCTGTACTCTAAAATAGACAGGCTACATTATAATACAGGAGTGGCTGCATTCTGAAATGGACAGAGGCTGCACTATAAAACAGGACTTGCTGCATTCTGAAACAGGAGTTACTGCATTCTGAAACAGGAGTTGTTGCATTCTAAAACAGCAGTGGCTGCATTCTAGAACAGGAGTTGCTGCATTCTAATGCAGCAGAGGCTGCATTCTAAAACAGGAGAGGCTGCATTATAAAACAGGAGAGGCTGCATTCTAAAACAGGTGTGGCTGCATTCTAAAACAGGAGTGGCTGCATTCTAAAACAGGAGAGGCAGCATTCTAAAATGCGCAGTGGCTGCAGTCTAATGCAGGAGATGCTGCACTCTTAAATGGAAAGAGGCTGCATTATAAAACAAGAGTGGCTGCATTGTAAAATTTGCATTGGCTGAAGTCTAATGCAGGAGAGGCTGTAGTCTAAAATGGGCAGAGACTGCACTCTAAAGCAGGAGTGGCTGCATTCTAAAATGCGCAGAGGCTGCACTGTAACGCAGCAGAGGCTGTATTCTGAAACAGGAGTGGCTGCATTCTAAAACAGGAGTGGCTGCATTCTAAAACAGGAGAGGCTACATTCTAAAACAGGAGAGGCTGCATTCTAAAACAGGAAAGGCTGCATTCTTAAACGGGCAGGGGCTGCATTAAAAAACAAGAGTGGCTGCATTCTAAAATGGACAGAGGCTGCATTCTAATGCAGGAGACGCTGAATTCTAAAATGGGCAGAGTCTACATTCTAAAATCGGCAGAGGCTGCATTCTAAAATGGGAGAGGCTGCATTCTAAAGTAGGACTGGCCATATTCTAAAATGCGCAGAGGCTCTATTCTAACACAGGAGAGGATGTATTCTAAAGCAGGAGTGGCTGCATTCTAAAACAAGAGTGGCTACATTCTAAAATGGGCAGAGGCTGCATTGTAAAACAAGAGTGGCTGCATTATAAAATTAGAGTGGCTGCATTCTAAAATTTGCATTGGCTGTAGTCTAATGCAAGAGAGGCTGCAGTCTAAAATGGGCAGAGACTGCATCCTAAAGCAGGAGTGGCTGCACTCTAAAATGCGCAGAGACTGCACTGTAGCACAGGAGAGGCTGTATTCTAAAACAGGAGTGGCTGCATTCTAAAACAGGAGTGGCTGCATTCTAAAACAGGAAAGGCTACATTCTAAAACAGGAGAGGCTGCATTCTAAAACAGGAAAGGCTGCATTCTTAAACGGGCAGGGGCTGCATTAAAAAACAAGAGTGGCTGCATTCTAAAACAGGAGAGGCAGTATTCTAAAATGCACAGTGGCTGCAGTCTAATGCAGGAGAGGCTGCATGCTGAAACAAGAGTTGCTGCATTCTAAAGCAGGGGTTGCTGCATTCTAAAACAGCAGTGGCTGCATTCTAGAACAGGAGTTGCTGCATTCTAAAGCAGCAGAGGCTGCATTCTAAAACAGGAGAGGCTGCATTCTAAAACAGGTGTGGCTGCATTCTAAAACAGGAGAGGCTGCATTCTAAAACTGGCAGAGAATGCATTCTAAAACAGGAGAGTTTGCATTCTACAACAAGAGTGGCTGTACTCTAAAATAGACAGGCTACATTATAATACAGGTGTGGCTGCATTCTGAAATGGACAGAGGCTGCACTATAAAACAGGAGTTGCTGCATTCTGAAACAGGAGTTGTTGCATTCCAGAACAGCAGTGGCTGCATTCTAGAAGAGGATTTGCTGCATTCTAATGCAGAAGAGGCGGCATTCTAAAACAGGAGAGGCAGCATTATAAAACAGGAGAGGCTGCATTCTAAAACAGGTGTGGCTGCATTCTAAAACAGGAGTGGCTGCATTCTAAAACAGGAGTGGCTGCATTCTAAAACAGGAGAGGCTACATTCTAAAACAGGAGAGGCTGCATTCAAAAACAGGTGTGGCTGCATTCTAAAACAGGAGAGGCTGCATTCTAAAACTGGCAGAGAATGCATTCTAAAACAGGAGAGGCAGCATTCTAAAACAGGAGAGGTTGCATTATACAACAAGAGTGGCTGTACTCTAAAATAGACAGGCTACATTATAATACAGGAGTGGCTGCATTCTGAAATGGACAGAGGCTGCACTATAAAACAGGAGTTGCTGCATTCTGAAACAGGAGTTACTGCATTCTGAAACAGGAGTTGTTGCATTCTAAAACAGCAGTGGCTGCATTCTAGAACAGGAGTTGCTGCATTCTAATGCAGCAGAGGCTGCATTCTAAAACAGGAGAGGCTGCATTCTAAAACAGGAGAGGCTGCATTCTAAAACAGGTGTGGCTGCATTCTAAAACAGGAGTGGCTGCATTCTAAAACAGGAGAGGCAGCATTCTAAAGTGCGCAGTGGCTGCAGTCTAATGCAGGAGATTCTGCACTCTTAAATGGAAAGAGGCTGCATTATAAAACAAGAGTGGCTGCATTCTAAAATTTGCATTGGCTGCAGTCGAATGCAGGAGAGGCTGCAGTCTAAAATGGGCAGAGACTGCACTCTAAAGCAGGAGTGGCTGCATTCTAAAATGCGCAGAGGCTGCACTGTAACGCAGCAGAGGCTGTATTCTGAAACAGGAGTGGCTGCATTCTAAAACAGGAGTGGCTGCATTCTAAAACAGGAGAGGCTACATTCTAAAACAGGAGAGGCTACATTCTAAAACAGGAGAGGCTGCATTCTAAAACAGGAAAGGCTGCATTCTGAAACGGGCAGGGGCTGCATTAAAAAACAAGAGTGGCTGCATTCTAAAATTTGCATTGGCGGTAGTCTAATGCAGGAGACGCTGCATTCGAAAATGCGCAGAGGCTGCACTGTAGCGCAGGAGAGCCTGTATTCTAAAACAGTAGGGGCTGCATTGTAAAACAGGAGTGGCTGCATTCTAAAACAGGAGAGGCTACATTCTAAAACAGGAGAGGCTGCATTCTAAAACAGGAAAGGCTGCATTCTTAAACGGGCAGGGGCTGCATTAAAAAACAAGAGTGGCTGCATTCTAAAACAGGAGTGGCTGCATTCTAAAACAGGAGAGGCAGTAGTCTAAAATGCGCAGTGGCTGCAGTCTAATGCAGGAGAGGCTGCATGCTGAAACAAGAGTTGCTGCATTCTAAAGCAGGAGTTGCTGCTTTCTAAAACAGCAGTGGCTGCTTTCTAGAACAGGAGTTGCTGCATTCTAAAGCAGCATAGGCTGCATTCTAAAACAGGAGAGGCTGCATTCTAAAACAGGAGAGGCTGCATTCAAAAACAGGTGTGGCTGCATTCTAAAACAGGAGAGGCTGCATTCTAAAACTGGCAGAGAATGCATTCTAAAACAGGAGAGGCAGCATTCTAAAACAGGAGAGGTTGCATTATACAACAAGAGTGGCTGTACTCTAAAATAGACAGGCTACATTATAATACAGGAGTGGCTGCATTCTGAAATGGACAGAGGCTGCACTATAAAACAGGACTTGCTGCATTCTGAAACAGGAGTTACTGCATTCTGAAACAGGAGTTGTTGCATTCTGAAACAGCAGTGGCTGCATTCTAGAACAGGAGTTGCTGCATTCTAATGCAGCAGAGGCTGCATTCTAAAACAGGAGAGGCTGCATTATAAAACAGGAGAGGCTGCATTCTAAAACAGGTGTGGCTGCATTCTAAAACAGGAGTGGCTGCATTCTAAAACAGGAGAGGCAGCATTCTAAAATGCGCAGTGGCTGCAGTCTAATGCAGGAGATGCTGCACTCTTAAATGGAAAGAGGCTGCATTATAAAACAAGAGTGGCTGCATTGTAAAATTTGCATTGGCTGAAGTCTAATGCAGGAGAGGCTGTAGTCTAAAATGGGCAGAGACTGCACTCTAAAGCAGGAGTGGCTGCATTCTAAAATGCGCAGAGGCTGCACTGTCACGCAGCAGAGGCTGTATTCTGAAACAGGAGTGGCTGCATTCTAAAACAGGAGTGGCTGCATTCTAAAACAGGAGAGGCTACATTCTAAAACAGGAGAGGCTGCATTCTAAAACAGGAAAGGCTGCATTCTTAAACGGGCAGGGGCTGCATTAAAAAACAAGAGTGGCTGCATTCTAAAATGGACAGAGGCTGCATTCTAATGCAGGAGACGCTGAATTCTAAAATGGGCAGAGTCTACATTCTAAAATGGGCAGAGGCTGCATTCTAAAATGGGAGAGGCTGCATTCTAAAGTAGGACTGGCCATATTCTAAAATGCGCAGAGGCTCTATTCTAACACAGGAGAGGATGTATTCTAAAGCAGGAGTGGCTGCATTCTAAAACAAGAGTGGCTACATTCTAAAATGGGCAGAGGCTGCATTGTAAAACAAGAGTGGCTGCATTATAAAATTAGAGTGGCTGCATTCTAAAATTTGCATTGGCTGTAGTCTAATGCAAGAGAGGCTGCAGTCTAAAATGGGCAGAGACTGCATCCTAAAGCAGGAGTGGCTGCACTCTAAAATGCGCAGAGACTGCACTGTAGCACAGGAGAGGCTGTATTCTAAAACAGGAGTGGCTGCATTCTAAAACAGGAGTGGCTGCATTCTAAAACAGGAAAGGCTACATTCTAAAACAGGAGAGGCTGCATTCTAAAACAGGAAAGGCTGCATTCTTAAACGGGCAGGGGCTGCATTAAAAAACAAGAGTGGCTGCATTCTAAAACAGGAGAGGCAGTATTCTAAAATGCACAGTGGCTGCAGTCTAATGCAGGAGAGGCTGCATGCTGAAACAAGAGTTGCTGCATTCTAAATCAGGGGTTGCTGCATTCTAAAACAGCAGTGGCTGCATTCTAGAACAGGAGTTGCTGCATTCTAAAGCAGCAGAGGCTGCATTCTAAAACAGGAGAGGCTGCATTCTAAAACAGGTGTGGCTGCATTCTAAAACAGGAGAGGCTGCATTCTAAAACTGGCAGAGAATGCATTCTAAAACAGGAGAGTTTGCATTCTACAACAAGAGTGGCTGTACTCTAAAATAGACAGGCTACATTATAATACAGGTGTGGCTGCATTCTGAAATGGACAGAGGCTGCACTATAAAACAGGAGTTGCTGCATTCTGAAACAGGAGTTGTTGCATTCCAGAACAGCAGTGGCTGCATTCTAGAAGAGGATTTGCTGCATTCTAATGCAGAAGAGGCGGCATTCTAAAACAGGAGAGGCAGCATTATAAAACAGGAGAGGCTGCATTCTAAAACAGGTGTGGCTGCATTCTAAAACAGGAGTGGCTGCATTCTAAAACAGGAGTGGCTGCATTCTAAAACAGGAGAGGCTACATTCTAAAACAGGAGAGGCTGCATTCAAAAACAGGTGTGGCTGCATTCTAAAACAGGAGAGGCTGCATTCTAAAACTGGCAGAGAATGCATTCTAAAACAGGAGAGGCAGCATTCTAAAACAGGAGAGGTTGCATTATATAACAAGAGTGGCTGTACTCTAAAATAGACAGGCTACATTATAATACAGGAGTGGCTGCATTCTGAAATGGACAGAGGCTGCACTATAAAACATGAGTTGCTGCATTCTGAAACAGGAGTTGCTGCATTCTGAAACAGGAGTTGTTGCATTCTAAAACAGCAGTGGCTGCATTCTAGAACAGGAGTTGCTGCATTCTAATGCAGCAGAGGCTGCATTCTAAAACAGGAGAGGCTGCATTATAAAACAGGAGAGGCTGCATTCTAAAACAGGTGTGGCTGCATTCTAAAACAGGAGTGGCTGCATTCTAAAACAGGAGAGGCAGCATTCTAAAGTGCGCAGTGGCTGCAGTCTAATGCAGGAGATGCTGCACTCTTAAATGGAAAGAGGCTGCATTATAAAACAAGAGTGGCTGCATTCTAAAATTTGCATTGGCTGCAGTCTAATGCAGGAGAGGCTGCAGTCTAAAATGGGCAGAGACTGCACTCTAAAGCAGGAGTGGCTGCATTCTAAAATGCGCAGAGGCTGCACTGTAACGCAGCAGAGGCTGTATTCTGAAACAGGAGTGGCTGCATTCTAAAACAGGAGTGGCTGCATTCTAAAACAGGAGAGGCTACATTCTAAAACAGGAGAGGCTACATTCTAAAACAGGAGAGGCTGCATTCTAAAACAGGAAAGGCTGCATTCTGAAACGGGCAGGGGCTGCATTAAAAAACAAGAGTGGCTGCATTCTAAAATTTGCATTGGCGGTAGTCTAATGCAGGAGACGCTGCATTCGAAAATGCGCAGAGGCTGCACTGTAGCGCAGGAGAGCCTGTATTCTAAAACAGTAGGGGCTGCATTGTAAAACAGGAGTGGCTGCATTCTAAAACAGGAGAGGCTACATTCTAAAACAGGAGAGGCTGCATTCTAAAACAGGAAAGGCTGCATTCTTAAACGGGCAGGGGCTGCATTAAAAAACAAGAGTGGCTGCATTCTAAAATTTGCATTGGCGGTAGTCTAATGCAGGAGACGCTGCATTCGAAAATGCGCAGAGGCTGCACTGTAGCGCAGGAGAGCCTGTATTCTAAAACAGTAGGGGCTGCATTGTAAAACAGGAGTGGCTGCATTCTAAAACAGGAGAGGCTACATTCTAAAACAGGAGAGGCTGCATTCTAAAACAGGAAAGGCTGCATTCTTAAACGGGCAGGGGCTGCATTAAAAAACAAGAGTGGCTGCATTCTAAAACAGGAGTGGCTGCATTCTAAAACAGGAGAGGCAGTAGTCTAAAATGCGCAGTGGCTGCAGTCTAATGCAGGAGAGGCTGCATGCTGAAACAAGAGTTGCTGCATTCTAAAGCAGGAGTTGCTGCTTTCTAAAACAGCAGTGGCTGCTTTCTAGAACAGGAGTTGCTGCATTCTAAAGCAGCATAGGCTGCATTCTAAAACAGGAGAGGCTGCATTCTAAAACAGGAGAGGCTGCATTCAAAAACAGGTGTGGCTGCATTCTAAAACAGGAGAGGCTGCATTCTAAAACTGGCAGAGAATGCATTCTAAAACAGGAGAGGCAGCATTCTAAAACAGGAGAGGTTGCATTATACAACAAGAGTGGCTGTACTCTAAAATAGACAGGCTACATTATAATACAGGAGTGGCTGCATTCTGAAATGGACAGAGGCTGCACTATAAAACAGGAGTTGCTGCATTCTGAAACAGGAGTTACTGCATTCTGAAACAGGAGTTGTTGCATTCTGAAACAGCAGTGGCTGCATTCTAGAACAGGAGTTGCTGCATTCTAATGCAGCAGAGGCTGCATTCTAAAACAGGAGAGGCTGCATTATAAAACAGGAGAGGCTGCATTCTAAAACAGGTGTGGCTGCATTCTAAAACAGGAGTGGCTGCATTCTAAAACAGGAGAGGCAGCATTCTAAAATGCGCAGTGGCTGCAGTCTAATGCAGGAGATGCTGCACTCTTAAATGGAAAGAGGCTGCATTATAAAACAAGAGTGGCTGCATTGTAAAATTTGCATTGGCTGAAGTCTAATGCAGGAGAGGCTGTAGTCTAAAATGGGCAGAGACTGCACTCTAAAGCAGGAGTGGCTGCATTCTAAAATGCGCAGAGGCTGCACTGTAACGCAGCAGAGGCTGTATTCTGAAACAGGAGTGGCTGCATTCTAAAACAGGAGTGGCTGCATTCTAAAACAGGAGAGGCTACATTCTAAAACAGGAGAGGCTGCATTCTAAAACAGGAAAGGCTGCATTCTTAAACGGGCAGGGGCTGCATTAAAAAACAAGAGTGGCTGCATTCTAAAATGGACAGAGGCTGCATTCTAATGCAGGAGACGCTGAATTCTAAAATGGGCAGAGTCTACATTCTAAAATGGGCAGAGGCTGCATTCTAAAATGGGAGAGGCTGCATTCTAAAGTAGGACTGGCCATATTCTAAAATGCGCAGAGGCTCTATTCTAACACAGGAGAGGATGTATTCTAAAGCAGGAGTGGCTGCATTCTAAAACAAGAGTGGCTACATTCTAAAATGGGCAGAGGCTGCATTGTAAAACAAGAGTGGCTGCATTATAAAATTAGAGTGGCTGCATTCTAAAATTTGCATTGGCTGTAGTCTAATGCAAGAGAGGCTGCAGTCTAAAATGGGCAGAGACTGCATCCTAAAGCAGGAGTGGCTGCACTCTAAAATGCGCAGAGACTGCACTGTAGCACAGGAGAGGCTGTATTCTAAAACAGGAGTGGCTGCATTCTAAAACAGGAGTGGCTGCATTCTAAAACAGGAAAGGCTACATTCTAAAACAGGAGAGGCTGCATTCTAAAACAGGAAAGGCTGCATTCTTAAACGGGCAGGGGCTGCATTAAAAAACAAGAGTGGCTGCATTCTAAAACAGGAGAGGCAGTATTCTAAAATGCACAGTGGCTGCAGTCTAATGCAGGAGAGGCTGCATGCTGAAACAAGAGTTGCTGCATTCTAAAGCAGGGGTTGCTGCATTCTAAAACAGCAGTGGCTGCATTCTAGAACAGGAGTTGCTGCATTCTAAAGCAGCAGAGGCTGCATTCTAAAACAGGAGAGGCTGCATTCTAAAACAGGTGTGGCTGCATTCTAAAACAGGAGAGGCTGCATTCTAAAACTGGCAGAGAATGCATTCTAAAACAGGAGAGTTTGCATTCTACAACAAGAGTGGCTGTACTCTAAAATAGACAGGCTACATTATAATACAGGTGTGGCTGCATTCTGAAATGGACAGAGGCTGCACTATAAAACAGGAGTTGCTGCATTCTGAAACAGGAGTTGTTGCATTCCAGAACAGCAGTGGCTGCATTCTAGAAGAGGATTTGCTGCATTCTAATGCAGAAGAGGCGGCATTCTAAAACAGGAGAGGCAGCATTATAAAACAGGAGAGGCTGCATTCTAAAACAGGTGTGGCTGCATTCTAAAACAGGAGTGGCTGCATTCTAAAACAGGAGTGGCTGCATTCTAAAACAGGAGAGGCTACATTCTAAAACAGGAGAGGCTGCATTCAAAAACAGGTGTGGCTGCATTCTAAAACAGGAGAGGCTGCATTCTAAAACTGGCAGAGAATGCATTCTAAAACAGGAGAGGCAGCATTCTAAAACAGGAGAGGTTGCATTATATAACAAGAGTGGCTGTACTCTAAAATAGACAGGCTACATTATAATACAGGAGTGGCTGCATTCTGAAATGGACAGAGGCTGCACTATAAAACATGAGTTGCTGCATTCTGAAACAGGAGTTGCTGCATTCTGAAACAGGAGTTGTTGCATTCTAAAACAGCAGTGGCTGCATTCTAGAACAGGAGTTGCTGCATTCTAATGCAGCAGAGGCTGCATTCTAAAACAGGAGAGGCTGCATTATAAAACAGGAGAGGCTGCATTCTAAAACAGGTGTGGCTGCATTCTAAAACAGGAGTGGCTGCATTCTAAAACAGGAGAGGCAGCATTCTAAAGTGCGCAGTGGCTGCAGTCTAATGCAGGAGATGCTGCACTCTTAAATGGAAAGAGGCTGCATTATAAAACAAGAGTGGCTGCATTCTAAAATTTGCATTGGCTGCAGTCTAATGCAGGAGAGGCTGCAGTCTAAAATGGGCAGAGACTGCACTCTAAAGCAGGAGTGGCTGCATTCTAAAATGCGCAGAGGCTGCACTGTAACGCAGCAGAGGCTGTATTCTGAAACAGGAGTGGCTGCATTCTAAAACAGGAGTGGCTGCATTCTAAAACAGGAGAGGCTACATTCTAAAACAGGAGAGGCTACATTCTAAAACAGGAGAGGCTGCATTCTAAAACAGGAAAGGCTGCATTCTGAAACGGGCAGGGGCTGCATTAAAAAACAAGAGTGGCTGCATTCTAAAATTTGCATTGGCGGTAGTCTAATGCAGGAGACGCTGCATTCGAAAATGCGCAGAGGCTGCACTGTAGCGCAGGAGAGCCTGTATTCTAAAACAGTAGGGGCTGCATTGTAAAACAGGAGTGGCTGCATTCTAAAACAGGAGAGGCTACATTCTAAAACAGGAGAGGCTGCATTCTAAAACAGGAAAGGCTGCATTCTTAAACGGGCAGGGGCTGCATTAAAAAACAAGAGTGGCTGCATTCTAAAATTTGCATTGGCGGTAGTCTAATGCAGGAGACGCTGCATTCGAAAATGCGCAGAGGCTGCACTGTAGCGCAGGAGAGCCTGTATTCTAAAACAGTAGGGGCTGCATTGTAAAACAGGAGTGGCTGCATTCTAAAACAGGAGAGGCTACATTCTAAAACAGGAGAGGCTGCATTCTAAAACAGGAAAGGCTGCATTCTTAAACGGGCAGGGGCTGCATTAAAAAACAAGAGTGGCTGCATTCTAAAACAGGAGTGGCTGCATTCTAAAACAGGAGAGGCAGTAGTCTAAAATGCGCAGTGGCTGCAGTCTAATGCAGGAGAGGCTGCATGCTGAAACAAGAGTTGCTGCATTCTAAAGCAGGAGTTGCTGCTTTCTAAAACAGCAGTGGCTGCTTTCTAGAACAGGAGTTGCTGCATTCTAAAGCAGCATAGGCTGCATTCTAAAACAGGAGAGGCTGCATTCTAAAACAGGAGAGGCTGCATTCAAAAACAGGTGTGGCTGCATTCTAAAACAGGAGAGGCTGCATTCTAAAACTGGCAGAGAATGCATTCTAAAACAGGAGAGGCAGCATTCTAAAACAGGAGAGGTTGCATTATACAACAAGAGTGGCTGTACTCTAAAATAGACAGGCTACATTATAATACAGGAGTGGCTGCATTCTGAAATGGACAGAGGCTGCACTATAAAACAGGAGTTGCTGCATTCTGAAACAGGAGTTACTGCATTCTGAAACAGGAGTTGTTGCATTCTGAAACAGCAGTGGCTGCATTCTAGAACAGGAGTTGCTGCATTCTAATGCAGCAGAGGCTGCATTCTAAAACAGGAGAGGCTGCATTATAAAACAGGAGAGGCTGCATTCTAAAACAGGTGTGGCTGCATTCTAAAACAGGAGTGGCTGCATTCTAAAACAGGAGAGGCAGCATTCTAAAATGCGCAGTGGCTGCAGTCTAATGCAGGAGATGCTGCACTCTTAAATGGAAAGAGGCTGCATTATAAAACAAGAGTGGCTGCATTGTAAAATTTGCATTGGCTGAAGTCTAATGCAGGAGAGGCTGTAGTCTAAAATGGGCAGAGACTGCACTCTAAAGCAGGAGTGGCTGCATTCTAAAATGCGCAGAGGCTGCACTGTAACGCAGCAGAGGCTGTATTCTGAAACAGGAGTGGCTGCATTCTAAAACAGGAGTGGCTGCATTCTAAAACAGGAGAGGCTACATTCTAAAACAGGAGAGGCTGCATTCTAAAACAGGAAAGGCTGCATTCTTAAACGGGCAGGGGCTGCATTAAAAAACAAGAGTGGCTGCATTCTAAAATGGACAGAGGCTGCATTCTAATGCAGGAGACGCTGAATTCTAAAATGGGCAGAGTCTACATTCTAAAATGGGCAGAGGCTGCATTCTAAAATGGGAGAGGCTGCATTCTAAAGTAGGACTGGCCATATTCTAAAATGCGCAGAGGCTCTATTCTAACACAGGAGAGGATGTATTCTAAAGCAGGAGTGGCTGCATTCTAAAACAAGAGTGGCTACATTCTAAAATGGGCAGAGGCTGCATTGTAAAACAAGAGTGGCTGCATTATAAAATTAGAGTGGCTGCATTCTAAAATTTGCATTGGCTGTAGTCTAATGCAAGAGAGGCTGCAGTCTAAAATGGGCAGAGACTGCATCCTAAAGCAGGAGTGGCTGCACTCTAAAATGCGCAGAGACTGCACTGTAGCACAGGAGAGGCTGTATTCTAAAACAGGAGTGGCTGCATTCTAAAACAGGAGTGGCTGCATTCTAAAACAGGAAAGGCTACATTCTAAAACAGGAGAGGCTGCATTCTAAAACAGGAAAGGCTGCATTCTTAAACGGGCAGGGGCTGCATTAAAAAACAAGAGTGGCTGCATTCTAAAACAGGAGAGGCAGTATTCTAAAATGCACAGTGGCTGCAGTCTAATGCAGGAGAGGCTGCATGCTGAAACAAGAGTTGCTGCATTCTAAAGCAGGGGTTGCTGCATTCTAAAACAGCAGTGGCTGCATTCTAGAACAGGAGTTGCTGCATTCTAAAGCAGCAGAGGCTGCATTCTAAAACAGGAGAGGCTGCATTCTAAAACAGGTGTGGCTGCATTCTAAAACAGGAGAGGCTGCATTCTAAAACTGGCAGAGAATGCATTCTAAAAC
Source organism: Cetorhinus maximus (assembly GCF_964194155.1). Classification (NCBI taxonomy): domain Eukaryota; kingdom Metazoa; phylum Chordata; class Chondrichthyes; order Lamniformes; family Cetorhinidae; genus Cetorhinus; species Cetorhinus maximus. The sequence continues at coordinate 131,855,312 of NC_135884.1, forward strand.
AGGAGAGTTTGCATTCTACAACAAGAGTGGCTGTACTCTAAAATAGACAGGCTACATTATAATACAGGTGTGGCTGCATTCTGAAATGGACAGAGGCTGCACTATAAAACAGGAGTTGCTGCATTCTGAAACAGGAGTTGTTGCATTCCAGAACAGCAGTGGCTGCATTCTAGAAGAGGATTTGCTGCATTCTAATGCAGAAGAGGCGGCATTCTAAAACAGGAGAGGCAGCATTATAAAACAGGAGAGGCTGCATTCTAAAACAGGTGTGGCTGCATTCTAAAACAGGAGTGGCTGCATTCTAAAACAGGAGTGGCTGCATTCTAAAACAGGAGAGGCTGCATTCTAAAACTGGCAGAGAATGCATTCTAAAACAGGAGAGGCAGCATTCTAAAACAGGAGAGGTTGCATTATACAACAAGAGTGGCTGTACTCTAAAATAGACAGGCTACATTATAATACAGGAGTGGCTGCATTCTGAAATGGACAGAGGCTGCACTATAAAACAGGACTTGCTGCATTCTGAAACAGGAGTTACTGCATTCTGAAACAGGAGTTGTTGCATTCTGAAACAGCAGTGGCTGCATTCTAGAACAGGAGTTGCTGCATTCTAATGCAGCAGAGGCTGCATTCTAAAACAGGAGAGGCTGCATTATAAAACAGGAGAGGCTGCATTCTAAAACAGGTGTGGCTGCATCCTAAAACAGGAGTGGCTGCATTCTAAAACAGGAGAGGCAGCATTCTAAAATGCGCAGTGGCTGCAGTCTAATGCAGGAGATGCTGCACTCTTAAATGGAAAGAGGCTGCATTATAAAACAAGAGTGGCTGCATTCTAAAATTTGCATTGGCTGAAGTCTAATGCAGGAGAGGCTGTAGTCTAAAATGGGCAGAGACTGCACTCTAAAGCAGGAGTGGCTGCATTCTAAAATGCGCACAGGCTGCACTGTAACGCAGCAGAGGCTGTATTCTGAAACAGGAGTGGCTGCATTCTAAAACAGGAGTGGCTGCATTCTAAAATTTGCATTGGCGGTAGTCTAATGCAGGAGACGCTGCATTCGAAAATGCGCAGAGGCTGCACTGTAGCGCAGGAGAGCCTTTATTCTAAAACAGTAGGGGCTGCATTGTAAAACAGGAGTGGCTGCATTCTAAAACAGGAGAGGCTACATTCTAAAACAGGAGAGGCTGCATTCTGAAACAGGAAAGGCTGCATTCTTAAACGGGCAGGGGCTACATTAAAAAACAAGAGTGGCTGCATTCTAAAACAGGAGTGGCTGCATTCTAAAACAGGAGAGGCAGTAGTGGAAAATGCGCAGTGGCTGCTGTCTAATGCAGGAGAGGCTGCATGCTGAAACAAGAGTTGCTGCATTCTAAAGCAGGAGTTGCTGCATTCTAAAACAGCAGTGGCTGCATTCTAGAACAGGAGTTGCTGCATTCTAAAGCAGCATAGGCTGCATTCTAAAACAGGAGAGGCTACATTCTAAAACAGGAGAGGCTGCATTCAAAAACAGGTGTGGCTGCATTCTAAAACAGGAGAGGCTGCATTCTAAAACTGGCAGAGAATGCATTCTAAAACAGGAGAGGCAGCATTCTAAAACAGGAGAGGTTGCATTATACAACAAGAGTGGCTGTACTCTAAAATAGACAGGCTACATTATAATACAGGAGTGGCTGCATTCTGAAATGGACAGAGGCTGCACTATAAAACAGGAGTTGCTGCATTCTGAAACAGGAGTTACTGCATTCTGAAACAGGAGTTGTTGCATTCTGAAACAGCAGTGGCTGCATTCTAGAACAGGAGTTGCTGCATTCTAATGCAGCAGAGGCTGCATTCTAAAACAGGAGAGGCTGCATTATAAAACAGGAGAGGCTGCATTCTAAAACAGGTGTGGCTGCATTCTAAAACAGGAGTGGCTGCATTCTAAAACAGGAGAGGCAGCATTCTAAAATGCGCAGTGGCTGCAGTCTAATGCAGGAGATGCTGCACTCTTAAATGGAAAGAGGCTGCATTATAAAACAAGAGTGGCTGCATTGTAATATTTGCATTGGCTGAAGTCTAATGCAGGAGAGGCTGTAGTCTAAAATGGGCAGAGACTGCACTCTAAAGCAGGAGTGGCTGCATTCTAAAATGCGCAGAGGCTGCACTGTAACGCAGCAGAGGCTGTATTCTGAAACAGGAGTGGCTGCATTCTAAAACAGGAGTGGCTGCATTCTAAAACAGGAGAGGCTACATTCTAAAACAGGAGAGGCTGCATTCTAAAACAGGAAAGGCTGCATTCTTAAACGGGCAGGGGCTGCATTAAAAAACAAGAGTGGCTGCATTCTAAAATGGACAGAGGCTGCATTCTAATGCAGGAGACGCTGAATTCTAAAACGGGCAGAGTCTACATTCTAAAATGGGCAGAGGCTGCATTCTAAAATGGGAGAGGCTGCATTCTAAAGTAGGACTGGCCATATTCTAAAATGCGCAGAGGCTCTATTCTAACACAGGAGAGGATGTATTCTAAAGCAGGAGTGGCTGCATTCTAAAACAAGAGTGGCTACATTCTAAAATGGGCAGAGGCTGCATTGTAAAACAAGAGTGGCTGCATTATAAAATTAGAGTGGCTGCATTCTAAAATTTGCATTGGCTGTAGTCTAATGCAAGAGAGGCTGCAGTCTAAAATGGGCAGAGACTGCATCCTAAAGCAGGAGTGGCTGCACTCTAAAATGCGCAGAGACTGCACTGTAGCACAGGAGAGGCTGCATTCTAAAACAGCAGTGGCTGCATTCTAGAACAGGAGTTGCTGCATTCTAAAGCAGCAGAGGCTGCATTCTAAAACAGGAGAGGCTGCATTCTAAAACAGGAGAGGCTGCATTCTAAAACAGGAGAGGCTGCATTCTAAAACAGGTGTGGCTGCATTCTAAAACAGGAGAGGCTGCATTCTAAAACTGGCAGAGAATGCATTCCAAAACAGGAGAGTTTGCATTATACAACAAGAGTGGCTGTACTCTAAAATAGACAGGCTACATTATAATACAGGAGTGGCTGCATTCTGAAATGGACAGAGGCTGCACTATAAAACAGGAGTTGCTGCATTCTGAAACAGGAGTTGCTGCATTCCAGAACAGCAGTGGCTGCATTCTAGAAGAGGATTTGCTGCATTCTAATGCAGCAGAGGCGGCATTCTAAAACAGGAGAGGCTGCATTATAAATCAGGAGAGGCTGCATTCTAAAACAGGTGTGGCTGCATTCTAAAACAGGAGTGGCTGCATTCTAAAACAGGAGTGGCTGCATTCTAAAACAGGAGAGGCTGCATTCTAAAACTGGCAGAGAATGCATTCTAAAACAGGAGAGGCAGCATTCTAAAACAGGAGAGGTTGCATTATACAACAAGAGTGGCTGTACTCTAAAATAGACAGGCTACATTATAATACAGGAGTGGCTGCATTCTGAAATGGACAGAGGCTGCACTATAAAACAGGAGTTGCTGCATTCTGAAACAGGAGTTACTGCATTCTGAAACAGGAGTTGTTGCATTCTGAAACAGCAGTGGCTGCATTCTAGAACAGGAGTTGCTGCATTCTAATGCAGCAGAGGCTGCATTCTAAAACAGGAGAGGCTGCATTCTAAAACAGGTGTGGCTGCATTCTAAAACAGGAGTAGCTGCATTCTAAAACAGGAGAGGCAGCATTCTAAAACAGGTGTGGCTGCATTCTAAAACAGGAGTGGCTGCATCCTAAAACAGGAGAGGCAGCATTCTAAAATGCGCAGTGGCTGCAGTCTAATGCAGGAGATGCTGCACTCTTAAATGGAAAGAGGCTGCATTATAAAACAAGAGTGGCTGCATTGTAAAATTTGCATTGGCTGAAGTCTAATGCAGGAGAGGCTGTAGTCTAAAATGGGCAGAGACTGCACTCTAAAGCAGGAGTGGCTGCATTCTAAAATGCGCACAGGCTGCACTGTAACGCAGCAGAGGCTGTATTCTGAAACAGGAGTGGCTGCATTCTAAAACAGGAGTGGCTGCATTCTAAAACAGGAGAGGCTACATTCTAAAACAGGAGAGGCTGCATTCTAAAACAGGAAAGGCTGCATTCTTAAACGGGCAGGGGCTGCATTAAAAAACAAGAGTGGCTGCATTCTAAAATGGACAGAGGCTGCATTCTAATGCAGGAGACGCTGAATTCTAAAACGGGCAGAGTCTACATTCTAAAATGGGCAGAGGCTGCATTCTAAAATGGGAGAGGCTGCATTCTAAAGTAGGACTGGCCATATTCTAAAATGCGCAGAGGCTCTATTCTAACACAGGAGAGGATGTATTCTAAAGCAGGAGTGGCTGCATTCTAAAACAAGAGTGGCTACATTCTAAAATGGGCAGAGGCTGCATTGTAAAACAAGAGTGGCTGCATTATAAAATTAGAGTGGCTGCATTCTAAAATTTGCATTGGCTGTAGTCTAATGCAAGAGAGGCTGCAGTCTAAAATGGGCAGAGACTGCATCCTAAAGCAGGAGTGGCTGCACTCTAAAATGCGCAGAGACTGCACTGTAGCACAGGAGAGGCTGCATTCTAAAACAGGAGTGGCTGCATTCTAAAACAGGAAAGGCTACATTCTAAAACAGGAGAGGCTGCATTCTAAAACAGGAAAGGCTGCATTCTTAAACGGGCAGGGGCTGCATTAAAAAACAAGAGTGGCTGCATTCTAAAACAGGAGAGGCAGTATTCTAAAATGCACAGTGGCTGCAGTCTAATGCAGGAGAGGCTGCATGCTGAAACAAGAGTTGCTGCATTCTAAAGCAGGGGTTGCTGCATTCTAAAACAGCAGTGGCTGCATTCTAGAACAGGAGTTGCTGCATTCTAAAGCAGCAGAGGCTGCATTCTAAAACAGCAGAGGCTGCATTCTAAAACAGGAGAGGCTGCATTCAAAAACAGGTGTGGCTGCATTCTAAAACAGGAGAGGCTGCATTCTAAAACTGGCAGAGAATGCATTCTAAAACAGGAGAGTTTGCATTATACAACAAGAGTGGCTGTACTCTAAAATAGACGCGCTACATTATAATACAGGAGTGGCTGCATTCTGAAATGGACAGAGGCTGCACTATAAAACAGGAGTTGCTGCATTCTGAAACAGGAGTTGTTGCATTCCAGAACAGCAGTGGCTGCATTCTAGAAGAGGATTTGCTGCATTCTAATGCAGCAGAGGCGGCATTCTAAAACAGGAGAGGCTGCATTATAAAACAGGAGAGGCTGCATTCTAAAACAGGTGTGGCTGCATTCTAAAACAGGAGTGGCTGCATTCTAAAACAGGAGTGGCTGCATTCTAAAACAGGAGAGGCTGCATTCTAAAACTGGCAGAGAATGCATTCTAAAACAGGAGAGGCAGCATTCTAAAACAGGAGAGGTTGCATTATACAACAAGAGTGGCTGTACTCTAAAATAGACAGGCTACATTATAATACAGGAGTGGCTGCATTCTGAAATGGACAGAGGCTGCACTATAAAACAGGAGTTGCTGCATTCTGAAACAGGAGTTACTGCATTCTGAAACAGGAGTTGTTGCATTCTGAAACAGCAGTGGCTGCATTCTAGAACAGGAGTTGCTGCATTCTAATGCAGCAGAGGCTGCATTCTAAAACAGGAGAGGCTGCATTATAAAACAGGAGAGGCTGCATTCTAAAACAGGTGTGGCTGCATTCTAAAACAGGAGTGGCTGCATGCTAAAATAGGAGAGGCAGCATTCTAAAATGCGCAGTGGCTGCAGTCTAATGCAGGAGATGCTGCACTCTTAAATGGAAAGAGGCTGCATTATAAAACAAGAGTGGCTGCATTGTAATATTTGCATTGGCTGAAGTCTAATGCAGGAGAGGCTGTAGTCTAAAATGGGCAGAGACTGCACTCTAAAGCAGGAGTGGCTGCATTCTAAAATGCGCAGAGGCTGCACTGTAACGCAGCAGAGGCTGTATTCTGAAACAGGAGTGGCTGCATTCTAAAACAGGAGTGGCTGCATTCTAAAACAGGAGAGGCTACATTCTAAAACAGGAGAGGCTGCATTCTAAAACAGGAAAGGCTGCATTCTTAAACGGGCAGGGGCTGCATTAAAAAACAAGAGTGGCTGCATTCTAAAATGGACAGAGGCTGCATTCTAATGCAGGAGACGCTGAATTCTAAAACGGGCAGAGTCTACATTCTAAAATGGGCAGAGGCTGCATTCTAAAATGGGAGAGGCTGCATTCTAAAGTAGGACTGGCCATATTCTAAAATGCGCAGAGGCTCTATTCTAACACAGGAGAGGATGTATTCTAAAGCAGGAGTGGCTGCATTCTAAAACAAGAGTGGCTACATTCTAAAATGGGCAGAGGCTGCATTGTAAAACAAGAGTCTGCATTGTAAAACAAGAGTGGCTGCATTATAAAATTAGAGTGGCTGCATTCTAAAATTTGCATTGGCTGTAGTCTAATGCAAGAGAGGCTGCAGTCTAAAATGGGCAGAGACTGCATCCTAAAGCAGGAGTGGCTGCACTCTAAAATGCGCAGAGGCTGCACTGTAGCGCAGGAGAGGCTGTATTCTAAAACAGGAGTGGCTGCATTCTAAAACAGGAGTGGCTGCATTCTAAAACAGGAAAGGCTACATTCTAAAACAGGAGAGGCTGCATTCTAAAACAGGAAAGGCTGCATTCTTAAACGGGCAGGGGCTGCATTAAAAAACAAGAGTGGCTGCATTCTAAAACAGGAGAGGCAGTATTCTAAAATGCACAGTGGCTGCAGTCTAATGCAGGAGAGGCTGCATGCTGAAACAAGAGTTGCTGCATTCTAAAGCAGGGGTTGCTGCATTTTAAAACAGCAGTGGCTGCATTCTAGAACAGGAGTTGCTGCATTCTAAAGCAGCAGAGGCTGCATTCTAAAACAGGAGAGGCTGCATTCTAAAACAGGAGAGGCTGCATTCAAAAACAGGTGTGGCTGCATTCTAAAACAGGAGAGGCTGCATTCTAAAACTGGCAGAGAATGCATTCTAAAACAGGAGAGTTTGCATTATACAACAAGAGTGGCTGTACTCTAAAATAGACAGGCTACATTATAATACAGGAGTGGCTGCATTCTGAAATGGACAGCGGCTGCACTATAAAACAGGAGTTGCTGCATTCTGAAACAGGAGTTGTTGCATTCCAGAACAGCAGTGGCTGCATTATAGAAGAAGAGTTGCTGCATTCTAATGCAGCAGAGGCGGCATTCTAAAACAGGAGAGGCTGCATTATAAAACAGGAGAGGCTGCATTATAAAACAGGTGTGGCTGCATTCTAAAACAGGAGTGGCTGCATTCTAAAACAGGAGTGGCTTCATTCTAAAACTGGCAGAGAATGCATTCTAAAACAGGAGAGGCAGCATTCTAAAACAGGACAGGTTGCATTATACAACAAGAGTGGCTGTACTCTAAAATAGACAGGCTACATTATAATACAGGAGTGGCTGCATTCTGAAATGGACAGAGGCTGCACTATAAAACAGGAGTTGCTGCATTCTGAAACAGGAGTTACTGCATTCTGAAACAGGAGTTGTTGCATTCTAAAACAGCAGTGGCTGCATTATAGAACAGGAGTTGCTGCATTCTAATGCAGCAGAGGCTGCATTCTAAAACAGGAGAGGCTGCATTATAAAACAGGAGAGGCTGCATTCTAAAACAGGTGTGGCTGTATTCTAAAACAGGAGTGGCTGCATTCTAAAACAGGAGAGGCAGCATTCTAAAATGCGCAGTGGCTGCAGTCTAATGCAGGAGATGCTGCACTCTTAAATGGAAAGAGGCTGCATTATAAAACAAGAGTGGCTGCATTGTATAATTTGCATTGGCTGAAGTCTAATGCAGGAGAGGCTGTAGTCTAAAATGGGCAGAGACTGCACTCTAAAGCAGGAGTGGCTGCATTCTAAAATGCGCAGAGGCTGCACTGTAACGCAGCAGAGGCTGTATTCTGAAACAGGAGTGGCTGCATTCTAAAACAGGAGTGGCTGCATTCTAAAACAGGAGAGGCTACATTCTAAAACAGGAGAGGCTGCATTCTAAAACAGGAAAGGCTGCATTCTTAAACGGGCAGGGGCTGCATTAAAAAACAAGAGTGGCTGCATTCTAAAACAGGAGTGGCTGCATTCTAAAACAGGAGAGGCAGTAGTCTAAAATGCGCAGTGGCTGCAGTCTAATGCAGGAGAGGCTGCATGCTGAAACAAGAGTTGCTGCATTCTAAAGCAGGAGTTGCTGCATTCTAAAACAGCAGTGGCTGCATTCTAGAACAGGAGTTGCTGCATTCTAAAGCAGCATAGGCTGCATTCTAAAACAGGAGAGGCTGCATTCTAAAACAGGAGTGGCTGCATTCAAAAACAGGTGTGGCTGCATTCTAAAACAGGAGAGGCTGCATTCTAAAACTGGCAGAGAATGCATTCTAAAACAGGAGAGGCTGCATTCTAAAACAGGACAGGTTGCATTATACAACAAGAGTGGCTGTACTCTAAAATAGACAGGCTACATTATAATACAGGAGTGGCTGCATTCTGAAATGGACAGAGGCTGCACTATAAAACAGGAGTTGCTGCATTCTGAAACAGGAGTTGCTGCATTCTGAAACAGGAGTTGTTGCATTCTAAAACAGCAGTGGCTGCATTCTAGAACAGGAGTTGCTGCATTCTAATGCAGCAGAGGCTGCATTCTAAAACAGGAGAGGCTGCATTCTAAAACAGGAGAGGCTGCATTCTAAAACAGGTGTGGCTGCATTCTAAAACAGGAGTGGCTGCATTCTAAAACAGGAGTGGCTGCATTCTAAAACAGGAGAGGCAGCATTCTAAAATGCGCAGTGGCTGCAGTCTAATGCAGGAGATGCTGCACTCTTAAATGGAAAGAGGCTGCATTATAAAACAAGAGTGGCTGCATTGTAAAATTTGCATTGGCTGAAGTCTAATGCAGGAGAGGCTGTAGTCTAAAATGGGCAGAGACTGCACTCTAAAGCAGGAGTGGCTGCATTCTAAAATGCGCAGAGGCTGCACTGTAACGCAGCAGAGGCTGTATTCTGAAACAGGAGTGGCTGCATTCTAAAACAGGAGTGGCTGCATTCTAAAACAGGAGAGGCTACATTCTAAAACAGGAGAGGCTACATTCTAAAACAGGAGAGGCTGCATTCTAAAACAGGAAAGGCTGCATTCTGAAACGGGCAGGGGCTGCATTAAAAAACAAGAGTGGCTGCATTCTAAAATTTGCATTGGCGGTAGTCTAATGCAGGAGACGCTGCATTCGAAAATGCGCAGAGGCTGCAGTCTAATGCAGGAGAGGCTGCATGCTGAAACAAGAGTTGCTGCATTCTAAAGCAGGAGTTGCTGCTTTCTAAAACAGCAGTGGCTGCATTCTAGAACAGGAGTTGCTGCATTCTAAAGGAGCAGAGAATAGATTCTAACTCAGGAGAGGCTGCATTCTAAAACGGGCAGAGAATGCATTCTAAAACAGGAGAGGCAGCATTCTAAAACAGGAGAGGTTGCATTATACAACAAGAGTGGCTGTACTATAAAATAGACAGGCTACATTATAATACAGGAGTGGCTGCATTCTGAAATGGACAGAGGCTGCACTATAAAACAGGAGTTGCTGCATTCTGAAACAGGAGTTGCTGCATTCTGAAACAGGAGTTGTTGCATTCTAAAACAGCAGAGGCTGCATTCTAAAACAGGAGAGGCTGCATTATAAAACAGGAGAGGCTGCATTCTAAAACAGGTGTGGCTGCATTCTAAAACAGGAGTGGCTGCATTCTAAAACAGGAGAGGCAGCATTCTAAAGTGCGCAGTGGCTGCAGTCTAATGCAGGAGATGCTGCACTCTTAAATGGAAAGAGGCTGCATTATAAAACAAGAGTGGCTGCATTGTAAAATTTGCATTGGCTGAAGTCTAATGCAGGAGAGGCTGTAGTCTAAAATGGGCAGAGACTGCACTCTAAAGCAGGAGTGGCTGCATTCTAAAATGCGCAGAGGCTGCACTGTAACGCAGCAGAGGCTGCATTCTGAAACAGGAGTGGCTGCATTCTAAAACAGGAGTGGCTGCATTCTAAAACAGGAGAGGCTACATTCTAAAACAGGAGAGGCTGCATTCTAAAACAGGAAAGGCTGCATTCTTAAACGGGCAGGGGCTGCATTAAAAAAACAAGAGTGGCTGCATTCTAAAATGGACAGAGGCTGCATTCTAATGCAGGAGACGCTGAATTCTAAAATGGGCAGAGTCTACATTCTAAAATCGGCAGAGGCTGCATTCTAAAATGGGAGAGGCTGCATTCTAAAGTAGGACTGGCCATATTCTAAAATGTGCAGAGGCTCTATTCTAACACAGGAGAGGATGTATTCTAAAGCAGGAGTGGCTGCATTCTAAAACAAGAGTGGCTACATTCTAAAATGCGCAGAGGCTGCATTGTAAAACAAGAGTGGCTGCATTATAAAATTAGAGTGGCTGCATTCTAAAATTTGCATTGGCTGTAGTCTAATGCAAGAGAGGCTGCAGTCTAAAATGGGCAGAGACTGCATCCTAAAGCAGGAGTGGCTGCACTCTAAAATGCGCAGAGACTGCACTGTAGCACAGGAGAGGCTGTATTCTAAAACAGGAGTGGCTGCATTCTAAAACAGGAGTGGCTGCATTCTAAAACAGGAAAGGCTACATTCTAAAACAGGAGAGGCTGCATTCTAAAACAGGAAAGGCTGCATTCTTAAACGGGCAGGGGCTGCATTAAAAAACAAGAGTGGCTGCATTCTAAAACAGGAGAGGCAGTATTCTAAAATGCACAGTGGCTGCAGTCTAATGCAGGAGAGGCTGCATGCTGAAACAAGAGTTGCTGCATTCTAAAGCAGGGGTTGCTGCATTCTAAAACAGCAGTGGCTGCATTCTAGAACAGGAGTTGCTGCATTCTAAAGCAGCAGAGGCTGCATTCTAAAACAGGAGAGGCTGCATTCTAAAACAGGAGAGGCTGCATTCTAAAACAGGAGTGGCTGCATTCTAAAACAGGAGAGGCTGCATTCTAAAACTGGCAGAGAATGCATTCTAAAACAGGAGAGTTTGCATTATACAACAAGAGTGGCTGTACTCTAAAATAGACAGGCTACATTATAATACAGGAGTGGCTGCATTCTGAAATGGACAGAGGCTGCACTATAAAACAGGAGTTGCTGCATTCTGAAACAGGAGTTGTTGCATTCCAGAACAGCAGTGGCTGCATTCTAGAAGAGGATTTGCTGCATTCTAATGCAGCAGAGGCGGCATTCTAAAACAGGAGAGGCTGCATTATAAAACAGGAGAGGCTGCATTCTAAAACAGGTGTGGCTGCATTCTAAAACAGGAGTGGCTGCATTCTAAAACAGGAGTGGCTGCATTCTAAAACAGGAGAGGCTGCATTCTAAAACTGGCAGAGAATGCATTCTAAAACAGGACAGGCAGCATTCTAAAACAGGAGAGGTTGCATTATACAACAAGAGTGGCTGTACTCTAAAATAGACAGGCTACATTATAATACAGGAGTGGCTGCATTCTGAAATGGACAGAGGCTGCACTATAAAACAGGAGTTGCTGCATTCTGAAACAGGAGTTACTGCATTCTGAAACAGGAGTTGTTGCATTCTGAAACAGCAGTGGCTGCATTCTAGAACAGGAGTTGCTGCATTCTAATGCAGCAGAGGCTGCATTCTAAAACAGGAGAGGCTGCATTATAAAACAGGAGAGGCTGCATTCTAAAACAGGTGTGGCTGCATTCTAAAACAGGAGTGGCTGCATTCTAAAACAGGAGAGGCAGCATTCTAAAGTGCGCAGTGGCTGCAGTCTAATGCAGGAGATGCTGCACTCTTAAATGGAAAGAGGCTGCATTATAAAACAAGAGTGGCTGCATTGTAAAATTTGCATTGGCTGAAGTCTAATGCAGGAGAGGCTGTAGTCTAAAATGGGCAGAGACTGCACTCTAAAGCAGGAGTGGCTGCATTCTAAAATGCGCAGAGGCTGCACTGTAACGCAACAGAGGCTGTATTCTGAAACAGGAGTGGCTGCATTCTAAAACAGGAGTGGCTGCATTCTAAAACAGGAGAGGCTACATTCTAAAACAGGAGAGGCTACATTCTAAAACAGGAAAGGCTGCATTCTTAAACGGGCTGGGGCTGCATTAAAAAACAAGCGTGGCTGCATTCTAAAATGGACAGAGGCTGCATTCTAAAATGGGAGAGGCTGCATTCTAAAGTAGGACTGGCCATATTCTAAAATACGCAGAGGCTCTATTCTAACACAGGAGAGGATGTATTCTAAAGCAGGAGTGGCTGCATTCTAAAACAAGAGTGGCTACATTCTAAAATGGGCAGAGGCTGCATTGTAAAACAAGAGTCTGCATTGTAAAACAAGAGTGGCTGCATTATAAAATTAGAGTGGCTGCATTCTAAAATTTGCATTGGCTGTAGTCTAATGCAAGAGAGGCTGCAGTCTAAAATGGGCAGAGACTGCATCCTAAAGCAGGAGTGGCTGCACTCTAAAATGCGCAGAGACTGCACTGTAGCGCAGGAGAGGCTGTATTCTAAAACAGGAGTGGCTGCATTCTAAAACAGGAGTGGCTGCATTCTAAAACAGGAAAGGCTACATTCTAAAACAGGAGAGGCTGCATTCTAAAACAGGAAAGGCTGCATTCTTAAACGGGCAGGGGCTGCATTAAAAAACAAGAGTGGCTGCATTCTAAAACAGGAGAGGCAGTATTCTAAAATGCACAGTGGCTGCAGTCTAATGCAGGAGAGGCTGCATTCTAAAACAGGTGTGGCTGCATTCTAAAACAGGAGTGGCTGCATTCTAAAACAGGAGTGGCTGCATTCTAAAACAGGAGAGGCTGCATTCTAAAACTGGCAGAGAATGCATTCTAAAACAGGAGAGGCAGCATTCTAAAACAGGAGAGGTTGCATTATACAACAAGAGTGGCTGTACTCTAAAATAGACAGGCTACATTATAATACAGGAGTGGCTGCATTCTGAAATGGACAGAGGCTGCACTATAAAACAGGAGTTGCTGCATTCTGAAACAGGAGTTACTGCATTCTGAAACAGGAGTTGTTGCATTCTAAAACAGCAGTGGCTGCATTCTAGAACAGGAGTTGCTGCATTCTAAAACAGGAGAGGCTGCATTATAAAACAGGAGAGGCTGCATTCTAAAACAGGTGTGGCTGCATTCTAAAACAGGAGTTGCTGCATTCTAAAACAGGAGAGGCAGCATTCTAAAATGCGCAGTGGCTGCAGTCTAATGCAGGAGATGCTGCACTCTTAAATGGAAAGAGGCTGCATTCTAAAACAGGAAAGGCTGCATTCTTAAACGGGCAGGGGCTGCATTAAAAAACAAGAGTGGCTGCATTCTAAAACAGGAGAGGCAGTATTCTAAAATGCACAGTGGCTGCAGTCTAATGCAGGAGAGGCTGCATGCTGAAACAAGAGTTGCTGCATTCTAAATCAGGGGTTGCTGCATTCTAAAACAGCAGTGGCTGCATTCTAGAACAGGAGTTGCTGCATTCTAAAACATCAGAGGCTGCATTCTAAAACAGCAGTGGCTGCATTTTAAAACATGAGACGCTGCATTCTAAAACAGGAGTGGCTACATTCTAAAACAGGAGAGGCTGCATTATACAACAAGAGTGGCTGCATTCTAAAATAGACAGGCTGCATTCTAAAACAGGAGTGGCTGCATCCTATAATGCGCAGAGGCTGTACTCTAATGCAGGAGAGGCTGCATTCAAAAACAGGTGTGGCTGCATTCTAAAACAGGAGAGGCAGCATTCTAAAACAGGAGAGGTTCCATTATACAACAAGAGTGGCTGTACTCTAAAATAGACAGGCTACATTATAATACAGGAGTGGCTGCATTCTGAAATGGACAGAGGCTGCACTATAAAACAGGAGTTGCTGCATTCTGAAACAGGAGTTGCTGCATTCTGAAACAGGAGTTGTTGCATTCTAAAACAGCAGTGGCTGCATTCTAGAACAGGAGTTGCTGCATTATAAAACAGGAGAGACTGCACTCTAAAGCAGGAGTGGCTGCATTCTAAAATGCGCAGAGGCTGCACTGTAACGCAGCAGAGGCTGTATTCTGAAACAGGAGTGGCTGCATTCTAAAACAGGAGTGGCTGCATTCTAAAACAGGAGAGGCTACATTCTAAAACAGGAGAGGCTGCATTCTAAAACAGGAAAGGCTGCATTCTTAAACGGGCAGGGGCTGCATTAAAAAACAAGAGTGGCTGCATTCTAAAACAGGAGTGGCTGCATTCTAAAACAGGAGAGGCAGTAGTCTAAAATGCGCAGTGGCTGCAGTATAATGCAGGAGAGGCTGCATGCTGAAACAAGAGTTGCTGCATTCTAAAGCAGCGGTGGCTGCATTCTAGAACAGGAGTGGCTGCATTCTAAAGCAGCATAGGCTGCATTCTAAAACAGGAGAGGCTGCATTCTAAAACAGGAGAGGCTGCATTCAAAAACAGGTGTGGCTGCATTCTAAAACAGGAGAGGCTGCATTCTAAAACTGGCAGAGAATGCATTCTAAAACAGGAGAGGCAGCATTCTAAAACAGGAGAGGTTGCATTATACAACAAGCGTGGCTGTACTCTAAAATAGACAGGCTACATTATAATACAGGAGTGGCTGCATTCTGAAATGGACAGAGGCTGCACTATAAAACAGGAGTTGCTGCATTCTGAAACAGGAGTTACTGCATTCTGAAACAGGAGTTGTTGCATTCTAAAACAGCAGTGGCTGCATTCTAGAACAGGAGTTGCTGCATTCTAATGCAGCAGAGGCTGCATTCTAAAACAGGAGAGGCTGCATTATAAAACAGGAGAGGCTGCATTCTAAAACAGGTGTGGCTGCATTCTAAAACAGGAGTGGCTGCATTCTAAAACAGGAGAGGCAGCATTCTAAAATGCGCAGTGGCTGCAGTCTAATGCAGGAGATGCTGCACTCTTAAATGGAAAGAGGCTGCATTATAAAACAAGAGTGGCTGCATTCTAAAATTTGTATTGGATGAAGTCTAATGCAGGAGGGGCTGTAGTCTAAAATGGGCAGAGACTGCACTCTAAAGCAGGAGTGGATGCATTCTAAAATGCGCAGAGGCTGCACTGTAACGCAGCAGAGGCTGTATTCTGAAACAGGAGTGGCTGCATTCTAAAACAGGAGTGGCTGCATTCTAAAACAGGAGAGGCTACATTCTAAAACAGGAGAGGCTGCATTCTAAAACAGGAAAGGCTGCATTCTTAAACGGGCAGGGGCTGCATTAAAAAACAAGAGTGGCTGCATTCTAAAACAGGAGTGGCTGCATTCTAAAACAGGAGAGGCAGTAGTCTAAAATGCGCAGTGGCTGCAGTCTAATGCAGGAGAGGCTGCATGCTGAAACAAGAGTTGCTGCATTCTAAAGCAGGAGTTGCTGCTTTCTAAAACAGCAGTGGCTGCATTCTAGAACAGGAGTTGCTGCATTCTGAA
The DNA here is from genome assembly GCF_964194155.1 of Cetorhinus maximus. Taxonomy (NCBI): domain Eukaryota; kingdom Metazoa; phylum Chordata; class Chondrichthyes; order Lamniformes; family Cetorhinidae; genus Cetorhinus; species Cetorhinus maximus. Next base: position 131,870,769 of record NC_135884.1, read on the forward strand.
GCAGCATAGGCTGCATTCTAAAACAGGAGAGGCTGCATTCTAATACAGGAGTGGCTGCATTCAAAAACAGGTGTGGCTGCATTCTAAAACAGGAGAGGCTGCATTCTAAAACTGGCAGAGAATGCATTCTAAAACAGGAGAGGCAGCATTCTAAAACAGGAGAGGTTGCATTATACAACAAGAGTGGCTGTACTCTAAAATAGACAGGCTACATTATAATACAGGAGTGGCTGCATTCTGAAATGGACAGAGGCTGCACTATAAAACAGGAGTTGCTGCATTCTGAAACAGGAGTTGCTGCATTCTGAAACAGGAGTTGTTGCATTCTAAAACAGCAGTGGCTGCATTCTAGAACAGGAGTTGCTGCATTCTAATGCAGCAGAGGCTGCATTCTAAAACAGGAGAGGCTGCATTATAAAACAGGAGAGGCTGCATTCTAAAACAGGTGTGGCTGCATTCTAAAACAGGAGTGGCTGCATTCTAAAACAGGAGTGGCTGCATTCTAAAACAGGAGAGGCAGCATTCTAAAATGCGCAGTGGCTGCAGTCTAATGCAGGAGATGCTGCACTCTTAAATGGAAAGAGGCTGCATTATAAAACAAGAGTGGCTGCATTGTAAAATTTGCATTGGCTGAAGTCTAATGCAGGAGAGGCTGTAGTCTAAAATGGGCAGAGACTGCACTCTAAAGCAGGAGTGGCTGCATTCTAAAATGCGCAGAGGCTGCACTGTAACGCAGCAGAGGCTGTATTCTGAAACAGGAGTGGCTGCATTCTAAAACAGGAGTGGCTGCATTCTAAAACAGGAGAGGCTACATTCTAAAACAGGAGAGGCTACATTCTAAAACAGGAGAGGCTGCATTCTAAAACAGGAAAGGCTGCATTCTGAAACGGGCAGGGGCTGCATTAAAAAACAAGAGTGGCTGCATTCTAAAATTTGCATTGGCGGTAGTCTAATGCAGGAGACGCTGCATTCGAAAATGCGCAGAGGCTGCAGTGTAGCGCAGGAGAGCCTTTATTCTAAAACAGTAGGGGCTGCATTGTAAAACAGGAGTGGCTGCATTCTAAAACAGGAGTGATTACATTCTAAAACAGGAGAGGCTGCATTCTAAAACAGGAAAGGCTGCATTCTTAAACGGGCAGGGGCTGCATTAAAACACAAGAGTGGCTGCATTCTAAAACAGGAGTGGCTGCATTCTAAAACAGGAGAGGCAGTAGTCTAAAATGCGCAGTGGCTGCAGTCTAATGCAGGAGAGGCTGCATGCTGAAACAAGAGTTGCTGCATTCTAAAGCAGGAGTTGCTGCTTTCTAAAACAGCAGTGGCTGCATTCTAGAACAGGAGTTGCTGCATTCTAAAGGAGCAGAGAATAGATTCTAACTCAGGAGAGGCTGCATTCTAAAATGGGCAGAGGCTGCATTCTAAAACAGGAGAGGCTGCATTCTAAAACTGGCAGAGAATGCATTCTAAAACAGGAGAGGCAGCATTCTAAAACAGGAGAGGTTGCATTATACAACAAGAGTGGCTGTACTCTAAAATAGACAGGCTACATTATAATACAGGAGTGGCTGCATTCTGAAATGGACAGAGGCTGCACTATAAAACAGGAGTTGCTGCATTCTGAAACAGGAGTTACTGCATTCTGAAACAGGAGTTGTTGCATTCTAAAACAGCAGTGGCTGCATTCTAGAACAGGAGTTGCTGCATTCTAATGCAGCAGAGGCTGCATTCTAAAACAGGAGAGGCTGCATTATAAAACAGGAGAGGCTGCATTCTAAAACAGGTGTGGCTGCATTCTAAAACAGGAGTGGCTGCATTCTAAAACAGGAGAGGCAGCATTCTAAAATGCGCAGTGGCTGCAGTCTAATGCAGGAGATGCTGCACTCTTAAATGGAAAGAGGCTGCATTATAAAACAAGAGTGGCTGCATTGTAAAATTTGCATTGGCTGAAGTCTAATGCAGGAGAGGCTGTAGTCTAAAATGGGCAGAGACTGCACTCTAAAGCAGGAGTGGCTGCATTCTAAAATGCGCAGAGGCTGCACTGTAACGCAGCAGAGGCTGCATTCTGAAACAGGAGTGGCTGCATTCTAAAACAGGAGTGGCTGCATTCTAAAACAGGAGAGGCTACATTCTAAAACAGGAGAGGCTGCATTCTAAAACAGGAAAGGCTGCATTCTTAAACGGGCAGGGGCTGCATTAAAAAACAAGAGTGGATGCATTCTAAAAAGGACAGAGGCTGCCTTCTAATGCAGGAGACGCTGAATTCTAAAATGGGCAGAGTCTACATTCTAAAATGGGCAGAGGCTGCATTCTAAAATGGGAGAGGCTGCATTCTAAAGTAGGACTGGCCATATTCTAAAATGTGCAGAGGCTCTATTCTAACACAGGAGAGGATGTATTCTAAAGCAGGAGTGGCTGCATTCTAAAACAAGAGTGGCTACATTCTAAAATGGGCAGAGGCTGCATTGTAAAACTAGAGTGGCTGCATTATAAAATTAGAGTGGCTGCATTCTAAAATTTGCATTGGCTGTAGTCTAATGCAAGAGAGGCTGCAGTCTAAAATTGGCAGAGACTGCATCCTAAAGCAGGAGTGGCTGCACTCTAAAATGCGCAGAGACTGCACTGTAGCACAGGAGAGGCTGTACTGTAAAACAGGAGTGGCTGCATTCTAAAACAGGAGTGGCTGCATTCTAAAACAGGAAAGGCTACATTCTAAAACAGGAGAGGCTGCATTCTAAAACAGGAAAGGCTGCATTCTTAAACGGGCAGGGGCTGCATTAAAAAACAAGAGTGGCTGCATTCTAAAACAGGAGAGGCAGTATTCTAAAATGCACAGTGGCTGCAGTCTAATGCAGGAGAGGCTGCATGCTGAAACAAGAGTTGCTGCATTCTAAAGCAGGGGTTGCTGCATTCTAAAACAGCAATGGCTGCATTCTAGAACAGGAGTTGCTGCATTCTAAAGCAGCAGAGGCTGCATTCTAAAACAGGAGAGGCTGCATTCTAAAACAGGAGAGGCTGCATTCTAAAACAGGTGTGGCTGCATTCTAAAACAGGAGAGGCTGCATTCTAAAACTGGCAGAGAATGCATTCTAAAACAGGAGAGTTTGCATTATACAACAAGAGTGGCTGTACTCTAAAATAGACAGGCTACATTATAATACAGGTGTGGCTGCATTCTGAAATGGACAGAGGCTGCACTATAAAACAGGAGTTGCTGCATTCTGAAACAGGAGTTGTTGCATTCCAGAACAGCAGTGGCTGCATTCTAGAAGAGGATTTGCTGCATTCTAATGCAGCAGAGGCGGCATTCTAAAACAGGAGAGGCTGCATTATAAAACAGGAGAGGCTGCATTCTAAAACAGGTGTGGCTGCATTCTAAAACAGGAGTGGCTGCATTCTAAAACAGGAGTGGCTGCATTCTAAAACAGGAGAGGCTGCATTCTAAAACTGGCAGAGAATGCATTCTAAAACAGGAGAGGCAGCATTCTAAAACAGGAGAGGTTGCATTATACAACAAGACTGGCTGTACTCTAAAATAGACAGGCTACATTATAATACAGGAGTGGCTGCATTCTGAAATGGACAGAGGCTGCACTATAAAACAGGAGTTGCTGCATTCTGAAACAGGAGTTACTGCATTCTGAAACAGGAGTTGTTGCATTCTAAAACAGCAGTGGCTGCATTATAGAACAGGAGTTGCTGCATTCTAATGCAGCAGAGGCTGCATTCTAAAACAGGAGAGGCTGCATTATAAAACAGGAGAGGCTGCATTCTAAAACAGGTGTGGCTGCATTCTAAAACAGGAGTGGCTGCATTCTAAAACAGGAGAGGCAGCATTCTAAAATGCGCAGTGGCTGCAGTCTAATGCAGGAGATGCTGCACTCTTAAATGGAAAGAGGCTGCATTATAAAACAAGAGTGGCTGCATTGTAAAATTTGCATTGGCTGAAGTCTAATGCAGGAGAGGCTGTAGTCTAAAATGGGCAGAGACTGCACTCTAAAGCAGGAGTGGCTGCATTCTAAAATGCGCAGAGGCTGCACTGTAACGCAGCAGAGGCTGTATTCTGAAACAGGAGTGGCTGCATTCTAAAACAGGAGTGGCTGCATTCTAAAACAGGAGAGGCTACATTCTAAAACAGGAGAGGCTGCATTCTAAAACAGGAAAGGCTGCATTCTTAAACGGGCTGGGGCTGCATTAAAAAACAAGAGTGGCTGCATTCTAAAATGGACAGAGGCTGCATTCTAATGCAGGAGACGCTGAATTCTAAAACGGGCAGAGTCTACATTCTAAAATGGGCAGAGGCTGCATTCTAAAATGGGAGAGGCTGCATTCTAAAGTAGGACTGGCCATATTCTAAAATGCGCAGAGGCTCTATTCTAACACAGGAGAGGATGTATTCTAAAGCAGGAGTGGCTGCATTCTAAAACAAGAGTGGCTACATTCTAAAATGGGCAGAGGCTGCATTGTAAAACAAGAGTGGCTGCATTATAAAATTAGAGTGGCTGCATTCTAAAATTTGCATTGGCTGTAGTCTAATGCAAGAGAGGCTGCAGTCTAAAATGGGCAGAGACTGCATCCTAAAGCAGGAGTGGCTGCACTCTAAAATGCGCAGAGACTGCACTGTAGCGCAGGAGAGGCTGTATTCTAAAACAGGAGTGGCTGCATTCTAAAACAGGAGTGGCTGCATTCTAAAACAGGAAAGGCTACATTCTAAAACAGGAGAGGCTGCATTCTAAAACAGGAAAGGCTGCATTCTTAAACGGGCAGGGGCTGCATTAAAAAACAAGAGTGGCTGCATTCTAAAACAGGAGAGGCAGTATTCTAAAATGCACAGTGGCTGCAGTCTAATGCAGGAGAGGCTGCATTCTAAAACAGGTGTGGCTGCATTCTAAAACAGGAGTGGCTGCATTCTAAAACAGGAGTGGCTGCATTCTAAAACAGGAGAGGCTGCATTCTAAAACTGGCAGAGAATGCATTCTAAAACAGGAGAGGCAGCATTCTAAAACAGGAGAGGTTGCATTATACAACAAGAGTGGCTGTACTCTAAAATAGACAGGCTACATTATAATACAGGAGTGGCTGCATTCTGAAATGGACAGAGGCTGCACTATAAAACAGGAGTTGCTGCATTCTGAAACAGGAGTTACTGCATTCTGAAACAGGAGTTGTTGCATTCTAAAACAGCAGTGGCTGCATTCTAGAACAGGAGTTGCTGCATTCTAAAACAGGAGAGGCTGCATTATAAAACAGGAGAGGCTGCATTCTAAAACAGGTGTGGCTGCATTCTAAAACAGGAGTTGCTGCATTCTAAAACAGGAGAGGCAGCATTCTAAAATGCGCAGTGGCTGCAGTCTAATGCAGGAGATGCTGCACTCTTAAATGGAAAGAGGCTGCATTCTAAAACAGGAAAGGCTGCATTCTTAAACGGGCAGGGGCTGCATTAAAAAACAAGAGTGGCTGCATTCTAAAACAGGAGAGGCAGTATTCTAAAATGCACAGTGGCTGCAGTCTAATGCAGGAGAGGCTGCATGCTGAAACAAGAGTTGCTGCATTCTAAATGAGGGGTTGCTGCATTCTAAAACAGCAGTGGCTGCATTCTAGAACAGGAGTTGCTGCATTCTAAAACATCAGAGGCTGCATTCTAAAACAGCAGTGGCTGCATTTTAAAACATGAGACGCTGCATTCTAAAACAGGAGTGGCTACATTCTAAAACAGGAGAGGCTGCATTATACAACAAGAGTGGCTGCATTCTAAAATAGACAGGCTGCATTCTAAAACAGGAGTGGCTGCATCCTATAATGCGCAGAGGCTGTACTCTAATGCAGGAGAGGCTGCATTCAAAAACAGGTGTGGCTGCATTCTAAAACAGGAGAGGCAGCATTCTAAAACAGGAGAGGTTCCATTATACAACAAGAGTGGCTGTACTCTAAAATAGACAGGCTACATTATAATACAGGAGTGGCTGCATTCTGAAATGGACAGAGGCTGCACTATAAAACAGGAGTTGCTGCATTCTGAAACAGGAGTTGCTGCATTCTGAAACAAGAGTTGTTGCATTCTAAAACAGCAGTGGCTGCATTCTAGAACAGGAGTTGCTGCATTATAAAACAGGAGAGACTGCACTCTAAAGCAGGAGTGGCTGCATTCTAAAATGCGCAGAGGCTGCACTGTAACGCAGCAGAGGCTGTATTCTGAAACAGGAGTGGCTGCATTCTAAAACAGGAGTGGCTGCATTCTAAAACAGGAGAGGCTACATTCTAAAACAGGAGAGGCTGCATTCTAAAACAGGAAAGGCTGCATTCTTAAACGGGCAGGGGCTGCATTAAAAAACAAGAGTGGCTGCATTCTAAAACAGGAGTGGCTGCATTCTAAAACAGGAGAGGCAGTAGTCTAAAATGCGCAGTGGCTGCAGTATAATGCAGGAGAGGCTGCATGCTGAAACAAGAGTTGCTGCATTCTAAAGCAGGAGTTGCTGCATTCTAAAACAGCGGTGGCTGCATTCTAGAACAGGAGTGGCTGCATTCTAAAGCAGCATAGGCTGCATTCTAAAACAGGAGAGGCTGCATTCTAAAACAGGAGAGGCTGCATTCAAAAACAGGTGTGGCTGCATTCTAAAACAGGAGAGGCTGCATTCTAAAACTGGCAGAGAATGCATTCTAAAACAGGAGAGGCAGCATTCTAAAACAGGAGAGGTTGCATTATACAACAAGCGTGGCTGTACTCTAAAATAGACAGGCTACATTATAATACAGGAGTGGCTGCATTCTGAAATGGACAGAGGCTGCACTATAAAACAGGAGTTGCTGCATTCTGAAACAGGAGTTACTGCATTCTGAAACAGGAGTTGTTGCATTCTAAAACAGCAGTGGCTGCATTCTAGAACAGGAGTTGCTGCATTCTAATGCAGCAGAGGCTGCATTCTAAAACAGGAGAGGCTGCATTATAAAACAGGAGAGGCTGCATTCTAAAACAGGTGTGGCTGCATTCTAAAACAGGAGTGGCTGCATTCTAAAACAGGAGAGGCAGCATTCTAAAATGCGCAGTGGCTGCAGTCTAATGCAGGAGATGCTGCACTCTTAAATGGAAAGAGGCTGCATTATAAAACAAGAGTGGCTGCATTCTAAAATTTGTATTGGATGAAGTCTAATGCAGGAGGGGCTGTAGTCTAAAATGGGCAGAGACTGCACTCTAAAGCAGGAGTGGATGCATTCTAAAATGCGCAGAGGCTGCACTGTAACGCAGCAGAGGCTGTATTCTGAAACAGGAGTGGCTGCATTCTAAAACAGGAGTGGCTGCATTCTAAAACAGGAGAGGCTACATTCTAAAACAGGAGAGGCTGCATTCTAAAACAGGAAAGGCTGCATTCTTAAACGGGCAGGGGCTGCATTAAAAAACAAGAGTGGCTGCATTCTAAAACAGGAGTGGCTGCATTCTAAAACAGGAGAGGCAGTAGTCTAAAATGCGCAGTGGCTGCAGTCTAATGCAGGAGAGGCTGCATGCTGAAACAAGAGTTGCTGCATTCTAAAGCAGGAGTTGCTGCTTTCTAAAACAGCAGTGGCTGCATTCTAGAACAGGAGTTGCTGCATTCTGAAGCAGCATAGGCTGCATTCTAAAACAGGAGAGGCTGCATTCTAATACAGGAGTGGCTGCATTCAAAAACAGGTGTGGCTGCATTCTAAAACAGGAGAGGCTGCATTCTAAAACTGGCAGAGAATGCATTCTAAAACAGGAGAGGCAGCATTCTAAAACAGGAGAGGTTGCATTATACAACAAGAGTGGCTGTACTCTAAAATAGACAGGCTACATTATAATACAGGAGTGGCTGCATTCTGAAATGGACAGAGGCTGCACTATAAAACAGGAGTTGCTGCATTCTGAAACAGGAGTTGCTGCATTCTGAAACAGGAGTTGTTGCATTCTAAAACAGCAGTGGCTGCATTCTAGAACAGGAGTTGCTGCATTCTAATGCAGCAGAGGCTGCATTCTAAAACAGGAGAGGCTGCATTATAAAACAGGAGAGGCTGCATTCTAAAACAGGTGTGGCTGCATTCTAAAACAGGAGTGGCTGCATTCTAAAACAGGAGTGGCTGCATTCTAAAACAGGAGAGGCAGCATTCTAAAATGCGCAGTGGCTGCAGTCTAATGCAGGAGATGCTGCACTCTTAAATGGAAAGAGGCTGCATTATAAAACAAGAGTGGCTGCATTGTAAAATTTGCATTGGCTGAAGTCTAATGCAGGAGAGGCTGTAGTCTAAAATGGGCAGAGACTGCACTCTAAAGCAGGAGTGGCTGCATTCTAAAATGCGCAGAGGCTGCACTGTAACGCAGCAGAGGCTGTATTCTGAAACAGGAGTGGCTGCATTCTAAAACAGGAGTGGCTGCATTCTAAAACAGGAGAGGCTACATTCTAAAACAGGAGAGGCTACATTCTAAAACAGGAGAGGCTGCATTCTAAAACAGGAAAGGCTGCATTCTGAAACGGGCAGGGGCTGCATTAAAAAACAAGAGTGGCTGCATTCTAAAATTTGCATTGGCGGTAGTCTAATGCAGGAGACGCTGCATTCGAAAATGCGCAGAGGCTGCAGTGTAGCGCAGGAGAGCCTTTATTCTAAAACAGTAGGGGCTGCATTGTAAAACAGGAGTGGCTGCATTCTAAAACAGGAGTGATTACATTCTAAAACAGGAGAGGCTGCATTCTAAAACAGGAAAGGCTGCATTCTTAAACGGGCAGGGGCTGCATTAAAACACAAGAGTGGCTGCATTCTAAAACAGGAGTGGCTGCATTCTAAAACAGGAGAGGCAGTAGTCTAAAATGCGCAGTGGCTGCAGTCTAATGCAGGAGAGGCTGCATGCTGAAACAAGAGTTGCTGCATTCTAAAGCAGGAGTTGCTGCTTTCTAAAACAGCAGTGGCTGCATTCTAGAACAGGAGTTGCTGCATTCTAAAGGAGCAGAGAATAGATTCTAACTCAGGAGAGGCTGCATTCTAAAATGGGCAGAGGCTGCATTCTAAAACAGGAGAGGCTGCATTCTAAAACTGGCAGAGAATGCATTCTAAAACAGGAGAGGCAGCATTCTAAAACAGGAGAGGTTGCATTATACAACAAGAGTGGCTGTACTCTAAAATAGACAGGCTACATTATAATACAGGAGTGGCTGCATTCTGAAATGGACAGAGGCTGCACTATAAAACAGGAGTTGCTGCATTCTGAAACAGGAGTTACTGCATTCTGAAACAGGAGTTGTTGCATTCTAAAACAGCAGTGGCTGCATTCTAGAACAGGAGTTGCTGCATTCTAATGCAGCAGAGGCTGCATTCTAAAACAGGAGAGGCTGCATTATAAAACAGGAGAGGCTGCATTCTAAAACAGGTGTGGCTGCATTCTAAAACAGGAGTGGCTGCATTCTAAAACAGGAGAGGCAGCATTCTAAAATGCGCAGTGGCTGCAGTCTAATGCAGGAGATGCTGCACTCTTAAATGGAAAGAGGCTGCATTATAAAACAAGAGTGGCTGCATTGTAAAATTTGCATTGGCTGAAGTCTAATGCAGGAGAGGCTGTAGTCTAAAATGGGCAGAGACTGCACTCTAAAGCAGGAGTGGCTGCATTCTAAAATGCGCAGAGGCTGCACTGTAACGCAGCAGAGGCTGCATTCTGAAACAGGAGTGGCTGCATTCTAAAACAGGAGTGGCTGCATTCTAAAACAGGAGAGGCTACATTCTAAAACAGGAGAGGCTGCATTCTAAAACAGGAAAGGCTGCATTCTTAAACGGGCAGGGGCTGCATTAAAAAACAAGAGTGGATGCATTCTAAAAAGGACAGAGGCTGCCTTCTAATGCAGGAGACGCTGAATTCTAAAATGGGCAGAGTCTACATTCTAAAATGGGCAGAGGCTGCATTCTAAAATGGGAGAGGCTGCATTCTAAAGTAGGACTGGCCATATTCTAAAATGTGCAGAGGCTCTATTCTAACACAGGAGAGGATGTATTCTAAAGCAGGAGTGGCTGCATTCTAAAACAAGAGTGGCTACATTCTAAAATGGGCAGAGGCTGCATTGTAAAACTAGAGTGGCTGCATTATAAAATTAGAGTGGCTGCATTCTAAAATTTGCATTGGCTGTAGTCTAATGCAAGAGAGGCTGCAGTCTAAAATTGGCAGAGACTGCATCCTAAAGCAGGAGTGGCTGCACTCTAAAATGCGCAGAGACTGCACTGTAGCACAGGAGAGGCTGTACTGTAAAACAGGAGTGGCTGCATTCTAAAACAGGAGTGGCTGCATTCTAAAACAGGAAAGGCTACATTCTAAAACAGGAGAGGCTGCATTCTAAAACAGGAAAGGCTGCATTCTTAAACGGGCAGGGGCTGCATTAAAAAACAAGAGTGGCTGCATTCTAAAACAGGAGAGGCAGTATTCTAAAATGCACAGTGGCTGCAGTCTAATGCAGGAGAGGCTGCATGCTGAAACAAGAGTTGCTGCATTCTAAAGCAGGGGTTGCTGCATTCTAAAACAGCAATGGCTGCATTCTAGAACAGGAGTTGCTGCATTCTAAAGCAGCAGAGGCTGCATTCTAAAACAGGAGAGGCTGCATTCTAAAACAGGAGAGGCTGCATTCAAAAACAGGTGTGGCTGTATTCTAAAACAGGAGAGGCTGCATTCTAAAACTGGCAGAGAATGCATTCTAAAACAGGAGAGTTTGCATTATACAACAAGAGTGGCTGTACTCTAAAATAGACAGGCTACATTATAATACAGGTGTGGCTGCATTCTGAAATGGACAGAGGCTGCACTATAAAACAGGAGTTGCTGCATTCTGAAACAGGAGTTGTTGCATTCCAGAACAGCAGTGGCTGCATTCTAGAAGAGGATTTGCTGCATTCTAATGCAGCAGAGGCGGCATTCTAAAACAGGAGAGGCTGCATTATAAAACAGGAGAGGCTGCATTCTAAAACAGGTGTGGCTGCATTCTAAAACAGGAGTGGCTGCATTCTAAAACAGGAGTGGCTGCATTCTAAAACAGGAGAGGCTGCATTCTAAAACTGGCAGAGAATGCATTCTAAAACAGGAGAGGCAGCATTCTAAAACAGGAGAGGTTGCATTATACAACAAGACTGGCTGTACTCTAAAATAGACAGGCTACATTATAATACAGGAGTGGCTGCATTCTGAAATGGACAGAGGCTGCACTATAAAACAGGAGTTGCTGCATTCTGAAACAGGAGTTACTGCATTCTGAAACAGGAGTTGTTGCATTCTAAAACAGCAGTGGCTGCATTCTAGAACAGGAGTTGCTGCATTCTAATGCAGCAGAGGCTGCATTCTAAAACAGGAGAGGCTGCATTATAAAACAGGAGAGGCTGCATTCTAAAACAGGTGTGGCTGCATTCTAAAACAGGAGTGGCTGCATTCTAAAACAGGAGAGGCAGCATTCTAAAATGCGCAGTGGCTGCAGTCTAATGCAGGAGATGCTGCACTCTTAAATGGAAAGAGGCTGCATTATAAAACAAGAGTGGCTGCATTGTAATATTTGCATTGGCTGAAGTCTAATGCAGGAGAGGCTGTAGTCTAAAATGGGCAGAGACTGCACTCTAAAGCAGGAGTGGCTGCATTCTAAAATGCGCAGAGGCTGCACTGTAACGCAGCAGAGGCTGTATTCTGAAACAGGAGTGGCTGCATTCTAAAACAGGAGTGGCTGCATTCTAAAACAGGAGAGGCTACATTCTAAAACAGGAGAGGCTGCATTCTAAAACAGGAAAGGCTGCATTCTTAAACGGGCTGGGGCTGCATTAAAAAACAAGAGTGGCTGCATTCTAAAATGGACAGAGGCTGCATTCTAATGCAGGAGACGCTGAATTCTAAAACGGGCAGAGTCTACATTCTAAAATGGGCAGAGGCTGCATTCTAAAATGGGAGAGGCTGCATTCTAAAGTAGGACTGGCCATATTCTAAAATGCGCAGAGGCTCTATTCTAACACAGGAGAGGATGTATTCTAAAGCAGGAGTGGCTGCATTCTAAAACAAGAGTGGCTACATTCTAAAATGGGCAGAGGCTGCATTGTAAAACAAGAGTGGCTGCATTATAAAATTAGAGTGGCTGCATTCTAAAATTTGCATTGGCTGTAGTCTAATGCAAGAGAGGCTGCAGTCTAAAATGGGCAGAGACTGCATCCTAAAGCAGGAGTGGCTGCACTCTAAAATGCGCAGAGACTGCACTGTAGCACAGGAGAGGCTGTATTCTAAAACAGGAGTGGCTGCATTCTAAAATAGGAGTGGCTGCATTCTAAAACAGGAAAGGCTACATTCTAAAACAGGAGAGGCTGCATTCTAAAACAGGAAAGGCTGCATTCTTAAACGGGCAGGGGCTGCATTAAAAAACAAGAGTGGCTGCATTCTAAAACAGGAGAGGCAGTATTCTAAAATGCACAGTGGCTGCAGTCTAATGCAGGAGAGGCTGCATGCTGAAACAAGAGTTGCTGCATTCTAAAGCAGGGGTTGCTGCATTCTAAAACAGCAGTGGCTGCATTCTAGAACAGGAGTTGCTGCATTCTAAAGCAGCAGAGGCTGCATTCTAAAACAGGAGAGGCTGCATTCTAAAACAGGAGAGGCTGCATTCTAAAACAGGTGTGGCTGCATTCTAAAACAGGAGAGGCTGCATTCTAAAACTGGCAGAGAATGCATTCTAAAACAGGAGAGTTTGCATTATACAACAAGAGTGGCTGTACTCTAAAATAGATGCGCTACATTTTAATACAGGAGTGGCTGCATTCTGAAATGGACAGAGGCTGCACTATAAAACAGGAGTTGCTGCATTCTGAAACAGGAGTTGTTGCATTCCAGAACAGCAGTGGCTGCATTCTAGAAGAGGATTTGCTGCATTCTAATGCAGCAGAGGCGGCATTCTAAAACAGGAGAGGCTGCATTATAAAACAGGAGAGGCTGCATTCTAAAACAGGTGTGGCTGCATTCTAAAACAGGAGTGGCTTCATTCTAAAACAGGAGTGGCTACATTCTAAAACAGGAGAGGCTGCATTCTAAAACTGGCAGAGAATGCATTCTAAAACAGGAGAGGCAGCATTCTAAAACAGGACAGGTTGCATTATACAACAAGAGTGGCTGTACTCTAAAATAGACAGGCTACATTATAATACAGGAGTGCCTGCATTCTGAAATGGACAGAGGCTGCACTATAAAACAGGAGTTGCTGCATTCTGAAACAGGAGTTACTGCATTCTGAAACAGGAGTTGTTGCATTCTGAAACAGCAGTGGCTGCATTCTAGAACAGGAGTTGCTGCATTCTAATGCAGCAGAGGCTGCATTCTAAAACAGGAGAGGCTGCATTATAAAACAGGAGTGGCTGCATTCTAAAACAGGAGTGGCTGCATTCTAAAACAGGAGAGGCTACATTCTAAAACAGGAGAGGCTGCATTCTAAAACAGGAAAGGCTGCATTCTTAAACGGGCAGGGGCTGCATTAAAAAACAAGAGTGGCTGCATTCTAAAATGGACAGAGGCTGCATTCTAATGCAGGAGACGCTGAATTCTAAAACGGGCAGAGTCTACATTCTAAAATGGGCAGAGGCTGCATTCTAAAATGGGAGAGGCTGCATTCTAAAGTAGGACTGGCCATATTCTAAAATGCGCAGAGGCTCTATTCTAACACAGGAGAGGATGTATTCTAAAGCAGGAGTGGCTGCATTCTAAAACAAGAGTGGCTACATTCTAAAATGGGCAGAGGCTGCATTGTAAAACAAGAGTGGCTGCATTATAAAATTAGAGTGGCTGCATTCTAAAATTTGCATTGGCTGTAGTCTAATGCAAGAGAGGCTGCAGTCTAAAATGGGCAGAGACTGCATCCTAAAGCAGGAGTGGCTGCACTCTAAAATGCGCAGAGACTGCACTGTAGCGCAGGAGAGGCTGTATTCTAAAACAGGAGTGGCTGCATTCTAAAACAGGAGTGGCTGCATTCTAAAACAGGAAAGGCTACATTCTAAAACAGGAGAGGCTGCATTCTAAAACAGGAAAGGCTGCATTCTTAAACGGGCAGGGGCTGCATTAAAAAACAAGAGTGGCTGCATTCTAAAACAGGAGAGGCAGTATTCTAAAATGCACAGTGGCTGCAGTCTAATGCAGGAGAGGCTGCATGCTGAAACAAGAGTTGCTGCATTCTAAAGCAGGGGTTGCTGCATTCTAAAACAGCAGTGGCTGCATTCTAGAACAGGAGTTGCTGCATTCTAAAGCAGCAGAGGCTGCATTCTAAAACAGGAGAGGCTGCATTCTAAAACAGGAGAGGCTGCATTCTAAAACAGGAGTGGCTGCATTCTAAAACAGGAGAGGCTGCATTCTAAAACTGGCAGAGAATGCATTCTAAAACAGGAGAGTTTGCATTATACAACAAGAGTGGCTGTACTCTAAAATAGACAGGCTACATTATAATACAGGAGTGGCTGCATTCTGAAATGGACAGAGGCTGCACTATAAAACAGGAGTTGCTGCATTCTGAAACAGGAGTTGTGACATTCCAGAACAGCAGTGGCTGCATTATAGAAGAAGAGTTGCTGCATTCTAATGCAGCAGAGGCGGCATTCTAAAACAGGAGAGGCTGCATTATAAAACAGGAGTGGCTGCATTCTAAAACAGGTGAGGCTGCATTCTAAAACAGGAGTGGCTGCATTCTAAAACAGGAGTGGCTGCATTCTAAAACAGGAGAGGCTGCATTCTAAAACAGGAAAGGCTGCATTCTTAAACGGGCAGGGGCTGCATTAAAAAACAAGAGTGGCTGCATTCTAAAACAGGAGTGGCTGCATTCTAAAACAGGAGAGGCAGTAGTCTAAAATGCGCATTGGCTGCATTCTAAAACTGGCAGAGAATGCATTCTAAAACAGGAGAGGCAGCATTCTAAAACAGGACAGGTTGCATTATACAACAAGAGTGGCTGTACTCTAAAATAGACAGGCTACATTATAATACAGGAGTGGCTGCATTCTGAAATGGACAGAGGCTGCACTATAAAACAGGAGTTGCTGCATTCTGAAACAGGAGTTGCTGCATTCTGAAACAGGAGTTGTTGCATTCTAAAACAGCAGTGGCTGCATTCTAGAACAGGAGTTGCTGCATTCTAATGCAGCAGAGGCTGCATTCTAAAACAGGAGAGGCTGCATTATAAAACAGGAGAGGCTGCATTCTAAAACAGGTGTGGCTGCATTCTAAAACAGGAGTGGCTGCATTCTAAAACAGGAGAGGCAGCATTCTAAAATGCGCAGTGGCTGCAGTCTAATGCAGGAGATGCTGCACTCTTAAATGGAAAGAGGCTGCATTATAAAACAAGAGTGGCTGCATTGTAAAATTTGCATTGGCTGAAGTCTAATGCAGGAGAGGCTGTAGTCTAAAATGGGCAGAGACTGCACTCTAAAGCAGGAGTGGCTGCATTCTAAAATGCGCACAGGCTGCACTGTAACGCAGCAGAGGCTGTATTCTGAAACAGGAGTGGCTGCATTCTAAAACAGGAGTGGCTGCATTCTAAAACAGGAGAGGCTACATTCTAAAACAGGAGAGGCTGCATTCTAAAACAGGAAAGGCTGCATTCTTAAACGGGCAGGGGCTGCATTACAAAACAAGAGTGGCTGCATTCTAAAATGGACAGAGGCTGCATTCTAATGCAGGAGACGCTGAATTCTAAAACGGGCAGAGTCTACATTCTAAAATGGGCAGAGGCTGCATTCTAAAATGGGAGAGGCTGCATTCTAAAGTAGGACTGGCTACATTCTAAAATGCGCAGAGGCTCTATTCTAACACAGGAGAGGATGTATTCTAAAGCAGGAGTGGCTGCATTCTAAAACAAGAGTGGCTGCATTCTAAAACAGGAGAGGCAGTATTCTAAAATGCGCAGTGGCTGCAGTCTAATGCAGGAGAGGCTGCATGCTGAAACAAGAGTTGCTGCATTCTAAAGCAGGGGTTGCTGCATTCTAAAACAGCAGTGGCTGCATTCTAGAACAGGAGTTGCTGCATTCTAAAGCAGCAGAGGCTGCATTCTAAAACAGGAGAGGCTGCATTCTAAAACAGGAGAGGCTGCATTCTAAAACAGGAGTGGCTGCATTCTAAAACAGGAGAGGCTGCATTCTAAAACTGGCAGAGAATGCATTCTAAAACAGGAGAGTTTGCATTATACAACAAGAGTGGCTGTACTCTAAAATAGACAGGCTACATTATAATACAGGAGTGGCTGCATTCTGAAATGGACAGAGGCTGCACTATAAAACAGGAGTTGCTGCATTCTGAAACAGGAGTTGTGACATTCCAGAACAGCAGTGGCTGCATTATAGAAGAAGAGTTGCTGCATTCTAATGCAGCAGAGGCGGCATTCTAAAACAGGAGAGGCTGCATTATAAAACAGGAGTGGCTGCATTCTAAAACAGGTGAGGCTGCATTCTAAAACAGGAGTGGCTGCATTCTAAAACAGGAGTGGCTGCATTCTAAAACAGGAGAGGCTGCATTCTAAAACAGGAAAGGCTGCATTCTTAAACGGGCAGGGGCTGCATTAAAAAACAAGAGTGGCTGCATTCTAAAACAGGAGTGGCTGCATTCTAAAACAGGAGAGGCAGTAGTCTAAAATGCGCATTGGCTGCATTCTAAAACTGGCAGAGAATGCATTCTAAAACAGGAGAGGCAGCATTCTAAAACAGGACAGGTTGCATTATACAACAAGAGTGGCTGTACTCTAAAATAGACAGGCTACATTATAATACAGGAGTGGCTGCATTCTGAAATGGACAGAGGCTGCACTATAAAACAGGAGTTGCTGCATTCTGAAACAGGAGTTGCTGCATTCTGAAACAGGAGTTGTTGCATTCTAAAACAGCAGTGGCTGCATTCTAGAACAGGAGTTGCTGCATTCTAATGCAGCAGAGGCTGCATTCTAAAACAGGAGAGGCTGCATTATAAAACAGGAGAGGCTGCATTCTAAAACAGGTGTGGCTGCATTCTAAAACAGGAGTGGCTGCATTCTAAAACAGGAGAGGCAGCATTCTAAAATGCGCAGTGGCTGCAGTCTAATGCAGGAGATGCTGCACTCTTAAATGGAAAGAGGCTGCATTATAAAACAAGAGTGGCTGCATTGTAAAATTTGCATTGGCTGAAGTCTAATGCAGGAGAGGCTGTAGTCTAAAATGGGCAGAGACTGCACTCTAAAGCAGGAGTGGCTGCATTCTAAAATGCGCACAGGCTGCACTGTAACGCAGCAGAGGCTGTATTCTGAAACAGGAGTGGCTGCATTCTAAAACAGGAGTGGCTGCATTCTAAAACAGGAGAGGCTACATTCTAAAACAGGAGAGGCTGCATTCTAAAACAGGAAAGGCTGCATTCTTAAACGGGCAGGGGCTGCATTACAAAACAAGAGTGGCTGCATTCTAAAATGGAAAGAGGCTGCATTCTAATGCAGGAGACGCTGAATTCTAAAACGGGCAGAGTCTACATTCTAAAATGGGCAGAGGCTGCATTCTAAAATGGGAGAGGCTGCATTCTAAAGTAGGACTGGCTACATTCTAAAATGCGCAGAGGCTCTATTCTAACACAGGAGAGGATGTATTCTAAAGCAGGAGTGGCTGCATTCTAAAACAAGAGTGGCTACATTCTAAAATGGGCAGAGGCTGCATTGTAAAACAAGAGTGGCTGCATTATAAAATTAGAGTGGCTGCATTCTAAAATTTGCATTGGCTGTAGTCTAATGCAAGAGAGGCTGCAGTCTAAAATGGGCAGAGACTGCATCCTAAAGCAGGAGTGGCTGCACTCTAAAATGCGCAGAGACTGCACTGTAGCGCAGGAGAGGCTGTATTCTAAAACAGGAGTGGCTGCATTCTAAAACAGGAGTGGCTGCATTCTAAAACAGGAAAGGCTACATTCTAAAACAGGAGAGGCTGCATTCTAAAACAGGAAAGGCTGCATTCTTAAACGGGCAGGGGCTGCATTAAAAAACAAGAGTGGCTGCATTCTAAAACAGGAGAGGCAGTATTCTAAAATGCACAGTGGCTGCAGTCTAATGCAGGAGAGGCTGCATGCTGAAACAAGAGTTGCTGCATTCTAAAGCAGGGGTTGCTGCATTCTAAAACAGCAATGGCTGCATTCTAGAACAGGAGTTGCTGCATTCTAAAGCAGCAGAGGCTGCATTCTAAAGCAGCAGAGGCTGCATTCTAAAACAGGAGAGGCTGCATTCTAAAACAGGAGAGGCTGCATTCTAAAACAGGAGTGGCTGCATTCTAAAACAGGAGAGGCTGCATTCTAAAACTGGCAGAGAATGCATTCTAAAACAGGAGAGTTTGCATTATACAACAAGAGTGGCTGTACTCTAAAATAGACAGGCTACATTATAATACAGGAGTGGCTGCATTCTGAAATGGACAGAGGCTGCACTATAAAACAGGAGTTGCTGCATTCTGAAACAGGAGTTGTTGCATTCCAGAACAGCAGTGGCTGCATTATAGAAGAAGAGTTGCTGCATTCTAATGCAGCAGAGGCGGCATTCTAAAACAGGAGAGGCTGCATTATAAAACAGGAGAGGCTGCATTCTAAAACAGGTGTGGCTGCATTCTAAAACAGGAGTGGCTGCATTCTAAAACAGGAGTGGCTGCATTCTAAAACAGGAGAGGCTGCATTCTAAAACAGGAAAGGCTGCATTCTTAAACGGGCAGGGGCTGCATTAAAAAACAAGAGTGGCTGCATTCTAAAACAGGAGTGGCTGCATTCTAAAACAGGAGAGGCAGTAGTCTAAAATGCGCAGTGGCTGCATTCTAAAACTGGCAGAGAATGCATTCTAAAACAGGAGAGGCAGCATTCTAAAACAGGACAGGTTGCATTATACAACAAGAGTGGCTGTACTCTAAAATAGACAGGCTACATTACAATACAGGAGTGGCTGCATTCTGAAATGGACAGAGGCTGCACTATAAAACAGGAGTTGCTGCATTCTGAAACAGGAGTTGCTGCATTCTGAAACAGGAGTTGTTGCATTCTAAAACAGCAGTGGCTGCATTCTAGAACAGGAGTTGCTGCATTCTAATGCAGCAGAGGCTGCATTCTAAAACAGGAGAGGCTGCGTTATAAAACAGGAGAGGCTGCATTCTAAAACAGCTGTGGCTGCATTCTAAAACAGGAGTGGCTGCATTCTAAAACAGGAGAGGCAGCATTCTAAAATGCGCAGTGGCTGCAGTCTAATGCAGGAGATGCTGCACTCTTAAATGGAAAGAGGCTGCATTATAAAACAAGAGTGGCTGCATTGTAAAATTTGCATTGGCTGAAGTCTAATGCAGGAGAGGCTGTAGTCTAAAATGGGCAGAGACTGCACTCTAAAGCAGGAGTGGCTGCATTCTAAAATGCGCACAGGCTGCACTGTAACGCAGCAGAGGCTGTATTCTGAAACAGGAGTGGCTGCATTCTAAAACAGGAGTGGCTGCATTCTAAAACAGGAGAGGCTACATTCTAAAACAGGAGAGGCTGCATTCTAAAACAGGAAAGGCTGCATTCTTAAACGGGCTGGGGCTGCATTAAAAAACAAGAGTGGCTGCATTCTAAAATGGACAGAGGCTGCATTCTAATGCAGGAGACGCTGAATTCTAAAACGGGCAGAGTCTACATTCTAAAATGGGCAGAGGCTGCATTCTAAAATGGGAGAGGCTGCATTCTAAAGTAGGACTGGCTACATTCTAAAATGCGCAGAGGCTCTATTCTAACACAGGAGAGGATGTATTCTAAAGCAGGAGTGGCTGCATTCTAAAACAAGAGTGGCTGCATTCTAAAACAGGAGAGGCAGTATTCTAAAATGCGCAGTGGCTGCAGTCTAATGCAGGAGAGGCTGCATGCTGAAACAAGAGTTGCTGCATTCTAAAGCAGGGGTTGCTGCATTCTAAAACAGCAGTGGCTGCATTCTAGAACAGGAGTTGCTGCATTCTAAAACATCAGAGGCTGCATTCTAAAACAGGAGTGGCTGCATTTTAAAACATGAGACGCTGCATTCTAAAACAGGAGTGGCTACATTCTAAAACAGGAGAGGCTGCATTATACAACAAGAGTGGCTGCATTCTAAAATAGACAGGCTGCATTCTAAAACAGGAGTGGCTGCATCCTATAATGCGCAGAGGCTGTACTCTAATGCAGGAGAGGCTGCATTCAAAAACAGGTGTGGCTGCATTCTAAAACAGGAGAGGCTGCATTCTAAAACTGGCAGAGAATGCATTCTAAAACAGGAGAGGTAGCATTCTAAAACAGGAGAGGTTCCATTATACAACAAGAGTGGCTGTACTCTAAAATAGACAGGCTACATTAAAATACAGGAGTGGCTGCATTCTGAAATGGACAGAGGCTGCACTATAAAACAGGAGTTGCTGCATTCTGAAACAGGAGTTGCTGCATTCTGAAACAGGAGTTGTTGCATTCTAAAACAGGAGAGGCTGCATTCTAAAACTGGCAGAGAATGCATTCTAAAACAGGAGAGGCAGCATTCTAAAACAGGAGAGGTTCCATTATACAACAAGAGTGGCTGTACTCTAAAATAGACAGGCTACATTAAAATACAGGAGTGGCTGCATTCTGAAATGGACAGAGGCTGCACTATAAAACAGGACTTGCTGCATTCTGAAACAGGAGTTGCTGCATTCTGAAACAGGAGTTGTTGCATTCTAAAACAGCAGTGGCTGCATTCTAGAACAGGAGTTGCTGCATTATAAAACAGGAGAGGCTGCATTCTAAAACAGGTGTGGCTGCATTCTAAAACAGGAGTGGCTGCATTCTAAAACAGGAGAGGCAGCATTCTAAAACGCGCAGTGGCTGCAGTCTAATGCAGGAGATGCTGCACTCTTAAATGGAAAGAGGCTGCATTATAAAACAAGAGTGGCTGCATTGTAAAATTTGCATTGGCTGAAGTCTAATGCAGGAGAGGCTGTAGTCTAAAATGGGCAGAGACTGCACTCTAAAGCAGGAGTGGCTGCATTCTAAAATGCGCAGAGGCTGCACTGTAACGCAGCAGAGGCTGTATTCTGAAACAGGAGTGGCTGCATTCTAAAACAGGAGTGGCTGCATTCTAAAACAGGAGAGGCTACATTCTAAAACAGGAGAGGCTGCATTCTAAAACAGGAAAGGCTGCATTCTTAAACGGGCAGGGGCTGCATTAAAAAACAAGAGTGGCTGCATTCTAAAACAGGAGTGGCTGCATTCTAAAACAGGAGAGGCAGTAGTCTAAAATGCGCAGTGGCTGCAGTATAATGCAGGAGAGGCTGCATGCTGAAACAAGAGTTGCTGCATTCTAAAGCAGGAGTTGCTGCATTCTAAAACAGCGGTGGCTGCATTCTAGAACAGGAGTTGCTGCATTCTAAAGCAGCATAGGCTGCATTCTAAAACAGGAGAGGCTGCATTCTAAAACAGGAGAGGCTGCATTCAAAAACAGGTGTGGCTGCATTCTAAAACAGGAGAGGCTGCATTCTAAAACTGGCAGAGAATGCATTCTAAAACAGGAGAGGCAGCATTCTAAAACAGGAGAGGTTGCATTATACAACAAGCGTGGCTGTACTCTAAAATAGACAGGCTACATTATAATACAGGAGTGGCTGCATTCTGAAATGGACAGAGGCTGCACTATAAAACAGGACTTGCTGCATTCTGAAACAGGAGTTACTGCATTCTGAAACAGGAGTTGTTGCATTCTGAAACAGCAGTGGCTGCATTCTAGAACAGGAGTTGCTGCATTCTAATGCAGCAGAGGCTGCATTCTAAAACAGGAGAGGCTGCATTATAAAACAGGAGAGGCTGCATTCTAAAACAGGTGTGGCTGCATTCTAAAACAGGAGTGGCTGCATTCTAAAACAGGAGAGGCAGCATTCTAAAATGCGCAGTGGCTGCAGTCTAATGCAGGAGATGCTGCACTCTTAAATGGAAAGAGGCTGCATTATAAAACAAGAGTGGCTGCATTGTAAAATTTGCATTGGCTGAAGTCTAATGCAGGAGAGGCTGTAGTCTAAAATGGGCAGAGACTGCACTCTAAAGCAGGAGTGGCTGCATTCTAAAATGCGCAGAGGCTGCACTGTAACGCAGCAGAGGCTGTATTCTGAAACAGGAGTGGCTGCATTCTAAAACAGGAGTGGCTGCATTCTAAAACAGGAGAGGCTACATTCTAAAACAGGAGAGGCTGCATTCTAAAACAGGAAAGGCTGCATTCTTAAACGGGCAGGGGCTGCATTAAAAAACAAGAGTGGCTGCATTCTAAAATGGACAGAGGCTGCATTCTAATGCAGGAGACGCTGAATTCTAAAACGGGCAGAGTCTACATTCTAAAATGGGCAGAGGCTGCATTCTAAAATGGGAGAGGCTGCATTCTAAAGTAGGACTGGCTACATTCTAAAATGCGCAGAGGCTCTATTCTAACACAGGAGAGGATGTATTCTAAAGCAGGAGTGGCTGCATTCTAAAACAAGAGTGGCTACATTCTAAAATGGGCAGAGGCTGCATTGTAAAACAAGAGTGGCTGCATTATAAAATTAGAGTGGCTGCATTCTAAAATTTGCATTGGCTGTAGTCTAATGCAAGAGAGGCTGCAGTCTAAAATGGGCAGAGACTGCATCCTAAAGCAGGAATGGCTGCACTCTAAAATGCGCAGAGACTGCACTGTAGCGCAGGAGAGGCTGTATTCTAAAACAGGAGTGGCTGCATTCTAAAACAGGAGTGGCTGCATTCTAAAACAGGAAAGGCTACATTCTAAAACAGGAGAGGCTGCATTCTAAAACAGGAAAGGCTGCATTCTTAAACGGGCAGGGGCTGCATTAAAAAACAAGAGTGGCTGCATTCTAAAACAGGAGAGGCAGTATTCTAAAATGCACAGTGGCTGCAGTCTAATGCAGGAGAGGCTGCATGCTGAAACAAGAGTTGCTGCATTCTAAAGCAGGGGTTGCTGCATTCTAAAACAGCAGTGGCTGCATTTTAGAACAGGAGTTGCTAATTCTAAAGCAGCAGAGGCTGCATTCTAAAACAGCAGAGGCTGCATTCTAAAACAGGAGAGGCTGCATTCAAAAACAGGTGTGGCTGTATTCTAAAACAGGAGAGGCTGCATTCTAAAACTGGCAGAGAATGCATTCTAAAACAGGAGAGGCAGCATTCTAAAACAGGAAAGGCTACATTCTAAAACAGGAGAGGCTGCATTCTAAAACAGGAAAGGCTGCATTCTTAAACGGGCAGGGGCTGCATTAAAAAACAAGAGTGGCTGCATTCTAACACAGGAGAGGCAGTATTCTAAAATGCACAGTGGCTGCAGTCTAATGCAGGAGAGGCTGCATGCTGAAACAAGAGTTGCTGCATTCTAAAGCAGGGGTTGCTGCATTCTAAAACAGCAGTGGCTGCATTCTAGAACAGGAGTTGCTGCACTCTAAAGCAGCAGAGGCTGCATTCTAAAACAGGAGAGGCTGCATTCAAAAACAGGTGTGGCTGCATTCTAAAACAGGAGAGGCTGCATTCTAAAACTGGCAGAGAATGCATTCTAAAACAGGAGAGGCAGCATTCTAAAACAGGAGAGGTTGCATTATACAACAAGAGTGGCTGTACTCTAAAATAGACAGGCTACATTATAATACAGGAGTGGCTGCATTGTGAAATGGACAGAGGCTGCACTATAAAACAGGAGTTGCTGCATTCTGAAACAGGAGTTACTGCATTCTGAAACAGGAGTTGTTGCATTCCAGAACAGCAGTGGCTGCATTCTAGAACAGGAGTTGCTGCATTCTAATGCAGCAGAGGTGGCATTCTAAAACAGGTGTGGCTGCATTCTAAAACAGGAGTGGCTGCATTCTAAAACAGGAGTGGCTGCAGTCTACTGCAGGAGAGGCTGCACTCTTAAATGGACAGAGGCTGCATTATAAAACAAGAGTGGCTGCATTCTAAAATTTGCATTGGCTGCAGTCTAATGCAGGAGAGGCTGCAGTCTAAAATGGGCAGAGACTGCACTCTAAAGCAGGAGTGGCTGCATTCTAAAATGCGCAGAGGCTGCACTGTAGTGCAGGAGAGGCTGTATTCTAAAACAGGAGTGGCTGCATTCTAAAACAGGAGTGGCTGCATTCTAAAACAGGAGAGGCTACATTCTAAAACAGGAGAGGCTGCATTCTAAAACAGGAAAGGCTGCATTCTTAAATGGGCAGGGGCTGCATTAAAAAACAAGAGTGGCTGCATTCTAAAATGGACAGAGGCTGCATTCTAATGCAGGAGACGCTGCATTCTAAAACGGGCAGTGTCTACATTCTAAAATGGGCCGAGGCTGCATTTTAAAACAGGAGAGGCTACATTCTAAAACAGGCAGAGGCTGCATTCTAAAATGGGCAGAGGCTGCATTCTAAAACGGGAGAGGCTGGCTTCTAAAACAGGAGTTGCTGCATTCTGAAAGAAGCGTTGCTGCATTCTAAAACAGGAGTGGCTACGTTCTTAAGCAGTACTTGCTGCATTCTAAAACAGCAGTGGCTGCATTCTAAAACAGGAGTTGTTGCATTCTAAAACAGCAGATACAGCATTCTAAGATGGGAGAGGCTGCATTCAAAAACATGAGAGGCTGCATTCTAAAACAGAAGTTGCTGCATTCTAAAACAAGAGTGTCTGCATTCTAAAATGGGCAGAGGCTGCACTGTAGGGCAGAAGAGGCTGTATCCTACAACAGGAGTGGCTGCATTCTAAAACAGGAGAGTCTGCATTCTTAAACAGGCGTCGCTGATTTCTAAGATAGGAGTGGCTGCATTCTAAAACAGGAGAGGCTGCATTCTAAAACAGGAGTGGCTGCATTCTAAAATGGACAGAGGCTGCATTCTAACGCAGGGGAGGCTGCATTCTAAAATGGGCAGAGGCTACATGCTAAAACGGGCGGAGGCTGCATTCTAAAACAGGAGAGGCTACATTCTAAAACAGGAGTTGCTGAATTCTTAAACAGGAGAGGCTGCAATCTAAAACAGGCAGAGGCTGCTTTCTAAAATGCGCAGAGGCTGCACTCTAACACAGGAGAGGATGTATTCTAAAACAGGAGTGGCTGCATTCTAAAACAAGAGTGGCTGCATTCTAAAATGTGCAGAGACTGCATTATAAAACAAGTGTGGCTGCATTCTAAAACAGGAGAGGCTGTATTCTAAAACTGGCAGAGAATGCATTCTAAAACAAGAGTAGCTGCACTCCAAAACAAGAGTAGCTGCACTCCAAAACCAGAGTGGCTTCATTCTAAAACAGGAGAAGCTGCATTATAAAACCGGAGAGGATGCATTCTAAAGTAGGACTGGCCGCATTCTAAAATGCGCAGAGGCTGCACTCTAACACAGGAGAGGATGTATTCTAAAGCAGGAGTGGCTGCATTCTAAAACAAGAGTGGCTACATTCTAAAATGGGCAGAGGCTGCATTATAAAACATGAGTGGCTGCATTATAAAATAAGAGTGGCTGCATTCTAAAATTTTCATTGGCTGTAGTCTAATGCAGGAGAGGCTGCAGTCTAAAATGGGCAGAGACTGCACCCTAAAGCAGGAGTGGCTGCACTCTAAAATGCGCAGAGACTGCACTGTAGCACAGGAGAGGCTGTATTCTGAAACAGGAGTGTCTGCATTCTAAAACAGGAGAGGCTACATTCTAAAACAGGAAAGGCTGCATTCTAAAACAGGAAAGGCTGCATTCTTAAACGGGCAGGGGCTGCATTAAAAAACAAGAGTGGCTGCATTCTAAAACAGGAGTGGCTGCATTCTAAAACAGGAGAGGCAGTATTCTAAAATGCACAGTGGCTGCAGTCTAATGCAGGAGAGGCTGCATGCTGAAACAAGAGTTGCTGCATTCTAAAGCAGGAGTTGCTGCATTCTAAAACAGCAGTGGCTGCATTCTAGAACAGGAGTTGCTGCATTCTAAAGCAGCAGAGGCTGCATTCTAAAACAGGAGAGGCTGGCTTCTAAAGCAGGAGTTGCTGCATTCTGAAATAAGTGTTGATGCATTCAAAAACAGGAGTGGCTGCGTTCTTAAGCAGTAGTTGCTGCATTCTAAAACAGCAGTGGCTGCATTCTAAAACAGGAGTTGCTGCGTTCTAAAACAGCAGATGCCGCATTCTAAAATGGGAGAGGCTGCGTTCTAAAATGGGCAGAGGCTGCATTCAAAAACATGAGAGGCAGCATTCTAAAACAGGAGTTGCTGCATTCTGAAACAAGAGTAGCTGCGTTCTAAAATAGGCAGAGGCTGCATTCTGAAACAAGAGTGGCTGCATTCTAAAATGGGCAGAGGCTGCACTGTAGGGCAGAAGAGGCTGCATTCTACATCAGGAGTGGCTGCATTCTAAAACAGAAGTGGCTGCATCCTAAAATGGACAGAGGCTGCATTATACAAGCGTGGCTGCATTCCAAAATGGACAAGCTGCATCCTAAAGCAGGAGTGGCTACATTCTAAAATGGACACAGGCTGCATTACAAAACAGTAGTGGCTGCATCCTAAAATGCGTAGAGGCTGTTCTCTAATGCAGGAGAGACTGCATTCTAAAATGGGCAGAGACGGCACTGTAGCGCAGGAGAGGCTGTATTGTAAAACAGTAGCTGCTGCATTCTAAAACAGGAGTGGCTGCATTTTAAAACATGAGAGGCTGCATTCTAAAACAGGAGTGGCTGCATTTTAAAACATCAGAGGCTGCATTCTAAAACAGGAGTGGCTGCATTTTAAAACATGAGAGGCTGCATTCTAAAACAGGAGCAGCTGCATTTTAACATATGAGTGGCTGCATTCTAAAACAGGAGAAGCTGCATTCTAAAACAGGAGTGGCTACATTCTAAAACAGGAGAGGCTGCATTATACAACAAGAGTGGCTGCATTCTAAAATAGACAGGCTGCATTCTAAAACAGGAGGGGCTGCATCCTATAATGCGCAGAGGCTGTACTCTAATGCAGGAGAGACTGCATTCTAAAATGGGCAGAGACTGCACTGTAGCGCAGGAGAGGCTGTATTCTAAAAGAGTAGTTGCTGCATTCTAAAACAGGTGCGGGTGCATTTTAAAATATGAGTGGCTGCATTCTAAAACAGGAGAAGCTGCATTCTAAAACAGGAGAGGCTGCATTCTAAAACGAGCAGGAACTGCATTTAAAAATAAGAGCGGCTGCATTCATAAGTGGACAGAGTCTACATTCTAACGCAGGAGAGGCTGCATGCTAAAACAGGCAGAGGCTGCATTCTAAAATGGGCAGAGGCTGCATTCTAAAACAGGAGAGGCTACATTCTAAAACAGGAGAGGCTACATTCTAAAACAGGAGTTGCTGCATTTTAAACAGGAGCCGCTGCATTCTAAAACATGAGTGGCTGCGTTCTTAAACAGGAGTTGCTGTATTCTAAAGCAGCAGGGGCTGCGTTCTAAAACAGGAGAGGCTGCATTCTAAAACGGGCAGGGGCTGTATTAAAAAACAAGAGTTGCTGCATGCCAAAATGGATAGAGGCTGCATTCTAATGCAGGAGATGCTGCATTCTAAAATGGGCAGGGGCTACATTCTAATACGGGCAGAGGCTGCATTCTACAACAGGAGAGGCTACATTCTAAAACAAGTAGAGGCTGCATTCTAAAACTGGAGAGGCTGCATTCTAAAACAGGAGTTGCTGCAATCTAAAACAGGAGTTCCTGCATTCTAAAACAGCAGTGGCTGCATTCTAAAACAGGAGAGGCTGCATTCTAAAAGGGGCAGAGGCTGCATTCTAAAACAGGAGAGGCTGCATTCTAAAACAGGAGTTCCTGAATTCTAAAAGAGGAGAGGCTGCATTATACAACAAGAGTGGCTGCATTCTAAAATGCACAGGCTGCATTACAAAACAGGTGTGGCTGCATTCTAAAATGGACAGAGGCTGCATTATAAAACAGGAGTCGTTGCATTCTAAAACAGGAGAGGCTGTATTATACAACAAGAGTGGCTGCATTCCAAAATGGACAGGCTGCATTCTAAAACAGGAGTGGCTGCATTCTAAAATGGACACAGGCTGCATTACAAAACAGTAGTGGCTGCATCCTAAAATGCGCAGAGGCTGTACTCTAATGCAGGAGAGACTGCATTCTAAAATGGGCAGAGACTGCACTGTAGCGCAGGAGAGGCTGTATTCTAAAACAGTAGTTGCTGCATTCGAAAACAGGAGTGGCTGCATTCTAAAACAGGAGAGGCTGCATTCTAAAACAGGAGCGGCTGCATTTTAAAATATGAGTGGCTGCATTCTAAAACAGGAGAAGCTGCATTCTAAAACAGGAGAGGCTGCATTCTAAAACAAGCAGGGGCTGCATTTAAAAATAAGAGCGGCTGCATTCATAAGTGGACAGAGTCTACATTCTAACGCAGGAGAGGCTGCATTCTAAAATGTGCAGAGACGGCACTGTAGCGCAGGAGAGGCTGTATTCTAAAACAGTAGTTGCTGCATTCTAACACAGGAGTGGCTTCATTCTATAACAGGAGAGGCTGCATTCTAAAACAGGAGCGGCTGCATTTTAAAATATGAGTGGCTGCATTCTAAAACAGGAGAAGCTGCATTCTAAAACAGGAGAGGCTGCATTCTAAAACAAGCAGGGGCTGCATTTAAAAATAAGAGCGGCTGCATTCATAAGTGGACAGAGTCTACATTCTAACGCAGGAGAGTCTGCATTCTAAAACAGGCAGAGGCTGCATTCTAAAATGGGCAGAGACTGCATTCTAAAACAGGAGAGGCTGCATTCTAAAATGGGCAGAGGCTGCATTCTAAAACAGGAGAGGCTACATTCTAAAACAGGAGTTGCTGCATTTTAAACAGGAGTCGCTGCATTCTAAAACAGAAGTGGCTGCATTCTAAAACAGGAGTTGCTGCATTTTAAACAGGAGTCGCTGCATTCAATAACGGGCAGGGGCTGTATTAAAAAACAAGAGTTGCTGCGTTCTAAAATGGATAGAGGCTGCATTCTAATGCAGGAGACGCTGCATTCTAAAATTGGCAGCGGCTACATTCGAAAACAAGTAGAGGCTGCATTCTAAAACTGGAGTTGTTGCAATCTAAAACAGGAGTTCCTGCATTCTAAAACAGAAGTGGCTGCATTCTAAAACAGGAGAGGCTGCATTCTAAAATGCGCAAAGGCTGCAATCTAACGCAGGAGAGGTCGCATTCTAAAATGGGCAGAGACTGCACTCTAAAGCAGGAGTGGCAGCATTCTGAAACAGGAGAGCCTGAATTCTAAAATGCACAGCGGCTGCACTGTAGCGCAGAAGAGGCTGTATTCTACAACAGGATTGGCTGCATTCTAAAACAGGAGAAGCTACATTCTAAAACAGGTGTAGCTGATTTCTAAAATAGGAGTGTCTGCATTCTAAAACAGGAGTGGTTACATTCTAAAATGGACAGAGGCTGCATTCTAACGCAGGAGAGGCTACATTCTAAAATGGGCAGAGTCTACATGCTAAAAAGGGCAGAGGCTGCATTCTAAAACAGGAGAGGCTACATTCTAAAACAGGCAGAGGCTCCATTCTAAAACAGGTAGAGACTGCATTCTAAAACAAGACAGGTTGCATTCTAAAATGGGCAGAGACTGCATTCTTAAACTAGAGGGGCTGCATTCTAAAACAGGAGTTGCTGCATTCTAAACCAGCAGTGGCTGCATTCCAAAACAGGAGTTGCTGCATTCTAAAACACCAGAGGCTGCATTCTAAAACAGGAGAGGCTGCATTCTAAATGGGCAGAGGCTGCATTCAAAAACATGAGAGGCACCATTCTAAAACAGGAGTTGCTCCATTCTCAAACAGGAGATGCTACATTATACAACAAGAGTGGCTGAACTCTAAAATAGACAGGCTGCATTATAATACAGGAGTGGCTGCATTCTAAAATGCGCAGAGGCTGCACTCTAACAAAGGAGAGGCTATATTCTAAAACAGGAGTGGCTGCATTCTAAAACAGGAGTGGGTGCATTTTAAAACAGGAGTTGCTGCATTTTAAACAGGAGTTGCTGCATTCTAAAACAAGAGTAGCTGCGTTCTAAAATAGGCAGAGGCTGGATTCTGAAACAAGAGTGGCTGCATTCTAAAATGGGCAGAACCTGCACTTTAATGCTGGAGTGGCTGTATGCTAAAATGGACAGAGACTGCACTGTAAAGCAGGACTGGCTGCATTCTAAAATGCACAGAGGCTGCACTCTAACACAGGAGAGGCTGCATTCTAAAACATGAGTGGCTGCATTCTAAAACAGGAGCGGCTGCATTCTAAAATAGGCAGAGGCTGCATTCTAAAACAAGAGTGGCTGCATTCTAAAACAAGAGTGGCTGCATTCTAAAATGGGCAGAACTTGCACTTTAATGCAGGAGAGGCTGTATGCTAAAATGGGCAGGGACTGCACTATAAAGCAGGACTGGCTGCATTCTAAAATGCACAGAGGCTGCACTCTAACAAAGGAGAGGCTGCATTCTAAAAGAGGAGTGGCTGCGTTCTAAAATAGGCAGAGGCTGATTATAAAACAAGAGTGGCTGCATTCTAAAACAAGAGGGGCTGCATTCTAAAACGGGAGTGGGTGCATTTTAAAACAGGAGTGGCTGCATTCTAAGGCAGCAGAGGCTGCATTTGAAAATGGGCAGAGGCTGCATTCTGAAACAGGAGTTGCTGCATTCTAAAACAGGAGTTGCTGCATTCTAAAACAGCAGTGGCTGCATTCTAGAACAGGAGTTGCTGCATTCTAAAGGAGCAGAGAATAGATTCTAACTCAGGAGAGGCTGCATTCTAAAACGGGCAGAGGCTGCATTCTAAAACAGGAGAGGCTGCATTCTAAAATGCGCAGTGGCTGCAGTCTAATGCAGGAGAGGCTGCATTCAAAAATGGGCTGAGACTGCACTGTAAAGCAGGACTGGCTGCAATCTAAAATGCACAGAGGCTGCACTCTAACACAGGAGAGGCTGCATTCTAAAACAGGAGTGGCTGCATTCTTAAACAGGAGCGGCTGCATTCTAAAATGGACAGAGGCTACATTATAAAACAGGAGTGGCTGTGTTCTCAAATAGGCCGAGGGTGCATTCTAAAATAAGAGTGGCTGCATTCTAAGATATGAGTGGCTGCATTCTAAAATGGGCAGAGGCTTCATTATAAAACAAGAGTGGCTGCATTCTAAAACAGGAGAGGCTGCATTCTAAAACTGGCAGAGAATGCATTCTAAAACAGGAGTGGCTTAATTCTAAAACAAGAGTAGCTTCATTCTAAAATGGGCAGAGGCTGATTATAAAACAAGAGTGGCTGCATTCTAAAACAAGAGGGGCTGCATTCTAAAACGGGAGTGGGTGCATTTTAAAACAGGAGTGGCTGCATTCTAAGACTGCAGAGGCTGCATTCGAAAATGGGCGGAGGCTGCATTCTAAAACAGGAGAGGCTCCATTCTGAAACAGGAGTTGCTGCATTCTAAAACAGGAGTGACTGCATTCTAAAACAGGAGTGACTGCATTCTAAAATAGGAGTGGCTGCATTCTAAAACAGGAGAGGCTGCATTCTAAAATGGGCAGGGGCTGTATTGAAATAACAAGAGTGGCTGCATTCTAAAATGGATAGAGGCTGCATTCTAACGCAGGAGATGCTGCATTCTAAAATTATCAGGGCTTACATTCTAATACGGGCAGAGGCTGCATTCTAGAACATGAGAGGCTACATTCTAAAACAGGCAGAGGCTGCATTCTAAAACAGGAGTTCCTGCATTCTAAAACAGCAGTGGCTGCAGTCTAAAACATGAGTTGCTGCATTCTAAAGCAGAAGAGGCTTCATTCTAAAACAGGAGAGGCTGCATCTAAAAGGGGAAGAGGCTGCATTCTAAAACAGGTGAGGCTGCATTCTAAAACAGGAGAGGCTACATTATACAACTAGAGTGGCTGCATTCTAAAATGGACAGGCTGCATTACAAAACAGGAGTGGCCAAGTTCTAAAATGGACAGACGCTGCATTATAAAACAGGAGTGGCTGCATTCTAAAACAGGAGAGGCTGCATTATACAACAAGAGTGGCTGCATTCTAAAATGGACAGGCTGCATTCTAAAACAGGATTGGCTGCATTCTAAAATGGACAGAGGCTGCATTATAAACCAGGATTAGCTGCATTCTAAAATGCGCAGAGGCTGTACTCTAATGCAGGAGAGACTGCGTTCTAAAATGGGCAGAGACTGCACTGTAGCGCAGAAGAGGCTGTATTCTAAAACAGTAGTTGCTGCATTCGAAAACAGGAGTGGCTGCATTCTAAAACAAGCAGGGGCTGCATTTAAAAATAAGAGCGGCTGCATTCATAAGTGGACAGAGTCTACATTCTAACGCAGGAGAGGCTGCATTCTAAAATGTGCAGAGACTGCACTGTAGCGCAGGAGAGGCTGTATTCTAAAACAGTAGTTGCTGCATTCTAAAACAGGATTGGCTGCATTCTATAACAGGAGAGGCTGCATTCTAAAACAGGAGCGGCTGCATTTTAAAATATGAGTGGCTGCATTCTAAAACAGGAGTGGCTGTGTTCTAAAATAGGCAGAGGCTGATTATAAAACAAGAGTGGTTGCATTCTAAAACAAGAAGGGCTGCATTCTAAAACGGGAGTGGGTGCATTTTAAAACAGGAGTGGCTGCATTCTAAGGCAGCAGAGGCTGCATTTGAAAATGGGCAGAGGCTGCATTCTGAAACAGGAGTTGCTGCATTCTAAAACAGGAGTTGCTGCATTCTAAAACAGCAGTGGCTGCATTCTAGAACAGGAGTTGCTGCATTCTAAAGGAGCAGAGAATAGATTCTAACTCAGGAGAGGCTGCATTCTAAAATGGGCAGAGGCTGCATTCTAAAACAGGAGAGGCTGCATTCTAAAATGCGCAGTGGCTGCAGTCGAATGCAGGAGAGGCTGCATTCTAAAATGGACAGAGGCTGCATTATAAAACAGGAGTGGCTGCATTCTAAAATGCACAGTGGCTGCAGTCTAATGCAGGAGAGGCTGCATTCTAAAATGGGCTGAGACTGCACTGTAAAGCAGGACTGGCTGCAATCTAAAATGCACAGAGGCTGCACTCTAACACAGGAGAGGCTGCATTCTACAACAGGAGTGGCTGCATTCTTAAACAGGAGCGGCTGCATTCTAAAATGGACAGAGGCTACATTATAAAACAGGAGTGGCTGTGTTCTCAAATAGGCCGAGGGTGCATTCTAAAATAAGAGTGGCTGCATTCTAAAATATGAGTGGCTGCATTCTAAAATGTGCAGAGGCTTCATTATAAAACAAGAGTGGCTGCATTCTAAAACAGGAGAGGCTGCATTCTAAAACTGGCAGAGAATGCATTCTAACACAGGAGTGGCTTAATTCTAAAACAAGAGAGGCTTCATTCTAAAATGGGCAGAGGCTGATTATAAAACAAGAGTGGCTGCATTCTAAAACAAGAGGGGCTGCATTCTAAAACGGGAGTGGGTGCATTTTAAAACAGGAGTGGCTGCATTCTAAGACAGCAGAGGCTGCATTCGAAATAGGCGGAGGTTGCATTCTAGAACAGGAGAGGCTGCATTCTGAAACAGCAGTTGCTGCATTCTAAAACAGGTGTTGCTGCATTCTAAAACAGGAGAGGCTGCATTCTAAAACGGGAGTGAATGCATTCTAAAACAGAAGTGACTGCATTCTAAAACAGGAGTGGCTGCATTCTAAAATAGGAGTGGCTGCATTCTAAAACAGGAGAGGCTGCATTCTAAAACGGGCAGGGGCTGTATTAAAAAAACAAGAGTGGCTGCATTCTAAAATGGATAGAGGCTGCATTCTAACGCAGGAGATGCTGCATTCTAAAATTGGCAGGGGTTACATTCTAATACGGGCAGAGGCTGCATTCCAAAACAGGAGAGGCTACATTCTAAAACAGGCAGAGGCTGCATTCTAAAACAGGAGAAGCAACATTCTAATACAGGAGTTGCAGCATTCTAAAACAGGAGTTGCTGCATCTAAAACAGGAGTTCCTGCATTCTAAAGCAGAAGAGGCTTCATTCTAAAAGGGGCAGAGGCTGCATTCTAAAACAGGTGAGGCTACATTATACAACAAGAGTGGCTGCATTCTAAAATGGACAGGCTGCATTACAAAACAGGAGTGGCCACATTCTAAAATGGACAGAGGTTGCATTCTAAAACAGGAGTGGCTGTATTCTAAAATGCACAGAGGCTGTACTCTAATGCAGGAGAGACTGCATTCTAAAATGGGCAGAGACTGCACTATAGCGCAGGAGAGGCTGTATTCTAAAACAGTAGTTGCTGCATTCTAAAACAGGAATGTCTGCATTCTAAAACAGGAGAGGCTGCATTCTAAAACGGGCAGGGGCTGCATTTAAAAATAAGAGTGGCTGCATTCATAAGTGGACAGAGTGGGCAGAGACTGCACTGCACACTTAAGCAGGAGTGGCTGCATTCTGAAACAGGAGAGCCTGCATTCTAAAATGCGCAGAGGCTGCACTGTAGCGCAGAAGAGGCTGTATTCTACAACAGGAGTGGCTGCATTCTAAAACAGGAGAGGCTGCATTCTAAAACAGGCGTGGCTGATTTCTAAATTAGGAGTGGCTGCATTCTAAAATGGACAGAGGCTGCATTCTAACGCAGGAGAGGCTGCATTCTTAAATGGGCAGAGTCTACATGCTTAAACGGGCAGAGGCCGCATTCTAAAACAGGAGAGGCTACATTCTAAAACAGGAGAGGTTGCATTCTAAAACAGGAGTGGCTGCATTCTAAAATGGACAGAGGCTACATTATAAAACAGGAGTGGCTGCATTCTAAAATAGGTAGAGGTTGCATTCTAAAACAAGAGTGGCTGCATTCTAAAATGGGCAGAACTTGCACTTTAATGCAGGAGAGGCTGTATGCTAAAATGGGCAGGGACTGCACTGTAAAGCAGGACTGGCTGCATTCTAAAATGCACAGAGGCTGCACTCTAACAAAGGAGAGGCTGCATTCTAAAACAGGAGTGGCTACAATCTAAAACAGGAGTGGCTGCATTCTAAAATAGGCAGAGGCTGATTATAAAACAAGATTGGCTGCATTCTAAAACAAGAAGGGCTGCATTCTAAAACGGGAGTGGGTGCATTTTAAAACAGGAGTGGCTGCATTCTAAGGCAGCAGAGGCTGCATTTGAAAATGGGCAGAGGCTGCATTCTGAAACAGGAGTTGCTGCATTCTAAAACAGGAGTTGCTGCATTCTAAAACAGCAGTGGCTGCATTCTAGAACAGGAGTTGCTGCATTCTAAAGGAGCAGAGAATAGATTCTAACTTAGGAGAGGCTGCATTCTAAAACGGGCAGAGGCTGCATTCTAAAACAGGAGAGGCTGCATTCTAAAATGCGCAGTGGCTGCAGTCGAATGCAGGAGAGGCTGCATTCTAAAATGCACAGTGGCTGCAGTCTAATGCAGGAGAGGCTGCATTCTAAAATGGGCTGAGACTGCACTGTAAAGCAGGACTGGCTGCAATCTAAAATGCACAGAGGCTGCACTCTAACACAGGAGAGGCTGCATTCTAAAACAGGAGTGGCTGCATTCTTAAACAGGAACGGCTGCATTCTAAAATGGACAGAGGCTACATTATAAAACAGGAGTGGCTGTGTTCTCAAATAGGCCGAGGATGCATTCTAAAATAAGAATGGCTGCATTCTAAAATATGAGTGGCTGCATTCTAAAATGTGCAGAGGCTTCATTATAAAACAAGAGTGGCTGCATTCTAAAACAGGAGAGGCTGCATTCTAAAACTGGCAGAGAATGCATTCTAAAACAGGAGTGGCTTAATTCTAAAACAAGAGAGGCTTCATTCTAAAATGGGCAGAGGCTGATTATAAAACAAGAGTGGCTGCATTCTAAAACAAGAGGGGCTGCATTCTAAAACGGGAGTGGGTGCATTTTAAAACAGGAGTGGCTGCATTCTAAGACAGCAGAGGCTGCATTTGAAAATGGGCGGAGGCTGCATTCTAAAACAGGAGAGGCTGCATTCTGAAACAGGAGTTGCTGCATTCTAAAACAGGAGCGGCTGCATTCTAAAATAGGCAGAGGCTGCATTCTAAAACAAGAGTGGCTGCATTCTAAAATGGGCAGAACTTGCACTTTAATGCAGGAGAGGCTGTATGCTAAAATGGGCAGGGACTGCACTGTAAAGCAGGACTGGCTGCATTCTAAAATGCACAGAGGCTGCACTCTAACAAAGGAGAGGCTGCATTCTAAAATAAGAATGGCTGCATTCTAAAATATGAGTGGCTGCATTCTAAAATGTGCAGAGGCTTCATTATAAAACAAGAGTGGCTGCATTCTAAAACAGGAGAGGCTGCATTCTAAAACTGGCAGAGAATGCATTCTAAAACAGGAGTGGCTTAATTCTAAAACAAGAGAGGCTTCATTCTAAAATGGGCAGAGGCTGATTATAAAACAAGAGTGGCTGCATTCTAAAACAAGAGGGGCTGCATTCTAAAACGGGAGTGGGTGCATTTTAAAACAGGAGTGGCTGCATTCTAAGACAGCAGAGGCTGCATTCGAAAATGGGCGGAGGCTGCATTCTAAAACAGGAGAGGCTGCATTCTGAAACAGGAGTTGCTGCATTCTAAAACAGGAGTTGCTGCATTCTAAAACAGGAGAGGCTGCATTCTAAAACAGGAGTGACTGCATTCTAAAGCAGAAGAGGCTTCATTCTAAAAGGGGCAGAGGCTGCATTCTAAAACAGGTGAGGCTACATTATACAACAAGAGTGGCTGCATTCTAAAATGGACAGGCTGCATTACAAAACAGGAGTGGCCACATTCTAAAATGGACAGAGGTTGCATTCTAAAACAGGAGAGGCTGCATTATACAACAAGTGGCTGCATTCTAAAATGGACAGGCTGCATTCTAAAACAGGAGTGGCTGCATTCTAAAATGGACAGAGGCTGCATTATAAACCAGGAGTGGCTGCATTCTAAAATGCGCAGAGGCTGTACTCTAATGCAGGAGAGACTGCATTCTAAAATGGGCAGAAACTGCACTATAGCGCAGGAGAGGCTGTATTCTAAAACATTAGTTGCTGCATTCTAAAACAGGAATGTCTGCATTCTAAAACAGGAGAGGCTGCATTCTGAAACAGCAGCGGCTGCATTCTAAAATATGAGTGGCTGCATTCTAAAACAGGACAAGCTGCATTCTAAAACAGGAGAGGCTGCATTCTAAAACGGGCAGGGGCTGCATTTAAAAATAAGAGTGGCTGCATTCATAAGTGGACAGAGTGGGCAGAGACTGCACTGCACACTTAAGCAGGAGTGGCTGCATTCTGAAACAGGAGAGCCTGCATTCTAAAATACGCAGAGGCTGCACTGTAGCGCAGAAGAGGCTGTATTCTACAACAGGAGTGGCTGCATTCTAAAACAGGAGAGGCTGCATTCTAAAACAGGCGTGGCTGATTTCTAAATTAGGAGTGGCTGCATTCTAAAACAGGAGTGGCTGCATTCTAAAATGGACAGAGGCTGCATTCTAATGCAGGAGAGGCTGCATTCTTAAATGGGCAGAGTCTACATGCTTAAACAGGCAGAGGCTGCATTCTAAAACAGGAGAGGCTACATTCTAAAACAGGCAGAGGCTCCATTCTAAAATGGGCAGAGGCTGCATTCTAAAACAGCAGTTGCTGCATTCTAAAACAGCAGTGGCTGCATTCCAAAACAGGAGTTGCTGCATTCTAAAACAGGAGAGGCTGCACTCTAACACAGGAGAGGCTGCATTCTAAAACATGAGTGGCTGCATTCTAAAATGGACTGAGGCAGCATTATAAAACAGGAGTGGCTGCATTCTAAAATGCGCAGAGGCTGTACTCTAATGCTGGAGAGACTGCATTCTAAAATGGGCAGAGACTGCACTGTAGCGCAGGAGAGGCTGTATTCTAAAACAGTAGTTGCTGCATTCGAAGTCAGGAGTGGCTGCATTCTAAAACAGGAGAGGCTGCATTCTAAAACAGGAGCGGCTGCATTCTAAAATATGAGTGGCTGCATTCTAAAATAGGAGAAGCTGCATTCTAAAACGGGCAGGGGCTGCATTTAAAAATACGAGTGGCTGCATTCATAAGTGGACAGAGTCTACATTCTAACGCAGGAGAGGCTGCATTCTAAAACAGGCAGAGGCTGCATTCTAAAATGGGCAGAGGCTGCATTCTAAAACAGGAGAGGCTGCATTCTAAAACAGGAGTCGCTGCGTTTTGAACAGGAGTTGCTGCATTCTAAAACATGGGTGGCTGCATTCTAAAACAGGAGTTGCTGCATTCTAAAATGCGCAGAGGCTGCACTCTAACGCAGGAGAGGTTGCAATCTAAAATGAGCAGAGACTGCACTCTAAAGCAGGAGTGGCTGCATGCTGAAACAGGAGAGGCTGCATTCTAAAATGCGCAGAGGCTGCACTGTAGCGCAGAAGAGGCTGTATTCTACAACAGGAGTGGCTGCATTCTAAAACAGGAGAGGCTGCATTCTAAAACAGGCGTGGCTGATTTCTAAAATAGGAGTGTCTGCATTCTAAAATGGACAGAGGCTGCATTCTAAAATGGACAGAGGCTGCATGCTAACGCAGGAGAGGCTGCATTCTAAAATGGGCAGAGTCTACATGCTAAAACGGGCAGAGGCTGCATTCTAAAACAGAAGAGGCTGCATTCTAAAATAGGAGTTGCTGCATTCTAAACCAGCAGTGGCTGCATTCCAAAACAGGAGTTGCTGCATTCTAAACCACCAGAGGCTGCATTCTAAAACAGGAGGGGCTGCATTCTAAACGGGCAGAGGCTGCATTCAAAAACATGAGAGGCACCATTCTAAAACAGGAGTTGCTGCATTCTCAAACAGGAGATGCTACATTATACAACAAGAGTGGCTGCACTCTAAAATAGACAGGCTGCATTATAACACAGGATTGGCTGCATTCTAAAATGCGCAGAGGCTGCACTGTAAAGCAGGAGAGGCTGCATTCTAAAATGGGCAGAGGCTGCATTGTAAAGCAGGAGTGGCGGCATTCTAAAATGCGCAGAGGCTGCACTGTAATGCAGGAGAGGCGGCATTCTAAAATGGGCAGAGACTGCACTCTAAATCAGGAGTAGCTGCATTCTAAAACTGGAGTGACTGCATTCTAAAACAAGAGTGACTGCATTCCAAAACAAGAGTGACTGCATTCTAAAGCAAGAGTGACTGCATTCTAAAACAGGAGTGGCTGCATTCTAAAACAGGAGAGGCTGCATTCTAAAATGGGCAGAGGCTGCATTGTAAAACAGGAGTGGCTGCTTTCTAAAACAGGAGTTGCTGCACTGTAAAGTAGGACTGGCTGCATTCTAAAATGCGCAGAGGCTGCACTCTAACACAGGAGAGGATGTATTCTAAAACAGGAGTGGCTGCATTCTAAAACAAGAGAGGCAGCATTCTGAAACAAGAGTGGCTGCATTCTAAAATGGGCAGAGGCTGCATTATAAAACAAGAGTGGCTGCATTCTAAAACAGGAGAGGCTGCATTCTGAAACAAGAGTGGCTTCATTCTAAAATGGGCAGAGGCTGATTATAAAACAAGAGTGGCTGCATTCTAAAACAGGAGTGGCTGCATTCTAAGACAACAGAGGTTGCATGCAAAAATGGGCAGAGGCTGCATTCTAAAACAGGAGAGGCTGCATTCTGAAACAGGAGTTGCTGCATTATAAAACAGGAGTTGCTGCATTCTAAAACAGCAGTGGCTGCATTCTAGAACAGGAGTTGCTGCATTCCAAAGCAGCAGAGGCTACATTCTAAAACAGGAGAGGCTGCATTATAAAACAGGAGAGGCTGTATTCTAAAACAGGAGATTCTGCATTCTAAAACAGGAGTGGCTGCATTCTAAAACAGGAGAGGCTGCATTCTAAAACTGGAGAGGCAGCATTCTAAAATGCGCAGTGGCTGCAGTCTAATGCAGGAGAGGCTGCACTCTAAAA
This sequence comes from Cetorhinus maximus, assembly GCF_964194155.1. Taxonomy (NCBI): domain Eukaryota; kingdom Metazoa; phylum Chordata; class Chondrichthyes; order Lamniformes; family Cetorhinidae; genus Cetorhinus; species Cetorhinus maximus. Next base: position 131,910,655 of record NC_135884.1, read on the forward strand.
TGGTCAGAGGCTGCATTATAAAACAGGAGTGGCTGCATTCTAAAATTTGCATTGGCTTCAGTCTAAAATGGGCAGAGACTGCACTCTAAAGCAGGAGTGGCTGCATTCTAAAATGCGCAGAGGCTGCACTGCAGCGCAGGAGAGGCTGTATTCCAAAACAGGAGTGGCTGCATTCTAAAACAGGAGTGGCTGCATTCTAAAACAGGAGAGGCTACATTCTAAAATCGGCAGAGGCTGCATTCTAAAACAGGAAAGGCTGCATTCTAAAACGGTCAGGGGCTGCATTAAAAAAACAAGAGTGGCTGCATTCTAAAATGGCCAGAGGCTGCATTCTAATGCAGGAGACGCTGCATTCTAAAACCGGCAGAGGCTACATTCTAAAACGGGCAGAGGCTGCATTCTAAAACAGGAGAGGCTGCATTCTAAAACAGGCAGAGGCTGCATTCTAAAATCGGCAGAGGCTGCAGTCTAAAACAGGAGAAGCTGGCTTCTAAAACAGGAGTTGCTGCCTTCTGAAAGAAGAATTACTGAATTCTAAAACAGGAGTGGCTGCGTTCTTAAGCAGTAGTTGTTGCATTCTAAAACAGCAGTGGCTGCATCCTAAAACAGGAGTTGCTGCATTCTAAAACAGCATAGCCGCATTCTAAAATGGGAGAGGCTGCATTCTAAAATGGGCAGAGGCTGCATTCAAAAACATGATAGGCAGCATTCTAAAACAGGAGTTGCTGCATTCTAAAACAAGAGTGGCTGCGTTCTAAAATAGGCAGAGGCTGCATTCTAAAACACGAGTGGGTGCATGCTAAAACAAGAGTGGCTGCATTCTAAAATGGGTAGAGGCTGTACTGTAGCGCAGAAGAGGCTGCATTCTACAACATGAGTGGCTGTATTCTAAAACAGGAGAGGTTGCATTCTAAAACAGGCGTGTCTGATTTCTAAAACAGGAGTGGCTGCATTCTAAAACAGCAGTGGCTGCAAACTAGAACAGGAGTTGCTGCATTCTAAAGCAGCAGAGGCTGCATTCTAAAACAGGAGAGGCTGCATTCTAAAATGGGCAGAGGATGCATTCTAAAACAGGAGAGGCTGCATTCTAAAACTGGCAGAGGCTGCATTATAAAGCAAGATTGGCTGCATTCTAGAAGAGGAGAGGCTGCATTATAAAACATGAGTTGCTGCATTCTAAGGCAGGAGAGGATTCCTTATACATCAAGAGAGCCTGCACTCTTAAATGGACAGGCTGCATTACAAAACAGGAGTGGCTGCATTCTGAAGAGCGCAGAGGCTGCACTCTAATGCAGCAGAGGGTGCATTCTAAAATGGGCAGAGACTGCACTGTAAAGCAGGAGTGGCGGCATTCTAAAATGTGCAGAGGCTGCATTGTAGCACAGTTCTAAACTGGATACTAAAACTGGAGTGACTGCATTCTAAAACAAGAGTGGCTGCATTCTAAAATGGACAGAGGCTGCATTATAAAACAGGTGTGGCTGCATTCTAAAACAAGAGTGGCTGCATTCTAAAATGGATAGAGGGTGCATTCTAATGCAGGAGAGACTGCATTCTAAAATTGGAAGAGGCTACATTCTAAAACAGGCAGAGTCTGCATTCTAAAATGGGCAGAGGCTGCATTCTAAAACAGGAGTTGCTGCATTCTAAAACAGGAGTTGCTGCATTCTAAAACAGCAGAGGCTGCATTCTAAAACACGAGAAGCTGCATTCTGAAACGGGCAGAGGCTGCATTCAAAAACATGAGAGGCAGCATTCTCAAACAGTAGGTGCTGCATTCTAAAACAGGAGAGGTTGCATTATACAACAAGAGTGGCTGCACTCTAAAATAGACAGGCTACATTATAATGCAGGAGTGGCTGCATTCTAAAATGTACAGAGGCTGCATTATAAAACAGGAGTGGCTGCATTCTAAAATGCGCAGTGGCTGCAGTCTAATGCAGGAGAGGCTGCATTCTAAAATGGGCAGAGACTGCACTCTAAAGCAAGAGTGTCTGCATTCTAAAATGCGCAGAGGCTGCACTGTCACGCAGTTCTAAACTGGATTCTAAAACTGGAGTGACTGCATTCTAAAACAAGAGTGACTGCATTCTAAAACAAGAGTGGCTGCATTCTAAAACAGGAGTAGCTGCATTCTAAAACAGGAGAGGCTACATGCTAAAACAGGAGAGGCTGCATTCTAAACCAGGAAAGGCTGCATTCTAAAACGGTCAGGGGCTGCATTAAAAAAACAAGAGTGGCTGCATTCTAAAATGGCCAGAGGCTGCACTCTAACGCAGGAGATGCTGCATTCTAAAACAGGCAGTGGCTACATTCTAAAACGGGCAGAGGCTGCTTTCAAAAACAGGAGACGCTACATTCTAAAACAGGCAGAGGCTGCATTCTAAAATCGGCAGAGGCTGCATTCTAAAACAGGAGAGGCTGGTTTTTAAAACAGGAGTTGCTGCATTCTGAAAGAAGAGTTGCTGCATTCTAAAACAGGAGTGGCTGCGTTCTTAAGCAGTAGTTGTTGCATTCTAAAACAGCAGTGGCTGCATTCTAAAACAGGATTTGCTGCATTCTAAAACAGCGTGGCCGCATTATAAAATGGGAGAGGCTGCATTCAAAAACATGAGAGGCTGCATTCTAAAACAGGAGTTGCTGCATTCTAAAACAAGAGTGGCTGCGTTCTAAAATAGGCAGAGGCTGCATTCTAAAACACGAGTGGGTGCATGCTAAAACAAGAGTGGCTGCATTCTAAAATGGGCAGAGCCTGCACTGTAGCGCAGAAGAGGCTGTATTCTACAACAGGAGTGGCTGCATTCTTAAACAGGAGAGTTTGCATTCTAAAACAGGCGGGGCTGATTTCTAAAATAGGAGTGGCTGCATTCTAAAACAGTAGACGCTGCATTCTAAAACTCGAGAGGCTGCATTCTAAAACAGCAGTGGCTGCATTCTAAAGCAGCAGTGGCTGCATTCTAAAACAGGAGAGGCTGCATTCTAAAATGCACAGTGGCTGCATTCTAAGACAGCAGAGGCTGCATTAGAAAATGGGCGGAGGCTGCATTCTAAAACAGGAGAGGCTGCATTATGAAACAGGTGTTGCTGCATTCTAAAACAGGAGTTGCTACATTCTAAAACAGTAGTGGCTGCATTCTAGAACAGGAATTGCTGCATTCCAAAGCAGCAGAGACTAGATTCTAAATCAGGAGAGGCTGCATTCTAAAACGGGCAGAGGCTGCATTCTAAAACAGGAGAGGCTGCATTCTAAAATGCACAGTGGCTGCAGTCTAATGCAGAAGAGGCTGCATTCTAAAATGGACAGGGCTGTATTATAAAACAGGAGTGGCTGCATTCTAAAATGCACAGTGGCTTCAGTCTAATGCAGGAGAGGCTGCATTCTAAAATGGGCAGATACTGCACTCTAAAGGTCTAAAGGAGGAGTGGCTGCATTCTAAAATGCGCAGAGGCTGCACTTTAATGCAGGAGAGGCTGTATTCTAAAATGGGCTGATACTGCACTGTAAAGCAGGACTGGCTGGATTCTAAAATGCACAGAGGCTGCACTCTAACACAATAGAGGGTGCATTCTAAAACAGGAGTGGCAGCATTCTTAAACAGGAGCGGCTGCATTCTAAAATGGACAGAGGCTACATTATAAAACAGGAGCGGCTGCATTCTAAAATGGACAGAGGCTACATTATAAAACAGGAGAGGCTGCATTCTAAAACAAGAGTGGCTACATTCTAAAACAAGAGTGGCTGCATTCTAAAATGGGCAGAGGCTGCATTATAAAACAAGCGTGGCTGCATTCTAAAACAGGAGAGGCTGCATTCTAAAACTGGCAGCGAATGCATTCTAAAACAGGAGTGGCTCAATTCTAAAACAAGAGTGGCTTCATTCTAACATGGGCAGAGGCTGATTATAAAACAAGAGTGGGTGCATCTTAAAACAGGAGTGGCTGCATTCTAAGACAGCAGAGGCTGCATTCGAAAATGGGCGGAGGCTGCATTCTAAAACAGGAGAGGCTGTATTGTGAAACAGGAGTTGTTGCATTCTAAAACAGGAGTTGCTGCATTCTAAAACAGCAGCGGCTGCATTCTAGAACAGGAGTTGCTACATTCTAAAGCAGTATAGACTAGATTCTAAATCAGGAGAGGCTGCATTCCAAAACGGGCAGTGGCTGCAGTCTAATGCAGGAGAGGCTGCATTCTAAAATGGGCAGAGACTGCACTCTAACGCAGGAGTGGCTGCATTCTAAAACTGGCAGAGGCTACATTCTAAAACGGGCAGAGGCTGTATTCTAAAACAGGAGTTGCTGCATTCTGAAAGAAGAGTTGCTGCATTCTAAATCAGGAGTGGCCACATTACAAAGCAGGTGTGGCTGCATTCTAAAACAGGAAAGGTTGCATTCTAAAACAGGAGAGGCTGCATTCTAAAACAGGAGAGGCTGCATTCTAAAACAGGAGAGGCTGCATTCTAAAACAGGAGATGTTGCATTTAAAAAGAGGTAGAGACTGCATTCTAAAACAAGAGTTGCTGCATTCTAAATCAGGAGTTTCTGCATTCCAAAACAGCAGTGGCTGCATTCTAAAACAGGAGTTGCTACATTCTAAAACAGGAGTGGCTCCATTCTAAAACAGGAGAGACTGCAATCTTAAACAGGAGAGGCAACATTCTAAAACGGGCAGAGACTGCATTCTAAAACAAGAGTGGCTCTATTATAAAACAGATGTGGCTGCATTCTAAATCAGGAGTGGCTGCATTATAAAACAGGTGTGGCTGCATTCTAAAAGAGGAGTTGCTACATTCTAAAACAGGAGTTTCTGCATTCAAAAACATGAGAGTCTGCCTTCTAAAACAGGCAGAGGCTGCATTCTAAAACAGGATTTGCTGAATTCTAAAATGGGCCGAGGCTGCATTATAAAACAAGAGTGGCTGCAATCTAAAACAAGAGAGGCTGCATTCTAAAACAGCAGTGGCTGTATTCTAAAACAGCAGTTGCTACAGTCTAATACAAGAGTGGCTGCATTCTAAATCAGGAGTGGCTGCATTACAAAGCAGGTGTGGCTGCATTCTAAAACAGGACTGGCTGCATTCTAAAACAGGAGAATCTACATTATAAAACAGGACAGGCTGCATTCTAAAACAGGAGTTGCTACATTCTAAAACAGGAGATGCTGCATTCTAAAACAGGAGAGGTTGCATTCTAAAACAGGAGAGGCTGCATTCTAAAACAGGAGAGGCTGCATTCTAAAACAGGTAGAGACTGCATTCTAAAACAAGAGTTGCTGCATTCTAAATCAGGAGTGTCTGCATTATAAAACAGCAGTGGCTGCATTCGAAAACAGGAGTTGCTACATTCTAAAACAGGAGTGGCTGCATTCTAAAACAGGGGGAGACTGCAATCTTAAACAGGAGAGGCTACATTCTAAAACGGGCAGAGACTGCATTCTAAAACAAGAGTGGCTCTATTATAAAACAGATGTGGCTGCATTCTAAAACAGGAGTGGCTACATTCTAAAACACGAGAGGCTGCATTCTACAACAGGAGTGGCTGCATTCTAAAACAGGAGTGGCTGCATTCTTAAACGCACAGAGGCTGTATTCTAACGCAGGAGTGGCTGTTTTCTAAAACAGGAGTGGCTGTGTTCTAACGCATGAGTGACTGCATTCTAAAACAGAAGTGGCTGCATTCTAAAACAGGAGTTGCTACATTCTAAAACAGGAGTGGCTGCATTCCAAAACAGGTAGAGACTGCATTCTAAAACACAGAGAGGTTGCATTCTAAAATGGGCAGAGACTGCATTCTAAAACAATAGAGGCTGCATTCTGAAATGGGCAGCGGCTGCATTATAAAATAAGAGTGGCTGCAATCTAAAACAGGACAGGCTGCATTCTAATACAGCAGTGGCTGCATTCTAAAACAGGAGTTGCCACATTCTAAAACAGGAGTTGCTGCATTCTAAAACAGGAGTGGCTGCATTCTAAAACAGGCAGAGGCTGCATCCTAAAACAGGAGAGGGTGCATTCTAAAACAGGAGAGGTTGCATTCTAAAACAGGAGTGGCTGCATTCTAAAACTGGCAGAGACTGCATTCTAAAACAGGAGAGACTGCATTCTAAAACAAGAGATGCTGCATTCTGAATAAGCAGTGTCTGCATTACAAAACAGGTGTGGCTGCATTCTAAAACAGCAGAGGCTGCATTCTAAAACAGGAGTTGCCGCATTCTAAAATTGCAGAGGCTGCATCACAAAAAAGTTAGAGACTGCAATTTTAAACAGGAGAGGTTGCATTCTAAAACGGGCAGAGACTGCATTCGAAAACAAGAGTGGCTGCATTCTAAATCAGGAGTGGCCACATTACAAAGCAGGTGTGGCTGCATTCTAAAACAGGACTGGCTGCGTTCTAAAACAGGGGAATCTACATTATAAAACAGGACAGGCTGCATTCTAAAACAGGAGTTGCTACATTCTAAAACAGGAGATGCTGCATTTTAAAGCAGGAGTGGCTGCCTCCCAAAACAGGCAGAGGCTGAATTCTAAAACAGGAGATGCTGCATTCTAAAACAGGAAAGGTTGCATTCTAAAACAGGAGAGGCTGCATTCTAAAACAGGAGTGGCAGCATTCTAAAACGGGCAGAGAATGCATTATAAGACAGGTGAGACTGCATTCTAAAACAAGAGCGGCTGCATTCTAAATAAGCAGTGGCTGCATTACAAAACAGGTGTGGCTGCATTCTAAAACAGGACAGGCTGCATTCTGAAACGGGCAGAGGCTGCACTCTAATGCAGATGAGGCTGCATTCTAAAACAGGAGAGGGTGCATTCTAAAATGGACAGAGACTGCATTATAAAACAGGAGTTGCTGCATTCTAAAACTGCAGAGGCTGCATTCCAAAACAGGTAGAGACTGCATTCTTAAACAGGAGAGGTTGCATTCTAAAACGGGCAGAGACTGCATGCTAAAACAAGAGTGGCTGCATTATAAAGCTGGTGTGGCTGCAAACTAAAACAAGAGTGGCTGCATTCTAAAATGGGCAGAGGCTGCATTATAAAACAAGAGTGGCTGCAATCTAAAACAGGAGAGGCTGCATTCTAAAACAGGTAGAGACTACATTCTAAAACACAGAGAGGTTGCATTCTAAAATGGGCAGAGACTGCATTCTAAAACAATAGAGGCTGCATTCTGAAATGGGCAGAGGCTGCATTATAAAACAAGAGTGGCTGCAATCTAAAACAGGAGAGGCTGCATTCTAATACAGCAGTGGCTGAATTCTAAGACAAGATTTGCTACATTCTAAAACAGGAGTTGCTGCATTCTAAAACAGGAGAGGCTGCCTTCTAAATCAGGCAGAGGATGCATTCTAAAACAGGAGTTGCTGCATTCTAAAACAGGAGTGGCTACGTTCTAAAACAGCAGAGGCTGCATTCTAAAACAGGAGTGGCTGCATTCTAAAACTGGAGAATCTACATTATAGTACAGGACTGGCTGAACTCTAAAACCAGAGTGGCTGCATTCTAAAACAGGTCTGGCTGCATTCTAAAACTGCAGAGGCTACATTCCAAAACAGGTAGAGACTGCATTCTTAAACAGGAGAGGTTGCATTCTAAAACGGGCAGAGACTGCATTCTAAAACAAGAGTGGCTGCATTATAAAGCTGGTGTGGCTGCAAACTAAAACAAGAGTGGCTGCATTCTAAAATGGGCAGAGGCTGCATTATAAAACAAGAGTGGCTGCAATCTAAAACAGGAGAGGCTGCATTCTAAAACAGGAGCGGCAACATTATAAAACAGGACAGGCTGCACTATAAAACAAGAGTGGCTGCATTCTAAAATGGGCAGAGGGAGCATTATAAAACAAGAGTGGCTGCAATCTAAAACAGGAGAGGCTGCATTCTAATACAGCAGTGGCTGCATTCTAAAACAGGAGTTGCCACATTATAAAACAGGAGTTGCTGGATTCTAAAAGAGGAGAGGCTGCATTATAAAACAGGTGTGGCTGCATTCTAATACAGGAGTTGCTACATTCTAAAACAGGAGTTGCAACATTCAAAAACATGAGAGTCTCCCTTCTAAAACAGGCAGAGGTTGCATTCTAAAACAGGAGTGGCTGCGTTCTAAAACAGGAGAGGCTGCATTCTAAAACAGGAGTGGCTGCATTCTAAAACAGGAGCGGCTGCATTCTAAAACATGAGAAACAACATTATAAAACAGGACAGACTGCACTCTAAAACAAGAGTGGCTGCATTCTAAAATGGGCAGAGGCTGCATTATAAAACAAGAGTGGCTGCAATCCAAAACAGGAGAGGCTGCATTCTAATACAGCAGTGGCTGCATTCTCAAACAGGAGTTGCCACATTCTAAAACAGGAGTTGCTGGATTCTAAAAGAGGAGAGGCTGCCTTCTAAAACAGGCAGAGGCTGAATTCTAAAACAGGAGTTGTTTCAATCTAAAACAGGACAGGCTGCATTCTAAAATAGGCAGAGGCTGCATTCTAAAACAGCAGAGGCTGCATTCGAAAACAGGAATGTCTGCATTCTAAAACAGGAGAGGCTGCATTCTAAAACAGGAGAGGCTGCATTCTAAAACAGGAGTGGCTGCATTCTAAAAAGGAGCGGCTGCATTCCCAAATCAGGAGAATCTACATTATAAAACAGGACTGGCTGCACTCTAAAGCAAGAGTGGCTGCATTCTAAAATGAGCAGAGGCTGCCTTCTAAAACAGGCAGAGGCTGAATTTTAAAACAGGAGTTGCTGCATTCTAAAACAGACAGGCTGCATTCTAAAATGGGCAGAGGCTGCATTCTAAAACAGGATTTGCTGAATTCTAAAATGGGCCGAGGCTGCATTATAAAACAAGAGTGGCTGCAATCTAAAACAAGAGAGGCTGCATTCTGAAACAGCAGTGGCTGTATTCTAAAACAGCAGTTGCTACAGTCTAATACAGGAGTTGCTGCATTCTAAAACAGGAGTGGCTGCGTTCTAAAACAGGAGAGGCTGCATTCTAAAACAGGAGTGGCTGCATTCTAAAAAGGAGCGGCTGCATTCCCAAATCAGGAGAATCTACATTATAAAACAGGACTGGCTGCACTCTAAAGCAAGAGTGGCTGCATTCTAAAATGAGCAGAGGCTGCCTTCTAAAACAGGCAGAGGCTGAATTTTAAAACAGGAGTTGCTGCATTCTAAAACAGACAGGCTGCATTCTAAAATGGGCAGAGGCTGCATTCTAAAACAGGAGAGGCTGAATTCTAAAATGGGCCGAGGCTGCATTATAAAACAAGAGTGGCTGCAATCTAAAACAAGAGAGGCTGCATTCTGAAACAGCAGTGGCTGTATTCTAAAACAGCAGTTGCTACAGTCTAATACAGGAGTTGCTGCATTCTAAAACAGGAGTGGCTGCGTTCTAAAACAGGAGAGGCTGCATTCTAAAACAGGAGTGGCTGCATTCTAAAAAGGAGCGGCTGCATTCCCAAATCAGGAGAATCTACATTATAAAACAGGACTGGCTGCACTCTAAAACAAGAGTGGCTGCATTCTAAAATGAGCAGAGGCTGCCTTCTAAAACAGGCAGAGGCTGAATTTTAAAACAGGAGTTGCTGCATTCTAAAACAGACAGGCTGCATTCTAAAATGGGCAGAGGCTGCATTCTAAAACAGGAGAGGCTGTATTCTAAAGCAGGAGCGGCAGTGTTATGAAACAGAGAGGCTGCATTCTAAAACAGGCAGAGGCTGCATTCCAAAACAGGAGTTGCTAAATTCTAAAACCGGAGTTGCTGCATTCTAAAACAGGAGAGTCTGCCTTCTAAAACAGGCTGAGGCTGCATTCTAAAACAGGAGTTGCTGCATTCTAAAACAGGACAGGCTGCATTCTAAAATGGGCAGAGGTTGCATTCTAAAATAGGAGAGGCTGCATTCTAAAGCAGGAGAGGTTGCATTCTAAAACAGGAGTGGCAGCATTCTAAAACGGGCAGAGAATGCATTATAAGACAGGTGAGACTGCATTCTAAAACAAGAGCGGCTGCATTCTAAATAAGCAGTGGCTGCATTACAAAACAGGTGTGGCTGCATTCTAAAACAGGACAGGCTGCATTCTGAAACGGGCAGAGGCTGCACTCTAATGCAGATGAGGCTGCATTCTAAAACAGGAGAGGGTGCATTCTAAAATGGACAGAGACTGCATTATAAAACAGGAGTTGCTGCATTCTAAAACTGCAGAGGCTGCATTCCAAAACAGGTAGAGACTGCATTCTTAAACAGGAGAGGTTGCATTCTAAAACGGGCAGAGACTGCATGCTAAAACAAGAGTGCCTGCATACTAAATCAGGAGTGGCTGCATTCTAAAACAGGACTGGCAGCGTTCTAAAGCAGGAGAGGCTGCGTTCTAAAACAGGAGTGGCAGAATTCTAAAACAGGAGCGGCTGCATTCTAAAACAGGATAATCTACATTATAAAACAGGACAGGCTGCACTCTAAAACCAGAGTGGCTGCATTCTAAAATGGGCAGAGGTTGCATTATAAAACAAGAGTGGCTGAAATCTAAAACAGAAGAGGCTGCATTCTAATACAGCAGTGGCTGCATTCTAAAACAAGATTTGCTACATTCTAAAACAAGAGTTGCTGCATTCTAAAACAGGAGAGGCTGCATTCTAAAACAGGACTGGCTGAACTCTAAAACAAGAGCGGCTGCATTCTAAAACTGGAGAATCTACATTATAAAACAGGACTGGCTGAACTCTAAAACAAGAGTGGCTGCATTCTGAAACAGGAGTTGCTGCATTCTAAAACTGGAGAGGCTGCGTTCTAAAACAGCAGAGGCTGCATTCTAAAACAGGAGTGGCTGCATTCTAAAACTGGAGAATCTACATTATAATACAGCACTGGCTGAACTCTAAAACAAGAGTGGCTGCATTCTAAAACAGGTCTGGCGGCATTCTAAAACAGGAGTGGCTGAATTCTGTAACGAGCAGAGGCTGCATTCTAACGCAGGAGCGGCTGCATTATAAAATGGACAGAGGCTGCATTATAAAACAAGAGTTGCTGAATTCTAAAACATGAGAGGCTGCATACTAAAACAGGAGTGGCTGCATTCTAAAACAGGAGTGGCTGCGTTCTAAAACACGAGAGGCTGCATTCTAAATCAGGAGTGGCTGCATTATAAAACAGGTGTGGCTGCATTCAAAAACATGAGAGTCTGCCTTCTAAACCAGGCAGAGGCTCCATTCTAAAACAGGAGTTGCTGAATTCTAAAATGGGCAGAGGCTGCATTATAAAACAAGAGTGGCTGCAATCTAAAACAGGAGTGGCTGCATTCTAAAACTGGAGAATCTACATTATAATACAGGACTGGCTGAACTCTAAAACAAGAGTGGCTGCATTCTAAAACAGGTCTGGCGGCATTCTAAAACAGGAGTGGCTGAATTCTGTAACGAGCAGAGGCTGCATTCTAACGCAGGAGCGGCTGCATTATAAAATGGACAGAGGCTGCATTATAAAACAAGAGTTGCTGAATTCTAAAACATGAGAGGCTGCATACTAAAACACGAGAGGCTGCATTCTAAATCAGGAGTGGCTGCATTCTAAAACAGGGAGAGACTGCAATCTTAAACAGGAGAGGCTGCATTCTTAAACGCACAGAGGCTGTATTCTAACGCAGGAGAGACTGCATTCTAAAACAGGAGTGGCTGCGTTCTACAACAGGAGTGGCTGTGTTCTAAAGCAGGAGTGGCTAAAGCAGGAGTGGCTACATTCTAAAACAGGAGAGGCTGCATTCTAAAGCAGGAAAGGTTGCATTCTAAAACAGGAGTGGTTGCATTCTAAAACGGACAGAGACTGCATTCTAAAATAGGAGAGACTGCATTCTAAAACAGGTGTGGCTGCATTCTAAAACAGGAGTGGCTGCATTCTAAATAAGCTGTGGCTGCATTCTAATACAGGAGAGGCTGCATTCTAAAACAGGAGTGGCTGCATTCTAAATAAGCTGTGGCTGCATTACAAAACAGGTTTGGCTGCATTCTAAAACAGGAGAGGCTGCCTTCTAAAACAGGCAGAGGCTGCATTCTAAAACAGGAGATGCTGCATTCTAAAACAGGACAGTTTGCTTTCTAAAACAGGAGTTGCTGCATTCTAAAACAGGAGAGGTGGCATTCTAAAACAGTAGAGGCTGCATTCTAAAACAGGAGTTGCTGCATTCTAAAATTGCAGAGGCTGCATCACAAAAAAGTTAGAGACTGCATTTTTAAACAGGAGAGGTTGCATTCTAAAACGGGCAGAGACTGCATTCGAAAACAAGAGTGGCTGCATTCTAAATCAGGAGTGGCTGCATTACAAAGCAGGTGTGGCTGCATTCTAAAACAGGACTGGCTGCGTTCTAAAACAGGAGAATCTACACTATAAAACAGCACAGGCTGCATTCTAAAACAGGAGTTGCTACATTCTAAAACAGGAGATGCTGCATTCTAAAACAGGAGAGGGTGCATTCTAAAACAGGAAAGGTTGCATTCTAAAACAGGAGAGGTTGCATTCTAAAACAGGAGAGGTTGCATTCTAAAACAGGTAGAGACTGCATTCTAAAACAAGAGTTGCTGCATTCTAAATCAGGAGTGTCTGCATTCTAAAACAGCAGTGGCTGCATTCGAAAACAGGAGTTGCTACATTCTAAAACAGGAGATGCTGCATTCTAAAACAGGAGAGGGTGCATTCTAAAACAGGAAAGGTTGCATTCTAAAACAGGAGAGGTTGCATTCTAAAACAGGAGAGGTTGCATTCTAAAACAGGTAGAGACTGCATTCTAAAACAAGAGTTGCTGCATTCTAAATCAGGAGTGTCTGCATTCTAAAACAGCAGTGGCTGCATTCGAAAACAGGAGTTGCTACATTCTAAAACAGGAGTGGCTGCATTCTAAAACAGGGGGAGACTGCAATCTTAAACAGGAGAGGCTACATTCTAAAACGGGCAGAGACTGCATTCTAAAACAAGAGTGGCTCTATTATAAAACAGATGTGGCTGCATTCTAAAACAGGAGTGGCTACATTCTAAAACACGAGAGGCTGCATTCTACAACAGGAGTGGCTGCATTCTAAAACAGGAGTGGCTGCATTCTTAAACGCACAGAGGCTGTATTCTAACGCAGGAGTGGCTGTTTTCTAAAACAGGAGTGGCTGTGTTCTAACGCATGAGTGACTGCATTCTAAAACAGAAGTGGCTGCATTCTAAAACAGGAGTTGCTACATTCTAAAACAGGAGTGGCTGCATTCCAAAACAGGTAGAGACTGCATTCTAAAACACAGAGAGGTTGCATTCTAAAATGGGCAGAGACTGCATTCTAAAACAATAGAGGCTGCATTCTGAAATGGGCAGCGGCTGCATTATAAAATAAGAGTGGCTGCAATCTAAAACAGGACAGGCTGCATTCTAATACAGCAGTGGCTGCATTCTAAAACAGGAGTTGCCACATTCTAAAACAGGAGTTGCTGCATTCTAAAACAGGAGTGGCTGCCTTCTAAAACAGGCAGAGGCTGCATCCTAAAACAGGAGAGGGTGCATTCTAAAACAGGAGAGGTTGCATTCTAAAACAGGAGTGGCTGCATTCTAAAACTGGCAGAGACTGCATTGTAAAACAGGAGAGACTGCATTCTAAACAAAGACTGGCTGCATTCTGAATAAGCAGTGTCTGCATTACAAAACAGGTGTGGCTGCATTCTAAAACAGGAGTGGCTGCATTCTTAAACGCGCAGAGGCTGTATTCTAAAACAGGAGTGGCTGCGTTCTACAACAGGAGTGGCTGTGTTCTAAAGCAGGAGTGGCTAAAGCAGGAGTGGCTGCATTCTAAAACAGGAGAGGCTGCATTCTAAAGCAGGAGAGGTTGCATTCTAAAACAGGAGTGGCTGCATTCTAAAACGGACAGAGACTGCATTCTAAAATAGGAGAGACTGCATTCTAAAACAGGTGTGGCTGCATTCTAAAACAGGAGTGGCTACATTCTTAAACATGCAGAGGCTGTATTCTAACGCAGGAGAGCCTGCTTTCTAAAACAGGAGTGTCTGCGTTCTAAAACAGGAGTGGCTGTGTTCTAAAGCAGGAGTGGCTGCATTGTAATACAGGAGAGGCGGCATTCTAAAACAGGAGTGGCTGCATTCTAAATAAGCTGTGGCTGCATTACAAAACAGGTGTGGCTGCATTCTAAAACAGGAGAGGCTGCCTTCTAAAACAGGCAGAGGCTGCATTCTAAAACAAGAGATGCTGCATTCTAAAACAGGACAGTTTGCTTTCTAAAACAGGAGTTGCTGCATTCTAAAACAGCAGAGGCTGCAATCTAAAACAGGAGTTGCCGCATTCTAAAATTGCAGAGGCTGCATCACAAAAAAGTTAGAGACTGCAATTTTAAACAGGAGAGGTTGCATTCTAAAATGGGCAGAGACTGCATTCGAAAACAAGAGTGGCTGCATTCTAAATCAGGAGTGGCCACATTACAAAGCAGGTGTGGCTGCATTCTAAAACAGGACTGGCTGCGTTCTAAAACAGGGGAATCTACATTATAAAACAGGACAGGCTGCATTCTAAAACAGGAGTTGCTACATTCTAAAACAGGAGATGCTGCATTCTAAAGCAGGAGTGGCTGCCTTCCAAAACAGGCAGAGGCTGAATTCTAAAACAGGAGATGCTGCATTCTAAAACAGGAAAGGATGCATTCTAAAACAGGAGAGGCTGCATTCTAAAACAGGAGAGGCTGCATTCTAAAACAGGAGAGGCTGCATTCTAAAACAGGAGATGTTGCATTTAAAAAGAGGTAGAGACTGCATTCTAAAACAAGAGTTGCTGCATTCTAAATCAGGAGTTTCTGCATTCCAAAACAGCAGTGGCTGCATTCTAAAACAGGAGTTGCTACATTCTAAAACAGGAGTGGCTGCATTCTAAAACAGGAGAGACTGCAATCTTAAACAGGAGAGGCTACATTCTAAAACGGGCAGAGACTGCATTCTAAAACAAGAGTGGCTCTATTATAAAACAGATGTGGCTGCATTCTAAATCAGGAGTGGCTGCATTATAAAACAGGTGTGGCTGCATTCTAAAAGAGGAGTTGCTACATTCTAAAACAGGAGTTTCTGCATTCAAAAACATGAGAGTCTGCCTTCTAAAACAGGCAGAGGCTGCATTCTAAAACAGGATTTGCTGAATTCTAAAATGGGCCGAGGCTGCATTATAAAACAAGAGTGGCTGCAATCTAAAACAAGAGAGGCTGCATTCTAAAACAGCAGTGGCTGTATTCTAAAACAGCAGTTGCTACAGTCTAATACAAGAGTTGCTGCATTCTAAAACAGGAGTGGCTGCGTTCTAAAACAGGAGAGGCTGCATTCTAAAACAGGAGTGGCTGCATTCTAAAAAGGAGCGGCTGCATTCCCAAATCAGGAGAATCTACATTATAAAACAGGACTGGCTGCACTCTAAAGCAAGAGTGGCTGCATTCTAAAATGAGCAGAGGCTGCCTTCTAAAACAGGCAGAGGCTGAATTTTAAAACAGGAGTTGCTGCATTCTAAAACAGACAGGCTGCATTCTAAAATGGGCAGAGGCTGCATTCTAAAACAGGAGAGGCTGAATTCTAAAATGGGCCGAGGCTGCATTATAAAACAAGAGTGGCTGCAATCTAAAACAAGAGAGGCTGCATTCTGAAACAGCAGTGGCTGTATTCTAAAACAGCGGTTGCTACAGTCTAATACAGGAGTTGCTGCATTCTAAAACAGGAGTGGCTGCGTTCTAAAACAGGAGAGGCTGCATTCTAATACAGCAGTGGCTGCATTCTAAAACAGGAGTTGCCACATTATAAAACAGGAGTTGCTGGATTCTAAAAGAGGAGAGGCTGCATTATAAAACAGGTGTGGCTGCATTCTAATACAGGAGTTGCTACATTCTAAAACAGGAGTTGCAACATTCAAAAACATGAGAGTCTCCCTTCTAAAACAGGCAGAGGTTGCATTCTAAAACAGGAGTGGCTGCGTTCTAAAACAGGAGAGGCTGCATTCTAAAACAGGAGTGGCTGCATTCTAAAACAGGAGCGGCTGCATTCTAAAACATGAGAAACAACATTATAAAACAGGACAGACTGCACTCTAAAACAAGAGTGGCTGCATTCTAAAATGGGCAGAGGCTGCATTATAAAACAAGAGTGGCTGCAATCCAAAACAGGAGAGGCTGCATTCTAATACAGCAGTGGCTGCATTCTCAAACAGGAGTTGCCACATTCTAAAACAGGAGTTGCTGGATTCTAAAAGAGGAGAGGCTGCCTTCTAAAACAGGCAGAGGCTGAATTCTAAAACAGGAGTTGTTTCAATCTAAAACAGGACAGGCTGCATTCTAAAATAGGCAGAGGCTGCATTCTAAAACAGCAGAGGCTGCATTCGAAAACAGGAATGTCTGCATTCTAAAACAGGAGAGGCTGCATTCTAAAACAGGAGAGGCTGCATTCTAAAACAGGAGTGGCTGCATTCTAAAAAGGAGCGGCTGCATTCCCAAATCAGGAGAATCTACATTATAAAACAGGACTGGCTGCACTCTAAAGCAAGAGTGGCTGCATTCTAAAATGAGCAGAGGCTGCCTTCTAAAACAGGCAGAGGCTGAATTTTAAAACAGGAGTTGCTGCATTCTAAAACAGACAGGCTGCATTCTAAAATGGGCAGAGGCTGCATTCTAAAACAGGATTTGCTGAATTCTAAAATGGGCCGAGGCTGCATTATAAAACAAGAGTGGCTGCAATCTAAAACAAGAGAGGCTGCATTCTGAAACAGCAGTGGCTGTATTCTAAAACAGCAGTTGCTACAGTCTAATACAGGAGTTGCTGCATTCTAAAACAGGAGTGGCTGCGTTCTAAAACAGGAGAGGCTGCATTCTAAAACAGGAGTGGCTGCATTCTAAAAAGGAGCGGCTGCATTCCCAAATCAGGAGAATCTACATTATAAAACAGGACTGGCTGCACTCTAAAGCAAGAGTGGCTGCATTCTAAAATGAGCAGAGGCTGCCTTCTAAAACAGGCAGAGGCTGAATTTTAAAACAGGAGTTGCTGCATTCTAAAACAGACAGGCTGCATTCTAAAATGGGCAGAGGCTGCATTCTAAAACAGGAGAGGCTGAATTCTAAAATGGGCCGAGGCTGCATTATAAAACAAGAGTGGCTGCAATCTAAAACAAGAGAGGCTGCATTCTGAAACAGCAGTGGCTGTATTCTAAAACAGCAGTTGCTACAGTCTAATACAGGAGTTGCTGCATTCTAAAACAGGAGTGGCTGCGTTCTAAAACAGGAGAGGCTGCATTCTAAAACAGGAGTGGCTGCATTCTAAAAAGGAGCGGCTGCATTCCCAAATCAGGAGAATCTACATTATAAAACAGGACTGGCTGCACTCTAAAACAAGAGTGGCTGCATTCTAAAATGAGCAGAGGCTGCCTTCTAAAACAGGCAGAGGCTGAATTTTAAAACAGGAGTTGCTGCATTCTAAAACAGACAGGCTGCATTCTAAAATGGGCAGAGGCTGCATTCTAAAACAGGAGAGGCTGTATTCTAAAGCAGGAGCGGCAGTGTTATGAAACAGAGAGGCTGCATTCTAAAACAGGCAGAGGCTGCATTCCAAAACAGGAGTTGCTAAATTCTAAAACCGGAGTTGCTGCATTCTAAAACAGGAGAGTCTGCCTTCTAAAACAGGCTGAGGCTGCATTCTAAAACAGGAGTTGCTGCATTCTAAAACAGGACAGGCTGCATTCTAAAATGGGCAGAGGTTGCATTCTAAAATAGGAGAGGCTGCATTCTAAAGCAGGAGAGGTTGCATTCTAAAACAGGAGTGGCAGCATTCTAAAACGGGCAGAGAATGCATTATAAGACAGGTGAGACTGCATTCTAAAACAAGAGCGGCTGCATTCTAAATAAGCAGTGGCTGCATTACAAAACAGGTGTGGCTGCATTCTAAAACAGGACAGGCTGCATTCTGAAACGGGCAGAGGCTGCACTCTAATGCAGATGAGGCTGCATTCTAAAACAGGAGAGGGTGCATTCTAAAATGGACAGAGACTGCATTATAAAACAGGAGTTGCTGCATTCTAAAACTGCAGAGGCTGCATTCCAAAACAGGTAGAGACTGCATTCTTAAACAGGAGAGGTTGCATTCTAAAACGGGCAGAGACTGCATGCTAAAACAAGAGTGCCTGCATACTAAATCAGGAGTGGCTGCATTCTAAAACAGGACTGGCAGCGTTCTAAAGCAGGAGAGGCTGCGTTCTAAAACAGGAGTGGCAGAATTCTAAAACAGGAGCGGCTGCATTCTAAAACAGGATAATCTACATTATAAAACAGGACAGGCTGCACTCTAAAACCAGAGTGGCTGCATTCTAAAATGGGCAGAGGTTGCATTATAAAACAAGAGTGGCTGAAATCTAAAACAGAAGAGGCTGCATTCTAATACAGCAGTGGCTGCATTCTAAAACAAGATTTGCTACATTCTAAAACAAGAGTTGCTGCATTCTAAAACAGGAGAGGCTGCATTCTAAAACAGGACTGGCTGAACTCTAAAACAAGAGCGGCTGCATTCTAAAACTGGAGAATCTACATTATAAAACAGGACTGGCTGAACTCTAAAACAAGAGTGGCTGCATTCTGAAACAGGAGTTGCTGCATTCTAAAACTGGAGAGGCTGCGTTCTAAAACAGCAGAGGCTGCATTCTAAAACAGGAGTGGCTGCATTCTAAAACTGGAGAATCTACATTATAATACAGCACTGGCTGAACTCTAAAACAAGAGTGGCTGCATTCTAAAACAGGTCTGGCGGCATTCTAAAACAGGAGTGGCTGAATTCTGTAACGAGCAGAGGCTGCATTCTAACGCAGGAGCGGCTGCATTATAAAATGGACAGAGGCTGCATTATAAAACAAGAGTTGCTGAATTCTAAAACATGAGAGGCTGCATACTAAAACAGGAGTGGCTGCATTCTAAAACAGGAGTGGCTGCGTTCTAAAACACGAGAGGCTGCATTCTAAATCAGGAGTGGCTGCATTATAAAACAGGTGTGGCTGCATTCAAAAACATGAGAGTCTGCCTTCTAAACCAGGCAGAGGCTCCATTCTAAAACAGGAGTTGCTGAATTCTAAAATGGGCAGAGGCTGCATTATAAAACAAGAGTGGCTGCAATCTAAAACAGGAGTGGCTGCATTCTAAAACTGGAGAATCTACATTATAATACAGGACTGGCTGAACTCTAAAACAAGAGTGGCTGCATTCTAAAACAGGTCTGGCGGCATTCTAAAACAGGAGTGGCTGAATTCTGTAACGAGCAGAGGCTGCATTCTAACGCAGGAGCGGCTGCATTATAAAATGGACAGAGGCTGCATTATAAAACAAGAGTTGCTGAATTCTAAAACATGAGAGGCTGCATACTAAAACACGAGAGGCTGCATTCTAAATCAGGAGTGGCTGCATTCTAAAACAGGGAGAGACTGCAATCTTAAACAGGAGAGGCTGCATTCTTAAACGCACAGAGGCTGTATTCTAACGCAGGAGAGACTGCATTCTAAAACAGGAGTGGCTGCGTTCTACAACAGGAGTGGCTGTGTTCTAAAGCAGGAGTGGCTAAAGCAGGAGTGGCTACATTCTAAAACAGGAGAGGCTGCATTCTAAAGCAGGAAAGGTTGCATTCTAAAACAGGAGTGGTTGCATTCTAAAACGGACAGAGACTGCATTCTAAAATAGGAGAGACTGCATTCTAAAACAGGTGTGGCTGCATTCTAAAACAGGAGTGGCTGCATTCTAAATAAGCTGTGGCTGCATTCTAATACAGGAGAGGCTGCATTCTAAAACAGGAGTGGCTGCATTCTAAATAAGCTGTGGCTGCATTACAAAACAGGTTTGGCTGCATTCTAAAACAGGAGAGGCTGCCTTCTAAAACAGGCAGAGGCTGCATTCTAAAACAGGAGATGCTGCATTCTAAAACAGGACAGTTTGCTTTCTAAAACAGGAGTTGCTGCATTCTAAAACAGGAGAGGTGGCATTCTAAAACAGTAGAGGCTGCATTCTAAAACAGGAGTTGCTGCATTCTAAAATTGCAGAGGCTGCATCACAAAAAAGTTAGAGACTGCATTTTTAAACAGGAGAGGTTGCATTCTAAAACGGGCAGAGACTGCATTCGAAAACAAGAGTGGCTGCATTCTAAATCAGGAGTGGCTGCATTACAAAGCAGGTGTGGCTGCATTCTAAAACAGGACTGGCTGCGTTCTAAAACAGGAGAATCTACACTATAAAACAGCACAGGCTGCATTCTAAAACAGGAGTTGCTACATTCTAAAACAGGAGATGCTGCATTCTAAAACAGGAGAGGGTGCATTCTAAAACAGGAGAGGTTGCATTCTAAAACAGGAGAGGTTGCATTCTAAAACAGGAGAGGTTGCATTCTAAAACAGGTAGAGACTGCATTCTAAAACAAGAGTTGCTGCATTCTAAATCAGGAGTGTCTGCATTCTAAAACAGCAGTGGCTGCATTCGAAAACAGGAGTTGCTACATTCTAAAACAGGAGATGCTGCATTCTAAAACAGGAGAGGGTGCATTCTAAAACAGGAAAGGTTGCATTCTAAAACAGGAGAGGTTGCATTCTAAAACAGGAGAGGTTGCATTCTAAAACAGGTAGAGACTGCATTCTAAAACAAGAGTTGCTGCATTCTAAATCAGGAGTGTCTGCATTCTAAAACAGCAGTGGCTGCATTCGAAAACAGGAGTTGCTACATTCTAAAACAGGAGTGGCTGCATTCTAAAACAGGGGGAGACTGCAATCTTAAACAGGAGAGGCTACATTCTAAAACGGGCAGAGACTGCATTCTAAAACAAGAGTGGCTCTATTATAAAACAGATGTGGCTGCATTCTAAAACAGGAGTGGCTACATTCTAAAACACGAGAGGCTGCATTCTACAACAGGAGTGGCTGCATTCTAAAACAGGAGTGGCTGCATTCTTAAACGCACAGAGGCTGTATTCTAACGCAGGAGTGGCTGTTTTCTAAAACAGGAGTGGCTGTGTTCTAACGCATGAGTGACTGCATTCTAAAACAGAAGTGGCTGCATTCTAAAACAGGAGTTGCTACATTCTAAAACAGGAGTGGCTGCATTCCAAAACAGGTAGAGACTGCATTCTAAAACACAGAGAGGTTGCATTCTAAAATGGGCAGAGACTGCATTCTAAAACAATAGAGGCTGCATTCTGAAATGGGCAGCGGCTGCATTATAAAATAAGAGTGGCTGCAATCTAAAACAGGACAGGCTGCATTCTAATACAGCAGTGGCTGCATTCTAAAACAGGAGTTGCCACATTCTAAAACAGGAGTTGCTGCATTCTAAAACAGGAGTGGCTGCCTTCTAAAACAGGCAGAGGCTGCATCCTAAAACAGGAGAGGGTGCATTCTAAAACAGGAGAGGTTGCATTCTAAAACAGGAGTGGCTGCATTCTAAAACTGGCAGAGACTGCATTGTAAAACAGGAGAGACTGCATTCTAAACAAAGACTGGCTGCATTCTGAATAAGCAGTGTCTGCATTACAAAACAGGTGTGGCTGCATTCTAAAACAGGAGTGGCTGCATTCTTAAACGCGCAGAGGCTGTATTCTAAAACAGGAGTGGCTGCGTTCTACAACAGGAGTGGCTGTGTTCTAAAGCAGGAGTGGCTAAAGCAGGAGTGGCTGCATTCTAAAACAGGAGAGGCTGCATTCTAAAGCAGGAGAGGTTGCATTCTAAAACAGGAGTGGCTGCATTCTAAAACGGACAGAGACTGCATTCTAAAATAGGAGAGACTGCATTCTAAAACAGGTGTGGCTGCATTCTAAAACAGGAGTGGCTACATTCTTAAACATGCAGAGGCTGTATTCTAACGCAGGAGAGCCTGCTTTCTAAAACAGGAGTGTCTGCGTTCTAAAACAGGAGTGGCTGTGTTCTAAAGCAGGAGTGGCTGCATTGTAATACAGGAGAGGCGGCATTCTAAAACAGGAGTGGCTGCATTCTAAATAAGCTGTGGCTGCATTACAAAACAGGTGTGGCTGCATTCTAAAACAGGAGAGGCTGCCTTCTAAAACAGGCAGAGGCTGCATTCTAAAACAAGAGATGCTGCATTCTAAAACAGGACAGTTTGCTTTCTAAAACAGGAGTTGCTGCATTCTAAAACAGCAGAGGCTGCAATCTAAAACAGGAGTTGCCGCATTCTAAAATTGCAGAGGCTGCATCACAAAAAAGTTAGAGACTGCAATTTTAAACAGGAGAGGTTGCATTCTAAAATGGGCAGAGACTGCATTCGAAAACAAGAGTGGCTGCATTCTAAATCAGGAGTGGCCACATTACAAAGCAGGTGTGGCTGCATTCTAAAACAGGACTGGCTGCGTTCTAAAACAGGGGAATCTACATTATAAAACAGGACAGGCTGCATTCTAAAACAGGAGTTGCTACATTCTAAAACAGGAGATGCTGCATTCTAAAGCAGGAGTGGCTGCCTTCCAAAACAGGCAGAGGCTGAATTCTAAAACAGGAGATGCTGCATTCTAAAACAGGAAAGGATGCATTCTAAAACAGGAGAGGCTGCATTCTAAAACAGGAGAGGCTGCATTCTAAAACAGGAGAGGCTGCATTCTAAAACAGGAGATGTTGCATTTAAAAAGAGGTAGAGACTGCATTCTAAAACAAGAGTTGCTGCATTCTAAATCAGGAGTTTCTGCATTCCAAAACAGCAGTGGCTGCATTCTAAAACAGGAGTTGCTACATTCTAAAACAGGAGTGGCTGCATTCTAAAACAGGAGAGACTGCAATCTTAAACAGGAGAGGCTACATTCTAAAACGGGCAGAGACTGCATTCTAAAACAAGAGTGGCTCTATTATAAAACAGATGTGGCTGCATTCTAAATCAGGAGTGGCTGCATTATAAAACAGGTGTGGCTGCATTCTAAAAGAGGAGTTGCTACATTCTAAAACAGGAGTTTCTGCATTCAAAAACATGAGAGTCTGCCTTCTAAAACAGGCAGAGGCTGCATTCTAAAACAGGATTTGCTGAATTCTAAAATGGGCCGAGGCTGCATTATAAAACAAGAGTGGCTGCAATCTAAAACAAGAGAGGCTGCATTCTAAAACAGCAGTGGCTGTATTCTAAAACAGCAGTTGCTACAGTCTAATACAAGAGTTGCTGCATTCTAAAACAGGAGTGGCTGCGTTCTAAAACAGGAGAGGCTGCATTCTAAAACAGGAGTGGCTGCATTCTAAAAAGGAGCGGCTGCATTCCCAAATCAGGAGAATCTACATTATAAAACAGGACTGGCTGCACTCTAAAGCAAGAGTGGCTGCATTCTAAAATGAGCAGAGGCTGCCTTCTAAAACAGGCAGAGGCTGAATTTTAAAACAGGAGTTGCTGCATTCTAAAACAGACAGGCTGCATTCTAAAATGGGCAGAGGCTGCATTCTAAAACAGGAGAGGCTGAATTCTAAAATGGGCCGAGGCTGCATTATAAAACAAGAGTGGCTGCAATCTAAAACAAGAGAGGCTGCATTCTGAAACAGCAGTGGCTGTATTCTAAAACAGCGGTTGCTACAGTCTAATACAGGAGTTGCTGCATTCTAAAACAGGAGTGGCTGCGTTCTAAAACAGGAGAGGCTGCATTCTAAAAAGGAGCGGCTGCATTCCCAAATCAGGAGAATCTACATTATAAAACAGGACTGGCTGCACTCTAAAACAAGAGTGGCTGCATTCTAAAATGAGCAGAGGCTGCCTTCTAAAACAGGCAGAGGCTGAATTTTAAAACAGGAGTTGCTGCATTCTAAAACAGACAGGCTGCATTCTAAAATGGGCAGAGGCTGCATTCTAAAACAGGAGAGGCTGTATTCTAAAGCAGGAGCGGCAGTGTTATGAAACAGGAGAGGCTGCATTCTAAAACAGGCAGAGGCTGCATTCCAAAACAGGAGTTGCTAAATTCTAAAACCGGAGTTGCTGCATTCTAAAACAGAAGAGTCTGCCTTCTAAAACAGGCTGAGGCTGCATTCTAAAACAGGAGTTGCTGCATTCCAAAACAGGACAGGCTGCATTCTAAAATGGGCAGAGGTTGCATTCTAAAATAGGAGAGGCTGCATTCTAAAGCAGGAGAGGTTGCATTCTAAAACAGGAGTGGCAGCATTCTAAAACGGGCAGAGAATGCATTATAAGACAGGTGAGACTGCATTCTAAAACAAGAGCGGCTGCATTCTAAATAAGCAGTGGCTGCATTACAAAACAGGTGTGGCTGCATTCTAAAACAGGACAGGCTGCATTCTGAAATGGGCAGAGGCTGCACTCTAATGCAGATGAGGCTGCATTCTAAAACAGGAGAGGGTGCATTCTAAAATGGACAGAGACTGCATTATAAAACAGGAGTTGCTGCATTCTAAAACTGCAGAGGCTGCATTCCAAAACAGGTAGAGACTGCATTCTTAAACAGGAGAGGTTGCATTCTAAAACGGGCAGAGACTGCATGCTAAAACAAGAGTGCCTGCATACTAAATCAGGAGTGGCTGCATTCTAAAACAGGACTGGCAGCGTTCTAAAGCAGGAGAGGCTGCATTCTAAAACAGGAGTGGCAGAATTCTAAAACAGGAGCGGCTGCATTCTAAAACAGGATAATCTACATTATAAAACAGGACAGGCTGCACTCTAAAACCAGAGTGGCTGCATTCTAAAATGGGCAGAGGTTGCATTATAAAACAAGAGTGGCTGAAATCTAAAACAGAAGAGGCTGCATTCTAATACAGCAGTGGCTGCATTCTAAAACAAGATTTGCTACATTCTAAAACAAGAGTTGCTGCATTCTAAAACAGGAGAGGCTGCATTCTAAAACAGGACTGGCTGAACTCTAAAACAAGAGCGGCTGCATTCTAAAACTGGAGAATCTACATTATAAAACAGGACTGGCTGAACTCTAAAACAAGAGTGGCTGCATTCTGAAACAGGAGTTGCTGCATTCTAAAACTGGAGAGGCTGCGTTCTAAAACAGCAGAGGCTGCATTCTAAAACAGGAGTGGCTGCATTCTAAAACTGGAGAATCTACATTATAATACAGGACTGGCTGAACTCTAAAACAAGAGTGGCTGCATTCTTAAACACGAGAGGCTGCATTCTACAACAGGAGTGGCTGAATTCTGTAACGAGCAGAGGCTGCATTCTAACGCAGGAGCGGCTGCATTATAAAATGGACAGAGGCTGCATTATAAAACAAGAGTTGCTGAATTCTAAAACATGAGAGGCTGCATACTAAAACAGGAGTGGCTGCATTCTAAAACAGGAGTGGCTGCATTCTAAAACAGGAGTGGCTGCATTCCAAAACAGGTAGAGACTGCATTCTAAAACACAGAGAGGTTGCATTCTAAAATGGGCAGAGACTGCATTCTAAAACAATAGAGGCTGCATTCTGAAATGGGCAGAGGCTGCATTATAAGATAAGAGTGGCTGCAATCTAAAACAGGACAGGCTGCATTCTAATACAGCAGTGGCTGCATTCTAAAACAGGAGTTGCCACATTCTAAAACAGGAGTTGCTGCATTCTAAAACAGGAGTGGCTGCATTCTAAAACAGGCAGAGGCTGCATCCTAAAACAGGAGAGGGTGCATTCTAAAACAGGAGAGGTTGCATTCTAAAACAGGAGTGGCTGCATTCTAAAACTGGCAGAGACTGCATTGTAAAACAGGAGAGACTGCATTCTAAACAAAGACTGGCTGCATTCTAAATAAGCAGTGTCTGCATTACAAAACAGGTGTGGCTGCATTCTAAAACAGGAGTGGCTGCATTCTTAAACGCGCAGAGGCTGTATTCTAAAACAGGAGTGGCTGCGTTCTACAACAGGAGTGGCTGTGTTCTAAAGCAGGAGTGGCTAAAGCAGGAGTGGCTGCATTCTAAAACAGGAGAGGCTGCATTCTAAAGCAGGAGAGGTTGCATTCTAAAACAGGAGTTGCTGCATTCTAAAACAAGAGTGGCTGCGTTCTAAAATAGGCAGAGGCTGCATTCTAAAACACGAGTGGGTGCATGCTAAAACAAGAGTGGCTGCATTCTAAAATGGGTAGAGGCTGTACTGTAGCGCAGAAGAGGCTGCATTCTACAACATGAGTGGCTGTATTCTAAAACAGGAGAGGTTGCATTCTAAAACAGGCGTGTCTGATTTCTAAAACAGGAGTGGCTGCATTCTAAAACAGCAGTGGCTGCAAACTAGAACAGGAGTTGCTGCATTCTAAAGCAGCAGAGGCTGCATTCTAAAACAGGAGAGGCTGCATTCTAAAATGGGCAGAGGATGCATTCTAAAACAGGAGAGGCTGCATTCTAAAACTGGCAGAGGCTGCATTATAAAGCAAGATTGGCTGCATTCTAGAAGAGGAGAGGCTGCATTATAAAACATGAGTTGCTGCATTCTAAGGCAGGAGAGGATTCCTTATACATCAAGAGAGCCTGCACTCTTAAATGGACAGGCTGCATTACAAAACAGGAGTGGCTGCATTCTGAAGAGCGCAGAGGCTGCACTCTAATGCAGCAGAGGGTGCATTCTAAAATGGGCAGAGACTGCACTGTAAAGCAGGAGTGGCGGCATTCTAAAATGTGCAGAGGCTGCATTGTAGCACAGTTCTAAACTGGATACTAAAACTGGAGTGACTGCATTCTAAAACAAGAGTGGCTGCATTCTAAAATGGACAGAGGCTGCATTATAAAACAGGTGTGGCTGCATTCTAAAACAAGAGTGGCTGCATTCTAAAATGGATAGAGGGTGCATTCTAATGCAGGAGAGACTGCATTCTAAAATTGGAAGAGGCTACATTCTAAAACAGGCAGAGTCTGCATTCTAAAATGGGCAGAGGCTGCATTCTAAAACAGGAGTTGCTGCATTCTAAAACAGGAGTTGCTGCATTCTAAAACAGCAGAGGCTGCATTCTAAAACACGAGAAGCTGCATTCTGAAACGGGCAGAGGCTGCATTCAAAAACATGAGAGGCAGCATTCTCAAACAGTAGGTGCTGCATTCTAAAACAGGAGAGGTTGCATTATACAACAAGAGTGGCTGCACTCTAAAATAGACAGGCTACATTATAATGCAGGAGTGGCTGCATTCTAAAATGTACAGAGGCTGCATTATAAAACAGGAGTGGCTGCATTCTAAAATGCGCAGTGGCTGCAGTCTAATGCAGGAGAGGCTGCATTCTAAAATGGGCAGAGACTGCACTCTAAAGCAAGAGTGTCTGCATTCTAAAATGCGCAGAGGCTGCACTGTCACGCAGTTCTAAACTGGATTCTAAAACTGGAGTGACTGCATTCTAAAACAAGAGTGACTGCATTCTAAAACAAGAGTGGCTGCATTCTAAAACAGGAGTAGCTGCATTCTAAAACAGGAGAGGCTACATGCTAAAACAGGAGAGGCTGCATTCTAAACCAGGAAAGGCTGCATTCTAAAACGGTCAGGGGCTGCATTAAAAAAACAAGAGTGGCTGCATTCTAAAATGGCCAGAGGCTGCACTCTAACGCAGGAGATGCTGCATTCTAAAACAGGCAGTGGCTACATTCTAAAACGGGCAGAGGCTGCTTTCAAAAACAGGAGACGCTACATTCTAAAACAGGCAGAGGCTGCATTCTAAAATCGGCAGAGGCTGCATTCTAAAACAGGAGAGGCTGGTTTTTAAAACAGGAGTTGCTGCATTCTGAAAGAAGAGTTGCTGCATTCTAAAACAGGAGTGGCTGCGTTCTTAAGCAGTAGTTGTTGCATTCTAAAACAGCAGTGGCTGCATTCTAAAACAGGATTTGCTGCATTCTAAAACAGCGTGGCCGCATTATAAAATGGGAGAGGCTGCATTCAAAAACATGAGAGGCTGCATTCTAAAACAGGAGTTGCTGCATTCTAAAACAAGAGTGGCTGCGTTCTAAAATAGGCAGAGGCTGCATTCTAAAACACGAGTGGGTGCATGCTAAAACAAGAGTGGCTGCATTCTAAAATGGGCAGAGCCTGCACTGTAGCGCAGAAGAGGCTGTATTCTACAACAGGAGTGGCTGCATTCTTAAACAGGAGAGTTTGCATTCTAAAACAGGCGGGGCTGATTTCTAAAATAGGAGTGGCTGCATTCTAAAACAGTAGACGCTGCATTCTAAAACTCGAGAGGCTGCATTCTAAAACAGCAGTGGCTGCATTCTAAAGCAGCAGTGGCTGCATTCTAAAACAGGAGAGGCTGCATTCTAAAATGCACAGTGGCTGCATTCTAAGACAGCAGAGGCTGCATTAGAAAATGGGCGGAGGCTGCATTCTAAAACAGGAGAGGCTGCATTATGAAACAGGTGTTGCTGCATTCTAAAACAGGAGTTGCTACATTCTAAAACAGTAGTGGCTGCATTCTAGAACAGGAATTGCTGCATTCCAAAGCAGCAGAGACTAGATTCTAAATCAGGAGAGGCTGCATTCTAAAACGGGCAGAGGCTGCATTCTAAAACAGGAGAGGCTGCATTCTAAAATGCACAGTGGCTGCAGTCTAATGCAGAAGAGGCTGCATTCTAAAATGGACAGGGCTGTATTATAAAACAGGAGTGGCTGCATTCTAAAATGCACAGTGGCTTCAGTCTAATGCAGGAGAGGCTGCATTCTAAAATGGGCAGATACTGCACTCTAAAGGTCTAAAGGAGGAGTGGCTGCATTCTAAAATGCGCAGAGGCTGCACTTTAATGCAGGAGAGGCTGTATTCTAAAATGGGCTGATACTGCACTGTAAAGCAGGACTGGCTGGATTCTAAAATGCACAGAGGCTGCACTCTAACACAATAGAGGGTGCATTCTAAAACAGGAGTGGCAGCATTCTTAAACAGGAGCGGCTGCATTCTAAAATGGACAGAGGCTACATTATAAAACAGGAGCGGCTGCATTCTAAAATGGACAGAGGCTACATTATAAAACAGGAGAGGCTGCATTCTAAAACAAGAGTGGCTGCATTCTAAAACAAGAGTGGCTGCATTCTAAAATGGGCAGAGGCTGCATTATAAAACAAGCGTGGCTGCATTCTAAAACAGGAGAGGCTGCATTCTAAAACTGGCAGCGAATGCATTCTAAAACAGGAGTGGCTCAATTCTAAAACAAGAGTGGCTTCATTCTAACATGGGCAGAGGCTGATTATAAAACAAGAGTGGGTGCATCTTAAAACAGGAGTGGCTGCATTCTAAGACAGCAGAGGCTGCATTCGAAAATGGGCGGAGGCTGCATTCTAAAACAGGAGAGGCTGTATTGTGAAACAGGAGTTGTTGCATTCTAAAACAGGAGTTGCTGCATTCTAAAACAGCAGCGGCTGCATTCTAGAACAGGAGTTGCTACATTCTAAAGCAGTATAGACTAGATTCTAAATCAGGAGAGGCTGCATTCCAAAACGGGCAGTGGCTGCAGTCTAATGCAGGAGAGGCTGCATTCTAAAATGGGCAGAGACTGCACTCTAACGCAGGAGTGGCTGCATTCTAAAACTGGCAGAGGCTACATTCTAAAACGGGCAGAGGCTGTATTCTAAAACAGGAGTTGCTGCATTCTGAAAGAAGAGTTGCTGCATTCTAAATCAGGAGTGGCCACATTACAAAGCAGGTGTGGCTGCATTCTAAAACAGGAAAGGTTGCATTCTAAAACAGGAGAGGCTGCATTCTAAAACAGGAGAGGCTGCATTCTAAAACAGGAGAGGCTGCATTCTAAAACAGGAGATGTTGCATTTAAAAAGAGGTAGAGACTGCATTCTAAAACAAGAGTTGCTGCATTCTAAATCAGGAGTTTCTGCATTCCAAAACAGCAGTGGCTGCATTCTAAAACAGGAGTTGCTACATTCTAAAACAGGAGTGGCTCCATTCTAAAACAGGAGAGACTGCAATCTTAAACAGGAGAGGCTACATTCTAAAACGGGCAGAGACTGCATTCTAAAACAAGAGTGGCTCTATTATAAAACAGATGTGGCTGCATTCTAAATCAGGAGTGGCTGCATTATAAAACAGGTGTGGCTGCATTCTAAAAGAGGAGTTGCTACATTCTAAAACAGGAGTTTCTGCATTCAAAAACATGAGAGTCTGCCTTCTAAAACAGGCAGAGGCTGCATTCTAAAACAGGATTTGCTGAATTCTAAAATGGGCCGAGGCTGCATTATAAAACAAGAGTGGCTGCAATCTAAAACAAGAGAGGCTTCATTCTAAAACAGCAGTGGCTGTATTCTAAAACAGCAGTTGCTACAGTCTAATACAAGAGTGGCTGCATTCTAAATCAGGAGTGGCTGCATTACAAAGCAGGTGTGGCTGCATTCTAAAACAGGACTGGCTGCATTCTAAAACAGGAGAATCTACATTATAAAACAGGACAGGCTGCATTCTAAAACAGGAGTTGCTACATTCTAAAACAGGAGATGCTGCATTCTAAAACAGGAGAGGTTGCATTCTAAAACAGGAGAGGCTGCATTCTAAAACAGGAGAGGTTGCATTCTAAAACAGGTAGAGACTGCATTCTAAAACAAGAGTTGCTGCATTCTAAATCAGGAGTGTCTGCATTCTAAAACAGCAGTGGCTGCATTCGAAAACAGGAGTTGCTACATTCTAAAACAGGAGTGGCTGCATTCTAAAACAGGGGGAGACTGCAATCTTAAACAGGAGAGGCTACATTCTAAAACGGGCAGAGACTGCATTCTAAAACAAGAGTGGCTCTATTATAAAACAGATGTGGCTGCATTCTAAAACAGGAGTGGCTACATTCTAAAACACGAGAGGCTGCATTCTACAACAGGAGTGGCTGCATTCTAAAACAGGAGTGGCTGCATTCTTAAACGCACAGAGGCTGTATTCTAACGCAGGAGTGGCTGTTTTCTAAAACAGGAGTGGCTGTGTTCTAACGCATGAGTGACTGCATTCTAAAACAGAAGTGGCTGCATTCTAAAACAGGAGTTGCTACATTCTAAAACAGGAGTGGCTGCATTCCAAAACAGGTAGAGACTGCATTCTAAAACACAGAGAGGTTGCATTCTAAAATGGGCAGAGACTGCATTCTAAAACAATAGAGGCTGCATTCTGAAATGGGCAGCGGCTGCATTATAAAATAAGAGTGGCTGCAATCTAAAACAGGACAGGCTGCATTCTAATACAGCAGTGGCTGCATTCTAAAACAGGAGTTGCCACATTCTAAAACAGGAGTTGCTGCATTCTAAAACAGGAGTGGCTGCATTCTAAAACAGGCAGAGGCTGCATCCTAAAACAGGAGAGGGTGCATTCTAAAACAGGAGAGGTTGCATTCTAAAACAGGAGTGGCTGCATTCTAAAACTGGCAGAGACTGCATTGTAAAACAGGAGAGACTGCATTCTAAACAAAGACTGGCTGCATTCTGAATAAGCAGTGTCTGCATTACAAAACAGGTGTGGCTGCATTCTAAAACAGCAGAGGCTGCATTCTAAAACAGGAGTTGCCGCATTCTAAAATTGCAGAGGCTGCATCACAAAAAAGTTAGAGACTGCAATTTTAAACAGGAGAGGTTGCATTCTAAAACGGGCAGAGACTGCATTCGAAAACAAGAGTGGCTGCATTCTAAATCAGGAGTGGCCACATTACAAAGCAGGTGTGGCTGCATTCTAAAACAGGACTGGCTGCGTTCTAAAACAGGGGAATCTACATTATAAAACAGGACAGGCTGCATTCTAAAACAGGAGTTGCTACATTCTAAAACAGGAGATGCTGCATTTTAAAGCAGGAGTGGCTGCCTCCCAAAACAGGCAGAGGCTGAATTCTAAAACAGGAGATGCTGCATTCTAAAACAGGAAAGGTTGCATTCTAAAACAGGAGAGGCTGCATTCTAAAACAGGAGTGGCAGCATTCTAAAACGGGCAGAGAATGCATTATAAGACAGGTGAGACTGCATTCTAAAACAAGAGCGGCTGCATTCTAAATAAGCAGTGGCTGCATTACAAAACAGGTGTGGCTGCATTCTAAAACAGGACAGGCTGCATTCTGAAACGGGCAGAGGCTGCACTCTAATGCAGATGAGGCTGCATTCTAAAACAGGAGAGGGTGCATTCTAAAATGGACAGAGACTGCATTATAAAACAGGAGTTGCTGCATTCTAAAACTGCAGAGGCTGCATTCCAAAACAGGTAGAGACTGCATTCTTAAACAGGAGAGGTTGCATTCTAAAACGGGCAGAGACTGCATGCTAAAACAAGAGTGGCTGCATTATAAAGCTGGTGTGGCTGCAAACTAAAACAAGAGTGGCTGCATTCTAAAATGGGCAGAGGCTGCATTATAAAACAAGAGTGGCTGCAATCTAAAACAGGAGAGGCTGCATTCTAAAACAGGTAGAGACTACATTCTAAAACACAGAGAGGTTGCATTCTAAAATGGGCAGAGACTGCATTCTAAAACAATAGAGGCTGCATTCTGAAATGGGCAGAGGCTGCATTATAAAACAAGAGTGGCTGCAATCTAAAACAGGAGAGGCTGCATTCTAATACAGCAGTGGCTGAATTCTAAGACAAGATTTGCTACATTCTAAAACAGGAGTTGCTGCATTCTAAAACAGGAGAGGCTGCCTTCTAAATCAGGCAGAGGATGCATTCTAAAACAGGAGTTGCTGCATTCTAAAACAGGAGTGGCTACGTTCTAAAACAGCAGAGGCTGCATTCTAAAACAGGAGTGGCTGCATTCTAAAACTGGAGAATCTACATTATAGTACAGGACTGGCTGAACTCTAAAACCAGAGTGGCTGCATTCTAAAACAGGTCTGGCTGCATTCTAAAACTGCAGAGGCTACATTCCAAAACAGGTAGAGACTGCATTCTTAAACAGGAGAGGTTGCATTCTAAAACGGGCAGAGACTGCATTCTAAAACAAGAGTGGCTGCATTATAAAGCTGGTGTGGCTGCAAACTAAAACAAGAGTGGCTGCATTCTAAAATGGGCAGAGGCTGCATTATAAAACAAGAGTGGCTGCAATCTAAAACAGGAGAGGCTGCATTCTAAAACAGGAGTGGCAACATTATAAAACAGGACAGGCTGCACTATAAAACAAGAGTGGCTGCATTCTAAAATGGGCAGAGGGAGCATTATAAAACAAGAGTGGCTGCAATCTAAAACAGGAGAGGTTGCATTCTAATACAGCAGTGGCTGCATTCTAAAACAGGAGTTGCCACATTATAAAACAGGAGTTGCTGGATTCTAAAAGAGGAGAGGCTGCATTATAAAACAGGTGTGGCTGCATTCTAATACAGGAGTTGCTACATTCTAAAACAGGAGTTGCAACATTCAAAAACATGAGAGTCTCCCTTCTAAAACAGGCAGAGGTTGCATTCTAAAACAGGAGTGGCTGCGTTCTAAAACAGGAGAGGCTGCATTCTAAAACAGGAGTGGCTGCATTCTAAAACAGGAGCGGCTGCATTCTAAAACATGAGAAACAACATTATAAAACAGGACAGACTGCACTCTAAAACAAGAGTGGCTGCATTCTAAAATGGGCAGAGGCTGCATTATAAAACAAGAGTGGCTGCAATCCAAAACAGGAGAGGCTGCATTCTAATACAGCAGTGGCTGCATTCTCAAACAGGAGTTGCCACATTCTAAAACAGGAGTTGCTGGATTCTAAAAGAGGAGAGGCTGCCTTCTAAAACAGGCAGAGGCTGAATTCTAAAACAGGAGTTGCTTCAATCTAAAACAGGACAGGCTGCATTCTAAAATAGGCAGAGGCTGCATTCTAAAACAGCAGAGGCTGCATTCGAAAACAGGAATGTCTGCATTCTAAAACAGGAGAGGCTGCATTCTAAAACAGGAGAGGCTGCATTCTAAAACAGGAGTGGCTGCATTCTAAAAAGGAGCGGCTGCATTCCCAAATCAGGAGAATCTACATTATAAAACAGGACTGGCTGCACTCTAAAGCAAGAGTGGCTGCATTCTAAAATGAGCAGAGGCTGCCTTCTAAAACAGGCAGAGGCTGAATTTTAAAACAGGAGTTGCTGCATTCTAAAACAGACAGGCTGCATTCTAAAATGGGCAGAGGCTGCATTCTAAAACAGGAGAGGCTGAATTCTAAAATGGGCCGAGGCTGCATTATAAAACAAGAGTGGCTGCAATCTAAAACAAGAGAGGCTGCATTCTGAAACAGCAGTGGCTGTATTCTAAAACAGCAGTTGCTACAGTCTAATACAGGAGTTGCTGCATTCTAAAACAGGAGTGGCTGCGTTCTAAAACAGGAGAGGCTGCATTCTAAAACAGGAGTGGCTGCATTCTAAAAAGGAGCGGCTGCATTCCCAAATCAGGAGAATCTACATTATAAAACAGGACTGGCTGCACTCTAAAGCAAGAGTGGCTGCATTCTAAAATGAGCAGAGGCTGCCTTCTAAAACAGGCAGAGGCTGAATTTTAAAACAGGAGTTGCTGCATTCTAAAACAGACAGGCTGCATTCTAAAATGGGCAGAGGCTGCATTCTAAAACAGGAGAGGCTGAATTCTAAAATGGGCCGAGGCTGCATTATAAAACAAGAGTGGCTGCAATCTAAAACAAGAGAGGCTGCATTCTGAAACAGCAGTGGCTGTATTCTAAAACAGCAGTTGCTACAGTCTAATACAGGAGTTGCTGCATTCTAAAACAGGAGTGGCTGCGTTCTAAAACAGGAGAGGCTGCATTCTAAAACAGGAGTGGCTGCATTCTAAAAAGGAGCGGCTGCATTCCCAAATCAGGAGAATCTACATTATAAAACAGGACTGGCTGCACTCTAAAACAAGAGTGGCTGCATTCTAAAATGAGCAGAGGCTGCCTTCTAAAACAGGCAGAGGCTGAATTTTAAAACAGGAGTTGCTGCATTCTAAAACAGACAGGCTGCATTCTAAAATGGGCAGAGGCTGCATTCTAAAACAGGAGAGGCTGTATTCTAAAGCAGGAGCGGCAGTGTTATGAAACAGAGAGGCTGCATTCTAAAACAGGCAGAGGCTGCATTCCAAAACAGGAGTTGCTAAATTCTAAAACCGGAGTTGCTGCATTCTAAAACAGGAGAGTCTGCCTTCTAAAACAGGCTGAGGCTGCATTCTAAAACAGGAGTTGCTGCATTCTAAAACAGGACAGGCTGCATTCTAAAATGGGCAGAGGTTGCATTCTAAAATAGGAGAGGCTGCATTCTAAAGCAGGAGAGGTTGCATTCTAAAACAGGAGTGGCAGCATTCTAAAACGGGCAGAGAATGCATTATAAGACAGGTGAGACTGCATTCTAAAACAAGAGCGGCTGCATTCTAAATAAGCAGTGGCTGCATTACAAAACAGGTGTGGCTGCATTCTAAAACAGGACAGGCTGCATTCTGAAACGGGCAGAGGCTGCACTCTAATGCAGATGAGGCTGCATTCTAAAACAGGAGAGGGTGCATTCTAAAATGGACAGAGACTGCATTATAAAACAGGAGTTGCTGCATTCTAAAACTGCAGAGGCTGCATTCCAAAACAGGTAGAGACTGCATTCTTAAACAGGAGAGGTTGCATTCTAAAACGGGCAGAGACTGCATGCTAAAACAAGAGTGCCTGCATACTAAATCAGGAGTGGCTGCATTCTAAAACAGGACTGGCAGCGTTCTAAAGCAGGAGAGGCTGCGTTCTAAAACAGGAGTGGCAGAATTCTAAAACAGGAGCGGCTGCATTCTAAAACAGGATAATCTACATTATAAAACAGGACAGGCTGCACTCTAAAACCAGAGTGGCTGCATTCTAAAATGGGCAGAGGTTGCATTATAAAACAAGAGTGGCTGAAATCTAAAACAGAAGAGGCTGCATTCTAATACAGCAGTGGCTGCATTCTAAAACAAGATTTGCTACATTCTAAAACAAGAGTTGCTGCATTCTAAAACAGGAGAGGCTGCATTCTAAAACAGGACTGGCTGAACTCTAAAACAAGAGCGGCTGCATTCTAAAACTGGAGAATCTACATTATAAAACAGGACTGGCTGAACTCTAAAACAAGAGTGGCTGCATTCTGAAACAGGAGTTGCTGCATTCTAAAACTGGAGAGGCTGCGTTCTAAAACAGCAGAGGCTGCATTCTAAAACAGGAGTGGCTGCATTCTAAAACTGGAGAATCTACATTATAATACAGGACTGGCTGAACTCTAAAACAAGAGTGGCTGCATTCTAAAACAGGTCTGGCGGCATTCTAAAACAGGAGTGGCTGAATTCTGTAACGAGCAGAGGCTGCATTCTAACGCAGGAGCGGCTGCATTATAAAATGGACAGAGGCTGCATTATAAAACAAGAGTTGCTGAATTCTAAAACATGAGAGGCTGCATACTAAAACAGGAGTGGCTGCATTCTAAAACAGGAGTGGCTGCGTTCTAAAACACGAGAGGCTGCATTCTAAATCAGGAGTGGCTGCATTATAAAACAGGTGTGGCTGCATTCAAAAACATGAGAGTCTGCCTTCTAAACCAGGCAGAGGCTCCATTCTAAAACAGGAGTTGCTGAATTCTAAAATGGGCAGAGGCTGCATTATAAAACAAGAGTGGCTGCAATCTAAAACAGGAGTGGCTGCATTCTAAAACTGGAGAATCTACATTATAATACAGGACTGGCTGAACTCTAAAACAAGAGTGGCTGCATTCTAAAACAGGTCTGGCGGCATTCTAAAACAGGAGTGGCTGAATTCTGTAACGAGCAGAGGCTGCATTCTAACGCAGGAGCGGCTGCATTATAAAATGGACAGAGGCTGCATTATAAAACAAGAGTTGCTGAATTCTAAAACATGAGAGGCTGCATACTAAAACACGAGAGGCTGCATTCTAAATCAGGAGTGGCTGCATTCTAAAACAGGGAGAGACTGCAATCTTAAACAGGAGAGGCTGCATTCTTAAACGCACAGAGGCTGTATTCTAACGCAGGAGAGACTGCATTCTAAAACAGGAGTGGCTGCGTTCTACAACAGGAGTGGCTGTGTTCTAAAGCAGGAGTGGCTAAAGCAGGAGTGGCTACATTCTAAAACAGGAGAGGCTGCATTCTAAAGCAGGAAAGGTTGCATTCTAAAACAGGAGTGGTTGCATTCTAAAACGGACAGAGACTGCATTCTAAAATAGGAGAGACTGCATTCTAAAACAGGTGTGGCTGCATTCTAAAACAGGAGTGGCTGCATTCTAAATAAGCTGTGGCTGCATTCTAATACAGGAGAGGCTGCATTCTAAAACAGGAGTGGCTGCATTCTAAATAAGCTGTGGCTGCATTACAAAACAGGTTTGGCTGCATTCTAAAACAGGAGAGGCTGCCTTCTAAAACAGGCAGAGGCTGCATTCTAAAACAGGAGATGCTGCATTCTAAAACAGGACAGTTTGCTTTCTAAAACAGGAGTTGCTGCATTCTAAAACAGGAGAGGTGGCATTCTAAAACAGTAGAGGCTGCATTCTAAAACAGGAGTTGCTGCATTCTAAAATTGCAGAGGCTGCATCACAAAAAAGTTAGAGACTGCATTTTTAAACAGGAGAGGTTGCATTCTAAAACGGGCAGAGACTGCATTCGAAAACAAGAGTGGCTGCATTCTAAATCAGGAGTGGCTGCATTACAAAGCAGGTGTGGCTGCATTCTAAAACAGGACTGGCTGCGTTCTAAAACAGGAGAATCTACACTATAAAACAGCACAGGCTGCATTCTAAAACAGGAGTTGCTACATTCTAAAACAGGAGATGCTGCATTCTAAAACAGGAGAGGGTGCATTCTAAAACAGGAAAGGTTGCATTCTAAAACAGGAGAGGTTGCATTCTAAAACAGGAGAGGTTGCATTCTAAAACAGGTAGAGACTGCATTCTAAAACAAGAGTTGCTGCATTCTAAATCAGGAGTGTCTGCATTCTAAAACAGCAGTGGCTGCATTCGAAAACAGGAGTTGCTACATTCTAAAACAGGAGTGGCTGCATTCTAAAACAGGGGGAGACTGCAATCTTAAACAGGAGAGGCTACATTCTAAAACGGGCAGAGACTGCATTCTAAAACAAGAGTGGCTCTATTATAAAACAGATGTGGCTGCATTCTAAAACAGGAGTGGCTACATTCTAAAACACGAGAGGCTGCATTCTACAACAGGAGTGGCTGCATTCTAAAACAGGAGTGGCTGCATTCTTAAACGCACAGAGGCTGTATTCTAACGCAGGAGTGGCTGTTTTCTAAAACAGGAGTGGCTGTGTTCTAACGCATGAGTGACTGCATTCTAAAACAGAAGTGGCTGCATTCTAAAACAGGAGTTGCTACATTCTAAAACAGGAGTGGCTGCATTCCAAAACAGGTAGAGACTGCATTCTAAAACACAGAGAGGTTGCATTCTAAAATGGGCAGAGACTGCATTCTAAAACAATAGAGGCTGCATTCTGAAATGGGCAGCGGCTGCATTATAAAATAAGAGTGGCTGCAATCTAAAACAGGACAGGCTGCATTCTAATACAGCAGTGGCTGCATTCTAAAACAGGAGTTGCCACATTCTAAAACAGGAGTTGCTGCATTCTAAAACAGGAGTGGCTGCCTTCTAAAACAGGCAGAGGCTGCATCCTAAAACAGGAGAGGGTGCATTCTAAAACAGGAGAGGTTGCATTCTAAAACAGGAGTGGCTGCATTCTAAAACTGGCAGAGACTGCATTGTAAAACAGGAGAGACTGCATTCTAAACAAAGACTGGCTGCATTCTGAATAAGCAGTGTCTGCATTACAAAACAGGTGTGGCTGCATTCTAAAACAGGAGTGGCTGCATTCTTAAACGCGCAGAGGCTGTATTCTAAAACAGGAGTGGCTGCGTTCTACAACAGGAGTGGCTGTGTTCTAAAGCAGGAGTGGCTAAAGCAGGAGTGGCTGCATTCTAAAACAGGAGAGGCTGCATTCTAAAGCAGGAGAGGTTGCATTCTAAAACAGGAGTGGCTGCATTCTAAAACGGACAGAGACTGCATTCTAAAATAGGAGAGACTGCATTCTAAAACAGGTGTGGCTGCATTCTAAAACAGGAGTGGCTACATTCTTAAACATGCAGAGGCTGTATTCTAACGCAGGAGAGCCTGCTTTCTAAAACAGGAGTGTCTGCGTTCTAAAACAGGAGTGGCTGTGTTCTAAAGCAGGAGTGGCTGCATTGTAATACAGGAGAGGCGGCATTCTAAAACAGGAGTGGCTGCATTCTAAATAAGCTGTGGCTGCATTACAAAACAGGTGTGGCTGCATTCTAAAACAGGAGAGGCTGCCTTCTAAAACAGGCAGAGGCTGCATTCTAAAACAAGAGATGCTGCATTCTAAAACAGGACAGTTTGCTTTCTAAAACAGGAGTTGCTGCATTCTAAAACAGCAGAGGCTGCAATCTAAAACAGGAGTTGCCGCATTCTAAAATTGCAGAGGCTGCATCACAAAAAAGTTAGAGACTGCAATTTTAAACAGGAGAGGTTGCATTCTAAAACGGGCAGAGACTGCATTCGAAAACAAGAGTGGCTGCATTCTAAATCAGGAGTGGCCACATTACAAAGCAGGTGTGGCTGCATTCTAAAACAGGACTGGCTGCGTTCTAAAACAGGGGAATCTACATTATAAAACAGGACAGGCTGCATTCTAAAACAGGAGTTGCTACATTCTAAAACAGGAGATGCTGCATTCTAAAGCAGGAGTGGCTGCCTTCCAAAACAGGCAGAGGCTGAATTCTAAAACAGGAGATGCTGCATTCTAAAACAGGAAAGGATGCATTCTAAAACAGGAGAGGCTGCATTCTAAAACAGGAGAGGCTGCATTCTAAAACAGGAGAGGCTGCATTCTAAAACAGGAGATGTTGCATTTAAAAAGAGGTAGAGACTGCATTCTAAAACAAGAGTTGCTGCATTCTAAATCAGGAGTTTCTGCATTCCAAAACAGCAGTGGCTGCATTCTAAAACAGGAGTTGCTACATTCTAAAACAGGAGTGGCTGCATTCTAAAACAGGAGAGACTGCAATCTTAAACAGGAGAGGCTACATTCTAAAACGGGCAGAGACTGCATTCTAAAACAAGAGTGGCTCTATTATAAAACAGATGTGGCTGCATTCTAAATCAGGAGTGGCTGCATTATAAAACAGGTGTGGCTGCATTCTAAAAGAGGAGTTGCTACATTCTAAAACAGGAGTTTCTGCATTCAAAAACATGAGAGTCTGCCTTCTAAAACAGGCAGAGGCTGCATTCTAAAACAGGATTTGCTGAATTCTAAAATGGGCCGAGGCTGCATTATAAAACAAGAGTGGCTGCAATCTAAAACAAGAGAGGCTGCATTCTAAAACAGCAGTGGCTGTATTCTAAAACAGCAGTTGCTACAGTCTAATACAAGAGTTGCTGCATTCTAAAACAGGAGTGGCTGCGTTCTAAAACAGGAGAGGCTGCATTCTAAAACAGGAGTGGCTGCATTCTAAAAAGGAGCGGCTGCATTCCCAAATCAGGAGAATCTACATTATAAAACAGGACTGGCTGCACTCTAAAGCAAGAGTGGCTGCATTCTAAAATGAGCAGAGGCTGCCTTCTAAAACAGGCAGAGGCTGAATTTTAAAACAGGAGTTGCTGCATTCTAAAACAGACAGGCTGCATTCTAAAATGGGCAGAGGCTGCATTCTAAAACAGGAGAGGCTGAATTCTAAAATGGGCCGAGGCTGCATTATAAAACAAGAGTGGCTGCAATCTAAAACAAGAGAGGCTGCATTCTGAAACAGCAGTGGCGGTATTCTAAAACAGCGGTTGCTACAGTCTAATACAGGAGTTGCTGCATTCTAAAACAGGAGTGGCTGCGTTCTAAAACAGGAGAGGCTGCATTCTAAAAAGGAGCGGCTGCATTCCCAAATCAGGAGAATCTACATTATAAAACAGGACTGGCTGCACTCTAAAACAAGAGTGGCTGCATTCTAAAATGAGCAGAGGCTGCCTTCTAAAACAGGCAGAGGCTGAATTTTAAAACAGGAGTTGCTGCATTCTAAAACAGACAGGCTGCATTCTAAAATGGGCAGAGGCTGCATTCTAAAACAGGAGAGGCTGTATTCTAAAGCAGGAGCGGCAGTGTTATGAAACAGGAGAGGCTGCATTCTAAAACAGGCAGAGGCTGCATTCCAAAACAGGAGTTGCTAAATTCTAAAACCGGAGTTGCTGCATTCTAAAACAGAAGAGTCTGCCTTCTAAAACAGGCTGAGGCTGCATTCTAAAACAGGAGTTGCTGCATTCCAAAACAGGACAGGCTGCATTCTAAAATGGGCAGAGGTTGCATTCTAAAATAGGAGAGGCTGCATTCTAAAGCAGGAGAGGTTGCATTCTAAAACAGGAGTGGCAGCATTCTAAAACGGGCAGAGAATGCATTATAAGACAGGTGAGACTGCATTCTAAAACAAGAGCGGCTGCATTCTAAATAAGCAGTGGCTGCATTACAAAACAGGTGTGGCTGCATTCTAAAACAGGACAGGCTGCATTCTGAAATGGGCAGAGGCTGCACTCTAATGCAGATGAGGCTGCATTCTAAAACAGGAGAGGGTGCATTCTAAAATGGACAGAGACTGCATTATAAAACAGGAGTTGCTGCATTCTAAAACTGCAGAGGCTGCATTCCAAAACAGGTAGAGACTGCATTCTTAAACAGGAGAGGTTGCATTCTAAAACGGGCAGAGACTGCATGCTAAAACAAGAGTGCCTGCATACTAAATCAGGAGTGGCTGCATTCTAAAACAGGACTGGCAGCGTTCTAAAGCAGGAGAGGCTGCATTCTAAAACAGGAGTGGCAGAATTCTAAAACAGGAGCGGCTGCATTCTAAAACAGGATAATCTACATTATAAAACAGGACAGGCTGCACTCTAAAACCAGAGTGGCTGCATTCTAAAATGGGCAGAGGTTGCATTATAAAACAAGAGTGGCTGAAATCTAAAACAGAAGAGGCTGCATTCTAATACAGCAGTGGCTGCATTCTAAAACAAGATTTGCTACATTCTAAAACAAGAGTTGCTGCATTCTAAAACAGGAGAGGCTGCATTCTAAAACAGGACTGGCTGAACTCTAAAACAAGAGCGGCTGCATTCTAAAACTGGAGAATCTACATTATAAAACAGGACTGGCTGAACTCTAAAACAAGAGTGGCTGCATTCTGAAACAGGAGTTGCTGCATTCTAAAACTGGAGAGGCTGCGTTCTAAAACAGCAGAGGCTGCATTCTAAAACAGGAGTGGCTGCATTCTAAAACTGGAGAATCTACATTATAATACAGGACTGGCTGAACTCTAAAACAAGAGTGGCTGCATTCTTAAACACGAGAGGCTGCATTCTACAACAGGAGTGGCTGAATTCTGTAACGAGCAGAGGCTGCATTCTAACGCAGGAGCGGCTGCATTATAAAATGGACAGAGGCTGCATTATAAAACAAGAGTTGCTGAATTCTAAAACATGAGAGGCTGCATACTAAAACAGGAGTGGCTGCATTCTAAAACAGGAGTGGCTGCATT
Organism: Cetorhinus maximus; assembly: GCF_964194155.1. Lineage (NCBI taxonomy): Eukaryota > Metazoa > Chordata > Chondrichthyes > Lamniformes > Cetorhinidae > Cetorhinus > Cetorhinus maximus. The sequence goes on from NC_135884.1 coordinate 131,953,067, forward strand.
CTAAAACAGGAGTGGCTGCATTCCAAAACAGGTAGAGACTGCATTCTAAAACACAGAGAGGTTGCATTCTAAAATGGGCAGAGACTGCATTCTAAAACAATAGAGGCTGCATTCTGAAATGGGCAGAGGCTGCATTATAAAATAAGAGTGGCTGCAATCTAAAACAAGAGAGGCTGCATTCTAATACAGCAGTGGCTGCATTCTAAAACAGGAGTTGCCACATTCTAAAACAGGAGTTGCTGCATTCTAAAACACGAGAGGCTGCATTCTAAAACAGGAGTGGCTACATTCTAAAACACGAGAGGCTGCATTCTACAACAGGAGTGGCTGCATTCTAAAACAGGAGTGGCTGCATTCTGAAACGCACAGAGGCTGTATTCTAACGCAGGAGTGGCTGTTTTCTAAAACAGGAGTGGCTGTGTTCTAACGCATGAGTGACTGCATTCTAAAACAGAAGTGGCTGCATTCTAAAACAGGAGTTGCTACATTCTAAAACAGGAGTGGCTGCATTCCAAAACAGGTAGAGACTGCATTCTAAAACACAGAGAGGTTGCATTCTAAAATGGGCAGAGACTGCATTCTAAAACAATAGAGGCTGCATTCTGAAATGGGCAGAGGCTGTATTCTAACGCAGGAGAGCCTGCTTTCTAAAACAGGCGTGTCTGCGTTCTAAAACAGGAGTGGCTGTGTTCTAAAGCAGGAGTGGCTGCATTGTAATACAGGAGAGGCGGCATTCTAAAACAGGAGTGGCTGCATTCTAAATAAGCTGTGGCTGCATTACAAAACAGGTGTGGCTGCATTCTAAAACAGGAGAGGCTGCCTTCTAAAACAGGCAGAGGCTGCATTCTAAAACAAGAGATGCTGCATTCTAAAACAGGACAGTTTGCTTTCTAAAACAGGAGTTGCTGCATTCTAAAACAGCAGAGGCTGCAATCTAAAACAGGAGTTGCCGCATTCTAAAATTGCAGAGGCTGCATCACAAAAAAGTTAGAGACTGCAATTTTAAACAGGAGAGGTTGCATTCTAAAACGGGCAGAGACTGCATTCGAAAACAAGAGTGGCTGCATTCTAAATCAGGAGTGGCCACATTACAAAGCAGGTGTGGCTGCATTCTAAAACAGGACTGGCTGCGTTCTAAAACAGGGGAATCTACATTATAAAACAGGACAGGCTGCATTCTAAAACAGGAGTTGCTACATTCTAAAACAGGAGATGCTGCATTCTAAAGCAGGAGTGGCTGCCTTCCAAAACAGGCAGAGGCTGAATTCTAAAACAGGAGATGCTGCATTCTAAAACAGGAAAGGATGCATTCTAAAACAGGAGAGGCTGCATTCTAAAACAGGAGAGGCTGCATTCTAAAACAGGAGAGGCTGCATTCTAAAACAGGAGATGTTGCATTTAAAAAGAGGTAGAGACTGCATTCTAAAACAAGAGTTGCTGCATTCTAAATCAGGAGTTTCTGCATTCCAAAACAGCAGTGGCTGCATTCTAAAACAGGAGTTGCTACATTCTAAAACAGGAGTGGCTGCATTCTAAAACAGGAGAGACTGCAATCTTAAACAGGAGAGGCTACATTCTAAAACGGGCAGAGACTGCATTCTAAAACAAGAGTGGCTCTATTATAAAACAGATGTGGCTGCATTCTAAATCAGGAGTGGCTGCATTATAAAACAGGTGTGGCTGCATTCTAAAAGAGGAGTTGCTACATTCTAAAACAGGAGTTTCTGCATTCAAAAACATGAGAGTCTGCCTTCTAAAACAGGCAGAGGCTGCATTCTAAAACAGGATTTGCTGAATTCTAAAATGGGCCGAGGCTGCATTATAAAACAAGAGTGGCTGCAATCTAAAACAAGAGAGGCTGCATTCTAAAACAGCAGTGGCTGTATTCTAAAACAGCAGTTGCTACAGTCTAATACAAGAGTTGCTGCATTCTAAAACAGGAGTGGCTGCGTTCTAAAACAGGAGAGGCTGCATTCTAAAACAGGAGTGGCTGCATTCTAAAAAGGAGCGGCTGCATTCCCAAATCAGGAGAATCTACATTATAAAACAGGACTGGCTGCACTCTAAAGCAAGAGTGGCTGCATTCTAAAATGAGCAGAGGCTGCCTTCTAAAACAGGCAGAGGCTGAATTTTAAAACAGGAGTTGCTGCATTCTAAAACAGACAGGCTGCATTCTAAAATGGGCAGAGGCTGCATTCTAAAACAGGAGAGGCTGAATTCTAAAATGGGCCGAGGCTGCATTATAAAACAAGAGTGGCTGCAATCTAAAACAAGAGAGGCTGCATTCTGAAACAGCAGTGGCGGTATTCTAAAACAGCGGTTGCTACAGTCTAATACAGGAGTTGCTGCATTCTAAAACAGGAGTGGCTGCGTTCTAAAACAGGAGAGGCTGCATTCTAAAACAGGAGTGGCTGCATTCTAAAAAGGAGCGGCTGCATTCCCAAATCAGGAGAATCTACATTATAAAACAGGACTGGCTGCACTCTAAAACAAGAGTGGCTGCATTCTAAAATGAGCAGAGGCTGCCTTCTAAAACAGGCAGAGGCTGAATTTTAAAACAGGAGTTGCTGCATTCTAAAACAGACAGGCTGCATTCTAAAATGGGCAGAGGCTGCATTCTAAAACAGGAGAGGCTGTATTCTAAAGCAGGAGCGGCAGTGTTATGAAACAGGAGAGGCTGCATTCTAAAACAGGCAGAGGCTGCATTCCAAAACAGGAGTTGCTAAATTCTAAAACCGGAGTTGCTGCATTCTAAAACAGAAGAGTCTGCCTTCTAAAACAGGCTGAGGCTGCATTCTAAAACAGGAGTTGCTGCATTCTAAAACAGGACAGGCTGCATTCTAAAATGGGCAGAGGTTGCATTCTAAAATAGGAGAGGCTGCATTCTAAAGCAGGAGAGGTTGCATTCTAAAACAGGAGTGGCAGCATTCTAAAACGGGCAGAGAATGCATTATAAGACAGGTGAGACTGCATTCTAAAACAAGAGCGGCTGCATTCTAAATAAGCAGTGGCTGCATTACAAAACAGGTGTGGCTGCATTCTAAAACAGGACAGGCTGCATTCTGAAACGGGCAGAGGCTGCACTCTAATGCAGATGAGGCTGCATTCTAAAACAGGAGAGGGTGCATTCTAAAATGGACAGAGACTGCATTATAAAACAGGAGTTGCTGCATTCTAAAACTGCAGAGGCTGCATTCCAAAACAGGTAGAGACTGCATTCTTAAACAGGAGAGGTTGCATTCTAAAACGGGCAGAGACTGCATGCTAAAACAAGAGTGCCTGCATACTAAATCAGGAGTGGCTGCATTCTAAAACAGGACTGGCAGCGTTCTAAAGCAGGAGAGGCTGCATTCTAAAACAGGAGTGGCAGAATTCTAAAACAGGAGCGGCTGCATTCTAAAACAGGATAATCTACATTATAAAACAGGACAGGCTGCACTCTAAAACCAGAGTGGCTGCATTCTAAAATGGGCAGAGGTTGCATTATAAAACAAGAGTGGCTGAAATCTAAAACAGAAGAGGCTGCATTCTAATACAGCAGTGGCTGCATTCTAAAACAAGATTTGCTACATTCTAAAACAAGAGTTGCTGCATTCTAAAACAGGAGAGGCTGCATTCTAAAACAGGACTGGCTGAACTCTAAAACAAGAGCGGCTGCATTCTAAAACTGGAGAATCTACATTATAAAACAGGACTGGCTGAACTCTAAAACAAGAGTGGCTGCATTCTGAAACAGGAGTTGCTGCATTCTAAAACTGGAGAGGCTGCGTTCTAAAACAGCAGAGGCTGCATTCTAAAACAGGAGTGGCTGCATTCTAAAACTGGAGAATCTACATTATAATACAGGACTGGCTGAACTCTAAAACAAGAGTGGCTGCATTCTTAAACACGAGAGGCTGCATTCTACAACAGGAGTGGCTGAATTCTGTAACGAGCAGAGGCTGCATTCTAACGCAGGAGCGGCTGCATTATAAAATGGACAGAGGCTGCATTATAAAACAAGAGTTGCTGAATTCTAAAACATGAGAGGCTGCATACTAAAACAGGAGTGGCTGCATTCTAAAACAGGAGTGGCTGCATTCTAAAACAGGAGTGGCTGCATTCCAAAACAGGTAGAGACTGCATTCTAAAACACAGAGAGGTTGCATTCTAAAATGGGCAGAGACTGCATTCTAAAACAATAGAGGCTGCATTCTGAAATGGGCAGAGGCTGCATTATAAGATAAGAGTGGCTGCAATCTAAAACAGGACAGGCTGCATTCTAATACAGCAGTGGCTGCATTCTAAAACAGGAGTTGCCACATTCTAAAACAGGAGTTGCTGCATTCTAAAACAGGAGTGGCTGCATTCTAAAACAGGCAGAGGCTGCATCCTAAAACAGGAGAGGGTGCATTCTAAAACAGGAGAGGTTGCATTCTAAAACAGGAGTGGCTGCATTCTAAAACTGGCAGAGACTGCATTGTAAAACAGGAGAGACTGCATTCTAAACAAAGACTGGCTGCATTCTGAATAAGCAGTGTCTGCATTACAAAACAGGTGTGGCTGCATTCTAAAACAGGAGTGGCTGCATTCTTAAACGCGCAGAGGCTGTATTCTAAAACAGGAGTGGCTGCGTTCTACAACAGGAGTGGCTGTGTTCTAAAGCAGGAGTGGCTAAAGCAGGAGTGGCTGCATTCTAAAACAGGAGAGGCTGCATTCTAAAGCAGGAGAGGTTGCATTCTAAAACAGGAGTGGTTGCATTCTAAAACGGACAGAGACTGCATTCTAAAATAGGAGAGACTGCATTCTAAAACAGGTGTGGCTGCATTCTAAAACAGGAGTGGCTGCATTCTTAAACACGCAGAGGCTGTATTCTAACGCAGGAGAGCCTGCTTTCTAAAACAGGAGTGTCTGCGTTCTAAAACAGGAGTGGCTGTGTTCTAAAGCAGGAGTGGCTGCATTGTAATACAGGAGAGGCGGCATTCTAAAACAGGAGTGGCTGCATTCTAAATAAGCTGTGGCTGCATTACAAAACAGGTGTGGCTGCATTCTAAAACAGGAGAGGCTGCCTTCTAAAACAGGCAGAGGCTGCATTCTAAAACAAGAGATGCTGCATTCTAAAACAGGACAGTTTGCTTTCTAAAACAGGAGTTGCTGCATTCTAAAACAGCAGAGGCTGCAATCTAAAACAGGAGTTGCCGCATTCTAAAATTGCAGAGGCTGCATCACAAAAAAGTTAGAGACTGCAATTTTAAACAGGAGAGGTTGCATTCTAAAACGGGCAGAGACTGCATTCGAAAACAAGAGTGGCTGCATTCTAAATCAGGAGTGGCCACATTACAAAGCAGGTGTGGCTGCATTCTAAAACAGGACTGGCTGCGTTCTAAAACAGGGGAATCTACATTATAAAACAGGACAGGCTGCATTCTAAAACAGGAGTTGCTACATTCTAAAACAGGAGATGCTGCATTCTAAAGCAGGAGTGGCTGCCTTCCAAAACAGGCAGAGGCTGAATTCTAAAACAGGAGATGCTGCATTCTAAAACAGGAAAGGTTGCATTCTAAAACAGGAGAGGCTGCCTTCTAAAACAGGAGAGGCTGCATTCTAAAACAGGAGAGGCTGCATTCTAAAACAGGAGATGTTGCATTTAAAAAGAGGTAGAGACTGCATTCTAAAACAAGAGTTGCTGCATTCTAAATCAGGAGTTTCTGCATTCCAAAACAGCAGTGGCTGCATTCTAAAACAGGAGTTGCTACATTCTAAAACAGGAGTGGCTGCATTCTAAAACAGGAGAGACTGCAATCTTAAACAGGAGAGGCTACATTCTAAAATGGGCAGAGACTGCATTCTAAAACAAGAGCGGCTGCATTCTAAAACTGGAGAATCTACATTATAAAACAGGACTGGCTGAACTCTAAAACAAGAGTGGCTGCATTCTGAAACAGGAGTTGCTGCATTCTAAAACTGGAGAGGCTGCGTTCTAAAACAGCAGAGGCTGCATTCTAAAACAGGAGTGGCTGCATTCTAAAACTGGAGAATCTACATTATAATACAGGACTGGCTGAACTCTAAAACAAGAGTGGCTGCATTCTAAAACAGGTCTGGCGGCATTCTAAAACAGGAGTGGCTGAATTCTGTAACGAGCAGAGGCTGCATTCTAACGCAGGAGCGGCTGCATTATAAAATGGACAGAGGCTGCATTATAAAACAAGAGTTGCTGAATTCTAAAACATGAGAGGCTGCATACTAAAACAGGAGTGGCTGCATTCTAAAACAGGAGTGGCTGCATTCTAAAACAGGAGTGGCTGCATTCCAAAACAGGTAGAGACTGCATTCTAAAACACAGAGAGGTTGCATTCTAAAATGGGCAGAGACTGCATTCTAAAACAATAGAGGCTGCATTCTGAAATGGGCAGAGGCTGCATTATAAAATAAGAGTGGCTGCAATCTAAAACAGGACAGGCTGCATTCTAATACAGCAGTGGCTGCATTCTAAAACAGGAGTTGCCACATTCTAAAACAGGAGTTGCTGCATTCTAAAACAGGAGTGGCTGCATTCTAAAACAGGCAGAGGCTGCATCCTAAAACAGGAGAGGGTGCATTCTAAAACAGGAGAGGTTGCATTCTAAAACAGGAGTGGCTGCATTCTAAAACTGGCAGAGACTGCATTGTAAAACAGGAGAGACTGCATTCTAAACAAAGACTGGCTGCATTCTGAATAAGCAGTGTCTGCATTACAAAACAGGTGTGGCTGCATTCTAAAACAGGAGTGGCTGCATTCTTAAACGCGCAGAGGCTGTATTCTAAAACAGGAGTGGCTGCGTTCTACAACAGGAGTGGCTGTGTTCTAAAGCAGGAGTGGCTAAAGCAGGAGTGGCTGCATTCTAAAACAGGAGAGGCTGCATTCTAAAGCAGGAGAGGTTGCATTCTAAAACAGGAGTGGTTGCATTCTAAAACGGACAGAGACTGCATTCTAAAATAGGAGAGACTGCATTCTAAAACAGGTGTGGCTGCATTCTAAAACAGGAGTGGCTGCATTCTTAAACACGCAGAGGCTGTATTCTAACGCAGGAGAGCCTGCTTTCTAAAACAGGAGTGTCTGCGTTCTAAAACAGGAGTGGCTGTGTTCTAAAGCAGGAGTGGCTGCATTGTAATACAGGAGAGGCGGCATTCTAAAACAGGAGTGGCTGCATTCTAAATAAGCTGTGGCTGCATTACAAAACAGGTGTGGCTGCATTCTAAAACAGGAGAGGCTGCCTTCTAAAACAGGCAGAGGCTGCATTCTAAAACAAGAGATGCTGCATTCTAAAACAGGACAGTTTGCTTTCTAAAACAGGAGTTGCTGCATTCTAAAACAGCAGAGGCTGCAATCTAAAACAGGAGTTGCCGCATTCTAAAATTGCAGAGGCTGCATCACAAAAAAGTTAGAGACTGCAATTTTAAACAGGAGAGGTTGCATTCTAAAACGGGCAGAGACTGCATTCGAAAACAAGAGTGGCTGCATTCTAAATCAGGAGTGGCCACATTACAAAGCAGGTGTGGCTGCATTCTAAAACAGGACTGGCTGCGTTCTAAAACAGGGGAATCTACATTATAAAACAGGACAGGCTGCATTCTAAAACAGGAGTTGCTACATTCTTAAACAGGAGATGCTGCATTCTAAAGCAGGAGTGGCTGCCTTCCAAAACAGGCAGAGGCTGAATTCTAAAACAGGAGATGCTGCATTCTAAAACAGGAAAGGTTGCATTCTAAAACAGGAGAGGCTGCCTTCTAAAACAGGAGAGGCTGCATTCTAAAACAGGAGAGGCTGCATTCTAAAACAGGAGATGTTGCATTTAAAAAGAGGTAGAGACTGCATTCTAAAACAAGAGTTGCTGCATTCTAAATCAGGAGTTTCTGCATTCCAAAACAGCAGTGGCTGCATTCTAAAACAGGAGTTGCTACATTCTAAAACAGGAGTGGCTGCATTCTAAAACAGGAGAGACTGCAATCTTAAACAGGAGAGGCTACATTCTAAAATGGGCAGAGACTGCATTCTAAAACAAGAGCGGCTGCATTCTAAAACTGGAGAATCTACATTATAAAACAGGACTGGCTGAACTCTAAAACAAGAGTGGCTGCATTCTGAAACAGGAGTTGCTGCATTCTAAAACTGGAGAGGCTGCGTTCTAAAACAGCAGAGGCTGCATTCTAAAACAGGAGTGGCTGCATTCTAAAACTGGAGAATCTACATTATAATACAGGACTGGCTGAACTCTAAAACAAGAGTGGCTGCATTCTAAAACAGGTCTGGCGGCATTCTAAAACAGGAGTGGCTGAATTCTGTAACGAGCAGAGGCTGCATTCTAACGCAGGAGCGGCTGCATTATAAAATGGACAGAGGCTGCATTATAAAACAAGAGTTGCTGAATTCTAAAACATGAGAGGCTGCATACTAAAACAGGAGTGGCTGCATTCTAAAACAGGAGTGGCTGCATTCTAAAACAGGAGTGGCTGCATTCCAAAACAGGTAGAGACTGCATTCTAAAACACAGAGAGGTTGCATTCTAAAATGGGCAGAGACTGCATTCTAAAACAATAGAGGCTGCATTCTGAAATGGGCAGAGGCTGCATTATAAAATAAGAGTGGCTGCAATCTAAAACAGGACAGGCTGCATTCTAATACAGCAGTGGCTGCATTCTAAAACAGGAGTTGCCACATTCTAAAACAGGAGTTGCTGCATTCTAAAACAGGAGTGGCTGCATTCTAAAACAGGCAGAGGCTGCATCCTAAAACAGGAGAGGGTGCATTCTAAAACAGGAGAGGTTGCATTCTAAAACAGGAGTGGCTGCATTCTAAAACTGGCAGAGACTGCATTGTAAAACAGGAGAGACTGCATTCTAAACAAAGACTGGCTGCATTCTGAATAAGCAGTGTCTGCATTACAAAACAGGTGTGGCTGCATTCTAAAACAGGAGTGGCTGCATTCTTAAACGCGCAGAGGCTGTATTCTAAAACAGGAGTGGCTGCGTTCTACAACAGGAGTGGCTGTGTTCTAAAGCAGGAGTGGCTAAAGCAGGAGTGGCTGCATTCTAAAACAGGAGAGGCTGCATTCTAAAGCAGGAGAGGTTGCATTCTAAAACAGGAGTGGTTGCATTCTAAAACGGACAGAGACTGCATTCTAAAATAGGAGAGACTGCATTCTAAAACAGGTGTGGCTGCATTCTAAAACAGGAGTGGCTGCATTCTTAAACACGCAGAGGCTGTATTCTAACGCAGGAGAGCCTGCTTTCTAAAACAGGAGTGTCTGCGTTCTAAAACAGGAGTGGCTGTGTTCTAAAGCAGGAGTGGCTGCATTGTAATACAGGAGAGGCGGCATTCTAAAACAGGAGTGGCTGCATTCTAAATAAGCTGTGGCTGCATTACAAAACAGGTGTGGCTGCATTCTAAAACAGGAGAGGCTGCCTTCTAAAACAGGCAGAGGCTGCATTCTAAAACAAGAGATGCTGCATTCTAAAACAGGACAGTTTGCTTTCTAAAACAGGAGTTGCTGCATTCTAAAACAGCAGAGGCTGCAATCTAAAACAGGAGTTGCCGCATTCTAAAATTGCAGAGGCTGCATCACAAAAAAGTTAGAGACTGCAATTTTAAACAGGAGAGGTTGCATTCTAAAACGGGCAGAGACTGCATTCGAAAACAAGAGTGGCTGCATTCTAAATCAGGAGTGGCCACATTACAAAGCAGGTGTGGCTGCATTCTAAAACAGGACTGGCTGCGTTCTAAAACAGGGGAATCTACATTATAAAACAGGACAGGCTGCATTCTAAAACAGGAGTTGCTACATTCTTAAACAGGAGATGCTGCATTCTAAAGCAGGAGTGGCTGCCTTCCAAAACAGGCAGAGGCTGAATTCTAAAACAGGAGATGCTGCATTCTAAAACAGGAAAGGTTGCATTCTAAAACAGGAGAGGCTGCCTTCTAAAACAGGAGAGGCTGCATTCTAAAACAGGAGAGGCTGCATTCTAAAACAGGAGATGTTGCATTTAAAAAGAGGTAGAGACTGCATTCTAAAACAAGAGTTGCTGCATTCTAAATCAGGAGTTTCTGCATTCCAAAACAGCAGTGGCTGCATTCTAAAACAGGAGTTGCTACATTCTAAAACAGGAGTGGCTGCATTCTAAAACAGGAGAGACTGCAATCTTAAACAGGAGAGGCTACATTCTAAAATGGGCAGAGACTGCATTCTAAAACAAGAGCGGCTGCATTCTAAAACTGGAGAATCTACATTATAAAGCAGGACTGGCTGAACTCTAAAACAAGAGTGGCTGCATTCTGAAACAGGAGTTGCTGCATTCTAAAACTGGAGAGGCTGCGTTCTAAAACAGCAGAGGCTGCATTCTAAAACAGGAGTGGCTGCATTCTAAAACTGGAGAATCTACATTATAATACAGGACTGGCTGAACTCTAAAACAAGAGTGGCTGCATTCTAAAACAGGTCTGGCGGCATTCTAAAACAGGAGTGGCTGAATTCTGTAACGAGCAGAGGCTGCATTCTAACGCAGGAGCGGCTGCATTATAAAATGGACAGAGGCTGCATTATAAAACAAGAGTTGCTGAATTCTAAAACATGAGAGGCTGCATACTAAAACAGGAGTGGCTGCATTCTAAAACAGGAGTGGCTGCATTCTAAAACAGGAGTGGCTGCATTCCAAAACAGGTAGAGACTGCATTCTAAAACACAGAGAGGTTGCATTCTAAAATGGGCAGAGACTGCATTCTAAAACAATAGAGGCTGCATTCTGAAATGGGCAGAGGCTGCATTATAAAATAAGAGTGGCTGCAATCTAAAACAGGACAGGCTGCATTCTAATACAGCAGTGGCTGCATTCTAAAACAGGAGTTGCCACATTCTAAAACAGGAGTTGCTGCATTCTAAAACAGGAGTGGCTGCATTCTAAAACAGGCAGAGGCTGCATCCTAAAACAGGAGAGGGTGCATTCTAAAACAGGAGAGGTTGCATTCTAAAACAGGAGTGGCTGCATTCTAAAACTGGCAGAGACTGCATTGTAAAACAGGAGAGACTGCATTCTAAACAAAGACTGGCTGCATTCTGAATAAGCAGTGTCTGCATTACAAAACAGGTGTGGCTGCATTCTAAAACAGGAGTGGCTGCATTCTTAAACGCGCAGAGGCTGTATTCTAAAACAGGAGTGGCTGCGTTCTACAACAGGAGTGGCTGTGTTCTAAAGCAGGAGTGGCTAAAGCAGGAGTGGCTGCATTCTAAAACAGGAGAGGCTGCATTCTAAAGCAGGAGAGGTTGCATTCTAAAACAGGAGTGGTTGCATTCTAAAACGGACAGAGACTGCATTCTAAAATAGGAGAGACTGCATTCTAAAACAGGTGTGGCTGCATTCTAAAACAGGAGTGGCTGCATTCTTAAACACGCAGAGGCTGTATTCTAACGCAGGAGAGCCTGCTTTCTAAAACAGGAGTGTCTGCGTTCTAAAACAGGAGTGGCTGTGTTCTAAAGCAGGAGTGGCTGCATTGTAATACAGGAGAGGCGGCATTCTAAAACAGGAGTGGCTGCATTCTAAATAAGCTGTGGCTGCATTACAAAACAGGTGTGGCTGCATTCTAAAACAGGAGAGGCTGCCTTCTAAAACAGGCAGAGGCTGCATTCTAAAACAAGAGATGCTGCATTCTAAAACAGGACAGTTTGCTTTCTAAAACAGGAGTTGCTGCATTCTAAAACAGCAGAGGCTGCAATCTAAAACAGGAGTTGCCGCATTCTAAAATTGCAGAGGCTGCATCACAAAAAAGTTAGAGACTGCAATTTTAAACAGGAGAGGTTGCATTCTAAAACGGGCAGAGACTGCATTCGAAAACAAGAGTGGCTGCATTCTAAATCAGGAGTGGCCACATTACAAAGCAGGTGTGGCTGCATTCTAAAACAGGACTGGCTGCGTTCTAAAACAGGGGAATCTACATTATAAAACAGGACAGGCTGCATTCTAAAACAGGAGTTGCTACATTCTTAAACAGGAGATGCTGCATTCTAAAGCAGGAGTGGCTGCCTTCCAAAACAGGCAGAGGCTGAATTCTAAAACAGGAGATGCTGCATTCTAAAACAGGAAAGGTTGCATTCTAAAACAGGAGAGGCTGCCTTCTAAAACAGGAGAGGCTGCATTCTAAAACAGGAGAGGCTGCATTCTAAAACAGGAGATGTTGCATTTAAAAAGAGGTAGAGACTGCATTCTAAAACAAGAGTTGCTGCATTCTAAATCAGGAGTTTCTGCATTCCAAAACAGCAGTGGCTGCATTCTAAAACAGGAGTTGCTACATTCTAAAACAGGAGTGGCTGCATTCTAAAACAGGAGAGACTGCAATCTTAAACAGGAGAGGCTACATTCTAAAATGGGCAGAGACTGCATTCTAAAACAAGAGCGGCTGCATTCTAAAACTGGAGAATCTACATTATAAAACAGGACTGGCTGAACTCTAAAACAAGAGTGGCTGCATTCTGAAACAGGAGTTGCTGCATTCTAAAACTGGAGAGGCTGCGTTCTAAAACAGCAGAGGCTGCATTCTAAAACAGGAGTGGCTGCATTCTAAAACTGGAGAATCTACATTATAATACAGGACTGGCTGAACTCTAAAACAAGAGTGGCTGCATTCTAAAACAGGTCTGGCGGCATTCTAAAACAGGAGTGGCTGAATTCTGTAACGAGCAGAGGCTGCATTCTAACGCAGGAGCGGCTGCATTATAAAATGGACAGAGGCTGCATTATAAAACAAGAGTTGCTGAATTCTAAAACATGAGAGGCTGCATACTAAAACAGGAGTGGCTGCATTCTAAAACAGGAGTGGCTGCATTCTAAAACAGGAGTGGCTGCATTCCAAAACAGGTAGAGACTGCATTCTAAAACACAGAGAGGTTGCATTCTAAAATGGGCAGAGACTGCATTCTAAAACAATAGAGGCTGCATTCTGAAATGGGCAGCGGCTGCATTATAAAATAAGAGTGGCTGCAATCTAAAACAGGACAGGCTGCATTCTAATACAGCAGTGGCTGCATTCTAAAACAGGAGTTGCCACATTCTAAAACAGGAGTTGCTGCATTCTAAAACAGGAGTGGCTGCATTCTAAAACAGGCAGAGGCTGCATCCTAAAACAGGAGAGGGTGCATTCTAAAACAGGAGAGGTTGCATTCTAAAACAGGAGTGGCTGCATTCTAAAACTGGCAGAGACTGCATTCTAAAACAGGAGAGACTGCATTCTAAACAAAGACTGGCTGCATTCTGAATAAGCAGTGTCTGCATTACAAAACAGGTGTGGCTGCATTCTAAAACAGGAGTGGCTGCATTCTTAAACGCGCAGAGGCTGTATTCTAAAACAGGAGTGGCTGCGTTCTACAACAGGAGTGGCTGTGTTCTAAAGCAGGAGTGGCTAAAGCAGGAGTGGCTGCATTCTAAAACAGGAGAGGCTGCATTCTAAAGCAGGAGAGGTTGCATTCTAAAACAGGAGTGGTTGCATTCTAAAACGGACAGAGACTGCATTCTAAAATAGGAGAGACTGCATTCTAAAACAGGTGTGGCTGCATTCTAAAACAGGAGTGGCTGCATTCTTAAACACGCAGAGGCTGTATTCTAACGCAGGAGAGCCTGCTTTCTAAAACAGGAGTGTCTGCGTTCTAAAACAGGAGTGGCTGTGTTCTAAAGCAGGAGTGGCTGCATTGTAATACAGGAGAGGCGGCATTCTAAAACAGGAGTGGCTGCATTCTAAATAAGCTGTGGCTGCATTACAAAACAGGTGTGGCTGCATTCTAAAACAGGAGAGGCTGCCTTCTAAAACAGGCAGAGGCTGCATTCTAAAACAAGAGATGCTGCATTCTAAAACAGGACAGTTTGCTTTCTAAAACAGGAGTTGCTGCATTCTAAAACAGCAGAGGCTGCAATCTAAAACAGGAGTTGCCGCATTCTAAAATTGCAGAGGCTGCATCACAAAAAAGTTAGAGACTGCAATTTTAAACAGGAGAGGTTGCATTCTAAAACGGGCAGAGACTGCATTCGAAAACAAGAGTGGCTGCATTCTAAATCAGGAGTGGCCACATTACAAAGCAGGTGTGGCTGCATTCTAAAACAGGACTGGCTGCGTTCTAAAACAGGGGAATCTACATTATAAAACAGGACAGGCTGCATTCTAAAACAGGAGTTGCTACATTCTTAAACAGGAGATGCTGCATTCTAAAGCAGGAGTGGCTGCCTTCCAAAACAGGCAGAGGCTGAATTCTAAAACAGGAGATGCTGCATTCTAAAACAGGAAAGGTTGCATTCTAAAACAGGAGAGGCTGCCTTCTAAAACAGGAGAGGCTGCATTCTAAAACAGGAGAGGCTGCATTCTAAAACAGGAGATGTTGCATTTAAAAAGAGGTAGAGACTGCATTCTAAAACAAGAGTTGCTGCATTCTAAATCAGGAGTTTCTGCATTCCAAAACAGCAGTGGCTGCATTCTAAAACAGGAGTTGCTACATTCTAAAACAGGAGTGGCTGCATTCTAAAACAGGAGAGACTGCAATCTTAAACAGGAGAGGCTACATTCTAAAATGGGCAGAGACTGCATTCTAAAACAAGAGCGGCTGCATTCTAAAACTGGAGAATCTACATTATAAAACAGGACTGGCTGAACTCTAAAACAAGAGTGGCTGCATTCTGAAACAGGAGTTGCTGCATTCTAAAACTGGAGAGGCTGCGTTCTAAAACAGCAGAGGCTGCATTCTAAAACAGGAGTGGCTGCATTCTAAAACTGGAGAATCTACATTATAATACAGGACTGGCTGAACTCTAAAACAAGAGTGGCTGCATTCTAAAACAGGTCTGGCGGCATTCTAAAACAGGAGTGGCTGAATTCTGTAACGAGCAGAGGCTGCATTCTAACGCAGGAGCGGCTGCATTATAAAATGGACAGAGGCTGCATTATAAAACAAGAGTTGCTGAATTCTAAAACATGAGAGGCTGCATACTAAAACAGGAGTGGCTGCATTCTAAAACAGGAGTGGCTGCATTCTAAAACAGGAGTGGCTGCATTCCAAAACAGGTAGAGACTGCATTCTAAAACACAGAGAGGTTGCATTCTAAAATGGGCAGAGACTGCATTCTAAAACAATAGAGGCTGCATTCTGAAATGGGCAGAGGCTGCATTATAAAATAAGAGTGGCTGCAATCTAAAACAGGACAGGCTGCATTCTAATACAGCAGTGGCTGCATTCTAAAACAGGAGTTGCCACATTCTAAAACAGGAGTTGCTGCATTCTAAAACAGGAGTGGCTGCATTCTAAAACAGGCAGAGGCTGCATCCTAAAACAGGAGAGGGTGCATTCTAAAACAGGAGAGGTTGCATTCTAAAACAGGAGTGGCTGCATTCTAAAACTGGCAGAGACTGCATTGTAAAACAGGAGAGACTGCATTCTAAACAAAGACTGGCTGCATTCTGAATAAGCAGTGTCTGCATTACAAAACAGGTGTGGCTGCATTCTAAAACAGGAGTGGCTGCATTCTTAAACGCGCAGAGGCTGTATTCTAAAACAGGAGTGGCTGCGTTCTACAACAGGAGTGGCTGTGTTCTAAAGCAGGAGTGGCTAAAGCAGGAGTGGCTGCATTCTAAAACAGGAGAGGCTGCATTCTAAAGCAGGAGAGGTTGCATTCTAAAACAGGAGTGGTTGCATTCTAAAACGGACAGAGACTGCATTCTAAAATAGGAGAGACTGCATTCTAAAACAGGTGTGGCTGCATTCTAAAACAGGAGTGGCTGCATTCTTAAACACGCAGAGGCTGTATTCTAACGCAGGAGAGCCTGCTTTCTAAAACAGGAGTGTCTGCGTTCTAAAACAGGAGTGGCTGTGTTCTAAAGCAGGAGTGGCTGCATTGTAATACAGGAGAGGCGGCATTCTAAAACAGGAGTGGCTGCATTCTAAATAAGCTGTGGCTGCATTACAAAACAGGTGTGGCTGCATTCTAAAACAGGAGAGGCTGCCTTCTAAAACAGGCAGAGGCTGCATTCTAAAACAAGAGATGCTGCATTCTAAAACAGGACAGTTTGCTTTCTAAAACAGGAGTTGCTGCATTCTAAAACAGCAGAGGCTGCAATCTAAAACAGGAGTTGCCGCATTCTAAAATTGCAGAGGCTGCATCACAAAAAAGTTAGAGACTGCAATTTTAAACAGGAGAGGTTGCATTCTAAAACGGGCAGAGACTGCATTCGAAAACAAGAGTGGCTGCATTCTAAATCAGGAGTGGCCACATTACAAAGCAGGTGTGGCTGCATTCTAAAACAGGACTGGCTGCGTTCTAAAACAGGGGAATCTACATTATAAAACAGGACAGGCTGCATTCTAAAACAGGAGTTGCTACATTCTAAAACAGGAGATGCTGCATTCTAAAGCAGGAGTGGCTGCCTTCCAAAACAGGCAGAGGCTGAATTCTAAAACAGGAGATGCTGCATTCTAAAACAGGAAAGGTTGCATTCTAAAACAGGAGAGGCTGCCTTCTAAAACAGGAGAGGCTGCATTCTAAAACAGGAGAGGCTGCATTCTAAAACAGGAGATGTTGCATTTAAAAAGAGGTAGAGACTGCATTCTAAAACAAGAGTTGCTGCATTCTAAATCAGGAGTTTCTGCATTCCAAAACAGCAGTGGCTGCATTCTAAAACAGGAGTTGCTACATTCTAAAACAGGAGTGGCTGCATTCTAAAACAGGAGAGACTGCAATCTTAAACAGGAGAGGCTACATTCTAAAATGGGCAGAGACTGCATTCTAAAACAAGAGCGGCTGCATTCTAAAACTGGAGAATCTACATTATAAAGCAGGACTGGCTGAACTCTAAAACAAGAGTGGCTGCATTCTGAAACAGGAGTTGCTGCATTCTAAAACTGGAGAGGCTGCGTTCTAAAACAGCAGAGGCTGCATTCTAAAACAGGAGTGGCTGCATTCTAAAACTGGAGAATCTACATTATAATACAGGACTGGCTGAACTCTAAAACAAGAGTGGCTGCATTCTAAAACAGGTCTGGCGGCATTCTAAAACAGGAGTGGCTGAATTCTGTAACGAGCAGAGGCTGCATTCTAACGCAGGAGCGGCTGCATTATAAAATGGACAGAGGCTGCATTATAAAACAAGAGTTGCTGAATTCTAAAACATGAGAGGCTGCATACTAAAACAGGAGTGGCTGCATTCTAAAACAGGAGTGGCTGCATTCTAAAACAGGAGTGGCTGCATTCCAAAACAGGTAGAGACTGCATTCTAAAACACAGAGAGGTTGCATTCTAAAATGGGCAGAGACTGCATTCTAAAACAATAGAGGCTGCATTCTGAAATGGGCAGAGGCTGCATTATAAAATAAGAGTGGCTGCAATCTAAAACAGGACAGGCTGCATTCTAATACAGCAGTGGCTGCATTCTAAAACAGGAGTTGCCACATTCTAAAACAGGAGTTGCTGCATTCTAAAACAGGAGTGGCTGCATTCTAAAACAGGCAGAGGCTGCATCCTAAAACAGGAGAGGGTGCATTCTAAAACAGGAGAGGTTGCATTCTAAAACAGGAGTGGCTGCATTCTAAAACTGGCAGAGACTGCATTGTAAAACAGGAGAGACTGCATTCTAAACAAAGACTGGCTGCATTCTGAATAAGCAGTGTCTGCATTACAAAACAGGTGTGGCTGCATTCTAAAACAGGAGTGGCTGCATTCTTAAACGCGCAGAGGCTGTATTCTAAAACAGGAGTGGCTGCGTTCTACAACAGGAGTGGCTGTGTTCTAAAGCAGGAGTGGCTAAAGCAGGAGTGGCTGCATTCTAAAACAGGAGAGGCTGCATTCTAAAGCAGGAGAGGTTGCATTCTAAAACAGGAGTGGTTGCATTCTAAAACGGACAGAGACTGCATTCTAAAATAGGAGAGACTGCATTCTAAAACAGGTGTGGCTGCATTCTAAAACAGGAGTGGCTGCATTCTTAAACACGCAGAGGCTGTATTCTAACGCAGGAGAGCCTGCTTTCTAAAACAGGAGTGTCTGCGTTCTAAAACAGGAGTGGCTGTGTTCTAAAGCAGGAGTGGCTGCATTGTAATACAGGAGAGGCGGCATTCTAAAACAGGAGTGGCTGCATTCTAAATAAGCTGTGGCTGCATTACAAAACAGGTGTGGCTGCATTCTAAAACAGGAGAGGCTGCCTTCTAAAACAGGCAGAGGCTGCATTCTAAAACAAGAGATGCTGCATTCTAAAACAGGACAGTTTGCTTTCTAAAACAGGAGTTGCTGCATTCTAAAACAGCAGAGGCTGCAATCTAAAACAGGAGTTGCCGCATTCTAAAATTGCAGAGGCTGCATCACAAAAAAGTTAGAGACTGCAATTTTAAACAGGAGAGGTTGCATTCTAAAACGGGCAGAGACTGCATTCGAAAACAAGAGTGGCTGCATTCTAAATCAGGAGTGGCCACATTACAAAGCAGGTGTGGCTGCATTCTAAAACAGGACTGGCTGCGTTCTAAAACAGGGGAATCTACATTATAAAACAGGACAGGCTGCATTCTAAAACAGGAGTTGCTACATTCTTAAACAGGAGATGCTGCATTCTAAAGCAGGAGTGGCTGCCTTCCAAAACAGGCAGAGGCTGAATTCTAAAACAGGAGATGCTGCATTCTAAAACAGGAAAGGTTGCATTCTAAAACAGGAGAGGCTGCCTTCTAAAACAGGAGAGGCTGCATTCTAAAACAGGAGAGGCTGCATTCTAAAACAGGAGATGTTGCATTTAAAAAGAGGTAGAGACTGCATTCTAAAACAAGAGTTGCTGCATTCTAAATCAGGAGTTTCTGCATTCCAAAACAGCAGTGGCTGCATTCTAAAACAGGAGTTGCTACATTCTAAAACAGGAGTGGCTGCATTCTAAAACAGGAGAGACTGCAATCTTAAACAGGAGAGGCTACATTCTAAAATGGGCAGAGACTGCATTCTAAAACAAGAGCGGCTGCATTCTAAAACTGGAGAATCTACATTATAAAACAGGACTGGCTGAACTCTAAAACAAGAGTGGCTGCATTCTGAAACAGGAGTTGCTGCATTCTAAAACTGGAGAGGCTGCGTTCTAAAACAGCAGAGGCTGCATTCTAAAACAGGAGTGGCTGCATTCTAAAACTGGAGAATCTACATTATAATACAGGACTGGCTGAACTCTAAAACAAGAGTGGCTGCATTCTAAAACAGGTCTGGCGGCATTCTAAAACAGGAGTGGCTGAATTCTGTAACGAGCAGAGGCTGCATTCTAACGCAGGAGCGGCTGCATTATAAAATGGACAGAGGCTGCATTATAAAACAAGAGTTGCTGAATTCTAAAACATGAGAGGCTGCATACTAAAACAGGAGTGGCTGCATTCTAAAACAGGAGTGGCTGCATTCTAAAACAGGAGTGGCTGCATTCCAAAACAGGTAGAGACTGCATTCTAAAACACAGAGAGGTTGCATTCTAAAATGGGCAGAGACTGCATTCTAAAACAATAGAGGCTGCATTCTGAAATGGGCAGCGGCTGCATTATAAAATAAGAGTGGCTGCAATCTAAAACAGGACAGGCTGCATTCTAATACAGCAGTGGCTGCATTCTAAAACAGGAGTTGCCACATTCTAAAACAGGAGTTGCTGCATTCTAAAACAGGAGTGGCTGCATTCTAAAACAGGCAGAGGCTGCATCCTAAAACAGGAGAGGGTGCATTCTAAAACAGGAGAGGTTGCATTCTAAAACAGGAGTGGCTGCATTCTAAAACTGGCAGAGACTGCATTGTAAAACAGGAGAGACTGCATTCTAAACAAAGACTGGCTGCATTCTGAATAAGCAGTGTCTGCATTACAAAACAGGTGTGGCTGCATTCTAAAACAGGAGTGGCTGCATTCTTAAACGCGCAGAGGCTGTATTCTAAAACAGGAGTGGCTGCGTTCTACAACAGGAGTGGCTGTGTTCTAAAGCAGGAGTGGCTAAAGCAGGAGTGGCTGCATTCTAAAACAGGAGAGGCTGCATTCTAAAGCAGGAGAGGTTGCATTCTAAAACAGGAGTGGTTGCATTCTAAAACGGACAGAGACTGCATTCTAAAATAGGAGAGACTGCATTCTAAAACAGGTGTGGCTGCATTCTAAAACAGGAGTGGCTGCATTCTTAAACACGCAGAGGCTGTATTCTAACGCAGGAGAGCCTGCTTTCTAAAACAGGAGTGTCTGCGTTCTAAAACAGGAGTGGCTGTGTTCTAAAGCAGGAGTGGCTGCATTGTAATACAGGAGAGGCGGCATTCTAAAACAGGAGTGGCTGCATTCTAAATAAGCTGTGGCTGCATTACAAAACAGGTGTGGCTGCATTCTAAAACAGGAGAGGCTGCCTTCTAAAACAGGCAGAGGCTGCATTCTAAAACAAGAGATGCTGCATTCTAAAACAGGACAGTTTGCTTTCTAAAACAGGAGTTGCTGCATTCTAAAACAGCAGAGGCTGCAATCTAAAACAGGAGTTGCCGCATTCTAAAATTGCAGAGGCTGCATCA